>NC_136069.1:1488855846-1491589732 GCF_964261635.1 Lissotriton helveticus
AAATTGAAAACCAACAACATCTTCAACAGAATCCTTTTTCTTTCTGCTTATAATTTCAGGTTCATCGACTTTTCGTCTTTTTGCTGCAACCTCCCTAGTATTTGTCACATTTCTTCATTTCCGGCCTACCACACGTTTCTCAAACAAAGGATATTGAGGCAAATGTGGCGCATACTCTCTTCTCAACCTATTGTATTCCTTAACACAATCTAGATCCGCACAAATGTTTGTGACATCACACTCAATCAAGTACAATCCCGATAAAGGTCTAACTCGTGACAATGCCACATATGCCATACCCTCCTTGAACACAGAACTGCCAATATTCACCAATGCACTGTCTACACTTAAACCTTGCGATTTATGGATTGTCACCGCATATGCCAAGCAAACAGGAAACTGCTTACGGCGAACATATAAGTCTTTTACAAGCAAAAATCTAGCAGAGCAACGACCAATTACCTGTACTTCCTCAATGCCATCAAATTTAATTTTTAAAAATTCAATTCCATCTCTATTTCTGTATTTCACAAAATCAACAACATTACCCATTGATCCATTTACCAGACCTCTTTCAACATGTAAATTCCTTCTTAAAATTATACGGCAGTTCAAGCACACATTCAGAGTCTTTTCAAAACCTGCAGTTTTAGATATAGTCTTCTCTAATGAATCCAATTTTGATTTCAAATTCTCAGACAAAATAATTGTTGATCCCATATGCTCTACTCTGTCAATAGCTTCTAGTTTCACAATCTCCTGCTTTTCCAAATGCAACATTTTGTTGTTGAATTTGGCACATTCTGCAAGAGTTGGCATCAAACATATTCCAGATTTCTTCTCAGTAATTTTCTGAAAAATATTCTCAGGCACAACATCTTGTTCTGGATATAAATTTGACAGTAATCGTGCATGTAAAGCTTCTTTCCCATGCTCGGTCACTTTTCCAATTCTAACATCTTGTAGAATACTCTTGTAAACTTCATCCTTCGCCTGACGCATATTTTCATGCAGTTCAGCATAATTGAAGTTTAACCATATATTGACGTTGCCAATGCTCCCTAGGCACTTCCTAGTATCTTCATGCGTGAGCATTTTGAACACAGGTTGCTCTTTCACTGGTGTCAGCTGCAGAAGATCTCCGAAAACAATGATGTGTTTGCCACCAAATAACACATCATACTCTGTTTTGAGAACTTCTTGCATTGTCAAATGCACAAACGCAAGCATGACATTGGAAACCATGCTTACTTCGTCAATGATAAGAAGTTTCATTTTCCTCAAGATTCTTGAAACTTCAAAACAAGCATCTCCAGATAGCTTGTGATATTGTAATCTGTTGTCATGCTCCACTGGCAGCATCAGTAAACGATGTAAAGTAATCCCTTTAATGTTATGTGCTGCCAGTCCAGTTGGAGCGGTGACAACACAAGACAGCGATGACTCTGTCCTTTCCTGCAAATAGCATAAAATTGCTTTAATAAGGAAACTTTTTCCAGTTCCCGCTTCTCCACTCACGTACAGTCGGACAGGCTTCAACGACGTACATGAACACTCTTTCTTGTCACGACTTAATCCATGATCAATTTGCATGGTAACTTCGTCATATATTTTCCTCTGCTCAACGTTGAGTTGTCTTTCCAACTCTTCTAAGTTAACCGCATCCTCCTGAGCATGTGCCATGGCTCTTTCCACTTCATTCATAGCAGTGGCAGCTTCATTTTCGATAACAGGTCCTCCTAGTGGATCCTGACTTAATGAAGCAGAACTCTGACTGTCCTGAGAACTGTCTCTGGCAATCTCGGCTTCAATCGTTGCTTCCTGCTCAATTTCCGCATTCAACATTTCTACATATTTGGGAAAAGCAGGACATTCTATGGTCTCCTTGGCAGAATTGAAAGAGTCTTCGTAACAGAGGAAATCTCCAAGCAGTTCCTCTTCTGCACGCCAAGGCTTGAAAAGTTGCAAAAGTGCTAAATAGAAAAACTCCTTTTTTTCAGGAGATTCGCCACTCAATTTTCGATGGTTTACCAAGTGGCATTTTCTTTGCTTGACCAGACATCCCTCACTTCCTATTACAGCATACACTCCTTTCTCAGTATCTTCTTTGATGTTCCTCTTGAATATGTAATTTTGAAGAACCTCATACAGACAAACATTGTCGAGGTGTTTGCTTCGATTTGGATAATATGTATCCAACATGTTGGTCTCCAAAATGTCGGTACTGTTTGGCTCCTTTTCCGCCAAATACTCAATTTCCCGCACAGGTTTCAGAACTCGATTACGCGTTGCAGCAAGACCAAGACTCGCCCAAACGATACTCCTGGACTTGGCATAGAGACTTGCTGAAGACAACCGGTCAGAGCATTCGTAAGCTCCGATTTCTCGATGCGACAACATCTTCAGACTGAAACTGTACAACTTCTTGCTGAGGCTCTTTTCATGGGAAATGTCCTCCCACATATCCTTCAATTCTGTCTTCTCTTTTTTGGTGATGTAAGATGTCACATACCGAGCCACAGCCATACAGTTATCAGCCACAAACTGTATATCTATGTTAGCATTCCACATGGACAAAATCACCGGGTTGTAGTCGTTGATGTACTTGGACTCTTCGTTCCTCTTCAAATTGTATGTGTTTTTAGGTGATTTCTACATCACATTATGTCGCAGCAAAGACATCAAACTGTTTACTCTTCCTTTAGAAATCACCGGTCGTGGAAAGCCGAAACGACATTTGGTGTAGAACTTGTCCTTGTTTCGGAATTTACGACGACAGTACTTTCCACATCGATGGCTTTGGAAACGTAGAACTTTTTCTCTTAGGCTTTTCTTCTCCTTTGCGTTTGGAACAGCACACGTAGAATACTGTTGTATGAAACTCATCACTGAGTCTTCTGGATCCGTTCCAAATTTAGGTGCATCCTTGATCCACAGCAGCATATGTATATGAGGAGCACCTCTTGCTTGGTACTCCTTTCTCCAGAAGAAATCCAACACCTCTCCAAGAGGTGGATTCTTCTTATTCATGATGAAAGACATCATAGCTTCAAATCTATGATTGAAGTACCTGCATACATTGACTGGATCCAAAGAGCACAGTTCTCCGGGTGTCTTGAATTCGATGTTTTCAATGTTTGCATTTGCCTCTCGTAGAAATTCAAGTAAGTCTTCCCAGCCAAACTCGGCACAGCTCAGAGTGAGGAACCATGTGGGAGTTCCTAAGTTCCTCTGCATACATTTTAAATCACCATGACGACGGTACCAGTACTCATTAGTACCACGCTGACACGCCATGAGATTAATCAGGTGAGAATCCAAAATACTGTCTTGGACATTGACTTTATCCATAAAGTCACTTGCCGAGATGTTTTGCATGTGTATACCACTTTTCAAGATGTGGTTCACTGCATATGACAGTCCAGACAGATCGCTTTCAACCAGGAGATGAAACAAATAGGGAATGCATTGTCGAAACCTAGCATCTCCTGCATACAATCGCAAAGTCCGGTATTCAGAAGCAGGAATTTGATGAGGTCGCTCATCATATCTTCCTCCCTGACCTGTTGGAAAAAGCTGTGGGAAACACTGAGCTTCCAAACTTTCCTCCCAAACACTAATGGGACTCCCTTTGGCTTGTTTCATTTGAAACAACTCAATAGCATTCCCCATGACTTCCTTGGAATGCAAAGGATGAACACTATAATGTTCATATATTTCTTCACTAGTACAGGGTTCTACTTTCTCAATTTGACCAGCACACAAATCGCTATCCTCTTCCTCACTTACTTCCTCTTCTGCAACATATACATTTTTATAGTATTTATTATTTTTTTTCAAATACAATGTTGCCTTTTTGACTTTCCTAACATCCACTAAATCTTGCCATATTTTGTTATTCTTTGTCGGAACCCCATTAACTAAGATAACCAGAGGTTCCTCTTCCACTTTTTCTACTCCAATTGTGTTAATGTTTTTCTTCAAATCTAGAGGCAAATAAACAACTCTTCCCTTTAATCCTCTCTGTAAATCTGATGGAGGCAATTTCCCTGTCTTTGGCTCCATTCTTACAATAGCCTGAAAGGGATGGATACTTTGAATCAAAATAGATTCATAAGTATTTAAATCCTTCAATTCAGAAGGAATCTCAACCAATTCCAGATTATTATGAACTGCTCTAGCAGGCATCTGGTTTTGATTTAATTTGTTACAACAATAAGTACACACACGTTGATCCAATCCCAAATCAAAACAATTTTCTACCATCAAGTATGTTGTAAAATCCTTCCATTCACTATTATTTTCCCTTTCACTTTTTGCATATAAATCCACTAACTTAGTCTGATTCTTATAATAAGTGCGTCGACAACACACACAAGTGAAATTTGGCCTCTCACTTGATTTCACCTCAAACGTTGCAATTTCCCTCTGGAAATTATCTGTACCGGAAACCTGTACACTATCTTCCACATTACTCTCTTCTTCTTGGTCAATTTCAACATTCTCCTCTTTACTTCCAAAGTAACAAAACTCAATTTCTTCACATATATTCTTCACATCTATTTCAGAACCATGCAAAAGAGCAGCGCATAATTGTTTAAGCATAATTGCTGGACTCTTAGCATAATACAACATTCTAACTAATTTCCTCACTTTATTATGATGCACTGCTAGCATCCTGAAATGATGAAAAACACTCTGGCATACTCTCCTGGAAAGACAAGCCAGTGAATGCCCATGCAAACCTGTCACTTCTCTCACTCTGCAAGGATCTAATTCTTGCAACAACTTCATTTTCTGCTTCAAACTTTTCTTATTAAATGACCGTATAAAATCACAAAGCAAATTGATGGAATCCTGTCGTACACTGCAAATACTACTACACTTCCAGGTGTACACAGGACCCTTAGGACGTCTTCCTAAAACCTCATTACCTAACACCTCTTCTATCTCTGTTGTCACAAGTTTTTCTTTTTCAACTGGACAACCATCTTTCACTTCATAAGCTCGACCACTGGTGTCAACTGCATGCACCAAATCATTATCCTGGAAATAACTCTCCTCATTAAAAAATGCCTCAGAGCTTGAACTATGCATCCATTCTCCAGAAAAACTTCACAAAAATTACTACGATTAACTATTCTCTTCCATCTACTATTTCTTTTGAAATCATAAATTGCCTTGTTTAGCTTCCTAATTCTATTGATTATCAAAATAAATAACTTACGTTTAATTTCAAATGCCTGATCAATAACTTTCTCAACTATTTTTTTTCTCTTATAAAAAACCACTTTCTGTTGACCTTTCTTAATATTTTTTAACAAATTGCCAATTATCCTGTTGCGGAACATTCGTTTACGAATGTCCCTAAACTGTTGTTTCCTTCTACTATCATGCACAGAGTTATCTCTTGCTCTAGCAGTAACATTTTTCATTGGCCTTTCCTTTCCGTTTGAATTGCTTCTCCTTTTCTGGACTGAAACATTTTCTGTAGTAATATTTTTTTTACTACAGATATTTCTTATGAATGTTTTTGTACTCTTACCCGGTGCTTTCTTGGTGACTTGACAAATATTTTTGTTAGAGGACTGCTGCTTTTTTTTCACTGACCTGCTGTCTTTGACGTTTTGCAGCCTTTTTCAGTCTTTCTTTGGTTGGCATGCTGAAATCTTCAAATGATCTGCAGTTGAATCTGTGGTAAAATATAATAAAAAATGTTATTAACCACTATTACCCAACAGTAAATCAATAACAGTCATCAAAAACTTAACACACTACTTAACATTTTTACATAGAAGATTTTTTAGTGCTTGGCAAATTTAGAATACAGAAATAGCAGAAAAGAAATGGAATTTATATTCATTTTACCTGTGCTGTTTTATATGTGAATCTGATCTAATTTTATGAGCATATTTTAATATTTTATTGAAGACACTACACATAACCTGTTTTTGAAGGTGTCTTTATTTTTAAATTAAACGGTTTACATTTTTACTTTTTATTTATTATAAATTTTTTAAATAAATGTTTATAGTTCCATAGGCTCAAGCACGTCAGCTTCCCATCCTATGTCATACAATTCTGACAAATCTGCATCCTCATCACGTTCTTCTTCATCCTCAGGATTTAAATCATCCAAGGGATCAACATCCATTGATGTTTCAAATACGAGTTCAATGATGAGGTCGAAATCAACTGATTGCTGATTGTCGCTCATGTTGATGTTGTCTTTATCTTTAAAGAAAGATAACAACAATGAGATGTTCCAGAGTAAGAGACAAATCTCAGAGATTATAATAGTAAAATTTTTTACCAAGAGTAACATTTTGCAGCTATTATTTAGCCATGTCCAGCGATGCTGAGGAGGTGAAGCCTATGTCCAATTTTTCAGTGAACAGGACTCATCTCTTCTTAACCTTGGATAAGCCTCACCGACTCTGTGTCCCCTGCACATACTTAAATGTAAAGGGGCAGATTGATGTTAACTAGCACATCCCCAGGGATGCACCAGTTAATGTGCACCGCTGCTCTGCCACCCATGGTGTGCCGCATTTACAATCAGATAGGACAAAGCTGCGTTAAAACCCTGCGCCTGGTTGAAGCAGGCATAGGTCTTGACGCACGTAGGCTGAAAGCTAAAGCAACAACTAAGTGTCGTGTGCAGAAGTTGCAAAAAAGGAAAAATGGCGTTTAAACCGGTAATGAGCCCATGCTAACTTAACACGGTGTAAAGATATCCAGGATCTACATCAGTTTGGGGTTCACAAACCTGGCAGGTACAAGGCACTGAGGCTTTGCACCGTGCATGTCTCATCCCGAATCATATGTTGTTTCTGAATGAAACAATTTCCCAGACCACATGCTTTGGATTGGCTACTTCTAAAAAATTAAACACCCCTACTATCCCGGAGTTAGAGGAATATGATGGTTGGAGTAATTTTACTCGGTTGTCCATTAGTGATTTACAGGCCCTACTCCGTAATTCTTCCTTTAACATTTCCAGTATAAATCCAAAAGGTTGGCTGCTTTGGCAACGTAGTTCAGATTCTTGCCAGAATCGATTTTTGGGTTTAACAGAAGGTTTTAAAAATGTTAGACCTGATCCCCGGTTTGACTTGGTCCACACTGTCACGACTTACTCTGTAGGAAAATTGTGTCAGAATTGGCTGAAGCATTCAACTTTACTTGCAGTTAAAAGTCACCTTTCTAAACTGAATGCAGACGTGGATTTGAATGATTTCATTAAAGGCCCGGCTAGTGGCAGGTCGAAAAGGTGGATATATGCAGCTTACAATGAAATTTGGAAACTGACTCAGATTGAGGCTGCTACACGCCTTAGGGCTATTGATCAAGCGAATCTTGAAAAAGTGCTTGCAGTTGTTGACAATAGTATTAGCGTTCTTTCATCTAGAATTTACACACTAGATGACATTGTGTCGTCAGTTGTCGATATTGTGCATGATGAAGTGTCAGTGTTATACCATGGTCAGAATCAATTAAGAACAATCATGCAATTTGCTTGGACCCTTCAAACTCTGAAAAATGGTAAAGTTCCCTGGGGATACATGAACGTTTCTTCTTTATTTGCCCCATTCAATTTGACTAACAAACAACGCTTGCTGTCAATGCGTGATGCTTCCTTTTCTATGTTACATATTGAAAGGTTAGAATCTTTGCCTTTTTCAGTGGCAGAGGCCAATGCTGCAACGTGCCTTATCCACGGTTTAATAACGCTGCCTTTTGCTTTATATAAGTTTTCAAATTGTATGAAATATGTACCAATAGGTCGTTATGAACCTTTAGGTAGTGGTTTTCTTCATGAGGTCTGGTCGCTTCCATATACATACAGATGTTTCAAAGATGATCAAGAAGTTTATCTGAATGGAGAGGAATGCACTGAGACGCCAGATCATTCACTAATGTGTAGGCACATACAGTTACACGGTTCATGCAACAAAGACCGACCAAATATGGCTTGCGTGTTGCAAGGCACGCCAGTTCCTGCTATCATCCCCACGTTCAAGTTGTTGGAAAATGGTAGTTATTTGATGCTCAATAATGAAGATTGTTGTGGGTTAATTAAAAGTATTCCTTTTATCGTAACAGTAAGTGAACGGGTTATTTGCTGCAGAAATGTTCTATTTCCTCCCACACATGAACATAGGGAGTTTTCAATCTGGCCACAAATACCAACCTTGGGAGCAGATTTCAACGGCATGGCAAGAATAAGGGCTCTTTTGTCTCAGAGAGAGGTGGCCTTGAGTTCGGCCCGTGAAACTTTCGTGCTTCACATAGCGAACACCCGTACAGAGGTGCAGGCCCTTTTAAATACTGATTCGCCTTTGCATTTCAGCGAGATGGTTCGGACTATCTTTAACGCGTCCTCCACAAAGGGCCTGGCGCATTTTTTTAAAGTTGTTAGCAGTGGTCTCGTGACTTCATTTGAGAAAATCTTTGGAGTCATCCCTGCTTTCTTTCATTCTATTTTTTCCACTTTGTTTGGTGGATTCCCAGTTTTACTTGCATTAGCAGCGGACGCTCTTGTGCTTTTTTACATTTTTAAATATGGATGTCCTTCCTGTGCAAGGTCCCGCCCTGCAGCTGCTGACGCTGTTCCGCAATCGCATGCTTGAATATTATGGCACAATGCCGTTGGCGATATTAAGCACGGCATATGGATTATCTTTTCGATTCTCCTACTTCACCTGTGTCCAGCCTGTATTTCACTGCCTGACCTGTGATTTCGATTGGGCCATTGATTTGTGTCTCTGCGGACCGGTTTCTCCTGACGTCGACTTTAATCAGCTGATGAGTCCTATCATTACTCACGAGTTGGTTTGTCCTGGCGAAAGGATTATGACTGTGGCATTGATGCATGGACTAATTGGTCCCTGGAATTTACTGGCGACAACACAGTCTTTCTTGGAACAGAGCTTTCTTGAAAACCCACCGAGCTGTCCTCTGATGGTGATAGAGGATCCGGTGCTGGGAGAGCACGTATGTTCTTTTCCGCTTTTAAGTTGGATGGCTGAACTGTTTTCGGATGAAGACGCTGACTTCCTATTGGAGGCTGTTGCCGCTTATTTTGCATACACAGTTATGTCATAGACCTTTTTCATGTTTGATATGCTGAGTACTAGCATTTCATTGACAATTCATTGACTTATTTGTCAAGTTTTTATTATTTAGCTTGCCTATTGGCTTAAGCCTCGATAAAGTAGTTGGCTGTTTTATTTTATTTTAGCATTAAATTTTGCTAGTTTTTAATGTTTTACCTTGCGGACCGTGCACATATAAAGTTGCAATCTGCTCTCATGAGATGGCACTTCTATTATCTTATTCAGTTCGTTTAGCATGGGCTCATTACCGGTTTAAACGCCATTTTTCCTTTTTTGCAACTTCTGCACACGACACTTAGTTGTTGCTTTAGCTTTCAACCTAGTAGTTCATCGTGGTTTACATGAGAATAATATGTTATTGCTCTACTATCTGCTTTGCTTGTTAAACTATATCTGTACAGCGAGTGCTGAAGTTTCAAGAACAACACGATACAGAATTGTTATGAGGTCTGATCTCCACGACTTCATAGTCATAACATAAGTGCAGCTTCTGCCAATTCTGGGCATGAGGCGGGTTTTATATTGCTTTGCCGAACACACATACACAACACTTGATGTGGTTCACATGAAGAGAGAGCTGGTGTATGCTGATGTGATTCCTTCAAATCTAGGACACTAAGGTATGGGCCCGCCCTAAACCAACCCAAAGAGACCTTCTTAGCAAATAATATAATATGTGTATTAGGTAGGGTGAGATATAAGTGTTGCTAACTCTTATTCATTTACAGCATGTTAACATACTGTCACCATTTGCTTTTTATGTACTAGTAACTATGCTGGTAATTTTGCTACTGATAATATGTGTACTTGTATTATCTAAGATACTACGCCTGAGAAGACGGCATTAGTAAATAAACATTTCAAATGCACATGTGTTCTTCTTAACTCCATGTTCTCGTTTGTAATGAATATATAACGACCGAGTGTTCATTAATTCCACGTATCCTGAGGTACTGTAAGTTCATGTTCTGGATTGTCTAAAGATTGGGAGTTTGTTATATCCAATGTGACGCTGTAGCTAGCTTGTTAAGGGGTTTTTGGGTACTAAGGTGAGTTTTGGGGCACCCTAATTCGCCGAGGTTCCAATCCTCTGTGCTTAGTTCTGTGTGAGAACAGAAACCCTGCGACAGGGGCACCCCTGAGCCTTGCTGGAGCTTCATCACACTTGCGATACAACTCCAGCAATGCGCCACCTTTACGGCACAGATGCGTCACGCATCTGTGCTGTTTTTGCCCCATGGTGCGCCGCATTGTAAATGCAGCACACCATGGGTGGCGGAACAGCGGCGCAGGATGACTGGCACATCCCTGGTGATGCGCCAGTCATCATAAATCTATCCCTAAGCTTCTCATCTTGTTAGAGATGAACCGCCATATGTATCATCAAAGTTTTTTGCATTTCCTAAATAGCGAACTTTAAGGAATAAATAGCGATTCTTTACCATTCCTAATTTGCGATGAGCAAATTGCTAATTGCAAACTACCCATTCATTTCCATGGAGCAGGAGGCCCATAGGAATGAAGGTGCAATTTGCGATTAGCAATTAGCTCATCGCAAATTTGGAATTTTTTCGAGGGTGCAGGGGTGTCTCAAGAACACCCTGCTGCACCCCTGAAAAAGAAATTTGGAGGCATATGGCGCACATAAATTTTAAAAACATTCCTTTACCTTAAAAACGATTTTCAAGTCATAATTTGAAAACACTGCCCACGGGGAAATGACTTAAAATGTCCTCAAGACACATGAAAGTGTTTTTTTAAAGCCGTTGCAACTTTTTGGGGTCACTTTTAACATGGCTATGTAACTCAAACAGTCAAAATTTAAATTTACCATGCACAGGTGGGAGCATATTTACAAGGAATTTGCTGCACGGGGAAAGGTCTTTTAATTTAATATTGGAAAAATAACATCAGAGACACTGAAATGCCTTATAAAGAAGCATACACCATTATGTCCTTGTCATAAATTTTAAAAGCATTCCTTTTCCCCAAAAACGATTTTCAAGTCATAATTTAAAAACACTCCACATGGGGAAATGACTTAAAATGTCCTTAAGACACATGAAAGCGTTTTTTGATTGCCTTTGCAGCATGCTTGGGTCACTTTTAACATGGCTATGTAACGCAAACATTCAAAATCTAAATTTGCCATGCACAGGTGGGACCATATTTACAAGCAATTTGCTCCACAGGGAAAGGTCTTACATTAAAATGGGAAAAATAACATCAGAGACACTCAATTGCCTTATAAAGAAGCATACAACATTATGTCCTTGTCATAAATATTAAAACCATTCCTTTTCCTCAAAAACGATTTACAAGTCATAATTTGAAAACACTCCACAGCTCCTATGCACATAAAAACACTGTCAGTACTAATACTTCACATTTTCTCCAATTACAATTTCTCAAAGAAACAAAATCTATTTGTAAAACACTTGACACAAAGCAACATTTGAAAAACACAACTTTCTTCATAATTTTCTCCTTAAAGCACACTATTCTCTATCTAAATTAAAGAAATCTTTTCTCACCTAAGCAAATACTTTGAGTTTCAAAACAGTCTCAGAAACACACCAATTTGTCTTCAGCAGAGCAAAAGGTATGCACTCCAGAGTCTGCAGCTATCAAAAGCACAGAAATGCTGTAATTCTTCACACATATCTCTCATGTCACCCAATCAAAACTCTTCCCTCACTTTTTTTCAAATCAAAACCCTTCCCCCCTCTGCCCTCTCTGCTTTTTTTGCATAGCAACCACCTCTTGGAAGACATCTGGTGTTTGCAAGTTCACACAACAATGTTGCAATTGAACTCTGAACTCTCAGTGCACCTGCATATCCAGTGCATTCTTTCATTTAATGATTTTTTCTTGACCACTCAAAATACATCTTTCAAAGAACTCATCCATGCACCCTAACTTTCTGTTTTCAGCAATCAAAATCCACCAATCACTCTTACTGCTTCATTAACACAGAAACTCCACAGTTTTTTTCATTTTACACTCTTATTTTTTCAACTGCCATTTCATTGCCACACTTCATCTGACTGCAGGAGAACCTTCTCTCACCATGTTTTCTGTCTGGATTGTTGGACATAGTTACATCTATTGGGCTCAGAGGTACGCTGAGAACAGGAATTTACCTAACCTCAATTTACAAGATGTGGAAATTAAGTGGTTTGGCCACAGAGGATTAAAATGTCACCAATTGATACCGTTGGTGAAAACCTTTATGCATTTGCCAAAACCTGACCTGTTAATTGTGCACTGTGGAGGTAATGATTTGGGCACTTTGACTGGGGTAGGTCTGGAAATGCTTTTAAAGGACACCTTTGAGCAATTGATGGCACTTTTTCCTCAGACTGCCTTGGTATATTCAAATATATGCCAAAGACAGAAATGGAGGTGGTCGAACCAATTTTGTCCACAAATTGAGAAGTCGAGGAAGCATGTAAACAAATCTGTTTCAGCTTACATGAGAGACCATGGAATGGGCTCCTTGTACAACAATAACTTGCGTTACTACATGCAAGATATCTACAGAGGAGATGGAGTTCACTTCTCAGATGAGGGCAACAGAATTTTCATTCTGAATTTAAGACTGTGCATTGGTACCTACTTATAAGTACCTAAATGTACCATAAACCCAAAAGCTCTTCTCAGAGCTACCCTACATCTGATCACTCACAATTATTATTTTACTCTAACTTTTTTCACAAATTTTCAACAAAGTACGCTCCCCAGAACGTTTCCCGGTTCGCGAACCGGACGCTCCCCACGCAAAAAAACAAAAAAATTTTTGTTTCCAGTCGCTAACATCTTGGCATGCCCACTTTGCATGTCATTAGTGATAAATATCACTCACATGCAAAGTGGGGCCCAAGATGGTCACTATCTCCTACTAGCCGTCGCTAACTGGTGTTAGCAACAGCTAGGTAATACAGATATAATTTTATCTCCGCGAAGCGGAGCGCTGTTACAGATATATATCTTTTTTTGAACGTTAATTTCTCAAAATCCACTGGAGCACATATATTGAGACCTAGCAAAGGCACATCGGGCTACCAGTCCCTACAATTTTGCCAAGTTTCGTGCAAATCCATTCAGCCGTTCGATTATTATTATTATTTTTTTTTTTTTGCCCCGCGGGGCCCTTTTAAAACCTCCACATCAAACCTAGGGGGTCAGGGAGGATCTACTATGCCCCCTTATGGTCATTTGCCCCTTCGCTTTGGCCTCCTCTTGTCTCTCGATCCTACCGAGAGACAAGATGGCGGCCGCTACGGACTGTTTGGAATGTTTACAGACACCGGAGAACCAATCAGCTTCGCTTCACAAAGCTCCGTAACGCGAAAAGTACGCGAACTGGAGCGCTGCCCGGTCCGCTGTTACAGATATATATCTTTTTTTGAACGTTAATTTCTCAAAATCCACTGGAGCACATATATTGAGACCTAGCAAAGGCACATCGGGCTACCAGTCCCTACAATTTTGCCAAGTTTCGGGCAAATCCATTCAGCCGTTCGGGCTAAAAGTGAGGCCAACCGCCCTATGGAAAACTCAATGTTAAAAACACGTTTTGGGACCCCCCTTTTTTCTCCGCTCCCCCTTGACAAAACCCCCCCAAATTTTCAGGGGCTGCTCAGAAACAAAATGTTCCATTTTCCTGAATATTTCAGCCAATTCCGTCCACAAACGCCAAAGTTATTAGACATAGAATTTTCAAAAATCCCATAGAGAAAAAATCCTAACTATATATACCTACTGGCGACCGCCAGTAGGTAATATATATATATATATATATATATATATATATTACTGCTCCAGTTACACCAAGACCAAACGTGTCACTCGTGTGGCGGTTGCTGTTTTCGGTGGTGTCCCGCATCCATATTCACGCTTCACAATCCTCTTTGGTTTAGAAAAAGGAAGACAGCACTCACAGGATCTTTTTCGTAGCGGTGTTTAATAAGCTGACAGATGTGTTTCGGAGAAACTCCTTCCTCGGTGTCAATACGTTACGCGCTGCACGGCGCCATTTTTAAGCTTACTTTGCATTTTACCATTGAAACAATAGGAGGACTACTAACACATTACTCTGTGCGCGCCATTTTGGGAGTATATTCCAACTCCGTCTTTAAATGTCGTTATTGCTTTACAAAATACGATAAATTGAAATTAATAATTCATTTCAATGGCTAAAATTCATGCATTTCAAATATTCGATCTTCCCCTTGATCGGCACTTGCAATCTCTGAAATGAGATTGCTATCTCCCTCCTTGGTTCAAAAGTATTTTAAAGCTTAAACAAATATTGCACAATCATAAAAAACACCATGATATTAAGTTCAGTCCTGCTGTTTTTTCTAAGGCGGAGAAAACGCCCACTATTTGGGATGTCTTTCTTTCTAACATAATTTCTCCCAAGGTGTACCTGGGCATCATCCAATATAATAAAATATAATCACGTTAGATACAATCCCAATTATGATTTTCTAAATTACACAGTGTCGCCGTGGATCGGCATTTGCAACCCCAATCCTGAGGTTGCATGTTCCCTCAACATCTTTAGCTTCGCAGTCATTTCATTCTTTTGCACATCCTCAATACAATATTTCCAAATCAATAATACAGTAAATATCTAGCTCCCTAGATGAACTGCCAATTCCTCCCCACTGTTTAGACCATGAGGAGCTTTACTTTGAAGATCAACAATATAACGAGATTCTAGCCTCCGTAATTTTAAAGTTCTATCAGCTCCCCTGGCATTCAATAGTACACAGTCAACACAAAAATACTGCAACATATCCCTGTCGCTTTTGTGTTTAATCGAGAAATGACGCGCCACTGGATAAGAAAAATCCTTTTTAACTATGGCCCGCATGTGTTCCAATATTCTCAATTTAACGCAATTAATTGTGCTCCCTATGTATCTAAGGCCACATGGGCATTTCAAACAATATACTACGTAGGTCGTTTGGCATGACATAAACTTATTTATGGTTTTTCCTTTTTTCATTCCACTTACTTCATATGACAAAACCCTTTTACTGAAGGCACACGCCTTGCATCTTCCACAAGGGAAGAATCCTCTCATCTCCTGTAGACAGCTGCCTCACAGCAGTAGTGTACACCATGGACGTCGATTCACCAAACTGTCTGGGGTAGTGAATGTTTAATCACATGCCCGTTGACCCCCAATGATATCACAAGAAGTGACATCATATTACCCTTGACTCAATGACGTAACAGAACCGAATGTCACATGACTGATGACATCAAGGAAGTGACATTGCTGGTGTTAAGAACTGAGCATTAAGTGCAATGTCAATAAAAATACAGCAGTTATGGAAGCAGATTAATGTCTACTTTAGTCACTCATCTATATTTTAACTCGAGTGCCACTGAGATATAGCAGGGGACAGTCCAACACCTTCCAAGGTAATATTGTCGTATGCAACTGAAGCCTAAAATGGCCGTGCACACCTATTGTATGCTTGTGCTTGTGCACTGATCAACATTGCTTTCCTCCCATATCAGCATTTTCCTGCAGTAGATGGGACTCACAACACACATATTTTTAAAAATAAATCCTGTTCTATTTTATAATGTGAATCTGCTGTCTTTTGGATTTGATAAGATTAAAATACTGTATGTAATGTTTTATTTAATAAAAACCATAAATAATACTATTGAGATCTTTTAAACAATGTGCTAAAAGGCCATTTCAGCTCCAATGAAATTAAGAAAGATAATGATGCATGTGGTAGAATCTGGTAATGCACACACTCACTTTCTGGGATTCCCATCCCTATTATAATCTGAATCTTCACTGGACAGAACAGCATCAGGTCTTCTCCGCTTTGTATGCTTTTCAGGTGCTATTATTTCATTAAGATTGAACCTATGGCATTCCTCAAAACCATGGCACTCTGCATTCAGGCGTTTATTTACATTTGTCTTGATGATGATCCTACTATTTGTAAAGGATCGAAACGTTGTCGACATTGCACACAGATCCTACTCTGTATTTTAAAACTGTGGTCATTTATTGGGCTGTATTGCTGTTACTGGGTTTGTGACACAAAAATAACACTTTAAGTCACAATTATTAATTGAAAATGCATTTATAAGTTTGGATGCCTTGTTTTGATTTCAAAACTATGATTTTTTTAATATAACCTAATTCTTTACAAATTAGGGGTCCTGTTCCATAGAGCAATAACCTTTTTTGAAGGCCCACTGCATGTGTTCTTCATTGCTATATCTTCCATGAAATATCAACATACAGACACCGTAAGCTGGGGAACCAGTAAAAACTTCCTTCATTAATCCCCCACATTAACCCTAAAGAACTCAAACCCATTCCACCAATCAGTACAAAACACATTGATGAGGCTTTTAGAAAGAAAAAAAATCAATGAACAGGCATCACATAAAATGCATTCGGGTACCACTGATACCACTGTTTACATTTCATATATGTTTCTCCCTCAAACTGCTCCCTTTAGGTCCTGTGCCTAATTGATAAGCGAAGTCAGCTGGACTCCTGCTGACAAGCTACTTCTACGTACCTAATTTGCTGGATCTTATCTGAAGCATTATGCCTTGGTTAGAGAGATCCAATGTGCAGCTATAGGAATGCCAACATAGAAAGCACATAGAGTCAGTTGCAAAGACTTGTGGGTAGAGCACACTGACCACGTCTAAGGAGGCCTGTATATCTTTCCCAAGGTTCATCCTCCAGCCACTAGGAATGCAAAAAATGTGAAGTGTTGAATGTTGCATTAATCTCAGCCACTAGCAAATACTTGTGGCCCCATCACAGTCCATCATTTTCTCCACCATGCTACTCAGACAGGACCCAGCCATATACAAATCAGCCTTTGACCTGCTCCATCAGGAACAGGCCAGTACAAACTCCCAAGACAGCCCCCCTCCGAACCAGGATACAAGCAAGCCCAGCTCACTTTTGGTTTATTTGGGCCAAGCAGCTCGGCTACAAAATGAGAATGGGACCCAAGTCTGGGCATTCCCATAACATATAGGTCATCACAATGAAGAATGCAAAAAAGTGGTGGGTGGAATGCATAGATTAATCTCAGCAACTGCTAATTACACAGCCTTCAGCCTTATCGGAGAGAGCAATGGTGAACAGTCCTTTTCTATGGCAGGTCATAAAACAACCATTTTAGGCATGTTGCACAAATACCCACAATGACTTCTCCTAGCAAGGCCATGGACTAGTTTTGGCCACAAAAGTGCCAACAGCAAAGTACAAACAGAATTTCCTGTAGGTGCTCAGCCTTTTTTTATTTTCACACTTTTTTTAGGTAAGAAACGTGAGGCACAGTTCAGAATTTAAAGTACCTTACCCAAGATCACACTACTGTGTTGAGGGAACATGCCCTGATAAAAACGTTCTGCTTCTTATTCTACGGGACACAGGTACTCAACCCTAGACCACATCTCCTCCTGTAACAATGAGAACCATTCCAGTCACCAGGAACTCACTCTCATATTTGCTCTTAGAAACCATAATAAAACCACGTTTAACCAGCAGTCATCTGTGTCCTGAAGGACTTTAGTCCCTGTCATTTATAGCCAGAGGTTAGGCATGCCTCATTTTTGCACCGCAGTCACAAAGTGAAATAATTCACATTTAGTTTCAACATTTAAAAAAATATTTGTCATCATTTTAAATAAACGAAATGAAACCACCCTGGAGGTAAAGTGATTTAGCAAGAATTGCACAAATGTGTTTGTTGATTCTTTAAAGAAGGTCACTACACCTAGGGTCCGAGTGGCATCAAATGGGAGCCGCTCCTCTACTTAAGGTACCATCAATAGTAGCAGTAAAGAAATCCAGCCAGTGTAAACCAGCTCAGCTGAAAGAGAGAGATGGGGTGCCCATAGATCGGGCTCCCGGGGGGGTAATTAGCATCGATTTACCCCCGGAAGCAAGCCCGTATTTGATAGTTCTAGCAGGAGTCCCTGTACTGAGTAAGCCTGACCAAGAATCTTTTATGGCCTTAAAAAAATAAAGTTGTCGATTGGCTAAATAAATATAGACCGTTGCCATCGCACATATCGAGCAAAATACTTATGGTACGGAGGGTGTCCTGGGTGGGACATTTGCCCAAGGACATTAGGGGGGATAGTGTCCTTGTTAATTTTAAAGATCCTAGGACAGTGGAGTATATCTGTAACTGGAAACACCACAGCTCTGGAGCTTGCATACGATCTCTCCCACTGTCCTATTTTTATCCCCCCGACCATTTGGCACCTGTAGCAGATGGGTGGACACTAGTACAGCGGAATGGGAGGGGATTGTCCCATGTGGGTTGGCTGGAGTCTTTACCAGCCCCAAGCCAAACCCCTATTCAAAATCGGTTCAGCGGCCTGGAGGCCGTTGACTGACTTCAGGTTCCAGAAGGGGTACCTATAGACACCATTGATCCACCTAGGAGCTCTATTATTAGCCCTTGTGGACCAGATAAGTGCCTAGGTCCTGAATTGCTAACTACTGTCCCAATAACCCTGGAGGAAAACAATGAGATTGGGAGGGGACTCGACTTATCCCAAGGTGACTTGATTCCTCGCAGTCGTTCTATTGGGAACCTTAAAATTGTTTCATGGAACATAGCGGGTCTACGTAATAAGTTATCTTTACCAGACTGGAACACTTTTATTGAAAAGTATGATTTGTGTCTATTCCAAGAAACATGGAGCCTTGAGCCATTGCATAAGTCTGGTTACTCCTGCTTCCATATACCAGCTATTTCCTCTGGACGTGGACGTCCGTCTGGAGAGCTCATGGTCTGGGCTAGGGTTGCGCTCAATTGTAAGATCATACACCATCCATGTCCAACGTTAGATCTGATGAGATTATCAATTAAGGGCATAAAGGGCACCATTACTTTAGAACTTTTTAACATCTATGCTAGAGGTACTCAAGGGGGGGGGCAAAATCTGCAACTATCTCCATCCTGTCTGAAGTGCTTCTCTCTTGCCCATCTGACTCCTTTATATTGATCGCCGGCGACCTAAACTGTACATTCGATCCTTTGTCGACAGACGATATTTTGGGAACCCTTGATGAGGATGCTAGATGGGGCATCCCATCCCTGTCGATTCTGCCGGTGAAGAAATGGTCGCTGGTGGTAATTCAATTAAACGCCCTAACGCTGGAATTCGGGTTAAGAGTTGTCAATGGGCGTACGCCCTCTGATGCTATGGGAGCAAACACATACAACAGGGTCTCTTGCCCAAGTAGAATTGACTACATATTGGTGGACAAAAGGCTATGGAAATATGTGAGTGATATGATTAATATACCCTCTATTGATAGTGATCATAACCCTCTATCCTTGTCAATGTTAGAACTGTGGCAAAAGAAGGAGCCTTATCCTGGCACCGGATCCAGGATGATAACAAAAGCAGTTATACCATCTAACTGCAAAAGGTTTCTTAAATGGCCGAAATTCATTTTGGATGAACTAAAACTAACTACTCTAGGGGATGTTTTAAGAGATCAGACTCTTAAGCTCTCTGCAGCCTTTACGAACAAGGTTGGGCCCCCAGTGGCGGAGTTAATTTATGTCGATACAATTGACCTGATTGGATCTCTCTTTCTGGAGGCTCTGTCTTTCAAAAAGCGCTCTGCGAACTGTAAGCCAGTAGAGAAGTGGTTTGACAAGGACTGTAGGAGGAAAAAAAACAAATTGATACTTGCCATTAAAACCTGCAACACCGTTGAGGTACGTTTGGCAAGGTTACAGTATAGGCAAGCTATCTTAGAGGCGAAAAGGGCATGGGAGGAATCACATTGGATTAGCCTAAAGACAGCGAGCTAGTCTAAGAATGGCAAGCTTTTCTGGGCCCTGGTAAGAGGATCTAACGGTCGTAACCAGGACCAAATCCCTAACCACATTACCGATGGGGAGTGGTTTGATCATTTCAGGGGACTCTATGTAGGAGATGAGGATACGGTGAGATGTGGGCTGTCAAGTTGCCCTAAGGTATCTATTCTGATCCCTTTGGGCTCTTTTGACCCCATAGGGAAAAAAGCGGTGGTGGCCGCTATAAATAAAATTGTGCCAGTGAAGGCTCCAGGACATGATGGTATACCGGGTCACTTATTTCGAGCTAATGCCGAGCACTGGGCTACATATTTTGGATTCCTTATTAATGCTCCGCTGGAAGGATCTCCAGTCCCAAACTCCTGGAAAGGAGCAGAAGTAATTCCTATCTACAAGAAGGGGTCCAGGGGGGACCCTGCCAACTATCGCCCAATAAGTCTTATTGATGCCGGACAGAAGTTGGTTGGTAGGGTCCTCCTGGAGAGGATCCTCTCTTGGGCCGAGGAGAATAACATCATTTCGCAATTCCAGGCAGGCTTCAGGGCATGCACTAGTACCATCGACCAGGCCTTCAGGTTGGCACTCCTTCATTGGAAGGTGGTAACCATTGGCAAGGGCGGTCTTTATCTCGCATTCATCGATTTAAAGAGCGCCTTTGACTTGGTGCCCCGAGACCGCCTATGGGAGGTCTTGCAGGAGATGGGGTTCCCCTCTTACATCTTGAACCTCCTGGTCCGCATGCATGATGGCAATTATGCCCGTATTAGATGGGGCACGCAGAAACAAAAAACAGGCAAAATCCCGGTGAACAGAGGTGTCCGCCAGGGATGCGTATTGGCTCCAACCCTGTTCACGTTATTTGTGAATGGGGTTGTTTCCTTTCTGTTAGAAATTAATGCCGATGCTCCTGCCTTGGCGGGGGATAAAGTTCCTGCCTTACTCTTTGCGGACGATACACTGTTAGTATCGAAAACCCCCATAGGTCTACAGAAGCTGTTTGATCGGTTTTGCCTTTTCTTTAAAATGAGGGGCTTGGTAATTATTACCTCTAAAACAAAGCTCCTTTATTTTAATCCTAGCAGATCGGTCAAATCTACCCTGGCTCTTGATGGGGTACCGCTAGAATGGGTCAAAGTCTTTGACTATTTGGGGATTAGAATCTCCGATAAATTGAAATGGCAGCTACACATTGATAAAATGGCTTTAAGCCTAAAGCGGGTAGTGGGGGTGATAGGAAGTGAACATCGTGCCTCAACCTCTAGGCCTATCACCCCTGCTCTGGAGATCTATGCTGCGAAGGCCGTAGGCTGCGTATTATATGGAGCCGAACTTTGGGGCTTCAGTTGTACAGATGTGTTAGTCAAAGCAGAAAATAAGTTCTTTAGAGAGCATGTCTCGCTGCCTAGGTGAACCCCAACCAAGCCACTCTTGAGTGATCTGGGTCGTCGCTCAATTAAGGATTTAATCACTTTGCGCCCACTCCTTTATTGGGCTCGGCTATGGTGCACCCCTGAGCTATCTAGATATGCTGACGGCCTAAGAGAAGTAATGAACCTCGAGGGATCCCACAAGATTGGTTGGTTAGTAAACGTAAAAAAGCTTCTTTTAGCTAATCAATCAATCAGTGACACTTATATAGCGCGCTACCTACCCGTAGGGTCTCAAGGCGCTGGGGGGGGGGGTGCCGCTACTGCTCGAACAGCCAGGTCTTCAGCTTCTTCCTGAAGGCGAGGTGGTCTTGGGTCAGGCGCAGGTCGGTCGGGAGGGAGTTCCAGGTCTTGGCGGCCAGGTAGGAGAAGGACCTTCCTCCCGTAGTCGCTCTTCGGATGCGGGGGACGGCGGCGAGGGCGTGGTTGGCTGATCGGAGGTGGCGGTTGGGCGCGTAGAAGTTGATTCGGCTGTTGAGGTAGCTCGGACCCTGGTCGTGTAGGGCTTTGTGTGCGTGGGTGAGGAGGCGGAAGGTGATTCTTTTGTTGACGGGGAGCCAGTGGAGGTCTCTCAGATGTCCGGTGATGTGGCTGGTTCGTGGGATGTCGAGGATGAGTCTGGCTGAGGCGTTCTGGATCCGCTGGAGTCTCTTCTGGAGCTTGGCGGTGGTCCCGGCGTAGAGGGCGTTGCCGTAGTCCAGTCGGCTGGTGACGAGGGCCTGGGTGACGGTCTTCCTGGTCTCGGTGGGGATCCACCAGAAGATCTTCCGTAGCATGCGTAGGATGTTGAAGCACGACGAGGAGACGGCGTTGACTTGTCTGGTCATGGAGAGGGAGGAGTCCAGGATGAAGCCCAGGTTGCGTGCGTGGTCTGTCGGTTTGGGTGCGGTGCCCAGGGCGGGAGGCCACCAGGAGTCGTCCCAGGCGGAGGGTGAAGAGCCCAGGATGAGGACCTCCGTCTTGTCAGAGTTCAGTTTCAGGCGGCTGGTCGTCATCCACTCGGCTACCTCTTTCATCCCTTCGTGCAGGTTGGCTCTGGCGGAGGCGGGGTCGTTGGTCAGGGAGAGGATCAGCTGGGTGTCGTCGGCGTAGGAGATTATGCTGAGGTTGTGTTTGCGTACGATGGCTGCGAGGGGGCTCATGTAGACGTTGAAGAGGGTGGGGCTCAGAGATGACCCTTGGGGGACGCCGCAGATGACTTCGGAGGCTTCTGACTTGTACGGTGGTAGGCGGACTCTCTGTGTTCTTCCGTCGAGGAAGGAGATGATCCATTCCAGCGCCTTGTCCTGGATTTCGACGTTGCTGAGGCGCTGTACTAGGGTGCGGTGGCAGACAGTGTCGAATGCCGCGGAGAGGTCTAGGAGGAGCTACTGGCCTCAAAACTGCATGGGAGTCAGGGGTCTCGCTGTCCAAAGCAGAAACAAAAAGAGCATTCTGGACATGGATTGATAACCAGGAGCATAGAGATCCCAATCTAGGCAGGTTGACTGATGAGTTTCGTCAGCACAAGCAAGTGCCTCGGTTGGAGCCCTATCTGGATTTCATCCAGAAACCGAGAGATAGGGCCCTTTTTATCCAGTTTAGAATGGGCACTCTTCCTCTTCGTGAACGCACAAGTAAATGGAAGCCTCCCCATCAAACATCTCCTGATTGCCCATATTGTGTAGGTGTAATTGAAAATATTCCACACCTTTTCTTTGTATGTCCGGCTTACACCAAACCCAGACTGAAGTGGTTAAAACCGGTCTGTCAACAGCTTGAGACTAGAAATCATTCTACTGCTCTCAGAATTCTTCAGGCAGATGTAAATACTACCCTAGTCTGTGGGGTGGCAAAATTCTTAAGCTGGGCGTGGCTGATAAGATCAAAAGTTATATGACAAATTTGTATGATTAACATTTTAAAAATTCTATCAAAGCTGCTATAGTTTAATGCATTTTTATTATTCCATTGTAAAAATTGATTGTCATTGTAATTTTTCAACCCAACTTTATTTATTATGAAATGTTTTTTAATTGTAAGAATGCTTTTAAGATATATTATATCGAAATAAAGCTTTGTTGACTTGACAAATGTGTTCAGTGAAGAAGTTTTTTTAGAGCTACCTCAGTTCTATCAGCTACACTGTCTACAACTGCACCATTACTTAATGGCATCCCTGCAATAAACAGTTTAGTGCCTAGGAACAAAAATGAGGCACTATAAGAAATTATAAACACGTAATAAGGTGACCAGCCTTATGTTATTTGCCTACTCTACATGGATGGACTGATCTCAAATCTAACATACCCAAACCCCCTTTACTTCTGTTCCTTGCAATGTGACCATATTATCATCATTGCCAGACCGAGGCAGCTTCCCTTTAGCTTTAAAGCATTATTATGGCACACACATAACAAAAGACAGCACAGCACCATAGGAGCACAAAACAAAAGCTCTTTTTTAAGCACTGTGAAGTAATTGTCAGCTAATAATTATGTTTTACATGACCTGGTAGTACAAAACCCTTAATTTGTTTTTCACTATAATAAGGCCTACCTCTCCCATAGGCTAACATTGGAGCTACCTTATTACATTTCATAAGCTCTAATTTCCCAATGGGAGCAGGTAACTAGTTTGTGTTTGGTGTCTTTGGAATTGTAATGAAAAATCCTAACTTATGGAGAAGTCTGTATTTCAATTACAATTTTGAAAATGCCACTTTTAGAAAGTTGGCGTTTTCCTGCCTTAGCCATTTAGTACCAGTAGCCTGTCCCTGAATTACATGACTGGGTGTAGTTAACAGTTGGGCTTTGTGTATTCCTCTTGGACAGCCACATATAATAGGGAGCTTAGGTGTGCCTGGATGGGCTATCACTGGCAGGATAGGCGGGAAACTCTGGGCACAGTCCAACTTACATTTGAAAAGGCTGTGCCCTTTCTCTACACAAAGGGCCGCACACTTCCTGTAGTTAGTCTGGAGCTAGGACAGGGAGGGCAGGATGCCTGGAGACTTCAAAGAAGAACCTCTAGAATCTTCTCCCCCACTTGAAAGGCCCAACTGGGTGTAAATACTGGACCTCAGAAACTGACTCTTCAGTACACTTATGGGTCTGTGGATACTTTGCCAGGAAGAAGGACTGCTTTGCTGCTGAAAGGACTGCTACGCTGCTGGACTGCTACCCTGCTGAACTACTCTTTTGTTGCCCTGCTGTCCTCCTGCCTGGGATAGGAGAACTAGATCTGGGACTTCATCTACTACCAAAGGGACTCTAATGGATAGTCTGCAGGTCTCCTAATCTGAGTGTCAGGGACATAAAATGCTCCCCAACATCCTGCACCAGCACCTGGACCCAGCTGAAATAAGTTCCTGACCCCCAAATGGTGCCTCTCAGGTCCTAGACCCTTATGCAGCCTCAGAGAGCCGTATTGTAGTATTTGGGCTCCTCACAACTTTAAAATGGCCATTCACACAGACCTCACTGCCTGCACTGTGGTTCAACATGAAACTCTGGCAGCCACTGATGCATGCTATAACATCGACCTCTTGATGGGATCCCCAACTTGAAGCTCCAGAAACACCCATCTGTGATGCCTGGGCAGACCTTTTCACTACTCTGGCAGCCATTTGTGATGCTCTCCCTGATCCTCTTGGCCTCCTCCACTGCGAACTGGACTCTCTGTGCTGATTTGAAAAGATAAACAGCAGGACTAAACTGGTGACTGTAGCCGATCTGCACCATATTGCAGTTGTCCTGATCATGTGACTTTGATCCGGTCTAGTGCGACCAGATAGCCATAGTTAGCACCTTGTGCTTTTTTTGTGCCATTTTCACTAAAATCTTTAGAAATTCATAGCTCCCGTTTTACTAATTGGGTATTTGTCATTTTGGTCTTGTTTTTTTATTACAAATTCCTCTATTTTTCTAAATTGATGTGGAATCCTTTTGTAGTGAGTTTTTTCACTGTGTTACTGTATGAAGTTTTGCACAAATACTTTACACATTGCAACTGATTTAAGCCTAACTGCTCTGTGCCAAGCTTCCCAAGGGTGAGCACAGGTTGATTGGTGGCCTGCTTGTGACTTCACCCTGAGAAGAATTTTGGTTGCTGCTTGAGAAGGGTTTCACCCCCTCAACCGGTAGCCCAAATTCTTACCGTGGTCCACCTGGGAAAGGAGGCTACAGTGAACACATCACAATGTAGAAGGATACTGACAAACATGCCCTTCAGTTTTCTTTACTGAGCTACATATAATGACCAAGGCTCAGGATATCCTGTTTAACTTGAAGTCCTCACCCTTCTTTTGTGATCTCTGAAGCCGGGGGTGCCACTAGGTAAGCCAGGAGTCACCGCTGGGACTCCTGGCAACCCGTAAATGAAGCCATGCTCTACACGAGCAGCAACCAAATCTGAGTATTCCTATACTGTCTGAAGTCAATTTGTACCTTAGGATGCTTCTGACCTCATATATCTGTCATTATCACAACCTATACATCGACTGCCCAGCACAGCACTTGCCCAGACCTTCACTTGTCCATAAAGTATTTTCTCTGTCTAGCATGTCCTTTCCTACTTCACACCTTTCTTACTTGACTCTGCAGACTGTGTGCATTTTACACTTTGTGGTAATCTCACACCCTGTGGTAATCTTCTGTAGAACAGGTAGCCAAATTATGCTTGTGTTTCCACATGTGTGTATGTATTATATGTATATCTTTGCGGCTGTTCCAGAACCATCTTGCCTGCCTGCAATGCTGTCTCCAAACACGTGTTCACAATTTATGAGGAAAATAGACGCATTGGCTTAGGCAGTGCTTGCATTAAGCTTCTTCTCCATGCTAAAGTGTGGTGTTTCTTTTTATGAGATCTGTGTATAACTGTGAGACTCACATATGTTGGACAACAAGCACTATAAAAATGCACACACTAAATTAAATCTAGCACTTATTTTGAAAGCACGACTGACACTGCCCTAACCATGTCGAGGCTGGATTATTGTAATAGCCTTTTCATCAGCCTTCAGGAAGGGCATACAAATAAAATCAAAATGCAGCGGCGAGACCGCTTACCTGTATACCAAAATATGCCTCTATCTCGGCTGAGAGAAAGCTTCACTGGTTACCGGTAAGGAAACGGGTTGTTTAAAGTCCTGTGCACGGTCTATAAAGCCCTTCAAGGAGCTGGTCCAGAGTATCTCACACAACAATTTTGCTGGTATGTACCAAAAAGATCATTGCGTTCAGCAGAGGCAAAATTGGTATCGGTGCCCTGGGTATGAAAAGCCAACTTGGGAGGCAAGAGTTTTGTGGCCTGCGCAGTTAATGCCTGGAATGGTCTCCCGCTGCAGCTCAGAGGCATGACCAATTTACTTGCCTTCAGCAAAGCCTTAAAAACTTGGCTCTTCGCTGCTTAGTTTTTGATTATGATCACTCTGTCTCAATGCCTCTATAGGACTTCACACAGCGCCAGGACAACTTTGGGTAGCAGTTGCGCTCTACAAATATCAATAACATGAACATAACATTAACACTAACACAGGACTACAGCTTTATGAACAAGGAGCACATTCCTCTAATAATATGTATGCTCCTCATTTCTGTATGCAGACTTTGTCCTCAGAGTTTATAAAGTGCATTTCTGTGACATGTGGCCACAGAAAGATTTGCTTTCTGTGCCAGTGTAGGCCTCATAGAATCCAGTATGAGTATGGGAATGGGTTGTTTCATTCACATACTTTCCCTGGTACAGTGTTGGAGTAAGGGGAGCGAGACAATCAGGAGAGTAAGGGAGAGAAATTAGGTCTTGTGAATAATCAACAATGTTGGTAAATCAGAACAGATCTATAAAACATGCTGATGGATGGAAAGCTAGTGTTTGTGACACAAAAGATTTTTATTTGCGAGTACACCCCTAAAAGGATCATTCGCATTCTTATTCACATAAAAAAAAAAACTTAAGAGTTTTAAGCACCCAAAGCAAGTATCACTCAGTGATAAGGAAATATACATGTTTCTACATAGCAATTACTTTTTAGGTCTCGCCTAAGACAGTGTGCATGCGCTGTCACTTGCGAGAGATTTTGTTTACTACAAGGGCCTTAGAGTATGACCATTGTTTACCATTAGTCAACTTCATTGTCTCTCTTATTTGCTGCCTCATAATTGGCCAGCAGATGCCAGTTTCATGTCCTCTCTTCCTCATGTGGAGCATGGATGAGGAACAGATGGCTTCAGTTTGATCCATGTCCTTCCACTGCTCGTGCTGTGATTGAGGTACTATTTTTCTTTCTTCTACCCCTTTTGTTCGTCGAAATCTGTTTCGCTTCTGCTGTGTTGCTTCTTCTTCAAACCCCTCCCCCTGTGGCTGTGTTGCTTCTTCCCTCCTAGGCCCATGTTGTCTGTGTTTTCTTCCCTTCCACCCCTTTGTCTGTTGCTTCTTCGCTCCGACGCCCTGTTGTCCGTGTTGCTTTCTCACTCCCACGTTACCTTTCTCTGTTGCTTCTTCCTTCCCACATCCCAACCTCTCTTTGTTCACGTTGCTTCTAATCCCTCCCACCCGTCGTTTTCTGTGTTGTTTCTAATCCTACCCGACTCCTACCCCACTCCTATTTTCTGTGTTGCTTCTAAAGTTGACAGTGTTGCTTCTAAAACTCCCACCCCATTGCCCTCGGTGTGGAAAATGTCTTGTCACCCCGGCTTGACAAAATGGCAAAAATATGTTTAAAACACATATTTTTGCCATTTTGTCACCCCCCTCAGTGGTGATGACACTTGTCACCCCTGGCTTGACAAAATGGCAAAGATATGTGTTTAAAACACATATTTTTGCCATTTTGTCACCCCCCTCAGTGAGGACACCCGGGGCGGCCCGCATCCCCCTTCCTATGCCACTGCTTGTTGCTTCTTTCCTCCCCACTTGTCCATGTTGCTTCTTCCGTCTGCCCCCTTTACACCCCATTGTCTGTGTGGCCGCACTGCTGTGCAACATGGCTAAATACATTGGCATAGCCAAAAACTATCGCATAGGAAAGACATACCCCCAGATTCATCAAAGTCCTGTTTTTCGAGTCCTTAATAGCGATTTTTAAGGAATCGCTATTAAAGACTCGCAAAACGGGATGCATGTAGGAATCGCAATATTTTTTGCGATTTCTACTGCTTCCTTATTTGCAAATCGCTAATTGCTAATCGCAAATAAGGAATGGCTTTTCCATTCATTCCTATGGGCCTGAAGGCCCATTGGAATGAATGGGGAGTCATTCCTTATTTGCGATTTGCCAATAGCGAATCGCAAATAAGGAAGCGATTTCAAGGGTGCCAGGGTGTCCAAAGGACACCCTGTAGCACCCCTGAAATGGTAATGTACACTGGTGTTGCACACACACATCCACACACATGTCCAAAGGACATGTGTGTGTGTGTAACATACAACTTAGAAAAATGCACTAAAGTGCATTTTTCTAAGTTTTCGCTATTTACCACGTAGTTAGACTTCGCGGTAAATAGCGGCCCCAGATTGAGAATTCGCAATTTTTAAATGGTACATGAATTGTATTTAAGGAATCTCAAATTGAGATTCCTGAAATGCAATTAATCGCAATTTAGCGATTTCTGGAATTGCGATTTTTGCATTTGGGATGATGAATCCCAAATGCAAAAATAGCGCTCTCAAAGGGCCAGATTCTCAGAATCTGGCCCTTTGCGAGACGTTTTTGCATTGATGAATCTGGCTGATATTGTCTTTGCTAGTGCGTGTGTTCACAAATGTCAATAAATCGATAGTGTAGCATTCAGTGGTACACGACATTGAATGTCATTCTTATCTTCGCAATGGTTTCAGGCTGGAAAAACTATTCGCCTGTGCGCATTATGTTTTTATTCTTTCTGAGGGGCCGACCTGGTGACGAATGCAGAAATGCCCCCCGTGGATTACAGTAGGGACACAAAGTAAACAGCGCAGGTGCCTGCTCGCCTTTGCTGAAGAAACTTGAGCTTGCACTGCGCTGAGACAGCAAAGCAGTCATCCTCCCTAATAGGATTTTTTTCTATCGTTATTATTACTTCTGCAGCCCGCTGTACAGTATAACATATTGTGTTTCTCTTCGGGCCGGTAGTAAATACCAGTACTGCCTCTCACGCGATGAAGGCCTACAATAACTCTTAGAAGCGAGCTATTTATCTTTTCCTTTTGTTGTTGTTGATTTTCCTCTGAAATAGATTTTCCAATATTTTATATCCCTGAAGTAGTAGATCCAGGCTCTGAGAGCCCACGAGGGTCGAGAATACGAGCACAAAGACGCGCGAGCGACGCAGAGCTCTAAAACCATTTATGCTCACGCGCCATAAGTGAATGATTGCTGGCTTCCCATTGTACACCGAGTAATGGCCACGCGGCAACTGTGGCAGGCACAGACTACAGATATGCAGGAATACAGGAACTCAGACCAGGCACGGTCAAAACTGCACATGTTCCTATTATGTGCAGGGATGTAAAGTATCCTGTAATTAAGTCACCATCAATTTTAGTTCTGGCCTAGAGACATCCTTAGCTACCTTGCTAGCTTCATGCAATCTAATAAAGTCGTAGATAAATACATACATGTAATAATCCATAAATAGAGGGGCTTTGAGATAGCTCTCTTCCATTGCCCTGTTCAACTTCAACTGTCATTCACTTTTTCTTCCGCCCACCACAGCATACTGCGCAGTCCTGCAGTGCGTCAACTCACTTGAGCTATTGCACTGTTATTGACAGCCTTTTACGTGATCACATGTTCACGTCTGCCTAAAAAAAGTGTACTTCAGTGCCACAGCTCTTTGACAATAACTCTTTGCTATTGATGTTTTTCTTTCAATTCTTCATGTTTTTATTTTTTTTAATTTCTTTTAGTGTTAATTCTATTTTTTGGTCATAGTTATGTGTTTAAACTAGATATTTAGGTCACAATGAACCATAAGCATAAAAATGATGTATATTTTATTATGAAGTGCGTTAAAATTAAATGGGCTTTTATACCTGCTCTAAACAACCTAACTTGACAGGAAGCACCCATGCTCTTGTCTTACAATTAAAAGCAACAGTTATTTGTTTTTGAATGCTTTACTGGTGGCCACATGCTTTTTTTTAACTTCTTTTTCTTTACATTTCTTTCTTTTTACTGCAAGTATATAATATAATCACCATCGTTTGGTGGCCACATGCCTTTTACTTCTTTTTTATTTCTGTGCCATTTGATTGCAATGCAAAATAAAAATAAAGGTAACCCTTGCACCAGCTTACCAAGGCAAGAATGATTGACTTTGCTTATACTTGTTTTAGTTATTGGATTTAGTAGAGGCCTAGCTCCAAATTACAGGAGAGCAATATACAAGGAAATGTGTCTGTGCACTCTTTGCCAGAGCACTAAAGAACAAAACACTACCCAGCAGACACTACTAGAATTGAACCTATAAATGAGTATGCAAAGAGATACACATCTGCATGGTATGTATATATGTATGGAAAGTTTGTCAATATTCAGTGCTGCTCACACTGTTCAGAACACAAGCATGTCTCCAAGCATTGTATACCCAGACTTCTCCCAACGCTTCTTGGAGCCTCACTGTAAGAAATTGGGTCATTGGTTGGGGGGTGTAAACCCTTCTCTAGCAACAACTACAATCCCTGTCAGGATGAGCCACAAAGCCAGTACATTTTCATGTGCTTAACCCTTTGGTAGCTTTGCACAAAAACAGTCAGGCTTAACATAGAGGCACTTATGCTGCTCGCAAACAGTAATAAAGAGAAACACAACACATTAAAAGTCCCACACCAATTTAGTAAAATGTAATAAATAAAATGATACCAATGAATGACAAAAATTCTATCAGTAGAATCAGAGATGTGCAATTTAGTAGTTCTAGGTAGGTACAGCGCCATTCCCGGTCAGGAAACATCCTTTACATTGCAGTGATTACACCGCGATGCATTTAGAACGCTGCCATTACACCGCAAGCGTTACATCGACTTGCACTGGAGGGCGCTAGAACCTAAGGAATAGTAAGATTTACTATTCCAACACCTTCCCTACTGTACGTAGACTGGTGTTGGAATAGTAAATCTTACCACTCCTAAATCCAGCTAACCATTCATGCAGGATCTGGAAACAGCCATTCATACAATGGAAGCATGCTGCTGCCTGCAGCTACCAAATGTGTAAACAGAGGTATGATATTGCAACTATAGTGGAAACATGCTATGCAAATAACAGTTGTAGAAGAAGAATCTCATACATCACACGCTTGAAAGAGAGCAGTGTGGACTGTGGGTCTGGTTAAGGAGACACCAGAATGTGAACACGGACAATTGGGACAGCAGGCTCAACAGCTAATGTTTCAATATTCATGTTACAAATATTTGTATGTTAAGACCCGGTTGATAACGTGTTTTTGCATAAAATAAATAACACAATTTATGATCACGTGTCATCAGTTTTTAATCCAGGTCACCGTGTTTTACTGTCACTTCTTTCCCAACACAGTAAAAGTCATACATACACATTGTTCACTGTGTTGTCTCTTTCTTTTATTTAATAATTTTCCTCTCTCTGGAAGGAGTCGACATTGCCTGCCTCTCAAGGTGCCACCGTCTGAAACTTAACTCAATAACATGGTCCCATGATTCGTCACGTGGGCTGCCCAAACCATCATCCAAGGGTAACGTGGATGTTCTTTGCAATCACATCAACCTGATGCTCTGTCTTGACTGCTAGGCAGCCAATGGCTGAACCACCTCTGCCTTCAACGCAGTCGATTGGCTCAGACTTTGTGTGTGCCAAAGTGCACCCTCTTCCCTACAGGGGACTTGAAGTTCATGAACATTTGCCCAGTTCCGTCTGTAAATGCAATGTGATGTCACATCGCAGGCTCGAGCCTGGACCCAGCCGTGCTAAAATACGGTTCTTCCGCACACATCAATGCAGGCCGTGTGCAAGCCGTAGCAGAGTGTCTTGGTGTGCTATGCAACATTGTAAAATAAACGTCATTTTCACTTTGAAGAATTTATTTTACTTTGTGACTTGGTTTTCCTCTCAATATTTCCTTTTTCATACAATAATAGTAAAACTTAATATTACCATTCTAATTGATTGACTGACTTACTATATTGATTTTTGCCTTTGGATCAACTCTTTTTTCTATTAATTATTACTTTTTCATAGGCAGCTCTGTTGCCTTCCTTTATAAACATTTTATCACCCCAGTCTTCTGTGTGATATCCCAGAGTGATGTTCTCTCCTTTGATGATTCCCCGCATTTTCTAAGAAATAAAACTTTAGAAGTATTATGCTACTGCTTTAATCTTTGCTTTTCACCCTTTAGCTGCAGCATGTTTTCTTTAATAAGAAAATTAACCATTATTATTCTGTCCATGTAACATCCTAATTTAAAGTTTGCAGTCTCCAGTGGATACCATATCATTTTTGAGTGCCTAAAGGGTTTTTGACTTTCTCCAGCTCCTATTTTGACTGCAGTGAGAGTTTTATGTGTTACTAGCTGCCCGCCCCAACGTTGTCCGGGGATGAAATAGAATCTCTGCAATGGTTGTAATAGGCAAGGTTAATTTATTTCAAAACTTGCCTCTGCGTCCGCTCAGAAGCCCTCGTTCGGTACCGCTGAAGGTGAGCGTGTGCTCTTCTGTTTGTTGTCTTTGCCGCAATAGCGACGCGGCAGCCGCAAACGAGTTTGTCCGCTGTAGCGCCACTTAGACGCACCACATGATGTCAACGTCCAACAATGCCAAATGCAACTCTCGCGTCTAATGGCAAATGCAACTTACGCTTCTCGCAAGCGGTGGAATCCATGTTTGTTTTGAGGAATGCCGCGCCCATCGATGTATGCACACGCACCCCATCGCTCTATGCACACGCCCCCAGCACAACGCTTCTCGCAAGCGGTATCATTCAGCAGGGTTGGGTTTTGACGAATGCCGCGCCAATCGCAAGCGGTATAATTCAGCAGGGTTGGCTTTTGGCAGGGTTGGGTTGGGTTTTGACGAATGGTGCGCCCATCGCAAGCGGTATAATTCAGCAGGGTTGGGTTTTGACGAATGCCGTGCCCATCGCTCTATGCACACGCCCCAGCACAACGCAAATGCCCACAACGGACTACTTTTTCCAAAACGTTCTTTTTCCCTTCTAATGTATATGTTGGGCTGGTGTAGAGCCTATGTCCATCTGCTGATACTCTCCTTTCCAACGCTGTATTGGGTGTTCCGGTTGGCGCTGTGGTTCCGAAGCTTACCCACCTCAAAGGTTTGGGCTCTCTCTTTATAATATTAGTATGGATTCCCTAGCACTCGTATCCATACCCAGGAAGCAAGGGCTGACCTGCAGCATGGTGCATGGCCCTGAAACCTTAGACATGTTCAGTGTCGCTCACTGCATACACTGTTGTGACTTTGCAGGCAGGATGTTAAATATTACATTGCTCTGTACAACATTTGAATATTGACATAGTGCATTATCTCTAATGTAGCCATAACATGTGCATACATTTCAGGCTTATCCTCAGTACTTGGCAGACCTCACTCAAAGAGTAATGAATTAATTTACCTTTGCATGCCAAAGAGACGTGGCGCCCCATTGTGGCACCAGGGTAGAAGACACTGAAGAATTGATCCCTAAAACAACAAATCCGACTCCTGTAACTACCAGTCAGAACCGTAAGGAAACCTATTGTAACACATGGGATTCTGTAATCTTCTATAAACACCAGTCTCTAACTTCTTTATAATCAGCGACTTGTGACGTATCCCATGTTTGAGTACAGCGAAAGGATGTCAGAACTCAACTGTTATATGTAATTACAGTTGAGTTCTGATGTCACAATGCCTGCTGCCAGAGCCAGCAGCTGAGGTAAAAGACAGGTCGGGTCACAGAGCATAATTGAAGCAGCTGTTTAAAGCAACAAAATCTGAAGGTTGCTTTTCTTTCATCTGCTCTAATATTCTAGCTTACAATGACAACCAGAAAGAACATGTTTATTTTTGCACACCTTAGAGACATGCTAGAATCTTTCTGCATGCTTCTATCCATTCCGAGCTACTACAGCTTTTTTGTATAAAAAAACAGACTTATCCAGAGTGAAGAAAGTTCGCATTGGGGGCAGCTCTTTTAGCTTTCTAGTACCCAAGTTCTGGAATTCTCTTCCACTTTATCTGAGGCAATCAAAGACAGAGCTTCTGTTCCACAAAAACTTTAAAACTTGTCTCTTGAGATAGGCTGTCTTTCTCTTTAGGCTTTTTCAACTCTTGGGAGTTAGACCTACTAGCACTGGTACACTTCTGTTGATGTAGCTATGCGCTTTATAAGCTTTATTGTTGTTAGGATTATTATTGAACTGTTTCTAAAGTTTATTCGCAACAAATATCTAAGAGGTTTTTGATGTGACCTATATTATATGGGATAAAGTACCTGCTGGCGTACATGATAGGGATATTGCAAGTCATATCGGAATTTCATAACATTATAAAGGAACTCGGCCTTCAGCCTCATTCCTCTCTATGGTTATGGAACTCCTTGGTGATGTGCAATATTCTTATAATGTATGGCAGGGTGTTATTTATCCCTTATATCATACTGGTTTGCTGAACTGTTTTTTCAAAAAACTAGGGACATTAAAGCAGTTATGTCATGTTTTCCAGATTGTAGACCTGTAGGTCAACTACTTCTCATTTGTATAATATTTGCTTGCCCAGTGTAAGGAGATCCCTCATTGTTTTGTTAGTGTCTTACCAATCCCACCCATCAACCAATGAATTATCAGTAAACGTGGCAGGGTTATCACAAGCTGAAACCTCTAAGGTATGCATAGCTCTCAATACTACTCAACATCTATCTTGACACAGGGTGTGGTGCAGCAGCTAGGGGAGCTGACTTCGGAGCACAGGGTTCACGGTTCGATCACCTGCTCCGGCGGCAGCTCAGCTCGGCACCATGTGACTCTGGGCAATAGCTCACTTAATTTCCATGATGGCCCCCAGCACCTTAAGACCCGTAAGGGTGAGTAGTTCGCGCTTTACAAATACGGATTTACACATATACCTTATAAAGATCAAGACTGTAAAAGTCATCCAGCAAAAGAATATTTGTATCTTCGGACCAATCAGTACAAATATTTGGTCCTTATTGCAGAGTTGTTGAAGCCATGATAGCAGGGTTGGTCGGTTGCATCCCTGTTCTAGCCCAGAACAAGCAGTGCCCGGCGCCAGTATGGTACACACATTGAGCCAACAAAACCTACTGACCTTTCTTAGAATATGTAGTAAAGGAAGGATATTTGTCACAGTTCTGATGCTCAGTACCTAGTTAGGCAACACATGAACCCAAGAAAGCAAGAGCGGCACACTGTGGCCACTACCAATGTTGGCATTATGCAAATCTACAGCTAGATTTTTGTTTTGCAACATCCTCTAGAAATTTCACAGACAGGTGAGTACAAACCATCTTTTTCACATTGGAGTTTATGGGGAAGTCTAAACACTGATAATTTGTAAACGGAGAAAATACGAATGCATAAAAAGTCTAACATTTCAGAAATATGCAGCTCTATGACACCCTGGTTTTTAAGGCTAATTTATAAAAAAAAAATTCCTTGCTGAGAACAATCATTGCTTCAAACTGAGTACCTATGACCAATGTAGCAAGTCCACAGGCCTAGATGATTCAGTAACATTTGGGGCAACTACATATAAAAGCACATAACCTAGTTTCAGAAATAGAGGCTGAGGATAGTATTGTCCAGTTAGGCCTGTTTTCAACAAATGGCCCATTCAGATACCACATAAAATCACTAGCATATCGTATACAATTTTAGGAATGTCAATTAGTTTGATCAATATTGATCTGCATTGGTTTTTGGTGCAGTGATTTGTGATATGTAAGGCAGTATTAACATGTATATATGTATGTTGCACCAGTTAAATTGAACTTGAATCAAGCGACCACCCTTAACCTCTGGTAATATTGTAATATGACGAAGAAGAATTCATGATCATGAGCAGAGAAGAAGGGGAGGAGTATATCTGAGGGAGTTTGCAAGAATTTGTGGATGAAGTTATTGAATGCACGCAGGGTTAGCAAGTTGGTTGTGTAGGACTATAAGGGAACTCTAGACTACATAATCAGGCAGAAAAAGGGGTGTAACGGGACCAATCCAGAGAAAGTGGGATACACACCTTTCCTGAAGGAGATTGGATGAAGAGTTTGCAATATATAGGTGTAGTCATTATATTTTACAATGTAACTAATCACTAATGATTTGCCAATGCAAGCTTTGCACCAGGGCTGGGGACCAAGATGTCATGAAGTGCCATGATATGAAAAGAATGAACACCATTGTGCCAGTTAAAACATTACTCCATTGGTGTGCACCTTGCACCATCACTCGGTAATCTTTAGTGGACCACCATTCACTCATTAGTTCTAAATGCCTAGATTTGACATGTTACTCTTTAAGCACCATCACTCACTAATCTAGAATGCATGTCCAGATTTGAAATGAGAGATCCTGAGTGACGGCCAGATATCCAACATCTGCTGGGGGTCTCTGCAGCATGACCATATTGCCCTCACCCCTGCTTATCGCATGTTCTGATTTGCTAAAGCTCTCAATAATCCTAGTGAATGTTCAGATTTACATTCTGAATAATTTGTTGGTTTGACTTAAGTAACTTTTGCAGTGTGCGTTCATGAGTCATCTGTGGCAGGTGTCAAGGTGACGCTCTGGAGTCTGTGGGGCACAAACGCCAGCTGTCTTAGACATGGAAAAGGAGGGAACTCTTCACAGCCACTGCTCCACCGGAGACATAGCTGTCCCCAAAGAACTGCCACCATCAGGACCAGTTTCACATTTAGGCTTTAACTGTTGCCATGCGAAGGCTCTGCAATTATTGCGCCTATTCCTGTGCTGGCTGTATGCATGGCTGCCAATTCCTTTCTCTGACAACGGTGGCTTTGAAGGGCTCCAGTCCTGAAAGTGTGTCATACCAAAACAGTCAGACCACCAAAATGAGAGAAGACCGAATGAGACAGAGCACTCTGGTTTTGCCCATGCCATGAGCATCCACCCCGTTACCTTATATCCCAGAAAAGGCTTCTGTTATTTGTACAATATGGTAGTGAAGCTGAAACACTCCTTGCATCATGGCTGCCAATTTCAATACCCACTGGCTGTTGTACTGGGTCCTCCAAAATGTGACACAAGCCGAGGCCCTTCTATCTGAGGCCCTTCTCTCTGGGTCTCTTCTATATGAGGCCCTTCTCTATGTGTCTCTTCTATATGACACCCTTCTCTCTGTGTCTTATTATGTATTTATTTAATTGGAGTTTTCTAGACTTGAAGAATTAAAAGGATACTGTAATAGATCTTCCAGAAATAAAGTGCTTTTAGATAGATTATGAAGCTAATTCAGCTATGATTTTTGTATGATAGACCAAATGCTGGTATGTTGTGGGATAAGAGGTGGCGAGTTGTGTTAAATCAATTTGAAAGTAGTTTAATGACTCATGTGGATTGCAAAATATGTATAAACATTTACACATGTAAACACCACCAATGCCTTCATTCCTATGCTTACTTGATGTAATCAATGTTCTCTATTGCACAGCCACTTGCGTAAGCCTCTCAAACTACAGCACGAGGAACAGCTATGGATGCACTCTTTTGCTGGGGTGTAAAATGTGAAGATGAATGTCAGTACTGCCCCATACCATACTACTGTAAAATCACAACAGTAGCTTTAGCCTAGTAGGATGGAAATGCCATTATATCAGTACTATAAAGGGAGTATGCATGTATCTATATGGTATTTCTATAGCATAAAGCTAGCTAAAATGCATCAGCACTGTACAGGGTCAAAGACAAGCATAACGTCAACAAGTGATTGGCGGCGAGCTGGTTTTGAGAGCACAAGTGGACTGTTACTCTGTTGTGATGTTATAATATGCAATGTGCATAGTAAGTCTAGTTTGTTTCATATATGGGAGGAGGGTTGAGGTGGTTGCGATGTATATTGGCATGTCGTTCCAGATTCTGCCTGCTGCAAATCTACTCTTGGGAACTGCGATCTGCATTCTGTAAAACCAACTTTGACTGACCCCGAGTCCTCTAAAACAAGAAGAGGTGTACTCGGACCTTGCATCAGCAGTGGTTGAATACATAATTTATATGCAGCAGAGAATACATTTCAACTTTTTTTATCTCTTAGAAGCTGTGTCTGATGCCACCCAACCATGTCAGTGAAGAAAGGGCCTGATTTAGAGTTCGGCAGACAGGTTACTCCATCACAAACAGGACTTGTATCTCGTTCGGCATATTACAACTGCCACTGGATATAATGCACTTGTAATACAGCACAGAGGATATTTGGCACGTTTGTGACCAGGTAACATGTCTAGCGACCTCTAAATAAGTCCCTAAATGGTCCCCCTACCTCTCCAGTAGACTCTGGAGCCCACTTCAGGAGGAAGGCACTGAGATGACAACCATCTGCTGCATGTGGGCATATAACAGTTACTTCCTACTGCACCCAGAGGTAGAGGAGGATTTCACATGAATCTGGGCAGTGTGTCTCGCCTCCACCTGCGCTGTAAGGTGGTCCTGAAGGGCTGTGTAGTTATGAAGTCAATCCATCTGGTACTAATGCATCTGCCACATTTTCCCATAAAAAGTGGTATCTCCTCCCAGCCTGGCAGATGGGAGGTGGAATCGGTAATGCAGAAGTTCAACTTCATGAACATCTGATGCCCTTGCATTGAAGACATGCTGTTTTTTTTACTCGCAGTTCTTATCTAAGATGGACAATTCACAATGTAGTCATCTCCTTCCGTCAGGAGAAGTCGTCCATCACACTTAACACCTTTCAAGTGATCAAGCATGCACGTGTAAACTTACTTGACACTTGTGCCCAAGATCTGGAACAACATCCTTTTATCCATGAAAACCACTCCTTCCCCACTCCAGTTTAGGAAAATAACTGATGCCCCACTTCTTTAAAGAACATTACAGTATTCCCAAGTAACAGTACACTTCTATTCTCACTCACTTGCAGTATGTTGGACTTTGACCTTCCCTACAAAATGCTTTGGTGCGTTTTGGCTAGGTTTGCATCATAAATACCACATGCACACATACATGCTTTTTGTCAATGAGAAAACATAACCTTGTTTGGTGGAATAAAAGTTACTCTCATAGTTTTTAAAATATTCCATCAGTTTGTGAATCCAATCTGTATTCTAAGCACCTTTGCCAACCTGTATAATCCTGTTGGCTTGTGGCTGTTAATGGAATTTCAGCCTATTTTAGCCATTTTGATTTTTAGATAATTTCAGGTTAGCATTCATTTAGATCAAACACACAAAGGTGATGGGAGGAATCCTTGCAATAAGCCTATCCACTGAGAATCACTCGAGGTAGCATTTCAACCCCTCGTTCTTTTGTGCACTTGCCACTTCGGTTTGTACCCAGCCATATGCAAACTAGTTATGACCTTGCTCCAATAGGAATAGTCCTGCCCAAACAGTCAGGCCAGGTCCTCCCTGAACAAATACTCAAGCAACTGAAGTCCAGTTGTGCCCTGATTGGGTGTACCTTGGTTCCAGTGAGACAGTGAGCAAGGGACCCATGTCTGAGCATGCCATTGGCAACTTAGGGCATTACATCAAACACACAAAAGGTGAAAGAAGGAATGCTTGCAATACGTCTCACCACTGGCAATCGCTTGGGGTAGCATTCCAACAAATTGTTGTACCAATAATAAAATTAAGGTTGAGTATTTAGTATGATTGATTAAGCTTTTGAGGAACAAATGCTTAAAATGAGAACAGCTAATTATGTATAGCTTTGTGTTTAGGAGCCGGATGAACAGGCATCAAATTTAGGAATTTGAGATGGTTGACTAACACCTAATGAGTATACATTTTCAGAAACTGCCATGTACCTGTATTGTTTCCAAGTGAGTCATCTTTGTTTATGATTTTAATCGAAAATGCAGGATTGAGTAGATGTAATTTTACAAGAATATTTTGGAAATACAGAAAAGTTCATGGTCTAGGTGAAATTGTGCTTAGTGAAAAGACAACATTGTTGGTGACTGCTGGAATTAAAAATTGATATTTTACACTAATCTGTCCAAATGTTGCATAAATTAGTGCAAATTTATACTTACACCAGCAAGACCGAACTGGTCGTACCGGGCATCGGGTGTTTCTCTGGGAGGCTCGAAGGGTGAGGTGGGGCTAGTTTTGTGCAGTGGAGCAGTTTGAAAAGCACTGCAAACTTCCTTGTATATCCAGCAGTTTGGGTCAGCAATAAAAGTGTCAAGTAAACTCTGATTAATGCACCTGCTGGAGGAAAATGGGAGTTTTGTCTAGTGGCAGTTTTGACTCATCTATGGTATCACAGAGGCTTAATATGCCTTCTGCAAAGAACCTGTACCATGCATAGGAAAGAACAATATTTTATGTGCATAGCTCAGTGGGTTACTGCTTTTATCACAGAGAATTTTTAGTTACTGTGCAGTTCATAAGTCACAATCGTACTCTAGCGCAGTGAACTATGAACTGCCATCAAGAGATGCTTGCAAGCTGCGTGGTGCAGGTTAGAATGTATGTTTTCCCCGTTCTTTCATTACCCTGATGTTGGTAAAGATGGTTTGTTTGGGTAGAAATACATTCTTATTATTAATGTCAACCCTAACCACTGTGTTATGTTCTGAATCCTGAATTTGTGCTTCTCTGGACTGAGCACTCTTAAAAAGTGCCAGCCCATACGAATGGCATGTTAACCTACACATTGTAGCCACGTTTGCCTTATGTAACATTTTCTATACACTGATTTATACATGTATGATTCATTGTTTCTGTTTGTGGGTGTGATGCAAAGTGCTCTGACACGCTACACTGGTATGAGAGGTGTTATAAAACAAATAGAATACATGTAAGAGAGGGACTCTGGAGGGAATGATAGGCACTGTTAAGTGGTGATAGGGAGGGAATCATTGATGAGCCCCATCAAAGATTGTTGTATCCTGGGACATAATACGGTCATCATCTACTATGCTTTAAAAGCTGATGCAATGGAATATACAATGAGACATATATTGTAGAATGCATATTTTTCCCAAAAATTTTCTTCGGGAGTGAGCCCCCCAAAACTCCCTTTAGTAGTGATCAGGCTCGCTCGCTGCACTCGCTATGCACTATTCGGGACTGGTCTGACAAAATTTGCTAGGGCTGCTTTCAGGTCCCATACCGGCCCCTGAACACCAGTGCAATCTAGAAACGTTGGTGCTAAAGTTAATCAGTGCAATCTATCTAATCTTGCTCTAGGTGCGCTTTTTTATGACTTCTACTCATTGTAACTATCATTGGCAACAATATGATAAATAAATTGTGTTAAAGCTTATTTTTTAGCATTACTGAAGTAAACAGAAATGTAGTGTCATACACAAAAAAGAACACAGTTGGGTATCAATGTTAAAAAATCATGCACAGCTACCAAATATCAACTCTAAATCCCTTTTTCTGTTTCCCAATTCCATTTATCAGCTCTTTCTTCCTTTAATACATGCGTGGAGATTCAGAACAATTAGAAATCTAGGACGCCTGGGCTAGGACAATGGCAAAAATGCATCACCCTGATTGGCCAAAAGGCCAGAATCCAGAGACTATGAAACACTCCGTTTCCCAGGCAACTAGCCTTACAGCTGTTAAAATAACGCACATAATCTATTTGTCGGTTTCATTACGTTATATAACAGATGAATTCAAGGTCAGATAGTTTCTGCTTATAAATGCACTGGTAGGATTAAGGCTTGGTTTGAGGCAATTATGCACCCCGTTGCCATTATTGCTAAATTAAGTATGACATTTCGGGTTAGGATTGTAGAGATTGAACAACTGCCTATTGCTGAGATCTTGCAACAGGTGTTTTTTTCCATCTTAAAAATATTTCTGAGATGAAAAGGAGTGTAGATGTTGCTACTGACTGCAGATTTAAAAGGATGCTGCCTGATGACCAAAACGCGCATACAGGCATAGACGAGTGTGGGCTGATTGGTGTCTTTAGTTAAAGGGCTGGCTCCGTGATATTTTACCACAGTACACAATGATAAGTGGTTGCTTGCTGCTGGAAAATGAAAGGAATGTGCTACTTTTGGCTGAAAATTTAACAGCACAACACAGAGCAAAATAAAAATACAACAAAAGGATAGGTGGGCACAGACAACAAAGCAGTCCAATGTAACGCAACAAACAGAACTACACAAGAAAAGTACATAGTAATAATGCCGCTCGAAATAACAGCTGAAACACAACACAACAAATCAACAACACAACAAAATGCACACTTATTCTTGCTACATGTCAACATCTCCACAACGTTGTTTTCATGCTGCCAAAATGTGTTTGCACCGAGCTCTCCCTTATTTGCCACCAAGGTTAGGTGATAGTACTACTGTAAGAAAATGCTACATATATGTGTGCAGACCCCCATTATATGTGGGAGAAAACCCCAGTTTTCTGCAGGCTGGCAGCTGTGTCACTCGGCAGCCAGACTCCTTGAGTGTTCGAATGTTGAGATTGTACATGTACTATGAAGAAAAATTAAATGAGCTTCAGTCTATCCATTAAATGCTACTTTTATTAAAACCGCAGTGCTGAATATGGGGGAAGAAACCTCTCCCATACGATATCATTGCCATGTGTCTCTGCCAATGTTGGAGAATACTGCAGGAGGAGCTGTGGGGGGAGAAACTCCTGTTGCTTGGAAACCATAGAGCTGCTGCGAGACCACTCAATGCAGTGGCCTACTAGTCTGTCTGGAGCACGCCGCTTGCGTGGCCTGCGACACTCGAAGGAAGGTGGCGTCGGGATCTTGTAGAGAAGCACCCAGCAGAGGGTGCGATATGTGGTGCTCTTGGTGTAAAAGCGACCTACACTTTTAAGTAAGGACCGCCACCCTAGCGATGTGAGTAGAAGGGAGACAAGACAACGGCCATGCCCTGGATACCTGTGGAGTCTGTTTCATGTTTTCGGACTGGGGACTTGTGGTAATTCCCCTGGGCGCACCAAACGGCCTCAACCTTAGCAGCGTCCTTGTACCCATGTGACTCTCACACTGTGAAAGGGAACCCCAGAGGATTGCATACACTATCAAAGATCATGTAATTCATGCCTTTAAGCCTGGAACATTGTCGGTAGCTGAGTGCTATGGTGAAACATTACGCTGGCTGCCCTCCCTACTGACTGTCTCCATATACGTTGCATTCGCTGTGGTGAACAGTCTTGCCCCATTGGAGGCCCTCCAAGGACAAGTGCACTACTACACTGGCATAACGCCCTGTCCCCTTTGCCCTACACCGGACTCAGGCTGGATTGTTCTTGCTGCTCAGGGAGACAGGAACAAACCACCAACTGCAGGGCTGATATGAGTCCCACCCATTGCTGCTGTGGCAACAGGGCAATGACCTGCATGCTGAGATATTCCAGCGCCTTTGTGATTCTTCTGACTGCTGTGCACTACGGCATATTGTTCAGATTCTACTTGGTTTGTGGGTGTATCAATAGCCCTACTTGGTGATTCTCCAGAACCTCACCATCCCTTACCGCCCTTTCCCTTGAGATGCACAGTCAGATACCACGAAACACACTGTTCTCCTAACTGCTGGTTAGGTATGATGCAATGACAGCTGTAAAGCCATGAGACAACTTCACTTTTAGGAGGTGGTAGGGGGCACCCAAACACTGGGAGTGCTGAGCACCCCCTCACCTAAAGGTTCAATGGAATTTATTCTGAAATAGATTTTGGCAGTGGGGATGCAACTGGGATCCCTGAATGCGAACATTTTGGTTCTTGCCCCAGAAGTGAAAACCTTTCAGCTTGATATGGATCTTTTACATTCCAAAGTAGATGATCTGGACAGACAAACAACTCTCCTGGAGGAACGCCTGGACAATGCTCCCTCCTTTGGCCTGTACATCTGGCATCATAAGCAAATAGTGATTGACATAGAGGATGGGGCGTGAGGCAGAATAACATTCAGTTTTACGGAATCCCAGAAAAAATAGAGAGGAACAATGATGTGTGAATGCTACTGATGGAATTACTGCTACAGCTGCTTGAAAGGACTTTCACTCACCCCCTCGATGTGACAAGAATTCATGCCTGACCCTTCCCGAAAGATAACTTATCAGGACAGTGGCCGATCATACCCTGTTTTTGTTGCCATGAACAGGTCAGCCTGATCTTACCAGCTGCCCGGAGCTAGAGCTCATTTGACTTAGATGGTCATACAGGGCAGACTGCCGCTGATTTCTCAATGGAAGCAAATGCTAAATGAAAGACCTTTCGACAGGTCAAGACAAGACTCTGAAAATGGGTTTTCAAATTTGGCCTCCGGGAGCTGACCACAGTGTGGATCACAATTAACCCTGGGCAAAGCACTACGCTATGCTTGCGTAATTTGCGAAGTTTGCGCGACTTCACACTACGCAAACTGCACGTAGCACAGTGCAAACACGCGTTGCATATTGCAGCGGTCATTTTTTGTTTGCTCGTGGTCCTCAACGTCAAGTTGGCAACTGCGAGCAACTAAAATGACATCCCGGCGAGACTTTTTCCTCGTTTGCGATTGTGTTTTTTGCTCAAAAGCTACAAATCTTTTTTTTGTTAAAATCTGCAAATTTTGCATGAAATGACTGAATACGTGGCAAATAAGGCAAATCCATTTTACCACCTTAGGGCCGACTAGTGCCTTAAGTGGTTGATGAGCTGCAGCAGCACTATTTTACTACCTTAGAAACTGGTAAATAGTTGTTTATGACTGGAACTTTGAAGGAATGTGCTGCTTTCGGCTGCAAATAAAGCAGCGGTTGTTGACCTATCTAAAGTAAGCCACTAAATATAACACAGTAACATACACAAAGCAACACAACACCACAATTAAAACATGACATCGCACATCACAGCAACAGTCAAAACAAAACACAGCGCAAAACCTACAATACAACAAAATACAAATCACATTTAAATAATGCAGCACAAGACAACAGCATGAATAAAACAGTAGATCTCACCAGCACAACAAAATGCCGCAAAGCAAATGTGAAATTATTCAGATTTGCAGTAAAATGTACAATTTTGACCTCTGTTTCAAATATTTTTCAGTGAGGGGCCCCCATGACCATCTATTCTAGTCATGCTTGCTCATTACGCCTCACCACTTTCAAAAGTCACCAGCCGACTCTGTACATTATTGTACTAATGTATACTGTATAACTGTGAAGACTGTGCTCATAATCATGCAAATGTGAATTACTCTGCCAACACTGTGATTGAGATGTTGTTTTGTTGTTTAATAAAAAGATTTATGAAAAAAAAATAACAGTCTAAAACACATAAACCAGAAACAATAGACTCATTCCTTCACATTGAAGCTTTTATATTGGCACAAGCAATGTTGTATTGTGAAAGCATAAATTAAGCAACAAATAAAAGAGTTACTTAACCTCTAACAATTCATGCCTGACAGATCCACATCAGCAGAAAAGCAAACTATTCTAAGATAATTCAACAATGACCTAAACAAACATATTGATCGGTGAAGGATAGCATCTGAAGCAGCCCAACTAGAAAAAACTGACCTAAATTGTCTTTGCGTAGATGATATGGGAAACCCAAAATAATGATCTCATAATTTACAAAAGAAACTGAATACACCAAAGAGAGGATGCCCTAAAGCCCAGAATCAGTGTCTCTGAATAACCATGAAGTCTAAGAGCTTAAAAACAGTAGAAGCGCTACCATAGTCGGAAGTGGAAAGAACTCCACCTCTCCACAAAAACATCAAACGAATAGTGACAGGGCAGCATTACAAAAGCAGAAAAAAGTATATAGATTAAAGTGTAACGTGTCCTGACATATACAAGAATATAGGGGATAATTACAATGACGGTGAACCCGCCACGACAGGCTGTCGGTGGCGGGTTTCCCGCCATTGTGAGGCCATTTACTGCCTGCCATATTATGAGGGCAGGCGGGTCCGTGGCGGGCGGAATTTCCAACCGCCACACATCCGACAGGCTCCTTGAGGCCTTCGGTGCTGCGGAGGCCTCCCAATCCCTGAAATGGCAGCAGTGCCTACCAGGCACCACCATAGGTATTAGGATGGTCCATGCAGGGTCTAACATCCTAGTCTCCCACACCTCCCAGCACTCCTGGACAGACCACCACTGCATTCATTTCACTTTCACGTCCAGCTCCGCACCCAAACCAGCCCCACTCCCACCTCGACTAAACTGGAGTAGGATCACCGAGGACCTTCTCAACTCCACCCTCCTCCACGACCCCCCTGTAGCCACCACCAACTCGGACGACGCTGCACTTGAACTCCACTGGTGGATCACCAGCTGCGGCAGCGAACTCCTAGAGGCCAGACGCACCTGCACATGCCTCGAGAAAGCGTGGAGGAACCAGAAGACCTCGGAAGCCCACACCTACCATAGGATCGCCTGAAGAATTACCACCAGCTGATAAGAGACACTAAAAGAACATTCATCAGGGAAAAAATCAACGCCAATGCAGCCAACAGCAGTAAACTCTTCAAGATCATCAAGCTCTCTGCGACAAGCTCAGCACCTTCTGACCAATGATCATGACCATTTACGACAATTTCAACGAACCACCGACTGCCTTCACCCGTACGACCAATACCTCCACCATGCCAACCGTCACCACGTGGGCCACGCCTCCGTGGAACTCATCACCACCACTATGAAGAACACTCACTCTGGAGCCCCCATGGACCCCTGCCCCCGCACATCTTCCACGGACATCGCTCCAGAGCTTGCTCTCACCGTCAACTCCTCCCTGGCATCGGGCCCCTGCCCCATTGACTGGAAACACACAGAAGTGAAGCCCCTCCTCAAAAAACCCTCGGCCGACCCTACTGACCTAAAGAACTACCGACCCATCTCCCTCCTCCCTTTCGCGGCCAAAGTAATTGAAAGGTTTGTTAACGCCCAGCTTACTACTTTCATTGAGGACAACGGCATCCTGGACACATCCCAATCCGGCTTCCACAGAAACCGCAGCACCGAGATAGCCCTGATCGCCGCCACCGACGGCATCCGCATGCTGCTCGAACAGGGCCACCCCGTGGCCCTCATCCTCCTGGACCTCTCTGCTGCCTTCAATAACGTCTCACACCGCACACTGACCACCAGACTCCACAACGCAGGGATCCAGGGAAACACCCTCAACTGGATCCGCTCCTTCCTCTCCCACCAAACACAGAGAATCAGGCTCCCCCCCTTTCTCTCCGAACCCACCGACGTAATCTGCGGCGTTCCCCAAGGTTCCTCTCTGAGCCCTACCCAGTTCAACATCTACATGGCCCCCATCGCCACCATCATCAGGCAGCACGGTTTCAGCATTATGTCCTACATGGACGACACCCAACTCATTCTCTCCCTCACCAATAACCCAGAAGACACCAGACTCAGTTTTCAGGAAGGAATGAGGAACGTGGCCAGCTGGATGAAGGACAGCTGCCTCAAACTCAACTCCGAAAAGACGGAGGTTCTCATGTTCAGACCCCGCCCCTCTGCATGGAGCAACTCATGGTGGCCTCCTGCTCTCGGCCCACCACCCACCCACACGGACCACACCCGGAACCTAGGCATAATCTTGGACTCCTCCCTCTCCATGAACAGCCAAATCAATGCTATCTCATCGACCTGTTGTAACTGCCTCCGTATCCTGGGTAAGACATTTAAGTGGATCCCCCCCTGACTGCAGAAAGACCGTCACACACGCACTCATCACCAGCAGGCTTGACTACGGCAACACCCTCTACGCAGGAATCAACAAATCTCTACTTCACAAACTCCAAACCATCCAAAACGCGGCCGCCAGGCTCATCTTAGGGATACCTCGTCACAAACACATGACCCCGCACTTGCGAGGACTCCACTGGCTCCCCGTTGAGAAGGGAGTCACCTACAAGCTACTCACGCACGCCTACAAATCTCTCAACAACATTGGACCCAAGTACCTCAACATCAGAATGAGCTTTCATGCACCCAATAGGAACCTCGCCCTGGCAGAGATCCCCCACGTCCGTCGAAGAAGATCCAGAGGGAGAGCATTTTCCTACACTGCAGCCACAGCTTGGAACGCTCTCCCAGTAGAAATAAGACGCTCACCAACCCTGCACTCCTTCAGACGGGCTCTCAAGACCTGGCTTTTCAACTGACCGGAGCTGCCCTACCTTTCCCTACCTTTCCTCTCAGCGCCTTGAGACCCTCACGGGTGAGTAGCACGCTTTACCAACCCCTGATTGATTGATTGATTGATCCACGTCAGCCTTTCCATGAAAACCCCGATGGAAAGGCTGGTGGGATGGACTCTGGGGGCCCGTAGAGGGCCCCCTTCATCCCAGGGACTTCTTTTTGGGGGTTGGAGGGCACCTATGGTGCCCCCTACATTTCCCTGCACGATGTGGCAGGCACTGCATGGTGCCTGCCACATAGTGCAGGGAAATGTAAACAGAGCCTTTTCTACATTGCGGCAGGTGCTGCAGCCAGCAGCCCCCGCCACAATCCAAAGTATGGCAAGTGCGACCACCACGGTGGGTGTCGCATCCTAATACCCCCAGTGGGACTGCCGCCTTGTAGGCAGGCGGTCCTACGCCCCGAGACAATGACGGACGAACTGGAGTCCGTCCCCATCGTAATGAGCCCCATAGTTCAGGACTGTTCAGTTTAAATAATACAAGCATTCGAAGCATAGGAATTAGAACAGTCAGAGAATAAAAAATGGAGGAGAATCACCACTGACAGAAAAACGTATTTATCAATCTGCAGTTCCAAGTAACTGAAAATTGATCTGCAGTGCGCACACTAGTGATTTCATCCGTGGACATTGATAATGCAAGAGTTCCTACACTTTGAAGCTTGCTATTGAAATGGAAATAGATACCGCTAAGATAGTCCATCACAAACAGCGTATTGATAGAACCTGTCTACTACTGAAAGTGCACACAAACAAAATGAGCTTACCAAATTCATCAGAGTCATCCCAAGAAAATGTGTGGAAAAAAAAAGCTGTAAACAAAGCATAGATGACTGTAGGTTCACCATTTCAGAAAGAGCAAATAGAAAGTATGTGAAAAGGCATAAGCCCATCACCGACATGTCTTCGAAACATTATCATAGCTAAACCTCTGGAGATAATTTAGCATCTCATTAGAGAAAAATATAGCCTAGAGAATGTGACATATAACTAAACCATGGAAACTGTGTACTAAATCACTTTGAAAACTCGGGTAGGGAGACTAAGACATAACACAGCAGAGTTAAAACAAGAAACTGTTATATAATCTGCTCCCTGGAGGCTTGCTGCTTCTGTGGCCCATCTGTAATGTGGCAAGAGAGCAATACTTGCAGCGAAAATGACACAGAGGAAAGCTAATAAACACCACTTTGTACTCTGACCATTTGAAACCCACGAGGCCAAGGCTAGGTTGTCTCAAGCCCATTGATGTCTAAGTTGGTACACATTTTTAGATGTTCTGTTGCAGACAGAGGGTTCTATTCATAAAGGAAAGTAGTGACTCTCACAGATTTACTCCTACACACACGTGCAGATTTAGTACTTTTTAGAATTCATAAATTTCTATTAGAAACATCCTAGTTTTGTTCCTTTCCTGTCCACAGAGTTCACTTTGGCAAAGAACTCCAATCAGGGGAATAGATTTCTTTGTGCATATGCATTTTTAGTTTTTTCTTTGTGAAGAAAACCCTTCCTCTGCACCCCCACCAAATGGGGTGTGATCAGTCTCTTTCCCTCAATAGAATGAGAGCTACCCCATCCCTGTGCTAAAGTAAAGCTTTTAGTGTAGGCTGGAAATTAGTCAGATTGTAGTTTGGGAATGCTGACAAACTTCCATGTTTGTAAATGTTCCCAACCAAAGTTTCAAGGTAAGCTATGCATTGAAACATCCATTTACCATCCCTTCTGTGAATTTCCAGCTGAAGATACCGCTGCGCCCATAAATTAGCATGTACCTGCCTGGAATTTTTGGCAGGCATAGTAAAGTTACATTTGCTTGTAAACTTTACCTTCGTGAATAGGGCCATGAGGGAGAACTGATGTCTTCACTGTTCAGTATAGTGCCTTGCTTTCTACAATCATAAGAACAATGATAGGTTTTCCACTGTGCATCACACAACACCTACATAGCTACGTTCTGTGCATAACAGGTAAAAACATATAAATATGAATTAGAGCCTGTGTTCTGGAGTCTTTTAGAATGAATGTTGGCATATTACAAGGATATTTTGAAAGGACTAGAGTGACACAATGGGGGATGATGTTCCTCAACCTAAACGGCAAAGCAACGGAACCCCTTGCAGAAACACATCTTCTAAAAGCAAACAAATCCATTATAAAGCATGGGGCTACAATAGAAAAGGCATTCATCTTGAAGATGCACAACCAAAATTCAGTTGTATGTACTGAATTTAAAAATAAGCTATTATACTAAAGATTTTGAAATTTACCAAGACCAGCATGCATTAGCTCTTTGAGGGCATTCAGTGTTTACGTTCTGCATTTTTACTATACATCTGATCTGCCTTTCCACTTGGAACGCTGGCCAAATCAAGAACCATATTCAGATAAATTCGAAGAAGAAGACAATGTTTGATATAGAATGAGCTTGTGGAAATGATTGTTAAATAATAAGGGCCTGATTTAGAGTTTGCAAATGTGACAGAAGTTCAGCCTGCCATATTACAAGCCTCATTGGATACACTGCATTTGTAATTCAGCAGATGGAACATCCACCACATTTGTGACAGAGTAACCCATCCACCAAACTCTAAATCACGCCCACAATCTTAACAATAAATTAGGTTTGTCAACTTCTGCAATTGCATCTGCTTCCTCCTGGCTTTTGGGGTTTTATTCAGCTTACATAGATATATGACAATGTGACTTCAACCTCCCAATCAGAAGAATGTGCATGCAGTGGCGTAGGAAGGGGGGTGCGGTGGCTGCGAGCCGCCCTGGGTGTCATCACTGATTGGGGTGACAAAATGGCAAAAATATGTGTTTTAAACACATATTTATGCCTATTTGTCAAGCCGGGCGTGACAAAAACTTTTTGCACCGGGTACCACCTGACCTTGCCACGCCACTGCTTGCATGGGTTTTCATTACAAACAAATCAGCTGAAAAACTCAATGTTGAGTTGTGTGTTACTGGAACACGTACAACTGACATGTAGAGTGCAACGTCCTCAGTTGAGAGGGACTTCTCTGAACGTACAGCCGTGGTCAAATCATTAGCAAACTCCCCAAGGCATTGCAAGTGCTGGAAGGCCTACACCACAAAATATCTTCATAGGTGAAGAATATAAATGCACCAAGGCAGTGTGAGGTTAGCATGATCATAGTCGGCACCATGTGAGGACACAGTCATAACCACCACCAGTTCTTTAATAAACAAAGAAAAACATTATTTGTGTTACATATATAGTGGCTTACAGCAAAGTGTTGTACTCTAAATAACAGTATTCCTATTACCCAAAATAAAGGTCACTAATTCATCTAACTCAGAAGGACACGAGGCTGAGTTGGCCTTCATGGAATTTTAGCTCTCAAGCTGTTGGAGATTGAGGTAGATGAATTAAATACCCATATTTGAGTAATTGCAGGAAACAATGTAACATGAAGTATTAAATCCGTGTAACAAATCATTAATATATAAAGGAGAGATTCGCTTTGTGGTTCATAAATATCATGTAAAATATATAGAAATAGATAAGGGACAAAGATCCATGCAAGAAAAAATGTATTTAAAATAAAAAGGAGAGGATGAAATGCGGCATAATAGAGAAAATGACCCAGAAAATAAAATCACAATGAGGAAATCGAGATAGAGATAAAAGATCGAGATGAAACGAAGGTTGAGATGCGAACAGTTAAAATAAAGAAGAAAATTAAAATAAGGTAAACTATTTCGTTCTTTGAGATTAATTTTGTTAAAGGAACCTACCGTTGCATGAAAAATGAAACAAATACATTCTGACTCTAGGAACAAACTTGGAGAAATTTACTATCGACTAGGTGTTCATATGGGGTTAATTGATGAAGTACCAGAGACATAACCCCAAGTTCAACTGTCTCTAGCAATTTGCCTAAAATCACACAATGAGTTTGGAAGGTTTGCTATTCAGAAACTCTCTTTGGATTTCATTCTATAGGAATGACACTAGCTGAACCAACGGTATATATCACTCTTTAAATTGAATACACTGTGGCTTCAGTTATATAGATACTTAATTAGCAATTAAATGATTGTTAATAAATAGAATTACAGAGAAAAATGTAACATAAAGAACACTGTTTAGCATATCACACTAAGACGATAAATACATATATAGGGATATATGTATATATATACATATATACGTGTGTGTGTGTGTATATATTCATATATATATACATTCATATATATATATGTGATCAAGTCCGGGTTTACCGGACGAAACGCGTCATGCCGCCATCCCCATTGATGGAATAAAGCACACTATTTCGCTGTGAAACCTTGGTTTGTGGTCTGTACCTGGCTGTGTCCGTTGCTGTGTGTGTTCGGCGCTTCAGGATTGTGGATTCCTATATATATATATATATATATATATATATATATATATATATATTACCTACTGGCGGTCGCCAGTAGGTATATATAGTTAGGATTTTTTCTCTATGGGATTTTTGAAAATTCTATGTCTAATAACTTTGGCGTTTGTGGACGGAATTGGCTGAAATTTTCAGGAAAATGGCACATTTTGTTTCTGAGCAGCCCTTGAAAATTTGGGGGGGTTCATCAAGGGGGGGCCGAGAAAAAAGGGGGGTCCCAAAACGTGTTTTTAACATTGAGTTTTCCATAGGGCGGTTGGCCTCACTTTTAGCCCGAACGGCTGAATGGATTTGCACGAAACTTGGCAAAATTGTAGGGACTAGTAGCCCGATGTTCCTTTTGTAGGTCTCAATATATGTGCTACAGTGGATTTTGAGAAATTAACGTTTAAAAAAAGATATATATCTGTAACAGCGGACCGGGCAGCGCTCCAGGACGCGTACTTTTCGCGCAACGGAGCTTTGTGAAGCGAAGCTGATTGGTTCTCCGGCGTCTGTCAACATTCCAAACAGTCCGTAGCGGCCGCCATCTTGTCTCTCGGTAGGATCGAGAGACAAGAGGAGGCCAAAGCGAAGGGGCAAATGACCATAAGGGGGAATAGTAGATCCTCGCTGACCCCCTAGGTTTGATGTGGAGGTTTTAAAAGGGCCCCGCGGGGCAAAAAAAATAATTAATAATAATAATCGAACGGCTGAATGGATTTGCACGAAACTTGGCAAAATTGTAGGGACTGGTAGCCCGATGTGCCTTTGCTAGGTCTCAATATATGTGCTTCAGTGGATTTTGAGAAATTAACGTTCAAAAAAAGATATATATCTGTAACAGCGCACCGCTTCGCGTACTTTTCGCGTTACGGAGCTTTGCGAAGCGAAGCTGATTGGCTCTCCGGTGTCTGTAAACATTCCAAACAGTACGTAGCGGCCGCCATCTTGTCTCTCGGTAGGATCGAGAGACAAGAGGAGGCGAAAGCGAAGGGGCAAATGACCATAAGGGGGCATAGTAGATCCTCGCTGACCCCCTAGGTTTGATGTGGAGGTTTTAAAAGGGCCCCGCGGGGCAAAAAAAAATAATAATAATAATAATCGAACGGCTGAATGGATTTGCACGAAACTTGGTAAAATATTAGGGACTGGTAGCCCGATGTGCCTTTGCTAGGTCTCAATATATGTGCTTCAGTGCATTTTGAGAAATTAACGTTCAAAAACAAGATATATATCTGTAACAGCGCTCCGCTTCGCGGAGATAAAATTATATCTGTATTACCTAGCTGTTGCTAACACCAGTTAGCGACGGCTAGTAGGAGATAGCGACCATCTTGGGCCCCACTTTGCATGTGAGTGATATTTATCACTAATGACATGCAAAGTGGGCATGCCAAGATGTTAGCGACTGGAAACAGTCGCTAACATCGCTATCTCCTATTATCAACTTTTGGAAATATTCGAGATAAGCGCGAATATCTCCAAAAAGTAACAGCTGCCCTGAGCAGATCTTAGCCATGTTATCCAATGGGAGGTGGATAACATGGCTAAGAGCATTAGCTCGGTAATGCATGAATATCGCTGAGTTTTCAGCGATATTAATGCATTGCGGTCGTTTTTTATCGTATTTGCGATAAACCTTGATAATAGCAAGGTTTATCTGCGATAATTTCTGACGGTAAAAAAATCTTTGCAATGCATCGTTAGGGATAAATATCGCTTAACTTTGGTAATATGCCCCAACGTCTGTTAACGTTCGATTCGAAGGAAATCAGGAAGTGTTGAAAAACATTGTCTGCGCCATCTTGTCTTTTTTCAAATGCCACACTTTTGTCGTGCACGGCAGCCATTTTAGATGCCTTGACCAGACCCACTCTGTGCACGCTGTCGATCCTTAGCATGGCTCCCCACCCTCGCAAGCATGTCACCCAGGCAGTGGTCACCCCCGCTCTCTGTCTTATGCATGGGTAATAAACCTCCCCCCATCTGCGCTGCTCTTCCCTGAGAATCACACCCTGTGCCCGCCCGACACCTCCCTTTCGCCCTATTCACTACCGCACCCTCTGACACTCCTTTTCCTCTGTGTCCGATTGTCCAGGCCGGTCCTAGGCTATCAGCTAGCCCTGCAGATGTAGTTTATGGCCACAGCTGTAAAGAATCACCCCTCTTCAAAGGAGTTATAGTAGATCAAGGCCCACATTCGATGAGATCCGTCACAGCAGAAGCGTTGCTATTATCTGAAAACCATCCTGTATTGTGATTGGGGAGGGGACCGAGCGTGAAGCGGAAGATTCCAGGGATGACTCTTTGTACATCAAAGTTTTTACAATTATGTGTCTCATTAAAAATATATAGCACTCCGACAAAGTAGTAAGATTATAAAACTTTAATAATTTATAAATATATACAAGAAAACAAAAATAGTAATAACATATAAACATTTTTAGGGAAAAACAACGAAGTAGCGGTCGGCTGTGCGAATAGTCCCAACGCAGCACAACGTCCAGATTTCCGGCGTGGGGCGTCGCGGGGGGTGGGTCATCAGTAGCAAACTGTTGTGCGAATAGTTCCAAGGCAGCAGAACGCGCCGAAATCTAGATGACACGAAAGTGATGTCTAGTAAGTTGCCACCCAGCAAATAACGGCGTGGGGCGTCGCGGGGGGTGGGTCATCAGTAGCAAACTGTTGTGCGAATAGTTCCAAGGCAGCAGAACGATGGCACCAAGGTGATGTCCAGTAAGTTGCCGCACTGGTTTTGGTATCCTACAATGCTGCTCCGAATAACGCCGTGGGGCGCCCCGGGGGAGGCGGCGTGAACGGGCCTCTCCAGGTGGAGTGTCATCTGTTGTAGTGGGGCGCCCCTTTACCGTTTCAGTTGCCATTCCGTCCGTTTTTGGTCCACTGTGTCAAAAGCCGCAATTCAGCTGAGTTGCGCCCACTCTTGCGGTGCAGCGATAGGCGGCTGTCACAGGACTCTCAAAATGGCGGCAGGCTCTTTCCTTTTTGGGCCTGGTCCACTGAAATGGCCCTGGGACACCTTGGAAATCGGACGCTTGTCTGCTAGGTCTTGGACCCCATTCTCGAAAGCGTCCCCTCCGCCTTGAGAATTCATCAAAAGTTTTGGGGGCCCCGACTCCTGCAGGCTTCTGGTGGGGAGCGGCTGCCATGATTGCTCGCGGAATGACCACGACGGAGCTACGAGATGGTGGTGCTCTCATGCTGATGCCAGTTTAGTCTGAAACATCCAGAAACAAGGTGGGGCTTTCATCGTTTGGGAAAAAAAAAAAGTTTTCATCCAATGAAAAGTGTTGTTTTTAGGTCATATGATCAAGCCTTCCATCATTAGGAAACCAAAAGTAAAATGAACCAATGAAAAGTTTTATAAACAAGTCACATGACCTGTTATGCGGCATAGGGTATAAAATGCGGAGAAGATACGTTGGCACGTGAGGCGGCGTCAGTAGCGGACCGATGTGCGAATAGGCCGAAGGCAATACAACGCGCCAAGATCCGGATGGCACCGAGGTGGTGTCATAGTTGAGAGTTCTGAGCAGCGGTTGTAACACTGTCTGAAGCTTATTTGCAGCTGCTGCAGCTTCACTACGCGCCAAGATCCGGATGGCACCGAGGTGGTGTCTAGTAAGGTGCACTGGTGTGGCCATCCTACAATGCTGAAAGTCGGCGTGGGGCGCCCCGTTGGCCTGTGAGTTTGCGTCAGTAGCGGACCGATGTGCGAATAGGCCGAAGGCAGCAGAACGCGCCAAGATCTGGATGGCACCGAGGTGGTGTCTAGTAAGTTGCCGCACTGGTGTGGCCATCCAACAATGCTGAAAGTCGGCGTGGGGCGCCCCGTTGGCCTGTGAGATGGCGTCAGTAGCCGACCGATGTGCGAATAGGCCGAAGGCAGCACAACGCGCCAAGATCCGGATGGCACCGAGGTGGTGTCTAGTAAGGTGCACTGGTGTGGCCATCCTACAATGCTGAAAGTCGGCGTGGGGCGCCCCGTTGGCCTGTGAGTTTGCGTCAGTAGCGGACCGATGTGCGAATAGGCCGAAGGCAGCACAACGCGCCAAGATCCGGATGGCACCGAGGTGGTGTCTAGTAAGTTGTCGCACTTCTGTGGCCATCCTACAATGTTGAAAGTCGGCGTGGGGCGCCCCGTTGGCCTGTGAGATGGCGTCAGTAGCGGACCGATGTGCGAATGGGGCCAAAGGCAGCGCAACAATATTTTCTGACTGACACCACAAGGCGCTGAGATGCCAAGATCCGGATGGCACCGAGGTGATGTCTAAGTTGCGGACTGATGTGCGAATGGGGCCAAAGGCAGCGTAACAATATTTTTTGTATGGAAGATACCACTAGGCGTTGAGATGCCAAGATTCGGATGGCACCGAGGTGATGTCTAGCAAGTTGCTGTACTGGTGTGGTCATCCTATAATGCTGAAACTCGGCGTGGGTCGCTCCATTAGCCTGTGAGATGGCGTCAGTAGCGGACCGATGTGCGAATAGGCCGAAGGCAGCACAACGCGCCAAGATCCGGATGTCACCGTGGTGGTTTCATAGTTGAGAGGCACTTCATCTGCAGTGGGGCGCCGAGATCCGGATGGCACCGAGGTGATGTCTAGTAAGTTGCCGCACTGGTGTGGCCATCCAACAATGCTGAAAGTCGACGTGGGGCGCCCTGTTGGCCTGTGAGATGGTGTCAGTAGCGGACTGATGTGCGAATGGGGCCAAAGGCAGCGCAACAATATTTTCTACAATATTTTCGGAGTAGAAGACACCACAAGGCGCTGAGATGCCAAGATCCGGATGGCACCGAGGTGATGTCTAAGTTGCGGACCGATGTGCGAATGGGGCCAAAGGCAGCGCAACAATATTTTCTGAAGAGAATACACCACAAGGCGCTGAGATGCCAAGATCCGGATGGCACCGAGGTGATGTCTAAGTTGCGGACCGATGTGCGAATGGGGCCAAAGGCAGCGTAACAATATTTTCTGTATGGAAGATACCAGTAGGCGTTGAGATGCCAAGATTCGGATGGCACCGAGGTGATGTCTAGCAAGTTGCTGTACTGGTGTGGTCATCCTACAATGCTGAAACTCGGCGTGGGTTGCCCCATTAGCCTGTGAGATGGCTGTTCTTTGGGCCTGGTCCACTAAAATGGCCCTGGGACACCTTAGAACTCGGACGCTCGATTTTTTTTTCCTTTCCTGTACATGCAAAAAAAGGTAAATGCCCGGTACGTTACACGCTTCATCTGCCACGATGAACTCTCCAGAGGAACCGAAAAAAAATATAGTTGTGGTAACTATACCATGCATCGTCATATGGAGAGGTGGCACCAATTAATTATAGTGCTGCATAAAAGAGAGATTTGGACGAGAACCCCTGACCTGCTAGTACATTCATCAAAGAAGTGGCACTGAGAGCTTCAGAGGCAAGGGAAACGGTCCCAAATATTTAGAAGAACTTTGGAAAGATTAAAATGACATGTTTAGATTGTGGCAAATTAATTTCATGTGGACAGATGAGTGTTACTCTAATAAATACAGCATATGAACATCATCATAGTCGATGGTTGGTAGAGACATTTTGACTATATCCTGGACCTGCCCGTCCTCGCCCAAAATGGCGCCGGAATAAATGGGACTCGTAACTCCTTGTTGTGTACTGGTTGCAGAACCTTGAAATCACGAGATACGTATGTAGTTTTGAAGCACATGGCGGGCGGGGACGAGAATTGATTGAATATTTCGACATCCCTATTGATATTAAGTTCTGATGTGTTATTGATTACTGTACTGTTGAAAGTTCGAATTAACGTCACCCATGGTACTTGCCCGCAAATGTATATCTAGATAATTTTATTGTAACTGGCCCTGTCGTATTTTAATTATAAAATGTACGTCCACCGATTCCGTAACTGTTAGACACCTTAGTTCTTGCAACCTAATGGCCCGCCCGTTACGTTCCTCTACAGTGTAAATGTCTATTCATCATATACGATTACAGTTTGCTCTGTGGCAGGCCCACGTGGTTATAGGCTCGTATTTGTATAATGAAATTTTCACAATAAAGGTTTTTAAAAGAAAACATGGTAGTAGTATATACATTGGTAAAGTTTTTAATAATAGTGACTGTTTTAGAATCATTAAAAGGCAAGTGAAATAAAGCAGACCAATCACATGAAGGGTAAAAGGTATAATACGAAGGAAGGCAGTAAAGATAAATGGTCAAGGGCTGTTGTGTTTTATATTCCTGCAACATAAAGTGATCGATAAGAATCTCATATTCAGGCGTATCGGCGACTAAGACAGCAGGTCGACCCTCTTTTGCTCAACGGCTCCGTCATAGGACGAAGAAACGCTCTTTTTCTCGAAAAAAGAATATATTTTACTTGCAGGACAGTTGTAAAATTTCCGGGAAAGTACATTAGCCTGGAACATTATAACATATATTTAAGAAAAAATAATGTTCGGAAGTAATGAAAAGCGTAATTTTTAGGTCATATGACCAAGCCTTTCATCATTACAATAAGAAAAGTAAAATGAACCAATGAAAAGTTTTATTAACAAGTCACATGACTTGTTATGCGTACGTTACGCGCTGCGCGCCCCGGATGACTTCCGGATGCGCTAACGCGGCGCGTCATATGACGCATTACGCGACAACGCAGGTACAGAATATAGTCAAAATGTCTCCACCAACCAGCGGTCGGAACACAACCCCTTTCAGCAGGCTAAATAGTTCTGTTAAATGACAACAGAAGGGACAGGCAACAAGAACCATCAGTCAAAGAGGGGAGGGCTAGTTCTTCTCTACCGGGTTACATTGGGGCGCTACCGGAACTGATCGAATTGGTAGTCTACAGTGTTTCTGGTTGTTTCAGACTGAAGCTGGGGTTAGCATGAGAGCAGCACCATTTCGTAGCTCCGTCGTGGTCATTCCGCAACCAATCATGGCAGCCGTTCTTTATCGTTATTTTGGGCGGGGTGGGTGGCGGAGCCGAGCTGTTTTGCAGCCATCATTGTGTGGAGTTCAGTTCATCTCACTAGTTTTGTATTTGTCATGAGGGGTTGTTCATAATGTTTCTATTTTAGCGAGGTCAAAAAGAGATCCCATTAGTGGCCTACTGATTTTGCTCGATTCCTTTTCTTTTTTTTTACACGATTTTTCGTTATCTGCAAAGACTAAACAGAGTATTGCGACTCTGTGTTTGTTTGTAAATAGAGAATGAACCAAAGAGAACTAATTCTAAAACAGTAAATACTTGGATAACAATCAATCAAATGGAGAGAGAAGCAGGCACGACGGATTACAACGGGGGCAAAGGCCTGCGTTAACTACCTTTCACTATCTGCAAAGAGAGAGTACTCCTAATAGAAATGAGGGGGGGGGGCACCATTCAAAGCAGATCAGTGTGCATAAACACGAAAATGTTTTCACTTACCACGTACTTGACATTCGACAGCTTATGATATTTGCTATTAAAAAACCATTGAAATTCACTGAAAAAACCATAGGTTATAGACCATATATAGTTAGGAATTAGCATTTACAAAACCTTGAAAATTCACTGAAAAAACCATAGGTTATAGACCATATATAGTTAGGAATTAGCATTTAAAAAACCTTATTTTACTCACACAAAACCATTGAAATTCCATATATAGTTAGTTGCACTAACTATATATCGCGCACCCGCAATCCACTGCTGATCATGTCACATATTACATCATTCATGACATGGTCAGTGACATCACTGATGACATCACTGATGACATCTCAAATGACATCACTGATGACATCACTGATGACATCTCATTTGACATCATTCTTGTGCTAATACGATAAACCTCTTCAGACTCTAATATAACCTTAGATACACTCAGTGTATACAGACACTCACACACTGCCACTCATCCATGGAGTTACTCACACACCCAGTCAGTCATGCAAAGAAACAATCTCACCTCCATTTCTTCAACTATACAGTTAAACACACCTTACTTATTGAAACATATACTAACACATATTTACTCTCTTATACAATCCCTGATACAAATTCACAATGATCGATACAACCACTCACTCATTCAGTGGCTCTCATGCACAGTTATTTATATATGCCAACTCTCACATGTACTGTGTTTTACATATGTACTTACTATGACATGTAGCATTGAGATATCCATTCACTCATCAATACACTCATGCACACAGTCAACTGCCCATGTAGCTGTTTCCACATGCACTCTTGAACTCATACACCTAGTGAATAAACTGCTCACACATCTATGCATAGAGTCACACACCTTCCAGCCACCCCCACACAAACTCAATCTCCCATAGAAATACTTGGGCAACCAATTAATAACACATATAGCCTCTCGTATAGCTAATGATCAACACATGCAGCAGTTTACAGAACAACAGACATAATGATGCACAAATTAAGACAGTTTAGTCACTAACCCATGCATTCAGTGAGACACATTTAATCACTCACTCATAGTCAGTCACGCACCTACTAAATCCTTCATCCAGACACTTATACATCCACTCATTCTTCAATATGTAAGACATATTTTAACTTTACAGAAACATACAGTCACTGGATGTTGTCATCAGTGATGTCATCAGTGATGTCATTTGAGATGTCATCAGTGATGTCATCAGTGATGTCACTGACCATGTCATGAATGATGTAATATGTGACATGATCAGCAGTGGATTGCGGGTGCGCGATATATAGTTAGTGCAACTAACTATATATGGAATTTCAATGGTTTTGTGTGAGTAAAATAAGGTTTTTTAAATGCTAATTCCTAACTATATATGGTCTATAACCTATGGTTTTTTCAGTGAATTTTCCAGGTTTTGTAAATGCTAATTCCTAACTATATATGGTCTATAACCTATGGTTTTTTCAGTGAATATATATATATATATATATATATATATATATATATATATATAATTACAGCAAATATATTTTACATGTTTATTACACACCTAGAGATGGACCTATAGATTGGGTAATGCGTATGCAGTCTTATCAAAAAGAAACCACACTTATTTTCTCATTGCACCTGTCTGTAAATTACAGAACACCGCCAATCTTTTTTTAGCTACACGCATTGCTACTGGAATACAGAAAACATAGACATGATTATCCCATTCAACCACTGCACGGATTGCCTTCTTATAAAACAGGTCTTGGAAAGCTATAAAAAGCTGGTTTCCACAGCTAAATCCAGGTACATTATTCTGAAAATTAAATCCGCTCTAAATGTTTCAAAATAACTCTTTACTGCAGTGCAACAATTAAGTAAACTCCCAGATCCTAAAAATAAGGCAGCCAATCAACCATTCTTCAGCTAGTGTCAGCTGTTATTTCTGGGGAACATCCTTTACGACGCGGATGTTACCCCGCGCTACCATTACGACGCGTCTCTTACAATGCAAGTCGTAACCACGACTTGCGCTGGAGGGCGCTCAAGGACAAGGAATAATTAAATTACTATTCCAACACCTTCCCTACTATCCACGGGGACTGGTGTTGGAATAGTAAATTAAACTATTCCTAAGTCCGCACCCTACAGCGCAAGTCGTTGTAAAACACGCGTTGTAACGGTACGCGTGGTAATAGCCCGTGTCGTACCATCATACATCCGTTATTTCTAAGCATCTAACGGACATCTTTAACATGATGTTCATTTTGGGCTTCTTTCTAAAGGAATGGAAAAGGGCCTCTTTGTTGCCTCTTTTTAAACAAAAAAGGCTAGTCTAGACATCAATGACCCTAACTGTTATAGTCCAATCTCTTACCTTCACTTTCCTTCTATGATCATTGAAAAAGCTATCAGTCAGGAGCTATCATTGTTTCTTAACAACAATGCACTTCTTGATGGCACTCAGTGTGGCTTCAGAAACCAACCCAGTAGCTAACCAGCTTTGATTACAGCCTCCGAGAAAATTAGGCAAATCTTGGACAATGGTGGTAATGCTGCTTTGATTTTATTAGATCTCTCTGCAGCATTCAATATTGTTAATCATGGCCTCCTTATTGCTCGCTTTTTTGCCCTCAGCATTAGAGGCAAGGTTCCTAAGCTCCTTAAATCTTTTCTCTCAAATAGAGTACAGTTTGTTGAGCTTAACAGGTTTAAATCTCCCTACTTCTCCTTGCTTTTTGGGGTCCCTCAGGGATCATCGTTGAGCCCGACCCTTTTTAATCTGCATGTGACTCCCCTGGCAAACCTAATAAAAATCTTTTGGTTTTGCACTAATGGCCTATGCAGACAACACTCACATTGTGTTGTCAGTAGCCAGTAATCTTGATGATAGGGCCTCAAGATTCCACAATTGTGTGATCCAAATTGAGAAGTGCATGTCCAGCAACTGTTTAAAATTAAACTCAGGAAAATCTGAGGTTCCGAGGCAAGATGGCTGCCGTGAGGGAGGCTGTGTAAGCAGCTAGCTCCCTGGTTCCAGGCGTCCGGGAGAGAGGGAGAAAGGAAAACTCCGTTTTGCCTCATGGAAAATTGCCGTGATAGTTTGCCGTGATAGTTTGTGTGTATTCGACGCTGCATGGGCATTCCTCTGCGCCTTACCTGGCTGAATAACGCCGCACGGCTGCCTATGGTTGCTCTCCCGCTTGTGCCTGCGCCTACTCCGTTGTCGGACGGAGCCGTTTGGGGCGTTGACCGTTTCCGGGCTGGACACTAGTGTGAGCGCTGCTCAAACCAAGCTCTATCAGCGCGGAGCAGTACTAACCCTGCAACGGAGTTCACGAATGTTGCTGAACTTCCTCAAGCTCAGTCGGCGGTCCCCGCTGTGGCGCGCTACACTCTGCCTGTTTTGGACGCAGAGCAGTGTTTTTCCCGGCAGAGGTGGTGGCGGAGGCGGCTCACGGAAGAAAAAGAAGATACCGCCGCCATCATCTGTTAGCACCCGCAGCAATAGGAGAGACGGCTCAGGAAGAGACCAGAGAAGAGAGGAGCCGGGCAACGAGGAGCCTGAGATGGCAGAGGCAGCACCACCAACCCCTGGTAAGACCGCTACAAAACAGGGTAAGAACATCAATAAGCCTGCCTTGAAATCTAATGAAGCTCGTGCGCTAAGAACATTGTATCACAAACATTGCCCGACCTGTTTGGGAAACAAGCTGCCAAAAAAAAAATTATTGATGGCAATATTCAAAGTGCAGATTTGACTGTTTTATATCCGCCTAAACAATGTTCTGCCACAGTTGAAACCCATAATAATTCTCTAAATCCCATGTTGACTAATCCTCTGAGAAAGGGCATTATGGGAGATGTAGTCTCTGGCGGAGCCGTAATCAGCCGAGCTTGTTCTCTTCCCTCGCTATCAGTATCGTCTGAAACTGACCAACAGAATGAAAAAGAAACTCCTACACAGCAAATCAATGTGGAGGTGCCTGAAAAATTCTACTCTCTGTCTGAACTTTCATCGGATGAAGCAACTGGTTTAAACAAAGATTGGGCAGAGTTTAGCTGTGAGAGTCTATCTTCGGATGGTGAAGTTAGTATGAGTCCTGATAATACTAACGCGGCTACTATCATTAAAAAAAAGCTATGGAAAAAGAGGTCATCACGTGCGGCGAGTAAAGAAGATGCTCCTAACTCACCCAGAGGGGAAAATATTCTATCTTCTAATTTAGTATCTGTTGCTACTACTGATACCTTGGGATCTAATCACAATTCTATCCTAGATCCGGCCCTACTACAGGAAAATAATGAAATTTGTGAAGAGATCACTCTGAAAACGATCTTTGATACTATGATGAGCCACAGGGCTGAAAGCAAAGCCGAAAACCAACGCACACAGATGACCTGCGCTAAGGTTAAAAATGCAGTTCGCCGTGCAATTAAGATGTGCTCTGAGACCACCGACAGAGTTGTTGAAGCGGAGGCCAGAATCTCTGTTTTGGAAGAAGAAAGCATGTCACAGAGACAGGAAGTTGGTGACTTTAAAGCCCTAAAAGAAGACCTGTCCGACAAAATAGCTAATTTGGAGAATCAGGCCCGTAGAAGTAATCTACGCTTTTTGGGAATTCCCGAAAATAAAGAAGGGTCTGATCCGCGGAGGTTTATTATTAATCTACTAAAAGATGCCTTTCCTGAGATGACTGACTGGGATTGGGCACGAGAAATACAGCGTGCTCACAGATTTCCCTTCACTGTAAGGAATCCACGACAAGGCCAAGAAAACTATCCCAGGGCTATTCTGGTCTAATTTAATAACTTTCTCGCCCGTGAAGCTATTTATGTAACTGCGAGACCAGATAAGAAAGCGGATGGACTGGGCTGTCAGTTTTTTGTACGTCCGGACTACTGTCAAGCCACTGTGGCCCAACGGTGGCGATTGAGACAACTGATCCCTGATTTTCAAAAGAAAGAGGTTGCAGTTTTTCTCCAAGGCCCAGCAAAGCTAAAGACTGTATTCAAGGGCACAGTTAAATATTTTATTTCTGAAACTAAAGCCAAAGAATATCTGGATTCCATTTGAAAAATAATTAGGAGTTAAGACTGTAAGAATATAAGACTATAAGATTGCAGGACTATAAGGACTATTAGTTAGTAATTTATGTTGAAGCTGTCAATTTATTTTTCCAATAAGTAGGATTGCTATGCTCTCTCCTATTCTTTTCTTTCTTTTCATTGTTTTTTCTTTTCTCCTTTTCCTTCGTCAGGACGCTATGGGCCAGGGACCCGGCACCCATACGCTTTAGGAACTGGTAGTTCCTATGCCTCATATAATGGGGAGGGAGGGGGGAGGGGTTCTGGGGCAAAGGGTGGGGGTGGGTAGGGGCAAGGGTTGGTGGTGGGGGTGTAAGGCAGAGGTATTCACTGCAAGGATGGTTATAAGGCACTCAAGTTGTAGTACTGAAGAGTATATATTGTCGATGCTTGCTTACATTTTTTTCTTAATTATTATTTCATCATGGATAAAAAGGTGAAAATATGCACAATTAATATCAATGGTCTTAATGATTTAAAAAAGATTGGGATGTTTCGTTCAATGCTCCAGACTTTATCTATTGATTTATTATGCATCCAGGAAACTCATATTGCATGGGATAAGCGCTCTCTTTTGGATAAGCTGGGATTGGATGTTCTGCTTACATCTAAGCAAATGGGTATAAAAAGAGGCATTGCAATCTGTATGCGAAAGGGTGTTGGGAAGTGTCTGAAAACCTTAGCCGATAAATGGGGCAGATGGGGGCTTGCTGAATTAATAATTGGGAGTTGCAAATTCACTATATGTTGTATGTATGGTCCAAATTTAGATGACGCTGAAGTTTTTAATACTATAAATACAGAATTAGCTACTTGGACACAACCAATCATAGTATGTGGGGACCTAAATATTCACTTGTCAGCCGACTGGAATATTAAATCAGGAAGGAGATATACGGGTCGTAAATCCAGAACTTATAGAGCCCTCAGAGGTTTGGTTTTAAATAACGGGCTAAATGATGTCTGGCACAAATTGTATTATAAAGATCCTGGATATACCTTCTATTCTATTCCCCATCAGAAATTTGCCCGACTGGATTATTTTTTTGTATCTTCTCTGTTTTTGGAGACAATTAGTATCGAAATACTACCCCAAGTCATATCAGACCACAATCCTATAATTGCTGAGATTCAGGTCCCCACAGAACGTCAAAATTCAATCAGATCCTGGTCATTCCAGAGAAACCTGTTATTAGATGAAGACTATCTTCAATTTATGGCGACTATCATTAATGACTATTTTCTAATAAACAATGACACGGCCTCCCCACAAGTTGTGTGGGATGCTTTTAAATCGATCGTACGTGGAGAGACAATTAGTTTTGCAAACTATAAGAGAAAAAAAATCCAAACAGACTTTAAGGAGAGGTTAAATAAGATCAGGTTATTTGAGATGGACTTATCAACCGCGTGTAAGAATAACACAGGTATAGAAGACGCTCAACTACGTCTAGTAATTGAACGTTCTGGCTTACGGATCCATATTGCCGACGAAGTAGCATCAAAATTTAAGCTATATAAAACTGAACGTTATGAATATAGCGAGCGTACCGGCAAAATTCTAGCACAACGCCTTCGTCAAAAATCTTCTTTAAATGAAATACAAGGCGTCAAAGATATGAATGGTGTTTATCATGAAAGTAGGGAAGGAATTTTAGAATCATTCTACGATTTTTACAAGACATTGTATAATGACCTTAATAATGAAGTTGATAAGACTCTTAATCCCGTAAATTATCTCCATAGTACTAATCAACCGTCATTGTGTTCTGATGAGACTGACTTATTTACACACTCAATAAGTTGGGATGAGATTGAGAATGCCATTTTGAGTCTTGCGGCAGGTAAAGCCATGGGATCCGACCAGATACCCCTTGAATTTTATCGGACATTTAGACACATGCTGAAACCAGAGCTGTTAAAGATCTTTAATTCGGCTTTTCAAGGTAAACCACCTGATTCCTGGTCTACCGCTATCATAGTTGTTTTCTTAAAGAAGAATAAGGATTCAAAAGAATTAGGCTCTTATCGCCCCATCTCTCTTATCACTGCAGACAGTAAGATTTATTCCAAAATTCTTGCAAATAGACTAAATCATGTAATGTCTAGTTTAGTCTCTCACATTCAACATGGTTTTATTAGACATAGAGATACCACTGATCATGTTAAACGTGTCATTACATTATTAGATTGGGCTCAGGCAAAGGAATCCCCAGTCGGGGTGATCTTACTCGACGCTGAAAAAGCGTTTGATAGAGTAGACTGGGGATTCCTTTGGACTGTGCTAGAATGGAAAGGGTTTCCATCACAATTCATTCAAGCGGTACGATCACTCTATTCTAATCCTAAAGGTGTAATAAGACTAGGTACTGACAACTCGAGACCTTTTTCAATTACCAGGGGGACTAGACAAGGCTGCCCATGTTCCCCGCTTCTATTTGCTCTATACCTAGAACCTTATTTGAATAGACTAATCTTGGAACCAAATATACCATCAGTTCGACTTTTTGAAGTTGACCACAAAGTCTTAGCGTACGCAGACGACGTGGCTATTGTAACCTCTGATGTCTCCTCTGCGCTACCTATAATTATTGACGTGGCTAGAGAGTTTGGGAATGTTTCTGGTTACAAGCTTAATATTACAAAAACTCAGATTATACACTCTGAAACGGGTAAACCCACCGACATCCCACTAAATACTACTGGCACATACCTCGGTGTAATTTTATCTCCCAAGGTTGATGACATTGTCGCCTTAAATATAGACCCTTTACTTATATCCACTAATAGAACGTTAGAAAGACTCAATAACCTACACTTATCTCTATACGGACGAACTAATGTTATTAAGATGATGATCTTTCCAAAATTTTTGTATTTTTTTCGCACTATTCCTTTATTTTTCTCAATGTCCCTTTTTAATAGAATAGACAGGATGTTGTCCGGGTTTTTGTGGGGGTTCCGTCGCTCTAGAAGATCTTTAAAATGGTGTACTCTCCCGCCAGATTGTGCTGGGCTAGGATTCCCGAATTTTAGAATGTATTATTGGGCTATTACTTTGAAAACAATCCGGGTTCTACTATTTCATGACTATGTAATAGAACCGTCCATGGCACCCTCAATTTTTGAAATGCTCTTCGGCGCTCAAGCTCGGCAGTGCTTATTGAAAGTCATCGAACCCAGCTACTATAAAAAAACAAAATTTAAGGTGGTTCTTGCTGCTTTTTTAGTTTGGAGGCAAATGAACAAAACTTTACGTATAACGTTAAAACTGAACTTTTATACACCTCTGTCTGACAATAAGTTACTATCTGAAATTTTTCAAGATATCGTAATTTCCCGATGGCATACGAGACAGATTTATTTACTGAGGCAATTGTATCAAAATGGGGTTTTTATGTCCTTTTCTGAACTTCAAAAGACATTTGGTCTATCTAGGAACGAATTCTTTAAATATCTACAGATTCGTAGTTTTCTAGAAAAAAAAAATTTGCTTTATACTGATACAATGGAGACTATTGACATTCTAGAGAGTTGTAGGAAGAATAATCGTATCGGCATAATCTATCAGTTAATGGGCAATAGGATGCAGAACGACCTCGATCATCAAACCCAGAAATGGCAGAGAAAGCTATGTATAGAAGGGATAGATTTGGTAAAAGCTTTTGAGATGAGTAATAAGACACTAATTAATAGCTCTCTTAAAAGTCAACATTATATGTCCACTCTAGATCTCTATTATACACCTGCTAAGTTGGCAAAATGGAAAGCTTTAAGAGGTATTAACTGTAGCCGCTGTGGAACTCTAGCAGCTGATTCAAGTCATATGTTTTACAGTTGTTCTAAATTGGTCGTATACATAGATAAGGTCGAAAAGTTTCTGACCAATTTGTTGCATGTTCAAATCACGCTTCACCCTTCTGTTATTATTTTTGGTGTCTATTTTCCCTCTCGGAATCTATCTTTGGATCAAGAATACTTTTTGTTTATTGGAATGTCTATATACCGATCTTGTATCACTTCTAGATGGTTGGACATAGACCCACCAACATTTGAACTTTGGTTGGGAAAGCTGTTAAATGTTTATAGAATGGATAAAGCAGTCTACAAACTGAAGGGATGTAAAACGAAGACTTTTGGCCGGAAGATATGGTCCCCTACTGACAACTGGATTTAAATTGTATAATGATTGTTTTTTCGTAAAGACTTATTTTGTATTCTATGCCTCGTTATGTCCTTGTATGTTCTTTTTTTTACCTCTGCCAAAAACAATTAAAAAAAAATAAAATAAAAAAAAAAGGAAAATCTGAGGTTCTGCTATTCATTACAGATACATCATTTTGGACACCCAAATGGTGGCCATAGAAAATGGGGAAACTACCTCTTCGAGCTCCTAAAGTAAAAAATCTCAGGGTTTACTTTGACAATAAAGTCTCTTATGAAGGCCATGTTAAACCCATCACCTCTACTGGCTTTTATGTGCCTACAACCCTCAGAAACCTTTTCCCCCATATTCCTGTGATCTCGGTCCTCATTTTGTCAAAAACCAAATACTGCAGTGGTCTCTTTACCAATATTCGGAAATGATTTTTATATAAGCTGCTGATCTTACAGAGTGCGCCCCCCCCCCGGCTGCTCTGGCCATTTCTAAGCACTATTCAGTATTGCATGTTCTTCCATATTTACACTTTCTACCTATCAAGAGAAGGATTGCATTTAGAGCCCTCTGTATTGCTTTTGAAGCACTGCATGACTTAGGACCTGATTACTTAAAGCAGCGCTTTCAACAATATGGTCCTCGTAGATCTCTGAGTTCCTCTACTGCATCTAATCTTGTAATTCCCAAAGTCAGGAGAGCCAACTGGTTAGGCAGAATCTTAATTGCCTGCAGGGGTAGGCTGTGGAACTCCTTGCCGCAGCACCTAAAAAATATTGCCAAATTTGTATTTGTATTTGTAATTACATTTATAAGGCGCACAGCTACCCACATGGGGTCTCCCGGCGCCACTTGAAATAGCGCTAAGGTAAATTTACTTTCCTTCCATAATTCCCTCAATACTTTGCCTTTGAATCGATGGCTCTTTCCTAGCACATATGAATGCTCTGTTTGCTATGTTTTCTTTCTCTTCTTAGTGACAAGCAGCTCATAGAAACTCTAGGGTTGTAGAGTGCTTTATAAATTACATTTTTATTTCATTTCATGTTCTGGCACAAGAATTTCAATCAGGGAAACTCATTATTATCTAAAGTAAAACAATGTTGATTTTAGTTTGAGATCTTCTATGACTGTCAACCTTCTTAGCACAGTAAACAAAGTTGAGTCTGATCTGGAGACTTTTGATACATTATGTTTCCAACCGTATATAGAGGTCAATTAGGATGGCCACCGCCATGCAGGCGGTGGCGATCCGTCCGCCATCCTAGCCCTTCCGCCAACTATTTCCCCCCCGCCATATTACACTGGCGGGGGAACCGTGGCGGACGTGAAGATCGTCCGCCGCATTTCCGTCGACCGCGGCTGAAAAGCTCTAATATGGTGGCGGTGTCTATCAGACACCGCCAGCCATATTAGGATGTGGTGGGGGCTATGCATTTCCGTGGCGGCTACAGTCCTTGCTTTGGGGGCACTTGCAGGCCCCCAGGGTGAAGGGGGGGCTGGGGGGTGCACATGGGGGGTACCTATGGTACCCCCCTGCAGTTGCATGCACAATGCGGCAGGCACCGCGCAGTGCCTGCCGCTTTGTGCATGCAAATGCACAGCATGCATTTTTAACTTTGCGGCGGGTGCTGCTTAAAGCAGCACCCGCCGCAATGTTAAAGATACGGGATGTGACCGCCAGGGTGGCGGTCACATCCTAATTGCAACGAAGGGAACGCCGCTGCCCCTGCGGACGGTCCCTCCACCTCGGGGGTGGCGGACGGACGCAGGTCCGTCCGCTATCATAATCGACCCCATAGTTTGAAACTTTAAGCAAAATAGTGACCTGTTATGCATGTTGCAGAATTGTTAATGAAACTGACATTTTTCACACACTGAAAATTCGGACATTCTTAGACTGTAAAGAACTTAGTTATTCACTTTAAATTGTCTGTATGTTCTCTGACACAGACCTGAAAACAGCAATAAATTCACATCACATTACATATTTAAATTACAGCCCTACTCTGATTTATGACTCTTTCCATGAAAGCAAGCCTCACTTTGTGATTCTCATTGCGAACATGTAATATAAAGGGAATCTAAAGGGAAAATAGAAAAAGAAACAAGTTTTGCTTTTTCAAATATATGTAAATAGTAGTGTTTGCAATGTACTGTTATATGTTTGGTGATTTTGTTTTATCTCTTTTAGAATATTTGGCTGATATCAAATCGTCCTGAGGAAGACAAATGTTTTGTCGAAACGCGTAGACTCACAGCCTTAGAAACATCTTGTACTTGAGAAATTATGTTTAAAAACAAATTGTCTTATTTTTAGTATTATGTATATTGATATGTTTGTTTGCCATACATTATTTAAATGATTCATGTCTATTCAAATCATATCATTGTATTTTATTGAATCAAATTTATCCACATATATATATATATATTTTTTATACTTACATTAAAATCAATCTTTTTGATATCAATACAGTTTATTGCATTTTTAATGAGTTGTTTATAAATATGTGTCTCTTTCATTAGCCAGTTTTTGTTCCTTTTTGTCTGCCTGGGCTGTTACCTTTGCACAAAAAACTGTTTTCCCTGACCCAGGAGCACAATCCAAATCAGGGGGTCCTTGTTACCTACAAAATATAAAGGGAATCTAGTCATGAATAATATTTACATGCATGCAATTATACCCTTTTTCAATTACCAATAAAAACGCCTGGAGTTCATAATTCCACTTGGAAAACATCTATTACACATGTATCTGAAATGCATATTTATCCAGGTCTGTAGAAAATAGGGGGTTGATAATTGCCTGATTAACGTGGATATGTCTATTTTGGATCTCTTTGAAACGTCACTATTTAGAACCAGCCAGTGACTTTCTACTTGTTATGCAATTGCCTATGCTTAATGTATTTCCCCCCTTAAAATATGTAAATGAAACACACGAGGAAAGGTTTGATTATTTTCTGGAGCTATATTAGAATTTTCCATACAGTTCTATAACCCTTTACAAAGCCCAACCTTACACAAGGCTGTTGTAGAATGTTTATCTGATGTTGAGGATGAAGGATGCAGGGAAGTTTCTTGGTACTTCTCGCTCAGGTGGACTAATGGTTGGCACTTTTTACCCAGCCAGATCCCTAGGCGAGCCTGCCAGATATAGAAAGATAAGCCCAGGCAGTGACCCAGTGAAACCACAGAATACCAGGAAAGAAAAGAAGGCCCATAGAGTAGATACAGGGACAAATACTACAGTGAAAAAACAGGTACTCTAAGACCAGAGTCAACGAAGCAGAACTCTGGTAGGGTTCTAGCAACATAGGAGGCTGAATATAAGTTATGCAGTCACTTGTTCAGCCAAAGCTGTGCAATAGCATATTGTGGGTTAAAACGTATACGTTTTTAAATGTTCTATTTTTCTGTTCAATAGCAGAGATGATATTTCTGCAAAATTCCCTAATTTTCAGGAAATTCACTGTGGCTAAGATTTGATTTTGCAGAAACCCATGTCTGGCTAAGTAAGATTTGGTTATGCAGAAACTCATGTCTGGCTAAGATTTGGTTATGCAGAGACTCATCTGGCTAACATTTGGTTGTGCAGAAACTCATGCCTGGCTATGATTTGGTTATGCAGAAACAGATTTGGTTATGCGGAAACTCATGTCTGGCTAAGTAAGATTTGGTTGTGCAGAAACTCGTCTGGCTACGATATGGATGTGCAGAAATTCATGTCTGGCTAAGATTTGGTTGTTTTTTGATTTCAAAAAAGAGAGGGTACCCCACTTTCACCAGGGAACAGGGTAAGAAGACAGTTAGTCAAGGGGGGGATCCCTGGAGTCGAATAGTCTACTTCTTACACAGACCTTTCTTGTAATACAAGGAGAGGTCACAGTATATCATAGGTATTCAGACAAGCATAAGGATGGATTTCCACAAAGAAATAGTCTTGCTAAACAATCTAGATTTATTCGAATTGTATACAAATAGACAATAAAAACAAGATAAAATTCATCCAAAATAATTAAAAACCAAGATAACATATCCCGGTGGGTTAAGAATAATTATTAAACAATGTTACATCACCACAATATTATGATACACAATAAATGGAAAATCAATCAAGATACACAATAAATGGAAAAGCAATCAAGATATATTCACAGTAAACAACAAACAAAGCAAATTTACAATAAACCCCTCATATCTAAGTGGCCCACTTAATATTTCTGCCACTATATTTGACAAGATCCAATGGCCATAGACGGTTTAAATACTCTCTAGCTTTAGTGGAGAGACCTAATGCCCATCTGAAGCTCAATCTGGCCCTGGTTGGATTCTTTTGGATCAAAACAGTGCGTCGACGCGTTTCGGTGCTTGTCACTTGATATCGTAGCACCTTCCTCAGGACTTCTTGTTTCTGGGGTTTCAGGGAACGGATGAATATACCGTATCTGTGAATATATTAGGAGACATATGCACTGTCAGATATTATGCATTAACGTCTATTGTCTGTTTTTGCTCTAATGGTTGAGCTCTTGTGGTTGGCGTATACCCACTCAGGCTTCACACTATTGGTTCTTACTGCTGTTATTCTTTCAACCATATGCAGTTCCTAGTGACCGTACATTTACTTCTCTCGTACATATCATTACACAGTGATGTTTGCATTAGTTCAAAAGCCTCTGATTTGGCCTCTTAGCTCCTTAGCATACATTTACTTCACATATACTATACAGGCCCTACAAGTCTTATTCCTTGTGGAAGACCAATTGGGAAGAAGGAACTAATAAACCCATGGACCAAAGAGAGAAGAAAAGTATAGATTCTCACCCTTGGTGCCGTATTGTGGGCGCTCAAAAAATGGGGTCTCCTTAAGGTCTCCCTCTTTTGGTGCTACACATATAGTCCTTGGTGCCCTTCTGTTAATGAAAAATAGAGCTTTTCTTAGGTTTTAGATAGAAATTCCCCTCGTTTGTGCGCTTGGGGATAGTTATTTATTTTTCTATTTACCTCTCTCTTGTAACCAAAAGCTCCTTTTGATGGGGTTCCTTGGTTGTTTAGTTGTCAGGCAACTGCCCACTTGTAGTGTATCTGTGATGGTAAAATATACAGTAATTTTTCACTAAACTATTTTATATACTCTATTTTTACATTCCCATCCTTATTTTTAGAAGTAAGCTCTTACCTCAGATATTTTTAAAACTTGTTTAGAACGGGCATATGTAGTCATTCGTCTGCTGCTGAACTGGATATGTTCTGTTGAGTGAACATAGGAATAACATCGTCACATTTCTCTTCTGTTCTATGCAAGAATGTACTGTTAACTCTATTGAGGCATGTATGGTGTATCTGGTATTTTGCTTTTCTTAAATTCTCTTATTTGTTTAAGTGCCTGCGCTCAGTATTACTTATGTCTCCTGCTTGGTACCCACAGTGTTAGCTATGCCGGTTTAGTGCCTGCAATATGCAATTACTTGTATATGACCTACCGGTCCCATCCTTCAACTACAAACATAGTCATATGCAGGTAATCTATTTTCACCGCCCCCGCCCTGGTTACGTATTACTCTTCCAGTATGAGGTGTGGGCTTTGTAGTGACAAAGTGCCTCCTGTCTGCCTAAAACTAAGGGTCTCCCGTGCTATGCTCTCAGCTTTTACGGAAAAGCGGTTCCCCTTCTGCCTGGGAAACAGGGAGGGGGCAGGGACAGGGACCCGGGGATAAGATCTACACTCACCGTTATGTAGCTGATCGATCGCTTCTGCCTCGTTCCTGCACTCGTCTGGAGTGTGTTGGTTTCGCGGGAGTTTTATAACTCACTTTAATTGACTAATTCCCTACACCTGTCATGTGCGAATCGCTGTGTGCGCGCCGTCGGACCCGCCGTGAGCCTGGGCGCCATCTTTAAATGATATAATGTCCCCGTTTTTCTATGGGAGGATCTGTCCGTGTGGCATCCCGCTACATTCGCGGTTGGCTTAATGTATCTCTTTTTATATTTTCCTTTTTATTGATATGGTGCACACTCCTACTATTTGGAATGTTTCCCTCGCGCTGTGCATCGACATAGTGGGGCATTATTTCCCAGTTAGTGCGCATTGTTTTATTGTTTACACCAGCACTGCTGTTTTTATTCGCTAGTGATCCCATTTTGCCATCTAGGGTAGGGGCATCCTGGTTACCGATGCAGGGCTACCTACGCCAGACCCAGCCAATCGGTCGACCAGGTCAGCCCCTAAATCTGGGCGCCATCTTGTAGTGGTGGTCAAAATACTACATCTCCATATCATTTGATGTGTATATTTTCAAGGATTGCAGGTTATCTTTAAAGGAATAACGTTATTCCTACTAAGTCAACTATTGCTGGTATGTTAAATAAGAGCCTCCCATTCTTCCCTGGAGTTTAGACCTTTTTTAATGGTATTGAATTTAACCATATACCATTGTTCCTGTAATTTTCGTCTCCTGGTACTGTCACCCGATCTGGTGAGTTCCCTGATCCTTTCCAGAATAACCCATCTGAGGTCCTTTGTTTTGTGTCCAGTTTCCTTCCAGTGAGCTACAAGGGGGGCGTTTTCTTTATTGTTGTTAATCGCAGACTTATGTTCCCCTATCCTAAGCCTTACTTCTCTTCCTGTTTCACCTATATATGCCTGGTTGCATGGACACAGGATCATATATACGGCATTCTTTGTCTTGCAGTTGTTAAGGGTGGTGATTGTGTGGTTCGCACCATTATGTTCCACTGTTTTGGTGACTATACATAGCTCACAAATGCAGCAGTTACCACATTTGTTATTCCCTGTTGCTTTCTGTCCACTCAGGGTTGTTTGAATTCCTATCTTGTCCTCCCTGTACGTGTGCACCAGGTTCGACCTGAGGTTCTTGTTCTTCCTATACGCGTACATGGGACGTTCCAAAGGGGTCACATCTGGGCCAGTATTTAAGATTTTCCAATTGTGGTTTATAATGTTTTTAATTTGGTTGGCTATGACTGAATGTTGGCTTACCATCACTATTTTGTCTAGTGTTTTCTTGTTGTCCGTTTTGTTGATCAGACAATCCCTATTATAGTACTGTGCTCTTTTGAGGGAGTGACTTATCAGTTTTTTGGGGTAGCCCCGGTCCTTAAATTTCTTTTTCATTTCTTGGGCATGTTTGTGAAAATCTGTGAGATCTGTACAATTTCTTCTGAGACGAAGGAACTCGCCGAATGGTATCGAGTCCTTCTGACTCTTTGGATGGTAACTAGAGTAATGGAGGATTGTATTCCTATCCGACTCTTTTTTATATAGTTCCACTTTTAAATGATGGTCTTGACTCTTAATACATATGTCCAAGAAATTGACCTTGGACCTGCTGTATACTGCTGTAAATCTCAGGTTTGGGTCCCCTAGATTCAGCCAGCTTAGAAATTCTTCTAGGAGTTCTATGCTCCCCTGCCAGATAAAAAATATGTCATCAATGAAGCGAGCCCAATTTCGAATATTTTCGAAAAAGGGACTCACTTCATTGTACACGTGCTTCTTTTCAAATAGGCTCACGTATATACAAGCCAGGCTCGGCGCACATGTTGCGCCCATACTGGTTCCCTTCTTTTGGATGTAGAGATCTTTTTTGAACAGGAAGATGTTGTTCAGCAAAACCATTGACACACACTGAACAATGAACTCTTTATTTCCACCTTGTATGTCTGTCTCTTCTAAAAGGTTCCTGACTGCCACTATGGTGTCTTTTTGTGGTATGTTTGTGTAGAGTGACTCTACATCGAGAGTCACCAACACTTCATTCTCTCCGTTGAAAGGGATCCCTTCCACTTTGGATATCATATCCGCTGTGTCTCGAATATATGAGTTCTGTTCAGCTACTAGAGGCTTGAGGAATCTATCTGCATATTGACTCAGTGGCTCCAACAATGAATCAATGGATGCCACTATGGGTCTCAGTGGGGGGTCTTCTAAGTTCTTATGAACCTTCGGTAATCCATAGAATGCGGGGATTTTTGGACTAGTGTTATTCAAAAATTTCCATTCCGCCTCCGTGATCTGATCCTCATCCAGAGCCTTTTGGAGTAAAGTCTCCACATCTTTCTTCAGCATATTTAGTCTCGATTGAGAGACTTTTGAATAGTGTTGGTCATTTGTGAGGAGGGTGAGTGCTCTCTGCTCGTAGTCAAGTGTGTCAAAGACCACTACTCCTCCCCCTTTATCCGCGGGTTTTATCGTTATGCTGTTATCTTCGGACAGAGATTTAATGGCCTCTCTCTGGGCTTTGCTGATGTTATGCTGTTGGAAATGATCTTTCTCTAATAAGAGACCTATTTCTATTTTTACAATTGATTCGAAGGTCTCCAGGTTTTTGTCCACCATTCCTAAACTCGGGGTAAAGGTAGATTTCGTCCTAAGACCCGAATCTTGGGGTTGCTCTCTCAGTGGTCTGTCCTCAAAGAACCTGCGTAGTCGTATTTTGCGGAAAAAGGACCTAAGATCTTTCTCTAATTGAAATTTGTTAATACCTGTGGTTGGGACAAAGTTAAAGCCCATGCCTAGCACTTGCTTTTCTGTGTGTGTGAGTGTTCTTTTGGAGAGATTTATAATGGGGGTCCTCTCTAGTGCCAATAAACTTTGTTCCTGGTTCTCTTGTACTCTTGAGGGGCCGGGGTCTGTTGATACTCCTGCTCCTGCTCTCTGGGTGCTGATCTCCTCGGGTATTGGCCTCTCCCTCTGCCTCGAAAATTCCCCCTGCTTTTCTGTGGGCGCTGGTCTAAAAAAGGGGTTTCATACTCCCTGTTCTGGCCTCCATATTCTCCGTCCTCTCTACCCAGTTCCTCCTCCTCTATACTACTCTCGGATGTCCCCGAGAAGTGTATATGTCTGGGTTTCCTGGTTTGAAATCTCGTTTGGAATCTGGGTCTTGATCCCTCATTCCTGTTGTACTCAGCCTTGTCTGTGTAGTAATCTTTTCTCAGAAATGGATAAACCACTTCCTGGCTAAACTTGTTGATGTCCTTTCTAAGTTTTTGAGTCTTCCTATTGGTGAGATATTCACCGTATCCCTTCATATCCTGGTTTATTTCTTCAAGCCTTTTTTTGGCTTCCTCTATAACATTGCTCTCTAGCAGGGCCTTCTCTAATTCCTCCATCTCTTTAATTTCTATCAATACTGTTGCCTGAGCGGTTTCAATAATGAGGAGCATAAGGTCCCTACTACACCTATTACAGATGAAAGTCCATGTTTCCAAGAACTTTGGGTTATCTACAAATAAGCCTGGCTCATTTCGTATTTGAAGGCCTATCGGTATTTTCCCTGCCCTCACATATTGTGTAATGAAATCCGCATGTAGCTCTGTTCTAATAATCTTCTTTTTCAGATTGATAAGTTGGTTCCATTTTTCACCCCCATTAGGAATTACTGTGATGTTATTGCTTCCTCTGTTAGAGCTTAAGATTTTGTTTAATTGTTCTTCACTGAAACCAAATGTCTTCAGTGTGTCCATTGTATGATTGGACCGGGACTATATAGTTTTATTGGAATAGGAAAAAACTGTGATAGTCTACACAAAAACCTAGACTCTCCAGCACAAGGCTGTACTTTACTGATTTCAAAAAAGAGAGGGTACCCCACTTTCACCAGGGAACAGGGTAAGAAGACAGTTAGTCAAGGGGGGGATCCCTGGAGTCGAATAGTCTACTTCTTACACAGACCTTTCTTGTAATACAAGGAGAGGTCACAGTATATCATAGGTATTCAGACAAGCATAAGGATGGATTTCCACAAAGAAATAGTCTTGCTAAACAATCTAGATTTATTCGAATTGTATACAAATAGACAATAAAAACAAGATAAAATTCATCCAAAATAATTAAAAACCAAGATAACATATCCCGGTGGGTTAAGAATAATTATTAAACAATGTTACATCACCACAATATTATGATACACAATAAATGGAAAATCAATCAAGATACACAATAAATGGAAAAGCAATCAAGATATATTCACAGTAAACAACAAACAAAGCAAATTTACAATAAACCCCTCATATCTAAGTGGCCCACTTAATATTTCTGCCACTATATTTGACAAGATCCAATGGCCATAGACGGTTTAAATACTCTCTAGCTTTAGTGGAGAGACCTAATGCCCATCTGAAGCTCAATCTGGCCCTGGTTGGATTCTTTTGGATCAAAACAGTGCGTCGACGCGTTTCGGTGCTTGTCACTTGATATCGTAGCACCTTCCTCAGGACTTCTTGTTTCTGGGGTTTCAGGGAACGGATGAATATACCGTATCTGTGAATATATTAGGAGACATATGCACTGTCAGATATTATGCATTAACGTCTATTGTCTGTTTTTGCTCTAATGGTTGAGCTCTTGTGGTTGGCGTATACCCACTCAGGCTTCACACTATTGGTTCTTACTGCTGTTATTCTTTCAACCATATGCAGTTCCTAGTGACCGTACATTTACTTCTCTCGTACATATCATTACACAGTGATGTTTGCATTAGTTCAAAAGCCTCTGATTTGGCCTCTTAGCTCCTTAGCATACATTTACTTCACATATACTATACAGGCCCTACAAGTCTTATTCCTTGTGGAAGACCAATTGGGAAGAAGGAACTAATAAACCCATGGACCAAAGAGAGAAGAAAAGTATAGATTCTCACCCTTGGTGCCGTATTGTGGGCGCTCAAAAAATGGGGTCTCCTTAAGGTCTCCCTCTTTTGGTGCTACACATATAGTCCTTGGTGCCCTTCTGTTAATGAAAAATAGAGCTTTTCTTAGGTTTTAGATAGAAATTCCCCTCGTTTGTGCGCTTGGGGATAGTTATTTATTTTTCTATTTACCTCTCTCTTGTAACCAAAAGCTCCTTTTGATGGGGTTCCTTGGTTGTTTAGTTGTCAGGCAACTGCCCACTTGTAGTGTATCTGTGATGGTAAAATATACAGTAATTTTTCACTAAACTATTTTATATACTCTATTTTTACATTCCCATCCTTATTTTTAGAAGTAAGCTCTTACCTCAGATATTTTTAAAACTTGTTTAGAACGGGCATATGTAGTCATTCGTCTGCTGCTGAACTGGATATGTTCTGTTGAGTGAACATAGGAATAACATCGTCACATTTCTCTTCTGTTCTATGCAAGAATGTACTGTTAACTCTATTGAGGCATGTATGGTGTATCTGGTATTTTGCTTTTCTTAAATTCTCTTATTTGTTTAAGTGCCTGCGCTCAGTATTACTTATGTCTCCTGCTTGGTACCCACAGTGTTAGCTATGCCGGTTTAGTGCCTGCAATATGCAATTACTTGTATATGACCTACCGGTCCCATCCTTCAACTACAAACATAGTCATATGCAGGTAATCTATTTTCACCGCCCCCGCCCTGGTTACGTATTACTCTTCCAGTATGAGGTGTGGGCTTTGTAGTGACAAAGTGCCTCCTGTCTGCCTAAAACTAAGGGTCTCCCGTGCTATGCTCTCAGCTTTTACGGAAAAGCGGTTCCCCTTCTGCCTGGGAAACAGGGAGGGGGCAGGGACAGGGACCCGGGGATAAGATCTACACTCACCGTTATGTAGCTGATCGATCGCTTCTGCCTCGTTCCTGCACTCGTCTGGAGTGTGTTGGTTTCGCGGGAGTTTTATAACTCACTTTAATTGACTAATTCCCTACACCTGTCATGTGCGAATCGCTGTGTGCGCGCCGTCGGACCCGCCGTGAGCCTGGGCGCCATCTTTAAATGATATAATGTCCCCGTTTTTCTATGGGAGGATCTGTCCGTGTGGCATCCCGCTACATTCGCGGTTGGCTTAATGTATCTCTTTTTATATTTTCCTTTTTATTGATATGGTGCACACTCCTACTATTTGGAATGTTTCCCTCGCGCTGTGCATCGACATAGTGGGGCATTATTTCCCAGTTAGTGCGCATTGTTTTATTGTTTACACCAGCACTGCTGTTTTTATTCGCTAGTGATCCCATTTTGCCATCTAGGGTAGGGGCATCCTGGTTACCGATGCAGGGCTACCTACGCCAGACCCAGCCAATCGGTCGACCAGGTCAGCCCCTAAATCTGGGCGCCATCTTGTAGTGGTGGTCAAAATACTACATCTCCATATCATTTGATGTGTATATTTTCAAGGATTGCAGGTTATCTTTAAAGGAATAACGTTATTCCTACTAAGTCAACTATTGCTGGTATGTTAAATAAGAGCCTCCCATTCTTCCCTGGAGTTTAGACCTTTTTTAATGGTATTGAATTTAACCATATACCATTGTTCCTGTAATTTTCGTCTCCTGGTACTGTCACCCGATCTGGTGAGTTCCCTGATCCTTTCCAGAATAACCCATCTGAGGTCCTTTGTTTTGTGTTTGGTTGTGCAGAAACTCCTGTCCGGGACTTTGAATATCTGCTTGGTTATTTCCCATTCTGAAGAAAAACTCATAATTGGATGGTGCAGGCGTACAATTACAGTCTAGAATTGGTGTTTCGGGAACTGTTTTTTTTTTGCAACCCTGCAATATGAAACTCATAAATTGCCCAACATTTACAAACGCTGTTTGGGCTATCCGAGGTTGGGGAAAATGCCACATGTTCACGGAGAAATTACGTGCATGAGCAATTTATTTAGTGCACATATATTGACTTTCTGCTTACTTTAAACTCAAGTGGCACGCCAGTGTGTATCTATGGCATGTGCGGTGTGCATCCCTAATGCACAGAAACATTCAGTGCCTTCCACATTCCTGTTCCACTAAGGCATTCCTGGCTTAGGTCATCGCAAATACAGTGGAAGATGCAGTGGAGGCAGGGGCGAGAAATGCCCCCTGACTTCTTTTCAGACACTTCTATTCCAGTAGTATTCAATTACATTCCTACAGCTAATTTGGGGGTGGGCGGGTTCAGCTGAGCATTAATAGATACGAGCTCATCAAGGTCCTTACTGGCCAATGATGCTTCCTAGTGTGATGTTGATGTGGTGGCAGGAGACTGTTGACAAGAAGTTGTTCTCATCACCGGCACGAGAGGTAGGCGGGGGGGGGGGGGGGGGGGGTGATGTGAGCCAAATTTGTTAAGAGCAGCCTAAGTTTGGTTATGCATGATGCGTAATGTGAGCTCAGTCAGTTCCTGCCTGACTACCCCATCGATTTGCGAAAAGGGAGGACTGGCACAAAAACACAGCTGCACTCACTCCAGAGTCATTTTGCCTTCCTCAAATCTGCAGCCTGAATTTGACTCCATTTGTTTACCACATGTGATCCAATTGTTTGTACATGATAAGCCTTGTTTAGCAGCCTTTCACCCAAGAAAACCGGCATCTCACCTTTGTCAAACAATTGTTAAACTACTTTTGCTCTATTTATGCTGCGTCTTAGTAGGAAAAGTGTGCAAACTGATTTCCAATCAAAGCTCGTTCTTTTACATTTCTAGGTGATTCGTAAAGGTGAAGTCAGCTGCTGTTGGACATGCACGCCTTGCAAGGAAAATGAAATTGTATTTGATGAGTACACATGTCAGGCATGCAATCTTGGATCCTGGCCAAGACACGACCTCACAGGTAAATGTGTTTCTACACTATAACTACAAGCAGGTTAAGATCTGTACACACCTCTGTGAGAGATGCTGAAAAAATGTTTTTTTTGCTGTTTATTGAACAGCCACCAAGAAATCAATGAAAGCATATTTTCACCAGCAGCAGTGTGTGGGGTTTCTGCAGAGACTTTTCAATATATATTGATCTTTCCCTTCGACTACTTAAATATGCGACTGCAATATGAGCTCAAAGGCAGAATAGAACCAGGCTTTTGAAAAGGGATGTGGTTCAGGGTGTTGATTAAAGTGTTCGATCCATTTCTAGAAAGACAAGTTAGGATCCGAAATCTACTCTGTTAGAGACGATGCAATAGACACTTCAATATTTGGATATATCCGGGCCACATCAACATTTCATTCTGTCGTAAACAATATATGGACCTGGAACAAATGAGCATGAAAGGGTGTAGAATCCTGCCAAGATCTACCCAGTTTTCAGTATATATCAACAGAAGATTGGGAGACACACTGCGAAGCACCGCCTTCATTAATTGTTTTTTAAAGAAAGGTTATTATCTTCAAATCAACTTTAGTCTTTTTTATGTTTCTTATCTTTTTGTTTTTAAAATTCATGTATCACATATTGAGCTAACAGGTATTTCACAGGTACCTCTCCCATGAGCATGCCATACATTTGTTACATGTATAAACATCTCAAAATAATTCCGTTTATAAGCATTCTTACATATTCTAAACCAATAGATGATGTAGTGTCTGGTATTCACATACTTATAACCTTCATAAAGTTCACGACAGATTCATGATATTCCATTCACATTTCAGCAATTGTAAACATTGTATTACCCGATTTCTGGGCATCGTTGTTGAGGTTATTAAATCTAGATACCTCCAGATTTAATCTGTGTTAATGTAATTTACCAGCATCAGTAGAATGACATTTCTTTTTTTTGTGTAAAAAAACTTCTTTTTCTCTATAGGAACTGCATACCTCGTGTTGACTATCTGCTTGGGGCACGTATGCTGGACCTATTTTAGCCCCTAGTCCCCCCTCTTTGTGTTTAATTCAACATTCTACAGAGGTCACAGAGAGACCTTTCCCAGTTGTACTGAAACAGTTTGCCTTTTCATGAAAGAGAGAACCACCTCCAACTAGAGTGCATGACCTTCTGGAATAAGTCAAATTAATCTCCTGCTCCACTGGCAGCCAATGTCGATGGCTTAATGCAGGAATCCGATAGAGTGCATCATCCTCTATTGCTTGAGTGTCTTGAGAAGGTGACAAGACTATTTGTCATAATCAATCAAGGCTATCTTATACATGAGATAAACGCAGTCCTGGACAATTTCTTATTCAAATTAGTAGCTACATAGGTGTGGGACTTCATGTTCAACCTATGTATAAAGCCTCTTGCTAGTATCATCAGGAGGCATTATTTAGATTTCCAAATCTAAGTCAATTAACCACCTATAATTGGATATGTATTTGGAAGCAGAGGATTCTATCCAGGATTATTGATAAGAAGGATTCCTATATGATGATCTTGAGCTTGCTGAACAGCAAAACAGTGAATATAGCCTTTCGACATTCTACTTCATCAGATTAGCTCTTTCAATTGGCTTGGTCTGCCTTGAGATCACCATCAGTAAAGATCCTCTGCTGTTTTAAAAATATGATTTAACACTTCTAAATAGCTCTCTAAAAAGGTTATGGCATTTAACTGCCACCGGAGCATCCAGAAAGGACCATAATGATTTGGACCACCACAGTCTTGTGTGCTGCCATCTCCACTTTACACAAATACGGCTGACGTTTACTGGTTACCCAAGTCACTCAGGAAAAGTGGAAAGCCCCAACACACTTCTCTAATGGCTTTTACCTGCTCTAGGTTGTCCCTTGGACAGGACATCCTTAAGCAGGCAATGGTGGGGCTTTAAATGCACCCTCCGATGATCATCAGTGAGCACCACCTGGGAGGATGTCAGCAGAGGACGTTGATGGATTGTCAGTGCAATTTGTGGAGGGGGCAATTCAGTGTAAGAGCAGAATAGGGTGATCCAGATGTGAGAGGCTGGGGTAGAGCATGCCCTTACATTTATAATGGTATTCACAGTACATTGGTAGACCAGTGAGACTGGTAAACTTTGCACTGGAAGGTTTAATATACGGCTCGTGAATGACTGGCAAGCCTTTAGCATGAGGGACCTTTGACAGCAGTGGAAATGGTTCTCCACCACAGCAGCAAAACACTGCTGATACTGCCCCTTCCTTTTTAATAAATGGACTTTGAGAGCTTTGCACTTTTTTGAAGATCCTGATATTTAAAAAAAATAAAGACCTTGTATGTCCTTGGACACTTCGTTCACTCTTGGTGACCATATCTAGTCACCCGCTACCCAAATGTTTCAGCTGCAGGATGTCTCAAGTCATCTATCTAACATATATGGGAGCTCAACTGAACTTTAGTTATTATGACTGAAGTTGGTGCCCATATGTTTTTTTTAAAGCAATCTTTCTTTACACTCTTTCTGCAATGTCAAAGACAATGTACACTACGGTCACAGCAGAGTGCCACAACAAGCAAATAACATATTGAGTACACTGGTGATACTGACAACAACTGTGCAAAACCTGGAGGAAGATGGAGAAGAAATGGCTTTCATTGCATTGCAGTGTCATGCAGTACACCAGAGTGAAAGGATTGGATTAAATGGTGCTGGTGTATTTGAACCACATTGCATGACTAGGGTAGGAACCAGGGAAAAGAAGGTAAAATATGGGGAAGGTAGAGCGTTATGGAGAATGGCTATGGGCACGGGGAGTCAGTGTGTGTGTGTGTGTGAAACAAAATGTAAAAATGTAAATTGATACTTGTATAGCGCACTACTCACCCGCAAGGGTCTCAAGGCGCTTGTACGAATACCGCTGTGGAACCCATCCTAGCTTTCCCTGTGAGGTGTCCACTCCTGGGCACCCCCAAGGTGGAGGCCAGGCATCCTTAGCGTTGTGGGGGCCGATGTGGAGATTAAGCAAGCTATTGCCCAGAGTTGCAGAGTGGGACTCCATGATTGGAATAGGCACCGAGGCGAGAATTATCAGGTCCGTGGAATTTTGAGCCCAAGACCCGCCGAGGAATTGAACCCTGGTCCCGGGCTAGACCTCTGCATCAGGGTCTGCCGCTCTAACCATTGAGCCACACTTCTCAGGGTCTATTGGATGTTGGTGTGAGGCCAGGAGGTGTGGAGCTGCAAGATATTTTGGTAGGGGTTGTTTACTTGCTAGCGAAATCTGTAGTAGACTGCCCACGGCCACAGTATCACATTGCACAGCTTAGGGATGCCTATAAACCCATCTAGCCTCCACTCTGTGCAGATCAGATCCTTCGGCCTTGGTCCATTTCGTGAGGACACAAGTCCAGGCTGTAATCAAGGGTGGAAGTTGAGCATTCCAATGAGAGGTGATCGCGCTGTTAAGCAGTAGGCAGTAGGGAGCCAAGTTGACCAAACTTGAGACAGCACATTAATTTTTTGGAACACCTGTATTACCCAGTGTGACTGATCCCGAATCTAGGGAAACCAGATGTGTTGTAATAGAGGCCAAAATATTTTTGACACACGTACAGAATGGTAAAAGATGTGGACAAGTCCAGACTCCAAAGCATATGGGGAAAATCTGCCACCGGGTGGAAACAGCGAGAACAGGATACCACAGTGCAGGAGAAGCATCTATTAAGGGCTTTGGGTGAAAGATAAGCCCTGTGCAATACAAAATACTGAATCAATAAAAAATTTGCATAGCGGGACATTAAACAAGGCATTTAAAGGGCTAAGGCCTTTCCTTATCATGCAAGGCTGTTGGCATCTGTTTCTCAGTTGTACCTTAGCGGGGCCAAACTATGTGAGGCAGGCAGTATTAATGATTTAAAAAAAACAGGAGGTATGTTGACACCCATGGCCCATTGTGTAAACCACCTTCAGAAGGAGGTGGGCCTTAAGGGTCGAAACTGGGGGAGTCGATATCTTGCGTAAAGCATGAAAAATTATATTACGCAGCAGAAATTGGTCACTGTGGAGGTCAAATGGTTAGACAAGCTCTTAAGAAGTAAGGAGACCATTGTCTCCAGAAAGATCACCCACCATTATGACATTGATTTTGTCCCAGGGATCAAGCTTGCCATTTCCAGTAACATGTGTTTTAGTACTGAGGCTCAATAGGGGGACCGCCTGGACATAGCGTATCATCCTCTTGCTGAGAGTAAGTAAAGTAGAGTAGATATGCAATGCCACACAAAGAAGATGGGGTGGAAGTAGAGATGATGAGAGGATGTAAAAAGAAGCACATTTATGCCCCCTACTCAGAGGGGTGGGGCCTATTTAGGGGTCTCTATGAGGGAGAGTCCCACTAGCCATCAACACAACCACTTACACTGGGCTGCTAATGAGTATAACTCAAATGACCTGGCTACACCGGGAGGCAAATTTTGTCATTGGCAAGTCGTCATCTCACAGTGTGCCATAATAAATCTCCCAAAAGTCCATTTAGTCACATAAAAATGAGGGCCTAAAAATAAATAGTAGATTTGTGAAGTAATATCAACTACGGGGGAAAACCACCTTCTTCCAAAGAGCTAGGCATCCTTTGTGGGACAGATGATGGGTTCTCCAGAAAGAGATCTATGATTTAAGTTCTGATAGTGCTCTGGTAAGATTACCGTCTAACAGGTCCTTGTCTGAACGGTATATCCTGATGCTGAGGTAGTGAAATTAGCTCCCTTCAAACATAAGGAATCCCCTCTTAGATCTATGAGAGATTTGGGGGGATCCAGAACAAGAGGGAAAGCACATGATTTCGACCAATTGACCCGAGGCCTGATGTGGCCTCAAAGTTCTGAAAGAGGCATTGGTGCTCTGGTGAAGGTGACAGGTAACCCTTAAAAAAGACTAGGAGATCATCCACGTAAAAGGAAACCACGTGGACCCTATCTGAAAGAGGGATACCCCAGTTCGTCCAAGCCTGACCATTTTAATTTTCAATCGCGCCACGGCCAGGGCGAACAAAAGTGGGCACACAGGACAGCCCTGCCGCATACATCATCCTACTGCAAAGGGGGGTAAATAAACTTTCTTATTCACATTGAGCAGTTGTCTGTGAATAGAGAATCTGTATGAGCCCTCCAATGCATGGGCCAAAACCAAAGTGGCAGAAAACATCAAAAAGGTAATCCCACCAAAGAAGGTTGATTAGATGGGGCTGCTAGTCCAGGTATGGTTAAGCAGGGTGTATTGTAGTTTTAAGGGCCCCAGGGATAATGTACAACAAGAGTGTAGTTGTAAAGGTCTCCCCAAGGAATAGTGAGAGGGGCCCAGACAAGAGAGTGACTTAGAAACCTGTGACAAGTTCACATTAGTTTATTTGCTGTTTGTGGTGTTACAGCCGGGGTGATGCTTGATACTCCATAGGGAACTGGGACATTGATGTGTCCTCATGGTCAGATGTAGGTGATACACTGAAGTGCAGGGACAGATCTTCGGAGCAGGCCTCTACTGCCAATGCCATCTGTAGAGAATCCTGAGCCTGTGCCGGTGACAGGGTCTGTGTTGACATTGGGGGCCTGTTAGAACCCAAGCCACTGCAGTGGTGACAGCAACCTGGGTGAGGGCCAGACTCAGAAAGGGCTCAGTGAAGACAGCTGTCATCCCTAAGCTCTGTCCCAAGCAGACCTCAGGATCAGTGAAGAAGTGTTACATACCATCAGATATAATTTTAGGATCACTGACAGAATATCGACGTACAGAATGTCGAGCTACAGGAATATCGACTCTAAAATATCGATGGACAGAATATCGAGAGCCTATCTCTACAATGGTAAGTAAAAAATATTGAAACCAAAATATCGTTTAAAACATTGTTTAAAATATCGTTTTTTTAAAATGTCTTAAAAATAATATAAAAATGATTAAATTATAAATACAATTAATAAAAACATAGTTAGAATTATTTGAAACTGTTAAAAACTGATAAATGATAAATGTCAAATAAAACAATTAAACATTTCATCTTTTATACAATATATATTAACTTAGTAATATTAATAATTAATCATTTTATTTAATTATAAACTGTTAAAAACATAAGAAAAGTTATAAATGCATATATATATATATACATAAACCTGTAAAATAAATATAAAAATAAAACATATATATATAATACATTAAAATATTAAAATTTATTTTAATGTGCTTGTTAATTGTTATTAGTTAATTAATTAATTGTTAAATAGTTATGTTAACTGTGTAATATTTTACAATATAGGTGGTGAATATAGGGGAATATAGTGGGGGGTAAATTATTTTTGAAAAATACATTTTTGTTAATTAATGTTTTTGCAGGAGTGGGAATACTAAAGTTTTCCCCTCCGCTATCCAACACTTTCCCTACTGTTGCACTCGCTGGAGTGGGAATAATCATTTTTCCCACCCACTATCCAACACTTTTCCTACTGTTGCACTTCACTGGAGTGGGAATAGCAATTTTTACCCACCCGCTATCCAACACTTTGCCTACTGTTGCACTCGTTGGACTGGGAATAGTAATTTGTATCCACCCGCTATCCACCACTTTCCCTACTGCTGCACTCACTGGAGTGGGAATTGTAGTTTTTATAAACCCGCCATCCAACACTTTTTCCTACTGTTGCACTCGCTGCGGTGGGAATAGTATTTTTTATCTACCCGCTATCCAACACTTTCCCTACTGTTGCGCTTATTTAAGTGGGAATAGTAATTTTTACCCACCTGCTATCCAACACTTTCCCTACTGTTGCACTCGCTGGAGTGTGAATAGTAAATTATTCCCTTCAGCTATCCAACACTTTCCCTACTGCTGCACTTTCTGTAGTGGGAATAGTAATGTTATCCCCTACGCTATCCAACATTTACCTACTTTTATAGTTAATGTAGTGTAAAATATTTTTTTAGAAACAAAATCATAATTAGTTCACACAATTAACACTATAAAATTACTTTAAATAAATATTGTATAAAAAAGGACACATTTTATTAAAATGTAATTACTTCTCACACTACTCCCCTATCAACCCACCACAAACAAATTACACAGTTAACATATTTACCAATTATTCATTAATAATTATATCCAATCAAAAAGTAATTAATAAAAAAATAACACACTTAACGCTATACAATATTAATTACATAAATATGAATTAATAAAAATATTAAACATTAATTATAATTAAGTTGCTTCCCACCCTACTCCCCTATAAAAACACAACCCGCGCCGCAATAAATTACACAATTGTCATATTTACCAATTAATTATTAATTATTAATAACCAGTTAATAATCAATTAATAACAAATTAAGTCACACAATTAACAATATAAATTATTAAATACAAAAATATTAATTAATAAAATTATTCATTAATTAAGTCAAATTAATTTACTTCCCACCCTATCACCCTATAAACCCACAACCCGCTACATAGCTAAAACACAATATTTATGTTTTGATTTTTTAAGTAATAGCTTCTAAAAAAATATTATTAAATGTATTATGATTACATTATTTCCCACCCTATTCCCCTATGAACCCATCATCCATTACAGATCTAAAATCCTCAAAAATGAATTCACATAAAATTATTTACTTGTAAAAAATTCAAACGTACATTAAAAAATAAGCTATATTTTTAACACATATACTAACATGCAAAACACTAAATAAAATCGATATTATTAACAACGATATTTTGACTGACGATATTACTAACATCAATATTAATTAAAATGATATTTCTTACCTGCATTTTAATATTCTGGTTGACTATATTCTTGATGGTCAATATTCTGTCATATCGATATTTATACATCGATATAATGGTATATCGATATTTAAACTTCGATATTATGTCTGCATACCATAATTATACGTTTTACAGGCAAGAGGAGAACATATTTGAGTCCCATTTCTTGAAGCTTATGCTTGACACCTGTGAAGGTGACTTGGTGATGTTGGACTGCCAACTAATAATCAGGAAACAAAATACTTTGGTGGTTTTCTTGCTGGAGGTGCCCAAACCATGGGCCTCCCTTAGCACTTCATCCCTCGCTCAATAATGCAACAATTGGGTTAGTAAAAGGCACGGTTGATCCCGGCTGATCAATCAGTCAATCAGTCAGGGTTTTGTGAAGCGCACTACTCACCCACGAGGGTCTCAGGGTGCTGGGGGTGTGTGTGAGCAGCTCAGTTAAGGTCATTCGAAGAGCCAGGTTTTGAGGTCTTTCCAGAATTGGTGCAGTGTTGTTCTCTTCCAGAAGTGAAGGGAGCTCGTTTCAGGCCTTGGCTGTGAGGTAGGAGAAGGATCTTCCACCTGCTCTGGTCCTGTAGAAGTGTGGGACGGTGGCTATGGAGAGGTCAGCTGAGCAGAGGTTTCTCTTGGGGGCATGGAAGGAGATGTGGTCATTGAGGTATTGGGGTCCAGTGTTGTGGAGGGGCTTGTAGGCATGCATGAGCAGCTTGAAAGTTATTATTTTCTCGACGGGAAGCCAGTGGAGGTCGCGGAGGTGTTGGGTGATGTGGTTGTGCCATAGGATATCAAGGATTAGTCTGGCTGCGGCATTCTGGATGGTCTTGAGTTTGCGGAGGAGTTTTTTGTTGATTCCGGCATAGAGGGCGTTGCCATAGTCCAGTCTGCTGGTGATGAGTGATGGTTTTCCTGGAGTCAGGGGAGATCCACTTGAATGTCTTGCGTAGTATGCGGGGGTGTTGAAGCATGCGGAGGAGACGGCATTGATCTGGCAAATTCATGGTGAGTGATGAGTCGAGTATGATGCAGAGGATACATGAATGGTCCGAGATGGGTGGGTTTCTAAAGGTCGGGGGTCACCAGGTGTTGTCCCATGCAGAGGGGGTGGAGCCAAGGATGAGGACTTCTGTTATCTCCGAATTGAGTTTCAGGCAGCTGTTCCTCATCCAGGTTGCGACAGCTTTTATCCCTTCTTGGAAATTGTGCCTGATGATGTTGGGTTCGATGGTGATGGAAAGGATGAGCTGGGTGTCATCGACGTAAGAGACGATGTTGAGCCTGTGGTTTCTGATGATGGTTGCAAGGGGCCATGTAGAAGTTGAAGAGGGTGGGACTGAGGGAGGATCCTTAGGGTACTCCACATTTGATCACTTTTGGTACTGAGAGGAAGGGTGGGAGTCTTATTCTCTGTGTTCTGCCTGAGAGGAATAATCGTAACCAGTCTAGGGCCTTTCATTGGATGCTGATTCTGTGGAGACTGGTGTCTAGTATGCAGTGGGAGACGGTGTCGAAGGATGCTGATAGGATACAGGAGGATTAGGGCTTCCATTTGGCCTTGGTCGAGGAGGGTGCAGATGTCATCAATGGTGGCGAGGGGGGAGGTTTCGGTGCTGTGGTTGCTGCAGAATCCAGATTGAGAGGTGTCTAGGATGTTGTTGGTTTCAATGAAGTGTGCTAGCTGGGTGTTGGCAGCCTTTTCGATGCCTCTGGCTGCAAATGGAAGCAGTGAGATGTGCCTGAATTTCTTGAGGTCTGTCAGGTCTGCGTAGGGCTTTTTTAGGAGGTGGTTGCCTTTGGCATGCTTCCAGTTGTCGGGGAACGTGGCTGTCTCAAGAAAGCAGTTGATGGTTCGACATAGCTCTGGTGCGATGGCTGGGGTGGCCCTATGGAAGAAGTGGGGCAGGCAGGGGTCAGAAGGTGCTTCGGAGTCTTCTATCATAAGTGGGGTCCAGATGAGGAGAATCTGTTGGGTGGCATCGCTGTGGGTGGGAGTTGGGGCGGTGCAGAGGTCTTGTTTGTTGAAGTTGTCTAGAGTGTCTTGAAATTGAGGTGAAAGAAGGCGCTGAGTCTGTTGCAGAGGTCTAAGGAGGGAGTGACGTTAGTTGTTTGTCTGTTGGGTTTGGCAAATTCCTAATGGGTGATGAGTGTTGGCCCAATGACTCATCAGCTCTCCCAAGTGTCAAATAGGAAGCATCTGATGATGGGGGTTTGAACATGTCAACTTGGTTCTTCCCATTATGAGAAGGGCATTGCTTCTAAGTAGTGGTGGGTGCAACTAGTGACAATGGAATAACAGATGCCCCCAGTAGGACAGTCCAGTCTTTGTGGAGCAACTGGAACAGTCCAGAGGGGGAGGTGGTTCCCCTTGCCAAATAATTGGATCACTATGGAAGCAGTGATCCTATGGCCAACAGCAGAATCAGCCTACCTTCATGTCACAGAGCTGTGTCCCAAGAGGCAGGACATGGAGCATCACCACCTCAGGCAGGCTCGTACCCAATGGGACCAACCCCAGACCTCGACAACCAACACATTGGAGAGTCTAGGGAGATGCAATTGGCAGAGAATTCAGTGGGAGCAGGATGATGGGTGAGGGCAGCAATGTGTGTTGTGGTACCTGATGAACTGGCCAGGTGGTGAGGAGAGGGGGCGGGCTGGGCCAAGTGGTCAAGGCTTAATATTGCAGGCACCCCCAGATGGGCCAAACTATATCTGTCGATTGACCCCCTTAAGATGCGACCCCTTGAGCAGGCAAGAGTATCTCAGCTGGAAAGTCCCACAGGCTGAGTGGTTGGAGCAGTCACCCTCAGCTGTCTCTTTACCCCATAGGTCTCCCACGCTCTGTGAGTCCAAAGCACAGGGCAGGTCAGAAGGCCCCCACTGGAACCCAGGGCAAAGAGCTTCATTAGGAGGGGGCTGTGCAGCGAGCGAAGGCCCCCACTTACCCAGCCGGGACAGCAGCACTAGTCCTCGCATGACACAGCCTCAGAGCGGGAAGAGGACTACTCAGGACCCAGCACCACCAGTGAGTCTCGGTAGCCCAGGCTGTGGATGGCCAGGTGAGCTCTCTGTTAGAGGGCATTCTGGGAGACCCTGCTCGGACAACCAGAGAGGGCGTTCAGCAACTAAACCACATTTAGAGATGCTTCAGAGTAAATTGTAATATTATGTGAATCCCACTCTTATAGGCTCAAGGGTTTAAATCTTAGAAATAGAAAAACTCCATGGATGTTTTCAAGGACAAGGATAAAGGACTCATTTAGAGTTTACTATATGAACCGCTGACTGCCAGTGACTTTCACTAAATGGGTGAGCCAGTAATTGAGAAGTGTAAGATCTTTTGGACAACTTTCTTCTGAGGGGAACTGATGAAGAACAGCAAAGTTAATCTCTAAAGACGAGGTCATTAGTCTATGCCTGTACACGAACTAAGACACAAATGTGAGTAAATAACCAGTGTCCAGAACTATAATTTTGTGATACATGGTGTGTGTATACCACTAAAAAGCATTTCTAATCACAAAGGGAAGAAAGTATTGGTGCAGGCAGTAGTTACCGTGAATACATTGGCTATCTATTAGGAAGCTACATTCAAAAGACAGATGGGGATTACTAGGTTATCATTCAATGAAATTAGCTTCTTTAGCACATTCAGTTTGCCCAATAAGAAAATAGCAAATGCTTCTGTCCAATGATAAAAAAGCAGATGCTCTGTGAACCACTTTGATTCTTCAAGAGCTACCATGACATGATGTCAATCTTATTTGAGTGATAATTTGCATTGGATAACGTAGGAGTGAAAAGCCATCAGTGGTATGCTCACGGAGGGGCTGAACAGTTCTCTCCATAGCAGCCACTCACTATGCTTCCTCAATATGCTCTGAAAGATGTTCCGGAGTCAAAATGACTGTTGATAGATGGTGAGCAATGAAGAAAAAAATGCAGCCACTATGGACAGCAGGTTGTGTGGGAGTGGGTGTATGAACGTTTCTATGGGAGTGTGAGTGGGTGCATTAGTGATTATGTGGATGATGTCATCAGTGATGTCATGAGTGATGTCATTTGAGATGTCATGAGTGATGTAATATGTGAGGAAATAAGTAGTGCATTGCGGGGGCACGAGTTATAGTTAGCTCAGCTTGTATGAGTGAAACTTGAGCCTAACTATAACAACCCTGTAACCTTTGTTTTGTTCAGTGAATTTCCAAGGTTTGTTTCATTCCATTTCCTTACTATAACATCGCTGTAACAGTTGCTTATTTTTAGGTGAATTGTTAAGGTTCTAATAATTGGATTGTGACAGAGGGGAGAATTGAAAGAGTGTGCTAATTGTCACACAACTTTTAATTCCAATCCATGTACAAACATATGTTTGAGCAGAGATCAGAATTTAGCCTTTAACTCATGTTGAGGGCTTATGAAGATATTAGTTAATTCCCTAAGCTTTTAAATACTTGAACCAAGAACACACCTCACCATCAACCAGAGCCATAACGATAAATGATGGGGCCCACCTGCAAAATATAATGAGAAGCCTCAGCGACTTCAATTTATCACAGATATGCTTAAACCTTGGGTTGAGGGCCCACTGGAGGGTTCAGCCCCCATGCAACGCAGGGGCTGCAGGGGCCTGTATTATGCCACTGCTGTCAAACATGCAATATATGCCACTGCATAGGGAAGATACTCTACCTTAGATGTCCTGTCTCATACATAGATGGTATTCCAACTTAGACGTCCTGGCTAGGGCAAACTAAGATATTTGAGAAAAGAAAAGAGGACATCATCTCCGATTACACTGATAGTCTTGAACACTGTTCCTCCCAACTCCTGCCCCTATAGTCTTGTTCTCTCCTAATGAACTGACAAAAAACCCAAATGTTTACTTACACAAATCTATATGGATTTACCAGGTCTCTAACAGCTATGTGAAGTAGCATCCCTCCACATTTGTACTTATGTTGATGGATAGTGTCAAAATGCCCTGTCAGGCGATAGTGCACTTTATAAATTCCTACAAAACATTTTAATAATTGATGTTTTTAATTGACAGGCTCCCATTAACGACACTTAACGAATTCCCATATTCCCTACACAAATGGATTTAGTAAGAAACAAGGTGCTTGTCTCTAGACACTGCCGAATGAGACCAACAGAAATGCAAAATTGCAGAGGAGATTGACAAAAATAATCACATCGTAATTTTAATCACACTGCCTAAGCTAACATGCAGGAACGCCAGCAAAGCCAATCAACAATAGAGATCTGCTGTCATTGATCTGGACAGTACTGATTAGTTTATGGATTGGGACACAAGTAGTGAATGAAGGGCCTGCTTTCCGAGAATCAACAGAAAATCTTAACACATTTTCTTTCTGAGATCCATTCTCCATTGATCTAAGATGTCATAGTGTGAAGAGCAAACTTTCAGCCACAAAAGCATCTGTGTATCTCAGAAATAGTTGCTCATTTCACAGTCTGTTTGCGGCTAAATTGTCATTCTTAAATACGGATGGAATGTGACTTTATTTTAATGTCCATTAATGAACACACCAAAAAGACTTTTTGAAATTGAAACACTTTAGCCAAAAAGACGATTCTATAAGAAACTGACAAGTGAAATAATCTATAAACGTATATAAAAACAAAATTATGTGTGGAAAAAATAGCAAAGCAGTTGACTAAACTTGCCAGAAGAAGAGACCATGCACCCTCTCTGAGAACAGTTCCCACAGTAGCACAGCACTCCGGTGTGTCCACTGCTATATAGTCCTGAGAGTGCAATTACAATCTTCTCATTTAAGATAAGGCGAGGAACACTTGACTGAGCATTGGCAGGCATTGGAAGAAAAGTGGGATATATTTGCTCGGACACAAGTCCCAACATACTACCACAGAAAGGATTTTCAATGCATGAACAAGTTATGCCATCTGAGGTCAGCCATAAAGTTCCAATGTGTCCATCCTTCACGAAGCTACACCTAAAGACCCAAGTTGTCCAAAAGGTAGCCTCCAGGATTTTAATGTGCAAATACCATATATCCTTCGACAGGTTGTAATCAACACCTTTGATCACTACTACTTCGAGGTATAACTACATTGATGCCACTTCATTGGCTGTCACCAGATCCTTACGTACATTTCTAATACATTTCACTTTTACTTAAGCCACACTATACTGACTCTGCACCTATATCAACTGTTTAAAGTAAACATTTTTAAATGTTTAACCTAAATCCCTAACTAAGGTAAATTCTAAGAAACAACACTGAACTAAATTGCTATCACTTACAGTAATACATATTTAATGTCCATCACATTAAGTGAAACCCCAGACCCTCGGTCCATTTAGAATAATTAACTTAATTAGGTTGACTCAATTCAAATTTAAATCGATAAACTAACTCAATACTTACTCTGTCTTTTCTGTATTACCATTTAATTATTTTAAAATGCAAAATGACCCTAACCTAATTATTATGCCAACCCTAACACCGTTAATGCTTATAGTATGTTAAAGTAAACATTTAACCCTAATCCTTATATTTTAATTTAGGAATTGTGTAATTAAAATACACAATTACTGATACCCATAACCCTTTGTGTATTTTACTTAACATTTAGGTTACGGAACTAGTAAACCAAACTCTCCGAATGTATTCATTATTTCATCAAATTACATTGAAATAGAGCAATAACACAATGCCAAACCAACCTTCAACTAGTTAAAATTAAGATATTGTAAATACTTCCTCTCAACATTGAACCTTAATTCATTTAAAATAAACTAGTTAACATTTAAATACATGCACATCTGTTCACCTAATGCAAAACATTCATTAGTTAAAATTAAGCTATTTCTTTTATAATACTTAACCCTTCCTCTCATCTTTAATTGATTTAATCAATTATATCATGTTTTTTTCAATGAATGTAATGTGCTATAAATGGAATTAGATTGGATTAATATTTTGATCATACTAGTTCAATAAATTAGACAATATCACCCTACACATATGGTAAAATAAGGTAATGTATTCTGTACTTTCATTATTTAAGCATTCACACTAAGCATTGATTAAAATTAGTAATTTAAAGTAAATAATTTATCCTAACCCTTACATTTTTCAATCAGAGTAATTTAAACTAAGGGTGTAAACCTAGCCTTTAAAAATACATCTATTAAAGTACACTAAGAAACATTTGCTTATTATTCTTAATTAGAACAATATAGTGGCATTCAATGCTTGAACAATCAATAATGTATGAAATGAGTGGATGCTGATTGGAGATTTCTAATTAGTGTGTAGTGTGGGGCCAATTCCTGCATCTATTCTTGGTGATGGTGCAAAGAACCTTTAATGTGATTCTGGCTTCTAATGGAAGCTGAGACCTTCTGGCTTCCAGTAGCAGATCTCCTCTGCAGTACCAACAAATTTGGAAGATATGTAGAGTAGACTAAGCAGTGGAACTCACTCTGGCCACACTGCATCATGAACCCATCCTTCTGGACTTCAAAAAGGGCTCAGGATTTCTCTTTGTCTAATTCTAATAGACACCTTTGCTCCATACTGTCTCATAGTATCTGTAATTTATACTTGTGTTTTGGACTCAACCATGTCGTTCAAGCTCAACAAAATTAAAAGTAAAGGAATTGAACATTCTACTCTGGCCAAGAGTGTGAAGGTGAGCATGGTGCCATGATGAGGTTGGAAAGCAATAGGGTCCCTGCGAGATATATAGTGAACGACCAGTGCTTAAATTGAGCTTGTGTTTGCAAGTTGGGTCTCTTTGGGGGACAATTACTTATTTTTCATCAGCTTCCTTTGACCCAGAACAAGGGAGAGATAGGCAGGGAAGTGTGAAAGGAGGAGGAAGGGATAAAGGGAAAAACAGTGACAAATGATACAGAAGCTGAAAAACTGAGATAAAGGTGCATGGAAAGTCTGGTTGTGTATGAAAGAGGCATGAAATGGAATTAGGAATAAACAACCATGGTAGTTGTGCCGCTATAAAAAAATGTCACCTTTTCTATTACAAATTAAGCACTGTCACTGTGATGCATATCTGACATAGATGGCTGCTAAAAATATGATTTTTTTTATTAAAGAATTTTGAGAAGTACACCAGTTTCTCAGTACAAGTATTCGCATCGCACATTTGCCCCCCATTTAAATTAATCTCAAACTTTTGCTGCTGCCAAACCCGATGTATTGGGATTTCCTAATTCCCGTGTATCATTGCTAAGCATCAACAAAAACCATCTGGCAGGAATTTTAAAACATGCACAGCTAAAGTGTGGGATTTTGCCTTCTGAAGCAACTCCCATGCACTGATAACAAGCACAGCAAAGTCATTAGGTCTGGCATTGGCTGCTTGCCTTGTGAATGCTCGTTTTCTTTTATCATGTTTTTTGTAAAACTTTAATATGGGGGTGCTGCTGGACCCTAGCCAATATAAAAAAAGAACGTTTTCTTTTCTTTAACGTGCATGGCCCTTTAATCATTTGATGGGATTGGTAAAATAGAAAATCACAAATTGTCCTGAGTGCTACTAAATCATTTATTCGGTTCCTGCGATTATCCACAAAGTGACAATCGAGGGTTTACAGTTAGGAGAAAAAATGAACTTGCGTTTTTCCTAATTTTTTATATCTAGTTGAAAGATATTTTACTTTGTGGCGAAATCTCAACCCTTGCAGCTTTTCGAAATAATAGAGTTTTTGCTGAACTTTTCAACTCTAAACGCACACCTATTGAGAACTTTTTAGCAGTCCTTTTATGTGATTTTAGGGTGGGAAAATGCACTGCAAATGTTTGTGCATAGCCACAAAATTATGACTTGGTGCCAGGTCCCAAAAATCTACATAGTCTCTCCCTTGAACCTGCCCTGCTGAGAACGACAATATTCCTAACTGTAAGTAAATTTAGGACTGTGAAAAATCAAGGCAGCTGACATTTGTAAATTCCATCTGTAATGCAGCTTTCCCACAAGTTCAGAATCATTTATTCTTCGTCTCAGATGTCAAATTAGTGCAGCTAAGTAAAAGGAAAGCGCCCAGAAATGCATGTTGTTTTCAGCGTGGGCATTCATCACAGAGATAATATTCCGTAAATTCCATTTAAAAAAGTGTTCTTAATATATCTTTTTTTCAAGTTACACCAGCCCGCGTTTGCAAATTAGTTTAATTGTATTTTATAGTTGAATACCCTTGAAACTGTAAAAACTGGGTTTGGGCTATAAACATCTCACTCATATTACATTCAGGAGCAGTGTGACTAATCCTGCACATGTCTTCTGAAGATGAAACATGAGCTAAATATTACATTTTGTATTTATGTAGTGTTTATTACAGTTTTTGAAGTCTTCACAAGCATTGTGAATAAAAAGTGCTTCTATGACTCATTTTAATCGCATTTAATTTATCAACATATCAATTTACCAATTTTAAAAGATGGACCTCTGAGTTAGCCTTGCCAGGGCTTAAACCTTCAGGTTACACAGATGTCAGGGGCGAGCTTTTAACTCACTAGGGGCCAGATGTAGGTAGGCTTTTACCGGGTGGTAACGGCCGAATTCGGCCGTTACCACCCGGTAAAAGCAATTTGACATGTAGGTCCCTGTAATTTACAGACTCGGTAAATTTACCGATAGGTAAATTTACCGAGTATGTAAAATACCGAGTCGGTATCATTACTGATTCCGGAAAATTGGTATGTAGGTGGGACTCTTCTGAGTCCCACAAGCAGTACAACATCGGTATTTTACCATCAAATACTACTTGATGGTAAAATACCGTTTCTGGTGTGCATGCACATGTGTGCATGCACACCTATGCCATATGACAGGCAGACCTGCCCTTAGGGCAGGTATGCCTGCCACATGGCACCCGAGCCTCTTTTGGGGGTGCCAGAGGGTGTCAAAGTGACACCCCCTGCACCCTTGTGACAGTCGGTATTTTCCGATGTGGTAAATACCGACCGGTAAATGCCCAATCAATCCTATGGGCTTCAAAGCCCGTAGGAATGCATGGGCATTAACTGGTCGGTATTTACCACATCGGAAATTACCGACTGTTTCCGATTCGGTAATTGCACATCTGCAATTACCTACATCTCGGTATTTTTATTTTCCGACCTCTTAAATACCGAGTCGGTATGACTCGGTATTTAAGAGGTCGGTAAATGAAATTTACCTACATCTGGCCCTAGGTGATCATGCAGATCTTTTCACAGAGCTGTGATGTGTCGACCATTTTCAGACTCAAGGTCACACTGGAATCAGGCTCAGGTTTCAGATGCTCTCATGGCCTTTCTCGCATGCTGTTTCAATACCCTGCTTCTGATGTCCTTGTTGAACCTTTACCATAGAGACATTTCCTATGAATGCTCCAGAGGACATGGCTTCACAGCATTGATGGAATGCAGAATTAATCCAGCCTTTAAACTTTATTTCGTAAATGAATCACAGCAGATCTTCTATGTAGCCTGCACATAAAGGATATCTTAGCGGGGTGAAAATATAGCTCCATTTTATCACCCTGCTGGGATGTTATAAGGAATCCAACAGAGGTGTAATAAACTCTGAAAGGCGTGAAATAGGCTAAAACTAATGATGAATGCATACTTATGAATCACCTTTTGGGGAAAGTTAGGAGCTTTCTAACCATCAATCCGCTCTTTCCTTTTTGTGGTCTGCGTTTAAAAGGCCATATGCGACCAGTTTCCACTATTTTTCGCTTCAAAACCCCAGAAAGTCATAATGAGGATTTCGTGCTGCACAATAAATCATAATTTAAATTTTAATCAAGGAGTGGACTGAATCTTTTGGATGAAAGTCACCTGCTATAAAGGTCCCTGAAAGATGAGAGTGATTGAACTTCACACAAAATCCAAGGTTTCATGTGTTTAGTATCTCCTCTGACAGAAAATATGAAGCAATGCACAAAAACATAACAGAGATAAACATTCATTTTGAGTTAATCCATCAATTACCAGAAGATGTTAAGGTGTCTCTATGGGTGTGTATGCTGTGATACTACTGCATTTCATGATTCAGCGCAAGACACAGTGCCTTTTCACAAAGGTATTTTGGAGTACATAAAGTGATACTCCTGTAGTACTCTTGTATTTGTTTTAATTTGTTTATTAGAGTTTTAAAAAATACAAATAGAAATAAATATAATCTATAACCACTCTGCACATATACAGAACACAGAAGAGCACTGAATGATTGCCAAAATTGTTGTTCCCAATCACCCCAAATACCACCATGATGCCAGAATGCTATATTCACCACCTTAATATGCAACACTGTATGTGTCTGTACATCTAATGTCAATTGCTCTCAGCACCCTTGTGACCATCTTGGATTTCCATTGGTCTTATTTCCAAAGCTTTCCACATCATTCTGTAAAAAAAGATCAGCTTTGAAGGGACTCCTGTAGACCTGAATTTGATCTGCATAAATTCCCAAAATGCATTTCATTGTTCCAGGCACTATACCACATCCCACAGACAGTCACTAACCATACCAAGAATGATCACTCTGTGTTTCGCCAAGAGAACCATCAAGGCCTTCAGTTTCCGTACCTCCACCACAATGTCTCACGTTGCGAAAGGGACATTAGTAGCGTCCTCTGGATAACAAAGCCAATCACTGCTGTTGTCACTTATATCAACATCATTCAGAATTCTGCAAATCCTGGACTTGACCATGGCAGGTAGAGGAAGCCTGCATCTCGGCCCCAAAGCCAGAATAGTTTGCATTGTCTCTAAGGCCCATTTTGCACAAGGAGTCTGGGTGTTGAATATTCTATGAAGGAACTTAACATCTATCAATCGCAGCCTAGAATTAGGTGAGACAGCACTTGTCTGGTCACAGCAAAACCTCCACTGCTGCTTAACAGGGGATGGTTCAGGAGCAAGTAGCCATTGGATCTTGTTTTAGGAACGTCTAATGGTGCATTGCTTTGCATAACAGCATATAGATGGCAAACAAGTCTCCGCTGAGAGGGGGTGTCCAGAAATTTTGCCAGCATGATAATGATGGAGGGGCAGAAGGAAACATATTATTGATCTTTCTGTGTGTGACTGGAAGTCTAAAATAAAAAAATATGTCAAGGGTCGGCTGTAACCATTAACTTCCTGAATAGCAACAGGTGATTCTAAATACCATTAGGTGGCATGTTTATGCAATTGTATATGTTGAAGTTGTCTACATAACCTGTGGTCAGCTGCGAGGGGCAACATGGAGTTAAATGCAAGTGACATGTTTATTGTGTACACACATTCAAGTTGCCCTCTACAGCAGAGATTGTCTCAGGCCCAAACCATTCACGTAACAGTATCTATCTGTGCATAAGTATGCTGCATGGGTTATCAGATAACTTTTTTGGCTGGACATGGTTGTGCATTATCTGCCTCAAGCGCTGTCTGCAGCTGATAAGGAGTAAGGCAGTGCCAGTTGTGTGCATAAGGGTCCTGGATACATTACTAGTTGAGTTCAAAGTCAGATGCCAGGAAGCCTCCCTGTTTAATGGGGAGCATGAGTGCTTCTCACTTCCGTCGATGTTGTTTACTAGCTCGTACCAAATTAATGATGGTTAATCCCAACCATATAAAATTGTTTGTCCAGTAGAAAAGGGATATTCAAATAAATGGGCAAAGAAGCAAACATTTTTTCTTTTAAAATCCAACCAGCAAAATTTTAATGCAAGAGGATCCTTGCTCCTCAAGTCTAGCAATTGCCTCATCATGTATCTGCAAACACAGATCCCCTGGTATTTCGCTCTGGACATATTCCTGTTTCGTGGGTATTCAAGAGGGGGTTTCGGGTCTAGAAAGAGTCAAAGGGAAGATTACAGATTTTTACCAGTTAATCATGATGCCAGTGAGATAGCCAATTGAATCAACTCTCTTGTCATCATTGAGGTGTTAGTTTCAGGGGCCCGAGTATAATGAGTGACATCATCCACATGTAGTGAGAGTAAGAGCTGTGTAGCTAAGCCCTGTGCAAAGTGGTGTTGGTGAAGCCTAGCAACGGTGGACTCCATCACAATTGTGAAAAGGATAGGGGGAAAAGGGTGGAAGTTAGTCCATTTTGCCAGACCCGTGCTGTCAGTTGTGGAGTTCTGGACTTTTTGGTTCCGTCCAGAGGTGTCAGGGATAACACCCGAAGACCCCGGAGTTCAACCTGTCTCGGTGCACAAACAAACAGAAACACGGGCTTCTCGATGGTGGCGTCAAAGACCAAAGGTTTATTACTGCAGGGACACAGAAGTCACAGAAACTACACATGGGCAGTATCTAGGAGCCTGTTCAATTTGTACAAAGAGGGTTGTTCCTTATATACTGAATATTGGGCTTCAGGCAAATTATTTACATGTTAGCACATTCCAAAACCTTTGTATCTTACACAATAAATATTTGTCGTTGCACAGGAATCGTCAACAATATCTGATGTCAAAACATTACGAACGAGGGGTTCCCACTAGTCCATCATAATCCCATGTCAACTTCCCATTCAAGACCCGGACCGCCTCATCGTAAATTTCGTTACCTCCCCCTAATAAAGGCCCAGAAGGAAAGGAGCAGAGCCAGGTGCAGAAGATAGAAAAGTAGGATAAGAGATGTTTGTGGGTCGTAAATGGGCACGGTTACCAGCTTCGGCCGCCTAATCATGATCAGGCCAACGAACACAGGAACCAGTATAGCAGGACTGGCCTCAGGCTGGGGAGGCAGCTCTTGCCGAGTCATGCTGCCACAGCGTTGCTGGCCTAAAGTGCACGTGTCACTAGCAAGGTGAATCGCTGGCTAAAGCCTACGTGTCCTTAAATGAAAAGAGGTCATTGCGTGTCCATTGACTATGTGAGGGCAAGGAATACAAAATGGCTTCCGTGATTCTAAGATGGATGCCACGGGTAGATCACAAATGTGTTCATAACAGGAGTGCTCTTGCTCGTAGCATGGCGAAAACACCAGGATATACTAAATGGATCATTTGCGGTTCACTGATACCAAAATTATGCATTTGCGACAATGTTACTAACACGGGTAAAATCGTCACGCAACCTCAGACCCTCCTTTTGCCCTTACATAGGCAATTACTCAGTCTATGTCTGAATCTAACTCTATGCTCATTAGGTCAGTGACATGTTGTTGCATCATCATTCTGTCTCGTGCCTTTTCTCCTAATGCAGGTGGTTTTCTGAAACAGGTTGCAGCACAGAGGCTACACAAAGCGGGACCACATTGGATAATAAGGCAGCATGAGAACAGAAATACTAGGATGACACCAATGACCATCAGAACCTTCCATCCCCACGCTGATACCAGAGTCCAAAACCACTCCATGAAGGACCAGTTTCCCTTGTCTACGTGTATTGTGTCGGAAATCTTGTGTAGCTTAGAGATCGCTTCATAGACGGTTGGAGCATTATTGGGAATAAAAACACAGCAGCTCGATTGGATCATTCTGCATACCCCACCTCGATCTGCAAGTATTACTTCTAGAACCATACGGTTCTGCAACGTCATGAGACGATCCGCCTGAAGCTCAGCTGTTAAGTTACTAAGGGCACCAGCAGTTTCTGTAATAGTAGATTCAACTACCCGTGTTAGTTGACGTAGATTTCTACTATTGGCCATAGGCCCCCAAAACGGAAGGAAACCTTTGAAGAAGTCTCCAGCTTCCTGACCAGCGGTATCTTCCTTGCTGAAGACACCTCTTGCTACTCTGGTCTTGTGATAATCTGAGGAAGCAGTGTACGTCGGAGGTAACAATCGAGCAATATAACATGAACCTGAGAAGTCAGCAGGCAGCCATGTATACGCTCTGTCTTGACAGATGAAGTAAGTACCCCTAGCAGTAAGGAAGGCAGGGGAGGAGTTAGACGGAAATACGTAAGTCTCAACGCACTCACTCCTCCCTAGCTGAGCTCTCAGATTTCTCCCATTTCCTTGCAAACAGACCTGACCTCGGTGAGGCACGACCCAAACTGAAGTGGAGCTTTTACGCTTGCTTTCTCCCACACTAAGGCGATACTCGGTAGAGTTCCAACTCAAATACACCCGTAATTCATCTCTAGGGTATGATGGAGTATTATTGACGTCTTTAATCATGTCAATAATTCCCTGGACTAAAGCTTTGTTGGCTGAGTTGTATTTAGTGGACCGTGGTGGACGCGGAGGATAGGTCTCAAGGGCATATGAAAAAATGGTCTGAAAGGCCTGAAATGACCCATTGTAGCTAAAAGGCAAGACTAGATAGGGAATGCCTTTATCCATAGTGTGAGGTATCAAGCCACACACCCAGCAGTCTGTAGTATTAACTACCAGTTGGTGTTGATGCAAGAGCTGTACAAATGTATTGTTAATAAATTCTGAACGTCGAGCTTGTTCGTGTTCAGGAAATGAGTGAAAAGAATGCATAGAAGAAACCGTAGAAGTAGTAGGATCAAGGGGAGGTACTGTAGTTACCAGCATAAAAATCAAATGTACACCAAAGATGATTCCACCCACCAACGTTATCAAAACAATTAAAAATGTAACTGCACATTGCATTAGAAAGCATTTGCTGTGAAGTATTCTGTACAGTCTATTTCTGCGAACATAAATTACATTCTTTCTTTGCAGCTCAGGAAGCTCCATCTTCTACAATCCGCTCGTGACCACTGATGATGTGTACGTAGATGAAAATGCCTCTATCAGCCCTGGGAGTTCCCAGAACTAACAGAAAGATCGACCTTGTGTCTGATCCCCGCAGATTCAACTAGGCACACAGCCACGACCCTATGGCTACCCAGACGGCAAGGCAAAATTTAAAACAACAAAATAATAGCAAACTTCCTGGCTGGAGGCAAGGTACCAAAATTCAAAAATGTGAAAATAGGCAGTTTCCTGCTTTATTTGTCCATATTGCGAGGTCGCAAGTTGTATCTCAGTTTTGCAGGAGCTGTCTGATCTGGAAACAATGTATTTTCAGCCGACGTTGCAATGTTCACGTTTTCAGATGGCAAATGTTCTTTTGGTGCAGATGGCAAATGTTCAGGGTTTAAAAGAGCAGTTTCAGGAGGAGAGTCAGAGTTTGATGTATCCGTGATCAGTTCTGCATCACTGAAAGGGATGAACCTGGGTATTTGTTCTGCTTCAGAGGCACTGATTCCTTTCTTTACCCAGTTGTCGTAAGGAAGTGGCAGAGGCACACGTTTGACATGTGTCGTATGGATCCAGTTCTTCCGTCCGGCCACACGAATAGCAGTTCTCGTTGCCAATAAGACTTGGAAAGGGCCGACGAATCTGGGCTGAAGATTTTTCGTTCTTGCAAAATTTCTAATGACTACTTGATCCCCAGGTTTCAGCTGATGACCTGGACTCTCCGGTGGCTTTGGCAATGCATCGAAAACCTGTTGGTGAATAAGGCTCAATTTAGCAGTCAAGTCGAAAAGATAATCAATTAGCATTGGGTATTCCAGCTGCTTAAATTCTTTCGGTCTAGGTACCCCCCAAACATTTGCAGGACGACCAAAAATTATTTCATATGGACTAAGCCCTACTCTAGAATGTACAGTTGCTCTTGTTGATAACAAAGCCAAAGGCAGCGCATCTGGCCAGGACAAATTCGTGGATGCTTGTATCTTAGCAAGTTTCAGTTTAAGGGTGCCATTGTAACCCTCGACTAAACCCGCGGACTGGGGATGATTCGCACTGTGGAACTTTTGTCTAATCCCTAGGCCGGCACACACACTCTGCATAACTTTCCCTACGAACTCACTTCCGTTATCTGACCATACAATCCGTGGCATTCCGAATCTGGGGAAGTACTCTTTAAGAAGGATTTTGGCAGTGGACAAAGCAGTATTGTCCTTCAGTGGGTATGCTTCGATCCATCTGGAGAACGCACAAACTACCACTAGGACGTATTTCAGATTATTACAACGATCCATGTGAATGAAGTCTAGCTGGATCACTTCAAAGGGGCAGGAAGGAGGAGCGAAGTGACCTGCAGGTGTGGGGATTCCCTTGCCAGGATTATGCATCAAGCATACCATACAATTTCTCACCACTCTCTCTGCACACTTACTAATCCCATCATTCTTCCAAACTGGAGCCAACATTTTACAAATCCCTTTGGAACTGATGTGTGCTGCTCCATGTGCCATCGTTACTACTGCAAGCACATACGCATCAGGCAACATCCAACGCTGTTGTTCCGACAAGTCAATCCAACACCCACTCGAGTCCAATTTACCCGTGCTCTCTTTCCATGCACGCTTTTCCTCCTCAGTCGCCTCTTTCTGAATTTCTTTCACGCTTTCCACTGTGTCCTCACACATTCCAGACTCAGAAATCCATCTTGCAGACGTTGCAACATACATTCTACTCATCATATTTCTAGCTGTTTGTTTTGCAGTCTCATCAGCAAAAGCATTCCCACGACCAACATCATCCGTGATTGCTTTATGAGCACTGCATTTCACAATCGCAACTTCAGTCGGCAAGGTTAGAGATTCCAACAAGTCATTAACTAGTTGGCCATGTTGAATCTTAGTCCCATGGGACGTAATGGAACCTCTCTCTTTCCACAAACGGCCAAAACTATGGGCCACGCCGAACGCGTACTGACTATCTGTGAACACATTCACTCTCTTTCCCTTAGCTAAAACGCACGCTCTTGTCAGCGCGATCAATTCTGCAGCCTGGGCAGAATTCTGACTCACTCTCGCAGTCTCCACAATCGTACTCAAAGTCGTTACTGCATAGGCAGCAGTTACTTCACCATTCTCCAATTTGAAGCAAGACCCGTCAACATACAACGTGCCATCTGGATCTGATAACGGAGTGTCTTTTAAATCAATTCGTCCTTTTGTTTCTTCTTCAGTTTTGAAACAACAGTCATGTGGTTCAGAATCACTCGACTCTTGACTAGTCGGCAACAATGTTGCTGGATTCAATACATTGCATCTTTTGATCTGAATATGACTCGCTAGCAATGTCAGTTCGTAACCTGATAATCTAGCACTGGTAAGGTGCTGCGTCTTGGTTCGGTTCATGAGTGTATCCACAGCATGAGGAACCATAACCACTAGCATGTTGTTCATTACTAAACCAGCAGATTGTCGAATGGAGGCTGCAGCTGCGGCTGTAGCTCTCAAGCAACTAGGCAACGCTCTAGCTACCGGATCTAATGTTGATGAAAAATACGCACAAGGGCGTTGTTTATCACCAAATTTCTGTGTCAAAACACTCAACGCGCAACCTTCTCTCTCATGGACATAGAGCGTGAATGGTTTACTGTAATCGGGTGTACCCAATACAGGAGCTGAACACAGTGCATTTCGTAACTCAGAAAAACTCTCCTGACATTCGGCAGACCATGGCACCGGACTCGGAACATTTTTCCCAGTCAAAGCTACCAACGGTTTCGCCAAAAGAGAAAAATTTGGGATCCATTGCCTACAATATGAGGTAATACCTAAAAAGGCACGTACATCTCTCTGCGTGCTAGGAACATTCATCTGTGTAATTGCTTTTATTCTCTCTGGGGTCAACTTCCTTCCCTCCTTTGACAAGAGATGACCTAGGTAGGTCACTTCTTGGCAACAGTATTGCATTTTTGAAGGTGACACCTTGTGATTCAAATTTGACAAATGATGCAATAAAGAAATTGTAGCTGTTTTGCAAGTTTCCTTGTCATCGGCAGCCACTAGAAGATCATCGACATATTGTATTAAAGCAGAACCAGGAGGAAGTACAAATGAGTCTAACTGGCTTTTTAATGCTTGACTGTAAATGGATGGGCTTTCACAATAACCTTGTGGAGCGCGTTTAAACCTGAAGCTTCGTCCTCCTAGAGAGAAACCGAAGATATCTCTGCTTTCCTCGGCTATCGGAATGCTGAAAAAGGCATTTTTCAAGTCGATAACCGAAAACCATGCTGCTGTAGCAGGAATCAACGTTAACAATGCAGTAATGTCTGGAACCACAGGAAACTGTGGAATCACAATTTTATTAACCTCTCTAAGATCAATTACAAATCTATATACTGGAGGTTTTGTTGGGTCAGTTCGTTTCAGAATGGGCAGTACAGGACTATTACAGACATTACCTCTAGTTTCTTCTATAACGTCTTTCTTGATCAGATCTTGTACTATCAGCAGGAGCGCACGCTCACCTTCACTAGATATTCTGTATTGTGGAATTCGTGGAAATTTTACATTCGCTTTCAAAGTTACTACATATGGTGGAATTTCTAAAAGACCTACATCATTAGGACCAGTCGCCCAAAGAGTATCAGGGAGTGAACGCAGCTCTGGTGGGAGTGCATCCATCGACAAGTACATTGGAGAGATGATTCTTTTACCCAACGTAAGCTGTACTCCTTCTGGAGAACAGTACAATGTCGCATATAGACGTTTTAACAAGTCTAAACCAAGCAGATTTTCATTACAACCTGTCGTCAAAATTAGGGGAGCTTTCAATTGTCGGGGTCCAACAGAAATAGACAAAGGACCAGAAACAGGGTTGTGAACAGGGGCGCCTGAAAAACCTACTGAAACGTTTGTTGAGCCAGACAAAGGTGCGCCAGGGAGTTTCGCATGTATGATAGAACTTTTTGCTGCACCAGTATCCAACAGAAACGGTTCGACTATACCTGATGTTGCTACTGCGACATAAGGCCCACTCTGATCTACTGGAACTGATACTACTCCCTCTCTTTGTCCATGGCTGTCCTAGTACTCCCTTGGCTGAACTTCCTCACTAGCTTCATAGTAATCTTCAACATGATATTGTTGAGACCTATTCTGTTGGGCAGATTGTCCATTTCGTTGGTCGAAATAATTAGAAGGGCGATCACTCGTCTGTGGAGGCATAGCACCTCGTCCTCGACCTCTAGAGTTTTGCATATAACCACCACGGCCTCTCTGAGCTGCCGCAGTATTATTTTGTGCCCGTACCGGACACTCAGTCTTATAATGGCCTTCCATTTTGCAATAAGCACACTGATTCCATTGGTACTGTGGCCTCTGAGAATTATAATCCGTTCTTTGATATGACCCTTGCTGTGTATTGGTCTGATTGGTGCGAGGCGGATATGCTTGCTGTAAAAGAACTTTAGTTTTTAACTCTTTCGTCTTTTTATCTGATTTTTCTTTCTCCTCTTTGTCCCTATTTTCATAGTACTGAGCAGTCGCAAGTATTTGCGCAGTCGTAGAGACAGCCCACGCACTTTCAGAATTCTTTAATTTACCACTAAGTTCTGGCAACAGATTGTGCACAAATTTATCAACAAATAATCTCTGGCCTCCTTCTGTGCTCATATCCTGACCACTATGATCCACAAAAGTCTCTTCGAATCTTGTGAAAAAGTCGGAGACGCTTTCGTCTTTCTTCTGTTTGCACGCGGACAATTTGTCCCAGTTAACGCGTAATGCTGGCATTAGGGTTTTCATTAAATCGATTATTCTACCGGGCAAATTAGCAATTAAGGGTTCAGGTTTAGAACCACCTATTTGTTGACCATCCGCTGCAATTATAGCTGCCCAATCACCACCTAGGGCAACCGGATGATTCTCTTTACGAATTTTAGCCCAAATTGGTTGCGGTACTACATTACCAAATAGCAGATCTATGTCAGCTAGATTTAATACACAAGCGTCAACTGTTTGAGCCAACTATTTGTAGTACCCTGCAGGATTTTTACGCGGATCTGGTAAGGCCTGTTTCACTGCTAATACTTCAGCTCGCTTCCATGGAATATGTATCCATACTCTCTGGAATTGGGCCGGAGCGGCTGCAATACCAAGGTTGACATTAGCTTGCACAGCTTCACGCCAAATTGGTGGAACCTCTCTCATTGGATATTGACGATTTTGTTTCGTACTACGTTTCTCTAACTCCCTCAGTGAACGAAGGGATGGGTCATTCCTATAACTTAAAATCAGTTCCATCGCTTCTTTTATATTTTGACCAACTATCATACCTGCAGCAAACTCTTTCTGAACATTAATTAATTCTCCTAGATTTGATTCAGGGTCATCCTCTTCTAATTCCTCACGTAGAAGGAAGCACATTTCATCAAACACATATCGTTGTGTCGGTTCATTCCATTGCATAAACGTATCTAATACATCTTGTACATTATATCTTCCAACTTTCGAAACCCATCTAAGAGCAGTGGAATCTAGTATTCCTCTTTCTTCAGTACTGGGAAGCTGACTACGTCTCTGCACAGAGTCAGAGGTAGGAGTCTTAATCAGAGTTTTATAGAAGGGAGATAGAATATTAGAGACAGAATCAGTGATTCTTCGACGAACAGAAAGTGGAGTCATAATATTAGCAGAAGCAGTAAATAGAGTAGCAGTTGTAACAGATAGATCAGGAACAGTAGGAGTAGCGGGCAAAACAGCTTGTGAACTAGCAGGTGTGAGCGATACAGGCATAGGTAAAGAAGCCGGCAACCCTGAAAGAGGGGGTGCCGAAGGAACATTAATAGTGACCACAGGAGGTACAGGAACTTGATTCAGAGGAGCGGGAACACCAGGTTGTCCAGCAACCGGTAATTGAACATTCGGTATAGGTGGAGCCGTAGCACCCTGTGCATACGGTGGGGGTGATCGTAACAAGTAAGACAACAGGGGATCCTTTTCAGGGTCCTCTATTATCTTAGCTGTGCTCGATGGCAAAGCAGGATAGCACTTGTCTATCGCTAAATTACGCTCTCTATTGGCCACCTCCATTGCCTTCTCGGACTCATTGAGTTGCAACTGCTTAGCAGACTGTTCTAAAGTCAACTCTTGCTCTTTCTGTTCTTTCTTCAACTTTTTAATTTCTCTCTGTTTAGATTCTTTTCGCCAATAACGGAAAGAATCAAACATTGCCGGCCGGGCTTTCTTCTTGAATAATTTCGTTTCTAAATTATCAAGAACTTGAGGTTCAAAACTACCATGCAGTGGCCAACTAAGGACACCATCTTTCTTAGTGTAGTGGATCCATACCTCGTTATAAGAGATAGGGCCCACACCAAATTTGCAATATAGATCATAAAGGGGAGTTCCAATCGGAGGAACCGAACACGAGTCCTCCAACTGGGAATCACTGTTGCAACTGAAACAAGACAACATACAATTTTTCCGACTTACCATTTTATAATCCGGAACACAAAACAGACGAAACACAAATTAAAAAAAGGTGCGCACTCGAACCAAGAACTTAGGCCTACCAGAACAGACAAACGTATCGATACCCGAACTGAACTGAATGATTATCGTAACCAGAATAACCAGCGACAATCTTATAAAACCGAACCAAACCAAGAACTAAAAGGATTAGCAAAACAGAAACAACCCTTACGAAGTAACCAACTATCAACCACTTAATACTTAACTGAGGCACTGAAGACGTCACCAAGGAGAAACCCGTCACGTCTCGCCGTACTAAGGACTGCACCTCGGGTCCAAGACAGGGCGACGGTCAAGGCAACGAACCACTGCAGCCGTCTGAACGGGAACCCTCGTGGAAGAGAACGTCGGGCCACTTTTGCGATATGCCGGGATCGATGAAGTGGGGCGCCTCCCTCTGAAATCTTCACACGAAGCTTCTCGAACTCTTCAGGCTTTTGGACCGGTACCGAATGACGTCGCCCCACGTTGGGCGCCAATTGGAGTTCTGGACTTTTTGGTTCCGTCCAGAGGTGTCAGGGATAACACCCGAAGACCCCGGAGTTCAACCTGTCTCGGTGCACAAACAAACAGAAACACGGGCTTCTCGATGGTGGCGTCAAAGACCAAAGGTTTATTACTGCAGGGACACAGAAGTCACAGAAACTACACATGGGCAGTATCTAGGAGCCTGTTCAATTTGTACAAAGAGGGTTGTTCCTTATATACTGAATATTGGGCTTCAGGCAAATTCTTTACATGTTAGCACATTCCAAAACCTTTGTATCTTACACAATAAATATTTGTCGTTGCACAGGAATCGTCAACAATATCTGATGTCAAAACATTACGAACGAGGGGTTCCCACTAGTCCATCATAATCCCATGTCAACTTCCCATTCAAGACCCGGACCGCCTCATCGTAAATTTCGTTACCTCCCCCTAATAAAGGCCCAGAAGGAAAGGAGCAGAGCCAGGTGCAGAAGATAGAAAAGTAGGATAAGAGATGTTTGTGGGTCGTAAATGGGCACGGTTACCAGCTTCGGCCGCCTAATCATGATCAGGCCAACGAACACAGGAACCAGTATAGCAGGACTGGCCTCAGGCTGGGGAGGCAGCTCTTGCCGAGTCATGCTGCCACAGCGTTGCTGGCCTAAAGTGCACGTGTCACTAGCAAGGTGAATCGCTGGCTAAAGCCTACGTGTCCTTAAATGAAAAGAGGTCATTGCGTGTCCATTGACTATGTGAGGGCAAGGAATACAAAATGGCTTCCGTGATTCTAAGATGGATGCCACGGGTAGATCACAAATGTGTTCATAACAGGAGTGCTCTTGCTCGTAGCATGGCGAAAACACCAGGATATACTAAATGGATCATTTGCGGTTCACTGATACCAAAATTATGCATTTGCGACAATGTTACTAACACGGGTAAAATCGTCACGGAACCTCAGATGCTTGTACAGAAGTTTGATTCACACAATAATGAATCTGAGACACTCCAGCAGCGTGTACAGGTAGCTCCACTCTAAGGAATCAAAGGCTTTAGTGGCATCTGAAAACACTGCTGTGGCATTCAGCTGGTGATCAGCCTGATGGAGTAGGGCAAAAATTGTTCAGGGGTTGGGGGACTGTGATCTTCCAGATATGAAACCCAATTAGTCAAGCCTGATAACTTAGGGGAGCAGGGGGAGCATTCGGAGCATTCTATTGGCTGTTAGCTTTGCCAGATTCCTATTGTCTTGTTGTTCATCATTAATGATTGATAAGACATGCACCACTTAGGGGGGTTTTTCAGTCCTTATGATAGTGACGTTTAACACCTTAAGAAGTAAGAGAGAGAGAGGATCCCATACTCTCTGGATTCCTCATAGACATTGAAGGAGGTGGGGTGCTAGGATTTGTGCATATTTTTGTTTTTATAACACTGCACAGACCCTTGACCTTGCTTGTAGGTCGCTCCCCACCACACAGTTCCGCCTGTGTGTCCTGACCCTGCCCCAGCTGCCGCTGCTGTAGAAGTTGAGGCCCTCCTCCACCCGCAGGCTACCACCTGCACCTCATTCCTGGTGGCCAGTGGTAGGCCTTAGGTTTGTATCACTGTCGCTATCTGTCTGTCTTCTCTGTACTGCCCATACTGTCTTCTGGTGTCTGTGACCACCGTTGCCTGTCTCCCCCCTGTGCCTGCATTCTTATTGGTGCCAGTTTTCTTGCCTCCTGTTCACTGATTGTGCTCGTTTCTTGACTTCTGCTCCCCCTCCCTGCCCCTGATTTGTGCCCGTTTTCCTTGCCTTCGGCTCCCGATTGTGCTCGTTTTCTTGCCTTCTGCTCCCGTAATTGTGCTCATTTTTCTTGCCTCTGCTCCCTGATTGTGATCGTTTTTCTTGCCTCTTTTCCCTGATTGTGCTCGTTTTTCTTGCCTTTGTACCCTGATTGTGCTCGTTTTTCTTGCCTCTGCTGCCTGATTGTGCTCGTTTTTCTTGCCTATTTTCCCTGATTGTGCTCATCTTTCTTGCTCTGTTCCCTGATTGTGCTAATTTTTCTTGCCTCTGCTCCCTGATTGTGCTCGTTATTCTTTCCTCTTTTCCCTGATTGTGCTCGTTCTTCTTGCCTCTGCTCCCTGATTGTGCTTGTTTTTCTTGCTCTGTTCCCTGATTGTGCTAATTTTTCTTGCCTTTATTCCCTGATTGTGCTAGTTTTTCTTGGCTTCTGCCCCCTGATTGTGCACGTTTTTCCTGCCTCTGTACCCTGATTGTGATCGTTTTTCTTGCTCTGTTCCCTGATTGTGCTAATTTTTCTTGCCTCTGTTCCCTGATTGTGCTCGTTTTTCTTGGCTTCTGCCCCCTGATTGTGCACGTTTTTCTTGGCTTGTGCCCCCTGACTGTGCTCGTTTTTCCTGCCTCTGTACCCTGATTGTGATCGTTTTTCTTGCTCTGCTCCCTGATTGTGCGCATTTTCTTGCCTCTTAGGTAGGTAGGGGCGTCCTGCAGGTGACCAAAGTGCAGGTCATCATCCCAACCCATAATGGAGAAGGGCGACAGAGGAAGCCGCTTGGGTAGAGGACCCTCATGTTCCTAATAATAACTTACCATACATTACCTGAAAAATTATTTTTCAGGTCTATTTGGCAATAGTGGACCCCAAGCTGGCCTCCACCTTTGAGCATTAAGATGTGATGTAGGTATCCATTCTAGGGTTAGCAGGGAAGCATAAAGCAGCATTCAGGGAAATGTTTTTCTATATCCCATTAACGCTTTTACATAATTTCTTTGCTCAGGACAGTTATTAAGTTTCAGTCAGCTTCACCATGTTTGCTTATACCGCCCTGATTAAGTGATGTTTAGACATTACACCAACATAATTTAGGGGGGAGGGGCTTAGGGGGGTATCGTCCCAGTGATTTATGTGCCCACTCTACCCAGAACATAGGGAGAAATCAATTTTCTTAAACATGCTCTTCAGCATCCTCTCTACAAAATTTTACTTATGTTCCATTGCAGTGGACTCCAGGACCCCCACTGAGCGTAGATTAATCCTTCAAGACTGGGCATTTAGGTCTTAATTTTTAGCCTTTATAATCTCTAAAACCTTATCCTTTCATAGGAGTTTTTGTTGCGGCTATCTGCATCCGATACACATTGTCCTAATTTAATGACGCAATTGACATGTTTATCAATCCGTTCCTTCATTCAATCAATCCTATCAGTAAGTGTGTAATCTTGAACTCTATTGTAGATGGGCTTTTCCTCATGTCAGTCAAGAGACTAAGTAGACCCTGCCTCTTAGGTGCATTTTGCCTTGGCAGTTGGCTGTATGTGGGCTTCTTGATTTATGTCCTTGCTGGGGTTCTCATCAAGCGCTTTCTCTCTAAGACTAGCTTAGGTTGCTTGTGTTCTTGTTTCCCTATTTTGTCATCAGAGAGTAAGCAGAGCAAGAGTGGTATTGAACTGTGCCAGGGTCCCTGAGCCACACCAAACAGTGAAAGTAGTAGTGAACTCCCCCACAGCATTCAACTGATTAATACTACAAAGACAAAGGTACTTTCGATCTGCGGGGCAACAAGTCACCAGTGTACTCCTGGGTCCTGCCTCACCTCAAAAAACCAAGATGGCATGCACAAGCAGAGCAATATTGGGATCCATTGGCTCAGCAGCTCTTGCACATTGGTAGTAAGGTGATTGCCTTTAAAACCACACCTGGCCATGCGTTATATTGTTCCTAGGTTACGCATGTTAAGGGCCATCCCATTGGGCCACCAGTTGAACAAAGTGAGCCCACCTAGTCCAGCGCAGTGTGGACTCTAGTGCATGGAGCCCAGAGGTGGCCTCAGCTACCCTGTGACTGGATCCCACTACATTCAATGATCTCAATGCACCACCACTCAGATGTGGGAGGGGCACAAGCAGACCCGTGAGACAGACTGCAAAGGCTAAACAGTGCTGCTGGTCACACCAGTGGAAGGGGTGTGGCGCCGCGGCCAGGGCGACTGACGCTGGAATCGGGGGACTACGGTTCGATCCCCGGCTCCGGCGGCAGGTTAGCCCAGCACCATGTGACTCTGGGCAATAGCTCGCTTAATCTTCCCGACGGCCCCCAGCGCCTAGAGACCCTTACGGGTGATTGTGCGCTTTACAAATGTGGACTTTACTTTACTTTACACCTTGAACCCATACTTTCCTGACTCTTCTCACACCCGTTACACCAGTCACCAGGCCAGACCCCCCATCAGTCCACTGATTCTCATCTCCCTGAGGCTGCCACTTTCTGAGCATGCCACAGCAGCCATCCGGCCTCGTCATCCCAGCCCAAGGTGGTGCCAATATCCCAGCAGCAATACCCCACCAGTCCCAGGACCGGCCTTCATCTCATGGTCCCCCGAAGCCATGCTCCTGAAAAGCATGTCTCAGGGAAGAACCACAATAGGAAGTCCAGGCCTGGCACAAAGCTCAAGCTCCACTTTCTCTCTCTGAGCAGCTGCAGTGGGGTCCATAGATGCCAGTTTAGATAACCTCAGGAGGGTGGGGGGGTGATAGTTTGATGTCTAGATGGGTGCTCCTTTAGGGTGTTGCATGGTCGATTTTTCTCTGGGCACCAAGGCCTCACCCAAAGGAAGCCATCATGCAGCCCGGCACTCTGGCATACTGGTAAAAGCCTTGGTAAATAGGTCCCAGAGCAGTTCAAATGTGAATGAAATGGGAATATTCATACAAAGTGAAATAGTAGTATTTTTAGGCTTATTCAGAAAAGGAATGTAAGAATATGTAAAAGAGTACTTCTGTGGTACTACTTCCTGTACTATGATGTGGTTTTGCTAATCAGTACCCTTTGTGAAGGGCACCTGTGGTTATAGCACAGTGCATGATGGAAGTTAGCAATTGTTTTCCTGATACCTGATGTACTTACTGAGATTAAAAAGGCAGAGTGAATGCCATAGTGAGAGCAACTTCAATTGAATACCAATGTACATTTTAGAAGAGAAATGGTAGCATTCAAGTTAAAATGCAATATTTTACATAGAGCTAGGACACAACATATTTTATGAATGTCCACGGCACACATCTGTCATTGAGAACTGCAATATTTCTGAACTGTAAGGAATACCAATGAATCATTATATCAAGAAATCAAGAATTATTCCTATATCCAGAAATGTCAAGATTGCTCAGCTCTTTACAATTGTTAGTCCTTACAGGGCATAGAAAAGTGTCATTAGAGCACTACATCAGAAGGTCACCTATTGAGGTCTCCTGTCTTAAAGTATAGAGTCATGGCCATCATTTCATCACAGTAGCTTGCACAGATAGAGCATCATGCAAGATGGCTTGGTGAGGTATTTATTTACACAACTAAATTATGCAGTGACCAAGTCAGACATTCTGATCCTGAGAAGGCCAATTCAATATTCCATCCTTCCGAGGTTAGTAACTGAATTACCATTAAATTGTGCAATTTCAACACAGACATTCTACAATGATTAGAAGAGGCAGAAATACAGCATAAAACCATGTTTGAAAAAGAAGACTTTGGGGTCCATTCACATACAGCATTTTGTAGTACTACAAAAGTACTATAAAGGAACTATAAAATGCTCTTCACAAACCTACACAGAGCCTTCGCACTGATAAACATATCTTTTAGATGTAACTGTACGAATGATGGGGGAGTGGCTTAAAAATTGGAAATACTTACTAATAAGGGGGAGCGGTTTAGGGAGGAGTAGGAAGGAGTTAAGGCAGGATTAGGGGGGTGTTGGAAAATTGTCCTCTCTGAACGGGCATCCCAAATATGTTGCCTTCCTCCTCTTTTTTTTGCTGATTCTTTTTGTAGGCCTTAGGACTCTGAGCTCTTCACTATGGCTAACCAGTGCTAAGGTGCAAGGGCTTCTTCTCTAAAACATGATTAGATCGGTGTATACTTGATCGGCATATTTGTTGTATTGCTAAGTCCCTTGTAAAGTTGTATACCATCTACCCAGGGCTTGTACTTTAAATGCTGCTAATAGGCTGCAGCACTAATTGTGCCACCCACAGAAGTTACCTTTCAACCTGTCTCAGGCTTAACACTGCAGTGCCTGTGTGTGCAGTTTACTGCCACTTCGACATGACATTTAAAACCACTTGCCAGGCCTTAAATTCCTCTTTTAGTGTATATAAGTCACACCTAAGGTAGGTCCTAAGTAGCCCTAAGGGCAGAGTGCCATGTAAGTAAAAGGTGGGGCATGTACTTTTATGTTTTGCAGGTCCTGGTGGTGACAGACAGCCTATTTTGTTTTTCACTTCTGTGAGGCCTACCCCTCGCATAGCCCAGCATTGAGAATTCCTTAATACAAATGTAAGCTTTCATTCCTGATCCGAGAGGAGCAGCTTTTTCATATTTTATATCTTTGGAATGGTAATAATAAATCCTACTTGCTGGTGAAGTTAAATTTAACATTACTGTTTTAGAAATGCCACTTTTAGAAAGTGTTATAGCAGAAAAGGGGTATGGCCCAAGGCGGCTGGACTGGGCCTAATTGTCCAAAAAGAGGAAGATGTCCTAGCCGTCATATTTATATGCTGCTAAAAGTGATTTAACAGACTGAAGGCAATTAACTGAATTAACACAGGACTTATCGCATTTATTTGCTGACTTATTCACTTCATATAAAGAAGTAAAACCACATTATTTATTTTTGTCAGACACAAGTGGAAATTTATGAGTGAGCCAACTTTTTTGACACTTGAAAAAATGCACACATATGTTATCAACATTGTGATATAACAAAACAAAGTGACAATAATAAACATCAGAGATTTTGAGCGATAAAACCAGTCAAAGGTCAAGAAACAACAGCAGCAACTTGACAATCATTCACTGTCTAATTGTCTACAGCATTTAACATTGCTGCTAAACACAGGGAAGAAATTGTAATGCCTAGTAGTTAAGGGTTTTGGAACATTTCTATTAGGGCACATTTAATTGAATGAAAAAAGTCCCTGCTTGTGTAGTGCCGACGCGTTTCGATTCCCAGACTTATTTACGGGATCCTCTTCGGGGCGTGAATACCTTAGAGATACAGGCTCGCAAAATCCGGAAGTACAAACAAGATACTATCGACTACAAGTTAGGAAAAGTATATAAATGGGCGGAGTGGTATGCTCGCCGACGCCAGAATAAACCATACAATCCTAATTCAGAAACTGAGACATCCTCATCTGAAGAAGAAACAACCGGGAGTTCAACAGATAACACCTACGCACCCTCTACTTCCGCGGTGCGTTTTTTAGACAAGGGAACAAAAGACGCAGGCGACCCAGGAGGAGCCCAAGGTTCAGAAAAAGACACATTGACCGAGAAAAATCCTGTGATTACAAGCAGGAAGGGCCAGGGCAAGAAATAATGGATCATGATAACTTGGTCATGAATATTTCATCACACCAATTGTCATCCAGTGAAATACGAACCCTGCAAAAGGGACAATCATTCGTTCTCACGACCTTTACCAATACTTTAGAGCTTGAAATCAGCTTTTTCAAATGTATGAGAAACTTAAGATTGAGGAACTATTTTAAAAACGTGGTAACCTACATCCAGTCTGATAAAGACACTTTATTGAAAGGATTAAGACCATGGAGCACTTTTTTGGCTCCAGTAAGTCATAGAAGTCTAGATCTTTTTGAAAACCTAGTGAAGCAAGAACATTCTACCCTCAAATTTCAACGTAAGTCCAAACATTGCAACATGTCCGTTAAAGAAAAAGCTATTTTACGTAGCCTGGCTATCAATCCGAAAATTGCCAATTCTATAATGAACAAGTTGACAAGCATGTGAATGACATCAACACCTATATGGCTTTAGAACATAACCCTCCGAATCAATTTGAGAGTGAACTTAAAAAGATCATACTAAGAGCAGTAGAAAATGGAGTCATCACTGAAAGAGTTAAAAAATATTTAACTCAAACCAACCCAAGGTCGCCGTCATTATACATGTTACCTAAGGTACATAGGAACTTGCAACAACCACCCTTCAGACCTATAGTCTGTACCCGAGGCAGTATACACGAGCCAATTGGAAAATTTGTGGACAGACACCTGCAACCTTTGGTAACAAATATCAGCACCTATGTGAGGGACACCACAGACTTTATAGACAAAATCAGCCACTTGAAGTTTTCCCCTGAAGAGGAAATATGGATGTGCACAGCAGACATTAAATCTCTCTATACGTCTATACCCCACCACTTGGGTATTGAAGCCATCGAACACGTACTATTAAGATCAGACATAGACAAAGAATTACAGGTCTTCATAATGGAACTTCTACATTTCACATTGTACCAAAGTTATTTTACATGGGACAACAAATGGTATTTACAACTCTCCGGCACATCAATGGGGAATTGTGTAGCCCCAGTATACGCCAGCATCTTTATGCACCATTTAGAAGAGAGCCCCATAATGAACAAAGAGCCATGGATTACACACAGGAGGATTTTCCTCCGATATATTGATGATCTATTCATCATATGGTCAGGAGCCAGAGGCACATTACAACTATCACTAGAACAACTTAACAACATCGATGAACGTATTCAGTTCACTTTTGAAGTTCAACAAAAGGTTATACACTTCTTGGATGTTGAAATACGACGGGAACAAGATCATCTTCAGACCAACATTTTCCGCAAGGATACAGACAGAAATAGTATTTTGCATTTCAACAGTTTTCACAGACCAAACCTTAAATGTAACCTACCGTACTCACAATTACTGCGAGTTAAGAGGATTGTCTCAGATACCACAGAATGCGACATACAATCTCATGCCATGATAGAAAGATTTAAAAAACGTGGGTACCCCACTCGAATTTTGCACAAGCTCTGGAAAGATGTGACAGTACAAATCGCAAAGAACTCCTGAAAATTTTAACTAAACAACCACAGAATCGGATGGAAATCACTTCAAAATTCTCTTCTATGGGTCAACAATACAACAACATCATTTTAAAGCATTGGCCTATACTAACAGCTGAACCGGATTGTAATGGCATTTACGTAAACCACCGATATTTGCATATACTCGAGGCCCCAATCTAAAAGAAATACTAACAAAACCAGATATGAAACAAAAGAATATCACCTTCAAAGGCCTGCAATCAGGTCAGAATTGCAGCAACTGCAATAATGTGGTCTGTGGATCAAGCATGAGTCATCCTATGAAAGGTACCAATATTAAACTACGAGCGAATGCTACTTGTAACACCATGAACGTTATATACATGATCAAATGCCCATGCGGCCTTTGTTATGCTGGAAAAACTACGAGGAAAAATAGAATCCGGATACTGGAACATAAAAGCAATATTCGAGTAAAAAATCCTAAATCAGCATTAACAGCTCACTTCCTGGATGAGCGACACAGCATTGCACAACTAAAGTTTTTAGTGCTTGAAACAGTGGAAATGAAAGAAGGAACTGACAATAATAATAGACTCTTACAAAGAGAGAACTTTTTGATCCGTTTTCTTAACACAATGCATCCTAATGGATTGAAAGACAGGATGGAATTCTTATGTTACTTATGACTTTATACAGTAATTGACAAATGTTTTCTTGATTATTGTTTTTATCATCATGATTTGAGACTTTCATGTATGGAGATTGATATTGCATATGTGTATTCACACACAGAACGTTATTCTCTGAATGTTTCTTGATCCTTTTATCTATATACACTCCAATCGGTACGAGGAAGTTTTGTGGTATATTTACCTTCACATTTTAGTTGTTGCCTCTCGAATGACCCGTTACACACACACCTATATTCACATGAGGCGCTTTACAGCATGCTTATTTTTCACTTTTATTCTTGATTATATGCAACTTTCTTTTATATTTTGTCATTCGGATTGCAATGTTTTAAACTTTATTGTACTTTCTTTGGAACACGCTACTTTTCCACCATTACAAGATGGCCGCCATGTTGATGCGGTCACGTGATCGTATGACGTTTTCCCTACTCGCGATTCAAAGGTTTTCCTGTGAACGTTTACCTTTTCTACACTGCGCTCGGACGGCATCGCTAGAATATTGAGCTTGCGTTTTGAGTAAGTGTATTTTTTGTACTGAGTATCGGTTCTAAACACATTTCTTTAATCTGGATGGATTTGTGATGGCCAATTCTCTTGCAGACTTTACAGACTGGTAGCAGCCTGCTACTTGCTTGCTGTTTGTGATTTTTACCCGGCCACAATCCTGGAGACGCGTCTTCACGATTTATCATGTAAGTGTATTTAGTTGCACTACCTGTTTCACTTTTTCTCACTGAAGCAGCGTGAGCACTTGCTTACTTTTTTGCATCAATTTTAGGTACGCTGCCATGACTTCATGGTCGTAAGTAACCACTTGTTTATATTAAGCATGAATTCACATGCACACTGATCTATCACGTTTTTTCCTCTTTTAACAGTTCACTTTCTACACTTTTTCCTCATTGCGTTTTTGTACAGTACGGTTTTACACAATCGTATCAGACTGGGTTATACTTTTCCAACACCATCAGTCTATCTACCATAAGCTCACATAATACAGTTTGTCGTGACCAATTGCCCACTCACTACAATACCCCGTTATTCTTTCTAGAGACAATCACTGACCGTTGTGAAACACCACTTGAATAATAACAAATGCGCATGCACGTTTATGAGATTGAAATGCCATCAAAATGTCTCAAAGTTGAACATTCCATGAATATGTTTAATTATGTGTTGATTTCAAGCACATACTATTGGTTTCATTTACAGTGAAGAAGGGCACTTAGTTGCCCGAAATGCATCGGGAATACTTTATGTTGTTTAACAATCTTTGTGAATAAGAAAAATAAGATATCTGAGATTACCTATGAGATTGGAGAGAAGAAAAAAGTAAGCAAATATATGCAATAAAAGCTTTTCAACCTAATCCTGTTTGGATGGATGCAATCATTGAACTCTAACATTGTATGCCTCTATAGGCCAGATGGCTGTGCACTGAGGGACATCCCCTAATTAGGCGATGCATCTTGCTTTTATTTCATACAACACTTCAAAGGATTGGAGAGTGATACCTCAGGAGCACGCGACAACACGTTTACTTTTGGAACAATCAGGCTGTGCATTGCACTACTGATTCCAGATAGCCAGGCAGACAGGACTGGGTAGAAAGGGATCCTTGTGCTTTTCAGATATCTGCTTTGAAGTCACCTCCTGCATCAAAGGTACTTTTGGGTACTGGGTCTCTGACACTTCTGTATCTTAAACTGATCCTTGTCAGAAGGATTACTGTGCTGGCTGAAGTACTCAAATGGACTGCTTTTCTGGTTGATGCCCTGCTGCCTGCTACTATATGACTGTGCTGAAGGAGACTGGACTCTGCCTTCCCTCCAAGTGATCTCTAAGGGCTTGCTGGCTTGTCTCCTGTTTTCTGAAGCCTCAGGGACAATAAAGACTTTCTGCAATTCTGCTGGTGCTGCTACACTCTGCCTTCTGTGAGTCCTAACCTTGGTTGAGGTGCCCTCTCCAAGTTCTGAAGCTCAGAAGAGGGTTATGGAGCTGTTTTGCTACAAAACTAATGCATCGTCACCTTTGCACCATTCGGAACCGACTCATCTCCCTTTGCCGCCTACGCAGTGTTCGACAACAGCAGTTCAAGAGCCTTTGTGGCACAACAACAACGCTTTGCCTTCACTTCAGCAAAGCTTCAAAATGACGCAACGACTCAACTCCGTGGAAAAGATCGAAGTATCGTGCCCTCTGTGTCGATGTTTTGCTCCATTGAAAGTACTTTCTCAGCGGGCCCTGCATGGGTCCTGCAGCCGGCCTACCCTCCATCGCAGTCTGCTTGAACTTTGGATTTACACCAGTCCCTCGCTACCTCAAGTAACCTTTTGACCATTTCTGACTTCTAAGCACTGTTTTTGCATGTAATCTTTAAAAATTCATATCTTGACTTCTACTGATTGCATTTTTGTAATGTTGTTCTTATTTTGCTCAAATAAATATTCTCTATTCATCAAAATGTGTGTCGAGTCTTTTGTGGTGTATTCATTGTGTTACTGGGTGTGTGTTGCACAAATACTTTACACATTACCTCTTTAAATAGGCCTGCCTGCTCTGTGCCAAGCTACCAACAGGTGAGCATAGGTTATCTTTTAGAGTGCATCTAGCTTACCCTGACTAGAGTGGTGGTTCCTGCCTGGCCAGAATGCATACCTCAGCCAACCAGGGATCCCATTTCTAACAGGAGGGCTTTAGGGAGGGACATTTACTCACCCACGAAAGAGTAAGCCCATTGCTATCCACAAAGTTCACTTACATAGTTAGTACAGTTAAAAAGGGAGCCAAAACAACAGTAAATGAGTCCATCTCAGAGTTGAAGTTCAGCACCAAACATGGCAAACCAAGGGTACTGCACTACCTTCATGTAGCATGTGTAATGATGGACTTACTATTGTTTGTTTTAGTTGTGACCTATACTTGGAGTTTGTGATTACCAAAATGTGCAAACGTACTCAAAAGTGTAAGTTATCTTTGTAAATCAGGCCCATAGTCAGTAAAATGTCAAAAATGCAAATTTTAACTGAATACAAAATACAGTCAAGAATAATAATGGCATGCATAAAGATGTTTAGTTCCTCCTTCCCAACAGTTAAGTTTACCCGACAACTTCACATCTCTTAAGGGGGCAGTGCTTGAGTCCTGAGTTGTTATTTAACAACCTAAATCATACAATGAGTTGTAGTCTTGGTTCACAACTTAATTTCATCCATTAGAGTTCAATGACTTGTAAAAAAGATGGTACCACGGCTGTCAGGGAACAGCCCAGGGAAAGGTGCACCTAAGGAAACCCAGCCTAAGAGTACAAATACATCTGACAATTGTATGTCAAATACGCCTGATCAAAATTTCTCTCAGACTATACTAGATACTAATGATACGACTGATGATATGGATAGCCTGAACGCAGGCCCGATTGAAACAGCAGTCTAATCACAGAGCTGAAGCGAGACTGGGGCCATTAAAGAGGATGTATCACTCAATATGATTGTACAACTCCTCAATGAACAGAGCCTTGAATCTCAGCAACACTATATGCAGATGCGTGCAGATAAAGATAAAATGCAGCACTCCCTAAATACTTTGGAAAACAAACTAGGGGGTCTCACACAAGAGGTAACAAAGCTATACCAAAGGGTTGTAGATACTGAGAAACTCTCTAATCGTACACAGACGTGTGTGAACAAACATGAGAGTCAGATTGCAAGTTTGCAAAATCAAATTGGGGATAAGGAAAATCGACAAAGGAGACAAAACCTTCGAGTCTTCGGCATACCAGAAGGGGCTGATGGTGAAGATCCGAGAGAATATATGGTGCAGTTTTTCCAAAAAGCATTTCCGGATTTATCAGACTGGGACTGGGATTCGCAGCTGCAAAGGGTTCACAGATTACCGTTAGTTCAGCGCAATAAAAATAACCAATATCCCCGGCCCTTTTTTATTTATATGGGTAACTTTCTGCTAAGGCAGGCGGTGTCGCTGAAAGCACGACCTAACAGACCAGTCACCATAGAGTCGATAACTTTTTGTCAGATCAGACTTAAGCAAAATGACCACGGAGAAGCACTGGAAGTTACGACAATTTATTGATCCAATTAAGGCTATGGGCGGTCAAGCTTTCTTGCAAGAACCAGCACGTTTAAAAGTTTTTAAGAATGGTGACACATTTTTTTTTTCTGATGACCTAGAAGCAGAAAAAATGGTGGAAAAATGGCGGAGAGAATTTACTGAGAAATCAGCAGAGTAGTAAAACAATGTCTGAGTATATATGATGATTTAAAATGCCAAAGAGCTAAAAATGTTGCAGTTTGAGGTTTTATAAACTGCTGCTAGCAGGATTCTCTCTGTTTTTTTTCTTTGCCTTGTTCTCTCTATGGTGTTAAATAATGGCTATAGGACAATGAGGTAATGAAGGACTTTTTTTGTTGGTATTTCTCTCTGTGTTAAATATAGCTGTACTGAAGATACTGGTGGGGAGGGGGGAGGGTTGGGAGAGAGGGGTGGGAACTGCTGTAACTTTTAGGGCTGCCCAAACCAACGGCAGCTGGTTAGAGAGAGGATTCCTCCTCTACGAAGAATCGGAGGGTGAGGGTGGTAGGGATGGTTTGGAATGGGGTGGGACGAGGGTTTAGGGGTTGTTTTTTTGGAGTGGGTAAAACTTGTAAAATTGACATGAGGCGCGTTTTGAAAAAGATAATAAGTGGCAAAGTGTTTTGCTTATGTTTTTTCTCTTTTTTAATGAGTGGGGGCAGGCGTAGGTGAGAAAGACACTGTTATGGACAAAGTAAGGTGTCTTGCTTGGAATGTTGCAGGGTTAAATAGTAAGAATAAACAACGCTTAGTTTTTGAGGAGCTAAGGATGTATAGCCCGCATAAAGCTCTACTATCTGAGACACATATATGCCATAAGGGTCACAATGTACTTGATACAATGTTGTCGTTAGCTCTGACTTAAATATGTCAATTAGGGGAGTCGCTATTTTACAGAATAAATTCTTTAAGGCTGAGACAATTAAAACCTCTAGTAGCACGCCTATTACGTCATAGGTGTGTCACCCTAGGGACAAGTATAGCGTGCTGGTACTTCCACGCAGCGGAGAAACTTAAACTCAATGTTTTGGGATTAGGACGTTCCCTGATGAAGGCGCATAATACACCGAAATGCATTGGAATAAGGGAGGATTTCTAATAACGTCTAACATGAAACGATAAAGGATAGATGTGAATATAACATGTTGTCACAAGAATAAATTGAACTTTGCAAAATTGAACGTTTTGTTTGAAGAGTACGATTTAATACACGTTGAAGATTAGCTGGAAGTATCAGCACGCTATACTTGTGCCTAGGGTGACACACCTATGACGTAATAGGCGTGCTACTAGAGGATTTATCACGTACACTCCTGGAGGGGAGTGATACCCCAGAGCACAGTTTGAAACAAACTATAAAAAAAGGGCGGTGCACAACCCATTTCCTAGAAGCTGAATACAATTAAAACCTCGACAGATAACAATGGGAGATGGACTATTGCCCAACTAATTATAGAAAACAGGAAATATACGTTTTGTGTGGTCTATGGCTCAAATATAGTCGACCCCACTGTTATGGACAAGATAAATATTGAACTTCTTGAATGGGAGGGGGAGCATTTGATATTTGGTGATTTTAATTGTATCATGGACTATGATATTGACACTACTAGACGGGGGCATTTAGGAGGATGCGTAAAACTAGGGCAGCAATTTTAGAAATTGGGCGTATCCACAATATCAAAGACGCCTGGAGGGTATTACACCCTAATGTTGCTGGCTATACCTACTATTCTGCGGCGCATAAATTATGCTTCCGCATTGATATGGCATGGGCGTCTAATGATATTCTGGAAACAAGTAGCATGGAAATATGCCCGCGGGTCACATCAGACCATAACCCTATCATCCTTTCTTTTAAAATACTTATGAAGAAACTTAATTATCGCCGTTTCTCATTCCCACGACATCTACTGCTAAATACAGATTTTATATTTAAACTTAAGGCTCACATAAAAGATTTTTGGGAAATTATTATTGGTTCAGCCTCGTATAATATGGTATGGGACTCCTGTAAGGCCAGCATCAGGGGTTTTACTAAGCAGTACATATTTAGGCAGATACAGATGATACCATAGCGAAAATATTACACGTAGAAAAACAATTAGCCACAGCTCTGTTACAAGGGTCTAATTCAGAAGAAGAACTAACCTATGTTTTAAGTGGCCTTAAGTCTGGTTTAAAACAGACACTGAGAAAAAAGAGTCTTGCCAAACTAAATAAATATCATCTTTCCCAATATGAAGGTGGTGAAACAGTAGGAAAGATACTGGCTTGTAAGGTAGCAGAAAATAAGGCTAAAACACTAGTTAGGGCTATTAAAGGCCCAAACAATGTGTCATATAATAATCCCCCTAGAATATTAGAACAGTTTGCTAGATATTATAAGGAACTATACACCCCTGAAAGACGAAAGGGTCTTGATGATATTAATATATATCTTCAGACTAATGAAGTGAATCATATTGATATGGAGCTAACAGATATGTTAAATAAAGAAGTTACTCAAGCGGAAATTAGATTGGCAATTGCTGCTCTACCTTCGGGTAAATCATATGAGGAAGATTCGATCCTGGTCGAGCTTTATAAACATTGCATAGGGGAATTAGTTCCTATACTTAGCCAAGTGATTGGATTTATTGGACACGAGGGGAAAGCCCCTGATTCGTGGAATATCATGCAAATATTTTTTTTTCTTAAGAAGGTTAAAGCATTCTGTGCCTCTGGGCCGGTCACTCCTCCACGCACTGCGCACACTCCCTGTGGGTGTGCCCTTGCTGGCCCGTTCCCGCCGCTGCTCGCAGCTGTGCCCCTGACCACGAGGCGTGGTCTCTGCTCCTGGAACGCAGCGCTGCTCCTGCTGCCTGCGTGACCATTCTGTTCCTGCCCTGCACTATCGTCTGTCCCCCCTGTGCTGGGGCTGCTTTTCCCCACTTTGCCCAGCCTTTCTTTCTTCCTGCCTGTCCCTTGCCCAGTCCGCCGTTTTTCCCGCTGTTTTTCCCGCCGTTTTTTTCCCGCTGTACCCCCGCCACCTCCCCGCTCCCCGCTCCCCTGCTGCCCCGCCCCCCTCCACCTGGAGCCTTCACATTCGCCGCCCCGCTCCCGCCTCCCAGCTGCCCCTCCCTCGCTCCGCCCCCTCCACTCTCCTCTTATGGCAGAGTGGCCAACGCGCAGCGTGCACGCGCAGCGGGCGCGCCCTAAGCACGCCAAAGGTGCGCCAAAGGTAAGCCCGTCTGCGCCCGTCCGCGCCTGGACCGCGCCCAGTGCTAGGACCCCTGGGCCCCGCAGACACCAGCCTACCCGCCGGACGTACGACGCCGCAGCCCTCAACGCACTCAACACCGGCCGTATCCCGGGATGCTACCGAGCCACCCCGAGACGAACCCACGGACCCTTCAGCTGCCAAGCCTGCAAGTTCACCTGCATCCGGACCTGCCCCGCACCTGCACCCGCCAAGCCGAACACCAGCAGCAACCACCTGAAGTGCATCCTCCTCAACACCCGCTCCATCCACAGACACGCCATCGAACTCTGGAACCTCCTCGACACCACAGCTCCTGACATCGCCTTCCTCACGGAAACCTGGATGAACGACTCCTCGGCGCCCGACATCGCCATCGCCATCCCAGAGGGCTACAAGATCACCCGAAGAGACCGCGACAACCAGACTGGAGGAGGCATCGCCATCATCTACAGGGACACCATCCGCATCAAGACCAACACCGACGACACCCTGAGAACCGCCGAACACCTGCACTTCTAGATCCACACGGACCCCAAAGCCACCCTCAGAGGCACCCTGCTCTACCGACCCCCGGGACCATGCACACAATTCAGCGAGGACATCGCCGACTTCATCAGCCCGCATGCCCTCCCCTCCACTGACTACATCCTCCTGGGGGACATCAACTTCCACCTGGAGAACAACAACGACCGCAACACCACCACCCTGCTCGACAACCTCGCCAACCTCGGTCTCAAGCAGCTGGTGCCCACCCACCTCGCCGGACACACACTCGACGCCGTCTTCTCATCCAGCAAAGACATCGCCTTCAGCCACGCCACCGGACTCCACTGGACGGACCACAGCTGCGTCCACTTCACCTTCAAAAGAACGATGATCCACCACCACCAGCAACAGGTTGCTCGAAGAAGCTGGAACAAGATCACAGCCGACCAGCTCGCCACTTCCCTGAGCCAGCACCCTCCCGCCAGCTCAGCGAACCCCAGCCAGGCCGCCGACAACCTCACGAAGTGGATCAGCAACTGCGCAGACGAACTCGCCCCACTGAGGATCCCGCCCAGCCGACCCGGCAGCAAGAAGGCCCCATGGTTCACTGACGAACTCAAGAGCTCCAAGAAGAACTGCCAAGCCCTCGAGAAAGCCTGGAGAAGGGAACCAACACCGGATAACATGACCACCCTCAAGCTTGCCACCCGGAAGCACCACCAACTGATCCGCGCCACCAAGAAAACCGCATTCAAGGACCGGCTGGACAACAACGCACACAACTACAAGGAACTCTTCAACATCGTGAAAGAGCTCTCCAACCCCAACGCCGGAAACAACGACATCACCCCATCGCAAGACCTCTGCAACTCCCTCGCCTCCTACTTCCACAACAAGATCGCGGACATACACAACAGCTTCAGCACCCAACCGACGCACGCCACGACCGAACCACCGCCCCCCACCACCACCCTCCGAACCTGGACCCCGATCAGCACCGAAGACACCATCCGCACGATGAACTCCATCCACTCCGGATCTCCGACAGACCCCTGCCCTCACCACGTCTTCAACAAGGCCAACGCTGTCATCGCACCCCACCTGCGGGACATCATCAACACCTCCTTCGACACCGCCACTTTCCCGGAGAGCTGGAAGCACGCCGAACTCAGCGCCCTACTCAAGAAACCTACAGCGGACCCCACCGAACTCAAGAATTACCGCCCCATCTCGCTCCTCCCGTTTCCAGCCAAAGTCATCGAGAAGACCGTCAACAAACAGCTGGCCGCCTTCCTCGAGACGAATGGATCCCTCGACCGCTCACAGTCTGGCTTCCGAGCCAACCACAGCACCGAGACCGCCCTCATCGCTGCCACCGATGACATCCGAGCCCTGATGGAAAATGGAGAAACAGCGGCCCTCATCCTCCTAGACCTCTCCGCGGCATTCGACACTGTCTGCCACCGCACCCTAGTGCAGCGCCTCAGCAACGTCGGAATCCAGGAGAAGGCACTGGAATGGATCGTCTCCTTCCTCGACGGAAGAGCACAGAGAGTCCGTCTACCACCGTACAAGTCAGAGGCCACCGAAGTCATCTGCGGCGTCCCTCAAGGGTCCTCGCTGAGCCCCACCCTCTTCAACGTCTACATGAGCCCCCTCGCGGCCATCGCACGCCAACACAACCTCAACATCATCTCCTACTCTGACGACACCCAGCTGATCCTCTCCCTGACCAACGACCCCGCCGCCGCCAGAGCCGACCTTCACGAAGGGATGAAAAACGTAGCCGAGTGGATGACGACCAGCCGCCTGAAACTGAACTCGGACAAGACGGAAGTCCTCATCCTGGGCTCCTCGCCCTCCGCCTGGGACAACTCCTGGTAGCCCCCCGCCCTGGGCACCGCACCCAAACCGACAGACCACGCACGCAACCTGGGCTTCATCCTGGACTCCTCCCTCTCCATGACCAGACAAGTCAACGCCGTCTCCTCGTCGTGCTTCAACATCCTGCGCATGCTACGGAAGATCTTCCGGTGGATCCCAACCGAGACCCGGAAGACGGTCCCCCAGGCCCTCGTCACCAGCCGACTGGACTACGGCAACTCCCTCTACGCCGGAACCACCGCCAAGCTACAGAAAAGACTCCAGCGGATCCAGAACACCTTGGCCAGACTCATCTTCGACATCCCACGACACAGCCACATCTCCGGACATCTAAGAAACCTGCATTGGCTCCCCGTCAACAAAAGAATGACCTTCCGTCTCCTCACCCACGCACACAAAGCCCTACACGATCAAGGCCCGAGCTACCTCAACAACCGCATCAACTTCTACGCTCCCAAACGCCATCTCCGATCAGCCAATCACGCCCTCGCCGCCGTCCCCCGCATCCGAAGAACGACAACAGGAGGAAGGTCCTTCTCCTACCTGGCCGCCAAGACCTGGAACTCCCTCCCGACCGACCTGCGACTGACCCAAGACCACCTCTCCTTCAGGAAGAAGCTCAAGACCTGGCTGTTCGAGCAGTAGCAGCACCCCCCCCAGCGCCTTGAGACCCTCCGGGTGAGTAGTGCGCTATACAAATGTCTTGATTGATTGATTGAAAGCATCAGATGAGTGCGGGTCTTACCGACTGATTTCGTTAATAAACACTGACGCGAAGATATTCGCTAAAATAATTGCTAACCGACTTGCCCCAATAATATCCACCCTGGTTTCTACACAACAACATGGATTCGTACCCGGTAGGGATACTATGACTCATATTAATATGGCTTTTACTGCTTTTGATGTTGCCAGGGTAAACTCCACCCCGCTCGGTATGATACTAGTTAATGCTGAGAAAGCATTTGACCGAGTGGGGTGGCATTACCTCTGGGTTGTGTTGGATAGATTTGGCATCAAAGGCTCCTTCTCGAAATGGATAAAGGCTTTGTATGACAATTCAAGGGCAAAAGATTGCTATGCAGGGATGCAGTCGGATACATTTTCTATTTTGCGGGGCACTCGTCAACGGTGCCCATTGTCACCGTTATTATTTGCTTTATCCATCGAACTGTTTTCAGTTGCAATACAAAAGAATCCACGTATAGTACCATTTTCATCTGGCTTAAATACCCTCAAAATGACGGTATACGCGGATGATATTGCGGTCTATTCGACAAATATAGATGAAGCAATGATAGAGATTATTATGGAGGCCAGGATGTTTGGTTTAGTATCTGGATACAAGCTAAACACTAATAAAACACAAATTATTATGAATTATAAACCAAAGGATCAAATTCAGGGAGTATGTAAAACAGCTACTTATCTTGGCGTAAAGATTTCTGCTTCCCCAGAAGAGATAGCTACGCTGAATTATGAACTACTGTTAAAAGACACAGCTACTGTTTTAAAAAAATGGCATACGGTTCCACTAAGTTTAATTGGCAAAATTAATCTAATCTAAATGAAGATTCTTCCCAAATGTATTTACTTATTTTGATCAATTCCACTTCGCATTAGTAATCTCTTTTTTAAACACCTAGATGGCATATTAAGCAGCTTCATATGGGGCTATAAAAGAGCACGCTGGGCAATTGATGTAATTAAATTATCTTACGGTAAAGGTGGTCTTGACTTTCCTGATTTCAAAGCATACTTCTGGTCGACATTTATAGGACGTATTCGCAGTATAATACACCCATATAATAAGCCATTTTCTTACTATACATTTATGTTAGGAACTGAATCTAAAATGTTTTTATACCATATATATGATACGAATTACTTTAAAAGGGTCAAATTTAAGACTGCACGAGATATAGTATATCTTTGGAGAGCCATCACTTGCAAATTCCAAATGTCGCTATATCATTCCATACTCCCTTTTTGGGACAATCCAGCTCTCCCAGGAATTTTTCATGATGGGGGGGGAGATTATGGGCAAAACTGGGTATTAAAAATCTCGGGGATTTATATGATAATATTGGGTTCTTATCATTGAGAGACTTCAACTTCTCTATAAAGTGACGGAAAATATGCGCTTAAAATATTATCAAATTCGAGATTACCTTATACGTAGTCTCAATATTACTGAATTTCTGACTCTATCATATAGGAATGTATCCATTTAGCTAAAAATAAATCATTGATCAGCTCTGCATATAAAAGCTTAAACTCTCAGAAAGATGCTGGTTGTAGGAAACTAGCCATTGCTGGAGCCAGAAACTAGAGGCTAATATCACCCCTAATGTCACATCTTCTGCACTGGATACTATCCGTAAATCAGTACACTCATCTAGTTTAAGGCTGCAGTCATATAGGACTATCTGCTTTCTTTATTATACCCCGGCACGTATCTCGAAATGGGCAATAAGTATTTCAAGGAGTGATCGGGTTAGATGCCCAAAATGTGATTTATACGCAGCCGATTTAATGCATATGTTTTATTTGTGCCCATCATTATTAACATTTAGGAGAGGTCTGGAAAAGACTGTGTCACATAAACTTAATAGACCTATATCATTTACCGCCACAGATGTATTATTGGGCCCACAGTCTTGTGACCCCAACTCAAGAGAACTTATTTGTTTTATACTGGCCTGTGCGAGGCTAACAATTGTTAGAGTATGGATCGCACAAGATCCACCTTCGATGGCAGAGTGGTGGGCAATATTAGGAGATATATATAATATGGAATGTGCATTAGCTAAAGTCAGGGGTATAAGAGCATTATGTAAATGGAAAAAAATTTGGGGAGACTTTGTCTAGGAATGTGCTAGGAAAGTGGTTATCTGTTTATTTGAAGTTATGCTTATTTCACTTGATTCTGAGCCCTTTTGTTTCTACACAAGATTACTTACCTTGTGTTTACCATATCAAAGTGCGTTAACTCTTGTTGCTTGCCCCGAAAGTCAGTTTTTTCTTCCTTCAATTTTTTTTTAATCAACGTATGATGAGTTTGTTTCTTATTTGCTGTAATCTTGTCTTCATGTCATCAATAAAAATATTTTTTTTAAAAAAGGACTTGTAAAAAAAGAAAACAAACACCAAGACTGGAGCCTTATATACTTAGTGACATGGAGTTATCTGGTAACGTTCATGACAGTTCGATGTATATCTGTTCACACCTTTTTGTATATCCTTGTGACACTGCTACTTTTCAGGGATAACTCTTAGCACATAAATGCATGAATAAATATATTGCACTACATGCTCCTTATAAATTTCATACATTTCACACGATGCTAATTTCTTTTTTTTTCATTTCAAAAAGATTTTATTAAGAGAAATAGTGATTCAAATAATAGCAAACAAAATACAAAGAGGCGATACATTCCAATATGAGAGGAACGCGAAACCATGGGCATCATTTGATCAGTAACAAAGCTCAATGTAAGTAAAAGTGGAAAACAGGCAAACAATATGAAGGTAATGAAATGAGCCAATAAGGGAGTACATTGTTCAGAACTTAGAACGTATCAATCCCTAATATGGGGATAGGGGGAGGGGAAGAGAATAAGAACCATAGGAAGAAGGAAGGAGAGAAAGGAAAAAAGCAACAGAAAGAAAAAACGGGATGAGAGGACAGGAAAGAGGAAGAAAGAAAGAAAGAAGGAATCCCACAGGAATAACCCAATGTACCGCAACTACCAGACAAAAATTAGGTAGACATAACAACAGGAAATTGAGGGACTACACCTTTCGCAGAGAGTTCCATATATTCATCCAGAGTAGCCCAAACCCCCTTAGAGATGGAAGGCGACAGGTGTGTTAGATCTACTGAGGTGTGAGCACTGCGTAAGAAGGAAACCCATGCCCACCAAGTATGATAAGAGACAGACGAGAAAGATTTCCATTCCATAAGGATAACTTTGACCGCTACAGATAGAAGAAGGTCTAAGAGTTGTAATTGTAATGGATCAAGGGGAAGAGGCGTAGGAGCCACCCAGGGGCCTAATAGAACTAAAGGAAAAGAGAGTTGGAGCTCAATGTCAAAGATAAGAGACAAATGTTGCTGAATAAGGACCCAGAAAGGTTTAAGTAAGGAACAGTTATAGAACATATGTGGAAAATCACCCGCCTCAACGCCACAACTCCAACAGAGGTCATCCTCTTTAAGGTTGAGGGAATGAAGACGTACCGGAGTCCAGTGGAGTAGATTGATCGAGAAAAACTTGGACTGTATTAAGGAAGGAGCTATTTTATTACGTAACGCTAATTTGCCAATGGATTGCCAAGCTTCGGTGGAAATATGATCCGTAATATTGTGATCAAAATGACGCAACCATTTTTGTTGTGCAACCGTCTGATCAGGAAGCAAAGTAGAGGATAGAAACCTATATATGTGAGAAGCAACATGACCCGCTTTGAGCCAAACAGAGAACAGCGAGACGGTGGAAGAGGAGGGTTGAAGACGAGTTTTCGAGATCGCAACCTTGATTTTAAGAAAAGTGTAGAAGTCTAGATTTGTTAGAGAATGTTTGAGCGCTAAAGTAGAGAAAGGTAAGGGCTCACCAGAATCATCATACAGATGTTGTACAAGAGAGATACCTTTCTTCGCCCAGTACGACATAAGTGTGGGAGTGATATTGAGTTTAATTTTGGAATTACGCCAAATGGAAGACCATCTAGTTTTGTGCAGAGGAAATGCCATCTTTCTATCCACTTTCTTCAGTGCGACAATTGTATCAATAATGATAGATCGGGAGAACAGAATATGTAGAGTGGAAGTAGTACAAAAAGAGGCAAGTGGTAGAGGAGCAGCTAAATCCTGTTCTATGAGTAGCCATAGAGGAATATGACGGGTTGGTGGAGAAAACCAAAGGGCACCTTGGGAGGCCAAAAAAGCAGTCTGGTATTTATCCCAGTCCGGGAAATTACAACCCCCCATATCACAAGGTCTACGTAAATATTTATATGCTAACCGAGCACGTTTGCCGCTCCATAAAAATTTGGAGGTGATACCATCAATTTCCCGAAAAAAAGAGTCAGATAATTTAATCGGAATCATGGAAGAGACAAAATTGATAATCGGAGTGATCATCATTTTAAGGGTTTGTAGGCGACCCCACCAAGAAATATGTTTTGGAGACCATGTGTCCAGAAGACGACGAACTTTAGCAAGAGTTTGAGATTCATTATAAGTAACCGTGGTATGTAGCGTAGAACAAAAATAAATGCCTAGATATTTGAGATGGGTAGCTTGCCATTTAAAGCCAGCCGAACCCATATGAGCAGGAAAGCAGTAGGCATTTAAGGGGAACAGTTCTGTCTTATCTTTATTTAGGGTATATCCCGAGACCTTAGAAAACAAAGAAATGGTGTCAGAGATAGCAGGAATGGCTAACGCGATGTCATCCGAGAAAATGAGAACATCGTCAGCGTAGGCTGCAGTTTTAAGACAATGAGGGCCAAAAGAAAACCCTTTGATATCAGGATGTAAATCAATCAGCCGAAGGAGAGGATCAATAGATAACAAAAACAAAAGAGGGGATAAAGGACATCCCTGTCTCGTGCCCTGGCAAAGATTAAAAAAAGAGGATGTAGAACCATTAACTCTAATATTAGCTTTAGGTTGGGAGTACAAAGACATTACCATGTTAATAAAAGAGTCCCCAAGGTTATGTGCATGTAAGACAGCTCGAAGAAAAGGCCAAGAAACCTTATCGAAGGCCTTCTCCGCATCGAGGGCCAAGGCCGCGGCAGGTAGTTGGGATCGCTTAGCCGCCCCAATAATATGGCAAAAAGTGCGAATATTGTCTCTTGCCAGCCTACCTTTAACAAAACCAGTTTGGGAGGGATGGACTAGGTTGGGAATGAAAGATTCTAGACGTTTAGCGAGGATTTTAGCAAAGATCTTCGCTTCCATATTGAGAAGCGAAATAGGGCGGAAATTCTTAAGGTCCGAATGGTCCTTCCCCTCCTTTGGGAGCACCACTATGGTGGCTTCAGCAGCCGTACCAGAAACAGAACCATTACGAACAAACGCGTCAAAGACAGCCTGCAACTTAGGAACAAGCAACGGGAGAAAGGTTTTATAAAATAATATCGGGTATCCATCTGGGCCAGGTGCTTTCCCGGAACGGGTGGCCTTGATAGCAGAAACTATTTCCTCAAGTGAGATAGGTTCATTCAGAGTGGAGCGATCTTCTTCTGATACTGATTGAATCGGAATCGATTTTAGAAAATCTTGGCAGTTGTCAAAAGAGGCTTGGTTAGAGGGGGTATACAACTTATTATAGAAATCACGAAAAACTTCAAGAATTTCCTCAGTTTGGAATTTTTTAGAGCCAGTATGATCTGTAATAGAAGAGATCTGAGAGGATTTATAGGAGGAATCTTGGAATTTTAATGTAGCAGCCAAAAGTTTACCAGCCCGATTCTTTAAGAGTAATTTTTTGGACTTTTGTGCTTGGAAACCAATATGAGCCCTTTTAGTGACAATTGTATTATATTTGTATTTTAGAAGCTTAATTTGTTGCAGGATAGTCGGGTCTTTAGTATGTCTAAAGGAAGCCTCCAGAGTCTTAATCTCAGACGATAAGTCAGTAAGTTCTTTTTTAATCGCTAAATTGCGTTTGGACATGCATGCAATAACTTGGCCCCGGAAAGTACATTTAAAAGAGTCCCATAAAACTATTGGAGAAGATACAGAATCCTCATTCTCACGGAAAAAAGTGTTTATATCCGTTGAAAATTCTTCCACTTGGGCAGAGTCATGTAACACTTCCGTATTAAGTCTCCAAGAACGACCACGTGGTTTCGGAGCAAAGGACGAAAGCGTAAAAGTGACCGCAGCATGGTCCGAGATAACAATGGGATGTATGAGCGGGGAAGAAGAAGCCGAGACAAGAGAAGAGTGAACTAGGAGATAATCAATACGAGAGAATGAGGAATGAGGAGAGGAAAAGAAAGAAAAGTCACTAGCAGTGGGATTATGGAGACGCCAAATATCATGCAATTTAGCAATGGAACACATGTTAAGCATCTGTTTGTGTGCTTTAGGTGGACGAAACTGAAATGCAGAATTCCTGTCCAATAAAGGATCCATAGGTAAGTTAAAATCTCCACCAACAATAAGATTTCCAGCATGTGGGGTGTCATGCAATTTTTTAGAAATGGATTTCCAAAAAGCAGGGTTATCAACATTCGGAGCATAGATATTCATAACAAACAAATCATGTTGTCCATCCGATAATTTAGATAAGAGCCAGCGACCCTCAGAATCATGCTCAGAGGAGAGAATCGATAAACCTGAATTCCTCGAAACTAATGTAACCACACCATTGCGTTTACCAAGAGCATCCGAACAAGACACATCCGACACCCAATCTTTCTTTAAGAATAACGCTTCTCTACTAGCGAGCTTAGATTCCTGAAATAGGACCAAGTCCGCCGAGAGAGATTTACAGTAATCTAAGATTTTAGATCGTTTCACCGGGTGATTCAAACCCTTAACATTAAGGGATAATACATTTAAACCTGGCATATAACGGAAGGGGATACAAACGAAGACAACATTGATAACAGAGAAGGGGCGGAGTTCAAAAATATAGAAGACCAACTACTAAGCAAAATAGACGGTACGGGAGCATCCATGTGGGAGAACCAGGAAAAAAGAAAAGCCAGAAGAGGAGAAGAAAGACTAGAAAAGAGAAAGAAACGAGGCAGAGGGGGAGGTCTAAAAAAGACCCATATCATGCAAGGGGGAACGTGGAAAAGGCGAGTAGGAGACCCGTACTAGGAGCAAAAGTTGGTAAAGACGAATAGCCCAGTATTAAAAGACAACTGTCAGTGAGCTAAAAAGCAATAGAAAAACCATACTCATATAAATACATTTGATAACGAAGTACTAAATTGCTATTAGAAGACTAAAACCACTCAGAGTAGATTAACAATACCACAACGAGAGCAAGTTCGTGAAGTAAATAACAATAATATAAAATGTAAGCAAAGCGTAATTATGTACGAAACATCTTGAAAAAACATATATCATTTTGTGAATACAAGAACAGACATGTATTGAAGCCGCATATGAATAATACAAAAACACCTAATTATAACTATACTATAAAGTGGAATGATATAAGAAAGAAAAAAAGGTGCATGAAAGCAGTATATAGAAACGAGGAAGAAACAGAGAGGGAAGATGCAGAAGAGCAGAAAGAATAAGTCCACACAGCCATACTACAATGAACCATAGTATAATGCAAATGTAATACAAAAAGCTATTGAAAAAAGCAACAACACTTAATTTATAGACAATAAATCTGCCACCAATATCTATAAAAATGCAGGTAGCCTGTAAATCGAAACAGCAACAATATAAGTGAAACACACCGTAAGAAAGATAGATAGGAGCAATAAAAAGGGAGCAGAAAAAGAGGTACAAAAACTAAAGAGATCAGAGAAGACGGGTAAAAGAAAAAGAAGAAAAAATTGAAAGGATCTAAAAAAAAGTTTTCTCGAAAGAAAAAGAAGAGAAAAAGAAAAAGATGGAGAGGCAGGATACGAGAAAGAAGGAGCACTTTCAGAATAGTATGGAAAGGAGAAAAGAAAGAGGACGTACGATAGCAGAGGATTAGATTAACATGGAAACATGGCTGGAGAAAAAAGAGGAGGTAACCATCCAGAAAAAAAAGATACAACCAGAAGTATAGAAAACAACAAATCAGGTCCCTGAGGCACCATGAGCCTGTGAAGTTGATCTTTGAATTTCCATCTCTATTTCCTCCTGGTTATCCAAGAACGTTGCCAAGTCCGCCGGTTCGTCGAAGATTCTGGAACGCCCTTTATATGTAATGCGAAACTTGGATGGACCAGAAAAGGAAAAAGGGATGCCCAAGTCAGTGAGACGTTTTCGAAGATTCAAGAAACCTTTCCGTCGTATGACCGTGTCTCTGGCAAAGTCTTGGGAAATAGATATGCGATGACCCTCCCAAATGAGTTGCTTAATCTTTCGCATATGAGACAAAATCAGCTCAGTGTGTTGATGCCGTAAGGGCTTAAAAATGATTGCTCTTGGCTGGGTGGCTGCCTTAGAACGGAACGTTGGAACACGGTGTGCTCTTTCAATCTCAAAATCTCTGAGGAAAGATAAGTGAAGCGTATCCGGAATCCACTTAGATAAGAACTCAATCATGGAGGAGGATGTTTTCTCTGAGTCCTCCGGTAGACCAAAAATACGCAGATTAGATCTTCTATTACGGTCCTCCTGCTCCGTGAGGTCTCTGCGCAGCGCCGCCATAGAGCGCTCCATTTGAGAAAGGGACCTAGATTGCTTTTGGATACCATCCTCTGCGGAGCTTATCCGTGTTTCTGTCGCTGATACACGTAGAGAAAGGGCTTTAAAATCATTCCTGATAGCAGACACTTCCACTTGAAGTAAGTCAGTGTTAGTTTTGGTTGACTGCGCAATATCGTGAACCTCATTGAGGCGCGCCAAAATGGTGTCCAATGTGGAAGTATTGTCCGCCTGAGGAGATTCAGGAGACGGAGAGACTGACTTAAGTCGTTTCAAAGATGCGCCCTGGTCCTTAGAGTCTTTGGCGTTCAAGGACCGATTCATATTGACAGAGTTGTAGCAGAAGGCTAACAAAAGACCCCTGGAGTAGAGTATAGCACCAAAGTTACTCAAAAAAGTCAGGTACAGTGGAAAAAAACGAGGCAGTTCACGCTCAAAACACGCTACGCAAATCTAGCGGATCAGTTATGAGCAGAGATAGGCAGGAACTCACTTCAATGAAGCGATATAAACACCTCAATGAGCCAGTGAAGAAAAAATAAAAAACTGTGAGCAGCTTCAAACCCAGCCAAGCAGCAATAGAGTAACATTAGAAAAAAGAAAAAGTATAAATGTTACCATTGTAGACAGCGTGTGAAGAAACCCTCATTCAGACACTGAAGACTGCTAAATTGTATCCGCGGCGGCGCCTCAGAAGCCAGATGCCCGGAACATCAGACGCGGTAAAATGGCGGCCGCACCTCAGGAATGCGAGTGTCTGTGAGGAGTGAAGCCAAACGCATATTTCCGATGTCACAAACCGCGGAAAAACAGCGTCGTGGAGGTCAGCACACGTTCCGCTGTTGGTGTATGGTTTTTCCAGTCAGGAGGGCAAGAAGAGACGGAGAGAAACGCTCGACGGGACCAACTCTCCCCGGAGCTCAAGCGCAACACGCCATACCACAGCGGCGCGCAAGCCACGCCCACACGATGCTAATTTCTTATCCATCCATGCCAACCGATTGACCTTAGCAATTATAGCAAGATGGACAAAATATAGTACATGTAGAGGGGGTCGGTTGTGTGCATATTAATTGCTGGTGATGCAATAAACTGACATTTGTACAATAAAAATATTAGATCATGTTGGCCAGGATATTGGCAGGTCGCTAGAGTGCTGTCATATCAGGTGCCCACCACCAGTTTAGTTTCTAAATCTACCCTGTCTCGAATTCGCAGAGGTGGAATGTGCCTTACTGCTCTGGTTGAGGGCATGGAGGAGCTGTTTCTTGCCGAACCAGCACGAGCACACGCTGGTCTGTCCTGGAGTTTAGGAAGAGCCGCAGGGCAGCAGTGCAAGATCTACTCTGGAGAAGCGAGGGCAGCGTCAGCACAAGTGTGGCCCCTGCAGCCCCACAGTGCACACAGAGCAACCTGGAAGCACGGCTCACGCATCTGACAAAAGGGAAGAGGCGACTGGCAGCAGGAAAGCAGAGGCTGCAGTATTTGCAGCACAGATACCTTTGGGATCTGCTAAACAAGAGGCAGAGGGTTTAGTCTGGGCAGGGAGCAACAGGATTTGGGCAAGCTTTCTGCAAAAGGAAGGCACATTAAAGCACTGGGTGCCAGGAAAAAGCATTCTCATTAACTCTCTCAGATAGCCCCCGCCCTATTTGATGCACCAGTGAATATTGTGGGTTCACGATTCCCCCCTACCCCAGGTGTGCATACCTAAGGACGGGTTTTTTAAGAGATTTGCAAAGGAATGGGAGACTCAAGAAAAAGCCTGAGGCCTTAGAGCGAAGACTAAAAATGACTCCCTTGCAAATGTCCTTCTTTAAGGTGCTACCCCCATTGTGACCATTAGAAAACAAAATATAGGCATGACACAGCAGGCGGGGTGACAGGCAGCCTTACCAGGGATTGCAGCAGAAGGGAGAATGTTCAAGCCAGGGGTGTGGAGACCCCGGCCAGTGATTAGGCAGGATGAATACTCAAAAAGCGATAGGAGAGACACATCACCAACAGGAAAAAGAGTTGGTTCCCCAGTTAGTAACTCTACCCAGGACAGAGTTCCATTAGACATAGCACCAAAGTCAGCAGGAAAAAAATGACGCACATCCAGAGGCTTCAGCTAGCTCTATAGCAGGCAGGTTTTCTTCAGTTACTGTGGATATCAAGAAAGAGTTTGCTGTTTCAGAAGCAAGCCAGGGTGAAATACGGAGCTTCTGTGATATCCTTGAGAAAAAAAAAGATCCCTTTTACATAAGATCGCAGACCCTTGAGAATACTGTTGGGATTTTGAAAGAAGATATGAGGAGTAGTAAGGTGGAAATTCAGGCCCTGAGACATGACGAGACAGAGATACAGGAGAAGGTGGAATAGTTGGAAAACAGCTCAAGAAGATATAAAATAAGGATTTTGAATGTCCTGGAGGGGAAGGAAGGTGATGACCTAAAGGCATTTGTTGTTTCTCTTATATAAGTAGGGGCCCAGATTAAGGTTAGTGAGGGAGATATAGCAAAGGATATCCAGAGAGTGCATAGAGATCCATTCATAACAAATCTCAATAGGGTTAAACCCCAGAAGATTCTCCTTAACTTTCAGACTTTTGCTTTGAAGTAAGAAATTCTCTCAAATGCATTGACAATGAAGACATTAAGTGGGAATTAATTCTCCTTTGAGAGTAGATCTGACTTATTTCGAGCCATCTTAGATATGCAATGGGAGTTGGGGAAGTATCTAGAAGAATTTAAAAAGGTAGGGGCCACGGCATAGCATAGATATTCTGCTTCTTTAAGTCTCATGCACAATAACAAAATGCACAACTTAAGAAGTCATTGATGAGTTGTTAGAGACTATTAAGAAGGGAGGAAATAAATCTAACCTGACGATGGTGGGCAAGATAGTATTATGGGTGAGAGTGTTATTGTAGGTTATTGCTCGCCCCTTCTAGGGAGGCAGGGGGTTCACGACTATACTCACACTTTCATTTTTGGTGGTGGGCACTCAGTGGCGCACCAAAACGGACTAACATCAAGCCCATGAGGAAGCAGGGGTGGGTGCTCCAGGGTGAGTGGGGGAGCAGCCGAGGACAGGTGGGGGAGCTAAAAAAAAGAAGAAACAAAAAGAAGAAAACATATATATTAGATCATGTTTGATCAAACTCTACAATCATTGTCATTTCCCTGCCCCTCCATGATTTTATTTTGAAGCTCCTAATCCCAAAAAAGTTTGCAAGTGGGACAGTCATGTATCCTTGCCAGCATTGACGATTAAATATTACAAATACTGAAGATGCCGGAGAGGTTGAGGATTGGACACAGAATTCAGTAAAATAATAATTTACTTTGAAAGTCCTTACCAAATTGTAGCATGATTATCACAGGGTCGCACTGACAGAATGGAGCGTGATGGAATAATTGGGCTATTACAGTATAAAGAATGAAATCCATTTCTTGAAATGTATTCAGATTTTACAGAAAGGACGTCAGTACAGTAGCCCGAATTGTACCGCTCTGTATCGGTGAGCGTATAAGTAGGTGAGCGGGCTCAGCACTCCCCAGAAGATGAAATATCGCAAAAAAGTGCCTTTTAAGTCACATGCAGTGGGAGTCTAGTCTGCAATACAAATGCCAGCTTCTGCCCTTTAAGGTAGCATAATGTTCAGCGCATGGAACATTGCTTCTATTACATCCCATTGACCTTGAGCACCAGACTCCTAGCCAGCATCATGAAACAATTCGGATATTAAATGTAATCATTAGTATGCATAGAAGCCTTCCAAAAATATAGCAAAATGTAATTATTTCACTTTATGTTCATTTTCTCATGTTTCTCACGCAATTGTTTTTTCAAAATGAATTGTTTCAGTTCTAATAAATAGGAGAATGCATGCAGCTATTCTGCAGGTCTATTTCCCGAGGGAACAGGATAATGATGATTGTGGCAGTTCCTCGGTATTTTAGCAGGTCAACTCTGACAGCTGAGCGGTGCTGGCAATTGCACTGGGTCGGTTGTGACTCACGCTGAGTAACAGTTTACTCAGGAAGGTACTATAGGGCACATGCATCAAGCTAATTACTGGTCACAAACGGGCCAATTTGCAGAACCAGCCCCTTTGAGACCGGTAATTAGACTTTTGGGAGCCCAAAGCGTTTTGTGGTTACCTATTTTGCGAATGCAGTTAGGGAATCATAATTTGCGAATGCCTAAATGCAATGCAAGAAGCATTCTCAGAATGCAACTGTGCATTAAGGAATCACAAATTACCATCAACTTCAGGCTGATGATAATTCACAATTCCTTAGAAAAATGCCCACAATTGCATTTTTCTAAGTGCCATATGGTGCATACATGCGCCACATGTGCATGCATGCCAATTTTGGCGGTGTATCAAGGTGGCCTTTTGGCCCCCTAGCACCCTCGAAATTGCATGGGCAATTTGCGATTACCTTTTTGGTAATCGCAAATTGCAAATGGTTTCCCATTCATTCTGATGGGCCTCTAGGCCCATAGGAATGAATGAAGGCATTTCCATAGGGAATAGGGAATGTGTAAGAATCACAATTTATTTAGCGATTCCTACATGCATAAGGAATTGCGATTCCTATATAGTGATTCCTAAATAATCGCTATTAAGGAATCGCAATTCCTTATGTTGATGCATGTGCCCCTATATTCATATACTGCTTGTACAATAAAGACACACTGATCATACCATTAAATAGTACAATGTTTTGGTCAGGTATTAAATACACATAAAAGTCAAGAACATAGTTGCAAATACTGATTTTCTGGAAAAAAATGTACTTCATTTTTTTATTTTGATTAATACGCCTTCTACAGCGTAATGTTCTTTGCTCATTGATAGTATAATAAGTAAGAACCTGCAATCCCTGTTTAAAATCCTGTCTCAATTTTCCTTATTACGGTTGAGTTGTGACGTCTTTGATAACCTGTAATAAGAGAAAGGCTTTGCTGCTTAACTGTAATAAGTTATAACAGTTGAGCTGTGACATCATATTGCTTCCTGCCAGAATCAGCACCCAAGGTGAAAGGCAGGCCTTGGACCATAACTAAAGGGTGCCGACTAAACAAGGGAAAATGCAAACGGACTTTTTCCACTTCTGATCTGTTTTTTATTAAATGAGCAGTGATCAACAGAAAGGACATAATGTTGGCAACTTGTATTTATTTTGTGCACTCTATCAGTCTTTACCAGAGAGATAAAGTCTCTCTACATGTTCTTGCACATTGTAAGCTATGGTATGTTTACACTGATTTATATAAACTGATTCTAATTGTTCTTTTGCATCAAATTGCTAAATTCATTGTGGTGTTTTTAATTTCACACTGCAGATTCTTCTTTTATGCTTCATGTCTGTAGCCCTACTGTCTCCTTTATATCAAAGAGCAATACACCAAGCACTTAATCAGTTTATGGGTGGGTGAGGATTTGACCATGTATTATCCGGAATAAAAGAACCCCTGTCATATAGTAAAATAATGTTGCAAGTGACCTCAGAGTTCCATGTCCTTAAAAAGAACCTGGACTTCAGCTTCATTCCGTTCTATGATCATGGAACTCCTCAGAAGCTTGTAATATGCTTATATTGTATAGAGAGGGAACTTTATCCTAGAAAGTTGACACAGGAGGCTAGTCATACCAGAAACTATGTTGATGACCATTATAACTAAGACGTTTGAGAAGGAATGAAAGAGAACTGTGACAGAGCTGAACAGAATCCTCAAAGCATATGGAGGCAAAAAGGGGTTTTGAAACATTATGTTACTACTAAGACTATAATGTAAACTAGAGATGAGCAACATTTAAATTTTATTCTGCAATCCTAGGTTGTCTTGAATGACATTAGTGGGCTCCACCACAAATAAAACTTTGCAACTTTAATGTTTTTTCACAATTGTTTTGAAGGTTAAAAAAATGGTAGTTTGCAGACGGAAATCTTTATTGCTTCATCCACCTTTCTGGAGTGTAGCTCACTATCAAAACATGATTAACAGCTCTGAGTCATAAACTCAGAAATATATTTCTGTAGGCGTACAGCTACATTTGGAGTACATTATCCACAGTTTTGTAATTCTCATACAGACTTGCTTGAGGACTGCTGGGAAGAGGTATATTAACATTTTCCAGGAGTACCAACAAGTGTACGTACATTCACACACCTAAAGTTAACAGGTGCACGTTAACACATGTAAATATAAGGTACACTTGCCTTTGTACAATTTAATCTTTGTTTTTGTTTCTTGATGGATATTTCCTTACAGAAAAACCTTTCCTTATACCCCTTCTATTTCATTGGTAATCCATATCTTTCCTATACTTGATAGTTACTTACTTGTGTCCTTGACAGGACTAAATCTCTGATGCATTCTGGGGCTGAATCTGCCTACTAAAGGTTTGTAAGTATTACAAAAGTTACAGATTTCAGCTACAAAGGACCTAATTACGTGCCCGGTTACATTGCATCTGGTGATACAGGGATTGCAGTTATAAGTGGTAGGATGTATGATATTTGTCTCACCTGGTAATTCACAGGTGTGATAAGGTTCACAACCCCAGTTACATCTCAGGAGGCCGAACCCAAACACAAATTTAAGGTGTGAAAAGGTCTGATAAGTATCTGATGTATATCAGGAAATTGGGAATTCGGTGCAGTATGCATCAAAAATCTCATGTTTTTCCTTCTTACCAAAAAATAATCTCAGGATAGGTGCTATTTATTATGAGTATAAATTCTAAACACTAGGGAATTAGATTTTATCAGCTGCAATAAATGCTGACTACTGATCTGGGTCCCAGGTAATATGACTCTGCAGGAGGTTTTCCCATTCCAGGAATGCTGATAGTCCATCCATATAAAAGTAAGCCTAAGATTTCACCATACTGTTGTAGTATTACAGGTGGGTATTTCATTTTACAGATGGAAATTCAAGTTCAACGCAGCAGCTAAAATACTTGAGTCATTCAGGCCTTTGACTCCAAATAGTCCATTATAAGTGGTACGATAAGCAGCACATACAAGCAGAACACTGGTCATGATTACCCTAGCATTTATTTTTGATAAAGATGTTGTAATGTAGTCAGTAGCTCCCCAATAATGACAGGAGGCACCGTTGATATTCAGGGCATTTATTTGCTAACTCGCATCAGAGAGCGCCGAGCCGCTGCTAGCTCCCGGCTCCGGCACTCGCGCTCTTTTCTCTGGGATGCGCGCGCATCGCCAACATGGCCGCGGGCGCGTAGACGTCATCACGCTACGCGCGCCGTCTAGAGCGCTAACACTACATATCTCCCCTTTTCACACAAATGAAACAACATGAAAACTATAGTCCATCACTCATATCATAGTCATGGAACCTGGATGGTCTCACCACCGCTCTCCCCCCTCGGGTGCGTCTTACCGGGGTGTCTGTGTCTCCTCTCTCCTGAGTCTCTCCGATACCTCCTCTTGGGCTCGGTTCAGCTGGGCTCCCCATTGATCTCCTCGCATTCCTCTCCATCTCTATTCTGTGGTCGCTATTACTGTCCTGTTCCTCACTCGAGCCTCCCTCTCCTGTGTCCATGTCCATGTCGGAGAGCTCAGTTCCCTTTTCAAACCCCGCTGTTCCTTCCTGCTCCTGCTCAACAGAGTCCCATTGTACTATTCTGTTGCATCTCGCCATCCGGTCTTGCGACCATACATTTCCATCGCTTAATAGTGCGGCTCTATCGTACACCTCCTTGACCTGAAGGGGTTTACTATACTTGCTGTCCCCCTTTCTTTGTAATGTCGCCAGCTTGACTCTCACCCATTCGCCTTTCTCCAATCCCGTATCTCTCACATTCCTATGTAAGTTGTAGTACTTGCCATAGACTGCTTGTGCTTTCTCCATATTTGCATGAACCACTGCTGGGGACCATTGGCTGGTCACTGTTTTCTCCTTCCACACTCTGTTGTCCCTCGTGAAGGGTTCCCGGCCCCTCAATATTTGGAAGGGGCTGTACCCTGTCCCAGTGGGGGTGATCCTGTACGCCCATATCATTTTCCATATTTCCTTCTCCCAATCCTTGTCACTCATTATGGCTGACTGTACCGATCCCATCACCACTCTGTTAAAGCGCTCGACTAGCCCGTTCCCGACCGGTTGGTATATGGAAGTGTGTTGGGACAGGATTCCATTTCTCTCCATGAATTTAATCCATTTCTCTGAGGTGAACTGAGGCCCATTGTCACTTAATATGGATTTGGGAATGCCTTCTCTTACGAATGTGTCATCCAGGAATCTTAGAATTGTCTCTGTGTCCATTACTTCTGCCACCTTCACTTCCGGCCACTTGGAGTACCTGTCTATGAGGACACACACGTACTTTTGGGTCCCTTGTCCATCTACGATTGGGCCCAAGATATCAATAGACAGCTCTTCCCACGGGTTCTTAGGGGAGTCAAACTTCCCCAGCGCTGGTCTTAAAGGCTTAAGTGTTTTGTCCGCTCCTTGGCACTGGATGCATTCTCTGACGTACCGTTCCACTTGCAAGTCCATGCCTGGCCACCAGTATCCTTGTTTGGTCCGTAGTTTCATCTTTCCAATCCCCAAGTGTCCTTCATGGAGTGCTGCTAGCAATCTCAGAACAATTCCTGCTGGGGGAATGACCTTGTCTCCTCTGTATACGAACACTCCCTTATCATCTACTGACAGTTCCTCCCTGACTTCATAGTACTTTCGTAGATTTTCCTTGAGGTGTTTCTTTTCTGGCCATCCATTCACTATGCACTCCTTCACCTCCTGTATGTCACTATCTTCTTTATAGGCTTCATCCCACTCTTGGTTGCTGATGACCCTTTCTTGGTCCTCCATCAATGCCACCATTTCCTCTCCAGCTTCTTTGTCTTCCTTTTCTGTTTCCATGACTACTGCCCTGCTCAGATAGTCAGCCACTTTATTCCGACTGGCCGGGATATACTCCACGTCGTATCTGTACTCCAAAAGCTTCAATGTCATCTTTACAATCCTGGGCGTGGCATTTGCATGCCCACTTGAGGTGAGTACTTTCACCAATGGTTTGTGGTCAGTTTTCAACTGGAACCGTGTACCCCATAGAAATTGTCGGAACCTTGTCATTGCCCACACTACGGCAAGCATTTCTTTTTCTATGACGCTGAACTTTTTTTCCGTGTCACTCAGTGTGCGGGATGCGAAACTCAATGTTTCCACTACTCCTTGTCCTCGGTCCTGCATTAACACCGCGCCGAGTCCCTTGTCGCTGGCGTCCGTCGTGAGCACCGTTCGACCTTGGGGATCGTACCCTTGCAGGGGCACAGCTCCTACAACGTCTCTTTTTATGCTTTCAAACTCCTGTTGTGTTTCTTCCGTCCAGCTGAACGGTGTCTTCTCCCTTGTTAGTTGTCTCATGTGGTGGGTCTTTGTTGCAAAATGATGAACAAATTTACTATAGTATTCTGCCATGCCTAAGAATGACCTGACATCTTCTCTGTTGGTGGGGGGTGGTGCGTCGCAAATTGCTCTCACGTTCTCAGTCTTTGGCGTGATTCCTTGCACCCCTATTTCATGCCCCAAGTAGGTCACTGATTCCATGCCCAGGCGGCATTTTTCCCACTCCGCCGTCAGGCCTTTTTCTTCCAGCACTCTCAGTACTTTGGTTAGCTTGGCATCGTGGTCTATTCTGTCTCGCCCCATTACTATGATATCATCCTGAAAGTATTGGATGCCATCCATATTCTTGAACAGTTGGTGCATCAGTTTCTGGAACACCGCTGCCGTCGATGCCAGTCCGAACGGCATGTGACAGAACTGATAGCATCCAAAGGATGTGATGAAGGACGTCAATCTCCTGCTCTCTGGATGTAACGCGATCTGGTGGTATGCTGAGGTTAAGTCAATGGTGGAGTACCACTTTATTCCTCTGGTTTTGGCTAGCATCTCTTCGATTCGAGGCAAGGGGAATTTCTCCACTACAATGTTCTCGTTGAGTTCGCGTAGGTCAACGCATAACCTGACCTTCCCACTGGGTTTCATCACCACCACGAGTGGTGCCAGCCATTCGGCGCACGTGATGGGTTCGATTATGCCCTTGTTCTCCAACTCTTGCAGTTCTTCCTGCACTGCCTCTTTCACGGCAAGGGATACATTTCTCACCTTGTGCGACACAGGTACTGCTCCTGCTTTGAGTACAATCTTGTGCGCAAACTTCTCCAGTCTTCCCACGGTGCCTCCAAATACCTTGGGGTACTCTTGCCTCCACCGGTCTAAGTCCGGCCAACTTTCCGGTTCGGTGAGCAATATCTGTACTTTCCCTCCAGGGTCCAGCTTGATGCCCAGGTCGCCCTGGTCCAACCATCCTAAAACTGATGGTCCCTTCTCTGAAACATACAGTTTGCAGAAGGCGCTGCGTCCCCTGAATTCGAACTTTAATGGTCTGAACCCTACCATGGGTATGCGATCTCCGTTGTACGTGACCGGCCTTATGTCCAGGCGCTCGAGTTCCGGGCCCAATGTTGGCTTGAACGTCTCGTTCCATACCGCCCTCTGGACTGTTGTGTAGGGCGAGACTGTGTCTGCCACTATGTTTATTGGTACTCCTCCAATCGTCATATCCAGCACAGGCTTGGTTGATCTCTTGGCGTCCACACTGAGTACTTGATCGTAGATGCAAAACACGGTGTCTTCCTCTTCATAGTTGTCCTCCCCCATGTCTTCTTGTCCCTGGTCTACAAATTTCACCATGTTCCTAGCAGACTTCCTGCGGCACACCTTCTCATAGTGCCCTACGATCCCACAGAACAAGCATTTAGCGCGAAACGCCGGGCATTTCCTGTCATGGGCCTCGTGCGCCAGGCTGCCGCACCTGTAACAGCTCTTCTTACTGCTTCCCATCTGTTTTCCCGGGGGTCCTGGATTTCCCTGCCATCTGTTTGGACTTTTCTGTGCGATCCCTTTGTTCTTGCCTTCTCTTCGGGGTCCTTCGTCCTCTATCCTGTTTGTCATTGGTCTGGCCACTGTCTCTTTTTTCGCCGCATCAGCACATCGCCTTGCTAATTCCGCCTTCTTGACTATCACCATGACGTCCTTCAGCGTGGCTTCCCCACTCGCCCATAACTTCTCCTGCACGGCTTTGCTCGTGGTGTGCATCACGATTTGATCTTTGATGAACTCATCCTGGAACGCGTCGTACTTACACGTGGATGCTAGCTTCCTCAACGCCGCCACGCATTCTTCCACCGATTCCCTAGTCTCTTGCTTTCTCTGTTGGAAGTTGTACCTATCAATAGAAACACAGACCGCGGGTCGGTAATGTTCGTTCAATTCTTCAATTGCATGGGCGTAGACATCATCGTCGGTACTTGCTCTTTGCTTGGGTACTAGATTTTTGAAAACTCTGAGCCCCTCCGGGCCTAGGTTATGTAACAATATTTGTTTCTTCCTCTTGCTCGTAAATTTCTCCTCATTTTCATCCTCCAGAACCTCGATGAAGTTGTCTATGTAGTCTCTCCAATCTTCCCACCTCATGAGGGGTTCCCTTGGTTTAGGTAGGATTGGTACGGGCGCCGTTGCTGATGATGCCTGGGCACACAAGTTTTCGTGCCTTTCCGAGGGGGCGGTCCCACTTCGGCTCTTGGGGCTGCCCGGTGAGTCGTCCTCCTCCTGCTTCTTAGGCTGCCGCTGGGGGCTTTTATTGTCTTCCCCTTCGCCTTTCCCTGAGGTCGCCAGCGCTTCTGCCCTTAGGGTGTATTGTGCAGCGGGGTTTCTCACTGTCTTACCCCTTTGCGTGTCCTTTTCAGCCTCTCCGATGTGCTGTCAGGCTCCTATGTAGGAAGGTGGGCTCTGCCACGCTCTCTGATGTTCCTTTTTTCCTGTGTTGCAAGTGGCCCCTTCGAGCGCGTCGTGCCGATTGGTCTCTGCTCCTGCCTGGGGTCCCTTGCTCGATATTGCCTGCTGCTTTTCCTTTTTTTCCCCGTTTTTTTTTCCATCCCACCCTCGTCGCCATTGTAATGTAGTCAGTAGCTCCCCAATAATGACAGGAGGCACTGTGGATATTCAGGGCATTTATTTGCTAACTCGCATCAGAGAGCGCCGAGCCGCTGCTAGCTCCCGGCTCCGGCACTCGCGCTCTTTTCTCTGGGATGCGCGCGCATCGCCAACATGGCCGCGGGCGCGTAGACGTCATCACGCTACGTGCGCCGTCTAGAGCACTACTACTACAGATGTTTCATTGTTCATGGTAGAGCAGCGTTTCTTCCTATTCCTGGATGAGATACTGGAACCTGCTTCATTGACTGTACATATTGTGGGAACAGGGGAGACTCCTCCAGAGGATTGTCGCCCCACCGGAAAAATACGATAATAATACGAATCTTATTATCATTTTATTTTTCATTATTGCTTATGTAAAGGTGTGGGAGGGGCAGGCTGCGCTTCCTGTAGAGCAGGGGAAGGAGTGGTGGAACTCTCCTAAGTGCGCAGCATGGCGTTTGGCCAGCTATCTTGATGTGGCCAAACCGTCATGTGCACTTGGCATGTTCTCCACCCAGGATGTGTTGTACAGCCTGGTGAAGAACATGCCCAGCCTCCCAATCCCTCTCTGAGCAGCGAACCATGGTGCTCAGACCGATCACAAGGCTGCAGTAAGGCAGCGTTGTGATTGGTCAGGGGAGTTGGGAGCCCGGGTGCTTCCTGTTTAATCGATCGAAGAGGACGAGGACGGAGAAAAGGTGGCTGCGGGGAAGGTGTTATTTTTTTTTCTTTTCCCCTTTTCTTCTGCCCAGAAGCAGCCACTACTGTGTGCTAATATAGAAATCAGCTTTGCTTATTGCTGATTCCTGTGGATTTTAAAGTAAAAGTTTCTGTAGTCCTGGATCCCAGCAGCTACTGAATTATGCAATCCAATCAAATTTCAGGAAAGAACAACCTCCATCATGGGCTGACAGCTTTGAAACTTTATATAAATTGTCATCTAAAGCTGAATAATAACAAGAATTGGCAAAGCCAATAGAGGTGTCTATATTTTGACTCCTAACCAAAATATTTAAAACGCACGGTTCAGTGAAAAATATAGAAAACGAAAAACAATTGCAATCTGCCACAACCCATTTATGTTATGCAGATTTGAAGAGTGCACTGTCATCAGGGAGGGTGTCATGGCAGTGAGCAGGTGTGAGTCTAGCTAAACCTAGGGCCTTGTGGGACTACTCAAAAAGCCAGGTCTTTAGATTCTTGCAGAATTCAAGAAGTGAGAGAGGCTCTTATGTGTCACAGCAAGTTGTTCCACACTTTAGGAGCGATGTAGGAAAAGGCTCGACCACCGGATCTGGTTTTCCATATGAGTGGGATGTTTACAAGTTATAGTTTGGACGAACGGATATACCTGAAAGGTTTTTGAAAAAGGATGCGATCATTGAGGTAGGCTAAGCTAGTGTATGTAGTGCCTTAAAGGTGTGGATGCAGAGTTTAAATTGTGCTCATTTGTGTATGGGGAGCCAGTGGAGGTACTTCAGGTCTGGGGTGATGTGAGTGCAGCATGGGAGTCTGAGAGTGATTCTGGCTGCAAGGTTTTGAATGGTCTGCAGCATTTAGGTGAGTTGTTTGTTGATCCCAGCATACAGAATGTTCCCGTATTCCAGCTTACTCTGTGACAAAGGCTTTTGTGAATCTTTTTCGGGTACTGATTGTGAGCGATTTGGAAATCTTCCTCAGCATCTTCAGGGTATGGAAACATGAGGTAGTGACAGCATTTACTTTGGCAGTCACATTGAGTTTGCTGTTGTTGCTTATAATCTTGATGTTCCTTGTGTGGCAGGTGAGTGTGGGTTTCAGGTCTTGCTCTGTTGTCCACTAGGTGGAGTCCTACAGTGAATTGCTCTTCCTTGAGATCACACTGTTCTTCTTGTCAGTGTTCAGCTTCAGACAATTGGCCTTCATTCAATAGGCAATTTCAGTCATGCAGGCTTTGAACTTGATCCAGGTACTAGGAATCTTGTTTGTGAGGGAGAGAATGAGCTGTGTGCCATTGGTGTACAAGAGGACGTTGAGTGGATCAGTGGCGAGAGGGATCATGTGCACGTTGAAAAGGGTTGGGGTCATGTATTGCAATGTAATCACCTCATTGGTGGCAGAATGATAGCGCAAACCAAATGCATGAGATGGGAGAAAGTCCTCCAGGCGGAGTCAAAGCCCACTCTATGTAAAAAATTGGTAACAATTGGTAATTGAGTTAGCTGTACTGTCAACCCACACCTAAATAGAAAGAAGATACACAAAACAGCAATACAGCTAGTTGGTCCTCACTCAGACAGCCTAGTGTTTTTTGCAAGATATAACCTATAATTGGTGTACATTTTAACTGGAAGGCTGGCTGTCGTCTTACATAGTAGTTAGTCTGCTCAAGGGAGAAACACGTAATAACTTCCTGGAGCCAAGACAGTTCATGAAGGTCTGTATCAATCCAACACTTCTAGACAAGTGACATACAAATTCCATGCAGTTAAACATATTGGGATTCAATTGCTTTGTAATGATAAATATGTGGTTGAGTCCAAACATATTAGCAGCCAGACATCTGGGCAGGTTAATGTTGCTCAATAGATTTAGTTAAAAAAGAAACTCCTCTATTGTGGTTAATTGTGGGAAATTACAAAACATATGCATCCGATCTGGATTATTGTACTGTAGGCACATAGATTGTTTGAAGAGATGGGCATAGATGTTGGCCACAAGCCTCTACAGACGTACAGTTGTTGAATGGAATAATTTATAGTCATAGTGCGGTGTGATTGCATGCAAATATTAGTTGATTTAATATAATGCACTGTATTTGAAAATACTTCCGGGAGCGATTTTCATGTAGAGCTAAATTATAGCCTTCGATATGATTAGTCTTTAGGAAAGCTCTTAAAATTTTGTGCAGTTCCAATTATGTAGGATTGGCAACATTTTCTGAGCAGTTACTCTAAAATTGACATATTTGACCCCCTGGGTATAAGGAAGATCATATCAAGCCTTTTTTCACCAAACAGTTGTTTGAACAGATGAATCCCATGCTAGACCTCAGAGAACCTATCTTTAATATTTGTAGACAAAGTCTTGTCATCAAAATAGGTGACTCATACCAGATTTGATGGATCGTCTAAGATGGTATTTGTCCTTCTAAATACAAATTAAGGCTATGTGAGTTTTTAATTATTTCTTCCTATAGAACATTAGAAGGTTATAAGAGAAAGTCTCTTGCACAGAAATTCCTGGCAGCATATGTAGTTCCATTTTTCTCTTATTCTCGCCATATCATAAGAATTGAGTTTATACAGTAGAGAAAGTGGGGGGAAAAAGTAAATTATTGTGTACACTGAATCTCCTGACAATATACCGACTAAATAAAACTGAACAAAGAAGAAATTATACTGTTTAAAGAAGAATATGCATAAGGTGTGAGCAAGTCTTTTTGAAAGTTATATATTGCACATTCAAGGGAACTAATTCCACTGAAGACAGGATGGCAATATATTCGGTAGGGGATACAACAAAGCCCAATTTTGGCAGCCTAAACTGAACAATGTAGGATTCAAAGAAACTTAGTCTCCCACAGGAATAAAGACAAGCCAGATACAATTGCTGAGCTTTTCTGAGGGTAGAATACATTGCTGTTCACTGGAGGATATCAGTTCCACCCCTGGAAGGTAGATAAAGTTAACTGCATATTTTGCCCTCGTGGCAAGAGGATCTACCTTGATGTCCTTGCACTGGTCTGGGGCTTTCTCAGTAGCTCTCTTTACAGCCTTCCACGGGCCCATGTCCCGCAAAGCTGAAGATGGGCCCACTGTTGCTAGAAGGGCCTTGACCCTCGCACCACCCCATCCCATCAGTGCCCCCCTCTCAGATGGTGGTGCTGTAGCAGGCAGTGAGCAGAGCTGCGCATATCCCAATGGCAGAGGACCCAGGGGCATCAGCCGCAGATCCAGGCAGAATCGAGGTCTCTTATTCCTGCAGCAGGCAGTCATGTAACGAGGTGGGTGCTAGTTTTACGTTAGGTTGCAGCTGCCATTTTAGTTGGGTGCCGCATCAGGGCCTCCATGGTCTCGAATGGTCTCAGGAGGCCAGCCCTCCAGTTTAAACCAGAGCCCCTCGCGCCGTCATCACAGGTGAGCTTCAACTCCTCTCCTGGCCTTCTGGACCCCCCTCCTGTGACTAGTGGTGGCACCTGAGCAGCCCGGGGACAAGAACAGCGCATTGAGCACATTAACAGCCACCATCTTGGCAATGCCCCCAGATACCTACTTTTTATAGCATTCCACAGCACATACTCCAATATGTATCGTTTTTAATTGAAGATGTGCACCAATGTACTTATCTAAATTTATAAAAATCCCCTTATCTCTCAAAAGGAAACTTTTAAAAGGTTTTCAAATCAACAGAACTTTGTGTAGCAAGATTTGATAAGCTAACCTAACCGATCAACCAGAAATGATGAGCTTAATAGTTGTTCTGTGTGTGCTACAGATGTTTTGTTGCCTTATTTCATTTGAGCTTTTTTGGGGTAAGTGGAACTCTCAGAATTTAACTCCGTGGAAATCTTTGGAGTTACTCAAAAAAAATCTGCATGATTCCGCTGAGTTCTGCCCAACACGGAGTTCCTACTTGAACGCTGCCCTCCCTCTGAAAACTGTTATTCGGAGAGAGCCTCAACCCCCTGGATGACATCATGTGCATTATCTGTGCACACAAATGCATGAGCACGAGAAATTGCAGATCTTAGGGACTGCATTACAAGACCACAAGGGAGACTTAAACATATCTCCCACGTCCCACTACTTCAAAGTTGCACGCACCTATTATGTATAGGGGCAGTGTGTACATCAAATTGGGTTTGTTTTCATGCTATGGGGTTGCTAAAGGCAACCCATGCCATGAATCTGACAGCTCCACCACAGGCTCATGGTGAGCAGGAAGTTTGGACCCCTTTGTTGTGTGCCCTAACACAAGCATTTAGTATGGGCAAGCATTGGCAGTGAAGCAATTTAATTGGGGTGTAGCAGGCTCCGGTGACAATGCACCTGCTGCACTAATCAAAACATCTCTGCACCACCCAAAGGACTGCCTCTTATTTCAGCCAGTGTGATCAGCTGTCACCCAGTGCCCGTGCTCAAACTTTGGCCACATTAGACCTCTGGTAGATAAATCATTAAAGGACCGGAAATAATGTGCTAAAGAAAAATCCACCGACATCACTAACCACGTGTCGCTGCTGTCAAACCAGTGGAGTGCTTAAAAACCCAAGAGATTTAGGCAGGCAGCTTCAGCCAATAGGCGCAAATTCTTCTGTCATGGACTGATACTTTTTTAACTTGTCATTACTTAACTACGCTGCTAAAGTGCTCTGGTTGAGTTACTTACACCTGCCCGGAAGCTTCAAGAGCTTTGACTGCATCATGTGCCATAGTGTGCAACACTGGGACCTGGAAAACATCTATCTTGTTCAACCGAGGGCTCGTCCTAGCATTAGTGTCATGTTGTCTGTGCACAACTTTGTGCCGCCAAGGCATATTTCCAGGCCATGGAGTTCAGTGCATTCTGGGAGTTGTAATAAAGTTTTCAAAAAAACAATCAGACTGTCTGTACCAGAATGCAATGGGTTAAAGAAGGAAAGTACTGAGCTGGAAACATGGCATTCCATTACTACATGCCATGTTGGTAACATGTTGGCAAGTGTCATTCATATGCCCACTTTATCACCACTCATATCTCCCCTTGAAACTCTTCCTCACCTGCAGGGAAACCTGAGGGCTACAATGATGGCACAGGTCAGGCTGATGCTCCTACACAACAGCTCTGGTCTTCGGGTCATCTGAGACTGCAGCACCCACTTCGCAGACTTCATTCACACATGCCTAGCCATGCCAGAAGCAGGGGAGGAGTGTTACCTCCACGGGTGGGCCAGCGAACCCGGACATAGGAGCATGGAAGCACTTGTCCAAGTCTTGTGCCATGGACACAAAGAACTGAGAGCAAACTTAAAGGCTAAGTCCCAAGCATGAATGTAAACATGGTGGCCATCTTACTTTAATTATCTCCTTACGTTGAATAGTGGCACCCGGGTGAAGAAGAGGTGGGCGCCAATAATCTCCGCTGCGTGGAGGTGTGCAGAGTTTTTGCCAAACTCTGCGCTCAAGCGGCAAAAACTCAGTGGATTCAGCCGGTGGAGCAGTTTACTGCTCAGGCCTACTTTTCATCACTTAAGTATTTAAAATGGTATAATTTACAATTATTTCTGTGTTGTTTAGATTTTAACATAATATCAAGCAACATTTTGAGATCCCTGTGAAACTACCAAATCACCAGTAAAATTCAACATTTAAAGCTAAAAAGGATTGAATAAACTGGAATAGTCTTTCTATTCCTATCATCTGAACAAACCTAGCAACAGACACAGTTCTTCTATGGCAATTAATTAATATTCTACAAAAAAATATATAATAAGAGTTTTATATAAATAATAATAATACGTCCTTGGTCAGATCATAGGCATTACAATTCAGTCTATCAACTTCAAGTCATTAATTTATATGCTAAATAAATCTAGAAACAACATTTGAATGGATGTGAACTGAATTATAATTGAAAAGATATTAAATACTTCCTGCCTAAATATAGAATAAGATGCTTCAAATGTCATAGCTTATCTAAAGAGCATGCTTCCATCTCAATATATTTTGGCGAACTGCTCTCAAAGTCACTCTTAAATGACTGACATTCTACTTGAAACTGCTGTATTGTGTTTGAGAAGGTTATCTGCACCAAAGAATACCTTCAATCCAGCAATGTCTACTATATATATAACATGCATCAATGATTATTAGTTGAGCCCTTATTGCCATCAGGTGTCTGGATCTGTACTCCCGTCCTGTTCTGCAAAATCAAAGTAAATTTCACATCTTCATAAAGGATCAACGTTTTTATAGAAAATTCCGAGGCTGATCATGATATAAGTGAAATGGCAAGAACGAATATTTTGTATTATTCCTGAAAGTTTTTATTCTACACTCTTGCATTCTTATAATTTTGGGAAATAATTACTTGCAACCTGAAACGGGTGAAAGCATATCATTTTCACTTGCAGAATCACTTTTTGCAACCACGTTGTTAAAGGACCCAGTAGAGGAAATCAGGAGTAGCACCATACCAAGAGAGGAACTGTGAACACAAAACACCAAGACAACCAGAAAACAAGTAAACCTTTGACCGAAGACACAATCGATATAATCCGAGGCTTAGAAGGAATGCTAATAACTTCTAATAGCTCCGTTTTGCAGTCTGTAAACACAGTAAATACCGCATGGTGCCATTAACTAATTTAATGGTGGTACACAGTTTGTGATCCATGGATGGATAATAGCAGGGTTGGCCTTTCTCGGATTTATTTTTGTGACCTGTTGACCACACCAACTATCTTAGTTATCTTGAGGTTAATACAGAAGAATGTGTCTGGCTTCTTCAAAAGATTACAGACTACCCAGCATTATGTTGTTTGCTGGCTATGTTCACACTATATAGGTTCCCATACCGACATGTTTATGGGAAGATGGATTTGTATCACATTTTCAAGTTCAAATGTTTCAGCTATGATTTTAAGTTTCATTGACAGTAAAACCAGTGTCATAACCAACGTTTCATTTTAAAGAGCCTTTAAAGTGTATCGATTGCCTATGTAACAGGTCACATTTGAGCTCTGTCCAGTAATGTCTTTAGACTATTGTAAGGTTTACTAAACCTTCCCTAATGTATTTTTCCGAATTAACCATGTCTATGGTGACTCAATTTGGTTATATATATTTTGCTCTGGACTTCCTATTAGATAGTGTTACTTCATACACCATTGCCAATTAGCCATTGCATAATATTTATAAACCTAACAGTATACATGATTTTCTAATTCTGTTGCTTGTTTTTTTCTTGATCAGGTTGTGATCTAATTCCAGTGGAGTACCTTCGATGGGGTGACCCTGAACCAATTGCAGCTGTGGTGTTTGCATGCCTGGGACTTTTGGCAACCATGTTTGTGACAGCAGTTTTTATTCTTTACCGGGATACTCCAGTGGTAAAGTCATCGAGCCGAGAACTCTGCTACATAATCCTAGCAGGCATCTGTTTAGGTTACTTGTGCACATTCTGTCTCATTGCAAAGCCTCAGTGGATCTATTGCTATCTGCAGCGAATTGGTATTGGCCTCTCACCCGCAATGAGCTATTCAGCACTGGTAACTAAAACCAATCGTATTGCGAGAATTCTGGCTGGGAGCAAGAAGAAAATTTGTACCAAGAAGCCAAGGTTCATGAGTGCCTGTGCTCAACTGGTCATTGCTTTTCTATTAATTTGCGTCCAGTTGGGCATCATCGTTGCTCTCTTCATAATGGAGCCACCAAATGTGATCTTTCATTACCCAAGCATACGGGAAGTCTATCTGATATGTAACACCACCAACATGGGTGTCGTGACTCCACTTGGTTATAATGGATTGCTGATCCTAAGTTGCACCTTTTATGCGTTCAAGACAAGAAATGTCCCAGCTAACTTCAACGAAGCAAAATATATTGCCTTCACGATGTATACAACCTGCATCATATGGCTGGCCTTTGTCCCAATATATTTTGGAAGCAACTACAAAATCATCACCATGTGTTTCTCAGTAAGCTTGAGTGCCACAGTGGCGCTCTGCTGTATGTTTGTGCCAAAAGTGTACATTATCCTTGCCAAGCCTGAAAGAAATGTACGAAGTGCATTCACCACATCCACTGTGGTCCGTATGCACGTGGGGGATGGAAAGTCTTCTTCAGCCGCCAGCCGATCGAGTAGCTTAGTGAACCTTTGGAAGCGAAGAGGATCATCTGGAGAGACACTGAGGTAAATAGATTATTACATGTGCTTGCTACGGACAGTGAGTTTGAAATGTCTTGTTGAAAATATATGTATATATGTATATAATTTGAGCAAAAAATTATTGACATTTTGAGTTTTTTTATGATGTGAGGAATACAAATTTTGATAGTGTGGCATGTATGCTACTAAACAATTATAACCACTCTTAATGCTTTATAGAGTTAATGACAACATAGTTCACTATTTTGTAAACAATATCTGTAGATTGGTAGATCTAGAAGCAAACTAGCAAGACAGCTGTTTCACATACATGCATTACTGCACATAATATATAATGTGGTCTTTCTCAGACAAATGTGATACTTATTTGAACAGATCAAAGCATTCAATGGGTGAAACACATGGGTACTCCTCCTGACCACTTGAGCTATGTTTTCATCTGAAAAATGTATATGTTTGATCCCCTATCATTACTCCTAGTTTTAGAGCACATTTTCGACTGCAAGGAACAATAGAGACTCTTTAGAGTACTTCTGGAAATCTGCACCAGTCATATGTTTTCAGGAGCACCAACAAAGATACAGGTCAAAGCATTTATGAGTATGGGATGCAGTGTACTTTTTTACATACACATACATGCCTTTGTGAAATGCACGGGAATGTACAATTCCCTACTTATAAAGTGCCAAGAGGCCGCAGTCCTTTCTGTTATTAGGAAACAAGGGAACCCAAAGGAAATTTACTAGGGACCTTGGGCGTTAACTTTTTACAAAAAACAGTGGACCCTAGAGTTTGTAAGGATCAGGTTAAGAATAGACATACACTAGATAGTTGGTATGTCCTTTGTCCAGCCGGACAGGAATTTATTAGGAAAATTCAGCAGCCAGCCGATCGAGTAGCTTAGTGAACCTTTGGACTAATTGTATGTGCATATCCCCTGAATATTTCTGTTTTATGTCCGTCTCTGTTTTTGGGCTAATTCACGAAAACATGCAAGATTACATAAACAAGTACTTCAGAAAAGCTACTCTAGGTATAAAATTAATTCATGAATATGCCTCTCTGTAATAAAGTGCACATGCATAAAATAACTGCTACGTCACAGCTTGTTGCATCAATACAGATGTGTGCTAATTTAAAAAAAAATACAAAACTTTTGCATGGAAAGAAAGCCATTTCTCCACAGTTGCCAGTTTCTGTAGTAGATCTAGCTTTTGACTGCTTGAAAGATCAACACCGGTCTTGTTTTCTAGTAGATCTAAAGTAAACAATTTCATTTAGATTTTGAAAGTTATGATTTCCTGAGGTTGGCAGTTCTATTTAAAAATGACAAAGTAAATGCAATTTGTATTCGTACAAAAGAATGAGATGTTTATTTGGGGAATAGAGGTTTCGAAACCTTTATTTTACAAGTTGTTGTAAAATGCTACCCCAAACCAGAGCTCCCAGTGAATTCAAATAGCGGTGTGAGGTTCCCTTGGCCTTCCATGATAGAAAAAATTAACAAATGTGATGAGCCTTCAAGTAAGAGCCTTCTACACCTTTGGACCTAACCATAGAAGACCAACTCAAGCAAGAAGGGCAAGGTGGAACCCTTTTATCTCTTTGGAAAGAAGGCTAGAGCTGCAAATGTCCTACTGATCATGGTGTGCTATCTGTTTTTAGGACATATGAAAGGTCAGACATTACCTGTACTTTGTAGCGTCTCCCTCTCAATACCAGCCTGTGTTATCACCTTCACTCAGATTACTTAGCAATAACTTCCTTCACTTATTGGCAAGATCAAATTTAACTCTCACTTTAATCAAGGTCCAATCAAGGCATTGGAGACACCTGCTCCAGCATGGTCTTTTTATAATACTTAAGAACTCATTGCAAGTCATGTCATTCCAGTTGGTGTGAAAAAGGATGCATTGTGCAGCAATCTAAACAAGGCATGTCTGAACCCACCATGCCCTAACAAACGTGCGGCCACATGCATCAATGTTGCCGTTTGCGAATCCTTAATTGCGAAAATTAAGGAATCGCAATTAAGGATTCGCAAATGGCAATGCATGATTAATTCGCATTTTTTTTAGCGATTCAGTATTTTTCCTTAATTGCGATTCACAATTTGAGAATCGCAATTAAGGAAAACCCTTCCCATTGATTCCTATGGGCAAATTGAAAATGCAATTTCAAGGGTGCAGGGGGGGTCCAAAGAACCCCTCCCTGCACCCCTGAAATTAAACTTAACTGCAATTTACACAAACACATGTCCCAAGGACATGTGTGTGTGTAAAATGCAACTTTCAAAAATGCATTTTTGTGCATGTTTGAAGGTTTTCGGTAAATTAGCACGAGGTTCAACCTCATGCTAATTTACCCCTTCCAAATTGAAAATTTGCAATTTAAAAATGATCATGCATTGCATTTCAGGAATCTGAAATTGCGATTTCTGAAATGCAGTCGCAATTTTAGAAAGCGCAACATGATTACGATTCCTAAAATTGCAAAATACATGATGCATTGCAATTTTGATAATTGCATTCGCAAACGGCCGAAAATTGCGATTCGCACCGTTTGCGAATGCAATTATCGTTGATGCATGTGCCCGTTAGATCCACCTCTATGTTTTATTTAATTGTCTGCATGATATCTTTTGACTAATCCAGGGGACTAAATTGACTCATTGGATATCTTGTCAGACTCCCATTCGGATCAGTGCACATAACCTGTGCTAATTCCCAATGGTAATGATGTTCTTAAGCAATCCATTGGTGGATGCAGATAATTTTCTACTTTTCAGTATGGTTTGGCCATGTGCAGCATTACATTTAAACCAGATTTCGAAAGGATATTAACGCATTACACACAGATGTATTTAAGTTTCTGCCTAATACGATATAATCAGTTTCGCTGTGCCCGCACTCTTCAGAATTTCTAGCATTCCCAATATGATTTTCCGCAGCGACTTTGATCATAATCTATGTCTAAACATTGGCTTGTCTCAGTCAGTCTAACAGCATATATTATTACCCACATGCAAATGATAACCTATTTTTTCCTTAAAGTTTAGGGTTTGCTGGTGACCACATCTGCACTGTTACAACAGTGAATGGTTTTAATCAGCATCTGTAAGACGTACCAGTGGCTGAACTTAATATTGACCAGACCATGGTTACCTTTTACCTTGTTACCTTTTGGCATCAAAGCATAGCACATTGCTCTGCCATGGTAAAAATAGTGAAAATCGGTGTCACTTCCTAAGCCAGTGTCTGTTTGTTTCTTCCATCTCAAGATTTTGAATTAAATCCCCCTAACCTCACTGCAAACGTTGAGTTTTATAAATTGCAACTATTTTTGGCATGTTACTTGTTTAAGGCAATGCCTATCATTTGAAACTGGCCATGAAACTTTAAGATTTCTTTCAGCTAGTTCAAAACAGTGTGTCACATCTTCTTTAAGGTACAATGAAATATATTTGTGTGCCCTACCTACTGCACAAGGTAAGTCCAGATAACAAAATGTAAAATTATTGGCATTCTTTAACTGTCCTTTTCTAGAGAATCTTTACAGTTTCTAAAGGAGAAACTAGTTTAACACACTCCAGGACATTTCTCGAGCTTTTACCCAGTGCCTACTTGAGTGCCTCAGTTTGACAAACATCAGAAAGGAAACATTGACTTCTATGTACTGGTAATATTTGTATATAAGAGTATGCCATTCTGTAAGTAATTGGGTTATTGGTTGAGGGGAGTGGAAGCACCACTCAGGCAACAACCACAATCCTTGGCAGGCTGAACCTCAAAAGACACAAAATGAATGTGCGCTTAACTCTCCAGTAGCTTACAAAGACGATCAGGCTTAACTTAGAGACAATGTGTAAAGTATTTATGCAGCACACAAACTGTAGTAAAGTGAAAGCTCTAGACATGAACAACCCAAAACCAATCTAGAAAAATAAATTACATCTTGATAAAATTATGCCAGAACAACAAAAATGCAATCAATTGAAGCGGAAATTTTACATTTTGATGTTTTTCATGAAAATAGCACTTGAAACCACAAGGGACAACTTGTGGTCATCTGGTGGTACTAGACCGGGGAAATTCACAAATTCAGGCTGACCACAATGAAGCGTGGGTTGGATACTTGTACCAGGTTAGGTCAGCTGAAAAGTTACCTTCTCAAGTCCGGCGCAAAGAGTTCTGTTCGTGTTGGAGGTGACTTTTGGTGCAGAGATCAGGTCGATCATTGTGGCCAATTGTTGTTGTGCAAAGTTCTGGTCGTTGCTGGATCTTCACTTTGGTGGTCTTTGTGGGCTGTTGTTGTAGCGTGAAGTGTATGTCTTGCATTGTCCGTCATCACAAGTGCAGTCAGGATTTTTGCCTTTCCTTCTTAGAGGAGCTCCAGCTGATGGCAACCAATGGTCCAGGACCTGGGGGCACCTCTTGGGGATCAGGACTCTCTCCAGCAGAGACCAGCAGCAGGGCTGAAGCAGGTCCAGCAGGTCTCGTTGCAGCTGGTCAGATGGGCTGTTGCAGGGAGGCCCCTGAAGCTTGTTGGTTGGTGTAAGAAAATGTAAACTTTCTAAAAGTGGCATTTTCAAAATTGTAACTTAAAACCCAACTTCACCAATAAAGAGGATTTTAAATTACAATTCATTTGTGTGTAAACAGTACATATCTATCTGCTCCCAGTCTAAAGTAAGCACTTATTAAGTGTAATATGGTAACCCATTCTTAGTCAAGGAAAGAGTATTGGACCCGGTCTTTTTTACAGGGTTATCCCCAAACTCTTTGCCTTCCTATGCCTATTTTTCTGACCTTCTTTTTGTTCCCTTTAGGACCCTGGGCCCTTTACCACTGCTAACCAGTGCTAAAGAGCATGCACTCTCTCCTCTAAACATGGTGTGATTGGTTTACACCTCTTTTGCATATTTCATTTACTTGTAAGTCTCTTGTAAAGTGGTATACCATATACCCAGGACCTGTAAATTAAATGCTAAGGGCCTGCTTCACTGCTTGTGCCACCCAAAGATGTAGAATTTCAAACCTGTGTCAAGCAGGCCACTTTAGGGCCTAAATGCTCAGTGTACCGCCTCTATGATTTGGCATTTAATCTACTTGCCAAGCCCTAAAATCCCCTTTTATTACACAAAGGTCACCCCTAAGGTAGGACCTAAGGAACCCTGTGGTCAGGGTGCTGTGTAACTAAAATGTAGGACATGTGCATTATGTGTGGCATCTCCTGGTAGAGACAAGCAGCCTATTTTGTTTCTCGTTGCTGTGAGGCCTACTCCTCTCGTAGGCCAGCATTGGAAATTACCTTGTGTACTGTTAAGTGGCACTACCTGATCTGAAAGGAGTGGTGTTGCCAAGTTTGGTATGTTTAGAATAGTAGTGTCAAATCCTGCCTACTGGTGTAATTGAATTTTGCATTACTATTTTCGAAATGCCAAAGTAAGCATTTCTCTCTGTGCTTATGACTCTTTGTGCATTGCAGCCTGACTGCAATACACATCTAGGCCTGGGTGACAGGCTCTGTGCATACTTTCCAGACAGCCACAACACAGGAAGGCTTGAGTGAAGGCTTGAGTGTAACAGGGGTTACATCTGCATTAATCTGCATACTGATGGTCTTCCTGGACTGGGAGAGGGAGAGGTTGTTCACACTTTATATTTTTATAGGTTGTGTCCTGCCCTCACACAAAGGGCTTATTTACTCCCTGCTTATGTCTTGAGCCAGGGCTTGGTTGAAAGGGGAGTGTTGTGCACTTGAAAGGGTTCCTTTGAAGTAACCCCTGTGATCAAAGACATTTTGGAGTATGAGTACAGGGGCTCTGACCCCGTGTGTTTTGAAGCACATTTGGACCTGAAACTAAACCTCTTTCAGAATGGACTGCTGCACTGATTAAAATACTCATCTGGACGGACTGCTTTTCTGTTTGTTGCCCTGCTGCCTCCTAACTTCTCTGCTGCTCAAAGGACTTAACTGGACTGCTTTTCTGCTTGTTGCCTTCTGCCTACTGCTCCCTGACTCTGGTATAATCAGACACTGTGTGTGAGTTGTAACCAGATGCTGCTGGCTCTACAAACTTCCACATTGCCAAAGTACTGCTGGGCTGCCAGGAGAAACTGCCATTCTGCTACCTGCCAGATCTGCTGGCTTGCTACCTTTCTTTGTGCCCCGCATAATGTGCTCTCCAAGGGGCTTGTTAGCTTGCCCCCTGTTCTCTCAAGGTCTCAGGGACAGCAGAGACCTTGTTGCCTGCTCCTTCCAACATTTCTGCACAGGCCCATTTTGCTTTGACTTGATGGAGCTAGGAACTGCATGACCATATTGCTCGAGTGTCTACTGGTTTCAGCACTCTTTGCACATGAAGGGTAGCGCTGCCTCAGTGCCTACTGGCTTTAAATCTGCCTTGAACATATTTCACCTTCCCAGATCTACAGTGGATTATGGCGCCCCAGGTGATGTAGCTCCCAGAAGCCGCACTCTAACCTTGAGTGGACGCAAAGTGATGAGAAAGACATTAGTGTCTATGCCAAAGTTGAGTTTGGCTTGAGTCCAGCATGCTGCATTCGAGCTCCACAACCCTTACCCTATCCAAGGCCTGGGAAACGAAGACACCAAGACCAGCAACAACCTCAGTGCCACTGAACATGTTCCCCAGCCTTGTGGCATTGTATCCAGGTACATTTTGTCTCTGACAAGATGAACTGGGCAGCCACCTGCTAGCCAGCAGCTAGCCCCAGTTATGTGGCCTCATGTGACCATACTGATACTAGCAAGCGAACCTGAGAGGTCTATTTTAGCCATGCTATGCTCCCCGCAGCAGCAGTCTCTAAGAAGTTACACCCGCTGGACTGTGGGAGTCAATCCAAGCTAGCAAGATTTTGGACATACCCATCAGAGGGCTTCTGACCCACTGTAGGTTTGGGGTGCCTCCTTTGTTCCGTATCCCAAGCAGAAAGATACAGCAGGGGACATATATGCCCCACACAGAGAAAGTTTGCCACTATGTGCAGTTCTTCAAAATTGCTGTATATGGTACATTAGAGGAGCAATGTAATTTAGTATTACTGTAAAGCCATGAGAAGTCAAGCAGGGATTTTTGACGTGCAACTACTCGAGGGCCGGGGGAAGTAACATGTTAACTCTAAGGCTTCACAACTGCCTACTTGGTAATCACAAAGTTCCTTCCCTGTTCTTCCCACATATGGTATAGTAGGATGCAGGTGTTCCTGTGCCGTAGATTTTGTTTCGGAATACAATTGTGTCCACAAGGCTCACCTTAATTTACCGTACAACTCATATTAGGAGTGCAGGTGCGCTGCCCCCTATGTGCTTATGGGGATAATTTGTGATCCATGCATTTATGGTGACATGTGATGATTCTTGTGTGTTTTCATAATCTGATATGCATTACATGTCCTAGAGATTCACTGATAGATCTGCATTGTTCAGGATAACGAGCACTATATAAATGACAGCATAATAGTCACAGTAATTATGTGTCATGTAATTTTGGTCTTGTGTTATATATAATATACTATATATTATTATATCATATTGTGTGAAGTCTCTTTTGTGGTGTAGTTATTGTGTTTCTGTGTGAATCTGTTGCACAAATGCTGTACATGTTGCCTCTGATAATAAGCCTGACTGCTCTGCGTCAAGCTACCAGAGGGTGAGCACAGGTTATATTTGGTGTGTAACTTATTTGCCCTGACTAGAGTGGTGGGTTTTGCCTGGCTAAGGTGCATACCCTAGCCAACCAGAAACCCCATTTCTACCAGAGAGTTAGGCCTCACAACAGTGAAAAAGACTTTAGGTGTTTTTCACTGCCAGGATACATAAAACCTAACCTCACATGTCTTTCTTTTTAAATACCTTGCAGCCTGTCCTAGGAGCCTTGATAGCCTACCTTACAGGTGACATACAAGTACTACAAAGGAAGGTTTAGGCCTGGCAAAAGGTTTATTTCTTTTGGTCCAAATGACAGTTTAAAACTGCACATCAGATTGCGGCGGCAGGCCTGAAACATGTGTTAAAGTACGACTTTAGTGGGTGGCACAATGAGTGCATTTAATTATCAGACACAATCAGGTGTAGGCCAATGTACCATGTTTTAGGAAGAGAGCACAAGCGCTTTCGTAATAGTTAGCAGTGGGAAAGCCAACAAAAATTATGTGAGTTAAACAGGAATGGTGAAGGGAAAACGTTTGGGGAAATACCACACCCATCATGTCAGATCTAAGACATTCATATATTGAAACATGCATAACCTTTAACTATTTTGAAAACAGTAAAAAACATTAATCAACCACCATGCCCTCAAAGAATAGTTTCCTGTTTCTATTCCTGCTTTTTAGTTGGTTTCTTTGATCAATTTTATACATTGATACAGCCAAAAGGCTGTCTAGTGCATCTGATTCATAGAAATATATTAATTATTTATCTGATTCATTTATTTATTCACTGAAGGCATCTGCATCAATTCAAAGTCAAATGATGGTGTAGAGAGGCAAATTTGCATCGTTCCTGTAAGCACAGCAAGGGAACCACACAGTCTGACATAGTGATGTGTGTTTTCAAAACACTTTCACATGCTCAAGTGTTTAACATAAAGTACAAAGTTAAGCTGTTCCAATGTCGTTCAACATTTATTTTCTTAACACAAATGTATTTGAATATTCTTTTTTCATCACTATCATATCTATATTTCATTTAAACAATCACTCCAAGATATCAAATAAAATTAATCATGATATATTTCAAAGTTACATATGTTAGCTCACATTTGAACACAATTGCCAACTTAGTTCACCATCCAAATCCCCAAATTCTGAAATTACACAGACTATTGATTTTCTAAACAATGTAGAGCAAAAAAATTTCACGATGTTGAAGAGAAAGTAAAACAGATATGTGTTTTATTTCTTATTTTAAGAAAAACGATTCACTTGGACCAGGTTTCATCATACCAATCATTTTAGGATTCTTACATATGCCCTATATGAACATCTTAGATACTAGAATAAGTCTCAGATCGTAAATGGTGTTAATTTAACATAGTTATTTATATGTTGATATTAATAGAAATATAGTAGCAAATTGCTAATTCGCTGTAAACTTAATGATCTAGACAGTTTTCATTAAATACATTGAATGTACTATTGTACTATTCTCAGCTAGATCATCAATATATTTCTGAATATTGATTTCTATTTCTCTCAAGCAAGATAGATTAGTTAATCTAGACATTGAGATTTCATGTTGGCATCTGCAGTGCTCCGATTGTATACTATCTAGCATTCAGAGTACATTGTGATATCACCTGTACTCGTCTTTTTGGAATGCTATAAGCAACAAGTGCGGTACAAAAGGGGGTGGTGATGGACGGAGCATCTGAACCAATCAAACACTCACACCCAGTCTAAAGATCTGGGTTTGATCCATCACCGTTCTTTAGCCCACTCTGCCACCCCAGTTCAGACATGGCTATATGCAAATCAGTCTGACCCCGTGCCTCATGGGAACAGTCCAGCCCAAACTGCCAAGCCATGCCTTCCCTGGACCGGAAACAAGCTTCCGAGGACCGGTTTCTGGCATTCCAGCCGTCTTCAGCCCGGCTTGCTTGAATCCAGTGGCAAAGTGAGCAAGGGACTCACGTCTGAGCATATCCTGCCACACTTATGGCGGCCAAAGCGGTACAAAAGGGGGTGGTGATGGACGGAGCATCTGAACCAATCAAACACTCACACCCAGTCAAAAGATCTGGGTTTGATCCATCACCGTTCTTTAGCCCACTCTGCCACCCCAGTTCAGACATGGCTATATGCAAATCAGTCTGACCCTGTGCCTCATGGGAACAGTCCAGCCCGAACTGCCAAGCCATAGCTTCCATGGACCGGAAACAAGCTTCCGAGGACCGGTTTCTGGCATTCCAGCCGTCTTCAGCCCGGCTTGCTTGAATCCAGTGGCAAAGTGAGCAATAATCAACAAGTGCAGCAAATAATGAAACTACCGGTATACCTATTAATGCTGATATATTGATTGAAAGTGTTAGTATATGTAACGAGATATTAATTATTTTTATTATTATTAAAGTTAGAAATATAAATGTATGAACACCTCCAGATAGTGTTAACAATACCTAGTTGCAGGTGAAGTAGAAATCTGTTCACAGTAGTATATCATAGTAGGTGCTAAAATGATTTGTAACTTACAAGAAATAGCCAAAATGTTAGTGAGGTCACTGAAACTTTATTTTACTGTTGGTGTATCCTTTGTGGTATTCTGTTTCTGTTTGGCACAAACACTGGACAATAACCTTACAGCCTGAAAACACCTTGCCCTTATCTTATCTTCTTCCAGTTGGAAGGAATTCCTTCCCTATATTTACTACTAGACTAAATCGGTTATAGCTAATTACACTCCCCGCAAATCACTCACTTTCCCCAAAATCTTCAAATCATTGGGATTCCTTTGTGCTGAGCACCATTCATGTACTCTCAGCCATTGGCGAAAAACTAAAAGCAGTTATTTAGTTCCTAGCTTGTTTTCCTTCTCACAGCTATGCCACTCTTTATATCTTTGTCTCCAGTTGGTGTGCACAAGTGATCGTTCTCTAATTTATGGGATTTTCCAGAAATATTAAATACTGTTCAACTCCTCAAACATTCAAACCTTGAATCCATTTTACTCTCTAACTACTGTACAGTATCAAGTCTCCCATGCTTATGGAAGTATATGGATAAATGTAGAACAATTCAAATAAATGTCCTCGTTTCCTGAAACAGCTGTTTATGGATTATCGATTGATAATCAGATTTTATTTCCAGCCTGGGTGCAACATAGAAAAAGCTACCTTGCAAATCTTGCAATATGTATAAGAAGTTTTGGATAAAGGAGATTCCCGTCTATTGCCATGGTAATGTCTGGGAGGCTGTGCCTCCTTTTTCTCCAAAATGCAGTGTGTGGTACAAATTGAGAGTTTCATTTCAAGGAAAGCTGCAGTGACCTGTGGCATTACGTAAGGCTTGATCTTAACCCCTGCACTCCTCAACATAAAAATGGAGCCACAGAGTTTGAGTTTAAAAGAATCAGGTGTCTGCATGAATCAAAATGTGGATCACACAGTTATACTTAATAATATCTACACTTGTGGGCATCCTCTCTCTAATCAAGCCTGGTAAGGCTTTACTGATGGATGTCCAAAAACTGCCTAAGACTGAACCCACACATGGCAGACTTTGCCCTTTTTGTTTGTAAGCATACAGTCCATTTCAAGCCTTCTTATATATATCCTGATAATTTAACACTTTTTATGTACTCTTCCCTTCAGACTCTATTCCATCTCCCTCTTTCGCCACACCAACCTAATGACCAACTCTGCAAATAAATTCCATCAAGTCAAAAAGCCAATCATCTTTTTTCTCCAAACCAATTTCAAACTGTTATTCCAGCTCAATTCATCTCAATAATGTATTTCACCAATGCAATATTCAAAAGAACCCCACACATGTCCCATCCTTCGATCAAGGCAATACTACACTCATTGGATATATTTATTGAAAAAGACAAAAATGTGAATACTTTCAGATACTATGGGATTTTTCCTTCACTTCCTAAAGTAATTGTTTTGAAGTCATGTAGCATTTCTTATACAGCTCTACACCTGAAAAAAACACCTATTTGGCTGACTCCAAACCTTCTCAGGCAAACTAAGGGGCATATTATCAATGTCTGGCTGTCCTTAGCAGTACATTTCTTATCGCAGACTATCTCTGGAATTTATTGCCCTGGTAGCGCGTTATTAACAAATCGATTCTCAAGGGCGATAAGAATTCCAGGGATAGTGATGTTCCCTGCAAAACGGCGATAACCTTGCTGATAAGACTCTGTGGTCGTATCAGCATAATCTACCCCGTATGTCAAACATAGGTAAGTCAGGATTTTAGCAGACGTTAGATTTTGGAATCTAACGTCTGCTAAAATCCTGTGGGCTGCTTTGTAAATATCGCGATGTGAACATCAGTGATATTTGCATGGTAGTCCATCCGGGGGACGCCCAGTGACACCTACTTTGCATCTCATTAGAGATGCAAAGCAAGGTTTTGGGAAAAAGTGTGCACCCTCTTGTAAATAGGGCAATTGTTTTATCTCTGCTTTTTTGTCTTTTTAAGCCAAAAAAGCAGAGATAAAGCCCTTGTAAATATGTCCCTAAGTGATCTAAAAAGCCGAAGTTCCTGGGTTCAAACTTTCTCATTCATAAATCCTCTCCTTCTCCAGAACAATATCTTCTTCGTGGAGCTTTTTACCCCTTGCAAATAGAACTGAACCCAATCTTCTCAAATTCGGGAAACACTAAAAAATACAAATCTTTTAATTCTATCTGAACTAAGAATGATCCTTTCCCTTCTTTATTCTCTACTTTCCTTTGCATTTTATCTTTCACATTACCAGGTTACTCAATTTTATTACTGTTTTATTATTATCCCTTTCCTCTTCCAAAACATTCATTTGTAAAGTTATCTAATGTCCCTGTGGTGCTGTGTGCTATTAAATTTACTATATAAATAAATAGAGACCCCTTTCAAGGTGCCATTCAATTTCCATTGATTACAAAATCATCACATTTTCTAATCTTCTGCTTTAAATATATAGACCACACCTCTCCACGTTGATGTCACTTCACTGAATTATGATCATGACCATGTCAAATTCAAGACTCTCTGCATTGTGCATGAGGCCCGCATGTTCTATCTCCCACTACCAAACATGGTGCATTCCACTTGGCCAGACACTTTGGTCAGGTACCCAAATAGACGCACTAATATTTTGGCTAATTATTAACATTTTTAAGGCATTAGCCTATGTGTTTCATGTTCTTTCCTATAAAATTCTGGGAATGTTTGAACAGTATCTGTTCTGTCATTCTTATGGTCTCACCAAAATAGCTTTCACAAGATAAGCTTGTCGCCCTACACAATTAAATTACCTTAACTTGTAAACAATCGCCCTTTACCATCTGTAAGCCTCCCATCTCATTCACCAATGGAACTCTCTAAGGAACACTTAACAGTGCGAGTAATTTAGAGAATCCATTATTACAATATGATAATAGTAAATAGACATCTGTTTAAAGTCATTGTTGGATAGCCATAGCATACCTTTCAACGATTTTTAACTAATTGGTGCAGCAGACTGGAATAAACTGTTTGAAGTCATTTACTTCTCAAATAACATATGGCTTTCAGAAGCATAATCAACATTCGATGATTAAAATAGCTTTTGATAAAGCACTTTTCTTATTAGCAGCATATGTCGGTCAATCTAGCAGCCTTGAGTCAGTCATTCGAGAGTGCCAAATTCACTTTTCTCCTTCACTTAACCTTTGGTGATACCTTGGATGCTGTAAAATACTAACTAACACTCAGTAAAAACATTAGAGCCATTTGCTTTACCACATTCAGATAGGTGGTCCCTGCATAAGCTGAGCACAGATGACTAAAGAAGAGGAAGAGCTGTAGCATCCATCCTTCACTGTAGTTTTTCTTAAAATGTATTTCATGAATAGCACTTCCTGACACACCATAGCCCTTTATGCTCAAGGTAGATAACAGCTGGCAATATTACCCAGCTCAATGGGGCTAATTGTATGGACTTTTAAAAGGATAGTAAACTAAATGGGCTTGGGGATCAAATCTGGGCCATGCCAGATACTTAAGAAAATATTATAAACTGCTGATCATGCTAAGCTCTCTCGCTGATTTAAATACAAGTAACAACACACATAAGTGCAAGATGTTTACTAATGTTTTTCATAGCTCTGATATAGTTTGGGCATATTATGATGAGACAATTTGTAGGAGTATGTACTACTAAATTAAAAAGCCGTGTTTGAGATCACAAAGGTTTAATTCCTCTATATTTAACTGCAACTGTGGATGGAGTTTGGAAGCTAGAATGAGTAATGCACTGCTGTTGTATACAAATGCCACTAGACCATACATCTGCAACAACATAATGAGGCAGAGCAATGTACCAGCCTTAGATGGTTTACATGCTAATGCAGTTATTCTGATCTTGGCAGATATTGCAGTCTGTGAAAAATGACAGCGATGATAAATGGAGGTTCATTTTGTAGAGAAAAGCATGTCTGCTTTATAAGCAAAAAAATAATTTAGGAAAATAAAAGAAGTTCTATAATGTGTATGCAGCACAATGAAAATCACATTGGATTGCATTTATAATGGTGTTCATTATTTAGAGGTATCAACGTTTATTGAAAACTTAAACCTACTGCAAAATAACTGCAAAACAAGCAAACAAATGCAGTTTCAGTTACATTTAAAGATACCAATTCTCCAAGCCAAACTGAGTTTCTTTGCTGAATTTCTGATTTTCCTTTCGAAAAGTGTATCAAAGACAATAATATATTATTTGATGTTTTTTCATAATAAAAAATGTGATCAGTATTCCCTCAAGCCCTTCATTTATAGGAGCCTGAAAAATCAATGACTATTTTTTGATCAAGCATTCCAGATAATCAGATGGCAGTGAAACATTGTTTTCGAGGCAACTGAGCACGAAGCTATTAAAAACATTTCAAAAGTTCTTGGAGTCTGCAGGGTTAGACATCTCCTGCTTCTTAATCCGATGCAACCGTGGCATTTTCTCAGCATTGCATATCTTTCCAAAAGAGGAAAATGCAGGCTTCTGTGCCTTCTAATTAACTAATTTGAACTGTTATTGCAGCTTGGATGTTGAACTTGATGTGTAAATTATAAACTGGGAATAAAGTCACCTGCAGTAGCTCACACTAATTTTGGCTTGATTCATATAAATTGATCTGTACATCCAAATCCATCTTTGACTAACAAATTCCACATTGATTTGGACATGAACATCCAGCATTGATTTGGACAGGCCCATCCAGCATTGATTTGGACAGGCCCATCCACATTGATTTGGACAGGCCCATCCACATTGATTTGGACAGGCCCATCCACATTGATTTGGACAGGCCCATCTAGCAATGTTAGGGACATGGAAAGTCAGCATTGCTGTGGACATGCAAATCCAGCATTGTTTCAGACATGCTAGTCACCAACTGATTTTGACGCTGAAAAATGCAGGAGTCATGCATTCCGGGATCATGCAGTGAAGGTTGATTTGAGAAGACGACAAATAACGGCTACAAACTGAGCTTTTATCAAATTGGTTGGAGCAAGAATGCGTCATTTGTTGTCCAATTGAATATACATTCACATCATGACACGAGTGCATGTCTCTTGGTGTATGTAATAATAGCTATTTGTTTTCCATGGGATTGTGAATAGTTTACTTAGGAGCTTGTGCCTATGGTCTACCAACCTAGCTATGCCCATAGTAATTTTTGGATCATTTTGAACTGCTCACTACAGATCATGTGCATAGGTACAGGAGTGTATTTATTCCATGCTCAATGTCTGATTCCAAACTGTTCTGCCTCTGCATGCTGCACTGATGTTTTCCCAGTGCAGTAGTGTATTGTTCATATCATAAAAGATACAAAAAATATATTTCTTATAAATATTTATCTTGTTCAATTTAATATTACAGATATGTATTGAACTAATATGTAGTCATTCTTCACACCCACATTTTGAAATAGGATGTTTCATTGTTTATTAGTTTTAAAAGTGAACACGCAAAAATATAAATATGTCTGAAAATTAGCTTGGATCAACAACTGTGAAATGCATCATTCCCACAAACACCTAATTCAGAGTGGGTTGCTAAGACAATGGTAACATCATGATGCAGTAATTACAGTAAAGCATTTACTACCAGTTTTATGCCTCCTGATTTAGAATTTCCCATCATGAATTTGGCTCAACTGTGTTTGCAGAGTATCGGCCACCAGGTGTTTATTGTAGTAACAGTCATGTTTTTTCCATGATGTATTGCCATATTGCCTCACTCCAGAATTACTGTGAGGAAGAACATTATGTTAGGTTTTTTATCTCTTTAGAAACATTGACGATATTAACACAAATAATAAGGTTTGAGTGTATTATCTGTGAGATAATTTTTTGGCCACTGAGTGCAAAGTGAAAAAAAGAACTGCGTAAATAAAATACTACATGAGGTATATATAGTAAGGTCTGCATTTTACTTAACTGTTTAAGAGACCCATTTGTGTTTGATTATGGGCATGAATACATGTCTTCATACATGCATGTTTCAACATGTATGTCATGATCTGGGAAATGCATCAGAAGATCTGCAACTAATGTGCTTATAGTAAATTCGGAAATTACATTTTTATTATTATTATTTTACCAATTCATTTATTAATTCATCCATTTTCTTTATTCTAGCATTTCATTTACACCTGGGCCTCCTCACGTCTATTGTCATCAGCCAATCGGAATGTAAGCGCTTATTTTTTTCATGTTCATCTGCAATATTACATGAGAGAGTGAGTTGAGGCTTGGCTGCAGGGTACGTCAGTTGCTCATCAAGGCAGATGCGTGAAATAAAGTTTGAAAGGCCTGATAATGATGGTGAATGGTAGAATTACATGGAAAGGGCTCTCCTCCTACAGAGACCCGAATTGCACTCAATGACAGGGTATCTAATGATAGCAATTTGTTCAGAGAGCCATGGAAGTTAGCTCTGAAGACTGGCAGGCACAATCTAGTGCACTGGAGTGTGAAACACATGTAAATGTCAGTAGGACAGTTATGTGAGAAGCGTGTGAGTCACTCCCACCTTTTTAAAACAACATAACATTTCACTCGCCAGCCTGAAGCTGCCCATAATCATTAACATTTTGCTGCTTGACACTAATTATTGACCCGTCTGTTGCCATCCTTCCAACTCTTAGGTCCTCATAAAATATTGTAGGTCCTGTAAGGTGAGAATGTCTCTAAACGTTGTAAGTCCCGGTAAATTGATTGCACATGCAATGATTTAGCCAGGGAATATATACCTATGTTTGATCACAATTTGACAGTTAGTCCTGATTACTGTACTATTTCGGTAAAATGAAATTACTTACTGTTAGAGTAACATTGAATGCTTGAGAATGTTATCTATTTTATTAAATGTTTACATACGTTTTCAGAGCCTTGCATCCCATATTGATTATGAAGATAAATGACCAGAGGAGTACTCGTAACACAGTAAAACAATAAGCAAAAGCATATCCTTCTGACTAGGTTGTGATAAGTAAGCACACAAAAATTCAATCTTGCTAAATTCTATTAGATTGTAGTACATACCTGGTTGTTCCTCCATCAAAATGATCATATTTTAGCAGTATTAAATGTAGTTTTCTATTGACATCTCAAAATCTTTTGCTCAGGAAGCTCTAGGGACTTGGGAAAGTCAAGTCGGCCTGTAAACATTTGTGGAACTGACTGGTGTAGCACTTTTTTAAGATTACAATTTGTTAACTTTGCTAATTTAAATTACCAAAAAATACTTTTTTGTGCAAGAACTTCCCCACTACATACTCTTTTTAGCTTGTGTCAAGACAACAAAATAAAAACTTATTTTTTGTAGTTTCCAAATGATGTCTACGTTTGTGATGCCATATCAGTAAAAGGCATGTTATCATGTAATGTCATTGTGCATATGTTCTGGTAAATTCAAGTGGTTTCTGTGGGAAGGTGATGCTTAGATATTTAGTAAAATCCTACACCCTGTTTACATTATTCTTTAGGATTGTTTAAACATTTATATCATTACTAAATGTCATAACATGCAGAAACGAGAATTTCAATTCAGTACTGTACTTGCTCGGCCTCAAAACAAAAAGAAAGTGAAACATGCTGACACACATACACCGGGAAGTAGGGAAAGGGGTTCTGACATAGTGATATGTACATACCTTTATAGTTGAAACTGTCTATAGAATGGGCACTTATCAAAAATGTAGTTCTCTCATCTTAACCAATGCTTTTAAAGTCACGGTAGAGGAGTGTTTAGAGAACTTATCCAATTTCTGGTAATTCATTATTTCCTAGAAGTCTTGGTAAGGACTGATATCTGGAAATTCCAGTAACTGAAAGAAGAATTATGAGGCAGAGTCAAAGACTTGTCCTGTGGTTGTCCGTATCTTTTTGATGAAGGGGATTTACCACTGCACAGTGGGAGAGTATGGCAAATGTAGCCCGAAATCTTGCCTGTGGAGATGGGTGTTTAGACTATTTAGGAAAAGAATGGTTGGATGAGTCTGTTAATCCAATCTAAAAAATCCACACTATTGGTTTTAATACAATTTATTGAATTAACACAAAATACCAGCAGAAAACATATGCCTGCTTTGACTTACTCCAAAACATAGTATCACAATTTAGATTATCTGGCTCTTCCTGTGGACAGTAAAGATGTACTTTAAACATATTGGGAGAAATTCTCAAACGTGAATACATGTGTAGATCTACTCACATGTATATCTACTCCTATACCTAGGAGCTATATTTTTCTACTTTTCACCATTTTAAAGATTTACACATAGGTGTAGAATTACATGTCTCCCCCCCTAAATGAGGAGGGGGTACCTCCTACATCTCAATTTAAGAGTGTAAAGTTACTACTAGTAAGTTTTCACCTGTTGGTGAAGTTCTCCACCAAGAAGGGCAACTCCCTATGGCAAATTATAGAGATATGTAAAGAGGTTTTTATTAAAAAATAACAATATTCTAATGAATAATATAAAATAATTATTTACATGGAAATAATAAATCATAGTATTATAGCATATTAACTTCTCGAATTCAATGTGTATTAAATAATAAAATAGTTTAATATATTGATTTTATTTATAAATTGTGATATATGAAAAACTACCCTCACTAACAGTTTTATTTTTAATACACTTTTAGTAAACGTAATATTATATAGATATATAGATGCACATGCAGAAGAAATATTTTTCCCAAAAGGAGCCCGGGAAAAGAACCAGTCACTCTGGAGCTGTTGTACAGGTAGCTATTGTTTATTTAGCGCTACACGTAAGATAACACGTTTCGACTCACCAGGGTCTTGGTCCCATGACCACAAAAGTTTCTTAGGCATCTAAATACTACTTCAGTGCGACGATAACCAAACAAAATAGAAAATAGATGCTCGTTCGGTGTTCACATTGTTGTAACCAATACACAAGTTGTGTCCCTTATAATAAGGAAGTGTGTACACGAAGTGTAAAATAATCTATTATATACAATGTGCATTAATAAAAAACATAAATTAAACATTATTAAAAACATACAAATAATGTACTGCACTCCTCTGTGGTACCTGCAATCAGGAACTCTTTATTTCCCATAATGCTCCATACAATTTAGCAAAAAACAGGTGTATACTATACATTAAATCTGGGTTCCTTGTCTTGCCAAGTGGATAGGTGAACTATAAAGTGATAGCAGTGTTAGTCAAGAAGCCAAATAAAGTGGCAAAGAATGACCACATATTCTGGTTATTTATTAATTGATAAAAGGGTCACGTACCCAGGCACATTGTTGGATTTCTCCCTTGTGTAGGTGTGAGCAATTAGTGCAAGTCCATTGGGTGGATCAGCATGAAGCAAATAAAAAATATCAGAGGACAGACCGTAGTCAATGTGCTGTAGTAGCTGAACACTCCAAAGAAGAAGTTCCACAGTGGTTTTACGTTTTCATGCAGATTATCCCTGAATCTGTGGTGCTCATCAGTGCAAAATTGCCATGCGCAAATCTTGAATCAGAAAAATTAAATGCATAACAAATGTTTGGTTACCATTTCCTGTCTAGTAAATCATGGATTATCACTCTAAATAATAATTATACTCTTAAACCCACTGTTATCAACTAATTGAACCAAGGCTGGAGAGGGAGAGAATGGAGAGAAAGGTACATAAGGTATAGTAAATATGATCCAGGATCAAGAGAGGAGAGGCAGCTATCATTCGGATGAATGACTCAGGAATTCACTGTATCCACCCCATGCCTGACATTTCACAGTTCATTTGTGGTCCAATCAAATAGAAATCAAAGGCCAAGACAAAATATACACCAGGCATTAAGCCAACTGTGTGTGCGGAAAGATAGAAAGGAGAATAAACAGATGGGACTGTGAAAAACATCAACATGGGTTCATATGTGTGAATGTAACTCTTCATTATTATTCATCCCATCTGGGAACGTATAACCAACTTGCGGAATAAATCTACATTCAGGACTACATTACTCTATTGCCTCCTCTGGGTTTTTTTTAGCAAAGTATCTAGGCTAAAGAGCTTAGTTTTCGACCAGTCACTTTGGTGTGCCTCACGGAAATGTCTAGCTGTGCTTTAGCTAAGGTTTTTATTGGTTATGTTCCTGCAGTTTTCCAGAATTATTTTCTGGACCAGGAAAGTGATTGATCCAATATACCACTTGTCATGGGGGCATGTTATGGCATAGGCCACAAAGTAGGTCTTACATGCGATTAGTTTGGGAATTTTACAATTTTTATTAATTCTTTGAAGTTTGGTATCTGGCATATTACTACTGTCTCTGCATGCTTTGCAAGTCCCACCACGTTTGAATCCCTTAATCCCCTTAAGCCAATTAGTGGTTTGGGGTCCTAAGTGACTTTGGACTAATATGTCTTGAAAGGACACATTCCATTGATATGTTATGTTTGGGGTTATCCCTATTTTACTCTTCAACACTATGTCCTGAGTTAGAATTCCAATACCTTCCCTACTGTCCGCACAGACTGGAGTTGGAATAGTAAATTATACTATTCCAACATCCTGCGCCCCCCTCCGCAAGTCGTTGTTACGACTTGCGGCGTAATGTTATGCGTTGTTACAACGGGGTTATTGTAATGACCACGTTGTAACAACATTCGGGGTAATGGGATGCGAAGTCAAGAGGCATAATCATTTATTAGCGCAATCTGGGATGTCGTAAATTAAGGCTCATGTTGTCAAGGTTTAAGGCCCATAACAGGACTACTATTAGTATGTCTCTCACTGAAAGTGTCTCCATTATGTCTTTATCCTTGGGTAGAGTGTAAGGTTGTATGCAACACTTCAGACAAGGCCGCACCACATTTCTATAATGCGGGCCAATTTACAAAGGCATTTATGACTATGTGAGGTAGTGCTACTTCACATTCTCTTCAATGCCTGCTATTTGGCACCAAAATATCTACCATGGGAATAAAATGGCAATATTTAGGGAATTCCACTACACAAAAAAGAGAAATTATATATTTTCTTTGCACTTTTAGCAATAGATGCACTTTATATGACCAGCAATGCTTATCAACCTGTCTCGAGGATTATGGAGATGAGGCATGACTAAGAAGTGGTGATTCCTGTAGCTAGCAGGTTTTATAACTTAATGTAAAAGTGTATTTTTATACCAAATACACAACTGCAGTTTGGTGGTTCAATTCCACCTCTTCCTTTGCTTGATTAGACTGAATAACATCACATGTCTCCAAACGCATATTATAGTTGACTGCAAACTATGCCTGGGTGTCGAATTCCCTTCCGCTCGCGGGAATTGCGATAATTTGACATTTTCGCGTTACGCGGAGAACACGAAAATGCCAAAATGTACGCGATCCGCAGCGAACCGGAAATTGTTTTCATGCTCGCGCTGTAAAACTATTTTCTTGCTCACACGATCGCCTTACCTGGATCCCCGTGTTCGCCGACAAGTTTTCCCGATCCGGTCACATGCTCCTCGAGACGTTGGAATGTTGGTATCCATTTTGCGCTATATCGCGAGAGATCTCGCCCGCGATCACGTCATTCGTCTCGCTATCATGCACCGAGAGAGTATGAGATCTTGAACACGTCATTCCCCACAGCAAGAGAGATCGTCAGGATGCGAACACGTCATATCGAATTCGACAAGGAGCGAGAGAAGAGAACCTGAACACGTTATTCTCCACCGCGAGCGAGAGGGTGAGGACGCGAATCGTGATCATGCAGAAAGATACAGCGAATAGGCGGGAAAAAAACTTCTGCGTCATAGCGATATTTCGACGTGTTTGCGGAGATTTTCGAAATTTTCGTGATAATTTGCGAAAGTCAATTTCGCAAATTCCACCCACCCATACTGCAAACATCCAAGTATCAAATCTCCAAAGATGGAACAATTTTTTTCTAGATTGCTTTTGTCAGCTCTTCAAATCAGTGTCTGCAATTTCCTCAACTAGAGCCACTGCAGCCAAGTCATCCCATCCACTGCAACTTTTTCTGCAATCAAAGTCTGTTTTCTGCAAAAGGACCTCTAATTTGTCCAGTCCCACCAATTTTAGCATACAGTTCAAGCGGTTCAGCTCACTCAGCCCAGTGTAATTTCACTCCAGGATGTAATCAGATCTCATTGGAAACCCAAAAGCCTACCTTATTTCCTGGCATGTCTGCAACAACCCTTTTAAAATCTTAAGCTACATTTCTTTAGAACAATTTATCCCAAGGTTTATAAAGGGCCTGACAGCTAGAAATAACATTATTTAGAAGATAGAACTATCCTTATCTCACACTCCTAGCATATGAAAACCCTTAGTTGCATCGTGTAAAGCCCACTCCTTCAGAGAATTTCGTAATTATCTTCATGTAATTCTGGAGAATGTAATGCCCAAAAAACCTAGTGATGGTAGACAGGGCTTTCTAGAAAAATATTATCACTTCTTACAGCCTACTGAGAAGGAAGACGAACTTTGGGTGACTACCCATGATTAGTGAAATAGTTCTGCCAGTAATAGGCAGATAAAGATGTTCTCACTTCTGGAAGAGAGCTGAGGAGTGCTCTAGCATTCTCTAAAACATCTTTGTAATTCAGAAGAAACATTGTATATCTAAAGTATCTGGGACGATTTTTATCTATATTCGGTGTTAAATGGGCTGATCCACTACATTGCATCTAAATTGCATTGAATCATTTTATACTCTGATAACTTCCCAGCAAACATTGTATAAGCTACTCTTAACAATGATTCAACACCACTTATGTATAAAATAAAGTTATGTGTATAAGGCCAAACTTTAAAAGACCAAGAATGATAATGGGGAGATCCTTTCTTCCATATACACACTTTGTGTTAGGGGTTCAATTCCTATTGTATTACATAACGGAAAAAAGGGACACATCATCTTGTACCCTGAAGAACATTATGTGGTGAAGAAGAATGGCTCTGCACCACTACTATCAATATCTGTTGTTTATATAGGGCAAGGTTATCTTTGCAAAAATACTTGTGCTTCTCCCTCAGATATAACCACAGCTGAAATCATTGTCAGCATAAACAAATTGCAAATTGGTAAAGGGAATCTCTTTTTTGCAGAATCCATAGTTAATACAAAGGTATTGTAATAGGTTCAGATTCCTGACAGGGATAAATAGTAAAATAGCTCTTGATTGACTTGGATCAACTCTGCCCTTTGCTACCCTGCACAACCTTAAAGCTAACATCTTAGCCTACACCTTCATATCATAGTTGAGCTGGAAGACATTCTGGTCAGATGACCCAATTTGTTAATGAATGTGATCAAAACTGCGTTGATAAACACCTTATTAAAAAGATCTCTCACAAAGAATGAATGCACGTTTGTAGGTCTTATAGACTTCAAGTAACCCCCACCCCCCGGCTAGAAGATGTCTCTCCTGATTGATGTGAAAACATTATTGCACCTGATACTGACCTGTGTGATAAACATCACTTCATTTCTATTTCTGCTTCCTGAGCAAACAGGTATTTGCACAGGGTTTTCAACGTACCCAAGCACTTGTAATCAGGCATTTGGTGAATGTATAATTCATATTCAGGATGTTAGAAGTGCCATTAAGACACCTAAGAGGGTATGAGCCATGCATATTGTATGATAGTTTAAGCTAGTATTGTTTTTAGATTTGTCACTATCAACCTACATAAAAAACAGATTGTAGATATCGAAGCCCCTCTTTGCTTTGAGATCTTTTCACAAATGGAAGCTTGCTCACTAATAATTGTGCATAATAACCTTATTGGAATGTGCTCTAACTTTATTTGTTTTAAGGAGTTGGTCTTCTTTCCATTCCTGAATCAGTGATACTGAAAATTATGCAAATGTTCATATACCTAAACACTTTGTTTGGAGTTGGAAGCAGCTTCTTTTCACAGTCCTGTCTGTTTGAGTTTGGTTTATATAAACAACGGCTAAGCTCTGACTGCCAACATCAAGACAAGCTTATAGTGATTAGGAGACAAAATAACCAGGAATGGCCCTCATTGACTTGAGTAGGATGTATGTCAACACATCGCATACGAATACCACGCGTGCCATTGCAACGCGGGTATTACGACGCGATGTCAATGACATCGCATACCATTACATCGTATACTTTTACAACGAGAATGCTTTACCACGCATGCCATTACAACGCAAAGACATGCGTGGTAAAGCCATACTTGCAGTAAAAGTTTGCAAGGTAAGTAAAATCCCTACCCCTACACAACACACTACTCCCACCCGTACTCTACCCCTAACCCAAAAACACTACCACACTACACTACCCCTACCCCTACCCCAACACCTACACAACACACTACTCCCACCCCTACACTACCCCTAACCCAAAAACACTACCACACTACAACACTACCCCTACCCCTACACCTACCCTAAACCTAAATCACTACACTACATAAACACTACTACACTACTCTAAACCCTAAATCACTACACTACATAAACACTACTACACTACCCTAAACCCTAATACACTACACTAAAAACACTACAACATTACACTACCCTAAAACCTAAATCACTACACTACATAGACACTACTACACCACCCTTAACCCTAATACACTACACTAAACGAACACTACACTCTACCACACTACAACACTACACCTACCCCTACACCTACACATCACACTACTCCCACCCCTACACTACCCCTAACCCAAAAACACTACCACACTACAACACTACCCCTACAAAACACACTACTCCCACCCCTACTCTACCCATAACCCAAAAACACTACCTAAATCACTACACTACATAACCACTACTACACTACCCTATAACCTAAATCAATACACTACATAAACACTGCTACACTACCCTAAACCATAATACACTACACTAAACAAACACTACAACACTACACTACCCTAAAACCTAAATCACTACACTACATAAACACTACTACACTACCCTAAACCCTAATACACTACACTAAACAAATACTACAACACTACATACCCTAAAACATAAATCATTACACTACATAAACACTACTAAACTACCCTCCCTAATACACTACGCTTAACAAACATGACAACACTACAACACACATTAAAAGTTTTTTTTTTAAATACACAACATAAACAATACCACACTAATTTTACACTACCCTAAACACTACAAAAGTAACCCCCACCCCTTGCGCAAACCCCCTTACCTCTCTCCTCTTCAGCAACGCCATCGGGTCCTGCTTCCTCCTTCCTGCTTGGTTCACGTCGTTGTGAGGAAACAGCCTAAGTTTCCTCACAACGACTTGGATAGCCGCCCCGCGATTACATCGCATACGTCGTAATAGCTCATGCAATGTAATGGTATGCGTGGTTTTACCACACGTTGTAACATTGCATGCGTTGTAACACATGCGATGTAAAAGCAACGCGTGGTAAGATCCGCATTGTAATGGCTGTTCCCCCCTGAATATGTAGGCATTCTTAAATTGATTAGTAGCTAAGATTGCCTTATAGAGCTCACCTTCTCAAAGATAGGGGGAGCACAATTGCAGCATTTTACTGTTGTGCAATATACATATTTGGAGGGGGATTATGCAAAATTACATCTTTTGCAGAAAATGATTTGGTCCGATATTGGTCATGAACATTGAACACAATGGTATAATTTACACACAAAAGAAATGCACGATAATGATAGAGAATCATGAGAGCATATACAGTCTTGAAGATAGAACACACATTGATTTCACTGTCCCCGTGAGATATTTCCTGCAGGAAAAAAGAAAAATCATAATAAATGTGTGAAATCCTATTGTCAGGATTTATGTGAGATTTTGTTGTATATTAAAGGATTATCCCATGCCTACTTGAAATGGAATAGTGTGTCCCACAAGCATTTACTTTTCAACTCATTGTACCACTTTTAAGTCTTACAATGTTTAAAAATCATGCAGATAAATAAATATCAGTTGATTTCAATATTGAAAGTATGGAATGCTCTCTTAATCTGACAACGGGTTATTGATTAACAATATATCATACAGGATATAAGAATTACTTTTATATGTGAAGATATCTTCTCAGTTGTGATTGATTTTCTCCAGGGTCTTCCTGGCTGACACTGAAAATCAGTTTTCAGTGTTTTCCTTACTCAAGCAGAAATATTAAAATAATATGATTCATTCACTCCTGGAACAGCCAATTAATTTGTAAGAGCAATATTAATAATAATACAATTCATAAAGTGTTTGAACACCTAGGGGCATCTTGGCGATTCCACAAAAATATTACAACAAGAGGACAGAAAAAACAAAGAATTAGACCCTTTATTGTAACAACCACGTTATCAGTTGTTTCCTGAAGGAAAGATGGTCAGGGAGGGCCAGTATCTCCTGAGGTAAGGCATTTCAAAGTTTAGAAGTCAAATGCCCAAATGATCTTGCAGCCCATTGACAGCGCTTGATTTTCTGCACTACCCTGTTTATCCCAGAAGCTGACCTTAAGGCCCTTTGTGGCGGGTACCTTTGGAATTTTTCCTTAAGATATTTGAGATCTGCTCCACCTATTGATTTACACAATATACATCGAAATTTAAAAATAGATCTTTATCCAACTGGAAGCCAATGAAGATTGCCAAGATGGTGGAAATAGATTGGTATTTAGGTATGTCTAGAATCAAATGGCCTGCCCCATTTTAGATTACTTGTAATCTCTTTAGGTCTGTAAAGTTCATGGCCAAATAAAGGGCATTACAGTAATCCAATCTAGACAAAATTATGGCACACACCACCAATTTACAAGAGTTCACCAGGATATAAGAACATAATTTCCTAAGCATTGTCAATATGAGGGTACATGCTGATATGACAGAACTTACTTGCTTAGTAAGAGTTTGAAAACTGTCAAAAGTAACCCCTAAATTCCTGGCTGATTTGACTGGCAATGGGATACTATCCAAATCGGGCGAATAAAGCAAACACAAGGAGATGATGGAAGGACTGCTGAAACTTTTCAGACTCTCACTCCCAGTCACAGATCTGTGTTGAATCCATCATCGTTCTTTAGCTCACTTCGTCACCTCAGTTCAGACCCAGCTATATGCAAATCAGTCTTGACCCACATCAGTCTTGACCCTGTGCCTCATGGGAACAGTCCAGTCCGAACTGGCAAGTCAGGTCTTCCCTGAATTGGCAACAAGCATCCTGGACCCATTTTGGGGTATTACCCCTCATCAGCCAGACTAGCTTGAATCCACAGGCCGACAAGCAGAGGACAATATGTTAGTTTAGTTACCAAAAATGATAACTTAAGTTTTCTAACCAGTTAACCCAAGGCATATTACTTTCGTCCATTCGCTAACTGTCGCTCATTCAGATTTGGACATTCTTTGCGGTTACCTGAATATCCTCTGAAATCATGACGCATATTAGTGTGTTGTCCACATGAGAATACTCTGATAGAAGAAAGGACCTAATCAAAATTGCTAGAGGAGAAACATATAAATAACATAAGGTGGGACTTAATGAAGATCCTTGTGGCAACCTACAAGCAGACAAAATGGTTTGGAGTAAAATTGGCTGCAAATTAGCATCAGAATCTGCCCAGGAGAAACGATTTCAGTAGCTGTAAAGCTTTACTTCTTATCTGTAACTCAGTCAGATGGGTCACTAGTATGGAGTGACTCACGGTATCAAATTCCACAGACAGATTTTGTAGTATTTCCTCAGCAGAATCGCCATTATCAACCATACTCTTGATGTTATCCGTGGCTGCTATCAACTCCAACTCCATGCTATGACCACTTCTGAAACCTGATTGTGTCTGGTCTAATAATGCAGGCTTATCAATATCCGCACATAATGCCAAATTCAAGGACTTCTCTATAATTTTAACCGGAAAGTGTTAAAGAGATACTGGGTGATTGTTCCTTAACTAGCTTGGATTTGCACATGGATTTTTAATTAGATGAATTGTCTTGGTGTCTAAGTTCTATGAAATGTGCCTAAACCAATAATAGAATTGAATATAAGTGTTAAACATTCAGAAACCCTTTCTGGGACCAACTGAACAATGCACAGTAGTCAAGGGTCAGATGGTGTACCCAATTTGGTTGTGAGAATAGGATTAGTGATTTGTTGCTCCGTAAGAGGAGAGACATTTTCTAGCACTGTAATGATGTCTAAAGGTATGTTTACATTGTGATCTACTGCATCCAACTCCTGATCCAAGTAAGAAAATTCATCATAGCTTTTGCTAATCCTATTTTGAAACAAATCTGCTTGTTAATCGCAAAAAGCCTAAGTGAACCCTCTATATGTGGTATTAGCCAATCTCATAAGGAGTTTTCCGACTAAGAAAAGTTCCTTGGAAAGATTCTTTGCAGTATCTAATTTTTTATGAAATATTTATTTCTTCCTGTTTAATAGTGCATTTATAATCCCGATTGAGCCTCTCATGTTTCTCTTTTTCATCCTCATTAACGTATGTGGATGAGCACATCAAGTAAAGGAAACGTTTACATTTGTTAAATGGGCAATGAACATGATCCATGTGCTACGCCCTCTGGTGTCTGCCTGATCAGTGTTGAAAGTGAAAGAAGGTCAAGCTGCCGCATGCAACTTGAACAAGGCATGCACAACTTGAATAATATTATATAAACAATGTGACAGTATATCAATCCAACATCATAGCAATCAACCACAATTGTGTACAGTAATAAATAATTATTTATCTCTCGAATTTTTCAACAATATACACTGTTGATAATGAATGTTGTTAGTAAATTAAAAAAACAAACAATATCCTGACATTCCATAAATGTTCATATAAACTTCAGATAATATACCCAATGCATTTCGGGACTCAAGTCCCTTCTCCAGGGGAAAATCTGTAATGGAAACAGAATAACATTTTGTAATGTATAAGGGTGGGCAATAAACGGGTAACATAATATCTCTAATATCGGCTTCTACATTGCAGTGCCTTCTACTGATCCATTTGTGATGTGTGTCAAAATATACATGCAAAGAATAGAGTGATATTTACGCATGATGGGATGAATAACGTGAAAATTCCAATGCAACGCCATGTGAAAAGAGTGGTGGCCCTGTAATGAGCGTTGAGTTCTGCGCCAAATGAGATAATAGCGTATACCAAAAACCGTAATCTTATGCCCTCCACTTCCAGGACCTACAAGTGAGAAACCGATCCATCACATGCTAATGGCATCCAACAGAATCTGAGACGCCGAATACTAAATGCACGCAGGTTGTTCGTGTGCTAAACAGATTGGAAAGTCTGGAACCAAAAATGTCTGTAAAAAAGAAAACTTACTGAATACCCAGGGGCAGATGTACAAGCCCCTTGCGCCACTTTTGCGTCACTTTTCCCATGTTAAAAATGGCACAAAAGTGGCACAAGGGCCTTGTAAATAAGCCCCCCAGTGTTCTGGCATTTTTTCATCCTCGCCATTGTTTTTTCTCCAGATTCTGTCTTGTCAACGACAGTCCTGTTACAATTGCATAGGTGTCTCAGAAACCCATGAGGAAGATGGGAAGGGTTATGGCGGTCGACTTCAAATCTGGGGAACCAGGTTAAGAGTCTCGGCAACGAGGCTCAACATCCTGTGATTTTGGGCAAATCACTTAATGTTCCTCTGCCTTACAAAAATGAATGTGTCCTCATGTAACGCAACTGGCGCTCATGTAAAGTGCTCTCATACCTGATTTCTGGTCAAGTTCGCGCTATATAAAACTTTAAAAAACAAAATGTAACTGCTTGCTTGTTTTTCACCTTTTTAGTCAATCAAACCAAGTCTAATGCTTCATTAAGCGAGCCCTTATATGCTGTAGCTGCTTTCTGTGCCCCATTAGGGTATATTACCAATGTCTTTCCTAGTGCTTTTCTAAAATGTATGTTATTGAATTTACTCCATACATGTGAGTGCTTCCCTTCCTCAATTGCTATTCAATTGTTGGATCACTTCAGGAAATTAAAGTTAACAACAAACTAATGAGCTGACCAAATGAGCGGGAGCACTTCTTTGAGACACACCCGAGGGCAATTAGTTAAGATAGCGTCTAATGTCTGACAAGCTAAATGCATTGGAACATTTACTAGTCGATTAAAAATGAACCCTTTCACGTATAGTGCTATTTCACTTTTTAATGCTCTAAGAACTAAAATCTAAATGGCACCCAATAATTTTGCAATTGTATTGCCTTTTCTCTTACAATATAATTTAGCTGTCGAATTATGCTTACGTAGTTTTGAAAGGAGTTAATTTTCCTGTGGCTTTCCGAATACCAGAGGAAAGCCACTCTTATTGGAATTTGTAGACAGTAAACATCCTAAATTAAAAAGAAAAGTGTCTTTGCAAAAATAGTTTCCCTCAGGAGAAAAAAATAGTAAAAGATATTTGCATTTTCACAGTGGACTTAACTTCGCCAAAGCAAAATTATATGCAAATGTATATACCCTGTGTATAAATCTGCAGTGGGAAAATGGCGGATGCCAGATGACATTCCCAGTTGACTGAGGCTCATGCACAAACAGGAATGTTTGTGAATTTCAAAAAGTTGGATATTTACAAATGATCCTATGGGTATGTCTACGCCGATCTAGATCTTTCACAGCATACATCTCATAAAAATGTGTTGGTACATTTTATAAGCTGTTTATTAAAACAGAAACATATAATTATTACAACAGCAATTATTCGTAAATGCCAGTATTAGTCGCTAATACATTTCTAAGGTAAAGGTGAAACACGTTTATCTGCTCGTGATATTCAGTGATTAATTTGAGTTGCTGGTTTCGGGTGCTCGGCACCTGCACTTACTTGTCAACACCGGGAAATATGACAGTCTGGCACTAGGAGGCGCTGTCTTTCTAATTTATAGTATGATTTCCTTCCACTTGCCTGTGACTCAGCCTTGCATTTTTCTCTGCTCTCCTATACACCTCCCGATTACAAAAAAAGTGTGATTTAGAACGTTTCGCACTACTTTCTATTCCGTTCTTGAGATAAGTCATAATATGCCAATACTGGTGGAACAGGCTGAAGTGTTCAGACCTGTGTTGGGCCTTGATGTTGCTTTTTTAGAAAGTCGGAGTTGCTAAACAGCCCGTTGTCACACTTCCTATCAGTCCAGACTCTTTAGCGCTTTGCATTCTATGACCTGCAGTTTCTATCCCTCATTAGAAGTACACACCTGGGCGTCACAACATGTGTGCTTATTTTATAGGCTAGGAATGGCTGCAGGTGCAGCCACACTTGACATACAGATTAGAAGAGTTGGTTTTAAATGCCTAGATCACATCACTCAGAACAAGGGTGCTGACTATGCTAACATTCATATTTTTCCATCTTTTATATTATAGATATGAATAATGTAAAAGTCCAGGAACAAAGAAGTGTAGCTATTATAATGTTTTCACTTTTTCTATATCAAAATGCTTTAAACTTTAAAACCTTTTCTTCCATTAAATGAAAGTGTTTCTGACACAGATAGCTGTCTTAAACTAGAGGTTGCACTAAATCAACCATTGCAAGGGTTTTTACTCAAAACCTGGGTGTAGACATGAAAATGTGTACTTTGGACTACTGCAGCCGCTGCGCGGTTCTGTTTTTAACTGTTATCACTCTTATTTTTTAGTGGACTGGACAAGATTTCTAGAGAATATTCTGTTCACAGGTAAGTGGTAGATTGTGGATTTGATGTGGTATGATTAGGTTGTAATCCTGGCATGCTCTGTATACAGAAGCATGGCTAATTAATCTGCCAATCAAATCACTTTAATTTGCTAATACTGAAAGACCTATGCAAACCTGACTGAACTTCCTGAGCTCTGGACATCTGGTTGTAGATAGCAAATTATTTAAAAAATATATTTTTTTGTTAAACTCTTTACACTCGTAATCCATATATGAGTGCTTTGCAATGGGCGTTATAGTTTACAGCTGGCTTAACAATGTTGTCTGCAGGTACTCTCATGGTGGTCTACTATTAGAAGGCCTGGGTTGTGGAACTGGATCAGGACGGGTATACACTAGATTGAAGGACAAACAAGGTGGTTGGTCTAGATGCACTTAAAGTACCATCTAGGTCCAGGAAGAGTTGGATGATATTCTAACCACAACTTTTATAAATCCCCTGCCATAAGTAGTGAGATGATAACACCTTGTCGGAGATCACCATGAAGTTTAGTGAAGCAACCTCCATGTGGCTGCACTCTAAAAAAGACTGGGACTCAAAACATGCCTTCATTTGGGGGTTGAGGAACAACCATAGTCCATCCTAGTTGCACATGTTTAGCTTCAATGTGCCCATTTTTATATTATATTATATTATATTTACAGAGCTGTACAGACTAAATCAAGAGCTGAAAGATATCTTATCAACACATCTGGAAACATCAGTTTCATGTGTCCTAATGAGAATATATGACACTCTAATCTAATGCCTGGTATGCCAAATTTCAAACATTGCCTTTGTGAACAAGAAGTGGAAAACGTCAATATGTTTGGTGTTGGTTGCAGTGCTATTGGCTTTGCCAAATATTATTTTGCTTTACTAGAATTTACAGAACGTTTACCATTCCTATGTAGCTGATGCATTTGGAAGCAATGTGTCAGTCATTGTGGAGTGGTAAAGAAAGCTTTCCGAGAGAGCTTTCTATTCATGAACATGCATGTGTATGTGTGTGCAGCAATCTACTAATGGTTTTTGTTAAGGTTTAGTCAAAAAACATTGAAAGATGGCCACAGATGCAAGCAAATGCATGTTAATTACTGTGCAGTCATTTTGAAATGTTATTTGTTGTAACTTTAACACTAAGCACTTAAAGATGGCTGTGCTTGCATCTACACAAATGTGCACACATAAGCAGCCATCTTTCAAAGCTTTCTGCAATAATGTTTATTAAAAAACGTTTAAAGATGGCCACCACACTTGATAAGCGTCTCTGAATGGCTTTGTATTGTTTTATTATTAATAAAGAATGGGAAACCTCATTTTAAGAGGGCTGATATAGCAGTGCCTGCGACGGATGGGGGGCACTGCAAGCAGCAGTAAGCGACCTAGTAAGAGTGAATGAGTAACTACAGGGCCCTCACAAAAATAAAGCAAAAATAAATATTGGAAAATAGGAAATAATAGAAAATCTTCAACATTTAGGGTATCTGTAGAGCAATTGCCTTCTCAATCACTACAGCTTGATGTTCAGCCTTCCAGCTCCATTGTCCAATTCGGAACACACTATTAATCATCAAACAAGATATGTTAGCCTCCAGGATTGAAATAGTCTGGCGCTCGTAAGGTTTTATAGTGTGCTTCGTGGCCAGCAAATTTTATGTATGTATAGGCATTTATATAGCGCACTACTTACCCGTAGGGTCCCAAGGCGCTTCGACCGCTGCGAAACCCTTCCTGGCTTCCCTGAGAGATGGTCCCTTAATGGGTATCTCCAGGGTGAGACCAGGCATCCCCGGCGGTCTGGTGGGGCCGTTAGTGAAGATGAGGCAAGCTAATGCCCAGAGTTGCCGAGTGTGAACGCTGATCAGAGTGGGCACCGAGGCGAGAGAATTATCGAGTCCGCTGGCCCTGGTCCAGAAACCTGCCGCGCCGGGAATCGAACCCTGGTCCCGGGCCGTCCTCTGCTCTCGGGTCTGCCGCCTCTAACCAGTGAGCCACACTACTTCACCTATGAGTTGCCTTGCAGCAACAATGCCTTCCTTTTTTCTGGGAATCCCAGTCCCATTATTTCCATTGTGGGGCTGGGGTAAAGCAACATAGAATATTGCATCCCCGACACCTGTCGGGTTTCCCACATGCTCAGCGCAGTTCTTGTGTGTCACACTAGAGCTGACTTCCTTCCTTTCCCCTACAGGAGTGAAACAGCACTTCTTCCCACCCATGGTCAGAATGGGTGGGAAACTTGAGGTTGGTTGTCCTCCAGACATGTGCCCGTGGGGCCGTGAGGAGTGTGGAGTGTGGGCATGATCTTCTCACTCTGGTTCCATAAGGAGATGGAGGCCCTCAGGGACAGGTAAACAAATAGCGCAGATGCACTCATTTTGTGCTCCACTGAGTCAGCTCGCTTCATAAGTACATATTGTGGCCAACCAATCAGGATCCTCCCACCCACTTTGAATGTGCCAAGTAGAGCATACCTGAACACCAAGTGTGGAAATATATTTTTTTACCAGTGTTAACTCTTTCATGCACACTCAAGCACCTTTCTAAATGTTAATTTCAGGAAAACATCTGAACGGATTTCCACAAAATAACAAAACACTTTTTCTGATAAAAGTTCTAAGACTTTGCAAAATTTGGTGTAGTTCTATGCAACTCTATTTTATGTGTTAGAGAGCAAACGTTCCTATAAGAAATTTCACTTTTGTGACCCTTTTTCTTGGGCCTGCTTGAGAAGTCAAGATTTCTTTAATCATAACAGCTCAGCCAGCAGCAACTCTACGCGTTTCAGTCTTAACCAAGACCTTGCTCACGAGACTGACTCGTGATTAAAGAAATCTAACCACTGATTTGGGAGTAATCGCTGTTTGTGAAATATTGAGTCTGGAGTGCACGAGCAAAATTCTCCGCGGAGAAAACAGGAATGCATTTCTAACGGCTGGGCTCTGCCGTGGCTCGTCTGCACCGTCTGAGAGCGCCCGACATAACCTGAACCCGGGCCAAAGGAGAAAAAGATATATATATATATATATATATATATATATATATATATATATATATATATATATATATATATATATATATATATATATATATGTGTGTGTATATATATATATATAGAGAGAGAGAGAGAGAAAGAGAGAGAGAGAGAGAGAGAGAGAGAAAGCGAGAGAGTGAGATATGAGTGAATGAATGAATGCAGGTAATGAGCAACTGTGTGACATGGGCCTGTATTGCTATCGAGTGGCTCTGGATGCATTTATAAACCACTAGGGCAGATATAGGGGTTGGCAAAGTAAGTGCTTGGGAAATGAGAAGGATAAGCTACAAGTAGTCCCTCTGTTCTTTGTATCACTGACCACCTGCAAGTCCTGGCCTTAATCACCAAGTGACAGTTCAAAGAATGTTGGCCTCTGTCTTGAGAGATACCCAGTACCCAGCGTGCTAGAGTGGGCCAAGAATGACAACAAGTGCTGGTCTTTCTGAGGCATGGGCAGAACTGGTTATGAGCAATCCGGATTTACCTACATAGCTAAAATCCAGCTCAAGAACCACGTTGACTCAATATGTTGTCCTTTCCTGTTACTAGACTACACTTGTCTTTTCAAGCTGTCTTATATTTTGTCAAACATTCTATGCATGACACTCTACAGGGTTCAGAGAGGTCACAACCATGTGGGTAGTTTTTTGTGATGTCTTCTACACTATCGCTACCAAGGCCGGAAGCTAGGACCATCTACTGGCTGCTGATGAAATATAGATCAAGTGCATCACTAGCTACAACCTCTACAGAGGCAGATTACTAAACCCCCAATGGCATTTTCTCCCTGACACACAACCTTTTAATGGTAGAAGACTTAGCTGAAGGTCCAATGACAATAAAGGCATATGCCTATTGCACTGCCTATGAAGTACAGTTGGTATAACCTGTACTGTAAATTTTAATTGAAAGTCCTCTTCTGGGCCGTTAAACTAAATTCACTGTTTGGTCACAGGCCTGAGAATGGCACCCATAAATTGACTTAACTTAACAAAATCATGACATGCTTGGACCCCTCTCTTTCAACACCAAGGCTTTGCAACCTAAACAGTCTGAACATCTGGCTGATTTACCTGTTTATCATCATAGGTGTGATCCATGGTGATCATCATTTAAATTTACTTGACTGTCCATATTCATGCATCAATTATTCAAGCACTTTAAATTTCCTGAGGGAAAGTCACTGCCCTGGTCCAGGCCCACCTATTTGACTGGTTTTTCCTTGAAACCAATGCTTCTCTAAACAGCTCTAGACACAATACAGGATGGTTTGCCAGAGAATGAAAGTCAGGGTACACTCAGAATGCTGATGCTCCTTATCAACATTATAGGAAGGATGCTCCTTCGCTTTCTCCAGTCAGCGATCAAAGTCACAGACCACTGACACTGCATCTAATTACATTTAATGAACCACATTTTAATCGTACAGTGGTGCAACTGGTAGTGTTAGAAAAGAACTGATGTTATTGCTCAGTAAACAAATTTGAATTAACAAGATACAAGTATGGGTTGAGATATCTTACATATGGCTATGGCTGCAGTACAGGAGGACAAAACATAAGCATATCTCTTTGTACTTACCAGCATACCCCTCTCAGTGTCCCTTAAGCTTCACTGTAATTTCCAAGCAGGCCCTTGAAGGAGGAGGAAAGGTAATGGGCATGCAGCTTGCGGCCCAATTGGTTTGGGGTTATCCTGATTAAGATGGTTGAAGCCACAAGACATAATGACAACAGGAGCCTGGATAGGACTCCTTCTTGGCTAGGAGAAGTCTCTTCCTGACATGTTGAGTGCATCTTCCCTGCTGGTAGACGTTTCCTCCTCTGTGGTGTTGTGGCCTTTATTCTGTGTCTGTTCAGCGGCTCAGGTTTTTCTTATCCTTCAGCCCTGGTCCTGAATTCACTTCTCACTCCCTGGCTGCATGCTGAAAGGAAAAAATAAAACAAGTATAAGTGAATAGGTACAATTATTCATGTAAATAAAATATAAAATGATAATAAAATGACACAAAAAGAAACTATACAAAGCACTGTCTCATAAGAAAATACCCTTTGCCACTCAAGCTTGTAAAAATAAGCTGCCACTTTTGACTGTAGGTGACTAGGGTGAAGAGGAATACTAAAGAATATCACTGTTTGCAATAATCAAAGAATAATTATTTTTTATATATGATGTAAAAACACAAATGGCACAAAATCGTATTGAGTGACAAGAGATAGAAACGCCCTGGACTCATAACATAAATTAATATACACATGAGTTTCTTTTGTGACAGCATGCGTATTCATTAGGTGGGCACGTCTTTGAATTTCTTGGGAATAGTACATTTTATGTACGTTTCATAACAATAACAAATGTATAAGACAAGACAAAAAAGTATTATTAACAAGTAAAATGTGTGTTTGACTTGACCAAAATCACCTATAATAAATTTGGTTTGAAACAGATAATAACTAAACACTTGGAAAGATAAGGGCATAGGCCAACAGTGATTCACATGTTTTATACAAATATAATTATTTAGATTCACAAACTGCATAAAGAATTTATATTTGAGCTATACCTCGACAGTTTTTTAAATATACATTGACAAATATGCTCACTGTGATGGTGCCGCCCCTGGTGGCTTTAAAAATTCGGAGAGCCCTTGATTTTTCAATTACTGGCTAGGAGGGTAGACTGAAGCTGAGAGGTGGCAGTGTTATTTTATAGAGGACTCTGACTTCCTTCTACCACTAAGGAGGCGGGGACTAAAAATCACCCTGTTTCAGCATCACAGAAAACGCCTCTTCGTGTAATGGAGAGCAGCAAAGAAAGCCAGTAGAGGAAATGAACACAATATTTTGTAAGAATCACAATGTTCTTGTCATAATGCTTGAGTTGAATTTATAATATTCAAATTGATAATACCATGTTGTGCTGGAAATCACAGCATACTTGCTGTCACGCTATCGATTTCGGCAAAGTACATTCCTTAAAGAGAACAATATGACTTTTGGCAGGAACATAGTGTAATTTGCCGTCATGCTATTGAGTTGAGCATAAAAAAATCAGTGAAGTGAACAAAACTCATATGCCTGAAGAATACTAATCACTTATTTGCCTTTATGACCTTAGCTTCTATGTATGGAAGAGAAACGAAAGATGTGATTAAGAAAACTAAATCTATATTTCATCAGTGCTTTTGGTTGTGCTAAAAAAACAAGAATTTTATTAGCACCAGCTATGTGAGAGATATTATACATGACAATGCACATCATGATATCTACTATCCAGTCCCTGAAGTAGTGGTGCTGGGCTAGTGAATGAATGGGGTGACTACCATTTAGCCAATGGCGTAACAAAATCCCCTGAAGGCCCCTGAGTAGGGGGTTGGGGGACTCGAGCTCCAGGGGACCCCTCAGCAAAAAATGATAGGTGGTGGGGTGGGGATGGGGGGCCCTCAGTGTACTTTGCTTGGGGACCCCCTCAAGTATTGTTACGTCACTGCATTTAGCGAATGAACAAATGCATGAATGAATAAATAAATTATGCTAAGGTACCTGGTCTCTAGTATCAGCATTACAACCACTAGATCTAAAGCCGGTTCCATCAATCTCATTAAAGCGAGTGCCGCTATTCTGGATATTCTGTGATGCCACTTTTAAAAACATTGATTGCCAAAGTACAGTCCATGTGTACTAATGGGACATAATTTTGTAAGTTCATATATAGCTTTGTCCAAGCACATCAGCTTGAACTGTCTAACTTCTTTTTGTTAGGCTTGTGGGTTGAATTAAATGTATGCATATTTCAAAATGTATCATATGGCGTGAATAAGCCTAATGTAGATGCCCCTCTGCCTTCATAAAAGCACTGCGCCAGTGTCAGTGAAAGGCTGTCAAACCCTCACTCCTATCATGTAACATTCTTCATAATTGAATATTACTCCTTGCTAAGGCTTAGTTAAAATGTCCACAGTATGTAAGTCAGGCCAGTGTAGATAGTGGTAGGTTTACTCATGGGAGCTAGGCTTGCTTCATGAGTATTGAGCCAGGACCTGTTTAAGTTGGGCAAAAAAATTAAAACAGAGAATAACATACATTTCAAATAAGCACATAAAATGGTTCATTACAGTATATCTCTGTAATACACAAAATATAAACAACAGATTGATATAGTCACTTTCCCTCCATGTCTAAGTACTCTCCTACTGAAGATCCTCTGTAGGAATAATAGAAAACATATTCTCTTAGTGGTTTACTAGTTGGGTGGATTGGTGTCCACCACTAGTAGTAAAGTCAATATCTTGTTAGGTCCACTCAAAGTGTCATAATTATCGTAATTTATACCTACGCTCAAACCCTGGCAGTTACAGCACAGAGCAGACAGGCTTAATGTACAAAAACAATTAAAAAGTCAAAAACACAACATAAGAAAATCCTATTCCACTGTATAAAAATATAAATATAAAACTAGATTAAAGTTTTACGAACAAAGTTACAAAAATCTAATTAGTGGAACCTTTTCAATGTTTTAATATTTAAGTGGAAAAAGCAGAAAGAAGCACAAAGCACTAAAGGAAGACAATGGTTGTGGAAGACCCAGATGTAGGCACAATTTGAGGCCAGCCTCAATGTAGCGCAGGCAAGATTCTTCAAATAGATTGGCTCCATTAGGGCCTAAAAGTAGCAAGGTTCAAAAAGGTTTCTACGTTTCAATCTGGAAAGGGACTTTGTTGATTTTCTGAAATTCTCTGGGTGTCAAGCAGAGGACAACAGCAAAATCCAGCCAAAGTCCATTTGCCACTGGTCAGCTGGGATTCTTCACAAGTCTGTCCTCTTCAGCTTTTTCATGTTATGTTCATGGATCAGCCTTATGATCATTGGAGATCTTTCTGCCCTTGATTTCAAGTGGAAGCGGTCCAACCTCCTCAGGTCCTTCCCATAGGCCACTATTGCCAAGTGCATCAGGTTAAGTTCATCTGGTATCCTTTCCAAGTCCAGCAGTGTTCCGATGGAGTGTCTTGGGGTACCACATTTATGCCTGGTATTAGCTAGTAGGTGGGGATCACTCCTGGGGACTCCCTAACCAATAGGATGAAAGTTCCAAGGGGCATCCTATCCTTTTTGCATTAAGGCAATCATGAGCTACTGAATAACAGGTTAAAAATGATATTTACCCCGCCAGTTTCAAGATGGTGAAAATCTTCGGCAACACTAAACATGGGCTGTGAGGGTTTTGTGTGTGTAGGGAAGAGCACTTTGTTAATCACGAGTGTTCTCCTTCATCTAACAATAAACTCCAGTTTCAAGCTGGCACTGTACCCACAGAACTCTCTGAGACAGAAGTCTGGTAGTACAAATGTAGGGTGCTAAGCAACCAGACAGGCAATACACCAAAGTGTCCTCGCATCCTGTTTGCTCCCTTTGAAAAGTCTAAACTTTTCCATATGCTTCAGGTAGACCTGAAATGCCATGCTTGATACTGTGGTGTCAACAAAACACCCACAGTCCCACTTTGTACATTCTACTGAAGTCAGAGTAGTCTTATCTGGCTGTTCAGGTCAGCCTATTGTGTGCTGCTGGGAGTACCTTCGCACCTTATCCTGGGCTGAGCACAGACTAGGAGACGCTGATGGATAATCCAAATAAGCCTCTAGGGTTTTCAGGCAGGGAAAAGGTTAACCTTCTAAAAGTTGCTTTGCCTTCCAATTTATTTAAAATCTGACTTTACCACATTTTAGGGCCTTGTCACTGTAGGGACATGGTAACATAAATTTTCTACATGTCCTGTTTTTCAAATGCAAAGCACTCTACCATGTGGGCTACAGTGCTTAGATAGTACTGTCGTATTGATATTGAAAAGGGGTTTTTACTTTATGTTAAAAATCGCTTTTGCACTGAAGCAGTCAGGCTACAAAGCTAGGCCTGAAGCCATGTGTTCCTTTGTCCACTAGTGGAGGGCACAGAAAGTGCTGCCATCTACAGGTGACATTTTAACCTCCTATGCCATAGGTGTATTTTCTGCACTATATACTATGGCATTATAAGAAAGTTAAATATGCCAATCATGGATTAGCCAATTTCCACATGTTGTAGGAGCAGCACAACCACTGGGCACTGGGCAGCAGTCTAAAAACAGCAATATAATTCACCTACAATGAGTTGCCCACACAAAAAGGGGCATCTGGACCAATACACTTTGTATATCTGACCCGCGCTTCTCCTGACCAGTTTTACATTGGACCTTGATCCTTGTCTACTGTGACTATTGACTATAATTGGTGCTTTACTTTTTCTTGACACTTTTTTGCTTAAATATTTAACATTTATATCTCTTGTTCCTCTAATTGGATTTTTGTTGTTGTTGTTGTTTTGCTTAATTATTCTCTTTTTTTATAACTTTCACTGGGATTTGTATTGGGTTGTGTCTACGGCATTTTTACTTTTCTGCTACTTCTATATGCTTTACACATTTTCCATTAAGACTATCTGTTCTGTGCCATAGCTACCAGGGGTTGAGCACAAGTTTAAATTACTGAAACCTTTGACTGTACCTAAGAGATTACTGACGTTATTGCTAGTGGTGCACTACCATCCCCTCAATTAATAAATCATTTTCTCACAATAGCATAGACAACAGGACTCCAGGTTTGTCTAATACTAAGCAATTATATCATCCAGGTGGCCATATTGCACTCACACATTTTTAGTAATTGAATATTGGCTTTATTAATAGAAATACATTCTGCCCATTATTCATTATGGCCATATCCAAAAGTGTCCTTCAGACATGCATAACAAATTGAAGTTTAAGAGCACCATTGAATTTTAAAAGATCACAGCAGATCTCCAGATAAAGAGAAATATTTGAAATACTGCACAGGTTAGGGGTAAACAGAAGAGGTTTAACAGGCTATATTCCTCACATTCCTGATAATTAATTCAAGCCACAATAACTTCATTGCAGTGGATTTTGAAAAGCAGTAAACTGTTCTGGGGAAAATTTTATGGAGTGGTCCTACCATTTAATTAGGCATTTTACCACTAATTCTACTTAGGGTCAATGTGTTCCCAGAGGGGCAGGTGACAGGTGATTGTCTGCAATGAGGATATAATTTGGAAAGAATTTATAAGTATATTAGGGCTTTATAGGACTTTTGAATCCCACATTCCACTAAAACACAATCAAAAGCCAACCATTCAAACTCAACAACTAACTAAAATACAGCACAATTTATTGTAGACACTTTCCGGGGATATGTTGGCTGACAACAATTTTAATCTTACATTTGGCAACATTTATCTCTAAATAGTGTAGCTACAATCATTTTCAAAGGCAGAGAGAGTTTGTCCTAAAAGGAAGGGTAGCATCATGAGAATAGAGACGACAAGGAACCAAAGCTCCATCATTCATTGGACAATTATCTGTCCTTAGATTTTAATGAGATGTGGAGCAAGTAAACAACCATACCTTTGTACTTTAGTAACTTCAAAAGACCTTGTCAATTCGTAAGCATTGTCAAAACAAGCAGAGCTGAATAAGTACTTTTGTGAAAGTAACTCTTTGTGTCAGTGTTGCTTTCCAGGCCTATCCCTATATGAAACAAAATAAAAATCTGTTTGTAATTCTCAGGATACTTCCAGAGATCGAGTAAAATGGTCTAAAGGTAGGAATATTGCTTCCAATTATGACTAATAACCAAGAGAGTTTTATTAGGTACCTTCATGTCTCGTTTATCAACATGTATCTGTGTATATTTTGGTCAGATGTATTCATAAGGACATGGGTCCCATTAGGCCCTATATTGTAGAAAAGTATACTATAAGCAATAGGCCTGCTTTAATCGTGGCTAGGTATTCTTTGGAGTCTTGTAATCAGGAGTCTGTATGCAATCCTATGAAATGAGACCTTGAGTACACCAGATGAGTATGGACCACATACCTTTGAACAACAATACTGCTGGGAAAATAAAGTTGTGTGCCCATGGTGTATTTGTCTGATACCATCTATTCCTTCTATACCAATTTGCATTAAAAATGACAAGAACTATAGTGTCAAGCGCACACAACAAAACCATAAGAGTTCTTATGTGTAGGGCTGAGAAGCAGTCTGTGCTCCATGTTTCGCACCTAGGATGCTTTTAAAATTCATCAGTTTCACTCACCGGACCTCCAGTGTCTTTTATCCTGCTGCTGAGAGAAATATGACTCTGCCTGGCTCTGAGAGTTAAAATAACATTTCAAAGCAGTATGATGATACTATAGTCTTGGAGTAGAGAAACTGCAAGTGCTGCTGATATCTTGCTGATTCCCAGTGACTACATCCTCATGAATACCTCAGTGTCTTGAGTTGAGCTGGACCTGATTGGCTAAAACTCACTGCCAGCATGGCCAGGCCTGTTTTGGCAGATACTGGAGTATACTCCTGCGGTGGCTTGAACAAGTGCGGTACTTTGCAGTAAAAGGTAATGGACCTTGTAAAAAGCTGTATGAACTGTGGAGGTCATCTCGGGACTTGGATACCTAAAATCGGGGTCAGCCGATGACCTTTGTAAATGTAAATGTATGTAAATGTATAGGCATTTATATAGCGCACTACTTACCCGTAGGGTCCCAAGGCGCTTCGACCGCTGCGAAACCCTTCCTGGCTTCCCTGAGAGATGGTCCCTTAATGGGTATCTCCAGGGTGAGACCAGGCATCCCCGGCGGTCTGGTGGGGCCGTTAGTGAAGATGAGGCAAGCTAATGCCCAGAGTTGCCGAGTGTGATCGCTGATCAGAGTGGGCACCGAGGCGAGAGAATTATCGAGTCCGCTGACCCTGGTCCAGAAACCTGCCGCGCCGGGAATCGAACCCTGGTCCCGGGCCGTCCTCTGCTCTCGGGTCTGCCGCCTCTAACCAGTGAGCCACACTACTTCACTTCACTTTGCCCTCCTTCTGCTTTAAAATCTAGAGCACCCGCTCCTACTTTATGTGCCCCAAGGAACTTACATTTCACATGGGCTTTGCTTCCCAGTTTTGCAAGAAAGGCATAGTCTCCTGAAAATAGTTGGCCTCGATCCAAACTAACTGAAGACCTATTATCCTTCTTCCAGCCCTCTCCAAAATTATGGGACACTTTGTAGGAAGATAACAATGATGAGACTAGAATTTCTGAAACTGCTTGACCTGTCTCAGTTTGGCTTTAGAGGAGGCCACATCACCAAGACAAGAGATAGTTATTTGTTCCCTATGTTCCGAATTGGGAGCAAGGTGCCACGGTTAGACCTTTGATTCTGGACTTTTTTTACAGCCTTTAATATGGTGGCTCACTCCATTTCTCTAAATCAAATATAAGGGATTAGCCTTTTAGGACTAGCATTGGACAGATTTTCATTGTTTCTCTCAGACTGAATGCAGTCAGTGTTCCTATTCACTGTTTCAATCCAGAGAGTGGAAAGTGAACTGTAGAGTACCACAAGGATCTGCCATTTCACCAATCCTATGCCCAGCCTCTGGGAGAACTGATGTGTAGTTTCAGCCTCCAGTTTGTGTCTGTGAAAGAGCAGACCCTTGTGTCACTCCACAGTTCACCTTCCATTATCTGGATCGAAATATTGGGAGATAAACTGACTAATGTCTGTCTGAATGAAACAATGAAAAAGGTCCAGATTTAGTTCTACATGGCCCATCCCTTTGAAGTGGTGTGGATCAATGGAGTGATCCACCATATTTAGGGCTGAAGAAACATCCAGCTTCAAAGGACCAGTCCAGGCACCATGCTGCTAGGTAGAATAGAGGGAATTAGCAGCTATCACTAATGGAGATTTGGTGAAATGACCTTTGGTATAATGACCACCTGTAATACATTTTCATATTTAAAGCTTTAATATGTATTGCCCATTGGACTTTGCGTATATCTGATATTTTGTGGGATTAAGGGTACGTTTTTACCGGTCGCAAACTTTCCTATTTACTAAATCGTACTGTTTGCTACCAGTAAAAATCTTTTTCTAATGTACTAAGCCCTTTTAGCAATTTGGAAAGGTTTTTCTGAATTGCTAAATGTGCTTATAAATAATTTCTTATTTACAATTTGGAAAGGCATCCCTTCCAAATTATGAATCAGTGAGCTAAATATTCATGGAAGGTGACCCAAATGCCCGTCACCAAGCATTGGCCAGTTATTAACTCCCAAATTGGGGTGTTAACCAGTTCACACAGGTGAAGGGCTCCCCTTTGGACCCCTTCCTTTGTGGGGATCATTGCAGCAACTTCAAGTGTTGAATAGAGTAGGCCACAAGACCACTGCCAAATCTCCCTAAAGTTTTTCAAATTAGTAAAACTTTGAGCCTAATTACAATGGCATCACAGCGGCCACCATATAACATTTATACTTCTGTGTAGACGATCGGAAACTGCCTTTTTGTACTGTGGCTTGTGCTGCTGCCCAGAAAAAGGGCCGTAGCACAAGCCGCAATGGAAAAAGGCAGTTTGTGCACATTCATGCAGCGTGTGCCAGGCATCATGCATTGCCTCAAGTAGTGCCCCATGAGGGGCAGGGACCCTGCTTGGGGCCCCCAAAGTCCCTTCGGCTGCCTTTTCATGGCGGTGGGACCGCCATGAAAAAGCAGTCAAAAAGGGATTTCCTAATCCCTATGGCGGTGCCTGCACCTTGTAAGGTTAGGAATCAGACCACCATCCCAACGAGATCTTTGATCCTGTTGGAGACATCAGTCCTACCCACAACCTCTGAGATCTGATTGCTGGTATTGTAATCCGGCGGTCAGGCCGATTCCGAGGATGTCGGGCAGACTGCCACTGATGGCTTGTTGGTGGCAGTCCATCCAACATCGTAATGGCCCCCTTTATTCTTAAAATTGGCCTTTTTTCCTTTCCCCAAAAGTACTATAAAACATTTTTGAAAACTTTCACGCGGATGATGGTCCGCTGTCTCTTACTAGCCACCATCAGTGTGAAGGCAGCCAATGAGAGGGAATCGCAGTTTTGTGACCTGCCTATTGAATATTAACTAGTCAGGTCATTCTATGACCACTCACTAATTTCATAATTTGCAAACCGACCTATAAGTACATAGATTAGCTCGCAAAATATTTACTGGTCGCAACAAGTGGGGCATAATTTGAGACTTATTTTCGTGACCAGTACTATAGTATATCTGGCCCTAAATTGTTTGACTTTGCAGATCACTAGGTCTAAAAACACAGTTTTATTACTTTAAAACTTCTTTTTCACAGAATTTCTCAAATTTTTTAGTTTCTGTGAAAAATGGATGTGACAGTTGGAACTGATTCCAAGATTGTATTCAATTATTTAAAAAGTCAGCAACATATCTGATTGATGATATTAACAATAAAATGCCATTTTCATAGTTTGTAGAATAATTTTTATTTATAAGTGGTTGCAATATGTAAATGCCATTGCAACCAGTGGTGGCTGCTCCCGGACAGCAGCAATGGGGGCGGGATGGGGGAAGAGGGAGAGGAGGTGGAGGGGTAAAAAAAATACACTTACCTGCTGGCTGGCCAGCTAGTCAGCCGCCGCCTCTCCTCTGTCCTCTTCCTGGCTTCTTCACTACAAACAGAAAGCAGGAAGTATCCGGGCTACCGAGCACCCCATAGTCAAACACAACGCTGCCTTGCAGCTTTGTGATTGGTCTGAACACCGTGTTTCATCACTCAGCCAGGGAATGGGAGCCTGGACATGTTCTACACCCAGGTTGTAATGAAGCCTGGGTGGAGAACATGCAAAGTGCGCATGAATGTTTGGATGGCCCAATAGGGCCTGCCAAACATTCATACAAACTTACATAGTGCTCACCACTCCTTTCCCTGCTCTGAGAGCAGAGCAGATCCCAGTGCGTCTCTAAGACGCCGCAGCGGAAACAAATAAAATGATAATATCGTTGAGTTCTTATAATTTTATTTTTCCTTTTTTTACTACGAAAACCTGTGGGGCAACGCTCCTCTGTCTTAGTGGAGGAGTCGCCACTGATTACAACATCCATCTAAAGCTTTTGTTATGGCAATTGAGTATTAATCGAATATTTATAAAGAATATATCAATCAGATCTTAATGATTTTAGGCCTCTATTGTACTGCTTGCCAACATCAGAATCGCCTTTTATTTTTTGAGGGTATATTTTTGCACGACTTCAAACAAATGTAAGAGAGAAGGTTGGATAGTGTTCATTGAATGCACACATAGGTTTGTGGTTGTATATGTCAATACATTAATTATATGAATTTGAATTGGTTTTTGACTCTGTAAAACATTATCTTTCAATTAGATAAATAACCTGAGCTGATGCAGGTGCATGGAACCAATAATCAATTTTGCACATGTTAACATGTGCACATTATATTGTCAATCTATTATACAATTAGGTAAATTATGTTTTCATTTTTTTTCAGTTCCAATGGGAAATCAGTCACTTGGGCTCAGAATGAGAAGAGCAGCAGAGGACAACACCTTTGGCAGCGACTTTCTGTCCACATCAAGAAGAAAGAGAATCCTAATCAAACCGCTGTCATCAAGCCCTTTTCGAAAAGCAACACAGAGAGCCGGTACAGCAGCACTAGTTTCCCAGATGCCAGTGCCAAAATGCTTTATGATGTCTCAGAGGCAGAGGAACACTATCCAGTGCAGTACCGGCCCCAGACTCCTTCGCCAATCAGCACCGTGAGCCAGCGAGCTGCCTCTGTCAGCCACATGGATGACGACATACCCTCGTTTCACTCTGAGCATGGACAGAGAAGCAGCTCCTCCCAAGGGTCCTTGATGGATCAAATCAGTAGTGTTGTCACTCGATTTACTGCAAACATCAGTGAGTTGAACTCTATGATGCTCACGGCGAATGCTCCAGGAACCATGGTCCCAACACCTCTCTGCGCCTCCTACCTGATCCCAAGAGAGATACAGCTTCCAACCACGATGACCACGTTTGCCGAGATCCAGCCAACGCCTGTTACTGATGTCAATGGTGGTGCCAAGTCCACCGGTAAACCTCCTAGCGACAGTGTCAAAGATGGGCCATCAGAGGCTGTTGCAGCAAAGCCAGATCTTGAGGAGCTTGTTGCTCTAACACCGCCTTCACCTTTTAGAGATTCTGTTGACTCCGGGAGTTCCTCCCCTACCTCCCCAGTGTCAGAGTCAGCTCTCTGTATGCCGGCCTCCCCTAAATACGACACTATTATCCTGAGAGACTATACTCAAAGCTCCTCATCATTGTGAATGTATTTCAAGGTCACATTGGGGCTCCACAACTGTGAACAGACCATTGAAGGCAGAATCAAGCACTCTAGACACTGTCTGCACAGATTCAGTAAGAGGCGCCGATCTCTGCCGCGTTACAAGCAAAGTGAGAGGAACCATATAATGGGTTGGAAGAGATGGTTTTTGAAGACGAGGGGCAGGATTTCTTTCTAGTGGCCTTAAAAACACAGGGGCTTTTGAGAAACGCTGCGCCTTTGATGGAATGAATGAAGAGATGGTTCAAACAATAACATACCAAGTGCTTTTCTTTAGAGTATCCATGTAACTGCATATACAGTACAAGAACAAACCAGATTGTAAAACAACTGTGAAAAGTTTTGTTCATTTACTTTTATTCTCTACCCAGAGTTGAACCATGACCTTTTAGCAAGAAGAGAAGACCAAACATGAATGTACATTTTTTAACAGACTCAAAAATATGGGACCAAAACGCCAGGCTTTTTTAAAGAAGGAAACAAAGGGCAGTAAAGTATATCCACGACCGACTAAACTATCCCAAAATGTGTGAGGCACACGATACACATAAAGGATAGCTGGCATCCTCCCGTAAGTGACTGCGTGATCTAGGGCTTTAAAGTGACTTACCTAAAAATGCAAATTTGTTTATGAGAATCTGTTTTTATACATCTTGATCTAACATTGACTTCAATTCCTCATCTCCTATTTAAAAAAAGAAGGTCCACTGAAAAACCCTTGTTAAAGATTCCCTGTCTTTTTCACCTTCTTGCTGACTAACACAAGAGTAGCAAAAAATATTTTCTGGAGCACTTTTTTGTAATTTATTTTTAGGGGAACTTGTTTTAGGGGAATAATACATTTCTAACTGCATTATTATTGTGAATCAATTGCAAACTTCTTCCCTATAAGGCTTTTTGCATATTTGATTTTGAGCATTTTATGCCTATCTGGGTGGATAACACAAATACACATTCTGGGCCAAGGATTTCAAATTTAGGGCATGATAGCCAAACGCCAAGCAAAAGTGTTCCCTAAAAGTTACAAAAGTAAAAATGTAAGACATTCCTAAGAAAGGCTTTGTAATTTTTATTGATCAGCACCTTATGTGGCTTCCAGTGGTGGACTGTGCAAACCATCACTTAAAAAGCAATACCTAGCTGGAAAACAGTTTCACCCAACATACGTACCTACCAAACATTGAAAAAGCAGCATTTATTCTTACCAAGTTAAACAAAAATCCAGCTTTTGCCCCAATCAGTTGGTGAAAGTTGGTGCAAATGTCATTATGCGCAGGAAGTTCAGCGCAAATGTCTTTACCAGACATGTGGTCCAAATATTGTTTAGCACCAGTTGGTGAATGCAACAGGTAGTGCAGAATTACATTTTACTGGTGTAGGTCATTTGACCTGGTCTCAGATTACGTAAAGCTCTCATTGTTATTAATCTTAAAAAAAGACAAATGGATGACTTAAGGTGCAAATAATATTGACAGCACATCCCCCTAATAACCTGGAACATTTAACCCTATAACTCTATGTTATTACCCTATTATCCTAGCACATTGCTAACTTCGTTGCATGCCTGGAAAGAGTAGCAGAGTGTTTGATTTCCATCCATGTGTGTTCAGACATGAAGACATCCCTCACAAATGCTGAAACGTGTTTTGCCCTCAGCAGACAGCTATCCCGAGGTGCCAAATGAGTCTAAATAGGATAGCACTCGAGATAAAAGGTTTACTGCAGTTCAGAATGATGCAGCCTTATTTTGAGAGAGCCTTAGGGAAAACAGTCTTGAGAAAAAGGCTGGCGTGTTTTTTTACTGGGAGAAACGAAGGGAATTTACAAAAAAAATCGCTGTTTTTCTTTTCTTGTAATATTGCTAATGTCAAAGAAATAATGACAATATCTGATTATCAATTTGAAGCACATTTAGCCATTTCAGAACAATATTTCTAATATCTTTTTGTAAAACTTAAATGCTTACGGTTTGTGTATTGCAAATGTGTGTTGAATAACCATGTAATACAGTCTTCTATATCTCACACAAAAATTTGTATATTTCTTGTTTATTTTGTAACTTTTATTGTGCTCTTCTTTCTATGACTGGTAGTGTTGTCCTCCCACCGTAGGCCTAGATGTAACTCATTTTCTCATGTGCAGGATCATCCACAGAATATTCTGGAACTTTCAAGTTTCTAGCTAAGATGTCGCAAGACCAAAGGAGTACAACAAAGAGACACAGAGTGGGAGGCAATGTCTTTTCACAAATCCCAGATTCTTCCAATTGGCGTATATGTATGTGAACCACAATGTAATGCCTTTCACTGTCATATTGTGCTGAGGTCCTCATACATGTGCCACCCATCAAACAGATCATACAGTTGTACACTATTTTATCTTTTGATTCCTGAGTGATCCAATATAGAAATATAAATATAATCATAGTTTTGTGAAGGGTGTGCATAGTTTAGTTCTTTCAATCGTCCTGTAATTCCCCTGAACATTACTACTACTGTTAGTAGCTCCTACGGTTTTTGCCATGTGGCTTTTAATATTAAAATGCATACTTTTGAACCCTTTATAACTTCTTTCAAGAAAAATAAATTGCCAAGATTCATCCAATTTCAAAACCTAGAGGAAACCCTTTGTGGTTTATGTGCTTTTCAGTGAAGCAAAGGATTGTTTTTACAGCAGAGAGAGTTGCTCATGTGTCCCTTAAATTTAGAATGCTCTCTACAACTCCCTTTCACAATTCTGCCCATTCCTTTATGGACCAGCTGGGCTGGTTCTGATAGAGAAGAGTGGTGGGTTGTGGAGAGTCCTAAACTGTGCAAGGACATTGTAGTGAGCAAAACTTTGATTCTCGGACGTCTCATTTGAGATGCGTGCAGTGGTAGAATGCATTTAGATAGTGGGTGGAACAGCTTTGTATACCTGCCGAGTCATGCCTTACAGCTGGATGTCTTGCACCAACAACAAATGTACGTCTCAGACACAGGCTATCTAAATGCACGATTCTTTATTTGAGTTTGAGTTTGATAAGCAGTCTTACAAAGAAAATATAAAAAGTCAATATACACAATAGGTAATTTACATTACAAAGTAAGAAAATAAGATGTGTCTATACAGAAAGAGGCCATTTACACAGCGTAGCTAGTGGATGTTTGCTTCTCAGTCTTCTAGCTCATCTAAGTGCAATAGCTTTTAACTTCCTCAAGTAAATAGTTCTTGAAATGGGTCAGTGCCCTATGTGTGTCTTTCCTTTCTTCATAAAACAAATAGATCACACCTTTCTCAGTTCTTTTGAAATACATTTGGAGACAAAGTAAAAAATAAGTACTAATCTTATATCAGGGGTGTCCAACATATGTCTATAAAGTCCAGATCCATGCAAAATGTGCATGTTACATTTAGTTCATATACATGAAAAGTCAATTATATAGTCAACGGTTATACTGAAATTTGGACATTTACAATACACATAGACTAATTTGGAAGACCACTGCTTTATACAATGTTTAGCTCATTATGTGAAAATCTCAAAGAATATCTTTAAAGAGACCGTGGCATTACAATATCATTTGTGCTGGTTCAGTATACGCCAACTGGAACAACCCTTCCCTCACTTTATCTTTTTGTGCCTTTCCTTATCTTTCTCTCTCTCCATTCTCACATCTCTTTGACATACACCTGGCCCCCAGTCACTTTCTTGTTCTTTCTGTTTAGCAGTGATCCCCCTGCAAGATTCAAAACCTGTATTGAATCCTGCCATTCTTTCACAGTGCAGTTCACAGGGGGGCCATCATGAACACACTGCGGTATATGTTGCTGACACCACATCGTGTTTTGTAGAAACAAATCTATTCACATGGCAGCTGTTTTTCTAATACATCTGGGCCAAAGTGTGGACACAATCTAAACCTTCAGAAAAAGAAAGCTGATAGCTCTGTGGACTTCAGATTCATCTGATTTCCTTGAATGTATGTGTGCATGGATCTATAGAGGATTCTTATAAATTGTGATTTTGAAAGGGAATCGCTTATTGAACATTGTCACTATAAAACTGTGGATTATCAATCTAGGTAGTATTTTCATCTTTCACCAGCACATAAATACCTTTTCTAAATATATTGTAAATGTGTACGATAGTTACAATGAACTTTGTGTTGGAGATGTTTAGGAGAAGGAACAAGGTTTTGTCTCCAGCTCTAGGTCCCACTGTTCGGTTGACACATTATTTGTGTTGCCTAATAAAACATTATGACTGTGATGAACCCCTTACTTCAATGTGGTCTCGGAATTCAGTTTTCAGTTGGCCCAATGTTACTTTATCCATAATGCATTATACATCAAACAGGAGTTATGATGCTTCATCTTTCTCAAGTTTTTCAAAGTGTCACAAACAGTGACAAGGTTTATATAGAATGCAAGACTCTAAGTTACAGCTGAGAACGCTCCTAGATCAATGTCTAATTCCATTGTAGACACACTGCCATTGACTAGCACGCCCATAGAGGCAATGCAAACACTGTCCAAGTTTCAGTAGACTATTTTGTAGTAATTCTTTTGGGTCCGATTCACAAACATTTTTAATTGTGTAAATTAAAGTGCTGAAAATGAAAGTGGATAGTCAAGCATGCCTAGTTTAGTTTCGATACAAAGTGCCAGAAACATCTTAGTCATGGAAATATGTAATCAAACATTGCTGAACGTATACTGAGTGCGAATAACTTCTGTACTGTAAAGTAACACCTACATGATTCTAATTGAGTCCTCCCAGGGCTTGTCAGATTAATGGTCCGGGAAAAGCACTGCAAATCAATTGGTTGCCTGCACTCAATCACCAAATATTGAGGGTATTTCCAAACAAAAATAATACATGTATACTACATATGCCACACTTAAGTGCACTCATTAATATACTTCTAAAATGATATATGAAAGTGCTGTTGAAAGTGGGTAATGCTTTAGTATTGCCCCTTTTCAGAGGGTTGCTGCAGCAAGTAATGCACGCAAAACATTTTTTTCCATGAAAACAGAACAAAATAACAATGTTTTTGTAAATAAATTTTTTTCTTAGACTTACACAGGGTAAATCTCCATGCCCCATAGACTCATACATATACGATGGAGGATAATAGACATGCAATATGAACATATGTGAATAGTTTACATTTCCCTTCAAAGTTTCAAAAACCGTTAGGTAATTTACATATACACCTTCTCCATTTTGAATCTGGTAACTTATCATGTATTTTAACAATGTGGAGATGTGTGGTACACATGCAGACTTGTGGGACTCATTTTCCAACCAGCCGACTTGAGGTCCATTATTGCATCTTTGCTTGACTGACATCTTTCTTAAATTAGTGCCAAATGAATGTTGTGAGTAATGTCAGCAGCAAGTTGACCATTAACAGCCAGGACAATATAGGGAGGGACGGACTTAGAAAATAAAACTGCCTTCCAAAATAAAGATGCAAGCATGTCACAAAAAATATATACACACAAAGCATAGGTATTTAAGGCAATGGGGGCTCTCAAAATGGTATTTATTTGTAGGTCTCCCACAACTACTTCATTTTTTGAGTGAGAAAACATTCCTTTCTAAAACCCATCATGCAGAAGTGGCTTTGAGTGTGGAGCTATCTCCTCTAGCAGCATCATTCATGTGCATTATCAAGATGCAGTGAGGATGAGTTGGTAATGGCTAGAGCTCACCATGAGGGTCCTATTACAATCTAGATATTAAAATATATATGCAAAAGACATCACAGGATTAGTCCTTGCCATAATGTCTTATTGCTGAACAGCTTGATTGGCCACCACCACACTATACATGTGTTATATGCTATAAAAACACTTCATGCGAGCGGCTTGCACATTATGCAAATTTCGTTCTGAAACAAAAAGTAGGACTGCCGGGGCATCCATTAAACGTGCTGATGGATAAAAGCTGCAAGTAAAACGGCTGTCTGTTGTAGGTGATAAATAAAAGGCCTGGGCCAATTTAGAAGAAGGGAAACATGGTTTAGCCAATTAGAAGAAAGTGTATATGTGTTATATGAGCAGGCAGATAATCCCAGAGTTCAGAGCGCTGCATGTGATGCAGTGCTGCACTGTTTGCCTTCTAATTTCATATTCATAGAGAAAGAAATCCAGTTTATGCATGGTGAATTTGAATTAGATGTCAGATCCAAGTTCAGAGGAAAATATGGCCCAGTGGAGCCTTTCTTCAATTAGTGGTGCAGCAATGGTTCAACGGGCTGTACGGCAAGCACGCAAAATGACCCATGCCCTATGGTTTATTAGTAAAAGGCAACTATAGTATTGGGGCACTGGGTTCCTCACCCCCAGTGAGGTGTGGTGATAACTACTGCCACTCTACCATTATGAAGTAATGTTGTATTACTGCATTTCAGGATTGCATTATTATTATATCTTGATCTTCAAAATGCTAAACAGGTACTGAAATCCTATTACTTCTCTATGCTGAAAGAGTTTGTTCCTGTTTGAGCAAATATGGAAATAATGCCTTTGTGCAGTTCACTCCTTGTTGCTGCTTGCACTTAAAAACATGGATGTTCAAAATGGGTTGCCGCACATGTTGCACTCCTGCAAGCTCGTAATTGATTTTACAACGTGCAGATAATAGTTAGTTGATGGCAGGGTCCTTTTGTGCCCACAAACATGATGTAGATATGATTGTTGGCATTTTATTTGAAGTTGGTGTAACACATTATATGTGTGGGCCTATTAAAATAATGATGGAAGTTTAAACTTTAAACAGAATAAAAAAACACTTGATGATTTGAAATACATAAATGAGTACAGTCCAAAACCCACACAAAGATACTTACTTGAAATGTATTTTACTTTTAAAGGTTGTTACATGTCCTCTATTTCTATAATTTCCTTGATTAGTTCACAGAAAAAGCCTTATCGTTCTCTGTTTATTGCGGAAGCACACATCTTTACCTTTGTTAGTTATGTATCACCCAATCACTGGGTTGGAATTAATTGGCTGCTCTTGCCGAAAAACCAATTGAGCATTGTGTCGTGCACAGCTCAATCTCTGTGCAAACCCATGTTTTGAGTCAAATATATAAGGACGCTCATAAAATGGCACTGCGGTTTAGGAGTGTGATAAGTTGCAACGAGTTTTTGCTGCTTTGTGAAGTTTTTTAACACTGCTATCTTCATCAGCTACACACAAGCCGCAAACTCTTAGAAAAGATTGGTGAATATTTCCACTGAACATATATTTTTGAGAACTCTTTTAGTGGAGAAATTTCTTTTGTAAAAATGGCTTGAGAGAAAATTATCTTACAAAGATGTAATGAAGAATCTGTTTCCATAAGTGAAGTTGGATGATTTTGGAAGCTCCCTATCTTTGCAAATTACTTGGAGTGTTAGGTTTACAATTTAACTCATCCCTTGGCACTATCCTATTCAATAAGATTACTAGTGCTCTCTTTCTTCGGAAGGGACAAGACAAATGGCTGCACATTATGAGTAGGAATATACAAAGGCTTTCCTCGCAGCCTTGAAGTTCTATGGAACTTGCTTAAAAAACTTCTGAATATATTTTCCTTCATGGAGGTTTTTATCAGATTGAAAATGTTCCCATAGTACTATAAAATAAATAAATCTACTTCAACATTACAAATTGAAAAATTCAGAAACATTACAAAACTTTTCTGGTGTAAAAACCCTAATGACTAGTGAGATGGGCAACAATGTAACTCCCACCCTTCACCATCAAACATCCTTTTTGCAGCACACTTAAGATGTGGGTGAACTTCCAGCACTGCAACTCGCTCCTTTTGTTGCCTCCTCTTCATTAGTTCTAGTTCCAGGATCTTACTCTAGTAGCAAAATAACTTGGGGTGCTCCTGTTGACTTTGGTGACTGACAGGCATGTCCCAAATTTTCAGCGAGACACAGCGGGTCTGTTTCCCAATGAAGTAAAAAAATGGACATTATACAGACCCACACTTACCTTTGAAGCACATTTCATGTTATTTTTAGTTCGTAGACGTTTCCAGGAGTTCTTATATAAGATGGTCACAGTTTACCATGTGTTATTCTGGAATTCTTTTGTGAACTTCTAGTTCGACAGGAGAAGGCATCTTTGTAAGTGTTAATGTACAAGCTGTACAATTTCCACTGTGCTGATGGTTAGAATGGTCCATTAAATCTTTGTGATTACCCACAATTCTAAATGTCTTTAGACGTTTACTAACCTGGGCGATTATCTCCACCATGGAATACCGTGTTCATCCCACCCAAGCAAATTTATTCAAACATACAGGTATGTGTGAATACATGTTTTTTGATTTCCAACCACATTTTCTGAATCGCTGCCCTAGCAATTTGTGCACCAAAGTTCAGATTAAATGCTCAAATGACTGAGAACTGGACCAAGGAATAGCAAAGTCACACAAGGGGTCTTTTCTGGAAGATATTGTTTTACATCATTATGAAATGAATTCGCACAAAGATGCATAAAAATATGTTATTTAGACATTGGAACTTCTCACGACGAAAGAGAGGAAATAACTGCAGTTCAGATCAGCAGTGTCAGTACAGCTTCTATCATTCTGGCTCTACACTGACCCCTAAGCCTGTGTCAACTCTAATGTTCCCAACAAACAATTTAAGGTAAGGTATCTATCTGTTCTTAATTATGTCTTGCTCAATATCTTTGTTTATAGACTTCATTATGCATGATAACAGAGGAAAAAACAAGATCCAAATATATTAATATAGCACAGAGGAAATATAAATATAGTTCATGCAAGTGATTAATGTCATAATTAAAACACAATTTCAAATGAAACTAAATAAATAAGAAGTTTTAGGATGTAATGATTCTTGAATATGGCAGAGTGTGAGGCAATATTCGTTTTTTCTACAGCAATATTTGAGTCACTCATATGTGGTTTGGGGTGTCCCTAAAGCAAAAAAGCATAACTTAAACGGCATAAGTTAAATACAAAGCATGTGGGGAAAAGACAGACATAAACAAACCACATCAACCCACAAATAGTTTTTTTCTGACCTACACAACAGTAGCAAATGATTTGCCCTTCTTTGCTATAGTTGTAATTTTCCCCTGTGTAACTTGCTTTAAGCAACTTAATCAGTCAGGATTTTTTAAGAAATTAAATATTTTTGTCAAATATTTCCTAACTGTGAATTATTTCCCTTCCTATTGTGTACTCTCGAAAACTTTATGTGACGTCATTCTTTAATACACTTCTCCATAACCAAACCCCTTTATCTGCTTTCGATAGATACAAAGCACAATTTAAGATGAGAACGTTTGTGAATCACCCCAAAAAAAGAATTTCCGCCATGAATACATCATTTGTCCATGATCACATTTAAACGGGAAAACAAATGTGAAACAATCTCCATAGTTTGCCTGTTGCTGAATATTTTGTCTCGATATTTATGTCCCCCTGAAATCAAACTAATTTGTGCTTGTGTTTAAAAGAAAGAGAACGTTAAAATTGGCAAATTCATCTTTTCCATATTATTTGGTTAATTTGGATGGTATGCCCACTGATGTGTGTAGAGACTATGGCTGTGCAGTATCTCAAAGAACAAAAAGAAAACAGTATAGTAAAAAGGACATCCTAATCCAACTGAAAACTGAACAGTGAGGTAAACGTTCTATCATTTGAAATGTGAGAATCCCATTTGATTAAGTATGTTTAATACTTTTTGTACCACTAATCCAATTATTTGTGAGGTAACTACTTCCACTGCAACATAATGCTTTCTGTTCTTGGAATCAAAACACGTGTTTAGAAAAGGCAAAAATTCCATATGTAAGTTGGCCCGATGTGTTGCTAGATAGCTCCCCCATTTCACTGGTAGACTTCAACTTTTGCTTTATTACTTTACGTCTGTGAGATGTTTCAGACTCAACACTATCTATTCTTACACTATATACTGTGAACGAAATGTTAACACAAATGTTTTACAGAGCATAGAGAAAAACAAGGTTCATCTTGTTGATGGAAATAGGTGTACATAGATGTTCTTGTGGGAGTGATAATGTTCCAAACATAAAATAAATGGCTACATTTCTATGATATGCCAAATAATATACCATGTATATTACATGTACTTATAGAATGCAATGGCAGCTGGTGGTACAGTATTTGTAATTAGAACTCATTATCAATGTTTTAGAATGATGGTGCCAATTCTAAAAAAGATTTGTGTGGGCTACACGTGTGGGTAATTAAATTATTTGCATAAACTTATAAAAGAACTACATGTTTTTAATCTTTCTGCAGGCAGTTTATCTTTTTATGTTGTTGTTGCATATATTATTAAAGGAACTTGTGAATGCCATGCTATTATTTTGATGTGAAATGAGGATGATTTCCATGGACAAAAACGTTTATATCAGCTTTGGTTTTGCTTTGTACTTGTATAAATGTAATTTATTTTTGGTATTTTTAAAATTGCATTTGCTTGTTTCTAAATTATTTACATCATGTTACAGTTGATGTTTATGTACAGTCAGGTATTTTTGAACAGTATTAAAGACCTGTGATATGACTCTGGTTTCTTTGACTTTTCTTAAAAGAGAGTCTCATAAAAGGGTTTACAAGAATGCAATAAAAAATGCTTAATTATTATAAAGGTGTACATCTACAGCTTTCCTTCTTTTTAAAACAGCCACTCCAAGCTGGCCCCACACATAACCATTTGCACAGGCCGGCAGGATGTGAGAGGTGGCAAAAAATTTCATTAGGAGCAGAGGTTGAAGTGGAAGGGATCTATTGGGCTCAATGTTCCCTTGATGTTTTCATTGTACCCAAACAGTTCCTCTACCTTTTGCTAAAGAACAACCATTCCTGGATTGTTAATGACCGCCTTAAGTTAAAAGTAATGGAGAGTGTATCCTGCACTGTGAAGGGATCGAAAGAGTAGATATCTAGCACTCTGTAAGATATTGGGTTGTTGGTTGGGGGGGTGGGAGAGTGGGGGTGAGCCCTCCTCAATCAACAGCCACAATAGGGTGAAGCACAAACGTCACTAAACTAACCTGTGCTTAACCCTCTGGTAGCTTGGCACATAAGCAGTTAGGCTTAACTTGGAGGTAATGTGTAAAGTATGTATGTAGAACACAAACAGTAATAAAGTGAAAACACAATAAAAAAATGCCACGCCAATTTAAAAAAATTGAGTATATTTTGGTAGTTTATTTGGACCCAAAGCAACAAACATCCAATCAGCTGTACCCAAGTTGTGCAATTTCAAAGATTTAGGTAAGTATGGCGCCTAAAAGCACAAAGCACCACTCACTGCCATCTCGTCATGCTAGACTGGGAGAAAGTCAAAGGTTCAGACTGACCACAAATGGTGTAGTGCAAAGAGCAGGCTGGGAGTTGTGGATGCCATCACCGTAGCGTGAAGATCTTGTCGGGAATCGCAGACAGTCATTGCTGGAGTTACGCATTGGTGGTCACCGCAGACTGACGATGCTGTAGCGCAAAGAGCAGATCTTGCATTGCGGGCTGTAGTGCAAAGAGCTGGTCCACCCGCGTGCTGGGTTGACTGTCCGCTTGGGCGGCAAGATGTTTGCGCGAACCGGCCTGTTCACAGTTGTGAAAAACCCAAAACTTCAGGATTCCTCCTTTTCTTTCAGGAGGATCACAGCTGATGCCACACTAGGACCTGAAAGGCACCTCTTGGGGATCTGGTACTCACTCCAGCACAGGGCAGCAGGGCTTCATTTAATTGTATCTGCTCACCAGTAAAGCCATAAAAGTATAAGCATACTATAAAATAACAAAACAGAGTCTAGCAATTAAATGCAGGCTCACTATGTCAGTAAAAACTACAACAACATAACCCAGGTCAGCCATTATTTCTCAACAGTATCACATGTTGGAACTGAATATTATTGATCAGAAATGCCGTGTTCAGCCATAATTATAAGAATACTATGAAACATTTCTAAAAAGAGCACAGTTACTCAAAGTGCATAGTGCCCCTCAAGCAAACAGCAGCATGCAAAAGTGAACTGACACAAACACAGGTTTCAACATCCAATAATTCCCTTAGGTATAGATATGCAAACCTGCACTGTCTCTGGTTTCTGCAATTCAGTAAGGGGACCAGGTACTGCATGGTAAATCTTGTGTAGTATCCACAAAATAAAAGAAAATGCAGCACAGATTGGCCAAAACAATCATTACAAGAGCACGTTTGAGAGTCAAGATTGTGATGATAACCTAAAGGGAAGGCAACAGGTATTTAATGGCATCAACCCTAAACCAAAATAATAATGCTCAATCCCATCTTCCTCCAGCGTTCCACAGAAAACTAGTGAGGGACTTTTCAGGACATAGTAGCAAATAGTTTGCAACTGTAGGTTTGAGGGATTCAACATCCAGCCTGTGACCTTCTAACAAGAGGGCATGAACTTGTTTTTCCCAGGTAAAGTGTGGTGTGCGGGACTAAAAAAGGCTTGACAAGGCCAGTTTCCTCAAATGAGTTCTTCTCATAAGCCAGCCAGGGTATGGTCAAATATTTGTTGCATGTTAAGCAATTTCTAATTAGACCAGCAGGGCTTAGGCAGGTCTGGTTGTAGGTCCGGGCAGATCCAGGGCTGCAGGTGAGCTGGGCAGCTGCCGGGACACCTCTTGGGCTTATTTTGTCCCTGTTCAGACTATGAGGCCAACTAACTGTATCTCTGAGTCACTCAGGTGGAGGCCTGAGATGAAGGGAGCAGGTCCAGTCTTTCTTTGCAGACAGTAGGACAGGCCTTAGGCAGCAGGCCAGTCTTTTGGCAGCAGGGCAGTCCTTATTCTGTAGTGTCCATTCATCCTGGAGTGTACTGAAGAGTGGGTCTGAGAGTGTTAGCTTTATACCTAGTGGCCACTTTGAAGTGGAAGAAACATCTGGAGCTTTCCTCCCACAGGGGTGTCTGGAGTTTTTTGCCTCCCTGCCCAAGCTTCACTGGGTCTGGGGTCACAAAGTAGTGTGAAGTTCTTTGTGTGCAGGCTGAGTTCGATCCTTTGGAGTGCGGTTGTGACAGGACCCACCTCTCCCATTAAGAAAGGATAACCTCCAGCCAACACCCAGTTCCTCTTTTGTGATATTGTCTGGCCGAGGACCTGGCATTGTAGAAGAGTGGCGGGGCAAGTGGGAAGGGGTCGTGAAACAACAAAAATAAACCGTATCTTACCTTGTTGCGCTCTTCTGCCCTAGGTTCTGCTTCCATTCAGAGGGTGGGCATCTCTGTGGTGGGGCTCTCATGCTCCTGCTTGGCCTCTTCTTGGCAGGTGCCTGGGCCATTGTTCCAGGCTGCAGGACTTTCGGGTTCTCCTCTCTGGAGGCCGTGAACCGTATGGCTCAGGCAACCCAAGCGTCTCCAACTGTGACCAGAGCTCCAACTCCTTTCAGATGATGTGCACCACATCATTACCCAAAATAAAATCCACTGGCATTGCTTGACTCACTGCTACCTTCAAGGAAGCCAAGAGCCCCCCCCCATTCAAAGGGAACCAGAGCCACTGGGTCTCATGTGGTTGTCATCAGTGACCACCTGATGGACTAGATTGGGAAGTACCTGCTCTGAGGACACCAGATGACACATGACAGTAGTAATACTGGCTCCTAAGTCTCTCAAAGCCTCCACCCATCGATGGTGACCCTCTACCTATACTTCTCAGTATTACTAGGTACAAGAGTCTTAGGTACCATCTCTCTGTCTCCCAGGGGCACTAAGGTGACCTCTGCACTCTCCCCGTACTTAGTGGGGCAACCTTTTCCCCGAGAACTACACTGGCCATTCCTGGGGTCTGCCCACTAATGGGGTCTGCTGCCTTTTTTAGGTGGTTGGGGGGTCTCTCTTTGTGTGCCCTTACCTATAAAACTCAAAGCACTTAGGGGTGAAGTGACATGAAGGAGTCGGGATTGGTCTGCAAAAACTCTTCTGGGGCCTGTTGAGAACTGCCTTATTTTTTTATTTTCTCCCCCTCTTTCTTCTGTGGGGTACACTGTCCACCCTTTGGGTAACTCCTGCCCCCCATATACCTTCTCGTGGACCCTAGAGGTGAGCCAGTGGTTTGCCTCCTTAGCAAGCTCCTGGGGGTCTGTGGCTTACTATTCACAAAGAGTTGGCGCAGCTCTATATACAATTGTTGAACATGTCCACCCTGGCAACCACATTGTACAGCCCCTTGTAATCATTCACATCATTGCCCTTCCAACCAACAAACAGTGCCTTCCTAAAGTAATCCACATAATCTACCCAGGACTGTTGGGGCAACTTCTGGCTATCGTAAATATTTGCCTATACTTTTCTGGGGTGATGCCGTATTTCTGGGTAAGAGTGCCCTTCATTATGGGATACCTCATCCTGTCCCCTTTTCCCTGGGCGCATTGTTGCTGAATAAGTGCTGCAGGCACACTCATAGTATTTAATTTGCAGGCCATGGGAACTAAAGTTTCCATTTATTTGGGACCAGTAGATATAATGTGCCAATAGGGTGTAATCCTATTTTACAAAGTTGAAAGTAGTGAACACAAACACTTTAGAAATGTTTAGCAGTGGTAAAGTGTGCAGAGTTCTAAAGCCATCAAAAACTAATTTGACAAAACAGGAGGGGTGAAGGCAAAATGTTTGAGGGACTAGCATACAAGGGTGTCAGGCCTAACACATACCTTCTCTCCAAAATGCCTGCTACCAGAAAAAACGTAAATGAATGCAACTGGTTGATCAATATAAAAGAACGTTTGTAATAGGTACAGCCTGATTGCCTAATAATTAAAGTATGAATGAAATACTGATTCATTGTCAACTAGTTTTGGCAGCCTATCATTTGGTGTGTCTAATACATTTTAAACTAATGACATATATTGTTAGTTCTTTCAGTCAGAGGCTAAAACCTAATAGAACTATGAAGAAACAGTGCTATTTACCAATGTACCAAGCACCATTAGATCAGTGAATTTACAATTACAGACACTATCATCTGATGTGATTGCATTACCCAACTGAGCTTTCCAATCACAACAATACATTTCTGACAGATAAATTTCACTTGCGTGTATAGAAGGCCCAAAAAATGTTATGGATTTTTTTTCCATTTAGCAATTGGCTCGGTCCCCATTGTATTCAGCATCACATTCTCATACTTGTTTTTAATGCACTTCGACCTCTGATAAGGAAACCATGGGCCTCATTTATATGTTTTTTGCCGTAGGGCAGCACCGCAGGCCTTGCTGCTGAGCTGCCCTACTGCAAAAGAAAAGGGCAGGAATGCGCCATATCTATTAGATTCACTCCATTCCTTTCCTTTTCTCCGTGCCGGCGCACAATGGGCTGCCGCGTGCCAACCAGGGCACCTTTGCACCATGGTGCAAGGCTGCCTATGTTGCAGGGATGATTGTTTTTGTGCGTGAAGGGAAACCTTCCTGCACAAGAACAATCACAAGAGGCTTTTTCCTCTTTCTAACACATATAATGAGGAAAAACGAGGAGAAATGAAGATATTTCTTCCCGTTGTTCCTCCCTTATGCCTCCACCGGGAAGGCATACGTTTTTGGTGCTGCCTCAGACTCACGATTTCTCGCACATCTTGAGCAATTAAAAAAATCCATGGATGTTGCTGGGAACGCTGCCATCAACACCCAGGGAACGCCCCTTTGAGGCAGTTTTCTGCGTGAAAGGGGCACATATTCATATGGCCATGAAAAGCCACCCTAACATGGCCTTCTGTGGCCTCATAAATAGGCAGTGGCATATCGCTCCACTGGAACGTTAAAAAAAGTGACATCCCGGCAGCACAATAGTGTCGGTAGGGCCTCATAAATGAGATCCCAAATCTCTAACCCATTAACCTTGGAAACTTGCCCTCTTTTGATAAAGAAAACATTATTTTTCCTTTTGCCATTCTAGTGGGTTACATATAATACACCATATAAAGGTAATGCCTTCCCTTCCTGCACTGCTGTAGGCACAGAAGGTATGTTCGCTCCTTTCTGCTCTCACCAGGTTTCCCTGTCCACATTAGTGCAGGCAAGGAAACTACTCTGTCCCAGCAGTGGGCTTCCTGGGAGAGAGTACTTGAAACAACCCCAGGGGATGGGATCCCCGGGGCCTTTTAAGACTCGGGGAGGGTCCCAAATCTCCCTCCCCTTTTTTATATTCATTTCGTCCCTGAGGAACAGGGTCCCTGGGGCCTAAGAAGGCTCCAGGAGGGAGGCTGCACACCCTCTCCATTCCTTTACAACCTCTACCCCAGGGGATGGGGTCCTTGGGACTGCTCCAAGGCTTGGGGAGGGGACCATGCGCCATGTGTCCCCCCCAAAAAGGATTAGCACTGACTCAACCCAGGGTTTGTTTTCAGAAGGCAAGCCAGAGATTTTCTCAAAAGAAATTGCTGCAAATTCTTGTATCCGCCGTGAGTTTCTGTCAAAATTAAAAAAGAATACATTTTTGGCCCCAGGCGGGGTCCTTTAGGGGGTCACGGTATCCCTACTCTGCTCCCATATCTTTTTTTAATCTTTCATTTAGGACTCAGGACTGAGTTTGTTGTTGATGTTGTAGCAGCCAATACAATCTCTCGAAGGGATCAGTTGGGACTGTGGGTCCTTCAAAGCGTGACGTTTACAATGTTTTTGACCATTAATTGTTCACAAAGTACTGCATGGATTTACACAAAGCACTCTTTCTGGAACATGATCTAGCTTTATGACACATTTGATGTAAATCTGTTCAGTGGTTTAACCTGTAGCTGTGTCTATAGTTTCTATCGAAAAAGTGAAACAGGAAGACGGATCTCCATGGAACTTTCCAGTTAGGAGTTGAGTTAGAAAAAAAAAGTTGGGAAAGTTTCCAGAAGATTCATCAAATGATGTCAAAGATAGAAGCAAACCAGAAAATGTATTCTCTGTGGAAACATGCTGCTAAATGTATGTATATTTCTCTCAGTTCATTTCAAATGTGTCCCTCCAACTTGACAGTGCTCAAAATGGTGAATGTCATGATTCATAGACTGTGGTCCCTTGTTGATACTGGATAGGTTAAGGAGCAGCGCTCCTCTGCACTTCACAGCAGAGGAGATCAGCAATACATGTAAAATGTGGATCATTTTGAGTGCGAGGCTGCACAAGTGCAACAGATGCAAAACACCCGGATGGAGACAGATTACAAGTCTCAGATGGCCACAGAATGCTCAAAGGATTTGCACCAGTGGTGGCTTTCTTAGATTCATGGAGTATAAGTTTATTGTGTTTCAGTGGGGAAACTGCATTTACAAGCTGGCTGAGCCAAGCATATGGGTTCAATCCAAGCGGAACAATGCTTGTCTGAACTATGCATATGCCTTCACCAGGCATATGCATGGTTAAGGCAGTCAGCGGTCTAGATGCGGAGCAGATGGGCGAGGAGAGGAACAGTAAGGATCAGGAGAGGAAGAACCAAGACGCGGCTTGGTAAGTGGGGCTGGGTTTTGGCGGGGTAGTTCTTTGGGCTGGGGACTGGTTTTATGCCTCAGGGAGTTGGGGCATTTTTTAAGGCTGGGGGGATGGGTTTTAGGATGCAGGTTGGGGGAAGGGACAGTTTTCAGGGCTGGGGTCAGTTTTAGGGCTCGAGACTGGGGGGCTTGGGGCCAGGGTAGTTTTTTGGGCAAGGGGCCGGGTTTAAGTGCTTGGGGTTGGGAGTCGGTAGTTTTTAGGACTGGGGCAGGGTGGATTGCAGAGCTGGAGTATTGGGTTTTAGGGCACAGCGGGGGGACTGAGGTTTGATCTTTACCACACATATCCCTTTACCAATCATGCCTTTACAATGGAATTCATTGCAAAGGCATGCGTGGTAAAGACGCAGTCATGGTTCAGACCGTGTTGTTTAGGCACACATGTATTGTTGTTTCATACAACCATTTCAGCGCATACTTTATTAGGTAATATTTAGTTGCTGCAGTCAAACCTTTATTAACAATCTCAGGCCTGACACTGCAGCCTGCCAGCAGTTTTAAACTGCCAATTTGACTTGGCAATAAAACCCATTTGCCAAATCTAAAACTAACTTTTTATTATGTAGAAGTCATCCCTAAGATATGCCCTAAACAGCCAATCGGGCAGCATGCATTGTAATAAAAAAAATTGGACATGTACTTTTAAGTTTTACATATCCTGGTAGTGAAAAAAGCACAAATTCATTTTCACTGCTGCGAGGCCTGCCTCTCCAATAGTATGACATTGTGTTACCTTATTTAATTTCATAAGTGCAAACTTATGATTGGGAGCAGGTAGGAAAGTCATGTTTTGGTATCTGAGCAATTGTAATTTAAAATCCTCTTTCATGGTAAAGTCGGACACTTGGGCAGGCTCCCTCTCTCTACCTCTCCTCAGCGAACAATTGTTCACTCCTCCCTGGCCTCAAGTGCTTTTGCTTGCTTCTCTGTTAAGCTCCGCCCCTCTCTCCTCCCAACTTTCTTAATGGAAGCCGAATTGCGGCCGCGCAGCAGATGCGCACAGCCGGTGTGCCACCAACACATTGACAGTATGCCAAAGGGAAGCCTGTCTATATCCATCTGGGGATGTATGACGTTACAACGCATACTTTTACAACGCATACCGTTACAACGAATTTTTTACAACGCAAAAACTTTTACAACGCATACCATTATAACGCATGTTTTTACAACGCAAGTACTTTTACAACGCATGCCATTACAACGTAAGTATTGGTAAGTATATAATATATTTTTTTTTAATTAATTGTAAATAATATAATTTAATTTTATTTAATTTAATTTAATTTTTTTTTTTTTACCCTGTACCCCCAAAAAAAACAAATTAACCCAGAACCCTAAAAATATCCCTGTACCCCAAAAACCCAAAACTGTCCCTGAACCCTAAAAATACCCCTGTACCCCAAAAACCCAAAACTGTCCCTGAACCCTAAAAATACCCCTGTACCCCAAAAACCCAAAACTGACCTTGAACCCTAAAAATACCCCTTTACCCAAAAACTGAAAACTGACCCTGAACCCTAAAAATACCCCTTTACCCAAAAACTGAAAACTGACCCTGAACCCTAAAAATACCCCTTTACCCAAAAACTGAAAACTGACCCTGAACCCTAAAAATACCCCTTTACCCAAAAACTGAAAACTGACCCTGAACCTTAAAAATACCTCTTTACCAAAAAACTGAAAACTGACCCTGAACCCTAAAAATACCCCTTTACCCAAAAACTGAAAATTGACCCTGAACCCTAAAAATACCCCTTTACCCAAAAACTGAAAACTGACCCTGAACCCTAAAAATACCCCTTTACCCAAAAACTGAAAACTTAAAAAAAAAAAACATATAAAATATAAAATATAATTATATACTTACCAATACTTACGTTGTAATGGCATGCGTTGTAAAAGTACTTGCGTTGTAAAAACATGCGTTGTAATGGTATGCGTTGTAAAAGTTTTTGCGTTGTAAAAGTTTCGTTGTAATGGTAGTGCGTTGTAAAAGTTGCGTTGTAAAGGTTGTTTCCCCCATCTGGGCCTGCAGCACACCCAGCACCTGGAGCCCTGACTCTCCACTGCCTGAAAATACTCCGCTCCCGAGCTCTGAGCCCTGGACCGTGCAACAACAACTGCTGCTTTGCTTTAGGCATGGACTGTTCACCTGCCAGCACTGCCTCTTCTCCTGCAACACCAAAGCACCTGAATGAAAGGCATCCACCTCCACGCCGAATCACCTCCCTCACCCCGGATGATGTCTTCCTCACTGAGACTTGGTTCTATCCCACTCCCAAGCATTACATCACCTCAGCAACACTGGATGGCTACAAAATTGTGCACTGAGATCGCATCAACAAACACAGAGGTGGCGTCGCCATCATCCACAAAGAAACCATCCTCTGCACCACCACAGTGGACGACACCACACCACTCATGGAACACCTCTACTTCTTACTCCAAACTGATGACAAAACCACCATCAGATGCAGGCTCACCTACCGACCTCCAGTACCTCGCCCAAGCTCCTGTGATGCCATCCCCGAATTCATTGCCATGCTCGTCATTGACTCTAAGCACTCCATCTTCATCGGCGAAATCAACTTTCACCTTGATGACTTCAACAACACCAATACTGCTATTCTCCTGGAAAGCATAGACAAGATCAGCCTCTACCAGATTGTCACCAGCCCCACACACATAGCGGGGCACACACTCAACCCATCTTTACGGCCAGCAACAGAGTCAAATACAGCCACCCATCATCATGGTCAGCGACAGAGTCAAGTACAGCCATGTCATGGAGCTCACCAGGACAGACCACGCCATCGTCCACTTCACCATCATGGGATCCCCTGGTTCCACCACCATGCTGCCCAGTACACACTACCATATCTGGAATAAAGTATTTTATACCCATTGGACCACCGCCCTTCCGCCACCCACCCAGAGACATCCACTAAGCTAGAACAAGTTATCAAGAACCTCTCTAACTGGATCACCAAGTGCGCTGACAGAGTCGCCCCCGTCAAATCCACCAAACTCAAGAAACCCCCCAAACAAGCCAGCTGGTTCCTCCATAACTGAGAACTACTAAACACACTTGCAAGCGTCGTGCAAGGAGATGGCACATTCACAAGGGGCCTTCTGACCGAGCCACTTTTAAGTCATCCCTTAACCAATACCATCAACTCCTGAAAAAAGAAGAAAAGGAACACCTGCATTGACTGCACTGAAACCAGCTACAGCCACAGCAAAGAACTCTTAGCATCGCCAGAGAGTTCTCCAACCCCTCAGCAACCGAGAACATCATCACCCCCTCCCAGGAACTCTGTGGCAAACTTTGTCCATGAAAAGATCATCACCATCTACAAAAACCACCTGGGACCAGCTTATCACTCAAGTTACTACCGCCATCTTGAACTATATCCACTGTAGATCACCCTCTGACATCTGTCCCCACCACATCTTTAACCTTGGGATCAAGATAATCTGCAATGAGCTCTCTACCATCTTTAATCCATCCATCTCCACAGCTATCCTCTCTGACGAATATAAACATGCATACAAACTCAAGAACTACTGTCCCATCTATCTGCTCCCCTTTCCACCCAAAGTCATCGAAAAGGCCATCAACCGCCAACTCACGGAACACATGGAGAGCAACAGTCTTCTAGACAGCTACCAATCTGAAATCTTCAGTAACCACAGCACTGAAACCACCGGTATCACTGCAGCTGGTGACATCTGAACCCTCCAGGACTGGGGAAAAACAGCGGCACTGATCCTCCTCTACCTCTCGACTGCGTTCGACACCATATCCCACCACACCCTCATCAAGAGACTCAACCATATTGGAATCAAAGGAAACACTCTCTAGTGGATCACCTCCTTAACCACTGGGAGAACACAGAGAGTCTGCATACCTCTGTTCACCACAGACCCCAAGAACATCATCTGCAGCATCCCTAAAGGCTCAGCTCTACACTGTTCAACATCTACATGACCAATATTGGTCAACATCGTCAAAACCCACGGACTAAACATCATCTCCATTGACAACGGCAGTCAGCTCATCCTCACGCTATCGGAAGACCCCTCCACCACCATGGTCAACTTCCGCAAATGCATGTCTAGCGTCACCGACTGGATGATAGACAACCACCTAAAACTCAAGACAGATGTTAGAAATAGATTTTTCTTGTTGGCAAAGGTATGCGCCTTGTCCAAGCAGGAACCACCACTCTATTCAGGATAAGCTAGGTACACACTAAAAGATAGCCTGTGGTCACCGTCTGGAAGTTTGGCACAGCGCAGTCAGGCTTATCAAGAGAGGCAAAATGTAAAGTATATGTGCCACACAAACACAGTAACACCATGAAAACACTGCATAAATGCTCCACACAGGTTTAGAAAAATAGATGTTATTTTTATGTGTTAACCCCTTGCCTGCTTCTGTCGACCGTTGGCCGGCAGCACAACCTCGCTAGTGCTGCCGTCGGCCAATGGCCCACGCGGCCCCACCCATTTTACAGAAGTGCCGCACTGCCGCAAAATCGCGGCCGCAGGTAAGGGGTTAAACAAGACCAAAACAACAAAAATTAAATAAGTAGAACCAGACTTATGAATTTATAAAGAATACATAAAAAAATAGTGCTTAGAAGGAAATACCGCTTAGGGGTTACTTGACGTCACGCTAGACCAAGATAAATCCAAAGTTCAGGCCAACCACATTGGAGGGCAGGCTGTCTACAGGACTCACGTAGGTCCCACTGAAAAAGTACCTTGGATGGCAAAGCATCAATGTTGAAGTCTTGATGCGTCTGTTATGATCCACGCAGACGAAGAAGGCTATGTCGACGAATCTCTTTGCGATGCAGGAATTGCATTATCATGACATGGTGCTGTCCATCATCGTAGAGCTGTGCAGTCCATTGTTGTTGAGCCACACAGTCTGTCAAAGCAATATTGTCGATAGGTTCCTGTGTCGGTATGAAAGTGCAATGCGTTGGTTCCCATTGACACAAATTCATCACTGCATTGATTTTGATGGTTCTGGACAGCAAAAATCACCTTTTAAGGGTTCAATACTGAATTGGCACCACCTTGACAGGCCAGGACTCTCAGATGTCAGAATTAAGGTACTTTTGCAGAGTTGAAGTAAGTCTTTGATGGCCCTGAGACCTCAGAAGAGGGAGCAAGCCAGCAAGCCCTTAGAGTCATTCCGGGTTCCAGTGAGATGGGTCCAGTCCTTGTCTTCTGCAAGGCAGAGATCAACAGGCAGCATGGCAGCACAGCAAAGCAGAAAATCAGTTCTTCCAGAACAGTAGTCAAGCAAAGTAGCAATCCTTGTAGCACAGCAATCTTTACTCCAGGCAGAGTTCTTCGCAGGTCCAGAAGTGTATTATCTTGGTATGGTCAGAAACCCAGTACTTATACCCAGTTATGGTTTTGGAGTGGGAGTGACTTTAAAGCAGGCGCTTAGAAGTGCACAGGTCCTCCTTTCTTCCCAGCCATGGGTCCTGTCTATCAGTAGGGAGTAATCAGCCCTTGGTGGGGGAAACCGGAAACTGCCTACCCAGATGTGTCAGCTCCCCCTCTATTTTCTTGCCCAGGAAGAGCTATCAAAATGCAGATGAATGTAGATGAGTTCTCGGTCACACCTACACTTCCTGTGTTTGTAGCTGTCTAGAGGGAATGCACAAAGTGAAGCTGTCATCCACCCAGATGTATATTGGAGACAGGCTGCAAGGCACACAGAGTAGTAAGAGCAGAGAAATGTAGACTTTCTAAAAAGTGGCATTTTTAAGACTATAATATTTAATCCAATGTTCCCAGTAAAGAGGATTTACATTACTATTCCAAAGATATGATGCAGCTACTCCTTCCTAATCAGGAATTACAGCTTATAAGCAGAGTGTATTAAGGAATTCCCAATGGTAGCCTATGAGAGGAGTAGGCCTCACAGTCATGAAAAACAACTTTGGCTGTTTGTCACTACCAGGCTATACAAAAACGTAAAAGTACATGGCCAAACGTTTACTTACACAGCACCCTGCCCTTACAGCTACCAGGGCCTACCTTAGGGATGACTTATGTGTAGTACATGGGAAGTTTAAGGCTTGGCAAGTGGCTTTAAATGCCAAGTTGAAGTGGCAGTAAACTACACACATAGGCCTTGCAAGGGCAGGCCTGAGACAGGTTTGAAAGGCTACTTGTGTGGGTGGCACAAAGTGCTTCAGGCCCACAAGTAGCATTTCATTTATAGGCCCTGGGTATATGGTATGCTACTGTACAAAGGACTTACAAGTAAACTAGATATGCCAATCTTGTAAACAACCTATGTCACCATGTTTAGAGGAGAAGCACATGCACTTTAGCACTGGTCAGCAGAGGTAAAGTGCTCAGAGTCCTAAAGCGAACAAAAACAGACATCAAAAAGAGGTGCTAAGCTGGCAAAACATTTCAGGAAAACCGCCCTAAGGATGACAGGTCTAACACGTGTCCACCTCAGCTGAAAGTGGGGAGCTCTACCCTACGTCTAGGGAGGTCTCATCCCTAAGGCAGAAGAACCTGTATAGACCATCAGCACTGGCCTGTCTACCCCTCATCTGTGTCCCACCCTGAGGTCCATACCTTGTAGGGAAATGAACCACCTCAACAATATTGGATTCCTGAGGTGCTTGAGGTGAGTTTGAATCAGAAATAGCACTCCGCCTTTGTTTTCTGGAGAGCAACCTCTTGGAGATGAAGGCTACAGGTTTGTCTAGGCCCTCTTCATTTAGCTGTGATAGCATTGCCCCTATGCCATGTTCTGAGGCATCATCTGAACGATAAACATCTGGAAGAAATCAGTGCCCTGAGCACTGCAGCTGTGCACCTGGCCTGCTTAATGGAGTCAACAGATTTTTGGCATGCCTCTGTAGACATCACATTTATGGGCTGCTTCTTAGAAGTCAGCTTTGTCAAGGAGGCAACAGTGGTGCCATATCCCTTGACAAACCTCCTGTTGTACCCAGTGAGGCTTTTGGGGGGCTCCCAGGACATGATAGTCTCTATCTTGGCCTGGAGGGGCTGCACCTTACCGCTGCCCACCAAGTTTCCCAACTACACCACAGGCCCCTGCTCTATCTAGCACTTACTGCCCTTGATAGTCAGGCCTGCCTGTTGCAGACCCTGAAGCACATCCTGGAGGTGAAAGAGGTGGTCCTTCCAGCTGCTATTTTAGACAGCTATGTCATCCAGATAGGCAGATGAGAAGGACTCCACACTAGCAAGGATCTGGTTCACCAACCTTCGGAAGGTAGCAGAGGCATTTTTTAGTCTAAAGGGCATCACACAAAATTGGTAGTGGCCCTCTAAAGTGGCAAAGGCTGACCTCTCCTTGGCACCATCTGCTAGGGCAATCTGCCAGTACCCCATGTAACATCAAAGGGACTTAAGTACTGGGCAGCCCCTAACTGGTCAATCAGCTCATCATCCCTGGGGATGGAATGAGCATCAGTCTTTGTCACTGAGTTTAGCCCTCTATAATCCACACATAACCACAGCTCAGGTGTGGTGCCCGGTGCGGCAGCTTTTGGTACCAGAATCGCAGGACTGGACCAAGGGCTACTGGAGGGTTATATCACCCCCAATGCCAGCATTTTAAAGACTTCACTCTTAATGATGACCCTCACCTTATTTGATAACCTGTAAGAAATTATTCTTAACAGGGAGGCAGTCTCCTGTGTCCATATCATGGGTACACAGGTGGGTTCCAGGATCTCAGGAATAAGGGAGAACCGATGGGGGTACTGTCCCAACACTTGGTGGCAGTATCTTTGCTGTTCAGCAGTTAGACTGGGGAAAAGATGTTCCCTCCACAGACCCATCTTTTTCCTTGGCGTCCAAGAGGTCAGGGAGAGATTCACTCTCTTCCTCCTCTTCTCCATCTGTCACAAATAGTATGGTGAACTTAGAACTCTCAAAGTAGGGGTTAAGGCAATTGATATGGAGCATGCTGCGGAGTTGCCTGAGGGTCTTGAGGTCAACCAGATAGGTGGCCTTACTCTTCCTCTCAATCACCTCAAGAACCCAGGGTCCCGGAAGACCCTGGGTTTGACAGATTCCATAACCCAGACTTTCTGCCAAGGCTGCAATTCCACAGTTGTAGAATTTTGGTCATACCATTCTTTCATCACAACCTGACTGGCTTTTAAGTTGTCTGATGCTTGCTTCCACAACTAAGTCATTTGGCAACTGAAGGCCAGCATGTCGCTCAATACATCGTGGGGAATCTTCCTGGGATCCAGCTCCCATCCTTCCTTGACCAAACTCAGAGGTCCTCTGACAGGGTGTCCATACATAAGCTTAAATATCGTCCCCTCGTTGTCCCTTCCTGTTGTTGACTGTCCATACATAAGCTCAAAGGGGGTAAAGCTCACTCCCTTCTGTGGTACCTCCCTGTAGGCAAACAGGCATGGCAAGAGGTTTTCCTACTTACTACTCAGTGCCTCAGGTAGGCCTCTAATCATGCCATTCAGGGTCTTGCTGACTCTCTCTACAAGCTCATTTATTTGTGAATGATAAGTCGTGGATAACTTGTAGGTTACCCCACACTCCTCTCACATTGACTACATGTATGCAGACATGAAGTTTGTTCCCCTCTGGGCCTTTGCCACTGCAGGTGCAGTCATGGTCCTCAGAGGGATTGCCTCTGGGTACCTAGTGGCATGATCCACCAGAACCAAGATAAACCTGTTGTTTGATGCAATCTAGGGATCAATGTCGAAGCACACTCGCCCAAAGGGTGTGCCACTGACTGTCAAGGGATTAAAGGGGGGCTTTCGGCCTTTGCCCTGTCTTCCCACTGGCGGACTGGTTACACAAATCCTACATAATGCATCTGATGAATTCCTGATCCTAGGCCAATAAAAGGGGCTGAAAAGCCTTGCAAAGGTCTTGTCTTGGCCCAGGAGTCCTGCCAAGGGAACTTCATGAGCCAGCTCCAGTAGGAAGGCCATGTAGCATACCCTCACTCCCTTTGTGCCCTATAGAACTCGTCCTTGGTGGGTCTTCCTTCTGCAGGCCATCTAGCAAGTGTAGGCAGGTCACCAAGGGAAGCAATGCCCTCCTCAGTGGACTACGGGGCGGCCACCACAGGTGGCACATCCATCTGGGAGTATATCCAGGAGCTGGTTTCCCACACCCCCTGAATCTCTCCTTTTCAGCAGCGCTGGCCCATTGTTCCAGGCTCTAGCCCTTTTTGACTTCCATCCTGTGCTGCCGTGGACTGCTTTGTAGCACAGATCCAGTCAGGTAAGCCCAACATCTCCATATGAGCCTTGAGACCCCCTTCCTTCCAGGTAGCGTGCTCAAGGCCATTACTGACATGGCACCTCTCACAGCAACCTCCAGAAGTCCTGAATTCCCCCACCTCAAATGGAAGAAGGGCCTCAGGATAGCTGTCAGCCACCACAACCTGGTGGAATGCGTGGGAAATGATCTGCTCTGGGGCCGCCAGCTGGACTCTTACCATACACAAGCTGGAACGTGTATCCCTCACAGCCTCAACACCTTGCCCATTGATGGTGACTGATTGCCTATACTTGGTAGCATTTGAGGGCTCATGGATCTTATGAACTATCCCACCCCTACCACCAATGTTAGAAATTGGGTTTCTGGTTGGCAGTGGTATGCACCCTATCCAAGCAGCAACCACCACTCTAGTCAGAGTAAGCTAGATATACAATAAAAGACAAACTGTGCTCACCCTCTGGTAGCTTGGCACAGAGCAGTTAGGCTTATCTAAAGAGGCAATGTGTAAGGCCTTTGTGCAACACACACACACAGTAACACAATGAAAACACCACATATTTACTCCACACGGGGTTAGAAAAATAGATATTATTATTATGAGTAAATCAAGACTGAAACTACAAAATTCCAATAAGTAGAACTGGAGTTATTCATTTTTAAAGAATACGTCAAAAGTAGTGCTTAGAAGCAAATAGCGTTTAGGGGTTAATTAAGGTCCTGCTGGGCAGGGGTGAATCCAAAGTTCAGGCTGACCACGTTGAAGGCCAGGACGGCTACAGGACTCATGCAAGTCCTACTGAAAAAGTACCATTGCTGTAGCAAGCATCAACGGCGAAGACTCGATGCGTTGGTCCCGGCAATGAAGGCTTCACCGAAGCACCCGTTTATGATACAGGCACTTCGTCATCGTCGAGCCATGATGTCCATAATCATCAAGCCGCATAGTCCGTTGAAGCCATTAATAGACTCCAGCTTCGGCATCGAAAGGCAATGCGTAGGCTCCGATCAGCGCTAAATGAGTCCAGGTACTGTTGCTGGGTTGAAGAAAGTCATTGATGGCTCAAAGACTTCAGAATAGGGGGCAAGCGAGCAAGCTCATGGAGCCACCATGGTTTCAAGTGAGGTGGGTCCAGTCCATGTCCTCAGAAGGGCAGAGATCCGCAGGCAGTAAGAAAAACCAGATCAAAGCAGTCTCATCCACCTGCTTCCTCACCCTTTGCATGCTCTGTAAGATCTTCTAATGGCTCCCCATCAGTACAAGAAGAATCGTCACTCAAGCCCTAGTCACCAGCAAGCTGGACTACAGCAACACATTCTACAAAGGAATCACCTAACAGCCCCTGAAAAGACTGCAAGCAATACAGAGTTCAGCTGCCAGACTCGTCCATTATCTCTTCAGATAAATCCACATCACCTCCCATCTAGGTAAGTTTCACTGGCTGCTCATTAAGAAAAGATGTCCCTTCAAGTTGCCGATCCACTCCTACAAAGCCCTGCACAATTGTTGCAGGGATTCTGCTCAGAAACAGAACTATGCTTGGGACCATAGAACATTGGCATGTAGGGACTGAGTCACCATCCCACCTCAGTGCCTTTGAGCCAGAGTCCCACAAGCTATAGTGTCACATTTGCCCTCCTAACCTTACCAGCGAAACAAGTAAGTTGGCATGCCAGAGCACAATACTCTCAATTCTCTTAGGTACTGCGGTAACAGGACACCCTTTTGTTCTCTCACTCATACTCGCCCACGGGAAGTTTAGGCTATTTATTTAAACTATTGCGCTCTAAAATGCAGAATTCATGCCACAATTAGAAAACAAATGCATATCAAAACTACCATTAGCATGGCTAATGAACCATATACTATGAATAACCCCGTCATGTTATAAGACTAGTCTAAAGCCTACTGAAGCTAAATAATTATATATCAAAGATATCTGGGATTAAAGGCATACCCTCTACCTTAGCATACACAAATGGACGTTCTACATCTCAGTTGGCATAGCAATCCTGTTTCCGAACCCTCGCTCAGTGTGCATTTTTGCTTAAACTCTTGTGCTCAGTTATATGACAAAACGTGTACTCACAAACAGCAGCTGTATTCTCGTGTTATGTCTAGGTGCTAGTGTCTGACCAGAGAGAATACAAGGAGCATTGTTGTTTGACCTTGTCTATGATGTTCAGACTAAATCCCAAGAAAAGAACAGAACATGAAAACATATGCAGGTTCCGTGTGAAAGTACAGTGTTGCACAAAAGCAAGTGTGTTATTATTGTTTATATAGTAATGTCTGCCATGCAGGAAACACACGACACAACCAAGGACCAGCATACATCAACCATTGCTTGAACTTCCACCAACCCACCAGACACCTGCGCTCTGCCTCTATCTCCCTCACTCACACACCCTGCATCTGCTGAAGCAACAGTAGAGGTTGCTCCTTCTCCTACCATGCTGCCAAGTCCTGGAACGACCTACCTCTTTACCTCCAAGCCTCATCCTCACTGCTGGACTTCAGGAAAGGACTTAAAACCTGGATGTTTAACTGAGCCCCCCCATCCTGCAGGGTTCATTTGTCCTCTGATTATTCCTCCCAGATAGCCACACAATAGATACACGAAGTATGCATGACAGGATGGGGAGCCAGAGCTGTGCACAGTCCCAATTACACAACAATAGACTGGGCCCTGCTCACAAACAAATAACTTCAGGCTTGCCTTTTGTGCCTGTAGCGAGGCTGAAGCTAGGGCAGGGATGCAAGAAATTCCAAACACTAATGTGTAAGAAGCCACCAGAAATTTCTCCCACCTCAAAGAAGGCATCTCTTTTCTGTTCACTAGACCTGCGGAAGAACTTTCAGAAGACTGCCTGCTGTTTGGCCTGATGTGTACTTCAGAGGAACTGCATTGATGCACCTACAATTACTTCTCTGCTGCCTGAAGCCTGCTCTCAGCCAGCCCCAGAGGTCTTCCCTGCTCTTCTCCTTGTACCCAGGACTTCCAGAAGTGACTCCAGTGGGAAGTTTGCAGGCTTCCTCATCAGAACCTCAGGGACAGGATCCAGCCATCTTGAACCTGCACCTGGACCCTGCCTGAGTGAATCCTGACCCTCCAATTCAATTCAATGCATTAGTGCTTACATAGTGCATGACTACCCGAAAGGGCCTTCCTGCGCTCTAAGAATATTGAGCACGTATTAAGCCTCAATTACGCAAGCAGAAGTGTTTTCAATAGTTTCCTAAAACAGCTTTCATCTTGGTCTTTCTTAATATACTGGGCAGTTCATTCCACAATTTTGTCACTAAGAAGGAACAGGCCCTGCCTGCGCTTCTTGCTTTACAACTATCCAAGTGGTGCCTCTCCAGCCCTGGATCCTTGTAACTTGTGCTAAAGGTGCCAAGATAGCCAGAATCCAAACTTGGGGCTTGGCAATTTTAGGCTAAAAAGTGCTCTGAGAACCGAGAGAAGACCTGGACCTACCTGCTCGATGTTTTACCCTAGGGGCATCCTGTTCTGCTGCTCCTTGCAGAAGGGCTAGCCAGCCTCATGGAGTACTCGTCGGCTATAGTCCTTGTCTCATGCTGCTAGATGTCCGTGGTTGGTGCTTTGATGTTCAGGCACTAGTTTTCACTTTACACTTTAAACATTAATCATTCCAATTCTACTGATTGTATTTTTGCTGGTCAAATAATTTAATAAAATTCAGTTTTACTAAATTGGTGCATTATTTTACTTGTGTTGTGTTTTCACTTTATTGTGATTAGTGTGCTGCATAAATACTTTACTCATTGCACCTAAGTTAATCCTGACTGCTTTTGTGCCAAGCTACCAGAGTGATGCACCTTGACGGGGACTGTCTGTTGCTTGAGAAGGGCTCACACCCATCTCAACCAACAACCCTGTTTCTCACTAATGATCACTATTGCATATAGAAAAAAGAAAACTAAAAAAGTAGATGTAATCAAGGATGGCACATCTGCTATGTGAGCACTGGGTGATGTTACCAGAGCTGAATTTACTACAACCAGTCAAAGGAGTTACCTGAATATTGGAGAAAAAAAGGATTTATTAGTTTTCCTAATGGATCTTATTTCAGCTTATGTCGGAGCTGCATTGCTGATTTCCAAGATAGAGTCTCTTGGAGCACCTCATCCCCAGGTAAGATCAGATTGAAGTCTCCAGTAATTAAACACTCATAGCCTGTAAATGAGGAAATTAAGGGCCATATGTACTACGTTTTTTGCATTTGCAAATGGCCTGATTTACAGAATAGGGCAGTTTGTAAACACAAAAGATATTTTCAAATGTGCAAAGCCTAAATTGCTATTCAGTAACATGTTACCGAATCGCAATGTGGGATCGCGAATTAGTATTTGAAAGGGGCGTGTTTAAGGCGTTCCTTCCTAATAACAATTTGCATTGGTATGTACAAATGTTTTACGACCTGAAAATATTAGCATTTTACCACCAACTGGAAGTTGGTCGTAAGCCTCTCGCAAAAGGGACCCGTTCCCGTTTGAGAAGGAAAAAATATTTTTTAAGAGCAAGTAGTGGTCCTCCAGGCCACTGTCCACTTTAAAAAAAATGAAACAGTAAGCCTTTTATTTTATTTTTAATTCATCCTGTTGACCTGTTAAGAAAATTATTGCTTAGTATAAAAGCAATCACAGACATGGTGGTCTGCTGCCCCAGCTGCCCACCATCCCGGTGATTTTTGATATTCTCAATGGGTGGCAAACTGAGACCTACCTCAATAATATTCATGAGTAAGCCCTATTTGTGACCCACTGTGAATTGCAGAAAGTGTAAAACACACTTTTCTACATTTGTGTTTGCAATTACCAAGTAGAGAATTGCAAACATTCCCAATTTGGTAATCGCAGCCAATAAGCTTTGTACACATGGGCAAAAATGACCTAATACTGATGAATTCTAAGAATAATCCCTTTCAATCTTTGTGCTGAATATTTAGATAGATATTTATCAGAAGAATGCTGATTTGAATTTTCTCACAACGTAAAGTATAGGGAACCATTGCTTTAAAAAATTACTTAAAATGTGTTGTCCTTGCTTTAGTGGCATGGAAACAATAGCTAGACCTCCAGATGGCCTCTAATGACTACTTGTGGAAATCACATGTTTGGAATATTCTTGCACGTAATTGGGGTGTACTGATTTCCTAGACTAACACAAAAGAATGGGGATCAGAGCATAGATTCCCGCACCTGTCTCAACGTCCCTATCATTTAAACACAAATCAAGGTGCAAAGAACTTGGGACACAATCCCCTAGGTCCCAATATAGAGAAACCAGAAGAGACCTTACTAGTTCCTCTAATACCAAACAACAAAGACAGCTCAGCACACTTATAGATATCAAATGTGAACAATCCACAGTAAGATCAATTTATAACACAATTGTTTTCCCAAGAAGAGTCGATATGTTCTTTCGATATTTGAAATTCATCCTTTAATCACACATTTTTGCAACCGCCAACGCTTTTCGTCCACAATCGGACTTCTTCAGGGCTACAAAAGTATATAAAAACACTATTTACAACATTGAAGAGATACATTTCAAATATAAGATCCAAATCACTTTTTTAGAACCACTATCAACATGATTTAGTCACTAGTTATTTTATTGGGAAAACATTTTGCATGTGGACAGGCCATTTAGCAGGTCAGTGTGCACGGTGGTGAGCAAAAACATCTTGAGCGAGATAAGATGGTGACAGGATCTAGATCTGACTCCAGAAAGAGCATTTGACACCTGTATCCTGGAGATGTTCTTCATCCACCTCCTCTTCTCCTGCCACGTTTTGTAAGGTCCCACACAGTGCATGCTTCCACCTCTATTGTATTGGCGTAGTCCATCAAGTCCTGCTACATCTTGCCACCTCTGCCTTCTCTGCTCCACTGAGGGTGTGTGGAGGCAGACCAGTTAATTTGAAATAAAAAGCTAACTAAAAGAACTGGCTCCTCCTCAGTGAAGTTCCTTCTTCTTTTGAGTGGGACTGGCTGCTCCTTGGAAACCATAGGTGAGGTGTGTAGAACGGTTAGTGAGCCAGTCCGAGGGTATGAGTGAAGAGCCATAGATTTGCTGTTTGTTCATGGGCAGGGTTAAGAGTGTGAAAGTTGGTTCAAGTGTATGGTGTTTCACTATTCCCTTACATCTGGGGCTCTCCTTTCCAGAGAACTCTTCCAAAAGTTGTATCATAGAAATCGAATTTTAAAGTTACTATTTGTACCTCTACAATCATTTCTATAACAGGAGGATCCATCCACTTATGTGGGAGGACAGAGACCTGAATGTCATTTGGGACAAATTCTTTATACATTTATATATTTAATAGAATATTTTGGTAAATTCGAATGGTATTTTTTGGAATGCTATATTTTTGTAGCAGATATTTATACTTATTATTTAAACTCAATGTTCATTTCAATATTTTTGTACTTCATATTTTGATCTACAATTGTTTTACCATGCTAATGTCATACTGCAACACTTTTGTAGTCAATATTCTGACATACAACCTTAATTTCTATTTAGTATGGCCTCCTACGAACTGTCCTACAAAAGCTCATGCCAGACAGAAGTTGTGTGAAGCAAGAAGGGAAATGGATGAACCATACACTAAACTTCCTTCTCCCTTGGACTCACCCTTATTCGCACCCTTGCTACCTTCATGAACACTTTTCGATACCCCCCCAATAGTCTTGCAGCCATACACCACCTCCCAGAGCAACATCCTCCACCTTACAAATAGCAAACAAAAAATATCTGAATTCCTTGCACCCTCCCTGACCATTTTGGGATACCCCTTCTCGACAATCATTCAAATATTAAAAGAATACTACCATCCCCATTACCACTGGAAACACCATCCTCTACCCTGTTAAAATGTATTTTTGGAAAAAAAATACCTGGTTTCTTTCCCCCATTCTCACCACCTGCTGAGCCTTTCCTCTTTCTCTTCACCCAACTCTGACTGAGCACGATCATCATAGTGTGAAAAGATGGGGGGAGGCGATAGATCATTTACTGCCACTCCTCCACTTTTTATCTCTAGAGACCCAGACCAGCAGTAGACAACAGCGAAAATAAACACTTCCCAGAGCGATATCACAACAGTGAACAATGCTTTTTCATCACTGTAATATAATAGTGGGTAATCTGTTATTCACAGTAATGATTGCTAAGGAACTCAGCAATGCTATGTGTGACCAACTTTGGAAATGTTGCATGATAGACATCAAGCAATACTACAAATATCAGTTAACACGTAAGTGCATGTAGATACTATCCAGTAGGGATGGGTTGTGTAAAATCAGTAACTGAAATCAAAATTCTGTTCACCATAGCAATTGAATGAGTATATAAGAGAGTAGGAGATTTAGTAAAAGGTATAAGGCATCATTATGATGTCGGGCGGATCGCCACCGACAGGCCATCGGTGGCAGTCCATCTGACTTCTGAGGCTGTGGTCCGACCACCGCATAATTATGCAGTCGGTTGGAGCGGAGGGGTTGGAGGGACTGACCAACGTCTCAGACAGGCTAAATGAGCCCATAAGGGCGCCAGTCAGACATTAATCCCTACAATGCGAGTGGTGCCAGCAGTGGGATTACGACGTCCCTTTTCCCTCTGCCTTTACCTGGCAGTCCGACCAATATGTGAAGGCAGATGGAATGGGACTTTGGGGGCCCCTAGCAGGGCCCCGTCTCCTGTGGTACCCCAAACAGCCATGTGCCAGGTACCACGTGATGCCTGGAACACGGTGCATAGATGTTTAAAAACATGTCTTTTTCAATTGTGGCTTGGCTGTGGACCTTTTCTGGGCTGCAGAGCAAGTCACAATTGAAAAAGGCATGATTCCAACTGCTTTCACGGCTTTCAGATCATAGTTAGGTTAGTAGAGCCGCTGACTACGTCGGGTGGTCTCTATCCCGATATGATGGCAGTTGGACGATTGTACAATTTCCATCGTAATGAGGGCCATAGTGTTACTGATATCAAAAATATCTGCAAGCTGTATTGTATGATTCAGGTAGGCAATTGGATGAAGGACAATTGCCTGAAGTTATATTTTTCAAAAACAGTTCCCCGATCTGCTATTAGTATCCAAATGTGCTTGCATCATTCTAGGGATATTTAAACACCATAAGTATTTATCAGATCAGTATGGTTTTAAATCCTCTTACATATTACTCACAATGCTATTAAATTCTCTTGTTCAAGTAAGGAAATACTTTTTTAAAACACACATTTTTCTATGCCAATGTGAGTAAAGGTTATGGCTATTACCGTTTACATATGCAATAAAGTGCTCTGGTCTAGTGCAGTGATTCTTAAACTGTTCATCCGGGAAGCCTGGGTGGTCCGCAAAGCCTACTCAGGGGGTCCCCACTTATAAAATTGAATAATATTAACTGATAAATAAACTGTATATAAATGAAGAAACAACTTGTCAAATTGAAAATTGTATAACATTCTGTAAATATGAAGTAATTTGTCTTTGAAATCCGAATATAGTATGGATAATGAGCGGCCTCAATTGAATTCAGAAAAGCTCCAATCTCCCCATTAAAATTTAAATGCTTATTTTTTTAAATATTTGTTTGTGAATTCAATAAAATATATCAGCATTTGTGAATTTGTTTGATGATTGCTTTGTTGTGTATTGGTTCAAATCATCAAAAATCCAGTTTTAATTAAGCAAGGATCCACGTAAGTAAAAAGGTTAAGAGGCACTAGCCTAGTCTATATGTAGGTTAAAGTAATGTAAGATTTTTAGGTAGCTAAGGATACATTTTTAGCTATTCTTATTATGCAATATTTGATTCTCAGATTCTCAAAATCATGTTCACTGTTGAAGAACACAATAAAACATTGCATATGTTTTTAAAGAATCCACATTTTTGTAAAGCATATTTCTATAAAAGAAGCTGACAGTAACATCGTATCAACTGGATGACTAGGTACAAAAACAGCTGGATGTTGATAGAATGTGATTTGATTCGTTTTTCTTGCAGAACATGTTGCTGATGAACATATTCTTGCAGACAGAATCCAATATCAAGTTGGCAATGTGTGTTTAGAGATGATAACCGTAACATTATATACCCATTCTGTGAGAATATAAGATTGCAAAAGTGGAAATGCAACATGTTTCACCACTTCCGGATACAGAAACACTTGCTTCTAGCCTTCACTGCAAGTTTGTCGGCATAAGGTAAGGTATTTACCACCTGTGGTAAATACCTCCTATTCCAAGTTTTCATCAGAAAAACAAGCCATGACTTGTGGAATCGTTTTTTTAACACACCAAATTCTGCATGTTTTGCCTTTTTCATGGTACTTTCCCTCCAATACATTTAAGCAGGTAAGACCTGTTGGATTTTATCAGGGGGAAACTGTGACTGTGTGATAACTATTGCATACCTCATAATTCTGATCCCTGTGTAAAATATGTGTGCAGACAGAAGGTACCAAAGCACACTAGGAATTCACTGGTCACTGTACACAGAGAGTATAAAAGCAATATTTGTTGTTCGTGTTTATTCTCCCAGTATTGTTCATAGTCCTTGTACAGCAAAGCGTGACATCACAGACAAAGCAGCAGCAGACTTTCGTCACTTTTACTTTTTCAAGCTGCATATGTTAAATGTATATAGTCTTGCACTATTTAGAGTCATCCTTACTAGACACTAAACTGCGTTTTCACCATAATCTCACCCAAGGAGGAAAGAACCCTAGAATTCATGAGTGAAGATATATATATATAAATATTCACCAACGGTGGTTATGTTATGTTATGTTAAAATTATTTATACCGCGCTCGGTCACCGGATGGTTTCATGGCGCTCATAACAAATGCAGAGGGCAGGAACAGGGGTTACTCGAATGCTGACCGGAAGAGAAACGTTTTCAACATCCTACGAAAGCAGTCATAGGTAGGGCAGTATCGGAAGGCAGACGGAAAGGAATTCCAGATTTTGGGGGCCAAAAAAGAAAAGCAAAGACCACCGTGTTTTTTACGTTTGATTTTAGGAATGACTAAAAGGTTGTGGGAGGTGGAGCGGAGATCTCGCGAGGGAACATATCGCTTCAGACTAGAAGAAGTGAAAACAGGAGCCAGATCAGACAGAGCTTTGAATATCGTGCAACCAAGTTTGAAGGTGCAGCGTTTAGCCACAGGGAGCCACAGGGAGCCAATGCAGGCTCCGCAACAGCGTCGAAACGTGCTGGTGCTTGGGCTGATGGTAAACCAAGCGTGCTGCCTGATTTTGCACCAGCAGCAACCTGTGGAGATGGTATGCAGGAATTCCCACGTACAAGGTGTTGGCATAGTCAATTCTCGACATAACGAGGGCCATGATGACAAGGATAAGTGCATCTCTGGTGAGAAATCTACTGATCTTACGTATCCTACGCAGGTGGAAAAAGCAGGATGACGTGACGGCACTAATCTGGGACCTCATGGATAGGTCACTAGAGATGACTACACCAAGGGTCTTCACAGAGTTGACGGGGCAAGGAGGAGGCCATAGTGAGGGAGGCCAAAAGCTGTCATTCCATGGATTGGCTGATCCGCCCACCAACACAAGCTCGGTCTTGGTGGGATTTAATTTAAGCTGGCTGTGATACATCCACTCCGATATATTGAGCATAGTAGTTTGGAAGCTAGTGCGGGAGGAAAGGGAGGTGTCAATAGGAAAAATTAACTGCAAATCATCTGCGTAATTAAAAATTGTGGCCGCGGATTTGCGGAGGGAAGCTATTAGGGGCTGCATGTACAAATTGAATAACAAAGGAGATAGAGCGGAGCCCTGTGGGACTCCGCAGGAAAGGGAGGAATAGGAGGCGGAAAAGGTAGACAGGTGCACTGCCTGGGAGCGCGTATCCAGAAAAGATCTAACCCAGTCGAGAGCTATGCCCTGAATGCCGGCATTATTGACACGGTCGATCAATATTGCATAATCGACCGTGTCAAAGGCCGCCGACAGGTCCAGCAAGACAAGTGCTTGGGAGGTGTTATGGTCGGCGCCCTTTCTCAAGGTATCCATCACAGCCACAATGACCGCATCGGTGGAATGGAGTGGGCGGAAACCGGCTTGCTGGGCCTCCTGGTGAAAAACTAGTGACTTCTATCCATATGGCAATGGACCATATCTATAGGTCTGCCAAAAGATATGTTCAAAGTGAGTATGCTGGGCAGACTATTATAAAACAAAATAACATACCTAAATGGAACTGTGATGTATATTTACAAAAGAAAAGAAATGCCCCAACGAGCAAAGAGAAATAGGTGCAAAACTCTCAAAAATAGAAAAGAAATGTGAACACACCCAAACTGAAGTAGTGAGGGAGTGACATTTTACCTGAGTCAAGGTAATCGATATTTCAAAACACAAAATAGCACAAATGGAAATGTGTTTTGCCGCAGTCTATAAAGAAAACATCAATGAAACTGTGAACTCGGGGACATGGCCCTAGATGCCATTAAGTGTAGAGACAGTCTTGGGACCATTCAAAACTCCCAGTTTGGTCCATCAGTATATCGCATGCTCAATTAATAAGTGAACCTGCTAAAACAGCACCTTAAGAATGGGAGCTGACTGTAATCTCTCCCTTGAAAAGTAATCCTATATGGAGCCACACGGTCTGTTGTAGGATCTACCAGTATCTACAAAGCAATAATACGAATCCATGTCAGACACAGGCATTCCCATAATTAAAGTGGCATGTGATACAATATCCATGACCATCTCAAATCTACCAAGGTACATGCGCCGGAAGTGATGACATGCAATGTAATCTTATTCGTCCCGGGCCATTTAGTACAAGGTCCTAGAAAGTCTTGTTTACCAAATAATTCTATTGTCACTGAGACTTCCAAGAACAGTATAATGCGCAATCTAGTGCGGGATCTTGTAGTAACTAAAAACAATAATTTGTAGTTATGTCAGGCAAAGGTTCCCCTTATGTAACTGAGTGTGTGGTCCTATTTTAGCCACCAACCCAAGTATTTGAGCAAGTATATACTGGCAACGACATGTATCCAGCGATACATTTAAGAATATATTAAGCGCGGGTGAAACATGCATGCAGGCAGTATGTGCCCAAGGGAAGCCATCGGTCTTGCTAAGCCTCGGAAAGACAAATAACAGATCATAAGCCACATGGACAAGCAGAGGCAAAACATTCCCTCAGTGCCCATCCGTAAAGCATACAGCGCGGTATAGACTACCTGTAGCTGTTCAAGATCTCCAAACCAAGTAGTCCCGAGTACGTGCCAAATGGTGCCTGCATTTAAAAAACAACAGTCTTTGCGGTTGTAATGGTTGGTATGTTAAACATTGCACGAGCAGCGTGTGGTGCTTCAGGAATGTAGGAATGTTTATATGTGTCCTTTTAAATGTGTGGCTCATGCACGGAGTGTCCACTCGGTTGTGATTCGAATGCAGCTTGCCAGTTGCCGTTCATACACTTACCTGGGAGGACGCTTCGTTTGTTGGGTGGAGTTAATCTTCAATAAACCTTTGAACAAGAACCTCTTATTGCATCGGTCTATTTCTTCATTTGGCGATGAGGGAGAAACATTCCACCCACATACCCACGCTGAGGATTTCCATTTTTATCTTGTTGGTGCCGATTTTTCCATCTCACCTGAAAATTTTGTCTTCAACTTCTGACCTTGCAGCGATCCATGAAGATCCCTTGGCGGATTAAGCTCTTCAGACATTCTCTGGATGAGATTCGGCAGAGGTACATGTAATTTGTTTTCTTACACGGAGCTCCCAGCTAGCCCACGCTTCCGCCTCGCGGCTTTCCCCGAGCGCTTACATCGTTCCTGCACGCACTGACGTCAACACTCTATGCGGCGCCATCTTTAATTGGGACATTTCTATTTGCTACAAAACTTCTACACGGCAACCAGTCATTCCACGTCAAGTTCCTGGGCATTTAAATACAGCGCACCAGTCTTTTACTACAGCGACGTGCACGCTATATAATTGGACACGGCCAAACTATGCGCGTTGTGCTTTTGGTATTTAAATTCAGCGCGTCAGGCTCTCACTTCAGCGACGTGCATGCTATATAATCGGATGCAGTCAAACACTGCGCGTCAGCCTTTGATTCAGCGACGCGCACGCTTCATGTTTTATTCAAGCATTTATTCATAAGTTTACATTACAACACAGCATTTGGGTACAGCGTATCAACTTCTGAGTTCAGCAACGTGCATACTCTCCTGCAGATTACCGTGTGTCATAATTACATTTTCAGCGACACACACGCTCTTATTCCTCAATTCTGAAAGCCATTATTTCATCTGTAAATTTGTTCATCATGAACTTATTATTATTATTTTTATTTATTATTTCTTTCTAGTGACATTTTGATTTATAATGGCTAATGTGCAACAGATAACACAGCCCCCTCTGTTTCTGAGTAAACCTGGAAGTCCTCCAAATATTTGGTCTGAGTGGTACAGAGTTTTTGAGAATCACTTAGTAGCCATCGATGGTGTGGGCTATACACCTGCTCGCAAATTTGCTTTGTTATTTGGATGTCTTGGCCAAGCTGCTCAAAGGATTTTCGACAGTATTGTACCCATTCCACCTCCAGCATCTCATTCTGGTGACAGCCAGTGGAACATTTACTTAGAAACAGTCGCTCGGCTTAAGAAACAATTTTCCGATGAACCTCATATCATGTTGGAGCGACATAATTTTTACAAAAGAAAACAGGGTGAAGAAGAAAAAGTAGAGGAATATATATCTGCACTTAGAGTATTAGCTACCACTTGTGGTTTTGGTCAATTAGCGGACAATTATATCAGATACCAATTTGTTTTCAATTGTGCTTTCCGCAAGATCAAGGAAAGAATTTTAGGTTGTAAAAATCCTTACAGAAGTGATTGAGTTAGCTCTAAGTATCGAGGGTTCTGCTATCTCTAGCAAAGCCATGCAAGAGGCTTCTAAACCTGGGGTTAACCTCATACCATCCTCAGATGTTGAACATGATCATTCAGTTTGTGCTGTGAATGTCAAGAGAAGAAATGCTAAATTTAATCAAAAGAAGCAAACCTTGTTCTGTTATAGATGCGGGTCCTAGAATTAAATTGGACATTTTTCCGGGTTGCCCCGCCATTGGTAAACGCTGTGTCATTTGCAAGAAAGTTGTGCATTTCCAGGGAGTATGCAGGAACATTAAAAGACCACTCAATGTAAACAGTATCAAAACTGCTGTAGATGCATGTAGCAATTCCGTTAGTAACGTGGTAGTTATACTAGACTGTGGTAGCGAGGCAAATTCTATAAAAGGTCCATTGTGCTCTGCAATAATCGATAACATTCCTCTTCAGGTGATGGCGGACTCCGGCTCACCTATTACAATTCTAGGAGACTCTACTTTTTAATGATTTCTGGAACAACCATGTAAAATTGTTACAATCTGAAAGGCATTTGGGGAAAAAGATATAAACATGATTGGTTATTTTACTGGTATGGTACAGTGTCTTGGGAGAGAGACTGAAACAAAGATTTATGTCGCAGAAAAAGGGAAAAATATAATTGGATGGAAGGACCTAGCACGTATGGGGCTATATTTAGTACCTGGGGTTGAGAAACCGATTAAAGGAGAATTGCCTGTGTGTAATGTTGAATGCTCCTTTTCCGAGTCTGACATTAGTGTGTTAAAGAAATAATTTTACAATTCAAACCTGTGTTCAGTGATAGAGTTGGCCTGGTTAAAGGTATAGAACACTGTATCAGGTTAGCACCTGGGGCTCAACCAGTAACACAAAGTGCGTTTGGTGCCATTGCGTGTAAGAGAGGAGTTGAAACGCAAGATTGTGTAACCAAGGTATTATTGAGGCATCAGATTCTTTGCTGTGGGTTGCACCCATAGTCGTACAAAAAAAGTCTGGCGAGATTAGGCTCTGCGCAGACTTACGCGCACTTAAAAAAATATAATTGTGGGTTACCACCCACTACCTAAGATTCACGAGTTATTAGCAAACCTGGGAGAAGCCAAATGGTTTTCGTTGATAGACTTAAGATCAGCTTATCATCAAGTCACTTTGACGACAGATTCTCAAGAGTTAACTATATTTGTGACCCCTTTCGAGCGTTCAAGTTTTTACATCTCCCGTTTGGCCTTGCGTCAGCTGCTAGCGTGTTCCGGATGCTGATGGATACGCTGTTCCATGGTGTCAGTGGTGTCCAAACATATTTGGATGATATTTTGATTCATGCAAAATCCTTGGAAGAGAATAATAACATATTGAAACAGGTACCTTCTATTTTGAAGTCTAGAGAAATGACTGTACATGCCGACAAATGTAAGTTTGCTGTACAAGAATTGAAATATTTAGGGCACACTGTATCAAAGCATGGGATTAAACCAACGTTTTCCGTTATTAGAGCTATTGAGGATGCTAAGCCCCCTACCAATAAAGATGCTTTACGGTAGCTCCTAGGATTGGCCGAATATTACGCAAGGTTTGTGCCTTGCTTTGCTCAAGCAGTTGAACCTTTACGTATGTTGCTTAGGAAGGGACAAAGTTTCAAGTGGACTGTTGAATTGGACAAAGTCTTGGGGGATGTTAAAAAAATGGTTGTGTCCTCCCAAGCTTTGCACGCCTTTAGAGATGACTGTATCTCTAGTATATCAGTTGATGCCAGTGTGTCCGGACTCGGTGCAGTTCTTAGCCAGAGAGTTTAGAGTTGGGAACAAACCGTGGCTTTCACCTCTAGGTCTCTTAAGTCATTTGAATGGCAATACAGCACTATAGAGAGGGAAGCCCTTGCATGTGTGTGGGTGGTGCATACATTTAGAATGTATATTTAGGGGCGCAGGTTTGAGCTGGTGACAGACCATAAACATTTGGTTTATATTTTTAACAAGGTGAATTCCCCAAATATGTCTGCCAGGTTGATGAGGTTAGTGTCTAAACTGCAGGAGTTCAGTTTAAAAATTAAACACATTCAGGGTGGAAAAAATGTCCGCGCTGACTGCTTGTCGAGATTATTGATGCACAAAGACAATGAGGAGGATACTTTTTCTGAAGATATTGAATGTGTTGCGTTTCTGGATGCTGTTCAGGAGTATGACACAGTGTTGTCTGAAGTGGATTGGAATTCAGCGTGTGAAAGTGATGTGGTTTTGCAAAAAGTGATGGAGCATACCACTCATTACTGGCCTGAGGTCAGGTCTTTAGTTGGTGATTTGAGTGTGTTTCCACAGGTTTCAGATGAACTTTCGGTTGAGAACAAAATTGTCCGTTGTCGAGACAAGTTTGTTTCTCTTTCAATTTTACGACCTACAATCATTAATAAAGAGCATCAGGGGCACTTAGGAGTGACTAAATCTATCATGAAAATAAAGCAACATTACCGATGGCCTCCATTAGACTCTCAGGTTAAGAAAACAGTTGATAACTGCCCGTGTGCCTTTTATCAGATAAACATTGGCGTACCATCAAAACCCTGTTACACCCTACCGAATTTCCATGTGCTCCTTGGGAGAAGATTGGTCTTGATTTTTCAGGTCCCTATTCCATGCTCGAACAGGATAGAAAATATGTAATCTTAGCAGTGGACTATTTCTCAAAATGTATGTATCATGGTTTGGTAGAGTCCCGTGACACTGAATCAACAATTTCATTTTTAAGTAAGAAATTCTCTTTAGAAGGATTTCCTGAAGTGATTGTCACGGATAATGGTACTCACTTTGTATCGGAGAAGATGTGTAGATAGTTAATGTGAAACAGACCCAGATGAAAATTGACTGACAAAAAGTTGTTTTTTTCGAGCGAGGATGTCCTGGTTGGGGACTGGGCTTTAAAATAAAACAAACAAATACAGTTAAAAAGGGTAAATCAATTTTTTTTATTCCAGAACAAGTAGTCAAGGTTAGTAAGGGAGATGCTTTCATTGGGAAGAAAGGTTTGTGGAACTAGAGACATCTGGTGAAAGTGTCTCCACAACAAGTGGAGATTATGCACAGTAGCCAGAGAAATGTTGAGGAAGACCTTGATTGGGGGCACTGGTTGGATTCAGCAAATAAATCTGTAGAGCTGATGCCATCTGCAGCTTCTTCCTCTGTTAACTCTGTTGCTTGTGCCTGCGTCCAACCTATTGTCAACTCGACATCTTGTAATACTAGTACCAGTACATAAAGGGGTCGGGTTATTAGAACTCCAAAGAAATGTGATAGTTTTATCAGATATTAAGTTTTGTTATAAAATGTTCTATTGTATAGTTTTATGTACACTGTATTTTATTTTTCTGTAAGGGGGAAGGTGGTGTAATGGTTGGTATGTTAAACATTGCGCGAGTAGCGCGCAATGCTTCAGGAATGTAGGAATGTTTATATGTGCTCTTTTAAATGGGTGGCTCATGCATGGAGTGTCCACTCGGTTGTGATTCGAATGCAGCTTGCCAGTTGCCGTTCGTACACTTACCTGGGAGGACGCTCCCTGTGTTGGGTGGAGTCAATCTTCAATAAACCTTTGAACAAGAACCTCTTCTTGCATCGGTATATTTCTTCAGCGGTGTGGGCATTAAAGCCACAAGAGGACTTACACGTAGTCCCTTCTTAGGCAGCGGTCGTCACCTTAAAATTTAAAAAATCGCCAAGATAGGTCAAAATTCAGTCAGAAGGCAAAATAACGAAGATAGAAAGAATATTTACCTAAGCGAGTATATATTAGAAAATCAACAGAGGACTGGCACATATTTCTACTTCAAAAGCGGTGGTCAGCTTGTGATGTACAAGATGGGGGCAGCCAGGACAGGTAGTACCCAGTCCAAAAGCGGACACAGGCAGCTGAGAGCTATGATTAAGATGACAAGTGTACTCGGTAGAAGAAAGTAGAGAATATTAGTAATGGACAGATCATGCAAAATTATACTCGTCCTCCGAACATGTTGATGATATGTCTTTGTGATACGCATGGTCCTACCCTTTCCATTAAGGAAGTGGGAAAAGAAAGCCTGTTGAACTCTAAGTAGAGTACGGTAGTATATGTAGTTATTAAGCGGTGCCGGAATCATACCAGTATTTTGTGGAACTTTGGTTACATGTTACATGTTCAGGCATTCTCTCTATTTTTCAATAGTAAATACAACACATATTATCAGAGCGGACAGAAATGGCCAAGGAATGTTCCATTGTGAGTAAAGAAAAGAAAAATATCACATTAAAAATCTGTCATAAGACCTCATGTTTGCCATATTACGTTCTATGCATCAGAGGGTGTGTCCATACAGGCATCCTATCAAATAACATCAATCCATCAGAAATACATGGAGATCCCAGTCGTCCACATTTAGACCCATATCCATTGGATTATCCACCTGCTGTCCAACTGTCTAAGTGCCATTTTGTATCTCCAGTTCTTACGATGTGCAAACAGGGGTTTAGGTATTTTCAAAGTTCTGTCCCTGGTTGCATTCAAGATGTGCCAATTAGAATTTACTATGTAGTGGATCTTGTCATTCATTGTCGAATGATGTGTAACGAGCACCAAACGCTCATTCTTTTTTGGTTCCTTGGGTGTGAGCAGGTGTTGTCTGCCATAGTATTGTGCTCTTTTGTAAGAGTCACATACTAATCTGCTCGGGTAGCCTCTGATTATGAACTTGGCCTTCATTTCAGTGGCCCTGGTGTCGTTATCAATCACATTTGTGTAGTTCCTGCGTAATCGCAGGTACTGGCCAAATGGTATACTGTTTTTTTTTTGTCTTAGGGTGGTAGCTGTTGAAATGCAGCAGCGTATGTCATGCAGTAGGCTTTGTGTATAGATCAACTATCAATTTTTGTTTATTTACTTTCATCATTATGTCCAACAAATCGACATTGCTGTTGCTGCAGGTTGCTGTGAAGATGATGTTAGTGTCACAAAGGTTTAACCATGACTCAAACTCAGTGAGTCCATCAGTATCTGCTGTCCAGTTAAAAAAGACATCATCTGTGTATCTGGACCAGCTAGTGATGGACTCACTGAATGGGGCTATCTCATTATACACAAATTTGTGTTCACTTCATAGTGCGCCATGAATATATTGGCCACTGTGGGGGCACAAGAGGCCCCCTGCTTACATGCTTAGTTTGGTTGAATAACGATCCAGTAAACTCCAAAGTGTTTTCCTGTGAAACTATGGCTAAGCAGGACATAATAAAAGCCTTAGGGCAGTCAACATTGAAAAATTCAATATATCATAGAACCGACTCCAAAGCACCAGACTGAGGAATATTGCTATAGAGGGCCTCTATGTCCATTGTTACTAGAGTTTGTGTCTTATCATTGAATGTAAGGTGTTCCACTCTATTGATGATGTCTCTGGTGTCTCGTAAATATGATTGAATTTTAGGGACGTGAGGCCGCAGAATGGCATCCATATATTTCAAAAGGGTCTCTGTAGCTGACCCAATAGTGGTCACTATGGGTCTGTAGGGGAGATTGGTGCTATGTTTATGAATTTTGGGAACCCTGTATATGGATTCCATTCTGAGTTTTGTTACATTTAGATAGTCCCAATCTTAATCACAAATCCAATTCTCACCTAGGGCTTTAGTCGTGGTCTCAAGAATTACCTTAGAGATCTTCTTTGTAGGGTCCAGTTTGATGGGGGTGTAGTGTTACGTATTGGAAAGCATTTGTCTCATATTGGCAAAATAATGATTGGTTTCCATAAGGACAGTGCCACCGCCCTTATCACAGCTTTTGACTGTGATGTTTTTGTTTTGGATGACATTATGTAGGGCTTAGTTAGATTATATGTATGCATAGGGATGTTGGCATAGAAGCTGTAAGTTTATTGAACACCACATGTTCAAAAATGGCAATTTCTGGTCCCACTTGTTCCAATGTGGAAAGAAAGGTGGAAGTGGGTGAGAGGCCCAATCTGTTCTCTCTTTGTTGACTCTGATTTATTTGTCCTTCAAAAAACGCATGCAGTCTTATTTTGCGGAAAAAAATAGTAGATGTTGAAAGATTTCAAATCTATTTGCCCTCGTGTGTGGAACACAGGATAAACCTTTTGTGAGGAGGGATTCAGTGTGAGAGTCAGTCGTCTGCTTACTGAGATTAAAAATGGGTAACACACTTACTCACGCCAATATTGGGCATGTCTCGTAACCAAGAGTTGATTATTGTCTTGGTAATGATTCTGTCCTTGCTGATAATTCTGAGGTGGTTGGTAATTCCCTTGAAATCGCGGTTGATATCTCGTCCGCCATCTGTTTTTTTGTGTCCCTCACCTGGCTAAAAAAGGAGGACGATCTCCTCTAGTGCTGGCTGACAAATTTTGTCCTGGATTATAATGTTGGAACTGATTGTATCCTTCCCCATCGGAATCCAATGTGTCAGAAAAGGTAGTGACCTTTTTGGGGACTCTATTGTATGTGTGCTGGTAATGGTCCTCCTGCTTCGGTTCCTGTTGGTAAAAATTGTCTGCCTGGTAGACTATTAAATGATGATAGATAGTATAAATAAATAAATCAAGATCCAACTAAAGAAGTGATGGATGAAATCACTTTTTTAGTAAGGGCAGGAAAGATTGATTGATTTGTGCATTTATGAAGCACACTGTCACTCCAACAGGAGCATCTTGGCGCTTTGCGGAAGTAAAGCAGAGGATTTGGACAATTATGGGTTACTCAAAAAAAGGACAGAGGAGTTCTGGGGCTGTAAAGATCCAGGTTTTAAATGCTTTCCTGAAGAGCATGTCCGATACTAAGAATCTTAGTTGTGTAGGCAGGGTGTTCCACACTCTTGTACCTAGGCTGGCCAAGGACTTGCCACTTCTAGATTTAAGTTTAAATGGGGAAGTTTAAACAAATTAGGTGATGAAGATCTGAGAGTTGACATATGGTGTGAATCTAGCGCTCAGGTACGAGGGTGCTATTTTGCTAAAAGCTCGAGAAGTAATTAGTAGGAACTTGAATAGGATTCTCTTATGGATTGGCAACCAGTGCAGGGTCTGCAGTGCTTTCCTAGCCATCGAGCGAGCTAGTAATTTCAAGACTAATCGAGCTGCTGCTTTTTGAACCATGTTCAACTTTTTTAGGACCTACTTCTTTGCGCCAGCATATAGGCTGTTGCAATAATCCAGTCTAGATAAAATCAGGGCTGGATTACAGCAGACTTCCTTCTTACTTTTACATATTACCAAAGATCCACATAAATAAACATCCCCTACCTGGCTGCCCTCATAGTGTCTGGAATAGGATCGACGTTGGAACCATTGTTTCAGTTTGTGACATTTCTATGACTGCTGATGAATAAAATGCCCTAATACTTTAAGGACACAAAAGATGTATTCAATCTACTAAGGGAGATAACATTTAACCCAGAAGAGAAAATACTGATCACCCTGGTTGTAGAGTTACTATTCACAAATGTCCCTTACAAATCCACCCTCAAAGTATTTGACTGACTATGGACAAAACAAAACTGTAATACATTTAACCCCCTGAGTTCATACTGGACTTTGTGCATATGGCCTTAATTAGAAATTTGTATGAAGACTGATTCGTTTTACTGATACATGGAACTTCCATGGACAACACAAGTGCCACTAACCTGGCATGTGTGTATGTGCATACATTTGATCCAGAGTTTATTTTCATCCCTTTCAAGACACATGTGGTACTATGCAAACAATATATAGATGATATACTTCTGGTGTGGAAGGGTACTCAGGACGAAACAAAGCCCTTAGCAGGCTGGCTGAATGCATTGTATCCATACCTAAAATTCAAAATGTCCATCAGTACCACAAAGATGTCTTATCGGGTTTTTAGAATCTACCCAGAACAAGGATCATTAAAAACTGAAGTGTACTACAAACCCTCTGATAGAAGCAGTTTACTACGATTTGAAAGTTTTCACCCACGATCATTAACAGAGGGATTACCAGTGGGGCAATTCCGACGCCTCAGATGTAACTGCACAGACATGATTACCTTTAAAAACACCCTGACAAACTGAGATCTAACCTCCATGAGAAACACGACACACAAAAGGTTATCCAAAAAGTGGGCATAAAAGTGAGAAACAATAATAGGGAGCTACTCTTAGCTACCTACGAAAGACCAGCCATTACTAGACCTATTCGCCTTGCCATCTATTCTCCAAGCTCCAACAGAGTTAAGAAACCCATGAATAAACATTGAAACATTTTGAATAGAGGGGTTCTCAATACAGAAAAAACAATGTTCTCCTTCAGGAAAGGTAGGAGCCTCCAGGATATACTTGCACATACCTGTCTCAAGAAACATAGGTCATAGGTCATTCCCTGTGCAGTGGATGTTGTGTATGTAGACCAGGAAAAGCAAGACAGTGGATCTGGGACTCAGGACCCACAGGCGTTTGAATGGACTTATGAACTGTAACTCAGAAAATGTGATTTACATGCTGAAGTATCCTTGCTCTCTTATGTACATAGGGATGACAAACAGGAAACTAAGAATGAGAATACTTCCACGGAGAAGCCCTCTTAGATGTAAAAAAGACAAGACAAGGCACTATCTTTTGAGACATTTGAGCAAAGTTTATTTCTGCATCTGGTTGTGGATTCAGTTCTAAATCACCTATAAACATCTGAATATTCCAGATTGAGATACCACTGGGGATTATACTATATCTGTCTAGGCATGGCAGCACTAAAGATCTTGTAAGTTTGTTCCCATGGTTTGTCTGCAGTAGTGGAACTGCCCATGTAAGCATCATATGCTGGACATTGGTCTGTATATCACTGTAATTTGCCATGAATAGCAGCTGCTTTCAGCTCTTTTGCCTATAAGAACAACAATGTACTTGATATTCTGTCATCAGAAGCTTGATTTTAGATCTGTTCAAATTAAGATGTCCCTCATTCAAAATGAGGTGTACACGATTTTGAGGAGCTTAATGTGCTGCTGTATATTATTCTACACTAGAACTCTGAGTATCGTTTACTTTCATTTGGGATTATAGTTGCTGTTGTGTCTCATCCACCAGGTGCCACAAACAAATGATATCGGTTTAGTTAAATAAACAAATATGTAATTTTTCACACCTTGACTTTGTTGAGAATAGTGTATATACTATAGAGATGTTGCAAGGGTTGCTGCCCATTTTCCCAGACATTGCTAGAGGATCCCTTGGTCACCAGTACCCTACACAGCCAACAGGGCAAGAAGGGTGTGGCCTTCCAGACAGTCAGTCCTTGGTAAAGTTAGGAAGAAGTTTCCAGGAATGTCTGCTAGGACGTTTCTATGTCACTACCTTTTCTAATTCCTGATTGGTGCAGTATGAAGCTGTTGATTAATCTCAGATTACAGAACCTGCTTAGTGTTTTGAAAGAAGTGGCTATCAAAAATGTAGTTTTTGTTGCATGTTTCACTGGGTTTCTGTCTATGGGTATATTAGTTTCAGTCACATAAATGTGGTGTATGTTATACTAAAAAATAGTTTTAAGTAAAAGAGACATACCACAAATAATTTGGACTTTAATTTTTGTTTTTGTTCACAGTTCTTGCCCATTCACTATTGAGCATTTCTTGATCTATTACTTTTATTTAATAGGGGTCTGCCAAATCTGCGTAATTTTATTTTGCATAATCACACAACATTTCGTAAAAGACATGAAATTATGAATAATGATGCAAAATGCAAATCCGACATTTTGTGCTATATTTTAGTGAAAAATGTGTGCATGTGTCAATTTTTGGTGAGAGGATACATTTAAACAAAAGCACGATGAATAACACGCACTCGCCTTCTGCTCTTTGTGATTAATGTTTAGTGTGAATGTTTAGTGTGAATGTGCGAGTTGCAGAATTAGGTGAAGTGGTGTATGGGTTTGACTTGGGGAATTTTCCATAACAAACATAATGTGAATTTCCTGAAATTTAGTGAATTACACCACTGTGATAAAAATGTTGCCAAGTCTATTTTTTAATGATTATATTTTTTCTACTTCTGTTAAGGACTTTCTTTCCAGTAATGTCAATTAGGTTCAGCTGAACAACAAATGGTTTTGTCACTTAGTAGCTGACTGAAAAAATTGCTTCACTGAAGTTATTTTTTAATTTGGTAACTGCTTTACAGCAATGTGCTACTGGCCTATGACCAGCAGCAAACACTATCATCTTATACAACAAAACAGCCAACAACTCCCTGCAAGAAACTAACTGGTAACTGGTGCGGGAAGGAGGGGATGAAAACCCTACTCAAGCAACAACCACAATCCTTGGCAGGTTCACCTGTGTGCAATTCTCTGGTAGCTTGGCACAAAATAAGTCAGGCTTAACTTAGAGACACTGTGTAAAATATTTATGCAGCACACAAACAATAATGAAGTGAAAACACAACACATGAAAAATCCCAAACCAATTTACAAAAATTGTGTAAATTATAAAAAATAAAATTAGACCAAATTCCAATCCGTAGAACTGGAGTTATGCAGTTTTAAAGTTCTAGGTAGGTACAGGGCCTAAAAGTAGACAAAACTGTTTCTTTAATTGATGACTTTTTATTTGTGTATTAAAAATTATGTATTGTGTTTTATGAATATATGTATATTGTTGCTCTATAAAAGAACCAGATAATTTCGATTTTTATGTGTGATAAAGTGTTTACATTAAGTTTACTGATGAAAACTTTTTTTAATAAAAATTATTTGGATACATCTAATGTTATGGTTTGGCTTAAATGCAATGTATGATGAGTTGGGGATATAATTGATTCGAATAGGTGTCATTGTTTACAAATTATATTAATGCTTTAAACTGTTTTACACAGAAAGGAACTCTTTTTTGGTTCTAAAAGTATGAAACGCCACTCTAAGGGGCCGATTATGATAGAGGATTTTCCGCCTCCTCCGGGCCGGCGGAAGCCACCGCCGGCCCGGAGGAGGCGGAAAATCCTCTGCGGAGTCACCAAAGACCCACCGCCGCATTACGATGGCTGGTGGGTCTTGGATTCTGTCCGCTGCTTTTCCGCCGCGGTCGGATTACAACCGCGGCGGAAAAGCACTCCTTTGGCTGGCAGTGTCTATCAGACACCGCCAGCCAAATTAGGAAGCATTAGTAAACATGCTTTTCCACGGCGGTTTTTCCGCCGTGGAAAAGCATGTGTACTTTTGCTTTTGGTGGCCCGTTGCGGGCCCCCAGGGCGTAGGCGGGTGGGGGGTGCACATGGGGGGTACCTATGGTACCCCCCAGCATTTACATGCACAAAGCGGCAGGCACCGCACGGTGCCTGCCGCTTTGTGCATGTAAATGTTACACATGCACTTTTAACATTGCGGCGGGTGCTGCTTCAAGCAGCACCCGCCGCAATGTTAAATATCCAGGATGTGACCGCCAGGGTGGCGGTCACATCCTGATTTGCATGGAGGGACCTCCGCAGTCCATGCGGACGGTCCCTCCACCTCTGGGATGGCGGACGGACGCAAGTCCGTCCGCCATCCTAATCGGCCCCTAAGTCAAGTGGTCATGCTAGACCAGGGTAAATTCAGAAGCTCAGGATGACCACGAAGGAGCACTGGCCGGATACAGGGATGAGGTTAGTCCTGCTGAAAAAGGAACTTTCTCAATGTCTGGCGCAAAGAGTTCAAAACTTCAGGATTTCTCTTTTTCTTAGAGTGGAGTGCACTCTGATACCAGCCAAGGGTCCACAAGGTGGGGAGGAGCCTATTGTGCATCAGGTACTTACTCTAGCAGATGCCAGGAGAGCTCAGGCAGGTCCAGTTGCAGGTCGGGAAGATCCAGTTGCAGCAGATGAGCTGGGCTCTTACAGAGAGGCCTCTGGAGCATGTTTTGCACCTGTAGCTCAGAATTAGGCAGGCTGGAATTCTTAATTCCGCTTGTGGAGTTGGAGGAATTCAGCAACTCCTCATTACTCTTTTGCAATGGTGTTCTGGACAAATTCCACCAATCAGCACATGGAGGATTTTTTTTTCCATTCGAGCGAAGCAATGCGAGGCTCCTGCAAGCAACAGTGGCCAGGCCAAGCAAGATTTGGCGTCTACTAGCAAGATTTTCGCTCACTTGGAAGCTTTCTGGCACCATTTTCTAACACAGCGGTCATAGTCATCAGAGCTGCTTTTTTAGTAGACATTTTTACTAAAAAAAACAGCAATATCAACTCAGAAATTGCTTTTTTAAGTACGTTTTCCCCTAAACAGACGGTAGATGTAGTTTTTTTTCGCGCAAAACAATTTGTTTTCAACAAAAAGGAAGTACGGCAGAGATTTCAACTTCATCTTCCTATTCAGAAGGCTCCTCTCATTGCTTTGCCCATCCCTTGGTCACTTTAATTTGGATTTTGAGGTGAAAGAATCACTGTCTCTATCTGCAAACATTGCTTCTTACATACCATTGGACTTTAGGACTTTGTTTTAGAGAAATCAAGCATGTTAAAGATCTTCTGATAGGTCTGTTGTGTGATGGAAGAGATTCACCTGTATTTATTTTACCTTTTTCTCTTTTTTCTTAAATTTGAGTGTGGGTGACTTGGTGCTTAGTGGCCTAATTTGTATTCATGTTTTTTCTCATGAGAAAAGCTTGCATATTTTTGGGAAGGGTGGGGAACTGGTTTTAAAGTACTTTTTCTCCATTTTCCTGTGCTGTGTTTGTGAATTCTGCACTATTTTGCTCATTTTACTGTCTGGGGATTGGTCTGCCTGCCGGCCACAGCTAGCCAGCAATAGGCACTGGGTTGGGTGCATATACTAAGAAACTGTTTCTGTGCTATATGTTTTTTTCAAAAACATTTATTGATATATGAATTACCTTGGATTAAATGCAAAATGTTTTCTTTGTATATCATGTATTTCTGCAATGTTTTTAAGTATATTTTTAAGGGGTAATTTTTTATGCCTTAGGATGTTTGTATTTGAGGATTATTTTAATTTGAATTAATTTTCATTTTTGGCATTCTTGAATTAATGGTAGTGGCCATTGTGTGTGGGTATGTTTGCCATAGGCTACTATTTTGTATTTGTTCTAGGCCTATATTGCTCTCTGTGCCATGTGGCAGGTCAGCTATTTAGTATAGCCACTGTGCATTTGCCATAGGCCTCCATGTGTTCTTTGTGTGCATGCCTTCTTGCTTGTTGTTTTCTACATGTGGCTGGTGGCCATTTTGTGTAGTCAGGGTGCTTTTGCATGTGTTGTTTGTTGTACATGCCTTTTGCCCATGGTGGCCATGTGGCTGGAAGCCATTTTGTGTAGTCTGTGTGCTTTAGCCATAGAACTGCATGCTTCCTTGTTGTCAGTGCTTCTGCCCTTAGTGGGCATGTGGCTGTCCAACATTTTCTGTAGTCAGTGTGCTTTTGCATATGTCTGCAAGTGTCCTTTGTTGTCCATGCCTTCACCCTTGGTGGCCATGAGTCCAGGGGCTATTTTGTGCAGTCACTGTGCTTTTGCCACAGGCCTGCATGTGTTCTTTGTTGTCAATGCCTTCAGCCTTAGTGAGCATGTGGCCGGCTAACATTTTGTGTAGTCAGTGCGCTTTTGCCAAAGACCTGCATGTGTTCCTTGTTGTCCATGCCTACGCCTTTATTATCCATGTAGCCTGCCAACATTTTGTGTAGTCAGTGTGCTTTTGCCATAGGCCTCTATGTGTTTTTGATGTCCATGCCTTTGCCCTTGGTGGCTATGCGGCAGGGTTGCCATTATATGGAGCCAGTGTGCTTTGCTTTTGCCAGAGACCTGAATGTGTTCTTTGTTGTACATGCCTTCTTCCTTGGTGGTAATGTGAAGTGGTGGCCGGCATGGATTGGGGGTGGCGAGGTGGGGCGAGGTGGAGGGGGCGCCTCGCTGCATCTCTCCTTTGTCAATTCTTCGATGGAGGAGAGATGCTCTGAAGGATGTGGTTCCACCACCATCATCGTCGGGTTCCTATTTTGTAAAACCCGCACAGAGACCTGCATCTGCCACTACTATAGTCGAAGTGCACCCTACAGAGGGGCAAACAACAGAGCCTCCAGTTCTTCAGGCATTGGCAGTGACACACTAAAATGCTCACCTGCCTAGTTTGGGACTTCTTTATGATTAGCAAGTAGGAGGATACATTGCAATATGCTCCATTTACCACACAAGTGTTCCTCTAGGTAAGCCATGTTTGCACTATGGTATGAACCTCCCATCTGTAAAGCCAAAAGTCCCATTTGGGCCAGGTGTGCCCAGGCATACCCAGACGTGGGTCCTGGACTCACTGTGCCACTGGAATCAAGTTATCCTGGCTGAAGAGGGTGAAACCCTGAAACCGGTCCTAGGATGCTTGTTTCTGGTCCAGGGAGGGCCTGGCTTGGCAGTCCGGGCTGGACTGTTCCCATGAGGCACAGGGTCAAGACTGATTTGCATAATGGCCAGGTCTAAACTGGGGTGGCATGGCAAGCAAAAGAATGATTAATTTAACCCAGATCTCTTGACTGGGGGTGAATGTTTGAATTTGTTCTGAATACCGTCCGTCATTTGTGTGTCTTTTGCTTTCTCACCCTAAGTGCGCCAGGTATGCCCAGACGTGGGTCCTGGGCTCACTGTGCCACTGGAATCAAGCTATCCTGGATGAAGAGGGGTAAAACCCCGAAACTGGTCCTAGGATGCCTGTTTCCGTGGGGGCACCTGACAGGCTGACATAGCAGTTTAACACTGCACTCACATGGTTGCAGGGCTACTCATGTGGGTTAAACGATCAGTGCTGTAGGCCCACTAGTAGCATTTGAATTACAAGCCCTGGGCACACACAGTGCAATGTACTAGGGACTTACCAGTAAATCCAATATGTAAATCATGAATAACCAATCACCATCACAATTTACACAGGGAGCACTTGCACTTTAGCAGTGATCAGCAGTGGCAATGGCAGGAGTTCTAAAACCAGCAAACATGAAATGCAGCTCACTGTCAAAAACAGGAGGTCAGAAGCAAAAACAACAAAGGGAAAAACACACCTAAGATGCCAGGTCTAACAGTGCCCCTAACCTGGTGGGAATATTTTCCCTTCTCCTCTAACATGTTAGAAAAGTGAGATGTGTGTGCACAACCCGAGAAAACAATGACAATGCATTTCCCAGGCCATATTGGCTGGGGAAGACTCTGACAGTAGTGAAGGGCACAGGTGGATTTTACAAAGGGAGTTTTTGCTTCAAAGTGTCCCCATGGCAGATACAGTCACGAAGGTTGTCAGGTGTATGCACATTTTACGAAACAGGAAAAGTTTTTTGAAATTTCTGCTTAGTATTCTTGACGTTATTATGCAGGGTTTTCCACTTTTCCTTCAAATTCATCTATGCAGTTTTTTTCTTCTTTACAAGCACGGCTTAACGTTTTCGTGAATTACAATCCAATCCAATAAGCTTTATTCCACAAATCATGTCATAAAAGCATGTCACATGTAATAGAAACACATTTTATGACATAAAACTTGGATGTAATAGTTTTAAAAATAGAATACAATGGTTAATATATGTACATCAAACGTGGACTCTATGAAAATCTGATTTAACAACATGAACAATACATTCAATAAAATATTTAATCATCCCAATTGGTACATTAAAAATTGATTTCTGATTAAAAATACTGTAAGTGTAAAAGCACACACATTACTTCACTGAGAGAAAACATCAGACATATGTGCCAGCCATTTGTAAAACAGGTAGTGGGGAGGGAGCGTGATCTTACAGCCCACATCCAACTCAGGTACTTAGCTACAGCTATTGCAGTACAGGGAAGGGTGTCATTATGCAGTATTCTCAGTGCGATACTGCATTTTCTAGGGCCAAGCAACCTACAGATTGGGGATAACCACGCTTTACGCAGTGCAGTGTAGGCTGAGCACACAAAAAGGACATGGGCATAGGACTCTTCTAACGTCTCACAGAAAGGGGATTTACTATTGCCCAGGCTTGACCATTTTTTTGTTCAAATCTGTTTTTATTGATTTTAGTTTTTCCATGGTCATAACAGGCAACTCACATGAGAATGTACAGTTGTGCATGAGGTCATTCACCAACTTCCAAAGCTATAATGCCATTTGAAGTCACATGCATACTAAATACACCGAAATTGGCGAGGGGAGCACTCACGCAGGAGCAAAGTTGACTTCGATAGAGGAGTCATATTACAAAATGCATAGGTTACAACCCAGGCTTGCCCATTTATCCGTAAACCATCTCAATGGCAGTGACCCCACTCTAAACTGGAATTACAACTTCCGGTCATGGTGTTTAGATATGATATCCTAGTACTCCAGGTTAGGCTGGGGTTTCCCTGCCAAATAAGTCCCTGTTAGGGATGAGCTATTACATCTGTTGTAACTATTGTGATACACCATATCGCAGTATCTTACTTTTATATTCTCTTTTGAAGGAAAAAGGGTGTTTCTTTGGATTTTCCCATACATTTAGCATACCCATGTTTGTCAGTGATGCTCTTATTTCACGTAGCCAACTGATCTTATGGAAAGAGATCGCTTTAATTATATCCCTTAGGCCTTCAGCATATGGTAACAATTCTGGTGTACTCCAGATCCTGCACCAATACAGAATAGGATGCAGCCTGGCAAAGTCAACCAGAGCTTTATGGCCAAGATCATGCAGCAATGGTCATGTCAGGGTGCTTTGTGGGAGAGCAGTGATATTACACAAAAATTGTTTTTCAGCAATAGAGAACTGGGGCATATTCTTGACCCTGTCACCAGGCAGGTCGCTCCCCTCACCGCCACGCAGCCCACTGTGCGACTTGAGCACCGCTGCCGCCTGTTGTCCAGTATCCCGCCTGCCCTTTGTTTTTTACTTAGTTTTTGCCTCTGTACTGCCTGCCTCGTACTGCCTCTGCCTATATCTCTGTGCCCCCACTGTTAGTTTTTATGTGTGTCGGTTTTCTCCCTTGTGCCCCCTTCTCTTGTTGCCCCTTTTGCCTTCTGTGGCCCCCACCCGCTCACTCCCTTAAGTTTCCCACCGCTGTGTCCCCTGCGGCTCTGCCCCCCTCCAAACCCATTCGCCACCCCGCTCCCGCCTCCCAGCTGCTCCTCCCTCCCACAGCCCCTCATATGGAGGCCGGGCAGCGGTAGAGAGAGCGATCCTTGACCCTGTCACCAGGCTTGTCGCTCCCCTCACCGCCACGCAGCCCCCTGTGTGACTTGAGTACCGCTGCTGCTGCTGCCCGTTGACCGGTATCCCGCCAGCGCTTTGCTTTTTACTACGTTTTTGCCTCTGTACTGCCCGCCTTGTACTACTTATGCCTATATTTCTGTGCCCCCACTGTTGTTTTTTTTTTGTGTCCGTTTACTCTATTGTGCCCCCTTCTCTTGTTGTCCCTTTTGCCTTCTGTGACCCCCACCCGCTCTCCCCTTAAGTTTTCTGCCGCTGCGTACCCTGCGGCCCGCCCCCTCCAAAACCCATTCGCCACCCCGCTCCTGCCTCCCAGCTGCTCCTCCCTTCCACAGCCCCTCATATGGAAGCCGCGCCCGTCTGCGCCCATCCGCGCCTGGACCGCGCCCAGTGCCAGGACCCCTGGCCCCCACACACACCACGACGCCCACCTCCTCTACAACTCCAGCACTCTCCACGCACTCAACGCCGAACAATCTTGCACCTGCTGCCAGGGTGCCCCGAAACACACCCACGGACCCTTCTCCTGCTGGAACTGCAGCTTCACCAGCATCCGGTCCGCTAACCCGCCCAACAAGGAACCCAACTTCCTCAGATGTATCCTGCTCAACACCCGCTCTGCCCGCAAATACGCCGTTGAACTCTGGGACCTACTCGACACCAACGTCGCCTTCCTGACGGAGACCTGGCGGCCCCCCTACTCGGCACCTGACATCGTCATAGCCATCCCGGAAGGCTACAAGATCACCCGCTAGGACCGCACCAACGGAATAGGAGAAGGGATTGCCACTGTCCACAGGAACACTCTCAAAATCTCGACACACGCCGAGGACACCCTCAACACCGCCGAACTCCTGCACTTCCCGATCCACAACGACCTCAACACCACCTTCAGAGGCACCCTCATCTACTTACCCCCCGGACCCTGACCGCAGTTCAGTGACTCCATCACCGACTTCATCAGCACACATGCCCTCACCTCCATGGACTACATCATCCTCGGAGACCTGAACTTCCACCTCGAGAACAACAACAACGCCAACTACTCCACCCTGATCGACAACCTCTGCAACATCAGACTCAGACAACTCGTGACAATACCCACTTACTCCGCTGGCCACACGCTTGACCCCATCTTCTCAGAGAGCACTCACGTCTTCTTCGATCGCACCACCAAACTCCACTGGACCGACCACCGATGCATCCACTTCACCTTCCGGAAATGCACCACACACCACCACACCCAGCAGATGCCTTGTCGCAGCTGGGGCAAGATCGACGAGGACCAGATAACCGCCACCCTCGCCCAGAGCCCACCCGCGGACCCGACCAACCCCGACGCCGCAACCCGCAGCCTCAGACAATGGATCAACAACAGCGCCAACACCTTTGCCCCGCTCAAGAAGCCCCCCAACACCCACACCAGCAAGAGAGCCAGCTGGTTCACTGAAGACCTCCAGGCCTCAAAGCGAGCCTGCCAAATACTAGAAGCTAACTGGACCCGCAAAAGAACACCGGAAAGCTACTCAGCCCACAGGAACGCCACCCGCCAACACCACCAACTCACCAGATCAGCCAAAAGGACCGCTTTCAGAGACAGCATAGACAACAATGCACACAACAGCAAAGAGGTCTTCAGCATTGTGAAGGAACTCTCCAACCCCAGCTCCAACCCCAACGACATCCCACCGTCACAAGACCTTTGCGACTCGCTGGCCACCTTCTTCCATCGCAGGATCACAGATATCCATGACAGCTTCGACGCCGTCACCACCTCGGCAGCCACCGACAACCCCGCTCCCACAACCACCACCCGCACCAACCGCCTGCTCACCTGGACCAACATCAATGACAACAACACCATCAAGATCATGAACACCGTCCACTCCGGATCCCCGGAAGACCCCTGCCCACACCACATCTCCTTCGAGACAGCGACCTTCCCGGAGAGCTGGAAGCATGCAGAGATCAACGCCTTACTAAAGAAACCCAAGGCAGACCCCAACGACCTCAGGAACTTCCAGCCTATCTCCCTGCTCCCATTCCCAGTGAAGGTCATCGAAAAGGCCGTCAACAAACATCCTGGATCCGTCCCAGTCCGGGTTCGGCAGTAACCACAGCACGGAAACTGCCCTCATCGCCGCCACCGACAACATCAGGATCCTGCTCGAGAACGGAGAAACCGTGGCCCTCATCCTCCTGGACCTGTCAGCCGCGTTCGACACATTCTGCCACTGCACACTAAGAGCACGCCTCCACGATGCCAGAATCCAAGAGAAGGCCCTGGACTGCACCACCTCCTTCCTCTCCAGGAGAACCCAGAGCGTCCACCTCCCCCCCTTCCACTCCGAAGACACCGAGATTTTCTGCGGCATACCCCAAGGCACATCCCTCAGCCCAACGCTATTCAACGTCTACATGGCACCACTCGCCCATGTCGCCCGACCTCAACATTATCTCCTACGCCGATGACACCCAACTGATCCTCTCGCTCACCAAGGACCCCGACACTGCCAAAACCAACCTCCATGAAGGAATGAAGGCCATTGCCGACTGGATGAGGAACAGCCATCTGAAGCTGAACTCAGACAAGGCGGAGGTCCTCATCCTCGGTTCCACCCCCCCGGCCTGGGACGACTCCTGGTGGCCGACGGCACTAGGAGCACCCCTTACACCCACCAATCGAATTCGAAACCTGGGGGTCATCCTCGACTCCACACTCTCCATGACAAAGCAGGTCAACGCCGTCCCCTCCTCCTGCTTCAACACCCTTCGCATGCTTCCCAGGATCTTCAAGTGGATCCCCCCGAAACTAGAAGGACAGTCACCCAGGCCCTCGTCAGCAGCAGACTGGACTACGGCAAAGCATTCTATGCAGGAGCCCCGCCCAAACTCCTGAAACGACTCCAACGCATCCAGAACGCCTCCGCATGCCTGATCCTCAACATCCTCCGCCGCAGCCACATCACACCCCACCTGAAAGACCTGCATTGGCTCCCCATCAACAAGAGGAAAACCTTCAAGCTCCTCACCGATGCACACAATGCACTCCCCAACACCGGACCAGCGTACCTCAACAGCCGACTCGGCCTCTACATCCCTGCCCGCCAGCTCCGCTCCACAGACCACACCCTCACCACCGTCCCCTGCTTCCGAAGAGTGACCGCCGGCGGCAGATGTATTGCGACTTATATAGTGCACGTATCACCCGAAGGTATCAAGGCGCTTGCTTAGGGAACCCGTCCTGGTATTCCCCTGTGAGATACCCCGGCAGGGTGTCCACAAGGTGAAAGCCAGGCATCCCGCCGCGAGGGGCCGTAGTGGAGATTAAGCAAGCTATTGCCCAGAGTCACAGAGTGTGACCCCGTGAGTCGAGTAGGCACTGGAGCGAGAATTGTCAAGTCCGTGGAATTTTTCAGCCCAAGACCCGCCGAGGCGGGGAATCGAACCCTGGTCCACGGCCGATCTCAGCTGCCGGGTCTGCCGCCTCTAACCACTGAGCCACGCTTCTCCACAGATCATTCTCCCACCTCCCAACCAAGACATGGAACACCCTCCCCATCCACCTACGGCAGACTGAAGACCTCCTAACCTTCAGGAGTCTCCTCAAGACCTGGCTCTTCGAACAGTAGCAGCACCCCGCCCCCTAGCGCCTTGAGACCCTCACGGGTATGTAGTGCGCTCTACAAATGCTATGATTGATTGATTAAGACACCAAAGTTCTGCCTCATATCACACTGAACTCACCACTTTTATGTTGTATATTTGTAAAACAGGGCTAACTGGCTTGGTCAGGGAAGCATTAAACTCATTTTGTAGGATACCTGACAGCTATCGATGCTACAGGGTAGCAGCATCTATCTGGCAGCCTCATCTCATGTCTTTTTGCATGGTAATACCCAAGTATGTGAAGACGCTAACTTGTTCCAATGGTCAGCTGTCTAGAAGTATACCTCCTATAAATGCCCTATGTGGATTGAATGCCATGAACTTAGTTTTAGTTACGTTAATTTCCAAGCCCCGAAGGGTACAGAACTTTTCAAAAAGGTGTAATGCTTGCTGTCGGCCACACAGGGTGTTGGAAATAATTAAAGTATCATTGGCGAACATTAAAGTGGGGTTTTTAATGCCTGCAAGGGCCGGAGCCTCAGTAGAGATGGATGTTAGATGCTTAGCGATACCATTTATAAAAAGCGAAAATAATGTAGGGGCCAGGACACAACCTTGGCGCACGCCCTTCAAAACAAGGAAAGGTATAGTAACATTTCACTGCATCCCCCAATGTATTTGGGCAAAGTTGTCCTCATGAAGGCGAGCTATGAGAGATAGCAATTTGGGCGGCATCCCCAACTCCTGGAGCACGGCCCACAGTTTACTCCGAAAGACCAGATCGAATGCTGACTTGCGGTCAACAAAGGCAGCATACATGGTGCCCTTGCCTAGGACCACAGCCGCCAATGTATTAATCTAAACGTAAATACCTGGTGTATCGTGCTAACATGATCTCGAAAGCCCGCCTGTAAGGGAGTGAAAATATCCTGGTACTTGATCAATTCTTGAACCTTTCCTAACACCAGTAGGGCAATCACTTTTTGTATGGAGTCGATTAAGCTTATAGGGCTGTAATTTCCTGTAAGGGTTTTGGCACATTTTTTGTACACAGGGATAATCTCAGACCCTCCCAGGAATCAGGTATAGATGCTGCAAAGGCAATAGCATTTGCAAGTAGCAAAATATATCTATTCCATTTTGTCTTATTGTGGAGAAAGATATGAGCCGGGAGGCCGTCTATCCCTGGCGCATTACCCTCCATGATTGCACAAAGAGCTGCATTAACGTCAGTTACAGTGAAAGGCTTACTAGAATGATAAATATGAAGGAGAGCTGGAACACTAGCCTATGCAGGATCAGCAGCATTTTGTGATTCAAAATGGCTAACCCATTAGTCTTGTGCTATGTGATTTTGTGGCTGTGGCTGTGGCCGTGAACCGTTCCTGCCCCATTTCACCACTGTCCAAAACCTACAGGCTTTATTATTAGCACATGCCATTCCGAGGTCCTGCCACCTACTTTCATCCCATTCATTTTTTGCTTTAACTTGGGCTTTCCTATACTTTGACCTTGCAATACGCACGCTACAGGGCTCTTATGACATAATCGCATCCACAAGATTTCTCCGGGCCATTTTACATTCATTATTAAACCAATGGCATGGATTTGTTTGGCCCATTTTACATTTATTATTGAACCAATGGCACAGATTTGTTTGGGTTGTGCTTTTAGCCCTACCCAGTTTAATAAAAAGGGGTCGCAATATGGATGAAAACTCATTGTGAGATGCGGTTACACCGCGAGGGAAGCGAGGTGGGATGAGAGGGCCTCCAGTACAGCTATTGCGTACTCAGTTTCCTTGGCAATGGAATCAAGAATATATGGCTTCTCCAGAACCATTTACCACTTAAGATGCCTCATATCATTGGTGGGCATCAGGTAGTGGGTAGTGAGCTGGATATCTTGTGAGATATGTTCCTGTGGGACCAATAGTTTGAAAGATGAGCACAGCGGGTTGTGGTCACCCTCCAGGTGGTCACACACCTCCATGTCCATAAGTGTATGCCAGATCTTTTGACTAATTAACATATAGTCAATGTGACACTTGTGTCGACCATTGTTAAAGGTGTTAGCCCCATGCCTATTGGAGGGAGTTCTTCCGTTTGCCACCCGTAGACCTTTTCCCACGTCTGTCCACCACTTTACAGGTGTTAGCTCAAGGCTTGTAATTCCCCATTGTGCATCTTCCTCCTTTGACCGATCATGGTCCTCAATGCCATGTGGCTCAAAGGTTGAGTAAAGATCCCCTGCCACTATCAATAGGGAATCTTTAGACAGATGGTCTAGGTATTCATCAAGGATTGCTATCGCCTCTGATCTCTCCCCCCCCACTAACCCCTCTAGCATAGATATTATAAAATGTCAATGTTCCCGTGGGGGCCAGCTGTCAACCTAATTGCTATGATATCATTATACTGGGTTGGGAGCTCCTGTATCTTTTAATTAAGAGCCTTTCTGCCCCAAACTGTGAGCCCCCCTGAGGGCCTTCCTTTATCTCTGCATCTTGCCTTGATGTGGTCATTTAAATACCCTAGCTGAAAAAGAGGCTCTACTAACCATGTTCCTTGGAAGAGACATATTTCATATTGTTCAATAAATGTATGCCACTTTAGGGATGCACCCCTAGATTTTAGCCCAGCTATATTCCATGACAAACGACTTATGCTAGAAGAGGTGTAAGATTTCTCAATTTGCTCTGTATGCATTGGAGCGTGCATACCTACTTCCTCCTTCCTTCCCTCCAAAACAGTGTCTTTAGGGGATAAATTGTACAATACTGAGTTTGGTTGGTCTAATGTGGGGGGATAATAGTCTCGCTGACAAGTGGTAACCTAACGTGTGTAGTTGAAACGTCAGCGAGAGGGAGGTGCCTTCAATCTATCTCCCTAAGTGGAGACAAGCTCAGGTGTATGGCTCAGGGGGATTAAGCTTAATGCGAATGCTAGAGCAAGTAAAATTTTGAGTGCGAATATCGAAGTTAACAAGGTTTTCGACCAGATGATGATGGGGTGGTCATGGTTAATCGGGAGCAGAGGTGCTGAAACAAGGGGTCTAGGATTCTGTCTAGGAATCTGGCTTGTGGATCTTACTTTGGATCCCCTATCTGATTGCATGCGTCCCATATTGATGTTACTAGTTAAGGGATTCTTACCATGGGTGCTTGCGCCTATCAGAGCCTTGATATGGCAGTGGGTGTCTAGCTTGGTGTTACTGTTCGTGTCCTCCGATATACTTAGGCTACTTCGGAGCTGTTCCTTCAGCATGACTTTTAAATGCTGGATAACTGAGTGGGCCTTGCTTATGGAATCAGCTAGATTGCAGACAGAGACCTTAAGACACTGAATTTCATTCATTGTGTCTATTAGCTATATGGCCACTTGTGGAGAGGTGTGGCTCACTGGTTAGAGGCGGCAGACCTGTAAGCAGAGAACGGCCTGGGACCAGGGTTCAATTCCCGACGCGGCAGGGTCTTGGACCAGGGTCAACGGACTCGATAATTCTCGCCTCAGTGCCTACTCTAACCAGGGAACACACTCGGTAACTCTGGGCATTAAGCTTGCCTCATCTCTACAACGGCCCCCCACAGACGTCGGGGATGCCTGGTTTCACCCTGGAGATACCCAGAAAGGGACCATCTCACAGGAAAAACCAGGACGGGTTCCCCAGCGGTCTACAGCGCCAGGACACTCGGGTAGAGTAACAGTGCGCTTTACAAGTATCCCACATTTACATTTACTATGTGTAGGGCTTTGTGGTAGATCCATAGGGAACCTATCAAGTTGCCAGGCATTAGTACCTTGCCCTCTTTCAGTGCGATTTGCCTTACCTGTTGCAACTGGGTCCTCAGCATTGTGGGTCGTAATACTCACTAGGGCCTCCCTACAATCTTGAGAGTGAGGGGTTTGGGGGTGGTCACTGTCTCTGGTTGCTCTATCAAGATGTCAAATCTATTTGAACCTGGAAAAACGACCAAGGCATCCAATACAGAATGAATGGGGGAGCTAACTACAGTTGGACTCACAAAATATGGGTTCCTTATTGCGGGCTTTTTAAACATGTTAGGAATTCACCTATTAGAGGGCCCACTACCCCCAAACTGCTTAGTGCTGCTGTCAGCTGTGACATCATTTTGGGTAGGGTCTAGTAGGACCTCACATTCGGTCAGTAGATTATTTATTCTGTCCATTACCCCCTCCCCTGCTTCTTGTGTTACAATCAGACTTTTCCTTTTGCCCCTTTTCAACTTTTTTTTCTTCCCTCACCCATATCGCCCTCGCATGATTTACTTTTGCCCATTTTTGCCAGATGACAACAATAAACCCAGAGGACAAAGCGAAGATTAGTCCAGGATTGCGTCAAGGATAGACAAGCCCGTGGTTGTAAATTTCAACAGCCAATTGCCAAGTCCTTAGTTCCAGTAAGCTCGCTATGTGTGCACTATATAAACATACAAGTGGGTATTAAGAGAGAACTATTCCAGTTCAAGTACTTAGGGCTAGGGCTACATTCCCAAACAGTGCAGCAACAGCAGTGGGCAACAGCACGGTCTAGGCTAGGAAGATCCAAGCCAAAAGGGATGGTGCTGACCAGTCTATTCCTTTGCAGGCGCTGAGGGGCGTGAGATGAGACTGCGTTTTGGGTGCAAAGTTAAATTTGGCGCCACCCCCTCAATAACGGGACTGGATTAGATGAGGGTTGCCCATTGGGCCTACTACTGACCCCCCACCCAGGTGCTGTAAGATGGCGTTAGTATGTCTTAGAATAGATGACCATAAAATAAGCGGCAACAACTTGAACAAGAGGCAACCTTGATAGTACTATAAGGCAAAGTAAAAACGGACAAATAGTTTGTATCACCAATTTAATACAAACAAGCTCTTATAATCAAGTTTGGTGGATACTGGTAAAATTACGATTTGGTATCCAGGGACAGGAACAAAAACTGTAGGAGAGAGCCAACTCACAGTTTTGTTGCAGTGATCTCTGTAGTCAACAGCCAAGGGAGGTGGTGTGGTCCGGCCCTGTCCTGCCCTTAGGGTGACCAACCATCCGTAAATTTCACGGACAGTCCGTAAATTGAACCTCATGTCCGTTGTCTGCAAGGATCCCTTTTACGTGCGCCTTTTGTTCGTAATTTTGGGCCTTTCAGGGAACAGAGCTGTTCCCCTGTGAGAGGCCTCAGCTCCCTGATGGGGACGCCTTGCACTCCTCTGAGCACAAGAGCAGCCCCACCCCGCCCATTGTGATTCTGTGTGTGGCTGATTGCCACATACAGAATGACAATGGGTCAGTCTGGGCTGGCACAGCATGTGGTGAGCCGCCTCCTGCCTCGGTCTAGGGCAGGGCATTCTGTCACATGGAAGTGCAAAAATGCCCATACTGCTGCTAGATGAGAATCCAGTTAATCAAAGGAAGGCGGTGAAAGAAGTTCAAAGGAAAGGATTATAGTTATAGTATAGCAGCAATGGTTGCTGCTTTTTTTCATTTTATGCAACTAACAACCATTGACAAAGCCAATAGTTCTGGCTTGTTTTAGGTGTAACGTTACTTGTCCTAGGTGTAACGTTACTTGTTGTTTATATATATCTGGATGCAATGACAGAAGCTGCACATTATATTAAGCACAGATTTTTAACTTACATGTTTTAAGCCACGCATTTTATTACATCGAACACCCTTTTGAAGAGAACGCCCTATTTTTTACATCCCACTTAAAGCTCTGGAAACAACACCATGTCACAGTTGCCCCACGTCCAGGCACTGTGCATCAAGCATGACTCATGCCTTCTACTTTTTCAGATTGCCTATGTGCAGGGGCATATTGAAAACCTGCCCCACCCCACCCCTTGCTTTAGGAACTACAGCGAGGGTGGAGTTCTTGATGGGTATCATAATTAATGTGAAAAGGTGAGCGAATAAGTAAGTGAAGGGATGGGTGGATGGATGGCTGGATAGATGAGTGAAATGATGGCTGGATGAGTGAAAGGGTGGATGATAGGCGAGTGAATGGGTGGATGGATGTGTGAAATGATGGATGGATTGATGAATTGATAAGTAAAAGGGTGAATGGATGGACGGATGACTGAAAGGGTGGATGTAAGGCTGGATGAGAGAGTGAAAGGGCGGGTAGATGGACAAAAGGATGGATAGATGAGTGAAGGAGTGAAAGGGTGGATGGATAGGAGAAATTATGGATGAGTGAAGAATGGATTAATGATAGGTTCAATTGACGGATTCATGAGTGGATGAGTAGATGGATGGGTGGGTGGATGGAATGCTGGAAGGCTAAGTGAAAGGGGAATTGAAAGAGAAAGGGGGATACATAAATGGATGACTAAATGGGTGGAAGGATGAGTGACTGGATGGATGAATGAGTAAGTGAAAGGATGGCTGGATAGGTAAATGGCTGGATGGATGAGTGAATGGATGGATGGGTGGAAGAGTGGATGGATGAGTGTAGGGATGGATAGGGTGAAAGGGTGGATGGATAGATAATGGATGAGTAAAAGGGTGGATTGAGGGATGGATGTGTGAAATGATGGATGGAAGGATACGTGATGGATAGGTTTGTAAATGGTTGAATATAGAAATGGATGGGCACACAGATGGAAGGACAGAATGAATGGTGAAAGACTGAATGATGGATGAAAGTATGATTATCTTCCAATAAATCAAGGAGGGCCCTGAAATTCGATGAGGGTGGAGATGCAGGGGAAAGGGCAATATAATGAACAGAAGAGTCTCCACCCGAACTATATCAAAAAAGCGCTAATTAAGTCCCCAAGGGTACATTCTACCTCCCAAAGAAAAGGATCAAACAACGTAATATGAGCGCAAATCCATAAGTATGTTTTTAATCAAAATTCATATATGCGCAATACATTAAGTTCAATGAATGCAGAATCAGAAAAACAAATAAATACAACACAAATATATGCAGATCCCCACAAATAACAATCCTTCAAACAGTCATACACATACTCTCTCATCCACAATCGTCCTGATCCTAGAGGATCCACTCATTCACATTCAATAAAAACCTGTTAAAAGAACAAAAGGAGAAGGTACCCAATTCCACGTTGGGGAACTAAAAAACAGATTGTCCTCCTGAACAAAAATTTTTTGTTTGGTCTCAAGGGTCACAGCAAAATCCAATTTAAGGCAATTCTTTCAAGCAAGAGATATAAGATACAGTAGATACGATTAAACTGGTAAAGACCAAAATATCAAAAAATTAGATCAAAAACAAATTATAAGTCATAGGGAGGCCAATAGGTAGTAGACTTCGCCAGTGGGTACAACCACCAACTGGCGAAGTCTACTGCCTTATTATCTTAAGCAACATTTCCTATACATTGACTTTCACTTTTATATGAGTGATTATCTCTTTATAATATGTGTGTGTTGTAACGCACTACAACACTCTTCCCCACATACTTGGGATGAGTAGCACTATAGAAGAAATTAAATACACATGAGAGAGGGTCTATGTGAAGATGAGGGGCACCATTAGAGGGAGGTAGCAAGGCCAGACTGGCCAGACCGAGCATCAGGCGTTTTCTCTGAGAGCCGGAACGGTGGTGGCGTTTTTTTTTACCACATTTGCTTAAAGCTGTGCGCATACTGGCAAACCATGAAGTGCACAATTGTCTCAACCTAATATAAACTTATTTTTACTTGTACTTTAATGGTTGTCTATTTACTTACTTATATACTATTGCGTAACCTCCTCTGATGTGTCTGTAAAACTTACCATTTGTCCAGAATTTAGACCTCCTGTCCTGAATTTTTGTCCTGAATTTTGACCCTTTGTCCTGAATATTTACACTCACTGTCCTGAATGTGCACCCATGCCAGTTGGTCACCCTGACCTACCCTGCCTCTTCCGGGCAAGGACAGGCCCGCCCTTCGCCCGGGTTTCGCCCGCGCTTGTCCGGCTCAGCGGTAGTGCGGAGCGCCTATGAGTCGTTGGTTTCCTGCTCCACCTGTGCTGGGCGCACAGCATTGTGGGACATGCAGTCCACCGTCAGTCACAGAATCACCCGCAGCGGCTCCTCCCCCTCACTTCAGTTCCTCTCGCGTTGGGGCAAGCTGAAAGCGCTTAGCCCTTGATGACAGGCTCCCCAGAGGCAGCAATTGATTTTTCGCATACAGCCTGCTAGAATTGTATGCAACTACGAAACTACATGGGTGGCTGTGACAAATCAAAATGCTATGCCAAGAAAACTTGTGTACAAAATAGTATGGCAACGGTGTCTCGTTAACAATGTATGTGGCCTTTTTCAGTTGTAAAAAGCTGGGTGAAATTGTGAAATAAACTCTCTTAAAAGCCAAAAATTTCCAGTTCTTCTGCAAAATAAAAAATGCGGAAAACTTTAAGACCGGAAATACATTTTTGCTAGGAATATGGAAAAGCTGTAAAAATAATCATCACATTCCTACCCGCAGAACAGTTTAAATTGGCCAGATTTTCTATTATTGACTTGGTAATTGGCAGATGTGAATTCTGGCAACTATAACATTAAAGCACATTGCCGAGGCCCAAGGGCCTTCAACAACTGGGACAGCAGAGAGCAACGCTAACATAACATTCCACCCACTGTGAGTAATCCGTTGTAAATGAAAAAGGGAGAATCCGAAAGACAAACATAGGATAAAACCTTGTAGGCCTCCATTAATATTCACATCATGGTGCAGGTAGGAAACGGACATTTTAAACAATAGCTTTTAAGTTGAAGTCTTGTCGGCTTATCCAACTTTTCAATAATATATTACTTTATGAAATTCTCAGAAAAAACTCCTCCAATGGCTGGCAGTATGAAGTCAGAACTGAACTGCTGGAAGTTTGCCATTCAGATCGTATAAGCCTGAAAGTACATTAGATTTAAGCGAATTCTCCAGTGAAGATGTGCAATTGGCAATGTTCAAAGGCTTTGTAGTTAAGAATGCTACAGATTTCCGTCTAATGGTGTCATTTCTCAAGTACCAACAAGAAGCGTTTGAGTTCTTATCTTGGAGCAGAGCGATGCGCAGAACAGCGAGAGGTCTGGAGATGTGTTCTCAGACGCAGAGATAAGCGCATTTATTTCCCACTGTGCTGAACATTCTGAGAGGCAAGAAAATCTGGAGCATCGTTATGAGTTTAAATAGTGGAAAAAAACACATACAAAAAAAAAACCAAGAGCATATTACAGGTATTTTCAAGATGGAGGCCAGGGTTCTGCGTGGTGTATATATTGTGAGCAACGCCTCGGCATGCAGGTAAAGTATGACGAAACTAGTCCACCATCTTCTTTGAGCTTCAACGCGCATGCTGTCATTCAAAACAACAAAATGATGCTTAATTTGAAAGCTCTGAATGACCTGTACAACTATTCATTTCACATAGGACTTTAGAGGCATCGGTTGGCTGACAATTCATATACAGAGGGGCTGACATTATTGAATATACAAAAAGAGTGTTATTTCCTGCCCTCACCTTATGGTTGTTAGGAAACCCCTTTTGACTACAGCTCAGTGTATTAACCTGAATTCATGTGTCCACTGCAGAACTCAGTGGATGTTAAAAGAATCCTTTGCAGACCCTTCTGTCTACTTGTCTTCAACACTGGAGGGGTGCAAGGTGGGGGTAAGTGGGTTTGCAGCACCCCAAAAATAATCATGCTGGAGTTCAGAAAGTAAATGCGCAATGAAGATGCTGTTACACTTGGGGGCATATTACCAACAAATAGCGATATTTAACGCTAAGTAGGGTTAGCGGCAATTTTCTTATCGCCGCGCATCACGGGATTTTATCGCTGAGATAACGTGCTATTAGCAACGTTTATCTCAAAAGCGATAAAATCCCCGACAATAGCGCCAAAATCCGTGAACATCTCTGAGAATACAGCGATATTCACGCATTATCGCTAACAGGGTCTTAGCCATTATATCCGCCTCCCATTGGATATAATGGCTAAGAACTGGTCTGAGCAGGTGTTAGTTTTTGGAGATATTCACGCTTAGCGCGAATATTTCCATCGCTACGCCTGTGTTGGTAATAGGCGATAGCGATGTTAGCGACTGCTTTCAGTCAACAACAGGTTGGGTACGCCCATTTTGCATGTCATTAGCGTAAATATCGCTGACATGCAAAGCGGGCCCCAAACCGCTCGCTATCGCCTACAAGCTGTCGCTAACTGATGTTAGCGACAACTTGCTAATAGGGCGATAGTATTATCACCGCTTAGCGGCCGAAAACGGCCGCTAAAGCGGCGAAAATTGCCTATCGCCCCCCTTGATAATATGCCCCTTAGTTTTTATCTTGACACATTCATGGTGCGCTCAAAAACAGAGGTCTTATGTCTGTCTATATATATCTTCTGACAAATTGCTTCTTATTCTTTTTAAATGGAGACTGGTGTTTACTTTTCTTTCTCGAACTCCAAAGCTTGAACAATTGCAAAGTGAACTATCTGACAATCGTGCAGGGGTACGGGCAGTGTGATAGGAAAGGCTGTAGAATGTCATTTTTTTTTATGCAACAACATTGAAATACGTGTAAATTAACAAATATTTCAAAATATATCAGCAGTTCGGAAAGCACAAATGGAGCAATTTTTTTTCATAATTCTGAAGTGTGATGAAAACAAAGATTTTAATAGAATCAAAACCAATCAAGATAATTTACTTGTTCATGTGCAAACGATAAATATCTGCTGAAACCCACTGTTCATACACCTTTGATTGTGTGCTATGGTTTTAGCAAAGCGCTACAAAAGGGGGTGGTGATGGACGGAGCATCTGAACCAGTCAAACACTCACACCCAGTCAACAGATCTGGGTTTAATCCATCACTGTTCTTTAGCCCACTCTGCCACCCCAGTTCAGACATGGCCATATGCAAATCAGTCTAACCCTGTGCCTCATGGGAACAGTCCAGCCCGAACTGCCAAGCCATGCCTTCCCTGGACAGGAAACAAGCTTTCTAGGACCGGTTTCTGGCATTTCAGCCGTCTTCAGCCAGGCTTGCTTGAATCCAGTGGCAAAGTGAGCAAGGGACTCACGTCTGAGCATACCCTGCCAACTTATGGCAAACAAAGCGGTACAAAAGGGGGTGGTGATGGATGGAGCATCTGAACCAATCAAACACTTACACCCAGTCAACAGATCTGGGTTTAATCCATCACCCTTCTTTAGCCCACTCTGCCACCCCAGTTCAGACATGGCCATATGCAAATCAGTCTGACCCTGTACCTCATGGGCACAGTCCAGCCCAAACTGCCAAGCCATGCCTTACCTGGACCGGAAACAAGCTTCCGAGGACCGGTTTCTGGCATTTCAGCCGTCTTCAGCCAGGCTTGCTTGATTCCAGTGGCAAAGTGAGCAAGGGACTCACGTCTGAGCATACCCTGACAACTTATGGCGAACATAGTGGTACAAAAGGGGGTTTTGATGGACGTAGCATTTGAACCAATCAAACACTCACACCCAGTCAACAGATCTGGGTTTCATCCATCACCGTTCATTACCCCACTCTGCCACCCCAGTTCAGACTTGGCCATATGCAAATCAGTTTGACCTTGTGCCTCATGGGAACAGTCCAGCCCCACAACTGCTTGCTAGTGCAAATTTCATGGCCATTAAAATGGAAAATGTGCTCTGTAAAATGTTAGATTTGCTACGGTATGCTCCAAAATGCACCACCGACTGCATAAGACAACGTCACCGCTCTGATGGATCACTTGCTATACTTATACTTTGTGTGACACTTGGATATTTCACAGTCCCTATGACTTCAGTGACGTAACATTGATGGCAGCACCACCACTCTTAAAATTGTTCCAGCACTCTTGTTGACTGTGCCTGGATTACACATACTGCTACTAATAGCATGCTCTCTTTCTGTGAATATGACACATCCTTATATAGATTATCATGATAAAACAATACATCAGATATGCATTGTCAGTAAACCCAGCATATATGCACTTCCTTGGTACAAGAACACGTATTTTATTTACCACCCACATCCTCTCCAGCAGCCAATCAGTATGCACTCTGCAGAGTGCAGCTCTAATGTGGCAAATTGAATGCATTCTTTCCAAGTTCCCCTTGCTACAAGCAATGTATTGTTTCTTTATCCTATTGTTTCAAAGGTACTCTGTCCGCTCTTTTTCTTAATATGTCCGTCATTGCCCATGGTGGTCATAGGACCTTATAACGCATTGGTTTCTCATGATTGTGGAGTAGTGGTTTCTGTAGAATCTGCTCTGTAAAAGTATTGACACTGAACATTCCCAATCCAATGTGGTATGTCTGCATATTAGTCACTTTCTTTTCTCCTGATACTTATTTTTTTATAGGAGTATTTTTTTTTATATAATCATAGGATTCTTTATTAATGCAGCTGAGTGACATAAGTTGCTTAAAGTGTCTTAAAGCCTAGCTGCCATTATTTATGTCCTCGTTACAAATGACCGGGAGCAATATGCCAGGGTTATACCCCTTCTGGTTTATTCTGTGTGGTGTATGAGTCCACTTATCACAACCCCCATACCTGGGCCTGTCGCAGTCTCCATTTCTTTCCCTGTGATTCTCCATTTAATGTATTGCTCTCTTTTAATTTCCCTATTTGCCAGCACTTTTTTAGGGTGTGTCCCCACGACATTCATATCAATGTCTTTGACACTGGAACTGTGACAAGAGCCCCCTTGTTCTGCCATCACCCGCTATAACTTAGATTATAATGCCACTGTTCCTATTCACATTGTTGTGCTTATGTTGTGCCATGTCTAATTAAAACACAGAGTAGGAGATACTTCAGGTGAACAGATAATTTTCATGGCTGATGGACTGAAACCTAAAGGCAAACACTGATGCAATCTCTGGAAATACTATAGCATCATGGTGACAATTTCAATTACTGCAGATCAATGATCTGCGAAAATACCAAACTCCTGTATGGATAATGAAGGAAATTGACGAATAAGGACAACTCCAAGAGTATTTAGGAATAGACTGTCATGATTCGTCCTCCTATTACCTCACTTCTCAGAGGACTAATTTGCACTAAGTACTTTTATCGCCCCATCACTACACTCCAACACCCGCGGGACATCCGGCTCCAATGAACAATCTGCAGAATATTGGACAGTATCATTCAGCATAAGGATATCAGTCCCTCGAGCAAGCCTTGATGCATCATTGTATCATCCATGAAAAGATGTCAGCCCCTCAAGCACTGCTTAATATGACAATGCATAAACCAAAACCAATGCTAGACATGTACTATAGTATTGTCACCTGACTGCTGTGCAGCACCATTGTATTTTGTCTTGTACCCCATGGGCTCAGGGGCCAGCTCTGATTGTAACCACTGAGAGTTGCTGAGGTCTTGTAAGATATCAGCAAGTCTCAGCTGCCATCGTGACCTTGACTACTTTTTAAACCACACTCAAGGAATTGAGCCCTGTTTGCCCTCAGGACTTACAGGACACAACCCCTCGCATGCCAAAGACTTACATGGAAATTGTACACTGCACATGCCACACTCCATCCTTGCTACGGCCATAGAGAACTCTGTGGGCTCACAGTCCGGCGATCTGAAAGAAAAAAAAAGAAAGGCACAAGAGACAACGAGAGGTATCAGGTTAACAAGAGACACTAATGCAGGAGGAAAAAATTGGACAGAAAGGTATTTTACAAACAGTGTATAGAAACCTTGATTGCAAGTGTGAAAGACTATCTTCAGAAATCCGAGAAACAATTCTTGAAAACTCAAAGTTACTCAAGTTATGAATCTACACATTATAAAATGATTGGAATAGAGATTTTATGTAATAATCAGAGGTTCAGAATCTCCTGAGAGAAAACACAACATGGAAGGGGAAACTGCTGCTAACCAGACCATAACTGTCCATTGGCGCCGAGGACGAGAATGCTGACTCGCAGGTACATGAGGAAACATGGGCGGGGAAGACGCTCACTTGCAGAAAAGCTCAGAGAAGTAGGAACTAATGACTGAATTGCACTCTTTCTTTAAGGTTCGATATCTCTAAGACAAGTTGCAAGCACAATTGATTAATCAACAAGGCCCTCTTCCTTAGTTCCCATCCATACTTCCAAGTGTAAAGTTATCTCCATGAGTGAGAGTACTGGGAGTAAGGAGTTGGGTCCATAAGTTCTCTGCATGACTACAGTGCAACCCACAAGGTGAGTGTGTTTGCGTCTTCTGTTCTCATACAGACAACTCCCAGAGGTCAGAGGGAAGGAGGAGGAGGGGACATGGAATGTGAGACGCAGAGCTGGAAAGCGGTTCTCTTTTGGACAGTAAGACTTTCATTTTACCCTCCTCTGCACTCAAAAGATTGCTGGATAGAATGCAAGGTCGAAGGAGAAAGCACGGTAGCAATATCCAGCACGGCAGCAGGTAGAAGAGGGGTCATTACCACTGGAAGTGAATGCTATTACAGAAAGAGCAATGGTCAAACACACAAGTTGAAAGTCTGGCAATAGAGGGAGGAAGAGACAGACAGCATGAACGAGCAAGATGGGTAGAGAAAGAAGGGTCAAAAACACGAGGAAATCATCAGGGAAGAGAGTGCGAGAATTACGTTTGACAGAACCACTGGGATCATGAGCACAGACGTGTCGTTCTTGATGCATCATGTATGATTTATGTATTGATGAACCAGAGTTTAGGAGGGGTAGACTTTACCACTTCAGTACTGTGGTGCTTGGAAATATATACACTTCAGAAAGTCTTTCTAAAGGGGAAATAGGATCCTGTATGTGGAAATCTTGGTACAAGCAGAAGAAAAAAGGATAAATCCCCTTTTCTGAGAATAGGGGCCATATTACTTGAAATGGGCGCTGGTAGCACTAAATTGAGACACAGAGTCTGCCACAGTTTTGACATTACTAGGGGCCCGATGTAGGTATCCAAATACCGGTCGGTAACGGCCGAAAATACCGATTTTCGGCCGTTACCGACCGGTATTTGGATACTGAGATGTAGGGGCATTAGAAAATGCAGATTCGGTAATTTGACTGAATCGGTAATTTACCGAATCGGTAAAATGACTGAATCGGTAAAATCACCGAATCTGCATTCTGATATGTAGGTAGCACTGTAAACAGTGCTACCGTGCTTTCAGGATTCGTTATTTACCACGAATTATTAATTGATGGTAAATAATGAATTCCTATGTAAATGCAAATATGTGCATTTACACCTGTGCCACATGGCACACAAGCCCTAATCAGGGGTGCAACAGGGTGTCAAAGTGACACCCTGCCACCCTTGAATTTTTCGGTATTTACCGAATCAGTAATTACCGATTCGGTAATTCACATTCATTCCTAGGGGCCTACAGGCCCAATGGAATCAATGGCAAATACCGAATCGGTAAATACTGATTCGGTAAATACCAAATCCTACCGATTCGGTATTTTTTACCAAATTCTTACCTACATTGGATTTACCGATTCATAAATACCGAATCGGTAAAATTCGGTATTTATGAATCGGTAAATCCAAATTACCTACTTCTAGCCCCGAGTTCTTAAATAGTTGAAGAGCTTGAACAGTGCCATTTTACCACCTTAGACAGTAGTCATGGGTTGCTTGTCACAGGAACCTGAAGGCATGCACTTCTTTTGATTGGAAATGTAGCAGCATTTGTTGACATATCTAAAGTAAACAAGAAAATATAAATGAATAGCATGCACAAAGCAACATAGCAAAAAATTAAACATAAGTGGGCACATCACAACAAAACAGTCAAAGTAGCATCCAAAATAACAACTGCAATGTAGCACTACAGGATCACATTGCAATAATACAGCACACAATCAGAGCAGTTAAAACACAACAGCACACATCACCACCAAAACATAATGCCATGCAACAAATAAACATAAGCGTTCTAGTCACATGACCACCTCCAGAATCCTATTTCCATAATAGGGTGGTGCCTTAACTTACCACCAAGGACATGAATAAGCTCCTGTCAAAAATGCTTTGCATTCTGGCCCTGTTCATAACTCATTGCACACAGTTCTCACTTTGTGTGATACTACCCCAATGTTCTTTATGTAGCCTGTAAAAACACAAACAGCTATGAAAGGAACACAGATTCAAGGGAATGAGTAAAACCAGACCAAACACTGGCTGTGGGTCAGCAGGCTGGCACTGTCGGTATGAAAAGACTGTCAGCATAGCAAGAAGGGTAAATATAACACATCTGATTAGATTTTACCAGTTCAAGGCTTGTTCCTGGCTACGGCTCGGGGATCTGATAAATGCACAGATTGAAAGGAGCTCTCATTTAAATGGCCAAAACTTACTGAAATTTGGTCAGACAAAAGCGCCTTTTTAATGCAAAATTGAAGTTAAGTAGCGTGTGAGAATTGCAAAGGATAGGTAGAGAGGTAAAACAGAATGAAGGATGCAGAGCAGTGTTGGTGTTGGCTGTTCTACTCTTGCTGCATGCAGCACTGTTAATATTTTGGGAAACATTAACAAGCATTGAGGGGTTGCCAGGGGAGATATGAAATGTTTATAGTTTGGAGAAGAAGAAGAGGTGCATCAATAGTCCTTAAGTGGAATGAGGATTCTCTCTTCATTATTAAATACCTTTCTTTTTAAATACATAACTTTGTATCTAATGTCATTTGAACCCTACTACGTCTTGTCAACTTTGAACTTTTTGGAGAGAATTGCAAAGTTGCCAAGTGACCTCCAAATCTACAGATATGTCCTTCTGGAACCTTTAACGTAAACACTGTAGGTGGTCCGCACTCCGTTATTCATCCGTTTCAGTCCGTTTTCTTTAAACTAGAAAATTTCAACCAGATGCGTGCGTCCCTGGGTTGTGCAAGCCCGAATATACTAATTTAAAGCATAGACATGTGGGGAGCGTGTATAAACACACTCCACTCCCAGGTGCACTGCTCGTGAGGATATCAAATCCAACTTCATTTTAAACCATTTCACCTCTTCACAATTTAAACATTGTTCTTCATTATTATTTTGACATTATGTTCTTATCGCTTTTGTCCAATCCACGTAATACTCGTACTGTATTTAAGCAACTTCTCATATTTCCATGTGTCCATCCGGACCTCTTTTGAAAATAAGATCTTAATACACTAGATTGTTCAGAGCAGCAATCTTTTATTTCATTTAGAACCCAATGCATTTCGGGCTATAGTCCAGCCCTTCGTCAGGGGTAGCTGAAAATGGACAATTTTAAGTAATGTATTATTTTTGGATGGTATCAAAATTATTCACAGCCATTTTTAAATAAACATTTAAAAAAAAAAAAAAAAAAATACATTTTCAATACAAGCGATCTTATACCCAGTGTTACTTAATACTACATTCATCAATGCTACGTGAATATGTGAAGCACATCCTTGTCCCAATCCTAAATTACGTGCATAAACAATGAATTTAACTAAACTTACATCACCCTAAAATATCTATTCTGTCACACATCGGGGGGTTTTCTTTACCAGGCGCTTAAAAAACTTGTTTGACACTATGTTGGAAACTCAACATTAAACGGTTGCTTTAAAAAATTATTTCTGCTCGCTTGTGCACTTATCAAGGACTACAATCATTTTGCCTTTCTTGCTCGCTAGTACAGTACACATTAATCTTTTACCCTCTTAGTATGTCTTAACATTAAAAAGCAACCCCGTTCTCGTGCCTGTCATACCTGCTAATTTTCTCGTCTCTTTCAGCTCGCGCTGCGCGCTGCCAGTAATTGAATTTCCCACACGTGCAAACCTGCGTTTTTTATAACCACATCCTGCTCCACCCATCTCCTCACCAAGCTCGATGTGTTCTCAGTTAGAACCATTAACTACGTTCCCCACAATGCACCACAATGCTTATACCTAATAACGCTTGTTAAAAAAACGCTTATTAAAAAAACCGCTTACACAAAATGTCCGTAAGCCATCTAAATTCAGGATGCTTTATTGTCCTTCCGTGTTTGCAATTGCCGCCTCTATAGATTGTAGCTCCGAACACGTTGTTCAATTCCATGTGGACTCGTGGATGTCATCAAGCTTCTTTTAAGATTTTATTATGGGTGCAATGACCAGCGGGGGGCTTCAATTACTAACGTAAATACTGTAGGTGGTCCGCACTCCGTTATTCATCCGTTTCAGTCCGTTTTCTTTAAACTAGAAAATTTCAACCAGATGCGTGCGTCCCTGGGTTGTGCAAGCCTGAATACACTAATTTAAAGCATAGACATGTGGGGACCGTGTATAAACACACTCCACTCCCAGGTGCGAGTATTACGTGGATTGGACAAAAGCGATAAGAACATAATGTCAAAATAATAATGAAGAACAATGTTTAAATTGTGAAGAGGTGAAATGGTTTAAAATGAAGTTGGATTTAATATCCTCACGAGCAGTGCACCTGGGAGTGGAGTGTGTTTATACACGCTCCCCACATGCACAGGCTTGCACAACCCAGGGACGCACGCATCTGGTTGAAATTTTCTAGTTTAAAGAAAACGGACTGAAACGGATGAATAACGGAGTGCGGACCACCTACAGTGTTTACGTTAGTAATTGAAGCCCCCCGCTGGTCATTGCACCCATAATAAAATCTTAAAAGAAGCTTGATGAACATCCACGAGTCCACATGGAATTGAACAACGTGTTCGGAGCTACAATCTATAGAGGCGGCAATTGCAAACACGGAAGGACAATAAAGCATCCTGAATTTAGATGGCTTACGGACATTTTGTGCAAGCGGTTTTTTTAATAAGCGTTTTTTTAACAAGCGTTATTAGGTATAAGCATTGTGGTGCATTGTGGGGAACGTAGTTAATGGTTCTAACTGAGAACACATCGAGCTTGGTGAGGAGATGGGTGGAGCAGGATGTGGTTATAAAAAACGCAGGTTTGCACGTGTGGGAAATTCAATTACCGGCAGCGCGCAGCGCGAGCTGAAAGAGACGAGAAAATTAGCAGGTATGACAGGCACGAGAACGGGGTTGCTTTTTAATGTTAAGACATACTAAGAGGGTAAAAGATTAATGTGTACTGTACTAGCGAGCAAGAAAGGCAAAATGATTGTAGTCCTTGATAAGTGCACAAGCGAGCAGAAATAATTTTTGAAAGCAACCGTTTAATGTTGAGTTTCCAACGTAGTGTCAAACAAGTTTTTTAAGCGCCTGGTAAAGAAAACCCCCCGATGTGTGACAGAATAGATATTTTAGGGTGATGTAAGTTTAGTTAAATTCATTGTTTATGCACGTAATTTAGGATTGGGACAAGGATGTGCTTCACATATTCACGTAGCATTGATGAATGTAGTATTAAGTAACACTGGGTATAAGATCGCTTGTATTGAAAATGTTTTTAAAATTTTTTTTTTTAAATGTTTATTTAAAAATGGCTGTAAATAATTTTGATACCATCCAAAAATAATGCATTACTTAAAATTGTCCATTTTCATCTACCCCTGACGAAGGGCTGGACTATAGCCCGAAATGCATTGGGTTCTAAATGAAATAAAAGATTGCTGCTCTGAACAATCTAGTGTATTAAGATCTTATTTTCAAAAGAGGTCCGGATGGACACATGGAAATATGAGAAGTTGCTTAAATACAGTACGAGTATTACGTGGATTGGACAAAAGCGATAAGAACATAATGTCAAAATAATAATGAAGAACAATGTTTAAATTGTGAAGAGGTGAAATGGTTTAAAATGAAGTTGGATTTGATATCCTCACGAGCAGTGCACCTGGGAGTGGAATGTGTTTATACACGCTCCCCACATGTCTATGCGTCTGGAACCTTTGCCTGCTACAGTCTTCAAGCTCAGTCTGCTGATGCTTTTCTTTCTCCAGAAATGTTTCCAATTCAGAAGGGCTAACCATCAATTTGTATCCAGCTGCATTCATTTGCGCATCAACCTTGGAAGGTGCTACAGTCAACCATGCACTAAACAAGAACAAGCTGCCTGATTCAATAATTAGGCAGAATTCCTTGCCTTAAATTTGAAAATGGTCAAAGTAAGAATAGAGCCATGTGATTCAAGACATACACATTATAATAATCCAATCATTTAATATAAGATAATCAATATAATTCTAGTTCAGAATCTTCAATGATTAATATAAATTAATATACATCAATCCAAATGAATACAAATGCAAACAATGTGTCCGAATGAGGTTGCACACTGCTCGTCCCATCAGCGTGTGACCCCGGAGCATCATGGTCAATGTAGTCGGTATCAGCGGGTGCGCTTCTACCCGAGTGTTGAGTCTTGAGGGTGTTCACTGGTGTGCATGCCATCCCTGGACACGTGTTTCGCGTTCATTAACACTCATCAGCAGGGATTAGGCGTGTGCACGGGGTTGCTGCGTGGGCTTCCGAAAACATTCGTAGGTCCAGATACCTCTTAAGGCGCGCAGGTGCGTTGTCTCGAGGTCGTCACCTCCACCGGCTCAAGGGAGCCTGTATAAATAGTATGTCCGAATGAGGTCGCACACTGCTCGTCCCATCAGCGTGTGACCCCGGAGCATGATGGTCGATGTAGTTGGTATCAGTGGGTGCGCTTCTACCCGAGTGTTGAGTCTTGAGGGTGTTCACTGGTGTGCTTTCCATCCCTGGACACATGTTTCGCGTTCATTAACGCTCATCAGCAGTTAAAGGCGTGTGCGCGGGGTTGCTGCGTGGGCTGCCGAAAATATTCGTAGGTCCAGATACCTCTTAAGGCGCGCAGGTGCGTTGTCTCGAAGTCGTCACCTCCACCGGCTCAAGGGAGCCTGTATAAATAGTATGTCCGAATGAGGTCGCACACTGCTCGTCCCATCAGCGTGTGACCCCGGAGCATGATGGTCGATGTAGTTGGTATCAGTGGGTGCGCTTCTACCCGAGTGTTGAGTCTTGAGGGTGTTCACTGGTGTGCTTGCCATCCCTGGACACGTGTTTCACGTTCATTAACGCTCATCAGCAGGGAAAGGCGCGTGCACGGGGTTGCTGCGAGGGCTGCCGAAAATATTCGTAGGTCCAGATACCTCTTAAGGCGCGCAGGTGCGTTGTCTCGAGGTCGTCACCTCCACCGGCGCAAGGGAGCCTGTATAAATAGTATGTCCGAATGAGGTCGCACACTGCTCGCCCCATCAGCGTGTGAGCCCGGAGCATGATGGTCGATGTAGTCGGTATCAGCGGGTGCGCTTCTACCCGAGTGTTGAGTCTTGAGGGTGCTCACTGGTGTACTTGCCATTCCTGGACACGTGTTTCGCGTTCATTAACGCTCATCAGCCGGGATTAGGCGTGTGCACGGGGTTGCTGCGGGGGCGGTCCATTGCGACGGTTTCTACAAATTGGCTCCCTTGAGCTTTGAGCCGACGGGCTCCTGGACGACGCACCTGCGTGCCGGTTCGGGCATCGAGGCCATTGACGGTTGTTTGGCGGCCTTCTCTTCCACCCCTAACTATTTTCTCTACTGATGAGGGAAGTTATCCCGAAACCCGAGCCATGTCTCGGGCGATATCCAAAAACCCGGGACATGTATCGGGTCTAGAGATCATCAGTTCAACAAGTACCTACTTGCACCCACATGGGTGAACCACTCGAGAACTCCATGTACCAGAGTCCGTAGGGGCGATCCGGAGGAGGGGCTAGCGGTGTGCGGTCCATTGCGATGGTTTCTACAAATTGGCTCCCTTGAGCTTTGAGCCGACGGGCTCCTGGACGACCCACCTGCGTGCCGGTTCGGGCATCGAGGCCATTGACGGTTGTTTGGCGGCCTTCTCTTCCACCCCTAACTATTTTCTCTACTGATGAGGGAAGTTATCCCGAAACCCGAGCCATGTCTCTGGAGATATCCAAAAACCTGGGACATGTATCGGGTCTAGAGATCATCAGTTCAACATGTACCTACTTGCACCCACATGGGTGAACCACTCGAGAACTCCATGTACCAGAGTCCCTAGGGGCGATCCGGAGGAAGGGCTAGCGGTGTGCGGTCCATTGCGATGGTTTCTACAAATTGGCTCCCTTGAGCTTTGAGCCGACGGGCTCCTGGACGACGCACCTGCGTGCCGGTTCGGGCATCGAGGCCATTGACGGTTGTTTGGCGGCCTTCTCTTCCACCCCTAACTATTTTCTCTACTGATGAGGGAAGTTATCCCGAAACCCGAGCCATGTCTCGGGCGATATCCAAAAACCCGGGACATGTATCGGGTCTAGAGATCATCAGTTCAACAAGTACCTACTTGCACCCACATGGGTGAACCACTCGAGAACTCCATGTACCAGAGTCCCTAGGGGCGATCCGGAGGAGGGGCTAGTGGTGTGCGGTCCATTGCGATGGTTTCTTCAAATGCAAACAATGGCTGATAGAATACAGACTAAACACTTATATAACCAATGAAAGTACACTTTCGCTCTGAAGACCTTAAAACTCTTTCCCCCACCATAACAATCATACTTGTCATTAAACTACATGCATATCATTCAAACCACATATATCCTTCCTCTATAAACATACACCGCACATCAATTACAATTTAAAAAAAACAATAATTTTAAGGATGGCAAGGACCAAAATTGCAATCCTTCCACTAATATATTTATCTGTGCTTTTCAGAAATATCTTAAACAAAAATCACGTTTCGTTGTAATACTAATACTTTATTCGAAAAAATTTCATAAAAGTACGAACATTCACACATACAAAAATACCTAAAACAGTATTACAAGCATTACAATTCGATAAATTTAAAATATCATTTGACAAAGCAGATAACGAATAAAACAAAGGGCATCACTAAAACGAACATTTCCAGATGGTACAGATCAACCATTGGGTAGCAGTTTAGATCTGGTAAGCCAAGCGCATGTCACATATTTGGCGACCCCACAGACAATGTACATAGAGGAGGTGTTAGTTAGAATAATACGCAGGGCTGTTCTATAGTCCCTAACTCCAAGCTCCCTGCAAACAGGTTTCAACCATTTTGATCTAGCTTGTTTATATGCAGTGCAAGCAAACAAAAAATGGCCAAGTGATTCTTTCGGACACGGGCAACGTGGGCATTTTAGGTCGGCCTCCCTCCTATCCTTCCACCCTTCCTTGAAAGTATTGAGGGGGAGGGTTCCGTATCTTAATTTAAGAAACAAAGTTCTATCGCGGGGAGTCTGGATAAAATCTAAGAATGGCTCTAACTTCCTGAAGGGCTTGTGTTCAAGGAAGTTATTCGTCAAGGAACCCCATTTCGCATTCTTTAGTTCCTTTGCCTCAACCCAGTCCCAATAAAGTTTTTTAACAGTTTGTTTCGGAGGGGGGGATTGGGAGGCCAAGGACTCACCCAGTCCTATAGATACAACCAACTTCTTTGGATTATTAAGCCATTTTATTTTGTTCGCTGTATTCAAACTAAGAAGCTCCTCCAGTACTAGTGCATAATTAGATAGTTCAGGGGTCCTTCTAAGGCGTACCCAAAATAACAAGGGGCGAATTTGGACTAAATCAGAAATAGATCTTTGGCCCATGTCAAGGAATAATGGTTTCAAGGGGGTCGTAGAAGGTAGCGAAACTATGTCTCTTATAAACTTATTTTCGGCCCCTACCAATGCTTTGATGTTCTCAGCACCCCAAAGTTCAGAGCCATATACTGCCGAAGGTAGCGCTTTCCCCCCATAGACTGCCAAGGCGGGAGCTACAGGTCTACTAATGGAGAGGCGCTGATTCTTTGATATCGCTCCAGATGACCTTTTAAGATTCAAAACCATTTTAGATATATGGGATTTCCAGCTCATGTTATTACTAAGCCTCACTCTGAGGTAATCGAATTCAGCCACTACCTCCAGGGGGTGCCATTAAGAGAGAGGTTAACCCTCCTGTTCTTTTTATTGGCGGATAACACCATCAACTTAGTTTTGGTGGTGTTGACCGTCAATCCTCGGTCTTGACAGAAGGTACAAAAACTATCGAGTAGTCTTTGCAAACCCATAGGGGTTTTAGATAACAGGAGGGTATCGTCTGCAAAGAGGAGTGTTGGTGTTTTCTCACTGGCAAGGACTGGGGCATCCGCATGGTCCTCCCTCAAATGGTCCACCACCCCATTTATAAAGAGGGAAAACAGAGTGGGGCCCATCACACATCCCTGCCTCACTCCTCTATTGACTGGTATCCTCCCTGTCAATTGGCCCTGGCTTCCCCAGCGGATCCTTGCGTAGTTCCCTTCGTGGAGTTTAATAATAAGTTGCAGCAGATAACTGGGGAAACCCATGTCAAAAAGGACCACCCAGAGTTTGGCGCGTGGAATAACATCGAATGCTGTTTTGAGGTCTATGAAAGCCAGATATAGACTACCTTTGGCGATTGACACTGACTTCCAATAGACTGCACAGAATCGAAAGACCTGGTCCATTGCACCGACATTGCGCCTAAACCCTGCCTGGAAGTGAGATAAAATATCCTCGTCCATAAGCCATGATTCTGTTCGATTTATTATGACCCTGCCAACTACCTTTTGGATGGTATCTATTAAGCTTATTGGTCTGTAGTTGACAGGGTCCTCTCTATTGCCTTTCTTGAATATAGTAATAACCTCTGCACCTTTTCAGGATTCTGGAACAGGGTGACCCTGCTGAATAAGATTCATTAAACACGCTATAAAATCTGCCCATAATTTAGGATCGTGCAGTAGTAAGTCCCCTGGCCATCTGGGCCAGCCGCCTTCCCCGGTAATATTTTGGAAATGGCGTCCATCATGTTTCATATTTCTCGAAGGATCAATACATTCACATGAAGTTAAATTGTTCAAATATTCTGGTCCTCATATTTAAATTCTCAATATGCGATGACGCGTGTTTCTGTGAACACCATCATTTCGGTAGCTCCTTCCTCAGGGTGCAAAATAGCTAAAAGCCAACTGAAAAAGGAGGAGCTAAGGTATGTCCCAGAGCAAGATCTTAAAGAAAAAGATAAGAATCACATATAATGGCTCAACTAAACAATACAAATCTATACTTACATGTTCAAAAAAGTGACTTACTAGAGCAGCTGAATCCCAAGTCGAATACATCATAGAATAGTCATTTTTTAAATATAAAACAGATCCAAAGTATACTCATCTTCACCTAGGGTGATCGAAACCGATAACAAAAACTGACAAATACAGTATAGGACAAAGAATATATATGCCCACGTAACACCAATAGAAAGCCCAATAAATCAAGTGAAAAAATAAAATACCAACAAAGTGAAAAGTAAAAACTAGCAATTTGTGAGTAGTAAATTATACCCAGATTTAAGCACTATAATCGCAAATGCAGGTCAGTTCCAAATACATAATAATATTTCACATGAAGTTCAAGCTCAGAAGTCAAGGTATACTGGATTCAGCAAAGAAGAGACAATATCCCAAAAGGGAAAGGGCCTTGGTACAATGAAGTCTTTAACCTATCTCAATATGAGGTGTTTCTTTCTATTGGTGTCACTTGCGATCCTTAAAATTATTGTTTTCTGATTTTATTGATGTCTGGTGTATTTTTATAGAGAAAGGAAGTATGTGGCTAGAGTAATATGTAGGCAGTTAGATGACGAGTATGATTGTTGTAGTGGAGGATAGCTTTTGGAGGTCTTCAGCACTAAAGTCTACTTTCATTGGTTCTATAAAGGTTTAGTCTGTATCCTATCAGTCAATGTTTGAGTTTGTACTCATTTGGAATGATTTTATTAAACATTGAAGATTCTGTACTAGAATTATATTTGTTGTTTTATATTAAATTATTGGAGTATTATGATGTGCATGTCTTGGATCACATGACACTATTGTGACTTTGAGCATTTTCAAAATGATGGCGAGATTTTCCACCTAACTATTGAATCAAGTAGGTTCTTCTTGTTTAGTGTAAGGCCTTTTCACCCTTGCGTCCCTGTCTTTGCATTGATTAATACAGGGGCCCTCATTAAAGGCAGCAGTCAACCATGTCAACCATTTAAAGGACATGTAAGACTTTAACATTTTTGTGCACATAGGGTAACTTTTGAATCCCTGTGTCAATGCTTTCCTCTGGTGTCTGTGTCCTTATTTCCTCTACGGTTTTTAATCCCTGCATTCGTTTTTTGTTAGCTGCATTATGTTTGGCTATTTCTTGCCCACATGCCACATGCATTTTCCATGAGTAAAGCATTTTTTACCAAGTTCAACCCATGGATTCCTCAGAGAAACCACTTTACCTTTGTGAGTCAGATTGTTTGAATCTTGTGGGACTAATGTCAATGGTTCAAGGTTTGAGATTTCTATTAGAGATTTAGATCTTACATTGAAATCTCTTTTGATACAGTTGTAAAGCAGGACAGGAAAATATAAAATGTTCAATAGTCTGCACATCATTGTGACATAATGTGCCGGGCCCGATTCACAAAAGTAATCTGAGACAAAATCCTAACTTTACGACTTTCATTATTCACAGAAGGCATTTAGGAGTACTAAAGTTAGGATTCCTAACTTTACTACTCCTAAACTGAGAATAATCCAAACTTTATGACTTTTGGTGATCACAGAAGGCATTTAGGAGTACTAAAGTTAGGATTCCTAACTTTACTATTCCTAAACTGTGAAAAACCCTAACTTTACAACTTTCAGTATTCACAAAAGGCATTTAGGAGTACTAAAGTTAGGATTTCTTACTTTTCTACTCCCTAAATGCCTTCGGTGAATACCGAAAGTTGTAAAGTTAGGATTATTCTCAGATTACTTTTGTGAATCGGGACCCATATTCTCTCCTTCCAAATTACATTCTGCCATGCATCTGTAATTGTCTTTAACAGTAAACATTTCAGTCTACATAGCATTATGCATTGTTGCACTCTGTGTTCCAGGTTCCAGTTCAAATATACTTGAGGAATAGCTGCCTGATATGATTGAACAATACAATGGAAATTATATTTTGCTCTACATATCTCTATATCATTTTCCAAGGGGCAGTTTTTCATAGTGCATTTTAGATAGTTTTTAAGATGAACATAGCTCATATTCTGGAGGTCTAATCTAGTAAAAGAAAAGCGCTCAAGTGCTGTTAAAATATTAGGTAAAAATGATCCAGCCTCAATATGAGGAACAAGACATTTGAGGCCTCAAATCTCCTTAAGGACTTTTCTTTAGCATGTAATAGTGAATGGTACCATCGTAAAATAGCAGCCAGTTCTCTTATGAAAAGGCTCACCAATCCAAATTCCTATCCGAGGGCTTCTATAGAGACCATAGGATTTAAAGTGCAAATAGTGCGAAGAATCTTCCCCTCCACCGTATGCATATAATGCCATTGATTATTATTCTTTGTCTCTATAGCATATAAAAGTGTTGATGGAATCTTCACTTTATATACTGTTAAGACTAAGAGATGATTTCAGTGTCTGTGACCTGATGCTTCATAACTTGCCTTTAGTTAATTTGCAAGAGCAAAAGGTTTATTTGAAATGTGTGCAATATATTCACTGTCAGCCATGTTTGCCGACATCATTTTTCCAAGATAACGGTAGGATTTTGATACTTTTATGGCAGAATTATTAAAAGACCACTTATACGTTGTATTCATCTGAGACCCCGTGTGTCAAAACCTCATGACCGTAGTTTTATTTATATTTACCTTCAGGAACTGATCATCTGAATATGATGACATCTCTGAAGACCTTCATGAGTCAGGTCTAGCAGGGTGATATTGTCCGTATAAAGGTCAGTGCAAAATCAAGACTGTGGAACTGCTCTCCTATAAACAAAATTCCTCATTCCATACACTGAACCTGTCTCCAGAGTGCTACATATTGCTGGCACTGGACCTAATACTGTATCTTGTAGCCCAATATACCAAGAAGATCGGTGTACATATAAACAAAGTATAAATATGCAGTGCCTTATTAATTTCGCTAGAGGATCTGTTGTTGAAAACCTTGCTTGCACAGCACCTGTGCATCTTCATCAGTACTCTTCTGTAAGTCAGGTTGCATTTTTATAGATTGGGAGCACATTTCATGTGGCACAAGGAAAGGTTCTTTTTTAAATTTTTAAATTTAAAATATTTTATTGAACAAAAGCAGAGTAAGTGATCAGTTGGCAGTCATGAAGTACAAAAATTGACATAGAAGGCATACATTACAGCGGTGCATTACAAGTGCGAGTTCGGGGAGGACCAATCCTGGTCATCGCCATTTCAGTTGTAGGGGAAGTACAAAGTTTGCCTCTATAAACATTCCAATGGCCCCATTTCTTATCCCAAGTTCCAGGACACCACCTGACCTTGTATACAGTTTTTTCAGACAACATACATGTATCCATTGCAGCGACCCGTCTGATCAAGAGCGGTTTATTTGGCGAGCCCCATTGCATTGCTATTTCACGTTTTAATAAGAGAAAGCCCAGAGCCGCCTATTGTCGTTCCAGCGTAGTGAGATCTGTGGGTTCCCACACATTAAGGAGTCCGCTTTTGGGAGACAGATGGACAGGTCTTCCTAGTGCATCAGACAACTTACGGGTCGCTCGCTCCCACAGGTCTTGAATCATCGGGCATTCCCAGATAGTGTGGTAGAAAGTGCCAACCCACCCACAGTTACGGAGACAGAGATCGCTTGCGCGCCTACCAATTTTGGCTAGGAGGGGAGCAGACATGTATGTTCTGTGTAATATCTTTAATTGTAAAAGCCTGAATCTGTGATTGATAGCTGACTCGCGCGGGGACAGTAGTGCCGCCTGCCATTCAGCATCCTCCATGGCCCCAATGTCGCCCTGCCATTTGTCTTTCAGAAGTTGGAAGGTGTTAGGCATGTTATTGCATAGCTTGCGGTAGGTATAGGATATCGCCTTGGCCTGAAGGGGTTCTGATAATAGTCTATCCTCAAGAGGTGAGGATTGTGGAAGAGAAGAGAGAACAGGGACATTAGTGAGTATGGCATGTTTGATTTGGAGGTAGCGGAAGGCCTCAGATTGGGCTAAATCATATTTCTTCTGGAGCTCTACGAATGTCAGCAGTTTGCCCTTATGAATCATGTCTCCCAGGGTAGAGATGCCGATCATGTCCCATTTGTCAAAGCCCTGATAGTGGCAGAGGGAGCCTAGCGTATGTGAGGCCCAGAGCGGAGTGGATAACGTGAGAGTGTCAGACCAGCCGAGTCGCTTATTCGCTCGGTGCCAGATTGCTAGTGTTTGGGACATCGGGCCTATATAGAGAGTGCGGGAAGGCTTACCATATAAGGCCCCAAGGTAGCCCTCATGGCCCGTCTGATATCGTTCAAGGTGGAAAGCAGGATTTGTTGGTGGACCATATAACCAAGAGTTGGTGGCAGTCAATTGAGAAGCCCAATAATAAAGTCGAATATTCGTAAGCGAGAGAAGAGCAATGCGGGAAGAGCCGCCGTCCCATAGGAGGAGGCGGAGGTCTCCCTCCAGTGTGTTGAAATAGGAGTCGGCAATGGGAAATGGGCAATTCTGCAAGACATACAAAAAGCGAGGGAGTACAAGCATTTTAAAAAGGGCTGCTCTGCCCAGGAGAGACAAAGGCAGCGATCTCCAATGTGATACGTCGTTATGGAGTCTTTGTAGCGGGCCCTTTAGGTTACGGTCATAGAAGACTTTGGGGTCTGGGGTGACAAAGATGCCGAGGTACTTGAATCCGTCCTGGGCCACTTCAATCGAGTATCCCCTCAAGAGAGGAGTGAGTGGGCCGTGTAGCCCGTATAGCACTGATTTGGACCAATTGATGGAGAAGCCTGAGTATTTGCCAAAATTGGTGATGACGTGCAGTAGACTATTAATAGAGGATTTGGGGGAAGAGTTGTAGACGAGAATGTCGTCTGCGTATAGTGAGATCTTGTCAACTGTATCGTCATTCCATCGGAGGCCTCGGATAGAGTTATCCGTTCTAACCCAGTGGGCCAAAGGCTCCAGGGTGAGCGCGAACAATAATGGAGATAGAGGACATCCCTGCCTAGTTCCCTGCCTAGTTCCCCTGTGTAGAGGAAATCGTCTGGATGTGTGACCATTGACATAAACCTGACCCCAGAGATCAGTATAGAGCAATTGGACCCACTGAATAAATTTGGGACTGAAGCCATAACGGAGTAAGACCTCGAAAAGGTACGACCATTCTATGGAGTCGAAGGCAAGTGTGGCGTCGAGGGAAAGGATAGCTGCGTCTTCTTGGAGATATGGTATTCTACTCATAACGTTGTGGACCCTACGGAGATTAAGCGCCGTGTTGCGGCCTGGAAGGAATCCCGACTGATCCTCGTGGATTAAGGAGGGGAGGACTGTCATGAGTCTGAATTTTCACCTCGGAGTTAATGAGGGAAATCGGCCTATAGGAGCCACAATCAGTAGCTGGTTTATTAGGTTTGTGAATAACAACTGTTGATGCCAACCGTTGGTCTAGTGGCAGGCATGCGGCATCGCGGCTCCCCTCGAACATTGCCCTCCGGTGTGGGAGAATCTCACCCACCATGCCCTTCAGAAATTCAATAGGGACACCGTTGGGGCCCATATCTTTACCTGACTGTATGGCAAACAATGCATTGCCAATCTCCTCTGTTGTGAGGTCTGCCTCTAATTCCTGCGCGTCAGTCTCAGAAAGAGTGGGTAAGCTCATTTCATTTAAGAGTTGTCTAGACTCCTCGGCACTATTGTGTGCCCTGGCTGTGTATACTCCCTCTAGATGGGCAGCAAAGACCTCCGCTATTTCCCCAGGGTCTGTGATAGGAGAATTGCCTGGTCTGGCCAATTCCGGGATCCATCTGGAGCCTTGCTCGCGTTTTTCGAGCCACGCCAGCATTTTACCTGCTCTGTCCCCCAGTTCATACACTCGGTGGCGAGTCTTTAAAAGTTTGGCCTGCGCTTTCTCCAAGGCTAGTGCTTTATATTCTAGTTGTTTAGTTCAGAGACGAGTTGCCGTCTCTTCTGACGGGTTCGCGTTGTGGGTCGATTCCAGGTGGACTAGGTCCACCTCGGTCTGGATTAGGTGTTCACTTTGTTTGTGGATATAGCCAGTTTTGAGAGCTAATGCCTTCCCTTTGAGTACAGCCATATAGGCCTCCCAGATGGTTATAGCCGTGTGTTCTAGCAGGCAGTCTTTTATGTCGGGGATTTTTAGAAGCCAAGGGGTTATGATTATGGGACCGCGGGATCTCTGGCGATGGTACGTAAATTCTACAAGAAGTGGGGAGTGGTCCGAGATTCCCCTGGTGAGCCCCTTAGGGTGGCGGAAAAGCTCTATATCAGTTGTGGGGGAAAAAAGGTAATCTATGCGAGAGCTACTATTATGGGCATTAGAGTAGTGTGTGAAGTAAGAAGTAGTCGGGTGAAACGAACGCCATATATCTTCAAGTCCCATCGCCTGTGTAAAGTCTAGGAGATCAGAGCCCTGTCTGTGTGACGTACGCTGGGGGTGTCGATCTAGGGCATCGTTCATTGTCATATTGAAGTCACCCCCAATAAGCAGGGGTCCGTGTGGGAGATCCAGTATTAATCGCTGCAGGGTCTGCAATGCGTCTATTCCTAAGGTTGGAGGAATGTAAACTGAGATATCATTTAACGGTTTTCCCTCCCAGATGGCCTCTAGCACAGCGAAGCGACCAAGTGGGTCAGCCCATGTCTTTGTACATGTTAGTGCAACATTTTTGCGAACAAGGATACCGGTCCCTCTGGAACCGGAGGTAAATCCTGCGTGTACGAGCAATTTGTAACCCCCCCGGTGTAGTGCTTGACATGTGTCACCCATCAAGTGTGTTTCCTGGAGGAGAACCAGATCCGGAGCGTGACGTTTGAGATATTGCATGACTATCCCTCTTTTTATTCTACTGCCTAGGCCAGTGGTTCCCAAACTTTTTTGACCCACGGCTCCCTTGACCCGATGGCTGTTGGCCACGGCTCCCCACTATGTGACTTTTTGATTCGGGTGGGGGGATGTAAGCCCAGCCTCGGCTCAGTACCTAGAAGAATTACATGTGTTGTTAGGGTGTTTTAATTAGAGTCTGTGTGCACTCTTTCTTAAACAACTCTCTCCTGTCTGCTGTGCTGTTCACTGCGATTGAGCAACATAATTTGACTGCCCACTTAATATCTCTGTGCCGTCAGCCATCCACCCCGACTGCACTGCTTGCCTGTCCTCGCCTCCGCTCCGACATTGATGCTTTAAAAGCAGGAACATTCAACGCCGAAGTTCGAACACGGATTCCCAGCTCCCGAGAATGCAGCTCTGACTGGTGTGCCACATCGTGTCAATCAGGGGATCCATGTTGGAGTCTTCCTTTGTTCGCCCCAAAGGGACCGTTACGTCAAGGGACTTGTTTTTTATGCACATTTTCATGTATTCTGTTTACACTCCTTCAGATGAGGGCCACACTTATGGTGGCATACATCACTGACGGATGATATGCACAGCATCACGGGCCCTTGACGTTCTTTGCACGAAGATCACATGCCCTGAGGCGATATTTCTGGCCAACTTTGCTTTTAATATGGCATCCGTTTTCATCTGTTAAAGTTGTTCTCATATTGGCACATGTTATCTCTAGCTTTGAGGGCCCTTTATTTATAAGGCCGGACCCCACATGCCCTGTAAGGTGGATGCTGCAGCACATCGCTTTATTTCGTTCGGAGAGCTGCCTGCACATTGTTGTGAGTTCCTGAGGTGCGTGCACCACAGCATTTTGTTTTTAAACCTGGTGACTCCATTACATATTCTACACGAGTGCGTGTATGTTTACTCTCATTTTTTTTTATATGTTTGATGTTCTGCTGGTGTGTGCAGTACAAGGGAGCGACCCTGTAATTTTGTATGCCGGCTAGTGCACTACAAAATGATAAAAACTGGTAAAGTACAACATTCTTTGCTCTCTTATTGTGTTTAATCTAGGATTGCTCTGGACAGGTGTTGTTACTTCACATAAACAGAGGCAGTCAGGGGCATGAGCCGTTCTCTTTAGCCAATCCTAAATCATAAAAAGATAAGGCTGATGAACCTCTGCCAATCAGCGCTGGGACAGTTTTGAAGTCCCAGTCTCAGCACGTTCTCGTAGCAGCCTTAAAGAAAGCTGTGGTCTCGCACTGGTTATCGGGACTGCAGAGAGTTAATTTACACACTTCGCACATTAAAACTTCTTCAGAGGATAATTCATTTTCAACGTTCCCAAGACGTGCGCGGCGCCCCTGGCAAGTTCTAACGGCGCACCGGGGCGCCGTGGCGCACAGTTTGGGAACCACTGGCCTAGGCCATTGACATTCCACGTCATGAGGGAGAGAGACGTAGTCAGGGGGGGTGTCATGGCGGTTTAAAGAATGGAAGATATTTACGGAGTATAGGCCCTTGAGTCACAGAGTGTTTCCCAGGGCTGATAGCGGACCTGAACCAGTCGACGGTGGAGTCTAGGGGAGACCTGGTACATCCTAATGATGAGTACGGAATGCCTTGTGAGGGCACGTAACGCTGTGTAGTAAGCTCCATGTCTAAAAAAACTCTGCAGCGTGTAAACAAAAACAAAGACAAAAACAATACCAGCATCATAGCAAACTTCCCAACTAACCACATCCCTCCCATACCCTCCCCCCTTCCTGCCCCCCTGCCCCCAGGCCCCCTCCCTGCCCCCATGCCTGCGGACTTAAAACTATCCACTCCTAGGCAGAGTGCCTGTCGCCCTCCCGAACATTGATGGGGTGTGTGGAGAGCCATGGGTGCCCTCGCTTAAAGTTGACAGGAGTGTATTGCCAAGTGCATCTAAGAACAAATTGCATCAGTAGTAACATTCACATATTACAGAAATTAGTAAAACAATCTGGACGATCCACAGTGTCTGGACCAGAAGAAGGATATGTGGAGTCAAGGGATGGGCACCAACCAGTGGACCTCAGGCCGGTCCAGAGCAGGAGATCTAATCAATACCAGATCGGGCACTGGATAGCGCCCTGTAGCAATAACAGGGGTAGGTACATATTAGTCAATATACGGCCGGACTAAGGTAAGTGAGCTTTGCATTACTCCACTCCCCAACTAGGCAGAGTGTTCGTCTCCCTTCCAAACATCAGCGGGGCGTGCGGAGAGCCAAAAGTTGCCCCCGTTGCAAATGTACAAGGTTGACTAGCCTAGTGCATCGGAGAACAATTTACAACAGCAATAACATTCACATCATACAGAAAAACATTGAAATTAGCAGAACGCTCAATATTCTCCGGACCAGGAAAAAGGATATATGTAGATCAGGATGAGCATCAATAACTGAGTCCTATCAGAAGAGAAGGGTCTTAATATCTCAGGGTTGGGTCCCGGCCGGCGACCCGGAGTGGCAGCTGGAAGGTACGAGCCACCGAAAAGGTCACGCCCAGGGAGTCAAGATGAAGTAGTCTAGTGCAGCTACAGTCGATGTGGACAGCCACAATAGTAATACAGTATCACATTTGAACAATGAATGAGCGTGTCCTAACACAGAAACCAGCAGAGAAATCGCATGAAAAGCAGGAATGAATAAGAAGGCATCCCAAATATAGACGGTCTGAGGCAAAACGCTCCAAATGAAGTGGCAGGTCCTGAAGCATACAAGATTGCTCTCGGGATGACCTATGGGATGAGTCCAAAGGAACGAAAGCTTCACTGATCACCCTGAGTAGCGTCCACCAGGAAAGGTTCTTGACCATGGTAGATGGTGCTGAATATTAGAGTCTCTGCCACAGTATATTTGATAACGTGTATGACAGGTCAGTGCTGATTGGCTGAGCCAGCTAGCTCTGTGCAGCTCCAACTTGAATATTACATTGGAATGGACTCTATCATGATTTCCCCATGATCAAAGCTCATCCAGAAGCAGTAAAAGTGCACACATTCATTACAAATCAGAGATTATAGTAAAACTAGTATGACTAAAATGAAAGTGTTAATGAAAAATCCAAAGGAAAAATACACACAAATAATAAAAAAGATACAAATGCAGAAGTCGATGCTTTTAACTAATACCTTAAAAAGATGTATGCACAGGATCGGGTTTCATAGGATGGAGACCCTTGTGCAATAAAAGAAAGCATTTCCAGGACGAAATTTTAAGTAAAAATCATGAAGGTTTATTAAAAATAAAGAATCATTACTGAAGACAAAAAGTAATTAGTCAAATTCAATTCTGTGCCAATAATGATTGCACATAAAGCCAATTGTGAGGGGTCATTAAATAAGGTTGCCCATCAAAGCGCGCAAATAGCCATAACCAAAATAGAGTTCAGCAAAGGACTTGCATAAATATGATCAGTTCAAGAAAAAAGGAAAGTCTAAACATAAATCAGCAAGAGGACTGACATGAAGTCTGCCTCTGTGTATAACTCAGCAGACAGTCTAACATGGATTCTGCCTTAAGTAGTGAAAGTAAAAATTCTAAGCATAGCATTCGATAACAGTCTAACATAGAGACTGCTCGGTTGAAAGGGAATGGAAGTCTAGCACACATCCCAGAAAGGACACATTTTATGGTTTTCACACAGTGAAAAAACAAACACTTTTTTTAACCATCTTTATTAACATTTTCATGGGTAGCATACAACAGAATGCTTGCTGGATTTGCGGTACAGTATAGATACAATATATCTGCTCATGTACTGCTAATGTGTCAAATCATTTGTGCACTTATAAGAGTTATGCACTTTCAAGGTGGTAGATAATAGAGAACAGTAAAACAGAAAAAGAGAACAATTAACTAGACACACAATTGCCATGTTCAGGGCTCCCCACATTATTGAGAGCTGACTAGTAGACACGAAATAATGAAGTCAGAGCATAGTGCTTTCCTAACAAGGATAGAAGAACCTATCAACACTGGAGGAATAGTGCTAAATAAAATAAGAAGCAATTAGAAGACAACTATGTTATGAACAATAATTGAACACACCTCACCCTACAAACAAGGGAAATGACATAGCACTATTGAAGCAAACAAAGTACTAGAGTGTTTAAGCATTGAATGAAGTATAGTTGTGTCCTCGGGAGCAGCCCTTCAAAAATATGACTTGTATGGCTCATCTCCTGGGACATGGATTCCTTCTCAAGGAAGAAATTAATAGGTTGTTTTGCATCTTTGTTGGAAAACGAGGCAGTATCTGTGAGGCCTGCACAAATAACATGACACATTTGTCCTTCACTGGGAACCAAACACCCTAGGGCAGCGCCTGACTCTCAGAGGGTAGCGTTGCAGAGCAGTCTGAGGCTTACTCAAGGGAGGTGGTGTGGGCTAGTAATCGCCATTTGCAGGTGCGCAAAAATAACACTCAATAATTGATTGTCCAGTCTGTACGTTGCTTTATAAAAGTAAGAGTACATTTATTAAACACACACATCACTCAATACTATACACCAATTTACAAATATACATAAGCTGTTGGAATTACTTTGTGACATTGCATAACATCTCCACCCCTCTCGCAGGGCGGTGGGGTCTAGTACCACCACTCCCATGTATGCACATCATCTTGCCCCCAATGCGGTGAATTGGTCTTAACCTGGAGCGAGGGCCCTCCGCACTGGCACCATCCCAGTGGCGACCCCCCCAGTACCTCAACAAGCATTAAACAGGTTACACCTGCCTTGGTGACACATTACCCTGACTGAGCATCTCCTACTGACCATACAGTATTCACCTCTTCATCTTAAGGGCTAACAGTCTGGGGTCTTCACCTAAGCGCAGCAGCAAGAATACATGTTTATGCACACTTTAGAATGACAGTACTCAGCACATTTGGATATCATTAGAATGCATTGCAATTACAGCCCCTAAAGGCATCACAGATAAAATCACCGGTTTAAGTATCTACAGTCAGACACCCTAGCAGGAATGTCTAGCCACTTAAATCCATTTTCCTTATGACATCACCTTGCACCAGCACTTCCATTTAACCAGGTGAAATTCAGTCCCTCTGCAAGAAATAACCATTAATAATCTCAGTTCAGTGCAATTACACCACTTCACCTCCAGGGGATGCCTTTCTAGACATCCTCCCTCGCACAACTTCACTCCTTGATGAGATTGTCAAAATACCCTCAGCTGAAGAACCAAAAGTTCCAGCCAAGAAGGAGTTAACGGCCAGTTGAGCCCCGAGGGGTTGATTCCTTGGACTCCCCAAGACACTTGGGGGGGAATTTTCTTCTTTGGGGTGGGGGAGGCTGCGTTGCTCCTGCAGCTCCCCCTGCCCCTCTTTCAACAATAGAGAGTGACCCTCCTACTCTGGGGCCATCAGCACCCGAAACAGCCGACTTTCTAATGCCTTGCAAGGCATTCTGGGGCGATTTCGCTCCTTTTCCTGCATATGGGATGAGCGGCTCTCCCGCTGTGCTGGGGAGAGCCGCGCTGATCCGCCGGCGGCTTCGCCGCATCCTCAGGCCTTGTTGGGGGGCCCGGTCCCACCCAGACCCCCAGGTAAGGGTCCGCGGCACTTTGGTTGGGGGCCTGGTCCCACCTGGGCCCCTGGCTCCTCCTTCTCTTCTCTGGGGGCCCTGGTCCCACCCGGGACCCCTACGGCCTTCCATGCTGGAGGGCAGTCCAGGAAGCCCACCCCTGGCTGCCCCCGCCGGCTCCCCGCTCGGCCCGCACCCTTGTGTGCGACCGCGGGAGCCGGCCCTTCAGTTCTCGTCTGCCCGCGCCGGCGGGCAGACACGGAGACCAGCGTGGCTCCCGCTGGCCTCGGGGGAGTGCAGCGGCACTCCCCCCCTCCTTCCTCCTGACATCGGGGCCCGGGGATGGGGTCCCGGGCCCCCGGACTCGTTCGGGGGGGGCGCGACGGTGCTCCCCCTCATCTTGGCACCTCGGGCCCGGAGATGGGGTCCCGGGCCCCGCATTCTGCCTTCATCGCGGGGGGGCGCAACGGTGCTCCCCGGTTTCGCTTCGGGGCCCGGGGATGGGATCCCGGGCCCCTTGGACCCATGTTTGCGGGGGGGCACAACGACGCCCCCCCTCAGCCTCCGGTTCAGCGGGGGCCAGGGTGGGCTCCTGGCACCCCGCGGGGGCATATTCACGGGGTGCGCGACGGCGCACCCCGGCTTTACTTCTTTTGGGGAGCAGCCCCCGGGACCTGACCCACCCCGGGGGCATCTCTGAGACCGGCGGCGGAGCCCCACGCGCTTCGTCGTCGGTCTTTTTAGGGGTCAACGGTCGCGTACCTTCCGGGGCCCATTTCTCAGCCCCTGGGGGTCCGACCTGCCCCATTTTTGCGTCTTCTCGCTCCTGGTGGTGTCCCCCAGCCACTGGGAGCACTCTCCTTTGTCCTCGGGGTCTCCAGGAGGGTGCATTCTGCAGGGAGCGGTTTTCACGTGCTCCCTGCGCCTCTCTTCTCCCTGCGCAGAGGCCCCTGCTCCTGCGCACCGGTCCTGGGCTCTTCTTTTGGCGCTGTTAGAGTCCTGGGGGGCAATCAGGGGTTTCCTCCTTCCAACTGCCCATTGCACCAGGCTCCAGCACCTTTCGCCTCCGCAGACCACACCCCAGAGAGAGCTTCTCTTCCTGTGCAAGTACTTTTTAAAAGTTGAGTAGGGGGCTGGCAGGAAGTCTCTGTGTGTCCTATCACACAGTGACACATCACTTCCCTGCCCCCTCCCTCCTTCTTGTCCAGCCTCTGGGTTGTTCAAAATGGAGTCGTCCAGTGTCTCTGGCCACATGGCCTCTGAAACCCAACTCTTTCCCCCTTCACTGCCTTCTCTCCTGGGTGCAAACTGGTGCCTGGCACCCAGCGACAGCAGTTGATGGATCATCTTTAGCTCCACCTATCTTTTCTCCTTGGAGGGAAGATCTTGCTCTGGGAAGAAAGGTCATTAATCTAACCTGCCATGGCCAGACCCCAGCCAGGGACTCAGAGAAATATGACATTTCTGGACGACCCAAATGCAGTACAAATATGACTTTGGACTTTGCAGAATACTCATTTTCACATCTGCTACACTGGACATTTTTGCGTGTCTGGAATCTGTAGGCTTTGTGGAAGTCATTTTAGCCATGGTTCCCACATACCCATAGGGAAATAATGAAGTAAAAACACAGTAAAACACACTGACTTTCCCTGGCATGTTCCTTCCCAGGGTATAAAGCCTATTCCATGTCACCGCCCAATTCTGCATAAGCTGGCCACGCCGTTCACTCTGTAGCTGCTCCTGGACTGCGCACGCTAGGAATCTCCCCTGTGCAGCCCCTACACGTGTGCACACGCATGTACACCTGTGTCTGCATGTAACCAGCACGGTGTCCCATACTCCAGCTGCTGCGCAGCGGCCTGGTCAAGCCAGGGGGACACCAGTAAAATCTCCATGCAGTCTGCTTCATGATGAGTTCACTGTGGGTGAGTCCCAGATTATGAGGCTCCCCCACAGTAAAAGCTCAACAATTAGGTGCTCAAAAAGCGAAAAATCCGGGCGGCCCATAGTGTCTGAACCACCTTCTAGCACAAGCCGCGCCCAGCTGATTTCTACAAGGAAGAAGTAGCCATTCTACATGGGTACACTTCCCGTAGTCAGCGATAACTAGTTATAAGGGGTTCTGACCAGACCCCCCTTACTCACCAGTTATCCGCTCAGACCACCTGCTTCTCCCATCCATGAAATCTCCACCCATGACAAGGATACCAGACTACCCTAAGAACCCTCCAGGGTCTAGGTTTGATACCTCCAGGTCACTCATGGTCTACATGGACTCAGCCTAACTAGGCCCACCTTTGCCCGTGGGCATGCAACACTATGCCTACCCGTTCTCTGGACAAGGGTACAGTGCCTCAGCACTGATGCGGTCTCCCGGGATAGGTCTACCCCCATCCCCGGGTTACTAGCTGGTCCCCCTTCCAGAGTTTGTTCCAACCAGTACCCTCTCTCCGTTTTGGTCCTTGCACCATAAAGATGCAACCTCTCTGGACCCTCACCCTCAGCCTGTGGCTGAGGTCGATTTACTGCCACCACCCTTTCGGGATGACTGGCTTCCCTACAGAAAGCACAGCCACTCATGCTTTTCCCACTCAGAAAAGCTCCTCTGACCGCTAGTCTAACTCCAAAAATAGGACCTCAGACCGGTCTCACTACCACACTGGCAGTGCTAGGGAGGAACACTGAGGGTGCCTTGACAGACCCCCTACAGCTCATTCCCCCGTCAGTAGCTCCACATGGAAACTACCCCGGGAACCTAGACCTCCTTCTTGTTCTCCGCTGCGAGAACAGGGCCTATGCACCCTTCCCTCCGAGAGGCGCGCTCTCCTCCCGGAGTACCCTTAGAGAGCCTGTGGGCCCTGAGTTAGCTAGACCCATGCCCACTTCTCCTGGCTCTCCCCAGTCTCCCGGCAGCGCCCTGGGAGACCGTCCAGGGACCTACATGGTCCCTGGATGGCCTGCACCACCCCTTCTGAAGAGCAGGGTCCCTTCACTTAAGATAGGCCCCACCTGCCTTCAGGGTAGTACTACCACCCTCAGCCAGGGACCCTAAAGATCCTGGCTAGGCCTGCACACCCCTTCGCGAAACACAGGGTCCCTTCACTGAAGATAGGCCCCACCTGTGTTCAGGGTGGTACTACCATGCAGAAGTCCACCCCCTGCCTCGAGCTAGGGGAACATCCCCATGCCCCTGGTCCTTGGGTCCAAGTCCCACAGGACCTACCTGACTGGTTACTGGCTAGGCATCGCCCAAGCCACCACTTCAGGTTCCCTCACCAGCTCCAGGTCCTGGGGTTCAAGTCCCACAGGAACTACCGGACTGGTCCCCATCCACCACTAACCCTTCACCTGAAAACTAAGGAGCACACCCCCCCCACTCAGATCTTCACTGGGTCAGTTATCTAGCCCACCAAGGGGCTACCACTACACACCATCACTCAAGAACTACCCTCCTTTGGGGCCACCCACTACCAGGGGCCACCCCTAGGACGCTCACCTCCCCACCAGTTAACCTGGGGACCTGCCGGACACTGCACTCTACCACACTCTCCGCTGTGATGTAGGTATCAGTTGCTGTCCCTATCTCTTGAGGAGACACCCTCCTCATGCAGATGTAGTGCGTGTAGTGTTAGGGTTCCAAATGTGTACAATATGGTTTAGAACATTTGTTTGTAATCATTTCATGGAAAGCAGAATCCCGCTAGCACATGATAATCAACATAGCGCGGTCATATCAATACAGTTTACATTTAAACTATAATATCTTCACATGACACATATGGGCGCGGGGCTCTCCTTTACCATCCTTTTAGTTCACATAACCAAACTTTGAACCCTTCTCAGAGCCTTGCGCTCTTCCATTTGCTCATTACTGCATAGGTAATGTGTGGCTAAACTGGACTTATCAAATGCTATAATTGCACACCAGAATGGGATACTATGTTTCCCGCCGCTAGACACCAATGTTGGAAAACGAGGCAGTATCTGTGAGGCCTGCACAAATAACATGACACATTTGTCCTTCACTGGGAACCAAACACCCTAGGGAGGCGCCTGACTCTCAGAGGGTAGCGCTGCAGAGCAGTCTGAGGCTTACTCAACGGAGGTGGTGTGGGCTAGTAATCGCCATTTGCAGGTGCGCAAAAATAACACTCAATAATTGATTGTCCAGTCTGTACTTTGCTTTATAAAAGTGAGAGTACATTTATTAAACACACACATCACTCAATACTATACACCAATTTACAAATATACATAAGCTGTTGGAATTACTTTGTGACATTGCATAACATCTCCACCCCTCCCGCAGGGGGGTGGGGTCTAGTACCACCACTCCCATGTATGCACATCATCTTGCCCCCAATGCGGTGAATTGGTCTTAACCTGGAGCGAGGGCCCTCCGCACTGGCACCATCCCAGTGGCGACCCCCCCCCCAGTACCTCAACAAGCATTAAACAGGTTACACCTGCCTTGGTGACACATGACCCTGACTGAGCATCTCCTACTGACCATACAGTATTCACCTCTTCATCTTAAGGGCTAACAGTCTGGGGTCTTCACCTAAGCGCAGCAGCAAGAATACATGTTTATGCACACTTTAGAATGACAGTACTCAGCACATTTGGATATCATTAGAATGCATTGCAATTACAGCCCCTAAAGGCATCACAGATAAAATCACCGGTTTAAGTATCTACAGTCAGACACCCTAGCAGGAATGTCTAGCCACTTAAATCCATTTTCCTTATGACATCACCTTGCACCAGCACTTCCATTTAACCAGGTGAAATTCAGTCCCTCTTCAAGAAATAACCATTAATAATCGCAGTTCAGTGCAATTACACCACTTCACCTCCAGGGGTCGCCTTTCTAGACATCCTCCCTCGCACAACTTCACTCCTTGATGAGATTGTCAAAACACCCTCAGCTGAAGAACCAAAAGTTCCAGCCCAGAAGGAGTTAACGGCCAGTTGAGCCCTGGAGGGGTTGATTCCTTGGACTCCCCAAGACACTTATGGGGGGACTTTTCTTCTTTGGGCTGGGGGAGGCTGCGTTGCTCCTGCAGCTCCCCCTGCCCCTCTTTCAACAATAGAGAGTGACCCTCCTACTCTGGGGCCATCAGCACCCGAAACAGCTGACTTTCTAATGCCTTGCAAGGCATTCTGGGGCAATTTCGCTCCTTTTCCTGCATATGGGATGAGCGGCTCTCCCGCTGTGCTGGGGAGAGCCGCGCTGATCCACCGGCTGCTTCGCCGCATCCTCAGGCCTCGTTGGGGGGCCCGGTCCCACCCGGACCCCCAGGTGAGGGTCCGCTGCGCTTTTGTTGGGGGCCCGGTCCCACCCGGGCCCCTGGCTCCTCCTTCTCTTCTCTGGGGGCCCCGGTCCCACCCGGGACCCCTACGGCCTTCCATGCTGGAGGGCAGTCCAGGGAGCCCACCCCTGGCTGACCCCGCCGGCTCCCCGCTCGGCCCGCAACCTTGTGTGCGACCGCGGGAGCCGGCCCTTCAGTTCTCGTCTGCCCGCGCCGGCGGGCAGACACGGAGACCAGCACGGCTCCCGCTGGCCTCGGGGGAGTGCAGCGGCACTCCCCCCCTCCTTCCTCCTGACATCGGGGCCCGGGGATGGGGTCCCGGGCCCCCGGACTCGTTCGGGGGGGGCGCGACGGCGCTCCCCCTCTTCTTGGCACCTCGGGGCCCGGAGATGGGGTCCCGGGCCCCGCCTTCTGCCTTCATCGCGGGGGGGGGCGCGACGTCGCTCCCCGGCTTTGCTTCGCGGCCCGGGGATGGGGTCCCGGGCCCCTTGGACCCATGTTTGCGGGGGGGGGGCACAACGACGCCCCCCCTCAGCCTCCGGTTCAGCGGGGGCCAGGGTGGGCTCCTGGCACCCCGCGGGGGCATATTCACGGGGTGCGCGACGGTGCACCCCGGCTTTACTTCTTTTGGGGGGCAGCCCCCGGGACCTGACCCACCCCGGGGGCATCTCTGAGACCGGCGGCGGAGCCCCACGCGCTTCGGCGTCGGCCTTCTTAGGGGTCAAAGGTCGCCTACCTTCCGGGGCCCATTTCTCAGCCCCTGGGGGTCCGACCTGCCCCATTTTCACGTCTTCTCGCTCCTGGTGGCGTCCCCCAGCCACTGGGAGCACTCTCCTTCGTCCTCGGGGTCTCCAAGAGGGTGCAATCTGCAGGGAGCGGTTTTCACGTGCTCCCTGCGCCTCTCTTCTCCCTGCGCAGAGGTCCCTGCTCCTGCGCACCGGTCCTGGGCTCTTCTTTTGGTGCTGTTAGGGGCCTGGGGGGCAATCAGGGGTTTCCTCCTTCCAACTGCCCATTGCACCAGGCTCCAGAACCTTTCGCCTCCGCAGACCACACCCCAGAGAGAGCTTCTCTTCCTGTGCAAGTACTTTTTAAAAGTTGAGTAGGGGGCTGGCAGGAAGTCTCTGTGTGTCCTATCACACAGCGACATATCACTTCCCTGCCCCCTCCCTCCTTCTTGTCCAGCCTCTGGGTTGTTCAAAATGGGGTCGTCCAGTGTCTCTGGCCACATGGCCTCTGAAACCCAACTCCTTCCCCCTTCACTGCCTTCTCTCCTGGGTGCAAACTGGTGCCTGGCACCCAGCGACAGCAGTTGATGGATCTGCTTTAGCTCCACCTATCGTTTCTCCTTGGAGGGAAGATCTTTCTCTGGGAAGAAAGGTCATTAATCTAACCTGCTATGGCCAGACCCCAGCCAGGGACTCAGAGAAATATGACATTTCTGGACGACCCAAAAGCAGTACAAATATGACTTTGGACTTTGCAGAATACTCATTTTCACATCTGCTACACTGGACATTTGTGCGTGTCTGGAAACTGTAGGCTTTGTGGAAGTCATTTTAGCCATGGTTCCCACATCCCCATAGGGAAATAATGAAGTAAAAACACAGTAAAACACACTGACTTTCCCTGGCATGTTCCTTCCCAGGGTATAAAGCCTATTCCATGTCACCGCCCAATTCTGCATAAGCTGGCCACGCCATTCACTCTGTAGCTGCTCCTGGACTGCGCACGCTAGGAATCTCCCCTGTGCAGCCCCTACACGTGTGCACACTCATGTACACCTGTGTCTGCATGTAACCAGCACGGTGTCCCATACTCCAGCTGCTGCGCAGCGGCCTGGTCAAGCCAGGGGGACACCAGTAAAATCTCCATGCAGTCTGCTTCATGATGAGTTCACTGTGGGTGAGTCCCAGATTATGAGGCTCCCCCACAGTAAAAGCTCAACAATTAGGTGCTCAAAAAGCGAAAAATCCGGGCGGCCCATAGTGTCAGAACCACCTTCTAACAATCTTCTACAGCACAATCAAAATTACATATATTTTGTTAATTTTCTAAAAAGGAAAAACACCAGCTAAAACATGAATGTGTAAACTCTTACATTAAAAATAAAATCATCACTTGTTATTCAACAGTTTCAAAATAGTTGTCAGTGCAAGCAGACTGAGGACCAGTAATGCCAATTTTAGGCCTCCTTATGCTAACCAAAACACTGCTAATTAAGGATTATTTCAAAAGATTAAAAATATGCCATATTCTTAGGTGTCCATAAATTCTGATGTAGTTGACAGGTAAAAACCAAGCAGATTGAGGATATCTAGAAAACTATTTTAACCTATCATAGTCATTTTTACAGAGGATTGGGAAAACTGGTGAATTTATAGGATAAACAGGAGAAATAGTGATGTTAAATGGACTAAATCAAGAAAGTGTGTTGCTAACAACTCTCTTTCTATTGCAGATTTGGCAACAGTTTTAAAATATCTGCAAATGCTTAAAGACGGTTATAGCATTATCATGTTTTGCATTTCCCAATGTTTGTGATGCGGATTGTGGCAGCTTATATTATTATTTACTGATGGATAATCATGTATGACCTAATGTGTCTGTACATTTGTGCCTTTTGAATCCCTTCCCTTCCACTTCTTTTCCTTTCTTCCCTCTCCCCTTCCTCAATCTTCCCTACTACATCCTGCCCTCCCATGTAGTAGACTGCAGATTCTACTATATCCCGGACACTGGGAACTGCCACTGATTGTTTTATCCATAATGTCATGTGTCAGGGACTGTTAAACCTGCATTGAAAGGGTTTCTACTTCATTTTAGTACATGTTCAATAAAGAATTCTTAGAAACAATATATTACATGAACTACCCCCTGCTGTACATTATAAGGATATTGCAAGTCACTGAGAAGGTCTGTGATCATATAGAGAAACCAAGCCGAAAGCCAAGTCCGTTTGTAAGGTCATGGAGCACCAAGGTGACTTGCAATATCCTTCTGATGTATGCCAGCGGGTGTTTTCTTCCTTATATTACATGGCCGCATCATCCCCCTTCCCACAAAATGTTTAAATCCTCTGGGCCTCATTTAGACGTTTTTGATGCAGGGCAACACAGCAAGTCACTTTGCTGTGCTGACCTGTGTCAAAAACCAGGACAAGAATGTGCTGTATTTATGATATACGGCGCATTCCTGTCCTTTCTCATTGTGCTGGCGCCACCATGGTGCAAGGGTGTCTGCTTTGTTGGCAGGTCTTGGTGCAGATGCAACACACATAGAAGAAGGAAAAAATAAAGTTATCTCTCCTTGTTACGCCTCCCTTGGGGAAGCATATATGGTTTTGATGGATTCCCAGGTTTATACATCCTTGCAAACTTGGGATTGCATCAATACCCATGGCTGTTGCGTGGGAACACCCACCACAACGCCCATGGACTGCCTCCCTGACAGAGTGTAAGGCAACAGAGCGACTTGCGCTGTGTTGTCTTACACCATATCTACGAGGCCATAAAAAGCCAGGCAAATTGACTTTCTGTTTCCTTGTACTTATGGGTCTGCAGTGTGCACTGCCGAAGCATCATAAAAAGTGACTCACCAGCAGCGCAAAGGGCTTGTAAATAAGCCTCTTTGTGTGGTGCTCTTTCATGTGAAAGAGATAGGATGTTTGTAAACATGACGAATAAAATTAGAATCTCTAGTGCAAACTTAACCCGTTCCATGCTGGTGTCGGCCAACGGCCGGCGCGAGCACTACCTTGCGGGTGCTGGGAACGACCGTTGACCGACGCAGCTCCACCCACTCTGTAGAATGCCTGCACCGCGGCAGAATGTCCAGCACGGTAAACGGGTTAAACACACTAAAAAGCAGTTAGATATTTGTGGCACAATATCTTAGAATCAATTTAATACAAATCAAATTTTAAAAAACACTTCAGCTCAGAATGTTAAGAAACATGCTGATTCTATATTTCCTATAATTACCTAAGGTGTGGAAAAAATAAGCATGTTGCCATAAATATCTCCTTTCTGTTTATCACTGTTCATCTAGAAAAATATTGCGGAAGAAGGAAACATCTGTATCCTTCATTTATTTTCGCTGGTGACTCTGGCAGCAGGCATTGTGACAACAGAACTCAACTGTAATAATTTATCACAGTTAAGCAGTTATGTCATGTCTTTATTATAGGTGACTAGGTGCTTCATAAGTCACCTGTAATAAGGAGATTAGCTTTTATACTTGAATTGCAAGCTCGAGTGCCACAATGCAATCTTTGTCCTATGAAAAAGAAATTGACAACATAGATCAAATAGCAGTTGGCTTGCAGTGAACTCTATTGACCATGTGTTGGACTTGGCCCTTTTGGCAGGTTCACCCTGAAACTTTTTTGCATTTTCCTAGCCTGTTTCTGTAACCTGGTGTTGGTGATTATAGGCCTCTGAGCACTTTTTCACTGTGGTCCAGTGTAAAGTGCATGCGCCCTCTGTGTATGTGTGGTGAGAGTGGCCTGCCCTCCCATAGGAATGCATGGGGAATAGGTGTGTCCAAGGTAGTTCCTGATGTGTGGGGAGTACAGGGGTGAGTTTGGTATGTGCAAACTCGTGAGATTAAATGCTGCGCGATGATGTGCGCAGATTTAATGTGTCTTGTATAGAAGTGCCACTTGGAAGTTGGCCTGTCTGTGCAGTGAATGTGAATTGACTGTATGGCTTGTGATTGGATGGGGCTGACTGGTGTGCCTGGCTCCAGGAGTCAGGATGGGTCTGCCCGGTGGTGAATGGGGAGATCTGCATGTTGATGGCAGGGAGGAGTTGCACCTGGGACCTGAATAGGGCTGGGCCTTCCATCCACAGTGCTGTCTCCACCCCCTGGGGTGCGTCTGATGTCCCTCGCCTGTCCTGTGAATAGGGAGAGGGGCTGAACAAAACAAAGTGCTCCAGAATCAGTTGCATCTGGTTCACCCCTTGCCTGCACCTTTGGAGACAAAGGATTTTGTGTATAAAAGAGGGTCTGTGACCCCATGAAAATGTTCTTGTTCTGACACTTGAAACAACCAGGGGCATGCTGCTGCTGGGGCCCAGGGGAAGGCTTGCCTCCCTGGGCCCTGCCCTGCCCCTGGATGCCTGATAGACTTCCTGGACCTAGTTCCCTTTGTTGTTACTTTTGCCAAGGCTTGTTGCAGGCCTAGTGCCCTGGGAACGCGTTATTTCGAATTGGGCCAAGAAATGGAGCATGTCCGCTCCGCACCGCTCCACGGCCATGATCGAGCGGGTGCCCACCCCGCTGAATTGCCTCCTGTATTTCGAGTGCAGGTGCCCTCCCTGCATTAATGGCTGGTTTTGGATTTAGTACAGCAGGTGCCCACCCTGCGTCTGCATATTTTTGATGGAGGCACGGGTGCCCACCCCACGGTTTTCCCCGAGGAAGGCGCCTGCTCCTGGCCACTACAGCGCGACCAGGAAGTCTGGCACATTTGCGAGGGACATGGGCGGGGCTACCAGGATGGAAGGGAAGCCCCACGAGAGAGAGGATGCCGGCGCCGGTGAGGACGCGAGGCTCCCACGAGCAAGGGGGAGCCCTGCGGTACCGGTCACTGGAGAACGCTTGAGCCTGCGTGATGCCTGGGAGATGTGCTGCAGCCACCAGCTAGGCTCCCTAGCGTGAGGGAGAGCCCCGCCCGCTGCACCACCGAGGCGCCCGAGACGTGTGGGGAAAGAAGGAGCATGGCAGTTCAGCAGGGATCCCATGAGCAGAGGGAGCCCTGCGGCATGGAGGAGTTGACCCAGCGGGATCTCCGGAACGAGAGAGCCCCGCCCGCTGCCGCGCAGCCTCGAGAGAAGCGCTGCTGCCATGCTGGTGCCGATTGAAGAGGAGAGACCGCCGCCTACGATCAAGCACAACCCGGTGAGTGTCAGTGGGGCTCTGTGTGTGTACTGGGCGGCCCCGCCTGGCAGTGGGCCACCCCAGCGAGGTACAGGCGTGGAGGTTTTTGTGGGGCCAGTGAGGGCCCCGTGGCAGTCAAGAGCGGCCCGACTAGCAGCGGGCCGCTCCAACGTTCTGGAATTGTTATTCAGAGCCAGATGGCTCCAACGTTGGGGCAAATTTTGTTTAAGGGCCCCAGTGGGGGTTCCCACGGCCAGTGGTGCCCTTGCTCCCACGTGAGGGGGCATAGTTAGTTCCTGAGCCTGCGGGCTCCAACGATGGGCACAATCATTCTCTAGAGGGCCCAAGGGGGCCATGTTTTCCCCCGTGGTTTTGACAGTGATGAAGTGAGTCCCTGAGAGGGACCGAAGCGGCACGGTGGTGCCATGCCTCATTTGGCTATATACAGCTGCAAGTAGTGGGCAGCTGCACCGTTTAGGCGCCATTTGAGTAAGAGTCCCTGAGGGAGACAGAAGTGGCACATAGGTGCCAGGCCTTCCACGATTCAGAAAAGGGGGTGGTGATGGACAGAGCATCTGAATTGAACAGAACACTCATACCCAGTCAAAAGATCAGGGCTTGATCCATCACCGTTTTTTAGGTCACTGCACCATCCCAGTTCAGTACATGCAAATTAGTCTGTCCCTGGCCCAGTGCATCATGGGAACAGGGCAGACCAAACTACCAAGCCAATTCTTTACTGAAAAGGAAACAAGCTTCCGGGGACCGGTTTCTGGCATAGCAGCCGTCTTCGGCCCGGCTTGCATGAATCCTGATGGTGCAGTGAGCAAGGGACTCATGTCTGAGCATACACTGCCACTCCTATAGTGGCCAAAACGATTCAGAAAAGGGGGTGGTGATGGACAGAGCATCTGAATTAAACAGAACACTCATACCCAGTCAAAAGATCAGGGCTTGATCCATCACCGTTTTTTAGCTCACTGCACCATCCCAGTTCAGAACCTGGCTACATGCAAATTAGTCTGTCCCTGGCCCAGTGCATCATGGGAACAGGGCAGACCAAACTACCAAGCCAATTCTTTACTGAAAAGGAAACAAGCTTCCGGGGACCGGTTTCTGGCATTGCAGCCGTCTTCGGCCCGGCTTGCATGAATCCTGATGGTGCAGTGAGCAAGGGACTCATGTCTGAGCATACCCTGCCACTCCTATAGTGGCCAAAACGATTCAGAAAAGGGGGTGGTGATGGACAGAGCATCTGAATTAAACAGAACACTCATACCCAGTCAAAAGATCAGGGCTTGATCCATCACCGTTTTTTAGCTCACTGCACCATCCCAGTTCAGAACCTGGCTACATGCAAATTAGTCTGTCCCTGGCCCAGTGCATCATGGGAACAGGGCAGACCAAACTACCAAGCCAATTCTTTAATGAAAAGGAAACAAGCTTCCGGGGACCGGTTTCTGGCATTGCAGCCGTCTTCGGCCCGGCTTGCATGAATCCTGATGGTGCAGTGAGCAAGGGACTCATGTCTGAGCATACCCTGCCACTCCTATAGTGGCCAAAACGATTCAGAAAAGGGGGTGGTGATGGACAGAGCATCTGAATTAAACAGAACACTCATACCCAGTCAAAAGATCAGGGCTTGATCCATCACCGTTTTTTAGCTCACTGCACCATCCCAGTTCAGAACCTGGCTACATGCAAATTAGTCTGTCCCTGGCCCAGTGCATCATGGGAACAGGGCAGACCAAACTACCAAGCCAATTCTTTACTGAAAAGGAAACAAGCTTCCGGGGACCGGTTTCTGGCATTGCAGCCGTCTTCGGCCCGGCTTGCATGAATCCTGATGGTGCAGTGAGCAAGGGACTCATGTCTGAGCATACCCTGCCACTCCTATAGTGGCCAAAACGATTCAGAAAAGGGGGTGGTGATGGACAGAGCATCTGAATTAAACAGAACACTCATACCCAGTCAAAAGATCAGGGCTTGATCCATCACCGTTTTTTAGCTCACTGCACCATCCCAGTTCAGAACCTGGCTACATGCAAATTAGTCTGTCCCTGGCCCAGTGCATCATGGGAACAGGGCAGACCAAACTACCAAGCCAATTCTTTACTGAAAAGGAAACAAGCTTCCGGGGACCGGTTTCTGGCATTGCAGCCGTCTTCGGCCCGGCTTGCATGAATCCTGATGGTGCAGTGAGCAAGGGACTCATGTCTGAGCATACCCTGCCACTCCTATAGTGGCCAAAACGATTCAGAAAAGGGGGTGGTGATGGACAGAGCATCTGAATTAAACAGAACACTCATACCCAGTCAAAAGATCAGGGCTTGATCCATCACCGTTTTTTAGCTCACTGCACCATCCCAGTTCAGAACCTGGCTACATGCAAATTAGTCTGTCCCTGGCCCAGTGCATCATGGGAACAGGGCAGACCAAACTACCAAGCCAATTCTTTACTGAAAAGGAAACAAGCTTCCGGGGACCGGTTTCTGGCATTGCAGCCGTCTTCGGCCCGGCTTGCATGAATCCTGATGGTGCAGTGAGCAAGGGACTCATGTCTGAGCATACACTGCCACTCCTATAGTGGCCAAAACGATTCAGAAAAGGGGGTGGTGATGGACAGAGCATCTGAATTAAACAGAACACTCATACCCAGTCAAAAGATCAGGGCTTGATCCATCACCGTTTTTTAGCTCACTGCACCATCCCAGTTCAGAACCTGGCTACATGCAAATTAGTCTGTCCCTGGCCCAGTGCATCATGGGAACAGGGCAGACCAAACTACCAAGCCAATTCTTTACTGAAAAGGAAACAAGCTTCCGGGGACCGGTTTCTGGCATTGTAGCCGTCTTCGGCCCGGCTTGCATGAATCCTGATGGTGCAGTGAGCAAGGGACTCATGTCTGAGCATACCCTGCCACTCCTATAGTGGCCAAAACGATTCAGAAAAGGGGGTGGTGAAGGACAGAGCATCTGAATTAAACAGAACACTCATACCCAGTCAAAAGATCAGGGCTTGATCCATCACCGTTTTTTAGCTCACTGCACCATCCCAGTTCAGAACCTGGCTACATGCAAATTAGTCTGTCCCTGGCCCAGTGCATCATGGGAACAGGGCAGACCAAACTACCAAGCCAATTCTTTACTGAAAAGGAACCAAGCTTCCGGGGACCGGTTTCTGGCATAGCAGCCGTCTTCGGCCCGGCTTGCATGAATCCTGATGGTGCAGTGAGCAAGGGACTCATGTCTGAGCATACCCTGCCACTCCTATAGTGGCCAAAACGATTCAGAAAAGGGGGTGGTGATGGACAGAGCATCTGAATTAAACAGAACACTCATACCCAGTCAAAAGATCAGGGCTTGATCCATCACCGTTTTTTAGCTCACTGCACCATCCCAGTTCAGAACCTGGCTACATGCAAATTAGTCTGTCCCTGGCCCAGTGCATCATGGGAACAGGGCAGACCAAACTACCAAGCCAATTCTTTAATGAAAAGGAAACAAGCTTCCGGGGACCGGTTTCTGGCATTGCAGCCGTCTTCGGCCCGGCTTGCATGAATCCTGATGGTGCAGTGAGCAAGGGACTCATGTCTGAGCATACCCTGCCACTCCTATAGTGGCCAAAACGATTCAGAAAAGGGGGTGGTGATGGACAGAGCATCTGAATTAAACAGAACACTCATACCCAGTCAAAAGATCAGGGCTTGATCCATCACCGTTTTTTAGCTCACTGCACCATCCCAGTTCAGGACCTGGCTACATGCAAATTAGTCTGTCCCTGGCCCAGTGCATCATGGGAACAGGGCAGACCAAACTACCAAGCCAATTCTTTACTGAAAAGGAAACAAGCTTCCGGGGACCGGTTTCTGGCATTGTAGCCGTCTTCGGCCCGGCTTGCATGAATCCTGATGGTGCAGTGAGCAAGGGACTCATGTCTGAGCATACCCTGCCACTCCTATAGTGGCCAAAACGATTCAGAAAAGGGGGTGGTGAAGGACAGAGCATCTGAATTAAACAGAACACTCATACCCAGTCAAAAGATCAGGGCTTGATCCATCACCGTTTTTTAGCTCACTGCACCATCCCAGTTCAGAACCTGGCTACATGCAAATTAGTCTGTCCCTGGCCCAGTGCATCATGGGAACAGGGCAGACCAAACTACCAAGCCAATTCTTTACTGAAAAGGAACCAAGCTTCCGGGGACCGGTTTCTGGCATAGCAGCCGTCTTCGGCCCGGCTTGCATGAATCCTGATGGTGCAGTGAGCAAGGGACTCATGTCTGAGCATACCCTGCCACTCCTATAGTGGCCAAAACGATTCAGAAAAGGGGGTGGTGATGGACAGAGCATCTGAATTAAACAGAACACTCATACCCAGTCAAAAGATCAGGGCTTGATCCATCACCGTTTTTTAGCTCACTGCACCATCCCAGTTCAGAACCTGGCTACATGCAAATTAGTCTGTCCCTGGCCCAGTGCATCATGGGAACAGGGCAGACCAAACTACCAAGCCAATTCTTTAATGAAAAGGAAACAAGCTTCCGGGGACCGGTTTCTGGCATTGCAGCCGTCTTCGGCCCGGCTTGCATGAATCCTGATGGTGCAGTGAGCAAGGGACTCATGTCTGAGCATACCCTGCCACTCCTATAGTGGCCAAAACGATTCAGAAAAGGGGGTGGTGATGGACAGAGCATCTGAATTAAACAGAACACTCATACCCAGTCAAAAGATCAGGGCTTGATCCATCACCGTTTTTTAGCTCACTGCACCATCCCAGTTCAGGACCTGGCTACATGCAAATTAGTCTGTCCCTGGCCCAGTGCATCATGGGAACAGGGCAGACCAAACTACCAAGCCAATTCTTTACTGAAAAGGAAACAAGCTTCCGGGGACCGGTTTCTGGCATTGCAGCCGTCTTCGGCCCGGCTTGCATGAATCCTGATGGTGCAGTGAGCAAGGGACTCATGTCTGAGCATACCCTGCCACTCCTATAGTGGCCAAAACGATTCAGAAAAGGGGGTGGTGATGGACAGAGCATCTGAATTAAACAGAACACTCATACCCAGTCAAAAGATCAGGGCTTGATCCATCACCGTTTTTTAGCTCACAGCACTTAGTGCCAGTTGCAGCATTTAGGCTCCATGTTATTGTTCTCAGCTGCCCAGCAAGTAGTACTGCAACGTTTAGGTTTGCGCAGATGGCGTACCCCTGACTGGAGCTGCATTGGCACCGCGCCCTGACATTGTGGACACAGAGCATTTGAGGCCCTTCTTGGGTGGCCAATTGGCCAGGGGGGCTGGTAGATGTATAGGGCGCTAGGCCGTAATGTGATTTATGTGCTGAAGTGATTGTGGTGCTAGGAAATCTAATGCATGTAGTATGTTTTACTCACCTTGTTTGATACCTCTAAACTATGGTTTATGATTATGAGGTTATTTTGCATTTCATGTGGTTATGCTAGTGAGATGATGTTTCAATCTGTGATTTACGCCCCTCATGGGAGTTATACTTAGGAGGTAGGGTCTAATGTGTTTAGACTAGTGAGGAGATTGCATAATGTGTTTATGCTGGAGAGGTTGACGCAGAATGTAATTCGCGCCTGATGTGACTGTGCATAATGTAGTTTATGTTACAGGTTGAGGCGGAGTACAGTAATTGCCAGTGGTTACTGATTGGATGTTTATGACCTATGTTACTTTTACCAATTTCTGCTAAGGGCTGATCCTGATAGTGGCCCACGAGGCCCTGTCTTGTGTAAATAATCCTTTGTGAATATTGCACGTGACAGTTGGCACAGTGTATGTTTTGTGTTTACTATTCTAAAGTGTTAAGAGAATACAAAGGCTATTTTTATATAACCTTGTGTGGAGGTCCTTTTGTGGTGTGCCTGGGATGTTGTTGCTGTGTGCATGCGCAAATGCTTTACACATTGCCTCCGGGATAAGCCTGACTGCTCGTCCCAAGCTACCAAGGGGGTGAGCAGGGGTTATCTTTGGCGTGTAACTCCCTTGCCCTGAATAGAGTGGTGGTTTCTGCCTGGCTTTGGCGCAAGCCTTAGCCAACCAGGAATCCCAGTTCTAACACCATGGAAATATATCCCCAAGATAATTATCTAAAGGTAAGTCTTTCGAAAACATTGCTAATTGTGTGGAGTGTTCCCCTCCTCCCTATCTTGTTTAATATATATGGCAGGTTGTTTGGATAGGAACATTGTCTTTTGCAGACAATACCCTGTTTATTATTAGATTTAGACAGGAAGACTCCAGTATCCATATTGAGATTGGGAGTTTTATTTGTCCGCCACCAATCAATGGATAGGGCACAACTTCCTGTGATTCAGTGCAAGCAAGACTGAGCTGCGATGTAAGGCCAGCGGAAAATGTGGTGGTGCCCATTGGACCAACTGTATAGGAACTGCACCAACTCTAGATTCTAGCGTTAGATCTTTAGGAGTACCATTGAATAAGGAGATTTCAATGAAAAATCAACTCAATATGGTTGTAAGCTTTTCTTTTTACCGGCAACAGCTGCTAAGGAAAATCCTAGTTTTCCTTTCTAAAACACACCCTGCCTATGGAGAGGAAACTTGCAAATACAAAGACCTGGGAGAAGCATGCAGGCAATTACATTTGCTTGCCAGAAATCAAAGATTCCTCTTCAAATGTATCTCTTTGGCACATAGAGTCCTTTATAGGCACGAGAAGTGAGCTCTCTGGTCTCATCAAACACTGCACTCCAGGCTGTACTCAGTACTCAACCCTTTCTCTCTTCAGCTCTGCATCACCAGAATCAGGAGTGAGCAAAGAGCCACTTCTCTCAGTGCCTGGGTTATGGAACAAAACTGCCAACATTACAGAACTACCTATCATTTAGAAAAAGGTTATTTAACTATTCTTATCTACTAACCTCTGGGGGCCTTATTTATGAAGACCTTGCGCTACCGGTGCGTCACTTTTTCCCATTTTAAAAGTGACGCACCGGTGGCGCAAGGCCTTCATAAATAAGGCCCCGGGTTTTCTTTGCTTCTGCTGTGAGTTCTATTTTTTTCTCTATACTGTAGCATTCTGCCTTGCAATTTTGCTCTGGATCTTCTTCTTAGTGCCATGCAACGTATAGATATGCAAGAGCGCAAACATTAACTAAGGAAAGGCTAAAGAGAGGAGAGGATTGGTGATATACTTATCACTTAATATAGCTATTTTAGATACTGATAGCTTAAATAAGCTCTTTCATAGAGTGTTTGTTGTCTTTCCTACGTTTTCAGCTGACAAGAACAAATGGAGTGGGTGCTTTTGGTACTACAGGAGACATGTGCTAAAGACTAAAGAAGAGGGGAGGGGAGGGGTGTGGAGGAGAGGAGAAGAGAGGAGAACAAAGGAGAGGAGAAGAGAAGAGAGAAGAGAAAAGGGAAGAAGAGGAGAGGAATGTTGATCCACTTATCACTTAATATAGCTATTTTGGAAACTGGTAGCCTTAAAGAAGCTTTTTTATAGAGTGTTTGTTGTCTTTTCTACGTTTTCAGCTGACAAGAAAAAATGGTTTAGGTACGTTTGGTACTACAGGAGACATGGTGGAAGGCTTACTGGTTATTGCTCAAAAGGTTTGAACATGTTCAAAATATTGTAAAAAATGGCTGGTGATCGTGTTGAAACTGGACCATCTATTTCCTCAGTGTTTTCAATAAACATCTCTATAACTGGACCATAGTACACATCACTAACATATAAAGAGCATTACAAAAGCCAACAATGTGCTAAAATAGGCCAAAACAAATGTGCATAGAATGCATTATTATGAAGTTGAGTTTTGCAGCCATTTTTTTCCAATGAGGAGATTCATTTGCAGCCTGGATGCTGCGATACATGCTGAACCATGTGCCCCTCTGCAAATATCCTGTCTGCCATGAGCTCCTTTTGGTTCCTCTGCTTCTACTGCCTTCCTCACCCTTCTCATACTGATGATTGAAAATGCCCACACTGGTAGCACCGAAATACAGATGCACTGTCTACTCACCTGCAGCCCACACATGGGACACAGCATAATAATAATATTCCACATTTGTAAAGCGATAACAATCACCCGTAAGGGTCTCTAGGCGCTGGGGCCATCGGGAAGATTAAGCAAGTTATTGCCCAGAGTCACATGGTGCTGGGCTAATCTGCCGCCGGATCCGGGGATCGAACCTTGATCCCCAGTTTCCAGCATCAGTTGCCCTGGCCACAGCGCCACAGCTCTCCCCTACAGACAGACAGAGCTCTACATGACAGCACCCAGCAAGAAGAGCCTTGTGCCATGTGGGGTAGTGCACAACATCAATCAGAGTGCCACCTGCATCACAGACTTTGTTGCTGCCTTGAATCACGAGGATGCCAGGAGACCAAGGAGAGACTTCTTCACCAGCAGAGGAGCATGTGTGTGGGAAAAAAGACTAATACAGATTAAAAGCAGAGCCTGCAATTCCTACACTGTCAAAAACTCCTGTTTCCAACCACGTTGTAATTGCTAAGTATTGGGACAACACTGCATGGTAAATGGGCACGTATTCCTGCCTACAGTGCCTGAGTGCATGTGAAACCTGGTGGTCTGACTTTTTGTTTGATCCTTAAACCCTGCTAATCTAGCCTGTGCTCTGTGACCTAGGCCTATCTCTGGCAATGCGAGTACCAGAACCAATTCTGCGATCTGGAGGGGTACACAAGTGTTGCAGGGATTCTGTACAAACATAGAACTATGCACAGGATTATAGGACCTTGGTGTATAGAGACTGAGTCATCCTACCACATTAGTATCCATGAGCTCAGGACCGACTAGCTATAGTGTCTCACTTGCTCTCCTACTCACTCTTAGAAAAACAAATGATTAGATACCCCAGGAACACAACACTCCCAGATCTCTCAGAAATCACGGTAACAAGACTAACTCTTTCGCTCGCACTCTTGTACTTGTCCACAAGAAGATCTGACAGAGACACGGAATAGTTTAAAATATTTATTTTAACTAACGTGCCCTAACATGCAGAAAAATGCATAGTACAAATATAGTCAGGATAGCAGCTGGTCCATAACTCATGAAGGGAGATGTCATCATAAAAAGATAATGGGGCCTAACCTCCCTCCCCTTGCTAAGAAGAAGTATTATTATATGTAAAAAGATCTCTGGGCTTTGTCAACAGACCCCATACCTTAGCCTATAGATGGTAGATCTACATCAAAGTGGCTTTCTCGCTCCTCTTCCTGGAAAGGTCCCTCTCCAAATGTGTGTCACCTATTCCTGTGTCCCACTACAAACCAAAGTGCGTTGTCCAAAGAACAGCTGCATTGGTATGTTTTGTCTAAAGGCTAAGGCCTGGCCAGAACAAAATAACAAGGGGCATTGTTGTTCGACCTTGCATATAATGTTCAATCAAAATCCCAGAAACATGCAGAGAGTGAACACAGCGATGAGTTCTCATGTGAAAACAGCCATAGGAATCATTGCAAAAATAAAGACATCTACTAACGTGCGCAGAACAGCAGGCAAGCTAGAACATTCTCATGCTAACTTAGTGAAGATGACAATGTCCCTATGGGCCACGTGATATAAGGAGTGCCTTCATAACAGGCATGCATGCCCTGAGTATGTCACATAAAGCAGCATTGTAAGCATTCTGAGTTTTTGAGAATAATTAGAGTGCACAAATCTTTTTTTTTCTGTTTCAAGGAGAGTATAGTCTACTGACGCCTCAGGTATAAAGTTCCACTGTTATGTTAACCGCTGAACCTTGCTCTGACATTCCATGTGCGTGTCAAGTGCATGTATGTGCGGTGAATGTGTAGCACATGTATGTTAGTAGGACTCTGAGTGAGGTGAGTATCTCAGAACTGGGATCTCCAGGGTCCATTTTGTACGGGTCCTGGTTTAGAATGACACAAGACAGACATGGATACAGCTTCCCCAACAGTGGAAGTGTATCAGCTGTATTTGTGTGGCTGAGGATTGGAGGCTCAGAACTGATGTGAGGAAGGGTGGAGACAGGGCAACCCTTAAAATTTAAATGAGGTCCTTGATAGCTTAGGATTTATGACTAGTTCTTCCTGAGCACAGCCATTTGGTAGATGGCAGGGGTGAGGGGTAAAATGGCAGTTTCTGTTTGACCTATTTCCTGCTGTGAGAGCGATCTACATTCCCTGCCTGGAAAATGAGTATAAAAGTGAGATCCAAACCGCTGGTTCCAGTTCCAAGTTCTTCATGATCAAGGAAGGGATTGCCCCGCAGAGTACTCAAAGGACTGCTGTGTGACAGGATTGTTGTCTGCATGACAGTCAGTCTCCCACAGGAGAGAGAACATCAGCTGAATTCTGTAGTTTCTGCTGTCAGAGCTGAGAGGGTAGGAGTGTGCCATGCAGGAGGAAAGCCAGGCATGCTCTTGGCATGAAGAAGCAGAAGAAAGAAGACGACCAAGAGGGAGTGAATCCAGGAGTAGTCCTTGTTGTAGTGGGGTTCCCCAGTCTCCCAGTGAAGTTCTTGCTGTGAACTGCACAAAGACTGAGAAGTACCATGAATGCTCATTTAGTTTGGAATCCTGTCATGTGTCCGTGAAACTAGTGCTGCTACTGCTGATGATGAAATTGTAGCTAAGTGCTATGTATGTAAGCAAAACAGCCTAGCAAATTGCGATTCCTTAAATGCAATGTATGAGGCCCAGAAAAAGTGCAATTTGGCCATAAGGAATCGCAAATTACCACCAACTTCAAGTTGGTGGTAATTCGCGATTTCTTTGAAAAATGCACTTTTTTGCATTTTTCAAAGTGCCATGTGGCACACATACATGCCACATGGGCACTCATGCACATTTCATGGGTGCAACCGGGTGTCCTTTTGACACCCTGGCACTCTTGAAATTGCATTCTCAATTTACGATTCTCTAATTGAGAATGACTTCCCATTCATTCCTATGGATCTAGGCCCATAGGATGAATGGGGAGGTATTCCTTAATTGGGAATTGCAATTTGCGATTCGCAATTAAGGAATATGTAGGATTCGCAAATCCTACATACATAGCATTTTGCGATTCTCAAATAGCGATTCTCTAAAAATCGCTATTTGAGAAACGCAATATGTAACTTTCATACATATGGCCCAAGGTCTTGAGAAGATAGCTAGCCCAGTAAGCAACTTCTTAGGGCAATTCAGTGGAAAGAGCTTGTATTCTCGGGATATACCATCATAAATACATGTTATCTTTAAGCCACTTTCACTGATGAAAAACAAGTTGGATTTTTTTTTACCTGAGAAGAGATACTTTTTTAATGCTTTTCACATTTTACAAAGTGCAACATGACATATTCAGGTGTAGGTGCGCTACAAACAAGAAATAGTTGTATTTCTTTACATAAAAGCAAAGCTCTGAAATTCTTTAAAAACCGTTATTCCGAGATTCATGCATCATCACAAAACGATTTGAAAGAGCAAGAAGGCAGGGTACCAAGTGGGTTAATGAAAAAGAAAAAAATGGAGAGAACAGCTGAAGGAGCTCTATACATAGGTCGCACTAGGTGCTAAGTTTTAGACAAGAGGTGTATGCTTGTAATATCCAAATACATTGGGAGACAGCATACAGATCACACCCAGATTAAACTAATGCTGCATATGTTGGTGACGCAAAGATGAAAATAACATTACATGGCATTGTATAAGGTAATACTTTAAAAGGTAGCACCCAGATGCCCAATATAACACTATTCAGAGTTAATTATAGGTAAGAAATGGATGTAGAAATGTTGTATTCCAGATATGAGTAATATTGTAAAAAGGTAGCACCCAGATTCGATGTAAGATTTTAAATGGGAAATAACTAGAAACAAAGTGAATGATTCCCTTTCCTCTCTCCTTTGTGTGATCTTGACAGAAAGATGAGAGGTCACACAAAGAATAAAGTCCCAGGAAGATTTCAAGAAAAATTATGTGTTATTCAACTAAATATCTATACCCTCCCAATCCTCATTTCCTTTGCTAGCCTTCGCTCTCTGGTGCACCCTTCTCTACTACACCTCTTCGGTAATCACAACTGAGCAGCACTTTCTACCCTCCACCACCAACCATCCCACTGCTCTTCCCATTTAATCTTCTAAATGCCCTCCCCTCTCCTACTTTATTTTAATCCAATAGTTTCAAACGCCTCTCATCATTTTCAAACCAACATGTCAAACTCAAAATTCCCATTCGTTACACCTCGCTCCACCTCGCTCTTGATTCCCTCTCCTCACTTAGGGCCAGATGTACTAAGAAACCATTTTGCGATTCCGTAATTACTAATCCATGTAAATCGCAAGTAGGAAATCGCCAAACGGCATGCACGAAAGTGTGTTGAACACCTTTTGTGATGACCTACCTCTTGAATAATAATGAGGTAAGTCACAATTTGAGACCCATTATTAATCACAAAAATCACAGGGATGGTGTCCTGATGAGGTCAGCAGACCACCATGTCTGTGATTGCTTTTAAATAAAGCAATCCTTTTTTTTGCCAAGCTGCCCGTTTCCCTTAAAGGAAAACGGGATGCGTTACAAAAAGTAAAATCATTTTTTTCTTTTTCTTTTTTAAGAGCAGGCAGTGGTCCGTGGCCCCGCTGCCTGCTCTTAAAAAGGTTTTTGCATAAATTCACAAAGGGGAAGTGTTTTCTTGGGGAACCCTTACCATTTGTGAATGGTTTACCACCAACTTGAAGTTGGTGTTAACTGCTGAATGTTTTGCAACCGCAAACATTCCTACATACCAGTGCTATTTGGTATTAGGAAGGGAGGCTCTAAAAACGCCCCTTCCTAATATCGAATCGTAATAGCATTATAAGACTTGGTAACAAGTTACCAAGTCGCATTTGGCCTTTTGGTTATGCCAAAAAGCATTTTACAGGTCTGCAAGTGATAAAATGCTTCATACATCTTGCCCTTGGCCCTTACTCTTTTCTTTTTACCTCTGCAAGAACGCTGTTTGAAAGCTAAGAGCCTCATTAACAGTGTGAAGGACACTAAAAATCCAGCCGTTTCTTGAGGAAACTATAAATATGGTGTAGAATATACTAGCAAAATTGCCTCCACCAAGGGTTGTTATTGTGAAGGAAAGTCACCAGATGTACTCCTATTTGTAATCATAGTTTCCTACAGAAATTACAGTTTTCATTTCCATCCAAACTGTAAATAAGGACCTACATGATCTGCATACCTATCCTTCATTCCCACCTGTCCCCAGCACCAAACTCCGCAAACCTTCCACTGTGCCAGTCACCTCTCAAAATCAAATTACTGACCTGCCGCTCTGACTTAATTATCTCTCCACTTAACCTATTTTTTTCTGCTCTGCCACTACAACTATGTGTTGCATTCAGCTTTATCTTTCTTGACCGGCTTGATCGGCTTGTTGTGCTTTTATTCAGAAGCTATACTTCACTCAAGTCTCTCACCTCAAATCTTCTCCCACTTGCAGTTTGCAAACCCTTTAAATTCTAATCCCTCCCTATTAACCTTCTACTCCTCTATACACTTCCACGCCAAGGGGCAGATTTGTCATAGGGTTGGGTTGCCCTTACATCATGCACAGTAACGCAAGGGCAATGCAACACTAAAGTCAGATTAAACAAGCAATGCAGGGCTACCTTACGTGGCACTGCAGTGCTTGGTAAATCTGGTGTAACACAAGGCAGTGCAAGTCACTGTCTTACATTACTGTGCGCCATGTAGGTGTTCCTTGGGTGGAGCATGGGTGTTCCCATACATCAACTCATGGATTTTGGTGCATTCCCAGATTTACCATGAGTGGTTGACCTGGTAATGCATCAAAATGCCACGCCTTCCATTATTATTTCTCCTCATTCTTCCACTTCTCTGCAGCACACAGTGAAAGAGGTAAAAGTCTCAGATGATTGTTATTGTCCAGGAAAGTGTCCCTTCATCCACAAATAAAATTATGCCTACAACTCCGGAATCCTTGCACAATGCGCAGGGGTGCCTGGTTTGTGCAAGCGGCCTGGTTTGTCACAAGGCAGAACATTGTGCATAGTGCAGGGTGAGAGCAGGAATGCACCATATAAGGTTTAAAATTGCACGTTCCTGCCCTTGCACTATTATGCAGCACAGTACAGAAAGGTGTCTTGCTGTGTTGCGTTTTGTGACAGTTTGATAAATCTGGGCCCTAGTTTGCACATGCCCGACCTCCACCTCTCTGCTTTCAGAGCTCCACAACCATCTATCATCCACCTCTGTCAACAATACAAACATTTCCATTAAATAATGTGCCTTAACCCTCTTCTATCAAGAAGCACACATCTAGCTCACTGCCTTCACCTCCATTATTTCCTGCATCACCTCAAAATCATGATCAGCTCCAGCTTCTTGTACTAGCATCAAGCAAAAAAAAGAAAATCTGGAATAAGATTACTGCACAGGATGAAAAACATTGCTCATGCTACCTTAACATCTGTTTTATGTTTTTAACTGCTTCTATGTTATTATTCTCATTAAATGTTTCTCCTTTCTACTTATTGGTTTGAGGATTGTTTCTTGACTTTAATATTGTTTGGGTGCTGCTTAAATTCTTTACCCCATTTTACTTGGGGAAACACCTGTTGTTGCAGGCCAGGAATACGCATAGGGTTTCTCATTGGAACTGAGTTTTGACGTAGCAGTATACTAGAATATTAATTTGATAGGGCCTTTCTCCTGATGCAACAATAATAATCAAAAAATAAATGTTTCCCTAATAAGTCCCTTCAAAACCGTCGAGCAAACTACTGATTTCTGCCAAAATATTGATTTTGCTTTCAATTCAACAATAGAGTCCTTTACATATACTTTCTTTCAAATGGATTAAACATATATTAACTTTTAGATGCAGATAGCTCCCTGTGGTAGGAGCATATAACCTCAAAAGTATTATTGACCCCAGATGAGAGACCCGGAAAATTGTTCAGAACTTATGCTATTCTCAGGGTTTCTCAAAAACTCTTAAAAACATAACGTACTCCATCATAGAGCCAAAAGGTTACTTGAGGTTTTGAGGGGCCTGTGCAAATCCAAAGTTCAGGCCTACCACGATTGAGGGCAGGCCGGCTACAAGACCTATGCATGGCCCGCTGAGAAGGTACCTTGAATGGAGCAAAGCGTTGACGCTGAGGGTAAATGTATCAATCTTTTCCATGCAGACGGGTCGCTGCGTCGTCGTTAGGCTTTGCTGAAGTGAAGGCAGTGTGTGGTCATCGAACTACACAGAGCGTCGTCACCAGGCTGCACAGGCTGTAGAACCGCTGTTGGGGAGCAACCTCTGCATCGGCTTGAAAGGGCGATGCATCGGTTCTGATTGATGCAGTGCCTGGTTGTTTTATGAATCTTCATGAAACATTCCAAACATAAGTTCATCCACAATGGTGCCTTAATAGAACATTTCATGCTGATCTGCAAAATGGGGACGAAGTAAAATGGGTAATCCCGAAGTGTAATTTCCCAGTTTAACTCCCATAGGAAAGTTTGCTCTCAGATTAAAAAAAAACATCTGATTGAATTCTCAACAAATTTGGCACAAAGTCAGAACTTTGCTCAGAAACTGTGCTTCCTTGTGGTTTGGCGTAAATCCGCTCTGCTGTATTTGAGAAATTAGCATTTAAAGAGCTACTCAGTTTGGGCATGAAGGAGACAGCCCACAGAAAACTTTGGATCTATCAGTTGGTCCCGCAGGACCCCCATGGTACCAACATTACAAAACAATACTGCAGCCCGATTGGTCGAGGAAGTGTTTTCTCCTGTCAGTCATTTTGTTACCACAGTGCCAAAATGATCTGATTGGCTGGTCACAACATTGAAGTGACTATTGAAGCCAGTATTACAGTACTCAAGGAGTCAAACTCTGAGACCGGCATACAAGATAAATAGGCCATTTAATGAGCAGGATGAGCATACCCGGGCCCCAAGGCCCATATGTGAGGGAGTCATATAGACCCCCCCCAGCAATAATAAATTCTAAAAAGCAATTTGATTTTGTCACTGGTATCAAGGTACTACCACAGGACCCAACAGGGTTCCCTGAGGTAATGCAGTATTCCTGCGGGCCTAGTAGTACTCTGGTACCAAATAATAATAAATAAAGAAAAGAATGGCATATTCCCAGTGGGTTGGAAGCAAAGTCTGGCTGCAGGCTTGGTCCGGGGGCCAACCCCCACAGTGGACATCCCACTGCGCACAGCCAGTGGTCAGTCGGGAGCGAAGATCCTACAAAGTTTAAGTTGCATACCAAATATAAACACTCGCTTCCCTTTGAGTCAATGACTGTGAGCTGGTGAATAAATTGAGAATATGAAGTCTTTCTTTTGCCTATATCATCTTGTTGAGATAAACTATGTTCTACAGCCAAACCACACTAGTTATTGATACTTGTTTTGATTTGACAGACGAAAAATGTTCATCAATCATGGAGATAAAATGAACCAATTTTGGTGATTAACAACTGCTAAACTAGAGTAACTTTGATGCTATTGGGAAGTACCATGTGGTTTTAACACGTCAGACCCCAACACTTCTGGGTCTAACTTTGTAGGGACTCAGACAAGCACAATATCTGTCATCTGCATCAAATGAAATAAGTCAGATGTGATTCATTTCCAGTTGGTCCTATTTCTAACAGTGCTATTCTGCCTTCACTCATTTTATAGTGGAACAAGAATACTGGTGGAGACAAATGTTCTAGATAACTTGCTTAGGAATTTTCTACAAGATCATTAACCATAATATCCACAGTGAGAAGGATGTATGACATTAGAACACATATATGTGTGTTTTACATATTTTTCATTTCATGTTTATTTTTTTACTTTTTGGGGTGAAATTCCCCAAAGCCGCCTTTTTTAATTTACCCCTAACCTTCCTTTACCACCCCCACACCAAAACCCCTATATTACCTATACCTCTCTTTACTACTACCAACCGCTAACTCTAAACTGAATATTTATTTTCCTTTTTTTCTTATATGGTGGGGGGGGGACCTTCCCAAACCCTAAAATTACCATTACTACCCAATCCTAAAAATCCTTCGGCTCCATTAACCACTGCCCACCCCTTTACAAATTATTATATATTAATATTATTATAAATTATAGTTATAGATTTATATCCTATGGAAACATGGCCATAACTATAACTACCTACTGGGGACTGCGGGTTTATATATATATATATATATATATATATATATATATATATAAATATATATATATATATTACCTACTGGCGGTCGCCAGTAGGTATATATAGTTAGGATTTTTTCTCTATGGGTTTTTTGAAAATTCTATGTCTAATAACTTTGGCGTTTGTGGACGGAATTGGCTGAAATTTTCAGGAAAGTGGCACATTTTGTTTCTGAGCAGCCCTTGAAAATTTGGGGGGGTTCGTCCAGTGGGGGCCGAGAAAAAAGGGGGGTCCCAAAACGTGTTTTTAACATTGAGTTTTCCATAGGGCGGTTGGCCTCACTTTTAGCCCGAACGGCTGAATGGATTTGCACGAAACTTGGCAAAATTGTAGGGACTGGTAGCCCGATGTGCCTTTTGTAGGTCTCAATATATGTGCTCCAGTGGATTTTGAGAAATTAACGTTTAAAAAAAGATATATATCTGTAAGCGCGGACCAGGCAGCGCTCTGGTTCGCGGACTTTTCGCGCAACGGAGCTTTGTGAAGCGAAGCTGATTGGTTCTCCGGCGTCTGTCAACATTCCAAACAGTCCGTAGCGGCCGCCATCTTGTCTCTCGGTAGGATCGAGAGACAAGAGGAGGTCAAAACAAAGGGGGAAATAACTATAAGGGGGCATAGTAGATCCTCGCTGACCCCCTAAGTTTGATGTGGAGGTTTTAAAAGGGCCCCGCGGGGCAAAAAAAAATAATAAAAATAATAATTGAACGGCTGAATGGATTTGCACGAAACTTGGCAAAATATTAGGGACTGGTAGCCCGATGTGCCTTTGCTAGGTCTCAATATATGTGCTCCAGTGGATTTTGAGAAATTAACGTTCAAAAAAAGATATATATCTGTAACAGCGCTCCGCTTCGCGTAACGGAGGTTTGCGAAGCTGATTGGTCATTCTGTCACTGGGCTATAGTTGGGCTACATCTGGCTGATATTTGGGCTACATTTGTTTTTTTGTGTGTCTGGCGGCCATCTTTGGGCTACATTGGGCTACATTGGGCTTCATTGGGCTACATTCGGCTAATTAGCAAATAGCTCATCGCAAACTAGGAATGGTAAAGAATCGCTATTTATTCCTTAAAGTTCGCTATTTAGGAAATGCAAATAACTTTGATGATACATATGGCGGTTCATCTCTAACAAGATAAGAAGCATAGGGATACATTTATGATGACTGGCGCATCACCAGGGATGTGTTAGTCATTCTGTGCCGCTGTTCCGTCACCTATGGTGTGCTGCATTTACAATGCGGCGCATCATGGGGCAAAAACAGCACAGATGCGTGATGTATCTGTGCCGTAAAGGTGGCGCATTGCTGGAGTTGTATCGCAAGTGTGATGAAGCTCCAGCAAGGGTCGGGGGTGCCCCTGTCGCAGGGTTTCTGTTCTCACACAGAACTGTGGACAGAGGATTGGAACCTCGGCGAATTAGGGTGTCCCAAAACTCACGTTAGTAATCAAAAACTATTTAGCAAGCTAGGTACAGTGTCACATTGGATATAACAAACTCTCAATGTTTAGACAATCCAGAATATGAACTTATAGTACCTCAGGATACGTGGAACTCATGAACAGTCGGTCGTTATAGATTTCTTAGAAACCAGAACATGGAGTTAAGAAGAACAGATGTGTATTTGAAATGTTTATTTACTAATGCCGTCTTCTCAGGCGTAGTACCTTAGATAATAAAAGTACACATATTATCAGTAGCAAAATTACCAGCATAGTTACTAGTACATAAAAAGTGAATGGTGATAGTATGTTAACATGCTGTAAATGAATAAGAGTTAGCAACACTTATAAGCAGCCGCGGGCCGTGGAGGGAGTTACGGTGGGGCAGGGAGGCGGGGAGGGGGAGGGGCAAGGTAGAGAGGGCTCCACCCTGCTTCTCCCCCTCCCCGCCTCCCTGCCCCATCGTAACTCCCTCCACGGCCCGCGGCTGCTTATATCTCACCCTCCCTAATACACATATTATATTATTTGCTAAGAAGGTCTCTTTGTGTTGGTTTAGGGCGTGCCCATACTTTAGTGTCTTAGATTTGAAGGAATCACATCAGCATACACCAGCTCTCTCTTCATGTGAACCGCATCAACTGTTGTGTATGTGTGTTCGGCAAAGCAATATAATAGGCAAGGTAAATAATAAAAACTTGACAAATAAGTCAATGAATTGTCAATGAAATGCTAGTACTCAGCATATCAAACATGAAAAAGGTCTATGACATAACTGTGTATGCAAAATAAGCTGCAACAGCCTCCAATAGGAAGTCACCGTCTTCATCCGAAAACAGTTCAGCCATCCAATTTAAAAGCGGAAAAGAACATACGTGCTCTCCCAGCACCGGATCCTCTATCACCATCAGAGGACAGCTCGGTGGGTTTTCAAGAAAGCTCTGTTCCAAGAAAGACTGTGCTGCCGCCAGTAAATTCCAGGGACCAAGTAGTCCATGCATCAATGCCACAGCCATAATCCTTTCGCCAGGACAAATCAACTCGTGAGTAATGATAGGAGTCATCAGCTGATTAAAGTCGACGTCAGGAGAAACCGGTCCGCAGAGACACAAATCAATGGCCCAATCGAAATCACAGGTCAGGCAGTGAAATACAGGCTGGACACAGGTGAAGTAGGAGAACCGAAAAGATAATCCATATGCCGTGCTTAATATCGCCAACGGCATTGTGCCATAATATTCTAGCATGCGATTGCGGAACAGTGTCAGCAGCTGCAGGGTCGGAGGTTGCATAGGAGGGACATCCATATTTAAAAATGTAAAAAAGCACAAGAGCGTCCGCTGGTAATGCAAGTAAAAATGCCAATCCACGAACCAGAGTGCAGAAAATACAATGAAAGGGAGCAGGGATGACTCCAAAGATTTTCTCAAATGAAGTCACGAGACCACTGGTAACAACTTTAAAAAAGTGTGCCAGGGATTTTGTGGAGGATGCGTTAAAGATAGTCGGAAACATGTTGCTGAAATTGAAAGGCAAACCTGTGTACGGGTGTTCGCTATGTGAAGTACGAAAGTTTCACGGGCCGAACTCAAGGCCACCTCTCTCTGAGACAAAAGAGCTCTTATTCTTGCCATGCCGTTGAAACGTGTCCCAAGGTTGGTATTTGTGGCCAGATTGAAAACTCCCTATGTTCATGTGTGGGAGGAAATAGAACATTTCTGCAGCAAATAACCCGTTCACTTACTGTTACGATAAAAGGAATACTTTTAATTAACTCAGAACAATCTTCATTATTGAGCATCAAATAACTACCATTTTCCAACAACTTGAACGTGGGGATGATAGCAGGAACTGGCGTGCCTTGCAACACGCAAGCCATATTTGGTCGGTGTTTGTTGCATGAATCGTGTAACTGTATGTGCCTACACATTAGTGAATGATCTGGCGTCTCAGTGCATTCCTCTCCATTCAGATAAACTTCTTGATCATCTTTGAAACATCTGTATGTGTATGGAAGCGACCAGACCTCATGAACAAAAGCACTACCTAAAGGTTCATAACGACCTATTGGTATATATTTCATACAATTTGAAAACTTATATAAAGCAAAAGGCAGCGTTATTAAACCGTGGATAAGGCATGTTGCCAAAAAACCCGCAATCCTCTGCTGATGATGTCACTGAGCATGTCATGAATGATGTAATATGTGACATCATCAGCAGTGGATTATGGGTAATGGTATCTCTAGTTTACTCCCCTATAGCTGTCTTTCTTTTAACATAAGTGTGTGTTTCCTTCCCTTATACTTACTGTTTTTGGTTCGCTTCCAGTTCGCGTACCAGCGAGCGAACTAGGAAGCGAACTAAGAGAAATAGAGGTTGGCACAGTTCCAAATATTGTACCAATTTTTTAATAACGGGGAGGTAGTTCTGAAAAGAACTTTTTTTTTTATTTTTCTGAACATTTTTTTACTGTTTTTGAATTTTTCGGAACAGTTTTATATTTTTGGGGGTTTTCCTTGGAGGGGGCAATGAAAACGATTCATTGTAAAGGGCTCAACAGGAGCAACAAAACAAAAAAAAGAAGTATTTATTATTTTGGGCGTTTCGGACAAACTTGCATATGATAGTCAATAGCTCTGTTGATCAGAGTGATGCTTCTTTCTCCGTAGGAAATGAATCCATCGCAAAATACGCAGGTGTGTTTTACTTCACCAAATCTCATTTGTATATTTGGCACCATCTCCCTGCCCTCTGGTCCCGTTACTTCCGGTACAACAGATCTTCTGGCCATAATAGGGAGATTATCTAGGTCGTTCCGAAACTGTGCAGCACTGTAGTTGTTAGGATGCCACCTAGTCATATGGCGATGCATTGTGTAGTTTCCGAAACTGTATTTTTTGTCGGTCCCTCTGGACAGTCTATCTTGACATATAAGGCAAGTTACGTATCTTGCATTTACTTTTTTCTGACCTTTGGGAATTTTAAAAAATTGCCAAATGAAGTTTTCTTTCCGGTGAGACGTCTTGGGCTGCTCAGGCAAAAACTGCCTCTCTTCGTGCTCGTCCTCCTGTTCCTCTTCTTCTTCTTCTTGTTGAATTACAACTTGAGCAGGTGGTCCACTCTTCCTTGGATGTGGTGGAGGTGGTGGGGAAGCACCAGCTGAAGCTACTAAAGAAGCCATTGCTCAGTGATCACAAAGGGTCTTTCTCTCACAATGATGAAAGTCAGAGTGAGGAAAGAAGGAGGGATTTTCATCATTTGGGAAAAACAAGAGTTCTCAACCAATCAAAAGTGTTCATTTTAGATTATATGACCTAGTCTTACATCATTAGGAAACCAAAAGTGAAATGAACCAATGAAAAGTGTTATTACCAAGTCACATGACTTGCTGTGTTTACGTTAAGCGCTTTGCAGGGCCTCCCGGTTTGCTTCCAGAAACCTGCGCTTTGCGACTCGCTTCGCGTACCAGTTCGCTAACGTAGCACGTCATATGACGTATCACGCGACAACGTGAAACGTCATGCGGACGGGAGGCGTCACGATGTTGTTTTCTAACGCGGCACTTGCGGTAAAGAAACGTTTACCGGCTCGCGGTCTATTTCGCGGCATCAAGGTCAGCTAACGGGAAGCTTCCCGATTCGCGAAGCGGGAACGAAGAAAAAAAAATATTAAAAAAAAAAATTATTCATAAACATATAAAATATATTTTTGGATTTAAAGAAGAATACATTTTACAGCTACAGATATTAGCTGTTAAAAAACCAATGAAATTCACAGAAAAAACCATAGGTTATAGACCATATATAGTTAGGAATTAGCATTTACAAAACCTTGAAAATTCACTGAAAAAACCATAGGTTATAGACCATATATAGTTAGGAATTAGCATTTAGAAAACCTTATTTTACTCACACAAAACCATTGAAATTCCATATATAGTTAGTTGCACTAACTATATATCGCGCACCCGCAATCCACTGCTGATGATGTCACATATTACATCATTCATGACATGGTCAGTGACATCACTGATGACATCACTGATGACATCTCAAATGACATCACTGATGACAACATCCAGTGACTGTATGTTTCTGTAAAGTTAAAATATGTCTTAGATATTGAAGAATGAGTGGATGTATAAGTGTCTGGATGAAGGATTTAGTAGGTGCGTGACTGACTGTATGAGTGAGTGATTAAATGTGTCTCACTGAATGCATGGGTTAGTGACTAAACTGTCTTAATTTGTGCATCATTATGTCTGTTGTGATGTAAACTGCTGCATGTGTTGATCATTAGCTATACGAGAGGCTATATGTGTTATTAATTGGTTGCCCAAGTATTTCTATGGGAGATTGAGTTTGTGTGGGGGTGGCTGGGAGGTGTGTGACTCTGTGCATAGATGTGTGAGCAGTTGATTCACTAGGTGTATGAGTTCAAGAGTGCATGTGGAAAAAGCTACATGGGCGGTTGACTGTGTGCATGAGTGTATTGATGAGTGAATGGATATCTCAATGCTACATGTCATAGTAAGTACATATGTAAAACACAGTACATGTGAGAGTTGGCATATATAAATAACTGTGCATGAGAGCCACTGAATGTGTGAGTGGCTGTATGGATCATTGTGAACTTGTATCAGGGATTGTATAAGAGAGTAAATATGTGTTAGTATATGTTTGAATAAGTAAGGTGTGTATAACTGTATAGTTGAGGAAATGGAGGTGAGATTGTTTCTTTGCATGACTGACTAGGTGTGTGAGTAACTCCATGGATGAGTGACAGTGTGTGAGTGTCTGTATACACTGAGTGTATCTAAGGTTATATTAGAGTCTGAAGAGGTTTATCGTATTAGCACAAGAATGATGTCAAATGAGATGTCATCAGTGATGTCATCAGTGATGTCATTTGAGATGTCATCAGTGATGTCATCAGTGATGTCACTGACCATGTCATGAATGATGTAATATGTGACATCATCAGCAGTGGATTGCGGGTGCGCGATATATAGTTAGTGCAACTAACTATATATGGAATTTCAATGGTTTTGTGTGAGTAAAATAAGGTTTTCTAAATGCTAATTCCTAACTATATATGGTCTATAACCTATGGTTTTTTCAGTGAATTTTCAAGGTTTTGTAAATGCTAATTCCTAACTATATATGGTCTATAACCTATGGTTTTTTCTGTGAATATATATATATATAGGTTTCACACCAGTTATAGTTAGGAATTAGCATTTAAAAAACCTATTAAATTCACTGAAAAAACCATAGGTTTCACACCAGTTATAGTTAGCTGGAAATTTTACTCGCATAAAACCATTGAAATTCCCACGTTATAGTTAGTTGGACTCACTATAACTTGCGTGTGCAATGCACTGCTGATGACGTCACATATTACATCACTCATGACATGGTCAGTGACATCACTCATGACATCACTGATGACACCATCCAGTGAATGTGTGTCTTTCTGAAAAATAAATATGTTTTATATATGTATATGTAAAAGTTTATGGAACAATAAATGTTTTAATAAGTGTCTAAATGGATGTTTTTTTTTAACAAATTGATTGGTTAATTGGCTTATTAAGTGTATCTTAGTGAATACATATATTAGTGAGTAATGTTTAAATATTTAAATATATGTATTAGTGTTTCACTTTCTGTATAAGTGGCTGCATGGGTTGGTGAGTAGCTACATGTGTATGTATATGGGTTATGAGATGTTTTTTTAATATCAGTATGGGTGTCTATATGGTTTAGTGGGGGTATTACTTAGCACATACATGCATGAGTGACTGACTCTCTGTTTGTATGTGTTTTGAAGACAGCATATGTGCATGACTGTATGGGTGGATGAGTGTGTATATGTGTATGTTAGTGAGTGAATGACTGTCTCACTAGTGTCTTTATCAGTAACTACATATGTTTTAATCTAGTATATGTGAATATTGATGTATATAAGTGAGTATATGTGAGAGTAAGAGATTGTAAGAGTTCCTGTTTAAATAAGTATGTGTTTCTATAAGTGATTGTTTAAGAGAATAAATATGTGTAAATATCCTTAGAAGTAAGGTGGTAGTGTGTGTATAGCTCTATATGCAAATAAATGGATGTTCAATAGTTTATTTGCATGTGTGAGTATGTGTGTGATTAACTTTTGGATGACTGTCGATGTGTAACAGGATGTATAGGTGTATCACTACATATGATGAGTGAGTATATGTATGAGTGACTATATAGAACTGTTGGTGAATCAGTGCATGTGTATAAAGATGGTGGAATTATTCAATTGGTTGTAGTAATTGGTATGGGTATCTCCATTTTTTTGAAAATGTTAGTTTTTATTTTTGAATATGTGTTTCAAGGGTTACCTTTCAGTGAAAGGAGGTCTGTCACTATATCACAAGGATGGTGTCATCAGTGATGTCATGAGTGATGTCACTGACCATGTCATGAGTGATGTAATGTGTGACGTCATCAGCAGTGCATTGCACGCGCAAGTTATAGTGAGTCCAACTAACTATAACGTGGGAATTTCAATGGTTTTATGCGAGTAAAATTTCCAGCTAACTATAACTGGTGTGAAACCTATGGTTTTTTCAGTGAATTTAATAGGTTTTTTAAATACTAATTCCTAACTATAACTGGTGTGAAACCTATGGTTTTTTCAGTGAATTTCATAGGTTTTTTAAATGCTAATTCCTAACTATAACTGGTGTGAAACCTATGGTTTTTTCAGTGAATTTCAATGGATTTTTAATAGCAAAACTTTATAGTTATAAAAAATAATACATTTGAAAGCAAATTTTATATTGTCAATTTTTTTTTATTTTTTACCCCGGGGCGCGTACCGGTGAGCGCACGGGTAAGCGCAATGTCCTTAGGGTACGCGTACCGGGGCGCGCCCCCCCCAAAAAAAGATTTTTTTATTTTTATGAAGCAGTTAGCATGAGGAAAGGACACAAACAGAGTTATGTTAAGAGAAAAAGAGCTACAAGATGACCACAGAGGGATTATGTATTACATAGTAAAAAATAGAGAAGGTGTAATTGGATGAAAGTGAAAAAAGTTAAATGACTAAAGGAGCGAAAGAAAGGAAGACAGAGGAAGAACACTAAAGTTGAAATAGTGTGAGACTGTGATTGGCTGTTTAAAGAAAAAGAAAAGACAGTAAAAAATGGAGAATGAAGGGTAGTGGCAGAATCACGATAAATAAAGAACACTGAGGGAAAGTGAGTAAAGACCAGGTAGTATAAGTAAAGAGGGGTGAAAGAGGGAGAAAAATTGAATTACGATAAACACATGTGGAGTGACAAAGAGAAAGGACAAAGAGAGTAAAGGAAACAGTACCTGAATGGGCTTGAGTAAAACAGCAAAAAAAGATAAGTAATGCAGTGTGTGTGACTTATAGGAAGTCAGTGGGTGTAGGTCGCAGTGTGGGTGTGTAAGGTGTGTCTATGGGTGTGGCTGTGTGGGGTATTTCGGTGTGGGTGGAGGTTAGGGTGTGTGAAATATGTGTGAGGAGTGTATGTGTGTGGGTGTAAATATATGCGATGTATGTGTATGTATGGAATGTGTGTGTGTGTGTTTGAGGAGTGTGTGTGGAAGGATTTTTTGTGTGTATGAGGTGTGTGTGTGTGGTGTGTGTGGTGTGTATGTTACAGGTGTGTGTATGTGTTGGAAGGGGGATGAGGTGTATGTGTAGGAGTAAGGTAAATAATTATGAAAAATATAATGAGTGAAGAAGCAAAGGAAGAGATTAGAGGGTAAGTGAAGTAAAGAAAAGTGATTGAAAGAAGTTGAATATGAGATGGGAAATCGGAAAAGGGGAGTAAACATGTAGAATAAGTGAGGGAAGCAAAGTAAAGACACAGGAGTGTGGTAGATTAAGAAAATGTTAGTGAGCTTAAAGCAAAGGGTGATCACAAATTAATTATTTTAACTACACTTTGTATCTGTGAAAGAGAGAAGAAAAAATAAGTTATAATTAGTAAAATATGTATTTTAAATTAAAAGATCCAAATGAAGAGGTTAAAAATCATAACGCTCTATTTAGAAATAAAGTTAGAGTGAAGAACACAGAAAGGGAAATAAACTAAGGTAGAAGGACAAAAAGAGGGAAAAAGAAATAGAAGGAGAGCAAATTACAAAGAGTAAGGCATATAGATTCACTGAGAAAAAGAGAGAGAAGAACAGAGAAATGAAATGAAGGTAAGAAAGATACCAAAACAATGTGAGTTACCAAAACTAAATCAGGAAACAGTAGTAAGTAAAAAGATAATGACTGAGACAGAAAACAGTCTAATTAAGGATGCATTTAGAAGAATGAGGAATACAAGATAACTGAGAGTAAATGAAGAACAGTCATAGAGTGAAAGGATGAAGGGAGGATAATATACAACGATTGAGGAAAATGGACTGAGAAAGTTATAAGGTAGACAAACTAAGAGAAAAACTGAGTGAGGTGGAGTACAATGAGTGAGAAAAGGAAATGAGTAAGTGAGCAAAAAGAAGGAAAGAGAGGAGAAGACGAGTAAAACAGTGGTACTGAGAGAAAGTGATTTGGTGATGAAAGTAAAGAGAAGGACATTGAAAGAAAGGAAATGAGGGATAGTAATGGAACCAGAGTAAAAGAAATGGGATGAAGAACGATGAGAAAGGAGCAGTGAAGTTGTTGTAAAAGAAGTAATAGAAGGTAGATAAACACAAGTTAACATAACACAAGTAGAGTGAGGCACTGAGGACATAGAAGTAGTGAACTAAAAACAGAGAGAAGAGGTCAAAAGTAAGGAGCAAACAAAGATAAGCTAAGGAGAGTGGGTGATTTATAGTGATAGAGTGCAATAATACTGCTGAGTGAGTAAACATGAATTACTAACAGAGCAAAGGAGAAAAATACGGAAAAGAGAAGTAAAGCAGAAAGACTGAAAGCTAAAAAGTTATGCAAGGGAGAGACGGGATACACACAGTTGAAATGAAAATGAGGGGTTGTCAAAGAAGTGGAGTAAGGGAACGGGGGTTACAGAGAGTGGGAGAAAGACATTATAAGTGAGTAAAAAGAGCTGAAAGAGGATGGAAAGTAAATGTCAGAGAATGGGAATACAATTTAATTTACACAATCCAAAGTATAAAATAACTTGTACAACATGTTACAAAGTTTATTTTTGCTGTTCTCAGAATATATTGAATTTCACTGAAAAGAGTGAGTTCAAATTACTCATCATATGACAGTGGAAAAAAAAACCTTAGATACTGACAAATGACAAATGTACGCTAAATTTAGATTGACTTACTTTTCCTTGAGGCCAAATACTGTATCATGGTGGTCCTTTTCTCGTTGGAAAGTACTTTGCTGTTCACTTAAAAATCCATTTCATCGACTTTCTAGAAGAAAAGCTCCAAGAACATCTGAAATAATTTCAATATTTTCATGTACTCCTTTTTTCAGTCATGTCTCTTTACTCATTCCTGCACCTTTCCATTTGGCCAAATAGTGTCAGATGTATGAGTATATGTTCAAATTAATTGTAAGGCACTCTGAAATGATCTTTTTCCCGACGTTCTGAAAGAAAGGCTCTACAACATTTTCACAATATTTAAATATTTGTAAAACCATCTCTGACTCACTCATGTTCATCATTTTGTATAATACTAACTTCACTTATTATGAGATCCAATTACAGTACCTATATGACAAGTCAATTTTTTATATTGCCTGGAACACTTTTACTCAGAATATATTTTTAAACAGCAAAATAACCTTTATGAACTTCTCCCGTCTTCAAATGCCAATTAGTTTTACCTAAACTTTGGCTGTAAAAACACTAGGTATGAATTTATAAAGCCAAAAGGCAAACGTTGTTTGAAAGTCAAATGAGTGTCGTTACATTGGGTCCACCTTTAGAAGTTTTTAAATAGCATGTGTAATGCCCTGATGTTGTAGAAGGACCATCATGAAAAATAATAGCTACAGTTGCAAAGGTTCTTCCTGATATCGATAACTGTGAAGCCACGAAATTTTTAATAGAAGTTGTCAATTTAGTTCCATCAGGTCTACATCGTTGGAACATTAAAATGACATAGTGACCATAATTTTGTAGAAATAATGTGGACAGCATTGTAGACTTAAATTGGGTACACACCATATTGTGATCAGCTGCTTTAACTAGATTATTAAAAGGCACTGATTTGCAGTCTGGTAAAGTCAAATATATAAATCTTTCACTGTCTATTCTAGTACTACTTGATGAAGCACAGTTATCACAGTCATGTTGCCATTGATAAGAAAGATTAAAAAGATTTTTTATATCTACTCCTTCATCTTCCAATACATCAAACATATACATTAAAAATTCCTGACAATCCTGCTGAATTATCTGTGAAAATTGATTTTGACCTGAACATATGTCTACAAGATTCCTAATTGCTGAAACACTTTCTATTTTTCCTCTATCACTACTACATTTCTCTAACACAGAATTCAATAAACAGCACAATGTTTGATCCCGATTTTCGACAATCTGTTCTTGTAAATTTTGAAGAAAAAAAACAACATTAACTACTACATTAGCATAGCAGTTGACACCAGAACTGTTTTCAAACTGAAATCCAACAACATCTTCAACAGAATAATTTTTCTTTCTGCTTACAATTACAGTTTCATCTATTTTTTGTCTTTTTGCTACTACCTTACTGCAATTACTCTCATTTCTTCTTTTTCGGCCTACCACACGTTTTTCAATCAGAGGATATTGAGGCAAATGTGGAGCATACTCTCTTCTTAACCTATTGTATTCTTTAACACAATCTAGATCAGCACAAATCTTTGTTTCATCACACTCAATCAAGTACAATCCTGATAAAGTTCTCACTCGTGATAATGCCACATATGCCATACCCTCTTTAAACACAGAACTTCCAATGTTCACCAAAGCACTATCTACACTTAAACCTTGAGATTTATGAATTGTCACTGCATATGCCAAACAAACAGGAAACTGTTTTCGGCGAACTTATAAGTCTTTCACAAGCAAAAATCTAGCTGAACAACGACAAATTTGTTCTATTTCGTCAATGCCATCAAATGTAATTTTTAAAATTTCAATTCCATCTCTATTTTTGTAATTCACAAAACCAACAACATGACCCATTGCTCCATTTACCAGACCTCTTTCAACATTTAAAATCCTTCTCAAAATAATACGACAATTTAAACACACATTCAGAGTCTTTTCAAAACCAGCAGTTTTAGATATAGTCTTCTCCAATGAATCCAATTTTGATTTCAAATTTTCTGACAAAATAATTGTTGCTCCCATATGCTCTATTTTATCTATAGCTTCCAGTTTCACTATCTCTTCATTTTCTAACTTCAGCATTTTGTTGTTGAACATGGAACATTCTTTCAGAGTAGGCATCAAACATATGGCAGATTTCTTCTTGTTAATTTTCTTAAAAATATTCTCAGGAAGAATGTTTTCATTTGGGTACAAATTAGAAATTAACCGTCCATGTAAAGCTTCTTTCCCTTGCTGACTTATTTTTCCTACTCTTACATCTTGTAAAATATTTTTATAATCTTCATCCTTTGCCTGCCGCATATTTTGAAGCAGTTCTGCATATTTGAATTTTAAACATATATTAACGTTTCCAATGCTTCCTAGGCACTTCCTGGTATCTTCATGTGTGAGCATTTTGAACACAGGTTCACTGGAGTCAACTGCAGAAGATCTCCAAAAACAATAATATGTTTTCCTCCAAATAAAACTTCATAGTCTGTTCTAAGAATTTCTTGCATTCTCAAATGCACAAAAGCAAGCATTACATTTGAGACCATGCTTACTTCATCAATGATAAGAAGTTTCATTTTCTTCAGGACTCTCAAAACTTCGGAACACGCATCTCCAGATAGCTTGTGATATTGCAATTTGTTATCATGCTCCACTGGCAGCATCAGTAAACGATGTAAAGTAATCCCTTTAATATTATGTGCTGCCAGCCCAGTTGGAGCGGTAACAACACAAGACAGCGGTGATTCAGTCCTTTTCTGCAGATAAGATGCAATTGCTTTAATCAGAAAACTTTTTCCAGTTCCCGCTTCTCCACTCACGTACAGTCGGACAGGCTTAAATGATGTACATGAGCACTCTTTCTTCTCATGACTCAATCCATGTTCAACCTGTTCTGTGACTTCGTCATATATCAGTTTCTGCTCAAGGTTAAATTGTTTCACCAAATCTTCTAAATGAATTACATCCTCTTGAGCTTGCTCCATAGCTCTTTCCACTTCATCCATGGCAGTGGCAGCTTTATTTTGGATAATTGGTCCTCCTAGTGGATCCTGACTCAATGAAGCAGAACTCTGACTGCCTTGAGAACTATCTCTCGTAATCTCTGCAGCAATTGCTGATTCTTGCTCTATTTCTTCATTCAACATTTGCAGATAATTTGGAAAAACAGGACATTCTATGGTATCCTTCGTAGCATTAAAAGAGTCTTCATAACAGAGAAAATCTCCAAGTAGTTCCTCTTCTTCTCGCCATGGTTTAAAGAGTTGCAAAAGAGCAAATAGTAAAATTCTCTTTTGTCTGGATTTTCACAACTCAATTTTCGATGATTAATCAAATGACCTTTTTTCTGTTTCACTAGACATCCTTCACATCCAATGATTCCATATATTCCATTATTGATATCTTCTCTGATGTTCCTCTTATAAATATATCTTTGCAAAACTTCATAGAGACAAATGTTCTCAAGGTGAGGACTTCTATTTGGATAGTATGTATCCAACATGTTTGTCTTCAAAATATCTGTACTTTCTGGTTCTTTCTCCGCCAAATACTCTATCTCTTGTACAGATTTCAAAACTCGATTTCGTGTTGCAGCAAGACCTAGACTCACCCAAATGATGGTTCTAGATTTGGCATAGAGACTTGCTGACGACAATCGATCAGACCATTCATATGCTCCAATTTCTCGATGCGACAACATCTTCAGACTGTAACTGTATAATTTCTTGCTTAGGCTCTTTTCATGTGAAATGTCCTCCCACATTTCCTTCAGTTCTGTCTTTTCTTTTTTTGTGATGTAAGACGTCACATATCGAGCCACAGCAATAGAGTTGTCAGCAACGAATTGAATATCCATGTTAGCATTCCACATGGACAAAATCACTGGGTTGTAGTCGTTGATGTACTTGAACTCTTCGTTTCTTTTTAAATTGTATGTATTTTTTGGTGATTTTCTCGTCACAGTATGTCACAGAGAAGACATCAAATTATTTACTCTTCCTTTAGAAATCACTGGTCGTGGAAAGCGGAAACGACATTTTGTGTAGAACTTGTCCTTGTTTCTGAATTTTCGACGACAGTACTTTCCACAACGATAAGATTGAAAGCGTAAAACTTGTTGCCTTAAATTGTTTTCTTCTGTAGTTTCGGAACAGCACATGTTGAATACTCTTCAATGAAGCTCATCACTGTCTCACCTGAATCTGTTCCAAATTTGGGTGCATCTTTAATCCATAACAACATATGTATGTGAGGAGCACCTCTCGCTTGATACTCCTTTCTCCAAAAGAAATCCAAAACCTCTCCAAGGGGAGGATTTTTTTTGTTGGTAATAAAAGACATCACAGCTTCAAATCTATGATTGAAATATCTGCATACATTCACTGGATCCAAAGAACACAGTTCTCCAGGTGTTTTGAATTCTATATTTTGTATATTAGCATTGGCCTCTCGTAGAAATTGAAGTAAGTCCTCCCATGCATACTCGGCACAGCTAAGAGTGAGGAACCATGTGCGAGTTCCTAAGTTTCTTAGCATACATTTCAATTCCCCATGGCGACGGTACAAATACTCGTTTGTACCACGCTGACATGCCATGAGATTGATTAGATGAGATTCTAAAATATTATCTTGCAGATTCACTTTCTCCATAAAGTCCCTCGCCGAAACATTTTGCAGATGTGCTCCACTTTTCAGAATATGGTTTACTGCATAAGAAATCCCAGACAAGTCACTTTCATACAGTAGATGAAACAAATAGGGAATGCATTGACGAAACCTTGCATCTTGAGCATATAATCTTACAGTTCGGTATTCAGATGCAGGAATTTGAAGTGGTTGATCGTCATATCGTCCACCTCGACCTGTTGGAAATAGCTGTGGAAAACAACGAGCTTCCAAACTTTCTTCCCATACACTAATGGGACTTCCTTTTGCTGCTTTCATTTGAAACAATTCAATTGCATTCCCCATTACTTCTTTGGAATGCAAAGGATGAACAGTATAATGTTCATATATTTCTTCACTTCTAGACACATCAACTTTTTCAATTTGGCCACCTGAACAATCACTGTCTTCATCTGCAGCTGTTTCCTCTGCTGCAACACATACATCTTTGTAGTACTCATTGTTTTTGACTAAATACAACATTGCCTTTTTGACTTTCCTAACATCCACTAAATCTTGCCAGATTTTTTTACTCTTTGTTGGAACCCCATTAACTAAAATAACTAAAGGTTCCTCTTCTACTTTTTCTATACCAATTGTATCAATATTTTTTTTAAATCTAGGGGCAAATAAACAACTCTTCCCTTTAATCCTCTCTGCAAATCTGTAGGAGGCAATTTCCCTATCTTAGGCTCCATGCGAACAATTGCCTGAAAAGGATGGACACATTGATTCAAAATAGACTCATATGTATTTAAATCCATCAATTCACGGGGAATGTCTACCAACTCCAGATTATTATGAACAGCTCTAGCAGGCATTCTGTTTTGATTTAATTTATCATAACAATATTTACAAATACGCTGATCAGAACTCAAATCAAAACAATTCTCCACCCACAAATAAGTTGCTAAATCTTTCCACTCATAATTATCCATCTTTTCACTTTTTGCATATAAATCAACTAACTTAGTCTGAATCTTATAATGAGTCCGTCGACAACACACACAAGTAAAATTCGGCCTTTCACTTGATTTCACCTTTTTCCTGCTCAAACTTCTCTGTATTTAAAATCTGTACATTGTCTTCCACATTACCTTGAATTTATGTCTCAATTTCTACACTGTCCTCTTTTTCACCAAAATAACAAATCTCAATTTCTTCACAAATCTTCTTCACATCTAATTCAGTTCCATGCAAAAGAGCACTGTTTAATTGTTTAAGCTTAAGTGCGGGACTTTTTGCATAATACAACATTCTCACTAATTTCCTCATTTTGGTATGATGTACTGCTAACATCCTAAAATGATGAAAAACACTCTGACAGACTTTTCTAGAAAGACAAGCCAGTGAATGGCCTGGCAAACCTGTTATTTCTCTCACTCTGCAAGGATCTAAGTCTTGCAACAACTTCACTTTCTGCTTTATACTTTTCTTACTATATGTACGTAAGAAATTACAAAACAAATCAATTGATTCCTGTCGCACACTACAAATACTACTACACTTCCAAGTGTACACTGGACCCTTAGTACGTCTCCCTAAAACTTAATCATTTAACACCTCTTCTAGTTCTCTAGGCACAAGTTTCTCTTTTTCAATCGGACAACCGTCTCTCACTTCATACGCTCGACCTCTGGTGTCAACTGCATTCACTAAATCATTATCCTGGAAGTAACTTTCCTCATTAAAAAATGGCTCACAACTTGAACTGTGCATCCATTCTCCCGAAAAAACTTTACAAAAATTAGTCCGATTAATTACTCTTTTCCATCTACTGTTTGATTTGAAAACATCAATTGTCTTGTTAAGTGTCCTAATTCTATTGATTACTAAAATAAATCATTTTTTCTTAACTTCAAAAGCCTGATCAACAATCTTCTCTACACTTTTCTTTTTCTTATAAAAAGCAGCTCTCTGTTTACCTTTCCTAATGTTTTTTAACAAATTTAAAACCACCCTATTGCGAAACATTCGTTTACGAATGTCTCTAAATTGATTCTGCCTTCTATTCCTATACATATTATTCTCTCCTGCTCCAGTTGTAGGATTCTTTGAGGTTCTCTCCTTCCTTTTCAAATTTACTCTGTCATTCTGTTTTTCTACATGCTGTCCATTTTTTTTTTTAAAGTACATATGTTACGTAAGAAAGACTTAGTTGTCTTACCAGGAGCTTGGATCCTGTTTTTTGAAGTATTTGTTGTGGAAGAGTGCTGTAATTCCACTGATTTTTGGCGGTTACATCCTTTTCTTTTCCTTTCCATAGTGGGCATGTTTGCTTACTCTTCAAATGTGGATTTCAATCTGTGTTAAAGAAAAAAATAGCACATTATAGACCACTATTATCAAACAACAAAGCAATGACAAAAAGCAAACGATCTATACAGGGTTACAGATCAGGTGAGGATTCTCCAGGGGTGCACAAAAGGTGAGGCCTGTATTGAAGAGTATAGTGGAAGACAGCTCTGTCCACAAGTACAAAGAAGATGAGACCTATGTCTAAGTCCACTGCACTCTTATACACAGGCTTCACCACCTATGCTTCCCGAGAAAGGTCTCTCTCCCAATACAGTCTTGATCATAAACCTCTCCACCTCTCTCCCTCTGGACATGTCTCACCTCATCTACACAATCTATTTCCTAATCTCAGGTAACACAGATGACACAATTGATCCTCATTTATAAAGCCATGCATCAGTTTTGCACTACTGATGCGTCACTTTTTGTGATGCATTGGCGTCATAAAACATATGCCTTGTTGCACCATATTTAAAAAGTGACGCATGTAGGTAGATGCGTCACTTTTTAAATCTCTGCGCCACATTATACTCAAAAATGTCAAAGCCATTTATTTTCCCCAAAATCGTTTTTGACATCACATTTAGAAAACACAGCACAGTTCCTATGTACAACCATTCCATGTCATTACTGAATCCTCACTATTTTACAAAATACAATTCCTCTATGCAAACAAACTCAATATGCTTCCTACACTGAGTTAAAACACAGGTAACATCATTGTAAAGAGTCAAATTGACACCTGTGTCTAAGAATGCAGACAGGGATATGCTTCATGAAGCCTAGTCCACTGCACTCTTAGATACAAGCCTCACCACCTAGGCTCCCCAGGAAAGCCCAAACATGTACCTTTTTTCCCCATATTTAAAAAGTGACACATGTAGGTAGATGCGTCACTTTTTAAACCTTTGCGCCACATTATACTCAAAAATGTAAAAAGCATTTATTTTCCCCAAAATCGTTTTTGACATCACATTTTTAAAACACAGCACAGATCCTATTTACAATAATCTGCCTCACAGCAGGGATAACACTGAGGCAAAATCTTGCACCTGCCTCACAACAGGGATAAGACTAAGGCAAACACTTTTACATGGAGCTTCACAATTTTACAAAATACAATTCCTCTATGCAAACAAACTCAATATGCTTCCTACACTAAGTTAAAACACAGGTAACATCATTGTAAAGGGTCAAATATATTTCTTTAAACATGCACACATTCTTTATTCCTTTCAAAAAATGTAAAAGCCATTTATTTTTCCCAAAATCGTTTTTGACATCACATTTAAAAAACACAGCACAGGTCCCAAATAAAAGCATTCCATATCACTACTAAAACTTCACAATTTTACAAAATACAATTCCTCTATGCAGTAAAAACTTTTTACCAAGCATTATCAAAAAGCATGACACAAAGCAACATTAAAAAAACACAATTTGCTTCCAAATCTTCTCCATAGAGTATACAAGTCTCTATGTATATTAAATGAATCATAACTCACCTTTACAAATATTTTAGCAGATTCAGAACAGTGTCAGATACACACACCAATATTTCTTTAGCAGAGCAAAAGGTATGTTCTCCACGCACTGCAAACCATAAAGGCACAGAAAACCTCTAATTCTACACACATATTGCTCATGGTAACCAATCAAAACTCTTCCCTCTGTATTTTCAAACCAACACCCTTCCCCCCCTCAGCCCTTTCTACCTGTTACCATAGCAACTCCCACCTCACTGAACTCTCAGGTTCAAAAGTTTATTCTACAACGTTGCAAATCACCTCAGCAAGGATGTTTGACCTGCAACACACCAGCTTTTCTGGTGCAAGGTTTCTTTAAATGATTTTTTTTAACCATTCAAATTACTTCTTATACAGAACACAACCATGCACCCTAACTTTCAGTTTTCAACTATCTCATTCTACCAATCATTGCTTCTGATTCAAAAGCACTGAAAGTATACTTTTTTTTTTTGCAAACTCCTATTGTTCCAACTGCCATTTCTTTTCCACACTTCATCTGAATGCACCAGAATCTCCTCTCACCATGTATTCTGTCTGGATTATTGGACATAGCTATATCCACTGGGCTCAAAGGTATGCTAGTACCAGAAATTTTCACAACCTTGATTTATCAAATGTGAACATCAAATGGATTGGCCACAGAGGACTAAAATGTCACCAATTGATTCCATTGGTGAAAACCTTTTTGCATTTGCCACACCCTGACCTGTTAATTGTGCACTGTGGAGGAAATGACTTGGGCACTTTGACTGGTATAGGTCTGGAAATGCTTTTAAAGGACACCTTTGATCAATTGATGGCACTTTTTCCACAAACTGCCTTGGTATATTCCAATATATGCCAAAGACAGAAATGGAAGTGGTCCAACCAATTTTGTCCACAATTTGTAAAAGCACGGAAACATGTGAATAAATCTGTTTCTGCTTACATGAGAGACTATGGAATGGGTTCAATATACAACAACAACTTGCGTTACAACATGCAAGATATTTACAGAGAAGATGGTGTGCACTTCTCAGATGAAGGGAATAGAATATTCCTCCTGAATTTAAGACTGTGCATTGGTACCTACTTGTAGGTACCTAAATCTGCCACAGAACCCAAAAGCTCTTTTCAGAGCTACCCTACCTCTGATCACTTCAAATAATTATCTTTTTGTTAGTATTTTCACTATTTTCACCAAAGTACGCTCCCCGGTACGCGTACCGGGCGCTCACCCAGCGAAAATTTAATGTAAAAAACGTTTTGGGGGCGTATATGGGCCTCCTAACACCCCCTCAGAAAACCTAGGGGGTCAGGGAGTGCCTACTGTGCCCCTTATACCCATTCCCAACGTTGTTTGTCCTCCATTTCCTGTCTCAAATCTACCGAAACACAAAATGGAGGATTCCCGTAGCGCTGCCGGTACGCGTACCGGGGCGCGTACCGGGAAGCGCTCCCCAAAAAATGTTAAAAGTTAATTTACATAAAAACCACTGGAGACACTTTCACCAAATATAGGTTAGCTCATACTACATACCAATCCATACCATTTTCCCAAATTTGGTGGAATTCCATTGAGCCATTTAGCCTGTAGACCTCTCTAAATACCCTGAGGTAAATTACTTCACAAAAACACATCTGAAGTGTTAGAATTGACAACCAATTAAAATGTTACTTTCATTTTCTATTTTATTTACCTGACATTTGATTGGTTATGTACATGAATATATATAAAGAAAGAGAGGGAAACACAGCCATTTTGACTACTACTTCCTGGTGTATATTTCAAAAGGATTTTCACTAATAACTTCAACTTCTTTTTAAAGGTAAGTTGTTATTTTGAAAACTGAAGTATATTGTGCACTTTAAGTTAATATGGAAAAAACATTCTGATAGTTATATACTATCCCTCTGTAATAGTTATAGATTTAGATAGACTTCTCTGTTATAGTTATGGATGGATTTAGGCTTGTCTTGTACACAGTAGGTATGTATATCTCAGTGCTACATGTCCAAGTAAGTACATATGTAAAACACAGTGCATGTGAGAGTTGGTATATATAAATGCCTATATATGAGAGCCAGTGATTATGCAAGTGGCTGTATGGATCAATGTGTACTTGTATCAGTGATTGTTTAAGAGAGTAAGTATGTGTTAGTATATGTTTGAATAAGTAAGGTGTTGTGTGTATAACTGTATAGATGAGGAAATGGGAGTGTGATTGATTCTTTGCATGACTGACTAGGTGTGTGAGACACTCCATGGATGAGTGAAAGTGTGTGAGTGTCTCTATAGGTGTATAAGTGCATATGATAGTATTGTATTGATGAGTGACTGTATGTATGAGTGATTGTATGGGTGAATGAGTGGATGTGTGTGTAGAACTAGGTTATATTAAGGTTATATTAGAGTGTGAGGAGGTGCATCGTATTATCACATGAATGATATCATCAGTGATATGATCAGTGATGTCAAATGAGATGTCATCAGTGATGTCATCAGTGATGTCATTTGAGATGTCATCAGTGATGTCATCAGTGATGTCACTGACCATGTCATGAATGATGTAATATGTGACATCATCAGCAGTGGATTGCGGGTGCGCGAAATATAGTTAGTCCAACTAACTATATAGGAGCAATTTCAATGGTTTTGTATGAGTAAAATGTCCAGCTAACTATAACACCACTAAAACTTATAGTTTTTTGAGTGAATTTCAATGGTTTTTTAAATGCTAATACCTAACTATATATGACCTGAAACCTTTGGTTTTTCAGTGAATTTCCAAGGTTTTTTAAATGCTAATACCTAACTATATATGACCTGAAACCTATGGTTTTTTCAGTGAATTTGCAAGGTTTTTTAAATGCTAATTCCTAACTATATATTGCCTGAAACCTATGGTTTTTTCAGTGAATATATATATATATATATAAAACCTACTGGCAGTCCCCAGTAGGTAGTTATAGTTATGACCATGTTTCCATAGATAGATATGGATATATATGGATGTAGATATACATATATGTAGATATATATGTGAGTATATATATATATATGTGTATACCTGAAACGCTGTGGAGTGCTTTTCCAAAAGCTGAGCTTTTGTAGAAAAAAAATTTCAACACGACAGCTTCGTCGTGGGAAAAGCACCACCTTGGTGTAAGGAAGGAGGGAGCCACTGGAGAAAGGGGCCGTCAGACCAGGACTATCCAGAGGTTAAACAGACAATTTGGCGACAATTTCGAAGGTGGAATCATATACTGGGGCACACTGGAGTGCTTTAATTATCACAGTGGTGCCGGATTCAATTACTGTGATTTTGTTCAATATTACGGCAAAACGGAACCCACTGTGGGTGTTTCAAATGTGTTAACAGAACTACATGTCCCAAGAGTCTAAGCTACTAAGGTGACACACCTACAGCTGACACTACTAAAGACAGCTGAGGTAAAGGACTGTGAACAGTTAATAATACCGAATTGCCGGAGCCCAGGACGAAGGAGCAGACAGCTCAGAAACGCGTTGGCAAGCAAGTTTGAATACGGATGTGAAGCCACCCTCGGTATGCCAATAAATGAGGTGTAACCTAAAACGCTGTGGAGTGCTTTTCCAAAAGCTGACCTTTTGTATGAAAAAAATTTCAACACGACAGCTTCGTCGTGGGAAAAGCACCTCCTTGGTGTAAGGAAGGAGGGAGCCGCTGGGGAAAGGGGCCGTCAGACCAGGAATATCCAGAGGTTAAACAGATGGCGCAGCGTTTGGCGACAATTTCGAAGGGGGAATCATATACTGGGGCACACTGGAGTGCTTTAATTATCTCAGTGGTGCCGGATTTAACTATTGTGATCTTGTTCAATATTGTGGCAAAATGGAACCCACTGCGGGTGATTCAAATGTGTGAACAGAACTATATGTCCCAAGATTCTAATCTACTGAGCTGACACACCTACAGCTGACACTACTAAAGACAGCTGAGGTAAAGGACTGTGAATAGTTAATAATACCGAATTGCCGGAGCCCAGGATGAAGGAGCAGACAGCTCAGAAACGCGTTGGCAAGCAAGTTTAAATACGGATGTGAAGCCACCCTCGGTATGCCAATAAATGAAGTGTAACCTGAAACGCTGTGGAGTGCTTTTCCAAAAGCTGAGCTTTCGTATAAAAAAAATTTTCAACACAACAGCTTCATCGTGGGAAAAGCACCACCTTGGTGTAAGGAAGGAGGGAGCCGCTGGAGAAAGGGGCCGTCAGACCAGGACTATCCAGAGGTTAAACAGACGGTGCAGCGTTTGGCGACAATCTCAAAGGTGGAATCATATACTGGGCACACTGGAGTGCGTTAATTATCACAGTGGTGCCGGATTCAACTACTGTGATCTTGTTTAATATTGCGGCAAAACGGAACCCACTGTGGGTGTTTCAAATGTGTGAACAGAACTAAATGTCCCAAGATTCTAAGCTACTAAGCTGACACACCTACAGCTGACACTACTAAAGACAGCTGACGTAAAGGACTGTGAACAGTTAATAATACCAAATTGCCAGAGCCCAGGACGAAGGAGCAGACAGCTCAGAAACGCGTTGGCAAGCAAGTTTAAATACGGATGTGAAGCCACCCTCGGTATGCCAATAAATGAGGTGTAACCTGAAACGCTGTGGAGTGCTTTTCCAAAAACTTAGCTTTTGTATAAAAAAATATCGACACGACAGCTTCGTCGTGGGAAAAGCACCACCATGGTGTAAGGAAGGAGGGAGCCGCTTGAGAAAGGGGCCGTCAGCCCAGGACTATCGAGAGGTTAAACAGACGACGCAGTGTTTGGCGACAATTTCAAAGGTGAAATCATATACTGGGGCACACTGGAGTGTGTTAATCATCACAGTGGTGCCGGATTCAACTACTGTGATCTTGTTCAATATTGCGGCAAAATGGAACCCACTGTGGGTGTTTCAAATGTGTGAACAGAACTACACGTCCCAAGATTCCAAGCTACTAAGCTGACACACCTACAGCTGACACTACTAAAGTAAGATGAGGTAAAGGACTGTGAACAGTTAATAATACCGAATTGCCGGAGCCCAGGATGAAGGAGCAGACAGCTCAGAAATGCGTTGGCAAGCAAGTTTAAATACGGATGTGAAGCCACCCTCGGTATGCCAATAAATGAGGTGTAACCCGAAACGCTGTGGAGTGCTTTTCCAAAAGCTGAGCTTTCGTATAAAAAGCCCGGCATGCAATAATGGACACCCGCTAACAATTACTCCCCTCTTCTACTCCACAGAAGAAGAAGACTGAGTATGCCAAAATCCAATGCAGCATGAAAGTGTTTTATTTACATATAAAAGCAATTGGCAGGTCGTCATGGACCTACGCATTTCGGTTCTAACAAGAGGAGCCTTGGAAGGTGCATTTCTCGCACATGCCTTTATCAATGCTTGTGCTTGGTGAAAGAAATATATTAAAAAATTTCTTTAAAGCTCTCATGAAGTATTCCCATAGGAGGGACCCCGCAAGTGCCCGTTATTTCCTTTTGGACTGTGATTATATATATATATATATATATATATATATATATATATATTCACTGAAAAAACCATAGGTTATAGACCATATATAGTTAGGAATTAGCATTTAGAAAACCTTATTTTACTCACACAAAACCATTGAAATTCCATATATAGTTAGTTGCACTAACTATATATCGCGCACCCGCAATCCACTGCTGATGATGTCACATATTACATCATTCATGACATGGTCAGTGACATCACTGATGACATCACTGATGACAACATCCAGTGATTATGTGTTTCTGTAAAGTTTAAATATGTTTTACATATTGAAGAATGAGTGGATGTATAAGTGTCTGAATGAAGGTTTTAGTAGGTGCGTGATTGACTGTATGAGTGAGTGATTAAATGCGTCTTACTGAATGCACGGGTTAGTGACTAAACTGTCTTAATTTGTGCATCATTATGTCTGTTGTGATGTAAACTGCTGCATGTGTTGATCATTAGCTATACGAGAGGCTATATGTGTTATTAATTGGTTGCCCAAGTATTTCTATGGGAGATTGAGTTTGTGTGGGGGTGGCTGGAAGGTGTGTGACTCTGTGCATAGATGTGTGAGCAGTTTATTCACTAGGTGTATGAGTTCAAGAGTGCATGTGGAAACAGCTACATGGGCAGTTGACTGTGTGCATGAGTGTATTGATGAGTGAATGGATATCTCAATGCTACATGTCATAGTAAGTACATATGTAAAACACAGTACATGTGAGAGTTGGCATATATAAATAACTGTGCATGAGAGCCACTGAGTGAGTGGTTGTATCGATCATTGTGAACTTGTATCAGGGATTGTATAAGAGAGTAAATATGTGTTAGTATATGTTTCAATAAGTAAGGTGTGTATAACTGTATAGTTGAAGAAATGGAGGTGAGATTGTTTCTTTGCATGACTGACTGGGTGTGTGAGTAACTCCATGGATGAGTGGCAGTGTGTGAGTGTCTGTATACACTGAGTGTATCTAAGGTTATATTAGAGTCTGAAGAAGTTTATCGTATTAGCACAAGAATGATGCCAAATGAGACGTCATCAGTGATGTCATCAGTGATGTCATTTGAGATGTCATCAGTGATGTCATCAGGGATGTCACTGACCATGTCATGAATGATGTAATATGTGACATCATCAGCAGTGGATTGCGGGTGCGCGATATATAGTTAGTGCAACTAACTATATATGGAATTTCAATGGTTTTGTGTGAGTAAAATAAGGTTTTCTAAATGCTAATTCCTAACTATATATGGTCTATAACCTATGGTTTTTTCAGTGAATTTTCAAGGTTTTGTAAATGCTAATTCCTAACTATATATGGTCTATAACCTATGGTTTTTTCTGTGAATTTCATTGGTTTTTTAACAGCTAATATCTGTAGCTGTAAAATGTATTCTTCTTTAAATCCAAAAATATATTTTATATGTTTATGAATAATTTTTTTTTTAAATATTTTTTTTTCTTCGTTCCCGCTTCGCGAATCGGGAAGCTTCCCGTTAGCTGACCTTGATGCCGCGAAATAGACCGCGAGCCGGTAAACGTTTCTTTACCGCAAGTGCCGCGTTAGAAAACAACATCGTGACGCCTCCCGTCCGCATGACGTTTCACGTTGTCGCGTGATACGTCATATGACGTGCTACGTTAGCGAACTGGTACGCGAAGCGAGTCGCAAAGCGCAGGTTTCTGGAAGCAAACCGGGAGGCCCTGCAAAGCGCTTAACGTAAACACAGCAAGTCATGTGACTTGGTAATAACACTTTTCATTGGTTCATTTCACTTTTGGTTTCCTAATGATGTAAGACTAGGTCATATAATCTAAAATGAACACTTTTGATTGGTTGAGAACTCTTGTTTTTCCCAAATGATGAAAATCCCTCCTTCTTTCCTCACTCTGACTTTCATCATTGTGAGAGAAAGACCCTTTGTGATCACTGAGCAATGGCTTCTTTAGTAGCTTCAGCTGGTGCTTCCCCACCACCTCCACCACATCCAAGGAAGAGTGGACCACCTGCTCAAGTTCTAATTCAACAAGAAGAAGAAGAAGAGGAACAGGAGGACGAGCACGAAGAGAGGCAGTTTTTGCCTGAGCAGCCCAGGACGTCTCACCGGAAAGAAAACTTCATTTGGCAATTTTTTAAAATTCCCAAAGGTCAGAAAAAAGTAAATGCAAGATACGTAACTTGCCTTATATGTCAAGATAGACTGTCCAGAGGGACCGACAAAAAATACAGTTTCGGAAACTACACAATGCATCGCCATATGACTAGGTGGCATCCTAACAACTACAGTGCTGCACAGTTTCGGAACGACCTAGATAATCTCCCTATTATGGCCAGAAGATCTGTTGTACCGGAAGTAACGGGACCAGAGGGCAGGGAGATGGTGCCAAATATACAAATGAGATTTGGTGATGTAAAACACATCTGCGCATTTTGCGATGGATTCATTTCCTACGGAGAAAAAAGCATCACTCTGATCAACAGAGCTATTGACTATCATATGCAAGTTTGTCCGAAACGCCCAAAATAATAAATACTTCTTTTTTTTGTTTTGTTGCTCCTGTTGAGCCCTTTACAATGAATCGTTTTCATTGCCCCCTCCAAGAAAAACCCAAAAAAATATAAAACTGTTCCGAAAAATTCAAAAACAGTAAAAAAATGTTCAGAAAAATAAAAAAAAAAGTTCTTTTCAGAACTACCTCCCCGTTATTAAAAAATTGGTACAATATTTGGAATTGTGCCAACCTCTATTTCTCTTAGTTCGCTTCCTAGTTCGCTCGCTGGTACGCGAACCGGAAGCGAACCAAAAACAGTAAGTATAAGGGAAGGAAACAGACACTTATGTTAAAAGAAACACAGCTATAAGGGAGTAAACTAGAGATACCATTACCCGTAATCCACTGCTGATGATGTCACATATTACATCATTCATGACATGCTCAGTGACATCATCAGCAGAGGATTGCGGGTTTTTTGGCAACATGCCTTATCCACGGTTTAATAACGCTGCCTTTTGCTTTATATAAGTTTTCAAATTGTATGAAATATATACCAATAGGTCGTTATGAACCTTTAGGTAGTGCTTTTCTTCATGAGGTCTGGTCGCTTCCATACACATACAGATGTTTCAAAGATGATCAAGAAGTTTATCTGAATGGAGAGGAATGCACTGAGACGCCAGATCATTCACTAATGTGTAGGCACATACAGTTACACGGTTCATGCAACAAACACCGACCAAATATGGCTTGCGTGTTGCAAGGCACGCCAGTTCCTGCTATCATCCCCACGTTCAAGTTGTTGGAAAATGGTAGTTATTTGATGCTCAATAATGAAGATTGTTCTGAGTTAATTAAAAGTATTCCTTTTATCGTAACAGTAAGTGAACGGGTTATTTGCTGCAGAAATGTTCTATTTCCTCCCACACATGAACATAGGGAGTTTTCAATCTGGCCACAAATACCAACCTTGGGACACGTTTCAACGGCATGGCAAGAATAAGAGCTCTTTTGTCTCAGAGAGAGGTGGCCTTGAGTTCGGCCCGTGAAACTTTCGTACTTCACATAGCGAACACCCATACAGAGGTGCACACCCTTTTCAATTAAGATTTGCCTTTCAATTTCAGCAACATGTTTCCGACTATCTTTAACGCATCCTCCACAAAGTCCCTGGCACACTTTTTTAAAGTTGTTACCAGTGGTCTCGTGACTTCATTTGAGAAAATCTTTGGAGTCATCCCTGCTTCCTTTCATTGTATTTTCTGCACTCTGGTTCGTAGATTGGCATTTTTACTTGCATTACCAGCGGACGCTCTTGTGCTTTTTTACATTTTTAAATATGGATGTCCCTCCTATGCAACCTCCGACCCTGCAGCTGCTGACACTGTTCCGCAATCGCATGCTAGAATATTATGGCACAATGCCGTTGGCGATATTAAGCACGGCATATGGATTATCTTTTCGGTTCTCCTACTTCACCTGTGTCCAGCCTGTATTTCACTGCCTGACCTGTGATTTCGATTGGGCCATTGATTTGTGTCTCTGCGGACCGGTTTCTCCTGACGTCGACTTTAATCAGCTGATGACTCCTATCATTACTCACGAGTTGGTTTGTCCTGGCGAAAGGATTATGGCTGTGGCATTGATGCATGGACTACTTGGTCCCTGGAATTTACTGGCGGCAGCACAGTCTTTCTTGGAACAGAGCTTTCTTGAAAACCCACCGAGCTGTCCTCTGATGGTGATAGAGGATCCGGTGCTGGGAGAGCACGTATGTTCTTTTCCGCTTTTAAATTGGATGGCTGAACTGTTTTCGGATGAAGACGGTGACTTCCTATTGGAGGCTGTTGCAGCTTATTTTGCATACACAGTTATGTCATAGACCTTTTTCATGTTTGATATGCTGAGTACTAGCATTTCATTGACAATTCATTGACTTATTTGTCAAGTTTTTATTATTTACCTTGCCTATTGGCTTAAGACTCGATAAAGTACTTGGCTGTTTTATTTTTCTTTAGCATTAAATTTTCCTAGTTTTTAATGCTTTACCTTGCGGACCGTCCACATATAAACTTGCAATCTGCTCTCATGAGATGGCACTTCTATTATCTTATTCAGTTCGTTTCCGGATCATGAGGAGGTGTCATCTAGGTCCTGGATATCTTTACACCGTGTTAAGTTAGCATGGGCTCATTACCGGTTTAAACGCCATTTTTCCTTTTTTGCAACTTCTGCACACGACACTTAGTTGTTGCTTTAGCTTTCCACCTAGTAGTTCATCGTGGTTTACATGAGAATAATATGTTATTGGTCTACTATCTGCTTTACTTGTTAAACTATATCTGTACAGCGAGTGCTAAAGTTTCAAGAACAACACGATACAGAATTGTTATGAGGTCTGATCTCCACGACTTCATACTCATAACATAAGTGCAACTTCTGCCAATTCTGGGCATGAGGCGGGTTTTATATTGCTTTGCCGAACACACATACACAACAGTTGATGCGGTTCACATGAAGAGAGAGCTGGTGTATGCTGATGTGATTCCTTCAAATCTAAGACACTAAAGTATGGGCACGCCCTAAACCAACACAAAGAGACCTTCTTAGCAAATAATATAATATGTGTATTAGGGAGGGTGAGATATAAGCAGCCGCGGGCCGTGGAGGGAGTTACGATGGGGCAGGGAGGCGGGGAGGGGGAGAAGCAGGGTGGAGCCCTCTCTACCTTGCCCCTCCCCCTCCCCGCCTCCCTGCCCCACCGTAACTCCCTCCACGGCCCGCGGCTGCTTATAAGTGTTGCTAACTCTTATTCATTTACAGCATGTTAACATACTGTCACCATTCGCTTTTTATGTACTAGTAACTATGCTGGTAATTTTGCTACTGATAATATGTGTACTTGTATTCTCCACCCTGCTTCTCCCCCTCCCCGCCTCCCTGCCTCACCGTAACTCCCTCCACGGCCCGCGGCTGCTTATAAGTGTTGCTAACTCTTATTCATTTACAGCATGTTAACATACTATCACCATTCACTTTTTATGTACTAGTAACTATGCTGGTAATTTTGCTACTGATAATATGTGTACTTTTATTATCTAAGGTACTACGCCTGAGAAGACGGCATTAGTAAATAAACATTTCAAATACACATCTGTTCTTCTTAACTCCATGTTCTGGTTTCTAAGAAATCTATAACGACCGACTGTTCATGAGTTCCACGTATCCTGAGGTACTATAAGTTCATATTCTGGATTGTCTAAACATTGAGAGTTTGTTATATCCAATGTGACACTGTACCTAGCTTGCTAAGGAGTTTTTGATTACTAACGTGAGTTTTGGGACACCCTAATTCGCCGAGGTTCCAATCCTCTGTCCACAGTTCTGTGTGAGAACAGAAACCCTGCGACAGGGGCACCCCCGACCCTTGCTGGAGCTTCATCACACTTGCGATACAACTCCAGCAATGCATTCGCCGAGGTTCCAATCCTCTGTCCACAGTTCTGTGTGAGAACAGAAACCCTGCGACAGGGGCACCCCCGACCCTTGCTGGAGCTTCATCACACTTGCGATACAACTCCAGCAATGCGCCACCTTTACGGCACAGATACATCACGCATCTGTGCTGTTTTTGCCCCATGATGCGCCGCATTGTAAATGCAGCACACCATAGGTGACGGAACAGCGGCACAAAATGACTAACACATCCCTGGTGATGCGCCAGTCATCATAAATGTATCCCTATGCTTCTTATCTTGTTAGAGATGAACCGCCATATGTATCATCAAAGTTATTTGCATTTCCTAAATAGCGAACTTTAAGGAATAAATAGCGATTCTTTACCATTCCTAGTTTGCGATGAGCTATTTGCTAATTAGCCGAATGTAGCCCAATGAAGCCCAATGTAGCCCAATGTAGCCCAAAGATGGCCGCCAGACACACAAAAAAACAAATGTAGCCCAAATATCAGCCAGATGTAGCCCAACTATAGCCCAGTGACAGAATGACCAATCAGCTTCGCAAACCTCCGTTACGCGAAGCGGAGCGCTGTTACAGATATATATCTTTTTTTGAACGTTAATTTCTCAAAATCCACTGGAGCACATATATTGAGACCTAGCAAAGGCACATCGGGCTACCAGTCCCTAATATTTTGCCAAGTTTCGTGCAAATCCATTCAGCCGTTCAATTATTATTATTATTATTTTTTTTTGCCCCGCGGGGCCCTTTTAAAACCTCCACATCAAACCTAGGGGGTCAGCGAGGATCTACTATGCCCCCTTATAGTTATTTCCCCCTTTGTTTTGACCTCCTCTTGTCTCTCGATCCTACCGAGAGACAAGATGGCGGCCGCTACGGACTGTTTGGAATGTTGACAGACGCCGGAGAACCAATCAGCTTCGCTTCACAAAGCTCCGTTGCGCGAAAGGTCCGCGAACCAGTGCGCTGCCCGGTCCGCTGTTACAGATATATATCTTTTTTTAAACGTTAATTTCTCAAAATCCACTGGAGCACATATATTGAGACCTACAAAAGGCACATCGGGCTACCAGTCCCTACAATTTTGCCAAGTTTCGTGCAAATCCATTCAGCCGTTCGGGCTAAAAGTGAGGCCAACCGCCCTATGGAAAACTCAATGTTAAAAACACGTTTTGGGACCCCCCTTTTTTCTCGGCCCCCACTGGACGAACCCCCCCCAAATTTTCAAGGGCTGCTCAGAAACAAAATGTGCCATTTTCCTGAAAATTTCAGCCAATTCCGTCCACAAACGCCAAAGTTATTAGACATAGAATTTTCAAAAAACCCATAGAGAAAAAATCCTAACTATATATACCTACTGGCGACCGCCAGTAGGTAATATATATATATATATATATATATATATATATCTTAATCCAGGCCGTAGTTCTCGAAGTAGCGCTACGTGAAGTGCACTTCGCACTACGCGAGCTGCGCGTAACACTACGCGAACTACGTAGTACCCTGTTCGCCATGATAAATGAGGTGTAACCTAAAACGCTGTGGAGTGCTTTTCCAAAAGCTGACCTTTTGTATAAGGCCGATTTCAAACTCAGCACCACATTATCGCAGACTTATGTCTTTATCGACTAGTGGTTTCCATCAACACTGCAGACAGCAGGGTTCACAACTTGAATTCAACTTTGGATCTAAATTTGTGTTCAGTATATGTGCTGAGAACTGCCTTCAATCTATTATGCAGCCAGTAGAGTTTACAACTTGATACCAGTTGAATGTAGCTTTGCATCAACACTACGGATTGCATTGAATCCAGCCTTGCTTTATTTAAGGCAGAGACAATTGTACTGTGTCCTCAGATTCTGTTGACTGTGACAAAATAGCATTCATCGATCTTTGTGTCGACTACTGCCTTCAATCTACACTGCGTACAACAGGATTCACAACTTGAATTCAGCTTTGCATCAACACTACAGACAGCATTGAATCCAGCCTTGCTTTATTTAAGGCAAAGACAATTGTACTGTGTCCTCAGATTCTGTTCCCTGTGACAAAATAGCATTCATCAATCTTTGTGTCGATTACTGCCTTCAATCTACCCTGTATACAACAGGGTTCACAACTTGAATTCAGCTTTGCATCTACACTACGGACAGAATTGAATCCAGCCTTGCTTTATTTAAGGGAGAGACAATTGTACTGTGTCCTCAAATTCTGTTAACTGTGACAAAATAGCATTCATCGGTCTTTGTGTCGACTACTGCCTCAAATCTACACTGCGTACAACAGGGTTCACAACTTGAATTCAGCTTTCCATCTACAATACGGACAGCATTCAAGATATCCTTGATTTATGTAAGGCAAAGATTATTTTGTTAAAGGATGCCACAAAAACATTCCTCAATGACTGTAGTGAGTTCTGTTTTCAAATGTACACTGCGATCAAAAGAGTTTACCGCTTGATACCAGTGACACATAAGCACTACAGACAACATAAAATTCAGTCTCGATTTATTTAAGGCAGAAAAATAGTACTGTGTCGTCAGATTTTGTTAAAGTATGTAACAAAAAAAGCATTCCTCGATTTCTGTGTCAACTACAGCCTTCGATGTACTCTGTGGACAGCAGGGTTCACAACTTGAAGTCACCTTTGCATGTATACTACGGACAATAAGGAATTCAAACTTGATTAATTTAATGCAGAGAAAATTGTATTGTATGTGTTCAGATTTTTTCAGATAGAATGACGAGTGTACGTCACGCATTCCAGTAGACAAGAGACATTATATCACTGCAACCCCCCCCCCCGAACCACGAATCATCACAGGGTATACACACGCTGACTTCTTTCGGTATCACTAAATCACTGCATCACAAGTCATTTCCCTGCAGCCTTTATTAAAGCAGAATTCACTAGGCAAAAAACATTGTTCCCAGTACAGCCCCCCTGCATTATGCATTATCGCAGGGTACGTACAAGCTCAGTGCCAAAGATACTACTAACTCAGTGCACTATAAATCATGGGAAAGAAGAGTGAACAGTTTTATGTCAGAAATGAGAAATACTATCACTTGTAAGTGGAATTCATGCAGAATCCAATCGACAAAAGACATTATTCCAATTACTGTGCCCTCCTCCCCCAGACCACGCATCATTGCAGAGCATGTACACGCTAAGCACCAAAATACTAGTAACTCAGTGCACCAAAAATAATTCTCACGTGGCCTTACTAAGGCACCATTCACAAGACAAAAAACATTACTATCAGTACAGCCTGCCCGGACCAAGCATCATCGCAGGCTCCACAGAACCTTCTTGTTTTAGGTACCACTAACTCAGTACAAACCAAACTAAGTATAACACCTATCAAACCCTACACAATATCCCTTTATTATGCTTCCTTGAAAAACTTATTTTATATCACTTAATCATTTAGTTGAATAATAAAATGCACACTGCATACATGTTTGATCTTCCACTTCCACTATGATTGCTGATGATGCACTCCACCCTAAGATCTACACTGCGGACAGCAGGGTATACAACTTGAATTCACCTTTGCATCTACACTATAGACAGTAGGAAATTCAACCTTGATTTATTTAATGCAGAGACAATTATACTGTATGTATTCAGATTTTGTTAAAACAAGTGGAAAAAACATTGTTCTATAACTGTACTGACTACTAGCTTCTATGTACACTGTGCACAGTAGGGTTCTCAACTTGAATTTACCTTTTCATCTACACTACAGACAGCATTAAATTCTGCCTCGATTTATTTAAAGCAGAGAAAGAAAAAGTGTTGCTGAACTGCTAGTATGTGCAAGCACCTTCAATAGCTGCATCATGTGAACTATGATAACAAACAATGTACAAGATTGCGCCAAAATGTACCTACACCACCAGCGATAACAAGTACCTCTGTGGTATCACCTTCAACATCGCCACCAGACATACGTCCCCAATTTGTAAAAGGTACAATGCACTGCAAGAAGAGGAATCATTTAATTTGTTATGTTGTTATGAGGAGCAATCAGTACACCTAGTTTTCACAGCAATTGATAACCATTGATGCTAGGTTTCCCCCCCCCCCCTCAAAGTTCATATACTCCAGTATGCAACAGTGAATGATTTCAGTGCAACCCGTTCAGATCATGCATCATAGCACACGATAAACACCAGATGTACCACTAACTCAGTACACCGTAAATAATCGCCACGTGCCCTTGTTAAGGCAAAATTCAATAGTCAAAACACATTTTTACTAGTGCGGTCTGCCTGGACCATGCATCATCGCAGTCTCCACACAAACCGCCCCTACCTCAGCCCACCACAACTCATAAACTCTTTACGATAGAATCTTCTGTGTATTATTTGACATACAATGCTCCTACCTTTGTGCAGCAGAAGTCATAAACCGTTTATGACTAAATATCTGTATATGATATCATGATTACTATTCTACTTCTTACCAACAACAACGTAATAAAATGAAGTCGAGCGCACGTGCCCGTACCCACTTCAACTATCTATCTGTTTCTGTGTTTATATTGTGTTTGTAAAATGCTGCTCCTCCACCCTACCACATTAAATTGTGCTATAAATAGCGTATGCAACCATCTTACCTTTGACAGTAAGTGTGGCTATTCCTCCTTTTTACATTTTTTTTAGCATATTTGTATAGCGCAAAATCAACCCAAAACGAATACATGTTCAGGCACATGTACATTACATCATTACTCTACAATAACAGGATGTGGACGCAACTCCGAGGCTCGAACACTGATTTCCACCACCAAGTTCTACAGTGTACCTGAATAACCACATACGTATATATATATATTAGCTGCCCTGCATGTACCAAAACCTGCAACTTAAACCTTTCACAGCCCTGTATTACTACAGCTACAACACTCCACTGAACGTACAACAAACATTCATAATCGCAGAAATGGGTCATGTCCACCAGCTTTTATGTGTGCAACTATGAACGAATATAGAGTCAGTAATACCCCGTACCTTCCATGTTGGCCAAGTTGTGGGACTTTACAGATATAATGAATCATTTCTTTTTAAGACCCGGGTGACGTCAGCACTACAAAACGGACACCTGAATCACTTTATTTCTCATATAGCTCACGATGGGACCATGCCCATAGCTCCGGAATCATGGTTCAGAGCCTCGCGTAGCACTGGCATAGGTCAGGCCAGCCCACTCCACTTACACTTCCAGGAAAATATAACAACGAAACATTGCCCAGATTTAATTGTAGTGATTTCTTAGTTCCAGGTTTAGTTGTCAGAACGGCACATACACACTCCTGGCCGGTATACACCCACACCACACCCATCCAGCACCTGCGTCACAAAACACGTGACCCTACCAATAAAAAAGACAGGGCGCACGTGCTCTACGCCATTTTAGAGTTGCTCCCATCCCAAGCGCTGTGATGGCCCATCCTAGTGATTCAAATGCTTCATGTAGACCCGAACCACCAAGTAGGGGGGTCCACCACTATGTGTGTGGCCACTTTGGTCACTGAGTTAGTGGTATCAGAAGCACTGAGTGGGTGAGGAACCTGCGATGATGATGAGAGCACAAGTATGTCATTAGCCATACCGATATCAAGACTCAGCAACATATATGAGACTTCTTAGAGGCAGTTCGGGACTACATGATGCAGAAGGTGTCCTGTCCACGAGAAGATGAGTAGTAAGACCTGGGTGTGCATCGGAGGGAGTCGATGGGCTGCAGCAGACTGGATAAAAAAAAGCGACGCAGCGATTTAGACAAACGCAGTCCTATATAGTGTATCAAATTACATGTAATTTATTTTTTCCAATAGCAGGAACGTTTTTATAATTGCTCAAACGTCCGGAATGTAAACTATACAAATAGTTCTTTTAAATGTGAGAGGGAACGTGTGTAAAAGACCGATGTTATTCAACACCACATTAAGATAGTAACAATTACCAAACATAACATCTTTCTTTTACTATCTTTTAGATGTAGAGCTTCAGGGAGCATTATGTCCCAGGACGTGGTGAAAAACGCACTGGTGACAGAAAGTTGACCTGCGAATATTCTTTGCAGTCACTCTCTCACTCCCTCTCTCTTTGATAAAAAAAATTAAACACACTGTTAACTTCCTTTTTATCTTACAGGTTGTGTTTCACAAATTGGCGTCCCCCAACACCTCTAAAACTCAACGTTTCAGGATTCTGCGATGATGTGTGGCCATAGTAACAACGTTTGAAAAGGCTGCTACGACACATGGTGTACCCTCTTTGAATCACGCCAATGGCACAAGGTGAGCAAAAAAGCTTCTTTCCGAAACAACGACAAGTCATCTGTGAAAGGAGAGAGTGGGTAGTGTGCAGCAGCTTCACTGCGTAGCAATATACCATTACCTCTGAGTAGTGACAATAGATAGATTACAACAGTCTGAGAGGCAAATCTACAAGCCCCTTATGCCACTTTTGTATGTACTATACTATGACTAACTCTATATACTATATTTCAGATCACTAAACTGGAGGGTGCACTATGAACATGCACATGCTTGGACATACAACCAAGGCAAAAGGTGAGCTACGAGTATTTTCTCCACAATTTACTGCTCCATCTATAACTTTAACTCTCTCACAGTTTTAATGTCATTTTCTCTCTCTTTCTCTCTCTCCCTCTCACATCATTTCCCTTTCTCTTTTAAAGATATGGACGCTGTTGTCCACTCTGAAGTGACCAACCAAAGCTGAGTTCAACTTGTGAACTCTGTTAGCCACAGTGTTTACACAAGGTAAGAAGAGCGACCTAGATATACAATGCCTCCAATTAAATGCATAAGAAATGAAAGACCTTATTTACATGCCCCTTGCGCCACTTTTGCGTCACTTTCAACATGAGAAAAGGAACACAAAACTGGCGCAAGAGTCTTGTAAATAAGCCCTAAAAAATATTGTCCTGCATATTGACTTGATCGCTCACCTACTTATGTCTCATTTCTGAATCATTTTAAAGACCTGTGGATCTGTAATGTAAATCTGACGCAGTAGGCTCTTCCATACAGACACCGCTTGAACGCAAGCCTTTAAGACAAGTGAAATGTATCAGGCACACTGCACACATTAAAAGAAGGAAATACCTTCAACTGTTAATTTGACTTGTGATGTTTGACCTCATTTACTCACATCGATCTAATTTTAAACACTAATTTTCTTTTTTGTTCTGCAGATTACCTACCGTACTTCTATTGGACTTCATATCACAATTTGCTTATTATATTGTTTTATTAAAGTTATGTTTCTAGTTATTTATTGTATTGTTATCTTTAAGTTACGTTTCCAGTTATTTATTGTTTTAATAAAAGTTAATTAAAAAAAATATATACGTCTTTTTTTTGGGAGGGGTAAGCGGTCCCTAATAGAAATGATATTTATAATTTGAAGTATAATTCTGAGGCTAACTCTTTACCAGATCTTTACCAGAGTCTATATCTACGACTAACAGTTCCTATGCAAAAGTTTAAAAACTCCAGCACAGTAACTTTTTTCCATTACCAACATGTGGTGAACTTCTAACTTCTGTGCTCATTTAATTGTTCCATAAACTGTTACTATGGTAACGGTATTCAGACAAAATATCGAAATTAAAATATCGATATACAATAATATCGATGTTTTAATATCGATGGTATAGTATATCGATGTGCCATAATATCGACAGACAGAATATCGAGATTAAGGTATGTATGTTAGTAATATCGAAATTTTGTTGTTTAGTTTTATGTATTTTATTTTGTTGTTTATATGTTTGCTAAATATGTTTAGAAATGTATGTTTGAAAATTAGTAATTTTGTTAACATTTTGCGTTTTAGTATTAGAGCGGGTTGTGGGTTTATAGGGGAATAGGGTGGGAAGTAATTTAATAATAATTAATTAATTAATATATGTTTGTAAATATTTTTAATTAATAATTAATTGGTAATTAATAATATTAATTAGTTAATTAATTAATATATGTTTGTAAATATTTTATATAATAACTAATTGGTAATTAATTAATATTAATTAGTTAATTAATTAATATATTTTTGTACATATTTTTAATTAATAATTAATTGGTAATTAATTAATATTAATTAGTTAATTAATTAATATAATGTTGTACAGATTTTTAATTAATAATTAATTGGTAATTAATTAATATTAATTAGTTAATTACATTAATTAGAGTAATTTTTTAATATATATAATTTTTTGTTATTGTTAATTAATTATTTGGGAAAAATTAATATTAATTAGTAAATTAAATTAATTATAGGTAATGTGCTAATATATTTACTTTATTGTTATTGTTAATTAATAATTAATTGGTAATTAAATAATGTTAATTAATTTTGGGTAAAGGAGTATTTTTAGGGTTCAGGGTCAGTTTTCAGTTCTTGGGTAAAGGGGTATTTTTTGGGTTCAGGGTCAGTTTTCAGTTTTTGGGTAAAGGGGTATTTTTAGGGTTCAGGGTCAGTTTTCAGTTTTTGGGTAAAGGGGTATTTGTAGGGTTCAGGGTCAGTTTTCAGTTTTTGGGTAAAGGGGTATTTTTAGGGTTCAGGGTCAGTTTTCAGTTTTTGGGTAAAGGGGTATTTTTAGGGTTCAGGGTCAGTTTTCAAGGGGTATTTTTAGGGTTCAGGGTCAGTTTTCAGTTTTTGGGTAAAGGGGTATTTTTAGGGTTCAGGGTCAGTTTTCAGTTTTTGGGTAAAGGGGTATTTTTAGGGTTCAGGGTCAGTTTTCAGTTTTTGGGTAAAGGGGTATTTTTAGGGTTCAGGGTCAGTTTTGGGTTTTTGGGGTACAGGGGTATTTTTAGGGTTCAGGGTCAGTTTTGGGTTTTTGGGGTACAGGCGTACAGGGTAAAAATAAAATAAATTTATATTTAATTTAAATCAATTAAGTGAAATTAAAAAAAATAAAATTACATTAAATTATTACGTTTTTAATTTATTTTAAATGTATATGTATTACTTTTAATTTTTTAATTATGTTTTAATGTTTTTATTTAATATTTGTTAAATTATATGTATTTTAAAATTATTTTTACATTATTATTAATACATTTAAAAAAACGATATTTTTAATTTCGATATTTTTGTACTACAATATTATTTTTTCGATATTTTTGTACTTACCATTATGTAGATATAATTTCGATATTTTTGATTTCGATATTTTTGTGTCGATATTTTTGTATGTAGATATTCTGTCTGTCGATATTATGTCAGACATTCTATGGTAACAGGCAGAAAGCCGTTTGGAGGTAGAGTTGAAAGGTACTGGCTGTACAAAAAACTTTATATTAACCCTGGATCCTCTACACGACCAAAAAGGAAAGCAAAGTGAAACAAAACACTGTGTACCAGATTTACAACCCCCTTGCACCACTTTCGCGTCCAAGGCCCCCCTACAAAAATAGATGTGTGTGGGCCTAAACGACCCCCCTCAAGCCCCGGGAACCACCACCCTCGGAAATGTGTGTATTGTGAGAGACAGACTGCGTGACCCTATGCCTAGAGCCCTCGAGATCCCTGGAGACCACAACGCCCAACGGCCGGCTCATGCAGTGTTCCAGCGGGGCCTACCCCACGGACACTGCTGTTTGCTTTGAGAGGGCGGAAGTCTCACCGCTCCCACCCTCCCATAGCAGATTTAGTTTGCATTTTGAAAGACAGAGCAGAGAAATCTGTTCTCACGTTCAAAATAAAAAGCAGATTGCAGTTCCACATACAAGTTAGTATCTCCCCTTGCAAAAAGCAATGCCGACTCCCGAAGAACGCGGGAAGCGGGCGGGCCCGTGGGGGCATTGTACATCCCCTCACGGTCCCCAACATTTTTTATAAGACCCGGGGGATATGGTCCCCGAAAATATTAGAAATTACTGATGGGGCTATTTCTTTACGGTAAAATTACAAGTCGTGCACCCAGCGCAGCGCTCAGTGCGGCCCCCTGGTGTGCACGCGCTGGATGCATGACTCATAACCTTTTTGCCAAATTTGGTGTAATTCCGTTCAGCAGTTCTGTCTGTAGCTGTGTCTAAAGTTTCCTATGCGAAATTGCATGGGGAAAACACGTTTTGGGATCCCCCTTTTTTCTCGGCCCCCGCTTGACCAATCACCCCCAGACTTTCAGGGAAGGAGCGGAACTGAGCTGGCCGAAAGTTTGAAAAATTTCAAGAAGATTCATCAATCGATGCGAAATTCACGGAAAAAAACATAGGTTTCACACATGTTATAGTTAGCTGGACATTTCACTCATACAAAACCATTGAAATTCCCCTGTTAGAGTTAGTTCAGCTAACTATAACTTGCGCGCCCGCAATCCACTGCTGATGACATCACATATTACATCACTCATGACATGGTCAGTGACATCACTCATTAGCCCCCTGGCGCATACTGGAGGTTCCTGGTGGGCTACTTGGCACCCAGGGACCCCAGTATTCAAGGGGAATGGTGCAGGGAGGGGGCGTGGCCTCCTCCCCGATCCCGTGATTTAAAAAAAATTTTGGGGGCCTTTGGTTCTACCGAAGCACAAGATGGCCTCCAACACTTCCTGGTTTGGAGTGTTGACAGCCAGTTAGCATGCAGCTCGTGCTCGGAAGGGTACGCGTATAATCCTCGGACAGTACTTCCTCTATAAATATATCTATGATTTTACTTTTGATTTTCTCAGGAACTAATGAACGGATTTACACCATTTAACAAAAAGCGTCATCTGCGAACCAAACTAAAGGTCCATATGGAAAATTGCATGGGGAAAACACGTTTTGGGACCCCCCCTTTTTCTCGGCCCCCGCTTGACAAATCACCCTGAAACTTTCAGGATAGGAGCGGAGCGGAACACCCCATCTTCTTGGAGAATTTCGTGAAGATTCATCGACCGGTGTATATGTATATTAATATATAATAATTTGCATAGGAGTGGGTAGTGGTTAATGGAGGTAAGGGATTTTTAGGCTTGTGTATTGAAGGTCATTTTAGGGGTTGGGAGGTTCTCCCATTTGATGCACTTCTATTCTGTATGATTTAATTTATGAATATTGAAAATTGCATCTGTGATGTTAAGTGTAAAGATGGTGGCTAAAGAGAATTTGATGGTAACAATTAATAATTATACCAATTGTATCTCCGTTTTGAACAGAATACGGATGTATTGAAATTCCGTCTGTTCCTATATATTTAAAGATGGTGTTCAAAAAAGTTAAGAGTAAGTCCGGTGGCACTGTCAATGAATGTGTAATTGACATAAATACGGTAAAAACATGGCGGCCGCCGACATTGAAAAAGGCGCATTGCCGAAATGCATCTGTGTGCACAAGAGTCTGAAATAAAAGGATAATCCTCTCCCGTGAGTGCTGGTCTATGTACAGTGAGCAGTGATTATTACGCGAGAGTGCCCTCTCATGACCGAGCACCTGCTCATGAGTGTGGAAACTGTGGTGCAATATGGAGCGTAATATATATATATATATATTAATTTTTGCACAAATTGACATAAAGGAAAGTTTGGGGTGCAATAATCAAACAGAACCAGAGCACCACGAGATTCCAAGACTGAAGAAATAAATATGCATAGGTTTTAACCGACCACAACCATCATAGACTCGATCTGTCCACTTGGAGACGATGGTTTCCGCGAGACCATGATTTAGTCAGCAAGTGATTTTGGAATAATACACGTAATATTTAACCTTACGCCTAACCTTCTCAGATAATTTTCTTACAAGTAGTCAAAACCGTGTTACCTAACAACTAAACGACTACGCTAACTCCACACTGGGTAATGACATGTCACTTGACATATTATAGATTTCTCCAGGGTTGGTGTGCCTTAACATCTTGAACTAGAAGCCTGGAAAGCCCTCGCAATCACAGCTACTCCTATGCAAGCTGCACGATTTAATTCGTTTTTATAGCCCCGTTTTTGCCGATATATTTTGATTTTATTTTTTCACTTTTCCCCTGGTTTTATATTTAGGCCACTCGCAGACTTGCACCGCTGGCACCTTACCCCCACTCTAATTGGTGAGATCACCGCGTTATCGCGGGTCCCTGTCCACTGTTTCGTGGTGGTGGCCATCTTGGGAGGGGGACATTGCCGGCGCCGCGGTTAGCGCTCGAGTTGTCAGGCGCTCGGCGAGCATAAAGGCAGTCGCTTTGCAGGTGAGCAGCCTTAACATCTTGAACTAGAAGCCTGGAAAGCCCTCGCAATCACCGCTACTCCTATGCAAGCTGCACGATTTAATTCGTTTTAATAGCCCGGTTTTTGCCGATATATTTTGATTTTATTTTTTCACTTTTCCCCTGGTTTTATATTTAGGCCACTCGCAGACTTGCACCGCTGGCACCTTACCCCCACTCTAATTGGTGAGATCACCGCGTTATCGCGGGTCCCTGTCCACTGTTTCGTGGTGGTGGCCATCTTGGGAGGGGGACATTGCCGGCGCCGCGGTTAGCGCTCGAGTTGTCAGGCGCTCGGCGAACATAAAGGCAGCCATGCTGACGGGCAGCGTCATTACGCAGCGTCATCGCCGGAATGTCGCCGGAGTTTCGCCAGAGTCAAGCCAGTCTGTGCCCGTCCGGGCCCAGACGGGCATAGGGCATGTTACTCTGCTCAACTCTACTGCTTATATGGATCCTACTCTCAGGTACTCTAGGGATACCCTGTTGTCGCTACGTGCTTCCAGACATACTAATTGCAGCTATCAGTGGGTAGAAGGTACCCCGTTTACACAATGCCTCTTATGTTGTTCAGATAGCACCTGTAAGGACCGGACTCTGATCTCTATGGCTCTGCTTAACTGCAGGTCACTACCTTGTCACGCCACGGAAATTAATTCCCTGATTTTGGACCATAGTTTGGATGCCTTGTTCCTTACGGAAACTTGGCTTACCTCTTGTTCGGGACCTGATATTGTTAGGGCCCTCCCTTCGGGATACCTCATGTTTCATCTTGACAGGCCGGACGGGAGGGGGGGAGGAGTGGCTATTATGTATAGAGATAAATATGTATGCAAAGCGGTAGACTGCGGTATTAATAACTCTGAAGGCTGTCAATTTTCGCTACGCATATCTTCTACTATCTCAATCTCTGGTCTTCTTGTTTATTGGCCTCCCGTAACGCTGGGAAATTTCGTAGATTCCTTTATTGAGGCAGTGATACCACTGGCTGCCGCGTCCTCCAATTTTGTAGTTCTCGGAGACCTCAACTTACATTTTGATGATCCTTGTGATGTAGTGGCGCGAGACCTACAGGGTATGCTGAATGCACTTGATCTACACCTTGCCAATGTTGGTGTTACCCATAACAAGGGTCACCAGCTGGATGTTGCTTTTGCCAACTCAGTGAACCTGCGGGCTCTCCAGCCGCTGGCTCTCCCCTGGACGGACCATTACTTAGTCCCTCTTAGATGGCAGTTGGAGAAGTGGAGAGTTCCTGCACCTAGACGGTATACAGTGGAACGACTCTGGTCAAGGCTGCCAGTGGATATCTGGGCGGCAGAGTTAGTAAGAACCTGTCCTCCCCCTGTCACTGACCCCATTATTGCCGACCAGCATATGGGAAACTGACTGACTAACACCTTGGACTCTCTGATTCGAAAAAAGAGAAGGCCCATCAGGGAAAGAAGAGTTGGCTCCGCTCCTTGGTACACCCCCGAACTTAGGGGTCTCAGAACACCATGTAAAAGATTAGAACGTGCATGGAGGAGAGAGCGGACGGAAGAAAGTCGAGAAGATTATAAGATAGCAATGAGGAAGTATAAAGTCGCGTTGAAGGATGCCAAAAGGAATTTCTTCAGCGATAGGATAGAGAGGGCAAGTAACTCACCAGGGGAATCCTTTAAAAATTTTAAGGAACTCCTGAAGGCTCCGGTCCCCCCAGTTGTGCATGATAACCCTCAAGAAAAATGCGAAGAACTGGCTGACTTCTTTCACTCGAAAATAGAGAAGATTCTGTCCTCATTGCCTGCGTCCCCTCAGATCCCGGAGATGGACCTTAGCTCAGTATTATGTCCCGCTGAGCTGTCCTCCTTCGACCCTTTCTCGGAGGATGAGGTTATAAAAGTTCTGAAAGGGATGAAGAGTGGGTCTCCTAGCGACCCAGTGCCTATGAAATATCTCAAACTAGTGGCAAATACTTTGTCCACTCCGCTTAATGACCTTATTAACCTCTCACTCTCCCAGGGCATAGTGCCTCAGAGATGGAAAAAGGCAGTGGTAAAAGCACTTTTGAAAAAAACAGGATTAGACTCTTCTAATTTGACCAATTTTAGGCCTATTTCACTCCTGCCTGGCTTCTCAAAAGTCGCAGAAAAGTTGGTCAACCGTCAGCTCTCTTACCATCTAGAGTCCCATCATCTGTTGGGAGACTCCCAGACGGGCTTCCGCCCTGGTCAGGGGACGGACACAGCCTTACTGGCAGTAGTGGAGGAAGCAAGGAGCATTCTCGATACAGGGGGGTCAGTGGCAGTGATCCTCCTGGACTTGAGTGCTGCCTTTGACACCGTAAGTCATCAGGTGCTCCTCCAACGCCTGTCAGAGGTGGGTGTGACAGGGATGGCCTTGAAATGGCTTGAATCCTTCCTCTCCAATCGTGTTTATCAAGTTTGGGAAGGGGTAGAGCAGTCGACCTTGTTCCCTCTTCAATGTGGAGTCCCTCAGGGCTCATCTTTGAGCCCTACCTTATTTAATATTTATATGACTCCACTTGAAAGAGTGGTTGCCCCTTCAGGAGTGAAATGATACTCAGCTGGTGGTAGGCCTCACCCAGCTGGTGGAACAACCTGAAGTCTTTCATGACTGTCTCGCTAATGTCCATCGTTGGATGTCCCACTCTGCCCTTAAGCTCAACGGGGAGAAAACTGAGCTGATGCTGCTGGGCAAATCCAGTCCCTCAATTATCGCTGGCTGTTGGCCTCGGTCTCTGGGTGACCCACCATCTCCCAAGAAGGAGATCAAGACCTTGGGAGTTTAGTTGGAGGAGGATTTGTCCTTTAGGACCCACGCCAGGAAGACCGCGGGGGTGTGTTTTGGTCTGTTGCGGTCAGCTCGCAAGGTGCTACCACTGCTTCCTGATCCAGCTAGGAAGCTTCTGATTCGTGGTTTAATCTTGTCGAGGCTTGATTACGGGAATGCGCTGTTTCTTGGTGCTCCCGAAGCGACTTTTAAAACCCTTCAACAGGTACAGAATGCAGCCGCTAGAGTCTTGATGCAGGTTCCCAGAAGACACTCAGCTGCCCCTGCCCTGAAAACCCTTCACTGGCTCCCCGTTAAGGAGCGGGTGAAATTCAAAGCATTATGCACGGCCCATAAAATGTTGCATGGTAAGGGCACCTCTATCCTCTCCACTATGGCACGCCCCTACAAGCCCACACGCCCACTGCGTTCGGACCAGAGACATCTTCTGCAGTCGGCTAGATTAAAGAGAGCTCGCTCTGGGGGCAGGCGTTTCTCAGTGCAAGTGGCGGCACTGTGGGACTCCTTGCCCTTCAAGATCCGTTCAGAGCCCAAGATCTTACTCTTTAGGAAACTCCTGAAGACCCATTTGTTTCCAGTGTAGCGATTGAGCTGAGCTTTCTTCCCTTGCTCTGTACTGCGCCGGGATGCCCCTGGATAACTGAGCGTGTTATAAATTTTATATAATAATACATATGAGGATGTCAATATGGCTCGCAAGGTTAATCCTTTTACTGTTAGACATGTTCAGTATATACTTCTATTCAAAAACGGAGTCTCCTCTCTCCATGTTAAACACCCGCCTTTTGCTAAATGAATTATGTGTATGCAATGCATTGCAAATATCATGGCAGCAATCTGACTACAGGTGTATATTTAATTTAATTTAATTTAATTTATTTTATGCAATAAATATCGACCGGTTGGTTATATATTATTTTGTAAATAGAATATGCCACAGCAACTTATGTTATTCACAATAGATAAGGAGACCTATATCCTTTGAAAAGTGACATGACTCGAGAAAAATTAAAAAATGTAAATAACTCCTCTATGTTTGTTAGTGGTGTCATGACAACCTCACTATGGCAACGATTTCCAGTTGAAACCTATCAAGTGCTTACTTGAATGTATGTACATATAAACTAAAATATGTGATTGAGCAGATGAAGTGAACAAGGCGGGGGCTAACTACCGAAACGCGTCTGAGCAGCAACTGAGAATAAAATCTTACTTTGATTGTGAACTCACGGAGTCAACGCCTTTCTTAATGGAAAGTTTGAAATGGTATTGAATATATATTTTTTGATATTTTGGTATTGAATATATATAGATATATACATATATATATATATATATATATATATATTACCTACTGGCGGTCACCAGTGGGTAGTTGTAGTTAGGACTTATTTTCCATAGGAAATTCGCAACATTCTATTCCCAATAACTTTGGCGCCGATTGATGAATCTTTGCGAAGTTTTCAAAACTTAGGGCCCTCTCCAGTCCGCTCCTATCCTGAAAGTTTCGGGGTTATTCTTCCAGTGTGGGCCAAGAAAAAAGGGGGGTTCCAAAACTTGTTTTCCACATGCAATTTCCCATAGGAAACTTTAGACACAGCTACAGACAGAACTGCTGAGCGGAATTACACCAAATTTGGCAAAAAGGTAGCTCTTGTTTCAGAAAGAACCCTTTTGTTAAATTGTGTAAATCTGTTCAGTAGTTGCTGAGAAAATCTAAATTGAAAAACTTTTGATATCTATGGCCACGCAGGATCGTCACACCCTCCCGATCACAAGCTTTATGCTAATAGGCTGTCGACACTTCAAACCAGGAACTGTTGGCAGCCATCATGTTCCTTGGTAGAACCGAGGCACAAGAAATCAGTCAAACTAAGGTGCAAAACACAAAAAGGGGGCAGGGTAGAAACACCCTCACCCCCTAGGGCCAATTCCAATTTTTTTTTTTAAATCGGCAAAATACACACAGGGTGCGTGGATCCGGCCAAGATAAAAAAAAACAAAGCTGGGGCTCCTGCGCTTCATTAATAATTAGCTCCGGGGGGGGCGCTAGAGGACGCGCAAGCGGAATGGCTGCTTAGGCAAGTGGCTTCCGCGCCTTGGCAAATTATCCTTCACTTATCCCATGCCACAGGGTGACGAATCGCCAAATATACCCTTCGCATTCTGCAGGCAAGCATCGACTACACTCGTCCTGAGTTTGGAGCCGCTACGAGGTGCGGGGCCGAAGATACCGCTGAATCTATATTTACCGAGGATTGACCTGGTGCCAGCGAGAGGAGAGGGCCGGCTGCGACGCTCTACACGAGACCGAGGTCGGCCACGAGGGGCTGGGCCGCGTTTCCGGGCGGTCGCCCGAGGTCGGAAAAGACCTTGAGTGGGAGCCTGCGGCTGGGGGCGAAGTGCAATCACCCCATCGCCTAAGCTGGTCCCCCTCCCTCCCCCGCTGTTGCTGACTCCCGGAGTAGGGACCAGGGGTGAGCCACCTATTTACGCCCGGTGAGGCGCTGGGTGGCAGGACACTCGCCGAACGACTGAGGAGGCCACCAACGTACCGGACCTCTCGCTGAGGTGGGGGAGACCACGAGGTGACCGGAGCTGCTGGTGACACCCGCATTTTAGACCGCCTGAGCGGGGAGGGCTGCAGCGCTCGGCTCTTCTATGCGATGCCTGGACCCCACGCGAGGCACCGAGTAAGTTGCTGACCGATTGCATACCCCCTTTTTGGTCCCGCTGAAAGCAGAGCTGGTTCCCTCGTTCTGGCTGCCTCACATTAGCTCCCACTAGCGAGTTGTGTGACTTGACTCTGCCCACTACCTGATCACGACGGCCTTTATCCTGGACGCTGCCCTCCCTGTGCCAGGCTCCGGCGGCCATTACACCGACCTTTGGACTGCAGGGCTGCACTCAAGACCTGCTGAGGCCGCAAGACAACCTGCGCCTGCTCGTTGCCGCCCCCCTGGCTCTGGTACCCCATCAACGCTGGCATACCTGGGACCTCGAGGTGCGCCTGGGACCTGCGCCCTCCCCCAGATAGTTACCTTCCTATACCGTCCTCATCTTCGCCAGCGGCTGCCACGCTGAAAGCTGCCAGGGTGTATTGGACCTCTGTACTGCCTGAATATCCGCTTACGTGATCACTGTGCACATAGCGCCTACGGGGTGTGCGGCGTCTGGGAGCTGCGGCCTGCTGCCACCATGGGGCGCCTTGATAATCGCCAGGCGAAGCTGAGTTTTGATGGCGCCAAAAAGACGCGAAATCGGTGCCTGCTGGCCCTGGACCCAGTGAGGCGCCTTTGCTGCACCCCCCGCAACAGACCTTGACCTTCACAACCTGTTCCAGGAGATGAGACAGGGGTTTGCAACGGTGGTTGAAAAGGTTGACGGCGTCACTGCACGACTGGACGCCTTGGTCCATAAGGTGGATCGCCATGAGGAGCGGCTAACGGCTGTGGAACAACGTGTCTCTGATAACGAAGATACCGCCGCGACTCACACGACGCAGCTAGCTCGGATGGATAATATGCTCTGGATCATAGCGGCTAAAAACGAGGACTTGGAGGCCCGCAGCCGCCGCAACAATATACGCGTCACGAATGTGCCGGAATCTACAGACACGGGCAGGATGGAACTATATATTGAGAAACTGCTTAAAGGTTCAATTGGAGACGACGCTTTTTCTCCCCAATTCATTGTGGAGCGAGCGCATCATTCCTTGGCACCTGTGCCCAAACCCGGATTGCCACCTAGGCCTATTATTGCCAGACTATTGGATTATTGCGACCGCGACACTGCATTGAGGGCAGCCCGAATTCAACGGACCTTGCAGTACAATGGTATCACCTTTTCCATATATCCGGATTTCACACCAATGGTGCAGGAGGAGCGCCGTAAATTTCTCGTGAAGAAAAAGCTACGGGAAGCCCAAGTGGACTATGCTCTCTTATACCCGGCGAAGCTGCCGATCACACATCAGGGACAGCAACGGTTCTTCACGAACCCGCAGTAGGTGGAGGACTTCCTAAAATTGCTCCGGAGGGCACGCAGGGAGGAGCGTGATGCTGCGGCGGACCTGGGGGACGGTGACTCGTCACCGGCACCAGACGAACAGTAAATACTTCAACTGATTGCGCTGGATGCCTATCCTGCACTGACTGAACATCGCTCATCATACCGACCACGGTGCCTGAACTGAATACGAGCAACGAACATGCATGGCCTCGACACGCCTGTGGTAATGTAAACCAAGGCCCACTCTCTTGGCTCTAGGCTCCACCGAGGGTGGTACAGACTGGAGCTATGCGCCGGGAGGTGGCTGTGCGTACTCTATGTTTTACCCCTACAGGGTGTTCCCCTTAAGACTGCTACTGTTTTTGTTGTTGCTACGTTGTTTGGGAATGGTAGGGTGGGGGGAGGGATGTTGGGTGGGATTCAATGGCTACTGGCATGATTGGGATGCTGGGGTGGGAGGGGGGATGGGTTGTTATACGAAGAGGCAATTCTTGCTGGGAGTATGTATGCAGATTCTACGATGGTATGCGTACCTTTGGTGGCGGGGCGGTGCAGACCCTGACTCATTGACTAGGCTGGCATTACTGCTTCTGTTGTTGACCGATTTATGGCTACTCTAAATGCTAATACACATTTGACTTGCTTGTCCTGGAATGTTCGAGGTTTAAACGATGCTAAAAAATGTCGCAGTGTCATTGCCTACCTTGATAGACACCACGCTCAGGTGGTTATGTTGCAGGAAACCCATTTGCCACCACGGGATAAGATCGCCTTTGCGAGCAGGTGGGCTGGGGACCTCATTTTTTCTTCGTACTCCACTTATGCGAGGGGGGTGGCTATCCTTATAGCACGGACTGTACCGTTTCACAGATATGGGGAATTGGCTGATAAGGAGGGGCGATATGCATTGCTGTGGGGCAGACTAGGCCGAGACACTTACACATTTGTTGTAGCGTATGCGCCAAATGTGGACACAGCTGCCTTTTTCACCACTTTGTGGGGCAAGATCATGGCAGCAGGCTCACGACACGTCATCTGGGGAGGCGACTTCAACCTGGCGCTGGTACCTCACTTAGATAGGGCTGACGGGGTATGCTCCTATAAACCTAGAGCACGAGAGGCGCTGGAGGGAGTGCTTGCAGAGGGTTAACTTCTAGATGCCTGGAGACACTTGCACCCATCTGGGAGAGAAGGCACACATTTCACCTCACACACGGGAACATGGGCACGATTGGACTATTTTCTAGTTACCAAGGGGATTGCCACAGAGCTAGTAGGGTTGGCTCATCTACCAATGACATACTCTGATCATAGCCCCATCGTACTCCATCTCCGCATCCCTGGGTGGGATAACCTACGACCGCACTGGAGGCTTCGCCCAGAAATCTTGCTGGACAATCTGTTTCGAACTGAACTGGGGGAAGAGATAACTGCCTTTTTCCCCAGAAATAAGGGATCAGTCGACTCGGTTGAACACATATGGGAGGCGTTCAAGGTAACCATTAGGGGCTATTGTATATCCAAGAGCTGCGGGGTCTTGCGTGATATCCTTCGTACTATTAGCACACTGGAGAAGGAGCTGGGAGCTCTGGAACGCCGTATGGTGGATGAGACTAGCCCCGAGCTGTATGCTACCTTCAGAGAGACGTTGTCAAGATATGAGGAAGAGGCTGCTAGGGAGACTAGGTTCCGTGGAAAACACTGGCAAGCCCAAAAATATTGCGAGGGAGATAGGCCTGGGAGGGTACTGGCTGCGCTCACACAATCACCACGAGACCGCAATGTCATATTCGAACTTACAGATACTCACGGCGCCACTATCAGGAACTCGGATGAAATTCTCAGTACATTCACAGCACACTACCACTCACTCTACACTTCCAACGCAGGGTCTGCAACGCCTTATGCTGATTACCTAAAGGATGTAGCATTATGCTGGCTCAGCGATGGGGATAGGGCATTCTTGGCGGCGCCTTTAGAGCTAGATAAGATCCGTGACGCCATCATGTCTCCTCAGAATGGTAATGCCCCAGGCCTTGATGGCATTCCTGCCGAATTTTATAAAGCGTACATTGATATCATGGCTCCTGTCCTACGCGAGGTCTACTCGGAATCCCTTGACGAAGGCGTTCTACCTTGCTCCATGCGCGAAGTGGTCATCACCTCTCTCCTGAAGCCTGACAAAGATCCCAGCTCCTGTAACGCTTACCGCCCACTTTCCCTCTTAAACTGCGATATAAAAATACTTGCTAAAGTTCTGGCTACCCGTCTGTCACTGTTGATGACTAGAATTGTGCTGCCTGATCAATCTGGATTCGTGGCTGGCCGCTCTACTTCACACAACCTCCGTACCCTGTTCTCTCTCCTACGCACAGTTCATCCCGACACACCTGCCGCAGCTGTCTTTCTTGATGCGACCAAAGCCTTCGACTCAGTCGAATGGCCCTATTTATTTTCTGTATTGGCTAGCATGGGATTCCCACCCTTGTTTATATCCTGGGTTCGCCTGCTTTATACTCGACCCACGGCGAGAGTGTTGGTCAATGGTCATCTATCACAACCTATCGACATTACCAGAGGCACGCGCCAGGGCTGTCCACTCTCTCCCTTATTGTTTGCCATAGCTGTTGAGCCTCTCGCCTGCCGCCTGCGTCAGCTTCATCGGGATGGGGCGGTTCAATGCTTACAGCGACAAATAGATGTGTCCCTCTATGCAGACGATATTACCCTATATGTTAAACACCCTGAGACGCACCTCAATCCCTTACTCAGGGAGTTCATTATGTTCGGCGGGATGTCAGGTGTACATATCAATTGGTCCAAGTCCCAAATTTTCCCTTTAACAGATGCGGTGGGTGATTTTCCCCTTGACTATCCATTGGAGTGGTGCCGGACGGACCTCCGCTACCTGGGGATCGGTATCTCCCGAGATAGGGAGGAGACATTACGGCCCAATTATGGAGTGGCTATCACCAAACTGACCGCCTCAGTGGATCGCTGGCTCACCCTGCCACTCTCCATGGCCGGGAGGGCGTCCCTTATCAAAATCGTTATCCTTCCCCGCTTTCTTTATTTTTTTCTCAACATTCCCTACTTCCCCGGCGCTTTCTTCTTTAAGACCCTGAAGATGGAGCTGCACAGGCTCTTTTGGGGAGGCAAGAGCCCAAGGCTCAAATGGTCCACACTTACCCTGCCCTACGACAGGGGAGGTTTCGATGTCCCTGACTTCGAGGAGTATTATCAGTGCGCACAGGCACATTTCGCCTACCACTGGATGGCACCTACGCCTTTCATGCCACATATTGCGGTGGAGGACTGGATAGTACATCCCCTCCCGCTAACAGGATTGCCCGGAATCATCCATCACTACGCCGAACCCTTCAGGTTCGTGCACGATGGATGCATGGCGCCGTATAGCCAAGAGCTTGTCGTGTCAGCTACCCTATTCACCGAAGTTGCCACTTACCTATCATCCGGATCTCACTCTACTGCGGGAACAAGTATTCCGCACCTTATGCGCGAAACTACATGTCTCCTGCTGGGGTGACTTGTTTGCTAATGGTCAGTTTAAAACGGCGGAACTTTTCTTCGCGACACACAGCCGCACCTCTCTAGAGCTTTTTTATTACATCCGACTACGTGCGGGGATGCGAGACATCCTACCCAACTTCCCTAACGAACCTGAGGTCCTGCCTCCGCTCCACTTCCTGTTATGCTCACAGGATGGGACTCATCTGGTATCTGGCCTTTACCGTCAGCTCAGGGGTGCAGCGCCGATGCCGGACTCTAGTGCTTGGACGCGATGGGCCGCTGAGCTGGCTATTGACGTCGCTGACGAGCAGTGGCTGTACTGCTGTGCTCTCACCTCCCGCATATCTGCCAGTAGCAGATTAAAAATTATACATTACAAATTTCTACAGCGGCTGTACTATACGCCAGTGAGAAAACATAGATTTGGCTTGGCGGAGGATGACCGCTGCATACGCTGCCGTGCCGACCATGCGGATATTCTGCATTTGGCGTGGGGGTGCCCACAGGTGGCGCTTTACTGGCAGCAAGCGACGGATGCCCTTACAGACATGACGAGAACCACCGTGCCCATGGACCCCTTGGTGACACTTCTCGGATATACACTGCAGATCCCTAGCTCTTGCCGGAAATTTGACGATACTGCGCTCCTTTTGGCCAAGAGGCATGTGGCTTGTCGGTGGGGCCGAGGTAGGGCTCCTAAATTTAAGGACTGGCTGGCGGACTTGACCTACTATCAAGACCAACATACTACATTCGCCGAATTATTACCTATATCCTGTAGGCCCAGGGACATATGGGGTCCCCTGGTGTGCTACCTGCTCAAACGATCGGACGTGGTGGATACATCTGAGGAAGGCCCTGTTGCTATTTGATGTTACACCTTACAGGCCTGGCGCAGGCCATCACTCCCGATCCCGCATCCACATATCACTGTGATCAGCATATGACGTGACCTGCTTCCTGGGGCTGGGTTAGATTGGTCTGCTCTCCACGCCCCACCCCGTACCCAACATTGAGAGCCCCCCTCCTGATGGCGATTATCCCCCCCCCTGAGTTAGACCAGTATCCCCTACACTGCATTTTGCACATCCCCACATTCTTTTTCTATCATATCACATTACATTTCAAGCCACTGCAAACGTCGCTGTCTTCGGCCTAGATGGTTGAATGTTAGGAGTATGGAGTTGCGACTACTATGTACTGCACTGCACTGCCTTTCTGGGCTTCCTTACCGATTTGATATCTTTTCTTTTCCATGGGAGAATGACTTGCCTCTTAGTTTCTTCACTGTTGGGAAGTTCTTTTCACTGTTATGTCACTAAAAGTAAACGTTGATAACACTGTTCTGCTGCTGCTCATCCTTCAGGTGCCCCGCAACGCCGGCTGTGTTACTACCCTCGCTCACACATGTGCTGTGCCGCCGGGCCTCAGGGATGCCGGTTACAAGGCTGTGTTATACTTACTGTACCACGCTGCCGGCCTCCGGGTTGTAGGCACGAAAAGCTGTGTACTCCATCTCGTCTTATGCAATAAAGCAATGTTGAACTAAAAAAAAAAAAATAATACAAAATAAAATAATTAGCTCCTGGGTGGGCCAAATTCCGGGGGCAATGTTTGATTTGCGATGGGGGGCCCAAAGGGGCCCCCCAGCCCCAGGGACGACCACCCCCGGGGCTTTTCAACATTATGTGCAGGGGGGGCTCACAGCCCCCCCAAGCCCCGGGGACGGCCACCCCCGGGGCTTTAAAAATACATGCATGAGGGGGCTCAAAAGCCTCCCAAGCCCTGGGGACTGCCACCGCCTTTAATTAAAAAATGTAAGCGATAAATAATCCTGTGTGGGGGGCTTGAGCCCCCCACACACCCTGGGGACCACCACCCTCGGGGCTTTGTAAGTGGTGGGAGGGGGGCCGCCCGGCCCTCCTCCTGGAGCTGTGATGGCCCTGGGGACCGCCACCCCCCAGGGCCGGGTCCTGCTGTGTCCCGGGGTGCCCACCCCCTGGACACTGCAGTTTGCTATGGCAGGGTGGGAGCCTCGCGGCTTGCCATAGCAAACTCTGCTTTGGGTTTTTGAAGAGAGAGCAGGGAAACCTGCTTTCTCTTCTAAATACCAAAGCAGATTGCTTTTCCACACGGGGAGCTTCATCTTCGCAGCTCTCCATGTGGAAAAGCAATGCCGGCTCCTGCAGGAGGCGGGGAGCCGACGGGACCATGGGGAAATTGGGGACCCCCCACGGCCCCCAAAGGAGAGGGCCGGGCCCGGGGATGGGGTCAACGGGGCCATAAGTTGCCCGGGAGGAGGGCCACGCGGCCCCCCTCCACCATTTAAAAAAAAAGGAAATGCCGGCCCCCCCTCCAATTCAATTACAAAAAAGAAAATGACCATGCCCCAGGGGATGGGGTCCCCAGGGCCGATTATGGTCTTGGGAGGGGGGCCACACGGCCCCCTTCCAATTTTTTTCCAAAAACTAAAAAAATAGGTGGCAGGCCCTGGGGAATGGGGTCCCCAGGGCAAATAATATTAGAAAAAGAAGGGGGGCCACACAGCCCCCTTCTTAAAAAAAAAAAAAAAAGACCGGCATCGCGTTGGAAGCCACGCCCCATCCTTGCAGCCCCCTGGCGTGTTTGCAGTTGGGAACTAATTCCCCTTGAATACTGGGGGTCCCTGGGGGCCAGCTAGCCCACCAGGAACCTCCAGTATGCGCCAGGGAGCTGCGGTGCAGAGAGGTGTTCTGAGGCCACACCCCTTTGTACACCTCTCTGTAACGCAGCTCTGTGGCGCTTACTAAAGGTACCGAGTGGGCTAGTTGCACCCCAGGGACCCTCAGGATTCAAGGGGGGTTAATCCCCCAACTTAAAACGTGCCACAGGGCGCGTTTGCACAGTGGTGAAGGGAGGGAGCGGGGCCTGAGTTGACATGTGTGGAAACACATCCTGTGGCACGTTCCCTGGGGGCCAACTAGTGCAGCAGGTACCTCCAGTAAGGGCCACAGAGCTGCGATGCAGAGTGTTGTAAAAAGGGACGTGGCCTCTGAACACCTCCCTGCAACTTAGCTCTCTAGCGCATACTAGAGGTACCTGGTGAGCTAGTTGGAACCATACAGACACTCAGACACTCATACTGATCATACTGATACTGTTATCTGAACTAACTATAACGGGGCAATTTCAATAGTTTTGTACGAGCGAAATGTAACGAACTATAATGCTTCTGAAACCTATGTTTTATATATATATCCTCGCTCTAACTTGCCCTTGCTTGAACAGCACACAAACACAAAGGTTGGTGTCAAACCTTTATTTCCTGGGTACAACCGGTCTATTACTGGCAGCTTTAATACGACAGTCAGTTGCGCGATGAGCCTGACGCGTTACAAAATTTCTTCTTCAGAGGCATTTGCTTGGCTAAAGCTGCCAGTAATAGACAGGTTGTACCCAGGAAATCAAGGTTTGCCACCAACCTTTGTGTTTGTGTGCTGTTCAAGCAAGGGCAAGTTGGAGCGAGGATATTTGGGCGGCGGTCCAGCAGCCGAACGCGCACCACCCCAAAATCGGGAGCCGCTGTCATGCCCCGTGGTCCCTCTCATGTTGTAACTGTCTGGGAGAGGCACTATATAAGACGCAGTATGCTATCAGAACGCCGCTTTGCGTTCTTGCGTCTAGCTCGTACTCCGTAGTTTCTGTCCTCATTGGTTTTGCCTGACTTCCGGTTGTCCTGCAGTTCGTTTCTTGTTTGTTCTCCAGACTCCCCCGTGAGACTACGGCTCCTCGCTGTTTGTTCCTGGGCAGTTCGTTCTGGTATTTGTTTGTGCTCCTGAGGTTAATTGCCCTTTCTGTTCCCTCGCGCTTGTGCTCCGCAGTACGGCCGGGTTTTGCTCCGCCGTCCTGCCGGGCACAGCTATTGCCCTTTCTGTTTCCCACGCCCTTGTGCTCCGCAGTGCTGCTGTTCATAATCAAGACAATCTTCCCACGCCCTTGTGTTCCGCACAGCGGCCGGGTTTTGCTCCGCCGTCCTGCCAGGCATAGCTATTCGTGATTCCCTCGTCCTTGAGCTCAGTCGAGCGGCCGGGTTTGACTCCGCCATCCAGCTGAGCACACCCCTGTGTTCCTGTCCTTTGATTCACGGACTGGAGCTGTCTCCCGTTTGGTGAATCCCCTCAATATTCCCTTTGGCAGTGGTACTTTTCCTGTGGTGATCTTGCGTAGACTGGAGGTGGTGTATATTCAGGAAGTCACTACATAGAATCACAGTAACAGCGCCTTGCGCTGCCTTATATTACCTTATGTTGAGGGGTTATTTAAATGAATGACTAATTTTGCATATTATATGTAGAAGACCTGAACAGACAACAAGATAGAGACTCACACACACTTATCCAGAATTACAGAAGGAGAAGGGGATGTCTTTACAAGTTTCCACCAGAACATAACAGAGTAAGATTTACTTATCAGTGAACCCCATATGTTTACATATAGTCGGATAGTGGTCTTATTATCTTTTGTCTTGTAGTGTATAGAAAAAAGACAAACACCTTCCTTACCCACCTGTGTATCCTGCTGTTGAGACGATTTATCATGGTATGTGATGTCTGTATGTGCATATATATGTCAAGGATTGTTAACAAGAATAGCTTGTAATATACGCCTTTTCCTTGCGATACAAAAGGGGATGATGGACGGAGTGTTTAAGCAAATCAAACACTCACCCCCAGCCAACTGATCTGGGTTTAATCCACCACCATTCTTTAGCCCACTCAGCCACCCCATTTTAAACATGGCTATATGCAAATCAATCTGACCCTGTGCCTCATGGGAACAGTACAGCCCGAACTGCCAAGCCATGTCTTCCATGGACCGGAAACAAGCATCCTGGGACCGGTTTCGGATTCATAATCCTCATCAGCCAGGCTATCTTGAATCCAGTGGCCAAGTGAGCAAGGGACTCACGTCTGAGCATACCCTGCCACACTTAGGGCGAACAAAGCGATACAAAAGGGGATGATGGACGGAGCGTTTGAGCAAATCAAACACTCACCCCCAGTCAACTGATCTGGGTTTAATCCACCACCATTCTTTAGCCCACTCAGCCACCCCATTTCAGACATGGCTATATGCAAATCAGTCTGACCCTGTGCCTCATGGGAACAGTACAGCCCGAACTGCCAAGCCATGTCTTCCATGGACGGGAAACAAGCATCCTGGGACCGGTTTCGGATTCCTAATCCTCATCTGCCAGGCTATCTTGAATCCAGTGGCCAAGTGAGCAAGGGACTCACGTCTGAGCATACCCTGCCACACTTAGGGCGAACAAAGCGATACAAAAGGGGATGATGAACGGAGCGTTTGAGCAAATCAAACACTCACCCCCAGTCAACTGATCTGGGTTTAATCCACCACCATTCTTTAGCCTACTCAGCCACCCCATTTCAGACATGGCTATATGCAAATCAGTCTGACCCTGTGCCTCATGGGAACAGTACAGCCCGAACTGCCAAGCCATGTCTTCCATGGACTGGAAACAAGCATCCTGGGACAGGATACGGATTCATAATCCTCATCAGCCAGGTTATCTTGAATCCAGGGGCCAAGTGAGCAAGGGACTCACGTCTGAGCATACCCTGCCACACTTAGGGCGAACAAAGCGATACAAAAGGGGATGATGGACGGAGCGTTTGAGCAAATCAAACACTCACCCCCAGTCAACTGATCTGGGTTTAATCCACCACCATTCTTTAGCCCACTCAGCCACCCCATTTCAGACATGGCTATATGCAAATCAGTCTGACCCTGTGCCTCATGGGAACAGTACAACCCGAACTGCCAAGCCATGTCTTCCATGGACCGGAAACAAGCATCCTGGGACCGGTTTCGGATTCATAATCCTCATCAGCCAGGCTATCTTGAATCCAGTGCCCAAGAGAGCAAGGAACTTACGTCTGAGCATACCCTGCCACACTTAGGGCAAACAAAGCCATACAAAAGGGGTTGATGGACGGAGCGTTTGAGCAAATCAAACACTCACCCCCAGTCAACTGATCTGGGTTTAATCCACCACCATTCTTTAGCCCACTCAGCCACCCCATTTCAGACATGGCTATATGCATATCAGTCTGATCCTGTGCCTCCTGGGAACAGTACAGCCCAAACTGCCAAGCCTGTCTGGTCATCACGTATCCTCGTAGACATCTACTGCCAAGACTTTGTGTTCCCCTACCTTTCCTTGTTTTGTTTCCCTGTTTTCCCCTAACGAGCCATTCGATACTCTAGTGTTTGATAGAGTCGAACGACCGTGGGGGAAGGCTGAGGACTAGTCTTCAGATTCCTGACGCTCCTGCAGATCCAGTCTGGAAATCATTACAGCCGCGTGGCCGACAATTATTGGGCTGCAATGCAGAACACAAAGAAAGGATTGAGACTGGTCACTGCTGGCGGCAGCCCACCCGGGGGCTTGAAAGAATGACAGACATTAGTGCCACCATAGGATATGAAATTAACCTGGACTACTTTTCTCATAATGCCCCACTGTCAGCAGGCAGGCCCATCCAGGGGCGTGGCATAAAACGCTGTGTGAAAAGCGGAACCAGGTGCACGCAATCAGCCAAGCGAATGCCTCTGAAGAAGAAATTTTGAAACGCGTCAGGCTCATCGTGCAACTGACTGTCGAATTAAAGCTGCCAGTAATAGACCAGTTGTACCCAGGAAATAAAGGTTTGCCACCAACCTTTGTGTTTGTGTGCTGTTCAAGCAAGGGCAAGTTGGAGTGAGGATATATATATATATATATATATATATATATATATATATGTTGGTGCATAGTCATCTTGAACCCTTACCAACTCAGTCTAACACCCTAAGAAATATGAGTGGGTTCTTCCTATGCGGGAAATGTAAGGCGTGCAGCAACAGCCGGAGGGTTTTGCAATATGATATCCCCGATGCTGGTAGGACTAAAAAGATACAAAAATTCATTACCTGTAGTACTACCTATGCAGTGTATTGTCTGATATGCCCATGCGGTCTTAGATACATTGGGAGCACCATAAACCAACTTAAATTGAGAGTGCTGGAACATCTCAGGGCTATCGATAAAGTGGACCCGGCCTACCCAGTAGCACGGCATTTTGCCGAACATCATAATAAGGACAGGAACAAACTGCGCTTCTTTGGGTTAGACCATGTTCCATACAACCCACGGGGTGGGGATAGGTTGAAAAGGCTTAGACGCCTCGAATCGAGGTATATCATTGACCTATCCACAAAGTACCCCAGGGCATGAATAGCGGGGAAGACATGATAGTACATCTAGGGAAATGATATACTTACATCTGAAACGTTTGAGAATAACGTCTGGGCTTTCTCAGAAGATTTCCAACCTCTGCCGTGTGTCCTGCTATGATTACTGTCTTATTGCTCTGCATCTTTGAACTTTTGAATTTTTGAAATTTTGAACCTTTGAATTGCAGCATCATATTGTATTCTTCTCTTAGGATAGCATTATATTATGCGAGTTACTGAAAATGCTGCCGGTCATGTCTTGCATCTTTTGCATGCTACCCTTACTGTGTCTTTTATCATATATGCATAATTTGGCTTTCTGGAATAATTGCATCGAGTACGGCACTCGCCATTGAATTATGAATTATGCTCAATCAACTAAAAAAACTCTATATGGAATATATTGTTATATATAGCATTACTTTCGTTTACTGTCGGACGGACGTCTGGCTGCCTTCAGTGTTGTGATGGTTACCTCTTTTGAAAATCTCGATTATTCGACTGTTTAGAGTAAAGTCATTATGGGACTTATAAATTGTCGTTTCATGAAATGTGCCAAACTCATGTATATAGTCTCTTGGTATAATAACATTAATTTGCTGCGTGATGTGCATCCTCTATTAGGGACCTTTGCCGATCCACGGCTTTATCACTTTCATATATTATATTTGATTGTTTTTGTTGCCCTTTTGAATGTATGTTTACCAATTTATGGTATTATAATGCATTAGTTCCATTCTTAGGAACCTCCTCCAAGATGGCGCTCATTATGGTGGAGGGAGGGCTGGTCCCTTTTCGATGTCCATCTTGCACACATGATCGTATTTAAATGAGTATTACATGTAATGGTTGTAACACTGACGAAGGTTCCGAAACGTTTGTTTGCTTAATAAATTAACTCGCTGTATTTATAACCACCGGAGTGCTGCTCTTTCTTTTCCCGATGTAGAGGAGTTTTGGAGTGTTATATATCTATCTATATATATATATATATTCACTGAAAAAACCATAGGTTATAGACCATATATAGTTAGGAATTAGCATTTAAAAAACCTTATTTTACTCACACAAAACCATTGAAATTCCATATATAGTTAGTTGCACTAACTATATATCGCGCACCCGCAATCCACTGCTGATCATGTCACATATTACATCATTCATGACATGGTCAGTGACATCACTGATGACATCACTGATGACATCTCAAATGACATCACTGATGACTACATCCAGTGACTGTATGTTTCTGTAAAGTTAAAATATGTCTTACATATTGAAGAATGAGTGGATGTATAAGTGTCTGGATGAAGGATTTAGTAGGTGCGTGACTGACTGTATGAGTGAGTGATTAAATGTGTCTCACTGAATGCATGGGTTAGTGACTAAACTGTCTTAATTTGTGCATCATTATGTCTGTTGTTCTGTAAACTGCTGCATGTGTTGATCATTAGCTATACGAGAGGCTATATGTGTTATTAATTGGTTGCCCAAGTATTTCTATGGGAGATTGAGTTTGTGTGGGGGTGGCTGGAAGGTGTGTGACTCTATGCATAGATGTGTGAGCAGTTTATTCACTAGGTGTATGAGTTCAAGAGTGCATGTGGAAACAGCTACATGGGCAGTTGACTGTGTGCATGAGTGTATTGATGAGTGAATGGATATCTCAATGCTACATGTCATAGTAAGTACATATGTAAAACACAGTACATGTGAGAGTTGGCATATATAAATAACTGTGCATGAGAGCCACTGAATGAGTGAGTGGTTGTATCGATCATTGTGAACTTGTATCAGGGATTGTATAAGAGAGTAAATATGTGTTAGTATATGTTTCAATAAGTAAGGTGTGTTTAACTGTATAGTTGAAGAAATGGAGGTGAGATTGTTTCTTTGCATGACTGACTGGGTGTGTGAGTAACTCCATGGATGAGTGGTAGTGTGTGAGTGTATGTATACACTGAGTGTATCTAAGGTTATATTAGAGTCTGAAGAGGTTTATCGTATTAGCACAAGAATGATGTCAAATGAGATGTCATCAGTGATGTCATCAGTGATGTCATTTGAGATGTCATCAGTGATGTCATCAGTGATGTCACTGACCATGTCATGAATGATGTAATATGTGACATGATCAGCAGTGGATTGCGGGTGCGCGATATATAGTTAGTGCAACTAACTATATATGGAATTTCAATGGTTTTGTGTGAGTAAATAAGGTTTTTTAAATGCTAATTCCTAACTATATATGGTCTATAACCTATGGTTTTTTCAGTGAATTTTCAAGGTTTTGTAAATGCTAATTCCTAACTATATATGGTCTATAACCTATGGTTTTTTCAGTGAATTTCAATGGTATTTTAATAGCAAATATCATAAGCTGTCGAATGTCAAGTACGTGGTAAGTGAAAACATTTTCGTGTTTATGCACACTGATCTGCTTTGAATGGTGCCCCCCCCCTCATTTCTATTAGGAGTACTCTCTCTTTGCAGATAGTGAAAGGTAGTTAACGCAGGCCTTTGCCCCCGTTGTAATCCGTCGTGCCTGCTTCTCTCTCCATTTGATTGATTGTTATCCAAGTATTTACTGTTTTAGAATTAGTTCTCTTTGGTTCATTCTCTATTTACAAACAAACACAGAGTCGCAATACTCTGTTTAGTCTTTGCAGATAACGAAAAATCGTGTAAAAAAAAAGAAAAGGAATCGAGCAAAATCAGTAGGCCACTAATGGGATCTCTTTTTGACCTCGCTAAAATAGAAACATTAGGAACAACCCCTCATGACAAATACAAAACTAGTGAGATGAACTGAACTCCACACAATGATGGCTGCAAAACAGCTCGGCTCCGCCACCCACCCCGCCCAAAATAACGATAAAGAACGGCTGCCATGATTGGTTGCGGAATGACCACGACGGAGCTACGAAATGGTGCTGCTCTCATGCTAACCCCAGCTTCAGTCTGAAACATCCAGAAACACTGTAGACTACCAATTCGATCAGTTCCGGTAGCGCCCCAATGTAACCCGATAGAGAAGAACTAGCCCTCCCCTCTTTGACTGATGGTTCTTGTTGCCTGTCCCTTCTGTTGTCATTTAACAGAACTATTTAGCCTGCTGAAAGGGGTTGTGTTCCGACCGCTGGTTGGTGGAGACATTTTGACTATATTCTGTACCTGCGTTGTCGCGTAATGCGTCATATGACGCGCCGCGTTAGCGCATCCGGAAGTCATCCGGGGCGCGCAGCGCGTAACGTAAGCATAACAAGTCATGTGACTTGTTAATAAAACTTTTCATTGGTTCATTTTACTTTTCTTATTGTAATGATGAAAGGCTTGGTCATATGACCTAAAAATTACGCTTTTCATTACTTCCGAACATTATTTTTTCTTAAATATATGTTATAATGTTCCAGGCTAATGTACTTTCCCGGAAATTTTACAACTGTCCTGCAAGTAAAATATATTATTTTTTCGAGAAAAAGAGCGTTTCTTTGTCCCATGACGGAGCCGTTGAGCAAAAGAGGGTCGACCTGCTGTCTTAGTCGCCGATACGCCTGAATATGAGATTCTTATCGATCACTTTATGTTGCAGGAATAGAAAACACAACAGCCCTTGACCATTTATCTTTACTGCGTTCCTTCGTATTATACCTTTTACCCTTCATGTAATTGGTCTGCTTTATTTCACTTGCCTTTTAATGATTCTAAAACAGTCACTATTATTCAAAACTTTACCAATGTATATACTACTACCATGTTTTCTTTTAAAAACCTTTATTGTGAAAATTTCATTATACAAATACGAGCCTATAACCACGTGGGCCTGCCACAGAGCAAACTGTAATCGTATATGATGAATAGACATTTACACTGTAGAGGAACGTAACGGGCGGGCCATTAGGTTGCAAGAACTAAGGTGTCTAACAGTTACGGAATCGGTGGACGTACATTTTATAATTAAAATACGACAGGGCCAGTTACAATAAAATTATCTAGATATACATTTGCGGGCAAGTACCATGGGTGACGTTAATTCGAACTTTCAACAGTACAGTAATCAATAACACATCAGAACTTAATATCAATAGGGATGTCGAAATAGTCAATCAATTCTCGTCCCCGCCCGCCATGTGCTTCAAAACTGCATACGTATCTCGTGATTTCAAGGTTCTGCAACCAGTACACAACAAGGAGTTACGAGTCCCATTTATTCCGGCGCCATTTTGGGCGAGGACGGGCAGGTCCAGGATATAGTCAAAATGTCTCTACCAACCATCGACTATGATGATGTTCATATGCTGTATTTATTAGAGTAACACTCATCTGTCCACATGAAATTAATTTGCCACAATCTAAACATGTCATTTTAATCTTTCCAAAGTTCTTCTAAATATTTGGGACCGTTTCCCTTGCCTCTGAAGCTCTCAGTGCCACTTCTTTGATGAATGTACTAGCAGGTCAGGGGTTCTCCTCCCAATCTCTCTTTTATGCAGCACTATAATTAATTGGTGCCACCTCTCCATATGACGATGCATGGTATAGTTACCACAACTATATTTTTTTTCGGTTCCTCTGGAGAGTTCATCGTGGCAGATGAAGCGTGTAACGTACCGGGCATTTACCTTTTTTTGCATGTACAGGAAAGGAAAAAAAATCGACCGTCCGAGTTCTAAGGTGTCCCAGGGCCATTTTAGTGGACCAGGCCCAAATCCAAAGAACAGGCCGCCATTTTGAGAGTCCTCTTGCAGCCGCCTGTCGCTGTAGCATCAAGAGCAGCCGAAACTCAGCTGAATGGCAACTGAAACGGTAAAGGGGCGCCCCACTACAGCAGACGAGCCTCCACCTAGGAAGGCCCATTCACGCCGGCTCCCCCCCCCCTTCGGGCACCCCACGCCGTTATTCGGAGCAGTATTGTAGGATGGCCACACCAGTGCGGCAACTTGCTAGACATCACCTCGGTGGTAACCGAATCTCAACGCCTTGTGGTGTCTTCTATTCAAAAAACATTGTTATGCTGCCTTCGACCTATTCGCCGCAAGTGCGCACACAACTCAACTGCATAGCTTGCTAGACACCACCTCGGTGCCATCCGGATCTTGGAATGTCAGCACCTTTTGGTGTCTTCTCTTCAGAAAATATTGTTGCGCTGCCTTTGGCCCCATTCGCACATCAGTCCGCTACTGACGCCATCTCACAGGCTAATGGGGCGCCCCACGCCGACTTTCAGCATTGTAAAATGACCACACCAGTACAGCAACTTGCTAGACATCACCTCGGTGCCATCCGGATCTCGGCGCCCCACTGCAGATGAAGTGCCTCTCAACTATGAAACCACCACGGTGACATCCGGATCTTGGCGCGTTGTGCTGCCTTCGGCCTATTCGCACATCGGTCCGCTACTGACGCCATCTCACAGGCTAATGGGGCGACCCACGCCGAGTTTCAGCATTGTAGGATGACCACACCAGTACAGCAACTTGCTAGACATCACCTCGGTGCCATCCGAATCTTGGCATCTCAACGCCTAGTGGTATCTTCCAAACAAAAAATATTGTTACGCTGCCTTTGGCCCCATTCGCACATCAGTCCGCAACTTAGACATCACCTCGGTGCCATCCGGATCTTGGCATCTCAGCGCCTTGTGGTGTCAGTCAGAAAATATTGTTGCGCTGCCTTTGGCCCCATTCGCACATCGGTCCGCTACTGACGCCATCTCACAGGCCAACGGGGCGCCCCACGCCGACTTTCAACATTGTAGGATGGCCACAGAAGTGCGACAACTTACTAGACACCACCTCGGTGCCATCCGGATCTTGGCGCGTTGTGCTGCCTTCGGCCTATTCGCACATCGGTCCGCTACTGACGCCATCTCACAGGCCAACGGGGCGCCCCACGCCGACTTTAAGCATTGTTGGATGGCCACACCAGTGCGGCAACTTACTAGACACCACCTCGGTGCCATCCGGATCTTGGCGCGTTGTGCTGCCTTCGGCCTATTCGCACATCGGTCCGCTACTGACGCAAACTCACAGGCCAACGGGGCGCCCCACGCCGACTTTCAGCATTGTAGGATGGCCACACCAGTGCTGCAACTTGCTGGACACCACCTCGGTGCCATCCGGATCTTGGCGCGTTGTATTGCCTTCGGCCTATTCGCACATCGGTCCGCTACTGACGCCGCCTCACGTGCCAACGTATTTTCTCCGCATTTTATACCCTATGCCGCATAACAGGTCATGTGACTTGTTTATAAAACTTTTCATTGGTTCATTTTACTTTTGGTTTCCTAATGATGGAAGGCTTGATCATATGACCTAAAAACAACACTTTTCATTGGATGAAAACTTTTTTTTTTTCCCAAACGATGAAAGCCCCACCTTGTTTCTGGATGTTTCAGACTAAACTGGCGTCAGCATGAGAGCACCACCATCTCGTAGCTCCGTCGTGGTCATTCCGCGAGCAATCATGGCAGCCGCTCCCCACCAGAAGCCTGCAGGAGTCGGGGCCCCCAAAACTTTTGATGAATTCTCAAGGCGGAGGGGACGCTTTCGAGAATGGGGTCCAAGACCTAGCAGACAAGCGTCCGATTTCCAAGGTGTCCCAGGGCCATTTCAGTGGACCAGGCCCAAAAAGGAAAGAGCCTGCCGCCATTTTGAGAGTCCTGTGACAGCCGCCTATCGCTGCACCGCAAGAGTGGGCGCAACTCAGCTGAATTGCGGCTTTTGACACAGTGGACCAAAAACGGACGGAATGGCAACTGAAACGGTAAAGGGGCGCCCCACTACAACAGATGACACTCCACCTGGAGAGGCCCGTTCACGCCGCCTCCCCCGGGGCGCCCCACGCCGTTATTCGGAGCAGCATTGTAGGATACCAAAACCAGTGCGGCAACTTACTGGACATCACCTTGGTGCCATCGTTCTGCTGCCTTGGAACTATTCGCACAACAGTTTGCTACTGATGACCCACCCCCCGCGACGCCCCACGCCGTTATTTGCTGGGTGGCAACTTACTAGACATCACTTTCGTGTCATCTAGATTTTGGCGCGTTCTGCTGCCTTGGAACTATTCGCACAACAGTTTGCTACTGATGACCCACCCCCCGCGACGCCCCACGCCGGAAATCTGGACGTTGTGCTGCGTTGGGACTATTCGCACAGCCGACCGCTACTTCGTTGTTTTTCCCTAAAAATGTTTATATGTTATTACTATTTTTGTTTTCTTGTATATATTTATAAATTATTAAAGTTTTATAATCTTACTACTTTGTCGGAGTGCTATATATTTTTAATGTGACACATAATTGTAAAAACTTTGATGTACAAAGAGTCATCCCTGGAATCTTCCGCTTCACGCTCGGTCCCCTCCCCAATCACAATACAGGATGGTTTTCAGATAATAGCAACGCTTCTGCTGTGACGGATCTCATCGAGTGTGGGCCTTGATCTACTATAACTCCTTTGAAGAGGGGTGATTCTTTACAGCTGTGGCCATAAACTACATCTGCAGGGCTAGCTGATAGCCTAGGACCGGCCTGGACCATCGGACACAGAGGAAAAGGAGTGTCAGAGGGTGCGGTAGTGAATAGGGCGAAAGGGAGGTGTCGGGCGGGCACAGGGTGTGATTCTCAGGGAAGAGCAGCGCAGATGGGGGGAGGTTTATTACCCATGCATAAGACAGAGAGCGGGGGTGACCACTGCCTGGGTGAGATGCTTGCGAGGGTGGGGAGCCATGCTAAGGATCGACAGCGTGCACAGAGTGGGTCTGGTCAAGGCATCTAAAATGGCTGCCGTGCACGACAAAAGTGTGGCATTTGAAAAAAGACAAGATGGCGCAGACAATGTTTTTCAACACTTCCTGATTTCCTTCGAATCGAACGTTAACAGACGTTGGGGCATATTACCAAAGTTAAGCGATATTTATCCCTAACGATGCATTGCAAAGATTTTTTTACCGTCAGAAATTATCGCAGATAAACCTTGCTATTATCAAGGTTTATCGCAAATACGATAAAAAACGACCGCAATGCATTAATATCGCTGAAAACTCAGCGATATTCATGCATTACCGAGCTAATGCTCTTAGCCATGTTATCCACCTCCCATTGGATAACATGGCTAAGAACTGCTCAGGGCAGCTGTTACTTTTTGGAGATATTCGCGCTTATCTCGAATATTTCCAAAAGTTGATAATAGGAGATAGCGATGATAGCGACTGTTTCCAGTCGCTAACATCTTGGCATGCCCACTTTGCATGTCATTAGTGATAAATATCACTCACATGCAAAGTGGGGCCCAAGATGGTCGCTATCTCCTACTAGCCGTCGCTAACTGGTGTTAGCAACAGCTAGGTAATACAGATATAATTTTATCTCCGCGAAGCGGAGCGCTGTTACAGATATATATCTTGTTTTTGAACGTTAATTTCTCAAAATGCACTGAAGCACATATATTGAGACCTAGCAAAGGCACATCGGGCTACCAGTCCCTAATATTTTACCAAGTTTCGTGCAAATCCATTCAGCCGTTCGATTATTATTATTATTTTTTTTTTTTGCCCCGCGGGGCCCTTTTAAAACCTCCACATCAAACCTAGGGGGTCAGCGAGGATCTACTATGCCCCCTTATGGTCATTTGCCCCTTCGCTTTGGCCTCCTCTTGTCTCTCGATCCTACCGAGAGACAAGATGGCGGCCGCTACGTACTGTTTGGAATGTTTACAGACACCGGAGAGCCAATCAGCTTCGCTTCGCAAAGCTCCGTAACGCGAAAAGTACGCGAAGCGGTGCGCTGTTACAGATATATATCTTTTTTTGAACGTTAATTTCTCAAAATCCACTGAAGCACATATATTGAGAGCTAGCAAAGGCACATCGGGCTACCAGTCCCTACAATTTTGCCAAGTTTCGTGCAAATCCATTCAGCCGTTCGATTATTATTATTTTTTTTTTTTTTTGCCCCGCGGGGCCCTTTTAAAACCTCCACATCAAACCTAGGGGGTCAGCGAGGATCTACTATTCCCCCTTATGGTCATTTGCCCCTTCGCTTTGGCCTCCTCTTGTCTCTCGATCCTACCGAGAGACAAGATGGCGGCCGCTACGGACTGTTTGGAATGTTGACAGACGCCGGAGAACCAATCAGCTTCGCTTCACAAAGCTCCGTTGCGCGAAAAGTACGCGTCCTGGAGCGCTGCCCGGTCCGCTGTTACAGATATATATCTTTTTTTAAACGTTAATTTCTCAAAATCCACTGTAGCACATATATTGAGACCTACAAAAGGCACATCGGGCTACCAGTCCCTACAATTTTGCCAAGTTTCGTGCAAATCCATTCAGCCGTTCGGGCTAAAAGTGAGGCCAACCGCCCTATGGAAAACTCAATGTTAAAAACACGTTTTGGGACCCCCCTTTTTTCTCGACCCCCCCTGGACGAACCCCCCCCCCAATTTTCAGGGGCTGCTCAGAAACAAAATGTGCCATTTTCCTGAAAATTTCAGCCAATTCCGTCCACAAACGCCAAAGTTATTAGACATAGAATTTTCAAAAAACCCATAGAGAAAAAATCCTAACTATATATACCTACTGGCGACCGCCAGTAGGTAATATAGATATATATATATATATATATATATATATATATATATATATGTGTGTGTGTGTGTGTACCTGTTCTTATACATGCATGGTAAGGTGGTAAAGACTGTGTAGTAAAGGCATTGCGGGGTGAAGACTTCGTTAAAAAGGTTGTTTCCCTATCTAGACTACCGTCATTACCTGTTCTGTAGCCTGCAGCAGAGTCAGAACCCACTGTTCCTACATGGCTACCTCGTTCTAGGAAACCACAAGTGACAGTGGGTGGCTGCCTACTATTTTTAGTGTATTGGATCTCTGATGTAACCTCGTGACTGAACCATGTAATTTGACCTGCTGGCATCAACATGTTACTGGGATAAAAGACCATGGGTCGTTTCCTTTACTATATTTGCTACACTCTAGAAAACATGTTTATTCTTTTTGGCTGCTCAAATACCCAAATCAGGCAAAAGCAGTGCAAATTAATGGGAATTATTTAATATGGTATGTAAACAATATAATTTATTCAGCTACCACATGGAATTCCTAAACTCTGCAGGAAAAACCTGTTTAAATACGGTACAATAGCAGCCATGTTTCCTGAGAGGTTTCTAACTTCTCATGCCGCTCAATACCTTGTCACATATGATTTTTCCTACTGTACATTTGCCGGAGGGCACTAGATAATTAGGTGCTGCCAGATACAGTGCTGCAAGCAGGCAAGTATACTACCGTCCACAGAAAACGTGTTCTTGTTCACAACATTTAAGATAGGTTTGGCATATCGCTAGCATGAGGTCATTTACAGATGACCTACATTGTAGCAGACATCAACCACTGTTGAGAAGCAAATCAATCTCACCGCAGACCTTAGCTTTTTATATTTGCATGTGTTCAGTACAGTAATTTTTATGTGTTTGAAGCACACAAACAGAGACGTTAGGCCAACAAGCTGAATATATATGTGCTATGGTTAATCCCTGATAATTTATTTATGCAGTTAAAGATACATATTATCGTTTTAGTTCATCACAAAATAAATAAAAGTTTATTAGTATGAAAATTAATCTCCAGGAAAGATTTAATGAATTCCTAATTTTATGCAGTGGCATTTTCAGATTACTTTACTTGCGGGCCAGATGTACGATGTTTTTTTACATACGCAAATGGGTTTTAGACCCGTTTGCGCACGCAAACATCCTGTGGCCCATGTACTAACCCTATTTTGTGGGTCGCTAATTAAATAGCGACTTGCAAAGTAGGGTTAGCGACTCGCTATCAGGAAGGGGCAATCCAAGGGCGTCCCTTCCTAATAGCGAGTCCAACACCCATGTAAGAATGTTTTGCGACCCCAATTGCGGTCGCAAAACACTCAAAGTTTACTGCCCTCTTGAAGAGGGTGGTAAACCATTCGCAAACAGGCACGGATCCCCAGGGGAGACCTTCCCCTTTGTGAATGGGTGTGCAAACATTTGTTCAGAGCAGGCAGTGGACAAAAACGTTTCAGCCTTTTTATTTTTGAAATGCATCCCGTTTTCCTTTAAGGAAACATTACATTGTTGCTGAACTTTTCACCCAACTATAACTTTACTTTAACCTTTGGGTTTTTCAGAGAATTATTATTATTTTTTTTTTAACTTAAAGTAATATTCAATTACCAAACATAGTACAAACCCCTGCCATGGACAACCTTCGCCATTTCCCAGCTGGAGTTTGACTGCAGGGCCTCCGGCCAACATTCGCCGCATGCAGCCAACCACATGCCATGCATGGTCTTTGGCCTCCGGCCAGGTTCTGTGCCCAGCCCCCCTAAAGGCAGCCACACCCACTCTGCGCAGGCTCTTTGGTTGTGCAGGGCACGGTTGTTGGCTGCAGCCCCACGCTGTGCATGGCCTTCAGCAGTGGGGGTGGCGTTCTATTTTAAATCTCTGCCTCCGTTATTTTCTATGGGACAGTCTGGGATTAACAGTGATTACCCATATATATCGCTGAACTCAGTCCTGCTCCTTTTAGGATGTAGTAACTTATACTCATAAATATGGCTCCATTCCATTTAAGGGGGTTTAAAAGTCTACACTTCTGAATAATTTACACTCGTAAATGGGAAATAGCCCACAAAATGTAGGGATTTTTTTCTTACCGAATTACAATTAGGAGTGCAAAAATGTACACCTCTTAAAAAGCGGTTCCAAATTTACCTACCTCATGCATATTAATGAGGTAGATTGCAGTTTGCAACCCATTAGGAATTATAGACATCATAGAGATGGTGGCCTGCTGGGGTCAGCAGACCACCATGTGTGTGTGTGTGTTACTAAAGCATTCTTTTTTGGGAGGAAATGCATCAGATCTGTAAGAACCCAACGTGGATCATCAATTTCATGTTGAAATACATGCTTCTTATAATTTGATGAGAAGTGTTTTGTCTCAGAGGAATCTAAATACTAGTTATGTACATACAGTTGCTAACTTTTCTTAAATTGCAAATTTGTGAATGGCTGCAGCTTGGTGTTTCACAATTAAAGTGCTCTTGGTAATCTGTGGGCCCGAGGACCCGGAATAATCCAGCCAGATACCCAGATAATCAAACCTCTGGACTCTTTTCCATAACTCAGAGCCCACCTTGATGACCTCTCTAGCATTGCGTCTCTTGGTATAAATCATGTATTTGGTCTGGGACATGTCAATTTCAAGGCCTTAATCTTAGCAGAATTGGATGAAGCTGTCAATCAAGTTTTGGAGGCCCTTCTTGGTTTTGGACAGCAACAACGTGTCATCCACGAAAAGGAGTGCTGGAAATTGTTCTCTTTCTCCCTCCAGGATTGGGGAGTTATTGGTGCAAATTAGTAGGTGGGAATACAGTTGTTAATAAATAGTAGGAATTGAGTTTGGGCAAATACACACTCCTGGCACATGACCTGGTTTATGGGTAAACCCTCAATTAATTCTCCTTTCGTACTTCACTTTACTTTTGCATAATTCCCTTTGTGGAGCAGCTGAATCAAGTCCAGGATATCAGGGGGATCCCCATCCTTTGAAGCACCACCCATAATCTCCTTCTAGGTGCAAGGTTGATAGGGTGGTAGTTGGAGGGCAAACTGGGGTCCCTTTTTTAAAGACAATCTCTGCCTCTCCCATGATTGAGGGATCACCCCTCCACCGCCATGACATTCAAAATGACATTAATATAAGTCTGATTTGGACTTGTCAGGTGGGATTTTGTCAAGACCCATCGTTTTTCTGGGCTTAAATGAGGCCACAGCTCGCTCGGTTTTCTCTATGATAATAACTGCTGATGGAATGGATTGTGGCTTAGCATCGTGGAGGCCACTGCAAGCAGGACCAGGCTCAAGTACAAATTCCCAAAATGGGACCCCAGTCACAGGGTACAATAGATGTTTCATTGGTGCTACCTGTCCCCCATCACTCTCCCTGACTAATGCCCAGAATTTCCTCTGGTCCTTAGCTATAGTGGCATCCAGTAGGTTGGACCACATGCCATCTTCGCAAGCTCCTTTTGCTTTTTTTATTGTGGCCCGATAAATTGCCCTGTTTCCCTTTATGGCCGGCCTATTCCCCTTCTTTTAAAGATTGGACCAGATTGGCCTGTGGCTTTTTGCACTTGCCATTGAACCACCCATTAGTCTGCATTGTGATTGGACCCCCCCCAACATTCTTGGTGAGGAGATTCCACAACTTATTAAATACCATTTTGTGCTCTGCTAGTATCACCAAGTTTTCCCCCCAATTGGTATAAATGTTACCCATATGGGTGGCCAAAACCGAAAAAGGACCCATTCCCACTGGAAGGGGACTCACATTTCCCATTTCACATTCTTCCTGTTGTTAGTGGCCACAAGTTGCATGGGTGCTTGTTCTGTGGATGCCATGCATGGGCGCGTGCTCAGTGGCCGTCAACGGTCCATTCACATTTCAGGACATAAGTGTAAAGGACATCATAGGGTGTGTGCCAAAATGTTGGATCCTGTTGATCCCTGTAGAGGGCCAGGCACAGGGGCAGGAAGACGTAGTAAAGGACCCTTGAGAGTGCATGAGTCATGTGTGAAAGATCTTGCTGTCCAGTACATGTGTGGAAAGAATAACAACAACAACAGTAATAACAATAACTAAACAAATATCCCATCTCCCCAATGCCCCCCCACCCCACACTTCCTCCGAAGAAGCATCTGTCACCGCAAAATTCCCAACCAAAAAAACATAATGTCAATGAATATTAGGACAGTACCTGACAATGAAAAGGAAAAGTAACATTGTATTAGATGACCATATCTAACCATAAGTTGGTATGGCTAAGGGTATCCTGTCACAGGCGGACTCAGATTGTCAAAGAAGAATAAGCAGCCATCAAAGGGGGCTTCAAGCCTTGCAGGGAAGGTCAACATATATTGAATATTCATGGCACAGAGCTTTTTCTTGACCTCATCAAATCATTTACATTGGTGTTGAACAGCCCAGTACTACCAAGGAAGAATATGATACGGGGTAATTGGTATCGTAGTTCGCCAACCTTACGAGATTCCTGGAGGATGATATCTCTGTCACTACAATTAAGGATGCGAGCAATCAGTGAGTGAGGGGGAGTTCGTACAACCTTGGTCTGGGAGCTGGGGGTCTTGTCTTTCCTCATAGTGTAGCGGTGGACAGTAGGAAGTGCCTGCGTGAGGGTGGTCAGAGTCCCAGGTGTGGTCACATGGAGGTGAGGGAGGAAATGCTGGGTTCCACAGGATGTCTGCTGACCCACTTGCCCTGACCCTCCAGTAGGGGTAGCATGAGCATTCAGGCCCTGCAGCAGTCAGAAGGCAGAACAGCCATCCCAACAGGCAGGAGGATCATCCTTCAGGTATGATGTAAAATGATAGGACGGTAAGCCTGCCTCGGTCAGGCAGAGATGACCGATCTTCATTGTAGGGTGAAGAGGGCCAGAGGACCGAAGATTGGGGTTGCTAGCAGTCACTTGTATATGCTAAGCTCACCGCTTACCAGTCTGCAGTAGGGGTGCATTCCCTAGCCAGGGTCGTACAGCTAAATCCGACTGGTTGATTCCCCTCCTGAATTGCCTAGCATCTGCACTGACCCTCTCCATAGATGGAGCCTGAAGTTCAGTAAAGGTTAGGTGTGAGCCCTCACCCAGTCTGGGGTTTAGGTGGCAGGCCATGGCCAGTCCAGGAATCACCTGGTCAGTATGTGCAGGGTCAGGTGTCGGGTGAGGTTTGTGTAGACCCCCATGCTTTCCCTAGTCACAGGGGCAGTGCTGTAGATGGCGCACTTCAGCGCCACTTGATGGGGCTCTGTTCTCAAGTCCCGTTGCTGGACTGGATGTAGAGGCTGCAATGAGGACACCTGGAGTCACCAATTAGGTGTCTGCAGGCCCAGGCAGCAAGCAGAGTTTGTGCAGGCGGGTTGCTCTGCCATGAGATTGCGTTCTCCCCCAGTCGCTTGGAGAAAAGCATTTCAGGCCAGGGCACAGTGAATGCTGGTGGTCATGGGCTGAGCCAACTCTCAAGGCGTGCCTGCAGTGTTGGAGTTGTGCTAGGAGGCCCCGGGCTGAATCCAAGGAGTAGGGGCTCCATCCATTGCCACGGGTCACCTCCAGCCTCAGGGATCATTGCCAGTATAGTGTTGAGGTGGAAAGGGCAGCAGATTACAAGCAGTCCGGCAGGATACATAGAGGTGGTAGAGGAGGTGCCAGAGCACTATTAGTGTGCGTCCGACATCTTGGTCGATGAGACCATGCCAACCCAGTACAAGAACATTTAGCTGAATTGAAGAGAGTTCAAATGTCAAAACAGGAAGCCTGAGAAAAAGCTAGCGCTAGATACAAGCTACATGATGATTGTAAAATAATGCAGCACCTAAATATATTGTAGATGGAAAAGTATGGTTATTCACTAAAATTTACATTTGAAAAACAATACTCCAAGCTGTAAAGATGATTTGTTGGTCCACTGCCTATTGAACAAGTTATTACTGTCACTGGGTAGCAAAAATGGTCCTAGTTCATGTAAATTAATTGTGTATTCCATGTATCTTTGCTGAAACCATGTTCTGCACAAAGGTGTTGCTCCAAATCATGTGTTGTTTCAGTTACACACAAGAAAAGAATGCATGTATGTATGTATGTGGCATTTGTATAGTGCAAACCCATCTAAAAAAGGCAGAGGAGGAATGTACTGGGTCAAAGGCAGGAAGACTGTCAACAAGTAAATTGGGAGGTAGCTGATTGTGAGGTAATATTGCGTATAGTGGTGCATTCTGAACTCTTTTATAACCTGTAGAATTGTTAAGGGGTGGGGTCCTGATGGATATAGACATCTTCTTCGAGATCCTGGGACTTTGAAAATATAGCGGCCCCTGTTTACAAGATAAACTTGCCCATAACAGGGAAAAAAGGGGGGGCTGGGCAGGGCAATGATACGTTAAACACAGGCTAGATGATCTAGAACATACATCATATTATAGCACGTTCACGAGCAAACATGTAAAATGATACATATACATGTTATTGAATTATTTATTTAAACTTATGTTTGACATTGATGAAAACATTGTTTTTTTAAATAATTTTTTTATATATATGCAAAAAGAACCAAGATATATAAAATGGTACTACTAAATCACATTAAAATGTTTTTGATAAGTTGTCCAAGTTCACAATGAATACATACATATGAATATATATGTGGTCATGAGATAAACAATGAGGTGTGGTTATTTGAATCTATTCTTGTTATGAGTAATTTCTAATTCATAGCATTTTATAAGAACTATTTACTCCTAATACATGATATGGAATGCAAATGGCCAAATATTGTAGAGAAGCTGGCGGTATGTTGACACTGGATCCTGGGTACAGAGATTAAAAAGACCTACTGCGTTTTGTCTTTTTTGCACTTCTTAGTCTGCAATCTGATGGTGTCCTAGTTGTTGGGGTGTTGAAGCCAAATAAGATGTTGAAGTTGTCTGTAAGAAAAACAGGGATGCTGGTTGTGGTAGCTTTATAAATTATGCAGCTAGCTTCAAATATTCTGCATGTTGACAAGGAGAGCTCCCTCAGGATGGGGTTGATGTGATCACATTACTTCAGGCCATGGATATGAAGGGCTGTAGTGTGTAGGTTACTCTTAAGGGGGTGTTTGGGAGGCCCTGGAGCACTGTGTTATCACCATCCTAATGTAGAGTACAAGAGCTAGAATAGCTGTTCTGAAGTCACCTTCTGGAAAAAAAATGTTTTCACTTTCTCTAGAAGCGAGAACTGGTGCCAGACCATCTTTGTATTTTTAGTTTTGACCATATGTTCCTTTGGTGAGAGGTTGGTGTCCATGGTGAATCAAAGGGACTTGGCATTTGCTGAAAGTTGGGATTTGAAGCTGTGAACGTTCACATCATTGAGCCAGCTTTTTTACTACCAATATTGTCAACACATTGGTGAATTTTGATGCTGTTATCTGTGATGAGATTCCCAAGGTGCTCAATGTATATGTTGAAAATGAGAGGGCGGTATAGAACCTAAGGGGACTCTACAAGTGATAGCAATCTTTTGAGATCTGGAGGTACTCAGGTCAATAAACTGGGACTAGTTAGAAAGGTAGTAGGATGATCTGTGAAGGACATTGCCTGTGAGTCTCAGCGCCAGATCAAATCAGCCAACAAAAAGGCTCCCTGGTTCAACGATGACCTTAAAAAATCCAAGAAGCTATGCCGCACCCTGGAGAAAACATGGAGAAAAAACCCAACCACCGGCAACATGGCCACCCTCAAGGCAGCCACCTACAAACACCACCAACTGATTCGATCCGCCAAAAAATCAGCATTCAAGGATCGTCTCGACAACAACTCTCACAACAGCAAGGAACTCTTCAACATCGTCAAAGAATTCACCAACCCCACCGCAGCATCTAACAACATCACTCCCTCCCAAGACCTTTGCGATGCGCTATCCTCCTTCTTCCACAACAAAATAGCCGACATCCACAACAGCTTCGAGAATACCCCCAGCGATCAGCCCTCCCCACCCCCCTCAGATCCTACTCCGCCAACTAACATCCTTAGCAATTGGAACCCAATCACCACTGAGGATACCACCCGCCTAATGAACTCAATCCATTCTGGCTCGCCAACCGACCCCTGCCCCCACTACATCTTCAACAAAGCTGACTCCATCATCGCACCCCATCTCCGTGACGTCATCAACTGCTCGTTCAACTCTGCCACCTTTCCAGATAGCTGGAAACACGCAGAACTCAGCGTCCTCCTGAAGAAACCCACAGCAGACCCCTCGGAACTCAAAAACTACCGACACATTTCCCTCCTCCCATTCCCGGCCAAAGTCATTGAGAAAGCCGTCAATAGCCAACTCACCGCATTCCTTGAATCCAACAACTCCCTCGATCCATCTCAATCTGGGTTTCGAGCCAAACACAGCACCGAAACCGCCCTCATCGCAGCGACTGACGACATCCGAACACTACTTGACAACGGAGAAACTGTGGCCCTCATTCTACTCGACCTCTCCGCCGCTTTCGACACAGTCTGCCACAGCACCCTTATACAACGCCTCAGCAACATCGGCATACAAGGAAAAGCCCTGGACTGGATCATCTCATTCCTCGCTGGGAGAACTCAAAGAGTTCGACTTCCCCCATTCATCTCAGAGGCCACTGAAGTCATCTGTGGCGTACCACAAGGATCTTTACTCAGTCCCACCCTCTTCAACGTTTACATGAGTCCTCTCGCCTCCATCGCGCGTCAACACAACCTCAACATCATCTCTTACGCCGACGACACCCAGTTAATCCTGTCCCTCACCAAAGACCCCAAAACAGCCAAAACCAATCTTCACGAAGGCATGAAAGAAGTAGCCGAATGGATGAAACATAGCCGCCTAAAACTCAACTCAGACAAAACCGAGGTGCTCATCCTAGGATCTTCCCCCTCTGCCTGGGACGACTCTTGGTGGCCCTCCACACTGGGCACAGCACCCACTCCCACAGACCATGCACGTAACCTTGGCTTCATCCTAGACTCCTCTCTCTCGATGTCCAGACAAGTCAACGCAGTCTCATCCTCCTGCTTCAACGTACTTCGCATTCTCAAAAAGATCTTCCGCTGGATCCCCCTCGAGACAAGAAAGACTGTCACCCACGCACTGGTCACGAGTCGACTGGATTATGGAAACACCCTCTACGCCGGAATCACAGCAAAATTACAGAAAAAACTCCAACGCATCCAAAACGCATCAGCGAGACTCATATTAGACGTCCCTCGCCAAGATCACATCTCCGGACACTTAAAAGACCTCCACTGGCTTCCCGTCAACAAAAGAATTACTTTCCGCCTTCTCACCCACGCACACAAAGCCCTCTACAATCTAGGACCCGAATGCCTCAACACTCGACTGTCATTCTACAAACCCACCCGCCAACTAAGATCGTCCAATCAAGCCCTCGCCGCAGTCCCGCGCATCCGAAGATCCACCATGGGTGGCAGATCATTCTCATTCCTTGCTGCCAAGACCTGGAACTCACTCCCCACTCACCTCCGCCTTACTCAAACCCACATCTCCTTCAGAAAAGAACATAAAACATGGCTATTCGACAAATAACGATCCCCTCCCCAAGCGCCTTGAGACCCTCTGGGTGAGTAGTGCGCTATACAAATGCTCGAACTTGAATTTGAACTTGTATGGATGAAGGTGGGATGGTTGACTGTGTTGAATGCAGCTGAGAGGTTTACCAGTATCAAGAGGCAAGTTATATCTCCATCTGTGGATAGGAGGGTGTTGTCCACGAGGTGCAACATGGTGGTCTCCATGATCTGGAACGAGAATGGTAGTCTTGCAGCCGATGCCTAGCATTGATGTAACCTTGGAGTTGAGCATAGACTGCTTTTTGAAGCTCTTGTTGATGATGGGTAGGTGAATAATGGGCTGATGGTTCCTGGGCTCATTAGGGTCTTGTGTACGTTTTGCTAGGAGTGGTAGGATCTTGCCTGCCTTGGGAGCTTCTGGGAAGATGCCTTGAGTGAGGGTGGCATTGAAAATATTGAGTCTGGTGTGAGAAGTTCCAAAGACAGACGTTTGAGACAAAGAGAGGGTAAGGCATCATCTTCATAGGGAGCTTGGAGGGAGATAAATAAGTTGGCGAGATCTGCAAGACACAGGGCTTTAAAGGATGGCCATTGCTTTATTCTACAAGAAAGGGTGAATGTAAAAGGAGAAGCAGGCTTTGTGTTGTCAATATGCAGCTGGATCATTTCTTATTTTGCCACTGTAGAAGAGGTTGGTGGCATTGCACTGGTCTGGAGGTGTCAGACATGTCAGGCAGGGGGTTGATGCAGTACTTGATTGTCTTGAAGAGTGTTCTTCTTTTGATGGTAGCTTCATTGATGGTGTTTGTATAGAACTTTGTTTTGGTTGATGGGATGCGCTGCCTGTGTGTTGAGTGGAGGCACTACAGTACCATTAGGTGATAGAGAGTTATTTGTCTCTTCCATGTTTTGGTTGATGGGATGCGCTGCCTGTGTGTTGAGTGGAGGCACTACAGTACCATCAGGTGATAGAGAGTTATTTTTCTCTTCCATTGTCTTTCCTGTCTGAAGATGGAAGTTCATCTCAGTAAGTTCTTTAGAGGACCATTTGGAATGTGGAGGCTCACATATTGTTAAACAAGTTTTCAAGTTGTTTAGAAGGGTATTTATGTCGGATGTGACCTGGCTGGATGAATTCAAGCATTAACTTGTCAATAAAGAAGTCTTTGAAGGATCTGAAGATTTAGACTTCATTTTTGGCTAGACCTTGGTTTGTTGGTAGGATACTGAGCAGGAAGAAGGAATGGCAAGGTAGCCTGTAGAGTCCATAGTTGTGAGTAGTTTGCATTGAATTGTTGATATTGTGCCGGACCACATTGAGTTTGTTTGTAAAGTTAAGAAGGGTGTTTCTTTTGTTTTTGTTGAGCTTGTTTGTGTAGGAGGGTATAAATATGAAGAAGTCAAGATTTTGCATACAAGGATTGTTGGAAGACAATTGCAACACCAGGTAGATTGGAAGCGGTTCTGGCTGAACTTCCAGTTGGCTAATTAGCATTAGCATGCCAGCAGCTGGGCCCTCTCAGTGCTTCTTTCTAGTGAAGTGTAAAACCGGCTCCTAAAGCAGAAATAATGGATTAGGCATTTTGGCAGGAAGAACTAGGTGTGAGGGATCTGACTCCTCTCAACTCAGGGAAGGTAGCTAGGGAGAATTCAGGAACTTCATTAAGTGGAAACGGTCCAAGGTGAGGCCGGCCCATTCGTAGTTAAGTATATAAAGATATCTGGGGAAGAAAATACTTTGTTCCCTGGGTAATCTGTAGCTAACTTGGTGCCAGCAAAGTGAGAGAGGAAGCGTTTCCCATAACCTGGTCTCTAAACACATCCCTGATTGGCACAACAGCAGCCTCCAAGGGCAGACGGAGGATGCCATATTAGATTTGTTAAGAATAGTGTGATAAGGCAAACAGGATGTACTTCAAAAGTGGGAAAGTTTGCTCCAGTGAATTATCTTCTCATTAGTTAAAGAGTGTCCAGGAGTCACACCCCACCCGCTGGCTACTGAAATCTACAAAGTATTTTTTGTCTGGAATATAAGTGCTCTGAGATAGGTTTCAAACCATGACTGTCAAAGAAGAGTAGCCAGGGGCAGCAGCTACTGCACCTTGCATGCCCCTTGGTCCCGTGCACTTCCCTTCCTGCCCTGGCCTTAGGTGCCATGAAGACAGATGCAGGAACTAAAATCTTACCAGGCTCTAGGAGCATGGTTTATTTCCTATATTTTCCACTCCTTGTTCATCAACAGCAAATAAAGAGTGCTCATGGGTTGTTCAGTTACAAGCAGCCAATCCCATGCTGTCATCTGAGCTCATAGTATCCATGTTTTCACTGCTGAGAACCCTGGCATTTTGCTGAACACCATATACCAAGCTTTGAAGATGCTCATATTCTTCTGACTCATTACCTTTACCTGCCGGTGTACGTATTTCTGCAAAACATTCTCTCATTTTCTACCAGTATCCTTGTTCCTCAGGACATAGCTTCGCTCTACATCTGTTTGACAGAGAGGATGTGGCCTACCGGCTAGAGCGGTGGACTTCGAAGCTGGGGAACCCAGGTCGAGTCTCCGCAGGGACGCTCAACATCCTGTGATTCTGGGCAAATCACTCAATCTCCCCATGGCTTACAAAACGAATATGTCTCTCTGTAACGCAACAGGTGCTCATGAAAAGCCCCCTCCAAGTTCGGGTCGAGTTCGCGCTATATAAATGTCCCCCAAAAAAGGATAGTTGGAAAATATATTTTAAAGCAAGTACAGAAAAATCTGCAACAAACAGACCAGCAAAGCTTCCTGGATTCAGCTTGTAGCCAATTGTTTCAAACGTGCAGTTTAATTGCCTATCAAGGTGTAATTTCAGAGATTTTTAGCAACATGAAATGGTTATGTGTGAAATGGAAAGAGGAGTTACGCGAACCCCTGCAATTGTCACCTGTATATTTACTGCCCTTCCGGCATCTCTGGAGTATAGAAAACCACTCAACTGAAGGCGAGGAAGAGAAAAGAAATCCTTACAAAAATGTGTGCACCCTGCTAGCAGCGGATTGATTTTTTTATTCGTGTGAAGCTGTTTCCCTGCCTGAAAGTGGTTTAAAATTGCCAAACATTGGTATTACTGTAGTTATGTCTGTTTTCATCGGTGCTTAAAGCAGGTTAGGGAATTTGATGATCTCCAAAGAAAAAACAAATCCTTTGATTTATAGAGTTTATTTTCACTGTTTGCAGAAACTTGAGAGCCTGGCCTTTTTTAATAGCACTCTTTACTGTCATACTCAATTTATTTGCAGTTTCGAAAGATGCAATCATAGAAAGGTGATTTCAGTAAAATACTGGAGTTGCTTTTACAATAAAAAGCAATGTAAACAAATATCTACAAATCGAAATTTGAGTCATGAATTCTGCCCATCATAATGTAATGCTTTGAAAAAACAGGCATAAGGCAGGAGGACAAAGGCTAACGACCATATGTCGACCACTTTTTGCATTCGCAAATGGAAATCGGCCCATTTGCTACTGCAAAATAGGTATACCCTATTTACAAACCCTGTTTTGCGAATCAGTAACCTATTACAGACTCGCAAAATAGGGTTTGCGACTCGCAATTAGGAAGAAGAGTGCCAAGGGTGTCCCCTCCTAATAGCGAGTCGCACTTCAATGTATGATCGTTTTGCGGCCGCAAAACACTCGCAGTTTACCACCCATTTCAAAAAGGTGGTAACCCACCTTGCAAATGGGAAGGGTCCCAGGGGATCCCTTCCCTTTTGTGACTGGCAGCGAAAATATTTTTAAGAGCAGGCAGTGGTCCCAAGGACCACTGCCTGCTCTTAAAAATTGAAATAGAAACGTTGCATTTTTCTTTTTTAAATTCATCCCGTTTACCTTTAAGGAAAATGGGCTACATAAAAAAACTGCTTTATTTAAACAGAGTCACAGACATGATGGACTGCTGACTATAGGGTGCCTCCCTCACATAATCGCCATACACTGACTACCAGGGTTCCTTTTAAACCACTTAGGTGACATTGGCCTTTTATAAGGTTTTTATCCCTGACAGGGCGGTCTACTCATTAAAACATAGTTTGTGACCTCCCTTTATCAGTTTTAACCCGCTAGCACATTTCACTACTCCACTACACTAGTCACCTCACCTGCACGCATCACATGGCATTTCTCAAAAAGATCTCCCTCAAAGTGCCCCTTTGGGGGACCCGTAGGGCATTGCAGCGCCGGCCCGAAGAAGAGCACCCCCCTATGATGAAGCATGACATCCCCTTGGGGATGTGTGAGGGCAACATGAGACAATCATGCTGATTGTCTTCGTGATATAATGTCCAGATACACCTGTTAGCAACACTTATTCTTCTCCTTTAGGAACAGATGTCCCTTTTGATTCTTTGAGACCCCAGCAGGCCATCATCCCTGGGAATAATAGCCATTCTCAATGGGGTCGCAAATTGCACGTGCCTCATAAATATTATTGAGGCAGGCATTTTGTAACCCCGTTAGGAATCGCAAACAGTGTCTAAGACACTGTTGTAAATTCCATTTTGTGAGTCACAAATTGCGCGTCGCAAAACGATGCAATTTGCGAGTCGCAAAATGGAAGGATTGTACATCTGGCCCTTAATATATAAAATACTGTATATCTATATACTATAAGGGTATTTGTAATCTACTGCGGAATTCTATGCTCTGTAATCACAAGGTCATAGGTACAGTGCATGGAACTGGTAAGTTAGAATCATTCCATATTCTTAACATATAAAAATAGACCATAGCTTTCAAAATTAGTTTAGATTACCTGATTAAACGAGTTGACATCGCTTATGATTTTTTAAATTCTGTTCAACATCTATCTTCATGTTTCCATTGCACATAGTTTAATTTTTTCATCCTGTCCTTCAAAGTAGATTCTCAATCGCAAAAGAGCTGAGTGTGTAAATCAGTTTAACCTAATAACTCGGATATCTCTGTCCTAATAATATGAATGTGTGTAGCTTTTAATTTTTTCCATCCTACCATTTCAAAGTAGATTCTCAGTCGTATACAATAGTGAAGTGAAAGTGATTTTTATAGCGCAATTTCATGCCCAAGGGCGTCTTGGCGCTATAATGACCAAAGTCTTCCAAGAAAAGCTATCCTTCAGGCTAGACAGATCTTACAAGGCAGAGGGGGCCTGGGTACTACTTATGTTACAGAGACCGCAGCGTTTTATTCAGCCGACATATTCCTTTCTTAACTGAAATCTCTCGGGAACACCTTAAACAGATATTAATATTTACCACCAATTCTTAACCTTGTGACCTCAGTGGACCCCCACTGAATCATTACTGGAATCTGGGGACCCCCACTGAGCCATTATTAGAAGCTGGTGACCCCCGGTCAAAGCAATTTCTATAATTTGAACTTCAAAACAACGTACAAAAATATAAAAACAAGTGTACACCAAGCAGATGCTTAAATATTTTGTTCAATTAACAATCAAATATAGCAAACCTTTCCACATTTTTAATGTTTCATCTTTATTTTTATTTTCCTTTATTAATTTTGTTGTATTCATTTTTACATTATTTATTTTTGAAACACATTCACAGTGAATTCAATGATGAAGAAGCCATGTATCTTAGAGTCATAATGGGTGCCTCTTCGGTTTGTTCAGATGATGAATGCCGAGACAGACCATCTAGAAAAGACACTCATGGCTGCAAGAGCTGAGGCATGTGAAGTTCGACAGGCTGCTGATATCGAAGCTGGAACAGCCCAGAATGAGACAGCATTGACAATGAAGAATACGCAAAGACACAAAGTGGGGGTCCATAAGACAATGTCTCAAAAGAAAAAGAAACTGTGTGTCCAATGTGGATTCCAATTTCCACATGAAGGTAAATGTCCTGCCATTAGAAGACAATGTCTCAAAAGAAAAAGAAACTGTGTGTCCAATGAGGATTCCAATTTCCACATGAAGGTAAATGTCCTGCCATTAGACAGATATTCAAAGGCTGTGGGTAAGAAAAATACTTCATAACGCGCTGCAAAGTAAAAGAGAAACCAAGTGCATCACGACGAGAAGAGAAAATTGGCACCAGAAAGTTTCTAAAGCACTCTAGCCATGCCCACAAAGCCAAAATGCAATATCAATTGAGGCAAGTAGAGACTAAACCAAGTTCATCTTCCAAAGACTCTTTAACGTCATCACAGAGTGACGGTAAAGAACATGGATGTGCAATGGTGATGTCGTCTGCAGAACGACGTGCACATGTAGGATTTGCTGATTGCAAAGAAGAACACAAGTCAAAGACAGATCGCCTTGTGAAGCAATCAAACTCATTTGGACAGTGCCCCAAGATCATACTAAAAGTGAATGCTGTGCTATAACTTCAATGATAAACAGTGTTGCATCGATCTATATCATGCCGGCAGAAAAATATAATGAACTGTCTCCGATACCACGTCTAATTCCATTGAAAACAAAGGCGTACAAATGGGCTGCTTCTACGACATTACTAAGTCACGGGTCATTCATAGCAAGCATGAGGCACAAGAAAACGGCAGTGCAACAACCAATTCATGTGCTCCAAGGTACTTCGTCAAGTGCATGTTTACTCCATTTCAGCACTGCTTTTGACATGGGACTGATAACAATCAATTACAACATCAATGCACATTCTGAAATAGTAGGTCAATTCCCATTGTTATTTCATGGACAAGGGAAACATAAGACAATAAAAGGGCAACTTCATATTAATGAGGAAATTCGTCCTGTTGCACAGCAACACAGTTGGGTTGTTTTTCATTTACCTGGCTATTCCCGTAATTCCACCCACTCTCTAGCCAACTCCGCAGCGCTGGGATGCCTCCAGGTAGCCATGCGCTATACAAACACTTTTTCATTTCATTCATTTACAGAAGGCTGTTGAGAAAGAACTAGAGACATTGGTAAAGCATGACATCATTGAGCACTCTACTGGTCCGACGCCATAGGTTTTACAAATAGTGGTAGTGCTAAAAAAGGACAGTGGAGGTGCAGTGCACATTTGTGCTTATATGCGCCAGGCCAACAAAGCAATTGAAAGAGAAAGGCCTCCAGGTCCAAACATAGCGAACATGATTTACACAGCTGAACTGCGAAAAAAGTCTTCTCCTGTCTGAAGTTGAAAAAGGATACCATCAACTTGAGCTGAAAGAGAACTGTAGGTACAGTACTACTTTGTTAACTCATGATGGCTTGTTCATATACAAAAGACCTAGCTTTGGTGTGTCATCAGCTGCAGATATCTTTCAGGATGTCATTTGCCAAGTAAATCAACCTGTCACACAAGCTTTTAATTACAGTGATGATATACTAATGTTTGAGGTCACACGAAAGGAGCATGACAAAGTTCTTTCACAACAATGCAATCTACTCGCTGATGCAGGCCTAACTTTAAATGCAGACAAGTGTGACTTTCACAAAACCAAACTCAAATTCTTTAGGTATATTTTCTCTGAAGAGGGAATGACTCCTGACCCTGAAAAAGTATAAACATTGCCATCCACTTGTCCTTCTCAGGATGAGTCCATGCTGCGATCTTTCTTAGGTATGGACAGATATTGCTCCATATACATTCACAACTTTGCCACAGTGAGTGCCCCATTACGAGAGTTGACAAATATTCCTTTCCAGTGTTCCTCTGAATGCGACCAGATTTTCAAGAAAATCAATCATGCAATTGAAAATCCAACTGAAATTGCCTATTTTGAGCCAAAGTAACATACTGAGGTCATAGTAGATGCAAGCCAGGGGTGATTGGGCGCAAACCTTGTTCAACACAATGGACATCCAAATACTCAGAGACATATTGTGGCAATTGCTAGCAGACGTTGTAGTGTGGGCTTGTGAACATTTTCATGTATTTCTATATGGAAACCCTTTCACCTTTGTCACTGACTACTAGGCGTTGCTCACCATTTTCGTAAATCCAAAAGCTAAGATGCCCCCTCCCATTGAGAGGTGGGGATTGAGATTGCAAGAGTATGATTGAACTATTGTGCATAAGGCGGGAAAGGATCAAAACCCCGCAAATTACTTCTCACAAGAGCCGTAACAGCATCACAGTGCAATATCTAAAGCGGCTGAAGCATATATAAATTTCATAGTAACGTCTAGCACACTTGCAAATCTATCCAATAAGCAAATCATTTCTGCTAATGACTAAGACATGCTCAAACTCAAGGACATCATTGTAATGCAATCATGGAGAAAACATGCTCGACCTCTCACAGATGACGTTGAATATCAAAAATAAAAAAATGCACAGGAATAAATTTCCCTCACGAAAGAAGGTATTACACTAACAGAATCAAAACTTGTCACACCTGAGAGCTTGAGACAAATAGTCATTGAAATAGCACACAAAAAACATTGTAGCATTATAGCCACCAAGAGAGCCCTCAGAGACTAAGTGTGGCTTCCTCGCCTTGATGAACGAGTCGAGAAAGAACTGAACGCATGTCACCTATGTAACTGCTTATCTTCCAAGACAATACAATATCCGGTAAATATATCTGACCATCCTAAACAAGTGTGGGAGAAAATCGCAGTTGATTTCTTCGGACCCTTAAACAATGGCCGTCATCTCATGGTAGTTATTGGTGAGTATTTCTGTTTTCCCTTTGTGAAAGATTTATCATCGACCACCCGTGAGAAAGTCATCGAGAGGCTGGATGATATTTTTGCAGCATGGGGTGTTTCCTCCATTCTCTAGCATGACAAAGGTCCACGTCACAATAGCAGAGACGTTAAGGACTTTCTTAGTCACTTGAAAGTTAAGCATCAGAAAAGGGCACCTCTCTGGCCACAGGCAAATGGCGCTGTCGACCAATTGTTGGCCAACCTGAAGAAAGTGGTTCAGTGCACTGCGCTTAAGCAAATCAATCTCAAGTCAGTCTTATGTCCTGGACTTCGTGCTTATGGGTTAACTCCCCATTCCACAACAGGTGAAAGACCTGCCACCTCACTGTTTGGGACAGAGCTACCACAATGGACCATGAACCGAGTAACAGACTCTGAGGAGAGTCCTGTCATGAACACTTGTCAAAAAAGCAAGATGAAGGCCTGTGCAGATAAGCGTAGATGCTCTCGGGACACGTTTTTCGAAGGCGACAGAGTCCTCGTCAAACAACAATTGAAACACATGACCAACGCTTCATTTGATGCTGATCCATTGAGTGTTGTGACAAGTAAAGGACATATGGTGACTGCTCAACATCCTGGAAAGTCCATTACGAAAGACTCATCACATTTCAAGCATCTGCCTCGATGTTCATCAGCTCTGGACTTACAAGTGAGACAAGTCTACCTGAGTGCCCAATTCAAGCATCTGAGTCTACATCTACGATACGAGATGACAGATCAACTACTTCACCTAGTACGACTCGTTCTGGAAGATTGGTGCGAGCACCTCGATGACTCATTGAGGAACTCTAATGTATATATGTTATTTAACAAAGAGGGAGATGTAGTATTGTGTGTTCATGTGCAGCTAGACTCTTGTGGTCCTTGACAGACTCCTCACAAAGGTACGTAATCAGTTGGGAGGTATTTGGGTGTGTCTGGGTGTGGTCAATAACGTCTATAACGTATTGCATTCAGTTAACAGTTGCATGCTGAAGAATAAAGATGTCCTACAGAGCTCCGTGTGTAAGGCATGATCTGCTCCAGAGCTGGGGTGGCCATGGCACGACCCACCTCGATATAGAATGTGGAGAACCAACCTATTAGTACGGAGGTCAGTTGATAAAAATTCTTTACTGGTTGTGATTTTCCACCGCTATGTTGTACATCTGGTCCATCGTTCTGAAATTTAAGACAGAGCCTTTTCAGCCTTCTATGTGATTGCCCCTTGTAGCTACATTTCCTTTCGTCACGTGTTTGTATCATTTAAGAACATATTTTTGCATGTGATGGTATTTTTAAATGTTTCTTTCATGAAAATTGAACTTCATCTATCTAATTACCGTTTCGTTTGTAATAAACATATGTGGGCTAAAAAAAGAGACTGCAGCGACCTAAATTATGCATGATGCTAAATACAAATGTTGTAATTACGCAATGAAGTCCAGATACAGCTGGTAAATTGGTACTGTGCATAATTTCCTTGTCTATCCGCGCGCGCGCCAGGCTACCAATTAATACTTGCCCGATTATATCCTCCTCCAAATGATACCGAATTAGAATTATCAGTGACATAGCAGTGTATTAATACTTTACAAGTCATTTGCTTCCGCGCTATTTATTATCAGCCAATGTTTTTCCACCTTTTAAAGCCCTTCCAAGACATGCTTCAGAGCTCTGGCAATCTGGAAATCTGCGCTCAGTCCAATGCACTAAACATTTGGCTCAGTTTTTTTTTCTATCACTGGCTGACTGAAATGGGAGCTGAGGTGTTGGTCATCCTTCAGACGACCTTGAAGCTTGTTAATCACAGGTTGTTTTAGTTTTGCAAACCGCTAGAACACCACTGAACTTTTGCTCGAGGAGACCAGAGTAATAAATCGCAAATAACACTATATAAGTCCGAAAATTTCAGGTGTCGAAAGGAACTGTTTAAGATGTTAGGCCCAGATGCATGAAAGGAAAATCTGTTCGCAAAGGGGCAGATTCTCAGAATCTGTCCCTTTGCGACCTGTATTTTTGCATTTGGGATGCATCATCTCTAAATTGAGATTCCTTAAATTGCGATTGCATTTAAGGAATCCCAAATTGAGATTCCTTAAATGCAATGCAACAAAGTAAAAACATTTGGGATTTCGCTAATAGGGGGAGCAAATTACCAAGTTGAACTTCATGGTAATTTGAAAAACTTTGAAAAATGCACTTTTGTGCATTTTTCAAAGTTTCATGTTGCGCACACACATGCCCTTAAGGCATGTGTGTGTGCAACATATGTGCACAGATTAATTTCAGGGGTGCAACAGGGTGCCCTTTGGACACCCCTGCACCCTTGAAATTGCATTCTCAATTTGCGATTCGCTAATTGCTAACCGCAAATTGAGAATGTCTTCCCATTCATTCCTATGGGCCTCTAGGCCCATAGGAATGAATGGGGAGGTATTCCTTAATTGCGACTCGCAATTTGCGAGTCGCAATTAAGGAATATTAGGAAATCGCAATTTTTTTAACGATTTCTTCATGCATAGCATTTTGCTATTCCTTATTAGCGAATCCTTATTTTTCGCTAATAAGGAATCGCAAAATGGATGCTTGATGTATCTGGGGGTTCGTTTCTTGAGGTCGAAACTCCTAGCTGGATACTATTAGCTGCTAGGGATCACAGTAAGTTAATTTCCAGAAGCTAAGACACTCACTGAACGTAAAGAAAATTATTCCTCAATATACTGGCTGCTTGCAGAAATAACATGTAATTTTTTCAGAGTTGTAAAACCTAGCAAGGTAGATTTTGAAATCCTTCAGTAATGCAGGTCTTTGTAGTAGACGAGCATGTCAAATATATAGTTAAATAAATAAAGAGTGAAGCACTGACGTCCGAAGATAATCATCCCCACTACCTGCTGCAAGAGGAACTAGAATTTGAATTTAAACAGACACATTTTCACATCAGTTCGGTGTTTCCTCTATTACTGAATTGTGATTTTTGTTTCAAATAATTGGGAGTTTTTAGGTAGAGCGTCCGTCAGCATGCAGTGATTTCTGTCTCAGCATGAGAGAAAAGACCTTGAAACCCAAATTTCGAATGGGCTCTCGGCAATTTGATACTGCACAGTATAGGTGCACCTTTTATGGGCCATTGTGAATTGAAAATCTGTCCTAGGGACTAACTGCACTGCTTCCTTTCCGCATTACGTTTTGGATCTTTTTCTCCAGCATTTTCCACCTGATATGGCCTGGTAGAATTGTCCCGGTAGTATCTATTCCATACGGTATTACTGCATAGGGTAAGACTGCATGGAACATAATTGCAGTCTGGGGGAGACTACTCCACACAACATTACCTGCTGTAGATCTTCCAAACAACCTGCCAATAGTTAAAGGTTTCTGCTGCAGCTATAATCCACCATGGCCCCTAAAGCCCTGTCCCAAAAATCAAAACTTCTCACAAGATGAATGGAAAAGGGAGCCAAAAATGAAGAGAGGAAATGGGTAAAGGAGACACAAAGGATTTGTGTAGAAAAGATGAAACACAGATGACGTAGGGAAGAAAGTAAAGAGCAAGCATGGGTATTGCAGCAAAGTCATCACATTAAGCTAGAAAGATAACCAAAGAGAAAGCTTCACAGAAGAAATAGCTACAAGACAATCCAACACAGAAGATGAAGTAAGCTAACACTGTAGCTAGAATTCAATCAGTGCCATATTGACAAGGTTGCAGGGGTCAGCATATGTGCTGTACACCAAATATGTGACTGCTTGGTTACGGCACCAACATAAGATAAATGAAAGTAGATATAAAGTATAGGAAAGGAGTTTGATACCAATAGAGGGAGAAATAATTGATCCTTAAAAAACACCTATATACTTATAGTTGGCGACCCGAGTACAGGGAATGTTTGGATATAATTGTTGGATTAACATCCCTGACTTAAATTGATTGTGGGCTGTTGAACCAGAAAATAAGGTTCTTGATTTGTGTGCAATATATTTTTTTGAATGTTCTTTTTTTATTTTTTATTATGAATTTCTGTTTATGTTCGTATTAGATGTATGTATGAATATTGTATATAGATGTATAGTTGTTTGTATATGTATATGTTTTATAAATACAATTGAATAAGAAAAGATACAATAAGTATATAAATACATTTTCAAGAAATTCTTTCTCTAAATGTATTAATCTTTTCCAATGCATGAAACAGATGGAAATGTATATATAGGAATGTAGCTTGTTTTCTTTGAAAAAATGAGTTATGATTGAATTCTAAAGACAACTAAGAGTGTTAGGGAAAGATAATTAATGGTATCTGTCCCACGATTGATCCAAAAAAAACTATACCGTAGGCATCAATTTTTCTGACGTGTTGTACACCAAATATGTAACATAGAAGATTGAGTCCGTCTGCAAACATCAGCTGCAAATATGCCTTAGCAAATCTACAAGTCTTACAACAAAGTAGGTGGCTAGAACACATCTACAAGTCTTAAAACAAAGTAGGTGACTAGAACACATCTTCAAGTCTTACAACAAAGTAGGTGGCTAGAATCACGTTAATAGAGATTAGGCATAAGAAGTCTGGAGGAATTACCAAATCACAGTCAGAGGATTTGCAACAAACAACACTGTTGGAAGAAACGCTCTGTGCTACCCTGGATGAAAATACCCACAGATATAGCGGTCATCAAGTTACAACAATGTGCCCCAAACTGTGGTTCACAACCCACTGTGTCAATCTTTGATGAGTTACGAAAGTCCAAGCAATAAATAAAGATGCCTTTAAACTCTGTATTTACCTTGTCATATTTTCTGCAGTCAAATGCGAGGCTATATCTTCTGACCCATTGTTGCTTTGTTGACATGGAAATTGGTGTTTACAAACTTCTCTTACTTTGCAGTCAAAGAAAGAAAAGTAAAGTGAATTATATTGAAATCTTGCAGGGGTACAGGGAGTGTGTACACAAAGGCTATTGGATGTTATTTCTTTGTAACACAAAACAAAATGTATAAATACCTGTGAAGGAACTGTACACATTCAGAAGTTAGGGAAGCAAAAATTAAGCATATTCATTTTCTAATTCTGAAAACAAAGATTTTAATAGGATCAAAACAAATCAAACACTTTACTTGGTGATTCACAAATAATAAATATTCACTGAAACCATATTTCCACACGTTATCATTTGTGTGCAATATAGTTTTAACAGTAAAACGGTATGTCTGTGCAAATTTAGTGGCTATTACAATGGAACATGTGATGTCTGTAAATGACAGTGCACTGTCACACAGTGCTTTAGTTACAGTGAAAATTGTCTGCTTCATGTTCATTAAAGCTAGGTGGGTTGTGAAATTTTGTCGTTCTAAAAATTGTTATTGTTCTAATAAGTTTCGGAAGCACTGAGATAAATGGAATAAATCCCTATGTATTTAGATTTTTGTAAAGCAATTATTATATCTACAATAAGAATTATTCTCAGAATGCAAATGGACAACACAACACTAGACAACAACATAAACTGTAGCACTTCAGAGACATTAGGATGAGTGGGACACACTCAAATGTAACCGATACATTGGGCAAAAGCAACTAGGTCTGTATCAGTCTTCATTATTCTAGCAGGTACCTTTCATTTGAGTAAAACAAAATTTCAAGCAGATTATTCAAAATCTCCCTGAGGACCATGAAAGAGTAATGGTGACATCCGTGTGTTGCAGCGAGAATGGATACTTGCAACGGACTGGGGACCTATCACTGCAGATACATTGTGCTCTTGGAACCTTTGATCCATGATCATCTTTGTCTACCTTAAAGGCTGTACACACAGACACATGAGCTCACACCCTTGTCCTAAATGATGGTTCTGCAGGTGACTGGTTTGATCTCTGGGCCCTGAGGGCCTTATCTTCAGGGAAGTGTTTGGGGTGGAATGCCCCCCACTAATTGCTCAGTCAGGTCACACAGCTTTTGACCATCAGTCTGGTTGTTAAGTGCAGACAGGGCTGGGCAAACAAATGACTCCAGTGCCCCGCCATTCAAAAACAGACATCGGATTTACACTTCATATGAATCATCACAGAGGATCAGGGGTCTTGTTTAGGCTCCGAATCCCTGCAGCACTGATTTTATCTCTTTCAGGTTTATCACTTATGGTATTTTGCATGTCAGCTGCTTTCCTTCAGCTCTTCGTAAGTGTCACTCATCCATCCCTCTAGTGTGATTCAGGCCATGAGGTGGGGTTTATTGGGTGCCAGGGATAATGTTTAGAAATTGGGTTTTTGATTGAGAAAATTCATCCCAAGCAACAACTACAATCCCTAGTAGTTATGAATGAATGAATGTTTTTAGTAAAAAACTAGCATCTAAAAGATCATAGCACCAACAACGGACATCTAGTCACGCAAGACTAGAGCAAAGTCGAAAGTTACAGCCGACCGGGATGGAGCACAGTTCAGATACACGAGGCCTAGCCGTGGTTTACCTTCAGACTTAAAAGAAATTTTGAGGAAAGATGTCTGAGAAGCTACAGTTCAGTGGGGCAAAACAGCTGGCTATGTCCGAGGAAGATGTATGGTCATTCGTGTGCCACTGGACGAAGTCCAGGTGAAGATTTCTCCATCCAGATTTTGTTACTTTTGAGTAAGAATTCTTTCCCTCCCCTAGAACTGTGAATGAGAACTTATTGGTTCCAGCCCAGTGCATCTTTTCAGATTGGACGCATTTCTTTCCTCTATGCTTTTGGTTGGAAGAGGAATGATTTTAACGTCATGATTTCGTGTATAACTATGAGAAACTAAAGTGCCTTTTTAAGCCGAGAGCGGAGTTGATATCAAACAGGAATTTTCCCCTCTAAACCGTGTGCATATGTACTGTATTTATTCATATGTCCAATTACCTTGATTATTCCTTGATCTGAAATTAATGTTTTGTGCTGCTTTGTTGTCCCACTTTTTATTCTCTTTTTTATTATAAAAATGTTTTTATTCTAAAAGGTACATTGGTACTTTATACTTGTTATTAAATTGTTTTTAAATTTGGGAATTAGATGTGCATGTATTGCAATCTACAATAAATTGAACGCTATATTTTTTTGATTATGTTTTGCACTGATTTGACTCTCTGGCTCACAGTATGTGGTTTGTGAAGTGAATCCATCACGGTTGAAAGGAATTTTGAGTGTGTTCGTGTGATATCATATATCTTGCTCCCAAGGGGATTTTTTTATGACTTTGGGCCCACGATGTTCACTGTCATATGACTATAGATGATTCTCACTGATGAGGCTCAAAAAGGCCAACACCAGCCTGGGCTTGCTTTTGGTTCCTTTAGAGGGGCACAGCCTATGCCGGGATTCACACACCAGTCATATCCAAATCCCAGTCACATTAATCAATCAAAATATTTGCGGCAGGTTTTCTGTGAGGGGCTTTGAGGTGCTGGAGAAGTAGGCTGCTGTGTGGAGGGTTGTTTATTTGAATGTCTAGGTCTTACGTTCTCTCCTGAAATATTGGGGTGATGGTGCAGTCCTGAGGTGCAGGGAAAGGTTATTCCATGCATTGGCTGCCAGGTGTGAGGCGGAGCATCCTCCGCTGTTTGTTCAGCAGATTTTTGGGGTGTTGGCGAGGGAGAGGGAAGCAGATTGAAGGTGTCTGGTAGGTTGGAAGAAGATGAGGTGTTTGTTGATGTATGCTGGTCCCTCGTTATGCAGGGCTTTGTAGGTGTGGGTCAACATATTCAACTGGCATCTCTTCTGGATTGGGAGCCAATGCAGTTTCTTGAGGTGGGATGTGACATGGATCCTTCTGGGGAGGTTGAGGATGAGCCTTGCTGCTGAGTTTTGCATTCTCTGGAGTCTCTTCAGGAGGCATGCCGTCATTCCTATGTAGAGCACATTTATCATGCATCTGTGGAAGTTGGCCCTGGTGGTGGATGGGTCTTCGGACAGTGAGAGGATGAGCTGAGTGTCATCGGCATAGGAGATGATGTTGAGTCTGTGCGATCTGATGTGCCAACTACAGGTGCCATGTAGGTCTTGAAGAGAGTGGAGCTGAAGGACAATCCTTGGGGCATTCTACAGTTGATTGTCTTGGGATCTGAGGTGAACGGTGGTTGATGGATCCTCTGGGCTCTACAGGTGAGCTATGAGGTGATCCATCTGGGAGTGTCTCCCTGGATCCTGATGTGGTGGAGTCGGTTGATCAGTATGTAGTGGGAGACAGTGTTAAACACTGCTGACAGGTCCTGGAGGATGAGGGCTGCTGTTTCTCCACGGTCCAGGAAAGCCTTGATGTCATCAATGGTTGCTATCAGGGCTGTATTTTTGCTGTGGTTGGCTTGCAATTCGGATTGGGAGGGGTTTAGGAGGTTGTGGCATTCCAGGTGTTAGGTGAGTTGCCGGTTGATCGCTTTCTCAAGGACCTTTGCTGGATATGGGAAAAGAGAGATGGGCCCGTAGTTTTTCAGTTCGGCTGGGTCGGCCGATGCTTTTTTTAGGAGGGATTTCACTTCCTCATGTTTCCAGTCCTCAAGGAAGGAAGCCACGGTGATGGAGGTGTTCAGTGCTTTCCTGAGCTTGTCGCCGATTGTCTCGCTTCCGACATTGAAGATATGGTAGGGGCAGGAGTCTGCGGATGCTCTCGAGTGCACGGAGTTCACAATGGATTTGGTGTCTTGCATGATGAGGAGGTCCCAGTGGGTGAGCAGGTGTTCGGGGCGAGTGTTCACGGGTGTGAGTTGGTTGATGCTGTAAGCGGTGGAGGGTTGGTGTTCGAATTATTTGTGTGTAGTCGAGATCTTGTCATAGAAGAAGTAAGCAAGGTTGCCACACAGTTCCTGGGAGGGTGTAATGTTTTTCCTGGTGGCAGCTGTTTTGGATAATGCCTGCTCGATTTTGAAGAGTTCACCATCCTTGCTGTGGTTTGAGCTTGTTTCAATTGGTTCTACTAGGGCATCCTCTTGGTTTCTTTCAGGAGGCGGTGGTACTGGTTGTCTGCTGTCCTGAAGGCAGTGTGGTCTTCTGTCTTTTTGCTGATGAGCCACCTCCTTTCTAGTTGCTGGCAGTTGCATTTGTTGAATTGTCGTTCCTCCGTGAACCACCTGGCTCTTTTGGTTGGACCTTTGGACTTGGCTGTCTTGGCGGGAGAAATAATGTTTGCACATTCCAGGAAAAGGGATATTACGCAGATGCTACATAATCTCTAGCAAGTGGGAAGAAAATGGGAACTGTGAGCAAAAGGACAGTGGAAGTTAGGGATCTACCAAATAGTGGACTGAGTAAAAGATCTGCCATAGACCCTCAAGTCAAGATTAGCTTGATTATTTCCAGGATAAGCTAGGCTGACCAGTATATCAGGAGCAACATAGCAAGTAGCAGACACATCATGAGCTGTTTTGGCTATCCACTATGCTATCATTCATACCGACTTATAAAGTCCTTCACCTTTCTTTTTGTTTTTACTTTTCAAGTTTCCCATCATTTAGGACTTTACTTATCCTTTACTTTGTGGCTTGGTTTTCTTATGTCTTGATTCTGAATCTTCTTTCCCAGAGGCTATAGTTAATGGCTGCTTCTGACTCGATTGGTCGTTTTGGAGTCCTGAAGTTCTACTCTAGATTCCTGGTTGGGCTCTGGCACAAAACAGCATCACTTCCCCAAGAGATCATTGTTTAACATGGCTCATTCAGATCAGGTTCCTGAGTTTTTAGTCCAAGCAGAGGAAGACTACAATCCAACGCACAGTGCAACACATTCCAGTGTTTCCCTCCTACCTTTTTCCTACATAGATTTTCATTGTTGCTCACTGGTTCCTTCTGTGGGTGTGCAGCCTACCCATTCCACTCATTTAGAGATTTAAAGATGAGGGGGTTTATCAGTAGGCCGAATTACTAAAACTGGACAGCCTGACAATTTGAAGGAATATTCCTAATGGAGGACGACCAAGGATGATGTTCTAATGTTTGATCTTGTCAGTTGTGCCACAGTAAACAAAATATTGATGGAGTGGAATGCAGCTCAGAGGATAAGCCATTGTTAAATCATTATTGTTTTTTAAATTACCTAACCAAGTGCTTCTGGAACACACATCACTGACTAAAGCAAATAAGGTGTTCTGCAAAAGGCATAATAGGCAGTCACATGCCATAAAAAGGACACAGAAGGCATAACCCAATAAAACCAGAAATGAAACACTGAACTGTATGAAGGAGACCTTTATTGAATACTATAAAATATTTTTATATTCATGTACAATAATTAGAAACCTTCACATTATCTCAGGGTAGCCATGCCCTATACAAATCTCATTTCGTTCATTCATTCATTCCATCATGCAACTACTTTTCCTGCAAGCATCTTTCAGTCCCTTCAAATTAATGGGAGAGGAGGAGATGATGAGGTTAACCCAGAAAAATCAAAGCTTTAAAATTGTTAGCAGAGCCATGGCAACTTTCCTAGAGAAAACATCTGGAGCATACATTGCTGGCTAAAGCAGATAAGGTGTGCTGTAAGAAGCAGAACAGGGTTGTCATATGCCACCAAGCGAGCACATATGGCATAACCCAAAAAGCTTCAAAATGGAACACAGAACCGTACAAAGGAGACATTCATTGTATACTATAAAATACATTTATATTCATACTAAATGTTAGACCTGTCAACCTCAGGGTGGTCTTCCATCAAACTTTTTACCTTACTCCTCCACTTTTTCGTAATCTCGTTTTTGTTGGCCTTGATACTCTGTGCACTTTACCACTGCTAACCAGTGCTAAAGTGTGAGTGCTCACTTCCTAAAACATGGAAATATTAGCTTGCTTTTTAATACATATAAGTCACCCCAGGGTAGGCCCTAAACAGCCCATAGGCAGGGTGCAGTGTATCCAAGAAGTTGGGGCCCAATTCACAAAAGTAATCGGGGACAAACCCTAACTTTCCAACTTTCAGTATTCACATTGGGCATTCAGGAGTAGTAAAGTTAGGAATCCTAACTTTACTACTCCTAAATTCCCCTGGTGAATATTGAAAGTCATAAATTAGGATATTGTCTAATTTAAGCTTAAGTTTTAGTCTTAAAATCCTAACTTTCTGACTTTTGACATTCACAAAGGGCATTTAGGAGTAGTAAAGTTAGGATTCCTAACTTTACTACTTCTAAATGCCCTTTGTGAATACCGAAAGTCGAAAGTTAGGATTTAGTCTCAGATTACTTTTGTGAATCGGGCCCTTGGACATGTAATTTTAACTTAAATTCACTTTTCACTAGTTCAAGGCCTACCTCTCCCACAGGATAAAATTGGGTTACTTTATTTAATTAAAAAAGTGATCATTTTCAATTGGGAGCAGGTAGGACAGTCGAGTTTGATGTCTAAAGAATTGTAATGTAAAACCCTCCTTAATGGAAAAATCTGATTTTAAGTCACAATTCTGAAAATTCCACATTTAGGAAGTTGGCATTTTCTTGGCCCAACCATCTGGTGCCTACAGCCATTATGCTGGGACACATGACTAGGTGCAGCAGACAGTGAGACAAAGGAAGAATAGGTGTTGGCAGGATTGGCCATCTCTGACTTGATAGGGGTGGAGCTGTTACCTACCACACAAGCACATCACAAAGGCTCTGCCTCAGAACACTCACACCAGTCTTTTGTGCCCCTAGACAAGCTGGTGCAAGGGCACAGATATAAGAAATTCTAAACATGTCTGGGGTGGAAAGCTCCAGATCCTTCTCTTACTTCAAAGCTGGTACCAAGTATAAATATGGGACCCTCAAACCCAACACTTCAGTACACCGCTGGACCTATGGAAGACTCAGAAGGACTGCTGTGCTTCTGTGCTGCATGAAGAACCGCTACTCTGCTGCCCTGCTACTCTTCTGCCTAATCCCCTGCTTCATGAGTGATCGTTGACAAGCGATGGCAGACCTCATTGAATGGGTCTAGCGCTTCCCTTAAGACACAGGAAATTGGACAACAAGAGGGATTCGCCATTACTGCCGCTTCCCTGATGATTCGCTCGGGGAGAACTTCTTAATTAAAAGGTCCCCGGGCACCAAGTACTCCCAGCCTTCCGACCGCCTTGACGAAAGCGGAGGGGAATTATTTAACTCAGGTGATTGTACCATTATTCGACTTCCTGATACGTCGATTTCATCAGATGTAGGATTCAGTCCCTGGGCGACCAGACACAACGTGCCGGTTTTCTCACTCTCGGCCGTGATCCTCCACGCGCAGCACTCCCAATCGAGACAACCCTGTCCTGAAGATGGTCCGCATTGACTAAGGACCGAAACGTCGTCGACCCTCCAGCGCGAATTTCAGGCGCATACTATTGTGACCCCAATTGTTTTTGTTGCAATTACAGACTGCATTATAAATTGTCACTGATTTTATGTCACTGTTGAGCCACTCATTGTATATATTGCACCTTGCTCACATTGCGCCGTCCGCCGCTGCACACGCTTTCACTTGAGTCGCCACTATCACTTGCACATACCGTGCACCAAGTTTATTTTAGGGTTGTCACCCTGAAGTTTGATATATGTGCTGTAGATAACTTTATGTCTCTAAAAAATTGATGCTTCAATATAAAACAACCAAAAAAGTAACTTTTCCAAAAACTAATTGAGTAGGTGTCTCCTTTCAATATGTTATGTAATGCTTTTTGCATACTGTGTAAATTGTCTTGAAATTTATACCTCCTGGGATACTGTTTTACCTTCATCATGAGTGAAAAGGACTGGACCAGCACCATGAACTCAGGACCACCAGAATGACTTCAAAGGCTAGTTGGCTGGCCTTCTGATCAGCGCTTCAGGGACAGAAAAGGCTCCAACCACCTTGAACTGAGCACCTGGACTGTGTCTGCTGTGAGTCTTTCCCCCCAAGTAGTGCCACCCAGTGTAGACCCTTGGAAGTGGGCCTGAAGGTGCTCTGTCAGCTGAGCTGTGGTCTCTTGAACAGAACCAATTCAGTATGATGCATCTCGTTGCAGCCTCATATTGGAACTTCCAATGCAAGACGCATCCCTGACGCAGGACTTTGCTTTGCAGCCTACAGCTCATCTGAACCACCGCTGTACAATTTATCCCCAACACAGAATTTTACATCACAAGCATCCATCGACAGCCTCATCGATGATGACGCAGGAACCCGCATCGCAAGCCTTGTGATGTTTTCTTGATGCAGGATCTCGCATTGCCGCCCACAGCTCCACGGACTGCCGCTGCGCGACACATCCTCAATGCAGAATCTCGCAAGGCTCCACAATCCAGATTTAAGGTACTTTGTCCTAACTAGCTCCCTGTATCCGGCCTGCACTCAATCGCGGTCAGCTTTAACTTATGACTTTCTCACATTCTGGCACGACCAGATAACTACAGATGGTGGTTTGTGTTTTTAGGCACTATTTTTACTTATATTTGTGAAATTACATATCTCTGGTTCTACTTATTGCATTTTTGTTATTTTGGTCTCAAATAATGTATTACATTTTACTCGATTTTCTCTTGTGTTGTATTTTCTCTTTATTGCTGTTTGAAGTGTTGAATAAATACTTTAGACGTTGCCTCTAAGTAATGTCTGACTGTTTTTGTGCGAAGCTACCAGAGGGTTGATAACAGGTTAATTTGGAGTGTGCTTGTGTTTCACCTTGACAAGAACTGTGGTTGCTGATTCAGCAGGGTTTCAACCCTCTCAACCAGTAATCTAATTTCCTACATTAAATATTTATGAACAATGACAATGTCTCTCCAACATGCATCTACTTTTCCAGCAAGCATCTTTCAGTCCCTTCAAATCAATAGGAGCGGAGGAGATGTTGAGGGTAATCAAAACAAATCAGAGCTTTGAAACTCAGCAGAGCCATGCCGAGAGTCCTTGAGTAAACCTGCTCTATGGATGCTTAAAGCAGACATTCCTGGCGTGGAAACAAATGATTCTCTAGCAAAGACAATTCTCTTTTATCCCTTAAAACATGTAGTTGATTCATCCCTCCAGAACCTTCTTGAAATAAGGTTGACCCTTTGCAGATGTCAAGCTGTCTGGTTAATAGTAGCATATGTTACAGAAGAAGAATGCCTCCAGCACAGTACTACAGCACTACAAAAATGCAGATAAACGAAGAGTAATTTAGTGAAAGCCTTATGGGTGCAAGTCTTTATGAAAGATCCAGTTCTTGTTGTGGAATGCATCAGTGTTAGTTTGAAGATGGAGGTGAGGACCAAGAGTAGGAGCATGGATAGTATGAGTGCTAAGGCCAGTGTCCCTTTTCTGAATACAGAAACATGATTGTACCAAGCTGGGGGGGTGTTTACTGAGTGAACCTGAACGGTTAACTAACTACCAGAATGCAAACTCATGCCCTGAAACAGATGAAACTGTTGATTTGTGGGGGGACTGGTTTTGAGGTCCTGGGACGGTCAAAGGTTACTGAGCACTAATTGTGTCAGATGGGACCTTTCACCTGTGAGATGCTGGGCTTGACCTTATAATGATTTCAGAACCTATCACTATGTACCCCCTTTGCAGCACTTGATGTTCAAGGTAGCAAAGCAGAGAGATCCAAGGCTTACTCAGGAAGGCGGTGTGGGGTTACAGACGCACGACTTAGCACAATGACAATAGCGCACAATAAATCAATGTCCAACCAGTGATTTATCTTTAAGGAGAATAAATACTTTATTCTAGGTATCTCGGAATACTACACATTTAATAACCAGATACCACATAGTGTTCTACGGGCCATGAAGAATGTGGCTAATAGCATATCTTCTCACGGAAATTCTGGAAAGTTCGGCCTTCGGTGAACATGCCCGACCCACAGTCTCTTTGTCCTTGTTCTGTAGGAGACCCCAGTGAATCACAGGATTTGCAGTTCATGAACCATGCTGTGCATAGGACAGGCTTCTCACGCTGTGTGGTGATCCACCCTCCTAGGCCCTCAAGTAATATACATGCGTGTGCTTGTATTCCATGAGGATGAAATTAATGTTTACTGCAGGTATCCCTGTAAATAAATCTGAGTATTTTAAGTTAATATCAAAGGAAAGGAAAATATTTCTGCAGACAAAACTTTTCTAGGTCAAATTCCACAAAGAATTCCCAATTCCATGTGGATTACCGGTGCAGCTCACACCTTCTATGTGTAGGTGGTAAACGAGAGTTGAATGCTAGTGCACGTGGAGGGGCTGAGAGGGAGTCAGTGAGCAGGGCAGGATGGGGCCTGACAAATGGGAGCATTACATGCTGGGCCTTTGTCATAGAAAGAGGCCAGTAGGGCCAAAGGCTGGGATACACTTGCAGACCATGTTGAAAGTGATTTGATTGGACATTTTTTTGATTGGTGAAATTGGGTCTGGTGTTCCTTCACCTGGGAAGTCCGGAGGCAAGAACTCCAGACCTGTTATAATTTGTTATAATTGGGTGAATGGTATCCCAGCAGAGATATCATTCTATTGAACTTGAAATTTGGCCTTTACAAGTAGCCCAAGTAGCCCTCCCTATGTGTTTTCTAGCTGAAAAAGTTCACAGGTCTTACCAAGTATTTGAATCTTGGTTTATTGTCTCATCCTTAGGGCCAGGCTGCACTATGCTAAGTGTACCCGAAAGGTCTCAGATGACTCCTTGACCTCTCAGGACAAATGATATAGTGAACATGTTATACAACAAAAATCACTACTTGAGTAACTATTACTCCAGTGCACTTTAGTTAATTATATTTTTGCATTAGGTGCTTTTGATCATTTTTGTTTTGCAGTTTTAGATGAGAACCAGTTGCATTACAGAATGACACATTATTTTTTTTAGGTACAGGGAGAGTAAGTGATTTGCCCAGAATCACAGGATGTTTGAGCCTCCACCAGACTCAAACTTGGTTCTCCAGCTTCAAAGTCAGCTCTAACTGTTAAGCAATGTAGAGTACCACTGGGGTCCAGTCTTCACTCCTCTATAACATCTGTAAGCACCTCATGACAGAGATGCTAGGGCAATACCATCTTTGCAGATCTAAGCAAATGATGCTTACATTTACCTAGAATTGGAGAATCAACCATAGAATAGGAAACCTTCACCAAATGAGTTGACCACATATGTCAGTTCCGCGTTTCATGCAATGGTCAGACCATGGAAATGTTCAGTTGACATGAATCTTTGGTTTGTGTTCCATAGTATTGCTGTGGCCAAGGAAGTGATATAGAGCAAATGCTATAGGAACAGACTAGAAGGATGTGCTTTAACCCGCATAAATGATACGCAGCTAGTACACAGCTAGAGCCTATTGGAGGCAATGCTAAAATTCCATAATCCCGCACTTGACCCACTTCAATTCGTACAAACCCCACTTATGCCTTTATGAATAAATTTACATCAGCCATGTGATTGTCTTTTCTGTGGTAATGCTTGGCCGCAGTTTTATTACATGCATGGACTCTGTTACATCATAGACTTCGCATATCACAGTGGTGAGACCGAATTCAAGATAACAAGCACATAATTGTTTTTACAGTGTCATAACTCATTCTGAGTGTCAAAAATCATTCTGACAGGATCATAAATCATAATTATAAGACAGGTCATAAAACATGGTGGACAGGTCAGGTCATACATCATTCTGGAAAAACAAAAAGTAACTGTAGGTGTAAACCAACTACCTGTCAATCAGTGTCTGACATCTAACTCAATATTTATTCTGATTCTATGCAGTAGCGAGATTTGGTCCTGATGAAAGCAGCGGACACCTTGATGGGTCCATAGACTGCAGAAACATGTTGACCTACACTATGTAAATAGTAGCTATTTATTTAACCTACTATGTTCCCGCACTGGTTTTAACTATTGGAAGTATGAGAGGCACCTAATAAATTTATTTTCCTCCCTGCTCTTCAATTTTATACATTCCACGTTGTTCACACATTCACTCACTTTTTTACGCACTGCTTTTCAGTTATCATAACACGGTCACCTTTTACATACCCTCTACACACTGGGGTATCCACTCTAAAGACAACAAGTGGCTGCAGAAATACTCTCCTTGGTGTGAAGAGGCCCAGATGATGACAAGGGCGGTACCGGATGCTAACTGATGGGTACTTTCACAGCATGGGAGTATCCTGTCGTGTTTGAATCACACTCTATGATTTAAAGTTATAATTAGTATTGAGTTATATGTCAGACACTGATTGACAGGTAGTTGGTTTAGACCTACAGTTACTCTTTGTTTTTCCACACTGTCTTTTTGTGGGAGGACGTAACTGTGCGTGGTCTTTAAACATCCCCTCGGACTCTCTCTCTATCGGTTTTTTCACATACATCATTTCTGCCATATATAAATCATTTTGCCAGGATTATACAACCTTGCTGCGTAACAGGTCATAAATCATTAACAGTTGATGTGCCCCAAATCATCTCTGCCATATATCAATCAAGTCCTTGTTTTTTGTTTGTCATAATTCTCCCACCTTAGCTGTTGAGGCCATCATGCATGCCGCTTTAGGGGTAATAAAGTTTGTTGGTCTTTTGTTTGTTCTTTCTCTGATTGTGAGGTGGTAGCCTCTTTACTAAAGTTAGGTCCAACTCGCCTCCTGGTTTGTCCATTTTGTACCCTGCCAACCGGCGGGTCTGGGCTGCGAGTGCTATTCTCCGCTTACTCCCCGTCAGCCAACTTACCCTGCCATAAGACATACCAAGGTAAGTGTCCTTTCTCCGGCACACCTCCCTCCAGTGTGCCTCCTTTACCACCCAACGTACCTCTTTTACCGCCATATTGCCCTCACAGCACTGGTAATATGCTGCTGTTCTGGTGTGGGTTTCGAACTTACTGAGTGCTGCCCCTGCTCCTGGAATGTACCTTCTGGCAGGCAGTCCTTTTAACCCCTGAACCCCAACTGAGGGTATGGTGGTGGCCCCCCAGAGGGGGGTTCAAAATATTATTTGCCTTAACCGGGACCTCATTGGCCCAGTGTATTTACGCCAAGCTAAGTGAGCTGTCTTTCCCTGCGGGGGAAGCAGGATGCCCCTTACCTCATTGTTTGCTGCTAAAGCGGTTTAGACTGGGCATTTCCGGGTCCCCGGCTGCGGTTCTTGTGCCGGCCCCTGATGCCCCCTTTGGGGGCGGCCTCTGCCAAACACGCTGATTCATGTACAAGGACAACTGGAGAAAGGCTCCTGTATAAAGGTAAATATTCACTAATACATCTTGCCACACTTGCTTTGGATCTGCATTCAGCCACTAGATATCCGACCTAACTTGAAACCTACAACCACAAACCACACGGGAGGTTCCCTGGGAGTGGATATTTTCAGTCTCTGAAATGCAATAACTCCACAGCTGCTAGGAGAAACCAACTGTCTATGCTTTAGGAATATCCTTTAAGGCGAGTTCTTTGGGCTGGCATTTGACTGCCGGACCTTGAGTTTCCAAAAAGGTCAGTCATAGTGGTTCACGCTTTAAATTTGGGTGCACTTTAAGACTTCTCAGTTCTTTTCTCATGCCTAACTTTTTTTACACAGGACTGTAATCTGGACAAATAAGCACCTTATAAAACTCATAAGTGTATGAATATTTAATGGTTCAATACATCTGTTCCAACTAACTGCAAATCCATTATATTTATTCAGAATAGAACAAGATGCCTTTTACTCAGCTTTACTCTAAGGGTATAATCCTGACCCTCATCTGTCAGTAGCACACAGAAGTTAAGATTTTGCCTCATTTCCTATTCTAATTAAATAGCTTGTTGCTATGATCGTTTTTTTATTTTTACACTATTGTGAAATACAAATAAAATGCTCAATATCGAATTATAAATATAGATGTCAAAATATCGAAATCCTATATTTATAATGGTAAATACAAAAATAATGCGCAAAAAATGTCGATGTCATAAATGGATGTCAGAAGGACATAGGCTATGCCACCTTAAAAGGTAAAAGACCCGTGCCAGCAAAGTAGTCCCTTGTGGGTGTGTATTCATTGTGCTGTGGGCGTGTGTGCTGGGGGCGTGACAAACGCTGGGGGCGTGTGGTATGTTCCGCCCTTCATGCCATCATATCGCGTGCAAACGCTGGGGGCCCGGCATCAGCGCGCCCGGCGGTCCAAAATCCGGTTTCCCAGAGCCCCCTTTGCTGAGTCGCCATGCTGCATTCACACGCTCTCCGCGGTCCAAGATCCGTTTTCTCAGAGCCCCCTGCACTGTGTCACCATGCTGCACTCACCCGCTCTCTGGCGGTCCAAGATCCGGTTTCCGAGAGCCCCCTTCGCTGCGTCGCCATGCTGCACTCACCCGCTCTCCGGCCACAGGGGCACCGGACTCGTCCGTCACCTTGGGGGACATGGAAGCCCAGAGCAGCACCAGCCCCAGGAACGTGCCGATCACCAGCACACTGCGCAGGACAAAGCCCACCTTCAGCCACATCGTCCACTGCCTGTCCTCGGCCCTGCTCGCTCCCCCCGGCTCTCAGCCGCGCTCCCTCCTCCGCCCCTCACGGCTCTTCCGGATTACAGTCCGCTCCTTCCCCGGCTCTGCTGCTCCCGATGCTGGCCGCTCTGCTGCGCGTCTCCTGCAGCGGTGCTGCCCCGTACAACCCTTTGCACACATTCTATTTCTGCCCCGGACAACATCAGGGCGGGCTGCTAGTATATAATAAAGTAATACAAATTAAATATATTAAACACTAATACTTATTTAAAAAATATATTTTTATGTAATATAAATTTTTACAAATATAACAAATAAACTTAATTTTAAAAAGAAAAATTCTCACATATATAATTATGTATATATATATTTAATTTACAACAATTATTAAACTAATCATTTTAATGAATTTTATAATTTAAAAATGATATAAAGATTTTACAACTAGATATACTCCAATTAGTGCAACAGTAGGGAAAGTGTTGGATGGCAGAGAGTAAAATTTACTATTCCCACTTCAGTGAGTGCAGCAGTAGGGAAAGTGTTGGATAGCAGAGGGATAACATTTACTAATCTTTCTTCAATCAGTGCAAAAGTAGGGAAATTGTTGGATAGCGGAAGGGGTAAATATTACTCTTCCCACTCCAGTGAGTGCAACAGTAGGGAAAGTGTTGGGTAGCGGAGGGATAACATTTACTATTCCCACTCCAGTCAGTGCAACACAAGGGAAAGTGTTTGCTTGCAGCCGGGTAGAAATTACTATTCCCACTCCAATGAGTGCAACAATATGGAAAGTGTTGGATATGGGAGAGGTACAATGTTCTATTCCCATTCCAGTCAGTGCAACAGTAGGGAAAGTGTTGCTTGCAGAGGGGTAGAAATTACTATTCCCACTCCAATGAGTGCAACAGTATGGAAAGTGTTGGATAGCAAAGGGGTAAAAATGACTATTCTAACTCCAGCGATGGCAACAGTAGGGAAAGTGTTAGATAGCAGAGGGATAACATTTTCTATTCCGACTCCAGTAAGTGCAACAGTAGATGAAAGTGTTGGGTTGCATAGGGGTAGAAATTACTATTCCTACTCCAATTAGTGCAACAGTAGGAAAAGTATTGGATAGCGGAGGTGCAAAATCACTATTCCCACACCAGTGACTGCCACAGTAGGGACATTGTTGGCAGGTGGAGGGGTATAAATTACTAATCCGACTCCAGTCAGTGCAACACTAGGGAAACTGTTGGATAGCGGAGGGGTAACATTGACTATTCACACTCCAGTAAGTACAACACTAGGGAAAGTGTTGGATTGCAAAGGTATAGAAATTACTATTCCCACCCCAATGATTGCAACAGTAGGGAAAGTGTTGGATAGCAGGGGAGTAGAAATTACTATTCCCACTCCAACGATTGCAACAGTAGGGAAGGTGTTTGATAGCGGAGTTGTAAAGTTTACAATTCCCACTCCAGTGAGTGCAACAGTAGGGAAAGTGTTGGATAGCGGCGGGGTAACATTTGCTATTCCCACTCCAGTCAGTGCAACAGTAGGGACAATGTTGGATAGTGAAGGGGTAGAAATTACTATTCCCACCCCAATGAGGGCAACAGTAGGGAAAGTATTGGATAGCAGAGGGGTAAAATTTACTATTCCTACTCCAGTAAGTGCAACAGTAGGGGAAGTGTTAAATAACGGAGGGATACATGTACTATTCCCAAACCAGTAAGTGTAACAGTAGGGGAAGTGTTGGATAGCGGAGGGATAAAATGTACTATTCCCACTCCAGACAATGCATCAGTAGGTAAAGTGTTGGATTGCTGAGGGGTAACATTTACTATTCCCACTCCAGCTAGTGCAACAGTAGGGAAAGTGTTGGATAGCAGAGGGATAACATTTACTATTCCCACTCCAGTGAATGGGACAGTGGGGAAAGTGTTGGATAGCGGAGGGATAATATTTACTATTCCCATTCCAGTCAGTGTATCAATAGGGAAAGTGTTGGATTGTGGAGGGGTAAAATATACTATTCCCACTCCAGTGACTGCAACACTAGGGAAAGTGTTGGATCGGGGAGCGGTGAAATTTACTATTCTCACTCCAGTCAGTTAAAAATCAAAAAAACTAAAATAATCATCAACAAATGTTTTTATTAAAAAATATGTATATATATATATATATATATACACACACACACATATATATATATATATATATATATATATAAATATATATATATATATATGTTCACTGAAAAAACCATAGGTTTCACACCAGTTATAGTTAGGTGGAAATTTTACTCGCATAAAACCATTGAAATTCCCACGTTATAGTTAGTTGGACTCACTATAACTTGCGCGTGCAATGCACGGCTGATGACGTCACATATTACATCACTCATGACATGGTCAGTGACATCACTCATGACATCACTGATGACATCTCAAACGACCCTTTACACTTTTGATACCAAACACCCACACCTAAAATTAAACTGTCAAAACATTACCTATGCAATTAAAAGAAATTACATTAAATAACATAGTATTTACCAACTAATTATAAAGTAAGTAAAATTAATTTACTCCCCACCCTTCACCCCTATAAACCCAAAACCCACACCTAAAATTAAACTGTCAAAACATTACCTATGCAATTAAAAGAAATTACATTAAATAACATAGTATTTACCAACTAATTATAAAGTAAGTAAAATTAATTTACTCCCCACCCTTCACCCCTATAAACCCAAAACCCACATGCATTACCCTAATTAATGATCAGTTATTTAATTCATTTTAATTATCAACTAATTATTAATTAATTACAAATAAATTACTTCCCACCCTTTACCCCTAAAAAACCCCATAACCCGCAACTAAAAGTAATTACAGAATTTCGATATTTAATTGTCAAGTAATTAATATTAATTAAAAACTTGTTATTAATTAATTAAAAATAAATTACTTCCCACCCTTCACCCATATAAAGGGGTACCTCTACCTAAAATTAATTACACAATTGCCATAATTCATTGTCAATTAATTAATTAATATTATTTAACAACTGATTATTAATCAATCAAAAATAAATAACTTCCCACACTTCACTCCTATAAACCCCACAACCTACACCTAAAATGTACCCTAAAAAATATAAAAACACAATTAACAATATAAAATATCAATTAAATATTATTGAATAAAATATAGTAATTAATTTATTATTATTATGAATGACTTCCCACTCTATTCCCCTATGAACCCACAACCCCCTACGCAACTAAAACATGCAAAAATGTAATTAAATAAAATTAATAACTACTAAAAACATAATACATATATTAAAAAACATAAACAATATTTATACAAAAAATACATCACATACATTTAAAATATATACTAAAATATATAACACTAGTTTAAAAAATCGATATTTTAAACAACTATATTTTTGCAAACGATATTAATTACTTCTATATTTTTTACATCGATATTATTAACCTTAACGTTGATATTCTTCACCACGATATTCTTGCTGTCAATATTTCTGTGTCACGATATTTCAAACTTGATATTAGTGTCAGTTGATATTTCCAACTTGATATTTTGACTGAATACCCTATTAACCTATATTGACTCCCACTTAATCACTAATGAAAGCGGGGACACCTGCCTAAGCAAGTTCTAAAATTGGAACCTCAAAAAAATACACAAAAAACTGAAACATTTATGCATGAAACAAAAATAGACAAGTTATGACATATTTAATTTCATTCAGAATAAAAAAAAATGCAAACATTGACATTTTAATGGGAAGATTGGATCTTTTCAAAATGTAGTTTTATTTTTTAAAAGGTGATGCGGTATGCTAGATTCTAACATACCACTTTGCCTTGTTTGCTCCTAGTGAATGCACTCTATTTGTCTGCACATACCTGTGCTTCAATTGAATCCATGTGCTCCACTTGTGCTGCGGCCACGAATGAAGGTAAGGATTCCAGCTAGAATTTTAGGGCCAGATGTACGACCATAGTAATTCGTGACTCGCAATTTGCACTTGATTGCGAGCCGCAAATTGCGAGTCGCAATTTACTATGTACTGCAATGTCAGAGACATTGATTGCAATTCTCAATGGGCTCGCAAAATGCAAGACTCATTAATTATAATGAGGCACTCACATTTTGCGACCCCATTGGGAATAGCTGGTCCTCCCAGGGATGGTGGCCTGCTGGGCACAGCAAACCACCGTGTCTGGGACTTCTTTTTAAATAAAGCAGTTTTTTTTTAAATGCAGCCTGTTTTCTTTAAAGGAAAACGGGATGCATTTAAAAAAATAAAAATGAAACGTTTTAGTTTTTTGTTTTTTTTTATATATATATGTTTATTATTTTTAACACAAGAGTAAAATATACATATCGGGTGTCATTTGGTGGAACAGATTACAGCAGTGAACGGGCCAAGGAGTTGAGGTAGTACACTACAATTATAGGCATCTGAGAAATATCAATACCAGCTTAGAGCTGGGGCAAAACAATACAATGCAGATAACCGTAAGCAAAAATTATCAGAACCCGCCCACCAAGGTTACAGGATATGAAGATTGGACATACGACACCCAGATATGAGGAACAAAAGGCTCAGGAGAATATGCCACATCTCTTGCGAAGAAGGGAAAAGGGAAATAGAAAGGTCATAGAACAAAATAAAGGAAAAATAAAAAACCCACCCTGCACCCCTGCCGATGGCTACGACCTAACCCCACTAGCAGCCTGCCTGTCGCCCCCTAAACTACACCCCAAGGAAGGGAAAAGATGGAGGAGGAGATGTAGTACAAAACGATACAAGCTCCCGGACTCCCCTCCCCCCCGCCAAAAGCAGACATCCCCTACCGTGGTATTAAGCGAGTTATAGCAGACTAATAAGCAAACCGGTAGGGGAGCCACCGACAGAGAAAAGACCATCCCGCCCAGCCCCCGGCACCACAGAGGCAGCAAATCCCTTTTCGAACCTAGCCGTCACACCAAACCCAGACAATCAGAATTCCATCTGGCCCTCACTCCCTCAGATACAACCCAGCAGAGCCAAAAGAAAAGCACAGTACCAAATTCAATCAGTCAAATTCAGCCCAGGCCCTTACGATCCATAGCACAAACCCCATCCAGCAGGACCAATATAGTAGCAAAAGAGTCAAAGCGTTGTTGAAAAAGGAGATCGGTATAGCCTGAAAGGGTCAAAAAGGTTAAGTCTCGAAGTCTATCAGAGACACGAAAGTCAATCCAAAAAGTATTTATGGAGGTCTCCAGAAAAGAAGGAAGAAATGAGTCCTGTGCGGGCGATAACTTTGCCGATCTTGCTAGTTGTTCAGGGGCTCCGGTAACGTACCAGTGTAGCTGCGCGGATACAATTGGCACCAGTTTCTGATTATCTTCGGGGTCCTCCTCTCGAGGTAGATCAAGCTTCGCGGGGGTCACCGTATGTTGCAGGTCTGACACAAGGCTGGAGTCCGGTCTCAAACAAACAGTCTCGATGCTTGCAATCAAATTGTGGAAAGCAGCCTCCATTTGCAGGTGAAGAGCCCCGATGGCGGCCATTACGGTCCCCAGGGTCGGTCCACACATCGTCCGATCCATCTCCGCGTGAACGATTACAAAGCAGATCTTCAACCCCGGAGGCCGGCTACTCCGGGGAAACCAACAGGCGCGGAGTGGACGGAGGCGACTGGCGACTCTCAAGCTTGGCACTCTTTACACCGCTGCCGAGAGCGGGGACCCCACCCGCAGACCCCGAGGGCTGCAGCAGGGCCCCGGGACCTGGCCCCCCACCCACCGCGGCACCCACGTCTCGTCGCCGCTCGTCTAGTATTCGCCGGGACCAAAGATCACCACCAGGATCGAGAATATGTTCCACTCCGATGAGACCGGGCTCCGCCGGGTACCCGCGGCCGATGTTGTTCAACTGAAACCCGGCTGGGTCAGTACCCGAGGCCCCCGGCTCACACACTGGAGTAGGCCCGAAAATGAAAGACGGCGTAACTTCGTCAAGAAAAGCGATAAAGACTCCGGGTTTGCCCCCCTGAGCTCAGCAACGATTCAGACACACGGGAGTCTGGCGGGAGGTCAGGATGAAGTTCAGGATAAGTCCGCCAGTGACGGAGGTCAACGGAGCCGGGAGCTTATGCGGCCATTTTGGTTGCTTGCGTAGCTCCTCCCCCCTAGTTTCTTTTTTTATGGCATGCAGTGGTCCCTGTGATCACTGCCTTTCCTTAAAAAATAGTTTCCCCTGCATTTGCACAGGGGAAGGGGTCCCCTGGGACCCCTTCCCATTTGCAATTGCATTACCACCTACTTGAAGTAGGTGGTAATTTGCGAGTGTTTTGCAACCGCAATTGCAGTTGCAAAACATTCATACATGCCTCACGAGTCCCTATTAGGAAGGGAACGCCCCTTCCTAATAGCAAGTCGCAAAACCTATCTTGCGAGTCGCTAATTGATTAGCGAGTCGCAAAATAGGTTTTGTACATGGGCCCAAGCTTTTTAGCATGAGCAAATGGGTCTAAATACCCGTCTGCACATGCTAAAAACTGCCTTACATCTGGCCCTTTGCCTCCAATTTCAAATACCTTCACATTTAGAGCATTATTTAAAAATATGTTTTTCTATTTTTAAATGTGTATACTTGATTAATCTACTAATAGTATTTAAACTTCTACAGCTGCGGACCCCCTGAGTAGGCTTTGAAGCCTCCCCAGATCCAAGGGGTGCAGGTGAAGAACCACTGCTTTAGGGGTATATCTGAGCAGGTTGCATAAAAATTCAACTGATGAAGAGGCCTGTGTATCCCTGAAAGTCAGTAAACAAATATATCAAAATGGCCTTTAGTTTATTTGGCTTAAAAAAAAAGATCACTATTGATTCACAAACAAATTAATAAAACTATGCACTGTGGACTTACATCTATGACTTCTTATAACATATTTTTACTGAATTTAAAAAATCACAAGAAGTACATTTGGAAACCGATAAAAACGTTGCTTTGCAGGTCAATTCCTGTAGCTTCACCTCCAAATTCATGTCAGGGCATGTTGTACTCTTTCTCACTTTCATTGCAAACTTAATCCAGGAATTATTAAAAATAAAGGCCCTAATTATGCTGCCATACCCGTGGTGGTGGTCCGACTACTGCCTCACTGTGGGACCGTCCGCAGTATTAAGATTGTTGCAGTCGGACCGGCAAGAGAACGTCGGCATCACCAGGATCAAGGATCCTGCTGTGCTGAATATGCAGGTGGTTTTGCATCCGGCACCATTAACCACTTCCGCGCTCATGACGAGCTCAGCTCGTCATGAGCGACGACGCTCGCACACTGATGACGAGCTGAGCTCGTCATGTAACGCGGCTTTTTTTTAAACGCAGCGCGCAGCGGGAAAACCGCTAGCGCGCATGCGGTTAAGGATATTCTGAGTAGCCATTTCAACACCCTTTTCAAGGCAGTGATCCTGCCACCGAAAAGGGTGGAAGAACGGCAACAAAGGGGGCCCTTACAGAGCACTCTGCCAGATCTGGGTCTGGGTTGAATGCAGGAGGGCACATTAGTGCCTCCCTGGATTGGCACCCCCCTTCCTGTATGGTGTGGCATGTATGTCTTACCGTGCAGGAAGGTGCAGTAGGCACTCCTAAGTGCGGCGGTCTGCCTGTTAGGCTCTTTTGTGAGCCTGACAGACCGCTGCTCTTAGACCACTGCAGGACCACCCGCAAACCATGAAAAAACTCCTGATCTGGCGGGCGGTCTCACTACAGGTTTTGCGGTCCTATAGCAGAAGGTGCGTTGCATCGTTTGCTGTGGGACTGCCAAACTCGTAATTAGGCCCAAAGTGTGAAGTTACTGTAGCATCCTGCTACAAGTAAACACAAACACTGGTAGCATTCCAACTGGAGCTTTATTACATATAACCAGTGCCTTCCCTGTCCCTACTCTAACTGCCCTCATCCTGTCCCTACTCCGCCTCTTCCTGTCCCTGACCACCTAGCTCCTCCCACCCAGCTACTAGACTGCTAACACACAACATCTCCCCCTTTCTTAACAAACTGCTAACATGTTCAATTATATCTCTTCAATGAGTCTCTTTGGTCGCTGAACATTGCGGCGCGGCCTTACATTCATTTCGTCAGTGTCCTCTTCAGTCGGGGGTGCATCCAATCTATTCAGAGCGTCTGGATCATGTTGATCAGGGGTTCCAGGATCTGATACCACAGTGGGGTCAAGCAATGATCCGGTTGAGTCCTGGGAGCACTTCTTGAAGTGAGACACATTTCTCGTGACTCGACGGTGGTCAGACTCCGCCGTCAGCATGGTGCCTTTCTGCCGAGTGACCAGTAGTGGTTCATCACGAAAACGACAGTCTGTTTTCTTCTGTTGATCTTGTTTCACCAGTACATGGTCTCCTTCGTGCACAGAAGGTGATCTGGCTCTTCGCTTTGCGTTGGCATACGACTTCATCTTGTCCTTGTTTCTCTTGTCCATTTCTGCCATCTCTAGATGGTTGCGGGTGGGTGATAGAGCTCGCAGCGCTCCATCCCAGGTCGGGATCCGGTTTCTCATGGGGCGACCTAACATCAGTGTGGCCGGACACTTGCCAGTGGTCGAGTGGGGAGTTGTCCTATAGGCCCTGAGGACCTCGTTGAGAGCGATCTGTAGGTCCTTCCTTTCGGCACAGGCCTGCTGAAATGTTTTTTTGATTGTGGCCATGAATCGTTCAACTGTGCTGTTTGCTTGTGGCCAGAGGGGAGTGACTTTCCTATGATGGAAGTCCAGGTGTCGGGCATATGCTTCAAAGTCATGTCCATTGAAGGGAGGACCATTGTCTGTCTTCACTTCTCTAGGGACACCCCAGGTGGCAAATAGTTTGTCTAGTACCTTGAGAGTACTGGAGGCACCAGTGGAGGGTACGAACTGTGCGAATGGGAAGCGAGAGTACTCATCAACTATGACTATCACGTACTTGCCAGAAGACAATGGTCCGTAGAAGTCCACAGCAATTTCTTGCCATACTCCCGCTGGTAGGGAAGTCATCTGCAGTGGGGCTGGGGGATCGCCTTTGCTTGTCAGTTGGCAGGGGTGACAGTCTTTCAAGGTGGATTCCACCATTTGATCTAACAGGGGAAACCACACACGCTCCCTGAGCGCTCGCTTCGTAGATACGACTCCTCTGTGACCTTCATGGGCAAGATCAATGACACCTTGTTGCAGAGTTCTGGGAATCACGATTCGCTGTCCCCGCAGTATGATTCCGTCTGAGGTCACCGACAGTTCTTCATGTACATGCCGGAATGCTTGCAGCTCGTGTTTGGTGTCCAGCTCATTGTCTGTATCCTGAGGGTCATGCCTCCACCTGTTGGTTCGAATGTTGCTGAGAACCTTTTGCAGAATGATGTCCTGTGCGGTGGCATCTCAAATCACATCCATTGGAATGGCAGGAGGTAGCGCATGGTCAGCTACGAAATGGATGTATTCCTCAGCAATCGAAGGGTGAGAGGTGGTTGACGCAGGCGGATGTCGAGACATGTAGTCTGCTGGGTTTTCAGACTTCCCCGGCTTGTGTACAATCGTGAAGGTGTACTCCTGAAGCCTCAGGCCCCACCTCTCGATTCTGGGGGGCATTTTAGCACGGGGGTTGCCGTAGATGGTGACTAGCGCTTGGTGATCCGTGATCAGGGTAAAGTGCTTGCCGTAGAGGAAGACATGAAAATGTTCACATGCCCAGACCACCGCAAGGCTCTCCTTCTCAGGCTGTGAGTACGCCTTCTCGGGGTCGGACAGACTGCGGCTGGCATAAGCAACAATACGCCTCTGGTCGGAGTCATGATCATACTGCGCTAAGATGGCCCCCAACCCTACGGGGCTGGCATCTACGGTGACTTCAGTCAGGCGTCTGGGATTGAGGTAGGAAAGGTTATCGGCCGACTCCACGGCCCTTTTGATCTCTGAGAATGCCTGTTCACACTGAGGAGTCCATTCGAAGGGCTGCCCTTGCTTGGTTAAAGTGCGGAGCGGGTGGCTGATGGTCGCATAGTCCCGGATATACCGGGCGCAATAGCTAGCCATCCCCAGGAAGGATCTCAGATCACTGACGTCCTGAGGACACTTGGTGTTGTTCAGGGATGCCACTTTGTCCGGGTCTGGTTTCATTCCCTCTCCTGAGAAGATGTGACCGAAGAATTTCAGTGTAGATTGGTGAAATTCGCACTTGTCTCTGTTCAGGGTTAGGTTCGCGTCAAGCAGGGCATGACAGACGCGGTTAAGTGCAATATCGTGTTCACGGTTGTCTGAGCCATAGACTAAGATGTCATCGCTGTAATTGAGCGTGTTAGGGATGTTTTGGATGATTTGCCTGATAGCTTCTTGGAAAATTTCGGCAGCTGAAGACACACCAAAGCTCAGTCTCTTATGTCGAAAGAGTCCCAAATGTGTAGCAAAAGTTGTGATGGGGCGTGACTGGGCGTCCAGTTCCAGCTGGTGATAGCCCTTGTTTAGGTCCAGTTTTGAGAATACTTTGGCGCCGTTTAACGCCGAGATCATGTCAAAAAGAAGTGGCCCTGGATGGCGTTCACGTTCTATCGCAGTGTTGGGGATGCGCATGTCGACGCACAGTCTCACTTTGCTGGTGTTGCCCTTTTTTGGTACGACGACCACCGGCGAAACCCACGGGGTCGGACCGTCCGTGCGTTCAATGATGTCGGCAGACAGGAGGTCATTGATCTCTTCTTCGACAGCCCTTTGAAGGTGGAAAGGAACGCGCCGGGGGTGCTGAGCAACGGGCCTAATTTGTTTGTTGACATGTAGGTGTATCTGACGGTTTTTCAGCTTCCCTAACCCAATGAAAAGGCGAGGAAAACGATTGACGATGTTCTGGTCATCACAAACTTTGAAGAGGATCTCCACGAGACGAAGGCGCTCCGCAGTCGGCAGGCTGAGCAAGCAGTCAGCCTCGGGTCCTTTGATAACATGAATGACTGCATCGATGGTGACGTTGTCATGTGCAAGTGTAGTCGGGAATTTGCCAAGACATTGCAGGGGTTTCTTGGACATCCAGGTGTAGACGCGGACAGGCGCATGAGCAAGTGATGGTTTGGGGCGCATCCTCTCGTACTCGGTGACAGGGATGTAGTTCAGCGAAGCTCCGCTGTCCATCACGAATTTGGTGTCGTGATTCCCTACTTTGATGTGCAACGGAGGGTACTTTTTCAATTGATCTGGGTCTGCGATCATGTTGGCATAGTGCTTCGTGTATTCGGAGCCTCGAGATGAAGATCTGGAACTCCGGGACGGGGATCTGTGGTCCCATCGTGATCTGTGCGACTCCCTGCTGGAATGGGGTGAGCTGGAGGACTCAGCGTCGGTGTCATTTACGGCTCTAACATGGTGCTTTCTCGTGTCCGATCGGGACGACCTCCCGGTTCCACTTCGCCTTTCTTTGTTGTATTCGCCACACATTGCGTCGAAATGGTTTGTGCGACCACACTTTCTGCACCGCTGGCCCATGGCAGGGCAGACATCCACGTGAGGGTAGTCATATCCGCACCTGAAACACCTCCGTGCCCTTTCAGGTTTCTTTTCTCTCCGGCCGGTTTCCCGCCTCCTATGATCTGAGCGTCTCGAGCAAGACGACGGTCGCGATGTCCATTGCTTGTCTCTCGAGCGTCTTCGCCCACCACCTCGGTCTTGAACTCGATGTGCCTGTTCATTGCTCACTTTGCGTCCCGATTCAATGGTGGCAGCATGCTCTTCAGCCTGATCGTAGACGCGAGTCAGTTCCTCAATGTCATCCAGTTCTTGCGGCTTTCTCAGTAGTCGTCTCCTGAGGGATTCTGAGTGACACCCCTCTATGATCTGCGATTTTATGGCGGCGTCCGTTGAAAAATTGTCGAAGTCGCAGTGCCTCGATAGTCGCCGCAGTCGAGTGATGAAAGCGCTCATTGCCTCGTCTTTTCCTTGGCGCGCCTGATGGAAGGCATGGCGCTCGTAGTCTACGTTCCTTTTATGGAGGAATCTTTTGTTCAGTGCGTCGCGCACTTTGTCATACGTTCCGGTGTCTGCAGCAGGTAGATCTTTGATTAGTTTGCTGATTTCGCGCCCAGCTAGGTTTCGTAGAGCTATCAGCTTGTCTTTGTCGACGGTCACTTTGGATCCTTCGAGATAGTCCTCGAAGTCTTTGAGCCATTCCTGCCACTTGGGGCCCATGCTTCCACCCGTTGTTATGGTGACTGGTTCTGGGGCCCTCAAATGCGATCCTCCCGCAAAGAGGGGCTTGACGTCATCTCGCCGCGGTGATTGCGACATTGTGGGACACACAAGATGGTGTTGGAGACTTGTCGATGCTTGTTTGTACCTTTCTTGTCAGTCCTTGTTATTTGTTCACGGCAGTGCTTGTTTGTCTCTTAGTGCCAATGCTTGTTTTGTTAAGTTCGCCAATGCTTGTTGCTGAACTTGCTCGCCTGACCTTAAAATGGCCGCCTCCACTTTGCACAGGGAGGCTGTCCCAAGAGTTGCCTGACTCCAAGATGGCCGACGTAGCTATCTGCAGGCACTACTCTCACTCGACCCAGTTTCTGCCCACAGGACTCACCTGCAGTCGCTTCAAGGGTCCACGCACTCCAGATTCGGCTCCCTGTGATCTTCGCCACCGTCAGGTGAGGTTGGGGTGGGCTCCCGCCTTGCTTTGCAGGGTCCCGCGTTTTTCCGGCGACAGCTTGCCGATGCTCACGCATTGGGCGTGAGATTTTCCGACGTCGGGCCGCACTCCCGGCTTAGATTTCACCGCGTCTGGCAGCACTTGCCAGGGGTCCTTCGTGGGGGCAGCAGGCCTTCCTGGGGCGACGTCCACCACCCCAAGGCACTCCTCTTTCACTCTTGGGGCTTGGCAGAGTCGGGGTGGGCTCTCGACTTCTGCATGCACAGGGCTCACCCGTTTTGCACGCTTCGCGCGTGAGTCGCGCTTTGGCGCGAACAGCGTCTCCTCCTCGAGCGATGCAGCGCTTGGTATTTCGGCTCCCTCTCGGGTCCCCCTCACCTGCGGGGGGGGATAGGGTCACCTGCTGCTGCTTTCTCCCTCAGGCAGCAACTCTGCACGGCCGCGTTTTCTCTCCTTCGGCACAGCACGGGACAGGGCACTCTCGTGGGGTCTTGTGGACTGCTTTCATGCAGATCCCGCCCTCGTCGCCAGTTGTAGCATCCTGCTACAAGTAAACACAAACACTGGTAGCATTCCAACTGGAGCTTTATTACATATAACCAGTGCCTTCCCTGTCCCTACTCTAACTGCCCTCATCCTGTCCCTACTCCGCCTCTTCCTGTCCCTGACCACCTAGCTCCTCCCACCCAGCTACTAGACTGCTAACACACAACAGTTACATTATGTACGGGAAAGATATTGAGAATGATTGTGACTACTCACAAAGTCTTAACTTTGTGGATGTGCCAATATTTCCTATATCCAGCCCGTTCCCTGGTAATTTCCTTTTTCTCCATTACTAATCTTTGGTGGCTGGAAAACCATTCACCTTTTCTGCAGTTGTGGTGCCGTTTGCTTATTTAAATAACCACAGACCTCGACAGTGTGAATCAGCATCTTCCAAATGTGGTCATTGGGGATCACTGAGATGCACAACTGCATTTACTTCGGTGCAAGAATAAGTCTCTATGTTGGGTCTATTGTTTTTGTCAGTATGCGGCACAGGTGGAGGTGGTTGGTAGTGATGAGATTAGCAGTCATTGTAGAATTCATAAACACAGTAACTGCAGTGATAATGACAGTTTGTATTTTTATTGAAGTGTGTTTTTTGCAAAACAAAAGCAATATATTGTCTTGGCTCTGCAACTATTTTAGTTTAGATGGCATCATATTAAAAAAGATGCACAACACGACAAACTGTAATTTGTAATTTCCCACTGCTCAGAACTTTAGAATTTGTCAGGCACTTTGAAGCAATTATTAGAGATTGGGAGGTTGTCACATGGATTTAAATGCAAGCAGGTGTTTCATTGCATTGTGCAAGTGACTTTGACATCTCTGAAGCTATTATTGATAGAGCTAAAAGCTTGAAGAAAGAAGCACATTGAACGCATTACACATGCCTGAGCTAATAGACCGTATGTAAATCAGCCTGGTGGGTGTAATTTGAAAGGAGATGAACCGATGCTGAGGTGTGCAATGCCGCAAGCTTGTGAACCCTGGATGTCACAGGAAATATAATTGAGAAGAAGAATTCGTGTTCAGATAGCATCTAAAATTGATTACACCTGCATATGGTCGCAGGGTCGATTGGTGCAGCCGTACAGGGAGCTGACCTGGAAAGGGGGGGGGGGGTTGGGCGGGCACTGACCTCAGGACATCGTCTCTGTGTTTAGCAATAACTTACAAATGAGAAGCACCTGCTGCAGAGTTCCTTGTGCGTACAACTTTCAGGCAGTAATAAAAATGTCAAGATAACTCTTGATTAATGTTCCTGCTATAGAGAGATAGATTGGAGTTTTGTCTAATGGCAGTTTTGACCCACCATAAAATTGCACAGAGGGTTAATATGCCTGCTGCAAAGAACAGATATTTTATGTGGCTAGCTGAGTGGATTAGTAAAGTCAACCTTTACGAGCACTTTAAAACAAATAAAATGTATGTGAGAGAGGGGCTACGGAAAGATGAGGGGCAATTTTGCGGCGTGGTAGTGAGGGAATCAAATCACTAGGGGGCACATGCATCAAAGGAAATTGCATTCGCAAATGGTGCGAATCGCAAAATTCGGTCATTTGCGAATGCAATTTCCATTTTTGGGATGCATTAACATTTTTTTATTTTTCGCACTTTAAGAAATCGCAAAATTGCGATTTCTTAAATTGCGATTGCATTTAAGGAATCTCAAATTGAGATTCCTTAAATGCAATGCATCAAACTCTAAAAATTTGCGAATTCTCAAATAAGGGGAGCAAATTACCATGAAGTTGACCTTCATGGTAATTTGCGAAAACTTTGAAAAATGCACTAAAGTGCATTTTTCAAAGTTCCATTTTACACACACACACATGCCCTTGGAGCATGTGAGTGTGCAAAATGTACTTCTAAGCAGATTTCAGGGGTGCAACAGGGTGTCCTGTGGACACCCCTGCAACCTTGAAATTGCATTCTTAATTTGCGAATTTCTAATGGTGAATTGCAAATTAAGAATGTCTTTCCATTCATTCCTATGGGCCTCTAGGCCCATAGGAATGGATGGGGAGGTATTCCTTAATTGCGATTCTCAATTAGAGAATCGCAATTAAGGAATTTTAAGAAATCGCTAATTTTATAGCGATTTCTTGATGCATTGCAGTTTGCAATTCCTTAATTGCGATTCCTTATTTTTCGCAATTAAGGAATCGCAAAATGCAATATTGATGCATGTGCCCCTAGATCACTGGGGTGGGGGAAAATCAGATTGTTACACCAGGTGCCACTTGCACTAAAGCCGGCCCTGTATTGTCGTTTTGTAGCTCTATTTAATGATCTGACTTCATTGCTTGTCTCGCAAAACAATTTTAATTGAATCCACGCTTTCTTTAAAATGGTCTTTAATGTGTATTATTATTCCATTGAGTAGTGTCACTGGCTTCGGAGGCTCGGGCAGAGCTGCAGGGCCTCTCCTAATGCCTGCTCCTGGCCTCCTCGAGGCAGCGAGTGTGTCAGAAAGACAATGATCTGCTTCAGACGCACAACGAAGTGTCCCCCATTTCTCCAAGCAATAACCATCAAACCAGAAGGTCGCACCGATGTGATTTCTCTGCATGACACTTGGATATAAATACTTCACTCTGTGTAAATCCGACGACCTTTCAAGGCACCCAGCTCGAAAAAAAACACGTCCGCATCATTCAAAGCTCGCCTCTCCCCGGGGACTATAGCAGCATAATTCCTCTCGTATTTCATGTATTATTGTTTTCTTGGTGTTTATTCAGAAATTACCATGTGCTGTATTTGTGCATGCTTTTCTAATCACCACCTCCTTGTGCCATGCCTCAAGTCCAAACAAAAGAACATTTGTTAATGGTGTCTTATATTTCAATTTACAAAAGTCGTGAAGACTTGTGATTTATCTGGTACAGCTCACTATAATCGAACTCACTTGGACTAATCTGACCACAGTGATGGTGTCTTCTTGCTGACACGGCTTCACCTGGTTTATGGGATGGAACCATGTAAGAGCCTCCCATTGAATTATCGTGACAGGCCTGTTTTGTGAAAGTGACATCATCATACACCTGTGGACCCTCAATAAATCACGAGGGCGAGTCCTTCAAGCGCCCTTAACCAATCAGAATCCTACTTTTTGCATCCAAGGGCAAAGGAGTCGAAACTACAGAAAATAGACCCGGCATCTAGATCTTGTTAACTTTTATTTCCTGGCACTGCCTTGGAGGCCGCTGAGACCAGGAGTAGCAAGGTCAGTTCTAGGGTACCAAGTCAGAGATAACAGCTGCTATCCCTCAATAGCTCCTATTGACGCCATGAAAGTTAGTCTCATGTTTCCTGCTCTCCTTTTCTTCCTCCATATAGTGCTTCAATTCTTCTGATTTCAAGCCATGTAAGGAATTCTAACCCAAATTTGTGACATGGAGTGTGTCATTGTTAATCACAATTTCTAGCCATTTGTGGTATCATAGTTCTGACTTTGAGAGGGTTGTTGTGAAAGAGTTTACTGTTAGCATGTTCTATTGTCCTTATACTGTCTAGAGCACCCAGTAATCAAGAATGGTGTCCATTACACAACAGTGAGATACTTCTTTACAATAGAGTTTATTCTCACACCTAGTTGACCTTTGAGTGGTCTGAGTGAAATGACAGGCAGGTATGGGAAATGTTTTTAAAACACGAATCAAAACATACAAAATTGCTAGGAATGGCAAAAAAGAATGTGTGTTTTTTTTCTAGAATTTGAAGGATGTGGGATTTCAGCAAAAATGGATGGATGCCCCATACACCCTATTTAGGTTGTAAACCTTGCTATACTCTGAAACATGTGGCAATCTTTGGCAGATGCCGCAAATCTGCAAAACCTTAAATAACTCCTTGGTGATCTGTGATAAGTACACAATGCCATTCTTGTTGGTAAGTGATCCAGTTGAGTCAATGCCTAAAATGGTAGTCGGCTACCTAATAAAAGTTTGCCCTACTTGTCACTTTCTGCTATCCTTTATAAATGCAGATTTGGAAAAACGCAGCAATCCAATGATGAATTTTATTGCTCTATTATGGTTTTTGAAAGGTTTTTAGACATTTCTCATCATAGCTGTATATAAGGAGGAAAACAGAGGGCCTCATTTATGAAATCTGTTGCATCGCTGCAACAAAACAGTGATGCAACAGTTTCACTGCGCCCCCCCTTGAATGCGCCATATTTAATGTACTGCGCTCCATGTCGTAAGGAACGGCAGATACGTCAGGAATCACACATTGCTGGAGTTGTGTCGCAAGCATGACGCAACTCCATCAAGGCATTGGGTAGGCCTGTGCCTATGGCACTGCGCCACCCTTATGCCTACCTTGAGGCAGACATAAGGTTTTGACGCATTGGCGTCCTAGACGTGTTGCAGTGAACTGCAACACTTCGACGAGGCTTTCTTGTGGGGGGACGCCCACCCTGCATAAATTATACCTAAAACAGGTATAATGTAGCGCAGGGCTTTACAAGGAAACGCATCTGCCTAGATGTGTCACTTTGTAAATATGGTGCAATGTGACACATTTTTACACCGCCGCTGTGTCTCAAAAAGTGACCCAACAGCGGTGCAAAAGTTTTGTGAGGCCTTCATAAATAAGGCCAAGAATCTTTTAGGCTGGAGAGATCCCTCATTTTTCTATACTAAAACTCCTGGTGTGACATTTGCTGACAGCTGTAAATCAAAAATCTCATTGTATTGTGGCAAGAGATTATGACTGTGAGCTCTAAACGGTTAGACTGGTCTTGCACCAAAAACCTTAATATCTACATACTAGCCAACTTATTTTGAAAGTAGCTGCACTCCAAGCCTCTCTGTCTTTCCCCATGTGTGTGCTTCGAAGATTGTATGCTGCTTAGAACCCACACACACATTGGAGCACATTCCTTTGGCTGGCTTGGGTGGTGTTTTTGATCAGTGGGCCAGAAGTCAGCTGTGGTGAACTAATGGAGACTGGCAACAGAGGTCACCATCGATGTATTCCTGACCTCCACCCACAGCCAGTATGAGCGCCTGTGATCCTGTACAGGTGACTGTGCATACTTTGGCACTTTTTAATTTTAAGTCATGTGTTTCTGTTATACATTATTTATCATTTGTCCGCAGAAGCATTGGATATTTTTTCTCCTTACTTAAACGTAATAGTAGTAACATGCACGAAAACCTGGCCATTCCAATTGTATCCTTTAATGTTCAGTTGTCTCCTTCTTCTCTTCCATATTATGATCAGCAGCAAGCGATCACCATAGTTGTGAACTGTATGCATGAATAGTGCCATCTTTAAATAATGAACAAAAGTAGGAGAGTAGCAGAACTAAAGGTGGCAGTCTTGCAATAACACTAGTAGTAAATGAAGTAAAACGCACACACCAAAACAAAACTAAAAAAAGATAAAAACATTTTAATGAACCACAAAACATGATAGAAGCACTATTAGAAGGTGGATTAGTATGCGGTATGGCTGGGAGGCCTTCCCAGGTAATGCTCTCACAATCCAACGAGATAGACCTCGGTGTTGCCCTTAGTAGCCCTAGCTCGGTCCTGGTAGTATGGGAAAGAGCAGTCAGGCACACTTCAGTGGAACATGTGTTAAGCATTTTACCGTACACACATTGACAAATAAGTAAGTGACACAACACGAAATAAATCTCAACACCAGTGTATTCTTATATAAATATAGGCACCAGAACGAACTTTGTATCTTACATATAACGGGGTTATAGATTTTTAAAGCATTAAAAAATAAATGCAATAATCACTTTATGTACATTTGCCATGACGGTGAATCGAGCACCGCAGCGCTGTTGCTGGCTGTGGCTTGGTTCTGCGGTGTGTGCTTACTAGCTGGTGAATTTTCCTGGGACGAACGTAAAACTGCTCCTGACCTCCGATGGGAGTGTCATCTTCTGCTGCCTAGCGCCCTGAGCGAGGGAGGCGCCACTTACATCCTTGCTGTTGTTTCCTGGGGACTACGAGTCCCAAGACTCCCTCTGATCTCCCACACCTGGCCCGGACCATCGGAACGCCCCCAGCTTGAGGCGTAACTTAAGGAACTTAGTTCCCCGCGGCGCGGGAGCGCGCGGGAAAAGCCCGGGACAAGGGTGGGACCGTTGTTGGCCATTCGTGGCTGGTAGAGGCTGGGCTGGGCCACCCCCCTTGGCCCCCCCAGTCACTTGTGTGCGGGGCCTGTCTCGTCGAGGTCCTATACTAGGGGTCCTATTGTAATTCATTGCACTGTACTTAATTTGCTGTCATCCCTCTATTTGTGTTTCGCTTGGGGTTTGTAGGAGCTAACTATGGGGAAACGTAACACCGGGTCACTTGCTCCAGCAGCTGAGGCCACGAGAGGCCAGATCCCTACATTAACGTTCATTGACCGCATGCTTCAAAAGACAATTGGAGCTGTGGCCAATGCCATAGAAAACACAGAGCGACGCCTCACGCTCCCTGCGGGCTCCATCCCCCCCTTACCATCTTCCAACATGTCTATCCTGTCTATTAATACACAAGATTCGATACTCGCACCATCATTTGTTGCCCTCCCCCGTGGTGGTCCTCTAGTGCCCCAGTTGAACACAGTACCCTCGTCCAACGACCCCTCCCCAAGTATCACTCCTAGGCTGTCATTGTCCCCTCCCATTTTTGGCTCCCAGATCTCTGTCTGTCAAATTCCACATGATGTAGGTAATGATAATATCTCGTTAACCAACTCCCTCAGTGCCAGCAACTTACCTTCTGACATCGACTCTGATATTGAGTCAAGCACAAAGAGTGTGACTGCTAGCCCTAGTGTAAAAACTAGAGGCCAGCTGGCCAGGCGTTAGTTGAAAAATCCTGATAAAGATCACCTAACACCTAGAAGTGGGACTAGACTAGCTGAAGGTCCAAAGCAAAGAAAAGTGCCTGTCAGACATTGTGCACCCAAAGGGAAGAGCACTCAGATCACCTTCGCTGGGAAGTCCCCTGCTATCAACGAGGATTTGGCCTACCCCTTGATCTACGTTCCCTAGATAGGCAAAGAATCCTATCAGGTGAAGCTCCAGCCATGCAGGAAAACAATGATCCTGGTAGCAAAGACGTAAATCTAGCTTATAATACTGATCTAAGAGCAGCGGCTCCCCCACTGTTGAATGTGATATGCCCCAAATTAACAGTATTGAGCATATCCTAAGGTCCCTTATCCTACCAGTAATAAAGAGGCTCGAAGAGCTATCAGCAAGGCTGGATCGTTTCGAGCAGGGAACTTTGGACAACTTCTTCTCTGTGAAGACTCTTATAAAGACACAATCTAAGACTAGCTCTGTAATAGTTTCCCAGAAAGAGATACCACCTGTACCTCCCGCCAAACCGACCAAATCTGCACTCTCGAATAAGCGAGATAACCAAGGGACCTCCAGTCCTGCAAATACTGTGTCAAGAACGGCACCAATGTCTAAAACTCCAGTGGTAGCCGTCCTAAATAAAAAGGCAAATAAGCCATTAGCTCACTCTCCATCTGTTGAAGACAAGGGGGGATCCGACTCCACACCAACACAGGCCCCGAAGGGTAAGCCTAACCCCGGCATCTTAGAGGGAAAGAATAAAAAACCTTTACTAATTCCTGATCTAGCTAACAAAAAGGAAGAAAATTCCCCTTGTATTAATCTGCCTCCAGCTTCCATGCCTTACGTTGTTGTTCTGGCAGGAGTCCCCTGCCTTAAGCATGGTAATGCAGAGTCTTACGTCAAACTCAGAAATAAAACATCATTCTGGCTAACAAGCAATAGACCCCTTCCAAGCGACCTAGACGCCCAGATTCTCCGAGTAAGACGAGTTGGTTGGTTGGGTAAAAGACCAAAGGACATCCATGGAGATTGCGTTATAGTTAACTGTAAGGATACCAGAGTGGCAGGGTTTATTTGTAGTCAGCAGGACGTGCGTGCCGATGATGGCATTAGATCCCTTGACTTGTGGTATTTTTATCCACAGCATTCTAGCTGGTGGCAGAGGCAGGCCCAAGGTATTCTTTCCCGGGGATGGCAAGCTGGTCATTTTAATCCCTATGATACACCTGCCATTGACAGAACTTACAACCTGTATGGGGGCCAAATCAACAACCAAAACTTTCACCCAAGCTATACGCATTCTATGGGCAACTCTTACCGGGGAGGGGGAGTATTCCACCACAACCCTTACACAAACTAAGCGTCTGGCAGAGGCGATAGATATGATGAAGGCTTCAATGATCATTCTAGCTTTTACCCTGACTATCAGCCCGCCAGAGGGGACAACTTTTATCGAAACAACTATGGGTATTGACGCAGTAACCACCTTTTTTCAACTTCATTTTTGGTTTCTGAGGCTCATAGACAGCTTAATGGAAGTAGGCCTCCATCTTCCCCTCCCTTTATTCCAACCCAAACCCAAATTGTAGAACCTGCAGAGGGAGCCCATGAAGCAAGGTTGGCCGCGCCATCACCACAGATGGAGAAGATCATTAAGCATCCGAGTAATCTGGAAGACTGTGGTATGATCTGCCAGTATGGAAGAGGATCCCTCTCCTGTAATAATATGGCATTACTTCAACTGGGGCTGCCACTTTCCCGGTGACCTCACCAGCCCAGACTCGCATGCCTTCCTCCACACATGCTCCAGCGATAACATCTCTAACAGACATGGGGGAGGATCTCCATCCACCACCTTGCATAAACTATCCTATCCAATCTCGGGGCACAGATGTGGACAATGGGCCTATCCTGGGGGTTATGAGCTGGAATATAGCGGGTATTGCTAGGAATTTAGATCTTCCTGAATGGCACTCACAAGTAGAACAGCATTCCATTTGCATTTTCCAGGAAATTTGGAGCCTTGAACCCGTTCATAAAGCTGGCTATTCTACATATTTCTTGCCCGCTCTGTTGTCGCCTCAGGGAGGGGCCGGCCCTCGGGGGGACTCCTTATATGAGTGGACATTTCCCTGGGGTGTAGCATTACCCAGAAGCATAGTGCTTCGCTGGATATCCTCAGAATCTCACTGAAAGGCCCAGGTAGTGGGCGGCCCCTCGAAATTCTAAATGTGTATGCTAGAGGCACTAGAGGTAGCTCCCTTTCCCCCACTGTAGCTATGCTCGAGAGAATCTTAGACGATTGTGGCGAGGGTGTACAAGTTATGATTGCAGGGGGTTTTAACTGCATGTTTGAACCCTTAGCGGTCTTCAGGGCCTTTTAGTTAATTTCCAGACCTTTTGTGACCAACGGGGCCTAGTAATTAACACAGACAAAACGAAGTATTTGGTTTTAAATCCCCCAAAAAAATTAGGTCGTCCCCCTGTACTTAATAAAACCCCTCTGGAAAGGGGCACCGTTTTTGATTACTTAGGCATCCGAATCACGGATACTATGCAGTGGACCCCCCATCTGCTGAAAATGTTGCTCAATCATAAAAGGGTCACAGGGGCACTTGCTAAAGAACAGCGATCTTCTTCAACTAAGCCCATCGCCCCTGTCATGGACATTTACAAGGCGAAGGGTGTTAGTTCCGCCTTGTATGGCGCAGAACTTTGGGGTACTTTTAATACCGATCTTCTAACTAGGTCTGAAAATAAGTTCTTGAAAGGTATTATGTCCCTCCCACAGAGCACACCTACGCTACCCCTCTTGCTGGACCTTGGATGCCAACAAATTAGCGATGTTGCAAGACTACGACCATTACTTCTATGGGCTAGGCTGTGGCGTGTCCCTGAACTTGCCAAATACGCTAAAGGCCTAGCGGAGGTGATTTCACTGGCGGGGTGGCATAGGATAAGATGGCTAACCGATGTTAGGGCTTTGCTCGGTAAATTGGGACTCAGCGACGCCTGGGAAAGTCGGTCCTCTCCCCCGAAAGCTGTCCTAAAAACTTTGTATCGGAATTGGGTCTGCAACAGAACCTCTACGGACCCATTTCTTGGTAGGCTCACAGAGGAATTTTTAATTCACAAGGACTCACCTTATCGGGAGCCCTATCTGGATATGGTTTGTAAACCCTATGATAGGGCCCTGTATTTTAGATTTAGAGCGGGGTCTCTTCCTGTACGTGCCCTAACAGCCCATTGGAACCCACCGTATCAGTCAATCGCATCTTGTCCCTTCTGTGGCACCATTACGGAGTCAGTAGAACACTTTTTGTTTGTTTGCCCGGCCTAAGCACGCCCAAGGAAACTGTGGCTCAAACCTGTATGTAGGGCCATGGATACTAGGCACTCTTCCGTGGCATTCCAAATTTTAATATCAGATACTCGGCCCATGTATGTCTTTGGCCTTGCAAATTTTTTGTCATGGGCATGGTCCATCAGGACAAAACGGCTATTAATTACTGTTTAATTGATCAATTTTTTTTGTAAAATTTATTTTTATTCAAAAGCTGCAGAAAAGGGAACGGGAGGAGGAAGAAGGAAAGAATAAAGAAAATCATACAGGCGACAATTCCGCCAAAAATCCCTCACAGGGGAAGCTGCAATAAGCACTCGAGGATATAAGTGTGAAGTGGCCGGATGAGGTGGCAAGCATGATAACAGAGTCCAGATGCAAGTCCAGTGCATGCTTGGGAGTTCTCGGGCCTAAATCCAGACGCAGCCCGAGGGCCGGTAGAAGGAGGGTGCAGTAAATAATACAGAAGCCCTGTATCCCCAGAAAGCTAAGTAGCGTCGCAACAGTTAACAAACCCCGTACCCAACTGGTTCCCCCCTACCCCCACCCCCCCCAGTGGTGACAACACAGACAGGCTCGCGCCGTACTGAGCTTCATAGGCATGCAATCCGATTAAACTTGGAACAGGTGGAGTGCACGGAGCGTAGGTGGGCACACCGCAGACGGCAGGCCACTTGACAAGAAACGGACCAGTGGACCCCAACGGAAAAGAAAGTTTTTAAAATTGCCCATGAAGATGTCCGCCATTCTTTCCGTGCTCAGTAAGCCCCAGAGTCTCGCATGCCACAATGATGTAGCTGGGGCATGTGGTTTCTTCCATGCTGCCGCCAACGTAAGCTTAGCTGCCCCTAAGCAAAGCCACATAATGCGTTTATCCGCTTTAGTCTGATGCTCCAATATCAGATCTCAGAGACCCAACAGGACATGAGCTATAGAGTCCGAGATCGGATACCCCAAGATATCCTTGATGTGGGAAAGAATTTTAGCCCAGAAAGGGCGAATGACCGGACAGTCCCACCAGATGTGGTGGAAGTCCCCAAATAGGCCACAACCTCTCCAGCATCTATCCGAAGAAGCTGGGAATATACGGTGGAGCTTGGATGGGTAAAGATACCAATCGTGCATGGTCTTCAAGTGGGCTGCCCTAAGGTTCACCGAGTGATTATGCGTCACGATGTCACTCCAGAGGTGCTTCCATTCATCGTCAGAGATGTCACGACCCAAAAGGACCTCCCACTGTTCCATATAGCGGGGGCGCGGGGAGACCGCAGTGGCCAGAAGCAGCCCGCACAAGAAGGAGATCGTCCCCCGCATCGTGGAAGTGCGGAGAAGAAAGGACTCGAAAGGGGAAAGTGGTCGGGTAGCGGCCTCACCGATCCCCGCTGACGTAGCCCAGTGGAGAAGCTGGGCATGGCGAAAGCGCTCAGTGACCGGAACCCCATAGTCACGCATGCAGTTGTGAAACGTGAGTGGAACCATCCCGTGAAACAAATGCGTAAGCGCCCTACAGCCTCCCTCCCGCCACAGCTTGAAAGGTCCCTCCTGCAAAGCCGGTGGAAAGGCCGGGTTGAAGTGAATGGGGGTGAAGGGAGACGGAAACGTGGTCCATCGGTCGTCGCCAGTGACTGTATCCCATACCTTCAGAACCGTGCTAGTAGGAGTGCTAATGTAAGCATTTTTAGGCCGGTCCGCTCTGGGCTTCCAGATCAAGTCCCAAATCGACCTCCGAGCCACGCTCCTATCCATATGCAGCCAGTGTTTCTCTGAGAGCTGCTGGGACCATTCCACTATCACCCGTAGCTGCGCAGCCTTATAGTATAGGAGCATGTCAGGGAACCCCACTCCACCCTCCTTCCTTGGGCGTCGCAGCGTTGTGAAGGGGATACGAGCCCGTGCACCCTGCCAGACATATTTCAGCATCAAAGTCCGTAAGCAGCGAAAGAAGTCCATGTCTATAGGAATAGGGAGGGCCTGGAAAAGATAAAGAAACTTAGGCAGGAGGACCATTTTAAGGGCATGGATCCTGCCAAGCCATGAGAGGAATTTCGGTTTCCACCGGTCCAAGTCAGTCCGTACCGCGGCCAGCATAGGGGTAAAGTTGGCCGCGAATAAGGACCCAATAGTAGGCATCAGGTGAACCCCCAGATATAATAAGGAGGCAGGAGCCCATGGTAAGGCCGTGAGCAAGCGCACTCGCTCCACTTCCGCCGGGGGGAGAGTTAGGTTCAGTATGTATGACTTGTCAAAGTTGACCTTGAACCCCGCCACCGCCTCAAAGCGGGAGAGTTCCTCGCGGACATGCGGCAAGGAGTGAGCCGGGTCTCCCAATGACAACAGCACATCGTCCGCAAAAAGGGATATTTTGTGCTGTTCCCCCGTAAAAGGAAGGCCCTTGATCTGTTCCCTTTCCCGTATTGCAAGGGCCAGGGGTTCGATACTCAAGGCAAAGAGGAGGGGGGAGAGGGGGCATCCCTGCCTCCTACCCCGGGAGTGAGGGAAACACGCAGATCGGTGTCCGTTAATCAGCACCCTCAAAGTAGGGCTATTATAATTAGCACGGATCATCGTGAGGAACTGACGTGAAAAACCAAAGGCGGTTAGGGTGCGAAACAGGAATCCCCAATCGACACGGTCGAACGCCTTCTCCGCATCCAGCCCCACTAGTACCGCCGGAATGCGGAATCTGGTGGCTTTCTCTATCAAGTGCAACACCCGCCGCAAGTTGTCATGCGTTTGCCGCCCCTTAATGAATCCGGACTGGTCCGGATGTATAATGGCCGGCATCAGAGCCTGTAGCCGGCGGGCGATGATAGAGGAATACAATTTAGCGTCCACATTCAAGAGGGCTATCGGGCGGTATGACGCGCATCTGGAGGGGTCCTTCCCCTGTTTGGGGATCACGGTGATCATGGCCTCGGCCATAGTTCCAGAGGTCTCCCCAGTGGTCGCCATTTCGTTGAAGAGGGAGACCAAGCAGTCAACCAGTTCAGACGCAAACGATTGGTAGAAATAAGCAGTATAGCCGTCCGGTCCGGGAGCCTTATTAGGCTTCAGGGCCTTAATCGCCTCTAGCACCTCCTCCCTGGTGAAGGGGGCCGTCAGCCGTTCGTTTAGCTTGTTAGAGACCTGCGGGATGGGGAGGCCAGATAGAAATGCGTCCTGCGCACTCTGATCTAGGGGATCACCCTTATAGAGTGCTGCATAAAATCGGCCAAAGATGTCCGCCTTATCCTCATCCCGATGTCGCACGGAGCCCCCCGAGTCCTGAATCCCCCCTATATATTCTTTCTCCCTTTTTTCACGAAGTCGACGGGCCAAATGCCATCCCACCTTGTTCCCCTGTGAGTACGATACTCGTCGCAGTCTCAGGAGAGTGAACTCAGCACGATTGTTGTAATGGGCCTTCAACTTCCCCCTGACAGTGGTCAGCGGTCGGAGTGTCGTTCGAGAAGGGTTCAGCTTGTGCGCCCGCTCCAGGTCCGCGAACTCTGCCTCCAATTTCTCCCGTTCCTCCCTCCTCAATCGATTAAGGGCCGCATTGAGGGCTATGCAGGTGCCCCTCAAGGAAGCCTTACAGGCGTCCCAAGTGTTGAACACAGACTTGTCCGAGGTCGGGTTGAGAGTCAGGAACTCCCTGATGGCCTTCCTGAGTTCCCTACAAGAGGTATCATCCCGAACTAGTGCCGCCGGGAAGTACCATTTCCGAAAGCCATCCCCCCTCACCGACCACTGTAGCATGAGTACTAATAGGCTATGATCTGAGACAGAGAGCGGAAAGATCTTGGAATCGCGGACACCTCCCCTGAGCGCCTGGCTTAAAAAATATGATCTATGCGGGAGTAGGTGTGGTGCACGTGGGAGAAGAATGTATAGTCTCGGGCCTGAGCGTGCATGGTGCGACAGCCATCTTTCAGCCACAGTTCCCCCACCCGGTCCTTCGTTGCAGTGGAAAAGACACCAGTGTCCATCCTCTGGGCACGGGAGCTATCTAAGGTTTTGTCCCACACCATATTGAAATCACCCATGGTAAACAGATGTCCCTCCACAAAGCTTCCCACCTTATCCAACAATCCCTGAAGAAAGCTATTCTGTTGGGCATTGGGTATATACACAACCACAAACGTACACAAACGGCCATATAGCAACCCTTTAACCATCAACCATCTGCCCTCTTTATCACAACTCACTCCCAAAGCCTGGAATTGGAGGGACGCCCGGAAAAGAAGAGCCACCCCCCTGTGCTTAGTAGAGGCAGAAGATCTATAGATGAGGGGGAATTGCCTGTGTCGGAGCCGAAGCTCATCCTTACGTCCTAGGTGGGTCTCCTGGAGACCCACCACATCTAGATGATGGTCCAACAAATATTTCCATAACTTTTGGCGTTTCTGTGGGGAGTTGAGACCTTTCACGTTCCATGTGCCAATGCTAAGAGGCATGAGGAAACTGGAAACCCCACCGCTTCACAGCCGCTAAAGCAACACCTCTCCACCCCTCCCACACCTCACACGTCCAATCTCCCCCTTTCTCAGTAGGCCCCCCATTGCACACCGGATCAGACCCTCCCCCGCCCGTCGTCCGTCCCCGCTCCCAGCCCCATGTATCCAACCCCCCCGGGCCCGATCAAATATGGGGAGGATTCTATCAGATAACCACCCCTTGGAGCACAATACGCAGAGACAAACGCATTCAAGAGCCAGCAAGTCGTATCCCCCAGATGGGTAGTACCTACAGCAAGCATCCAGCAGTCACCACCACCACACAACCCACCCCAACACCCGCCCCAACAAAACCTCCCCCCAACCCCCTCCCCTTGCCCATCCCCCCCTCCACCCCAACACACCAAGAACCCAAAAAACAAGGCAAAACAGTCCTGGAAGAGACAAACCTTCAGAGTAACTTCCCAGGGGGCGTGGTCGGGAGCCCAACAAAGGACTTCCCAAGGCCGAAGACCGGGGTGTCTTCTCAGAAAGTACAAACATACCCCCGGTACCTGAGTACACGTGTCCCTCCGGGACCATAGGGCACTGAGGCCACAGACGCCACCACGTTTCCTCTCTCCTGTAGGCTAGTCATGCGATCAGGCCGTCTGCGACTCGCCTCTGAACCCACTCTGTGCCATGATGAGGATCGACGCCTCCTCCGCGGTGACGGGCTGCGAGGGTCAGGTGCAGGAGTCTCGTCGTCAATACCCAGAAGCTCCTTTGCCTCCCGGAGAGACCGAATCTGTGCCAGTCTATTTTGCCACCGAAAGACTATGCGAAAGGGATGACCCCATGAGTAGGAGATGTTGTGCTCTCGCAAGTAGGCTGTGATTGGACGGAATTCGCGCTTCTTCTGGAGTGTCGTGGCAGCCAGGTCTTGATAGAGTTGAGGACGATGTTCACGGAATTGCAGGGAAGGAATGTCCCGTGCCTTTCTAAGGATTCGCTCCTTGAGCTGGAAGTCATGCACGCACACAAGTATGTCAGGGGGAGGACCACCATTACGTCTGGGCAACCCCACCCTGTGGACCCTATCCATCCTGACTTCTTGCAGGTCCTCTTCGTCCAGTATTTGTAGAAAGAGCGCCTGCACATAGCCTCGGAGGTCCCCTGCCTCGCCATCCCACGGCACCGCCCGTATGCGGATGTTGGTCCTACGGGAACGATTCTCCAGATCCTCCGCGTGGGCCTGTAGGTCTATGTTCTGTTCCATAAGACGGAGCACGTCCTGCTGCAATTGATGGACATCGTTGGCCATGCTTAGATCGTGATCTTCCAACGTGGCCACTCGCTCTCCGATACCGTCGACGTCCCTCCACACCTCGCGGAGATCCGATGCAAGTTGGGCGCGGAGTTCCGAGATATCTTCCTTTATCGAGGCGAAGAGTTCCGCCATGAAAGCCTTGGTGGCCGGAGCCTCATCATCTGTTCTCCCGGGCGAGGCACTAGGGCCAGGCGAGGCCGGCGGCTGGGAACCTTTGGACGGACCCTCCTTACCAGGCTTCCCTTTGCGCTGCGAGGAGGCCATCACCGCTGCACCACTCCGTCCGGGGGGGAATTCGGGAAAACACTGTGCAAGAGAGCGGAGCTCCTTTGGGTCCCTGTAGCTAGTCACAGGCGGGGACGCTGCACCAGCGGCCACAGGTAGCCCAGTGGGCCTGCGTTGGGCGAGGAAGATCCAGGCGCTACAGGTCGGCACCCCCCCGTGGCACCAGTACACAAACGAGTCGCGCCGAAGCAGGGGATTGCGCGATGACTCACAAGCTTCTGTCCCACTCGAGGCCAGCAGCGCAGGCCAAGCTTCACAGGGTCTGGGATCCAATCGAGGTGTCTCACGCTCTCCTCCCGCTGGGCCCATAGCTAGTCACCGACCAGTTCCCCTATTTGTAGCGCCTCGGCTCTCAAGCCCGTCTCCTTTCCCCGCTGGCGGGGGTCAAGGCTTTCCCCCAGATGTCGATGGATTCCTGGCCGCTCAATCGGGGAGTCTCTTGGAGGCCCCTCACGTCCCTAGCTGGACCGCCTCTGCGTGCCCCATCGGGCTCTCCGTCGGTCCCGGCAGCCCTCCACGTGGACAGGGGAGTCCCAGCGGGTGCTCGTGTCTCCGGGTGCACCACCCCCACTCACCATGCGGGATCCTAGGTCAGGCAGTGCTACAGCCACGCCGGCGATGCAGGGGGCCCAGGTCCACGACTATCTGCGGCTCCACCCGTCCTGCGACCCCCGGGGGCACCGGCCCGGGCAGAGCGTGAGTCCGGGTGTGTAGGTGTCCCCCACCGCAGGTCGCGCCTCTTCCACACCTCCAAGGCTCGTCAGGCAGGCCCAGGTGGGAGTCCGCCGCTCCGCCCCAGCCAGCGCCGCCAGCGAGATCTCCAGCGGTAAGGTCCTCCGACCGCAGCTAGGCCGCAATCCCCAGACTTGCGTACCTCACAGGCCGGGTCGGGAGGTGCCGCCGCCTCGTCTCCAAGGCCCCGCCTCCGCTCCGATGTCGGCGGTCTCCACTGCGTCGGGCGCAGCCGATGTGGCACCCCTCCGTGGCCCACAGCCTCCACAGCGCGGCCGGAGCACCCCACGGACGCTCAGCAGCGTCGGCCGGCCTCTCCGCTCGGCCGCTCCGGTCCCGACGGCGATTTCAGGCAGTTCCCCTTCGCTCGGTGCCAATCGCCGGCCACGACACCCAATGGATCCGGGGCCGCCCAGAAAGCCGTACAGGAGTCCGGGGCAAGTGCTAAACAAGGCTGTGAGAGGCCCGGCGCCGGAGGGACAGTAAAACACGTCTTACTCCGCCGCCATCTTGGCCAGGCCCCAATTGATCAATTTTTTATTCTATGACCGATTGATGAATGGTTATTTCTTTTAAAGCTTATTGGGATCCTGTTTTATGCTATGGAATTTGCCCATTTTTAAACTCATATTTGTTATAATGTTTTTTAATGAATGTAAATTTTTTCTAAATGGATCCATGTTGCATTTTTCATGTGCTGCTTTTATGATGTAACAATCGAAATAAAGCCGTTGAACTGAAAAAGCATAACATAAGACATGGTATGACAGTCAACATTCAACATTAATCACTGAAGAAAGACATTTGGTTAACGGATAACAATGTCAAACAATTTCAAAGGTGGATACTTACCAGATATATTGTCTATAGGGATCACTGAAATAATATCGACTGACAAAATATCGACTACCTAAAATATCGAGGAAAAAATATCTACAGACAAAATATCGAGTTTGTATGTACAAACAGGTAAGTACAAAAATATCGAGTACAAAATATCGTTTACAAAAATATAGTTTTAAAAAATATCGACTTTATTAAAAACAGTGGTAAATTAAATTAAAATTTAAAATTAATTACTAAAATATACTTAAAAATACTTAAATTAAATTAAAATAATTAAATATTTAATTAAAGTTATAAAAAAAATTTAACAATCATATTTGTTAAAACATATATATATATATATATATATATTAACATAATATAATTAAATAATATACAATATTATTAACGTACAATAGCAAAATGTAAAAAATATTATTCCCACTCCAGTGGGTGCAACAGTGAGGAAAGCGTTGGATAGCGTAGGGGTAAAAAATACTATTCCCACTCCAGTGGGTGCAACAGTAGGGAAAGCATTGGATAGCGTAGGGGTAAAAATGACTATTTCCACTCCTGTGGGTGCAACAGTAGGGAAAGCGTTGGATATCGTAGGGGTTAAAATTACTATTCCCACTCCAGTGGGTGCAACAGTAGGGAAAGTGTTGGATAGCGTAGGGGTTAAAATTACTATTCCCACTCCAAAGAGTGCAGCAGTAGGGAAAGCATTGGATAGCGTAGAGGAAAAAATTACTATTCCCACTCCAAAGAGTGCAACAGTAGGGAAAGCGTTGGATAGCGTAGAGGTTTAAATTACTATTCCCACTCCAAAGAGTGCAGCAGTAGGGAAAGCATTGGATAGCGTAGAGGTAAAAATTACTATTCCCACTCCAGTGGGTGCAACAGTAGGGAAAGCGTTGGATAGCGTAGGGGTAAAAATTACTATTCCCACTCCACTGGGTGCAACAGTAGGGAAAGCGTTGGATAGCATAGGGGTAAAAATGACTATTCCCACTCCAGTGGGTGCAACAGTAGGGAAAGCGTTGGATAGCGTAGGGGTTAAAATTACTATTCCCACTCCAGTGAGTGCAACAGTAGGGAAAGTGTTGGATAGCGTAGGGAAAAAATTACTATTCCCACTCCAGTGGGTGCAACAGTAGGGAAAGCGTTGGATTGCGTAGGGGTTTAAATTACTATACCCACTCCGAAGAGTGCAACAGTAGGGAAAGCATTGGATAGCGTAGGGGTTTAAATTACTATTCCCACTCCAGTGGGTGCAACAGTAGGGAAAGTGTTGGATAGCGTAGGGGTTAAAATTACTATTCCCACTCCAGTGAGTGCAACAGTAGGGAAAGCATTGGATAGCGTAGAGGTAAAATGTATCATTCCCACTCCAGTGGGTGCAACAGTAGGGAAAGCGTTGGCTAGCGTAGGGGTAAAAATTACTATTCCCACTCCAGAGAGTGCAACAGTAGCAAAATTAAATACTTCATATATTATATCAATAAATATAAATTAATATGTATCAAAAACTTAATTAAAAGTAATTACGAATGTAATATAATATAATAATTATTCAATTAAAATTACAAATTAAATTTAATTATTACAATTATTTAACTATTAATACAAATTAATTACAAATTAACAAATAATAATGTAACATTTAAAAATTAATTTACAATAAATTCAAATTAAATTCAATGAATTGAATTTAATTTATTTAATTAATTATAAATACATTACTTCCCATCCTATTTCCCTATAAACCCACAACCCACTACAGAAAATAAATTATAAAATTGACATATTTAGCAATTAATCAATTAAATAAAACTAATTAGCAAATCTAATTTAATTAATTACCCATAAAATAATTAACAATTAATTCTACAACAATACCAATAAATATGTTTGCATATTTAATTAATTATAAATAAATTACTTCCCACCCAATTCCCCTATAAACCCACTACCCGCTACAGAAAATAAATTAGAAAAATTAACATAATTAACAATTAATCAATTAATTTAAATGAATTGCCAATTAAATTTTTATTAATTACCAAATAAAAATTAATTAACAAATAATTAAAAATTAATAACAATAAATAAATTTACATATTTAATTAATTATTATTAAATTACTTCCCACCCTATTCCCCTATAAACCCACAACCCGCTACAGAATTAATTAACGCAAAAATTAAAATACAAATTCAATTATTATTATTTATAACATAAATACACACTTTTCACACATATAATAACATAAAAAACTATAAAAAATTAAATTTTATTAAAAATTAGATAATTTTATTAACCTATATTATATACTTTGATATTTTAACTGTCTATATTTTTAACAGTCGATATTACTTTAATTACCTTAAAATCGATATTTTTGCTGTCTATATTCTGTCCAGTTGATATTTTGTCCAGTCGATATTTAAAACTCGATATTATGTCCAGTCGATATTTTGAAGTGGATATTTTGACTGTTCACCGTCTATAGTCTACATTAAACTTGGTGTTTGCTTGGTGCTAAACTGGCCATATTAGGCAGCAATTCTAGAAAAAGCAGTGGAGGTGGTAAAAAACAGGGAAAGTGATGTAGTGTGATGTGTGACTAGGTGGGACGTATATGGGGAGCAAAAGTGTTTAGAGCTTTGAAATTTGATTCAGCAACTTAGACTTCACCCTGATTTGGGCAGGCAGTCATCCTGTAGGTATTAGTAAAATTTAAGGGGCTAGCAATAAATAAACAGTTCTCTTTACCCAGTTCTGCTTTGCTAACAAACACCATCATTAGAAAATATAGAATATTGCTTTGTTTGATGATGTTTCATTGAGATTTGAGGTTTATTGAGACATCATATGCATTTAAGAGGGTGATTTTCTCGACCAAAAAATGTCCATGGGTTGGACCGAATGCTCTTATTTTAGGGGGAGAATGCTTACAGGAAGAATCACAAAAGTATGCCTGTGCAAAATCCCAGCGTAAGCATTACAGTGCATAATGGAATCATAATTAGTATGTTGGTCAGGGATGAGGTACAGATGGAGTTCCCAGATATTGATCAGCTGGGAGATTAGCATTAATGGTGTTGAATGGAATGACAGATTACAGTTACATATTAGATTTACATTTTCCTCCTTTGGAGGATAGGATATGGGTGCACTATTTTTCAATGTGCATAAATGGTTTTGAGATGTATTTTTATAGGTGAAGGGCAAGCTAGGTGCCTGATCTAGAGATTGACAAATGGACTTTCACTCCACCATGGAGGGACTGGCGGATATCTGTGTGCCATATTTACTGTTTGGCCTAATGGACCAGTGTCTGTCATGCTGGCGGACTGTCTGTTGGCTTTGTCTCAGTCCTCCTTTGTCAGTCCCCCTATCCGCAGACACGACTCTGTAAACAATGGTATATAAGACATCCGTCTGCAATATTTAGAGTAGTCTTCCTTCAGAGTGGGACAATGAGACCCCCAAGATCGAGGATAGCAATGGAGGATGGCGGTTCAGATGAGGAACACATATGTCAACTCACACTTGATCAAAATCTACTCACACACAACACCTTCATATCACACTATAAAATAAACTCCTAATATCACACAGATCATTTACCATTCACAACAAAAAGCATCACCAGCAGACCTAAGTCTTATTTTTTTTTTTTAAATGTCTGGAAGAAGACAACCCAGGTTCTCTGAAAGTAAGTTAACTGTTATGGCGGATGAACTAATTAAGGTTGAGTCACAGTTGTTTGGGCCAGGCAACAAATATGAGCAAGTGGATTAGGCAAATGCTGTTACCAACACCAGATGCTCACACAAGGACATTCATGCGTAGTAGAATGACGTGTAGGGAGAGTCTGTTACCTCACTTCCAGGGGACACTAAAATGCCCCTGGAACTGGTGGTGCCTCTCCCAGCCGCCTCAACAGCACACCCTGGAAGGAGAAAGTGCTGTTTATACTCCACAATGAAAGCATTGGGGGAATGCCAGGAGTGGAGATTGGTAAGTACCAAAAACGAATTATCACACAATAACTAATTCACCCTCTCCACATGCTCACGCCCCTAATCCTTAACAAAAGCCTCTATACTAATGACAATCTGTTTTGCACAGGTATGCTAATTGATGTCTGTCGCAACTCACTGCATTCTATATCTATTCATAATCTCACATCCTCTGGCACAACATTCTCATTAACACAACTCATGTAGGAACACTTTTAAACATGTGTCATCTTACATTTAGACATCAAATCACACAACCTATACATAGACAACATCTATCAAGTTACTCATAGTAATTTATCCTCTACCCACTAATATTAGATTCACATAACAAATAAATGTCTCTTAATCTCATACAGTATAAACTGAATAAACTGTGGTATTAGAAGTTTGAACAGATTATTCAATGCCATTAGAAATACAATAATCCAGTATTGTGTTTGGAAATTACATATCAATTAATTCTGGGATTCTATCTTAATTTGTTTTTGCTTACTATAAAAACAAACCATCTTTTTATTTATATTGACTGCAAAGTTGAGTCATAATTAAAGTTAGCCACATTGTTAAAGAAGTACAACTGTAATGCAGCCTGGGTGGAGAATGTGCAAAGTGTACATGACTGTTGGGCATCCCGAAAGGGCCGACCAAAATGCCATGCGCACTTCAGAACTGCCTACCACTCCTCCCCTATCAATAAACAGCCCAGACCGCCCTGCCACCCAACCAACTAAGCCAGTATGGCTAAATAAAATGATAATAACTTTGTGTTATTATCATTTTATTTTTCCATTTTGAATTGTTCAGTGGGGCAACACTCCTCCGCCTTAGCAGAGGAGCCACAACTGCCATGCTCTTACCTACACAGAAGTTGAACTAGAGTGATGTATTTATTAGTCACTCAAAAGCTCTGCAAAGTGGTCTGCATTTGTCGATCATAGTATGTATGCTGGCTCACTTTCTTCTGTGTAAGAGCTATTAACAATATTATGTAATTAAAGAGGGTTAATGCTGCACCCCCACTGTGTATCTAGCTAATAGACATAACTCTACAAAAGGGGGCTGGTGGCGTGACAGGATTTTTAATTTTCTCTTGCAGAGTTTTATATAGTGCTAACTTGACACGAATAGGGCATTAGAGAGCTTTACATAGCACCAGTTACGTTACATGAGGACACACGTTAATTTTTGTCAGGCACGGGGAGATTAAGTGATGTGCCCAGAATCACAGGATATTTAGCGTCATTACCGAGACTCAAACCCATTTCCCCAGGTCTGAGGTCGGTCACCCTAGCCGTTAGGCCAACCCATATGTCTTTGTATCACACCTTCTTTCTACCTAACAGATTAATTTGATGTATTCTTGTTAAAAATATTCACAGTATAGCACTATTTTTGTGCAATTCTCAATGACTCATAGTGAATACTAATTTTGTAAATTAACTATACCTTCAATGTGGCAATCGTATTATGCTGAATGTACTCACTAAAATCCTCAAGAAGGTCACGTTTGCTCAACATTTAAAATATACATTTAAAATATTTACACAATATTTACGGGACTTTATTTCACATAGTGGTGCTAAGTCATAATTTGATGAACCCTAGGACAGGTGAGTATAACAACCCTAGGTTTTGGAGCTCACGTATGCCATCACAGACCTGGACTGTGAAACCACAAACAACGTCATTTCACTTGGGATCAAGCATTTTTTAGATTAAGAGGAAGAAATACATGTATGGACCCTCAAATGTACCAGTCATGTAAACAAATACATTGAAGATCAGTTTGACATTATAAAAATTATTATAGGCTAAATGTTTTATAGTTTATATGTTGTTATTAAAGTAATATTGACTATCTTTGACTAGAATTGTTTTGCTTTTTCTCAAGATCCAGCAGCAAGATCTTAGTCAGTCTCAACTGGGCTGGCCACTCTGCCTAAGGAAAGATCACAAGCCTTTAGTGGGAGCTGCACTCCTTCCAATGAGGATGAAGACCAGCATGGCCCTTCGGTTTGTGTGTCCAGCACCCTATACCTCTCCCTCAGGGCGCAAGATCTAATGCGACCAGCATAGTTCCATCCCCAATACGCATATCTTTGGCCATGGTTTAGAACTTAATTCTAGCTGTAGATAGCCCAGGCCAGTTCTGTATATATTACTCCAGAAAACCCACTACTAGAGAGCACTATGAAAGTGGAATAAAGAAACCTCGCACCATGGGAACATTGGTGGGCAGAATTCATGAGCCCAGATAAAATACATTATTTGCTACAGGGCACAGGACACACGATTGTCCTAGTCACGTAGAACGGGTGCAACCAACTGGAGCATCTTTTACAATTTGATAGTGACTACACTGAGCTAACTGAACTTATCCAGATTCATTTTTATGACAGATAGCTGGATGTCTCCTTTGCTGTCCTGAGGAAGGCCCTGATCGATGTTTCAAGTACCATATTCTTTCCCAGGGGATGATACGTTGACGCTGCTTGTTGTCTGTACCACAAAGTTGGATTAGCTATCACTATTAGTCCAAACCAATGTAGAATCCTTAATGGACAGACAAAAACAACTAATATGAATGAACACTATATATGAACATTGGTTTGGACTGGTATGTCTTGGTGGCTTCTTGTTGATAGTTAGTCCAACTTTTACGTATATATTCACTGAAAAAACAATGGTTGCAGGGACAGTATGATTAGGTTTGGATTTCTCTTACAAAACCATAGAAATTCAGCAGTTATAGTTACCTGAGTTAACTTTAACGTATGCCCGCACAATGCACTGCTTATGACCTCACATAATATATAACTCAGGACATGGTCATTGACATCACTGATGACAAATCAAAGGACATCACTGATTACATCACTGACAACATCATCCAACTAAACATATATACTAAGGTATCACAAAAGTTAAATTAGTTTACTTTGTATACTACTAATGAGTGCTTTTTTTAATTTGAGTTTCTGCTTAACTGTATATCTCCGTGTGAGTATGTGTGTGGGTGTATGGATTAATAAGTGGGCGTGTGTGTAGCTGTATGAGTGAGTAATTGGCTGTGTGAGTGTATGTATGGGTGAGTGAGTGGGTGTCTAAGTGGTATTTGGATTATTGAGTGGGTATGTGAGAGACAGTATAGATGAGGCAGAGGTTGTGTGAGTTTTTGTATGGGTGAGTGAGGGGCTGTGTGAGTGTCATTATGGATGAGTGAGTGGGTGTGTTGAGTGGCTGTAAATGGTGAATGAGAGAGTGCATAAGCTGTATGGTTGAGTGAGCAGGTGCGTAAGTGTCTATATGGGTGAGTGTGAGGGTACATGAGTCGCTGTAAGGGTGCATGAATGTGTGTGTAAGTGGGTGTATGGGTGAGTGAGTGGGTGTGTGAGTGGCTGTATGGGTGAGTGAGTGGGTGTGTAAGTGCCTGTATGGGTGAGTATGAGAGAGGCTCTATGGGAGACTAGTCGTTTCAGTGACAGTTTAGGTGACTGAGTACATGTGTTAGTATCTGTAAGAGTCAGTGAGTGGATGTGTGAATATTTGTATGGGTGAGTGACTGGTTGTGTGAATGCCTGTACAGATGAGGAAGTGGGTGTGGGATAGGCTCAAGGCATGAGTGAGTGGATGCATGAGCATTTGTATGGGGTTGTGAATGGGTACATGAGTGGTTGTGTGAGTGGGTGTATGAGATGTTGCATGGGGTATGAGTGATTCTGTAGATGATATCATTAGTGATGTCATCAATGATGTAATTTGGGATGTCATCAGTGATGTCAGTGACCATTTCATGAATTTTATAATACGTGAGGTCATAAGCAGTCCATTGTGAAGGTGTAAGTTATAGTTAGCTCATGTAACTAAAACTGCTGAATTTCACTGGTTTTGTATGAGTGAAGTGTGAGTCTAACTATAGCGTCCTGTTTTATTCAGCAAATTTCTAAGGTCTTTTTTAATTCTGTGTCCTAACTATAACATCCCTCTAACCTTTGTTTTCAGTGAATATCTAAGGTTTTTTATTTCTTTTTCCGAACTATAAGGTTCCTATAACCTTTAGTTTCTTCGGTGAATTTCTACCGTTTTTTTATGTTATTTCCTAGCTGTAACTTGTAATCTCTTATAGTGAGTGTGTGAGTGAGTGCATGAGTGTCTCAGTGGGTGTGTGAGTGAGTGATTGAATGTCTCAGTGGGTCTGTGAGTGGGTGCATAAGTGTCTGAGTGGGTGTCTGATTGGGTGTATGAGTGTCTGAGTTGTGTGAGTGAGTGCATGTATGCCTGAGTGGGTTTTGCTCATTTTCTGTATTTTTTCTTCTCACTTATGACCTATATTTTTCCTTTTTCACTCTGCAGAATTCCGATGAGTTACTGAAAAACTCTGTTGAATTCCGTGGGGTTCCGTGAGCAGGAGAAGTATTGCTCCGCCACTCCTAATTAAATTCCCTTTGAAGCTGAAAATAGTTAGGGGCCAAAGGCCCCTCCTGCTGCTACCAGTAAGTCCCGCACAGGGGGATTGCTGAGACCTCATCAGAGGCCGGCCCCCCTTCTCAGCCACTCTGCAAACGTGCCTCCTGGTGCACTACTGGTAAGGGGATGACGTTCCCTTGGCTGCTGAGGGTCCTTGAGGGTCAAGCACCCCTATTTTTGCCACCAGTAAGACCCCCAATGCGGGATTGCTAAGCCCTCATTGGAGGCCCCGCCCCCATTCTCAACCACTCTGCAAAAGCACCTCCTGGCGCATTGCTGGTTGGGGGATGAATTCCCCTTGGCTGCTGTGGGTCCTTGGGGGCTAAGAAGCCCCATTGTTGCTACCAGTATGTCCCCCACAGCAGGATTGCAAAGACCTCGTCAGAGGCCCTGCCCCCTTTCTTAACCACTCTGCAAACACATCCTCTGGCGCACTACTGGTCTGGGACAAAGTCCCCTTGGCTGCTACCTATTGTTGCCTCCTGTAAATCCACCACAGTGGGATTGATGAGACCTCACCATCGGCCCAGCCCCCTTTTTCAACCACTCTGCAAACACGCCTCATGGTGCACTACTGGTTGGGGGATGAAGTCCCCTTGGTTGATGAGGGTCATTGGGGGACTCTTTCGCTAATTTCTGACCTTTAATTTGCCTCTTTCTGCTAATTTCTGATCTCTATTTTGATCTTACTACTCGTTTTTTGACCTTTATTTTGCCTCTTTCTGCTAGTTTCTGACCTTTATTTTGCCTCTTGTTGCTAGTTTCAGTTGTTTATTTTTCCACTTTCTGCTCATTTCTCATATCTATTTTGACTCTTGTTTGTTTCTGTCCTTTATTTTGCCTCGTTCTGCTTAGCTTCTGACCTTTATTTTGCGTCTTTCTGCTCTTTCATACCTGTATTTCCCCTCTTTCTGCTCATTTCTGGTCTTTATTCTGCCTTTCTCTGCTCATTTCTCACCTTTATTTTGCATCTTTGTGCTCATTGCTTACCTTCAATCTGCTCTTTCTACTCATTTCTCACCTTTATTTTGCCTCTTTCTTCTTGTATTTGACCTTTATTGTGCCTCTCTCCGCTTGTTTCTCACCTTTATTTTGCTTCTTCCTGCTAGTCTCTGACCTCAAATCGGCCCCTTTATGCTGGTTTCACACCTTTATTTTGCCTCTTTCTGCTGATTGCTTATCTTCATTCTGCTCTTTCTGCTCATTTCTGACCTTTATTTTGACTCTTTATGCTTGTATCTGACCTTTATTCTGCCTCTTTCTGCTTATTTTAAACATATATTTTGGCCCTTTCTGCTCACTGCCTACATTTAGTCTGCCTCTTTCTGCTCGTTGATGACCTTCATTCTGCCTCTTTCTGCGTGTTTCTGACCTCTATTTTACCTTTTTCCTGCTTGTTTCACATCTTTATTTTGCCTCTTTCTGCTCATTGCTGACTTTTATTCTGCCTCTTTCTGCTAATTTCTGATGTCTATTTTGCCTCTTTCTGCTAACTTCTGATCTCTATTTTGCTCTTTCTGCTAGTTTCTGAGCTTTATTTAGCCTCTTTCTGCTCATTTCTGACCTTTATTGTTCTTTCTGCTAATTTCTGACTTCTATGCTGTCTCTTTGTGCTCATTACTGACATTTATTTTGCCTCTTTCTGCTCGTTTTGGACCTTTGTAATGCCCTTTTCTGCTAAGTTCTCACCTATATTTTGCCTCTTTCTGCTCGTGTCTGACATTTATTGTTCTTCATTCTGCTAATTTCTGACTTCTATTCTGTCTCTTTGTGCTCGTTACTGACCTTTATTTTGCCTCTTTCTGACCTTTATAATGCCCTTTTCTGCTAAGTTCTCACCTTTATTTTGCCTCTTTCTGCTGGTTTCTGACCTTTATTCTGCCTCTTTCTGCTGGTTTCTGACCTCTATTGTGCCTCTTTCTACGTGTTTCTCACCTTTCTATTGCCTCTTTCTATTCGTTGCTGACTTTTATTGTGCCTCTTTCTGCTTGTTTCTTACCTTTATCTTGCCTCTTTCTTCTGTTTCTGACCTTTATTTTGCATCTTTGTAGTCTTTACCACGGGTCCGCTGGGTGAGTCTCAAGGTCCCCACGGTCCCAGTCGGCTCCCCACCTGCAGCACGAGCCAGCATTGTTCTCACAGATAGGGAGCTGCTGTCTGTGAGAGCAATCCTTTTGTCTGTTTCCCTGCCGCTTGACAGCATGCAGGAGCGTACACAAAAACTTAGTTTCATATCTCTCACTTGCTGAGAGCAGAGTTCGTGTTTGCTCTGTCTTGGCAGGAGCTGTCAAAGCTACCACCGAGTCAGAGCAAACAGCTATATCCCGGGGTGGGCAACCCGGGACATAGCAGGAGCCAGCCCTGGGGAAGGGGAGGTTCCCAGGTCCATTAGTGGCTCCAGGGAGGGGACGGGCCGGCCCATGGGGGGTGGTGGTCCCAGGTCCGAGATATGCCCGGGGTGGTGCAGCCCCCCTCCTTCTTTTAAAAAAGGAAAGCACCAGGGAGGTGGAGGTCCCCGGGGCATGGGGGTCTGCGATTCCCCCGAAGTATTTAATTTGAAGCAGCAGGTAGGTGGCTCAGTGCGCCCCCCACAATTTTTTTTAATAATCCCCACATGCCCCGAGGACCTGGCCTACCTGGAAGCTACAATCAATACAAGCGCAGGAACCTGCGATTGTTTCTTTTTTATTTTTTTGCCATTAAAATCCAAATTAATTTGCAACAAATTGTGTTTGTTTAAAGAAAAAAATGCTTTTATGCCGTGGCGGCGTACCAGGGGGATTCCAGGACCAAGGCTTGGGGAGGTCAGGCTATTCCTACTCTGTCTCCTTTTCTTTTTTCCCCATTTTTTTGTGGGACTCCATTGAAGGCAAATCACAAGATGGCTGCCAACACTTCCTCGTTGAAGTGTTGGCAGCCAATCAAAGCTTTGCATTTTCCTTTACAAGATCGTTATAATTTATAAATTCTTTCCAGCCACTAATATCCTTCTTTTTTACCATACATTTTTCAACAACAACTGACCGGACTTAGACCAGATAACTGAAAGCATGATCTGCATAACCAAGTCTACCTTTCTCCAAAATTTGGTGTAATTCTATCCAGTGGTTCGGGCTGTAGTCGTGTATAAACCTCCTAATGGAATTATCATGTGAAATGCCCTTTTTTAGATCCTTTTTAGCCCCAGCTTGACAGATCACCCCGAAACGTTTGATGCACAGCAAGAATCACCGGGGCACTTTTTTGTGAAAAGTTCTTGAAGATTCATCAAACGGCGCAAAAGATATAGCCAAGCTAATAAAAGAAATGCTTTTCCATAATGCTCCTAACTATAACTACCTACTGGTGAACCCCAGTAGGTAAAATCTATAAATATATATTCACTGAAAAACTGAAATGTTACAGGGTCGTTATAGCTAGGCTCAGATTTCACTCATATTAAAGCAGGTAAATTCAGCAGTTATAGTTACCTGAGCTAACTATAACTTATGCCCCGCAATGCACTCCTTATGACCTCATATATTACATCACGATCGCCAATCTTATAGGTATATCTTCCACTACAGCTCATCTCGATCCCAATCTTAGCATATTCAAGCAGGCAGGGATTACGTTTCTGTGCAAAATTTTCATGTATTCCTCTAGTCGGCCATATATGTGTATATATATATATATACATGATCACGGCCGCAGTCCGGTGGCCGATACACGTCATTTGGACCTTGATGTTGCATTAAAGAACATTTATATACCTTCGCTGCTGGAGTCTCATCCCTTGTGTTGCGCCGCTGTGGCTCAATACTTTGGGATTTTGCTTATATATATATATATATATACATATATATATAGATATATATATAGCGGTAGGGGTCCCCGCAGCCTTGAAAGTGGGCCTGTGAGGGAACAAATTGGATTAAAGAGCAAATATACGGACATCAAAAGACTAGGCATTTCCCACTGGAGGGTTCAAAATATTGAAATTTTAATCGGCAACCACAGTTTCCACAATGCATTTGAAGTGCATCCACTAAGGAGGTTCAATAGGGGCCAGGATTATAAATAAAGCAAATGTATGGGACGGGAGATTGCCACAATGCCAATGCCGGACTTCAACCTTTGAAAAAGGTCGCAATGACTGAAACTCATCCGGTTTGGTGTCTGAGTGAAATAAAGAATTATAATCACCAATTTGGGAGTGCGCCTTCCTTCATGGGAGAAGGAGTTTGTGGGGATATATATACATAAAAAATAATAATGTATAAATATATATATATTTATATATTTATTTATATATATTTATACAAGTACATATATTTTTTCACTTAACTTATTTCTACTTACCTGTGTGGTAAGCGTGGTAAAGGTAGATGTGTGGTAAATCCATGCGTTGTAAAATATCTGCAGTAAAGGCATGCAAGGTAAATGCCTACATCATACAACCTTTAAACATGTCTCGAGTCTTCAATGGCAGCCTGTGTGTGCAGTTTTTACCTGCTATTTTGACCAAGTAAAACAGACCTTTTGCCGGGCCCGAACTTTCCTTTTTAATACATATAAGTCACCTCTATGAAGGCCTTGGACAGCACAGAGGGCAGGGCGCAGTGTTTTTAAAAAGTTGGACATGTACATTTAGGTTTTCCATGTCCTGGCAGTGAAAAAATCTTAAATTCACTTTTCACTATTGCAAGGCCTACCTCTCCCAAAGGCAGTTACCTTATTACAATTAATAAGCGATAATCTCAAAATGAGAGTAGGTGACCAGTTAATGTTTTGTGTCTTTGGAATTGTAATGAAAACTCATCTCTCATGGTAAAGTCCGATTTGAAAGTACAATTTTGAAAATTCCCATTTTAGAAAATTGGCATTTTCTTTCCTTAGCCATTTAGTGTCTGTATCCTGTCTAGGATCCCATGACTAGGTGTAGCTGACAGTTGTGTATACCTCCTAGACAGCTACACACAGTAGAGAGCTCAGGTGTGCCTGGACTGGCCATCACTAGGAGGAGGGAGCAGCTGGGCACAGCCCTACTTAGATTTGAATAGGATGTGTCCTGCCTCCACACAAAGGAAATCATATCCCCTGTAGTTAGTCTAGAGCCAGGTCAGGGACGGCAGGAAGCCGGTGCACTTCAAGGATACGTTTTTGAAGATTTTCCTACCTTTCACAGGAAAGGCAACATGTATAACTATTAGAACTCAGACACCACCTCTTCACTACACTTCTGGACCTGTGGATACTCTGCCAGGAAAAAGGACTTTTGTGCTGTTGATAAGACTGACTCTGCTGGACTACTGCTCTGAACGAACTGCTGCCCTGGTGTTACATCCTGCTGCTTGCTGGCCTCTTTTATGGGTAAGAATGACTAGGCCTGCTTCTGTTGAACCCAAGACCCCAAAGAGAATCCAAGGGCTAGTTGCCCGGCCTCCTGACTAGAGCCTCAGCTACAGAAGGCTCCAACATCCTGTGGAAGTGGGCTTCACTGAGTCCTTTTAGCCAGCCCATGTGCCATGACAGTTGGCATGAACTTGTTTTTTGTGCTATTTTCACTGAAATCTTTCTGATTGCAAATTTTCAGTTCTACTGATTGGATTTTTGTCATTTTAGTCTTGCTTTATTTATTAAAGAATATCTATTTTTCACAGTGTTTCCACAGTGTTACTGTTTGAAGTGTTTCACAAATACTTTATGCATTGCCTCTAAGTTAAGCCTGACTGCTCTGTGCCAAGCTACCAGGGTGCTGAGCACAGGTTAAATAGAGGTTTGCTTGTGACTTCAACCTTTCAAGGAGTGTGGTTTCTGCTTGAGTAGTGTCTTAGCCCCTCAACCAGTGACTCAATTTCTAACAACCCACTTTTTAGCAATCCACCCATCCACCTCTCATACTTCCACTCACCCACCCACTCATCAAGCCTTTCATCATTCAATCTATTCTTCCTTTCAGTCACCCACTCAAATGTTGTTTCACCCTTCCATCCAGAAATCCTTTTACCCTTCCATCCATCATTTTATTTTCTTCCTTCTTTTCACAGTATTGCCTTTAATTTCATATGTTCTTCCTTTCAATCTTCCTTCCTGCCCTATCAGTTTTCAACTCTTGTCCCATCATTTCACTTTTTGAGCATTCTTTACTATCATTGGCTTTGAACACCTCACCTCTGTTATGGTGTTGTTTTACTTTGTTACTTAGATTTTTTGTCTGCAGACTTTCAGACAGAATAGGCTGATAAGTAATCAGTTTTTCTAGTGTCAACACCACCACCCTCAACCAGTAACCCCATTTCCCACAACTCACTTTTTATCAATCCATCCTCTCACACTTCCACACACCCACCCACTCATCCAGCCTTTCATCGTGCAATCCATTCTTTATTTCAGTCACCCATGCTAATGTTGTTTTATCCTTCCACCCCGTAATCCTTTTTCTCTTCCATCCATCCTTTCAATTCTTCCTTCTTTTCACAGTTTTGTCTTTAATTTCATATGTTCTTCTTTTCAATCTTCCTTCGTGCCCTACCACTTTTCCACTCTTTTCCTATTATTACTGTGTCCGGGTCTTCTTTACTATGACTGGCTTTGCACACCTCAGCTCTGTTATCGTGTTGACGTACTTTGTTTTAAAGAGCTTTTATCTGCAGACTCTCAGACAGAATAGGCTTATAGGTATTTGGTTTTCCTAGTGTCAACACCACCATTATATTATTATACAACGTGTAGTACGCACAGCTACCCCAAAGGCATGTAGTGAGGTCCTAAGCTCTGTTTGGCTTTAAACATAAAGCACAGTGATTTAAACTCAATGCACTTGGTGATCCTCCTAAACCACTGCAATTCCTGAAGCAAATAGGAGAATGAGGCAGATTTTGTTGAATGAAAGAGCAGTCTTGCCTTAAACTGCTAAAGCGGGGGGTCACCCACAGGGCAAAATAGTCATTTGATGAGGTGGACTGACCCAAAGGCTTATAACAGTGTATGTCTCTTTTATGAACTCATTACAGCTAAAAGTAAATCAATCCAAGTCTTTTATAATGATATCTTGGGGCACTAAAAGAGACAAAGCGCCGCGTTTTAGCTCGGACGCAATAAAATTGAGGTCGTAGACTCTTTCCCCTATTTAGGTAATCTTTTTGACGAAGATCTGTCATGTGCAAAACTGATGGAAGGAAGAAGGCTGGCGATGGAGAGGTGTATCACGGCCCTAAATTCTTTTGCAAAGAAACTGGGTGCTAAACCCGTATTGTCAATAAAAAATATATACCAGGCTAGAGTGAAAGCAGCCATGACCTATGGAGCCGGCGTCTGGGGTACGGTTGCATCTACACCACTACAAATCATCGAAAATAAATTCTTTAAATCTGTAGTGGGACACCCTTTGTCTTTCACGCATGGGATCTTCCATACGGAATTGGCCCTTCCTTTCATATCAGTTCATATACTACTAGCCCCACTTCTCCTATGGCATTCTCTTTGGAGGAGAGATACAGTACCTCTGACCCAATTGGTAATTAAGAGCTGCATAGAGATGGATAATTGGAAAAGATCTAAGTGGTTAAGCTATGTAGAGTCAGTTTTAAAAGACATAGGCCTCCACTAACTATTTAAAGATCCCCTGGTTTGTAAGAAAGTGTCCAAGCAGAAAGTCATTGCCATGTTTATGCTAATGGCTGAATACAAAGGTAGGGAATACTATAAAGAGAAACACGCAGCACAGGTTTATTATCTTAACACACCACTAATGGAGGGAGATTTCTCCTACTTAACCAACATAAACAGCGCGCAATATAGATTTATATTGTTAAGATTCCACACTAATGTGATTCCCCTAATGCTCGGTTTTCCTGAAAAAACGTATAATCACTCCAATCTAAGCATGTGCCCGTGTGACAATTTACCACCCCAAACTGATCTGCATTTGGTTTTATTCTGCGGGCTCTATGAGAGCGAAAGGGAAGCCCATCTGAAACCAATTTTAAAGAAAATGGGCTTTAAGCAGTGTCGGGTAGCACTATTCTTTTTGAAAACACTGTGCAACCCTTTAGTGTGCAACTCCATAGCAACATTCCTATGGGCTTGCATGAGGAAAAGGAAGGGGATGATACGTAGTCCGCTGAGGTTGATTAGTAATCACAACGTAACCAGATCCGCGATATGAAATGTCTTGTTCGTTTATACTTTTATACATTCTCATCTTATTCCAGGATTGCGAAGAAATATTTGGAATTTTAAAGAATATTATTTTGTAATATTATCTTTTTATTGATGTATTTATATGTGTTTTTATGATTACTTTTAATATGATCGAATAAAGATATTGATGATGACTGACCCATTGCCCTATGTTGTATGCTGTGGTGGGTGGAGGTAAAACATGAATGAACAGACCAATGAATGAAGAGGGGTGACCCAGTACCCCTCTAGGTATGTATATATGCATATATATTTTATTAATTTTTTGAAAACACGAACCTGGTGAGAGCTGTCTCAAGGTCAGGCCTAAAATGCCTTCCAAATTAATATTCAGAGAGATTTCAAGAAAGTTTTCTTACTAATCCAGATTTATACCTTCTCCTGTATGTATCAAGGTGAAGTTATCATCACCGTTTTGTTAGATAATCAATTTTTGTTGCCTATAACAGGCAGGATATAATATACTTCTATATCCACTCCATTCTCTAGATGTGCGCATCATTGCTGCACTAATAATCATGAAAGAGTATTTCCTCTTTCATACCATTCTATTTATTTAGTTGTTCAGTTCATCTGCTTCCCATCACCCATAAAATAGAAGGTCACAAATATGAGTTTTCATTTAGCTCCTGCCCTTCACGAATGCTGCTGTAAAGCATTGAATGATCTTCAAACTATATAGCCCATCTATTCATAGTCCTTCAGTTGAGAAACATAATGGATGTTCAAGGTTTTAAACTATCAGCAGAGCGGGAGAGAAATAGGCTTGTAAATGCTTAGATGTGAACTTGATTGAGCAACGCACGAAAACATGAGGAAGGAAGTATTTGACAAATGTCAACCTGTACATTTTCAGTTGATTTGTGTTCTTAAAATGGAAGTAAAAAGTCCATGTGAACCAGATCAAGTTTTCTGTATTACTCTCCCAAAGACACATATTCTTTCTAGCAATGCTTGTTCGGCGATGCGGCGAGCGCAAGGTAAGTGGTTTTATTTATTTACTTTAATCTTTACAGTCGTATGTGGTAAGTGGTTTTATTTATTTACTTTAATCTTTCCAGTCGTATGTTGAACTATACTACCCCCCCAACCCTGCCCGCCCCGCCCGACCGCCCCACAGCCTTACCTGTGCGAGCCGCCACTGATCTTAGGGAAACTTGGGGTTACCTCTGCATTACGTGGCAAGCTACCCCATGTGATGTTCATTATTTGAATTCAAGTTAGAAAAGGTTTGTTTTTAAAGGGAGGATGTGTTGGCTGGTAAACAGAACTATCCTGAAGCTATTTTGTAACCCTGAAGAAAATGATGTAGTGCTTCTACCCTGGCCTTCAATGTAAAGCGCTAATGATGAACAGGAAATGGTGTTAATCCCCAAAAGGATTTTGTTCCTCCACAACCGGACTTGGTTATCAGGTAATTCAAATCTTAAATAACATTTCAGAGTTAAACATAAAGCACTTTAGGGATCACAATAAACTACTGACAAGTATTATAATGGAACCAAGAAGATGTATTTGAAGTTTAGAGACATCACGGAAATAGCTAAATACTTTACAAAGAATCCGTCAGATAGGCATGTGTCATATAAAAGCATGAATCCAATAAAATGTAAATCATTAAGTAGCAGAAGAGATTATAATGCACCTCAGTAAATAGGTCATCAATCAGAGATCAGACCAACAGGGTGTCCTCTTCTAGAGATCAGGGGAAAGTGACCCCAACACTCTGTGGGTAAAGCATATTTTATAAGGTGAAATACAATAAGATCATTAGTTTTGGTGTTAATGTTCAAAGGGCAATAAATTCCACCTAGCCATATGACGGGAAGAACTACACAGTTTGCAATCACATTTATCACCACTGCCCCACAGAATTTTACAATCCACGTCATGTCCCCAGTGATCCACAGCTTATGGTTAGTCCAAATTCTGCTACATGTTATGGTTAAGTTCTCGCCAGAATCGCAATGTGGTCCCAATAAGGTCTTGAGAAAACATTCACTTTGCTAACGCAACATGAAACAAAGCTTGAGAATGAAGCACCATGAGAGAATGAAATCGTGGGGCAAATTCATGAAGATCTGAGGCAAAGCAACACAGCAAGACACATTGCTGCACGTGTTCAAATGGAGAGGGAAGGAATGCGGCATATCTACTAAGCTATGGCACGATTTCCTGCTCTCTCCCTGTGCTGGAGCACATGTGGCTGCCAAGCACCAACGCAGGCACTGTTGCACGATGGTCTTGGTTGCCTGTGTTACTGCCAGGATTGTTTTTGTGCAGGAAGGGACATCTTTCTGCACAAAAAGAATGCCCTGAGGCTTTTTCTTCTTTGTATGTGTGCTGCATAATGCAGTACAATTAGAAAGAGGGAAAAATGAATCCAAATAAACATATTTCTCCTCATTACTCTTCCTCTGGGAAGGTGTACCATGTTGATGCATTCCCTGGTTTACTAGTGTAAGTAAATCTGGGAAAAAGCCAAAAGTCATGGGACACCTTCCCAGGTCAGAGTAACTCAAGACAGCGACATACTCTGCCTTCCGTTACTCCAGATTGACTATGCCATGCAAGATGGGTCTGCGTGGTATAGTTAATCTCACTTAAGGGCTTGTGTTGCCCTTGCATGACACAAGGGCGATGCAAGCCCTTGATAAGTCTGGTCCTGCGTTTCAAAACATTGTTTACAAATTAACAATTGTGTGCTGATTGCATGGTGGGGAAAGTACAGAGGATGACTGTGGACAAGAATAAGATGGCCACAGGCAGCAGCAACCATTTTGAAATTGAAGCCTACATAATTAATGTTAAAATAAGCACAGGTTCTCGACAAAATATCTTGAATTCAGATTGTGTTAATTACTTCTTGGTAATACAATCATGCATTTTCATTAAAACCCCTACAGCAAATACATCATAAAAGAGTCGGGAAAAATAAAGTGTACACTGCCTGCAGATACGCAGCCAGGAGGCACCCAAAACATTTTCATGCCTCCAAAGATGCCAAGATTTTTAGACAGGGTTCTCTTATTAGAGGAGCGATCCTAAATGCATTAGCAACTATGCTTTACCATGTGACCAGCCGCGGCCAGTAGTGGGAGTACCGGCCGAGCGGTGATGTGGGGAGAGGGAGGGGCAGGGTGGGGGGTAGTAATGTATGGATTACGGACTTTAAAAGGTAAGTAAACATATAAATAAATAAAACGAATTTCGTTACACATACTGCATCGCATTTGGTGATGCAGTGTGTGCCACAGACAAAGACAAAAATCACAGAAAGGGAAAATCGTTTTTTTTTAAAACTTTTGTTTTGGGGAAGAGGCAGCACTAGTCTGCCTCCTTACCACTTCCTAGTTTGCCTCCTTACCACCCAGATTTAAATAGACACAGAGTCAGAACACATTTAAAAATTCTAATCTGCGGAGGTCCCAAATATAGGTGTTTGAGTGCTTTTGATTTATTGCATTTCAATTGGCTTGGAGGCAAGCTGGCAGTGAGAGTATTTTCAAGGTAGTCAGTTGGAATACTAAATAAGCTCTTTGTAGTATTTGGGGAAAGGGTGCTCTTTCCCCAGATATTCTAGGACTGGAGTTAGAATAGTAATTTTGACCTTCCAGTGTCCGCCACACCTACTGCTTTCACAGTTCAGGGCAAGAAACACCAGTGGTGAGAGTGGAGTGGACAGCTGCAACTGGTCCACAGGACCTGGCAGATGCTGAGAACAGGGGAAGTCCAGGACATTACACCAAGAGCGGTGCGTCCATTGGAGCGAAGGAGCGTAGCCCCACTAAGCCTCATGGATGCACCGCGTCAAGCACTGTAGTCAGTATCATTAGGATTGCTTGCTGTTCCTCAAGCCCGACACAACAATCGGAGTGCCACAGGGGGTGGGGCTGGGCTGCTGCAGCTTGAGTGACAGTCCACACTCTCAGCTGCAGCAGTACTAGTGAGCATATGTATTTTTGGCCTTTGTTCAGCCCGCACATGCACTAATGTCTTCTTCCCCTTCAGGGGCGGCTGGTGACATTTGAAAGTGGTGGGGCGTAAAATGATTGGCTTACTGCACTGTTGCAAGCGAGCGCAGCGAGCGAGCCTGAACCACCATAAGGCGGGTTTGGGGGTGTTCTGCCCCCGAGAAAATTTTGAAAAAAGAGAAAAATTGTGGAAGTGCAGTTATTACATTAATATATGTCATAACATAGGTAGCTGCTTATTCAGTATAACCACAGAGCTTCATACATTCCGTCCTATTACGCTGCTGAATTCAGACTATAAGACTTTCATGAAAATCTCAGCTCTAAGAGTAGCAGAAGTTGCACGGCAGTTGGGAAACAGCCTTTACAAAGCATTGGGAGCCACACATTACCTTTACCACGTTTCCATTACAACGCATGTGACATTACCATGCGTCTTTTCACACAGTTTATAGTGTTTAGGTGCTACAGAATTTACTTAATATGCCATTTGATCTGTAAAATCAGTTTAGTCCCCAAGTAGGCCAGACACTAGAAAACTTTAAAAAACTGAGATAACAATGCATTTTTGAGTACCTCACTAACAGATGTTTTTTAGTTACCAAACAAGTAGCAGCATTCAACTTTGTTTACTTTTTGTAAATGAAATCAGCATGTCTCTCTTTCAGAGTAGCGAACTTGTCAATAACTTTAATGTTGCAGTCCGGTATTTTTTGGACTAGCTTGCTCTCTACAGAGAGCATCGCTAAAGCATTGAGTCTTTCCTCTAGCATGGTGTTCCTGAGGAATGTCTTAATGCGCTTTAAGGCTGAAAAACATTGTTCAGATTCGGATGTTGTCATTGGAGTGGTAATGACAATTTTTAGTAAAGTCACTGTCTCTGTAAGTGACTTTTCCATATTCAGTTTATGTATTAACGCCAGCAAAGTCAAGGCACTTGTGGCCTTACGGTACACAGGCATTGCGTACAGTACAGTCAACTCAGTTCTCAGCGGTTCTTTTTTCAGCACAGGATATGCTTGCACAGCCTCATTCAGAGCACGCTCCAGGAAGGATTCATCATATTTTGCAAACTATTTACTTTGCAATAATGTGGCACTCACCAAATGTTTAGTGAATAAAAAACGTTCTTGCGCCTGCACAATTACAATGTCACATATCTCCTTTGCAATTCAAACCAGAGTGGTGATGATTTTCCTGCGGTTTGCAATAGTAAAATGATCTGGCAGTTTGCTCTCTAAATTGGCAACGCCATCTCTCACTTTGCTTATGCTTTGTACAAATGTAGTGGTACATTCTTGTACTTTGACAGTATCTACTTCTCTTCCTTGTAACCGATTGTATAACGTGTCGACAGCAAGCATTATTTCATGAAATAAAAACAGTAAGAACTGAAACTCTCTGTCTTGTAGTGTTCTACCAAACCACGGGCTTCATTCTGACTTGTGTAATCAAACTCATCATTGGCTTCTATGGCGACAAAACATTTCTCAAGGTCCTCCCTATGTTCAAAGATTAGGTTGACTGTACGGATGTTAAAGTTCCAACGAGTTGAGGATCCCCTTGGAACACTTTTGTCCACAATCTCATGAAGGGCTTCTGTTCTTTTGGGGGAACGTGAGAAGAATGCTGCCATGCCTTCTATATCCTGAAAGAAACTTTGTGTCTCTGTGATCTTTGATGCTGCCTGTTGCATAATAAGATTGAGTTGGTGGGCGTAACGGTGCACATAATGAGCATTAGTGTACACATCTCAAATTCTTTTCTGTACTCCACTAAGGCTTCCAATCATTACGAACGCACCATCATAGGTTGTGCGATAAGTTTTTGTTTTTGAGGCAGCTCCGGAAAAATTAAGTTCAGTTGACACAGTATAGCTGCAGTAATGGTTTCTGCACTAGAGTCTCTTAAATGTGTGAAACCATAGAACCTCTCCACAACGTCTCTGTCATTGTCAAGGGACCGAAATACTAATACAGACTGTGTTTTAGTGGCCACATCAGTGGTGTCATCAGCCTGAATAGCCACAAATTCTGTGTTTTGCAACTCTTGCATAATATGGCTTCTTATAATTTTGAGTATACACTCAAGGAGTTCATTTTGTATCATTTTGGAGGTGCCCTTAAATACTGTAGCACTTGCTAAATGTGTTTTCAAATCCTTGTCAATGCTTGCTATTAAATCCACTAGGCCTCTGAAGATCCCAGGTTTTGAGGAACTTTTTGATTCACCATGGCTTTGCAGTGCCAGTTCGAAAGCACCACAGAAACTAATGCAATCAATTATCTTGGATAGAATTTGTCTGTTCCTATCAACGGCTTCATTGTGTTTCTGTATTGTTTTGCGGTATGCATCATTTATCTGCTGCTCAATTGGTGCGTCTTCTCCCAATATTCCTAGTCTCATCAGTTTTTCCATATGCTTTCTTGTGTATGCATGCTTCTTTATTTTTCCGACAAATGCTTCAAGTCTGTGTTTCCTTGATGTGTCCAAGAAAACTCACCACCAAACAGCAAGCAGGGGAAGCAGAACAGAGAATTTCTTAAAGGGCACCCTGTAAGCCAATCAGCTTTTGTGTACCAGGCATTTGAGAATGTACGTTTTTACATTTTGCTTTAAAAATAGTTTCTGTTCAAGTGGCCGTGCCTGGAATGACCATGTAATCAGCTCTTGTACTGTATTCATGATGCCGATGCTGGCCTTACCAATATATATATTAAAGAAACCTGTCAATAATCAAAGTACAACGTGTAAGGTGCAGTGCAATAATATCAAATTTCAGTATAAATACATATATCTTGTGCAGTATCGCAATACATCTCCAACAGCTCCCCTTTCCACAAAATGACTGCTAAGAATACAGCCTTACTGCCTCCTGCCTATCTGTGCCATAGTTGTTGCTGGAGGCACTGAAACAGACACTGCTTGAGGGCCTTGAGAGTGACCACATATACATAGCCCTAACGCCCATGTAAAAAAATATAGCATCAGTTTCCATACCTTTAACACTGGTGTTTGCTGGGTCGTAGCTGGGTTGAAAGAGCAGCAAAGGAGGTTGGTGGCCTCTTGTTGTTCGCCGAGAAATTGCCCGACAATGTGGTAATGTTTCAGCTTGTCAGGCTTTACCAGGTGCTGAAAATGAAAAGATAACAATTTATATTTGAAACACTAGGGTAATCAAACAAAGAATGTGGGGAAAAAAACATAACGCTCCAATTTTTTTCTTGCAGTTTGCATGCAACTCTTAGATGACAGTTAATAGCTCGCTGTTGTATGTTAGGATTTTAACTTACAAAGTGCAAGTAACAAAAGGATCTCTCTGACAAAAGGAGTGACTCACTGACCTATTTACATCATATGCATTTTGTGATCTGCATCAGGTACATGTTCTCTGCAGTTGGCACATTAACCTTCTGCGCTACCTTTCCATGAGCCAAAACTTCCACTAGACAAAACTATGATCTCTCTCTAGGAAGAACATTAACCATCAGCGTTATCATAACATTTGTATTGTCTCTCGTTACCGCGCCTGTCAGTGGGGCCTTTAGGCCTCTGTGTCCGGTGCTATGTTGTAGGGTTTTATAGTATGACTTGGCACTAGTCGAATGGGGTGAATTGTGGGTCATGTGTTTATGATTTCTACCAAATATACCAGTCAGGTTGCACAACATACAGTGTAAGCAGTAATTCTAATAAATGCTGCCACGAGAGATGGAACAAAAGCCCTTAGGGTTGGGTGAAGGTGAGGCCACCTTCAAAAAAAGGAAAAATGACAATATTGAAATACGCAAAAAAATCAATAACTTAATACCCAGATACAACTGTGAGACAAAATAATAAAAATTGACTATTTTGAATTAAAAAAAAAACTCTACAGATTTTGCCGGCAAAAAACAAGAGGCCCCCAACCTCCTTTGCTACGACCCAGCAAACACCAGTGTTAAAGGTAAGGAAACTGATGCTATATTTTTTTACATGGAAGTTAGGGCTATGTATATGTGGTCACTCTCAAGGCCCTCAAGCAGTGTCTGTTTCAGTGCCTCCAGCAACAACTATGGCACAGAGAGGCAGGAGGCAGTAAGGCTGTATTTTTAGCAGTCATTTTGAGGAAAGGGGAGCTGTTGGAGATGTATTGTGATACTGCACAAGATATATGTATTTATACTGAAATTTGATATTATTGCACTGCACCTTATACGTTGTACTTTGATTATTGACAGGTTTCTTTAATATATATATTGGTACGACCAGCATCGGCATCATGAATACAGTACAAGAGCTGATTACATGGTCATTCCAGGCACGGCCACTTGAAGAGAAACTATTTTTAAAGCAATTAGGACCTCATCAGCCTGACATAAACCTACAGAAAACTTCCCAGGACAGAGGAAAAATGTAAAAACGTACATTCTCAAATGCCTGGTACACAAAAGCTGATTGGCTTACAGGGTGCCCTTTAAGAAATTCTCTGTTCTGCTTCCCCTGCTTGCTGTTTGGTGGTGAGTTTTCTTGGACACATCAAGGAATCACAGACTTGAAGCATTTGTCCGAAAAAATAAAGAAGCATGCATACACAAGAAAGCATATGGAAAACCTGACGAGACTGGGAATGTTGGGGGAAGACGCACCAATTGAGCAGCAGATAAACGATGCATACCGAAAAACCATACAGAAACACAATGAAGCCATTGATAGGAACAGACACATTCTATCCAAGTTAATTGATTGCATTTGTTTCTGTGGTGCTTTCAAACTGGCACTGCGAGGTCATGATGATTCAAAAAGTTCTTCAAAACCTGGGATCTTCAGAGGCCTAGTGGGTTTAATAGCAAGCATAGACAAGGATTTGGAAACACATTTAGCAAGTGCTACAGTCTTTAAGTCCACCTCTAAAACAAAATGAACTCCTTGAGTGTATGCTCGAAATTATAAGAAGCCATATTGTGCAAGAGTTGCAAAACACAGACTTTGTGGCTATTCAGGCTGATGACACCACTGATGTGGCCACTAAAACACAGTCTTTATTAGTGTTTCGGTACCTTGACAATGACAGAGACGTTGTGGAGAGGTTCTATGGTTTCACACATTTAAGAGACTCTACTGCAGCAACCATTACTGCAGCTATACTGTGTCAACTGAACTTAATTTTTCCGGAGCTGCCTCAAAAACAAAAACTTATCGCACAAAGCTATGATGGTGCGTCCATAATGAATTGAAGCCTTAGTGGAGTACAGAAAATAATTTGAAATGTGTACCCTAATGCTCATTATGTGCACTGTTACGCCCACCAACTCAATCTTATTATGCAACAGGCAGTATCAAAGATCACCGAGACGTGAATTTTCTTTCAGGATATAGGAGGCATGGCAGCATTCTTCTCACGTTCCCCCAAAAGAACGGAAGCCCTTCATGAGATTGTGGACAAAAGCGTTCCAAGGGGATCCTCAACTCATTGGTACTTTAACATCCGTACAGTCAACCTAATCTTTGAACATAGGGAGGACCTTGAGAAATGTTTTGTCGCCATAGAAGCCAATGATGAGTTTGATTACACAAGTCAGAATGAAGCCAGTGGTTTGGTAGAACACTACAAGACAGAGAGGTTCAGTTCTTACTGTTTTTATTTCATGAAATAATGCTTGCTGTCGACAGGTTATACAATCGGTTACAAGGAAGAGAGGTAGATACTGTCAAAGTACAAGAATGTACCACACAGTTTGTACAAAGCATAAGGAAAGTGAGAGATGGCGTTGACAATTTAGAGAACAAACTGCCAGAGCATTCTACTTTTGCAACCGCAGGAAAAACATCACCACTCTGGTTCGAATCGCAAAGGAGATATGCGACATTGTAATTATGCAGGCACAAGAACGTTTTTCATTCACTAAACATTTGGTGAGTGCCACATTATTGCAAAGTAAAGAGTTTGCAAAATATGATGAATCCTTCCTGGAGCGTGCTCTGAATGAGGCTGTGCAAGCATATCCTATGCAGCTGAGAACTGAGTTGACTGTACTGTATGCAATGCCTGTGTACCAGAAGGCCACACGTGCCGTGACTTTGCTGGTTTTAATACATAAACTGAATATGGAAAAGTCACTTACAGAGACAGTGACTTTACTAAAAATTGTCATTACCACTCCAATGACAACATCCGAATCTGAACGATGTTTTTCAGCCTTATAGCGCATAAAGACATTCCTCAGGAACACCATGCTAGAGGAAAGACTCAATGCTTTAGCGATGCTCTCTGTAGAGAGCAAGCTAGTCCAAAAAATACCGGACTTCAACATTAAAGTTATTGACAAGTTTGCTACTCTGAAAGAGAGACGTGCTGATTTCATTTACAGAAAGTAAACAAAGTTGAATGCTGCTACTTGTTTGGTAAATAAAAAACACCTGTGAGTGAGGTACTCAGAAATGCATTGTTATCTCAGTTTTTAAAAGTTTTCTAGTGTTTGTTCTACTTGGGGACTAAACAGATGTTACTGATCAAATGGCATATTAAGTACATTCTGTAGCACCTAAACACTATAAACTGTGTGGAAAGACATGTTTGGTAAAGTCACATGTGTTGTAATGGAAACGTGGTAAAGGTAATGTGTGGTTCCCAATGCTTTGTAAAGGCTGTTTCCCAACTGCCGTGCAACTTCTGCTACTCTTAGAGCTGAGATTTTCATGAAAGTCTTATAGTCTGAATTCAGAAGCGTAATAGGACGGAATGTATGAAGCTCTGTGGTTATACTGAATAAGCAGCTACCTATGTTATGACATATATTAATGTAATAACTGCACTTTCACAATTGCTTTATTAACCTTCCTGCTTTCTCAAATTTGCTTGAAAATGCACAATATTTTCTTCTCTTTTTTCAAAATTTACTCGGGGGAGAACGCCCCCGAACCCCCCTTTGGTGGTTCGGGCTCGCTCGCTGCGCTCGGTCACAACGGTGCAGTATGCCAATCATTTTACGCCTCACCACTTTCAAATGTCACCAGCCGACCCTGTATCACACTTAGCTTCCTAATAGTTGCCAATGGTCAGCCGATGGTGGATCAACAGAGGTCCCTTGGCACAACTCTAACACACAAACAGAAAATGTAAATCAAGCACAGTGCACTGCAATCTTCCCTCAGACACACACTCGACCACCAGTTGCAGCATGACTGAAGGCAGAACACGGCAGCGCCAGTCAGTACGACTTGGCCAGTAACCCTGAACAAATAAGGAACCCAAAGTCGGAGAAGTGACGTCAGAGACCTTTTGTTTGTTGTTTTTTCAAGGGAGAGATGCAAAAGACAGGAGACAGGATTACAATCAGTAGTGAGTAGGGACCTCGTCCAAGCCTTCCTCTCCGTTTTTGCTGGATGTTGAGGGGGCAGCCCTTCCAGGCCTACAAGAAGCAGTAGGCGCAGTGTTTTGAAGTAGGCATGGACAACTTGCCACCTTCCTGGCGGCCCAGCGTAGGATATAGAAATAGGCTGACCGCCACCCTATGCATTTAGGCAGCTTCCAGCAGCAGCACTTTTCTCAGAGAGGGTGGCAGTATGTGGCAAGGAATCGCTTGAGAACAACGGAATGTAGGAACGGAGAGAACGCAGTAAGTAACATCTGCAACAAATTTGAATGCACACATTGGGGAAACATGAAATATCACCTGAAGTATGTAATTGTGTATGTCGCAATAACTTACATCTTCCTCTCCTGTTTGTCTCTCTTGTGACTTTGTCTTTCTCTCTTTCTGACCATCCCTTCCTGTCCCTACATTTTCCTCTCTCTTTGCTTCCTCTGATTTTCTTTGTCTTGTCTCCATTCTTGTTGCTTTCATCTTGCCTCTCCCTTTCACTCTCTGTGACTTTAATTGACTCTGTTTTTATTTTGCTGTCTCTCACCTTCTATTGGCATGCCTCTCTCTGCCATTCTGACTTAACCTCACTCTCTCTTTCTGTGTAAATCTCTCTTGCCGTTACTCTCTTCCCCATCTCTATGTCGTTGCGTTTGTGTCTAAGTCCCACAGCCTGTCCTACCACCCAGAGTGATAAAAGCACCTTGTGGGCCCAATCTCTCGCAGCATCTGCGCGGTCAGAAGAGCGTTGGAGGTCCATTCTATTCTAGAATCTGTATGGACTCTGGGTCTCATTTAAGAAAACTGTTGCATCGCTGCGTGAAAACAGCGGTGCAACAGTTTTCACTATGTCCTCCTTGTGACATGATGGATGTGCAGCGCTCCATGTTGCAAGGAGTTACAGATCTGTAGGAGCAAAAGTGATGCATCGCTGGTTGTGTGTCTGAAAATGAACGCAATGGACACAACTCCAGCAATGTCCCATGTGATCAAATGGCATATTAAGTACATTCTATAGCACCTAAACACTATAAACTGTGTGGAAAGACATGTGGGGTAAAGTCACCTGCGTTGTAATGGAAACATGGTAAAGGTAATGTGTGGTTCCCAATGCTTTGTAAAGGCTGTTTCCCAACTGCTGTGTAACTTCTGCTACTCTTAGAGCTGAGATTTTCATGAAAGTCTTATAGTCTGAATTCAGCAGCGTAATAGGACGGAATGTATGAAGCTCTGTGGTTATACTGAATAAGCAGCTACCAATGTTATGACATATATTAATGTAATAACTACACTTTCACAATTGCTTTATTAACCTTCCTGCTTTCTCAAATTTGCTTGAAAATGCATGATTTTTCTTTTTTTTTTTTTAAACGTTCTCGGGGGAGAACGCCCCCGAACCCCCATTATGGAGGTTCGGGGGCGTCAATCTTATGCCTGCTGTGAGGCAGGTGTAAAGCTTTGATGCAGAGGCATCCTAGAAGTGGCGCAGTGATATCTGGTAGATTTCACTACGCCACTTCTTCAAGGCTTAGATACAGCACTTTGTAAATAGGGCGTAACGTGGTAAATTCTTTTACACTGTCGGTGCGTCACAAAAAGTGATGCAACAGCGGTGTAGAAGTGCTGCGAGGCCTCATAAATAAGGCCCTTTGTTCATAGCCAAAAATAAATACTAATGACGTTTTTTCATTACTTCGCATGTGATCAATATGTGTGTTGTGGACACAAATGATCCAAAGTGTGTTGTTTGCACAATCTGTCCCACATCAGCACTGTGACCCCACACAGTAGCAGCACATGCTGTCTCAACATCTGAGGGGACCGAAGTGAGTTATGGCCAAGTGCGCTGTAGTCCAATTTGTCCCAACATCTATGAGGACAGAAATTAATTTTGGGCCCAATTTGTGGCATCATCCATGAGCCAAAAATAAGTACTGGTGTTTTTCCCAATTTCCTCACATGTGATAAATGTGTGCCTGCTCTGCTTTCAACTTATGTGGACTCTTTTCCGTGAGTAAATATATGTTGAGTGCTACCTAATTTGCTTAAAATGTGTCCCTAATTCTTATTTTCTTCTCGATTTGCCTATACCTGCACATGATGTTATTTGGTACACATGAAATTGAACTATCAGACAGTGTGGATGCAGCACCTGAGCACCCGTACCTGATAATATTCTGCATTATTTTTTATTCAGTTTTTTTAGTCTAATTTTTATTTATTGTAGCACTTTATAAAGCACTACATGTTACATGGGACACTACGGAGCTCTAGCACAAAAACATGAAATATACATAGAACTGTCAGGAAGTGTGAAAGTCAGAGTCCAGCCAAAGGCGGACATGTGAAAGGGAAATGATAGGCATAATTGTAGATCTATGACAGTTCCTTCATTTTCAACATGTGTTCTGCATAGGTGTGGAAGAAAGAGCAGGCATTTTACAAAATATCTAAGAGATTTTCTTAAAGTATTGGAAGTTATTTTGCCAGAATTTTAAGTGATTTCATTGTGTCTCCTTTTTGTTATTAGACCAGGTAACGCTCAAGTTTCACCTTAAGCATCTTAAGACGAGGGAAAATGTATTATTTATTTAATTTTCCCTTGTGGTTGTCTGTCGAATCTACCTGAACCCAGCCCCACTGACCCACCGCTCTTATCTACCTGTCCGCGGCTGCGGATATTAATGAAAGAACAAGAGAAAAGAATGACATAAGGAGATGAAAGTAAGCGCAAGATCAGAAAATCACATTGTATTATACTTCGATAAATAGTCAACTCGCATTGATCTGGCAAAAGAGATCTAGAGTGGACTCTGTGTGTGAGGCAGATGGGTGTCGCTTCCACTGTATGATGTAAAACTGCAGCTTTAGGATGCCACCTACTGATGCAGTGGAATAACTGCAAAGGGCATTAAAATTGTCCTTTTAATGTAACTTTATCACTCTAGGAGGCAACATTCTATTTTTCCTGGAGTGCTGCAAATGTTTGCACCATTCCCACTGAGGCAATGTGCAATGCCTTTAGTCTAAGAACTCTTAGTAACAGATAGGCATTGCACTGAGGCAGACAGTCACATAAAAAGGCCTGGCTCTTCGAGCAGTAGCGGCACAACCTCCCCTCAGTGCCTTGAGACACTCACGGGTAAGTAGCGCGCTTTACAAGTACTCTGATTGATTGATTGATTGATTGATTGATTGATTGATTGAAAGGAGGAAATACGAAATACTCCCAAAGATGGGTTAGTCTGCCAGGAGAAGAGATCTATTAACGGGTTTAAGGAAACAATTTGCATAGGCCTCAAAGTCGGGTTTGAAGAAGTGGAGGTGAAACCGGTGCTAGAGATACAAGGAAAATGGGGCACATTGCATTGGAAAGGAATGGCAGAACATTAAGGAAAGGAGCTGAGACAGTAAGTGTATCTCTGACTAACTGTAAAGGAATACACTTGCAAGATTTTTTTTTTTTTTTTTTATTTTTATTTATTTTTTTTTTTTTTTAAAACCTTTATTGAAACTTGCAAAGTATTACAGGCGCAGGCCCACAACCACAGGGGCCGGCCGCAAGCGTATCAAATGAATCAGGATGTTGAAACAAGAACACGACCGAAAAAAGCAATATCATAGATACGTCATGTGTGAGTGCGCACTGCAAAGCATAAGGATATATGAGGTTTTCGTTTTTTTTAAAGTTATGTAGAGTAGGAACGGCTGCAGGAGCAATGGCGTCACACCACATAATAAAATAAGAAGAGGTAAGGGGGGGACGTACCCCGCAGAGCAAACAGAATCAGTTGATGAACCACACAGTTGTCAAAACAATACAGTCGCCGAGGCAGACCTAGAGCAAAGACAATACGACAGCAAGCAATACAGCAGAGCACCATTCTGAAAACTCGCCCCCCAGTAACCTAAAGGCATAGTTGAGTGTAGAAGCCTTATAAGAAAAGGAAAAAGGGAAAGAAAGACAGCCAACCCTACTAAAGAGGTAAAGAACCCTCCCAAAGACAGACGGAAAAAGAAGAAAGGGACCATAGAACAAAACAAACTAAAATAACAAACCCCCCCCACACCCGCCACCCTACACCACTGAAATGGCTACGGCCTACCCCACTAACAGTGTGCCTGTCGCCCAGGAACTGCCCCAAAGGAGAGGGAAAGAAAAGAGAAAGCGGAGGAGGAGAAAGCAGACACATTCCCGGACTCCCATGCCCACCGCCAACAGCAACCACCCGGAGACACAATAAAACCAATATTCAGCAATTATACAAACCAGTCACGGTAGGATAAATAACAGCCACCCAATTCCAATCACAATATAGGCACAACCCCGGCATTAAGAAAAGCTATTATATCGGAACCCAGCGATAAAGTTCAGCCCTGGCCAGTACGGTCCGTCCTAAGAGTCTTTGCCACTCGAGCCGCCATTTTGATGGAAAAGGCAAAGCGTCCATAAAAGTTCTTTGCAGCATAAGAGGATCGAAAACAGGATAAAAATACATGGCCCGAACTAGGAAAAATGTCCAAGAACAGCGAGCATCCGAAACCATCAGCAAGTAACTCGTGGCCACATGGAAGTTTGTCCATAGAAGTGACGGGTGGCAGCAGGGTCAGGCAAAAGACACTAGTGAGAAGCACGGGCTGGCTAGCCGACAATAGGGGACCGTCGAGAATCATAAAGTCCGGGCGATGCACAGGGACCCCGACCTCTGAGATGCCATGCATCGCTGGTACCATCTCCAGCTGGAGACCAAACGAGGTGTCGTCCTCAGGTTCCAGGATACTGTCCACTACCACCATCAGTGTCCGGAACACCACGACTGTGTGCGAATGGAGCGCCCCAATGGCGGCCACAACGGTCCGTAGTGATGGCGTGCCCTCCGTCCGCTCCATCTCCTCTCGGTAGGTTCGGGCCCCGGAGGCCGGCTGCTCCGGAGTCACAGGCCACGTAAATCTGATCACAAATAATGGGCGCTCCTCGTCTTATAGAACACACCTTCGCTGTCAGGGAGGACCCAGCCCGTCGACCCCCATGGGGCAGAAAGGGCTCCGGGCGCCGGGCCTCCACCACAGCAGCCGGCGTGGCACGCTGGCGTGTCCCGGGTGCGGATCGTTCAAAGGATCGTCAGAAAAATCAAAAATTCAGGCACTCTTCGGGAGACCGGGCTCAGTCCAGGTCCCACGGCCGATGTTGTTCAACTCCGACTCGGGTAGTCTAGAAATCGAGGCCCCGGCTTCAACACGATGTTAGGCCGAGAATAGAAACACGGCGTATCTTCGTCAGCCGATAAGGTAGAAATCTCGGGATTGCACCTCTGGAAGCAGTAGACCTTCATAGACAAGAAAATCAGGTGTACAGACAGGATGAAAGACAGGATAATCGAGCTGTTGGCGGAGGTCGACGGAGCCGGGAGCTTATGCGGCCATCTTGATTCGTAGCGTAGCTCCTCCCCCGCACTTGCAAGATTTAACCAAAATGTTCAAAGGAAGACAAGGGTACCCACAGGGAATTAAATGGACCATTTTTAGGCTTCCCATTCAGCACATAATTGTTTAATGGGGTGGAGGAAGCAGACTACAGGGGTTAGAATTCAGCATGTTGTGTTGTAACACTGGGGTTTTGAAGGGGTGTGACTTATGAAGGATGCCAACCATCCAGACCTCATTTTTTTTTTTAAAACCTTTATTTTTGGTTTAAGAAAGGAAGACATGGAAGGAAGGCAAGAAAACAGAATTAAAGAGCGACAATTCCGCACAACTCCCCACACTGGAGGCAACCATAGCGGCTAGGCATTAGGGCATTGATGACAAAAGAGCGGACAACATGCAATCAAAGGTGCAGACCAGGAGGTCTCTAGGCAGTCCCGGCAGTGTCCGAAATGAGGCGTATTCAAAGGACATAGCGGGGAGAAACAGTCAGTTAGGTAAGCTGGCAACATCGAAGAGTATCCCCGGTTGCATAAGTTCTGAGCCAGCTTCCGATGCCATGAAGTGTGTCGCATGAAAACAAGGAATAAAGAACAAACCCCTCCCCCCTCCCCCTTCCCCCCAGTGGTGGTGACAGCAATCATACTAGCAGACATACCGAGAACATCACTCATATCTGGAATAAATGGAGAGCTCGGACTGTGGCCGGACAGACAGCGGACGGTAGTCCCCTGGAGAGGAAGTGTACTAAGTGTCTACAGCGAAACATACAGTTTTTGAAGTTGCCCAGGAAGATGTCCGCTACCCGCTCCATGCTCAGTAGTTTCCACAACCTCGCATGCCACAGGGAGATCGCCGGAGCCTCCAACTTCTTCCAGGCTGCCGCCAAAGTGAGTTTAGCAGCTTCAAGACATAACCATAGAATCTGTTTGTCCGCTCGGGTCTGGTGTTCGAGCGCCGGGTCTCGAAGACCCAGCAGGACATGAGCCATTGAGTCAGCGACCGGATATCCTAGAATCTCTCTAATATGAGACAGAATCTCCTCCCAGTATGGGCGGATGACCGGGCAGTCCCACCAAATGTGGCGGAAATCCCCAAGCAGGCCGCAACCCCTCCAGCACCTGTCAGAGGAGGATGGGAAGATGCGATGTAAGCGGGCGGGGTGCAAATACCAGTCCATGAGTGTTTTAAGGTGGGCCTCCCTGAGCACCACCGAGTGATTGTGCGTAGTGATGTCTCGCCACAGAGTCGACCATTCCCCGTCCGAGATGTCCCGCCCGAGGAACTCATGTAATGGGGGCGAGGCGCCACCGCAGAAGTAAGCAGAAGGTTGTAGAGGAAGAGATAACGCCTTTCATGGAGGGAGTGCGTAAGAGGAAGGCCTCAAAGGTGGAGGGGGGTCTCGTGGCCGCGGCATTGACCACAGGGGACGTAGCCCAATGGAGCAGCTGGACGTGGCGGAAGCGCTCGGACCGCGGCACTCCGTAGTCCCGCATACAGTTGTCAAAGGTGAGAGGAGCATGGCCATGGAACAGATGCGTGAGAGCACGACATCCTCCCTCTTGCCAAACGTCAAAGGGCCCTTCTCGTAGCGCCGCCGGGAAGGCCTGGTTAAAGTGTATGGGCGTAAAAGGAGAGGGGAACGTAGTCCAACGCTCATCACCAGCCACCGTGTCCCAGACCTTTAGAGTAGTGCTAGTGGGAGTACTAATGTATGCATTCTTGGGCCTGTCGTGTTTAGGCTTCCACGCCAAATCCCAAATTGATCGACCCGCTACACTTCTGTCCATGTGCAGCCAATGTTTCTCCGAGAGTTGTCGGTACCACTCCACTAAGACCCACAACTGTGCGTCTTTGTAATATAAGTGCATATCAGGGAGGCCCACCCCTCCCTCCTTCCGCGGCAGGCGGAGAGTGGCAAAAGAGAAGTGTGCCCAACCCCCCTGCCAGACAAACCGTAGCATCTGGGTCTTAAGACGTCGGAAAAAGTCAGCCTCAAGCGGTATAGGGAGCGCCTGGAAAAGATATAAGAATTTGGTGAGAAGGACCATTTTAAGGGCGTGGATTCTACCCAGCCACGAGATGTATTTCGGTCTCCAGCGCTCCAGTTCTGTCTGAGTTTGTGCCAACAGCGGGGGGAAGTTCGCGGCATACAGCTGCCCAATGGAGGGAGTCAGCCGAATCCCCAGGTATAGAATGGAGCGGGGGACCCACGACAGGGGCGTGATTGGCCGCAGTCCATCCACTTCTGCTGAGGAAAGCGTGAGATTAAGTACAAATGACTTATCGTAGTTGACTTTGAAGCCGGCCACTTCCTCGAAGTGCGACAAAACTTGCTGGACGTGCGGGAGGGAGTGAGCTGGGTCTTCAAGAGAGAGGAGGACGTCATCAGCAAACAAGGTAATTTTATGCTGCTCTCCGGAAACTGGAAGGCCACGTATCCCCCTGTGCTCGTGTACTGCAATCGCCAGCGGCTCAATACTCAGGGCGAAGAGCAGGGGGGAGAGGGGACAGCCCTGCCTAGTGCCGCACGAGTGCGAGAAAAAGGCAGAAAGGTGACCATTTACTGCTACTCTCGAGCGGCGGCTGCTGTAATTCGCTCGCACCAACGAAAGGAATTTAGCCGAAAAACCGAAGGCTGTCAGGGTGTGGAATAAAAAGCCCCAGTCCACCTGATCAAAGGACTTTTCGGCATCAAGGCCAACCAGGATTGCCGGAATCCTGAACCTGTGGGCCTTCTCAATCAAATGGATGACCCTCCTTGTATTATCATGGGTCTGGCGCCCCTTAATAAAGCCAGATTGATCGGGATGGATGAGCGCCGGCATCAAGTCCTGGAGCCTGCCTGCTATGATGGAGGAGTACAGTTTGGCGTCGATATTGAGGAGGGCTATCGGCCGGTAGGAGGAGCATTTGGACGGGTCTTTCCCTGTTTTGGGAATAATGGAAATCACGGCCTCGGCCATTGAGCTCATCATTTCCCCGGCTTCCGCCATGGCATTAAAAAGAGAGACCAGAAAGTCGCTCACCTCTGACGCGAAGGTTTGATAGAAAAGAGCGGTATAGCCATCAGGCCCAGGAGCCTTATGGGGTTTCAAGTTGTGAATAGCAGCCAGGACTTCCTCTCTAGTGAACGGGGCCTCCAGTAACCCATTCCACTCCTCGGAAACCCGGGCCGCGGAAGACCACCCAGGTAAGCCTACTGGCTCACAGGGTCAGAGGCCTCCCCTCTGTAGAGTGCCACATAAAAACGTCCAAAGAGATCGGCCTTGGCCTCATCTCGGTGGTGCAAGGTCCCCGCCGCATCCTGAATGCCTCCCACATACTCCCGTTCCCGCTTATCCCGGAGCTGGCGAGCCAGGTGTCTCCCCACTTTGTTTCCCTGGGCATAGGAGAGGTGTTGAAGTTTCAATAGCGTGAACTCCGCTCTGTTGTTATAGTGGGCTCTAAGTTTCCTCCTAATCGCCGTCAATGGGTGAAGGGTCAGCCTAGAAGGGTTCCGTTTATGTTCCTGATCAAGAATGGCGAGTTCCTTCTCTAACTCCTCACGCTCCTTACGCCGCAGCCTATTAAGTTGGGCATTAAGGGCCAAGCAAATGCCTCTCATTGACGCCTTAAAGGCGTCCTAAGTGGTAAAAATCGATGTGTCAGATACGGGATTAAGATTGAAAAAATCTCGTATGGCCTTGCGCAGTTCCTTGCACGAAGTGTCATCCCGGACAAGCGAGGCCGGGAAATACCATTTGCGGAGGCCGTCTCCCCTTGCTGACCAGCGTAGGCCTACCACAAGCAAGCTGTGGTCAGAGACCGAGAGTGGAAACATACGGGCATCGCGGACATCCCCCCTAAGGGATTGGCTTAAAAAAATGTGGTCCAGGCGGGAGTAGGTATGATGAACATGGGAGAAGAAGGTGTAATCTCGAGCTAGGGGGTGAAAAGCGCGCCACCCATCCACCAGCCCCAGGTCACCCACCAGGTGTTGTGTTTCAGCGGAGAACACCCCAGTATCTGAACGCTGACTGTGGGAACAATCTACATCCTTGCTCCAAACCAGGTTAAAATCTCCCATCACAAACAGGATACCCTCCACAAAGTCATCCGCCTTCCGTAGCAGGTCCTGTGGAAAGCTATTCTGGCCCGCATTCGGAGCATACACAACCACAAAGGTGCATTGTCTCTCATATACAGCAACCCCTTAACCATAAGCCAACGTCCTTCCTTATCGCTGCGCACACCCAGGGGCTGGAAGTGAAGAGCGTACCGGAAGAGAAGGGGCACCCCCCTGTGCTTCGTGAGGGCCGATGATCTGTAAATAAGGGGAACATTCTTATGTTTGAGGCGTAGCTCGTCCTTACGCACCAGGTGAGTCTCCTGGAGGCCCACCACATCCAGTTGATGGTCTTGCACATACTTCCAGAGTTTCTGGCATTTTTGCGGGGAGTTCAGACCCTTCACGTTCCACGTACCTATATTAAGTGGCATGGCACAGGAAAGACCTCCCCTCTCGCTGCACGTACATTGCAAGGAAATCTCACAACTCCCTTCACTCCAGGCAGCCAAGAATCGTGGCGGGGTAGCACTCCCCAAAGAGACACAGCAGTCCAACAACAGGCATCCGTCCGCATGCACACTTCTCGGTCACCACCACTGTCCCCCCAATCCCCAACATCCCCACCCCCCGCAAGGACCCACCCACAAAACATCCCCCACAGCCCCCGAAACCCCCTTACAGAACAACAGAACAGAGGGAAGCAGTGGGGAGGATCAAAGGAAGGTCTGTCCAAACAGTTCAGAGGAAACAACAATTCCAAAATGTGGACGGGTTTGGGCACCCGTAAGGAAAAAGGGCCTGGGGAATAGTCAGTGATTCCCCAGAGGTCCGGACCGGGGTGTCTTCCCAAAAAGTACATAAGGACCCACGGTACCTGATTCGGAGGTGTCCCTCCGATACGAACTATTCAGCCGTCCAGGATTCAGGCCGCTCCGGAGCTGCCCTGCGATGAAGCCACTGTGACCGTGGTCACAGATGCGACTGCTGCCCCCCTTTCCTGCCGGCTGGCCGTGTGGTCCGGCCTCCTCACCGCGGCGCCCACTCGTTGCCAGGAGGGAGAGCGCCCTCTCCACCTCGAAGGGGAGCTCCCTCCTCTCGGGGAGGGGGCCGTGTCGTCCAAACCCCGGAGGTCTCTGGCAGCCTGCAGGGATCGAAGCTGAACCAACCTGTTTTGCCATCTGAAGATGAGACGGAAGGGATGTCCCCAGGAGTAGGCCACATTTTGATCGCGCAGAAAGGAGGTAACTGGGCGAAATTCGCGTCGTTTCTGAAGCGTTGAGGCCGCTAAGTCCTGAAAAAGCTGAGGGTGATGGTCCCGAAATTGCAGCACAGGAAGCCCCCGTGCTTTCCTAAGTATGCGTTCCTTCAGGTGGATGTCGTGGACGCAAACGAGGATGTCAGGAGGGGGAGCTCCACCGCTTCTAGGTAGGCCCACTCTATGGACTCTGTCCATACGGATTTCGTGAAGATCCTCCTCACCTAAGATCTGCAGGAAAAGGGCCTCCACATAGCCCCGCAGGTCTCCAGCTTCTCCATCCCAGGGCACCGCTCGAATGCGGATGTTATTTCGGCGGGACCTGTTTTCCAGGTCCTCCGCGTGGGCCTGGAGGTCTAAGTTCTGTTCCGTGAGGTGGATCACGTCCTGCTGGAGCTGGTGCACCTCGTCAGCCATCCCCAAATCATGGTCCTCCAGCGTGGCCACTCGTTCTCCAATGTCATCCACATCCCTCCTCATCTCGCGGAGATCCGAGGTGAGTTGGGAGCGGAGCTCCGAGATGTCCTCCTTAATGGCGGAGAACAGTTCCAGCATGAAAGCTTTAGTGGCGGGTGCTTCATTGTCCCTGGGTTTGGGCGAAGCGCTGGGACCGGGCGATGCTGGCGGCTGAGAGCTCCTTGGCGGGGCGTCTTTGCCCGGCTTCTCTTTACGCGGCCTGTTGGACATGGCCCCAACTCGTCGGAGCCACCACCCCAGCGGGCGCGTCAGGGCAATTACCGTGGCGTCCAATGGGCCCTGCAGCGGCAACTCCGAGGCCTTGTTAGCTGCGCAGTCCTGAGCAGGCCCCAGAGATGGATCGGCAAACCTTGTGTGAATCTGCAAGTCGCGGGTCCGAAGGAGGGGGTCCCCAACCCAGCTTCGTTGTACTGTCTCCGCTGATACCTCAGAGGGCCAACAATCCCGCCCGGCGGGGCCTCAGCAGGGGGAGATCGCCGGGTGTGGTGCCGCAGCAGGCCAAAGTATTGGTGCCCCGAAGATAGTGTGCCAAGGGGGGAGAGAAGTCCGTCCACAGCGCCCACGGCAATGTCAGAGGCCCCGGAGTGGGAATAAAAAACCGGACCTGGCACCAGGCAGTGGAAGGGGTAGTAGGCCAAAGATCCCCGGGCTCTAGTAGTGTAACAAGCTGGACCGCCGGGTGCGGTGGCCCGGGGGTCACTCTGGTGCCCGGCGAGCCCGCGCGGGACCCCCGGTATAGCGCTCAGGCTCACCTCCCAGTAGGCGTTCTCTCCGGGCCGCAGGCGGTCTCGGCGATCTGTGCGGGCAAGCGGCCCCCTCTCCATGCTCCAGCTCCTCAGGGCCGCCCAGGACGGAGCGTGAGCTCCGCTCCCACATCCCGGGCCACCCGAAAGTCCGTAGGAGGCGTCAGGGGGAGGCCCCGGCTTCAGCAGCAAGACTCCCGTGTGCCGCTCAGCAGCAGGGCACAAGGGCGGCGCGGGACAGCAAGGTCAGGCCCGGTCCGCTCGCCAATCCCTGGCCTCAAGTGGAAGCAGGCGCCGGCCGGCCGAGAACACCGGGCCGGCGGCACAGCCCAGGGGCAGCAGCAGAGCCGTCCAGGCAAATGCAGGCAGTAGGGATGCCAGTCGCGTCTCCCGGATGGGGCCCTGGAGCCCCAGGCAGCGGCCACCGCGGTTGTGGCAGTGAGGGGGGCCTGCAGTCTCCACAGCCAACTACGCAAGGCCCCGGCTTCAGCAGTCCGACCACGCTGCAGGCCCCGAAGCGTGCAGGGGCCGATCTCTCCTCCGGTGAAGCTGTGAGGCCCCGCAAGCAGCGCCAGATAAAGCTCCCAACGGGCCCCGGAGCCAACGCCACTGGACGGATCTGTCTTGGTAGGGCTCGGAGAGGTGCTGGCCAAAGCTAAGGCAAGTGCTGTGTCGGAGGGACGAAAAGCGCGTCCTACTCGTCGGCCATCTTGGACACGCCGAGCCAGACCTCATTTTTAAGACAGCACAGAATAACAAAACAGCAGACGAATGGATACCTTGAGTAACTACGTTTTCAACCATTATCAAACCAGCTAAAAATATAAATAAACAATGACACATCATGAACTCTAGCTGAAATGGACTAGAAAAAAACACTGTTTGCATTTGAACGACACATAAGCATTAGAAATGTTATGACACCCATAAGAACAAACAAATGAGATGTCTAGGATACTGGGCAGCGGATTGTATGGGGGTCTTCCACTCGATAAAAGTCATTTCCCGCTATGGGTAATGCAGCATTTGTAAAGTAATAAAGCATACAATAAACGCCATCAATCCTTTAAGAGTGGTGCAGCAAGGGGGGTTTGGGGGGCAGTCTGCCATGGGCGGCACAAGTTTTGGGGGCTGCAGCCTCCAACCCCCGTACTTTCATGCGGCCAACATGGGCGGCAGAAGCAGTGACTGCCACGGACAGCACAGGGGCTAGCTACGCCACCATCCTTTAACATTCACCTGACAGCATAATATTGAACTCTAGTAGTGGGTCAGGGGGACAAACACCATCAATAAAGACTCTGGCATACAGATGCACATGCAGTTTGCAGAGGGCAGGTCTATGCCTACACTCTACTAGTGGCATGCATGCAGATCTGGAGGACTAGGAGAATGCCAGGGAATAAGGATCCAAACAGAGAGCGGGATACCCGTGGCAGACTTTTATGAAGGGGGAGCATTACAAAACATCAGAGGGAAGAAATGATGTAATACTGCAGGGCCATGTGTAGCAGGGCTTTCAGTGAGCTCTCTTCATCCATTGTTCAAACTTAATTTCGATCTAGCACTCAGTTCATGAGTGGTCCTAGTTTATAATCAAGAAGTTACTCTTGTAAGTTTGGGGTATTGATGGGGAGGGTAGTCTATTACCGCTAGATCAATAGGAAGAATTGTAGGGCTGAACTGCCTTAGGTAAAATTTGAGGATCATTTAATGTTGAGGTTCAGGAGATTATTGGTGTCCGGCTTCCACAGCATGAGTTTGGCTGATGGCATTGTGCTATTTAACTTTTTGTTCTGGGTCATGAAAACTCAAATACCAAGCAACAAAGTAGTCCCTTTCAAAATTCCCTGCACACCACCTTCAGTTGAGTCTCTCCTCCATTTACCTTCATGACATGCAGTTTGTCATGGGTTTATGAGATTGTCGACAACAAACAAAATCCTCAATGCACCCAGGTGATCCATGTTTCTGCACACTAACATAACTGCCAAGTTTCCAAGGTCCATGCGTACAAGTCCTAGAATTCATAGGAAAAATCCTGCAATGGAGCAGCACGTCACGCATGCACCTGAAAAACCAGATATCTCCACTTCCATGTGTCTCTTGGCACCTATATTTGTCAAGCGCTGTTTTCCAGGCCTGCGTCATTCTCTATGCTCTTTGCAGCTTCTGTGTTCTGCGAATGAGCAACACTGGGTCCTTGGTATAGAGATGGCATATGCACAGCAGAAACAGAAACAACAAAAGCTCTGGGTGTGGTGAAGTTGCCAGAGCACAAGTTTGCTGGCATCATTTGGTGGTTTATCATCTTTTCTCTAATCCAGTCTATCTGTATGTTATTATTTTTCTGGAGAACATATCGTTCAACATCACCTTTTCAAACCTGTTACAATGATGAGTTCGAAAATGAAGTCAAGGCACTAGCTGGGTGTTTTGGATTTATATGCCAATAGACATAAAGAATTACTGAGTACAAACTTGGAGACAAGCTGTATAGCCAAGAAGCTCCTCAATTGACTATTATGTGCAAGTCGTTCTAAAAACTTCAGGAAATAGTATTTTCAAATACATTACCAGTAGTTTTATAACACTTTATGATTTCTGTATGTCAAAGGGGATTGCATACCAATGGCTCGATCTACAAAATATTCTACAGGTACTAACGTTAAATATTTGCAGCTCTAATATATTAAATAACGTGGGTGGTCTTGTCCTTTATTCTGCTGCAGTTGCGAAAGGGCTAAACATAGGCAGACATCTGTTGCGGAAAAGGGAATCATTCACCCGCGCTGTCTGTTTATAGAAACTGTACTTCCGGACAGCCCTCCCTCTGTGCTCATTCTTGTCACTCAGCGAAAACTGCTAGAGGACCGGTTAAATTGAAGCTGATTCATGCATCCTCATGTCCGGGGTCAGACTGGGACAAAATACAGACCTGGACACCAACATAAAAGTGGTCCCCATTTGTGACCCACACAGATTAAAAACAAGTGGCCCACATTTGCAAATCAGGCCAGTTTTGAACTTTTAGAGAAACGCTCTATAAGCATTTTACAAGGTATGAGAGAATTCATGCATGTGTGCTTGCTGCAGGTAATGCTTATGGTAAAAGATCAGGGACATCAATCGTAAAAACGGGCCCATCTGGCGTAAAACAGGCCCACAAACTGCCAAAAAAAAAAAGTGCCCAAGGGACACCGCCTGATTGCCCTATCAGCCTGTCCGCCCCTGCTTATGTCTCAAGTATTGCTTGTAGTGTGTGCCTTCTCCTGAATAATTTTAATGTTTCAAGGTTGAACGAAATTGTTTTCCACATTCCACAAACATCTTGTTTATTAGCTTCCCTGTAAAGCCCATGGTAATGTATCAGTTGCAGAGACATCTGTATATCCTGAAACTTTCAGCATTGAATATGAAATGGCATTTGTTAAGTAGGTTGCTTTGCATTTATGGTGCATAATTCCGCTGATGGTATGAAAGGCCAATCCAACTGGTGGTACCCAGTGTTTTTTGTTTGCTAATAGCTGCAATGTCAGGGCATCTGCTTGTTTACAACATCTAATGTACCTATTATTATAGCTGGGAAATGTTGAACTTTTCCAAAAGCTTTTTCTACGACAGGAACTAGAGTATTCATGTAGCCTTAGCTGGCGTATCAAAGCGCTCACTGGATGCAAGGTCTGTTTACAAGGCGTGACACTGGACACATTGTGTTCCCTGAGGACAAGGTTACAGCGACTGCGCTTGTTATTCTGCAGCATGTGGACTGTTTTTTCCAGTAGTTGTAGAAACCTGTTCTTGGCATGTGACACATATCACTCTGATATGTGACACATGTCACAGTATCTTAGATAATGTGTCATTAGTGGTCTGGCCTGCACAAGTAATGAGTCTACATTTGTCCTCCACTGGTAAGCAAACACCGCATTGTAGCGCTTTACTCTCATATGGTAGCGTTGCAGAGAAGTCCAAGGCCTACTCAAAGAAGGTGGTGTGGGCTAGAAATCTCCATTCACAGACACACAATAATAACACTCAGTAAATGATTGCCCAGTCTGTGCTTTTTCTTTTGAAAAAAGAAAAAGAAGTACATTTATTACACACATACACTACTCAACACTATGCAAAAATTTACAAATATTCACATGCTGATGGAAATATTTATGGATGACATTCCATAATCCTTTTTGTCCCTCCCAAAGGGAGATTTAAACCAACAAATCCCATGTCAAAAACATTCACTTGTATGCAGTTGCAATACTTCAGCATAACTTTGGGCGTGAGCACTTAATATTGGCAATAAAGCATGCAAACATTGATCACAAGTGGTTATCCAATACTTCAGCATAACTTTGGGCGTGAGCACTTAATATTGGCAATAAAGCATGCAAACATTGATCACAAGTGGTTATCCAGAGGCAAGCCCGTCTGTGCCCGTCCGGGCTCCGGTCACGCCTAGCGCTAGCCATGCTGCTCGACTCAGCCAACCCCACGGTAAGATCAAGTACTCTAGGGAGAGGCTGCTTAGTACTGGTGAGAGGGAGAAGGAGGGGAACATCCAACACCTAGCCCAGAAGGGGGGGCGTATAAACTTGCTAAACTGTGGACTGATGAACTGTAGGTCCCTGATTAAACATTATTTGGAGGTTTCCAACATGGTAGAGGATCTGGACTTGGATGCTTTATTTCTCACAGAAAGTTGGACTCGACCAGGTTCCCTGGTGGAACTAGGCCTTCCTTGCCCTGAGGGCTATAAAATGGTCCATAAACCAAGGGGGACGTGCAGAGGAGGAGGACGTGGGGTATTATATAAGGAAAAATTTGATTTTGCACCCCTTTAGATAGAGGCAGTCACTGGGATAGAACTGCAGGGTTTCTCACTCCAAGTGAACAAAGGGGGGCTTATAACGGGAATGGTCTGCTATAGGCCCCCAGGGTCAGATACGCAGTATCAAACATTACTTGACACCATTACCGATCTGACTCTAACCCACTCTAGGATGATCCTATTAGGGGATTTCAATTTGTGGGAAAATGGGACCCTAGACAACCATCTGAGAGACCTAAAGCAAACGTGCGAAAACCTCAATCTATTCCAACAGGTTCATAAACCTACGCACCTAGGAGGACATATCCTAGATCTCCTATTTGCCGACCAGGATGAGACTAAATTAGTGGGGATCGTTCCTCAAAGTTGGTCGGACCACTCCTTAATCAACTTTCATATATTATTAACCATGCGGGAGGATAACAACACTCATGGAACGTCTTATAGAAAGGGTAGAGAGTGGACTAAGTTTGTCAAAAATAAGATATGCCTGACTTCCGAGAATCACAAACTTTTTGTCTCGGACAGATCTGTTGATGAAAATTATCATGCATGTTGTGACTACATAGTTAGCTCTCTGTACGGTATAATCCCTATCAAGAAGATTAAAAACAGGAAAAAAGTCTCCGCCCCATGGTACAGTGAAGAATTGAAAGTATTACGACTGACCTGTAAGAAGGCAGAGAGAAGATGGAGAAGGGTAAATCTGGATAAGGACAGAATACAGCTGAAAATAGCTCAGACCAAATATTAGGAGTCGATATCAAAGGTTAAGGCAGACTTTTACACCAACTCTATTCTGCGTGCGCCAAACAGCACAAAAACCCTCTTTAAAATCGTCAGGGATTTGTCCCAGCCAGCATGTACCGGTTACAAGGTGGTCAACTCACAGGAACTCTGTGACACGATTGCCGCACACTTTGAGGAAAAAATCACAAAAATTGTGGGCAATCTCTAGTCTGGTAATATTAATAATCAGAGTGATCCATTGGAGAGAGCAGAGGATGGGCCTGGAGTTGCAATTGCTCTGGAATTTTTCCAGGCTCCTTCTGAAGAGCATTTTATTAACGTAGCCCAAAGTATTACATCGGGCTCCCCCCCGGATCCCCTCCCGCCTAGAATCTGGAAGGTATTCGGACAGGAAACTTTCCCTTGGCTGCGATTAATCTGTAACCAGTCCTTGGCAGTGGGAGTGGTACCGGAGGCCTGGAAACAGGCAGTAGTCACCCCCTTACTTAAGAAACCCTCCCTGGACCCTGTAGTCCCGGCTAATTTTAGACCTATATCTCTGCTACCGTACCCAATTAAGATCTTGGAGAAAATAGTTAGCAGGATTTTGTCAGGCTACTTAGAGGACAACCATCTATTAGATAGGGATCAATTTGGCTTCGGTCCGGGCCATAGCACGGAGACTGCCCTGGTCACCGTTATGGACAATTTAAGGATGCGGGCTGACAATGGAGACCGGTCTGTGCTGGTGCTACTAGATATGTCAGCCGCATTTGACACGGTGAACCATACCATACTGGTAGAAAGACTGAATGGCCTAGGGGTCAAAGGATGAGCCCTGCACTAGCTACAAACCTATCTATCAGGGAGACAACAGGAGGTGACAATGCCACAGTTTGAGTCTAATAAGTCCCCGGTAAATCATGGGGTGCTGCAGGGGTCTGCGATAAGCCCCATCGTGTTTAACATCTATCTGCGCCCTCTGCTCACCCTAGTTAAGTCCTTTGGAATTGAATTGATCAACTACGCGGACGACACCCAATTGGTGTTTTCCCTAGAAGGGAAACAGGCGGTGTCCATGGATAAGTTCCAGGAGTGCAAGTGCCAGACAGTAAGCTGGCTCAAACAAAACTCCCTACAATTTAATAGGGGGAAGACAGAGGTGATATTCTGTCCTACTCCCTCTAGCTTACAGCTACGATCGATACCAGAGTTTAAGCTTACCCCAGAAGAGGATCCCCTTGTCCCCGCTAAAGCGGTGCGTCACTTAGGGGTATTAGTGGATGGGAGTCTCCAAATGGAATCTCAGGCAAATAAAACTGTCAGCGTTTGCTTCTCTGTGTTGCGGATGTTGCGACAGATTCTTCCTTTCCTGCCTATAGAAACCCGTTTGCTTGTAGTGAGGAGCGTAATACTTAGCAGACTGGACTACTGCAATGCTCTGTACTTGGGAGCCCCACAATACATCTTACAGAGCTTGCAGAGAGTCCAGTCTATGGCAGCTAAGTTGGCGCTAAATAGGCAACGAAGGTCTTCTACAAGTCTAGCCTTAAGAGACCTACACTGGTTGACCATCAAAGAGAGAATTTGCTTCAAATCTCTCTGCATTGTGTACAAAGCGGCACATGAGGAGGGCCCTATTCCACTGCAGGAGAGGTTCACATGGCACAATCCAAAAAGACAGCTTCGCTCCTTGAACGCAAATCTGATTAAGACCTCTAGGTTTAGGAAAACCAGAATGGGAGGCAGAGCCTTTGGGGTGGCTGCTGCACGACTATGGAATGATCTGCCCCAGACCATCAGACAGGCCAATTCGTGGGCCTGTTAAAGAATCTGAAAACCTGGTTGTTTCCTAGGATGGAAAACTAGTCCTTTCATTGTCTATTATGGGCTGGTAATGTGCTGACCATCACCAATTCTAAAGCCCCAGGATACCCGTAGGGTGACAGTTTTTGCGCTATATAAGTATACTTTACATTACATTACATTTTTTTAATGTTAAGTTATTATCATTATATTTTTCCGCTTTGAATTGCTCAATGAGCGCTTCCTAAGCAGAGGTGCTGCCACAGCCTTGGAACCCTTGAGGGGTTATGTGTGCAAGGTCCCATCAATCTTAGGGTGGGGACTTTTTACATCCTTTTGCGGAGAGGCTGCGCTGCTCCTGCAGCTCCTCCCACACTTGTGCTACATTTTGGTGGTTCGCCACAAGCTGAAAACAAGTGATTTTTGTTGCAGCGAGGCCCTGCAGGGCATTATGGGGTGTTCGTCGTGCACTTTCGCCGCAGAGAGCTGCTCTGAATTTCCTTTTCAGAAGAGGCCTCGTGATGCTTTACTCTTTATTCTCTGGTTCCAGCTCCCACCCCACGTGAATCAGTAAACATTGGAGAGCAGCTTAAGGAGCCTACCCCCAGCTGCCCTCGCTGACTCCCTGCGTGTCCAGCACACTCGCATGCTGCTGTGGGAGCCGACACCTTCACTCTCATCTGCCCACTCCTACAGGCAGACTCTCGCTGTGTGGTTGACCTTTCCACTCCCCCTAGTCACAAGTGTGAGGGGCAAGGAAGGCGAGCCACTTGGGAAAATGTATGTGGCAGCACTCCTCCTTTGCCTCAGTTGGCATTGGGGCCCAGAGATATGGCCTAGGGCCCCCTCCTGCCTTTGTGAGGGAGCTCAATGGTGTTTTCTCGACACTTGAAGCTTCTCTGGGCCCAGGGTTGGGCCCTGTGCGCCCTCCTCTTCATCGAGAGAGTTCTACAGTGCTCCCTCATGACCAATGTTTTTCCAGGCCCCTCCTTGCTTCTGTGAGGCACGCATGGTGCTCCCTTGTTGGTTCTTTCTCCTCAGGCTAGGGATGAGGTCCTGGGCCCCCTCCCTTTGGTTCGTGGGCTTGGGCCTGCCCTCTACCTACCTCACAGTGATGGTTGTTTGATGCAGAGCAGTTCCTCCTCAGGAGCTGACCTAATCTTGGTTAACTGCTCCCTTTGTGGGGGGAAGTATTTGTTCCTGCTGCTGGAGAGAAAAGTAATTAACCCAGCCCAGCAGTGTGACAAAAGGCCTGGGCTGTGATCCTGAGCTGAGCCAGAGAACCACAACATTTCTCGCTGATACATAGGCTGTACAGATATTGCTTTGGACTTAACAGCATGTTTCTTTCAGACAGGTTAAACTGTGCATTGGTGTAGCCCTGGTGTCTTTAGACCAAGGAGAAGCAGAGCTGCACTTTAAGGCAGCCTTCCCTATAGTGTATAATGGAGGGTCATTGCAGTCCAGACAATAAAGCACAGTGACTTTTCATATGTGTGTACACCAACATTATAAATCCTATCCCAGGTCAATACCCAACCCTGCAGAGTCCCTTCTGCACAAGGCTAACTGTGCACAGTTCCTGAACTGTGCATGACAGGAGTCTCCCAGGGGCAGCCCTCACACCTGTGCACACGTTTTCACATGTAACCAGCCAAGTGCCTCTTACCCTTGCTGCTTTGCAACGGCCTTATCTTAAAAGGTAGACACTGGCAGTATGCATGTGCACTCCATTGTACCATGAGTTTATTATGGGTGATTCACAGGTTATGAGGCTCACCCACAATAAAAGTTCAAAACCAGATAATGAAAAAGCACAAAATCTGGGCGTAGTAGATGGGCAGAACCATTTTCTCACTCAGTATGTCACAGATTTCTGACATGCTAGACTCCTTCTCCCTTTTTTGTGGTGTTATTTCACACTTGGGATATTTACTATCCTTTTCTCAAGAAAGCTTCCCTGAGCACACTAGATCAAATCCTGGCACTTCTACTGTAGTCTAGTACTCTATATAGACCTCATTTCTCTGTGAAAAGGTAACACTTTCTGCTGTGGCCCTCGAAAATGTCACCAATAAATTTTAATAGGAATCAAAACTAGAATTTATATTGAGGAGGAGCTTCGCGCGCAACCGAGATGGTCGCGTGAGCACAGGGCTCCCGGACCTTCGCCACCTCCGGCACTTATCCTGACTATAATCCTGGATATGACTACGGACCATCGCAGATGAAACCCAGCTGATATGATAGCTGCTTTCAAATTTTGATTTGGTCCAAGAGAACCGATTTTATGGTGATTTGAACTTTCCTGGCCTGTTCCACGGTCCTGCCCCGGGCTTGAGTTGATGAACCGCCTGGACGGTAATTGAACAACAGCGGCTTCCCTGGTCCCACTTTCGACCCTGGACTTGGGTTTCGGTTTCGCTTTTGGCCCGGACCCCTTTATGCAGCAGATCTGGCCCCACCGCTCACAGATTGCTTCACTTCCTGGTCCCACTCTAGGACCGGGACTGTATATCACCGCTCGGTGTGTGACTTGGAACACGCCGTCCTTTGGTTGAGCATCTGTGGGTGATTTTGACGTAGCCATTTTCACCAGATCTCGGGGTCCCCTCGGGGGCGCAGCTTCCAAGATGGCCGGCAAGCCCGAGGTTGACAAGAGGAAGACCAAAGCTGTTCCCCGTGGGGGCTCCATACAATCTAATGTCATGGACCGATACACTCATCCCAAGGGGTCCCCCGGTGGAACTGGCAAGCCTCCAGCGGACAAGGGAGATGACCTTACGGCGGACGAGGACCCAACTCTGCACGATATCATGGGCGCCATTGCGAGTATGCAGGCCTCCATCGGAGGGCAGTATGAAACCCTGGCGCAAAAACTGGACACAGTGGCGATCAATGTCACCTTGATTAGGGCGGATTTGGCTAAAACGAACGAAAAAGTCAAATCCCTGGACTTTAAGACTTCTAGCCTCACGACAGACGTCTCCGATCTACAAACGGAGGTCCGCGATCTACAGTCCTCTAATGACCCCTTCTCCCGTCGCTTGGAATATTTTGAAAGTCGTTCTAGGCGGAACAACGTTCGTATTGTGGGTGTCCCTGAGAATTCAGACAACTTAAATGTCGATCTTATTGTAGAGGACCTCATCGTCAACCATCTTGCACCCAAAGGCCTGAGTAAATTCTTTGCAGTGGAGCGGGCTCACAGAGTGCCGTGCAGTAAACCTAAGCTGGGTGCTACCCCGCGGCCCATCATCGCCAAGATATTTCATTTCCGTGATTGGGATGCTATCCTGCAGGCATCGTGTTTGGGTGGCCCCACGAAATTTGAGAACACGACGGTGAGTTTCTATCCCGACTTCACTCAGTTGGTACAGAAGCAAAGAATGGGGTTTCAAGGAGTGAAGAGACACAGGGACATGAAATACGCAATGTTATTTCCAGCCCGACTGCGTGTGGAACATGGGGATCGGACGTTCTTCTTCGACCGCCCTGAGGCTGCAAGTGACTGGCTCGACACGCTGCCCAGGCAGCGGGAACACCCTGAACATTCTGGTGGAGCTGAGGGTGGACTGATGGACCAGGAATAGTAATGTGACTTGGTTCGCTGGACTGCACATAGATCTTTCGGCATGGTTTGCGGATCCTTTAACTTTCTTTAATTGCGGTGGTCCTCCAGGGGTGGCGGGGGGAGTGAGTCTCTTCCTCCTCTGGGGTTTCTTTTCGTAGATTAGTTGTTTGCTAGGGTGACAGGCACACTGCATGTTGGGGGAGCTTTTGAGTCTAACGCAGGGGTGCACGGTGGGGGGTTTTGTTTATTGGGTAGGTCTGGGGGTGGGGGGAGTTGTTCTTGTTTTGTTCCCTTCAAGGCACTATATTGATGGACGTTTGGACTTGGCAGCCGCGACTAATGTGGGGTGGATGCTGCGACTACGTTTGGGATGGGGGATAGGGGGCTAAAACTGCTGTGTTGGAATGTTAACGGGTTGGGGGACAGGATAAAACGTGGCGTGGTGTTACAACTCTTGAGACGTCTTTCCCCTGAGGTTGTGCTGTTGCAGGAAACACATCTGATGGGCAACACATGCCAGGCTATGAACCGTAGGGGCTACCGTCTACTGGCACACTCCGGCTTTACCACTGGCTCTAGGGGGGTGGGTATCTTGGTTTGAGTTTCCCTCCCCCTTGAGATCGACGCTGTCATCCTTGACGACAGGGGGAGATATGCCGCCCTTACGGGACGGTGGGAGGGGAAGGTCGTCACTTTGCTTTCCGTTTATGTCCCGCCTGGCCTTCAAACTACGACCTTTGCTGACCTGGGGAGGGTGATACTGGGGCTCCCAGAGGGCATCCTTGTGGTGGGTGGCGATTTTAACTCTGTGGTCTCCGGACATGTCGATTGCTACCCACCCAGGGATCTTGGGAGGTCGCAGTCCTGGCTGGGTGGCTTCCTTGACACTCTGGGTCTAATAGACTGCTGGCGGTTGCTACATCCTGGACAATTACAATACACCTTCCACTCTGGTGCACACGGTAGTCTTTCCAGACTTGACTATATCCTGATGCCCGCAACACAGGCCCCACTTGTTAAGGAGATCAGACATTTGGCTAGTGGTATTTCAGATCACTCCCCCTTATGGCTTGTAATGGAAACGGGTCCGGGAACTGAGGGCCGGGTAGCCCCGATCAACCCTTGGTATCTCCGTGACCCTAAGATCCGTATGGAACTGATCAAATCGCTCGACCATTATTTTGTGGAGAATGTGGGGTCTGTGTCATCGTCTGTCTCGCTATGGGAAGCCTATAAGGCGGTCGTCCGCGGCCATGCCTTATCGTTAATTATTAACGCTAAGAAACGTAAATGCGAGGCAGTGGTCCGACTTGAAACTGAGATATCAGACATCGAAAGAGAGCTGGAATCTGATGTTACCCAGGACAGGTTACACCTTCTTAGCCTCAAACAAACTGACTATAGAGCGTTGGTCACTGATGCCGCCAAGGTGATGAGTAGAGAGCAGCAAGGCCGCTTGTATGATGTGGGTGATAAGGCCGGAAAGTTGATAGCTTGGTTGGACAAGAAGGAGAGGGCTAGTCGTGTGGTTCCTTTGATTGTGAGGGCGGATGGAGTGAGAGTGACGGACCCGGTTGAGATTGTGGAGTGTTTTTCTGAGTATTTTCAAACCGTATACTCCCCAGTGTCGGACAGACTGAAACAGGATTCGCATCTGCTTCTGAGAGACATTGCTTTGCCCTGCTTGTCGGATCTGGATAGGGAACTGATGGACGCGACACTCTCTGTTGAGGAGGTCGCGACTGCAATCCGCTCTGTGAGATCGGGAAAGGCCACGGGTCCGAATGGTCTTCCCATCGAACTCTATAAGCTGCGCTCAGACAAAATAGCACCACATCTTCGCTCGATGTTTTTAGAATCACTAGTCGCGAGTACCCTTCCATCCGATCAAAGGCTTGGGTCTATCATCGTGATTCCCAAGGAAGGGAAGCCGCGGGATTGCTGCGCGTCGTACAGGCCCATCTCGCTCTTAAACGCTGAGCCTAAGATCCTCGCAAAAGTGCTTGCGAATCGTTTAATTTCTGTCGTCTGCGACCTGATCCATCCGGGTTTATTCCGCACCGGAACACGGCGCTGAACCTTCGGCATCTACATGGCGCCCTTGCGAGAGCGTCCTCGCTGCGTGAATCGGCCATTTTGGCTTCTTTGGACGCCACAATGACGTTTGTTATGCTGGAATGGCCATATCTCTGGGCTGTCCTTGCCAAGTTTGGTTTTGGCCCAGTTTTCATCAGTTGGGTGAAACTATTATATCAAGACCCCTTGGCTCAGGTGGTTGTTAATGGTCGTGTTTCTGGCTCATTTTCTCTCAGAAGGGGTACTCGCCAGGGGTGCCCGTTGTCTCCTCTTCTTTTTGCTCTTGCTTTGGAACCTTTGGCGGCTTGGCTGCGCTGGTAGCCGTCAATGAAGGGTATACGCTGGACCCCTGATTTCGAGGACCAGATATCACTTTACACTGACGACATCCTGTTATATCTCACGTCGCCTCGGAAGTCGCTAGTAGTGCTATTTGGTGTCTTGACTTCCTTCGGTAAAAATTCTGGCCTTGTTATCAATTGGTCCAAGTCCTGCATGTACGTTCCCTCGGGAGATCCTCCTCTCTTGCCGCGTGGGTGCCCAATACAGGTGGTACACGCGGGTTTCAAATATTTGGGGGTGTTTATCACCTTAGATCCTGTGGTTCGCTATGATGTGTAACCTGCTGACCCCGCTTCAGCGCTTGCGATCCGATGTTGTGGCATGGCGTAGACTTCCGTTGTCCCCGCTCGGGCGTGCGGCTCTATTTAAGATGATGTCACTGCCCCAATTTTTATATGCCCTACAGAATACTTGCTATACCATCCCGGCCAGCTATTTTCGGGAGATTGAGAACTTGCAGCGACAACTGATATGGGGTGGACGGTCTCGCATAGCACTTGCCAAGTTGACACTTCCTTGGTATGACGGTGGAATTGCTCTCCCGATATTTAGCGCTACTACTGGGCCTCCCAACTGGGGGCGATTAATCATGGCACGTACGATCACGTGTCGAACCCCGCGTTCGAAATGGATAGATGGTTGCTGCCTGGTGGTGACTACAATAGGGCGCTTTATACGAAATCTGCAGGGAGGCTGCTCACTGGCCCTACCAAGATAGCGGTGCAAGTATGGCATCGTGCGAATGATTCCATGGGATGGAAGAATAGACTTACACGCGCTACTCCGCTTTATGCTTCCGAGAGGCTGGGCTCCCTCTGGAAGACGAAAGGCTTTGATAGATGGGACGTGATTGGTATATGCAGGGTGAATGATGTGTGGACTACGGGTAGGGTTAAAACCTTCGACGAGTTGAGATTGGAGTATGACCTGAGTGACAGGGAGTTTTTTAGATATGCTCAGATCCGACACGCGCTGATGGCGGTTTTCCCTCCGGGTACTACTGTTCCGGAGGCGTCACCGCTTGAGGATCGGGTGCTGGATGGGCACGTTCCCGACAGTACAATTTCGCTTATCTATAAAAAGTTGATAAACGATAGGGCTGACCTTTTACAGCGACTCAGGGAAGCTTGGACTGGCGATGGTCTGGAGTTAGATGACGAAGACTGGCAGCTGGCCATATCCTCGCCGAAAGAGGTCGCAATTCCGGCCCGCCTTAGGTTTGTGCAGCTTAAGATTCTCCACAGAATCTATGTTACCGGTCCGCGCTTGGTCAGTATGGGTTATGCTTCGGATGGGCTATGCAGGCGTGGTTGTGGCCTTCCGGGCACCTTTCTTCACATACTCTGGGAGTGCCCGGTGGTTGTTCGTTTCTGGAATCGAGTGCATGCAGTAATGGAAGAGGTCACGGGTGTTGCGTTGTTGCCTGAAGCTAGACGATGTTTGTTGAATGTGTGGGAACCTAATGACTATGATTTGTCACAGACTCAGTGGGTGACCCTTGGCAATATGATCGCTAAGAGGGATATCGCCCAGTTGTGGGGCTCCCAGAGGCCACCCACAGTTCTGGCATGGAAGGAGAATATGGACTGGTGTATGTTCAGGGAGAAGACGGTGTATGTGGCCCGTGGCAGGCCCCGCAAGTGGAGTAAGATTTGGGGTCAATGGAACTCCTACCGGGGAGATATATGTACACCCCCCTTCACACAATTGGTGGCGGATCCTCCCTCCCCTTGACCCGACATTCCTTCTATCATGTTGCTTTGATTGTCTCTGGACTTGCTGTATCCCTCAATCCTCCCATCCTGCAATGTCAATGATTGTATTATGATCTTATGCTTTCCTCCCCGCAGGACGCACCGCCATTCGATTGATTGCACTGCCTTGATTATTTCTTTTTGTTTATGTTGTTAAAAGTTTCAATAAACAGAAATACAAAAAAAAAAACTAGAATTTATTGTCATGTCTGTGGGCCTTGTCACAACCACTGTACACCGGGATTTGTGGCATACTCCTCTATCTACCCTCTGAAGCAGGCCTGTCGTGGATGTTTTTGCTACCTGGTATTTCCCTGGTGGGCTGATGCCTTTCTCACTTTGTTCTGCTTTCCCAGGTAATTACAGAAAAGCAAAGGAAGGGATGAGAAGAGAGAGGAAGGAGAAAAAGGGGAGAGAGAGAGAGAGAGAGAGAGGGAGAGAGAGAGAGAGAGAGAGAGAGACAGAGAGAGAGAGAGAGAGAGAGAGAGAGAGAGAGAGAGAGAGAGAGAGAGAGAGAATATGACTGGATTGAAATGTTTTGCCTTGGTTGTTTTTGGTTCCCAGTCTGGCGCTGCTCTGGAGAGCCCAGTTACCCACCTCTGTTGCCCTGTGAAACCAGGAGATTTATTCATTTATTTACATAGTATTTATAGCGTGAACATGACCCTTGAGGGTATCGGAGTGCTTTACAGGATTACAGAATTACAGCATGAGGAGCAGTAGAAACAGTAATATCACATTCAATGCAAATTCACTAACAAACTAATAAAATAGAGTCTTTGTTAAGAACAACATATTGTCATAGTTCATGCCAGTGAGCGTACCAGGCAGAGAAGAACAGCCGGGTGGAGAAGTCAGTACTGCACTGAAGAGTGCATTGGTTAGCCAGAATAATCAATCATGTGAGTGACTGGGCAGATAGGAGACGTGATCTAGGGAGGAAATTTGCTCTTAAGCAATTATGTGACTTCTTTCTTGAACAAAATGACCAAGGGATCCGATCTGATTTTAGGAGGTAATGAGTCCTGATTCTTTGGGCAAACCCAGAGAAGGCACAGTTGTAAGTTTTCTTCTTGTCAAACCTCTGAGGCTTCAGAAGAAAGGTGGTGGAGATATTGGATACTCTAGAGCCGCTTGAGAGTTTGAGTTTCTGGGCGAGATAGGTAGGGCTATTGAGGTGGAGGGCTTTATGTGTCATGCAGGCAATTTTTAGTTGGAGTCTTGCTTCATAGGGCATCCAGTTGATGGATTTGAGATCCGGGGTGCTGTGGCGGTATCTTTTTGAGCCAGTCATGAGTCTAGCGGCAGAGTTGAGAGATGCCTTTAGAGGAGCAAGTTTGGATCTGGGCAATCCAGATAAGGTTGTGCTACCATAATCCAATCTGGGGATCACTAAAGCTTGTACAGCATGTTTGAAATCGGTGGGGGGGGGGTTTAGTTTCCTTAAAATATTCATTTGGCGATTTGCTGCTTTTGTGGAGGCACTGATGTGTTTCTGCATGTGGATATTCTTGTCAAGAGTAACTGCCAGTGACTTAGCAGAGTCAATGATTTGTGGGGTGCAGTTAAGGGCTGTTAGCTGTTTCAACTATTCCTTGATGATCAGTGCCTGGTTGGGTGGGGCGATTAGGAGTTTAGTTTTTTGAATATTTTGTTTGAGGTGATTAGTTGTTAGCCAATTTTGAGATGGTCACACTTAGCTTTTAACAGCTATGCCGAGTTTTGGCCCTGCACCATTTATAGGCTATTTCGTAGGCTAGCTTTATTAGTTAAAAAAACATAAAATGTTTTGGGGCAGGGTGCAGTTCTTGTAAAGCAGTAGCAACAGTCATAGAGTAAGGAGCATGATTTTCTTCCTTCCCTCTAAACACTAGAGTTTGTGCAAAACATTACCAGTATTACAAAGTGTTGGACTTGGGCCTTAGGGCAGGTTCACCCCTAATCTTTTTGCTTTTATTTGTGACCCTGTGTAGTGATTTTTGGGTCTCTGCGCACTTTTTCCCTGTGTCCCAGAGTGAACGTGCGTGCGTGTAGTATGGCTGGCCTGCCCTCCCATAGGAATGCATGGGGAATGTGTGTGTCCCTGGTAGTTCCTGATGTGTGGGGAGTGCAGGCTCGAGTTTGGTATGTATGAACTCGTGAGAATGAATGCTGCGCAATGGTATGTGCGGCTTGTATGTGTCTAGAAGGGAAGTGCTACTTCTGGACATTGATGTATGTGTGCAGTGAAGATACTGGAGCGTGATTGGCTGGAGCTGGCTGGCATGCCAGGCTCCAGGAAGTCTGGATGGGTCTGCCCGGTGGTGAGTGTGAGATCAGCATGAGTGATGTGTGGGAGGAGTGCACCTGGGTCCTGGATGGGCTGGGTTTTTCCCCACACAATGCTGGCTCCGCCCCCCTGTGGTTTGTCTAACGACCCAAGCCTCCCCAGTGAATGAAAGGGGTGGTTGGGCCATCAAGGGTACTCCCAAGCCAGCTGCAACTGGTTTTCCCCCCACCCTGCACCTCCAAACAAAGGATTTCTTAGTATAAAAATGGGGCTGTGTCCCCACAGAAGTTGTTCTCTTTTCTGATCCTGCCAGAGGGGGCTGTTGCTGCTGCTGGGGCCAGGAGGAACGCCACTTGGACTGTCTCCCTGCCTGGAGACCCAGTGAGCTGGCTCTGGGCCCAGCCTTGCCCCCTGCCTGCCTCCAGACCCTGCTGGAGCTTGACTTTTTGCTTGGAGCGCCTGGAAGCGCTCTACCCTTGTCCCCAGCGCTGGGAGCGTTTTATTTGTGCCTTTTAGCGCTGTGAGCGCTATTCCCTGCCTGCCTAGCGCTGAGAGCGCTTTTCTTTGCTTACAGCGCTTGGGGAGCGCTCTATTTGCCTGCCAGCGCCGAGGCGTGCTGGAATTGCCCTAGCGCTCAGAAGCGCTTTATTGTACTTTGTGCGCTTGAGAGTGCTTTTGTCGTCCAGCCGGTGCCCACCCGGCATTTGCTGAATTTGCGGTGCTCAATAGTTACTTATCGAGTGCCCACCTCGATTTATCGCTAGTTTTAACGAGCCGGTGCCCACCCGGCATTGCCCCGTGTAATCACCGCCGCAGCCCAGGACAAAGAACCGCCGAGAGGGAGCTGCCGGGAGAGCCGCGCTGGGATTGGCCCAGCCGGCCGAGCCTCCCGCCGCGTCATCGGGGGAGGAGGAGGAAGCAGGAAGCAGCCTGCGTTGGCCGTCCCGAGGCTCCCGAGCGAAGGGAGATCCCCGGGGAAGGAGGACGATCCCGCCAGCGAGACCCGGTGAGTGGGGGCCGGGAGAGCAAGTGAAGGGAGGAGGGCGTCGGGGCACATTGCTGGTGCCCGCCCCTCCCCTGCAGTGCGCTGCCTGGCTGTCGAGCGGCCCCGCCTGATCAGAGGGCCGCTCCAACGAGGTTCTGAGGCCATTGTTCTGAGTCCCCCGAGCGGGACTCCATCGTTATCCAGGGCTCTGAGTGCCCAGCTGGTGAGAACCCTCATGGCCCGTAATTGTGTTTCGAGCCCAGAGAGGCTCAGGGTGCCATTTCTCTCTTATGAGCCTAGAGAGGCTCGAGGGCCATTCCCTTGTTCACGAGCCCACGAGGCTCCCAGCCCATCATTGTTTGCGAGCCCCGAGAGGCTCAAGGGGCATTAGTTATTGCAGAGCCCCGAGGCTCTGAGGTGCCAGTTGTTCTACAGAGCCTGAGAAGGCTCACAGCGCCCGCATTTGTTTTAGAGCCCCCGAGAAGCTCTTGGGCGCCATTCCTGTGTTCTTGAGCCCACGAGGCTCCAACGTTGGCCATCAGTGAATTACAACTGTCCAGCACTTAGTGGACAGTTGCTACGTTTAGGCTTGTGTTCTTGGCTGCCTGCGCAGCCTCCCTGACATTTGGACTCAGGGCATTTCAGCCCTTTCAAGGCCAGTTGGCCTGGGGGACAATTCTAGTGTTGTGCTACATGCACCCTGCGCAATTTATGATTTACTTACTTATGTGATTTCTGCGCAAATGTTCTACCTGCACCTCTGAATGTGTTTGATGCCTCATGTGCAATGTGTTTTATGTTTTATCCCCTTTGCTAAAAGTGACCTGCTTAGAGGATTGTTGATGTCCCATTACCTCTGCTAAAAGTGACCTGCTTAGGTAAATGATTTATGTTTTTATTCCCCTTTGCTAAAAGTGACCTGCTTAGAGGAATGTTGATGTTTTATTGCCTTTGCTAAATGTTACTTGCCTAGGTGATTATTTTAGGTTTCCTTCCCTTTGCTAAATGTGACTTGCTTAGGTGATAGGTTTTCCTTCCATAGGTCCTGATGATAACGTCCTAGTTCCCTGCGTGATTTCCCTACAGTGTTTAGGGTGGCATAGGAGGTATTTTCCCTTTACCAGTAGTTACTGGTTGTATGCTACATTTACTATTTCTGTGTTACAGTCATTATATGTTGATGTGCTAAGTGTTATACCTACAAGTATTATCTCTAAAAAGTGCATACCCCTAAGCATGGGCGTAAAATCCGCTCCGCTCGCGGATTTTTCGGATTTTCGGCAAATTCGCAATCCGCGAACTCTCGCGAATTTGTCGAAAATCCGTGAATCCGCTCGCGGCGGATTTTTTGCTTGGTTGCGGCGCGCGGCGTGGTGCACGGCGTTCACTTTCCGTCATTAAGCGTTTGCCGAGTTGTTTTTCTCTATCATATTTTTCTAGTACCGCGCCATTTTAGATCTTGCTGCGTGATCCCGCGGGAGTTTGGCGCCCGCGAATACGTAATCGCGGCTTGCCACCTTGCACAGCACACCTCGCGAGAGTTCGCAATTGCGAACACGTAGTTGCGGCGGAAAGGAACAATCTCGCACTCGTGAAATAGAGATTTTGCAATTCTGCACAAGAAAATCACCAGCAAACAGGATAAACCTTCAGAAAATTATGGTTTTTATCAGAATCACTCCTCAGGTTGACATTTGCATGGCCTTTTTTTTTGCAAGGAATCCATTTTTGGGGGGGGGGGGGAGGAAGGAAGTGCCCCACAGTCTCCAACTTCCTGTTCCTGTCCAGCAGGCTCCTCCCAGTGCTTTGTCCATCTCCTGGTCACTTTCATTTGGATCTGGAGCTGGAAGGATTACTTTTTGTGGGTGCTGCTGGATATTTGGATTTGAGGCCTTTTTGACTGTCTTTGGATCACTTTTGGATAAGAAATCAACTTTCACAAGTAAGTTTGTTTGGGGCATTACAGTTGCTGCAAGTACAATTTTGGAACTTTTTCAGAGCATTAAATAAATTATATTGTGGGTAGCCACAGTATCCAGTAGGACCAGGGTTGGTTAGGGGTGCATGATACAACTGTTTTGTTGAATTTAAACACCATTGAGGCCATGGATGGGCTGGGATTGTGCTGATTTTTGTCGTTTTTTTGGGCCAGCTGGTGTGGCCCTTTGCCCAGGGGTGGTGAGTGTTGCATGGGCCTAGTCTTTCTGTGGGGTGTCTTCTTGAATTTAAACATCATTGAGGCCATGGATGGGCTGGGATTGTGCTGATTTTATTGTTTTTTGTCGTTTTTTTGGGGCTGCTGGTGTGGCCTTTTGCCCAGGGGTGGTGGTGCATGGACTGAGTGTGCCTGTGGTGTGGTCTCACTCTCTTTAATGTAAACATCATGGATGGCATTGGATTGTGGTGATTTCTGGCTGGTTTTCTGTTTTTTGGGGGTGTACTGTTGATGTGGACTGGCCATGTGGGTGGTGGTGGTGGCCATCTTGAGTGCTGGCTGGTACAGGCAACATGTGCTTGGGGTGTAAGGGGCCATTTTGAAGAGAGGCAGTGTCTGAGGCCTGCACTTATTTTGCCTACTTTTCATCCATTATGCCCAGGGGTAGTGAGTGTTGCATGGGCCTAGTGTTTCTGAGGGGTGTCTTCTTGAATTTAAACACCATTGAGGCCATGGATGGGCTTGGGATTGTGCTGATTTTATTGTTTTTTGTCGTTTTTTTGGGGCTGCTGGTGGGGCCCTTTGCCCAGGGGTGGTGACTTGCATGGGCCTAGTCTTTCTGTGGGGTGTCCATTTTGAAGAGAGGCAGTGTCTGAGGCCTGCACTTATTTTGCCTACTTTTCATCCATTATGCCCAGGGGTAGTGAGTGTTGCATGGGCCTAGTGTTTCTGAGGGATGTCTTCTTGAATTTAAACACCATTGAGGCCATGGATGGGCTGGGATTGTGCTGATTTTATTGTTTTTTGTCATTTTTTTGGGGCTGCTGGTGGGGCCTTTTGCCCAGGGGTAGTGGTGCATGGACTGAGTGTGCATGTAGTGTGGTCTCACTCTCTTTAATGTAAACATCCTGGATGGCATTGGATTGTGGTGATTTTTGGCTGTTTTTCTGTTTTTTTGGGGTGTACTGTTGATGTGGACTGGCTTGGGGTGTAAGGGGCCATTTTGAAGAGAGGCAGTGTCTGAGGCCTGCACTTATTTTGCCTACTTTTCATCCATTATGCCCAGGGGTAGTGAGTGTTGCATGGGCCTAGTGTTTCTGAGGGGTATCTTCTTGAATTTAAACACCATTGAGGCCATGGATGGGCTGGGATTGTGCTGATTTTATTGTTTTTTGTCGTTTTTTTGGGGCTGCTGGTGGGGCCTTTTGCCCAGGGGTAGTGGTGCATGGACTGAGTGTGCATGTAGTGTGGTCTCACTCTCTTTAATGTAAACATCCTGGATGGCATTGGATTGTGGTGATTTTTGGCTGTTTTTCTGTTTTTTTGGGGTGTACTGTTGATGTGGACTGGCTTGGGGTGTAAGGGGCCATTTTGAAGAGAGGCAGTGTCTGAGGCCTGCACTTATTTTGCCTACTTTTCATCCATTATGCCCAGGGGTAGTGAGTGTTGCATGGGCCTAGTGTTTCTGAGGGGTGTCTTCTTGAATTTAAACACCATTGAGGCCATGGATGGGCTGGGATTGTGCTGATTTTATTGTTTTTTGTCATTTTTTTGGGGCTGCTGGTGGGGCCCTTTGCCCAGGGGTAGTGGTGCATGGACTGAGTGTGCATGTAGTGTGGTCTCACTCTCTTTAATGTAAACATCCTGGATGGCATTGGATTGTGGTGATTTTTGGCTGTTTTTCTGTTTTTTTGGGGTGTACTGTTGATGTGGACTGGCTTGGGGTGTAAGGGGCCATTTTGAAGAGAGGCAGTGTCTGAGGCCTGCACTTATTTTGCCTACTTTTCATCCATTATGCCCAGGGGTAGTGAGTGTTGCATACTTGCATGGCCCTAGTCTTTCTGTGGGGTGTCTTCAATGTAAACATCATGGATGGCATGGGATTGTGCTGATTTTTCTGTGTTTTGTCGATTTTTTGGGGTGTATAACTGAACTGATGTTCCTCTGTCTTCCATTGCTTTTAGGTGCACAAGACTCAAGAGAACCACCAGTGCCAGGAAGAAGTCCTGCAGCGGTGTGTGTGTGCAGCATAACGTCACGCGACGTCACGTCTGGACACAGACAACTCTGCAACTCGTGCAACTGCTGCCTGCTGTTCTGACCTGCTCTGAAGAAGATGGCCCCCAAAAAAGTTACCCGTAGCTCCTCTAGCAAGAAAGGTGCCAGTAAGGAGCAGAAGAAGCAAGTTACCAAGGAGACTGGTGTGCCGCCCGCCCCTTTTTTTGGGAGTAAAAAAAAAAGTATGCCTGCAGCAGCAGCGGGATCTGCTGGGGACCAAGCTGGCAGCAGCACCCCCACTCCATTGGGCTCAGTGCCACCACCACCACCACGCCAACTTAAGTCCAAGCCCTTGAGTGCTGCAGAGGCAGCCAATCTACTTGTTCAATCACCATCGACCAGTGATGTTGGCTCATCGCAAGAAAGCAGCAGCAATGTCCCTCAATCAACACAGGTTGTTGTAGCTCATCTGACGAGTGTTGAACAACCACAGCCGCAACAACAATCACATGTGCAAGTACAAGCCCAAGTACATGTGGAAGGAGAGGCAGCGCAAGGAGATGCGCAAGCAGAGGTGCATGGAGGGTCACAAGTGCCCACAATAGTTGTTCCTCCCGAAGTAGGGGCACATCAGGAAATCGACAATCAAGGCGAGGTATCATTTGAGGAAGCCACTCCTCCTGATGATCATTCATTGTCTTCCACACCCCTAGCAAGGAAGAGATCAAGGGTGGTGTCTACATCTTCTTCAAGCACACCTCCTTCTGATGATATGGATCAAACTTGGGAACCAGCACCACTGCCGTCTGACAGTGAGGCACACCATGATCTGACAAAGGAAGTTAAGCGTAAAAGGAAGCTCATCCAAAGTCTCAGAGTTATGGAGTGTGATGAGGCTCAACAAGAAGTGGCGGATACTGCTGCTGATGAAGACTCTGACAACGACGACCCAGTCATCATAAAGGTCACTGCAGCCCCAGCGGGCATGCAGCAAACAGACATTTTGACCCTAGCCCGAAGTGCTGCTGAGCGTGATGATGATGATGTTGTCGATGAGGAGGCAGTGGAAACACCACAATCATTGGAGTTAAGTAGTACACCAACTCGTCCCGCTTCCATATTTCTTTCTGGCAAGAAGGGACCTCCATCCACCTCGACCTTAATTAGTGGCGGTGAAAGTGCACAACGTACAAAAGTTGGGCAATCCAGATCCTCCACTTCAACTGGCATTAGCTTCATGACCACCACCACCAGTATCGCCGCCTCCTCCAGGCCCCACAGACACTTCAAGTCCCCAGTTTGGGACTTCTTTACTGTTTGTCAAAAAAATCCAAAGTTTGCCATTTGTACCCTTTGTAAGCTTGCAGTTAGTCGTGGTAAGTCAGGTACCAACTATGGTACCGGAGGCCAGAGAGGTCATCTTAGGAGACAGCACACTGTCCAATGGTTTGCGCACCTAGATGCGATCAAGGAAGCCCGAATTCAAGAAAACGTTGATGTTGCATCTGATGATGACGAGGAGGAAGAAGACGTGTCAAACACTTCCCTTACACCCAGTACCCCTGTCAGCAGCACACCCAATGTGAGGCACACTAAGAGTGTTGGAGCGAGTGAGACACCAAGGCACAAAAGTTCACCAGCGAGCAAAATTGGGTCAACGAAGTCATTATCAGCCCGTAAATGCTTGGTCCAGGGCAACATTAGAACCATGTTTTCTTCAGACGTTCCACATGAACGCAACCACCCACTGACGCGTCTGTATAACACTAAGCTGGCTAAAATGCTAGCTGTGGACCTTCTCCCTTTTTCTTTTGTAGAAGCGGTAGGTTTTCTAGAATTAGTGGCAACGCTCTGCCCTAAATGGAAGGTTCCTAGCCGGTTCTATTTTGCCAGAGTTGCGGTTCCAGCACTACATGAAGATGTGCTGGAGGCGATTGGGGCAGCTTTGCAGAAGAGTGCTGTTCACACAATACATCTGACAACAGACATGTGGACCAGTGGCGCAGGCGCTGATTACATGTGCATCACTAAACACTGGGTCTCTTTTTCAGGTGTTAAAGCAAAGCTAAACGCAGGTGTTGACCCGGACCAAGTTTTCAAAGCTGCTCGGAAACATGCAACACTAGCCATGTTTGGCTTGGAGAAAAGTCACACATCCGAAAACATTTTGGACGAGTTTAACAAAAAGGTCTCGAAAATGCTATCCCCAAAAAAACGCCAGATTGGTTATATTTCCACAGATAATGGCGCCAATGTAGTTAAGGCCATGTCGCTGGGTGGCTATTTCAGAGTGCCGTGTTTGGCGCACTGTATCAACCTGGTAGTTCAAAAATTCTTGAGTGATAGAGACAGTGCAGCGTTCGCGGTAATGGCCACCTGCCGCAAAATGTGCAACCATTTCAGCCATTCTTTTAAGGCCCGGAAGCATCTGAGGAGGCTGCTACTTGAACGTCGAATGCCAGTGAAAGCACTCATCCAGGAGGTGGCAACACGTTGGAACTCAACCTTCTACATGCTTGAGCGTCTGTATGAGCAGTATACGGTACTCGATCACTATTTCTTAACAGAGGGTACATCTCAGAAGGAGGACCTGCGGATGGCTGCGGGGCAATGGGACATAGTTAAAAGCCTGACAGACATGCTTCGTCCTTTTGAGTTCTTCACGCGTGCAGTCAGCCAGGAGGACTGTAATTTGGGAAAAGCTATCCCATTGTTGTGCATGCTGGAGCACCAACTGATGGCGGTGTCTTCTGAGTTTGAAAAAGATGTTAAAAAAAAGACCCTTTTATTTTGTCTGAGAAATTATTAGAGCGCCTACGTGGTGATGAACGTCTTCAAAAGATCAAGTCAGAACAGCATTACATTTGTGCTACTATTCTGGATCCACGCTACAAAAAGGCGCTGGCAGGCGAAGCATTCTTTCCTTTTACTGATGAAGATGTTCAAAAGTACAAACATTGGCTAGCCTGGTCAGCCAAGAGGTTTGAAAAAGAACGGCAGGTTATTGAAGGAGAAGGCAGTACATCAGCATCAGCATCAGCAGGCCATCCCCAGTCACAAGAATCCACTTCTGCACCTGTGGCTGGGGCACAAGTGACCTCTCAGCCGTTAACGACACCGGCAACTGGATCATCTGCACCACACACAACAGTAACAGTGGCTGCTGTAGAGGATTGGCTAAGTTTGCTTGGGTATGGTTCTCGAAAAAAAGTCACAGGCACAGCAAAAAGTAAGCAAAGTGGAGGAACCGCTGATGACCTTGAGTCGATGGTGCAGGACTATCTGAATGACTCAACAGAGGTCTTTCTTAATGATGAGCCATTGCAGTATTGGCATGGCAAAAAACAATTGTGGCCACAGCTCTCCAACCTGGCTATAAACTACTTGTCTTGCCCACTCGCAAGTGTGTCTTCTGAACGTGTTTTCAGTGCTGCTGGTGGCATTGTAACTCCCAAACGGAGCCGCCTCTCGCCCAAAAATGTGGAGAGGCTAACAATGATCAAGATGAATCAGCACCTCATACCACCAGATTACAAAGTACGAGAAAGCACGCCGCATGAAGACGAGGAGGACAGCAACGTAGATGATGGAATTTGTTCTCTGTTCGGTGACGCTGACCTCATCCTGCCTGAATTCGCAGAGTATGATGACGAACTCTTATTCTTATTCCCTGACACCGAGCCCTGAAAATGAGACAATGAATCAATAACTTTCTTTTTCGTCCTTATTCACTTTTATTCCTGTGTGTCTGTCTTTCTTTGTTTTGCACAGTTAATTTAATTCAAACTTTAATCACCTAACCACAAAAACAAGCCCATCAGCAGAACTGTCTTCACTTGTTTGCTTATTGATTTGAAGGTGCCGCAGTCTACATTCCTCAGGTTCACAAGTTCAGAAGAACATGCTCCTCTATCCTCCTCCTCCACACTGCGATTTCCCTCAAAGCAGAGTGCTGGATTACGCCCAATGAAGAAAGACTCAGCACTTGTGGGGGTGTTCTACTTCTTTGCGGGTGAGTTGACGGCTTTGGGCCCATTGCTGTCAAGCTCTAATAATGGATAAAAGTGTTTTGGACCAAATATGAGGTGGAAATTTCTTGCCGTTTTTGCTGACTTGCTTGCCTTTGAGGTGCTCTTTGGCGGGGTTCCGGGTGTTTGTGGGTGAGTTTTGGGGACTGGGAGCACTGCTGCGACAGTCTCATCTTGATTGCATTTGCTTTTCAGGAAATCCGTGGTGGGAAACAGGAGTTATGATGATTGGTGACCTAGCTACACAGCGCGTTTGGACGGAAGGCCGAGAGATATTGTAAGTATGAGATTTAGCTTTTTTGATGTTTGGGGGTGTTGTCGCGTGCTTTTTTGCGGGTGGGTTGGCGGGTCTTGGCTGGGGCATTCCTGGGAAGGTCTAATACCGGATAGAAGTTTTTTGGACAAAAACCTTAAGGAAAAGCGTTTTTTTGCTATTTCTTCTGACATCTTGCTCAATGTAGCGTTTTGGGGGGCTTCCTGCTGTTCGTGGGTGGGTTGCGGCCGGGGTCTCTGTCGAAGCACTGCTGCGACAGTCTAATCTTGATTGCATTTGCTTTTCAGGAAATCCGTGGTGGAAAACAGGAGTTATGATGATGACCTAGCTGCACAGCGCGTTTGGACCGAAGGCCGAGAGATATAGTAAGTATGAGATTTATCTTTTTCGCTGTTTGGGGGGGTTGTCGCGTGCTTTTTTGCGGGTGGGTTGGCGGGTCTTGGCTGGGGCATTCCTGGGAAGGTCTAATACCGGATAGAAGTGTTTTGGACAAAATCCTTAAGGAAAAGCGTTTTTCTTGCTATTTCTTCTGACATCTTGCTCAATGTAGCGTTTTGGGGGGCTTCCTGCTGTTCGTGGGTGGGTTGCGGCCGTGGTCTCTGTCGAAGCACTGCTGCGACAGTCTAATCTTGATTGCATTTGCTTTTCAGGAAATCCGTGGTGGAAAACAGGAGTTATGATGATGACCTAGCTGCACAGCGCGTTTGGACCGAAGGCCGAGAGATATAGTAAGTATGAGATTTATCTTTTTCGCTGTTTGGGGGTGTTGTTGCTTGCTTTTTTGCGGGTGGGTTGGCGGGTCTTGGCTGGGGCATTCCTGGGAAGGTCTAATAACGGATAGAAGTGTTTTGGACAAAATCCATAAGGAAAGGAAACACCTTTTGGCACTTTTTGTAAGTTAGGGTTCGTTAGGGTTAGCCCTAGCAGCAGGATTGCATGTGTTTCGGGGTGTTCTATTGCAACGCAGTTCTGGGGTTTTAGAGCACTGTTGGAGCGATGCTGGCTATGGATACTTTTGCTTGCTTGCAAGTGGTTTGAATACAATCCACGGTCGGTAAGGGTGTATTTGGGCCTACTGTTACTTTCAAAGTACGTTTTGTCACCATTTTTCTGCTAGGCATCGTTTTTGGAGATCTGATTGGGGGTCTTCTACATTTTTGCGACTGGCTTTAGTAAGGGTCTTGGTGGGAGCATTGCTGGGAAGGTCAAATTGTGTTCTAAAACACAGTTTACAGTACACCTACCTTGAGGGGAAAGATCCGCTATAATATTTTGGCCATACTTATTTATCCTTAAAAAGGTGACTCAGACAGAGCACGCAATTTCAAAAATATTGTACTGTCTATTAGGGAAATCAAAGTGTGACTTTTTGCACCACACAGCGTACATACCTTTTATTTATTTATCAGTGGTATTGTAATAGCACTTCCTGTTTTCCGTTCAATAATTACAGGCCGGGTTTCAGTCAACATCCGCCAGGCAGGCAGTGGCAGGGTGTCTTCTGTCAGTGGTCACCAACATTGATGGACGAAGCGTCAGCTGGAATGGAGGAGTGCCGCTAATAAGAGGAATTGTTTGCTGCATGCAACTTACTTACCAAATTCAACAGGACAACTCCAACAACATACAGAATACAGATACAGTATCCATTGTTTTCTTCTATGAGTGTGACTGCATGTGCTTAGCTTTAGTTTGTACCAAAAGATTTCTTTATCTTCAATTATTGTTTGTCCAGGCTGTGCATTTTTTTTCTTCTCTCCACAAAACCTACCCAAAAAGAAACCCCCATTCCCATCCATTTTCCAAACCCTAACCCTCTTCCCCCGGGCTGTGTTGTTTTGCTTGATGTCTGACTAAAATGACATCAATAATTCCACACACTTGCTGGGGAGGATAAGGTCATAGCAACAGGCTGGCGAAGGAATACGAGGATATCTTCTAGACTTACTCAGCTTCAGTACTATTTCTTCTAGTAGTAGGAGCCAATGTCAAATAAATTCAACGCAAGTACTAGTTATACTTGCAAGCAAATACTTTACCATTTGTTAGGCTACATTATGGCACTGTTCTAGTGTACCGTCACCTGCTATATTCTCGATCGTACCGTAACTGTTGTAATGCTACAGTAAGGACAAACCAGGAAACGTTTTCTTTTTTTCCATAGGCATGCAACTGCCACTGTGTCACACCACTAGTACCACCGCAATGAGGAAATTTCACCCGCCCAGGATTGCCAACGTTAATCCCCATTTCACGTGGAGCCAGCCCTGGGCCTAGCCCTAATTTCTAACACAAATTACAGGTAAGATAAGCGTACCCCCATTACACTCTCGGTGGCTTTCTTCTTTATACGAAGTATCTAAAATGGACCTTAAAAGAACAACTAGTAAAAGACACTTGGCTTTTTGGAATCTTTTAATCAACTGGAGATAAACCCGGGTTTTTTTTTTTTTTTTTTTTTTTTTCTTTTTTCCCCGGGTCCAATGATTATGCCTCTTACACTCATGGACCAGGGTCAGTCAAGTCGTCTTAAGGTCCTACAGGTTGAAAGATACCTAGATTGAGTAAAAAACACCCATAATTCTTCCCATGGGACATCTCTACTACCAATATATCAAATCACGCCTATAAGTCGTGCAAGGTGGTTGGTATGATCTCCATTGAAGAAAAGGCAAATGAGGACACAAAAAAAAAAAAAAAGAAAAAAAAAAAAAAGAAAAAAAAAAAAAAAAAGATAAGCGTTTGGTGGGAGGTAGTATAATGGAGTATTAGGACTAGACGAGAGATTGACGGTAGTACTACTAAAGTCCTACGACTGTTCAGGAAAACAAACTTACTGTTACACCCCCGTCCCCCACCCACCAGACTGAAAAGCAGTAAAAAACAGGTATGGTCAGATAAAGTTCAAAAAAGTATATTTATGTAGCCCTAACAAAATAATCTCCCTCAAGACCCTCCCTAACCCCAACGATTGTCTTTGAAAAGTCCCAAAAAGAACCCAACTCCCAAATCCCACCCCCAAAAAGGGCAAGGGACACTCCACTACTGGAGGGTGCTGGTGAATTTTGCGGCCAGGGCATCATACTCCTTGCGGAGGGTGGCAAGGTCGAAGCGGAGGCCCTCCACCAAGTTCTTGTACGTAAGGACCTCCTGCTCCAGGTAGGACATTCGGACTCCTAGGCGGCGCTGGCGTGCCTTGCAGCTCCTGTGGGGGGCAGCTGGTCTTTCTGCTGCTTGGCGGTGGCGGTTGGCTTTCTTAGCCCGGCTCCGTACCGCTGGAGCACTGCGCATGCTGGCGGCCCGTGGGGTCACGGAGGAGGATGCAGCTGTCCCAGTCGAGGATGTTGTGGTGGTTGCACCGGTCGACTGCGTGTCCTCCTCCTCCTCCAGGGCCACCAGCCGCCGATATTCGGCGACAGTGGCATCCAGCCTCCGTTGCCGGGCCATTCGAGCCTGCTCCCTCCGTGATGTTGATTTGGAAGGAGCAACTATATGAAGAAAGAAAGACATAGTCTGTAACCAATGCTCCTTAGCATTAATAACACAAAGTGAATGAGCCGAAAGTTGGGTCACAGTACAAGTAGCAAATTGAAAGCACAGTACATAACTATTGAGGACAGTATCTATGTAACCTCCCACTTCTGCATCCTTGCTCTAACATTAGTGGTAGTTTAATGAACAGATTCTACGACCACTATGGACTTCCATTACAGTCGACTATGACAGTACCCCAGTCTTATTCTTCTTCTTCTCTCTTGTTTAGGAAAATTGGTACGTTATCTTATGCAAGCCGGCAGAATGGCAGCACAGTGAACTTGCACCCGAGAAAAACAGTTGCACACCATGATGAGTGAGACACACTGGCGTTACTGTACCGGTCCAGTACATGCAGGTGGTGAAGCTATTACTTTTCTATTACGGGTGGCACTGAGAATACTCTGTTACAAGGGCTACTGCTTAATTAATTTACCTTTCACCCTACAGTGCAAATGAGTACTAGAAAAGGAAAATGAAGAAGCTAAATAATTTGATTATCTATCACTTCACATGGGACATATTTGATGACATATGGGATGACTTTAGGTGCTTTGCTTAATATTGAGTGAACAGTGATACACCCACACATGAATGACGTACTACAACTAAACTAAAGTTATTAAGAGAGGTACGGAGTGTCCACCGTAATAACCGGATATATGCTGTGCTTGCAGTTGCAATACAAAGTACTGCTACTATTCATGGTAGTATTGGACACATTTACAATTTCTTTTCCTTGCCTTCCCTACACTGGAACGGACGTGCGGGTGCGGTGGTACATGCTCTTCAAGGTAACACTTAGTTCATCCAGCGACCATCTACTCTCTCTAGATACACATGTGCTATCTAAGAGTCAGAGAATACCATGCTCCAGGCATCCATTCATTCAAAGTATACGCACACATACAGTTTCTGTTTCACCCACCCAGGCTGCTGTCCTTCCACCCATCCTTGCTTCATCATTGACCCAGCCATGCACCATACCATATTCTTTCCTTCCCAGCCACCTCGGGGGCCAAGCAAACACATATCATTCTTCGTTGCCAGCCATCATAAAATTTCGCGGCCCACTTACTTACACCCTTCTTTCGCTTTTCGTTCATCCCATCCATCACGTTCATCTAAGATCTTATTGGGATTCTTCTCACCAAAAACTTCACAGCTAAGTCGGAGTACATTTCGAGGAGGCTACTACCTGGTTGATTTGTAATACACCTGTGCAGAAAGCACACTATGCAGTCTTCAATCTCAATAAGTAAGGAATATATAGCTTACCTGTTCCCGCCACCACCGTGGGAACCCCCACAGGACCGTCCGCCGGCTCTTGCACCGCTTCCTCCCCAGAGTCCTCCGAGTCCTCGCCCAACACCGCCACCTCCGCGCTGGCCCCGCCACCAGATGTTCCACCTACAAAGTACATTTAAGAATGTTAGAATACACCACTCACTACTATATAATATTTGGTCTAGGAGTAATAAAGAAATGTTAAAAAAACAGAATACAATGTAATAATTTGTGACTGTCTACTCTAAAGTAAAAATGTCCGTTTTTCCAGGGAAGGCTGTTGTCTTGCTGCACTTTTATGCACAACTGATGAATGCTTGCTTTTTATTTTTAACACGCACCACTTTTTCTCCTAACAGACAGAAGCTTGACTTCTAAGAACACGAGTCCAGGATCAAGTTCAAACCAGGTGAGAGCTCGGCTCGACCACAAGAAATGTGTCCAATTAATCGTCAGCACTAAGCACTTTTCCGTTTTCAGTTAAATAGTTTTATGACAAAGTTGATTTTAATAAATGTGTTTACCTTTAATAAAGCTATTAAACTTAAATAGACTCTGTGGTTTTTGGTCCTCCAGACTAGAGTGGATGAGCTAAAGGTTTTGGAATTTTTGCAAGCATGAGTGCCTCTGACACTTCTTGACTCCGTACTCTTGTCCTGCGTAGGATAATCTAAAGATCATTGGGGATCAATCATCGGTGACTTCGGGAGCTAAATGACTCTGCCACACTATCTAGTCAGTAAGGAGACAGTGCATAGAGCTATTGCTGAATAGAATGGGAGTACAATGGAATTGCCAAATGTCCAATCTTAGTTAGCTACACAGACAGACTAATAAGAATAATCTAGTAATACCACATGGAGTCATATTCGAGGCAGGATAAGAATTTATATCCAGTCTACAAGAAGATCAAAGACGATTTAGAAAAAATCGAATGAGGAACGCTAGGAAAAAATAGGTACTCTTTATTAAAATTTAAACTTACTGGGGCCAGCAAAGGAGCCCTCGCCTGCCCGATCCTGGCCTGCATCCTCCTGAACAGCACCCTCCTCCTGTGTCCTCTTGCCCTTGGGGGGAGCTGATGTACAACATGAAAGAAAGAAAGACCAGAAAACATGGATGAGATTTGTCAACCAAATCAAACATTTCAAAAGAACAATAACAAAATATTTTGGAGAAATAGCAAATAGATAGACAACTATTCCACAGGATCTATCTCATGTGGTATACTACGTTATTCGTATTGCCTGATTTGCGGACCGTTGACTTAGAAAGTTCCTATGTAACTCAATAAACAGACTACTAAAGAGGTTTGCCTAGGCCTGGCAGGCAGCAGTCCGCAGCACGCGAAGTGACAGACAAAGTCCATCCTGCTTGCAGATCAGTGAATACTCAAACTATCAATCCACCGACCACCGCCACTATTTCTTCTTATAGCCATGTGTCTAAAGGAAGGACTGGACTTCAGTCTGTTGGGGCTGATTTAGAAGTCCCTTGCGGCTCATTTTCCTCCATTGTTGCATGACTTTTGTGACGCAGCGGCAGAACAAAAGACTCGCCATGGTGTTGGTGCGGCGTATATATGCATCACGTTGTAAAGCCCTGCGCCATCAGGGGGCGTTCCGGCGCAAAGGAGGGCGTACCTGCGCAGGAACGAATCCTAAAAGTGGCTGAGGGAAATCTACAAGATGTCAATCAGTCACTTTTAGGACAATGATGCATGACTCAAACCCTGCGCGCTTGAAGCCGACTTACGGCTTGATGCAGCATTGGGGAGATAGGGTACCCCAGAGCATTGCTGGAGCTGCGCCATCGTTGGCACGCAACTCCAGCAATGCGCCGCCTTTACGGCACAGATGCGTAAGGCTTCTGTGACATTTTGGGCCAATGGGTGGTGGTGGCATGGCACACAATTACTGCCGCACCCCTGCTACTTTGCAGGGATGCGCCGGTAATTGAAAATATGACCCTTAGTGTCTAGCATTACGCAGTTCTTATCTTTACACTACACTCATACATAATTTCTCAGGCCAATGAAATGAACACAAAATACAAAACAAATAAGCATAGTAGCAAGCAAGGCTACTGAGAAGGAGAGCAGTGCACCTGAAATGCATAGAAGATTTTGAAATATAATTTACCTACAATGTAATCGGCAGCATTATTGCTCTTGGTAAAGAACAAAGATTTGCAAATGACAGAGCCGGATAAAACAGAGTAGTGATGAATAGCTACTACTACTCACCAAGCCCGGGGACCTCTACGCCGAGCGCGTCCAGCAAGTCCCGTTCCCGGTCCATGACATCTGTCCAGCGGTGGGTGGCCTGGTTATATGTGCGCCGGACCCCAGAGAGCTTAAACATGGCCCGGCACACCTTCTCCCACCGCTTCCGGCGCTCCCGGATGCCATAGCCGGTTGCGATCTTGCCGCCTCCCAGGATCGTCTTGGGGAGGCGGCGCTGGACGTGGAAGATGAGTGCGGCCACCTCCTCCGCGCTAAAGATCTCCCGTGGCACCACTTGCTCCCCCCTCAAACGCCCGCACGGGAGCCGGGTGCGGGACCCTTCCCCTTCTCAGGGTGCTTCCCGGCTCCCTTTACCATGGTCTGGGCAGAAATAAAGTTAAATGATAAAGAAGAAATAGAATAGTGAAGAAGAAAAGAAAAGAGTTTAAAAAAGTAGTTTAAAAGTAACTAAAAGCAGCAGAAAACACAAAAATATAGAGCTAGAAAAATAGAGGGATAGATTAATAAGTAAAATAGATCAAATAAACTTCAAACAAGCAAAGGATGGCAGAGATTCAGAGAGGATACAGAAAGCATGCCCAGAACCATAGCAATGAATGAGAAACAAGATGGCCGCGCCCGTTCACGACCGCGTGGGTAAGTTCGCGCGAGATTTTCCTCGCGAGCGCGCGCGAAATTGTACTAGCGAGCAGCACAGTTTGCGAGATTACACATAGCGGCCGGAAACGGAATTACGTCACGCAAACAAGATGGCCGCGCCCGTGTATGACCGCTAGGGTAACTTGGCAAACGTATAGCTACAAGCGCCTCGCGAACACGCACAAAATCACGCGAACATACACGTCGCAAAGAAAAACTTAGTGTATTCGCAAGCATTCGCTGCTTCCGAAATCGATCTCGCACGGATTCGCGCCCCAAAAAACGCGCGAAATTGCAGAAAAAATGATTTTTGCTAAACTGAAAGCAATGAGCAGGTGCAAAAGTTCAAACTTAACATTAGTAACATTCACTCTAGTGCTTACTGAGGGGCCCCTCCAGAGTTTGCAACTATTCTATGACCCTGCTATGACCCAAACAGCAGGCTCATAGCATAGCTACAAGTAGACCATAAAGGTCCTGTGAAAAAAAACATTGCACTGCAACAGAAAGCAAATTACAGATAAGGAAGGAAGCAGGTGCCAGCCAGACTGGAACTTTCAAAATAACTGACACATTAATCAACCCCAAATTAATTCATGGCAGTTGAAGTAGGGGAGGTGTGCTTGCTTTTTTCAACCCCCATAAACTACAGTGATAAACAAACCTAATGGGTGGCAGTGAGGATGTACCAGAGGGTGGCATGGGTGTCCCAGAGGGTGGCAGTGGTGAAAGAGAGGGTGCTGTGAACCTGTGATGATAAACCAGATGTAGAAACAACATAGTCGCGGCCGTTGCGAGCCGAAAAGTAAGTTCGCAATTGTGAAATTGTCCCAAAATCCGCGCGAACGCTCGCCAACACAAAAAACGGGAAAATCCACAAATCCGCGAGAGTTCGCGTATTCTCGCAGATTGCGAATCCGTAAATACGCAAATTCGCGTACGCGAGATCCGCTAGAACCGCCCATGCTTACATACCCCTGACAGTGGTCCAGGTGGCCCTGTCCTGTACATAATCCCTTGTAAATCTTGCCCGTGCCTGTTGGCACATTGTAAAGTGTGTGTGTTGTCTAATGTGTTTTTATTATAATAATACAAAGGCTATTTTTGATATAACCTTGTGTGGAGTTTCCTTTGTGGTGGGCCTAGGGTGTTGTCGCTGGGGTGCGCGCGCAAACGCTTTACACATCGCCTCCGAGATTAGCCTTGCTGCTCGCGTCACGTTACCTAGAGGGTGAGCAGGGGTTGTCTTGGTGTGTGACTCCCTTGCCCTGACTTGGAAGTGGTGGTCTCTGACTGACGTTGGCGCAAGCCTTGGCCAGCCAGAGATCCCGTTTCTAACACAAAGTGATACCATGCATGAAACAGAGAATCCCATGAAGACTAGCTTGAAAAACTAGTTGTATTGACACATTTTAAAATATCAGGAATGATGGGCACACCGGTTTCTAAACACAGGAAAATAAAGGACTCTTGCACATTCCTACCTACCGGAATGTTTTTGTACATTTCAAAATAATAATTCCTTTTTTGTCCCGTTAAAACAAACTTAGTTGGGATAGCATTTCCCTTAGATATCTTTAGTGCTAAAATCGACAAGTAAAAATGTTGAAAAGGTTTGAAAACATATCTACATTGTGTTTTCAAGTTTCTAATCCCAGTGTTGTGATGTGCTACCAGGATGCATTCGAAGTGAGCACAGGGCACATTCCAGCTTTATCAGATTCTGTCTCCTTCCAATGCGATTGTAAATTTCTTTTGAAGGGGGCTGCTGCTATTTTACAGCATACCATATTGTGTTCCTGGACTCAGTTTCACCAATGGTTCTTTAGTAAGGAAGAAAAACAAATGTTATTGCGTTTCATTTGCACCACACTTAAGACACTTTTGTTCAAACATATAGAGGGGTGTACTTTGGGTTTAATATCCAATATTTTATACTGTTAACCCTATTTCTTTCTTTCTTTCTTTTTGTCTTTCTTACTTGTCTTTTTGCTGGCCTTCTCTTTTTTCTTTCCTTTCTTTCTTTATTGCCTTCTTTCCATTTTTTCCTTTTGTCTTTCCTTCTTTCCTACTTTCTTTTCTACTTCCCTTAATTTCTTTTTTGCTTTCCTTTTTCTTACCTTCTTTTCCTTTGACATTCCTTCTTTCTTTCCTTTCCTTCTTTCTTTCGTTTCTCCTTGCTTTCTTTTTGCCTTCTTACCCTTTTCTTGCCTTCTTTCTTTCCTTTCTTCCTTTGTTCTTTCCTTTTGCCTTCTTTTCTTCTTTCTTGCCTACTTTCATTTTTTTGTTTCTTTCTTCCTTCTTCTTTATTCTTCCTTTTTTCCTTGTTTCATTTGTTCCTTCCCATTTTGTCTCCCTCCCCTCTTTTCTTTTTGCATTTCTTCCTTTTTGCCTTCCTTCCTTTTTTGCCTTTCTTCCTCCCTTTTTTATGTGCCTTTCTTTCTTCTTTGAAAGGAATAGAAACGGGACTGCATATATTGCATTAGCACACTGTTATTTAATCACAGTGTGTTTCAGAATACAGTACGTAATAAATACATTGTTTTATCAATATGGCCGAATATGACACCCTTGTGCTGGATAGTTAGTTGTTTCACCCTTTGAATGAGTATGAACATGAGGTATGTACCTGACTTACCATTTTATCAAGATCCAATCAACAATTGTTATTCTCATAATATTGGGACACACGCTCCCATTGGAAAATCAAGCCTATTCTAGCTATAATCATAATAATTTTACAATAGTAGGCCAACCTCGATATCTCCACCCACGTCATAACGCCGTTACCCTCATGTTTGAGAGGTACGTGTTTTATAATAAGTGTGTTACCCAGCGAGGCTGAAGGAATATGAGCACTTAATGCTTCTTTACCAGACTTGCCTCATTAATAACCAAATCCAAGCAGCAATTGCTACCCGTATAATATTGGAGCTCACCCTTCTACTGTTAAATCATAGCTGACCTAGGCATAATCTTAATAAGTCGATCACTACATGAATTCAATTGATATCTTCACTCTTGTCAAAACGCTTTCACCCTTATGTCAGAGAGGTGCGCGTTGTTTGTAATTTGTAGTAGGTGTGTCTTCGATTATGTTTCTTGCAATTATATATCAGGTTGACTATTGTTGTTGTGAAAATGTATTTTTTGAACAATTCCAAACGCATACACCCTCGTGCCAGAGAGATGCGCGTTATATGCTCTTTACAATGTACCGAGAACCACCCAGTCTTTCCACCATGGTTCCTCACGTATTATGCGCCTGACAAAGTGCACGCGCACATCGTGCGTCCTCTTAAAACGCTTTAGCCCGCATCCCCCTGTGACTGCTGATTTCACGGCGAACACGAGACCGGGTGTATTCGTTAGCGGCCCTTGCGAAAGGTATTTGGCATTTGGAGCGTTTCTCTTACTTAGGGGTCTGCCTGGCTGTTTTTGAGTTTTATGACTGTAGTTTGGTGAAAGATTCCATAGTGCCAATATCGGCCCACTCACCAGCCCTCTCGCAGCAACATGCATGTCGCGTAAATAAGCAGACAAGACAACTTTTTTGTTGGAGAAAAATTGCTGCAGGTTTATTATCATACACAAATGCCAACAAGGTGGGTTATCTTACAGACGATCCAAAGGCAAGCCGCCCCTCGCGGCCTACCACCTGATGGGCCAATTTGCATCGTGGCCTTAGCCAATCGGTGCTTAGCGGTTGTGGTGAGGAGATAGTCCCTCCCACTTCCGGTGAGCCATTGGTCCACCCACTTGCTCACGCCCCCCCCCCTACGAGGGGCGGAGCATTCAAGCGACCCCCGGTTGTACAGGTTTCCAACCGCCCGTAGGATAGCGGGGCGCCGTCGCACCCCAGGGTCCACCGCACAGACTGGGGATATTAGGCCACAGCATCCTTTGTGCTCCTGAAGAGGGTACTCCCGGGTACCTTTCCACCTCTGGATCGCCCTGAAACTCCGCCTGCAACACAAATGAGAAAAGATTAGAAGACATTTCCCCCCCACCCTGAAAGCGCCGGGTATGCGGTAGGGAGGAAAAAGGCGTCAGGGTGAGGGGACAGCGGACAAAGAGGCCGCTAAGTGGGTGGGGGAGGAATATGTACTCTCCCCCGCCTCCACCAGGCCGGAAATGACGATCGGGACCCTTACAGGGTCTCAGAGCACTGGGCTGCCCCGTGTGCCATCTTGTGGCACTATGGGGGCTGCCCTCTTACTAGTGTCCCCTGCGGGGACGTGTTGGTCGGCCTGCAATCTTCTTGCCCCCCTTTTCCCTGCAGATTCTGCCGACCATTTTAGCGGCTCTTCCTATCCTAATTATTGAATAAGCGATCAAGTCGCACTGTTCAAGTGAGTAATGGTGGTTACTGCGAACACAGTAATTTACCCTAACACTGCCAGCCAGAAACTAATGTAGCTTCCTCCGCTTTTGTTTATTTATTTCTTTTAGTACTTTTGCTCACCTTCATGGCGGCCACAACCACACATTGACTCAGTTATTTGTGATCACAATTTCGTCTTGAGCTTAGTGAGTATTTATAAATAAGACAACTGTGCGTTTTTAATATTCGCCTCATAATTTATTTAAGCACTACATTATCCCGCTTTGTTTTTTAGATTTATTTGCGTCCTATCAGGACTGGAGCCGGATGGCTCAACCTTTGATGCCCTCCCCATGGTAATTGCCTTTGGACGTCATTCATGCCATTACTCTACTAGATTGTCCTTTCAGGGATTACTCATTGCTCTTTATTCTTCACAGAGTAACTCGCCCCTCCACAACCCCCACGTCCTGATGAAGACCCCGCTTTAAGCTCCTATGGTTACCTACCTATTTACCTGGGGTCAAAACGTCGACAGACCTAAACCCCCTATCAGCTTGCGCAACCAACATACAAGATATTCATACAAGCGCATTTAGCATGTTGCCTAACTAAAGGAGATATGAACACTGATTGTCTCTCTCTGTAGTTGGCTCTATGGTAAAACCAGGGTTTAGTAAATGTATTTATGCATATTTTTTGAAGTTGTGAATCAGCATTTTATACTGTATTAAAAGCTTGCACTGTTGTTCCTACCCCACTTATCACCCCTTCTCACCTTTCACTTCTTGGTGCACCAATGTACTATGAAGATGATAAAACAATGTATTTATTACGTACTGTATTTTGAAACACACTGTGATTAAATGACAGTGTGCTAATGGAATATATGCAGTCCTGTTTCTATTCCTTTCATATATTTTTATATTCTTATATTTTTTGTTTAAATTGTATATTACGTACTGGGTCCACTCTCTCTATGTACCGTAATGCACCCAGGTCCCAGTGACTATATTGGATATAGCCCCTCTTTTGTACCATATTCCTTTCTTCTTTGTTCACCTTCCTTGCTTTTTCGATCCTTCCAACCTTTCCCTTTTTTTTGCTTTCTTTCTGAAAAGTGAAGTTAGCAGCCAATGCCAGACCTATGGCTTTTTTTAGGTCGATGTTAGCCAAGACCCTCTGATTTCATTTCAAGTGCATACAACACAATTAATTATAGAGGTCTGCAGCCAGACTTTGTCCATTTGTCTGTTATTGTGTCATACACATTTTTCTTCCTCCCACTCCAGCATGAATCAAGGGGCAATGTTAGCCCACTTCAGCCATTGACCGACCTTACTTTGAGTTGCAGCATGCTGTCCATTCACAAAGAGCAAATCCACACACAAAATAGTTCCCTTCAGTGTGCCGTGTACTATGGTAATGTGTATTTTTTGAGACCAGAAAAACACTTCTGCCTTTAGGTAATGTTTTCCTTTAGATGTAATGAGCGCCTAGCGGCATATAGAACAATAAAGTTTTGCAAAAACCATGACAAAACAAAAAAAAGAATTGCCAAAAGGCTAGCAGCCAATGCAAGGCCTGTTGGCTTTGCCAGTGCTTGTTATAACATAGTATCTTTCCCTGGCAGATACAGCCACAGTGTATTAAATTTACCTGCAACCCTGACACGTTTCCCAGGTCTATGCATTACTGGCTGCTCAAGTCCATGTTTTTTTCTCTGCATTCTGTGAGTTATATGATTGTTTATCCTGTTATAATGCCAGCACTACGTGTCTCGGAATGTAAAGTAAAAGGCTGGACAAGACCACTCATGCATGGATTTGGGAAACTGGGCTGCTATGTACCTGTGTAGCTTTGCCCTTAAAAACAAGGAGGCTAGTTAGCAAAGAACAACTGTAGCCAGGGCAGAGGCGAGACCTAATCTTCCAGGCAGCGAGCTGAGTTAAATAAAGCCTGCAACATATTAAAGTGACTGAAGAGCAGAAGCTTTGCACTTTCTAGACACATTACTTCCCTTTTGTAATTACTTCTCGGATCACACCAGTAACACTTTAGTATATTGGTTCAGGAGATTTTGAAACTTTAAGGCTCAATTCGCAATTGGGAGTTCAAGACGGGTGTCTGACACGGTGCCAGGTTTAAATCCTTAAGTGCCCTCTCTTTATGGGATTCACAAACCTACAGGCAAAGGGCAGAGACAATTTTATTGATTTCAGCTGGTGCTCAGGCTGCAGAAGGCTGCCATTTGTCATTGTCGAATGTCAGGTTGGGAATTAGTCACACAGGGTCTCATTAGTTGTTTGAAGTCACTGTGAGCCCAGGCATGAAATTATCCTCACTTGACATAAAGAAATTCAGACTCTGGTTAGACGAAAAACTAAGATGGCACAGTCAGCATCAACGGGATTATTTTAATCCGCTATTTCATGCTCCTGGCAGTTTTCAAAAGTCATCTGGGAAGCAGTTACTGCCATGCAGAGAACTGGAAAGTAACTTTTAGGTTATCACTGTCTTTTCTTTTTGCCGCCTCTATTCTCCACAGAGTTGTGTTTTTCTTCTGCAGCTGTCAGTGTTTGCTGTTGTACATATTTCTTATAAAGTGTGACACAATTGCTAGCTGCTCTGTGATAAAACCCGCATAATGTGAAAACATAACATGAAATTAAAAAAGATTCTGCACGTGTTACTGTTAATTTGTTAAACTCACATATTCTAGAACTGAAACAAAATAATAGGAAATTCACAAAGAAAACAACCAGTTATGAAATCCTTTCTTAAAAGCTGGTCGATCCATGGTTACACGTAACAATAAAATGAACCTTACTCTACAGTAAGTCTGGAATCTGGAAGTCCCTCACAGGCCTGGGGAAACAACAGAACTCCTTAATTCTGCAGACCTACAGTAATTGGGCACTCGTGGGGTAAAAAGACGATGGGAAGGCTTTCTATTGGTCCATGGTGGGCTCGAAATTGAGCGACTTCTCGTTCCGAACTAAGCATGGGCCGGGAACCCTCCTCCAGCAAGCCCGCGAAAAAGGGGTGCACCAGAATGGTCACCCCACAAGCAACCACTAGCCACCCAATCAGGAAAGGAAATAACAGGTGGACAGGGGGCTCAAAAAGGGGTGACAAACCCTGGTTAGGCATATGAACCTCTCAAGAAGAATCAGAAGTACCTGTGCCAAGAGCGCCGAGAGGAGCCTGCGGAGAATGATGTAGAGATGTCTGTGGAGCCACGGACAGCGGACCAGCTGAATCGAGTGGCAGGGTTGCGGTAAGGACCCGTCTTTAACCAGCTGGAACTGGTCCCCTTATTAATGGCGGAGTACGTAAGGTCCGTGTGGTGTGAAGAACCAGCGGCTAGGAGGGAGAGGAGCGGGTTTCGACACTAGCAACAGGCCACCACCAACAGGTGAGGCGGCATGGGCAGCTGGCGGAAGCGGACTCAGCGGAGCAGCAGAGCAGCGGTCCACCCTGCCACTGGGGATCAGAGGAGCAGCAGGTTCCAAAGGAAGGCGGGACCTCTCTCATCGGGGCAGGAGCAAGCCTGTCGTGTTACGCAGCAGGCCATGTAGCATTTAAATGGGGATTATCCAAGTAAAATTTGTACGAGAGCTTGTTTATCAGCCTGTTTGTTTGTCAAATAATGGTACACAATTCTTGATATGATGTGTTTTCTGTCTCCATCATAGGTTGTGCATTGAACATACTGAACAGGCTAAACTCATTGGGTCAGTATTACACCATTAATTGTTGCACATCTTTTTAAAATTTTGTTTTCACTTAGTTCAAACATTTCTATTTTGCAGATAGCTATATCATTGACCCTGAAGAAGGCCATGACACTTTGTATAGGTTTGTAGGCCGAAACATGTTGGTCCTGATACAACACAGAAGCCTCTAATGTTATTTCCTGTCTTATCAGCAACATTCTGTTTTTAATCCTGACACTGGGTAGCGGAATTAAAGTTGCAGCATAGCTAACCCCATGGTTAGTTTTAATTCACTCACATTATAGCACTGCACATTTTTCATAACACACCAGGCTCACATAGGGTGGTAGTACACCTGTTGGCCTCGCAATAAAACATCTCTGAGCTCCTCCCTCACAGTAAGGGGGTAGTAGCTCGCGTAGAGACTAGGTCTCTTCCATAAGGAGGCACCCCCATGAAAAAAGCATGACACCTCTGGTTTTTGGGGGGAACCGTCCTAAAAAGGGAATTCCCTGTTGCGCGTAAAAGTACACTCAGGTCTCCTCTGAATAACACCCCTAGCAAACTGGACCCCGGAACCCTATTTTGTGATATTATTAATGAGTGGGGAGCTGCTTCCCGCTGGTCCTGAAATCTCCTCAAGTCCCCCTTGTGTGACTCACTTCCATAAAGCTCTGTATGGATCAGGGGCGGGATATCTGCAGCGGAGGTTGAACTTTTATCATCCAGTTCGTTCTCTCCGCTCGGAATCCCTTTTTAAAGCTGTGGTTCCACGGGTAAGGAAGGCTCGTGCTGGAGGGAGATCCTTTAGCTGTCGAGCTCCCCAGGTGTGGAATTCGCTTCCGCTTGCTTTGCGCAGTGTTTCCAATCTGCTTCAGTTCAGGAGGAGCCTGAAGACGTGGCTTTTTAACTCTTAGTCTGTTTCTTTATTAAATGGTTTCTTTTATTTTCTTTTTGGTTTCTATTCTTATAGTGTTGTGTTACCTTTTATCAGCCGTTGGTGGAAAAAAAGCGTCGGGACACTCCAGTTCGAGTAGCCGTACGCTATATAAAAACAACGTAACATAACATAACATAACTTCCAGTGCAGCTGCTAAGCTGCGGGCTCATTCTTCTTCTCTTTCTTAACCTTCCTTATCTCTTCTCTCTGGCCGATGCCAATTGCCAACCCTCATCTCACTGCCATCCATTAAAACTGATGTAGCATCATGGCTGAACCCACAGAGCTAGCATTCAATGATGCATTATTGGCTGATGTTCTCACAACACATAGCATTTCAGAAGCACCATTGACCCAAACTATGGCTACCCCTGATGATTGGAATAGACTTACCAATTTATAAAGACTATACAACAGAACTACTACACATGGCTCCATCATGACGGCATACCTTCGGGGTAACTCTGCCCCCACTGGACTTATAGTTACGAATGTCCCTAGACTATTCCTCGACATTCCCTCTTATTTGAAAGACTGGTCCCTCATCGCATGGCGATGCACGAGGGGCTGGTTAATTTTGATAGTACAGCAAAGAAGGAGGTTGAGAAAGTCCTGATCCAGATCCAGACATTGGCAGCTGAGATAAAGATCATCATTGGAGCAACCGTCTTCAAGAGAAACCTTGAAGAGACCAACAAAACCATCAAAGAATACAAAGACAATCTACTGACAAGTAAGATCACCGAACTCAAGAAAGTTCTCCATGAAGAAAGTGTATCCTTACAACGACGCCTCATACCAACCACCAGAATACCACAGGGCTGGTAGAAAATATGGCTCAAACTATTCTTCCGATAGAGAAGATACATCCAGCGACTCAGACACAAGTCAAGGGAACACCAATCAGAGATCGCAATTCCGCAACCAGAGAAACTGGCGTGGACCACGAGGAGGAGCATAGAATAACCAGTGGTGGCCCCCTAACCCCCAAAGTTTTCCTCCTGTCCCCTTCTATGGACAAGGCCAACCAGTCTCGATGATGAATTTCCAATAGCAACCACCATTAGGCTACGGGCAGCCTTTTTTAGGACAAGGCCGCGGCCGATCAAGGAGTAGTCTCCGACCCCAAACGGTGCAAAATGAGCATGACAAAGACGGCACAACAGGCGGGCCCGAGCAGTGACCAGTCTGATAGTCAATCTAAGCCAATGAGTAACATCCGAACTTCAGTACTCCAACGTGGATTAGGTTTTGTACCAACCAACAGCGGCGACCCCTTTATAATCTATCAAGAGGTACATACATTTTTCAGAAAAGTGCGCCTACATTTCTTCTTTGCCGAGAAGAACACACTCACTGCGGGCACTGAGCAAACTAAGATGAACTTACGACCTAAGTCTACGTTCAATCCACTGATTGGCTCAGTTCCAGCGGAGGTAGCCACTTTCGAAAAAGCAGTTCTGAAAGATCTCTCAAATGGTCTAGCTTTGCCACCAAAGACATACAATAATATTCCAAAAAAGGAACAACGAGCACTTCTTGCATTACAATGGGAGAAGACCATCACCATCAAGGCTACCGACAAAGGCGGGGCAACGGTAATAACGGACACGGATACCTACAGAGCAGAATGCCTTCGACAACTCAGCAACAATTCCTCTTACCGGCGCCTAGAAAAAGATCCAACTGAACAGATCACTGAAACCATCTCACTCATGACCAAGGAGGCCCATGAAAATGGCTGGATCACTGAAAAAGAAGCAGACTTTCTCTGCACCAAAAACCTATCACTCCTTACTTGTACGTATTACCCAAAAAACACAAACCATAGAGACCACCTCCAGGAAGACCAATCATCTCCGGAATCGGTTCTGCCCTGGAGCCTTTATCATAGTTTGTGGATGTGTTCTTAAGACCATTGCTGACCAAAATGCCCACGTATCTTAGACACAACAGACGTGCTACGCTTGTTGAATGGCATGGACTTCAATCCCAGTGCTGACAATCTGGTTTCATTTGATGTGGAGGCACTATACACCTGCATACCACAGGACCAAACCCTGGATACGGTTGAACACCTTCTGACACAACAGCCACCAGAAACCATCACACCAATCCCCTTCATCATGAAGTGCGCAAAATTGGCAATGACAGAAAACTTCTTCCAATTCGAAACACATCTATATCTACAGATCTCAGGCACTTCCATGGGCAGCACCTTCGCGCCGAGCCTAGTGAATTTGTACATGCACATGTTCGAGGAAGGTGTTGTCCTTGGGGGTGAAAATCCGTTTCGCACCCACATATTCCTATGGAAGAGGCACATAGATGACATCCTCGTCATTTGGAGAGGAAATGACTTAACTATTCAATGCTTCCACGAATGGCTGAACAGTAGAAACAACCATTTGACCTTCACATGTGAATATACAAGGAGAAATTGGGTTTCCTTGATCTTTCAATCTACTCAGCCCGTGGAACACTAGAGAAAGAACTCTATCAGAAACCCATGCCCTACTCCAATATGAGAGTTACCATCTGAAATCGTTGTGGGACAATCTACCATACGGGCAGTTCTTGCGATTACGACGGAATTGTTCCAGCATAAACAAGTACAACGAGCACGCTGCTCTACTACAGAGTAACCTCCGTGACAGACACTATCCGTCAAATCTCATTAGAAAATCATCAAAACGGGCTTTGAACAATAACAGAGAAGCACTTCTAGAACAGCCTTGTGCTAAACAATCCCCGTCCAAACTGGTGTGCAGCAACACCTTTAGCACACTATCCAATGTAGTGAAAAAGTCCATACTACACAATTGGAATATCTTGAATAAAGGGAACCTTGGAGAAACCACTGTTTGCCTTTAAAAGGGGTTAACATTTGAAAGACCTCTTATCCATACTAGACCCCGGGTCACAAATACACCCAGACCCAACACCTTCTGGAATTTACCCAAGGTCCAGGGCCACTACCCTTGCGGGTCTTGTGTTGCCTGCGCACAAACACAAGTACCCAAAAGCATAGATATGGGCACATCCAGACCTTGGGTCCTAACAGAACACACTAACTGCAATAGCGAGAGGGTGATCTACATTATCACTTGCCCCTGTGGCCTCAGATATGTGGGGATGACCACTAGAAAGGTACGCACAAGGATTCTCGAACATAAAACCACAATTAGGTGCGCAAAACAGATCACAAAACGAACATATTTATTTTTTAAATGAAACACAGCGCTGATTCCCTTGGTTGGGCTGTTCTTGACAAACCCAACCTCACTGGAAATACTCCAGGACTGACTTTGAAATTTCTCAGGCTTGAGCAGAGATGGGTGTACAGGCTGGACACTGCAAACATGGGGCTCAATGATGACATCCCGTGGTGGCTCTCTCCTGAGACCCACCACGCTTCACCGCCTCCACACAGCATCACTTTCCAGGAGAATACCACTCGGGCTCCTTGGTGCCTGCATTTGCACTGACATCTGCTTTACGTGCTGCTACCCCCCCTGGTTAACTTGCCCTCCAGACGAGTTGCACACACGGTGCAAGTTTTGCTATTTATTACAACCCTGGGTACTTTGCCCCATTGTTGTACCCCATGGACACTAACCTACAGCTGGTTTGCCTTCTGGCAGTGCACGCCCTAGCTTATGTCCAGCACAGGGCAGACCAAGCAGCTGGCAGGTCCCTCATATGCTCCCCGGCAGGGCGCACTCCTGCCTGCCTGGTTCCAACTGCATGAACACACCGGAGCGGACCTCCTCCCCCATGCTTCTCAACTAGAGGCCATAGACACCTGGCCATCTTCATATCAGCTGGATCTCCTCCTTACACACCATCAATGGGGTTTCCATGCTCCACACCCAGCTCTTTGACAATTAATCAGTTCGCTTTCTGTTCCTTTCCCCCTCTCTCTTGTTGCCTGACGTTGAAACCATGAACTATGTGCGCTTTCCCTCCTTTGGGACTCTTTGACTCCTAATGCCACAAACCTTTCCCATTAAGTTTTTGGCGCACGTTCCTTTTTGGCTAACGAGCAGGGACAGTGGTGGTGAACTGCACAACCAAAATTGGTGAGCCACTCATTTCATTACACTACACAGTAGTCTATTTAAACTTCCACAAAGTATTGCTTCCTTCTTCCCAATTTTCAAATAAGCCAAGAAGCAGAGTCAAGGATACTGCTAATCGGACAGTGTTATCTTCTCCTCGCCCCACTAGATAAGTGCCACACACTTGCCATGTAAGACTCAGGTAGTGGTACTTGCTTGCTGATTTCCACATGGCTTTATGGGGCGGAACAATAGGAGTGGCTTAGATGTGGAACCTTTTAGCTCTGCTCCCCCGCCCCCCATTTTTATGTCTCCAGAAAAGGTGGAATGTCTGGCGATTCCTTCACTCTTGGGATATAAGAGACAACTATTATCATTCCAAAGCACACTGATAATGCTTTGAACTGAACTGCCTGACAAAAGTCCAAGAGACCTACTGCTTAGTATCGGCCACATAGTGTGGTTTGATTAGGTCAATTGATACAAATCTTTTCTCCTTTTTCCTGGCACGAGGCGGCAAAAGTACAGTTCTCGTTCCTTGAATTGCTAGCACAGGTACAGGCTTTCTGTATGATGGTCCAAATTCTTTTTTGTTTGCTATTTTCTCTCTGACCAGATCCCCGACTTTTGGGATCCAGACAGGTCTTGCCGTGACTGCCTTGACTTCCCTAGTGGCTCTCTGTTTCATGTGGATGTTTCTTTGTTGTGTTTTGGAATCCTTTAGATCCTGTAAAACAGCCAAAAGTTCATGGATATCAAATGGTTTCTCATCCGCCACTGCGCCTTCACAATCAAGATCAGGTACCCACATTCTTGTCCCAAATAGGACCTCGTAAGGACTGACACCCCCTAAAGAACTTCTTGGCTGGTTGTTGAGGGCTCTCTGTATCCCATATAAGTAATTGACCCAACTACCACCTGTTAGACGGGGACCCAGAGGGTCGGCCGAATACTGGGGGAGAGGCCTCCGATGAGGGCCATCTCTGGCGATCGTACAGACAAGTCACTTCCCTCCCCACAGATAGACACCACACAAGGATGAGATCAACACTCTTTATATAGGGTTCTTGCGGCAAGGTTATCAGCGGTACAGGAGATTCAGGACTCGAGGGTCCTCTCAATTCTAGTCTCTGTAGGGAAAGGGGGTAGCGGGACAGTCTTGGTACCGGATCGGTACAGGAGGTGGCAGGAGGGAAGCTCACAATCCTCGAGCTTAGGAGTCTGCGGGGTCGGGCCGCGGCAGCGCCAGCAGGCCGAGGCGATGGTTCAAATGGCGGAGGGCCGCGGCAGCGCCAGCAGGCCAAGAGGATGGTTCAAGTTGCAGAGGGCCGCGGCAGCGCCAGCAGGCCAAGATGATGATTCACGTAACAGGGGGGCCGCGGCAGCGCCAGCAGGCCAAGATGATGGTTCACGTTGCAGAGGGCCGCGGCAGCGCCAGCAGGCCAAGATGATGGTTCACGTTGCAGAGGGCCGCGGCAGCGCCAGCAGGCCAAGACGAAGGGTTCACAGAGCAGGGCTGCGGCAGCGCCAGCAGTCCGCCAAGGATGAGTTCTTCTCGGTGTCTCTCGACTCCAGGATACCACTGCCCTCCTGGTCTGGGGCTGCCCCAGTTATAGGTCTGGTTCCCTTTGATGACCGGACCCTCACGCCTTGAGGTCGGGAGGTCCGGGATGAGGGAGTCCCGACACCCAGCAGGGGGTTGGAGCCAGCGCCCAGGGAGGCCGGGGGTGATCGACACCCGGCGGAGGAGAGCCGTTGACGCCTTCTCCTTTCATTGACCTGCCAAGTGGTCTCTTTACCTCCTGTGTGGAGGTTGGTGCCTCGATGTCGGGGCCGGGCCAGGCCCAGGGTTGGGGTCGAGTCGAGGCCACGTGGCCTCGTGTTGTAGTGTCCAAAGATGGCTGCCGGGCCGGGGCCATGGTGCTGACGGGGACCCGGCCAGCCGGTACGGGAGGGTTCAGGAGCTGGAGTCCCGGTGTGGACGGGTTGTGGATTACCTCGGGGGGTTGCCGGGGTGGCTCTTGCTGGGGATTCAGGGAGAGCCGGGGTCCGGGCCCTGTTGTGCGTAGGGGGGACGGCCCGTCTACGAGGCCTGTCCAACATGCGTCCCCCCCAGCTGAAGGCAGGGAGAGTCAGCCATCCTCTTGGGGACTCTCCTCGCCGAGGCGGAAAAAGCATGACAGGCCGTCTGCGTTGGCGTGGTCCTGGCCTGGACGATGCTCCACAGTGAAGTCCATCCCCTGTAAGGAGATGGACCAGCGCAACAGTTTCGGGTTCTCCCCCCGCATCTGCATCAGCCATTGCAGGGGTCGGTGGTCTGTCTGCACCCAAAAGGGGGTGCCGAAGAGGTAGGGCCGGAGCTTCTTGAGGGCCCATACTACGGCGAAGGCCTCCCTCTCGATGGTGCTCCAGAGCTGTTCCCGGGCCAGCAGGCGTCGGCTGATGAATGCCACTGGCTGATCGACTCCCTCGGTGTTGAGTTGGGAGAGGACGGCCCCCACGCCATGATCGGAGGCGTCCGTCTGTACGATGAATTCCCGGCCGTAGTCGGGAGCCTGGAGCAGTGCACATGGCGGCCTTCAGCTTCTCGAAGGCCGATTGGCAGTCCGGAGTCCAGTTGACTGTTTTGGGGTTCTTCTTGGATGTGAGCTCCGTGAGGGGCCCCACGATGCTGCCATAGTCCTTCACAAACCGCCGGTAGTACCCGGTGAGCCCCAGGAAGGCCCGGACCTCGGTTTGGGTCGTAGGGGGTTGCCAGGCCTGGATGGCAGCGATCTTGAGCTGGAGGGGGGCCACCAGACCGCTTCCCACTTGGTGTCCTAGGTAGGTCACGGACCCTTGGCCCACCTGACATTTGCTGGCCTTGAGGGTGAGCCCGGCCTGCTGGAGGGCGTGTAGAACTTCCCGCAGGTGGCGGAGGTGGTCGGTCCAGTGGTGACTGTACACAGCGATGTCGTCCAGGTAGGCGGCGCTGAATCCTTCGAGGCCCGCCAGTACCTGGTTCACAAGTCGTTGAAATGTTGCCGGAGCGTTTTTCATGCCGAATGGCATCACCCTGAAGTGGTAGTGACCGTCCGGGGTAGAGAAGGCGGATCGTTCTTGGGCCCTGGGGGTGAGGCCGATTTGCCAGTAGCCCGCTGTTAAATCGAAGATGCTCAGGTAGCAGGCGGCCCCCATACGGTCAATTAGCTCATCTGCCGGGGGATAGGGTGAGCGTCGGTCCTGGTAACGGCATTCAGTCCCCGGTAGTCCACACAGAACCGGAGCTCAGGGGCAACGCCCGGGGCGGCGGCCTTGGGGACCAGGACGACGGGGCTGGCCCAGGGGCTGTCCGAGGGTTCGATCACTCCCAGTGTCAGCATCTTGGACACCTCGGTCTGGATGCAGGCGCGCACCCGATCTGGTACGCGGTACGCCCTGTGGCGAATAGGGGGGCTGTCCCCGGTGTCCACATCGTGAAGGCACCAGGGGGTGACCCCAGGGGTGAGAGAGAACAAGGATGCGAATCGTGTCAGGAGAGCTTGACAGTCTTGGCATTGCTCCGGGGACAAGGCCTCGGAGAGTCTGACCCCTTCCACTGAGCCATCCTGCTCGAGGGTCCTCAGCAGGTCCGGAAGGGGCTCGGAGTCTTCTTCCGTCCCATTATCGGTAGCCATCAGGAGACTGAGTTTTGAGCGTACAAAATGGGGCTTGAGTCTGTTGGCGTGGAGGACCCGTAGGGGGTTCCGGGAAGTTTCCATGTCGATTAAGTAGGTGACGGGCCCCTTGCGTTCGATCACCTTGAAGGGTCCGGACCATTTGTCCTGTAGGGCACAGGGTTCAACCGGGGACATCACCCAGACCTGCTGTCCCGGCTCAAACTCGAGGGAGGAGGCGTGCTGATCATACCATTTCTTCATGTCTTCCTGACTGGCTTCAAGGTTGACTTTGGCGATCTCCCTGAATCGCCGGGTCTGGTTGCGAAGGGCCAAGAGGTATTTGTATACATCCGGGGGAGTTTTCTGGGGGGTCCTCTCCCAACCTTCTTTGACTAGGCTGAGGGGACCCCGGACGGGGTGCCCGTACAGGAGTTCAAATGGGCTGAAGCCTAGGGATTTTTGAGGGACCTCTCGGTAGGCGAACAGGAGGCACGGGAGTAGCACGTCCCACTGGCGACGGAGGGGTTCTTCTAGGCCCATGATCATTCCTTTGAGAGTGCGGTTAAACCGCTCGACCAATCCATTTCCTTGTGGGTGATAGGGGGTCGTGTATTTGTAGGTGACCCCGCACTGTTGCCAGAGAGACTTCATGTATTTCGAGATGAAGTTCGTGCCCCTGTCGCTGACGACCTCCCGGGGAAAGCCCACCCGGGAGAAGATCCCCATCAGGGCTCGGCCTACCACAGGCGCCGTCACGGTTCGAAGAGGGATAGCCTCGGGATAGCGGGTGGCGTGGTCCACCAGGATGAACCGGTGTCCTTGGGCGGTTCGGGGGTCCAGGGGCCCCACAATGTCTATTCCCACCCGTTCGAACGGGGTGGTGACGACGGGAAAAGGCTGCAAGGGTGCTTTGGTTTTTCGGCCACTTTTTCCGCTGGCCTGGCAGGTGGGGCAGGCCTTGCAGTGGTTGGTGACATCTTTTCGCATTCGGGGCCAGTAAAAGTGGGTCACCAGTCGGTCGTACGTTTTGTCCTGTCCCAGGTGTCCGGCAAGGGGTATATCAAGAGGAAATCTCTGAAGCGGAGGGGCACGACCAGCACCCGACTGGCCCCCAGTTCTGCAATCCTTTGCTCACTGTAGAGCAGGTCATTGTCCCAGTAGATCCAGTGGGCCCCTGAGGTGTCCCCTGCGCTCTGGGCAAGGGCTTGCTGCCGGAGTCCCTCGAGGGAGGGACAGGTTCTTTGTTCTTGTTGGAATTGTTCCTGGGTGGGACCCCCCTCTTGACGCCACTGGGCCAGGTCGGGGAGGTCCGGGAGCCGACCGGGTCCTTCTTCGGTTTGGGCCGGGGGACTTGCTTCTGGGGTGGCCTCCTCTGGGACAATCGCGGGAGGAGGCTCCGGCCACTCGGGTTCTTCTGGACTGGGGACGGCACGGGCGGTCATGGACCGGGTCGTGGCACAGACCCATTCGGGGAGGCCCAGCATCCCCAGGTGCTCTCTCCGTTCGACTGCTGCCCAGGGAGAACTTTCGAGATCGTTCCCCAGGAGGCAATCCACGGGGGCGTCATCGCGGACAGTCACTTTCAGCATCCCTGATACTCCTCCCCATTCGAAGGGGACGTAGGCCATTTGACATAGACTTTCTGAGTTGTCGGCCGACCGGACAGGGCAAAGAATGTTCGGCAAGATCTGGTCCAGGGCCACCAGATGACAGCGGACCGTGGTCACACTGGCCCCGGTGTCGCGGAGGGCTTCAGCCCGGCGGCCATTAATGTTGACCCACTGGCTGTACTTCTGCGTGTTGGCGGGAAGGGGGGCCCGAGGGATCAGGTCTCGTTCCCCTAAGCAAACCAGGGACATGGCGGCCGGTTCCCACTCAGGCTGGTCGGTTTCGTACTCTTCTTGGTCTTCTGGGGTTTGCTCTTCCCCCAGGGCTGCAGCAGCGACCTGGCGGGGTAAAGGGTTCGGGTTCTTTGGGCAATTGGGATCATTTGCGTAGTGGCCGGGTCGCTGGCATCGGTGGCAAGTGATGTTGGCTCGGAAGACGGGTCGCATCGGGGGGTTTCCCCTGCCGGCCGGGGGCGGGAGGTTGCTGGTGGGAGTCACCGGGCCGGTGTCCCTACCCCAACCCTGGCCTCCTCCTCCACGGGGGCGATGGGGCCCTTGGGCAGTTCTGTGCGCTTCGCTGGGTCCGTTTCGGCCAACTCGGGTGCTTTCACATCGGTCAGCTTCGGCGGCGAGTTGCCGAGGTTCCGTTAGTTTACTGTCCAGGAGGTGCTGCCTGAGTTCGATGAAGCAGTTGTTAGAAAGGTGCTCCCACACAACAAGGTCAAAGAGCTGCTCGTAGGTGGTCACGTTGCTGCCCTTGATCCACCCCTCGAAGGCCCGGCTAAAGAAGTTCACGTACTCCACCCAAGTTGTACCCGGGATCCGTTTGCAGTCGCGGAACCGCTGGCGGTACATCTCGGGTGTGAGTCCGTATCGAGTGAGGAGGGCGGCTTTCATGTGGTCGTAGGATGTCATCAGATGGTCCGGGAGTTGCAGCAGGGCGTCTCGCCCTTCGTTGACAAACCTCCCCCATAACCCGGCTCCCCAGTCGCTCCGGGGAATCCGGTGGGAGGTCATGGCTACCTCGTACGCCTTGAACCATTGCTGGATGTCATCGTTCTTGTAGTACTCTCTGACAACATCTTTGGGTATGTGGACCTTGGGGTCTGTAGGGGCAGGAGTGTTTGTGCGCTCGGGGACCCCGAGTTCCTTGTTCTGCTTCCGAATCTCTAGTTCTTTGAGGTTGCGCTCATGTTCGTAGGTTAGCTTCTTCTCTTCTAGCTCTCTCTGCCTTTGTTTCTCTTCTCGCTCCTCTCGGAGCCGTAAGTGTTCCAACGTTATTTTTTGTTCCACCAATTTGAGCTCTCCATCTAAGCGAAGTCGTGCCAGTTCTAATTCATGGAGCCTGCTTTTTTCCCGTTCCCGGACCTCTTCTGGGGAGAGACCCGATCTTCTTTCTCCCGTCGGCGTGGGGCTTGTTTCGGGTGTCTCGTGGCTTCGTGTTTGGGGTACGGTCGTACCCATCTCCGCCCAAGATTCCAGGGCTCGTTTGAAGTCCTCTTTCGTGCTCAGTCCTGTGGTTGAAATGCCTAATTCTATGCAAAATTTTTCAGTTCTCTGTGGTTGTATTCTTCCAGCTTTTCCATCTGGAATTTTTCTGTTGCTCCGCTCTCTTTTGTTGTCATGGTGGTTGTGTGTCGTGGGGCGAGTGACCCTCTGTACGATTATGCGTAGGTTCGGATCGCGCCGCTGGCCACCAATGTTAGACGGGGACCCAGAGGGTCGGCCGAATACTGGGGGAGAGGCCTCCGATGAGGGCCGTCTCCGGCGATCGTACAGACAAGTCACTTCCCTCCCCACAGATAGACACCACACAAGGATGAGATCAACACTCTTTATATAGGGTTCTTGCGGCAAGGTTATCAGCGGTACAGGAGATTCAGGACTCGAGGGTCCTCTCAATTCTAGTCTCTGTAGGGAAAGGGGGTAGCGGGACAGTCTTGGTACCGGATCGGTACAGGAGGTGGCAGGAGGGAAGCTCACAATCCTCGAGCTTAGGAGTCTGTGGGGTCGGGCCGCGGCAGCGCCAGCAGGCCGAGGCGATGGTTCAAATGGCGGAGGGCCGCGGCAGCGCCAGCAGGCCAAGAGGATGGTTCAAGTTGCAGAGGGCCGCGGCAGCGCCAGCAGGCCAAGATGATGGTTCACGTAACAGGGGGGCCGCGGCAGCGCCAGCAGGCCAAGATGATGGTTCACGTTGCAGAGGGCCGCAGCAGCGCCAGCAGGCCAAGATGATGGTTCACGTTGCAGAGGGCCGCGGCAGCGCCAGCAGGCCAAGATGAAGGGTTCACAGAGCAGGGCTGCGGCAGCGCCAGCAGTCCGCCAAGGATGAGTTCTTCTCGGTGTCTCTCGACTCCAGGATACCACTGCCCTCCTGGTCTGGGGCTGCCCCAGTTATAGGTCTGGTTCCCTTTGATGTCCGGACCCTCGCGCCTTGAGGTCGGGAGGTCCGGGATGAGGGAGTCCCGACACCCAGCAGGGGGTTGGAGCCAGTGCCCAGGGAGGCCGGGGGTGATCGACACCCGGCGGAGGAGAGCCGTTGACGCCTTCTTCTTTCATTGACCTGCCAAGTGGTCTCTTTACCTCCTGTGTGGAGGTTGGTGCCTCGATGTCGGGGCCAGGCCAGGCCCAGGGTTGGGGTCGAGTCGAGGCCACGTGGCCTCGTGTTGTAGTGTCCAAAGATGGCTGCCGGGCCGGGGCCATGGTGCTGACGGGGACCCGGCCAGCCGGTACGGGAGGGTTCAGGAGCTGGAGTCCCGGTGTGGACGGGTTGTGGATTACCTCGGGGGGTTGCCGGGGTGGCTCTTGCTGGGGATTCAGGGAGAGCCGGGGTCCGGGCCCTGTTGTGCGTAGGGGGGGACGGCCCGGCTACGAGGCCTGTCCAACACCACCCTTGCCTAATATCCCAGCTGTTAAAAATTGCTTTAAGTCACAGTTTTTCCTCTCCACAACCGAATTTCCCTCAGGATAGTACGTAGAGGAGTATCGCAGTGCTACGCCCATACTTTCCATGACCTCTTTGTAAACCCGAGAGCTAAACGCCAGGCCATGGTCAGAATGTAACGTGCCAACTGCATATGTCCCTATAAAGATTTGCAAATCTTTGATAACAGTTCAAGCGTCAGCCGAGCGCTGAGGCCAAACCCATAGGAATCTTGAGCATGAATCCACTGCCACCAAGATATATTTGTAAGCCCCATGCAATTTTAGGGGGCTGCAGTGGTCCAGATACACACAAGCAAGAGGTTTGTCTGATTTTAATAATGGTGTCTGCGCCGGGCTTGTTATGGTGGAGCCTTTCATTTGCTGGCAGATGTCACATTTCAAGAAATAGTCCTTGGTTTATTTTGTTACACTTGGCCACCAGTAGCACTGTTTCAACAATGAAATTGTCGTTGTAATGACTGTATGTGCAGAGCCCAAACCCTGTGTGCTGCAACAATCAAACCTTGTCTATGATCCATATTTGGTATTACTCTATCACCCACTCCAAGAATCTGAGCATATGGAATGTTGTTTGCATCTAACTTGTAGGAGTACTTCAGTGGAAATTTCTTTGGTACTGCTGAGCTGCCTTTGCGCAAAGCAATCACATCAACCATAATCTCACCTTCTATTCTCGTTTTTGAACGAGTGATTGCTGCTACGGAAGCCGTGCATACAGCCCCCTTTGTGGCTTCGACAGTCAATAAATTCACTTCAACGTGAAGGCCATCACGCTGATGACTCAGTGTATGAATGACGTGAGCCCTTGGTAGTTCGTTTTTAGGTTGAACCTATCGAGCGTGCATGCGCTGCCTAGGGGATGACCTTATGGAATCTGTCTGCACTTTTGTTACGCTCATGCATGTGGTGGCATCCACCTTGTGGGAGCAAGTAGCGGCGCGCAGTAGCCATCTTTTTCCAATTAGCATGGCCGTGTGTGCTTGACTTCCAGACTCAAATTCCCATTTCGTGCTTTTTACTCTTCTAGAAGAATGCTTTTGGGCACCACTGATTTAAAACACAATGCATTTAAAAATAAAATAAAAAACGTGAAAGCATAAACACAATTCATTTAAAAACAAAATAAAAAACGTGAAAGCATTTGAGAACTGCACTTCTTTATGTATTTTAAAGTTTCACATCCTTTCTCACTAAGTCGCTAAAACACAGACTCTTTAAATCTTAAGCAATTGGTCAATAGATGGCAGCACCGTCCCGTTTGTTTACTTTACTCCTTTTTTGTTTTTGCACTTTTTCCAAGGTTCAGCGTTAGCGAGCATAAAGGTTTAACTTCTCTCTGACAATTCGTCTTCTCTGGCAACCACTGACCCCCCATCCTCGACAATAACCTTATAAACACCGTGGTGAATATCCTTCTCTCCGCAAGTCCAAAACACCCATCTCAAAAAGGATACATTGTCCAGACGTTCTGCCTGTATTCCACCAACTTACACTGCTCCACTGGGCCCATATTCAGTGTTACACAGGATCATTTGCTCTGTTCACTGGCAGTCCTTGCAGTACATGTGGGCTAAGCTCAGCCTGCATGTCTGTGTGTGCTATACGGAGGAAAGGGCAGTGTAAGAGAGTCCAGTCCTAACCCTCATGGTGCTTGCGAGCATGCGCAGCTCACTACAACCTTGCAAGCACTTCTTTTAGCAGTGCTTCTTCCTACCCATCCAGAGTGGCCTGCACAGCTCCAACATTGCTAGTTTGTACGGTGACACCCCCTAACCTTCCCAACATTCCCCTCACCAGACCAGTCCCTGGAGTCAAGCCTTTCCTAGCACTAGCCTCATAAATCACTTACAGCCTTTCTCCTCATGACAAGCTCACACATCTTTTCTCCAAAGCCCTGTAGTGCTTGTGCACACCCTCGACTAGGTCCCCCCGCTCCCCTCATCATACCCCGCGGTGTACTAGCCACTACTATGTGAGGGAAGTCTGCCTCACGGGGACTGGGGTGGTTCTTCCTGCCAGAGGAGAGCGAGGGAGACACCCCGGCTGAACAAGCATTGGCCTAGCCAATAGGTCTCGCCTTTGGGACCTAACAGTTGATTTTGTTGCACCAAGGATATTGTGCTGCATAACTAAATACTTATAAGGTCCCAAAAGCGAGACCTATTGGCTATGCCAATGCGTATTTAACTCTACTACCTGTTCCAATAGCAGTTTATGCTTAATTGTGACACCTTTCGCGTCTTTGAACCCGTTCTGTTCCCAATGATGTAGGTATTCATTGTATGTGAAATCAATAAGGACTAGCCTATTTGTGAATTTGCATAGACTCAAGACTGTAAGACAGGGTACAAACCCTTTTGTTTGTTCATGAAGCCCTCACCCACCAACCTGGTTGGTGGCATGCTTCATCATCGGGGCCACCCAGTGACACCGAATGTGTCCAGGGTGTGCTTCGACGCCTGAATACAGCGAAGCAGGTATGTTTCTGAGTGTGCAGTGTAGTGACGTGAAGGTGAAAGTTTAAAAGCTATACAGGGATCCCAGTACCCGAGGGTAAATTATATTTTAATAACTGGGTCACTGTTAACATTAAAAAAGGCTGATGGATGTTATAGGAGTGTTAATTAGGGTCTCCTACATCCAGGTGTGGTCTACATGTTTCAGCCAGGCCTTTATGATTAAAACTGGCTTTCCTCAGGACCAAAGTGTGTAGTTGCAGATGACTTAATTTTAAGTGATTGTGTAATTTTGAAAATGTGTAGCACTCGCTAAGGTGCTTTACATGTGTGAGGGGGATTCCATCTTAGAGCATTAATTGGCTTGTTGCCAAATTAGCCAGGAGGCCGCAGAGACAACAAGAGGTTCAACGCAGACACTGACTGAAAGTTTCGGTCCATTCCTCTGCCGGACTACTCCATGGGGATACCCCAAAGACGGATCACTTCCTTGTATCCGCTCGCTATACAGCACTTCACAAGCAAGACAACCATGTCCTGATGATGATCCCAACTCAAGAGGATTGAAACGCCGTCGACTCTGCAGCACAATACTAGGCGCACCTTCCATTGTGGCTCAATATAAATTACAAATTACCTAATACAGTGATGTAACTCTGTCACCATACTTGAGCCACCCACTGTACATTATTTGCACTATTGTTCACTGTGCGCCGTCCATGCTGTTCACCCTATCACTTGCGTCGCCACGTTCTTCACGTACACGTTCTTGAGCACCAAGTGCATTATGGTTGTCACTGAAATTGTTCTATACAGTACAGTATATGCCGGACCATGAAAAATATTTTCTAAAAATATAAGATGATTAACAATCTTAAATCAACTGAATAGTGCAAGGGATATTTAGACCTCTGTCAGCTGGAGCGTCTGCATGAAGGAGCCTCAGCTGCTCTGGTAAGTATGTCCGCCTGGAAGTCTCGGTTCCCTCTAACTAATACTAGCAAGAGGTGCTGTATTTATACAGGAACGTATCTAGGGTTCCTTTGTCCCTTGTTTCTTGTATTAGCCATTGTTAGGTTTGAGGATGGCGTATGGGATGGACCTTGTACGTAGATATCATGCAGGTGGATGTAGCCCCAGCCTGGTTTCCAAGAACCCTGATGAATATTCATTCATACTGTGTCAGTCTAAAGATGAAGTCATAGAACGCTATTGTTCAGGAAAACCCTCCTTCTGCGCCCAGGACTAGAACTAGGTAAAGGTTCAATCCTCAAAGGCTTATTACTGTGTAGTGTAGTGGAGGTGTTGTAGGTGAAAGGGTAAGATGTTACCCCGACCTATATAAAGGTATCTATATGAAACATAACAGATTCAAGACACAAGAATAAGGGCCAGATGTAGGAACCCTAGTAACGGCCGAAAATACCGAATTTCGGCCGTTACCGACCGGTATTAGGAATTTGGGATGTAGGTGGATACATTTCAGATTCGGTAATTTACCGAATCGGTATTTAAGAATTCGGTAAATTACCGAATTCTTAAATACCGATTTGGTAAATACCGAATCTGAAATGTAGGAAGCACTCAAGTGAGTGCTTTTCACCTGTAAGGATTCGTTATTTACCACCAACAATAAGTTGGTGGTAAATAACGAATACCTTTGAAAATGCAAATCTGTGCATTTTCAACTGTGCCACGTGGCAATGTATGTGTGCCACATCTGCACACAAGAACGATTCAGGGGTGCAACAGGGTGTCAAAGTGACACCCTGGCACCCTTGAATGTTTCCCCCATTTTACCAAACTGGTATTTACTGATTCGGTAATTGCCATTCATTCCTATGGGCCTCCGGGCCCATAGGAATGAATGGCAATTACCTAATCGGTATTAATACCGAATCTTACAGATTCGGTAATTTTTACCAAAAATGTATCTACATCCCATTTATCTATTCTTAAATACCGAATCGGTAAAATTCGGTATTTAAGAATAGGTAAATTGGGATTACCTACATCTGGCCCTTAGTGACAACACTACAGTTTGCGCATGTATTCGATGTTTTAGCAATGTCATGCAGAGCCTATTACTGTAAGCATCCAATTAGAGTGGGTCAGGGCTTCATAATGATTCTTACTACACACAAAAATTGAAAATGTTTTTTTCTATTTGTTTTATAACAAATAGATCATTTAGGACATTGATCACTAGCTGTTGACAATATACTTACTATTACAGCAGGTATCGTATGTGATGTTATTGCAAACCTTTGTATCTCTACTGGGTTTGGAACAACAACTGATGCCTGGCATGTACAAACCTGCAGCTATAGTTAGGCAACATAGATCATGATAAAGGCATCACTTATTAGAATATGTTTCCCTTTATGTTTAATTCAAGCCCTGTTTAAACCTCCACAAAATATTGCCTCCCTCTTCCCAATAGTCATTTATAAGCCAAGAAGCAGAGGTAGGGATACTGCTAATCGGACAATGTTATCTTCTCCTTGCCCCACTTGATATGTGCCAAACACTTGCCATGTAAGACTCAGGTAGTGGTACTTTCTTGCTGATTTTCACATGGCCTTATAGCGAGGAACAATAGGAGTTGATTAGATGTGGAACCTTTTAGCTCTGCTCTCCCGCCCCCCATTTTTATGTCTCCAGAAAAGGTGGAATGTCGGGGGATTCCTTCAGTCTTGGGATATAAGAGGCAGCTCTTATCACTCCAAAGCACACTAATAATGCTTAGGATTGAACTGCCTGACAAAAGGGGAATGCCAGGTCTTTCGTGCTGCGGGTACTAAATAAGCATGTAGTATTAGAGAGTTAGTAGCCAGTCAGGGTGTGCTGTGCATCAACAGGAAGACAATCCTAAGGATTAATGGTAGGGCCTGGGAAATAGCCAGAATTTCACATACTTGTTGTAATGCATTTACAGCATGAGTAGAATCCCGGTGAATACTCCAGATTTAGTAGATGTCTGCAAAGTACATGTTTTGCAACCTATGCTTTGTTATGCATATTTGTAGAGTGCACTCTCACCCAGGAGGGTATCCTGGCACTGAACAGGTGTGTGTCTATCCAAATGTACTACTCAAAAAGCCAGTTCTTCCGCTTTTTGCAGAATTCAAGAAGTCAAGTCAAGTCAAAAGGTATGTTTATTATGACCTTAGTCATTTAAACAGGTGCAAGCGAGTATCAAAAAGTTAAAACGATGAGCTCAAATCATTTAAAACATTATCACAATAAAATCCATCACATATTAGTTAAAACTCTTACACACGCTTCATCCTTTGTCGACGCCCTTAAAATTGTATTTTAGTTAACATTCCACAGTTATGACAGTAAAGAAAAAAAAAAAAAAAAAAAAACCCATTCTACTTCCTTCGGCTAGACTAGTTTCATTGATTTAAAATGCTTTAGAATATACCTGTTATTCCCGATTTCTTAGCTCACTTAATGCTGCTTTTATGTATTTCCCAAGAGCAATCGCAATGTCGATAGTGGGTATTTCAGTTAACAGGTTGGCTGCCTGCGCTCTAGAGCTTATATCATATTTTAGGAACACGGGACGTAACCACAGTTTCCGCTGTTCCAGTAAAAACAGACAATCAAGTAGGATGTGTACCAGGTCTCCTTTGCACCCCAGATTACATTTACAACATCCATTTTTATCTAACAATTTATTTTTCAGATCTTTATTTGTTAACAATGGGTTTAGACCAACCCTCAGCCTTAAGAGCTCCTGCCTAAGTCCGCGGTTGGGCAGGATGTCTAGGTAGGGGAACCAGTTTTCATTTAGCCATGCGCCCATCATATATGTTATTGATTTCTTTTTCGCTAGATATTCCATATCGGACAATCCCGATATTTCCTTCCCCTTTGATTTCAACTCACTCCTAGTACAAAGGAGTTGATGAGTTTCCTGGTTTACCTCTACCTTTAGTTTTTTACAGATTTGCGTAACTCTTTCCCTGCACATTTTTGCCCATTTTAGGTTACTCGTTTGGATTTCCTTCTTGCACCATTGTGCTACTTTTTGTCCCTCGGGGTCTTCCAGACGTTTCCAAAGTCTAAGTATTGCCATTTGAGTTAATGTCTCCCAGGACTTTGTGCCTATTTCCCTTCTTATGGCTTGCACCATCGCAGATTGTGGGAGAGAGAGGAGTCCTTTGAGGCATTTACCCTCTACCAAGTCCCAGGCTCCTTTACCGCTCAAATAAAGGATTTCTGCCCCATACAGCACTTGGGGGGGTATCATTGCCTCAAAGGCCCTTAGCATTGGTCTGTGCGACATCTCACCGTAATCCCTGTTGAACATTTTTAGGCCACATATCGATGTGTGTGCTTTGGCTTTTTGTGTATCCCAATGCATGTCCCATTTTAGGCTTTTGTCGAACCAAATACCTAGGTAGCGATACTCATTCACCGTCTCCAGTTTGAGCTCCCCTAGGTACCAATTGAATCTGGTTAATTTTTTCCCAAAGCAAAGTACTTTAGTTTTATCCAGGGTGACAATAAGAAATTTATTAGCACAGTATGCGTTCAAGGCATTGAGCTTACGCTGGAGGCCTATTTCTGTCTGATCTACAATAACAAGGTCGTCTGCATATAGTAGGCAGGCCACCTTGTTTCCGTTCATTCTGGGACTTGCACTACCCTCGACCTCTAGATGGGCCGGGAGGTCTGACAGGAATAAGGAGAATAACTGCGGCGCTAACACACACCCCTGTCTTAGGCCGTTTCTGATGGGTATTTTTTGCGTTAAGGAGCCCTCCGTATCCTTGATGACTTGCGCCCAGTTCTCATTATGTAGTTCCTTTATTATTGTCAGGAGGTCACTCGGGATGTTTACTTTAAGTAATGCTTCCCATAGGCACGCACGATAAACCGAGTCAAATGCGGCTCGGAAGTCGACGAAACAACAGCACAACTTGCCATTTTGTTCCGTTGACTTCTTCGCCAATGCCCACAGTGCAAACCCATGGTCTATAGTCGAGTGCCCTTCCCTGAAACCTCCTTGCTCTGTAGGGACAATCTGGCGCTCTTTTACCCATATGTTGAGTTGCTTCAGTACAATTTTAGAGAAAACTTTCTCTCCTATATCAAGGAGGTTAATCAGGCGGTAGTTTTGTGGTGCCTCCATGCTACCTTTCTTATGGATGGGCCTAATTATGGCACCCTTCCAGTTGGCTGGCATTTTGCCTTCTGTTAGTATTGTACCAAACATCTGAGCAAAGAATCTTGCCCACCAGTTTATGTCTGACTTTAAAATTATTGCTGGGAGGTTGTCCGGACCTGCTGCTCTGGATAATTTCAGCTCTCTTATTGTATCTTCTACTTGTTTTACGCTAAATTTAGCTTTTAGGTCTGCTGATATTTCCTGCCATTTATGTGTCACTACCTGGTTTGTGGTGGCTCTTGCCCCATACAATTCCCTAATATACTTTTCCCATTCGGCCTCACTAACTACACATTTTAGTTCCCCTTCTAGGGGGCTAAATGCTGCCTTTACCAATTTCCAAAATTGTCTTAGGTTTTTATCCTCTATTGCTTCCAGCAGGTTTGACCAGCATTTCTCTTTAAATGCCCTTTTAGCGTCATTTACCATTTTTTTATACTCTCTTTTTAAGCGGGTTACCTGATCCTGTCTCTCCTGGCTGAAGTTCTTTTTTTGTTTTCTTTGTGCTGCCCGGATCTCTCGTTTTTTGGATTGACACTCTACTGAAAACCATTTTACTCTACTGGGTGGTTTACGACTTGTATTTTTGACTCTTTTCAGTTCAATTCTTAAACAACAGACAACTTCATCTAATTTACCTATGAACCAGTTCAAGGTTTTGTTCTCCAGATTTTCCGGCTTTATTTTAATTTGCATAGCTAGCAGTTTTGCCTGATATTCCTCCGTGAGTCGTGTCGTCACACGTCTAGGGTACTCCACCTCCTGGGTGATCACTTTATCTCTGGGTAAGCTTCTTCCCCCTTGTATTTTTAGATATAGAAGGATGTGGTCGCTAATCTCTTTTTGTTCCAACCTAAATTCCCGTACTTGGGGGAAGTTCCAGGCATGTAAAAACATATAATCAATTGGGCAGTTCTGAGAGCCTACTTTAAAAGTTTTCCCTGCTGGGCAGTCGTTCTTCATTCTTCCATTCAGGCATTGGAAACCCCTGCCTCCTAGGAAGTATACCAGAGCTGCTTCATGTTTTGATATCTCCCCTACTGGGAACCTTGCTGGGTTTATACCAAACACCTCTAACATTTCTCTGTTCCAGAGATCCGCCTTTTTTGGGTTAAGTTTATGATTGAAATCCCCCATTATTATCACGGTATCCAATACATATTTTTCTGCAACAGAATCTACATCTTCTTTAAACAGCTTCATCTCCTTCTCATACTCTGCCCCATTCTCCCACTGCATGTATACATTCATTATAGTCAGCATTTTATACTTCTTTTCCACTGTCAATAATTCTATTCTGCTAGTCTGAACCCATTTACATTTCATTTTTATCAGTTTTACTTCTCTGAGCACTTTCGTTGAAATCAAAGTCATTAAACCACCCGACGGACGACCAAAGTTCTTTTTCTTGGCCGGGCAGTTTAGTTGTAGGTATCCTTCATTAAACGGGGTTTCGTCACATGACCAGGTCTCTTGCAAGCAGGCAATGTCCACTTTATTTACTATCTCCTTTATAGTTTCTCTCTTTTTCTCATTGCCTAGCCCGTTTACATTCCATGACAGGAGACCTAGACTTTGTGACACCCCCTCATCCTATTCTATCTCACTCATACCTCCCTCATCTCCCTCGGCCTCCGTATGACTCCTGTTTAAATCGAACCTTGGGCTGCTGCAGTGTGACCAATTACCCCATTGGACTTCGTTTCCTGTATTGTCTATTTCTATATTCAGACAGCTTTGGTTCCCTTCCTCGTCTTTATATAATCTCACCTGTCTTCTCCCTAAACCTGCATGATGCTTTAGGAAGGTATTGTCATTGGGGGCTTTTACTTCCCACTCCGGGATTATTCTTATTCCCAGGTGGTTTATCTCGCTAGTTGCTTTGAGGATTGCCATTTTTACCATGACTGAATGTAAGGATACTTTTGTTATTTCTTTACCATTTCTGGTCTCTACAAAGCCAATTTGCCGGAGATCGCTTGTACTGATCCCACTAAGGCTACTACATTCTGCAAAGACTTTCAAGATCTGTGCTCTGTTCAGGGGGTTCCTTTTCCTATTCGTACTCCCCTTCGTACTACCCCTTTTCCCCGACTGCATATGGTCCAAATACACCCATTTACTTTTATCTCTCTCTTGTACTTTTTTAGGGGTGTCATATTGGAGCTGTCTTGCCTTTGGTCCCTCTGATCGCCGCCCGATATTTCCCGTTCTTGGAATTACCTGGACTAGAGGGCTTATCGCTCTATTACCCCTATTTGGATGTCCTAAGGCTACGCTTACTTTCTGTTTCGTAACACAGGGTGTTAATGGCTTCTCTTTTATGACCTTCGTTCTCCCATTTTTTCTTGGGTTTATCGGGGTCGTTCTTGGGTTATACTCCTTTTGCCTAGGTCTATTTGGTGCCTCTATCTGGGCTGTTGATTTTAGGTCTGCCTGTGCCTGTGCTTCCCTCCCTGCTGTCCTCCCATTTTTCTTTACTTTTAAGGCTTGTTCTCTCTTCTTTCTACCTCTACACTTATGGGGGGCCCCTGTAAACACCCCGCGCCTTTTTATCAACATTGGGCGTCTGGAGATGTATACATTTTCAGATGCTTCCATAGAGTCATTTGATGTCTTTTGGATTGTTGGATGTGGGGATCCTACTGGACTTCCCGCGGATACCTCCACCAGTTCCATCTCTACCCTTTCATCAATCGAATGTTCAGTGACAGAAGTGCTTTGCATCCTCGGCATTTGGTTCTTTATCCCCACTAGTTCCTCTTCGATCCTTTTTAGGTTCGATTTCTGGGCTTTCAATACTCCATTATTTGATAGAGTAACTTCAAGGATTCCTTGTAACGTCTTTTGTAGTATCAATATCAGGTCTACCAATGAAGGAGTGGGTGTTACGGAACACTCCGGGTCCAGTGTGTGGTCTCTGCCTGGGTTTGTAGGGTGACCTGTTCTTATGGGTTCTAGCTGTTGGGTTGAATTATTGGTACCAAGTTGTTGAGGGGAATGGGCTGGCTCCCCGCCCCAGATTAGGCTCTGGCTCTGTATTCCATTTCCTCTTGGTTCCTCATTTCCCAGTGACTGTAATGAAAAAAGTTTTGGTGACGATGAGAGCCGGGGAGCTGAGATGTGGATATTTTGGCTCTGGAGCGTCAGGTTTATTAATACGGAATCCTCCATTCCTACTTCCATATCGGGATTCACCACTACTGCTTCAAACCTTCCTACTCCTTCCGCACCATGTTCTTCCGTATCTTCCTCGGGGTCCGGTCTTATTACTGGCTCTAAAGGTTTGTAGTGTTTCCCTACAAAATCCTTTATAGCTTTGGAGGTTAGCGTATTGTCTTTCTGTTTAGAATTTGTTTGGTCCCCTTCCCTTTTAGCCTGTTTAGCGTTTTTATTTACCCTTTTGACTTTCCTTTTCTTGCGCCGCCCTTTATTATTCTCTATATGTGAGGCCTGGCTTTCTTGGCTCTCTTCCACAGATATTGAGCCCTCTGTTATTTTGCTCTTCTCTGGGCTATCTTCTTTGCGCATGGTTTGCCCTTTTTTCGGTCTCATTTCTCAGTTAGGTTGCCTAATGTGTAATGCAGCTATTTCTCGTTTCGTGCGGTCGTTTCTCAGATTTAAAAGTTTAAAAAGGAGTAGCTGTAACTTTACACTTACCTCTGTTGTGCCTTATGCCCACCGGTTAGCCTGCCTGCCGCCTCTGTGCTCTTTTTGCAGAATTCAAGAAGTGAGGAGGAGGCTCATGTATCGCGACCGGTCATTGCAAACTTTAGGAGTGATATAGGACAAGTCTCGACCACTGGATCTGTTTTTTCATATGTGTGGGGTGTTGGTAAGTAGGAGCACAGACTGTCAAAGATGTCTGGAAAATGTTTGAAAGTAGATGCAACTGTTGAGTTATGCTGGGCCAATGTTATGTAATGTGTTTAAAGTGTGGGTAAGGTGTTTGAATTATGCTCATTCGTTAAGGGAATCCAATGGATCTCCTTCAGGTGTGGTGTGATGTGAGTGAGGCATGGGAAGTTGAAAGTGATACTGGCCCCTGTGTTCAGAATGGTTTGCAGCCTTCTGATGAGTTTTTGTTTATCCCAGCATAAAAGGTCTTCCTGTAGTCCATGTTACTTGTGACAAGGATGTTGTGAAGATTTTCAATGTGCTGATTGGGAGCCATTTGAAACAACTCTTCCTCAGCATCTTCAGGGTATGGAAGCATATGGCGTTGACGGTGTTGACTTGGGCTGTCATGTCAAGTTTTGCTCTTGATGACGATCTAGAGGTTACTCATGTGGGCCACCAGGGGTCGAACGTTACAATTTTGGTCTTGTTGCTGTTCAGCTTCAGGCAGTTGATCTTCATCCAGTGGGTGAATTCAGTCATGCAGACATTGAACTGAACCGGGTACTTGGTGTCTTGTCTGTGTGGGAGAGAATGAGTTGCGTGTCATTGGCATAGGAGCGGACATTGATGTCATAATTATGGATGATGTAGGTCACGGGGTTCATGTATGAATCAAAGAGGTTCAGGGTCAGAAAGGATCCTTGTGGAATTCCGCAAATGAGATCACGAGTGTCCAAGGCGTATACTGCCAGATTGCCAGATTGATCAGAGTGATTGTCCCTAGATTCTGATGTTGTGTAGGCTCTTGGTGAGGATGGTATGAGAGACCATGTCAAACACTGCAGTGAGGTCCAAAATTATGACGGCTGGCCTCTCCCTAGAGACATGTGGATGTTATCTGTGGCAGGAATGAGGGCAGTTTCCCTGCTGTGGTTGGGTCTGAAACCAGACTGAGTGGTGTTGAGGAGTTGGTGGTCGTTGAAGCAATAGGCGAGACATCTATTGATGATTTTATCTAATGCATCTGAAAGGAATGGCAGCATGGAGATTGGGACTGTAGTTGGAGAGCATTAAATGGTTCACAGAGGATTTCTTCAGCAATTGGAGGACTACTATGGGATTTCAAGGGTTTTAGAAGGTCATGGAAGAGGTGGAATTATTCAGAATCGGAGTATGGCACTGATGAGTTGCAGGCCTCTGGAGTGGTCATCGTGGGGCAGATGTCTGATGAGACCCCTGATTGTGGTGATGATGGGCCATGTAGTTAACATTCTTTTTTGGGATATGATCTGGAGGCATTTGGCGAGGTCTGTCAAATCCGGTTGTGGGTTGAAGTCGCTGTAAATGGTGCTGATTTTGTTGCTGAAAAACTGGAAGAGATTGTTGCAGAGGTACTGCGAGGAAGTGATCAAGTTGGATGTTGCCTATAGTGAGATGACATCCCTCACAATGGTGTAGATTTCTTTGCTTCTGTTAGTGATAACATTGATGCAGTCTGCCAGAGTGGCATGACTGGTGGTTCAGATCATTTGGTGGTAGCATCTCAGAGCAGATTGAGCACACTCCTGTCTGCATTGTTCTGACTCATTCTCCATTCGCGCTCCAGTTGTTTGTAGTGGTCTTTCATCAGTTTGAGTACCTCCGTGTACCAACCAACCTGAGGTCTAGATCTTGTTATATTGCTGTGTTTGCCAGGGGCAGGGAGTCGGCGCATGAGGTGATCTAATTGTTGAAATTCTCGATGGCTTTGGGGAGGCTGGTGCTGTGTCATGTAGAACTAGAACATCAGCATTTGTTGTGTCCTGCATGACCATGATGATATCTACTACCTTGTGATGTTCCTGCAACATGTTTCAGATGTCCCTGTAATTGAGCGTAATTCCTGTTATTGACCATACCAGAAGAATGGCCTAGGGAGGTGGGGATTAGGCCTATATTGAGACATTGCTTCTGCCCTGTTGTAAATGCAGGCCTTGGTACCCAGAATGTATATTGTGTTGTGGGGGGTTTCATTCAGCATTGATACAGCTCTTGACTTTCCATAGTCTTCTTAAAGGTTTACAAATAGGTGCTGGGTGCAAAATCTATTACTTAGCACTGCTCTGGTTCAACCTTAAAAACTACTGATTATTAGAGTGACCTATTCCCATTAAACTATTACACCATTACATATCCTGACCTGTTGGACTCACCTCAGGTCAAAGAGTGGAGATACTCAAGAGACTAGCTGTTCGAGGGATTTTAAAGATGACAGAAGTAGGGAATCTATGTATTACACTATGGTTCAATGTCTGACATGTGTAAACTTAATGTATCGTAGCTTGTAACACAGGCAAAAGCAGTGTGCACAACTTGATTGCTTTTATGAGATGGTAGATTGTTTTAAAAGGACAGTGGATGCTGGTAACAATGGGGCATTTGTTCCTGTATAATGCAGGAGTCATGAATGGTGGCAGAGGGCCTCAGAGTTCCATGCAAGGTTTCCTGAATTTAGAAAAAACACAGGAGCAAAAATGTATTACTTTGAAAACTCTCTTGGTTTGTTAATGTATATCATATAGGATGTGTGTTTAGTTGTTACATCAAAAATACATCTCTGTCATCACATTGCTGCAGATGTGCAAGACGAATAACTGTGAGTTCTTACAGGACTGCAACTGAAGGGGGAAGGCCTAAACAAGTTCAAACCACAGAGGCTTCCTCCAAAACTTGCAAATGCGTATTATGCTATGAAGGGGTAGAAAGTTCACTGTTTTCAAAGCTCCTCGCTATTTTTAACACTAAACTAAAGTTTAGCAAACCCAAACGTGTCAAGGGATCTTTCGTCTCTCTAAGGATCAATCAATGTGTTACTGTATAACAAAGTTCTTCCTGTTCTGCTACTTTAGATCATGCAACCTTGTGTTCACAAGTTCAGTATGGAGAAACAACAACAGTTCCTAATAATCGCCTTAGGGAGTGAAATAACTGGGCCAAGCCACCAAGTGTACTGCTCACAGAAGGTTGCCTACTAAATCTACTGAAGTTTGAACAAAAGTTCTTGACCTACTCTTGAAACAGATCCTAAGAACAAACACTGTAGGTGACTCTTCCTAGTAATGTCTCAAAGCCAAACCTTAATCAGAGCAGTCTATTCCATCTGATAGCATGTGGCTAATGCAATCTGTCAGTGAGGAGACACTGATAATAATGTATCTATATACCATTAAATATGCATTGTAATAGTTATCTTGAAGTGAATCATCATCTGGAGCTGCTAGAAAGATGATTGGCTTCTAGATACACTGTTCCTAGAATTTAATAAATTAATACGTTAAAATGACTAAACGTTTTTATTAGGGTGTGTGTGAAATTCATGCAGTTTGATTTTGTGTAATTAAGCAAAAAGTCTGGAAATTGTGTGAAATGACGCATAATTACGCAACATTCAAAACTGCCATTTGGTGTTGTAGTTTAGCATGAGATGTATCTTGTGCAAAAAAACAAAACAAAAGCGCAACAGCAGCACATGTGTGCGTCGTTCCTGTGCGATTTCCTTGCATTGTGCCATTGGTTGTAATTTTGAGGTGTGGTTTAATAGCCTAATTTCGGTAATTTCGTATAATAAGAGTAATCCAAAATTACTGAAATTACAATATTACACCAGTGTAATGCAAATTTGCCTGGACCTATTTTATAGCCATTGTTCAATTTAGGGTAATGCGGGACCCTGACACCTAAATAGGTTTGCATTTAGTTTCCACTTGAGGGTAAGTCCAGGTATTATTATTATGATTATTATATAATTTTAGCTGCCAGACAGGGTTTTCCAGCACTCAACATATGAGGTAAAGTGACTAGTCCAAAAACAAGCAGAAAGTTTTTTAAAAAGCCATATTTTTAAAGAGTTTTCGGTAAAGACACTTAGGTATTGACATCATCTCACTGAGTCGGACAACGTGTTCCAAAACGTGGGGCCCAGATAGGAGAAGGAGTGCCCTGTTGAGTTTTTATAACCACATGACCTTGGGAAAGTTCTGATTGCTGGATTGAAGATGGAGGCTGGGGCAGTAGTGTTTTACTAGCAATCACAGATAGGGGGGCCCCACATTGGCATGGCTTGATGCATATAGCATAGGGCGATGGAGGTCACAAAGGCGATTGGTGTAGAGGCATGTATGTAGAGATGGAATAGCAGTCTGTCAGCCATGGTCTGGACAATTTGTCACCAGCCCCAAGGTTAAGAATGTTGCTGTAGTCTAACCTTGACAAATTCAATATCTGAATAACAGTACGCTGAGCAGAAAAAGGTAGCATCCAGGTGATATTTGTAGCCATTTTAGGATTGCAAAACTGGTACAGGCTACCTTAGAAATGTGGGCTTTTATTGAAAGTTCATTGTCAAGCCAGAAACCTAAGTTCTGCACCTTCGAGACAGGCACTGGACGGGATCTAAGAGTAGCTGGCCAATGGTGTGGCCTCCACAGTTACCCATGACCTTGGGCTTTATCTCCATTTAGTTTCAAAGAATTGTTGCTCATCCAGGTGGCAACCTTCAAGAGATTGGAGTCCAAAGTGTCTGGGCGATGTGCCTTAATAGATGACAAAGAGAAGAAGAAGAAGAAGAAGAAGAAGTGAAGAAGAAGAAGATGATCTTTGTGTGGTCAGCATAGAAGAACAGCAAGAGGCCACAGCCTTCAATGATGTCACCCAAGGGTCGCACATAAATATTAAATAGCATCAGGCTCAAAGCGGAGCCATGAGGGACTCCAGAAGAAAGAGACTGACACCTAAAATTACACCTAGAGGTAGTCACTCCCAGAGTCCCCTGACCTTCTGGCCTAGGACCCGCTCTCCCTCCCCATAGCTCCGTCTGTAAGTCGCTGCCGCTACCAGGGGCGAGCAAGATTCGAGACCGCTCTCGAGCCACTCGCTACCTGCCCTGGTCTCTGCCGGTATTTTTCTGTCTCACTACTTTGACTACACTATTCTTTCTTTTTGATTTTCCCTACCCTGTTTTGTTTTGCTTTGCCTTGTTTTTGTTCGAATTGCCGGATTTTCCCACACTTGTACTGCTGTTATAATTTGGTTGCCGTTGCGTCCCCTCCGACCTTGCCGCTTCTTGCCGCGCTTTACCTCCCCCTCCCCTATTTAATGACGCCCGCTGCGCGGTGGATCGAGCAAGTCCCCTGACCTTCTGGCCTGGGACACGCTCTCCCCTCAGCTCCGCCTGTCCGTCACTGCCTGGGGCGAGCAGGGTTCGAGACCGGTCTCGACCCGCTCTCTGCCTACCCTGGTCCTCTGACGGTATTTGTCTGCCTCGCTACTTTGACTGCCCTAATCTTTCTTTTTGATTTTCCCTACCCTGTTTTCTTTTGCCTTTCCTTGTTTTTGTTTGGATTGCCGGATTTTCACACACTTGTACTCCTGTTTTAATTTAGTTGCCATCTGCGCCCCCACGGCCCCTCCCACCTTGCTGCTTCTCACCTCCCAGCTGGCTTTCCTTCCTCCTCCCCTATTTAATGCTGGCCGCTGCACGGCTGCGCAGCGGACCCACTGATGGTGTGCTGAAGGCACGCCAAAGGCAAGCCCGTCTGCGACCCAAACGCAACCAGCGCCAGGGACCCAGCAGTACACACTGAACACGACACACAGCCAGTTCTTCTGGAGCCACTGCCGCAAATTCTTCACCACCGCCCCTGCCGCATACACCACCGATGCCCTAAAGTGCATCCTCCTCAACGTCCTCTCCATGCACAGGCACACCGTTGAGATCTGGTACCTCCTTGAGTCCTCTCACCTGATGTTGCCTTTTTTACAGAAACCTGGACCAATGCCTTCTCCACCCCAGAAATTGCCATCACCATCCCAGAAGGATACAAACTCCAGAGAAAGGACCGCCCCAACTACCCGGGAGGAGGACTTGCCATTGCACACAAAAAGGTCCTCAACCTCTCCACTCTAAGCGACACCTTCCCCGTGGTCGAACACCTTCACTTCCAGATCCAGACCAGCCCCAATTCCACACTCTGCGGCATGCTCGCCTTCAAACACACCTGCCCTCAAGACCTCTTCACTGACACCATCGTCGACTTCATCGCCCCCACGCCATCGCCTCTAAGGACTACACACTCATCAGAGACCTCAACTTCCACCTCAATAACCACAGAGACCACAACTCCACCACCCTCCTGGACAACCTCCCCAAGATCGGACTGAAACAACTCATCACCACTCTGACCCACAAGGCAGGACACACCCTCGACCCCATCTCCGCAGGAGGAAACAACATCCATTTCAGCCACACCACACAACCCCCTTGGACTGCCCACCACTGCCTACACTTCCTTGTCATCAAACCTAAACCTCCCAAGCCCGCTCCACGGCCACCACTAAGGAACTGGAGCAGAGTCACTCAGGAGCAACTCAAATCCTTCCTTACCTGCAACACCCCCACTGCTACAACCGATGGCAACCTCACAGTCAGCGAATTTCATACCTGGATCGCCAACTGCGCAAACAAACTTGCCCCGCTAGGACACTCCAACAGACACCGCCAAAGAAAAGCCACCTGGTTCACCACCGACCTCCAAGAATCCAGACGCACCTGCAGAAGCCTCAAGAAGAACTGGAGAAACAGCAGGACACCTGAAAATCACACTACCTACAAAAACGCCATGACAGAGTACCACCAACGCATCAGAACCACCAAAAGAACCTTCATCCACAACAAAATCCTTGCCAAATCCAGCAACTCCAAGGAATTCTCCAGCGTCATCCAGGAAATCATCATGCCCCCAGTGAAGCCACGGACATTACCCATTCCCAGGACCTCTGCGACAAGCTCGGATCCTACTTCCACCTGAAGATCAAGAACCTCTACAACAATTTCAATGACCAAACTCTGGACTCAGCAACCACCCACCCTCCGCCAGCACCAGACAGCCCACCATCTCCTCCTAGACCCCGGTCACGACCGAAGAGACCGCTTCAACAATGAAAGGCATAAAGTCAGGGGCCCCAACTGACCCCTTACCACCACACACCTACCTCAGGGCCTCCGCTGCCATCGCACCAGAACTAAGAGGCACCATCAACACCACCTTCAAGAGCAGCACCTTCCCCAATGACTGGAAGTGTGCAGAGGTCAGACCCCTGTTCAAGAAGCCCTCAGCAGACCCTACGGACCACAAGAACTACCTGCCATCTCGCTCCGCCCCTTCACGGCAAAAGTCGCTGAGAAGACCGTCAATGCACAACTGACCAGGTTCCTTGAAGACAACATCATCCTTGACACCATCCCAATCCGGGTTCTGCAGCAGCCACAACACCGAGACCGCCCTGCTCGCCACCACAGACGACATTCGCACCCTCCTCGACCAAGGCCATACCAAAGCCCTAATCCTACTCGACCTGTCAGCAGCATTCAACACCGTCTCCCACTGCACACTCGCCGCCAGACTACATGCCACCAGCAAACAAGCAACCGGCCTCGACTGGATCCACTCGTTCCTCACTGACAGGAGCCAGAGGATCAGACTACCACCCTTCCTCTCTGAACCCACGGAAATCAACTACGGAGTACCGCAGGGATCATCACTCAGCCCTAACCTCTTCAACATCTACATGGTCCCCCTCGCTGTCATCGTCAGACAGCACGGCCTCAGCATACTGTCCTACGCCGATGACACCCAAATCATCCTCTCCCTCACCAAGGACCCCACCACCACCAGACGCAGTTTTCAGGATGAGAAACAGCTGCCTGAAGCTCAATTTGGAGAAGTCATAAGTCCTCATCCTCGGAACCACCCCGTCATCATAGAACAACACCTGGTGGCCCACCACCCTAGGCACCCCTCCCACCCCCATGGACCACACCAGAAACCTCGGCATCGTACTCAGCTCCTCTCTCTCCATGAACTGAAAGATCAACGCCGTCACATCCAGTTACTATAACACCCTTCCCATCCTCCGAAAGACTTTCAAATGGACCCCCCCCCCCAAGTCAAGGAAGACAGTCACCCATATCCTCATAACCAGCAGACTCGACTACAGAAACACTCTGTACGCCGGCATCAACAAGTCTCTACTCCACAAGCTCCAGACGATACAGAACACTGCCGCCAGACTCGTCCTCGGCCTCCCCCGACATGAACACATCAATCAACACCTATGGAACCTTCACTGGCTCCCCTTCGAGAAGAGAATTGCCTTTAAAATACTCACCCACACCTACAAATCCATCCACAACACCTGACCCTGATACCTCAACAAGAGAATAACCCTCCACGCACCCAAGAAAAACCTCCGATCTGCCAACCTCGCCCTTGCCAAAACCCCACCATACGCAGAGCCAGAACTGGGGGAAGAGCTTTCTCCTACATCGTGGTCAAGACCTGGAACGAGCTCCCGATCAACATCAGATGCACCCCATCCCTGAACGCTTTCAGGAAGGCCCTCAAGACCTGGCTCTTCGACTGAACAGAACTGCGGACCCCCCCCCCCCCCCAGTGCCTTGAGAGCCTCGTGGGTGAGTAGCATGCTTACAATTCCCTGATTAATTGATAGAGATAGAATTGGTGAAGAAGACCTGAAAAGTCGGTCCTAAAAAAACCAGAACAGTGCTGTATGCATGTCCTTTAGTCTTTTTAGGAGTACCTTGTGAGACACAGTATCAAAAGCAGCGCTAAGATCAAGCAGGATTAGTGCAATTGTACCACCACTATCCAGATGCAGTCTAAGATTCTCTGTGACTTCCTGTGGATTAGGTGCTGTAACCAGCTATACATCCAGATTGCGACAGCTGGAGGAGACCATGTGTTTCCACAAACAGCTACATTTTCTGGTTCACATGTTTTTCCTGAATATTAGAGAGCAGGGGAAGCAGCGAGATTGATCTGTAATTTGACCAACTGGCATGATCATGACTGGCATTCTTCAGAAGGAGCAGAACCATGGCATGCTTCCAAGCTTTAGGAACATGACCATCTTACAATGAGGAGTTAAGAAGAGCAGTCATTATTTGCAAAGATTTAGGACAAAGTTACCTCACAAAGGCTAGGGCCAGGATTCTAGAGAGGACCCAGGCTTTATGGAGTGCAGCAAAGTACAGAAGCAGAAATGTCAATGGGAGAGAAAGAACCTAGGTGGTGATTTCATTATGTTCAGCAGATGTCACAGTACCGGTCAACCTGCATTCTGGCAAAGACATAGCAATCTGGGATATTGAAGATAACATGGACTGAACAGGTATAGTACAAAACAATTATTACTGTTGCAATATGGATGCCCAGCTAAAGTTGCGAATACATAATACTTTAATAGTGTATCAACATATATAAATATCTTTACATTACAAACAGGAACCGAACACAAGAAGTACACACAACATACTACACAGCAAAATTCAGATGCAACTCAATACAGTGATAAAACCAGGCCCCTTGCAGTTTGCAAACATTGGCGCAACCCTAAAATCAAAATCAGAATATTACAACAATACAGTTGCAGGAATGTTGGATTAATTCAGCAAAGGATGTGATAAGGCTTTCCAAATCTTAGGACCCAGTCTATAACTTAATACTAAATCCTAGTTGGAGAAAATCAAAGTCCATTTGTGTCACCTAGGGGTAAGTGCTAAGCTGATATTAAGAACTCCAAACTTCTGTGGTGTGTTTACACTGTGGAGTGTTTGAATCCTAACAAATATAGTTTTCTTTCTTCAAACAATCTCTTAATAACCACATGTTCTTGCCAGTGATGGTATAATTTAGATCTGCTAGTAAACATTTCTAAGAAAAGTGTTAACTGTGGAATAGGTATGCCCAAACAACTTAGCATCTCTCAGGGCAATTGGCAATGTCCATTAATGCAAGCTTTTTGTAGTTTACTCTAATTGAAAGGCCTTAGTGTCTATTTAAACTAAACTAACCCATTTTATTATGACTTTCAAGATCTGAGATTGAGCAGTGACCGAGTCCATTGCTCAGGATGGATGTTAATGTGGGCCTGTTTGTCAGATTGCACTAACCTTGTGTGCTTGATTAAATGGGACTGATGATTTTTCTATCTCTCACTGCCCCACCAATGACCATATAATCAAGGATATGAATGCTAGAGGTTGAAGCGGGGAAAAGGGAATGGGATAAGTAAGAAACAGTTAAACAGAACTCCACACTTTGCCGGGCCAATTCTAGGGGGGGAGGGGGGGAAAGAAGATCGGCAGACTGTAGTGAAACTCTTGGCAATATCCTGTATAACCAGTACTCCTTACTATAACAATAAACGTAAGCCTTCTCACTATATGCTGTTTAGTGTGAGATGTATATAGTTACCACCTACCTTCTGTAGAACCTGTAAATAATACCTGTAAATATACATATGCATGTGCAATTATGTTCTTTACATGGATTTCCAGTAGCACATACAATTCCAGTCTTAAGAGTTAAGATAATTGTAACTCAGGGCCTGAGTCACATGTTGGTGGATTGGGTCCTGCCATCCTTTTTTCAACGGTTTTTACACTCGCCTACTTGGCGGTCTGCCTACTGTATAGTAGTGTTCATTTACCTACTTATCAAAGTAAAGTGAACACACCTGCATTGACACTTAAAAAAAAAAATTGTTGTTGTGGCGTTTGGCGGTGTGGTGCTAGTGGTGCCTGAGGGTGGGCATTCAATAATTTGTGTATGTTGTGTGAATGGCATGCAATATGTACCACAAAGGGACATAACACATTGCCTACATATGTTTTTCATGCAAACATAACACATATGTATATTGGCACATTAATAAGTTGAACTTACCAGTCGCCACTCCACCAGGAACTCACTCCATCAGCAAACTGTTGCTACAATACCACCAGCACAACATGAATATCTAAATCGGTTTGGCACAAACTCACTGGCCTGACAGAGGCAAAGTACTGGTAGCCAGCAGAGGAGACTCCAACATCTAAATGCAGTGGGTGGACTACCATCAGCTTGACAGAATACTTGGAACTGCTGCTGCAGCTGGATAACAGTAGTCCCGCCAAGATCAAAATCAGACCCTCAGTTGCAGTTTAAATATTTTTCAAGAAATAGTTCAAAAGTTTGTTTTCAACAACACACAACTTCAGGACACTTTTCTGAAAACCAATATGCCCATGGAAAAAGTAGTTAGGAAGCAATAGATCTTGGCAACTGCAATCCATGATCCATAACATGAGTTTCTGGCTACAGCAACAATGTTAAAAGTTTCCTCATCATATTCACACATACAGATACATTGTCCGAAATTATGTTTATATTACAACATAAAAGATCTAATAAGTCTTGATGAAAATGTAAAATTACACGACCAAAGGAGACAAACAATAAGTAAAAAAGTAAATTAATGGTAACATCGAAATTAAATTTAAACCTACACCAATAATTCAATTTATTTACATTTAAGGCAAGCCCGTCTGCGCCCGTCCACACCTGGAGGTCGCCAGGAGCAGGAATCCCTGCCGGTTTTGTCCAAAAATGAACAAATGAGGTGAGTACTTTTCGCACCTACACCAACCAAGAGTCGGTCAAAATTAACTACGACTATGAAACTAGACGGATAGCAAATAAGGCATGCGCCATATTCACAGTAGTAGTGGGCCCGTTTTCATGTAATACCTGTAAATTTCAGAGTATACAGTTAACTCAGCCACAGAGAGACAATATTGCCACTGATCAGGGCATTAGATCACCTCACCATTCCATCGGCAGGAAGTGCTCTCCTAGGACAGAGAGTAGCGAAGGCTGGAACTCCTTTCTGGCTAATGTAAGGTCTCTGCCAAAACATGCAGTCAATATATGGGACCTGCTGTCCTCCAAAAACCCTCATATAGGGTTCATGACAGAAACCTGGACTAAGCTTTGCACCAACCCTGCAATCTCAGTGGCACTCCCAGAAGGTTATCACATACAAAACCTAGATAGACTGCACAGGGCAGGAGGAGGAATAGCCATCATGTATAAGGACCCCATCACAATCTCCTTTTTAGACCAAATTTGCAACGACTAGCTGGAAATATTGGTTTTTAGAATGGACTTACACCAAAGTCTCAGCTGGAAAGGAGCATTAGTATATCGCCCCCCGGGACCACTATCCAACACCGCATGTTATATCAGCCAGGATTTTTTTACTTCTTGGAGACTTTACCGTGGACAGCGAAAGCCCAGATAATCCAGAGGCGACGTCCCTTCTGACAGAACTGTCTTCACTCAATCTGACTAAAATAAATAATGACCCCACCCACCAGGCAGGTCATGCGCTGGATACAATACTAACAAACTCCCCCAATATATTCTATGGAGCAACGTACCCCTTGACATGGTCAGATCATTCTATGACCGAGTTTCGTGTCAACAGTCCTAAAGCACAGACTGTCCCCAAATACTACCCTAAAACAAGTTACAGACATTGGCATAAACACACGCCCTCACATTTTCAAGCCACTCTCAGTCCACCTCAATACTCTGAAACTGACAATGTAGAGGAACGCCTAGCCTCCTTCAATTCCAGCCTACTATCCACTATGGACAGCTTAGCTGCTTTGAGACAGTGCACCACGAACATAAAACACCGCCAGACACCGTGGTACTCTGCAACCCTTTGACTCGAAAAAAGTAAATGTAAAAAACTTGAATGCAGTTGGCGGCGCTCACATGACCCAATAGACAAAGAAAGATCTTAGTATTCACTAACACAGTACCATAATAATATGAAAAACGCTCACAAAACTCACATCGCATCCAAACTTGAACAAGCAGGGAGCACTCCGAGAATTCTCTACCGGATTCTAAAAACATTCACCAACCCTAAGGCTTGCGTCATTGAATCTGCCCCATCTCATACACTGTGCGACAATATAGAAAGCCAACTAAACCAGAAATTTGATATGATCTCTAATAAAATCACCTCAACAAAGGGCCCTAAGACTGACCCTAAGTTTGATCTCCCACTGGTCACACCCATTTCTCACAAGCTGGAGAACTTCCTGTTACTTACTACAGAGGAGACTAAAGCTCTATTAAGAAGTGCCAAATCAGGGTCCACACTGGATCTCATACCTGCTAAAATAGTCGCCACACTATCTAAACAACTGCCCGGCCCCATCAGCTCTATTCTAAACAGCTATGAAGGAAGGCATTTTCCCTCTGGATTGGAAAGCTGCACAGATACTCCCAATTACAAAAAATTCTTAAATCCCCATGGAAGACGTAACCAAATATCGCCCCATTTCCCTACTTCCCTTACATAACAAAATCTTGGAAAAACACATTAATAAACACTTATCAGATTTAGCTGAATCCTCAAACTGTTTGGATCCCTCTCATTCGGGATTCCGTCCCAGATATAGCACAGAGTCCACCCTGGTGGCAGTCAAGGACAATATAAGAATGATGTTGGATAACGGTCAAGCAGTATTCTTGGTGCTGCTTTACCTATCCGCTGCATTCAATACCATCTCCCACCAGACTCTACTTAGTAGAATGGGAGACATAGGCTAACCCAAAGGAGACAATATCTAAAAGCGATTTTTATCAACCAGAACATTCGCTTAAGCAGACAAGCAGTAATAAGATGGCTGGAGGGCTCGTCAAGTATCTTGTCTTGCCGAGGAGTCAAATTCATGAGACTAGTGAACAGCTGCTTATTGCAAGCGGAAGATCTCTAATTGATATTGCATGTAACGTATCCCCATACTTTTATTTGATGGTACACAATTTTTAATAATTTCTGTTGTAACTTGATTGATAATTAGCTTTAGACTGATTTGTATAATAATACAATTTTACATACTCAAAATGTACGGGAATCAGAGCACAGATGCAATTATAATTGCTTGCATAATGTCCCTCTCAGCTGTTTGTCTAGATGAAGTTCATTTATTTTATGTAGGGGGGTATTGTAATGATTTTAATTAATCAAACAATAAACTTGAACTGGGAGACATAGGCCTTACAGGGAATGCATTGAAATGGATGATCAACTTTCTGTCTGACAGAACTCAGACCATTAACCTAGGCCCATTTCACTCACAGACCACCAGGGTGACTAAGGGAGTCAAACAGGGCTCATGTTTGAGCCCTCATGTTTAACATTTATGTTACTCCCTTGGCGAGACTATTGAGGAAGTTGGGATTTATCCCCATACCCTAATCTGATGACACACAACTGCTCCTCTCCTTTGACAAAACCAATTCCAACATTCAGACCACCATTGCAGAAGGCATGAAGGCCATCACGGAGTGGATGAAAGAAAATCTCCTCCGGCTCAATGCAGCTAAGTCAAAGATTATGGTGTTTGGTGAAGCCACAGTGAAGTGGTCCCCTAGTTGGTGGCCAGAGGAATTAGGTCCTACCCCATGTCCTAAACAGGTGGTAAAAAACCTTGGAGTTCGATTGGACCACAAACTCACATAGAGAGATCATGCCTCCTCCACCACTGGCAAAAAACAACAAGTGATGGACTGAATGTGGATCAATGTCACACACTCCCCCAGTCAAAAGATCTGGGCCCAAATCCATCGTTTTTTTGCACTCCACACCACCCTGGGTCAGATAATGGCTTTATGCAAATCAGCTCTGACCCTGTTACCCCATGGGAACAGTCCAGTCCGAACTACAACAGCCATATCTTTCCCAGACCGGAATCAAGCATCCGAGGACCGGACCGGTTTCGAGGTAACACCTCTCTTCAGCCCGGCTAGCTTGACTCCAAGTGGTGTGGAGTGCCTGGGACCCACGTCTGGGCATCCCCAGCGCACTTAGGGCGGCAATTGCAAAAAACAACAAGTGATGGACTGAATGTGGATCAATGTCACACACTCCCCCAGTCAAAAGATCTGGGCCCAAATCCATCGTTTTTTTGCACTCCACACCACCCTGGGTCAGATAATGGCTTTATGCAAATCAGCTCTGACCCTGTTACCCCATGGGAACAGTCCAGTCCGAACTACAACAGCCATATCTTTCCCAGACCGGAATCAAGCATCCGAGGACCGGACCGGTTTCGAGGTAACACCTCTCTTCAGCCCGGCTAGCTTGACTCCAAGTGGTGTGGAGTGCCTGGGACCCACGTCTGGGCATCCCCAGCGCACTTAGGGCGGCAATTGCAAAAACCAACAAGTGATGGACTGAATGTGGATCAATGTCACACACTCCCCCAGTCAAAAGATCTGGGCCCAAATCCATCGTTTTTTTGCACTCCACACCACCCTGGGTCAGATAATGGCTTTATGCAAATCAGCTCTGACCCTGTTACCCCATGGGAACAGTCCAGTCCGAACTACAACAGCCATATCTTTCCCAGACCGGAATCAAGCATCCGAGGACCGGACCGGTTTCGAGGTAACACCTCTCTTCAGCCCGGCTAGCTTGACTCCAAGTGGTGTGGAGTGCCTGGGACCCACGTCTGGGCATCCCCAGCGCACTTAGGGCGGCAATTGCAAAAAACAACAAGTGATGGACTGAATGTGGATCAATGTCACACACTCCCCCAGTCAAAAGATCTGGGCCCAAATCCATCGTTTTTTTGCACTCCACACCACCCTGGGTCAAATAATGGCTTTATGCAAAACAGCTCTGACCCTGTTACCCCATGGGAACAGTCCAGTCCGAACTACAACAGCCATATCTTTCCCAGACCGGAATCAAGCATCCGAGGACCGGACCGGTTTCATGTAACACCTCTCTTCAGCCCGGCTAGCTTGACTCCAAGTGGTGTGGAGTGCCTGGGACCCACGTCTGGGCATCCCCAGCGCACTTAGGGCGGCAATTGCAAAAAACAACAAGTGATGGACTGAATGTGGATCAATGTCACACACTCCCCCAGTCAAAAGATCTGGGCCCAAATCCATCGTTTTTTTGCACTCCACACCACCCTGGGTCAGATAATGGCTTTATGCAAATCAGCTCTGACCCTGTTACCCCATGGGAACAGTCCAGTCCGAACTACAACAGCCATATCTTTCCCAGACCGGAATCAAGCATCCGAGGACCGGACCGGTTTCGAGGTAACACCTCTCTTCAGCCCGGCTAGCTTGACTCCAAGTGGTGTGGAGTGCCTGGGACCCACGTCTGGGCATCCCCAGCGCACTTAGGGCGGCAATTGCAAAAAACAACAAGTGATGGACTGAATGTGGATCAATGTCACACACTCCCCCAGTCAAAAGATCTGGGCCCAAATCCATCGTTTTTTTGCACTCCACACCACCCTGGGTCAGATAATGGCTTTATGCAAATCAGCTCTGACCCTGTTACCCCATGGGAACAGTCCAGTCCGAACTACAACAGCCATATCTTTCCCAGACCGGAATCAAGCATCCGAGGACCGGACCGGTTTCGAGGTAACACCTCTCTTCAGCCCGGCTAGCTTGACTCCAAGTACTGGAGCATGTTTTCATAACCTTAGCTTACTCACAAGAGTCTTCCCTTTTCTGCCACTATATATTCGGAAAACCTTGATTCAGGCATTAATCCTAAACCGCCTGGACTATTGTAATACGCTGCTGATCTCAGCCAATGAAAGTTCCATAAACAAACTCCAGGTGATCCAGAACACTGCGGCCCGCTTGGTGACAAATGCCCCCCACCAGAACCGCATCACTCCCTCTTCTTCAAAAATTACACTGGTTACCAATACTGAAGAGGATCAAATGTAAGATCTGCTGTATTGCATACAAAACATTAAACAACCTAGGCCCCAGCTACCTAAACGATAAATTTGTTAGCTATGTTCCTTCCAGACCCCTTCGACCTGGAGCTAAAGCTCTGCTCCAAGTTCTGCGCTTTAAAAAAACCTGCTTAGGTGGTAAAGCCTTTTACCATCTGGCCCCACAATACTGGAATAACTCCCCATTCACATGCGTCAATGCACGAACTATCAGGCATTCAGAAAGTTGCAGAAAACCTCACTGTTCTGGTTGTCCCACCTTGGCTTACTTTGGCGGTCCTAGTGCGGAGATTCCCTAATGGGATGATTCGGGCGCTCTATAAGTAAATAAAATAGAAAATAGAAATAGAAATATCATTCACAGATCTCAAATGTTGACTAAACCAACAAACATTGCATCTAAAAGGAGAAAACCACTGTTGACTTATAAAGAGTACACCTACTATCAAGACAACAATAATAATGGACAAAAACATTGCAGGTGATGTATTAACAATTTGCCTCACCATAAAGGAAAGCAAAGTGATTCAAAGCAGCACAACTTCATGATAAAGTTTTTACCAAGAAGCAACCTTTTTGGCAACTGGAAAGATATATTAAAAGCGATGCAAAAAAAATGCCTTGCACTGCTCTGCTCCAAGTGGGTATTCAATGGATAGTTCTTGGGTTCTCCAACACTGACATCCATAGATTGTGATGCAAAACCATATCTACAAAGATTGTCAGACCTGATTTTGTGTCAATAAATATTTTCTCCTTTAAAGAGGCACTATTTAGGTGAAATCTTTACATTTCTCCTAATATCTCACTCATTGGATATATGCCACACTATACAGCGCACATCCAGTGTGGCAAATGTTATGAAATGTGTCTAGGTATAGGATTTTGTACAGGAAGTGTATGTTACAGGTATAAAAGGTATGCTAGACAGCATGCACATACATTTCCACTATGGAATATGCCAAAATTAACACCATATACAACATTTAAACTGTAACCAACATTCAAGACTACTGTTTCTATTTCAGTCTAGGTATTTGGAGGCACTTACAAAAATCAACATTAATGCCCAGATTAAGGGCAGCAGAGTTCCACTTGGACATGGCTATATGGACTTTACAAAAAAAAGCAAACTTTAGCCAAAACTCTCTGCCATAACATATCCAAACTTATTAAATGCATGCTTGACATGCTAACAAAATATAGCTATTTGAAAACATACAATGGCTGAATGACTTACATACTCTACTAATTCCTATAACCTGAAGTGCATGAAATACAAAACCCAACAATAAACAAATCAACCTCGCTAAAGAAAAAAAACAATATTAAAATTACAACCAGAACTGCAATATTTTCATAAATAATTTACCTAGTAAAGGGTTTTTCTTACATTCTGGAAAAATAGGACACACCATTTTATATGTATTTAAAACATGTCCCAGCATGAAATATAAAACCACACTCCACATATAGTACTTACAAATGCACAACAAAATTTCTTAACAATAATACATATGCTTAAACGTTATATTCACCATGCAACCCATACAAAGCTACAGCATATTTTGTGAAAGTGACTCTCTATCCTCATATTTAAAACCGCCCAACCAACCTCAGTATCCTCTGTCTCCTGTGACCCTTCAACTGGTGAATGTTGCTCGGCTGGCTCTGTATCCTATGGGAATAATCCTATGCCTAAATCCACCTCCTTAAAAATTTCAAAACTCATCAGTTCTCTATTTCAAAACCAACATTTTTTTCACATAAAGAAGCAAAGGCAAACATGAGTTATGTCCTTTGGTGCCTGAAGAAAAACGGTCTTTATAAAATTCCACATATGTTTGGGTGATAACAAATGTGTCATCCCCAACATAGGGGCCAATTACGATAGTGGTGAGACCGCAACCAATGGTTAGTCGGTTGCGGTCCGACTGCCAACTGCTGCTGCCGACTGACCAACGCGTCACAATGCGCATGTCAAAGGCAGCAATCAGAGGGACTATCCGACGCTTTCCGTGCATTGGAACACACCTTAATCCCCTTATGATGGCAGAGCCAGGTTCGGCTCCGCTGTTGAAATTATAATGGCAGTCTCCGACAATCCTTCCATGTCAGCTTTCCCAACATGGAACTAGGGTGACCAACCGTCCGTAAATTTCACGGACAGTCCGTAATTTCGGCCGTCTGTCCGTGGTCCATGAAGGATTCTTTAACGGACGCCATTTGTCTGTAATTTTAACTGTTTGCACAACCGGCAAAGCTGGCCCCCCACCTCCCTGCTTGACTCCAAAGCTGTTAAGGTCGGGTGTAACTCCGATGCTGTACCAAAGATCAGACACCCAGCAGCACTGGAGAGGCCCAGCGGGATGGCAACCCTCACACCTCCAGCCCTTGACGAGCTGTTAAGAGGTGATTGAAGGTGACTGAGAGGGAGGGGCTGCAGCTTCAGGAGCTGTTCAGATGCAAACAGCCCTGAATGCCTCATGTCACTGCAATTGGTGTGACACATTCCCTTTCTGTCCCGGGCCCCAAACATCCTAGAACCGGCCCTGATTACACCGAGGCAGCACATGGTTCTTTTCACAGAGCTTAATTACTGTCACTAAATAGTAAACAAACCTCGATTCTTCAAACATGCAGTCTATATTGTAATAAAATAAAGAAATGGCACAATCGCACCCATACTGATTAACAAAGTATGGAGGACAATCAGTTAAATCAGTTCTCTTGGAGTATCTCCTTTCAGTACTGTACATCAGTGTGGGGGAGAGGGGGGCAAAACTAACATTTTGGAAAGAGCCTGTATTCTCCTCGTCTTGTCCAGGAGGGGGTAAGGAGCCCTCCCCCACCCTGCAAGAGACCAAGATGATACTAGAATACTGCATACCCACCCCTGTGCACACCCTGGTGGATCCTGTTCCCCCCATGTGGTGGCTCCTGTCCCGCCCCCCCACCTGTGGTGGCTCCTGTCCCCCCCCCCGCCTGTGATGGCTCCTGCCCCCCCTCAGTGATGGCCCCTGCCCCGCCCCCCGCCTGTGATGGCTCCTGTCCTCCCTGTGATGGCTCCTGTCCCCCCTGTGGTGAATCCTGTCTCCGCCCTGGGTGGCTTCTGTCCCAGTCCTGGAATGGCTCCTGCAGCGAGGGTGAAGTTCTTGATGGGCCTCTTCTCAAAAAGGCTCAGCTCAAAATTAATATGAAAAGGTGGGCGAGTGAGTAAGTGAAGGGATGGCTGGATGAATTAGTGAAAGGGTGAATGGATGAATGAAAGATTGAAAAGATGGATAATGGGAGAGGATGGATGGAGTGATGAGTGAGTGGAAGGATGTAAGAGAGAAAAGGGAAATAGCTGTATGTATGGGTGGAAGGGTAGCTGGATGGGTGAAAGGGTGGATGGATGAGTGAAAGGATGGATGAGTGAAAAGGTGGATGATGAGTGAGTAAGTGGGTGGATGGATGAGTGAAATGATGGAGGGATTGATGAATTGAAAAGTGCAAGGGCGAATAGATGGACGGATGAGTGAAAGGGTGGATGTAAGGATGGATTCATGAGTGAAAGGGAAGGTAGATGGACAAAATGATGAATAGATGAGTGAAGGAGTGAAAGGATAAATGGATGAGAGAAAGGATGGATGATTGATAGGGTCAATGGATGGATTCATGAGCGGATGAGTAGATGGATGGATGGATGGGTGGATGGATGGATGGATGGAAGGAAGGAAGGATTGCTAAGTGAAAGAGTCGATGGAGAGAGAAAGGGAGGATGATGGATGACTGAAAGGGTGGATGGGTGGAAGGATGAGTGACTGGGTGGATGGATGAGTAAGTGAAAGGATGGCTGGATGGGTGAAAGGGTAAATGGCTGGATGGATGAGTGAATGGATGGATGATTAGAAGAGTGGATGGATGAGTGTACAGATGGATAGGGTGAAAGGGCGGATGGATGGATAATGGATGGATGAGTGAAAGGATGGATGAGTGAAATGATAGATGGAAGGATACATGATGGATAGGTTTGCAAATGGCTGAATATGTCTAGATATGGCTTGGCTTTCTTATATACTATTGCGCGACCTCTGATGTGTCTGTAAAACTTATCCAATTGTCCTGAAGTTTTGTCCTGAATTTTGACCTCCTGTCCTGAATTTGTGTCCTGAATTTTGACCCCTTGTCCTGAATTTTTACACTCACCGTCCTGAATTTGCACCAATGCCAGTTGGTCACCCTACATGGAACGGCTGTCAGAAAGTGTCTTTGGGGGCCCCTAGCAGGGCCCCCTTCCACACTGGCTCTCTGCAATAGAGCCCCCTCAACATCTCTACATCTCTGATCCTGCCACACAGTGCAGGGATTTTTTAATTCATCCATTTTTCAATGGAAGCTTGTGCTGCGGACCTTTTCCGCCAGTCGCACAAGCTTCCATTGAAAAATTGATGCTTCCGACAGCAAAATGGCCAGTCGCATCCAAATACTGTGGTCGAAACTGCCGACCTAAGGTCGGGCTGTTGGCAATCTGCAATGCTGTCCGCCCTACATCATAATAAGCCCCTGAGGGTTTGTGATGCTTCTTTTTCCATGCTTGGAAAAGAAAATTGGTTTTCTTGAAAAAGAAAAACCTGTATATTAGTGAAGGTCTAAGGTATGTTTGATAAGCCCATTCATTTGTACAGAATATGATCAAAGTCCAGACACTGAACAAGTGCAAAAATTCAAATCAGTTTATTTCTATATTAGAAGGCTATAATGGATTAACTCTTGCAGTACTCTTCAGCATTGCAAAGAGACAATTGTATAATTAGTATGTGCAACACACAGGTTTGTAAGACACAAGCACTGTAGATTCTGTGTATGCTTTTATCATGGAGTGAAACTAATGTGTTGAGAGGTTAAGTTCTAACTTTAAACTGCAGGGTTTGTACATTCACTTCACCACTGAGCTGAAATCACTTCTTTCAAGTTACGGTTGAGCATCTGTGCCTGTCTGGACAGCCAGCTACTGAGATGAAAGCAAGCGAAGAGGGGAAATGCCTCTTTTGATCTACTTGCATGTGCCACCCTGCATATTCCCTGGGGCGTTTTCACAGTTTTATCTGTGGTGCGAGGACTTTCTTTGAAGGTTCCCTGCTGTTCAAGACTGCCGCAAGCCGCTTTCAAAACCGATGACACTTTCAAAGTATACAGTTGTACACCAAAGCCTGGGTTTAGAGCCAGAGCTAACAAACCATTCACATTCATATTATTTAAATTTTATAGTCAATGTTTGGTTCAACAAACATTACAAAAAAAGGAAAAACAAGTCACGAAGCAGAAAAAAGTGACTATAGGCGTCTAAATACAGAGTATAAGACACATTTTGCCACTGTGACTTACATTACAAGATGCAAAATACCTCTATTCAGAGACCTCGAAAATGTCAATATTTCTGCATATAAATATTTAGGCAAAAATATTATAAATGAATAGTTTAAAAAAAATGAATTAATTTAACACTCAAAGCATTAATGCTACAAGATAGAAAAACATAGAATGCCTATTTAATGATTTTGACTCTGTTCTTTCTACATAAAAGAAGTTATTAAGACACATATGTGGATAACATACAACAGTGAACCTTTTTTGAGTCAAAATAGTTGTTTTATTTTGTAGTTAGTCTTGTTATACATCAATAGACCGTCACTCCTTTCTCCGAAGTCCATTCTATTGCTCAGTGGATACATCAATTATATTCTTTACTTTTACTGATCTATATCTGTTTTCCTTCTAATGCCATGCCACACTCTAATCCAGAAAACTAGTACAAAAGACGCACTATATAAAAAAACAAGTAACTACAACTGTTATCATTGTTATAATATTTTAGTAGCACATTTAGACATTGAAAGCCACACCTTTGTCATACTGCGCCCAAAACTTTCTAACACAGTGGACATTAACATTCTGTTTCATAACTATAATCGGTGGCCCATGTCTCTGATGAAACTCTTAGTTGTTTTCAATCAGTTTTTGTCAAACAGCAGTCAATAAAGAGAACTGGGACATCTACTATCGTCAACCAACCATGTCAACCGCTGGGTTTCAAAAGGCTCCTGTAGTGTTAGGACTTGTCTTACCTTTATGTTGTACTGTCGCACATTCTGGCCACAAAATGCCTACCTTTGGATGGGGCTTGTCGTTCTGGGTTCCTTCTCCATGGTTTCCAACCCCAGCTGAGCCAGATCGTCAGAACGTGGGCTGTTATGGCTCAATAAACATACTACTTAAACTTCATCAACCTGCATGTGTGCTTGTTATAATTGATTTATGTATTTACTTGCTCTAGCTGTGTCTTCCCTGTTGCTCAGTTAGTATGAGTGTTAGAATGCCCGATGACCTCATGGAATGTTTGGGTGCCTGGTTTGAGTGTAGTGTGTCAGTTGATGGTAGGCAGGCTGAGCGACAGGGAGGCCGCCCCTGGTGGGATTTACATTTCCACCTACCTATCTTATTCTAGCAAACTGAACTAAGCTTAATAAATCCAACCTATTTTATACACCTGGCTCCAAGGACTTCCATTTACCACATTTGGCGAAGATTTAAAGAACCTACAGCGTGAAGTCTGTGTTAGAAGGAACTAAGGAACTACTGCAACTAAGGAATTTACTAGACAATTTTAGAACTACTGAAAACGTAAGGAAGGGAAATGCCTTGATCAACCCCACCAGTGTCCTTGTCATCTGGACAGCCTGTAGCCCAGGGTGTTTGACCTTCTACTGCTGATTTTAGTGTAGCTACTGTGGAGATTACTACAATCCTTGGAGGAGTTGCTCTTGCCCAGCTGTCCTTTCTACAGTCATGTGACAGGGTGTTAAGTCAGTATACCAGTAGTGAATGGTGCTTGGGATTGGCATCAGCGACTTGTGTTCAAGAAAACCGGCACTCATGTGAAGTATTACATTTAAAATAAGCAGAGGTTGGTAGACAAGCATTTGACCTTCTACTACTGCAGAGCCTGTTGAAGTGGGTTGAAGGCTTGTGTGCATCCCGGTGTTAATCGCAGTTGTAGGAGACAACTGGCGGCATGATTTATAATCACACTGACAACAGGAGAAAGTTGGCAGCATCCTTTTTTACGGTGACTGGCTTCGTTTGTCCAGCGAGGAACATCAAGATCGGCTTCTTGTGCAGTTTTGTGGAGGTTTCGGTGTATACCGGGGAGCTTGAACTTTTGCTATCTACACAAGCTTGAAGGGACGACTGGCTTTATGTGGGGCGACACTGTCCGTCACTAGAGGAACCTGCAAAGCAACTTGTTGTGTACAGAGCAGCATTTTGGAGGCAGTGGCCGTGTCTTGTCCGGTTAGTCGGGCATCTTTATTGTGTGGATTTACATATACTTTATACGTAGTTGCCCTATGACAGCTGAACTGCTCACACACACATTTAAAAGGTGCCACGAGCACACATAGAGCTCGCGTGCACTTACCGTTTTTCAGCCATTGCGCGAAGCTTCCTTTCCATGCTCTATGATGTCTGGTACTTGCTGTGTGGCATGTTTGGAGCACGATGATGCCGAGAGCCATCCGACGCGGCGTCATTGGAACGTGCTGCCATCTTAGGATTGGAGTTTGTCCGGTACATCTTCTCTAGCACTTCCCAACTTGGATGTCACTTGGGTTGCCAACCATGTCTGACCAGGATGATGACATTCTTCCGTGTTAAGTTGCAGATATGGTTTTCAAGTAAGCGCAACGCTCATCTTGCAAGTTTTTAAAGTTTTGGATGGTGTTCAAGATTTTATTTTGTCTGGAGAGCACAGAATCTTGTTTGCAGTTGTTAAGGGAAATGTTTGGCACTGAACTGTGCGCATATCAGTGTTTTGGGTGATGACAGCAACATGGATCTGGATGACATGGACTCAGTTTGGGTGAAGATCTCAGGTGAGAGACTGCTCACCGGAGCATGAGACTTTTAATTCATTATTAATGCTTGCCATTTTCTCCCCATATAAGTGTTGTGTTTGGCAGGATGTATTATGGGTGTGGTACCCAGTTCTCTTAAAGTAGTTAGGATGTTTTGGGCGGGTGGTTAGTGGTGCCACTATACAGTCTGGTTGGGTCGTGGGTGTCCAATTACTAAGTTGTGGGGTGATAATTTGTTTCATTGAGTGGTGAATATCCATGGGCTAGTAAGTGCCCTAGGTCTGTTGTTAATGTTATGTTGAGCTTGTGTTGTGGTGTATGCCTCAGTTTTTGTTCAAGGGTGTTGTTTACAATTGTGGGATGAAGTGTGGGAGTTAAGTGCCACAGTTTTGTTCCTAGGGTGGTGAGTATCCTTTTGCAGTGAGGTGTGGGAGCTAAGTGCCCCAGTTCTGTTCCTAGGGTGGTGAGTATCCTTTTGCCATGAGGTTGTGAGAGCTCAGTGCCCTAGATATGTTCCACAGGGCGGATTGTACCCTGTTACATGTTGGTTGTGGGGTGATCAGTGCTCCAATTGTGTTCCACATGGTGGTGGTTACCCTGTTACGTGTTTATGGTGGGTGATGAGTGCCCCAATTTTGTTCCACAGGGTGGTGTCTACCCTGTTACATGTAGGTTGTGGGGCAGTCAGTGTCCCAGTGCTGTTCCACAGGGTGGTATGTTCCCTGTTACATGTTGGTTATGGGCCCGTGCGTGTCCCCTTTCTGTTTCACTGCTCTGTGCGGTTGTGTTGTGCATTATTTTTCCCAAGGGAGGTGGATTGGGCTAATCTCAATGTCATTATATTTGAGGATGCAACGTAAATATTTTACTTTCAGAATGCATTGTGTATATTGATGTTCATATTCCTATCCTTAAGTTCTGTATTGTTGTTTCCCTAAGGAAGGGGGATGTGTTATAATTGACTTATGTTATGCAGGTTTAGATGATGACTAATCTTGGCGGAATTGGCGCTTCACGATATATAGGCTTATATTTGCACTGATGAGTACATATATTGTTGGGTGCCTAGGTATGGGATGTCATCCTAACCCACCAATAATCCACAGATCAAAGTTTATAAGTACAGAACCTATCACACCAACAGAAATTATTAAACAGAGATATGTTATGCAATTTTTTTCCGAATCCAACAAAATTACACGAAGTGAAAAGAAATAGGGTTCATTTAATCTCGAAGGCTTTCCCTCAGTCCAGCCAACACGTGTTTCGTCGATTGGGCGGAGACCCACGACTTCATCAGGGCTGGGAAAAGATACAATATAAAAATATATTGGAGTTGCGAGATACACTATCTCGTGATCATCAAGTATACATTATGTCATGCTATTTACATGGAAAACAAGTGGGAGAAAACATTCCCCATGGTTAACGTCGTACAATATGAATACATGCGTTTGGAGAGGAAATGAGGTGGGAGTAATTTTAATCTCCCTTAGAGAAATGAGTAGAGAACTCTCAGTGTCGAGAGACAAAAAAGGAGAAGAATACCCCACAGTTCGTGATAGTTATTCCTTTGTGTCTCGTGCTATAATGAATCAAAGAATGGATTTGTGCTCGCCCCAGTGTATATACACCCGTTTGGTGTTCAATAACGTGCCTAATCGTGCCGGGTCTACAAAAACATTCAGGATAATGTGTTTGAAAGGTGCTATATTATACTTTAAGAGGCTGAGTACATAATACTCAGGCTTACCTGATATCAATTGCTAGTGGACCTGTGTGCCTAAATTGACCAAGTCATAAAGGATATTTAATTTCCTACATGGTCCTCATTCCAATTCTATTTTGGACAGTAATATATTATGGAGCTGTGCCAAAAGTAGAACAACGTACCTTCTAGCTGGTTATATTTCCGGCCCAGCCTTATGCGGCGTGGGCAAAGCTTCTTTATCAGGTCTTGGTCTGTATCACATGAGATCGCTAAAATTCATAAAACGAATAAAAATTTTTTTTCTAATCTGGTATATTGCAACCTTATTTAAATTATATCTTACTGCCTGTATAGGGTCAAGAGCTTACCTTCAAAATGGGTAATTCTTAATATTCCCCGTTCTCCGGTAATCTATATATCTGATCCCGGGATGTATCTAAAATCCTGCTGTCCTTCCTCCAGTGGTATTTATGGAGTGAAGTTAATTTCCCACTGTCAAAATAAAAAACCATAGGTTCATTTTAGTGCAAGTGCCCATAGGGGTCGCTTGATAAAACTCGTCAATCTGCTATGTCAGAACCATCCCGTTATAGGTGCAGCGCTTACCTCCCAATATTTTGGAGTCCTAGAGCGGCGAAATCCCACTAGTATACCGGGCGGTCTTCCGTGTTGTAAAAGCCGGCGTTCATGACCCGGAAGCCAGATAAATATACATCGGCTTCCCCCTCCGGTTCAAGCTACAGGTCCACCGGTGGTACATGCGATCTAGTCCGCCATGTTTGAATGGTGTTCAAATATCGTCGAAAGTAATGTATTTCTACGATATTATTGCATCGGTGCTCATAGTTCTATCTGTAATCACGTGTCATGCAGTGATTATATTTAGTCTGAGCGTGCAGTAACATAGTTTGTGGTATTATAGTGTAAGTCTAGAACTGTGAGGTTACAGATACTAATTATTATGCATACAATATTGACTGATATACGTAAAGTCACCATTTAAAATTTACATTTGTGTTGTCCTAGCTCCAAGTTCATCATTATTCTTTATATCAGTTAGTATACGCTTAATATTGGCTAGGTGTGCGATATCGGCATTCATGATACAGTTGACATAATTTTCCAAATTTGTAAATATGAGGGTACAGTTAGATGTTTAGTGGCCAAGTAATTATATACACTTCAGTTATGACTGTCAAAACATCTCTTATGCTCTAAACTTTCCTAATGTTCCAATTAATCACCCAAGTAGTAATGCAGTTCCTGGTCTGAGTTCATCCCGTGCTCAACCGCACGCATAATCAATATCCATGATGCTTCTCTGCGTCTCAAAGCCAATTCCCTATTGCCTCCTCTTGGATCATTTTTTACCTGATCTATTGCACAGAAGCTGATAGTTTTATATTTGCCTTGTTTGGGACATTGGTTCACGTGTGTGGCAGTGTTATATCTCGTGTCTTGGTGTTTGATGGCTCTTACATGTTCAAAAATCCTTTCTTTTAACATTCTTTTCGTGCTACCTATATAAAAACTGCCACAAACGCATTTAATCATGTAAACTACAAAACAGCTATTACAGTTAAGAAGTTGTTTAATCACAAACTCTCTTCCCATGTAGTTGCGAAATGTTTTAGTCTTGTTCATTGCCATTGGACATATTTTACAAGTCCCACATTTGTAAAAACCAATGCTTTTTTGTGTCAACCAATCAGGAACTGTTTTAGATTTTACTGGGTAGGTTGGACTTATCCAGGATTTTATACTTCTCCCCTTTCTGTATGTTATGAGAGGATTTTTAGTGATATATTTGTTCAGAGCTTTATCGTTGTTTAATATCCACCAATGCTTACGCATGCTGTTTCTCAAAGCAATTGCTGCATCATCATAGTTAGTGATTAGTCTGATCCTATTCTCAGTGTTGTTCTCTCTTTGTTTATCACGCAGGGTAATTTCTCTTGGAGTTCTGTCTATTCTCTGTTCTGCCTTGGCAATCATGTCTCTCTTATACCCCCTAGATATGAATCTACTTTTCATGTTATGTTTACATTTTAAAAAGTCATCATCTTTACTGCAATTTCTTCTTGCTCGGGTAAATTCTCCAAAAGGAATGGATTGAAGTTGATGTCTCGGATGTGAGCTCCCAGCATGTAAAAGGGAATTACAAGATGTCGGTTTCCTGAAAAGTCTACTTTGTATTTTATTGTCTTCAATAAACAATACTAGGTCTAAGAATTCTATTTGAGTGGTACTTATGGAGTGAGTCAAATGTATACCCATCAGATTTGAATTTAAGTGTTCACAAAATTCCAAGAGACTATTCATGTCTCCAGCCCAAATCAACAGACAGTCGTCAATATAGCGGCCCCAGTAAATGATATATTCATTCCACTTTGCGCCCTGTGCGCCCCAGATCCACTCCTCCTCGAACCTGCCCATGAATAGGTTCGCATACGAAGGAGAGAATCTGGAGCCCATGGCTACTCCCTGTTTCTGACGGTACCAAGTGGTTTCAAATAGAAAGACATTATTTTGCAGTATTAAATTCATCATATCCAAAAGCATCACCGTGTGTGCCCATTGGGATGCTGGCCTTTTCTCAAGAAATTTCCTGGCTTTCCGGGTCTTAGGGCAGCCAGGAAATTTCTTGAGAAAAGGCCAGCATCCCAATGGGCACACACGGAGATGCTTTTGGATATGATGAATTTAATACTGCAAAATAATGTCTTTCTATTTGAAACCACTTGGTACCGTCAGAAACAGGGAGTAGCCATGGGCTCCAGATTCACTCCTTCGTATGCGAACCTATTCATGGGCAGGTTCGAGGAGGAGTGGATCTGGGGCGCACAGGGCGCAAAGTGGAATGAATATATCATTTACTGGGGTCGCTATATTGACGACTGTCTGTTGATTTGGGCTGGAGACATGAATAGTCTCTTGGAATTTTGTGAACACTTAAATTCAAATCTGATGGGTATACATTTGACTCACTCCATAAGTACCACTCAAATAGAATTCTTAGACCTAGTATTGTTTATTGAAGACAATAAAATACAAAGTAGACTTTTCAGGAAACCGACATCTTGTAATTCCCTTTTACATGCTGGGAGCTCATATCCGAAACATCAACTTCAATCCATTCCTTTTGGAGAATTTACCCGAGCAAGAAGAAATTGCAGTAAAGATGATGACTTTTTAAAATGTAAACATAACATGAAAAGTAGATTCATATCTAGGGGGTATAAGAGAGACATGATTGCCAAGGCAGAACAGAGAATAGACAGAACTCCAAGAGAAATGACCCTGCGTGATAAACAAAGAGAGAACAACACTGAGAATAGGATCAGACTAATCACTAACTATGATGATGCAGCAATTGCTTTGAGAAACAGCATGCGTAAGCATTGGTGGATATTAAACAACGATAAAGCTCTGAACAAATATATCACTAAAAATCCTCTCATAACATACAGAAAGGGGAGAAGTATAAAATCCTGGATAAGTCCAACCTACCCAGTAAAATCTAAAACAGTTCCTGATTGGTTGACACAAAAAAGCATTGGTTTTTACAAATGTGGGACTTGTAAAATATGTCCAATGGCAATGAACAAGACTAAAACATTTCGCAACTACATGGGAAGAGAGTTTGTGATTAAACAACTTCTTAACTGTAATAGCTGTTTTGTAGTTTACATGATTAAATGCGTTTGTGGCAGTTTTTATATAGGTAGCACGAAAAGAATGTTAAAAGAAAGGATTTTTGAACATGTAAGAGCCATCAAACACCAAGACACGAGATATAACACTGCCACACACGTGAACCAATGTCCCAAACAAGGCAAATATAAAACTATCAGCTTCTGTGCAATAGATCAGGTAAAAAATGATCCAAGAGGAGGCAATAGGGAATTGGCTTTGAGACGCAGAGAAGCATCATGGATATTGATTATGCGTGCGGTTGAGCACGGGATGAACTCAGACCAGGAACTGCATTACTACTTGGGTGATTAATTGGAACATTAGGAAAGTTTAGAGCATAAGAGATGTTTTGACAGTCATAACTGAAGTGTATATAATTACTTGGCCACTAAACATCTAACTGTACCCTCGTATTTACAAATTTGGAATATTATGTCAACTGTATCATGAATGCCGATATCGCACACCTAGCCAATATTAAGCGTATACTAACTGATATAAAGAATAATGATGAACTTGGAGCTAGGACAACACAAATGTAAATTTTAAATGGTGACTTTACGTATATCAGTCAATATTGTATGCATAATAATTAGTATCTGTAACCTCACAGTTCTAGACTTACACTATAATACCACAAACTATGTTACTGCACGCTCAGACTAAATATAATCACTGCATGACACGTGATTACAGATAGAACTATGAGCACCGATGCAATAATATCGTAGAAATACATTACTTTCGGCGATATTTGAACACCATTCAAACATGGCGGACTAGATCGCATGTACCACCGGTGGACCTGTAGCTTGAACCGGAGGGGGAAGCCGAGGTATATTTATCTGGCTTCCGGGTCATGAACGCCGGCTTTTACAACACAGAAGACCGCCCGGTATACTAGTGGGATTTCGCCGCTCTAGGACTCCAAAATATTGGGAGGTAAGCGCTGCACCTATAACGGGATGGTTCTGACATAGCAGATTGACGAGTTTTATCAAGCGACCCCTATGGGCACTTGCACTAAAATGAACCTATGGTTTTTTATTTTGACAGTGGGAAATTAACTTCACTCCATAAATACCACTGGAGGAAGGACAGCAGGATTTTAGATACATCCCGGGATCAGATATATAGATTACCGGAGAACGGGGAATATTAAGAATTACCCATTTTGAAGGTAAGCTCTTGACCCTATACAGGCAGTAAGATATAATTTAAATAAGGTTGCAATATACCAGATTAGAAAAAAAATTTGTATTCGTTTTATGAATTTTAGCGATCTCATGTGATACAGACCAAGACCTGATAAAGAAGCTTTGCCCACGCCGCATAAGGCTGGGCCGGAAATATAACCAGCTAGAAGGTACGTTGTTCTACTTTTGGCACAGCTCCATAATATATTACTGTCCAAAATAGAATTGGAATGAGGACCATGTAGGAAATTAAATATCCTTTATGACTTGGTCAATTTAGGCACACAGGTCCACTAGCAATTGATATCAGGTAAGCCTGAGTATTATGTACTCAGCCTCTTAAAGTATAATATAGCACCTTTCAAACACATTATCCTGAATGTTTTTGTAGACCCGGCACGATTAGGCACGTTATTGAACACCAAACGGGTGTATATATACTGGGGCGAGCACAAATCCATTCTCTTGATTCATTATAGCACGAGACACAAAGGAATAACTATCACGAACTGTGGGGTATTCTTCTCCTTTTTTGTCTCTTGACACTGAGAGTTCTCTACTCATTTCTCTAAGGGAGATTAAAATTACTCCCACCTCATTTCCTCTCCAAAGGCATGTATTCATATTGTACGACGTTAACCATGGGGAATGTTTTCTCCCACTTGTTTTCCATGTAAATAGCATGACATAATGTATACTTGATGATCACGAGATAGTGTATCTCGCAACTCCAATATATTTTTATATTGTATCTTTTTCCAGCCCTGATGAAGTCGTGGGTCTCCGCCCAATCGACGAAACACGTGTTGGCTGGACTGAGGGAGAAGGACTTCTTCTTTCATACCAATGTCTCATTCCACCAATATTGGCTGTCTAGCCTCATCTTTGGTGATACTCCTTAATTTTGTTATATAGTTACCTGACCAGGGGAGTGGGAGTACCCTTCCATCCACTTCTGTGGATAAAATCCCTTTGCTCTCTAATCCTTGTTAAGTATATATCTTGGCAGCGCACAGCTGCGAGAGTTTACTCTGTCCTTCTTTGATCCTTAATCCACCTTCTAGACATCTCACCCACACATACAACATATTTTTTCCTCAAACATGGGAGAAAACCAAGGTCTCACGTACTCCACGGAGGAGATAGATGCCATCTTTGGCGAAATCTCTGGTTTTGCAGACGCAAACATTTCCCAGACAATATCACAGACAGGCGATTGGGAAAAACTCACAGAAATGAAAAGGGAACGCATAAGAACAATATTGCATGGCACCATCTTGAAAGAGTATGTTACCAACAATATGGCGCCTAAGGGTCTTCTGGTTACAAATGCCCCACGGATCTTTTTAAATGATGCCCAGTTTCGAAAAGACTGGGCGTTAATAGCCTGGCATTGCACGCACGATTGGATTGTCTTAATATTGAAAACAGCCCTAAGATTGTCAGAAACCATCCAAATCGATATTCAAAAAACGGAAGCGCATATAAAGACCACCATATCTGGATACAAAAGGAGACTAGATGAAATCAATAAGGAGATAACTGAATACAAAGACAATTTGACCCAACAAAAAGTCACAAAGTTTCAAAAGGATCTAAAAAGATTTTCATTTGTCAAAACATACCCCTACTCGGATCCCGACTATAAACCACCTGATAAACCCACATCTGACTCTGATGTATCAAGTGTCTCATCAGGCAGTAGTAACGGGTCTAACACCAGTGTCAACAAACAAAGGGGAAGAGGAGGGGGAAGAGGGCAAGGAAACTTCTGGCCTGGATTCCACCCCCCCATGTTTCAAGATCCCTTCAACCAAATGTCAAGTTTCCAGATGTATGGTTGGCAACCACCTTTCCAGCCACATTTTCAGCCTCCCCCTTTCCATCAAAATCAGTTTCGCCCTCCTTTTTTTCACAGGGGCAGAAGGGGAAGGGGAAAAAACAGACAACCCAACCAAGTACACTGGGAGGAAGACGACCCAGTGAGCAACAGAACGAAGAGCAAGGCGGGCACGAGCAGTGCGAAACCTTAGTCACGAATCTGTCCTCAAGACCATTAACAACTGCTGAAGAAAACGTTCTTAACAAAGGACTTGGGTATGTCCCTACAGCACGGCTGGACAAATTCCAGTTACACTGTGAGTTGGCCAGCTTTTTTAGAAAATTAAGGCTAAAAGCTTTCTTTGAGAAACAAGGTCAACCAAGAGATTGTGAAGTGGAAAATGAGAGTGGATTAAGGTTAAAATCAACGTTTATGCCACCTCCACATACAACACCAGTTGAACTAGTGACATTTGAACAAGCTGTCTATAATGATGTTGAGAAGATGCGAACAACCTCCAGTTTTCAGAACCTAAGCAACGTGGAAAAAACAGCCTTAAAAGAACTACGTGCTTGTGAAACGACAATTATAAAACCTGCTGACAAAGGCGGTGGGCTAGTAATTATGGACACTACTGCCTATCGTGAGGAATGTGTCCGACTTCTGAGTGATAGAAAACACTATCAAATTTTGAGCACTGATCCGACAAGTGATCTAAAAGCTGAAATCTGTCAATTGGTTGAAATGGCTGAATCCAACGGTGCAATATCAAAACAGGAAGCGGACTACCTATGCACAACTGAAGGGAAGATCCCTTATTTCTACATCCTACCTAAGATGCATAAGGGTAGATTACCCCCTCCAGGACGTCCAATAGTCTCTGGCATTGGCTCTCTGCTAGAACCTCTTTCCAGGTTCTGCGATTTTTTCCTCAAAACCATTGTACAAAAGTCTACTACTTATCTGCAAGATACAAAGAGCTTATTAAATCTACTACAAGATGTGGAAGTCGATGAGAACACTGTGCTACTAAGCTTTGATATTGAAAGCCTGTACACAAGCATACCCCAGGACGATACCATCAGAGTCCTGGGGAATACCCTAGAGAATGCAGACTGGCCTTTTCAAACTCCCAGGGCCTTCATTCTGGAGTGTGCTACCCTGGCCCTCAAAGGAATTATTTTGAGTTTGAGGGAAAACTTTTTCTACAGACCGGGGGGACCTCAATGGGCAGTGTTTTTGCCCCCAGCATAGCTGGTATGTACGTGTACGACTTTGAGAACAAATTCATTCTGAACGACGTGAATCCATATCGTGAACATCTGACTTTCTGGAGACGATATATTGATGACGTCCTTGCCATTTGGCAAGGACCAACTGAACTTCTTGAACAATTCCTCACTTGGATTAACACCTGTGACAGGAACCTCAGGTTCACGAGTTGCTACGATAAAGGAGAAATCGTTTTTCTCGATGTAGTAATAAACAAGGAAGGCAATCATCTGGAAACTAAAACCCATTACAAACCAACCTCGAAAAACAACCTCTTAAGGTTTGAAAGTTTCCACCCTCGACCTCTTAGGGAAAACCTACCCTACGGGCAATTTCTGAGACTGCGTAGAAATTGCAGCAAACTATCTGACTATAAAAAACAAGCAGATGACCTATCTGAGAAACTGAACAACCGTGGATACCCTAAGAAGATAGTGAAAAAATGCCAAAAGAGGGCTAGGAACCAGCCCAGAGAGGCACTCCTTGAAGAAAAAACCAGAACTGAAGCGGAAATACCACTGACCTGTGTGACCACGTTTAACTCGGTATCAAACCAAGTTACTAAGAGTATAAACAAACATTGGAATATCATAAATACAGGAAACTTACACTGGGAAAAACCACTATTTTCCTTCAGGAAAACTCAAAGCTTGAAAGACACTCTTGTAAATACTAGACCTAGAACAAAGACGACTACAACCACACCTTCCATTACCAGAGTCTGGGGCCTACCAGATGTAACTGGACACTTTCGCTGCGGAGATTGCAGTGTGTGCCATTTAACCAGGAATACAAAGACTCTAGATTTAGAAGTTGGGAAGACCTGGAGGCAAATTGCGCATACTAACTGCAACAGCGAGAATGTAGTCTACCTGATTGAATGTACTTGCAAGAAACGATACATTGGGATGACGACCCGAAGGGTCAAACAGAGAATTTGTGAACATCGCAGCACCATACGCTGCAAGAAAAATGCGACCAGATTGACAGACCATTTCCTTGAAAAAGGCCACACTCCAAATGACATGTTCTGGACTGTCATTGAGCAGATCACTCCAGGACCAAACATGCAGAAACGCCTATACGAGAAAGAACAGAGATGGGTGTACAGACTATCCACCAACAAAAATGGTCTGAATGATAATATTCCTTGGGCCTCTGTACTCTCTTGATTACCCCATCAGCACTTACTACTAGCGTACACCCCACTGTAATGAGACTTCCAGTGTATTGCTAGCCTTTGGTCCCCCGTCCCCCAACTCCTATGAGTCCTTTTATTTAGAAGGACTATATTGCATTTTAATGATACATATTCACTAAATGCAACACCTGACACTTAGCTCGTTTCCCATTGTGTCCAAATCCCTAGTCACTGGCTCATTGTGTCCAAATCCCTAGTCACTGGCTCATTCTGACTCCAATCACGGAGTTCTCTTTTTAAGGGAAACATTGAATACCCTAGGATTACGAATATACCCTGTATTGTGCCCCCTTTACTAATTCCCATAACTGGTTTTCTCCAACTCCGATCACGGAGGCTTTGTTTACATTACATCCCCGTGGCAACCGGGCGCGCGTATGACGATCACGTGATTGCGTGACGTCACTACGCGACGCCAGTCAGCCACGCCCTCCTCGCCTGTAATGGCGGCCGCCTTTAACTACGGCGCTGCATCCCTGTCCCACACGGGTGCGCGGAGGGGTGAATTAGGTTATCAGCCGATTTCCAAGCAGAGAAACTGTAAGTAGAGTCTGCACTTATGAAAACGCTTCGTTTTCCGGAGCGCTTTCGTCCGAAGGGAAGGAGAATATACGGCATTGCTATTGTGCCTTAACCTTATGATTTCCCATTTCTCCTTAATTCCACAGAATACGTTTGAGCTCTGTAGCCTCTCCCCTCAACCCCCGTGCAGCAAGCATTTCTCCATTGAGGAGTGAGCATTTTTCAATACTCTGACAATGTGTGTGTAGTGTGTAGTTTGTCCTTTGTTATATGTGATTTTGGATCAAGTTGAGATATTTTCACGTCGGTAATCCCTGGCACTAGTCATACAGAATTATGACATAGGCACGCACGATAGAGCTTGTGTAAGACTGGCTTAATATATAGAAATATATGTGCGCGTTCACCTTCACACCCATATTGATAGGTGTGTCCTCCTAGGAACAATTAGTTTCCATCAGAAATTATGCTGATACACCGCACCATGGATAATTCGCATTAATTGAATGTGGAATGAGTTACAGATAGAGCGGACTACGTCACTTCACTACGTTACAGGCATGTAAACAGCCTTTATGACTTACGGTCCTCTCTTTCTTCACAGGTTTTTGCATTTTTGAGTGTAACCACATTTGGGTTGCATTTTCCTTTACCCACTTAGCAATTTGCTATTTAGGGTTTTGAAAGGGTTGCAGGTATGGCAGGGTGTTAGTGTACCCTGACCACCCAACTCCTTTTACATCATTTTGGTCCTGAAGAAAAACCGGCAACTCCCATTTGGTTTAAAACATGTAGACCTAACACATACCACAGATACACTAGGTCCTATTAAAGCCTTTATTGTATCAACATACACTGTTTTTAATATTGTCCAGTAGTCTTAGAATAAATAATGTTTGGATAAGTCATACCAGGACAATTTTTAACTCACTGACCTTTTTCCTTTTTTTACATTCATCACCCACATACCCGCTCAACTGTATTCCAGGTGTCGCAGCACACCTTGATGGCATTCGGCTGTCAAGGTGGCCCCGATGATGAAGCATGTCACCGACCAGGTCGGTGAGTGAGGGGTTCCTTAAAAACAAAGAAGGACTTCTTCTTTCATACCAATGTCTCATTCCACCAATATTGGCTGTCTAGCCTCATCTTTGGTGATACTCCTTAATTTTGTTATATAGTTACCTGACCAGGGGAGTGGGAGTACCCTTCCATCCACTTCTGTGGATAAAATCCCTTTGCTCTCTAATCCTTGTTAAGTATATGGACTGAGGGAAAGCCTTCGAGATTAAATGAACCCTATTTCTTTTCACTTCGTGTAATTTTGTTGGATTCGGAAAAAAATTGCATAACATATCTCTGTTTAATAATTTCTGTTGGTGTGATAGGTTCTGTACTTATAATTGACTTATGTATTTACTTGCTCTAGCTGTGTCTTCTCTGTTGCTCAGCTAGTATGAGTGTTAGAATGCCTGATGACCTCATGGAATGTTTGGGTGCCTGGCTTGAGTGTAGAGTGTCAGTTGATGGCAGGCAGGCTGAGCGACAGGGAGGCCGCTCCTGGTGGGGTTTGCATTTCCACCTACCTATCTTATTCTAACAAACTTAAACTGAACTAAACTTAATAAATCCAACCTATTTTACATACCTGGCTCCAAGGACTTCCATTTACCACAGTGCCTCTAGCTGGCAATTCCTCTGACCGCTTGCAACAATGAGCAACGCTATTCCATCCTGTCCTAGGAATGCCCCTGTAGTTTTTTGGTCTATCATGGTCCTAGCGTGAACTTCACACAGGCTCATTGGTTAAAGACACCTTTACCTCTTTACAAGACGTGAGCTAGTGACAACAGACTTCAGTCTGACGTAGAAGCATTAGTTACATTGGGGCCATCTTAGTTTGGGATGAAAAATCATTCCTTGATTGGGAATTCCCATTTTTCACATGCTTATTGTATGCTTCTCTCGTTTGCCTCAGGCATTTTTCCAGCTTTACAAGTCATTGTTATCGATCTGGTCACAAAGCGTTTGGAGGAAATCTCTGATCAACTGACAAAATGTGGTACTGTGGTACATTGAGTTTTAATAATTTTGCCTCAGTCAAGCTTATTTTTAACGGTTACTGTCTATGTCATCTCACAAGATGAGTAACTTACCTCAGTTGGTACAACTTCAGCCCTTCTTACAACATCCAGGTAAACCACAATTACCTTGGAAAAAGTGGTTCAGGTAATTTGAAAATTATTTAATTGCACTTGAGGCAGATACATTGGCACACAGGAGGTAAGCAGCTCTTCTCTTCACTCATTTAGGCTCAGAGGGTCAACAAATATTTGACCATTTTCTGCAGCTGTTGCTTCCTGCTCAGTTTGATGGATGGCATGAATTTACTGTTCAGTGACAAGGTTGGAGCATAAGTTTACGCAACAACCTATTGTCCTTCTTCAACATTTTAACTTTTACAAAAAGAAACAGACCCATGAAGAATCTGTGGAGGGCTACATTTCAGCCCTTAGAAATTTTGCTGCAAATTGTAATTTTGCCAAGGTATTAGATATTTATCTTAAGGATCAGTTTGCCTACAGTTGCACTTCAAGGGAAATTCAGGCGAGATTCGTCAGTCTCATTGAGGTGTTAGATATGGCAAAGTCTATAGAAAGTTCCACTATATCTAGTAAACACATAGTCAGTGATTCTGTTACTCACACTGTTACCATGGTCCAGGATTGTGATACGGTCAATGCTGTGTCTTCTAAGGAGAGGAGTATGAAGTTGCCACTGACAAAGGGTGTACCCTGGTGTTTCAGATGTGGATCTAAGCAACATTAGAGTGATTTTCCAAATGCCCAGCAGTTGGTAAGAGGTGTAACATGTGCCTTAACATGGGGCATTTCTAGAGTGTTTGTACGGGGCTAAAGGTAATGCACGTGTTCACTCTCTGGATGTCAATGCTCCAATTAAAGAATGTTCATGTGACCTTTCCGAAGTTGTTTTCAAACTTGATGTTCAAGACAAGAGAATAAACCTATTATAGGTCCATTCTGTGAGGTTCACGTGGGGGGGTCAAATTTCAGTTGAAGATGGATTCTAGGGCACCCACCACCATTGTTTCTGATACCTTGTTTACAGTTTTAGGCAGACATAAAATACTAAGTGCCCCAGATGTTACTCCCAAAGCTTACGGTGACCAATACATTGACATAAAGACTATGGGCCTCATTTATGAGAAGTGACGCATTGCTGTGTGAAAGCAGCGATGCGTCACTTCCCGGTGCACCCTCCTTGCGACATGATTAATGCGTCATATTTACTGTATGACACATCATGTCGCAAGGAGTTACAGATATGTCAGAATATCTGACGTATCTGTGTGGCACAAAAGTGTCGCATTGCTGGAGTGTGTCACAAAAGTGATGCAACTCCAGCAATGTGTCCTTTCACATGGGGCGAGCCCCATGTGAAAGGGCCTGCGTCAGTCTTAAACCTGCTTTGAGGCAGGCGTAAGATATTGATGCATTTGCACCCTAGAAGCGGGGCAGTGAAATCTGGTAGATTTCACTGCGTCACTTCTACGAGGCTTACTTACGTAGGAATGCCCACCCTGCATTCATTATACCTGACGCACGTATAATTTAGCGCAGGGGTTTACAAAGTGACGCATCTGCTTAGATCCATCACTTTGTAAATAGGGCGCAACAGGAGGCATGTTTTACACCGCCAATGCGTCACAAAAAGTGACGCAACGGAAGCGCAAAACTGTCGCAAGGCCTCATAAATAAGGCCCTATGTGGCCTCGAAAGTTAAACTCATTGTTGGGTGGAGGGATTTGGCCAAGCTGGGGCTGATGTTAATATCAGGGTCAGATAACACTGTGGTGATTAATTTGACATGTGTGACCTCTATTTCAGATAATACAGATCTTGCATTCAGTGTTACTATTCAATTTCCAGAGGTTTTCCAGGCAAAGATTGGTACCATAAGTAAGTGTGTACATCATATTAAACAAAAAAAAACAGGCTGTACCAATAGCTCACAAACTTAGACCCATTAGGTCAGAACTCAAAGTGTTATTGGACAGACTTGTACAGGAAGGTGTTATTACATCCAAAGACTCTGCTGAGTTGGTTAGTCCCATCCTGCTTATTAGGAAGAAAACTTTTGAGATTCGGCTATGAGCTGACATACGCACCTTAAACAAGAACATACTGGAGGATTGTCATCCACTCCCTAAGATACATGATTTACTAGCCACTTGGGCAGTGTAAAATGTTTCTACTTGTTGGATTTACACTTGGCATATCATCAGATCCCACTTCCGCAGACTCCCAAGATCTCACTACTTTTGTAACCCCTTTTGGGGCTTTCAAGTTTTTGTGCTTGCCATTTGGTCTGGCGTCTGCAGTGAGTGCGTTTCAGAAGATAATGGGTTCCATTTTGTCATGTATTGATGGCGCACAAGCATATAGGGAGTAGCACGCTCTTCGATTCCACCGCATCCCTTGTGTGTTTTTGTCTCTCCAGGATGCCTTTGAGAGGTGCTGATCAACTTGATGATAAAGATGATGTGGAATGTGGAATGTGTATTTGCTGTGCTGGATGATGCTTTAATATCATCTGGTATAGTATCCTTGAGTGAGTGGATGGCTACTTAAAATAAGTATGAGATCCTATCTTTAGTAAAGAACTTTACTACCAGAGGATGGACCAGAAAAAGGTCTTTGGTTCCCTCTATTAAACAATTTTTCCAGGTGGAAGGTGAACTCTCTTTAGTGAATGGTGTCTTAATGAAAAATTATGTTTGTATTCCACAATCTTCTGTGTGTGAGAAGTTGATTAACACAGTTCATCAAGGTCTCATAGTTGTTGTTGGCAATTGCATAAACCTCAAACAGTTTTTTTTGGTACCCATCGTTAGATTCTTAGGTCTCAAAATGGATTTCCAAGTGTGATACTTGTTTACTATTGGCCAAACATTGGGTGATACATCAAACTCCATCCATACTGTACCACTTCCGGATGATGCTTGGACTAGGCCTGGGCATGAAATTCCACTCCGCTTGCTGAGTTTGCTGAGTTTTTCCCACTAATGTAAAGTTGGCGAGTGCGAGCAAGGAAAATCTTACTCCAGACCACCAGCTGGTGAGAGTTATCAAAGCAGACAGTCCACTCATACTGGGTTTCATGTTTTTGGTTGATCCTGAGGCACAGGACCTGTGTTTTAAAACAAAAACACACATACTGGGAGTGTACTAAAACCGTTCCCGCACTTAATATGAAATAGGGGGATACCATGTGTTGAGTAACACATGTGTGACATGTATCAAGGACTTTGGCTTTCAGGGACTTCGGGAGAGAACCAGGAGGTGGTAGACTCAATGTGCGTCTTGCGGCAATCACTGTATTCTGTTGTGTCTCCATCAGTGCCTTTGCAGAGACTATGATACTGGCGCAGTACTGGGGACAGGGCTCCTTTGCATATCACACTCTTCTTTCTTATCACCTACACCTCTCACCGTGATCGGAGCTGATTCTCCTCTCTCATCACCAACAACACCTGCATCAATTTTTTAAGGTGCACCTCCCACCAGATCTCGTGGTGTTCTCTTCATATGGTTCATTTGGCTTCCTGAACCAGGCTTCCCTCGAGCTACACTCTTGTGCAAACAGAGCATGTCGCATGTTATCCTCCTGTTTGCTAATCATAAAAAAGTCTCAGACTGTGGAGGTGACCGTTTTCAGTGGGCCATTGGTACCACGGGCGATGCCTGATTGGCTCTCTGCAGTGCATACTTCAACTGAACTAGTGGTGGATGCAGCTCTTAGTGGGGGCCTTACAAATATCGGAGCTGGAGTTGGAGCTGGAGCTGGCAGTGGCACTGGCAGTGCCATTGGTGCCACATCACTCAGAGCAGGTTGAATAGGGGGGGGGGGGGGGGGTAATATCAGTATCCTGTGGACCAGCTTCCACATCGTCATCATTCTCACCTATTTCCATAATTGTAAGGCTTCAGGAACTTTCCTTTTCCTGAGCCTCTGCTGGTGTGTCTCAGACTCAGCTGTGGTCCAATCCATGTCCAGCTCATCAGAAGGGGGCTTGGAGAAGATGCTGGAGTACACTTCCTTTTGCTTGTTGGAGATTTGAAAGGCAATGGGTCGAAACAAGAGATTTGTCTTAATAAGCAGGAAGCTCGACATCTTGTCCTGCTCCTATTTCAGGTACATCTGCTAAAACTGACTGCGGCTGTTTCCTGTAATGAATGGGTACTACTTTGCGACAGAGACAGATCCAATTCAAGGTCACTGCTCATCTCACCGTTGTCATGATTGCAGTGGCTGCCTCGTGAGAGGCTTGAGTTTAGGTGAGGTGGTACCGTTGATGCGGTAGAGCTGCTCCCAGCTTGCTCCCCAGAAGCCGGTGCTGCAGGCACAAGCTTACCAAAAAACGTTCTGGTCAGCCCACCAGTGGTGGAAAGCTGCTTCTTTTCACTGGTTACTTTCTTGGCAGCCTTTTTCTTTGGGTTCATCTTGAAGCTGTCAGTTGCCAGTGGCACTTAGCTACACAAGCGGAAGAGACTGGAGGACTCATGTCACATATTGTGTGGGCACGTCACTTTGTACATGCCTGCATTCTGACGTCTCTAAAAGCAAACAAGCATGAAAAATGTTTAGTGAAACATGACATTGTTGCAGTTTGGATCAGTACAGACAAAGACAATATAGTTTAGTGTGGTTATTTAAGTCATTATCCTAAATATTTATCAATAGTAGTGTATCCATTCCAAAGTCAAAGCACATCACCATAACATAAATATTTCATTTACAATCAGTACAAACAACATACAGATGAAAATGTTGGCTTTATATGCATCTAAGCCAGGGAGACACCTGTGGCGGTCAGGGAGGTGCAGGGGAAAATTGAATAATCCTTAAAATTTGAAAGCTGGTGTGCGCCTATTGCAGGCGAGAGGGTCCAGGGGGATACAGAATGAGCTTTACAAGATAGATGCTGGGCTGTGTGTAGTTGTGGTAGGCAGAGGGTTCAAGTGAAAATCGAATAATACTTAAAAAATACATGTTTTGCGGCTGTGTGCCTATGACAGGCAGGAGGCGGATGGGTAGCTAGATAGCAGGCAGGGAGTGGATGGGTGGATGGATAGTGGGAAATGTACTTTTTTAAATTAAAACATTTTAAAAAATAAATGTATATTAAAAAAGGGGACAATGAGAAACCCACTGAGATGCAAATTGGTGCAGGTAAAAAAATTGCAAATAATATAAAACGCTGTTTATAATAATCATAGTTTACATATAATACAATAATTATCAAACATTATTAAACTGAAAATTGGACAAAAACAAGCAACCCTCTCTTATCAATCTCTCTAGAATATGGCTTAGATTGAAAACTGGGGGGAAAAAGTAAAATAAGGGTGGCTGCAAAAACTGGCCTCTGGCCACATGGCCAACCAATATCGGAGCTGGAGCTGGCAGTGGCAGTGGCAGTGGTGTCACATCACTCAGAGCAGGTTGAATAGTGGGGGTAATATGAGTATCCTGTGGACCAGCTTCCACAATGACTGTCTCGTCATCATTCTCACCTATTTCCATAATTGTAAGGCTTCAGGAACTTTCCTTTTCCTGAGTCTCTGCTGGTGTGTCTCAGACTCAGCCATGGTCCAATCCATGTCCAGCTCATCAAAAGGGGGCTTGGAGAAGATGCTGGAGTACACTTCATTTTGCTTGCTGGAAATTTGAAAGGCAATGAGTCTAAAACAGCAGATTCGTCTTGCTCAGCAGGAAGCTCGACATCTTGTTCTACTCCTATTTCAGGTAGATCTGCTAATACTGACTGCAGCTGTTGTCCACTGTGCTCAGTTTCCTGCAATGATTAGGTACTACTTTCCGACAGAGACAAATCCAATTCAATGTCACTGCTCATTGGCGTTGTCATGATTGCAGTGGCTGCCTCATGAGAGGCTTGGGTTTAAGTGAGGTGGTACGGTTGATGCGGTAGAGCTGCTCCCAGCTTGCTCCCCAAACGCCGGTGCGGCAGGCACAAGTTTGCCAAAAAAGGTACTGGTCAGCCCACCAGTGGTGGAATGCTGCTTCTTTTCTCTGGTCAATTTCTTAGCAGCCTTATTCTTTGGGTCCATCTTAAAGCTGTCAGTTGCCAGTGGCACTTAGCTGCACAGGCGGAAGAGACTGGAGAACTCATGTCACATGTTGTGTGGGCACGTCACTTGTACAGGCCTTCATTCTGGCAGCACTCTGGGCGACGTCTCTAGAGCTAACAAATATGAAAATCGTTTAGTGAAACATGACATTGTTGCAGTTTGGATCAGTACAGACAAAGACAATATAGTTTAGTGTGGTTACTTAAGTTATTATCCTAAATAATTATCAATAATAGTGAATCCATTCAAAGTCAAAGCACATCACCATAACATAAATATTTCATTTCCAATCAGCACAAACAACATACAGATGAAAATGCTGGCTTTATATGCATCTAAGCCAGGGAGACACCTGTGGCGGTCAGAGAGATGCAGGGGAAAATGGAATAATCCTTAAAATATGAAAGCTGGTGTGCGCCTATTGCAGGCAAGAGGGTCCAGGGGGATAAAGAATGAGCTTTACAAAATAGATGCTGGTCTGTGTGTAGTTGTGGTAGGCAGGGGTCCAAGTAAAAATTGAATAATTCTTAAAAAATAAATGTTTTGCGGCTGTGTGCCTATGACAGGCAGGAGGCGGATGGGTAGCTAGATAGCAGGCAGGGAGTGGATGGGTGGATGGATGGTGGAAAATGTACTTTTTTAAATTAAAACATGTAAAAAATAATTGTAAATTAAAAGAAGGGGACAATGAGAAACCCACTAAGATACAAATTGGTGCAGGTAAAAAAATGCATATAATATAAAATGCTGCTTATAAAACTCATAGTTTAAATATAATACAATAATTATCAAACATTATTAAACTGAAAATTGGACAAAAACAAACCACCCTCTCTTATCAATCTCTCTAGATTGAAAACTGGGGGGGGGGAGTAAAATAAGGGTGGCTGCAAAAAATGGCCTCTGGCTACATGGTCAACCAGCGACAACCAGCATGGAAGCATGGCCACAACAAAGAACATATGCAGGCCTATGGCCAAAGCACACTGGCTGGCTACACAAAATGGCCAGCAGCCGCCTGACCAAACAGCAACAACCAGCAAGGAGGCATGGCCACAACAAAGAACACGTGGAGGCCTATGGCAAAAATACACTGGCCAGATATACAAAATGGTCACCGGCCACATGGTCAAACAACAAGCAAGAAGGCTTGGAACACAAATAACACATGCAGGGCTAATCACACTGACTACACAAAATGGCCCCTGGCCACATGGCATGGAGAACAAATACAAATGGTGGCCTTTGGCAAACACACTCACTGTAGACATTGTAATACTGAAGACAACACTACCATTGATTCAGCAATGGCAACACTGAAAAAAACTGAGCTAGAAAAAATTTACAAAAACACACATCTTCCCAAGGCATCAAATATTACCCCACCTATGAAATCTTTGCAGAAAGCACCTTGAAATACTCCAAAAAAACAATTGTAATTTAATCCAATGCCATCGCTGCCCTAAATGATGTTTTAAACAAAGTATAGCACAGTTGTTTCGTGCATCCATTACTAGTACTGGGCCTACTGTCTGGGTATCCTATTAGCAGACTAGGCTGCATAGTACAATAAATTAATATATTTGCAAGTTTATTAACAAACGTGGAGAAAATATAACAAACTGTGCAACATTAATCTTTTACAAAACATAAAAAATGTAGTGCAAAAAAATAACTAGGCCCCTTCTGAAAATTGCAGGCCACCAACCACAATACAAATTTTGCCTTTGCGCGCAGAGGTGTGCCAAAGTCAAGACCGTCTGCACCCGTCAGCGTCCTGGAGGCGGCTGGGGCTGTAAACTCTGCCGGTTTTGCACTGCAGCCGATAAAGGTAATAACCTATGACAGGGAGATCCTCTGGGAGCTGGGCAACACTCCCAAATGTAAAAACAGGATAGATATAGGGACATATAAGGTTGTAACATGTTGCCAGGATTGCAGTTGGATAGCCGCTAACCACACCCTGAATAGACCCTTAGCACCTAATATACAGAAAAAGGAAGAGCCGCAGCAGGACTCAATGTTAAGGTATCAAAAATATATTAATGCTTTATTGTTAAATTGCTGCTCGCTTACCAAACATGATCTTTACATATATGATATGTTCTGCGAGTCTCTGCCTGATGTTCTATTTTTGACAGAAACATGGCTGTCTGACACATCAAACCCTACCATTGCTACAGCGATCCCCACCGGCTATTCAATCTTAAGGAAGGACCGTGCGGGAAGCAGGGGAGGGGGAGTTGCTATCATTAGCAAAGTAGACATAGCCATCACCTGTATCCCCTGAGAAGGAATTGTAGGGGCTGAATGTCTTTGTTTCAAGGCCATTCTGTCTTCTCATCAATGCTTAGCAGGAGTCCTAGTATATAGACCCATAGCAACGCAGGGGCTTTCTTGATGTCCCTGAGTGATGCTATTGCACCAGTTACCTCTAGATTCCAACATTTTGTGGTACTGGGTGATTTCAATGTACACATGGACAAACAGGATATTCCTGAGACCATCTTGTTGGGTGAAGCCCTTGATGCGCTTAACCTCGTACTGCTGGTCTTTGCCCCCACTCATGTAAAAGGTCACATCCTTGACCAAATATTTGCTATTTGCAAATTTCTGACAGAGACACCCCTACCGCCTCTATGGTCAGACCACTATCTGGTGGGTTTCAAATTGTTAAAGGTAATAAAAACTTTCCTGACCCAGGCCAAGTGACCTTCCTCCACCTATAGACCCCTGCACAAGATCACCCCAACCGCCCTCAAAAGCGAACTTAATCAACACCCACTCATTCCATTGGGTAATGTTGCCCAGGATGCGGAGGCCCTCGTAAATGGTTCGCGAAAGGAACTTCTGCCTTAGCCCCCCCATTACCGGGCCTCATCAAAACCACAAGACGCTCAGCCCCCTAGTTTAATGATACCCTGCGACAATGTAGAAAGGACTATAAATGCCTGGAGCGATCCTGGAGGAAGGATTTTAACTTTAATGACAAAAAGATCTAAGACTCTACCACAAAGAGATGCAGTCAGCAAAAAAGAGCTTTTTCGCATCCAAAATTGAGTCCGCAGGAAACAAAAGTAAAGACATTTTTAGTATTGTTAAAAGTTTCTCTTCACCCAGGGCTATGATGAGGCCCTCCCCCCCTCAACGGATTGGATGGGTAAATTAGCCAACTTCTTCTACACAAAGATCATAACAATCCAATCCTCTTTCAATGACCGGGATGAAAAAGACCTTATGGTCTCTCCACTGACGGCCCCCCAGAATGATGAAGATATGGCCACCCTCTCCACTTTTCCCCCTTGTCCCTAGAAACGTCTGTCAATAATGAAGGGCCTCAAATCTGGATCACCTGCAGATCCGTGCCAGGCCGAATTCCTAGCAGAAATGGCAGAGATTGTGAACCGCACAGTAAACAGTGTGATTAATGCGTCTCTCCTTAGTGGTCAGGTTCCGGCTGGCTGGAAGAGCGCAAAAATAATCCCCTTACTAAAAAAAACCTATGGCTGATCCAATGGTCTTAACTAATTACAGACCTATCGCTCTGTTGTCTTTCTTTGTAAAGACAATTGAGAAGTATGTCCAGTCGGCGATCAGCAATTTTGCAGAAACTAACAATTTGCTTCACCCAAGCCAATCTGGTTTTAGGCAGAATCTTAGGACTGAGACAGCATTGCTGGAGATCTCTGATGCCATTAAAGAGACCCTGGATAAAGGTGGCAAGGTGGTTCTGGTCTTACTTGACCTCTCTACGGCTTTCGACACCGTGCCCCATGGTCACCTCCTGCAGAGCCTGCGGGAGTGCGGGCTAAGGGGCACAGTGTTGAAGTGGTTCTCCTCCTTTTTAGAGGCTAGACATCAAGAGGTCTGGTCACCTCCGTTCTCAGCCAGTATGCCTCCTCTAAGGGTTGGTGTGCCTCAGGGATCTATCTTGAGCCCTGAACTTTTTAATCTATCCATGGCTCCTCTGGCCTCACTAATTGAAGCAGGTGAGGTCGTAATTACATCCTATGCCGACAACACTCAACTGTTGTTCACTTGTAAGAAGGGAGAGGAATTCAATGGGGAAAAGATTAATGAGTGCCTGAGAGAAACTATTGCTTGATTTAGACTCAACCATCTCAAATGTAATTCCGAAAAGTCTGAAATCATCTTTTTCTGCACACCTCCTCTGGACATCTGAAAACAATGGTGGCCCCCAGACATGTCTCCCCCCCAAACGGCAGTCAAGATCGTAAAGAATCTTAGTGTGAAGATGGATGACACCCTATCTATGACACCCCAAGTACAGTTGGTAGTAGGCACGTGTTTTGGTCTCTTAAAAATGCCCCGTAGGTTTTTATTCTTACTACCTATTTTGCATAGAAAGATGGTAGTACAGGCCCTCATCACCTCCAGATTGGACTATGCCAACGTCCTTTCTCTTGGCCTTCCAGAGTTTCTGCTCAACAGACTGCAAGTCGTGCAGAACGCGGCAGCTAGGGCAGTATTGAGCCTCGATCCTAGGGACCTGATTTCCCACCACTTGAAGAATCTGCACTGGTTACCAGTCCGATGCAGAATACTCTTCAAAGCCCTGGTCCTGGCTTTCAAAACTCTGCATAACAGGGGGCGCATTACATTCGCAGAAGAATCTCTTACTATGCTCCTGGTAGATCTCTCAGGTCACCTCACCAACACCTCATGTTGACTCCTAGTTGTCTTAAAGACCGCTGAGGCGGCCGATCTTTCCAGGTGCTGGTGGCCAGATTTTGGAACAAGCTCCCTCTCCCGCTTAGGCAAATCACAAATATACTGGCCTTTAGGAAGAAACTGAAAACCTGGATGTTCCAACAAGCCGGATAAGGTTCGGTCACTCTGGGTCAGATGTTCGCCCCATCTGGCCTCCGTACCTTTCTGTCTCAGCGCCAGGATACTCTACTGAGTAGCTGCGCGCTCTATAAGTCCTCTTTATAACATAACATTAATTAACATTTTAAAAATGTAATAAAAGTACAATTAAATACTGGTGCCTGCCCTCTATCAAACAAACAACACTGTTATACAACAGTTTTTTAACTTAACCATGATATCACAAAAACAAAGTCCTTAAATCCAATGGTATATATGCAGCAGACAAAGAGAGTGGTCCTTCCAGCTCCAAACCCAAATAAAAGTGACCAGGAGATGGGCAAAGCACTGGGAGGAGCCTGCTGAGCAGGAACAGGAAGTTGGAGTCTCTGGGGCACTTCCTTCTTGCTGAAAAAAATTGTAAAATTAAAAAAAAGCTTCTCACACTAAAAAACAACTTGAACAGTCTGAGTAGAATATCAACTTGAAAATGTCTTTTCAAGGAGATTTAGCTGCTCCTTGAGAAAACAATATGCCTGAGGTGCAGCCGCGGTTGTTTGCGCTCGCCAGCATCTTGAAAATGGCTCAGTCGGAGCCGGAAGTTGCACTGCTCGATAGCGGCCAGCAAGTCTTGTGGCACTTGCCAGTGTGTGCCAAAACAAGTCTTATGTGCACCAACAGAAATAAATTCTGCAATGCACCGGATAGCAAAAATTATCTGGAACGCCGCGCTTCCCAAATTCGGCAAACTCTACAAGCGGGGTGAATTTTTCCACCCACCCCTACCAATAACCCAATTTTCAATAATCCAATATGTAATTACCACTTTCGCTGGAGTTCCTGATTTCCTTCCGGCTGTAAAAATATTATAGGATAGCTCCATTAGTTGGAATTTTAGAACCAGCCAGAAAATGTTATAAAATTGAGTAGTGTATCCTCTGGACCTGTGGCTTTCTGTATTTGCAATTTTATTAAAAACTGTAGAAAATACTTCATGAGATATGGGTATGTTATGATTGATCTTATCCTCATTAGAAATTGAAGGGTGATCAAGCTTAACATTTTCAAGGGATTTGTTAGGATTAGTGTCAAATAATTTGGTATTAGTCTATAAATATATCAGCAATGTGTTCAGAATTTAGATGGGTTTGCCAAATTTGTCTTTAATAGCAAGTATGAAGGATTTATTTTGTTTGAGATCCAAATACGAAGCCACCTGTTTCCATTGCCCCATTGGCCTCACACAGTTTAACACTCTTCTGAGTGCTAATCCAAATCCCTTCCATTGAGTTTAAGATTGTATTGCAGTCATACCTTTTTATTATTCAACTGTTTTAGCAGTTCGTTATCTTTAGATTGCCTGTGTTGTGTCTCAAGAGTTTTCATCCCAATTTCTGAACTGTACAATGATTCATTTGCTTCCATATTCATATGAGATCTGGTGCAAATTCAGGAACATCTATTCATAGCTTTTAATGCTTTCTCTGTATTAAGAGGCAAATAATACTTTGTTTTGTAATATCTTTATTAGCATTTTTCATAATGCAATAACAAACAGCACACATGTATCATTACTAGCAAATGCATAGCTACAAGGGTACAGATATAATGTTGAAGAACCCATGCCGATGTATCATACAAATTCAAACTTGCATCAGTTCTGCATCACAGGCCACTACATAGAACATTAAAGATACTGTAACTGTAACAAAACTCCACCCACCTCCAGTGCTCCCTCACTTATTCCAGTCATAATATCTCAGTGTCTACTTCAGTAGTCCTCTGTATCTCCCAAGGCCGAATAAGAACAGTCAATGCTGCTCATATATTCCGCACCAAACCAAAACACAATTTGCTGCCATACCTGAGTCGCCTCAGGGGGTTCTGGCATCTGGAGGGTCAGTCAGGGCTTCTATTATGGCTTCTCAAGCAACCAGGTCATCAACAAGTCACTCATCACATCTCACCTTCCTCATATGCATATCCTCGGCTCCCGCCCATTCCAGTGGATCACCCTTCCAACCTGCCACCGTGGCGGGCTCGGAGTCAGCCATCTAATGGCAAGACGCCTCTTTGTTAGAACAGCCCAAGCATTAAGAATGTTCTGCTTCATTTCTTGTGCTGTTTTTAGGGAGTAGACCTAGTAAACATGGCTTAACCTAGGGCGTGATGGACCATCCCATGACCCTGTTAAGCTGCTCTAGTATCTCTTCCCAGAATTTTGTAATATTAGGGTAGCCCCACACCACAAGGAAAAAATCAGCCACTGCACATCTACATCGCACACACCCAGAGTCTCTCGCTAGGTAGATTTCATGAAACAGTTGGGGGAAAGATATGCAAGGTGTACAAAATGATACTATATAAGCTTGAATTGTGCGTTAATCAACACTTCCCATATCCCATTATTTACTTTGGTCCATTCCTTGGCAGTAATCGAGTCATCACAAAACTGCTGCCATGCCTCTTTGGTCTTTAATATTGACACAGGCTTAATGGCTCGGTGTGCCCGATACAAGTGCCATAGAGAGCATAGTGACTAACATTTGCATAGGCTCAGGGACCTCAGGGGATGAGTGCCAAATAAGGGATACATTTCCAGCACCAGGGCAGCAATTACTAATGTACAGAAGAAACTGGTCAGGTCCAACCCATAATGCATCTTGCATGGTGATAAACATAGCTGTGGGTTATAAATTGGCCAGAGTGTACAGCTACCCTCCCGCTAAAGATCTACTGCCATACTCGGGCTTATCAGTGCAAATGGCCTCACTATCCCTATATCCGGGTCTGGCACAAATGTTGCCCTTCTAATGACCCCCTGAATCAGACAAACGAGATGGGTCACATGCTCTAGGGTCTCAGGGATTCTATTTGCCGTACATGCTAACAAGTAGAGACTTCTCCCAATTTCCACCCTTCTCAAACCAATGAATGGCATGCTGCAGCTGGGCCACCAAGTAGTAGAGTTTGAGGCTGGGTACCTCCATTCCCCCTTTATGCCATTCCAGTTTAAACATGGACAACCCTAATCTGTACTGTTTCCCTGCCCATTTGAGCTCCACCAAGAGATTAGCTAGCTCTCGAAAAACCCAGCGAGGAATCACAGACATGGTTCCTTGAAGCACATACAGACAACAGGACTGCATTTGTAGATGGATGGAGATTACCGATAACCCTCACCATGTTCATCTTGTGACATTGTTGCTCCCCATTGGCAATACACAAACTGAGGTACCGGACACTCGCTGTCTCCCAGGGCAGCCCCGTCTCCAGGAGTGAAGTGTGGGTCATCCCCTTCAACTGTCCAAGAAGCAACAGGACGGACTCATAATGATTGATATCCAGATATCTCCCCAAATTCCCTCATGGCATTCGGTAGGATCGGGACAGAAATGCACGGCTGGCAAGACATGAACCATCAGCCCCACTGGGTTTCCCCACCCATGCATCATCCGGTGTAGGCAACATACCATGGGCTCCATCACCAGGGCAAACAGCGGGAGAGTCAAAGGGGGCCCTGCAGTGTACCCCACATGAGCTCTATCTTGTCCTATACATGCTACCCGGTCCTCACCAGCACCACCGACCATGTATAAAGTAACTGTGTCCACTGGATGCATTTGGACCCAAGCTCCATTTTTTCTAAATCTATCTAGATGCATTCCCATCTAACTGAATCGAAGGCCTGTTCTATGTCAAGAAAGGCCAGCGCATATTAGTCATTCTCTTTACAGGGGACATGCATTACATGGGCCAAGTGACGCAAGTTGCAAAGTGTGTTTCTACGTGGTATGAACCACGACTGGTCCACATGAACCAGTTTTGGTAGGCACTTCAACAGATGCGCCGCCAAGGCATGACTAAGTATTATTTTTTGGTCTACATTTAGAATAGAAAGTGGGCAGTAGGAGGTGGCCTTCATTGGGTCAAGCGGCGAAGTATCTTGACTTAGATTGCCTTTCAGGAAATGATTCATCTTGTCATTATATTCTGGTTTACGCAAGATTTGATCATTTAATCTCCAAATGTTTTGTCTTTTCATTGCTGGACCCCACAAAAGTGATTATGTAATGCACAGGTGGTCTGATATATGTCTAGGTTCTATTGCTGTTTCATCTATGTGTTGTAACTAAGGGGCATATGTATCCAAAAACCGTTTTGTGAGTCCTTAATAGCGAATTTTAGCGAATCACTATTAAGAACTCGCAAATTAACTGTATGTAGGGATCACAATATTAATTGTAATTCCTACGTAGTCCTTAATTGTGAATCGCAAATAGGGAATACATTCCCATTTATTCCTATGGGCCTAGAAGCGCATAGGAATGAACGGGAAGACATTTGCAATTTGTGAGTACCCATTAGGTACTCACAAAATTGCAAATGCAATTTCAAGGGTGCAACGGTGTCAAAAGGACCCCCTGTTGCACCCCTGAAATATGCATGTGTGCACATGTGGCACACATACATGCCCTATGGGCATGTATGTGCGCCACATGGCACTTTGAAAAATGCATAAATTTGCATTTTTCTAGGAAATCGCAAATTACCACCAACTTGAAGTTGGGGGTAATGTGCGATTTCTTAAGGCAAATTTGAACAACTTGGGTGCTTTCAGAATTGCATTTAAGGAATTGCAATTTGCGATTCCTAAAATGCATTCGCCACATAGGGAATCGCACATTTTGCGATTCCCTATTTTGCAATGGCCTTTTGGGATGATACATCCCAAAAGGCTTTTTCCCGCTCGAAAACAGGCCAATTCTGAGAATCGGCCCGTTTGCGAACGGGAAAAAGGCTTGATACATATGCCCCCCACTACTATAAATCATGATATAGTCTATTCTACAATAGGAAAGGTGTGATGGGGAGAAAAAAAGAGCATCTAATGGTATCCTGGTGTTGTGAGATTTAGGAGGTCTATATTTGCAGGAATAGGATCTGTCTAAAGTGCAATCCGAGGGAAGGTTAAAGTTACCTTCCAATAGAATTAAAGCAGTATCAGGAATGAACTTCGTGTTATTTAATTGGTTGGATGCAAATTTGTGGTTATCACTGTTTTGGACCGTATAAATTGATTGTTTAAAAAAAGTCTCTGCATCCTTATTCATTGTAGATCCTGCCCTCTTCATCTATGTCTTTGACAATTATGGGGATATTTGTTTTTTTTGTTCATCATAGTTACTACACCATTCTTCTTGCTACTGGTAGGACAGCAACTTACATCTTCAAGCCATCTGGTGTCGAGGTAATACTTCTTGTAGACTAATTTTAAAATCCTGTAAGAATATGATGTCCCCTTTAAATCTACAAAAAACAGTCTGCAATTGTGTGTCTCTTCACTCGGTGAATTAAACCCCTTAAGTTAAGTGAAACAATCTTAAATTTGTTTTCATTAAAGCCATGGCTTAGATTAAAAACTAAACCAATCAAATCTCAGAGAAAAACATCTTAAAAACCACAAAGGACAAGGGAGGAAAGTACAGATAAGAACCCATGAAGACCATTGTACCTCAGCAATATTAGCATGAGCTCTGAATAGTATGAAAGAAGAGAAAAAAACATGATAAGACCTTGACTTGCTCTAACAATTAAATGAAAACAGCAACAACTAAGGAGAAAAAAAATGAAAGATTATAATTATAATACAACCCTCCTAACCCTGTCACCTACCCACTCTCCAATTTATGTACTTGCAACTTGGTGAGGGGAATAGAATACTTTTCCAGTGACTGATGAAAACTGGATATTAACAATAGGCAAACACATAGACAAAACTTATAATGTGGTAACAGAATATTCTACATTGGTAACAAAGTTTGTACATAGAAATAGGAACTTAATCTATTGCTTACATTAGAGCAAGGAAAAACATCAAGGTACATAAAACAAAGTACTGTAGGAGTAGTAGTACCTCACTAAGTTTGTTAAGGTATAGAGAGGAACAGCAATAGTGGGTGAACATAAATTGTAATGTGTGAGCGTGCATTACCTAGAAGTTCTGGAGATTCAGTATATTATAATGGAAATGGAGCTAGGTAAGAAAGGGCTACAGGTAGTAAGTAGTTGGACGTGACAAAGGGGGTGGGAAGCAGATGGGGAAAGGGTGAATTTGGTTGGAGAGGGGGGTATGGGAGGGCATGGGAAGGACTGGGAGAAGGAGCGGAGGAGAGCAGTGGTGAGGGCCAAAGGAGAGCCAGTGGAATGTAGAGGGAGTAGATGGGGTGGAAGGAGACAGTAGGAGAGTAGGGGGACCAAAATGGTGCAAGGGGGTGGGGGAATTCAGGGGGTAAGGTAGTTGTAAGAGTTGTTCTTTGAGAGTAAGTTTCGATCTTGCCTACATTTAGTCCATCTAGACATTTTTGGAGTTCTTTGTCATCCTAAAAAAACATGTTTAGAGCCATTCAGTGAGACTTTGAATCAAGAGTGACCTGCAAATGAAAATTCAAGGTCCCTAGCTCAAGAGGTCTTGTGGCCAAAAAGTGTTTTGTCAGTTCAACAGTGATGTTAGAGTAATCCTGTGATTTGAAGATTTGTTTTTTCCCTCCTATAAGATATGAGTGTTTCCATCTCGTATACTTTACACTAGTCTCGGAATGCTGAAATTTGAGTGGTTTACAAATTATAGTTCCCTGCGAATTTTTGTGAAATGTAGGGCGGGTTGAAACTTCATGGTCTCTTCCTAGCTCAAAGTCTAAAGTATCCAGATTTCCAGGAAGTTTATGCCTGCATTACTATCTTAGCCTTTAGAGACTTCTGGTATTCCGAAAAAATGTAAATTACATCTCCTGTTGCAGTCTTCCAAGTTTCTGAGAAACTACTTTTTATCTGCTTTACATTGTTCCTTATTGCTAAGATTTCCGTTTACATGGTATCTTTGTTAGACTTAGTTAACATACAAGGTAATGGACTTCATCTAACATTTTGAGAATAGTTTCCATTGTAACAGAAGAGTAATTTTTACTCTTAATGAGGGAATCTGAGGTTGAGAGACAACTTTTGTAAATTTCAGTCCAGTTTTCTGTTATTTGTCTGCCATGCTTGTAGTGAAATGGTCGCCAGGTGTTTGAATTCAGATGGAGGTGATTTGTTTACTAGATTGATAAATAGTCAACTGGTAAATCACCTTCCAAGAGATTTAGAAAGAAGTATAGCAAATATCCAAATGGACCTTATTAAACACCAACTCTACAGACGGATTTCAAGTCCATTAATTATTTATGGAACATTTATAATATTGTCATTTGCTATGAAGCAATCTGACTATTTAGTTGAAAATACAGTTAATATGCATGATTGTCAACTATTCTAGGACAATTACACTGAGTCCTTTTTTATAGCATGGTCTTAGGTACAAAAACTGGCCCTACCAAAGAGATAGCCTAATAAAAGATGCAAATAAAGGATGCCATCCTGTTCCAGAAACATTAGTTATACAGTGATATACACAATGTTTTTTAGGCAGACATCTTCTAAAAAATCATAGGAAGAAGTTTAGAAAGGACACTCACTTGCAGGTCCTTTGAATGGCTCATACCATGTGGTATTTGCTTTGGTTGTCTTTCCTACTGAAAGTAATCCAAATAAAAGAACATTTACCTGTCCAAGATCCCTGAAGATCAACAAATCTTTTTTATATGAGGCACTCAGCAGCCCTTCATTGGCATTTCGGTTCCTGTACGTGGTGATCTGCTTTAGGAAACTCAGCATTGATCTACAGAACATCCTCTATTCAAAATGCTCATCTAGCAACAACAAATGTCATAACTTCTTGAATTTGTACTACACCAGCATCAGGAGCTAAGTTGGGCAGAGGACAACATACACATAACATTAGGTGCTTTCCACAAGATGGTGATTTCTATTAAATAAAGGATTACTGATATTTTGATTGTAGAGATGCATAGCTACACCCGGTTAGATGGTTTGATGGAAAGCTCTGATCTCATGACATTGGTTAAATATCTTTGTTGTCTTTATGCCGTGTTCCAATCTTCAGGAATACGTTTGGGTAGCTTTATCATTGATTCTAACATGTAGATTTTATATATGCATAGAATGCCACCGGGAGACAACTTACAAATTGAATGGTCATCTTCCTTGGAGACTTGGCCACACCCCCTTATTCATTGTTTTTATTGATTGTACATGGTTTTCGGGGTCATCTGTGTTTCTGTCACAAAGACAATGTATTGTGTAGTAACTATAACCAATAAAAATATTTTTTTACAAAAAGGGAGACAGGCGAATCACGAACATAGAGGAGATCAGTAGGTCCTGAAGAAAATAGATTAAAGGGGTTTCCTTTCACTAATAATCATGGAGTAAATACCGCAGTTTTTCAAAGCCCAGTTAGTCAGGCGAAGCAGCCACACTCTTAAGCAGTGGTGCATTTAGGATGCCCCTCTTGATCACAGAACTCCAGTTTTAGACCTCAGTCTATTTCAACAAGGAGGCCCTCAGTTAAGTTAAAAAAACTAAAACCCACAGTGAAAAGGGACATTGGACATGGGGTTTCTCACCCCAAACCACCCCAAAGAAAATACCATTATGAGAGAAGTCAAATAAGAAATTGCAGAGCACCCGAACCTGGTATGAACACTAGAGAAACAAAAAATGGTCAAAGACTGCAGAGGACTTTGTGAAAGTTTAAATTAGCTCAACTAACTGTGTCATGAAGTCTCATTTAGGGACTGGAGGATAATATGTAGTCACCAAAAATTGGTGGATGTCCTGCCCGGCTTGTTTGCTGTCCACACCTCATTTAGTCTTGGGTAAATCAATGGGTTTCTAGAGCAGAGTCTAAGCAGGCTCTGCCATCAGAAATATTTTGCCAGAAACCCAACCTCCACAATTCTGCTAGTGTCTACATAGTAGAAAATCTTACACATTAAGTGGAGGTCTTACATGGCAGAGGTATTTGGATGAATATCTCGCAAATGGGTTTATCCAGCATTCAAAGTCCCCGGTCTGATCCTCTTTATTTTTTATACCGAAGAAAGGGGCAGAGTTACGCCTGTGTATAGGTTATAGAGCCTTAAACAATGTGACAATAAAAAATAGATACCCTTTGCCACTAATTCCTACATTATTGGATCAAGTCAAACAAGCTACCATTTATACTAAATTGGATTTGCGCTGAGCTTACCATCTTGCAACAGTTGGAGAGGGCGATAAGTGGAAAATGTCATTTCATACCAAATTTGGCCTTTTTGAACATCAAGTAATGCCCTTCGGACTCTGTAGTGCTCCTGCTGCCTTCTAATTTTTTATAAATGGAGTATTGCATGAGTTCATCAATGTTTGTTGAGTTGTCTCTATAGACGACATTCTTATATACTCTAATTCAACACAAGAACATGTAAAACAAGTCTGCACCATCCTTCAAAAATTGCTTCTGAATTCTCTTTATGTCAAATTGGAAAAAAGCATGTTTCATGCCTCAAAAGTAGACTTTTTGGGATATGTCATTAGTCCTTCTGGTATAGAAATGGATCCGAGGAAAATAGAAGAAGTAATTGGCCCAGTCCTACATCCGTTAAACAAGTGCAACATTTTTTAGGCTTTGCAAACTTTTATCAGCGCTTTATTCAGACTTTTTCCCAGACAATAACTCCCATCACTAAACTTCTTCGAAAAGGAGTTACATTTGAATGGACGGAAGCAGCCGAAAAAGCCTTTCAAGATCTAAAAGTGAAATTTACCTCAGCACCCATTTTAAGTCATCCTGACCCTACACAACCATTTATAGTTGAAGCGGAACGAAACAAAGACACAGGACAAATGCACCCCATTGCCTCCTATTCTAGGAAATTATCTGCAGCACAACTGAATTATGCTATCGCAGACAAAGAATTATTGGGAATCAAAGCAGTTTTTGAGGAATGGCGCCATTACGTGTTAGGAGCTCATCATCCGATCACCATTTATACTGACCACAGAAATGTACAACTTCTACGATCTGTCAAAGCTTTATCTGTCAGACAACTTCGATAGTCATTATTTTTTAATGATTATAACTTTGTAATCACTTTTTGACCTGGAAAAGAAAATCAGAAGGCTGATGCTTTATCAGGAATAGGCGAAAACGATACTCAAAATAATGTACTTGTAAAGCCTATATTACCAACAACTTGTATTCAAGCTAGTCTTACAATCTGTGATGTAATTACGGACATAGAAAAAGAAATCAAGTCAAATACAATGGATGACTGGAAGAAGACATACCCATTCTCACAAGAAAAAGAGAAGCTTTTGTTTATAAATGATCAAGTCATTGTACCTTCATCTGAGATTCAAAAGTCAATAATGCAATTACATCACAATACTCTCTTATTAGCTCAACCAGGAGTTGCAAAAACCTATGAAGTAATTAAAAGAAAATTCTGGTGGCCTTTCATGTTCAAGGATATACAAAATTTTGTTGAGACTTGTAATGTGTGTATTCAAAATAAATCACCACACCAAGCCCCTTGTGGTCTTTTACAACCTCTGCCCATTCCACCTCAACCCTGACATACCATCTCTCTAGATTTTATAGTCAAGCTTCCGCCAACTAGGAAAGGTTTCACAACCATTTAACTGTAGTAGTTCGATTTTCAAGAATGGCCCATTTCATTCCTTTAAAAAGACTTCTACCTACTTTGGACTTAGCAAGACTTTTATTGACAAACATAATACGTTTTCATGGCATCCCGTCCATTGTTATCTCAGATAGGGGTTCCCAATTCATTTCTCACGTCTGGCAAGATTTAAGTAGATTATTGAACATGGAAATTCGGTTGTCATCTAGTTACCATCCACAAACTGATGGTTTAACTGAACGCACCAATCAAACCATAGAACAATACTTATGATGCATGTTAACAAATATTGATGATGTATGGTCAGATATCTTATGTGCTTTGGAATTCCCATATAATAATTTGGAGCATTCTTCTATCAAAATGTCTCTGTTCTTTTGTAATATTGGATATCATCCTAAACACATCCTTTTGTTTCCACTAATTTGGTTCCATCTATACATGAGTATGTTTTTAAGCGTACATCTATCCATCAGGAAGCTCAATTTAACCTGGCCAAAGCAAAAGAAACTCAAAAAGACTCAGCAGACAAGCATCAGTCAGTTCCACCTTTGTATGTTTAAGGAGATAAAGTTTGGTTAAGCACAAAAAATCTACGATTAAAGGGAAGTAAGAAATTCAACCCTCGCTTTATAGGCTCATTTTCCATAGATAAAGTGGTAAATCCAGTCAGTGTATAATTAACACTCCCACACTGATATCGAATCCACCCACTCTTCCATGTTTCATTATTGAAACCTTATGATCCAAATACACGGCTAATCAAACCCCCTCCTCTGATTGAAATCGAAGGAAGTCCAGAGTTCGAAGTAAAGGCAATCTTGGATTCAAAAGGAATTCATGGAAAGCTTTTTTATTTGATAGATTGGAAAGGGTATGGCCCTGAAGAACGGTCCTGGGAACCTTGAGCCCACCTAAAAAAACGCACCCAGATTAATAAAAGCCTTTCATGCTCAATACCCAACTAAACCGAAATCTATCTCAAAGGTTTTAGGGGGGATCTTGAGAGGGGAGTACTGTCATGAATAACAACTCCTCAGTCACATTTTGATCCTGTACATGTAAATGAGCACAGAGATTCACATTTAAAGTTACAGGGAAAACCCACCCCTTTCCCGTGCAACCAGCACTCCATATGGTAATGGATTGGTGATGAACATTGTGCTTATATTTTTAATATGTTTGACCTTGTGACTTTGTGAAAATTGCAAAGGTACCCAAAAGTTAAGACGTTCGAGATCAAAAACTAGTGTGTATTCAAGTTTTAGGCTTTGAAACTTCGTACAAATGTAAGGAACAAATAAATACTTGAATTTCACTGCTTCCGATCACTGTGGTACATTGCTGGAAAAAGAACATAATTATTCACACGCACCGTCCCGTTAAAACGTAACGGTACGTGTTAGGCGTTTTGGGTGTGGCTAGGTGTGGCTGGTCTATTTAAGCTGCAACCACCTTTTGGAAGGTGCTTTGCCTTCCGTTTGTTTCTCCGGTGAGAGTCTCGTTAGGATGGCTCTTCTGTTTTCCTGATTTCCACGCAAGCTGACTTCAACGGCTTCAGTTTCCAGCATTGGACCTCTTCTTTTTCACACTAAGACAAGACCTGCAAAAGAGAAGACAAAGAAAGGAGTTAAGTACTAATTCAGTTTAAAGGCACCCTTCGCAAGAAAGGTTGAATATTTTGAGACTAATTCTTGGAACTTGTACTTAACGAAAGAAGGAATTCTGAACTACAGGATAATATCAGATGCAACATTTAAAGCTGCATAATCAGACTTCGGAAAGACTCATAAAAGAATAGCCTTTGCAAAAAACAGTGTTTGAAGATACAAAACAGTGTTTTATTTCTGAAATCATTTAGAACCAGTCAGATTAAGATATTTGTAGGTTGTTTTTTTGTTTATTTCTTTTCTCTACAAAATGGGTAAAGTGCGCAGCAGAAGTCACAGCACTTCTCAAAAGTAAGTTTATTGGCAAGTTGAAGAGACAAGTTGTATGTGAAAATTCAAGGTTTCAGAGGTGTTTATTTAATTGTTTTTATTTCAGCTGAACACAACTGCACATATAAAGACGTAGCCTATCATCAAAACTTCATCCATCAAAGAAAAACGCAGCACAAGAAAATACTGGACGTTGGTCTAATACCCACTGATCGCAGGTAGGCTTCATGTCAAATAATCCCAACTAGAAAATATTTTAACAGTGCAAGAAAACCTGTAGATTGTCTAACAAAGAGGGGGTAACTCTGATTCACATCTTCACTTGTTGCCTCACAGGTCGACAGCAAGAATTCCACCACGTCCAGTATCCAGCCCTCCTCCCATATTTCTAAATTTTTACTTGGTTGAGAGTTAAATCACAAGTTGTTCTTTAGTATTTTGGGAAGTTGGTTCCTTACGTCCCTGCGAATCCTTCAACGTCTTCACAAGCAAAACAAGGTAGGGGATGGCATAGTCTTTGACACTTATCCCATGGGACGGGATGCTTGGGTATCAGGGGTTATGGGTTGGGGAGTGTATTAATACCCGGGTAATATTTTAATACTTGTATATTAATTTATATTAATACTTGAGGAAGGAATTTAAAAATGTAATAATATTACAAAATGTATTTGATTTTTAAAAATATTGTCATTAATTTTGAGGTGTGTTTGACAACCTGGGATGGGATGCAAGAGAAAAAGGGTTTTTGGGTAGGGTAGTGTATTAATACCCAGGTACATGAGTATTCATTTTTACTGATATAATTTTTTCAAAAGTAATTTCTAATAGAATTTCTTTTAAAAATAGAAGGGATTGACAATTATCCCCTGGGATGGGATGCAAGGGAATCAGGGGTTATAGGTGCGGGAGTGTATTAATACCCAGGTATTCATTTTAATATGTGGGTATTAATGTATAATACATTTTTAGTATAATATTTAATAGCAATAAAATAGTTAATAAAATAATTAATAATATGTAAAAATGCTTAAGTCAGAGTAAATGTAGTTAATTATTTAAGATTATCAAAAATAATAATATTTATAAATAATAGACAACTCAAAATTAATTTTTAAAAAGTGTATTTCTTTTAAAAGAAATATGACAGTCAATTCAAATGTTAAATAAACATAAAAATAAATGTCAATTTTTATTATTTAAAACAAAAACACATTACAACTGTATTGTACTCTAACATTTTTTTTTGTGTAGGTTTTCCGACAGTTTCCCATTGAAATCAATGGGAGAAAATGCCTTTTTTCATTTTTACTAATACAGATGACGCTGCCGGTTGTACCTAACTTTCTACAGTTGGTGGAGCTTTGTGAACAAGATCGTATGGAGGGAAGAGCTGCACTCAGGTAAGGCAATTTAAAATTTAAAAAAATTGTGTGTACGTGCCTTAGTTTATTGTAAGGAGAGCGGAAGGAGGTAGTTAGAACTAGGGGGATGATTATGATGGCTGACGACTTCTGTCCATCTGCTATCGTCGGCCTATAAGGTGGCGGTCCCACATATGATATGACAATGCAGCTGCCACTACAGCGGCCGCAAAAGACATTTTTAACATTGCAGCACTGCTAAAAAGGCAGGGTTTGCTTTTCCCTGCACTATGTGGCAGGCACCACGCGGTGCCTGCTACATGGTGCAGGGAAATGTAGAGGGGCACCATAGGTGCCTCCCAAGTGCAAATCAAAACTGCCACTGCCCAAGGGGGGCCTGCAATGGGCCCCCAAAGTCAATCTCTGCCAGCCTTTCCATGGCGGGTGAACCACCATGGAAAGGCTGGCAGGGATCCAGCCTCTTAATCTCGCAGGTTTGTAAGGAAGCCGGGCCGTCCGACAGGCAATCATAATGATTGCTTCTGTCGAGCCCATGACGGTTGGGCTTTCCGCACGCCAGCACACCGCCCGCCATCAGAACCTGGCGGGAGGTAATTGGCCTCGGGATGGCGGTGAACCCGCCACCAACAGCCTGCCGTATTTGTAATCAGGCCCTAGGTTAGTAGTTTTTTGTATGTTTTGAATGTTTTAACCCGCTTTTTCATTCCTATGCAGGTAGCAGTTGTAGGCCCACGTCGAGTTGATTGCTTTCTTGACACTTTTGGTTTAAGAATTTTTTTTTCTAAAGAAGGCTGTATTTTAAAAAAAACAACAAAATGTAATGTAATTTAAAATGTTGGCCCTGCGATTTGGAGGCCGTGACGAAGACGACTGCACCGCTCCCCAACACCAACAGGTGGGAGCGCGCACTGGGGCTTGGGGAGGTGGAGCGAGTCCCTTACCAGGAAAACTATTGAGACATCGCTTTTAAGCCCACCCGGTGTGGCGGTAAAAGGGGGGCCTCCATAGAATTCCAAAAGGCTGCCTGACCCCAAGATGGCGCCCGCGGAGTGGTAAAACATAAGGCCCCCTCGGCCCGAAGCTGATCAGTTGCTGAATCGAAGGCAAAGTGCGTGATCGGCCTGGCGGGGGGATCCCCCCACGGTCCACGCCACAACATCTGCCTTGATCCTCATGGGAATAATCATGAGAGTGAGCAGCCCTATAGCCAGCAGTGGCTGCCTTGACCCTATAAGATGGTTCATGGGGGACTGATGGTAGTGAAACCTGATAATTCAAGGTAAGGCCAGGCCTGGGTTTGCCTGACTCTAAAATGGCGCCGGAACAATATCTGCAATGTCACCTTGGTGACCTATAGAGAACTAAAATCTGATGGGGATCAGGTTTCTATGCACAACTCCTCTTCAGTTTCACTCCTGCCAGGAGGACTGAAGGCATGAACGATGGGTTGTCCCACAATTCTGCAGACTTTGGAACTGTCCCTTGCACCACTCATCTCCCCACTGTAGACCTGGGGGCTAGCTGGAGGGTGAGGTGGACGCGCTTCCTAGTAGCACTGGGACCGGTGCTCTCGATGGAACTATGACGATGCCCCCTGGGCGGATACCTTAACTGTTCGTACTTACCGAAATGCCCAAGCAACCATGGCCGATGCCCGGTGGAGCTGTCCTGTGCAGCTATAGATGAGTTTGGCTCTGGTTCACCCCCTCAGCCATCACCTACCCAGCTGGACATCTGACATTGTTTTCCTCATATACCCGCTTTTATTTGTCTGTCTTTCACTTTGACTTCTTTGTTCCCCCTGAATTACTCTTCCCCCTTGCTCGTCTGTCTATCTCGATCTGCATCCCTTTGCTGTTTACCATTCCCCTTCTACCTTCCATTCCCCATAAGATGTTTGTCTTGGCTATACTACACGCTAATTGACCATAATATTGTTTAATCTCATGGTTTTCTCCTATTTCTATACTTGGCTCCTGTAATTGATGTAATAATGTAACATGTAAATCGCTGATCCTCATGTAAAGCGCTCTGATACCGCCGGGTGTTGCCAGCTCTATATAAAACTTTGCAAATAAATACATTAAAAAAAATAGAAGTAAAGAAAGCAATCTTTTTAAAATATTTTTAAATCGTCTGGTTTTTCTAAAAAGAAGTATTGCGTAGTCACATTTTTTCTGGCTAAATGGAAGGTTCAAGAACAGAGATTGCATTGATGGCAGAATCGATTTTTTTGACATTTAAAAAGATTTGCTGAATGGATTTTTGTAATATGATCGATTACTGTGGATCCTGGATTGCATCAATGCATTACTTGTTGCGAATTGTGCCCAAAAACGTAATTTTTTCTGGATTGTTTTGGGACGTGCTTTTTTAGGTGAACACAGTATTGTTTGCAGCACAAATTTAGCTGTACAATATGGCTATGCCAAACTGTGGTCTTTTTCAAAAGTTTTACTCGGGTTTTGGATTTCAACATGGTTTTTGGATTACTTTCTTGGTGAAATGTGGGATTTTACCTTAGTCCAAGAGCCGAAGAAAGTAGACAACTTAAGGTAGAAAACCTGACTTTTATTTTAAATTTAAAATGTATTTTTGAAAAATGCCAATTGGATTTGTAAAAATGATTTTCAAAACAGGCAAGTAAGGTTGAATAGGGGTTAGTGTAGATTAGAAATGTAGGATGTGTGCATTTGGCTATGTAGTCTTAAGCCACCCTCAACTAAAATTGTTGAATTGGACCCAATAGTCGCACAGCTATTTCTTTTGTTCTTTTTGAAAGTAGTGGGTTTAGACTACCAGTCCATGATTACACTATTCTCATTTCTTGGAAACTTTGCTCCTTCTTCAACATTTCAAAAAAATGATCCAAGTTTGGTGAGGTTTTCCAATAGGTTTGTTGAAGGAGTTATGCCATCCCTCTATGGCATTGTTTGTATTTGCTCCTCCCTCTAAGCAAGTCGTGTAGTAGTTCCACCACTCCACATGAAATCGTGGCTTCCTCCTTCGACCTGACGTGCTTAGATGGCCAATCCATGTGTCCTCAAAATAATTTAGAATGGGTGCCAATTTTTCATTGTTTGAAGTAAAATATTCAGATTCAGTGTGTAGTATTCATCTACACAGTCTGGAGGAACAAAGCAAAGGGTTGTTAGTTTTTTTGACTCGAATTGGAGTTTACTGTCTGATATGTAATCCTCAACTTGTTATTTTGCTTGTAAAGTGATTTTTGTTTAATTCTATTTTTGGAAACGTATCCAAAGTGGGCTAGTTAGATGTGGCTGTTTAGTGAGGATTTCCAAATAATTTACTTGTGAAAGGCCTTTTGATTTTTCAGTTAGTGCTGGAGAGATTTGGTTGAAGTTCAGCTGCTGGTTATTCTTGGATGGTTGAATTTGCTGAATAAGTAAACCGGTGAAAAAAAGTTTATTGATTAGAAGAACCAAATGTATATTAAGTTGCATTTTGTACTTCATCACTTTTAAGCGCCTTTACATGTTAGAATAGTAATTTTGCCGCCATCACTGTTCAACACCTTCCCTGAGCCAATCACCTGGTGGAGTTAAAATAGTAGTTTAGCCCCTGCCACTGTCCAGCACCTTCCATGAGGCATTCACTTGGAAGAGTTAGAATTGTAATTTAGCCCCCCACCACTGTCCAGCACAATCACTGGAACAAAAACCTGGTGGAGTTAGAATAGTAATTTTTCCCCCCACCACTGTCAAGCACCTTTCCTGAGTCAATCACTCGGTTGAGGTAGAATAGTTATTTTTCCCCTCCACCAATGACCAGCACTTTTGCTGTGGCAAAAACCTGGTGGAGTTAGAATAGTAATTTAGCCCCCCACCACTGTCCAGCACCTACCCTGAGGCAATCACTCGGTGGAGTTAGAATAGTAATTTAGGCCCCCAACACTGTCCAGCACCTTCCCTGAGGCAACCACTTGTCAGAATTTGAATAGTAATTCTGCCCCCACCACTTTCCAGCACCTTCCCTGAGGCAATCACCTGGCAGAGTTAGAATAGTAATGTTTCCCCCCATCATTGTCCAGCACCTTCTCAGAGTCAATCACTTGGTGGAATTAGAATAGTAATTTTGCCCCACACCACTGTCCGGCACCTTCCTGAGGGGATCACTTGGTGGAGTTTGAATAGAAATGTTGCCCCCCACCACTGTCCAGCACCTTCCCTGAGGCAATCATCTAGTGGAGTTAGAAAAGTAATTTTGCCCCCCACAACTATCAAGCACCTTCCTTGAGGCAATCACTTGGGGAAGTTAGAATAGTGATTCTGTCCCCCACCACTGTCCAGCACCTTTCCTAAGTCAATCACTCGGTGAAGTTAGAATAGTTTTTTTGGCCCTCCACCACTGAAAAGCACATTTACCTGCAACAAAAACCTGGTGGAGTTCGAATACTAATTTTGCCTCCCACCACTGCCTAGTACATTCCCTGAGGCAAACACATGGTGGATTTTGCTTTAAAATGTTGCCCTCTTGAACAAACTGTTACTTGCCATTTTTTTTTAGTAATTTATAAAAAACATTTTTTAAATATTATAATGTTTACCTACTTCTGATTTGTCAACTGATTGATTTCTTCGATTTGTAATTGTTGTTGGTGTTTCTTCAATCTGTGTAGTAATTTAAACAATTAAAAATGCATCATATTTTCATTTTCATTTTTGGGCTTTTTTTGTAATTAAAAAACGTAGTTTGATATTTACGTACTTCTAAATGGAAATATAGATTCTGGAATGTGTGTAGTCGACTTGGGGCTGAATTGTGAAGTGCTGTAAATATTTTAAAAAATATTTAGGTACGTGCTATATTTGTTTTCATTCTGAAGGTGTTTTGTATTAAACGTGCACTTACTTCTGTCAGTAGATGGCAGTGTACGACTTGAAAGTCTCGTCAGGTCCTCTCCTACTTCTGCTGCATGTGGACACCATGGAAGTCAGTGCACCAGTGAGCACAACATGGTGGACAGCTTCTTTTATACGTTTTTTAGGGGTAAACAAAAATTGAAAGAAAATATGTTTCGGAAACAGTTTTTTTCTTGCAAATCAGAACCTGACAAAATGTATATTTAATATGTGTAGTGTGAAATGTCGGTATATACGTTCTGTTTCAGAATGCCAGCCATTTTGAGTAGATGATGGGTCAGGTGTTGTAATGGAAATAGATGAAGGACACTAGTTTTCTATACTTTCTTTGCTTTGTATGTACATTCTGTTTATGACACAAACTGTAGAGTGTGTCTTTTAAAATGTTGTTTGTATATATGCTTAACCTTTTATTTTTTTTACATTGTCGAACACATTTTTGGAAAATTACGAAAATTATTAATACCTATGTACTTAAATATGTTGGTATTTTTATTAATACTCGAGTATTAAAAGTAATACTTTGGGTATTAATGTACTCCCCCCCCCAAAACCCTGTTTCCCTTGCATCACATCCCAGAGTATGGATGAAACAAATATATATTTAAACATATTTTTTTAATTTTATATTGCAGACTTATTATGTGATGTATTGGTATATGTAGTAATGGCTTGCGATGTAGTGGGACTTTTAATGCAACCTCATGAATTTGCTTTGTAATGGCTTGTAGTGTAACATGCATTGTAAAGGTATTTGCGGTGTAAAAACTGTAACGTAACAGTATGCATTGTAATGGTATGCGTTGTAATGTCATATATTCAAATCATATGCCAAGGTCAGTGGTCGCCCCCAGAGTAGGCTGACACATTTCCAGGTTAGTGGGAACACACCTAAGTGTGCAAACTCCGTTAACTATTTGGGGATCCCGTTCGACAATAAAATCACCTGAGGAGTGTGAGAGTAACCCAGTATGAACTAGCCATTTCTTCCCTGTTCAAATTTCTTGCATGTTAAAGTCTATGCCTTTGAAATCTGCCACTACTATACATGAAGCTAGACCTGTGCCTATTGTCACCTATGGTGAGGAGTGTGGGGATTCATCGATAACTCCCAATTGCAAATCAGTGAAAATAGATTCCTTCATAGAATTTTGTCACTTCCCAACTCTGTCCCGTCTATTTTAGTAGATCAAGAACTGGGTCTTCAGTATGTGGGGGATATACTGAGGTTGGCACCTATTCTGTTATGGCAATCAGTATGGGCTAGTCCAGAAGCAGCTATGACACAAGCTGTAAACACTGACTGTCTTAAACTGGACAAGTTTCACAAAATCAACTGGCTTACCCATATTAGAGAAGATTTCCACCACATTGTCAGATGGGATTTGTTTGGTAGCTCGTCAACAATCAACCACACACATAAAACCATGGTAAAAGAGGATCTACTGAAATAAATTGATAGTAGAAAAGAGGTGGGGGTTGAAATTAAGAAGAAGCCTGTTGAGTCATATCTTCCAGTATTTACAACCCAGCAATTGAGCCCAGCAATTGAGCCATACCTTCTTAAAATTCCACGCAACCAAAGGTTTTACCTCATAAGATTTAGGCTGGGAATGGCTCACTTCCTAGCATCATCTCCCTCAGGTGTTATTGAGAGCAATGCGCTGCTCCCTTGCCCATGCAATTCAAAAGCACAGCAGTCACAACTCCATTTGTTTTTCTTTTGTGAGCTATATAGAGAACACCGAATCTTCATTTTGAGACCTTTACTGCAAAGCTTAAATATTTGGAATTATAAAGAGGCATTATAGTATTTGCAGATGTTGCAGACTAATATCTTGTATTTATAGATTTTTTGTCACTGTAGTCAAATGCAGGAGAAACGTCGGGAAGTGAATGTGCACAAATCTATTATATCGGCACTGCATCGCAGCTTAAGTTTTAATTTTTACTTTTGATCATATAACATCGCTATAGCACAAAAGCTATGTATCTTGTACTGTATTAAGAAGGGAGGAAATGAACTACTCTGCTTTTTTTAACACACAGATATTTTATGTATCTTCTTTATATGTTTGGTGCATTTTTTATATCAAGGTAACTGTTTTTATGATTGTTTTTAACATTTGTATAAGCGCTTTTATGGTTTGATATAAACGAATAAAATATTTTTAACTGAGAGATATAGGCCTCTAATTTGTACAATGCAGTGGGTCTCTTCAAGGTTTTGGTAGTAAAGAGATTTTGGTCCTGTTAAACTCCTCCATGAAGCCTTGTGTATTAGGCGTTTCCCGAAACATCTTACAGAGCAATAGGAGTAGAATCAGTTTAGTTATTAGTTTGTAAAATTCTATTGGAGCCCATCATCACTTTGTGCCTTACTAGTTGACATCTACTCTATCATTTTCATTATTTCTTCTTCTGTGATCATCCCTCTGAGTATGTCTGACTGATCTCTTGAAAGGCACAGTAAGTCTAGTGTTCCCAGACATTTGTCTTCCGTGGTGCAAGTGGTGTGCCCCTACATGTATAGAGGCGTTCATAAAATGTGATGAATTCTTGATACATATCATGATGGCGCACAACAATGTACAATGATCCAACAATGTATCCCTGATAGCAAGGATTTTTCTGTTAAGATTTGGAATTCTTGAGTTGGGCTGTGAGCATCATTCCAGTTTTTTAGGGCCATTTGTAATGGTATTGTTTCAGTCTGAAAAGGGATGGCTTAGCCTATGAGATACGTTTGGAATTTAGTTCATTTTAGGTTTTAATCAGTTCTCTAAGTAACAAAGTGCTGGTTGTAACTTATCTGTCTGAGTAAGTTGTTGAGTGGGTGCTTCCAACTTTTACTTCTCTTGTTCACGTTTTCTTTTTAAAATTGTTAAGTCCCTCATTATATCTCCCGGGAGATCTGCCTATCTGGCCACCCTTAACATTTGTGCAGAGGACATTGTCCCTTTATTTAATTCTAAGTAGGACATTAGATAAAATCTCAAGAGTTCTTTGTCTTTAGAGTTCTTGTACCTGGCATATGCCAGTGGCTAGCCGGTGGTTTCAACATAGTTAGGTCTAGGTTATGGTGATCAAGTCATGGTCTGAAGTGAAGTTTGGTTTTATGGATGCTGCAGCCAAATTACTCTTATGGGCAGCATTTATAAGAAAATAAAGAATAGGTGAAGGTGAGCCATGGATACGTGAAGTAAAGGTATAGTCTTTGTCTCATTAATGTAGTAGTCGCCATGGTTCTATCACAGCAAAATACTTGAATATGTCTTATAATATAAATCTGTCTTTCGATTTTTTTTGTGTCTGGTATACCTGACTTGTCCAATAGCGGGTCAAGTGATAAATTGTTGTCACCCGCGCAGCAAATACCTTTATCCAGTAGAGAAGTCTGTGTAACATAGCTAGTAAGTCAGACTTATTACCAACAAGGGTATATATCCACCCTGTTATCAATTTCTCAACTTGCAATTGTAGTTTTGCAAACACGTAGCTACCATGAGTATCTTTCTAGGTCTATATCACTTGCATTGGTAAGTATTTATGGATTATTATGCATGGTGTAATGGTGTGTTGCTCTGACCTACTGGAATATATTGATTCGCCAATCCATTTGTTTTTCAATTTTACACTTTCATTGTCAGTCAGGTGTATTTCTTGTATCAGTGCTGTATCAGGTGTTTTAAACTAAAATTCTTAACACTTTTTTTTTACATAACGTGTCATCCCATTCACATTTAGGGACACTCTCTGCAGTGATTGCTTGCAAACTGTAGTCGCAGTCATTCAAGGAATTGTGTATAAGTCTGTTACGGGTGGGGTTTGTGGTAAGTGTTAAGCTTTGAGTGATTAGTCTCACCCTTTACTTTACTTAACTCAGAGAGGATACAAAGGCAATATCTGGAGAAAAGGATCATTGCTTTGGATACATAAAGATAACATGGACCCACTCCAAAGGCCTAGGACCCTGATTCAAACGACAATGCAAGCCCCAAAGACATGCAGTATTTCTCTCCTACTGTCAATTTCTGGACTAGATAAAGGGGGTCTCTAATTATAATTTCTCTATGATATAGTAGTTATCAGTTTTACTATCTCCTAAAGAAGTGATAGAGTAAACACAAACTGTTAATGCATGTTGACACACAATCGAAACTGGAGCATACCCTTCAACAGTTTAAAGCAAAAGCCCCTTCCTCTCAAGATTTAACGAAAATGACATACTGCACATTGCAGTAAGAATTGATTGAATAGCATGAAAAATTTCTGAATACAGATAACCCAGACCTCAGGGTGTAGTCATATATAGTGTGCATCATGGGCCTCTACGGACTGTACCATCAGCTCTAAAACTGTATCATGACAGTTTTTAAGTGGTGATCTGGTTTTATCACTGTTGAGAATCTTTCTTTTATTTGTATTTGTTGCTTTATTGGACCAGATCTGTGTCAATATTTCCAGTCTCTGGTGTTCTTTTTGGTGTAGACTCCTAGACACAATCTAAGTTGCAGTTTTCAGAGGGTCTTCAATTTGATCCTCAATATTCTGCACTTCACAGTGATCTGAATCACAGTCGGTTCTACCAGCCCATAGAAAATGTCCGTCTCTTGCATAGTTGCAATCAGACAGCCAAGAACCAGAACTTTTAGTTTTCAAGTTTGTGCTGTGCAAAAAATCAGATGATAGGAATATTTGTTGACTTTCATAGTATTAGGTCCATCGATAATGACCTGCCAAGCCTGCTGATAGCATAAAATAGGCTAGGACTGGGTGTGCTTCAGTTGGTAGTCCTTATCCTATGCACTCGTTGGAGCTACTGTGGGAGGTTCAAATGTTAGTTTTAAAAGATTTGGAAGAAAGTCACAGAGGAAAGCCACCATATCACCTCCCTGCAATTTCTCGGGACTCCCATAATCTGAATGTCGTCCCTGCAGCTGCTACCCTCTAAATCTATTATTTTTTGCTTTAAAACCCAGATCTGTGTGCCTCATTCCAGCACATTATTCAGTCTCTTTTCCAGTTCTCTTACTCTGGAGTCAGTGCTGTCAAGTCTTTATTTGAAAAAAGCAATCCCAATCCTTAGAGACTGCATGTTATTTGCAGTTTTCCCCAGTGTTCTTTCCAATTACCCTATGGATGCTTTGACCTCAACCAGTTTCAGTAGCAAGGTGTCCATTGCTGATGACGGTAATAGGGCTGCATCCCTATTATCCCTGTACAGCACCGGGTCTTTAGGTTGGATATCACTGCCTTTAAAAAAGTAACTGGCACATGGCTGTTGGTTTATACATGAAAGGGTTGGTAGAACAGAGAAGGCACAGGTGCAACGACCGGTGACAAGTAAACTTGAGGGGAAATCAAAGATTCAAGCAAGGCAAATTATTGTGGAGAATGTCAGACAGGCCTCTTCAGGAAAGCATTGCTCCATTGGTAATGCTCTGCACTATTTTATGTTTAGAATATCATAGGTATTAACTTGCACTCTATATATAAATATATAAAGTGTGATGTTCTTGTTAATTTAGCCATAGTTAAGGTAGGTCTCGGTTAAATTATTCATGCTAACATGAAAATGTACTTTTGGTTGCTGTGTCCTTTCTCTTTCCCAAATTTCAGGAGCCAAGCTGCAGTAGTTTGAGTTGATTGGAATGTTACAAATGTTTTGGTTTCTCTTCAGAAATGGTTATCTGTATGTGTCTCATAGAGAGTGAACAGTGAACTTCCACCCCTGTGTCTGGGACAATCTGACTGTGATCATCCTGGTATGAGATATCTTGAAGGTTGTGCTTTAGAAAACTTCCATAATGCAATAACTAGGAAGACAAGGCAAGCCATCTTATTGTGAAATGTTCAATCCTGATTGGCCCCCCCTCACTAAGAACTGTAGAGAGTGTGGCATCCTGTTGAGAATTGTATGATTTATTTGTCCATTGCAGAGTCAGATACTCCTTTCCACTCTCAAAGGACTAGATGCTTTACTTTGCTCCTGCTCAAAGACTTAGAATCCAGAACAAATCCATTATTTCCTAACCTGACTGAATCTCAAAATTGGGTTCTGCCTTTTAGAGGCTTTAGCTGCTAACACCTTCAGCTTAATGTCACTTATACATTTTCTGTTCCCTTTTAGCTTGGAATGTTAGGGAATTTCCTTTCAGGGGAAACTGAAACTCGCTTGATTTGCTTATGACAAGTTTAAATTGTTTGTCTTGGTATTTGCTATATTGTATCACTTTGTATGATACTGACTAATGCATTTATTTAGTGATCCTTGATTTATGACTAATTTGAAAGATTTGAGCTTGTACTATTACTAATTTGTTAATAAACCTCCCAGGTTTGCAAATATACTTCTCTCCCTTATATTTGTGGGTCCTAATGCTTCATTTTTATTGATGTATTACTGAGCCCTCAATGTTAAACATTAGCCCAGGGCTAAAGGTTCATCTGCTTTACTGCAGCTTGTATTTGAGTTTGCACCGCGATCTAAAAGGTGCAAATCCCATTCTCACTGCAAAACCATTCTACCGTTTCTCCTATGTATTTATTTATTTTATTTATCTAGTAATATATAGCGGTGGCTAGACCCAGAGGTATTAGAGTGCTTTACATGAGGAAGAAACATTGTTTCAGCACATGGTTACAAAGTTACATCAGTTACTGGAGCGTAGTTACAGGAATTACATGAGTACAAAAGCATAGTATAAATATGAGGGAAAAACTAGGCAAGATGAGAGAAGAATAGAAGAGAGAGGGAAGGAATAGGGGAGGTAGAGGATAATAATGGAGGGAGGAGGAGGGGGAGGGTAAAGGAGGCACAACGGGGAGACGAGGAAAAACAGTGTCCGACGTCCGGCTGGGTAGGTGACATCCGAGGGGTGAACCAGAGCCAAATTTCTCCATAGCTGTGTGGGACAGCCCCACCAGTCATTGGCCAGAGGTTGCTCGGGCACCGCAGTGCATACAGAAAGGTTATAGTTTCTGCCTAGGGAGGCATAGTCCAAAAAGTTCCATCGAGCGTGCCGGTCATGGTGTACGATGCTGTGCTCCCAGCAGTAATAGGGTAAAAACCCAGGCCTCCGCTGTGTGACACTCCCTTGTCGCTGTGGACTCTCTCAGAGGGGTCTCTGAGACTCCAGGACATAAATGCTAGATCCCTCCCAATCAAGGGGAGAAGGAGTGCTTTGGAAAGGGGCCCACTCATGGTGGCCATTATTAGAAAATGGGTGTGTCATATTAATGCTTACAAGGCAGGGGAGCATCATCCATCGCAGCGCAGTTTTCGCAGGCATCCAAGAAGTGGGTCGATAGAGACATTTTGGAGCAGTCGAGGGGCCGCAATATGAGGAGAACAGAGCGGAGTACAAGATGCCAGCGGTAGCAACAGGGCACGGCAATCACAGCAATCAGGGCCTCGTCATTTTAAAGCCTACAAGGCAGAGGAAAGTCGGCCATCGCAGTGCGGTGATTGTAGGGACAGATAATGGGGGGTGGAGGCACGACATCTGAACGGCAATTAAAAGTATCAGGATGTGCGTGGCGTGCGGGCAAAAAGAAGGCACAATGGGGTTGGGCACTCCGGTCTCGTGGCGCTGCTCGGCTCCTGCCAGAATTCTCCAGAGACATGCTTAGCGTTCTGGGTACGCTTTGCGGATTCCCCTCTCAGTGTTGGGTTCCTTGTGAGTATAGAGCTGCTGGCAGCGAGTTAATGCTCTGGCAAGGGGACCAGGGGGGCAACTCAATACACAGCATAGTGATGCTTCTCTTCCCCCACTGGTGTTGGGTGACTCGCAATGTGCCCCTCACTTCTGCAACCTCTGCCTCCCGCACCGTGATGTTGATTGGCGCTGAGGTTTAACTCGCTCCTAATGCAGGGCTGTCTCTGGCGGCAGTCATTTGAAGGTCAGGCACTCTCGTCCACTCAGTGCCACAGTGGGTTTTCACTCAATAATTGAGGGGAAGGGTGCCACTGACCTCTATTTCATAGTGCTGATGTTCTTCATGGACATTGTGAGGGATTCCTTGTGAGTGTGGAGCTGCTTGTGGCGAATAATGCTCAGGCAAGAGGGTGGGAAGGAGGGGGCACCTCAGCACAGCACTTAATATTGCTTGTCTTACTCCTCAGATACCGGGTGACTCTCAGTATGTCCTGTACTCCTGTAGTCTCAACCTCCCGCACCGTAATGAGGATTTTTGCTGAGGCTCAATGTGCTTCCGAGGCAAGGCTGATTCTTGTTGCGGCCATTTTAGTGTCAGGCACTATCGTCTTGTCAGTGCCACTGTGGGCCTTCAAGCTTTGATCGAGGAAGAGGGTTTCACTGACCTCCACTCCGTGGCGTTGATGTGCTCCACGTCCACTATGTTTCTCTTGATGAGGGCTTATGTTGGTGTCACCTTCCGATGCGGTGGAGAGAGTGATATTCTGGCTGGGAGCCCAGTGTAGCTTTTCTTTGCATCCTGCAGGCTGTCCTTCACAGCCAGTATTGGGGTGCCCACCACTTTGTGTTTTTGCAGTCTGGTGTGTACTGGTGTCTGCAATTTTCACTTCGGGAGCTCCACACTTAGTCGCCGGCTCAACCAAGCTGGAAGAGTCAACCCGGCGTGAGCGGACGCCATTTTGTCCCGGGCTTGTAGGTATGTAGGCTTTACAGTCTTATGCTGCCTTTCCCTCACTTATTAGTAGTTTACTAGGTACAACTCCAGGTCTGCCATGTGGTAAAGCTAGAGTGAGTGTAAAAATATAAAGATTTCCTCCACTTATTGTCCTCTGTGAATCTGTTGTTATTGTGTTGTCCTGAGGCATTTCTGCCCTCAACAAATATATCAGCTGTATGTATTAATTTATTTAGTGTTTTATAGAGCGTGAACTAGACCCACTAGGGTATCAGAGTGCTTTACAGGATTGACATGAGGAAGACAAGAGACTTAGGAGGGGTGAACACATTAGGGAAAAACACATAGATACTTTTTACCAGACACAGGCGGGTCAGATCCCAGGGATTATACATTTGAGAAAAAAACAGGTAGATACATCTTACAAGAAACAAGCAGTCTCAGATCCCAGGTGGGATGCCCAGAGGTGTTGAGTGGAAATCATCCAGAACCCCATGGTGAGGCCGTGATGGGAGGTAGAACAGAGTCGCTGAGGTGACTGTAATGCAAGAGTTAGGAGAGGAATTTGCCCATTAGGAATGTTTTCGCCTCCATTTTTGAAGCGAGCCAGAGATGGAAATCCTCTAATGGCAGGCGGTAGTAAGTTCCAAATTCTTGGTGTGGCCCCAGAGAAGGCCCGATTGCACTTTTTTTTCACATAAGCATGCTGGTTGGAGCAGGAGGTCTCTGGCGGACCGCGAGTTTCTGGACCCGGATATTACGAGCTTTTGGGCGAGAAAAGCAGGGGAATTGGGGTATGAGGCCTTGTGAGTGATGCAAGCCAGCTTAAGTTGGATTCTGGCCCGGAGAGGAAGCAAGTTCAAGGCTATAAGGTGCAGAGAGATGTGGTTGAATTTCTTTGAACCTGTTAGGAGTCTGGCGGCAGCGTTGAGTCAGGCTTTTACTGGGGCCAGGGAGATCTTGGGTAGACCAGCGAGGATAGAGCATCCATATTCCAGTGTGGAGATGACTAGTGCCTGAATTGCCATTTTAAGATCGGGAGTGTCCAGGAAAGGTTTCAGGTTTCTTAGGTAGCTCAAGGGAAATCTGGCTGTTTTGGCCATCGAGTTGATGTGGCTGTACATATTCAAGCTGCAATCTAGGGTTATACCAAGGGATTAAGCAGAGTCCACTATGGTTGGTGGACAGTTTAGCGCTGTAACCAACTTGATCCATGCCTGAATATCAGGTTTGGTTTTGGGTGGGGAGATTAGAAGAAATTTGTTTTTTTGGGCGTTAAGTTTGAGCAGTTTAGAGATGAGCCAGTGGACAGTCAGCTTTAATGCCTCATTTGGGGAAAGAATGTCTTGAGGAGAAGAAATGTTTATGTAGATCTGGGTGTCGTCGGCATACATGTGGTAGGAGATATTGGCGGTGCAAAGCACTTCAGCGAGCGGCTCATAGTGAAGGTTGAAGACAGTAGGGGACAGAGTTGGTCCTTGGGGGACACCAACTGTGATTGTAGAGAGCGGACAAAGTACCCCTTAATTAAGAATCTCTGTGAGCGGTTGTGGAGGAAGGACCTAAATCATTCAAGAATGAGGCTATCGAGTCCCATCCTGATTTTGAGGCGTTCAAGGAGTTTTTCGTGGTTGACCATATCGAAAGCCGAGGATTAGGAGACAGTTTTGCTGTGGTCGAGGGCTTGGAGGGCCTCATCTACGATGTGGAGGAGGGTGGTTTCAATGCTGTGCCCATGTCTGAACCCGGATTGGAAGTCGTCTAGTAGATGGAAGTTGGTGATGTGTTGGCTCAGCTGCTGTTGCACACATTTCTCCAGAACTTTAGCTAGGAGTGGTATATTAGATATAGGTCTGTAGTTGTCCGGGGAAGAGGGATCCAGCGTCGGTTTTTTTAAGATGGGGATAACTTGGCCGGCTTTAACAGAGTCAAGTATCGATCCCTTTAGGAAGGAGGTGTTGATTATTGCAGTCCAACTCAGGATGATAGCCTGAGAGGTGGCGGCTAGGCAGTTATGAGACAGCATGTTCGTCATACACCTTGAAGTTGGACCAGTGCACTTGGTTTTTGGGTGAGGTGTAGGGGGTAAGCGCGGAGAGAAGAGGCAGAGGCAGAGGAAATTGGGAGTAAGTGGAGGATCTAAGATCTTTTCCTAGAGGAGTGATTTTGTCAGCGAAGAAGGAGGAAACTCCTCGCATGAAATTAAAGATTTGGGGGTTTCTTTAGAGGTTTTTGACAGTTTGTTGGATTGGTGTTTGACCATTTTGAATAGCTTGAGAGGTCTGTTCTTGGAATTCTCCAGTTCAGTTCTGAGGAATTCTTTTTTTGAGTTGAGGATTTTCCTGTTATAGGCATTTCATGCCTGGCGGAGATGTTTTAGATGGGCTGCTGATGGGTGTTGTTTCCAGTTTTGTTCTGTTTGCCGGATGGATCTCCTCTCATTGTTGAGTGAACCGTTGAATAAGGGGTTCCTGACTTTCATTTGGGTTCTTTTTAGTTTTAGCAGAGTAAGATCATCCAGAATGTTGGATAAGGTCGTGGAGTAATGTTCAGTGAGGACTTGACCGTAGTGATGTGAGAGGGTGGGTTGAAGTCAATCTCTGAGCGAGCCGCCATATTCCTGTGGTCAAGGTTCTTGGTGTCACAAACCCAATGTTTGGGAATCACGGGTTGTGGTGCCCTAGTCCTGAGGGTGCCAGGCAGACTGAATGTGATAGCGTGGTGGTCAGTCCAACCGCATGTGTCTATGGAGATAAGATTGACCGCTGATTCCTTAGCAATGATCCAGTCTAGAGTGGTGCCCTTTGAGTGGGTTGGGAGCGTGCAGGCTTGGGTAAGGGCTAGGTCATCCAGGAGGTCTCTAATGGCGTTGACGTGTGGGTCCTTGGGGTCGTTTCAGTGCAGGTTGAAATCACCTAGGTAAATGTCTTTAGATTTGGGGGAAACCTTGACTATGATGATTTCCATGAGGTGGTCAGTGAAGGTGTCATTCATTCCTGGGGGAGGTAGAAGATGTGCAGTCTGCACAGTTGGGTGGAGTTGCTGCAAATGGAGAGTGAAAGGTATTTGCAGGAGTCTGTGGGATCTGCCATGAGTTCAGTGACAAGGAGGGTGGAACGGTAGATGCAGGCAATGCCTCCCCCTTTTTTTTTTTTGACTGCCTGTCCAGTCTTAAGATGTTGTAGTTGGGGGGGACTAGGAGGTCTAGGCAGGGCGGTGAAGCTTCATTGAGACAGGATTTGGTCAGAATCGCTAAGTCATATGTTAGGCTCAGGATGAGATTGGCATAGAACAAGGGGGTGATTCAATTTAGGAATTCCAGAGGCTGGAATCATATACTCATACAGTTTATAAAGACAGGTCCCTCTGAAAACTATAAATTACAACTCTTCTTTTTAGCCTACAAAAGTCCTTTTTATTGACTTTGGGCAACCATTTATTTTTATATTTACTTCAAACCCTTTTTTTTGTTTGACGTTTCATACATCTGAAGTATTATTGTATCTTTTTTCTTTTTCAATACTTGAACACTTATATACACAAAAAAACATAATTTTCACAGTTACACATACGCCACAAACGATTAAATCAAGAAGTATCTTACAAACAGTATTTACAATTAGATACCATTCTTTTTACCCATATAGTGTTACATTTCAAGAGTCCTATAATTTTCAATGTATACTGGGACCAAAACTGCCTAAGTCCTCGAAGTGTCCTAATTTGTGTGGTCCTGTATAGGATCAGAGATTTAGTTTTACAGTCTCTTGAGAAGGAACATGAATGTTTTCCCCTCAGCTTCCCTGACGGGGTCAGTGTTTCTTTTTCTTGGATTCCTCCAAGCCTCTATCTGTTTGCTGCTGACGCGTTTCGACCTTATATGTGTGGAACCAGAAACTCCAAGTTTAAAAGGTCTTCCTCAGGGCTCTGCTTTGTTTTTGTAGGACATCTTTTGTACGTATCTACAAAGACGCTTCCACGCGTCTGTTCCACATTTTTTCTCTTATGTATTTGGTTTTAGTGTATTTTCACGGTTATTATTATTGTCGTGGCGGTTGCCGATTTGCGTGGGGGACAAGAGTGTCCGGTGTTTCTTAAATCCGTACTCCTAGTAATTTGGGAGTTTTCCGTACCTAATTCTATTATTCTTTTTGAGTTTTCGGTGCTCCTGGCTGCTACTTCGTTTAGCTCCCTATACTCTGTCAGTCCTTCGTCGGAACCGGAAATTACGTGCTGGGGAACATTTCTTAGAGCATGGACATTCAGAAAACGATATCAAGTGGCAAGTGAAAGATAAACTGCTGCCCAGCACAAGGGGCGGCAGCCAACAAACCATATTGAACCGTATGGAATGCAGATGGATCTATACCTAAAACTATTGAGAGAGGACTCAGCACTCTTGATGAGTGGAACACTATGGACTATAATTGATTGTATGCTTTAACTGTTACCAACTAATGCATGAATCATGTTGTGTAATATTACTGTCATACTAAGTATCCCCCTATGTTTTTAATGAAATTTAGCCTCCAATGTGCCTTCAATACTGTGCATTCGGTGGCCCACAACAATATGCACTGCAATTGCCTTTAATTGTAAATACCTGATTCCACATGCATAGCTAATGCTTAAAACCCAATTCTAATGTGCCCTCTATATGCCGATCCCTAGTGATGGCCAAAACCTATATTATATAGGAACCCAATAGGCTGCACTTAAATACATGTGACCGACCATTGCCCGCTCCTCCAAGCAACACCGAGGACACTACTCACACCCGAGGCTGCTTATACGCAGACAGCCTTTATCCCACGGGGCTCTGCCTGACGAGCCTCCCTGGGCATTTACATCATGCATGCTCAGAAACCACTTCCTCTGCATGCGCCGCACCGCGGAACTATCCCCTGCGCATGCGCTGACTTAGTACAAGTGAATTTAACCTCGCCAAACGCTACTCGACCCCCTTCATTAGCAGCAGCCGAGTGCAACGTAGGACGGCAAGAGAATCATTGCGGCCGCGGACTGCGGCGATTAACTAAGTTCCCGAGGCCTCCAATTTAATGTTGCCCAACTCGTCCGAACTCTCCCAGTTTTCATTTTAATTTTAATTTCGGTTCCTTTCTTTACTTGTCCCCAGCTCCCAGCGGGAATCCCAAAAAGCTCATTGGTAACTGTATTGGGCCAGTGTGGTGGGCCAGTGATCAACCTGCTGCGCATGCGCGGGCCCGCGCATGCGCGACAAGCAAAAGACGGTGGCCATGTAGTGAACATGAAACTCCTCCCCCGAGCCCAAGCCACGAGTACCGACACATCTCGAGCCCGAAACCCGCATCGCCCACAAGAGACTCGCCCAAAAGGGAGCCCGGACAATGACAACCGCCACCCCCTGCCCCAAACCCCGAGGACAAGCGCGGCATACGTTCAGCCCCACCGGAGGGCGCGCTGCACAGGGCGAGGTGTACGCCGCTCCACAAGGAAGCAAAGCCCCCCTCCCCCAGGAAACAAGCAAAGTGAAAAAGTTCCCGGGAGCCGGACATGGGGCGTTCACAGCCGCGGCGTGTCCCCAGAGGATGTCCTGCACATCGACCAGCCCGCAGGCCGGAGCAATGGGCTCCGGGACAGAATGCTCACTCCACCGGGCGAGGGCGCGCAGCTCTGGGAAGACGTGCAGACCCCCCCTCCCGGGACACCCGCCAGCCGCACAGCAACCAACCGGAGCCAGGTGAGTCCCCCTCCACGGCATGCGAAAATTCGCACCAAACACCCCCCTCCCCAAAACAACACCCGACCCCAAGGACACACACCCCCGATCACGGGACCGAAGCTCCCCCCCCCCCGCCTGGTTCCAGACCCAGCCGACAGCGCCAGGAGTCAGCCAGAACACCCCAACCCTCTGCCCCAAAAAGTGCCAACCCTGCCGCCCCCCCCGCAACCCCAGCGGCCGCCCTGCCCCAGGCCAAAGAGAAGCACAAAAGAGAAACCGCCACGCGCCCCAGAAGGAATCACCACCCCCCCCGCCCGCCCGTCCGATCGTACCCCCAGCCCACCTCTCACCCCCACTCCCAAAACCAAAAGGCCCACCTGTCTCATCCAGGGAAAAGGCAACGGGCAGACACCCGCTCAGGGTCCAGGCCGGGGGACGAGGGTCAGCGCGAGCAGCAGCGGCCAACGAACAAAGAGGGCGCTTGGCCCTCGCCCCTGGGCTATATAGTCACCCCTCCCCCCAGAGACAGGAAGTGACATCAGGGGGGGACCACTGATCCCCCCAACCACTAGACCTCTCAGGGTCTATGCCATCCTATGGCACTAAGGGTGGCCGCCCTCGTAGGTGGCCACCTTTGGTGTCCCGGGGCAGCCAATCATTAGCAGCAGCCGAGTGCAACGTAGGACGGCAAGAGAATCATAGCGGCCGCGGACCGCGGCGATTAACTAAGTTCCCGAGGCCTCCAATTTAATGTTGCCCAACTCGTCCGAACTCGCCCAGTTTTCATTTTAATTTTAATTTCGGTTCCTTTCTTCACTTGTCCCCAGCTCCCAGCGGGAACCCCAAAAAGCTCATTGGTAACTGTATTGGGCTTTTTACTCACTTTATTACACAAGCATGTGGATGTAATGAGCGTACCACTTTATTATTCATAGGTTGTTGCGCTAATTAAACTGCATGAATACCATAGTATACACTGGCTCACAAATAAGCATTGTCTGTTACATGTCTCCAGTAAGCAGCACGCCCGTATTGCTAATAAGTGTGCCTTAACTATGTTCCCGAATCACAAGTCGCTCCTCTCAATAAATCCGAGTACTACGAGAGCATAGACACTGTTTTATAAGTAAGCACCACAGAGACTAATTGAGCCTGATAATTGTCTCTAACATGTAGACGCCAATTGATTTACTTGTCCCACTTCACAGAGTATGAATAATCGCTGACCGATGCAAGCGTCCCTTTGAGACCTAACAGAATTAGTCTCTTTTTATGTAAGAAAACCCCTTCTCCTAACTATTAGTAGAGCAAGTATCAATAAGAATACCAATATTATTAATTGCAATTTCCCCTGAAGGAATTCAATTGAAGCAACAGCAGCGACTACTGATTTGATCACCCTGAAAACTCCTTGACCTACACAACATGTAAGGAATTCCCTCCTTTAACTTCAGCTCAGTAAGCATAATTCAGGTGACCATTGTGACTAACTAAATTCCTCCACATAATGGGTTTACCCCTTGACAGTACCCAAGATAAGCAGCAGCAACAGCTCACCCACACTGAGTGTCTTCTACACTCCCCATTAAATGGCTCTTGAAAAGAGTAAGTTTAACACACTTTATGATTATTTTTTTTAAAGCGCGCTCCTCGGACCAGTGTATCTAGCAGAGGCGTAGCTAGAGCTTGTGGCGCCCGGGGCTATCCTTCAGATTGCCGCCCCCCTGGGGGGGTGCTGGGGAAAAAGTCGGCGAGCACCTGAAAGAGGTCCGAGAGACACGTAGTATCAACGCTAATAGTTACCTGGATCATGCAAGTTACATGCACATACATGACTCGGTCCAGGGCTAGACAGACCCCGTGCACAAAATAGGAAGGAAACCCAAAACTCTCATCAGTTCTACCTACCCTGTCTGTGACATCTCACTCATAACATCACAGTTTGTGCAGGACCCTAGTCCCCTGTCCCCTATCTGCCCCGTCCATGACCTCAGCAATGGAGAAGAACCAGTGCATGAGTTTTATCCGCGTGACCCGTAAATTAATTACAAACGACCTCCAACAGAGTGCGTTGGAGCCAAGAGTCTAAAGTGAGATCCATGACTTTAGGAGAAGAAAAGGAAATGGCTGTTGGCCTTTACCTGGCTAGCAAGCATTAGAGAATACAATGTGGTGTCCGGGTGTCAGGCGCAGTGACCTGAAGTGGCTGCTGTGGTGCTTCAGGCCCGGGCAGTGAGTCCCGAATTGATCAGGTGCTGCATGCCAAGATTTCATTTTTTTAAATAATTCCCATGGTGTGAGGCACACTCATTGCCCCTGGAGCCTCCCCAACTTAATTCTCACAGAGGGGACTGGCAGATAGAGATTACAAAGTCGGGTTTACGTTCAAGTAGGGAGATGGTCTTCGGCTTCATCATTGCTCCCTTGTTGCTAGCCTTATCAACCAATCCAGCTTGCCCACTGCCCTCGCGCTCCATTCACACGCTCCTGGGAATGGGTACACTTTCAGGCCATTTGGATTAGTTGATGGTCCCTAAGGCTGCAGCCTCGCCTCGCCTTATGCAAGCAGAATCCAATCCACAGTCCGAGTCTGCTCCCAGCTTCAAGCAGGGGTGCACTATCAATGGTGCAGCCGATGCAGTTTCACCGGGGCCCAGATATATGAGGGACCCACTGAACCCTGATTATTGCTGTATTTTAGTTCCCAAACACCAGTCAGGAAGCCTATTTTCTTTGCTTGCCCTAGGGCCCATGGCACCCTTGCTGCACACTGCCTACAACTGCAGGGTCACATTCATTGTGCATCACAACTCCATATAATGCCTCAGTCGTAAACTCCTTACAAGGGATGGAGAGTGGATTGATGGAGTGATTCTCTTGTTGAGTGTGTATTGTGAGTTTGTGAACCACCACGATCTTGCACGTTTGTATATAGTTACAAAACCCCTCTCTGACCGTTTACCACCCTGCACATTTTCGGGCATATGCTCTAAGAAAGGGCTGGGCTACATCTTATCCCAGGATGGGGCAGGGAATATAACGCACTCACACTTCGTGATGGTGTAAGGAAAACAGGTTCTGTCTGGGAAAAAAAAAGATTTCCCCTAAGAGAAAACAAGGAAGAAAGAATCGTGCAGTTGCACAATTATGCAGAATTACCCTGTCGTGCAATTCCATACCGACGAAACCGCAATAGTAGTAAGCCTGAAAACATGTGACTAGTGCAGCTTCCTATGTGTATTACTCCCAATATTGTGAAAGCATATAGGTGGGCTGGCACACAGACAAGTATGGATAAACAGAAAGGGAGGGAAAGCAAGAAAGATAGGTGATGACTTTTGTCCTGTAAGGCCTACTAATTCCATGCAGGCTGTCAGTTGTATTGTACGTGTTTTAAATATCGCAGCACAAACATATTTTTGTAGGAGATAATCTTATAACATCAATTTACCTCCATGCTCTTCCGCTTCATCATTGCTCCTTTTTTGCTAGCCTTATCGAACAATCCAACTTGCCCCTGCCCTCGCGCTCCTTTCACACACACCCTAAATGGTCCCCAGCTTTGACCTCGCAGTTCCTGCTTCCTGCAGTGATCCCACCCCCTCAGAGGCAATGATTCAGAAGGAAGGGATGTGCGTCCACGTGACGTGCGTTGCTGCTGCGGCCTGCGCAGGCTTGTACTTAAAACAGAGACCGCGCTGCACTGGCCTGTTGCGGCGGCCTTTATAATTTATTTGGGTACACTGACTGAGTAGTGTCAGCCAGTGTCCTCAAATAAATTATAGAGGCCGCTGCAACATGCCAGTGCAGCGCGTCCGCCGCCCTCGCAATAGTGCCGCCTGGGGCGGACCGCCCCCCTCACCCCCCCTAGCTACGCCAGTGGTATCTAGCCTCTAGAAGGCACCCTGCAGCCTAGAACACGGTTATCATGTAAATATGTGGACAATGTGCATGTACATTAAACCAATCATGCCACTGGGAGCACCAATTCACTATGGAAAGAATGAATTTAATAGGGCTAAGTGCTAATGTACTTTAACTTACTCAAGTTTTAGGATGCTTCCCCTGTCCTGATGATGATCTTGACTAACCAAAAGATCGAAACTTCGTCGACCCCCCCAAAGAAAATCTCCCCCATTGTATATATTTCTGTGGATTACCCATTGTTGTATTTGTGTTATTTCGTCTATTTTCACTGTTTCACTCAAGTCACGATATGCACTCCACCACTGATGTGAGCACCTAAACCTATATATACATATGAAATGATTAAAATTTCACATGTTGCCCTACATGTTCTGCTCCCTTACTGATTTAATATCAAACCTACGTGATTCCTCTCGTTTTTCAGGACCTATTTAGGCCACCATTGAACCATTGTTTACTTTAAATATGTTCCTTAACAAGCACCCACCGCGGTGCTCCTCTGTCATGTAACCAGCAACACCACAAACCCAATTACCTTCTCCTATGTTCCCCCTCTGATTAACTTCTCCTCCTTGCCTTCACTCTCTGTCCATTGGCAGCTGAGCATAGTCCCTCACCACCGCCAGGATTCCTCCCCCACACTCCAGCTGTTGCTTCTAAGTATGGAGACTAGCCAATGTTGCTCACTGCGGGCACACAGGTAAAATGAGTTCCACTGCCTCTGAATGCTCACTGACTCCGCCTTTGGCATTCTTGTTATAGGCCACACCTCATTCCTGTCTGACTTACAGCAAGCAAGCCCACATTTTGGCCCTATCTTATGCTTGGTCGGGGTCTCCCAGTTATGGTCTGGTTGAAATTATGAAACATGGGAGTCTCATGGCCATACCCCAGTGATCCGAGTCACACTCAGAAGCTTTATCATAATGTGGCCATGCTCCTTGGTGCTTGACTCTGTCCCCAACCCTGTTAAGTTTGCTACCTTATTGTGAGAATGTGAAATTGAGTAATTATGCCAGCAATAAAGTGCTTGTTTTAAGCAACCATGTGCTAGATAAGACGAAATATGGCTGAGAATGTGGGTGTAAGAGTTAGTCAAGTCAACAAGTATTAAAACAACAGAAGGATGTAATGGGAATCACAATTTGCATGGATATTCTGTATGGACACGTTTTCTACTTTCTAGTTTGACAACACCTGCCAGTCCCCAGTTTTCCTTTACTAGTTTGCAAACAAGTTTAAATTTCCAGTTTGCATGCAATTTATAATTCCTAGTTTTGTTGGCCGATCCTTGTTTGCACATCTTAGTATCACCTTTAGTAATGCTATGAGAAGAAGCTTTACTATAAATGTTGGTTACAGAGAAGGGATCCAAACCGACCTTCCTGGAGTTATATGTCTATTTATACTGTGGGCATTTATCCTTTGAGGCTGGTAGTTGCTATTGTTTGACACCCGAGACTGCTAATCTACCATGAGCAGGGACTTGGCAACCATCAAGAACAAAAAAAGATGCCTATTTAAGTGTTTGTTGACAACTATGACTTTGGATTTTGTTGTTTTGAAGTACAACAAGTTTCATGTTCTTTGCAGTTGGCATACACGTGAAAGGGCCATATGTGCCTGCATAAATTAAATGCCCTTTGTTGCCTATTAGTATGTGATTTAGGTATTTGGCACAGCTTCTGCAGAAATGTCTATCGTGGGTCACCATCTCAGAGGCAAATGTGTAAATTGTCAGCTTGGGCATAGCCAAACAATTTTTTACTTTTTGCCTTTTGGTGAGTATCAATAGTGTGCTGCCAACGAATAGGAGATTTTACACTATCGAAAAGTCAATGCCTTCAATGCGGAGCTACCCATGAAGTAGTGACATAGGAAACCCACTCTTTCTCTTCAATAAATTGTAATGATTTGTTTATGGGGCAAATCACAGATTTTTTTCTTTCTTATTTATTAACATTATGTAATATAAAATCGAATGGAAGTCATTGCATGTGGTTCCACATTTTCCACAGAAACATTCTGCAAATAAGCTGTGTTTAGTAAAGAAAGATTCTGGAAACTGTAAAACTGTTTTATTTTATAGTGTTAGAACAGAAAACTCCCCTGCATGGTGACGGTCGTGCCCCCCTATACTGAGTGCCCCAGCTACAAATATACCTGGAGCACTGGTACTGATTTTTGGTCATGCACAAGCACGGGTCATATTTGTGTGCCATGACCTAGGCCTGTCTCAGAGTAAGGCAGTCTGATTGGACCTGGAGAGGTGCAGCAAGTGCTACCATCCTGAAAGTAGAGTACTGCTGCCCTCACCTGGAGTTAAGTGACATGTTGGTGGCAGCATACTGTTTTGTCTCCAGTAGAATCAGTAATGTGACCAAGCCCTTTTACTTGTGTCAATGGAGTGGAGCTTACTGGCTTACTCATGTAAAGTTCCATGGCTGTGTACCTAACTCACCTTTATTCTGCATGGATTGTGTGTAGTGCCGGACAGCACATGGTACTTCTATGTGTGTGATGAGTTGCATGTGTGTGCCTGTGGATGGGACATAACACGAAGGTCTGTGAGTTCCATTTTGGAAGCCAAAAGCCTAGAGAGGCTGGAGAGGTGAGAACTGCATACTCAGATAAAAGATATATATTGATGATATTCCTGAGGGCGGGAGTAGTACTCACACACTGAAGGGAGAGGAGCAAAACATCCTTTGTACACATCAAAGGGCACTTTTAATGCGGGATGAGTTATTTGTCAGTCGGGCCTGGGCTCCTTGCCAGCGAGATGATGGGACTGATAAGGTTGCCACTACAGGGAATCATGATAGAGAGGAAGGCTTAGATCTTTGAACGTATATGGGGCATAATTCAGTGAAGACTGAGAGCCAGGTGTGATTCCTTTGGCTTGTTTTGTGACTAGCTCGGAATTGGAGCCATTCCTGCTGTGACAGACTGTCCCTTTGAAACAGGCATCGTAGGAACTATGTTTTCAAACAGATAAGAATACAATACAAGAAAAAGGGGGTTGTGAACTCCTCCTTAATTCTTAGTCTATGAAGTTGGCCCAACCCTATGCCACATGGAATATGCCACATGGTGTTCGTAGATTAGGGTTTCTTTTACGATATGATCTATTGCCCCTAAATTTACTTTTATCCAAATGGTATGGAACCTCTTCTATGTGCAATTTTTGTAACTTGAGTATTCAGGATCGTATGCATGCCTTGCTGATTTGTCCTGCACTTCGCCCATTGCGGTTTAAATGGTTAAAACCAATATGTCTCCAACTAGGTATTTCTGATGTGAATATTTTTTTACAATTTCTATACTGTCCTCCAAATGAAATGTTTTGCTTCCATATTTTTAACTTTTTTAAAGGTTTTTTAGCTATTTATTAAGGAGTTTGGAGAGGTCTGACATTGTTTTCTCTTGTCTATTTCAATGGATGTAATTAGTTTCGTTTGTGTGATTGAATTTTTTTTTCTTCTGTCTGTAATTTGTATTGTGAATTTTATGTGGCCCTTATCGAGAGCCAAAACATAATAAAATAAATTGAAAAAAATTGACTGTCCCTTTGAAGGGCGATGCAGGAGAGAATGCACATTAAAGGAGCTGACACCCCCAACTCAAATTTTAAAGGCCAGACACTAAATCACATACGTGTCTGGATTTGGAATATAAAGGTGAGAGCATGAGTCCCATATTTTGTTGAACAGCACCAATTTATTAGGAGAGTGAACATTGACAAGACTTCTTGTGCTTTCAAGCAGGACTGAGGACCACGGTCTACAGGTCTACCATCTGGGAAAGGGGTCATCACTGAGTAGCCAGGAACATTTGCCCTGTGCCTGAAGCACCAGCTTTCAGGCTGCCAGGACTAGTGCAACCTGTGAGAAGTGGGAGAAAGCTTAAAGGGAATGATACTCAGTGAGGATCCTGGTAAGTGGATCCCAGTGAGTAGAGTGGGGGTATCCTGCCCAGTGGGGACCAGTGTTACGAGAGAGTTGTCCACTCTCTTGTGAAAGTTGTACACCCCTATCGGGGCTGGCGTGAAGTTGCAGCTGGTGCCTCGTGTTGCAGATCTCATCGGGGTAGTTGCCCATGTCCGTGAACACCATGTGCCTGGAGGGGTCACTGGGACTGCTGGGGCTCTCGCCAATTGCCACTGTTGGGGCAATTGCCCATGCAACTGAGACTGTGGACTATCGCCTGTGTCTGAGATCCATGTATGCCCGGTGGGACTGGAGGAGGTCACTGCGTTCGCTGGGCCGTCGCTCATTTCCACAGAGACTGTTGGGGCTGTCGCCTGGACGATCCAACCTAATTGGGACTGTTTGTGTCAATTGTATGCTAGGAGGGGGCCGTTAGGACTGTTGCCATGTCAGAGGAATCTTCGCAGCCAGTGCAGTGGCTTGGAATTAAGGTCAGAAGCAGCATGCAGGAGCGCCGCTGCTCACCATCTTACCGGCAGAAGCCATGAAAAAGAAGCAGCTCTGCACCCAGAAGCGGTTGCTACCTGTGACCACCTCAGTGTGCCTACCCTACCATCCTGTGAGCTACTCGATGTGGACCATGGAAGAGAGAAGCACCCCAGCTCCTGGACTCCCATGAAGGCAGCGGTTGGGGTAAAGTGTGGAGCAGCGTACTTTTGGCTCCACCCCACATACATCATGTGCATACATTTATAGACCTATGTTCGACATTTATATTCAACGTGTGGTTTAACTCCATTAACATCTTTGGTGCATTTAAAGTAATTTAAACAAATGTAGGTATTATGATCAATAAGTATTCCTACTTAAGTGTATTAGCTTGATTAATAACAATTGGTTGCTTCCCATCGATTTATAATGATGTAACACGCATCCATTTTGATTCTCGTGTTAGCTTAGCTTGACATTAGGTCTTAGCTGGAAAATGTTTGCTTTAACCCTGCCAGTATGCTGATTTTTCTCATCTGCAGGTGAGATATTGTGCTTTTGATTAGCTAAAGAAATGCTTATTGTTATGTATTAGAATGTTGATAGTAAGGCCTGGGAGAGGGAAGTTGGCAATGATTTTGAAGACACAACGGTGGGAGAAAGCCTCCTGTCCACGGTGTACCAAGTTTAACAGAAGAGCGCCTAATTGTTTGTGTGGAGATGGGAAATTAGAGAATATGTTGACTCCCCTCAAATGTGGTTCAGGATTTGGCTTTTGGCGGTGGGAACGTGATATGGATATTCTGGAATCTATCAGTTGTATGTTTAATTTGTGTTTTATAATTAGTTCGACAGACTTCATCCTGACCTTGCAAAGGAACAGATCTCTCCCTGCAGGGTTTCTCGAGTGTTAAGCTTTTTGCTGAGTGCTCTTTTCTTTCCTCAAACTTCTACAGAAGTTCAAACTCATGCTGACACGTTCTAGGCTTCCCATGCTGACACTTTCTAGGCTTCCCCTTAGAAATCCCTTGTAGAGAAGATCCGTCCTAACATATGCTTAGACTTGAAAGGGAAAGTTTCTTTACGGAACACCTGATTGTGTCAATCTGCTTCCTCTGTATTGTGACTGTTACTATTTTGGATCTTGTTTTTATTACAACTTAACTTACTAGCATACTACGTTCTTCAGACCGTCTTGTTATATCTTTTAAATCTGTTCTTGCTTTGCATGTATACTGGCTGGATAAATGTCCTCAAGTACATTTTCATGGTTGAGATAACTGATTTCTGGTCGTCATTGTGAGGTCACATTGGGTTCATGGAGAGGTAAATTTATCTCTGTTGCTGGCTCCCATACTATGCTTCAAGTCGACTATCAAAGATCCATACGACTAATGGGGGGACTTGTTTGATGATTTCACAAAGAGCTGGACGTTCAGTTATTGATAAGCCATCAGGTGGAAGCATGGCCACAGTTCCATGTGAGGCATTCCCAACCTCATTGTTTACGACCCAGAGTATTTAAAACTTTCAAGGCCAAAGCGAGACTTTGATAGGCATTCCTAGTGGTTCAGCACCTGAGATCACCTCCTAAAATCAGCCACTGATGAGTGTTGCAAGGAGGAGGGGGGGACAAGATTGCTAGCTTTGAGAGATTATTTGTGTGGACTATTTACTCTGCTGAGTTAAGCGTGTGTAATAAATATTTCTTTTTACACTAAAGATCAATATTGGACTGGACAATCATCTTATTGTGGCCACTGTGGGTATTTTGAGCTATGAGCCACTGCATACCTTGCCCTTACTTCAACCTGAATAGCATCCGACTGTTTGACCCTTGCTGTCACTGAGTGTTTAGTGCCGAAGGATAGTACTTGGTCCAGTTACTCAGGACCTATAATAGATCAAGCCCAGGGACATCAGACGTAAAAGGCCACAACCCCTATGGTTAGGCCCGGTAGCTCATTCTTGCCCCATGGCCCTCTGAAAGAAGCACGGAAAATAGATAGATGCACAAAAAATATTTAAAAAACCATGGCCTAACGCCTGCAACTTGATTCAATTTCCTTTTTTTACTATCCAGGAAGTTCCATGGAATATGAACACAAGTCTATGAAAAACATAGATGTTCAGGGGTTCCTATTTTACCCCAAGTCACCCTACCAGGAATTGTCCTCAGTGCAGACAATCCACAAGTATGGAGATGGAGTTTAACCCATATTGACCAGTTTCCCATGATTTAATAAGCATTGTGCACCATTTTTTGTGCTCCAAGAAAATTATTTCTCCTAAATACCCTCAATATATGTGTTTGTTTGGGTGTGCACTGCCCAAGTAATTGTACAATTACTCCTACGAGTTTACTGGTAATAGGGAAGGCTCCATCAGTCTGGTCATCGGCATGGTGGCCTCAGACGTTGGGCTCTACCCCGACACCGTTTGAACAAGCAAAAAACCTCGGCGTATGGGTGGATAACTGTCTTTTGATTACCACACCAGGCAGGTGACAGGCACTTGTTTTGGCATCCTACGAGGTCTATGGAAGACCCTGGATACCCTCCCTATTGCATCCAGAAAGATCATGGTGCATGCCTTGGTGACCTCGCGCCTGGACTACTGCAATATCCTGTATTTGGGCGCAACTGACAAGTGCATACGGAGATTGCAGGGTATCCAGAATGCAGCTGCAAGACTTGTTCTTATGTTACCTAGGAGAGCGTCTGTAAAAAAGCGCTCGCCTCCCTACACTTGCTTTCCATTAGGGAGAGAGTGAAGTTCAAGGCTATGGGTGTGAGCCACCGGATTTTACAGAAAAAGGGTCCTGTGTATTTACACAACCTTTTTACTCCCCATGCACCTTCTCGAATGCTTAGATCAAGTGGGAGAGGAATGGTGCACATTCCGAAGATCAGGAGAGCTAGGATGGGTGGCCGCTCATTTCGTTATGTGGCGGGCCAGCTGTGGAATACCCTCCCTCAGAAAGTTCGGCTGGAGGAATCTGAATCCATCTCTCGTAAAGGTCTGAAGACCTTTCTATTTCCAGTAGGTTAATCTAGTGTGTCATTTGGGCTATTTCTGTGTGGCTTTCCGGCTCTATGGCTGCTATCTTAGCACAGGGACACACTGGGTCAGTGTAACCAGGTGCTCTACAAACTCAAATAACATAACATAACATAACAGGAAGTAAAATTAAGTGTGCAATTAGGGTGGTAAATACCACTATCAGTGTTTGTGAATACTACTAAACATTGGTTAATTTGTGAATGAAAGAGTGCAGGTGCCCAAAGCTCTGCTCTTAAGCTGGCATCCAGTGCAATTAAACATCGGTGCACCAAATACCAAGGCCGATATTCTTTAATCCACTCCCACACACACCCTCCCACTTTTTATCAGACGTGCAGGTTCCTGTTTGTGACGGTTTTGCTGCCTTTTTCTTCCTCTGTCTTTCTGATATGTGTATTTTTCCCAATCTTGCACTCCGTAAATATCTGGTACAGGAAAAATATGTGCTGGCCTCCAAAAATAAGTGCTAATGCCCCCCACCGGCAACCACCAGCTCAAATTAAGCACTGCTACTAAAGGTGCAAAATGGTAAGTGTTCTGGGCACTCCAATTAGCACCTACTCTTATGCTACCATAAAACTGCTATCTTCCATTCACTTTCCAAAAATGACATTACAGAAAATGTACCCTGGGGTGATTTTCCAACTATCATGAGTGAAATTTCCTGTTGAAAATGTACGCAAATACAAAATCTATAAATCAGGATTTGAGAATTCCACTTATAATTTCTACTTTTACCAACCAAAGACTGGGGATAACGAAGGAAAACACACTAAAAATGGGTTCTTATTTTCTTTGTTTCTACTCAGAGTATAATGGTTCAGTCGATTAGGTACTCAATGTTGACATCTGTGGGTGACCTATAATTTAGAATCAGGACAATGTCGACCCAAGCTCAATCATCCTTCTGGGGTTGATAAACGAAGTACAATAAATTTGGGTAACAGCACTACCTTCTATTTACAGTATTATAATGTTATCCGGCAAGTACTATCTAAATAGCAAATTACTATGGATATATTTTCTCAGTGTTAGCCTATTTGAACAAGCATTGGCAACATCAATCGTTTGCACCTTTATGAATTCTATTGACTTCTTCAATGTGTGTTTACATATTGCAGGGCAGTTGAGCTACTGTGTAAAATGGCTTAAAGTATTTTAAGAAAGGTATTATGACACGGACAATGCTGGCAGTGTCATAGCATTTTCTTTTTTAATTTTAAGAAATGTAATACAGTAGCTCAACTGCTATGCGACATGTGAAAAAACATTGACAAAACAAATAGATTTTGCATTAGTGCAACCTATTGGCGTTGCCAATGCTTGTTATAGTTACAAAGAGAGCATATGTAAGTGCTACATTGCTCACATGCTGTGGCGGTCTGTGCATGGTAAGCGGGGTGCAGCATGGTGGGGGTGAAAGTGACACAACGGGATAAGGATTATAAAATAAATAAATGATTAATACCACTTACCTTGTGCTCTATAAGGCGTGCGCAAAGTAAGTGGTTTTACTTATTTATTTATTTTATATTCCTTATCCCATCATATGTCACTTCACACCCCCTATCCCCACCCCACTGCGCTTACCTGCACAGAACGCCACTGCTCACAGGGTCCAAATTTGATTCTTAACAGTTGTTTTTTAATTACTCCCTAATTTTGGACACCATGATCTATGAATATAAAATACATGTCGATTTGTTTCTGTGTAGACAGAAAATATTTATGTTTGCAAGTACGTCTTCACATGCTCAAAAGCACTGCATGCAACTTGTAATGCACAAATCATTTGAACTTTCTTATTGATGAATTTTCCCTGAGACATTTGATTGATAAAAACAATGTTTTCTTTCACAGATCTCATTATTTGATACAAACATTTTCATCAGTTAGCTCAGAATTGTAAAAAAATTAGCTGCTTCACAGTCCTTGTTTGTGCTTGCACACACTTTCAAGATGAATTTCCGGAGTTAAAAATAACAAATAATTATTTGTGTTATTTCGTACTTAATTTTGTTATGTGATGTTTTAGAACATCAAATACAGTGCTGGTGACTTCAATAGGTAGATAAATAATTAGGAACCTACTTGGGTTTTGGGTGTAACTTCCTTTGTATCTTAATAAAAAAGTGCTGCAGTTATTTAGTCTCTTTATACTGTTATTTTTCATAGCATTTCAATAATGTTTCTTTGTTTGAAAGCAAACATGGAAATATGTTGTGCCAAACAATTCGAAACGGAAATATTTATCATTTGTCTCACTCATTTCAAACATAACTACCACCTGATTTATTAATTGTATATATCTACTGCATCTCAATGCATTCGCCAGGGGACTACAGATAGAAAAAGCTAGGGGGCATATTTAGGAGTCCCTTGCGCAATCGGTGTGTCACGTTGCGTGATGCACTGACGGAGCAACCTGCTGCTTGAAATTTACAAGCACACGTAAAGCCACCCTGCTTGGTTTTACGTGTGCTCGTAAATCTCGCCCCCTTTCACGCAACACGTTGCGGGTTAGGGGCGTGACATGGGCTGTGGGTGTTCACACGCAACACCCATGTTCACTGATGCATTTCCAGATTTATGAGCAATTGTAAATCTGGAAATGCGTCAGTATCCTATGCCACCCCAAGGGGTGGCGTAGGGAGGCGCAACGAGGAGAAATGTTTTCATTTCTCCTAGTTTTTTCCTCTTTCAGTGTGTGCTGCTTTCTACAGTACGTATTGGAAGAGGAAATCAGCTCAAGTGATTGTTTTTGTGCACGAAGCTGCCCCTTCCACCACAAAAACAATCTCCTCATGACGCAGGCTTCCTTGCACCATGGTGCAAGGGTTCCTGCGCCAGCGCATTGAAAGGCACAGAGATGCAACGTGTTGTTGTTAATATGTTGCATCCTTGTGCCAGGAAACTAACGCGGCATGGCGCAGCAAAATAACTAGCGGCACCGGGCTGCGTTAGTTTCCCATAAATAAACCCCTAATAATGGAGGCATTTAACACATGCACTGTGTCAATTGAAATTTTAAGCCTTTATTTTTATGTGGAACTAATCTTTCTTTCCTTATATGTTTAAATATTTTTAGTCTCCTCCTTTAACATACATTAATGGACTCCGTCACCACATTATTATTTACTCTGACAGACTAGGCAATTACACCCAGACCTGGAACATTTCAAAGTACAAAACCCACATTTGAGTCTCAGCTACACCGCAGCATATGATGATCTTGGGCAGTTCACACTGGTTATGGCTCATTCAAGGTTGAAACTGTCGATGCAAATGATAAAAAGCTCTTCAGAGGAAAGACGCACCCAGCCTTTAACACAATTCTCAACAATGCCTGCATCAGTACTTGGCACAGCCTTCATACGGCTAAACCATTTGCTTTGAACATCAAAGTGAAAATGCTGAAAGCGAGTATTGTTGAAGTGTGGTAAATGCTGGCCGCCTCTTCCCTATGAAGAGATCTTATCATGTGCTTCAACAGTTATTCTACAAGGTCATGGGTTTTGTCCTCTGTGAGTATAATTTGGCATGGTGCTCAGTGTGTCCAAAGTGTGACCTCATTCTAACAGTGCCTCAACTGTGCTCTACAGGATAACTTTCCATAGCAATTCAACAGGAGTGGGCTCTTAATTCTAATGTTTCCAGACCTGTCAGAACTATTCAGCTGCAAAACTGATTATCTTCACCCAGAGATTTCACCTGTTTCAAGTAGTTGAAGTGCCTGGGTGGAATACTAAGAAACAAAATGTAGAAATCGGTACAGTAAATCTGATTTCCACATGCCTTTTCCCATTGACCAATGATTCCCATTAATACTCCCTACCTGGAATAACCAGCACTCCCAGAAATGGTAAACACTGGGCTGGGAAATAATTAACACAAAACAGGCAACATATAATGAGGACCATTATGTACTCTAGCAGTGTGTGACATTTTTTTAAATCATTGGTGCCTTTCCTACATTTTCAGACAAATCTCGCTGGGAAAAATGAACAGTGAATGTAATAATTGAAGCAAGGCTCAATATGTTTCTCAAAAGATGCTGGAGAGAAGATGATATTTGTAAAATCACTTAAATAAAGCATATAAAGAGTTTGGTTATCGTATATCATTCAGGGATAGACATACGTAGGAAAGTTATTTGGTGAGTTCTTTCAAACTGGTTTTGACACAAAAACTAATTTACTTATGGAATGTTTCACTCATTCATTAGGAGATGGTAATCACAAGGGGGCAGCAGCTTCTCACGTGACTGATCACGGGCTGTACCAGTTAGAGATAAGTGACGTCGCCATCCTGTTTGTGCTCAGTAAAGAGCAAAGTCTGCAGTGGGGGGAGGTGGCTAGCGGTGCACTTTATACAGAATGTACTGCTTGTCGTTTTGCCATTGTGCAGGCAGACTAGTGCTGCATTGTTGGGGGCAGGAATGACAGCATCATATTAGGCCGTTCAAAACAGGGTCGGACTGGGGCACAAAAAACGCCCGGGCACCAAAACAAACTTGGGCCTTATTAGTGAATCAGATAGCTAAACAAGCATTGGCAATGCCAATAGTTCTGGCTAATGATTAAGATGCTTTTTGTGTCATTGATGGATATAGGCACTCAATAAGTCATCATCTATGCACTCTGTCACTTTTCTTTGCACTCATGCATCAATTTCTTAATCCACTGACTTATTCTTGCATTCACCCTCTGACTCATCCTCAATGAGACGCACACAAATTTAACAACATATGCAAGATAAATGATAAGTATAAAAAAATTCAGCAGTCTAAGCACAGCTGGAATATTCTTGCAATATAATAAAAACCAAATATTGTAGTGGGTGTATGTCTTGCAGTAGTATTGTACACACTCCATTGTTGTTTAAATTTTCTAGTATGGATGCCACATTTAGAACCATGTTGGCCAGCTGAAACGGTAAACAGTGATACACTATGCACAGCAGCATTTTCATAATGGTCACCTAGTTTAGAGGAAGTGACCATGAGTGACAAGGAAAACTGTAGCTTTAATGACGTTCAGGCAAATGGCCAGTTAGCACTAAATGTGGAGTTGTTGAACAGAAGAAGAAAAGATATGAAATAGGAACTAAAAAATGAGGAAACTGAAAACTAAAAGACTGGCCAGCCAGCCCTGACACTGAAGTCCATTCATTTTCAGATGGATGTGCACATATGTTAAAAAAAATATTATTCACAGAGTTAAAGAACTAATGACTGATGTGAACTGAACAATTACCCCATATAGCAAGCTGTTATAGATGGACGCATAGTGTAAATGACACTCAGACAGACCAGTGGCAGGAGAGGGATGATCCAAAGTCCCGTTATGTTTCTATTTTGGTATATATTGATGCAAATGGATGCATGTATTATTTAATGTTTTTTCTTGCAAGATCTTGGCAGACAGCTAAGCCTGTCGGGGCTTCTGAAGAGATTATAGCAAGAAGTGCCAATAATGACCTTACTTCATAACAATATTGATTTATATTTGTGATCACAAAATTCAATGACTGTGATCACCATTTATTTTTGTCATTATTTATACAAACTTTTTTATTATTTTATTGAACCTGCCATAGACAGTGGAACAACAACCAACATGAATTACATCAAACCATGTATTTTGATAGCCCAAGTCACATATAACACAACATCACATTATCAGGACACAAAATTGTTACAAAAAACATGACATCAAACATTATAAATACACAAATACATAAATATCCCAGTGCTAAAATTTAACAACCCAAAGAGTGTGTAAATGCAGACAAATTGAAAGCCCCAAATTATTAGGCCATAACCAGGGGGGTGAAATCTCAATATGTGATCAAAGGCATTAAGCAGGGTTCCACAATGTGTAATGCTTGACTCAAGAATTCCATGAGTGCCAATGCTCACTTTTCCAAAACACTTCCTCGTTCTTTACACTGTTGATGCTTTTTTAACACAGCAGGGCTTCAGAGTTCTCCTCAGAACCCAAAACTGCTGGACAATTAGCTTCAAGCTTTTAAAAATACTGTCTATTCGCTTTCCAAGTTGCAGAAATTTACACTCAGAAATCTTGAATAGGAAAAAAGTGTAAAGCTACTACTAGGTACATTAGTGTCCACATGAGTACATCTACATGTAAAAATGTACCTTCATAAATAGGTCCAGTATATTTAGCACTTTCCATGATGCATTTACTTCAGAAATGGCACAACTGTGTATTCTGAGCAAACCGTCTTTTGTAGTGCGTTCAATGTGAGTTTAATCTACAAGGGCCTTCGTTTTGACGAGTGTGAACTTACTTTAACAGTGCCATCAGTGGATCTCCTCCATGGTAACTTCCTGTAGAAGTACCCTCAGTGTGCCATCAGTGTGAGAGTACTACAGCAGTGCCCAACAATATCAGCTTATTTTAGAAGTGCACTAATTTTGCCTTTTAGATTTGACCTTAGGGGCATATTTACAATTCCCTATCATCACAGGAGCGTCACTTTTTCTGACATTCCTGTGGCGATAGCAGCTTCACCTTATTCACAAGACGGCGTTAAGCCACTTAACGTGCCTTAACTACGCCTTGTAAATAAGGCCCCCTTTCACGGTACACTTTGCGTGAAAGGGGTGGGCAATGGGTGTTGTGGTGGGCGTTCCACCGCAGCACCCATTGATTTTGACGCTGCCCGAATTTACAAGGGTGGAGTAAATATGGGGCAGTGCCAAAATTAGGACCAGGGAAAACCTGGTCTTAACCTGGCGAAACAATTTATTTCTCCTCGTTTTTGCTGTTTCTATGTGTGCTGTATTGTGCAGCACACATAGAAACAACAAAACGCCATTGATTGTTATTGTGCAGGAAGGTGTCACTTCCTGCACATAAACAATCAGTTGAAAAAAATGACGAGTAGCAACTTCTATGTGTGCTGCAGCAGTACACATAGAAGTTGCAAAACGTCATTAACTGATTGTTTATGTGCAGGAAGGGACACCTTCCTGCACATAAACAATCTTTCCCTGCAACGCAGGCACCCTTGCACAATGGTGCAAGAATGCCTGCGTTGGCGCTAGGCAGCTATGTTGAGTGGCAGCACTAAGGGAAAGGTAGGGGTGCACCGTATTCTTGTGATTACGGTGCATCCTAGCGTTTGAAAACTGTTGGAGCGTGGCGTTAGCCTTTTTGACTTAACGCCATGCTCCGACAGTTTCCTATTAACCGCTTCCGTGCGGCGCCGATTCCGCCCCTGTGCTGGACATTCCAGAACAGGGTGCGGTCGTGACGGAACCGTTCCGTCATCAGCACAGCTCAGCCGTGACTGATGACGGAACGGTTCCGTCACAAGCATCGAAGGGGTTAAATATGCCCCCTAGTGTGAGTATAACGTATCCGTAGCCTTAAAGTATTCTGCATGTGAGGCTATTTTAACAGTGTCTTCAGCACAAGTTCACTGTGACAGTGCTTGTGTTGTGCCTGTATCATGTGCCTGTGCACACTGTGTTCTCAGTGCTGTTTAGTTACTAATGCCTCCTTAATGAGTTTACTTTGCCAGTGCTCTCATTGTATGTCAATATGAGCTTATTCTAGCATTGCATTTGTTGTGTCCTCAATGGAGGTTACATTTGCAGTGCCTTGATTTTTGGTTTTGGTTGCAGTAAGTTTGGAATGTCATCAGTGTCAGCTTAACCCAAAGGTGTGTTCATTGTGACCTCTGTACTTTTCCTCCACCACCCTCACTGTTTCTTCAGAATGATCTTGCTTGTCAGAATCCTCATTGTGAGGTCCCTCGAAGAATCCCCCTCATCTCTTGACTAGTCCCTCCAGGTGTATTCTATTAACAGTGATGTCAGTGAACCCTTATTGTAAGACTGTTCTAGCATTGTTCTCAGTGTGAGCTTATACTAGCTGCGCTCTCATTTGATTCTTCAGTATGAGCTTACCCTAGCGGTGTCTTCAGCGTGTACAGGTTGAGCTTTCTCTAGAAGTGCCCTTGGTGCAAGCTAACTCTATCTGGCGCTTCACGAGGCATTTACACTGAATATACTCTAGCTGGGCCCTCAGTATTTCCAGTTAAAGTGTCATTATCTTAAATTACTGGAGTCTTTCTCATATATAAGCCAATGATTAACTCCCTGGGATTCTTTTTTTTTTATAAAGCCTATTTAATCATTTTAATAATTTCCATAGGCAATGTTCAGCATACAGGAAGTATGTTAATTGAATATCGTTAGAGTAATTAATCTCTAGCAATCTCTACTTCATATCTCATATATTACAACTGCCTGTTTCTGCAAACCAGAGGAATGGCAAAAAAAAGGTTCGAAATGTATTAAAATTGCTGCAGCTAGGAAGACACGTAACAAAGTCAGTTTAATACAAGAGGGGGGGGGGGTTGCTATCCTCAGTATATGAACAGAGCAGTGCACATGTACTATTAGCAAGTTCTCTACAGAATCAAGTTATCCTGTTGGTTCTTTAGACCAGATTTCCACACAAAGATTACATGTAGGTACACGTGAACTATATGGGAAACAGCTTTTACAACGTGGTTTTTACCATATTGTACCTTTACCATGCATTTTTACCAAGCATGTTTTTATAATGCATATGCCTTTACCATTTAAGGTAGGTTCAGGGTGGGGGGTCTCACCCATAAATACATTGTATATATATATATATATATATATATATATATATATATATATATATATATATATATATATATCATCACATCCCTCCTTCAAACAAAAGAGGCACACTGCGTGTAAACTTTCGCAAATTGAAGCGCTTGCCTTTTAAAAATGTCACTGCATTTCCCCCTGCGCTCTCTGCAAAAGAATACGGCCTGCAGTGATTTAAAGAATCACGTGGGTCATTTGAAAGTCAGAGACTCCACCCGTGATCAAGGCTTGCAGAAGCAGAAATGTTGGGAAAGGGACGCCTAATGCCTTTGTGCTGTTCCACATATTAAAGGACATTACAGCAATCCAGCCAGAGTCAGTGTGCCTCTTTTGTTTGAAGGAGGGATGTGATGATATTTACAACTGGAAGCCCCGCGCCAGCCTCACTGACCGCCCTTCTAGGTCCCGGTTCAAGTTGCGAGGCAATTTTGTTTGGACATTACTTGTTAGAACCGGGCCGGCTTGCCCTCTGGGATTTCCTTTCCAGTCTGTGGCGAGTGGGGAGCTGAAGGAAAGATTTCTGGATGCTGCGTGCTGTGGCTGTAATTCTACAGTGAGTGGAAAATATGAAAAAACGAACTGTGCATTTGGGCTGACTGTATTACAGCGCTAGGGGAAAGACAAGTAAAAAGGAAAGTTTACACGCAAATTGAAGCGCTTGCCTTTTAAAAATGTCACTGCATTTCCCACTGACCGCCCTTCTAGGTCCCGGTTCAAACCCAGCCACTCGCAGCGGCGGGCCTGGACGGGGTTGCGACTCCCGATATTCCACAAAAATTGTTTTTACATAGTGTAGAACAAAAACAATGTCCAGGCCGCTTGTGCAATTCCTCAGCGTGTATTTAATTCAGTAACGCTCATTCAACGCGTTTCGGGGGACAAGCCTCCTTGATCACGAGTACCAGTGTATGTTTTCACAACATTTAAATACATGTCACGTGATTTCACCATGAGTGCAAACATAAACAACAGACTCCAAGAGCAGAATAATACGTTTGGAGCTAGAAGGCAGACTCTTTTTGTATGTATTGGGGATATTTCAAAACAGATATAAATACACATTAAGCATGAAAGTATACACTTTCATTCAAATGCTATTCTTATTTCAACATCATGTAATAAAATATCTAAAATAAAGTAAATCGGATTGCTTCGCACTTTGCTGAATCATTACTGATTGACAATCTTTTATCGTGTCATTCATTAGTCAGGAGGGATTAGCCCAAATACCGAATCATCCCGCAATCCAACATCGCCAAACTCGTCCCATTAAGCCCCAGTGGGCAAAAGATGATATTTTGAACACATGTTGTATCCAGTATATCTTGTCACTGTAAACGGCTATAATCGTGCAATATATCTCATTGAAAAATGGTCAACTCGCCCCAGTGGGCAAAATTAATGACAAATGTCCAATCCATATTCCAATCATACCCCAAAGGTCATTAGTGCTTTAGTGCATAATCCTCATTCATTTCTCCACCGTTGCGTGGATTAATTTTCAAGTTGTGCCTTAAACTCTCCTAAACTGACTCATCCAGGACCTGCAATATAAAGTGAATAAAGAAGGTGAAAAGAACATGCCTCTTTCATACGTGACTCCAAACATACACCACATAAAACCTGTATAAAATCACAGAAGGAAGCAATAAAGGCATAAAAACAATGAAAAAACAGTAATTTCAATAGAATCAGGTCTCAACGTACTTGCAGACACCAGCTATCTACTCCTAACCTAGGTGTATTGCCAGTGCCTCGTCACAATTGTGGCCTTCAGGTTGCATTGTGCGGTATTTAATGCTTAATCTAGATTCAAGCCTTCTCAGCTCTTGCACTCTATCTCCTCCCCTCTCTCTCACTGGGACATTCTCTAGGACACAGAATGAAATAAGGCTGTTGTTGCTTTTGTGGTGGGTGGCAAAATGCCTAGCTACAGGATACTGTCTGTCAAGATTTTTTATGGCTCTGAGGTGTTCTAACACTCGTTTCTTGGCCGGGTGGATTGTGCTGCCAATGTAGAATTTGTTGCACAGGCATCTAAGTGCATATACTACATAATCAGTATGGCATGTGAAATGTTTGAGGATCTTGAAAGGTTTACAGTGATTGGAGAGTTTTACCTCCTTCATGTTTTTGCTGTACTTACAAGCTTTACATCTACCGCATACATCAAATCTCTGGATCGGATTCTTTCTGACTGCTTCGGGAATCAACGTTTTACATATCATGTCTTTTAAGGATTTTGGTCTCCGGTACGTTATTTGTGGATGATCTTGGATCCTTTTGCCACATGTATATCAGTTTTATGCACATCCCAAAATTTGTCAATGGCTTTTCTGACTTCCCATGACTGTTGGTGGTAATCAGTGATAAATCTAGCTGTCTCTGACCCTTGTGTGCCATCATTTTTGCGTTTCTCTACTATCAGCTCGCACCTCTCCTTTTTGGTGACTGTCTCTACAGCCCCATCTATAAATTTTTTTGCTATAGCCTCTTTTTTTGAAACGCTCACACATTATCATGGTCTCATTCTCAAAGTCTTCCAACTTAGTGCAATTACGCTTGGCGCGTATTAACTCGCCAACAGGGATGAAATTAATCAAACTGCTAGGGTGACAGCTCTGAGCGTGCAACAGGTTGTTACCAGCAGTATCCTTCCTGTACAAAATGGTTGTAAGTCTGTTGCCTTCAGTTTTAACTTTTAAATCCAAAAAGTCAATCGTGTTCTTCTCAATGTGACGTGTGAATGAGAGGTTAAGGGTATTAATATTAAGAGTATTCATGAACTCCCTCGCTTCTTCCTCGTTGCCGTCCCAGATAACAAAAATGTAATCAATATAACTAAACCATTTTTTAACTTGCGTCTGATATTGGGGGAGGGGTCTGACCACCTGCTCCTCCCACCAGCCCAGGTACAGCCCTGCAAAGCTGGGGGCGAAGCAGGTGCCTCTCGCCGTCCCAATGGTTTGATGATAGATGGTACCGTTAAACAAGAAAAAGCTTTGTGTAAGGCAGGTATATGCCATATCAAGTAACATCTCAGTGTGGAACAGATGAGATACAGATCTGTTCCTAGGAAAATGCCTGCACAGCTTAATCTCCAGTTCATGCGGTATACTTGTGTACAGGCTGTTGACATCTAATGTCATAAGGAGCCAGCCTGAACTCCATTCAACCCCCTCAATTTTACGCAGGAAGTCTCCTGAATCTTTCAAGTATGTGGGGAGTTTCTGCACTAATGGCTGAAGGAAAAACTCCACATATCTAGACGTGTTCTCCAAACAGCTACCCCTCGAGGAAACAATAGGCCTTCTTGGGGGATTTGTCATGTTTTTATGTAACTTGGGCAGTAAGTAAAGGGCTGGTGTTTTGAGGTGTTTACACATTAGAAAATTTTACTCTTCTATTTTAATCAACCCCCTTTCCCTCCAGTCATTAAGTTGTTCTTGATATTTAGTATTGTTAGCTTCATACACCTGTTTGCTACTTATCTCGTATGTCTATGTTACTCAACTGCAACAAACCTTCATTAATATACATTTCTCGGGATAGAACAATGACATTTTCTCCCTTATCTGACTTCTTTATGACAATCTTATCATAATTTTTAAGGCTTTGTATGGCTGCAATTTGTGTTTTGGTTACTTTATTTCTACCATATCTTGTTTTCTTGGACAGTTTGTCAAATTCAATTACAACCGCCTTCTCAAACACATCAATGTCCTCATTGGTAATTTGAGGGAGAAAAATTGACTTGGGTTTGAACCCACTTTTGCAGTTCAATTCAAGTCTTATGTCATCATTAATCAGGTTCATCAATAATATTTGCATCCCCTTAAAGGTCATGAAGTAGATGCAGCATACCTACATCCCCTATTTCAATGGTTCAGCTTGAACTCCTACTTGTTCTTGGGTGACTTTTGTAGCAAACCACTTTTTTAATCTCAATTTGCGTGTAAATTGAAATAAATCTATTCTGGTTTGGGTATAATCAAAAGTAGCTGAGGGGCAAAATGATAGTGTTTCAATGTTATCCCTTTGCACTCAAGTATCACACTTAAATATCAGTAGTTTTTTTACTTTCCGGTTGGCGCAACCTATGTCACACAGCGTCCTTCCGTGTCTTTATTCAAATCGGCAAAATGTTGCAAGGAGGAAACCTTCTTGTAAATAGGTGCGCGATTTTGTACATGAACCACAAAAGGATTCTTCACATTTGTAATGAATTATTTATTGATTAGTAATCCTTCATTATGTATTCAGCACGCGTTCGAAATGAACTGGATCACTGAAAAAAACAAACTGTTTTTTGATACTAAATATCCGAGAAGACCCAAACTTTATATGATGCCAAAAATTCATAAGAGTTTAACCAATCCTCCATTCAGACCCATAGTCTCGGCGTGTGGATCTATTTCAGAACCTATCGGTAAGTTCATCGATAAATTTTTGCAACCTATTGTACAAGGTTGCAGCACATATCTAAAAGACACCACGGCATTTTTGAAACTTTTGGAGAAAATTCAATTGGAGAAAGATCAGTCATATTTGCTATGTACCATCGATGTCACAGCATTGTATACATCAATCCCTCACAACGAGGGGATCGAAGCACTTGAATGGATCTTACTAAAAAGCTCTTTGGAAGATCACCAAAAAATTATGATCCTACAATTGATGCAATTCTCTTTGTATAGTAGCTACTTTGAATGGGACGGCAAATTTTACAATCAAAGTAGTGGGACATCCATGGGATTTGGGGGTGCCCCCTCATATGCTAACATCTTCATGAACAAATTTGAGACGGACTACATATTAGAAAACACCACATGGACTGAAGGTTTGATAACGTACAAAAGGTACATTGATGACCTATTCCTAATATGGAAAGGGACCTCTCAACAATTGGAACAGAACATTGCTAATCTGAACACTCGCAATCCACGGATTCAATTCACCCATACGATTGATGCAAAGTCAATATCATTTCTAGATGTACAAGTAAATATTCATGAGAATAAAATTACCACCAGAGTTTTCATTAAACCCACGGATAAAAATTCAGCATTATTGTTTCAAAGCTTCCATCCTGATTCACTCAAGAAACATCTGCCCACATCCCAATTTATCAGGATTAAACGCATCACCTCCAATGAGGAAGATCTCAAAAGTGCATTGGAAACTCAAACTGAGAAATATCATTTAAGAGGTTATCCTAAAGATGTGCTAGATGTAGCTTTAAAAACTGTTGTAAATCAATCTCGAGAGAAATGGCTGGAAGAGCAAAGTAAACCATCAGACAAAAAAACTGTATGCATTATGAAATATTCAAGCGATGCTTCCAGAATCAGAGCAATCATCAACAAACATTGGAAACTAATCCAGTTAGAACCTGATCTTACCGGATTATATAACGAGAGAGTTACATATGCTTTTCAACGGTCAAGAAATATCAAGGAAATACTGAGCACAACTAAAGAAAATGTCACACAACATCGAGGGATGCTTAAATGCCACAACTGCACGCATTGTGGAAACGTGATAGAGAGTCTCACAATCACACATCCCACCAAGGGGTTTCCCATCCAACTTAAACACACAAGTACTTGCGACACGATGAACTGCATCTACATGATTAAGTGTCCATGTGGCAAAGTTTACTTAGGACAGACCGAAAGAAAAGTAAAGATACGTATAACGGAACACAAAAGCAACATTCGTTCAAAAAATCCAAAATCGTCAATTGCTATTCACTGGATGGAATGTAATCATCAAATTTCCCAACTCAGATTTCTTGTTCTGGAAAAGCTCACCACACGTCATGACCAGGATCCCACCAAAGAAAGATTGAGAAATGAATTCTTTTGGATCAAAAAATTAAATTCTGAGCATCCGATAGGGCTCAATGATCGCATTGAGCATTCATGTTTCCTATGATAGACTGCATAAGCCATGTCATGAGTTTAAGGAACATTGGGTCTCACACAATACGTGATTATCTTTGGACATTATGCATATTCAAATTGCTCGTGTAAATTGTGGTATATGCTATTGAATGTTTATTTTTCACTTTGTATAATTTTTCGATTCCATAATGTTATTGACAAACACATCGATGTTGTAAACAACTTTATTTAACACAATTGGGCACGGCACTGAACAGCGAGCGCATTCCCCCGTCACATGACACTGTTACTTGAAGCCAAACCACTCTGATTGGCTGTTTTGCCGGTCACGTGTCCGGATAGGTTAGTTGAGTCAGGAAGCAGAATTTGGCGCGTTAAATCAAACCACCTTTGGTGTTCGTCGCAACCAGGCTAGAGATCGGCTGATCCATATGTAAGTGTTGTGATGTTCCCTGCGCGTAAAGATTGTTGCGTTTTATCTAAACTGTATTTCACTCGACGTTGACCCGTGATGTTTCAATTGCAGCGCCCGTAAAGCACGATTAGTGTATTACATTGTGATACATTCTCTGTGCCTTCAGAGCTTGTCAAGCCTCGTTTCAACCATTACAGTCACAAAGTTAGACATGTTTTTTTGACCACCATTGTTACAACGATGTGCTTATTTATTTGAGAATGTCAATGTATATAGTTGAGAGGGTTTTTGTTATTAATAGAATAATGAACTTAATGGTCCTGTTTTCCATTTCGTTACAGACCCCTGACGAAGGGTCAGTTTGTTTTATGACCCGAAATGCATTGGGTGTGGATAAGCTGATGATGAAATCATAATATGATGTTTGAATTCAACGATTATGAAATGAAATAATCTACGAAAACTGAAAAATACTGAAATACATAATGAAGGATTACTAATCAATAAATAATTCATTACAAATGTGAAGAATCCTTTTGTGGTTCATGTACAAAATCGCGCACCTATTTACAAGAAGGTTTCCTCCTTGCAACATTTTGCCGGGCAAAATGATAGACCATAAGAGAGTACCTCAATCTTGGCCTCACTGAGTTTCCGTGTGGAGAGGTTAATTACTGTTTTCTTGTCCTTCATTTCGCTTTTCTCTGCCCCCTTGTTCTCGATCCCACTGGGCTTGTCAGCTCGTCTCTTACTTATGTATTTGATCTGTTTTCGCCTCTGCCTCCTCGTCTGCGTCCTCTTTGTCCTCCGGAGTTGGATTTATTCTGGGCTGCCAATCTTCCTTGGGCTACCAGAGAGAACTCCTTTAAAATGTGCTCTTTTGGACTCAGGATACCAGGGCTGCCATGTTGATCCTCATCATTTGGCATCATCAACTCTTCTCCTCGTTGCCCATCAGCTCTCGGCTCAGCAGGTTGTGCTTCACTTCCTGCCACCGTTCCTGTTGTATTTGACTCTGGGACTGGGAAAGCGGATGGTACACGCAAATGAATGTATTTCTTCGCAAAAGTCAGTACTTGACCTTTATATATATAAACAATGCGTGGTAAAGGCATACTTTGTAAAAGCATATGTGTTTCAAAAAAATGGAGGGCAAAAAATATGTGGTGAAGGCATACAGGTATTTCCCTGCATTGTTCCGTCATGCAACCAACTATATCAGTCAGTCATTACAAGAAGCTATTGTTGAAGGGTTACCCGTTTACTGTTGTTTCCACTACTTGAGTAGGATTTTGTTCTGCAAGTGCTTCTGTGCTGCTGAAACAAAAACCCCAGTGGAGATGGGGGCAGATGGAAATGGTGGGAACAACACTGAATATGTTTGTGAATGTCTGTGAAATGGGCCACACAGGTGACATGTTTGTGCCTGATATGTAAAGGGAGACAAGGGAACAAGGAAGTAACTGAAGATGTATGACATGTTAAAATGAAAATTGGACCCGTGTTTTTACTTGTTTTATATATCTGTGGTGTGCAGCTGATTCCATGCAACATCACACTAGCTGACTCTAAGATAGGGATGGACTCGGTCCAGGTTGTAACCTTTCCATACCTAAGATGTTTGTTGGTGGTGTGGTTGCACATAGTGGCAGTAGTAGGACTGGAATTAAAAAAAAATGCAATTGTTGAGTTATTTTGGGTCGGTGTGCAAACATGTGTCTTTACAAGCAGGTACTAAGATACCACAGTGTCAGTATCTCTATTGAGGTGCGTGAGTGGCACTTAGCCATGTGTCTAACTGAAAGCCATGGTATTTGGTTAATGTGAAAAGGCATGGTAGTTGGTTAATGTGACATAGTTGCTGGATCAGACATATGCAGTGGTTAATTTGTAAAAAAAAATAAGTGCCGGAGCTCTCATCAGGAGGCAGCTTGCATTAGTTCATTTCTCCTCTTTGCGCCGCCTAAAACAAAACCAACTACTAACCATAAAATCGGGGCGGGAATGTGGCATAATGGCCAGAAATGCCAACTTCGGAGCTGGGGAACCAGGTTCTAGCGTCAACTCAACATCCTGTGATTCTGGGCAAATCACTTAATCACCACATAGTGTCCTTAACTGGTGCTCATGAAAAGCACTGGTGTTGATGATTACGTGCCGATGCAGAGCACTGAAAACCACGGCTCAAGTTAAGCACTGGATTTATGTCGAGACATGATTTTCTGTTTTTTTTCTTACCTGGCCTGACGCCTTTGGAGAAGAAAAGCCCACCATTAGGTAGTGATAAATAATGCAGGTTTGACTCCAGCAATGGCAGCTGTATCTGAATCTCAATTTTGTGACCAAATGTCGGCTGGATTGGGGTCGCTGTTAACCTCAAATCACAAGGCAATGTGTCCAAAGAGACAACATTCAAAACAGCATTTCAAAATTACATTCAATAAGAAAATAAATTTGTCAAAAAGTGAGTTCTAGAATAGAATTTAGAAATCCCTGACAGTTTATTACAAAATGTAAAAGGTACAATACATAACTAGTAAATGAAGATGCAGCAATAATTTTGTTTAAATACAGAAGTCGTCTGCCATGAAGGCTTTCAGTAACAGGAAGACTACAAATAATATAAAAAAATAGAAATAGTCTAGCGTCAAAGGTGCAGCAAAATCAGTGAGAAAACAGGTATCGTCACTAGGGGGTCAGGAAAGAATATCTAGCTCACCCCAAAATACAGGGGTTTATATACAGTTTTCTTGCACAGACAAGTACAGAATCTGCAAAGACGGCATGGTATGAACATTCCTCAAACAAATCCTAATTTCACATTTTTAAGCATCACATCACCCTATCACCTTAGCACTCACCATCTACATGAATACTGATCCGCTTGAAGGGGCAAGTGTTGGCGGAGGTTTTAGAACAAACTAGTAAAATAAACAACAGTAAACCATTGTGAATGAATGCAGTACCACGTGCAAGGGGAAGAACCTTGGAAAATGTTACTTAAGCTTTCTCTAGCAACTCTGTGAGAACACTGTCATTCAGAAATAAAGTAATCCACATCTTACTGCACCTGGTGAGAAATATGAACACAGAATGAAGATTATGACATGACATCCCTTGTAGACTTTCGGCCACATGCATCAACCTATTTAGGAAGTGCAAACTGTGCGAATCGATAAATTCGGTCGTTTGCACTTTCTAAATAAGTTTTTGGGATGCATGAAACAATGTTTCAAAATTCGCTTTTTTTTGCATTTCCTAAAAATGCGAATGCATTTAAGGAATCACATTTGTGCGATTCCTTAAATGCAATGCATCAATTTTTTTAAAAATGCGAATTTTGAAATAGGAAGTGCAAATTAACACGAGGTTGACCCTCGTGTTAATTTGCGAAAATCCTTAAAAAAGCATTTTGGAAAGTGTCATGTTACAGACACACAGGTCCTTAGGACATGTGTGCGTGAAACATGCACTTTAAAATACATTTCAGGGGTGCAGGGGGGGGGACCTTTGGACCCCCCTCTGCACCCTTGCAATGCATCAACAAATTGCGATTTCCAAAAAAAAGAAATGCAAAACGGCATTGATTCCTATGGGCTCCAGGCCCATAGGAATCAATTTAATGCCATTCCTTAATTGCGATTCGCAATTAAGGAATCGCAAATTCCGAAAATTAAGAAATCCTAAAAAAAAATTGGATTTCTTGATGCATATGATTTTGCAATTCCTAAATTGCGATTCCTTAATTTTCGCAATTTAGGAAATGAAAAATCCTACAATGATGCATGTGGCCGAATATGTGTTGTGGCCTAGATGAGGCCTAGTTAGCATAAGGCAGAAAAACACACTTCACTAGGACATACTATGTTTGTTTCAATTACAATGGTACTGTGTAAGTACACATGTATGAATCAAGGTGTAGAATGACTAATATTAATGCACATTTTATTTCAAACATTCAAAAGATTTTACATTTGCCATGCTATCCTGCTGCACTTCTCATGCCTCTACTCATCGGGCTTCTTCTTGCTGATTTCTAACATGATGTGCCTCACTACATCATGGAATTCAATTTGCCAGTGAGCTCTTGCAGCATGACAAGCTTGCCTGTTGTACTGAGGTTGTGTGGAGGCAGACTGTAGACTTGAGCGCAGTGGTCAACAACAAAGGTTACCACACAGTCTACATTCCTCCTCAGTGAAATGTCTCTTCTTCTTCAGAGGTGCAAGCGCCATTTCTTTATGGTGGGTCTGTTTCGATGTATGTACTGCTGATCGCTTCATATGCTCCCATTCATAATACTGCAGATTGGATGTTTGTGCAGAGCAATTAAGCTTGTGAGCGTAGGATTACGCATAGCTGCAGAGTTTGGCCCCATGTAATCATATAACAAATAAGGTATAAGAGTATAAGAATAGAGATATTTGGAGTTTAATGCTGATGTGCACATAATATCACACTCGCAATCTTCTCTTTGTGAATTGGTCTCTCAGACAACCCACAGATCTCCAGGGGCTTCAAAGATCTGTACCCATGGATACTTATTCCCTTAACCATCATTTAATGTTCAATTAACCAAAGGAGTATGCGCTTACTATGAATCGCAGCCAGACTACCAGCCACTAGTTTTTTGTTCATAATTCTCCTTTGCAAAGAGAGGCAAATTACTCTGTGGTTAATGATTGATGTTTAACCTGTGGTGGACCTAAAGGTTTCTATCAGCCTTATAAACCAACAATTTACAGTAGTATAATCAGTGCTTGAAATGGACATATAGAGGGGCAGATGCTCCTTGTCCCAGAGTACCTGTTTACTGCTGAGAAGTGGAGGCACTCTGCCATTAAAAGCATTGGAGCACCGAAATGTTTTAAGGCATGGGTAAAGTGCAAAATTGCCCAGGGCCCCACCTTCCAAGGCCCCCCCTGTTAATGTGATATTTCTATCACTAGATTTCACCTTTCTCAATTTTTCTGTATTGCTTCCTTCATGTGGGCTTGAATTGACAGAAAATATGCAATACAATTCCCCAGGATGTTATGAAACAGGGCCCCAAAATATGTTTGGCCGAGGACCCCAAAACATCTCAGGACGACACTGTTGGAGCAGTGATGATAAGTCCCAGTACTACTCCATCCAAATTAAAGAAGTGCAGGTACAGAGTACCAGAGAGTACCTTCCCATAGAAAGCACTGGGTATAATACAATGTATACGAGCTCTAGGGTGGAGATGGACAGGTGAGTTTCCTGGAGTCTACTATCAATGCTCCAAAACTGGAGCAGATGTAATTGGGTCAATTGACATTCCGCAGAGTAGCCTTACACAAAATTCTGGGACAGAATGTTGTGAAGGTCACCTGAGAGTCCCACGTTTGTTATTTATAGTCTGAATGATGAAAGAGGCCCCCCTGAAGGCTGCCCCCTCCCCCCCGCGCTCCGCAGATGCTGCAGGAGACAGTGTTACACCCTTGGTCCTGCAGCTGGTATATCATTGATGGATAGTCCAAACAACATGCCAAAGACCCATCACGTTGTCCCTTAACCCATCACTAAATAAACAGGCAAAACAATTTCTCTGGATAATGCACATATCACAGATATATCCCATATGCTTGAGTCCAGGGGACACAGTGACTGATTCCGCCAAATCACAATAGGACCCCAGAGTCATTCAATGGAAGTAAATATACCTTGCAGACCAACACGCATCCACAGCCTTAGAAGGATGACAGGAGAGACATTCTAACAACTAGTAGCTGGTATTTATTAATTTTAGTTAACTTGCCCATCATCAAGGTATAGTTGGAGGAGGCAGTAAGAAGCCCCCCCCCCCCCCACCCCCCAACAGCCATTTCCTTCTTAAACGGTGGCCTTGGTGTGTTTTTAATGCGAGTGAACTCTAGAGGCGTACTCACCCTGTTTCGAGGTGAATTTATTTTAGCAATACCTATGTCTGCTGGGTTCTCAGATAAGAATACATTTGAAGTGTCCTTCATGTGGGTTTAAGTAAGCTGTGCTTTCATAGTGTCCTGAATTTACGCTCCTTGTTTTAACTTCCCATTTCCATCCACATAGATCCTAGATTTTCAGGGTCCTGTGTGTTTTCACAGTGTGAGATTATGTTTACAATTATCCCATTCCATCCCTCCGAGCGAACTCACTGCAGCAGTGATCTCAGTGTGCCAAAGCTTGCACCGGAAGTGCCTTCAGTAAATCCGGAAGTGCCCTCAGTATCTCCTCAGTGTGAGATTACTCTATCGACGCCCTGTTTCATCCCTCTGAGTGAAATTACTGCAGCAGTGTACCAAAGCTTGCACCGGAAGTGCCCTCAGTATCTCCTCCTCACATTACTCTAACAACGCCCTGCGCCTGCCCTCAGAGTGAACTCACTGCAGCAGTGATCTGAGCGCGCCTTTATTGAAAGCTGGCAGGGAAAGTGCCCTCGGTATCTCCTGAGTGTGAGATTACTCGAGCAGCGCCTTGACTGAGTCGAAGTTTGAGCTTTCACTAGAAACGCCCTCAGCGTAAATTTACTCTATCACTATGTGTCATTAGAGGGATCTTACTCTGTCACTGCCCTCGGGGTCTCTGTGTGTTGGAATTCAGTCTGAACTGATACTTTGGATTTTTACAGACCCACGTGCGTTGTATGTATTTGACAGTGACTATTAATGAGCGTGATGATTTCGGAGGCACTTTTGTACTGACGTTCTCAACCTAACGTCCGATGCAAGAATTTCGCGCAGCTTTCAAAGACAGGCTCGTTTTCTCGTTGTATTTGCGTGTCTGCTTTAAATATTGCGTCATAAACAAGTATTTCGTCAGTTACTCCAGATACATGGTAGTTATACTTGAGAACACCAGGTGGCACACATGACCAGGAAGAACGATGAATCAATCGTGAGAAGCATAACTGTGTCAACCCGTTTTGCAGAATAAAATTGATCTGTTTCATTTTTACTGGTGTGACATACCATTTCCAAATCCAGATTCTGTAGTGATCCTCCGTTTTTTTAATTTTTTTTATTTATTTTAATGCAATTTTATATAGCGCGAACATGACCCAAAGGTGTCAGAGCGCTTTACAAAAGAACCAGTTGCGATACATAAGGATTTAGGATTACATGAGTTACATAAAAGATACAAACAGAAAAAATTGTAAATGTGCAAGATGTAAAGTCACACACGGAAGAGATAGAAACAGAGAAAATTGCAAATGTACAAGTTGTAAAGTCACTCAAAGAAGAGATACAAATGGATAAACTCTAAGAATCACATAGGAATGGTAGTGAGTACAGCAAGGGTCTACTACATATACTAGTGGTTAGAGTTATCTCTATATACATATATATATACAAATAGTAGACTTGCTCAGGATTACATTTTACTAGCGATTAGGCTGTGCAAGTATATATCACATATTTACAGCCACGAACTTAAAATAGCTCTCCAGTATATATTTTATTTTTAGACAAAGTGTATTTCTGTTTTTCTAGTTGTATTTAACATCAATAAACCAGCGTATGATGAGGTCTGTATGTAGTTTTTGTTGCACAAGCATAATCTTGTGTACTCTCCGAATGTTGGGTTACGTGTACCATGGCACTTTCCAGTTTTCCTCACGCAATTACACCCACCCGTGTAACGTTCTCTTGTACAAACCATGGTTTCAGCTGATAAAGTCTCTCGTGAGCTGCAAAACCGGATGTGGGTTGTATGTGCTGCACTTGCATTATTCAGCACGTGACTTACTGAAACTGGACAGATTAATGCCCTTTTGCTCTCTGTGCGCGTATTCATTGACAAAAGCATATGCACTGTTTAGAAAACTTTAACTTGCAGTTTTCATTTATTTTTACATTTTTATTTTTACAGTGGCTGTGCCACATAATTATGAATTGTTTTCACTTCTCCATTTTGCTTCTCTCATGATGCCAGAAGGGCTCTTTCGAGTTTCGAAATATTATTACAGGTTTTTCCCGTCTTTTTTGTTTACCAATATTGTTTTTTTATTCTTTTTAATAGATGTGCAGAGTTTGCTACTCAGAAGTGTGTTGTGGGAACCTGGGCGTAAATCTTGGAACCCAGGCCCATTGACCCATTTAAGAAGAAAACATGCTATCAACTGGGCAGATCACGATGAAAGATGGCTGCTGGTTCTGCTCCAGAGCCCAGAATGCCAAAAGGAGATGATGATGGTGAAGGCTGTGGTGTATGAGGTTGCCCGGATACTCATGCATATTTCAGACACCAACCCTTGCTCCTAAAAGCCAGCATCTACCATCATTGTCCTCCAGATTGCACAATACAAATATTACAGACATTCTAATATGCTGTATTACCACATCTTCATTAAAGTGAATTCAGGTGCAACAAACACTGATAAATACAGACCTGCGGCGTCTCTTTTAAAAAAGGAAACCATATACCCCCTTAAGAATAGACAGGTCCATTTATACAACGTAAAGTTCAGAAAAAAGTTGACACTTGATCTATTCCTATTTTCTTGGGTGTAAGTAAGGGGTTATTGGAATATGTGACGACTGTGTCCAAAATGGAAAGCAACCAAGGTTGAGCTGTTTTTAAATGTCCCACTGCTGGACATACAAATGCTGGGTTTGCTTGTTGAAGCATTGAAAGATGACACTGTGTGCACCATCCATTTGACACCAAAGGTATGTAATAGTGGTAGCACTACAGAGCATCACCACACACTTGGTTATATTGCAGGAGGTTGCCAATATGGTATTTACCACTTCTACTGCTTTGGTTGGCATAAATCACCAAGTAACAATTGCAATATTCTCCATGGAGAAAGCATACACAGTCCTCAATCACCGGGAATACTTCAATGCTGACGTCTATGCATGTCTTGAACCCTAGTGTCTAAGGATGGGATTCATGGCTTCTGACACTAGAGTAATTTTGTCCCTCCAATACCATCGGCAGATAACCCTGAGTGCTCTGTTGTGCTCTTTACATCAATCTTACTGTGAAAGTCTTTCTCAAAAAGGAAAACTAGCCCATGTCACACCAACCATCTGTCAGGGGATTTCCACACATTCTAGCTGTTTGTGTGAAGCTGTTAAGCCAGGAAACAACTGAGAGCCCTTCAGTGAGGTAATAAACTCCCACCAATGTCCTTATGGATCGGGTTCCAACCCATTGAAACTCTACCAACTAGACACCACGATGTATGTTTGAGAAGCACCAGGGACTCATGTTTATTAGTTACAAAGCAAGGCTGAAGCATCTTCGAAAATCATGCTGGTGGCAGTTCAGGAATGGAAGCTAATATAGTGCATCATCACAAAGTTTGCACCTTTTGAAATTTTGACAGGGCCCGGCATGAGGGATGTTGCTACCAAGACCATAGCCATCCCTTTGCTAAAGACAAAGTAGCCTAAGTTGAAACAAATCATTGCTAAGAGGCATTTAACAAGCTGCAGTATGAGTTAATATCCTCCCAAGTGTACTTCTGTGCCACTGTTTCAAATTAATGGTACAAACGTGGACTATTTAATTGTATTCTCTTTTTCACACAAGGTCCCAAAGAATAGAACTTTAATCATCTAGATTGAACAAGAAGATGAAAGACTGCAACATGTAAGATAATGAAGAATTGAAGTGATCTCTTCACCGACATCTGTAGAGCATGGTGGTGGTTTAAACAGCATCACAGTCATCACAACAGCACTCAGGTAGGAGCACACCACTGTTGTGTTTCACCCTCCAATCAAAATCAATGCCGCAAGCATCAGTAGAAACACTCTACGTTTTGGGTTGCTTTTAAATGTTCCTAGAGTTACTTCAAGCTTACAGTTATAGGAAATTAAACAGAAGAGATTGACAACTATGTAAACAGAGAAGATCCTAATTGGTTACTTATAAGAACAAGCAACATTTCCACCAGATTATGAGTCACCAATGTAGTTGAAAGGGAAGGTGGAACAGTGGCCAAAACTCAGCTGATTGACAATAAATTGGCTATCATGTCCTGATACCACTATGTTGAAAAAGGGTTCAGGCAGATCAGGTCTTTTACCCCTTTTCTAGGTTTGCCCGGCGTTAGCCGCTTCTCACCCAACTCACGATTACCCAAATAAAGAGGCAGGCGCTGGAGACTGGAAGGCAGGAAACAGGAGTTTATTTCCGACGGAACAGAACACGTCAAATCAGACAACAGGGTATCTTCTCGAGGTGCTCTAACAAGTTTCTCTACGGCTCCGTCTTTTATACACAGGTTTATGATGCACAAACATTCCTTATTGCAATAAAGACACTTTGTAGTACAAAAAGGGCATGTTTGGGACCCCAGCTCCAGGCCCATTCCCATACTGGCCGCTCTGATGTTGTTTTCCCCTCCCAAATGTGACATGTGATTGTAATCTGCAGCCGGACATTCCAACAGGGCACGAGGGCAGGAGGGGGTGGTCAGATCTAGGGTTGGGCATGCAATGAGATCATGTTTCGCTATGCGGGGCCGGAGGGGTACATCCACGAGACCTAGTTTTATGATGTGGGACCGGGTCGAGAGGCCAGGTGTAGCCGGGGGGGGGGGTCAAAAGAGAGGAAGGGCGTTCCTGGGAGGGATGCGGGGGTGTCGGTCAGGTCTAGGGGTGTGAAGGCCTTGATTAATCACCGCTCCTCTGATGTGAGGCGAGGTCCTACTGTAGGAAGCAATAAACTGCATCTGTTGGGCTAGGTGATGGCCTGGGATCAGGCCGGGCAATCGGGCAGGGAGGAAGAGGTTACCAAAAGGGCCCGTTCTATTAGTAGAATGAAAGAGCGAGGGGGCGGGGGGTCCAGAGTGGTGACAAGGTCGTGTTTAGCGGTGCGTTTATGGCCCGAACAGGAGAGACCGGGGGCTGTCGGGGCGCGGGGTGCTTGCGGGGCTGCAGAGAGAGAGAGAGAGAGATGATGGCTATCGGCAATGGGCAGGGAGGTCATGACACAAAAATGGCTACTATCTATGTTCGTGATGGGGCCTAAAGGGAACAAGATGGCGGGGCCACCGTTTCGTGACTTTCTTTACCTTCAACAGTGGCGAGGGTGAACACAAATGAACGCCGCTTATGTACATATACATTTGTCATTTTCCACAGTCGCCGCTTTTTACATAAGATAGATCATTTCCGTGTTTATCATACATATAGTCGTGTGCAGTCAATGAAATAGCGTTTGTCAATATTGGTAGACTTACATATAACCGTGTGTAGTTGATGCGACATACGAGGTGGAATACATATAAATTTACATTTGTCGTACTTAAAAGTGACCGATGAAACATTTTACAGGCAAAAAGTGATTGAGGGAGGAATTTAGTCCAATACAAGCAATTAGTCAAGGGGTGTAGAAAGTTCCGAAAAAGGGTGGGGGGTCTTTGCCACAGTGTCTTTATTAGTAGCGAGTCATCACTGGTAGGTTCTGGTAGTTCGTTTTCTTTCGTTGGCGCTGTTGAGCACCGGCGGTGGAGCTATAGGTCCAGCTCGGGTCCTTCTTTACACGTCGCAGGGTGTGATCTGTCCTTTGCCGTTAGGCCACAGTCCTGTTTCCTAGCTAATCTCTCTTAAGGGTGCCTTATGTTGGGCACCTGCATTTCTGTCTCGGAGTCAAAATCCACGTGGAAAGGATAGAAGGGGTTTTGTCGGATAATCGGGGGAGGAGAGGGCGGAGTGGGACCGGATCTTTGAGACGGACCAGGGGAGCAAAAGGGTGATGCGCAGGCAGGTCCATCAATCGGGCTCAAGGGGGCGGGGACTTCTGGCACGCGTGGCTCAACAAGTAGAGGGCTTCAAGGCAGCCCTCCATTCCTTCGTTTTCTGCGTTTGAGAGTGGTGCATCGTCCCGCGTCCCGTTGCTCTGCGGCTCCATCTTAGGTCGAGGTCACACGCGCCTCACGATCTGTGGCCAGGCTGTGCGTCACGTCCAGCCCCTCTCCTCCGGTGGCTGTGTATCCTTGAATGGGTACAAAACAGGTTTTAGCGAACTGGCAGGAGAAGGCATTTATACATTTCAATTCCGTCCCAGATCTAGGTAGCTGGGGGTACGTTTCATCGGTCACGGTCAGAAGTTATCACTGTGGAGTATGTATACAGGCGTGTCTACTGAGTTTGAACTAGGTCTATTTGGCGTTCATTCATGTCGCATGTGGCTTTCTGACCCTAGCCCTGGCAGTCCTTTATCATCATGAGAGAGGGGTAGAGGCTAAACACTCTTTTCACGGGGAGCAACAGTTAAGCAGGGTCATCAGTTATACCTCTAGTTTACGGAGCTGGGGTCAAGCGGGAGAAACGGGGACGTTTTGGACATCCGTACTTGGGTGCGGAGGGGTGGGGCAATCTGGGCCTAGGAGATTGTGTTTCTAACGAGCTGAGAGCAGAAGGCCACTGACGTATAGTCCTCCTATAAAAAGGGCCAGATTAGGGGGACATCAGTCGTCTTACCTGTCCTTTCCTTATAGCCAATTCGAGTTCTGTCATTTTTGCAGAAAAGGAGAGGTAGTAACATGGCAAATTACAATTGTTTAGTTTCTGGCAATTTTGTCGATCACCTTTGTGTTCGAAAAACCAATTAGGCTCGTGCCGGCGGGGCACAACATTACCACACAGAGGAAGAGGGAGCAGGGGTCGTTCGCATTTTAAATGAACTATTCGGTACACGTACAACATGAAGGGAAAGGACGAGAGAGAAACACGTGTACAATAATAGGCCATTTTGATGCGCACAAAACACAAAACAGTAGGGGTCATATTATACAGAAACACAGACTGAGGGACAACGTAAATCCATATACCACGTACACATGAATTCAGGCGAGGGGGGGGGGTACATGCATGTACATACAGAATTCAAGACAAAACATAGAACAGTACTTGGCCAAAGACATTTCCTCCTGCATGCTGCGCATCCTTAGTTTCCTATTTAATTTGCCTGGCTGTCCTTTGCTGTTCGTTTCTGTTGCAAATACTTATACTTTCGTCAATTGTTCGGGAACTATCCTGGTCGGGCTAGTACTTACGGTGGGATCTTTGAATCATTTTTTTTTTTTTTTTTTAGCGGACGGGTATCCAGGCCAAGGCAACGGAGGGTGTTAGTTGGGGGAACAATGGGCAACTTCGAGTTTCATGGCGTAAGAATCTACTCGTAGGTGCACGTCATTCTTGGTCGCATTAGTAGAGAGATGGTCGTTTCTAAGTAAGGGTGCATTATATCTATGTCTGTTCATCGTGTATAGGTGCTAGGTTCAGACCCCCTTTTTCCCCATTCCATCGGCCGTCCAATCATCACTTAAGTCGTACAAAAACATCTCTCTTATCAGGTCAACGCGTGCAACGTATATCCAGTCGAGTTACACACATTCGGTCATACACACATGCATTCATATCACCCAAATCCGCGTTGCTTAGGTCTTCTCCACACTTTAGTCGATGTTCTGATGCGACCTGCAGAAAGAAGGGGAAGAAGAAGGGGTGGGGGCGGCGTTTAAAGACACATTCGCGCGCATAATCCCAAAAGGCTTTTTACTTACTACGTATTTCGACCTATCTCCGCGGGGTGCAGTCCCTTCCATCTCGGCGTTTTAAGCCCCGAGGGACTGGTGGTGCGGGAGGCATAATCATTTATGGACTGCACATTGCATAGATCGCCCACGTGTGGTATTGCGGATCTTGTGTGGGGGGGGGGTCAAAACAAAAGGGCAATCAGGGTAAAGTGGGTGAACTCGTGTTCTTCTTCGAGGAGTCGGGGTGGTCTACAGTGGTACCGGGTCTGGTTTAGGGGCATCTGAAACAATTTTCCCTGTGATATGTGGCATACAAAGTAAAACAGAACATCGGGACCTTTATCGATTGCCTTAGGTTGCACAAAAGTTAAAAAAAAACACACGCAACAACTTGGATCGTTCACATTTTCAATATTCCTAGGTACTTTGCTTTTTAACCTTTCAGTAATCGACTTGCTTTATTTCGCCTGTATTTTATGTAGATCGGAAACAAGGGCTATGTATTCAAAACTTACCAATCCAAAAGCTACGACTGTATTTTTTGTCACAAAATCTTTATTTAAAAAATGTTGACGTACAAATGCAGGCCTACAACCACGTGGGCCAGCCACGGAGCAGCCTAGAACCGTACATGAGGGCATATTTATCTGCGGAAAACATAACCGAGTCGGTGGTTGTTTTATTTCATCAAGGTACGATAAGTGCAATAAAATCATATCGAAAATTCATTGTGGGTAAGTACCATCAGTGTCAAAAAGATTCGAACTTTCAATAATACTGTAATCAATGATGCATCAGAACTTAATATCAAATTCACTGTTCGAATGTTCGAGCAATACTCATCCCCTCCCGCCATGTGCTTCAAAACTGCAAACATATCTCACGATATCAAGTCTGAGCATCCGGAACACAACGGGGAATTGTGAGTTTCGTTTGTACCGGCGCCATTTTGGGTGGGGTCAGGCGGGTCCAAGTATAGTCAAACTGTCTCTACCAACTCGTTGTTGGGCCAGAACTTCTTTTCGGCAGTCCAGAAGTTTCGTTAAGGGGGCAACAGAAGGGACCGGTGACATGAACCATCAATCAAAGAAAAGGGAGGGGCAACAATCTTTCCTACCGGGTCGTACTGATGTTCCACCGGAACTGATCAAATCGGTAGTCTGCAGTATCTTGGGTCATTCAAAACTGAGGCTGGCGAATTCTCGTGGTTACGTCTTGGTCGTTCTGCGGGTGATCATGGCAGTCATTTCCCATCGGGGGCGGTCGGGGCCCGCGGAGGTCGAGGGCCCTCCGCAACTCTCGTAGAATCTTCAAAGCTGAGGAGAATGTTTCTGAACGGAGGACTCGTTTTTCTAGCTGGCCACCGACCAGGCCATCCTTGCACGTCAGGTTCGTTCCTGCAAGGTCGACCGCCATTTTTAGGAGTTCTGCAGCTACCGGCAGTCACTGGGTCAAATGAGCAGACGGACTCCAGCCTGTTGGGTGAGGCGTCGTAGCACCGCCACAGTGGACGAGACCCTGCTGGGTGTGTGGAGCATCCCTATACTGCAAGAGTGGAGGAACCCTTTGCCGGGTGCGTGGAGCGTCCCTGCACCGCAAGAGTGGACGAACCCTTTGCCGGGTGCGTGGAGCGTTGGGGGTGCAGCTGAGGGGCCTCCACCTGGGGAGGCGGGAGAGGCTCGTCCGCGCCGCCTCTCCCTCCCAGTGCACCCCACGGCGTCTCGCTGACATTTGTTATGGCCGGGCCAGGCGATGAAGAAGAGGGGGGGGTCGGAGGCATATGCAAGACATTCCCCCCCCCATGGCCTGCAAGGCGCCGGGAGAAGAAGGGAATGGGAGGACCAGTTCATTCCGGGTCGGGCCCATGCCTTCGGCGCCCGGCCGTTCTTTGCCACGGCCCCAGGAACGGGTCCCTTGGTTCATCCCGGGGACAGGCCTTGGCGCGTGGTGTCGCCTCCGGACTATTCGCGTAATGGTTCTCCACCCCAGGCCGCCGCCGACGGATTTGTAGACTTTCTGACGCCCAAAAACCTACTAGAAAGTAGCCCAAAGTAGCCCGACATTGCTACTTTGGGGAAGGAGGGACAGGAACGGCGTCAAGCAGACGGCGAAATGCATTGTGGGTTTGTTGTTGCAGCCGTTTGCCGTGTAAATAGTTGTTTAATATATTTTTGTTCAAAATAAAAACGTTTTAACCTGTTACTTTGCTATAGTGTTGTATATTTCTAATATTTGCCTAGGGTTTGTCGTTAATTGGGCGGGGTGGTCGGTGGAGCCGAGCTGTCTCGCAGTCATCATGGCGTTGAGTTCGGCTTTCCTCACTAGTTTCATACTTCCTGAGGGGTTGTTCCTAATGTTTCCATTTCAGTAAAAAGAGATCTCATCAGTGGCCTACTGACTTTACTCGATTCCTTTTGTTTTTCCTAATGATTCTTATGTTCTTTTATTTGCTAGCACGATACCGCGGCTAATCCGCATTTTCTTTATATATGTCCTTTTTATTAGGGGTGTCCTCCGGTGGAGCCAGATGGTCTACCTTTAATAAATGGTCCGGGCTGAACCAACTACTGAGCAATGGGGGGGAGATAGGCATTATGGGGGGTACAACGGGGACAAAAGTCAGCACTACCTATCCTTCACTACTTTGCGGAGACTAGGTAGAATATTTCTATTCTACAGTATTCGCAAATAGGGAATACCCAAAGAGAGAACTAATTCCAAACAGTCAAGTTCGGACAAACAATCAATCAATCAAATGAGGAATAAAATAGGCGCGACGGGTTACAACGGGGGCAAAAGCCTGCGCTACCTACCCTTCACTATCTGCAAAGAGAGAGATCTTCCTGTTCCTCTCTGTTTGTAGGCAGAGAAGATCCTTTCTAAGAACCAATTCCGAACGATCAAGGTCCGGTCAAACAATCAATCAGTGGGGGATAAAAATAGGCACGACGGATTACAACGGGGGCAAAAGCCTGCGTTACCTATCCTTCACTATCTGCAAAGACTAAACAGAGTATGGCGGCCCTGTGCTTGTTTGCAAATAGAGAATGATCCAAAAAGAACCAATTCCAAAACAATAAATGCTTGGATAACAATCAATCAAATGGAGAGGGAAGTAGGCGCGACGGGTTACAACGGGGGCAAAAGCCTGCGCTACCCACCCTTCACTATCTGCAAAGGGAGAATACTCCTATCCTCCCCGTTTGTAGACAGAGACTCTCTCAGGACAAAACAATCAAAATGCGTAATACTAGTATTTTCCAATGACAATCAAACAATCAATTCGCAATTTGTCGTGTTTCCACGACCTTACCCGGACCGTATGGACGGTTTCTCGTCTTCCGTTTCCAGCGCCCGATCGTCCTCTATTCTCCGTAATTGCTGTGGCACTCCTGATGGTTCCCAGTCAGGACCGTAGATCACTCGAGAGAGGTCTGTTCGGAACCGGTGAAGTTCGGATGATCGGCTGCCAGACAAGGGTCTATCGGGCAGGAGCTCTTCCCGATCGTTGCAGTCGTTCACTCTGTCGTTGGCGCCTCTCTCACTGGATCCACGTGTCGCTGATGGGCCCCACGTTTGGGACGCCAATTGTTGAAAAAGGGTTCAGGCAGATCAGGTCTTTTACCCCTTTTCTAGGTTTGCCCGGCGTTAGCCGCTTCTCACCCAACTCACGATTACCCAAATAAAGAGGCAGGCGCTGGAGACTGGAAGGCAGGAAACAGGAGTTTATTTCCGACGGAACAGAACACGTCAAATTAGACAACAGAGTATCTTCTCGAGGTGCTCTAACAAGTTTCTCTACGGCTCCGTCTTTTATACACAGGTTTATGATGCACAAACATTCCTTATTGCAATAAAGACACTTTGAAGTACAAAAAGGGCATGTTTGGGACCCCAGCTCCAGGCCCATTCCCATACTGGCCGCTCTGATGTTGTTTTCCCCTCCCAAATGTGACATGTGATTGTAATCTGCAGCCGGACATTCCAACAGGGCACGAGGGCAGGAGGGGGTGGTCAGATCTAAGGTTGGGCAGGCAATGAGATCATGTTTCGCTATGCGGGGCCGGAGGGGTACATCCACGAGACCTAGTTTTATGATGTGGGACCGGGTCGAGAGGCCAGGTGTAGCCGGGGGGGGGGATCAAAAGAGAGGAAGGGCGTTCCTGGGAGGGATGCGGGGGTGTCGGTCAGGTCTAGGGGTGTGAAGGCCTTGATTAATCACCGCTCCTCTGATGTGAGGCGAGGTCCTACTGTAGGAAGCAATAAACTGCATCTGTTGGGCTAGGTGATGGCCTGGGATCAGGCCGGGCAATCGGGCAGGGAGGAAGAGGTTACCAAAAGGGCCCGTTCTATGAGTAGAATGAAAGAGCGAGGGGGCGGGGGGTCCAGAGTGGTGACAAGGTCGTGTTTAGCGGTGCGTTTATGGCCCGAACAGGAGAGACCGGGGGCTGTCGGGGCGCGGGGTGCTTGCGGGGCTGGAGAGAGAGAGAGAGAGAGATGATGGCTATCGGCAATGGGCAGGGAGGTCATGACACAAAAATGGCTACTATCTATGTTCGTGATGGGGCCTAAAAGGGAACAAGATGGCGGGGCCACCGTTTCATGACTTTCTTTACCTTCAACAGTGGCGAGGGTGAACACAAATGAACGCCGCTTATGTACATATACATTTGTCATTTTCCACAAGTATGCCTTGGAAACATGCTTTCCATGCGCAGGAAAGTGGGTTTCTGTGGCAGTAACTCCCCCACTTTTTGCCAGGTGTCTGATGCTCTTTGACTTGATGTGCCCAAGGCCTGTGTTCTATCCCCAAAACTGTACCTTTGTACCCCCAATTGGTACCTCTCTGACCACAGGTAAGCCCCTTGTAAAAGGTAACATGGGTTCCAAGTACACTGTGACCAGGGAAGGCATCTAAGGGCTGCATCACCTATTTTGCCACCTTTAGGGTCCCTGCACAGAGTTCACCTCTCTTGTTTGCACTATACACAGACCCATTTTTACGATTTCTGGAAGCTAATTGAAAAATTAGCCCCATTATTTCTCACGGCTGGGAAACGAAAGTATTGGCCTATGCCGATGACATTGCTCTGGTAACTGCTAATCCTGGAGCATTTATGTCGCAGGTTGAAGCAGAGGCGGCTAGTCTCTGATATACTACCCTCATGTTCAGCTTGAGTGACCTCTGCTAAGCCTATCAGTAGCCTGAATTGTTTAAATGGTTCAGCGAAGAGGAAAAAATGTGGAAACCCCTTCTCTTATCCACAGTTGTATAATGTTTATAGCTGAGATGGGGCTATGGTGGGTAAGAGGTTACCTTCAAATACGATAATCCAAGGATTAAAGACAAACTTAAAAAGTGGAGGAGTATAGTGGTGGCGTCCGCAAAAAAGACTCTATTTATTTGACTGAAGGAGGCTGGATGAAGGTGGTTATACCCTCAGTGGTTTCTGTTGCATTCTCAGGTCCTTCTGGGTTTATACCTTCTCCCTTTGTCATATATGACAACTAAAGAAAAAAGGGCTAGAATAATGACCTTTTGGGTAGGTTCCTCACACATCACAAGAAAAACTAGCTTCCATTAAAAGTCTCTCCAAAGTCTCAGAAAAATGAGAAGGAGTTCGCAAGAACAGAGGGAGGATGGGCTGGCTGATGCACCCCTGTAAGTAGTCTGAACACTTCTGGTGTGCATTATGACCTTTGTGGGCTTCCTCTAGGGCTGGCCACACTAGCTTCATGACTTCATCTCATGATCAGTTGAGAGAAACTTGTTGAGGACCCTTAAGGAGGTGATCCACTAGACTTCTGAAGGAGTGGTCTTTTTGTGGGTACTTAAAAGTGGGACCTTCACACTCTTGTTGTTACCCACAGTCAAACTGAGAGTAGCAAAAAGTCTGGGTGGCCAGAAGTCTCAAACAAAGTTGCTCTGCTGATTTGCCATGGAGGATTATGGACACTGCTGCCATGAAAATTGCAAGTCATAAGATCACAAGGATGGAAGTAGAGGAAAAAAAGGCCCATTTAACTGAGCTGTCATTGTGGAGGAGAAAGCAGCGGTGCTTGAGGCTTTTGAAAGGCTGCCTGAAATCTTCCTAAAAGTCTTAGGGACAGGAGTACCCTGAAAGATAGTCCTGGTGACTGGAACATGCCACTATGAGCAAAACACTTCAAACCGTGTCCAAAATGGTTGCTCTGAGCCTAAGGTATCTGGAATTCCAACTGTCAATTATGCACAATTTTCTAAATCCTGCAGCTGATGCCGGCACCTGCTCCTAATGAAATACTTTCAGCACAATCAGAATTTAAATGCCCCCTTAGACCATGGACCCTCTGGGGGACATCTGTCCAATCCAATTAAAAAATGTTCACACCTTAAAGGTGGGATATACTGTCATGGCCACCTTTATGAATGAAGTTGTACCTCTCTGAAGGGAGTACAGGGGCCTCTGCATTGTGGGGCTGTGCAAGAGGGGCACCCAAGGCAAATGGAGACTTATCTGCTCCAAGCTGTGAAAGTGAAGGAGAGTAGGGAGAACAGGGGCAGTGGGTCTCTCAACCCGACAACAAGCTCCACGTGCATGTGAAAATTATGCAATCAGGATACAGAGCTCTGCGATTGATGCAACCACCCTGAAAAATCAAAACATACAACTGCATCAAAATTAATTAAACGTATCCTTGAGCAACTGTCTGGAAGAGCATTTCGCAGGGATGAAAAATACATATATGCATGTGAGTACATTGAGGAATCAGGCACCTGAATAGGCTTAAGATGCTGTCTTGGACTGAAGGGAGACAGGTGCTGTGCCTCAATAAGCCCACCTCCCTGTGCAAGGAGAACTTCTACTATTCTGAATTTTCCAGGATGGAAAACTGAGTGACCAGAAAGGACAGGGCACTCACAGTCAAGCTTCCGGGTACTGTATTGAAGGCTCTGAGGAAGATGACCGTGGTGTTTTGAAGGCAGAGTGGTTACTAGACAACAATGGTAAACAAAAAAAGGTGGATTGTAAAGGCAATGCAAAATTCTGCACAGGGGGTAGGGTAAAGATATACAACCAAACAATCCCCATGCTCAATTAATAGTTTTGAACATGAATTAATGAATAGTGACTTTGAGACTTATACTAGTTAATACGTTTTCATTATTAACAAAACTGATGTTATAGGGTTTTGCCTAATGTAAATTACCGTGGGTATAGCGCTTATGATTCCTATTTCAAAATATATAACCCAAACCCTGATGCTGAGATGGCATTATGAATTTTCCATTGGCACATGATGGTGGAAGAGGTGGTAAAAGTAGATTTAAGAGGCAAAAGCACCCATCCTGTCTTATGACGCCTCCAGGTAATCGATGCGCCTACTACATTTCTCATTCATTCATTCATGAACTCCCTATTTTAACTGGGCTTTTCCCTCTTGGAGGAACCTAAGTGGACAACTAAGGGCTGCAGCAGTGAAGGTGCTGGAGTGTGCTAGCCATAGACAGGACTTTTCCCTATGTACACTGCACCCAGAGCACAGATGAGACTATCAATGAGGAGACTAGGGTCAGGGGGTTAATGAGACAGGTAGACCAACGATAGTGTTTTTATAATGTTGTTTATGATTTGTTTTATCCCCATACAGATACTGCTAACACAAAAAACTCAAAGCAGTGTAGATTTTCTCATGTGAGGTGAGCCTCTAGCATTCATTGCTTCTTGGCTGCTACATTAGAGAACACCAGCTATTTGCTAGCACTGTATAATGACTGCAGCACACCCTATGCTTTTGAAAGGACAAGTAAACAATCATGCCTCTGAAATGTGAGTGAGAGGGAAGAGCGTTTTGATTAAATCTATGAAGGAGATAATGGTTGTTGGTGTACAAGTAAATGAAACTGTGTATATCTAGTACTGAAGTCTTGAAAGTATGCGTGCTTTCACAGTTATTTTACTGCAGTCACTTACATAACGCATGATTAGCTAATTTCCATGCCAAGTTTTAACAATCAGAAAAACGTTGTTACAGTCCTGGGCAATACAAATCTCACCATTTTTATGTGGAGTTTTGTAGAGCTAAGCTCAATATTTCATGCATTGATATAAGAAAATATGCATAATGGCAGGAATATTGATGAACCAATAAACACATAGCTCACCCTATGGGGTTGGTCGGAAAAGGGCTGCAGTGTGCTACTACTGAGGTTAGAAAAGAGAGGTACATATTAAAACAATAAACTGTATTTATAATCTCACAGATGGTGCATTGTAACAGTATGTAATAGAATGCTTGACAAGAATTTCCCATATTTTTTGGAAGTTGTCCTAATAGAATATGTTTAAGCGGCACATCAAATTAAAAAGAATTGTGTTTCAAAGTTTTCAAAAAGATTCATTATATATAACTTTTCGTACAGTATTGTTAAACTTCACCCTGAGGCGGAAGCCGGGGATCTTAGCGCTCTCTTGCGCATTCTGTTGACAGCTAATGTTATTGACTGCTAATAATATTACGGACAGATCACCCTGAGATTTGTGTATTTTGACTGTGAGTACCCGCTATTTCTGGAGCAAGAACTATTTTAGAAACTGTAAATATTTTAAATTGCAGGTTTTAATACGCTTGTTCCTTACCTGGTGCGAGACTGCTTCGCCCCAGGTAGCATCACGACCGGCCCTCACAGCGCGGTTCGTGCTAGACGCTGCTCACTCACCCCACCTACCGGAGCCGCCATCTTAGGTAGGGAAGGTCGACGGTCCAGATGATCGTCCCTCCCGCCCGCTTCACGCCCATTACAACTATGGATATAAACAACAGATATGCCCGTCTGCGCCCGTCCGCGACCAGAAGGGACCAGGGGCCACCCCCCTGCCCAAAACAGAGCAGATGGCGTTATACCGATACGTTATGATCCCCTTACCCTAAAAAACCTAATGCCGCCCACGAAAGATCTTTGTCGGCATTCTGTTCATCCTAGCACAACCACCGGCACTTGCTCTCACTGCAAGTTCCTACTTTCCAGTTATAGGGTCAATTCACACACTGCTAAACCTTATAAAATGTTTCTTTTAAATTGTCGTTCCCTTATAAAACACGCTGTTCAAATGTCACTCCTCTTAGAAGAATCCAGCCCTGATGCCATATTTTTGACAGAGACGTGGCTTAAAGATACATCTGACCCGGACATCACATCCCTTATGCAATTGGGATACAGACTTCAGAGGGTGGACAGACCGGAGGGCAGGGGAGGAGGCCTAGGCATCCTTTTTAAAAACCATTATCACTGTAGGACCAGCCCGGCCACAATATCTAATTGTGAGAGCATGCATTTTGCTCTGGATTTTGCACCCACCGCTACCTTTTCTGGTATCCTCATCTATCGTCCCCCTAACCAAATGGGAGAATTCCTCGATTCGCTTCAATCCAAAGTTGCAGAGTCAGTGGTCATCAGACCCCACTTCTCCCTATTAGGAGACATTAACATCCATCTGGATGACCCAAATAACCCAGCGACCAAATCTCTGCTGGACAATCTGGCGGCCCTCCAAATCACACAGAAGGGCTTTGAACCTACTCACGAAAAAGGCCACCTCCTAGACGGGATATTCAGTAACGACCAAAGACTTGAGGTAGGGACTCCTCTGCCTCTTACATGGACAGACCACTATCTGATTCCCATACAGTGGCTGCCAGCCACCTCGGCCCAGGTACTCCCTCGTACTATTCTACAAGGGAGAGAATGGACAAAACTGTCCACTGACCGGTGGATCAAGTCTCTGTCCCCTGCCCCTTCCCAAGTTGAGGCTGATCCTACATCTCTTTACGACAACTATACCAATTGGCTGCGTACGGCCTTGGATTCTATCGTACCCCAGAAAGCCCTTAAAGAGAAGACCAAATCAAAAGACTCTCCCTGGTATACCTCTCAACTCAAGGAATCGAAAAGAGTTTGTAGGAAACTTGAAAGAATGTGGAGGGAATCCCGCAGCAAGTCAGATAAAATGAACCATCATGAAGCAATTAAAAAATATAAAGCTGAGATCAGATGCACTAAAGCCTCTTACTTTGAAGAGAAAATTTCTACCGCTTCCAACTCTCCGAGGGAAATTTTTAAAATTGCAAAATTCCTTATTGACACGCCACCTATTCCCCTCGATCCCAGCAAAGCTCAGATGCGTTGTGATGAACAGGCTGAATATTTTCATAAGAAAATACAGAATATCTCCTCTACATTTGACCTACCCAATCTGGACTATGATGAAGGAACGATCTCACCGCATACTATGCCCCACAAACTGGAGGAGTTCCCTCTGCTCAAAGAGGATTCTCTTGACACCCTCATGCGGAAAGTTAAATCTGGGTCCCCCACTGATCCCGTTCCCCGTGCCACCTAGTAAAGATCATAGATACTATTAGACCTGTTATCCTCAAAATATTAAACACCTCCATTACCACAGGCCTAGTCCCATCTGCGTGGAAATGTGCCCAAGTCAGAGCACTGTTGAAAAAACCCACCTTGGATCCTGAAAATATGGCCATCTATCGACCTATCTCATTGCTCCCCTGGGTCAGCAAACTATTAGAAAAACATATTAATGCCTCCATTACACAATTTTTGGAAAATAATCATCTGCTTCATGACTCCCAGGCAGGCTTTTGTCCTAAGTTAGGAACTGAGGCCGCCCTTTTGACGGTGACTGAATTGGCTAGGAAACAGATGGACAAAGGCGGCACCACAGCAATTATGCTGCTTGATCTCAGTGCCGCCTTTGACACTGTTAACACCAGCATTCTACTTCACCGCTTACGCCAAATAGGAATTTCAGGGAAGCCCATACACTGGCTTCAGTCCTTTCTGGAGAACCGTTCTTTTGAGGTAGTAGAGGGTACTACCCACTCAAAAATGTGGCCTCTTGACCAAGGTGTGCCCCAGGGCTCTGCCTTGAGCCCTACCCTTTTTAGGTTTCGTAACCTGGCGAGGGGCGAAGCCCCTCCCAGATCGAAATCTGTTGTTTTTAATAGTGAGGTTAGGACAGCCTCTGTTTCCAATTGGCTAGCTCCATAAATGGAGGCTAGCCATTGGGAGGCAGAGGCTGTCAATCGCGTTTTCTCTCGAAAACGCGATTCGGGGGCGTTTCTGGTGCTTTTTTTAAGCCCCGCCCCTTTGTCCCGGGCCGCGCTGCCATTGGCTGCCGGCCCGGGACACCCCCGTGACGTCATTCCCGGGCCGCGCTGTGATTGGCTGCCGGCCCGGGACACCCCCACACCTCCGTGATGTCATTCCCCGGGCCGCGCTGTGATTAGCTGGCCGGCCCGGGACTGACTTGTTTTATATATTTATCCCGCCAGCGGGGACGTCCCCCGAGCCTGCGCGAGTTTACAAAGTACACGTGCAGTTTTGCCGGAACCCGCCTTCCTGCTCCGGTGTCTCCCGCCATCCGTGTCCTCTCCCGCCCCCCCGTCCCTCTTGATGAACAGCCGGCATTGCCGACACCCGCCTTCCTGCTGTAAGGGTGAGCCGAGGTGCATTTAATAAAATTACTGTTTTCGGCGCTACAGTCACCGTTGCATGATGAACAGCCGGCATTGCCGGCACCCGCCTTCCTGCTGTAAGGGTGAGCCGAGGTGCATTTAATAAAATTACTGTTTTCGGCGCTACAGTCACCGTTGCAATGAGCGATCTTTCACTCACGCTGTATTCTGGGCCCACGTCGGCATTTCCTGGTCTCTCGCGCATGTTTGCTGGTCGGCGGCTGCCTCACAACACGTTCCATGTCGATCCGCTCTCCCCGCCTCCCTCTCCCCTCCCCTACCACTGCAGATCCCCGCCTCCCGAGCCGCAGCTGATCCCGATCCGCTCTCCCCGCCTCCCTCTTCCCTCCCACAGCAGATCCCCGCCTCCCGAGCCGCAGCCGGTCCCGATGCCGTTGTAACACGGCCTCCGCTCTCCCCCTCCCCTCCTACAGCAGATCCCCGCCTCCCTCTCCAGGTGAGTGTCTACTTTATTTGGGAAACACCACAGTGAGTGCTGTTTTATTTTTCTTGCGCCGTTCCCGCTGTCCGTTTGCGCCCCCCCCATCCGTCCGTGTACCGCCAGCGCTATGCTGCAACTTCCCACTTCCCACTTCGTACGTGTTCCACGAGGCGTTTTGTCTAGGAAGTAGCAGCTGCTTTTTTCTGTTCAGATAAAAAGTGTGCAAGGTGACAGGCACATCAGAGGCTGCACAAGGGATAAGTGAAACGTGTACACGAAGGATTTGGAAAATGAACACTGTTTCTGGGCAGAAAAAGAGAAACTTTGTATTACAGCCCTTTGATGTCCGAAAAAGAAGAAATGATTTGACTTTAGACGTTAGGGAGGCTGCCTGAGGTACAGGGCGGCTGAGTGGCAGATGGCATTTCACCGAAATTACCTTTTGTCCTTGCCACGTGCCAGGAGGCACCTCACTTTATTTGTGTGAACACGTGCACACTTGGACTGCTATAGACACGTCGTTTTTCAATCAGATTTTTATTTTATTTTAAAAGGAACATGACCATTTGTTTTTGCTATGTTCCATCCTGGTGGGGTCCTAATGTCATACTTTTCATCCCATCTACGCTAATAGCATGAATATGACGTTTGGGAAATTGCAGAGTGTAGTTTATAGTTTTAGATTAAAATAGCTTCCCCTGTGTCCAGAACATGCACTGTGCGCTGTTGTACCAAAACTCCGAAAATGGGATATTCTATTAAAAGATCTCCAGTGTATGTTTGTTGTTGCCCTTTGTTTTGGTTTTCGCTTGATAAATGCGGAACTACATGTGGCAAAAAACAAACGGATAGCTAAGATGAGGTCGGTTAATAGGCAAGAAGACTGAGGGATGTAAGCGTTCAGCACTGACGTTTGGTGGTATAGTATTCAGCCTGCTATGGAATGATTGCATTGCAGCGCATGAAGGAATATTTTATATCTCAAAAGAACTCTGAAATCATGGCACATTAAAGTACATATTCCGTAGATGCATCGTATATAAAAATCGGTTAGTTCGTTTTTTCCTGTGCATCAGGCGCTCTTAATGTTTTAGCCGGCACTCAAAATGCATACCAAACATTCTGGCTTTGCCAAGGCTTCTTTTGTCTTTGTCAACATGTGCGCCACCCTCTTGCTCGGCACGCGCGGGGATAGTTTGTGACCGCTCGGGGGTCCTCTCCCTGTGAATCCGTCACTGCTGTCAGCGCCCAGGCGTGGGGTGATGCTGTTGCCAGGATACCTTTAAATCCAGGGCTGGTAAATCTGTGCAGCCTTCTCGACAGTGGTATTGATTAGAGGGTTTGAACTGTGACCTTTCTCCTCATTGACTGCACCATGACCACCTCTGCACAAGTCATTCAGCAGGAACTTGAGGCGCAAAAATGAGCATGGTTAAACCTGAATATGGGATAAATGTCATTATGCATGGTGTACAATTAAAAATATGGAATATGGTCTCTTTTTTAAAACCGCTCATTTGTGGTATGATAACTGAGGTGAAATAGTCTTGCAAAACAGGGTTCCCTTGATGCTTTGTTGAGATGCTTGATAAACGTACGTTGTCGTCTTAGACACACCGGGGTTCCAGGGTGTGTGTGTATGTGACTTCTCCAGAGTGTGTGTGTGTGTATGTATGTGACTGATCCAGTGTGTGTGTGTGTGTGTGTGTATGTGACTGATCCAGTGTGTGTGTGTGTATGTGACTGCTCCAGAGTGTGTGTGTGTGACTGCTCCAGTGTGTGTGTGTGTATGTGACTGCTCCAGTGGGTGTGTGTATGTGACTGCTCTGGGTGTGTGTTTGTGTGTGGGGCTCTGGGTGTGTGTGTGGCTCTGGGTGTGTCTGGCTCTGGGTGTGTCTGGCTCTGGGTGTGTGTGTGTGGCTCTGGGTGTGTGTGTGTGGTAGTAATTGCTGTCTGCTGAGCTCATCCGTAGGGTACAATAGGTCTCACATTTGCGAGAGATTAAGCTATTGGCAATGTAAATGACAATGCCATTTATTTATCTGTTTTCAAAACCAACACATAAAAACAAATTTTTTCTTTTACAATGCCAATAGCTCTAACTTTTCCAAAGGCGAAACCGTTGCATTGTAGATGCTTGTTAATATTTATATGCAACCTCTTGCTGACATAGTGCATTCGTTCGGTCTAGACATAGTGACCTATGCCGATGATACGCAACTGGTTGTATCTATGAACCAGCCCAATACTTCCCCTCACAATCTCAGTAATTGCTTGGTAGCGGTTACCCAGTGGATGACCACTTCGCATCTGAAGCTCAACGGCGAGAAAACGGAGCTAATGATTCTGGGCAATTCAACTATCTCTAGCCCTCTGCCGGATTGGCCCCCATGCATGGGCACTCCGCCCCAATCTAAAACCCAAATAAAGAGCTTGGGCATTTGGCTGGACGCAAATCTAAACTTCACACAACAAGCAACTATTCTGTCCGCCACTTGCTTTGGTCTTATGCGCATGCTTAGGAAAGTGTTGCCACTCCTTCCCTCCCAAGCCCGTAGAATAATGGTGCAAGCCATTATCTTGTCCCGCCTGGACTACGGGAACTCCTTATACCTTGGGGCCCCTGCAGCTACAACAAGGAAGCTCCAGGTTACTAAAAATGCGGCAGCCCGCCTTTTGCTGGGCCTTAATCGGCGAGAATCAGGCACAGCGGCTCTCAAAAAACTTCACTGGCTCCCTATTAAGGCCAGAGTATTGTTTAAATCTATGTGCATTATGCACAAGGCCATGTGGAAGACCGCACCAGCAATGATCTGCTCTTTAGCAACCCCATACCTCCCCCATAGAACATTGCGATCTAGCACTGCTTTTCTGGCCACCATGAATAAAATCAAACGAACCAGATGGGGCGGACGCTCTTTTTCCTGGAATGCCGCTAAGGCTTGGAATTCCCTGCCCACTACCCTTCGCAGCGAACCTAACCTTCTGAAATTTCGGAAGGAACTGAAAACTCTTCTTTTCATCTAAATTTCGGTCATCCAGTCTACCCTAGTCTGACAATACGTAGCGCTACGAGGCCTCCGGGTTGTTTGCGCTTAACAAAACACAATTAATAATAATAATAATAATATCCACTAAGGGAACATTTTCAAGGAGAAGTACATTCCATGTGTTAGTTTGTGAATAAATAAGAATCTCAATTGAGACGTTCTTTATCAGATTATTTATTTGCTCAAGTTATGTGTTTCACTTTTAAAATTGTTGAGAACAGTGCATAATTTGTTTATGCAAAGGTGTAATTGTTTTGGCAAAAAGGAGTAATGATTTGTGGTCTTTTTTTGGAAGGCATTTTATTGAGCTATGAACAAAACATTAAAATACATTGCATAAGCGAACATGTAAAATTGTGAACATTAAGGTTACAAAAATAAATGAGTTGAGCATAGATGGCAATGCAACATCAATCCATGAATTTTGAATAGAGAAAGAAAGAGGAAAAGGAGACAACAGAAGGAGGCTAGAATAAGAAAGGGGAGAAGCTGCAATGTATAGATCAAGTGATAGCCGTAGAAATGAGGAGAGTGAAACCCCAAATTTACAGCATATATAGGATTCAAATAAACATATTTCATAATGAGTTTAAGCAAGTAATAAATATATGGTTGGGAAGGAGGGGAAAAGTCCATTTCCTTTGCAGTGTGTAACAGATAATTATTGAGTGGCACCCAGCATCCATAGCTGCTTACGCTTGAAGGAGAATTTCATCGAATCAGATGTGTACCAGTCAAGTCTATGATGGTAACAGACTGAATTCCACCACCGTAGAAGAGTAATGTTATCTGAAAATTACCAATTAGAGGTAACAGAAATTGCTATAGAAAGCAGGAGAACTACCAGGTTCCCAAGCAGCTTATGTAAAGTCCGGATTTCATGCAAGCCACCCAAAAACAGTTTACCATATGACAAAGGTAGGGAGATCTGAGCGATGGCTTCGATGAGACACTATATCGAAGGACCAAAAAGTGGACAGAGTTGGGCAGGAAAACAAATGTGAAAAACAGTAACCTTTTGGGTGTCACATTGACAGCAAATGTCATGTTGTATGAGTTTACGTCGAACGGGAGTGTAAAAAAGTCTATTATAAAAGAAATATAATGTCTCAATAAGAATGGCTGTGCGTGCAGTGGCATGTATCTTACTCCAACGTCTATCCCATTAAGAGGTTGGCCACACAACACCGATATCAGATTCCTACAGTGTCTCAATAGATATTTTGACCCTAGTTGGACCAGACGTTCTTAGAAGTTTATACATGCATGCTGCTTTAGGGTGAGTGGAAGTTACAATCAGGTGAGTAGAGGAGATCAGATGTAAGGTAATAGGGGAGATAAAGTGTTTGAAAGCATCCTGAACCAAGGTGGAAAGTACTTGATACTGGAGTAGCATGCGAGGGGGGAGATTTATGTTTACAAAAGATTCAAAAAAGGGACAAGGGAGTCTAACTTATATAATTGTGAAACAAGAAGTGTACTTATGTTCATCCAAACCTTCCAGCAAAAAGTCCTACCCTGTTTCTTAAGTAAATTGTTATGCCAGATAGGACTATTGAGGAAGCAATTAATGGGAGTGAGGCAAAATATGGTTTCTGTATAGTACATGCATTAGAGACTGAGCATACTGAACCAAAGTGGAAAGTACTTGATACTGGAGTAGCATGCGAGGGGGGAGATTTATGTTTACAAAAGATTTGAAAAAGGGACAAGGGAGTCTAACTTATATAATTGTGAAACAAGAAGTATAGTTATGTTCATCCAAACATTCCATTAAAAAGTCCTACCTTGTTTCTTAAGTAAATTGTTATGCCAGATAGGACTGTTGAGGAAGCAATTAATGGGAGTGAGGCAAAATATGGTTTCTGTATAGTACATGCATGAGAGACTGAGCCTCCTGAACCAAAGTGGAAAGTACTTGATACTGGAGTAGCATGCGAGGGGGGAGATTTATGTTTACAAAAGATTCAAAAAAGGGACATGGGAGTCTAACTTATATAATTGTGAAACAAGAAGTATACTTATGTTCATCCAAACCTTCCAGCAAAAAGTCCTACCTTGTTTCTTAAGTACATTGTCATGCCAGATAGGACTGTTGAGGAAGCAATTAATGGGAGTGAAGCAAAATATGGTTTCTGTATAGTACATGCATGAGAGACTGTGCTGGGTAACAATAATGTAGGGGGATTGGACATACAAATAATGTGCTTGTGGGAAAAGGGAGAAATACATTATTTTTACAGAGATATCCACAGCTTGTGAGGGACATCAGTCACTATAGACATTTAGGCCCAGATGTAGGTAATAGCAATTTACCGAATGGTAAATACCGAATTTTACCGATTCGGTATTCACTATTCGGTAATTGCTATGTAGGTAAAAAAATCGGTAAAAATACCGAATCTGTAAGATTCGGTAATTACCGATTCTGTAATTACAGATTCGGTAGTTGCCATTGATTCCTATGGGACTTGAATCCCATAGGATTCAATAGCAAATACCGATTCTGTAATTACAGAATCGGTAAAATTACCGAATTTACAAGGGGGACAGGGTGTCACTTTGACACCCTGTTGCACCCCTGTTTCAGGCTTGTGTGCCATGTGACACACAGACATGCCCTTATTTACCATGGAATAGTATTCCGTGGTAAATAACGATTCGGTAAGGGCCTGTGGCACTGATTACAGTGCCACCTACATCTTGATTTACAGAATCGGTAAATTTACCGATTCGGTATTTTACCGATTCTGTAAATTTACCGATTCGGTATATATACCGATTCTGTAAATAAAATGCCCCCTACATGCCAAATCACAAATACCGGTCGGTAATGGCCGAAATCGGCCGTTACCGACCGGTAATAGGCCACCTACATCTGGGCCTTAGGGTTGTAATTGCTTGATTCCAAAAGCCTTGTAGTAGTTTAAGAAGTCAAGAAAATTAACTCCACTCAACAATCTGGAAAGTTTTAATTTCGAGATAGAGATTCAAGATGGTTTACCCTGCCAAAGAAATTTGGACAAGATCTTGCCTATTGAACCAAAAAAGGAATTGGGTATCATAATGGGAAGCATCATAAGAAAGAAGTAAATATTAGGAAGAGGCATCACCTTGATAGTGTGTAGGCGACCCCACCAGGAAAGATACAACGGAAACCATTTCTGAGAGAGGTTGAATAGCTTTGAGGATAAAACATCTGAATTAGTCTTAAGTGTGTCCTTTAGAGTATTGCAATACCATACACCCAGAAATGTAATCTTGGAAGAATTCCAGGTTAGGCCTGCATCTATGAGGACTGACCCGGTAAAGTGTGTATTAAGTGGCAAAACTCAGTTTTATCTATATTAAGTTTATAACTGATACAGCAGAATTCAAATGGAGTATGTGAAAAAAGGCATAATAATAGGGGACATCATGGGCAACTCTGGCGAGTACCCTTTTTAAAAGGAACGAAAGGAGATCGAATACCATTTGTTATAACTGAGGAACATAGTAAGGAGTAAAGTATGAATATAAGATGACTAAAATTAGGGCCAAGATCATGCCATTCCAAGGCTTTTGATAAGAAACACCTGTTAACCCCTTCTAAAGCCTATTCCTCATCCAATAATAAAGCTGCTAGGGGAACATTGATTTTAGAAGCTTTGTTAATGATTTTTAGAAAAGTATGAGAGTTATCTGCTACATTCTTATTGGGAATGAATCCAGATTAATGTAAGTCTATAAGATCAGACATGTGAGGGAAACGATGAAGAGCTAAAACTTTGGCATACATTTTACAATCTGTGTTGAGTAAAGAAATGAGTCAATATTAGGAATGAGACATATCATGACCTCTGCAAAAGAACTGGAAGCAGAGCTTGACGTTATGAAATGATTAAGTAGTTTAAAGAGAGGAAACAGAATTTAGCAAATTTAATATAGAATTTGACTTGTAAGCATTCTGGGCTTGGTGCTTTACCCTTAAGGAGTGCCTGTAAGGCTGTAAAGAGTTCTGCAAGTTCAATAGGTTGGTCTAAAGATGAGAGTTCAACCTGTGGCAATTCTCTGGTTTTAACATTGGAAAAGTAATTGTTAAGTAGTTCTATTGATCGTATGTGTTCTGGAGTATATAGCTCCTTATAGTAAGAAGCAAAGCATGTTGCAATATCTGTGTCGCTGAAGTGTTTTACACTGTTGTTGTCAGTAATAGATTTAATTGTTGTTATTTCTATTCTGTGTTTCAAATATCAAGCCAAAACAGATCCCACTCTATTTTGCTTCCATAATATCTGACATTTACTTTAAGAAGTGTACCACATGCTTGCTTGATTGTGTATTTGCTAAATTCAATTTAGCTGTAACCAAGGCTTCAAGGTTGTTTTACTAGTTTTATTAGTAGAATATTCACGTTCTAGGGATTTTATACATGTAAGAATAGAATCAGGCTTTTATTGTACTGACATCTTTTTTAGAATGAACATAACCTATGATGAAACCACTTGATGCTGCTTTAAACGCAAGTGAAATGGTAGTTAGTCAGTGCCATTCATGAGGAAGTATTCCTCAATGAACGCATTGTAGGAGACACTAATGGATGCATCTGAAAGTAAAAAATTATTAAACCTCAGAGAAGACGTTTTAGATATCGTGGATTGCACCATTCTCAGAGTTAACCATATGCTGCAGTACATCTCTACTCAGAAAGATGTAATCAAGTTTAGACTGAGATTGTATAATCTCCATGAAAGTGAAAGAGAGTGCTGAGAAACTAAGTTTTTTAAAGGTTTGGATGAGGCATGTGGAATAAATCATAAAGTGAAACGTTTGTCCAAAAAAGGGTCCAGGATTTGATTGCAATCACCACCTAGTATTAAATTATCTTAAGCATGAGAAAAATTTGGATCAAGGTGAGTTGGGCCATTTAAATTTATGATACTAAAAGTAGCGTTGTCAATTGTAAGTGTACAAGTACCTAGCGACCTCCCATATCTTGATGTTGTGAAATTGATTTTGAAAGATTTATGGCAAACAATAATCAGGCCGTTTTTGTTTGTGGTAGAAGGAGAAAAAACAATTTTGGCAACCCATTGTTCACTAAGCTTAGTAGCCTCTGAATCGTTAAGATGTGTCTCCTATAACAAACCTATATTGCATTTCAATGGAACTGGGTGAAATAAAACACACTGATGTTTAGTGGGGTTTTTAATTCCCTTGATGTTCCATGTAACTATTCTAAGTTGCATCACAAAAAATGTTATGTACAATTTCTGTATCAAAGAATACACAAGACAAATCAAGCTAGTGGAAGTAAAGAAAGAAAAGCAGTACAGTGATAGAAAAGCAGTGTAGGATCAAAAACTTTGAAAAAATGTGTAAACATGGATGTAACAATCCAGAGTCCGAAGTCCACGAACGCTGAAAGGAAAAAATAGAAACAATGAGATACCTCAAAGGGTAGAGACAGTGGAACACCAAGGGAGAAAGACGAGAGTGGCACAAAGAAAAGTGATGCTAGATAGTAAAACAAAAAGAGGTGAGAACCAGTGAGGGAGACAGCATTTTATTCAGAATAAATAGACCATTCTGAGAGACCCAATAACATACCAAACCACAGCAATCACATAAATGTATGAGTCAAAGGTTATAAAGAAAGAAAAATAAAGAGAACCAGACTTAAAAGTGGAAACAAGTAGGGATAACATTAGGATGATGTGAAGGGGATGTAGTGGGGGGAGATACATGAGGATTCCGCAAAAGGTGTCATATCTTGAAACAAAAAGAAAGAGATTACGTTCAGTATAAGATACTTAATGTAATGATGAACATTAAAACTGGAATGAAAAAAGAAGCTAATTTTAGAGACAAATTTAACTAGATCTTCAAGTGATTGATGAAGCCCCTAGTTCCACTGCTTCAGTTTTGTGCTAGTTAATGAAAATTTGTAAGTCTGCAGGTTCCTCGAAGGAGTAGGAATTATCCTTGAATACGATTTTGAAGAGGTATGGATGAAGTAGCCCATACCTAATTTGATTGTATGAGTACACAAGCCATGGAGGGGAGATGCTAGCTTGGATGATGAAGATGACTGCCCAATGTTCTCCCAATATAAAGCCAGACATGCAAGCTAATTGGTTAAATAGAAACAACACTGGTAAAACCAATTGATGTAAATTGAAAAGGGAGACTGTGAATTAGCTTGCTGTAAATGGTATCAGAAGAAATGTTTACTGTCCCACTAAAAAAGGTGCATTTCAAAAAGAATACTTCAAGCCAAAAGTGTCACATTAAGCATGCGTTGAAAGCTAGTAAAACGGCGATTTTGTTTTAAATATGTCCTTTTACATTGAGAAAGCTTGTGTCTCAATGAGCTGACAGAAGATGGCCTGGGGGCATTCATGCATTCAGTAAGCTTGACGCGCGGTAAATACAATTACCTCAGGCGCGTTACAGGCAGTAAAATGGCAGCCTCACAGCGTATGAAGCTCACACGGCATAGCAAAATGACTGATGCCTCTCAAGGAATATCATGGCAATATTCTGGGAGAGGTGGAGTTCCGACATGCAGAAAGTCTGTGAAAGAGGAGAAAAGTCAGAAAACGAGCCCGAAACTCGCCTCAGCGGTACAAAAGGGGGTGGTGATGGACGGAGCATCTGAACCAATCAAACACTCACACCCAGTCAAAAGATCTGGGTTTGATCCATCACCGTTCTTTAGCCCACTCCGCCACCCCAGTTCAGACATGGCTATATGCAAATCAGTCTGACCCTGTGCCTCATGGGAACAGTCCAGCCCGAACTGCCAAGCCATGCCTTCCCTGGACCGGAAACAAGCTTCCGAGGACCGGTTTCTGGCATTACAGCCGTCTTCAGCCCGGCTTGCTTGAATCCAGTGGCAAAGCGAGCAAGGGACTCACGTCTGAGCATACCCTGTCACACTTATGGTGGCCAAAGTGGTACAAAAGGGGGTGGTGATGGACGGAGCATCTGAACCAATCAAACACTCACACCCAGTCAAAAGATCTGGGTTTGATCCATCACCGAAACTCGCCTCAGGGCAACAAAGCGGCTAAGCCACACTGGGGTCTACGGAGGAGTGCCCATCTTGTGCAGTAACCACTCACGCCCCCCAATGATTTGTTGCCTGAACCTGTAGATAGTTGTCCACTATGGCTCTTTATCAGGAGTTGAGGTGACTATGGTACTTGCTAAAGGCACAGTGCAGAGATTAAGAAAGGATTGAATTGAAAATGTAGAGATGTACAAAAATACTTCGAAGGCTTGCCATGCTTCACCAAGCTAGTGCTTAGGTGGTTAATACATCCATATTTAAGGATTTGTGATATTTGTTTATATAGCACATGCCATATGCAGCAGCTTTCCATTTGGCTGCACTGAATACCTCAGCTGCCCAAGAAAGCTAAAAAGACTCGGGGAACTGCATCTTGGCAACTTCTATATGTTCAGCTGAAGCAGCTGTAAGTTCTGCCAGACCGCTTGTAACACCTAAGTGCGTAACTTCAGTCTGCATATGTTTGCAGTTTTCGAAAGAAAAAAGGGGCTTAGCATGCTTTCAATATAGAAGAATAATAGCAAACAGTGCATGGATAGTGAGTTAAAATATTGACGTGTGGTCCTACCTACCAAGCTTTGGTATGTTCCAAGCTCCAAGCATTAGTCATAGAGTTAAGAAAACACAAATAAGGAGATCATCTTTGCATAGTGCCTGCCTACAACATACAGGTATATATGTTTAAACCTACAAACACGTACAAACCAACAAACAAACATGGATTAGGGCACACTGACTGACAGTCATACATAACCAGGTATGGGCCAAAATGTGACATGCATCAGTGAAGCACAAAATAATGTCGGAAGCTTAGAGTGGTGTGCATCAGGCTGGGTGAAGAACACATTTTTGTACCTAAAATTCGGGGCAGATTGACACAGAAGAATAACTACAATTACATTAATCACTGCAACAGAAGACAGACTTCAATGCTACAGACTGAGAAAACATGGTAGATGTACATAAGAATGGAGTGTGTTTTATATAACATATATGCCAGTCATAACTTGATTATCCAGTACCTTGCCAAAATATTGTTCCAAACATATTGTGAGACACAAATGTTGTATCAAAAATATTGTGATGTCAAAAATATTGTGGTACAAAATATAGTAAGTAAGTATATATATATTTTTAGTCTTTTACATTGTTTTTGAAATATAGTAGTATATAATATTGTTTTTAATTATTTATTTGAGTTTTATTTTTTGTGTTATATGCTGTTATTATTTTAATGCTAAGTATGTTTACAATTAGTGTGTTTTGTTTTTGCTTTGGTGATATGTTTTAAGCTTACTTTGCGGGTTGTTGAGTTTGTAAGGAAGAGGATAATAAGTAAAAAAATAATATTTATTGAATTAATTAAGTAAATAATATATTCAGTTATTTAATAGATCATTTTTAAAATGTGGTAATTTCTTGTGTGTTATTTGGTTAATCCCATAATTAATTTTGGCAATTGTGTAATTGTTACTAATAATTTAAATAATAATTAATTATGTTTAAGGTTTTTCTATACTGATTTATTTTATAGGGTTTTAGTTCTTTAAAATAATGTGCAATCTTGCTTGTTTCTGTAATTAAATAATTTGATTTGGCTGTAGTTGGTATATATATCTGCAAGACCACCAAGCATTTAATTTGTAGTGCCGGAGCGGTGGTGGTCCCAGGGGCCGGGGGGGGGTACAACTGCCTCCCCCACTTCTTATTACAATTAGCCCCAGGGAGGTGGTGGTGCCCAGGGCATTTTTAAGCACTTGGCGGGCCTGGTGTGCCCCCTCCATTTTTTGATTAACCCTCGCATGCCCCCCAAAACCTGGCCGACCTGAGGACCAAAATGAAAAATTTTTAAGAGCAGGAAGAGGTAAAATAAAGTTCAGGAACGAGCAGAAAGAGGCAGAATAAAGGTCAGCAAAGAGCACAAAGAGGCAAGATAAAGGTGAGAAACAAGCAGAAAGAGGCAGAATGAAGGTTAGAAACGAGTAGAAAGAGGCAGTATAAAGGTCAAAAAGGAGCAACAAGATGCAAAATAAAGGTGAGAAACGAGCAGAAAGAGGCAGAATAAAGGTCAGAATCGAGCAGAAAGAGGCAAAAGAAAGGTCAACAATGAGCAGAAAGAAGCAACAAAATGGTGTGAGACCAGCTGAAAGAGGCTGATTAAAGGTCAGAAACTAGCAGAAAGAGGCGATATAGAAGTCAGAAACAAGGAGCAAGAGGCAGAATAAAAGTCAGAAATGATCAGAAAGAAGGAGAATAAAGGTCAGAAATTAGCAGAAAGAGACAGAAAAAGGTCAGCAGCAAGCAAAAAGAAGCAAGTTAATGGGAAGAAAAGAACAGAAAGAGGCAAAATAAAGGTCAGTAATAAGCAGAAAAACACAAAATTAAAGTGAGAAACGAGTAAAAAAGAGGCAGAATAAAGCTCAAAAGGGAGCTGAGAGAGGCAGAATAAAGGTCAGCAACGAGCAGAAAGAAGTAAACTAAAGGTCAACAACGAGCAGAAAGAGACAAAATAGAGATCAGAAACAAGCAGATAGAGAAATTTCGACACTCACATGCCCACTCACAGACACACACAAAGTCTCATGCACTCACTTACAGACCCAGTAAGACACTCCTGCACCCACTCACAGTTGCACTTTTTGCCCTAAGTGGGTTGGGTATGCCCAGACGTGGGTCCCTTGCTCACTGTGCCACTGGATTCAAGCTAGCCTGGCTGTTGAAGGGTGACATACCCCAAAACTGGTCACAGGATGCTTTTTTCCAGTCTAGGGAGGATCTGGCTTGGCAGTTCGGTCTGGACTGTTCCCATGAGGCACAGGGTCAAGTCTGATTTGCACATGGCTGGGTCCAAACTGGGTTGGCTTAGCGGACAAAGGAACAATGGATTTAATCCAGATCTCTTGACTAGGGGAGAATGTTTGATTCATTCAGCATTCCTTCCATCATTTGCTGCAGTTACACTTTTCACACTAAGTTGGATGGGTATGCCCAGACGTGGGTCCCTTGTTCACTGTTCCAGGATAGGATGAGGTACCCCTTCATGGGATGGGGTACCTCATCCTATCCCCCTTTGTCAGGGCCTGCAGGGCATCCCTCCCTTCACTAGGTATGTACATTAGAAATTGGCCCCATAATTCTCTTCAGTGACCCTGTGCATCTCAAGGGCAATCTCAAAGGCTGTGAGCCACTTATCTATGTCATAATAAATTCAGATACCAGATCCTTGGAAATGTGGACCGTCTTGTCGTCAGTGAACACTGTAGGTACACTGCCACCATTGTCACTGGATTCTACTTGTTTATCCCTGATGTCCAGCTCTCTGAAATGTAGCTCATGGGTTGTTTCCTCCTGGGCCAACTACTTTTCCTCCATGGCCCTGGCAGTGTCCTCTGTTGCCCTCTTTGCAGCAGCCTTCTCTTGAACTGCCTTCAATTTTAATTTGCCCAGCTTCAGCTGGAATTCTCTCTCTGCCTTTCTGTCCTCCAGCTCCTCTGTGGACTCACCATTGGAAGACACAATGCTCCCTGCCTTGACAGAGAGCTCCTCCTCCTCTCCAGGCTGCTGCTGCTGATGACCTGTACCCAGGTCCTCCTCTTGCTCCCCCATAGCCTCCTCTGTATCTTCCGCTGCTTCTAGCAACTGGTGGGAACTAAGCCTAGGCACTCATGGCTTCCTGAAGCTCCTCCCCTTTTGGAGCTCCTTTTGGCTGGAAGTACCCTCTCCTGCAGAATCCCCTGAACTCAGCTGAAGTAGCATTCCAGGTTGCTTAGCTCAAACTCCATACTTGCAGGTAGGGTCATAGGCACAGACAGTCGGGAACAGCACTGGAAGTCAATGTGAATGGCACCATGAGTTGCACAAGAGCATGCGGCCATTCGAGTGGCAGCAAATCTACTCGAAGGGCAGCTCTCTTACTGTGACCGCTGGTGAATGCTGACGAGCCCCCGCATTAGAAAATCTCATTAAGTGACATCAAATCTCATTTGCACTCACCAGTTCACATATTCTGGAGCCTCATGGGAGACAGGTGGAATTTGCCCAGAACTCCATGCTAATGAGTAACACTGAGTGGCCAAATCAGAACATTTCGCCCACCCCTATAAGATACACTGTGCCTAACCCTAAGATAACTTGGCACAAAAACAATCAGGTTTAACTTTTGGGGAAATGTGTAAAGTATTTATGCAGTACACAAACAGTAATAAAGTGAAAACACTACACAAGAAAAATCTCCCACCAGTTTAGAAAAATAGAGTAAACGTTGATAAATGATTTGACCCCAAAATGACAAAAATCCAATCAAAAGAACCAGAGATGTGCAATTTTAAAGATTTCAGGTAAGTACAGCAACTAAATGCTCAAAGCGCCACTTGAGGTTACCAGGTTGTATGAGACCAGGTGAAAGTCACATGTTCAGGCCGACTGCAATGGAGCGCGGGCCGGATACAGGGCTCAGATAAGTCCTGCTGAAAAAGTTACCTTCTAAAGTCCAGCGCAAAGAGTTCCATTCATGGTGAAGGAGACCGCAGGGAACAGGCAGAGGGTCAAGGATGGTGATCACTGAAGTGCAAAGAGCAGGCCGGGCATTGCGGACGGTCGACGCGGTAGTGAAAAAATCCTGTTAGCCGTTGTGAACAATTGTGCTGGAGATTCACATTGGCCGTCACTGCGGGCTCTAGACGTTGTAGCGTGAAGTGCCGATCTCGCATTGCTGGTTGACGCTGGCAGTTGCTGAGGTGGAAAGAGTCAGGTTCACTGGAGCATCGTGTTAACGCTCTGGCAAGATCTTTAATGTGAATGGGCCTGTTTGCGGATAGGAAGAGCCCAACACTTTGAGGAGGAGATCAACTGATGCCACATCAAGGGTCCAGAACTTGTGAGGCACATCTTGGGGATCAAGAACTCACCTCAGCAGAGGCCAGCAGCGCTCAGGTACGTCTGTTTTCACGTCCAGGGAGGTCCAGTTGTAGCACATCATCAACTGGGTAAATGCAGAGAGGCATCTGAAGCTTGTTATGTCCCTGCAGCTCAGAATCGGGGGACAGTCAGCTGACCCTGGTAGTCACTTCACAGCAAGCAGCAGGGCAGCAAGTGTCCTTCTTCTGTAGTATCCACAGGTCCCAGAGTTTACTGAAGAGTGGATCAAACGGTCTCAAGTTATAACTTATACCCCCTTTGAAGTTGGAGAAGCTTCTGGAGTTTCCTCCTACTGAGGTGCTTGGCATTTCCTGCCTCCTCAGCCTGGTCCCAGTCTGTCTGGGGACATAATAAGCTAACGTGAAGTTCTTTATGAATGTGTTGGTTCGGTTCCTTTCAAGTGCAACCGTGGTAGGTGACAGCTCCACCCCCATCAAGCCATAGATGGCCTATCCTGCCAACACCCAGATGCTCAATTGTTTGTGATACTGTCTGGGAGGAATACACAAAAGCCAACTGCCACTACACCTAGTAATGTGACCCAGGAACAGGCTGCAGGCACCAAATGGTTAGGACAAGAAAATGCCAACATTCTAAAAGTGGCCTTTTTTGAATTGGGACTTAAAATCGGACTTTACCACCAAAGAGGGTTTTAAATTACAATTCCTTAGATACCAAAACTGAATTTCCCACCTGCTCCCAATCAAAAGATATCACTCATTAAATGTAATAAGGTAATCCAATGTTATCCTATCAGAGAGGTAGGCCTTGCAATAGTAAAAAACGAACTAGAGAGTTAACTTAAATGTAGATATCCACCTTTTTAAACACAAGGCAGCCTGCCCTATGGACTGCTTAGGGCCTACCCTCGGGGTGCCTTTTATGTATTACAAAGGAATGTTTTGGCCTGGCAAAACATTTATTTTGCCAAGTTACAATGGGAGTTTAAAACTGCGCACACAGGCTGCAATGGCAGGTCTGAGACAGGTTTCAAAAGGCTACTTAAGTGGGTTACAGATTAAGCCCTTCATGCACACTAGTAGCATGTAAGCTACAGGCCCTGGGTAGAGGTTTTACCACTATACTATGGACTTATAAGTACATTAAATGTGTGAATTGAGTGTAAGCCAAATACCATGTTTAAAGGACAGATCACAAGTGCTTTAGCATTGGTTAGCAGTGGTTAAGTGCACAGAATCCTAAATTCAACAAAAACAAATTCAGCAAATAGTAAGGGTGAAGTCAAAAAGTGTGGTCACGTGATCCTGCAGAGAGAGCTGGGTCCAACAGGCCCCCTATAGGCCAACCCAGGACGTGAGCCTTGTCCTTCTAAGGATCCTGATACTTTTCAGTGACGAGACCTTGCTTCCTTTAAGACAGTTGACCCAACATATAGCCAGGTTATGGTATTGTTGCTTCTTGTTTATTTACATTATCGATTACTAATATGTTCTAGTAATACTCTTTTTCGATGTACAGTACACAATGTAATCCCTTAAAATGCATTGCTTTGTGAATGACAAGTCCAGCATTCTTTACAAACTCATGCAGAGGTAAATCTTGAGGCTGGCACAAGATACCAAAAGAAGAGCCGGAGGGTTACGAAGAAGGATATGATCACCTTTGTTTGCAAATGGATGAGTTTATGTGTTGTGGAAGCTCAGGCGTGTATAAATAACTTTTTCTTTTCACTACTATGTGAACAGTAATTTACTCACAGTCAGCATGCCCACTGGTGCTTACAGAACATCAGTTTTCCATTTTGTAACAGAGCTACTTTAAGCAGTCATATGGATATGACCAAATCACATTTACTTAGCAAACATATCCACCTGTTAACACTAACCTCATTCCAGACTACTCATGTCCCTCAGACATGGCACATTTGTCAAATCATCCAAGAGTGGTATAAGAGAAAGTTGGAAAACAGTGTCTAATTCCATTCTGAGTTGTGCCAAGGAGAAAATGTCAACAGGTATGTGGCTTTATCTCATGGCAATCACCTCTGCCTTAATGGAATGGTTGTGGTAGTTCAGTGCATCACAGAATGATTTATGTGTTTCCTCCAACATCAAGATGAATTACTATACTCTTGTCTTTAGTAGCTGTTTACTGCCTGTAAAGTGGAAAAGTACTGCAGTGTAACCATACTCTGCATTACCATTTTATGTGTTCATCAGCACCCACTGCTGGCAGTGAGTTAGCTTGGTAGGTCTAGTGGGCCTTTCTGGAATACACCTCCTCTGTGTCCTTCAGCGTAAGCTATTTAACCCACTGTACCGCTGCTGCCAAGAAATGATTGTACTCTACTTTCAACACCATGTGGGCTTTTAAGGTAATTGCTACTAGGTTCGTAAGGGTTGGCAAGACCTATGCAACTCAATTATACCCTTGAACAGAAATGTCCAGTCCCCATCAAGAAAGACAACCTTCATACTGCCATAAAAACTCTCTACATATACAGGATAAGTGCACAACCATGCTTACAAAAAGTGCTATTCAGACTTCCCAATGAAATGAGGAAGCCCTTGACCACATGCAACCACCTTCTTCAGTTCCAAGTTCTTCTGTAAAACCTTTTTTTCTTAGGGATCATTGCGAACTTCTTTTCACAGTTTCTCACAACAATCTCCTATCAACACTTTCATTTCACTCCTCTTCCTGCATTTCATTTTTTGAAGTGCGTTCCTCCAGCCCAACCAGCATCAAGTCCCATTCCATTATGCTACACATTCCTCCAACTCTGTGTTGAAGAGCTTTGTGGCTCCTGCCTTCTGCAGTTACCCATTTGACCATATCTTATTCCCACTTCTGAATTACTGGGGCAGCATTCATGATCCATTTTAGGGTACTACATTTTTGGGAGATTACCAGTCCGAATTCAATCACCTTGCTCATTTTTTTCAAATTCTTCTTTTTAGGCAGTAGCCGTAGTAAATAGTGTTTTATCAAAACCTAAATATTCCAACCCATCCAATTATTCAATCTATTTATCACCCCCCCCCAAAAACCTGGTATCTTCGAACAACCCCACCACATGTGTAGGTATGTCCCTGATGCCATCAGCATTTAGGACAGTGTTGAAGTGAATTTTATTCGCTAATAATATGTTACGTTAATAATGTGCAAAGTAGTTTTGAGTAAAATGTATATTAAATGCAAAATTTGTAGAAGGTGACCATACTTAAATATTATAGGCCTAAACGTGAAAAAAAATAAGTGCTGATTTAGGTTAGTCTAACTGTTGATGACATGTTAACTGGAAAATAATGCATTAACATTGAAAAGCCTGTTTTCACATTGAATAGTTGTTTGAGCACAATATTTTCTTTTTGTTGCAGATGTTCTATTTTTCCACAAGCCTTCTGTTAGTTAGTGAATAGGAATTTGGTTTGTATTAAAAAACTGATGGAGCATTCTTACCAGCAGCAGTAGAGGAGGCAACAGGAAGAATGAGTCATGAGAAGAACAGTCTGGACAAGAAAATATCAGCGATTTAACTTTCCAAAGTCTAAGGTCTGAAAGTAGATTGTGCCAGTATGAGACAATGGGGAGTTTGCTTATTAGTAGGAGCTTGCTGAATTTCTATTATAGGACTCATGAGACAAAAGAAAATCATGTTACAACCTAGACTATTGTGTGTAGGTCATGTTCCTAGAGTAGAGTGGGATTCCTTCCCCGACTCTCACTGGAGACCCGCTTTTGAGTTTCTGATGTTTTTCTTCATGAGAGGCTGCCATACTTAGATTTTGTTGATTGCCTGCTGATATATTTGACCTGAGAATACTTTGCCACTTATTATGCAAAGGCTTATACTTGCATATTGATTCTCTCATCAGTCTCTTTATGGGTATCTAACTGAGACCTTTTACTCATGTTATTTCAATGTAATTTAAAATAGGGAATCTTCCTTCATGGAAGATGCTTACTGTATTTAACAAACATTGTTTTCAATTTTATAATCAAATATTGATTGATGGAATATTTTAATTTTAATTCTGAAATGTAAATCTTAATACCGAATGAATAAAAAGCAAAAAACTAAAGGAACTGAAAATAAAACTCTTTAACTCAAATTAATTCTCTTTTTTGACTGAACTAAAAGTCATATAAGATTTAATATGTCATTAGACTGATGTAGATTTTGCTTTGTTTTCTTTACCAAGTTAATGGGTGGTAAAACAATCAGCCCTTGGAGGGTAGAGAGGTCCTCTAATGTGAGGGTGGAGGGATACGTCCTCCCTGTAGAATACTATTGAACAGAAAGTATCCTATCCGGAGCACCACCGGCTCCATTGGAAAAATAGAGGTGGGGGACCACTGGTACGCTGCTTGAAGGCACACCCAATGCAATGGGTGGGAAGGGAAAGTTACCCTTTTCTTTATATAACTCTCACCCACTCTAGAAGTGGCATGCTTCATCATCGGTTTCACCCCGACTCCTAAAGGTCAGGGTGGGCTCAACCTGTTCCAGGGAGCATTTATGAAGATAGGATGTGTGGGGGTGTAAATTTAAAGATAAAATTCCTCACCCACTCTAAAAGTATCCTTTATTTGAAGAGTGGGAGGGAAGAGTAAAAATATATATGTAAGGGTGTGAGGATGTGATGGTCCTATGGCCCTCAAAAAACGGACCGGAGCCAGGGTGGCTGGTCTTGCCAGAGATTGGCTGGTTTCCTATCTTCAGGACAGACATCAAGTAGTGGCTCTACCGCCTTTTAGATCTGGCACAAAAAGAGTGGGGCAAGGGGTACCTCAGGGGTCGGCCATCAGTCCCATTTTATTTAATCTCTACCTCCGCCCCTTAGTTAAGCTGAATAAATCATTCGGTATCTCAGTTATTAACTACGCCGATGATACGCAGCTTATTTTCTCTTTGGAAGGTAGAGAGGCTGTGCCCCAGGAGACTTTTCACCGCTGCATGACAGCCACTGCTAGCTGGCTGCGCACTAACTCCCTTCAGTTCAATGGCTCAAAAACTGAGGTGCTGCACTGTTCCATGGATTGCATTCCTCGGCCTTTGCCGGCGGATTTCTGGCCCACTGCTTTCCAGGGCACAGTTGCAGCAGATTCCGCCCGTAATTTGGGCGTTATGTTTGGACCAAATTTGCAGCTGAATGTTTTTGTAAATAAAACTGTCGCCACATGTATGATGCTTCTCCGCATTCTACGTAAGATTCTCCCTATGCTTCTGGCCCAAGCTAGACCAGAGGTAGTGCGCAGTATTATTCTCAGTAGGATTGACTACTGCAACGCACTGCTTCTGGGTGCCCCTGGTATTTTGATCGGAAAACTGCAGCGCATCCAGAATATGGCTGCTAAACTGGCCCTCTCTCGACTGCGTTCAGCCTCTTCATCCCTTGCCCTTAAGGACCTCCACTGGTTACCTGTCCACCAGCGCATTTGTTTTAAAGCGTTGTGTATAGTGTTTAGGGCCCTCCATGATCAGAGGCCTGTCCCGCTACAAGAACTTTTTTCCTGGTACTCGACCTCCAGACCGCTGCGATCCTTATCGGCATATCTGGTCACAGTTCCTATGATCCGGAGGATACGGATGGGATGCCGTTGCTTTGGATATACTGCGGCCAAACTTTGGAATTCTCTGCCAGTGACTCTAAGGAGCACGGGGGAATTTGTCTCATTTAAGAAAGGTCTGAAGTCCCATCTATTCCCCAGGGCAGTGTTGTGCTGTGTTTTGCGTTGGTCTGGATAAGTCAAAGCGCCAGGATACCCTTTGGGTGACAGTTTGCGCTATACAGGTACGCAATACAATACAATACAATACAATGACCCTCAAACATCAAAATGTTTAGCCCTGTTCTATTGGCCTTTGCAGGACCGCAAACAGGGGCTCAGCTGAATGTAGGTTTTCAGAAGAGATGGGACCTTTGGTGTAAGTGTGACTACAAGACCTCCCTCTCATGCCCCCTTGGGAACACATGTCCCACTTGACTTGGGTAATTCCTAACAGCGACATGTACACTCTTTTACATTTTGCATGCTATCTATAATAACCACACGTTAGTCACATCACTGGGGGAGTGATCTCTTCACTACCCACCATGATGAAAGCCCAGGACCTCACCCAGGCCGATATAGTAGGGCCTTGATTAGAAATCAACTTCTAGCCCCCCTATAATTCCAGAATCTTCTGGTTTAGCCTATGTAACTCAGGCTCTTGTGGGAATTGCAGCCAGTTTTTCCTTATATCTGCAGCCAAGCCAGTATACTTGCGGAAGAGGGTATCCTTTATTTGCATTTTTTTACAGAATGCCTTTAACCCCTATAGTCGCCCATCATCATAGAAATCACCTATAACTTGTGGTTTCCCTCCTGCCATCGCTCCCATCAAAAACCTCATATAGCTCAGGCACATTTTAGTTATGCCAGGGAACTAACTGTCACACCGAGTGGGATGGGTATGCTCAGACGTGAGTCACATGCTCTCCACACCACTGGAGTCAAGCTATCCTGGCTGAAGACGGCTGATAGCCAGAAACCGGTCCTAGGATGCTTAATTCCAGTCCAGGAAAGACATGGCTTGGCAGTTCAGGCTGGACTGTTCCCATGAGGCACAGGGTCAAGGCTGATTTGCATATGGCCATGTCTGAACTGGGGTGGTGTGGAGTGCAAAAAAAGATGGATTTAGGCCCAGATCTCTGTACTGGGGTGAATGTATGACATTGCTCTGCATTCTGTCCATCAACTGTTGTTTTGCATTAGTCACCCCCGAGTGGGATGGGTATGCTCAGACGTGAGTCCCATGCTCTCCACACCACTGGAGTCAAGCTATCCTGGCTGAAGACGGCTGATAGCCAGAAACCGGTCCTAGGATGCTTAATTCCGGTCCAGGAAAGACATGGCTTGGCAGTTCCGGCTGGACTGTTCCCATGAGGCACAGGGTCAAGGCTGATTTGCATATGGCCATGTCTGAACTGGGGTGGTGTGGAGTGCAAAAAAACGATGTATTTAGGCCCAGATCTCTGTACTGGGGTGAATGTATGACATTGCTCTGCATTCTGTCCATCAACTGTTGTTTTGCATTTGTCACCCCGAGTGGGATGGGTATGCTCAGACATGAGTCCCATGCTCTCTACACCACTGGAGTCAAGCTATCCTGGCTGAAGACGGCTGATAGCCAGAAACCAGTCCTAGGATGCTTAATTCCGGTCCAGGAAAGACATGGCTTGGTAGTTCGGGCTGGACTGTTCCCATGAGGCACTGGGTCAAGGCTGATTTGCATATGGCCATGTCTGAACTGGGGTGGTGTGGAGTGCAAAAAAACGATGGATTTAGGCCCAGATCTCTGTACTGGGGTGAATGTATGACATTGCTCTGCATTCTGTCCATCAACTGTTGTTTTGCATTTGTTACCCCGAGTGGGATGGGTATGCTCAGACGTGAGTCCCACGCTCTCCACAACACTGGAGTCAAGCTATCCTGGCTTAAGACGGCTGATAGGCAGAAACCGGTCCTAGGATGCTTAATTCCGGTCCAGGAAAGACATGGCTTGGCAGTTCGGGTTGGACTGTTCCCATGAGGCACAGGGTAAAGGCTGATTTGCATATGACCATGTCCGAACTGCGGTGGTGTGGAGTGCAAAAAAACAATGGATTTAGGCCCAGATCTCTGTACTGGGGTGAATGTATGACATTGCTCTGCATTCTGTCCATCAACTGTTGTTTTGCATTTGTTACCCCGAGTTGGATGGGTATGCTCAGACGTGAGTCCCATGCTCTCCACACCACTGGAGTCAAGCTATCCTGGCTGAAGACGGCTGATAGCCAGAAACCGGTCCTAGGATACTTAATCCGGTCCAGGAAAGACATGGCTTGGCAGATCGGGCTGGACTGTTTCCATGAGGCACAGGGTCGAGGCTGATTTGCATATGGCCATGTCTGAACTGGGGTGGAGTGCAAAAAAACGATGGATTTAGGTACATATCTCTGTACTAGGGTAAATGTATGATATTGCTCTGCATTCTGTCATTCAACTGTTTTTTTGCATTTGTCACCCCGAGTGGGATGGGTATGCTCAGACATGAGTCCCATGCTCTCCACACCACTGGAGTCAAGCTATCCTGGCTGAAGACGGCTGATAGCCAGAAACCGGTCCTAGGATGCTTAATTCCGGTCCAGGAAAGACATGGCTTGGCAGTTCGGGCTTGACTGTTCCCATGAGGCACAGGCTCAAGGCTGATTTGCATATGGGCATGTCTGAACTGGGGTGGTGTGGAGTGCATAAAAACGATGGATTTAGGCCCAGATCTCTGTACTGGGGTGAATGTATGACATTGCTCTGCATTCTGTCCATCAACTGTTGTTTTGCATTTGTCACCCCGAGTGGGATGGGTATGCTCAGACGGGACTCCCATGCTCTCCACACCACTGGAGTCAAGCTGTCCTGGCTGAAGACTGCTGATAGCCAGAAACCGGTCCTAGGATGCTTAATTCCGGTGCAGGAAAGACATGGCTTGGCAGTTCGGGCTGGACTGTTCCCATGAGGCATAGGGTCAAGGCTGATTTGCATATGGCCATGTCTGAACTGGGGTGGTGTGGAGTGCATAAAAACGATGGATTTAGGCCCAGATCTCTGTACTGGGGTGAATGTATGACATTGCTCTGCATTCTGACCATCAACTGTCGTTTTGCATTTGTCACCCCGAGTGGAATGGGTATGCTCAGACGTGAGTCCCATGCTCTCCACACCACTGGAGTCAAGCTATCCTGGCTGAAGACAGCTGATAGCCAGAAACCAGTCCTAGGATGCTTAATTCCGGTCCAGGAAAGACATGGCTTGGCAGTTCGGGCTGGACTGTTCCCATGAGGCACAGGGTCAAAGCAGATTTGCATATGGCCATGTCTGAACTGGGGTGGTGTGGAGTGCAAAAAAACAATGGATTTAGGCCCAGATCTCTGTACTGGGGTGAATGTATGACATTGCTCTGCATTCTGTCCATCAACTGTTGTTTTGCATTTGTCACCCCGAGTGGTATGGGTATGCTCAGACGTGAGTCCCATGCTCTCCACACCATGGAGTCAAGCTGTCCTGGCTGAAGACGGCTGATAGCCAGAAACCAGTCCTAGGATGCTTAACTCCGGTCCAGGAAAGACATGGCTAGGCAGTTCGGGCTGGACTGTTCCCATGAGGCACAGGGTCAAGTCTGATTTGCATTTGGCTATGTCTGAACTGGGGTGGTGTGGAGTGCAAAAAAACGATGGATTTAGGCCCAGATCTCTGTACTGGGGTGCATGTATGACATTGCTCTGTATTCTGTCCATCAACTGTTGTTTTGCATTTGTCACCCCGAGTGGGATGGGTATGCTCAGACGTGAGTCCCATGCTGTCCACACCACTGGAGTCAAGCTATCCAGGCTGAAGACTGCTGATAGCCAGAAACCGGACCTAGGATGCTTAATTCCGGTCCAGGAAAGCCATGGCTTGGCGGTTCGGGCTGGACTGTTTCCATGAGGTACAGGGTCAAGGCTGATTTGCATATGGCCATGTCTGAACTGGGGTGGTATGGAGTGCAAAAAACCGATGTATTTAGGCCCAGATCTCTGTACTGGGGTGATTGTATGACATTGCTCTGCATTCTGTCCATCAACTGTTGTTTTGCATTTGTCACCCCGAGTGGGATGGGTATGCTCAGACGTGAGTCCCATGCTCTCTACACCACTGGAGTCAAGCTATCCTGGCTGAAGACGGCTGATAGCCAGAAACCAGTCCTAGGATGCTTAATTCCGGTCCTGGAAAGACATGGCTTGGCAGTTCGGGTTGGACTGTTCCCATGAGGCACAGGGTAAAGGCTGATTTGCATATGACCATGTCCGAAATGCGGTTATGTGGAGTGCAAAAAAACGATGGATTTAGGCCCAGATCTCTGTACTGGGGTGAATGTATGACATTGCTCTGCATTCTGTCCATCAACTGTTGTTTTGCATTTGTTACCCCGAGTGGGATGGGTATGCTCAGACGTGAGTCCCATGCTCTCCACACCACTGGAGTCAAGCTATCCTGGCTGAAGACGGCTGATAGCCAGAAACCGGTCCTAGGATACTTAATCCGGCCCAGGAAAGACATGGCTTGGCAGTTCGGGCTGGACTGTTCCCATGAGGCACAGGGTCAAGGCTGATTTGCATATGGCCATGTCTGAACTGGGGTGGTGTGGAGTGCAAAAAAACGATGGATTTAGGCCCAGATCTCTGTACTAGGGTAAATGTATGACATTGCTCTGCATTCTGTCATTCAACTGTTTTTTTGCATTTGTCACCCCGAGTGGGATGGGTATGCTCAGACGTGAGTCCCATGCTCTCCACACCACTGGAGTCAAGCTATCCTGGCTGAAGACTGCTGATAGCCAGAAACCGGTCCTAGGATGCTTAATTCCCGTCCAGGAAAGACATGGCTTGGCAGTTCGGGCTGGACGGTTCCCATGAGGCACAGGGTCAAGGCTGATTTGTATATGGCCATGTCTGAACTGGGGTGGTGTGGAGTGCATAAAAACGACGGATTTAGGCCCAGATCTCTGTACTGGGGTGAATGTATGACATTGCGCTGCATTCTGTCCATCAACTGTTGTTTTGCATTTGTCACCCCGAGTGGGATGGGTATGCTCAGACGTGAGTCCCATGCTCTCCACACCACTGGAGTCAAGCTATCCTGGCTGAAGACGGCTGATAGCCAGAAACCGGTCCTAGGATGCTTAATTCCGGTCCAGGAAAGACATGGCTTGGCAGTTCGGGCTGGACTGTTCCCATGAGGCACAGGGTCAAGGCTGATTTGCATATGGGCATGTCTGAACTGAGGTGGTGTGGAGTGCATAAAAACGATGGATTTAGGCCCAGATCTCTGTACTGGGGTGAATGTATGACATTGCTCTGCATTCTGTCCATCAACTGTTGTTTTGCATTTGTCACCCCGAGTGGGATGGGTATGCTCAGACGGGACTCCCATGCTCTCCACACCACTGGAGTCAAGCTATCCTGGCTGAAAACTGCTGATAGCCAGAAACCGGTCCTAGGATGCTTAATTCCGGTGCAGGAAAGACATGGCTTGGCAGTTCGGGCTGGACTGTTCCCATGAGGCATAGTGTCAAGGCTGATTTGCATATGGCCATGTCTGAACTGGGGTGGTGTGGAGTGCATAAAAACGATGGATTTAGGCCCAGATCTCTGTACTGGGGTGAATGTATGACATTGCTCTGCATTCTGTCCATCAACTGTCGTTTTGCATTTGTCACCCCGAGTGGAATGGGTATGCTCAGACGTGAGTCCCATGCTCTCCACACCACTGGAGTCAAGCTATCCTGGCTGAAGACGGATGATAGCCAGAAACCGGTCCTAGGATGCTTAATTCCGGTCCAGGAAGGACATGGCTTGGCAGTTCGAGCTGGACTGTTCCCATGAGGCACAGGGTCAAAGCTGATTTGCATATGGCCATGTCTGACCTGGGGTGGTGTGGAGTGCAAAAAAACTATGGATTTAGGCCCAGATCTCTGTACTGGGGTGAATGTATGACATTGCTCTGCATTCTGTCCATCAACTGTTGTTTTGCATTTGTCACCCCGAGTGGTATGGGTATGCTCAGACGTGAGTCCCATGCTCTCCACACCATGGAGTCAAGCTGTCCTGGCTGAAGACGGCTGATAGCCAGAAACCAGTCCTAGGATGCTTAACTCCGGTCCAGGAAAGACATGGCTTGGCAGTTCGGGCTGGACTGGTCCCATGAGGCACAGGGTCAAGTCTGATTTGCATATGGCTATGTCTGAACTGGGGTGGTGTGGAGTGCAAAAAAACGATGGATTTAGGCCCAGATCTCTGTACTGGGGTGCATGTATGACATTGCTCTGCATTCTGTCCATCAACTGTTGTTTTGCATTTGTCACCCCGAGTGGGATGGGTATGCTCAGACGTGAGTCCCATGCTCTCCACAACACTGGAGTCAAGCTATCCTGGCTGAAGACTGCTGATAGCCAGAAACCGGACCTAGGATGCTTAATTCCGGTCCAGGAAAGCCATGGCTTGGCAGTTCGGGCTGGACTGTTTCCATGAGGCACAGGGTCAAGGCTGATTTGCATATGGCCATGTCTGAACTGGGGTGGTGTGGAGTGCAAAAAAACGATGGATTTAGGTACAGATCTCTGTACTGGGGTGAATGTATGACATTGCGCTGCATTCTGTCCATCAACTGATGTTTTGCATTTGTCACCCCGAGTGGGATGGGTATGCTCAGACGTGAGTCCCATGCTCTCCACACCACTGGAGTCAAGCTATCCTGGCTGAAGACGGCTGATAGCCAGAAACCGGTCATAGGATGCCTAATTCCGGTCCAGGAAAGACATGGCTTGGCAGTTCGGGTTGGACTGTTCCCATGAGGCACAGGGTCAAGGCTGATTTGCATATGACCATGTCCGAACTGCGGTGGTGTGGAGTGCAAAAAAACGATGGATTTAGGCCCAGATCTCTGTACTGGGGTCAATGTATGACATTGCTCTGCATTCTGTCCATCAACTGTTGTTTTGCATTTGTTACCCCGAGTGGGATGGGTATGCTCAGACGTGAGTCCCATGCTCTCCACACCACTGGAGTCAAGCTATCCTGGCTGAAGACGGCTGATAGCCAGAAACCGGTCCTAGGATACTTAATCCGGTCCAGGAAAGACATGGCTTGGCAGTTCGGCCAGACTGTTCACATGAGGCACAGGGTCAAGGCTGATTTGCATATGGCCATGTCTGAACTGGGGTGGTGTGGAGTGCAAAAAAACGATGGATTTAGGCCCAGGTCTCTGTACTAGGGTAAATGTATGACATTGCTCTGCATTCTGTCATTCAACTGTTTTTTTGCATTTGTCACCCCGAGTGGGATGGGTATGCTCAGACGTGAGTCCCATGCTCTCCACACCACTGGAGTCAAGCTATCCTGGCTGAAGACTGCTGATAGCCAGAAACCGGTCCTAGGATGCTTAATTCCGGTCCAGGAAATACATGGCTTGGCAGTTCGGGCTGGACTGTTCCCATGAGGCACAGTGTCAAGGCTGATTTGTATATGGCCATATCTGAACTGGGGTGGTGTGGAGTGCATAAAAACGATGGATTTAGGCCCAGATCTCTGTACTGGGGTGAATGTATGACATTGCTCTGCATTCTGTCCATCAACTTTTTTTTTGCATTTGTCACCCCGAGTGGGATGGGTATGCTCAGACGTGAGTCCCATGCTCTCCACACCACTGGAGTCAAGCTATCCTGGCTGAAGACTGCTGATAGCCAGAAACCGGACCTAGGATGCTTAATTCCGGTCCAGGAAAGCCATGGCTTGGCGGTTCGGGCTGGACTGTTTCCATGAGGCACAGGGTCAAGGCTGATTTGCATATGGCCATGTCTGAACTGGGGTGGTGTGGAGTGCAAAAAAACGATGGATTTAGGTACAGATCTCTGTACTGGGGTGAATGTATGACATTGCGCTGCATTCTGTCCATCAACTGTTGTTTTGCATTTGTCACCCCGAGTGGGATGGGTATGCTCAGACGTGACTCCCATGCTCTCCACACCACTGGAGTCAAGCTATCCTGGCTGAAGACGGCTGATAGCCAGAAACCGGTCCTAGGATGCTTAATTCCGGTCCAGGAAAGACATGGCTTGGCAGTTCGGGCTGGACTGTTCCCATGAGGCACAAGGTCAAAGCTGATTTGCATATGGCCATGTCTGAACTGGGGTGGTGTGGAGTGCAAAAAAACTATGGATTTAGGCCCAGATCTCTGTACTGGGGTGAATGTACGACATTGCTCTGCATTCTGTCCATCAACTGTTGTTTTGCATTTGTCACCCCGAGTGGGATGGGTATGCTCAGACGTGAGTACCATGCTCTCCACACCATGGAGTCAAGCTGTCCTGGCTGAAGACGGCTGATAGCCAGAAACCGGTCCTAGGATGCTTAACTCCGGTCCAGGAAAGACATGGCTTGGCAGTCCGGGCTGGACTGTTCCCATGAGGCACAGGGTCCAGGCTGATTTGCATATGGCCATGTCTGAAATGGGGTGGTGTGGAGTGCAAGAAAACTATGGATTTAGGCCCAGATCTCTGTACTGGGGTGAATGTATGACATTGCTCTGCATTCTGTCCATCAACTGTTGTTTTTCACTTGTCACCCCGAGTGGGATGGGTATGCTCAGACGTGAGTCCCATGCTCTCCACACCATGGAGTCAAGCTGTCCTGGCTGAAGACGGCTGATAGCCAGAAACCGGTCCTAGGATGCTTAATTCCGGTCCAGGAAAGACATGGCTTGGCGGTTCGGGCTGGACTGTTTCCATGAGGCACAGGGTCAAGGCTGATTTGCATATGGCCATGTCTGAACTGGGGTGGTGTGGAGTGCAAAAAAACGATGGATTTAGGTACAGATCTCTGTACTGGGGTGAATGTATGACATTGCGCTGCATTCTGTCCATCAACTGTTGTTTTGCATTTGTCACCCCGAGTGGTATGGGTATGCTCAGACGTGAGTCCCATGCTCTCCACACCATGGAGTCAAGCTGTCCTGGCTGAAGACGGCTGATAGCCAGAAACCAGTCCTAGGATGCTTAACTCCGGTCCAGGAAAGACATGGCTTGGCAGTTCGGGCTGGACTGGTCCCATGAGGCACAGGGTCAAGTCTGATTTGCATATGGCTATGTCTGAACTGGGGTGGTGTGGAGTGCAAAAAAACGATGGATTTAGGCCCAGATCTCTGTACTGGGGTGCATGTATGACATTGCTCTGCATTCTGTCCATCAACTGTTGTTTTGCATTTGTCACCCCGAGTGGGATGGGTATGCTCAGACGTGAGTCCCATGCTCTCCACAACACTGGAGTCAAGCTATCCTGGCTGAAGACTGCTGATAGCCAGAAACCGGACCTAGGATGCTTAATTCCGGTCCAGGAAAGCCATGGCTTGGCGGTTCGGGCTGGACTGTTTCCATGAGGCACAGGGTCAAGGCTGATTTGCATATGGCCATGTCTGAACTGGGGTGGTGTGGAGTGCAAAAAAACGATGGATTTAGGTACAGATCTCTGTACTGGGGTGAATGTATGACATTGCGCTGCATTCTGTCCATCAACTGATGTTTTGCATTTGTCACCCCGAGTGGGATGGGTATGCTCAGACGTGAGTCCCATGCTCTCCACACCACTGGAGTCAAGCTATCCTGGCTGAAGACGGCTGATAGCCAGAAACCGGTCATAGGATGCCTAATTCCGGTCCAGGAAAGACATGGCTTGGCAGTTCGGGTTGGACTGTTCCCATGAGGCACAGGGTCAAGGCTGATTTGCATATGACCATGTCCGAACTGCGGTGGTGTGGAGTGCAAAGAAACGATGGATTTAGGCCCAGATCTCTGTACTGGGGTGAATGTATGACATTGCTCTGCATTCTGTCCATCAACTGTTGTTTTGCATTTGTTACCCCGAGTGGGATGGGTATGCTCAGACGTGAGTCCCATGCTCTCCACACCACTGGAGTCAAGCTATCCTGGCTGAAGACGGCTGATAGCCAGAAACCGGTCCTAGGATACTTAATCCGGTCCAGGAAAGACATGGCTTGGCAGTTCGGCCAGACTGTTCACATGAGGCACAGGGTCAAGGCTGATTTGCATATGGCCATGTCTGAACTGGGGTGGTGTGGAGTGCAAAAAAACGATGGATTTAGGCCCAGGTCTCTGTACTAGGGTAAATGTATGACATTGCTCTGCATTCTGTCATTCAACTGTTTTTTTGCATTTGTCACCCCGAGTGGGATGGGTATGCTCAGACGTGAGTCCCATGCTCTCCACACCACTGGAGTCAAGCTATCCTGGCTGAAGACTGCTGATAGCCAGAAACCGGTCCTAGGATGCTTAATTCCGGTCCAGGAAATACATGGCTTGGCAGTTCGGGCTGGACTGTTCCCATGAGGCACAGGGTCAAGGCTGATTTGTATATGGCCATATCTGAACTGGGGTGGTGTGGAGTGCATAAAAACGATGGATTTAGGCCCAGATCTCTGTACTGGGGTGAATGTATGACATTGCTCTGCATTCTGTCCATCAACTTTTTTTTTGCATTTGTCACCCCGAGTGGGATGGGTATGCTCAGACGTGAGTCCCATGCTCTCCACACCACTGGAGTCAAGCTATCCTGGCTGAAGACTGCTGATAGCCAGAAACCGGACCTAGGATGCTTAATTCCGGTCCAGGAAAGCCATGGCTTGGCGGTTCGGGCTGGACTGTTTCCATGAGGCACAGGGTCAAGGCTGATTTGCATATGGCCATGCCTGAACTGGGGTGGTGTGGAGTGCAAAAAAACGATGGATTTAGGTACAGATCTCTGTACTGGGGTGAATGTATGACATTGCGCTGCATTCTGTCCATCAACTGTTGTTTTGCATTTGTCACCCCGAGTGGGATGGGTATGCTCAGACGTGACTCCCATGCTCTCCACACCACTGGAGTCAAGCTATCCTGGCTGAAGACGGCTGATAGCCAGAAACCGGTCCTAGGATGCTTAATTCCGGTCCAGGAAAGACATGGCTTGGCAGTTCGGGCTGGACTGTTTCCATGAGGCACAAGGTCAAAGCTGATTTGCATATGGCCATGTCTGAACTGGGGTGGTGTGGAGTGCAAAAAAACTATGGATTTAGGCCCAGATCTCTGTACTGGGGTGAATGTACGACATTGCTCTGCATTCTGTCCATCAACTGTTGTTTTGCATTTGTCACCCCGAGTGGGATGGGTATGCTCAGACGTGAGTACCATGCTCTCCACACCATGGAGTCAAGCTGTCCTGGCTGAAGACGGCTGATAGCCAGAAACCGGTCCTAGGATGCTTAACTCCGGTCCAGGAAAGACATGGCTTGGCAGTCCGGGCTGGACTGTTCCCATGAGGCACAGGGTCCAGGCTGATTTGCATATGGCCATGTCTGAAATGGGGTGGTGTGGAGTGCAAGAAAACTATGGATTTAGGCCCAGATCTCTGTACTGGGGTGAATGTATGACATTGCTCTGCATTCTGTCCATCAACTGTTGTTTTTCACTTGTCACCCCGAGTGGGATGGGTATGCTCAGACGTGAGTCCCATGCTCTCCACACCATGGAGTCAAGCTGTCCTGGCTGAAGACGGCTGATAGCCAGAAACCGGTCCTAGGATGCTTAATTCCGGTCCAGGAAAGACATGGCTTGGCGGTTCGGGCTGGACTGTTTCCATGAGGCACAGGGTCAAGGCTGATTTGCATATGGCCATGTCTGAACTGGGGTGGTGTGGAGTGCAAAAAAACGATGGATTTAGGTACAGATCTCTGTACTGGGGTGAATGTATGACATTGCGCTGCATTCTGTCCATCAACTGTTGTTTTGCATTTGTCACCCCGAGTGGGATGGGTATGCTCAGACGTGAGTCCCATGCTCTCCACAGCACTGGAGTCAAGCTATCCTGTCTGAAGACGGCTGATAGCCAGAAACCGGTCCTAGGATGCTTAATTCCGGTCCAGGAAAGACATGGCTTGGCAGTTCGGGCTGGACTGTTCCCATGAGGCACAGAGTCAAAGCTGATTTGCATATGGCCATGTCTGAACTGGGGTGGTGTGGAGTGCAAAAAAACTATGGATTTAGGCCCAGATCTCTGTACTGGGGTGAATGTATGACATTGCTCTGCATTCTGTCCATCAACTGTTGTTTTGCATTTGTCACCCCGAGTGGGATGGGTATGCTCAGACGTGAGTCCCATGCTCTCCACACCATGGAGTCAAGCTGTCCTGGCTGAAGACGGCTGATAGCCAGAAACCGGTCCTAGGATGCTTAACTCCGGTCCAGGAAAGACATGGCTTGGCAGTTCGGGCTGGACTGTTCCCATGAGGCACAGGGACCAGGCTGATTTGCATATGGCCATGTCTGAAATGGGGTGGTGTGGAGTGCAAAAAAACGATGGATTTAGGTACAGATCTCTGTACTGGGGTGAATGTATGACATTGCGCTGCATTCTGTCCATCAACTGTTGTTTTGCATTTGTCACCCCGAGTGGGATGGGTATGCTCAGACGTGAGTCCCATGCTCTCCACACCACTGGAGTCAAGCTATCCTGGCTGAAGACGGCTGATAGCCAGAAACCGGTCCTAGAGTGCTTATTTCCTGTCCAGGAAAGACATGGCTTGGCAGTTCGGGCTGGACTGTTCCCATGAGGCACAAGGTCAAAGCTGATTTGCATATGGCCATGTCTGAACTGGGGTGGTGTGGAGTGCAAAAAAACTATGGATTTAGGTCCAGATCTCTGTACTGGGCTGAATGTATGACATTGCTCTGCATTCTGTCCATCAACTGTTGTTTTGCATTTGTCACCCCGAGTGGGATGGGTATGCTCAGACGTGAGTCCCATGCTCTCCACACCATGAAGTCAAGCTGTCCTGGCTGAAGACGGCTGATAGCCAGAAACCGGTCCTAGGATGCTTAACTCCGGTCAAGGAAAGACATGGCTTGGCAGTCCGGGCTGGACTGTTCCCAAGAGGCACAGGGTCCAGGCTGATTTGCATATGGCCATGTCTGAAATGGGGTGGTGTGGAGTACAAAAAAACGATGGATTTAGGCCCAAATCTCTGTACTGGGGTGAATGTATGACATTGCTCTGCATTCTGTCCATCAACTGTTGTTTTGCATTTGTCACCCCGAGTGGGATGGGTATGCTCAGACGTGAGTCCCATGCTCTCCACACCACTGGAGTCAAGCTATCCTGGCTGAAGACGGATGATAGCCAGAAACCGGTCCTAGGATGCTTAATTCCGGTCCAGGAAAGACATGGCTTGGCAGTTCGGGCTGGACTGTTCCCATGAGGCACAGGGTCAAGGCTGATTTGCATATGGCCATGTCTGAACTGGGGTGGTGTGGAGTGCAAAAAAAATGATGGATTTAGGCCCAGATCTCTGTACTGGGGTGCATGTATGACATTGCTCTGCATTCTGTCCATCAACTGTTGTTTTGCATTTGTCAAGCCGAGTGGGATGGGTATGCTCAGACGTGAGTCCCATGCTCTCCACACCATGGAGTCAAGCTGTCCTGGCTGAAGACGGCTGATAGCCAGAAACCGGTCCTAGGATGCTTAATTCCGGTAGAGGAAAGACATGGCTTGGCAGTTCGGGCTGGACTGTTCCCATGAGGCACAGGGTCAAGTCTGATTTGCATATGGCCATGTCTGAACTGGGGTGGTGTGGAGTGCAAAAAAAACGATGGATTTAGGCCCAGATCTCTGTACTGGGGTGCATGTATGACATTGATCTGCATTCTGTCCATCAACTGTTGTTTTGCATTTGTCACCCCGAGTGGGATGGGTATGCTCAGACGTGAGTCCCATGTTCTCCACACCACTGGAGTCAAGCTATCCTGGCTGAAGACTGCTGATAGCCAGAAACCGGACCTAGGATGCTTAATTCCGGTACAGGAAAGCCATGGCTTGGCAGTTCGGGCTGGACTGTTCCCATGAGGCACAGGGTCAAAGCTGATTTGCATATGGCCATGTCTGAACTGGGGTGGTGTGGAGTGCAAAAAAACTATGGATTTAGGCCCAGGTCTCTGTACTGGGATGAATGTATGACATTGCTCTGCATTCTGTCCATCAACTGTTGTTTTGCATTTGTCACCCCGAGTGGGATGGGTATGCTCAGACGTGAGTCCCATGCTCTCCACACCATGGAGTCAAGCTGTCCTGGCTGAAGACGGCTGATAGCCAGAAACCAGTCCTAGGATGCTTAACTCCGGTCTAGGAAAGACATGGCTTGGCAGTTCGGGCTGGACTGTTCCCATGAGGCACAGGGTCAAGTCTGATTTGCATATGGCCATGTCTGAACTGGGGTGGTGTGGAGGGCAAAAAAACGATGGATTTAGGCCCAGATCTCTGTACTGGGGTGCATGTATGACATTGCTCTGCATTCTGTCCATCAACTGTTGTTTTGCATTTGTCACCCCGAGTGGGATGGGTATGCTCAGACGTGAGTCCCATGCTCTCCACACCACTGGAGTCAAGCTATCCTGGCTGAAGACTGCTGATAGCCAGAAACCGGACCTAGGATGCTTAATTCCGGTCCAGGAAAGCCATGGCTTGGCGGTTCGGGCTGGACTGTTTCCATGAGGCACAGGGTCAAGGCTGATTTGCATATGGCCATGTCTGAACTGGGGTGGTGTGGAGTGCAAAAAAACGATGGATTTAGGCCCAGATCTCTGTACTGGGGTGAATGTATGACATTGCTCTGCATTCTGTCCATCAACTGTTGTTTTGCATTTGTCACCCCGAGTGGGATGGGTATGCTCAGACGTGAGTCCCATGCTCTCCACACCATGGAGTCAAGCTGTCCTGGCTGAAGACGGCTGATAGCCAGAAACCGGTCCTAGGATGCTTAACTCCGGTCCAGGAAAGACATGGCTTGGCAGTCCGGGCTGGACTGTTCCCATGAGGCACATGGTCCAGGCTGATTTGCATATGGCCATGTCTGCAATGGGGTGGTGTGGAGTACAAAAAAACGATGTATTTAGGCCCAGATCTCTGTACTCGGGTGAATGTATGACATTGCTCTGCATTCTGTCCATCAACTGTTGTTTTGCATTTGTCACCCCGAGTGGGATGGGTATGCTCAGACGTGAGTCCCATGCTCTCCACACCACTGGAGTCAAGCTATCCTGGCTGAAGACTGCTGATAGCCAGAAACCGGACCTAGGATGCTTAATTCCGGCCCAGGAAAGCCATGGCTTGGCGGTTCGGGCTGGACTGTTTCCATGAGGCACAAGGTGAAAGCTGATTTGCATATGGCCATGTCTGAACTGGGGTGGTGTGGAGTGCAAAAAAACTATGGATTTAGGCCCAGACCTCTGTACTGGGGTGAATGTATGACATTGCTCTGCATTCTGTCCATCAACTGTTGTTTTGCATTTGTCACCCCGAGTGGGATGGGTATGCTCAGACGTGAGTCCCATGCTCTCCACACAATGGAGTCAAGCTGTCCTGGCTGAAGACGGCTGATAGCCAGAAACCAGTCCTAGGATGCTTAACTCCGGTCCAGGAAAGACATGGCTTGGCAGTTCGGGCTGGACTGTTCCCATGAGGCACAGGGTCAAGTCTGATTTGCATATGGCCATGTCTGAACTGGGGTGGTGCGGAGTGCAAAAAAACGATGGATTTAGGCCCATATCTCTGTACTGGGGTGCATGTATGACATTGCTCTGCATTCTGTCCATCAACTGTTGTTTTGCATTTGTCACCCCGAGTGGGATGGGTATGCTCAGACGTGAGTCCCATGCTCTCCACACCACTGGAGTCAAGCTATCCTGGCTGAAGACTGCTGATGGCCAGAAACCGGACCTAGGATGCTTAATTCCGGTCCAGGAAAGCCATGGCTTGGCGGTTCGGGCTGGACTGTTTCCATGAGGCACAGGGTCAAGGCTGATTTGCATATGGCCATGTCTGAACTGGGGTGGTGTGGAGTGCAAAAAAACGATGGATTTAGGTACAGATCTCTGTGCTGGGGTGAATGTATGACATTGCGCTGCATTCTGTCCATCAGCTGTTGTTTTTCATTTGTCACCCCGAGTGGGATGGGTATGCTCAGACGTGAGTCCCATGCTCTCCACACCACTGGAGTCAAGCTATCCTGGCTGAAGACGGCTGATAGCCAGAAACCGGTCCTAGGATGCTTAATTCCAGTCCAGGAAAGACATGGCTCGGCGGTTCGGGCTGGACTGTTCCCATGAGGCACAGAGTCAAAGCTGATTTGCATATGGCCATGTCTGAACTGGGGTGGTGTGGAGTGCAAAAAAACTATGGATTTAGGCCCAGATCTCTGTACTGGGGTGAATGTATGACATTGCTCTGCATTCTGTCCATCAACTGTTGTTTTGCATTTGTCACCTCGAGTGGGATGGGTATTGTCAGACGTGAGTCCCATGCTCTCCACACCACTGGAGTCAAGCTATCCTGGCTGAAGACTGCTGATAGCCAGAAACCGTACCTAGGATGCTTAATTCCGGTCCAGGAAAGCCATGGCTTGGCGGTTCGGGCTGGACTGTTTCCATGAGGCACAGGGTCAAGGCTGATTTGCATATGGCCATGTCTGAACTGGGGTGGTGTGGAGTGCAAAAAAAAGATGGATTTAGGTACAGATCTCTGTACTGGGGTGAATGTATGACATTGCGCTGCATTCTGTCCATCAACTGTTGTTTTGCATTTGTCACCCCGAGTGGGATGGGTATGCTCAGACGTGAGTCCCATGCTCTCCACACCACTGGAGTCAAGCTATCCTGGCTGAAGACGGCTGATAGCCAGAAACCGGTCCTAGAGTGCTTATTTCCGGTCCAGGAAAGACATGGCTTGGCAGTTCGGGCTGGACTGTTCCCATGAGGCACAAGGTGAAAGCTGATTTGCATATGGCCATGTCTGAACTGGGGTGGTGTGGAGTGCAAAAAAACTATGGATTTAGGTCCAGATCTCTGTACTGGGCTGAATGTATGACATTGCTCTGCATTCTGTCCATCAACTGTTGTTTTGCATTTGTCACCCCGAGTGGGATGGGTATGCTCAGACGTGAGTCCCATGCTCTCCACACCATGAAGTCAAGCTGTCCTGGCTGAAGACGGCTGATAGCCAGAAACCGGTCCTAGGATGCTTAACTCCGGTCAAGGAAAGACATGGCTTGGCAGTCCGGGCTGGACTGTTCCCAAGAGGCACAGGGTCCAGGCTGATTTGCATATGGCCATGTCTGAAATGGGGTGGTGTGGAGTACAAAAAAACGATGGATTTAGTCCCAGATCTCTGTACTGGGGTGAATGTATGACATTGCTCTGCATTCTGTCCATCAACTGTTGTTTTGCATTTGTCACCCCGAGTGGGATGGGTATGCTCAGACGTGAGTCCCATGCTCTCCACACCACTGGAGTCAAGCTATCCTGGCTGAAGACGGATGATAGCCAGAAACCGGTCCTAGGATGCTTAATTCCGGTCCAGGAAAGACATGGCTTGGCAGTTCGGGCTGGACTGTTCCCATGAGGCACAGGGTCAAGGCTGATTTGCATATGGCCATGTCTGAACTGGGGTGGTGTGGAGTGCAAAAAAAATGATGGATTTAGGCCCAGATCTCTGTACTGGGGTGCATGTATGACATTGCTCTGCATTCTGTCCATCAACTGTTGTTTTGCATTTGTCAAGCCGAGTGGGATGGGTATGCTCAGACGTGAGTCCCATGCTCTCCACACCATGGAGTCAAGCTGTCCTGGCTGAAGACGGCTGATAGCCAGAAACCGGTCCTAGGATGCTTAATTCCGGTATAGGAAAGACATGGCTTGGCAGTTCGGGCTGGACTGTTCCCATGAGGCACAGGGTCAAGTCTGATTTGCATATGGCCATGTCTGAACTGGGGTGGTGTGGAGTGCAAAAAAACGATGGATTTAGGCCCAGATCTCTGTACTGGGGTGCATGTATGACATTGATCTGCATTCTGTCCATCAACTGTTGTTTTGCATTTGTCACCCCAAGTGGGATGGGTATGCTCAGACGTGAGTCCCATGTTCTCCACACCACTGGAGTCAAGCTATCCTGGCTGAAGACTGCTGATAGCCAGAAACCGGACCTAGGATGCTTAATTCCGGTACAGGAAAGCCATGGCTTGGCAGTTCGGGCTGGACTGTTCCCATGAGGCACAGGGTCAAAGCTGATTTGCATATGGCCATGTCTGAACTGGGGTGGTGTGGAGTGCAAAAAAACTATGGATTTAGGCCCAGGTCTCTGTACTGGGATGAATGTATGACATTGCTCTGCATTCTGTCCATCAACCTTTGTTTTGCATTTGTCACCCCGAGTGGGATGGGTATGCTCAGACGTGAGTCCCATGCTCTCCACACCATGGAGTCAAGCTGTCCTGGCTGAAGACGGCTGATAGCCAGAAACCAGTCCTAAGATGCGTAACTCCGGTCTAGGAAAGACATGGCTTGGCAGTTCGGGCTGGACTGTTCCCATGAGGCACAGGGTCAAGTCTGATTTGCATATGGCCATGTCTGAACTGGGGTGGTGTGGAGTGCAAAAAAACGATGGATTTAGGCCCAGATCTCTGTACTGGGGTGCATGTATCACATTGCTCTGCATTCTGTCCATCAACTGTTGTTTTGCATTTGTCACCCCGAGTGGGATGGGTATGCTCAGACGTGAGTCCCATGCTCTCCACACCACTGGAGTCAAGCTATCCTGGCTGAAGACTGCTGATAGCCAGAAACCGGACCTAGGATGCTTAATTCCGGTCCAGGAAAGCCATGGCTTGGCGGTTCGGGCTGGACTGTTCCCATGAGGCACAGGGTCAAGGCTGATTTGCATATGGCCATGTCTGAACTGGGGTGGTGTGGAGTGCAAAAAAACGATGGATTTAGGCCCAGATCTCTGTACTGGGGTGAATGTATGACATTGCTCTGCATTCTGTCCATCAACTGTTGTTTTGCATTTGTCACCCCGAGTGGGATGGGTATGCTCAGACGTGAGTCCCATGCTCTCCACACCATGGAGTCAAGCTGTCCTGGCTGAAGACGGCTGATAGCCAGAAACCGGTCCTAGGATGCTTAACTCCGGTCCAGGAAAGACATGGCTTGGCAGTCCGGGCTGGACTGTTCCCATGAGGCACATGGTCCAGGCTGATTTGCATATGGCCATGTCTGAAATGGGGTGGTGTGGAGTACAAAAAAACGATGTATTTAGGCCCAGATCTCTGTACTCGGGTGAATGTATGACATTGCTCTGCATTCTGTCCATCAACTGTTGTTTTGCATTTGTCACCCCGAGTGGGATGGGTATGCTCAGACGTGAGTCCCATGCTCTCCACACCACTGGAGTCAAGCTATCCTGGCTGAAGATGGCTGATAGCCAGAAACCGGTCCTAGAGTGCTTAATTCCGGTCCAGGAAAGACTTGGCTTGGCAGTTCGGGCTGGACTGTTCCCATGAGCACAAGGTCAAAGCTGATTTGCATATGGCCATGTCTGAACTGGGGTGGTGTGGAGTGCACAAAAACTATGGATTTAGGTCCAGATCTCTGTACTGGGCTGAATGTATGACATTGCTCGGCATTCTGTCCATCAACTGTTGTTTTGCATTTGTCCCCCCGAGTGGGATGGGTATGCTCAGACGTGAGTCCCATGCTCTCCACACCATGAAGTCAAGCTGTCCTGGCTGAAGACGGCTGATAGCCAGAAACCGGTCCTAGGATGCTTAACTCCGGTCCAGGAAAGACATGGATTGGCAGTTCGGGCTGAACTGTTCCCATGAGGCACAGGGTCAAGGCTGATTTGCATATGGCCATGTCTGAACTGGGGTGTGTGGAGTGCAAAAAAAACGATGGATTTAGGCCCAGATCTCTGTACTGGGGTGCATGTATGACATTGCTCTGCATTCTGTCCATCAACTGTTGTTTTGCATTTGTCACCCCGAGTGGGATGGGTATGCTCAGACGTGAGACCAATGCTCTCCACACCATGGAGTCAAGCTATCCTGGCTGAAGACGGCTGATAGCAAGAAACCGGTCCTAGGATGCTTAACTCCGGTCCAGGAAAGACATGGCTTGGCAGTCTGGGCTGGACTGTTCCCATGAGGCACAGGGTCAAGGCTGATTTGCATATGGCCATGTCTGAAATGGGGTGGTGTGGAGTACAAAAAAACGATGGATTTAGGCCCAGATCTCTGTACTGGGGTGAATGGATGACATTGCTCTGCATTCTGTCCATCAACTGCTGTTTTGCATTTGTCACCCCGAGTGGGATGGGTATGCTCAGACGTGACTCCCATGCTCTCCACACCACTGGAGTCAAGCTATCCTGGCTGAAGACTGCTGATAGCCAGAAACCGGTCCTAGGATGCCTAATTCCGGTGCAGGAAAGACATGGCTTGGCAGTTCGGGCTGGACTGTTCCCATTAGGCACAGGGTCAAGGCTGATTTGCATATGGCCATGTCTGAACTGGGGTGGTGTGGAGTGCATAAAAACTATGGATTTAGGCCCAGATCTCTGTACTGGGGTGAATGTATGACATTGCTCTGCATTCTGTCCATCAACTGTTGTTTTGCATTTGTCACCCCGAGTGGGATGGGTATGCTCAGGCGTAAGTCCCATGCTCTCCACACCACTGGAGTCAAGCTATCCTGGCTGAAAACGGCTGATAGCCAGAAACCGGTCCTAGGATGCTTAATTCCGGTCCAGGAAAGACATGGCTTGGCAGTTCGGGCTGGACTGTTCCCATGAGGCACAGGGTCAAAGCTGATTTGCATTTGGCCATGTCTGAACTGGGGTGGTTTGGAATGCAAAGAAACTATGGATTTAGGCCCAGATCTCTGGACTGGGGTGAATGTATGACATTGCTCTGCATTCTGTCCATCAACTGTTGTTTTGCATTTGTCACCCCGAGTGGGATGGGTATGCTCAGACGTGAGTCCCATGCTCTCCACACCATGGAGTCAAGCTGTCCTGGCTGAAGACGGCTGATAGCCAGAAACCAGTCCTAGGATGCTTAACTCCGGTCCAGGAAAGACATGGCTTGGCAGTTCGGGCTGGACTGTTCCCATGAGGCACAGGGTCAAGTCTGATTTGCATATGGCCATGTCTGAACTGGGGTGGTGTGGAGTGCAAAAAAACGTTGGATTTAGGCCCAGATCTCTGTACTGGGGTGCATGTATGACATTGCTCTGCATTCTGTCCATCAACTGTTGTTTTGCATTTGTCACCCCGAGTGGGATGGGTATGCTCAGACGTGAGTCCCATGCTCTCCACACCACTGGAGTCAAGCTGTCCTGGCTGAAGACTGCTGATAGCCAGAAACCGGACCTAGGATGCTTAATTCCCGTCCCGGAAAGCCATGGCTTGGCAGTTCGGGCTGGACTGTTCCCATGAGGCACAGGGTCAAAGCTGATTTGCATATGGCCATGTCTGAACTGGGGTGGTGTGGAGTGCAAAGGAACTATGGATTTAGGCCCAGATCTCTGTACTGGGGTGAATGTATGACATTGTGCTGCATTCTATCCATCAACTGTTGTTTTGCATTTGTCACCCCGAGTGGGATGGGTATGCTCAGACGTGAGTTCCATGCTCTCCACACCACTGGAGTCAAGCTATCCTGGCTGAAGACGGCTGATAGCCAGAAACCGGTCCTGGGATGCTTAATTCCTGTCCAGGAAAGACATGGCTTGGTAGTTCGGGCTGGACTGTTCCCATGAGGCACAGGGTCAAAGCTGATTTGCATATGGCCATGTCTGAACTGGGGTGTTGTGGAGTGCAAAAAAACTATGGATTTAGGCCCAGATCTCTGTACTGGGGTGAATGTATGACATTGCTCTGCATTCTGTCCATCAACTGTTGTTTTGCATTTGTCACCCCGAGTGGGATGGGTATGCTCAGATGTGAGTCCCATGCTATCCACACCATGGAGTCAAGCTGTCCTGGCTGAAGACGGCTGATAGCCAGAAACCGGTCCTAGGATGGTTAACTCCGGTCCAGGAAAGACATGGCTTGGCAGTCCGGGCTGGACTGTTCCCATGAGGCACAGGGTCCAGGCTGATTTGCATATGGCCATGTCTGAAATGGGGTGGTGTGGAGTACAAAAAAAGATGTATTTAGGCCCAGATCTCTGTACTGGGGTGAATGTATGACATTGCTCTGCATTCTGTCCATCAACTGTTGTTTTGCATTTGTCACCCCGAGTGGGATGGGTATGCTCAGACGTGAGTCCCATACTCTCCACACCACTGGAGTCAAGCTGTCGTGTATTTCTATAGGTTCTGAATCAATCCCCCTATTCCTGACCCTATTCTGGTTAAACTAACTATCAAGTTAACTAACAGTCAGCCCATGAGGCAAGAAATCCCCCATGATGCAGATACCGTTATCTGACGCAGTCACACTACGGCACAGGAACGTGTTATCTGATTAGGTCATAACGCTTGAGATCTAATTAGACAAGCGACATTCCTCCAGCCCCTGATAAGGCATACGACATTCTCATAACAAATCAAACCTATGACAACCTGGATAATTCGTGCGGCCATTGTTTTGATTTCACAGAGAACTTTTGCAAAAGAATGTGCTAACGAGCAAGTCGTATGACATCTTTATTGACGTACCTATGTCCATCCTTACGTCAATCTCGGCACCTTTAAGGTATAAATATTGCCGACCTTGCCCTATGCAAACACACGCGTGGTGACAAGACGGAGCAGCCATACTTGCCGAAGCCGAGAGCAGAAGCAGACCCCGCTGGCAGCAGCCCCGCCTTCCTGACGCGCTGAGAGACGCGCTGCTATCTCAAGCCGAGAGACCCAGCACCGGCGCTTCCGGGTAGCCCTCGCAGGCAGCCTGGAATATCGAGAGCAGAGAAAGAGATACCATTCCTCATCCATCCTAAATTCCAGGTACAGAACTGAATAACCCCTCACAGAGAATTCTTTAGTTATTCACTTGGCAAAAACAAACTTAACTTAAACTGTAACTTTCTATTCCCGCCCACGCATTAGACTTAGGTCAGGTACACGGGGTAGGCGTATTTAGAAACACCAGTTGAGTACGTTTAGTCAAATGTATATGTGTATGTAAATATATTTTAATCATTTTAAACATCATATGGCTCAGAAACCATATCAATGTTTTTACAGTATTATTTTATACTATTGCTTTTAATGTATGCACTTTACTTAACTATAAGTATTGCAATAATATCGATCCATTTCTCTTGTACGAGAAAAGAGACTGATCAATAAATAACACCTTTTTATTGAACACGCCCGTCTCTTCCTTTTCTCTACATTCTGATGAGACTAAGAATGCACGTACTGACTGAGTAAAATAATTGCCTTGTGCTCACACGACTCTCGAGATTGACTCTTGATTAGGGGAGAGCAAAGTTGTCATGTTCTATGGTTGTCAGAAACTAAATCCCTTCTTGTCTAATCAGGGAAGTTAATCCTTCCTTGAACATTCGAGAAAGTTTCTAGCGAACTCTGAGCTTAGCTGGCAAACCCAAAAATTAAGTCTAGTATCGACAGTAGTAGACCTAGTTAACGTCTGGCCTAGGCCTTTACTGCTGTAGGTACTATTCCAATGCGCAGAGCCTATTGGGAAAATAGGAACTACACTACATGGCGCCCAACGCGTTTGGAAAGGGCGATAAAACTAACGTAAGACATTTAGAGTAACTCAGTCGTGCTTTCTCACTCAGACCCCTTTTCCCGAATACTCCAAAGACGTCTGGAGTGGGTGAAAGGTTATATCCTCCAAAACCTCGCAGGAGGGAACTCCTATGTATGGTTCTTGGTCTAGTCAACGTTGAAGGATAAAAACAGTTCCATAATATTGTGCATCTAATCTTTGTTCCATAAAGAAACCTGATCTGCAAATAGACATAATACCATCCTGTCTGTAAAATGGGAGACAGTGATGAAGAAAGAGAGGCAGTAAGATTAGCAGCTGAAATAGCAGCAGCAGATACTGCACTAAAAGATGCAGACGCGGATATAATACTCATTCCGGTCAGCAAAAGAGGATCTATAACCTTAAAACTTATAGAAAATGGACTGACACCTAGAGGTGGCACAGTCATATTCGTAATTGAGGCACACGAATATCGGCAGACAGAGGTATACTATACATGGATACATTTTCCAGCAGCAAATGCTGTAACAAAGTACTTCCACTATTACAAAATAGAGGTACCACCTGACATTTACACTCCTTTCGAGGAGGTGGAAGTACCACTCAAATTCCAAGAGCATTTGCTCTTATTTGATGGCGCCCTAATACATAACAATCACATTACAAGGCTCGGTCCTTTAGGTAGACCAGGAGCAACGTGGCCGGTCTTGGCGGGATACACACCACATCCAGACATCGAAAGAATGCCTGCAGCAGAGCTATTAATACAGCTAAAACAACTACTAAAAATTCATAGACAATTAGTTCAGTATGTAATGCGGACTTCAACAATTCAGCCAGCGATTAAACTTCCACAGCTGACCCCTCACCAGGGGAACACAAATAAAATTACACCACAGAACATCCAATCCTGCCTAGGTAAAGTTCCAGCTAAACGGGAACAAATACCATTCTGGTTGGCACAGAAAATCACCCAAATAGAGGCGGTGTTTCCTGACACCACCCCGCTGGAAAAACACAGGATTCTGACTATATGTCTCCCAATGGGAATCGCACCACATATTGAGGACTGTGACACTTGGGGTACAGTCTTTGCTTCCATCTACACAAAAACGCACGGTGTCCCATCCATTTCGGTGATACCCGATGTGCTAAAACAAATTCAAGATGAATACGGTCCAGAACCTGCTTTAACTCTTGGTATGAAATTACTGAAAGACTTCAAGCAGGTCTCGGCTATATTACTAGCCAACATAAAAGGTGAAGCAGCAAACGTGGCGATACGCCAGAGGTTAAAAGAGACAGATATAGCAGACCAACCAGCTGAAATTGCCAGAATCATAGAAAAATCCTATGAGGAACTAGGCAGAGATAGTCTAGGTGGAATACCAGTAAAACCGCAACTGACTACAAGTCCAGAAAAAATATTTTTTAATAATAATAATTCACCAAAAGGGAACTGGGATGGAAACAAACAATCCAATCCTAAAGAAAAGAAATTCCAGTCCAGAGGAAGGTCTCCGAGGCGAAGAGAGAAATCTCCAAACCTAAGACAGAGGTCACCACAGAGTGACCCCTCTGGGAATAGATATAACCTTAGAAATAGGGATAATATTAAAAAACCTGATAGATATCAAGACATTGATACACGTCCCTCTCAATCTTTTCAGAATTCCTCGCAGAAATCGGAAAGAAGAGGACGATCAGAAGAGCACGCCAAGTCCAAAGACAAGGAACCTGCTCAACTGAAAAAGAAATTACAATTTCCAAAAAAGAAGGTAGCCAGTATCAAGGTAGTTAACAATGCCGAGAATACTGAGGACACAACTGAAAAACGGAGAGTGGGCTCAGACAATGCTAGACAGCGCAGCAGAGGTGAGCATAGCTCGCAAAGTCCTTATGAATCATCTGGAGACAGTGGACACGAATGAATACCTTCAAGTGGAAACTGCAGATACCAGAGTTAGCAAGCCCCACAAGATATACGAGATAACATTACGTATAGAGGGAGATAAGACTAGGAAAATAAGGGGACTATTTTGGGATAACCTCTCCAAAGGCTATGACATCCTTCTAGCTGAAAAAGACTGGCCACCAGAGTTTGTCAGGGAGTGCCCTCATGGCGAAGAAGTAATTATGCCTGCCTTCTCGAATCATATCCCGATTCATAAAAAATATACACTTGCTAGAAAGTGGGCAGTGGCCTTAGCACCTGCTTTATATAAAAATCACGTAGGATGGGATGAGGATTCTCCTCCTCACAAAATCCAGTTAAAATCACAACCAACTGCACAAAGGCAGTACCCAATTAAGCAAGAAGCTAAAAAACAAGTAAATGAAATACTAGATCAGCTAGAATACCAGGGGGTGATTGAAACTTGCACCTCACAAATGAACAATCCTTTGTTTCCGGTCTCCAAACCAGACAATTCGTACCGTCTAGTTTTGGATTACCGACACCTTAACACATGTTGCAAAACCTTTGCAGTGCAAAACTCACACAGTGCTGCACTAATGAATAACTTAGTGCGCAAAAAATACAAAACAACCTTGGACATCTCCAATGGATTCTTTTGTCAAAACATAGCACCAGAGAGCAGATATTTAACTGCATTCTCAGTAAATGGCACTCAAAAACAATTCTGTCGGTTAGCCCAGGGGTACAAGAACAGCCCAGGGGTATTCTCAGCGAGAGTAACAGAATTACTACAACTATATGATGATGAAGCATTATCTTATGTTGATGACATTTACTTAACAGATGATGGCTTGGAGACTCACTTGAAAAGGGTGAACACCATAATACTTGGTTTCGCTGCAGAGGGTTACAAATTCAACTTTAAAAAGTCCAGAATTGCCCATCTGACAGTCCTATTCTTAGGATATGAGCTATCAAGTGAAGGTAAAAGCCTGGCAGACAATTTCCTAGAGAAATGTGCCGTAATCCAAGCTCCAAAAACACTAAAAAACCTACAGTCAATTCTAGGCTTCCTAAATTTCGGAAGAACATACATTGCAAATTACGCAGAAAGGGTCAAACCCCTTTATGATCTAATTAAACCAGACTTTAAAAGATCCAGTTGGACTCAAACACACACAGAAATTTTGAGATCCTTACAAACAGACATGCTAATTAAAACAAAATTAGAAACACGTGATAACACACGCAACCTTGTGATCCGAGTCATCCCAGGGAGATGCGGATTCACATACCTGACCTCTAATGAGGGAGATAAGGTACCAATTGCATTCAAATCACACATGTACACAGAAGCTGAACAGAAATTCAGTAATACAGAAAAAATCATTCGTGCAGTTCAAACCGCAATAGCTAGGGAAAAAGACATAGCTGACGGTAGACATATCACAGTCAGAACAGCAGAATCAGCCTTTGAGGCACTAACAGCACCGTGTAATTTACCAACAACAACATTGAATCCGGAATGGATACAATGGGTGAATTCAATCACAACGGACAAAGTATACTACTACTTTGATCCAGAACTAGAAGAATTAAAAAATCTAAAATATGAAAAGACGTATCCTCTGCCAATCGACATTCTGCCTCTACGACATTACGCCTGTGTAATCTATACAGACGGACATGCTCAACCCTCCGTTTGGGGAGAACATGCATACAACCCCACATGTGAGATTACAAAAGAAGTGTGGCGCGGGGGTAAATTAAAACCTCTATTAACAAAATCACACTCAGTAGAAACTAATTCAGAACTACAAACTGAAATAATAGCTTTGAAAATGGCGCTAGATAATGCGGATCGCGAATTCCCGACACTTATAGTGTCAGATTCATATTACTGCGTCAAATCATATAACAGCGATTTGCAGACATGGATTCAGAACGGTTACAAAGATGACACAGATGCACCAATAAAGCAGAGACTGCTCTGGGAACAAATAGCTCTTTTACAAAAAGAACTACCAAAGACTCACGTGACTCATTCACTGAGTCATCAACGTGATGGCGTTCACGTTGTAGGGAATTCATTGGCTGAAACAGCCGCAGCGGCAGCCACTAAATCGGCTCCCGTAGATCGGAAAAAGTGTACATTAAAATGCATTGACGGTGAAACATGGCTGGCGGTGAAAACGTCATCTAAAGGCGACTGCTCAGCGTTACCGATCAACTATCCACTCAATTATACATACATAATCGATGCAAACTCCGTCCCTTTTGCTCGAATCCCTGGAGTGGGGGATAGAGTGATTCCAAACATGGACAGGAGAAACTTGTTAATCGCAGACGCACACATGGGCGAGGGTCACAGACACCTTAAATTAAAAGATTCTCTGGAAGAATTACAATCACGGTACTGGTGGCCAGGCATGAGCCTGCACTACACCATGTTTGTAAAAAACTGCCCAAACTGCAACAGAGATCGCAGTGGGGAGAGAAGCAGTTTAATACCTCGTCGTATCAAGGCAGATAATATTACCAGCAAAAAGAATGGCTTGCGATTAACATATACAGGCTAGTTTCCACTTATAATGTAGATCCTCAGCACTCGGCTGACGTCCGGACTATTATACAAGATTTGCGAGTCTAAATGGCATATACGCTAAGAGCATGCTACGTTCGACCATTTCTTTCACTCAGGCAATCCAGCCTGGGGGGGAAACATGGCCAAATGAGCACAGCCCAGCGGGAATCTTCTCACTTCCTTCCTGAGGGTATGGGATGGTGTAAAGAAAAAACCAAGGCAGAAAGCAATCTATAATAGAAAGGATATTAGGTTCGGGAGCTGGGTGGGTCAAACATCTAATAAGTGTCCAACGTAGTCTAAATAACTTGCCAAGAAATTCTCTGAAGGGATTCAGTCCGTACGAATTATTATTCGGAACTAGGATGTTGATCTCTGACCTTGATAGTCAGACTTCAGTGGTAATAGAAAAAACCTTTGATGTCAAAGACCGTTTGGCTATTTTGCAGGACTTAAACAAAACAAGAAAAGACCTGAGCAACATACAGTTGAAACAACAGCCAACGACCACTGAAGAATCACCACCTGTCCCAGCAAGACCTGTCTGGATTCCAAAAGTCGGGGATCTAGTCAGGGAGAAGATCGCGGTAAAGAAGGAATTTGGGCCTTCTTACAGAAAAGCAGTTCCTGTCTTGTCTGTCAACGGGACAAGATCAGTTGTACTACCGCCACTTGCTGGAAAAAAGGAGAACCGAGTTGTATCCATCGACCTGGTAAAACCACAACATGTGGCCGATAACAAACGGTAGGCCAAGTGGACTCCCAATAAGTAGCAGAACACCAAGGTTTGCTACCAGTACAGAGGTCCTAACAAAGAGGCTCATCACATTCGAAACGCCTACAGAAGAACAACAAGGACTATGCAACAATGCAATAGAACTAAGACCTCTGAAAACCCAAATAAAAACATTTAGCAGAGACACACCAATCTATACTGAAGTACCAAGTGACAATGCAAAAAACAAAAATCCTGAACCAATTGGAACAATTGACAGAACTGCATCTGGTTACTTCATCAACTTCGATGATTCCTCTGACGGCTTCAGTGAATCAAAGACACAGCCATCATCAAAATCCTTTAAAGACAAAGCTAAGGAACTTTTGAAACAACTGAAAGAAACATATCTGGTTTCTCCATGGATTGAATTTTGGGTGGGTTTTGGTGCATTTATCCTCATACTTTGGCTCATCATGGTATTTACCTTGGGACGCTTCATTGAGGGAAAATATGCTAAAATGGACACAGCAAGTCAGAACATCAACTTGGTCCTCAAACCACACACATCTTCACACGTCGAGAAAAGAGAACTTTCTCCAGAACTTTCTTCAGCCAACTTCACAGCCAATCCGATACCTGGTGGGGTAGCCTGGGACAACACTGACTATGAAATTTATGGTCCGGTCGAGATCCTGAAATATCCACACCAAATCAAGATCTCTTTGAGTGACTTTGCAAAACCAAACTCATTTGCTGATGATTGGGACTTTGAAAGTATTAACAATATGATGTCTGACTTAGTAATGTCTGCTAAATTTACAAAACATGATTATTTGCAAGGTTCTACAAATTATGATAGTATGTATTGCTATAACCATTATGGTAACCATTTTTTGCATAAATCTGCACAACCTAGAAATGTTTTAAATTATAATCAATGGGAACATTGTGCAACACCTCCAAAAGGGAGTTCAAGAACCGTTTATGACAAATATTCATATTTTTCAGGTTTTAACATAACTAATGCTGAAACATTTTATTACAAATTGTCAAACAAGACAGGGATGAAAACCATGATAACCAACACAAAATTGATATATTCAGATTCATTCTTTGAAAAAATGAATACTTTTGGATTTGATTATTGGGACAAAAATGTTGATTTGAAAAGTGTTTGGGGTACAAAAGAATGGCAAGTACAGGGTTTAGAAGCTTTGTTTAGAGCCTGCATGATCCCAGAACAAATGATATTTTTAAATGACACTGTTCAACAAACCACCTGTCTTGGCTTAGCCAAAATCAAAGATTTAAATAACCTGTCTATTCCAAAGCCAACAATGTTTAGCAATAACTCTGATACAGATGAAGAAATAGACATAAACCATATATTAAACCAAAACAGAACACATCCTGATTGGAAACAATGGTTGATCTGGCCCACAGATACAAATAACTGTCAAGATAGATTCCTGAATAAAACACAGGGTTTCAAAATGACCAGGCCAGACCCTAGATATCCTCAAAAACATCACCCAGGGATAATAACAACCTACAGTGTGGGCAAATTATGCCTTCAATGGCTACAGACTTCCACACTGCCTGAAATTAAGCAACACCTAACTTTACTTACTGATGGTGCTGACTTGCGTGATTTCATAATGGGACCACGCAAACAGCGTCAAAAGCGTTTCATAGCAGCCTCTGTATATGCAGCATACAATGAGGCCTGGAAGGTTACTCAAATTGAGACAGCAGAAAGAATACGGGAAATTGACCGTATTAATTTGGAAAAATCACTATCTGTAGTGGACAAAGGGTTAATGACTCTGTCCTCCAGAATTTTTTCATTGGACAGCATTGTGTCTTCAGCAATCGATATATTATCGCAAGACTTACTGTTATTACAACATGGTCAGTCACAATTGCGTTCCATTGTACAGCTTGGCTGGACGTTACAAAATCTACGTTCAGGCTACGTGCCTTGGCGTTTAATCAACACAACGTCACTATTCCAACTCTTTAACCTTACTGATAGACAAATCGGTATGGCGCAAAAGGGTGCTGATTATACAATCTTGAGCATTGAAAAACTAGAAAGATTACCAATGACAATGTCAGAACGACCTGTCAGTGAATGGATAATCCACGGAATCATAAATATTCCAATCTCAACCTTCAGGTTTCAATACTGCCAAAAATATATACAGGCTGGCATGTACGAGAAATTGGGAAAGGGGTACCTTAAAACAACTTGGAACCTGCCCTATTCACATGCATGTGTCAGTAATAAAGGACAGAAAGTGTTTCTTAGTGGCAACAATTGTGCTATGTCACTAAGCGGCACGCTTCTGTGTAACGGAATTAGTTTGCACGGAGCCTGTGAAGGGAATTCATACAACCTTTCATGTCACCAGCAAGGCGCACCTGCAACTGAAATAGAACCATTCTTTCAAAGACTCTATAATGGGAGTTACATTCTTATTGTAGACCGCAGATGTTGCAGTCTTATGCCCGGGACTCCTTATCTAGTAACTACAACGGCGAAGGTCAAGTGCTGTGGACGTTCTTTATTCCCCAGCTCCTTTCCAGACAGGGAGGCGAGGGCATGGCCCAGTTTGAAAATTACTTCTATTCGAATAGATACTTTAAGCAGAATGAAAACAGTGCTTCTTCAGACGCCTACAAGGCTCACGTCATCAAAAGAAACGTATGATCTACAAGTCGCAAGGACGACTGCAGAGATACATACATTATTATCAACCAATTCCCCCGTACATTTCGCGGAAATCCTAAGCGAAATCTTAAATATTTCTGATACCACTGGGGTCTCAAAGGTATTTAAGACAGTATTTTCGATGGCATTAACACCATTCAAAGCCATACTGGGTATTTTTCCAGATTTCGTTCATTCGATTTTTGGCGGACTTCCCCTGATCCTGGGACTAATTGCAGGAATCCTATTCCTAGTCCTTATTTTTCGTTATGGCAACCCATGTCACAGATCAAACTCTCGCGACAATGGAAGATACGATCCTAGCCATTGGATACCGGGACCGGATATCAAAAATCCTGGGACTCTCCCGGCTTAGAGACCTGAACATGACTTGGTTTCTATCATTTCGACCAATGTGGCAAAGGTGTGTTTTACCTGTACACCTTAAGGTGTCTGCTATGCGGAGAAGAATGCGTGTTAGACACCTGTCTGACGCTACAATCGGATGCGCCGGTGGATGCAGATACACTGTTGGTTCCTACCAAGGTTCACGCTTTGTGCTGCCCTCAAAGGCTGCCAATCCTGATGACGGCATTCCTGGAATCTTCACCACTACGATTGAAGAGTAGTGAAGTTCAAGATGAAAGCAACATCGAACAGGTACGACCTTCTGTCAGCTATACAAATCAGAATGTCAATGGAGACAATCATGCGCATGAATGCATGGTTACCCCTATTTCCGACTTAGTGGAACTTTCCCATGAAGCTGTTGACAGTTTTTTCGAAAGCCTGAATGATATGATGTTCTCTCCGGAACAGAAATAGAGACTTTTGAGTAAAACTCGCACACGGCGTTCCCTGAATTCGGCCTTCAACTTTAAAAATAAAGTCACATGAACAATTACCATCCAGTTGACGGACAGCAATTTTTTCAGCATGCCCCTTAAAATATTTTTCTACTTATTTTTCCCCGGGACACTGATCTTCTGCTTAAAGTAAGAAACTATTCCTAGAGAACTAAGATTTCTATTTTTAGATACTTTATATAGACTTTAGCTGCCCGCTGGTAGGTTCACAAATATTTTATTATGTGATGAAATGGTCTCGGACTTCCTTTCTGTATAGCCATTTTAAGAGCCATTTCATGTGTATTTCTCATATACCAAAAAGCAATAATGCATAACAATGCGTGTTTACTTTTGCATTTAACTCATAGCTTGAGTGCATACAATATATATGACTGCAATTTTCAGTATATTTGAAAATTTCGAAATGCATTTATGTATTTTGGGGTGGTAAGGTATACACTATACTCTATAGTATGTTGTACTATGTTATACTATGCATAGATTAGTAGATATGACCATAGTTAGCGTGGAGTGGGTGTCGTGTATTTCTATAGGTTCTGAATCGATCCCCCTATTCCTGACCCTATTCTGGTTAAACTAACTATCAAGTTAACTAACAGTCAGCCCATGAGGCAAGAAATCCCCCATGATGCAGATACCGTTATCTGACGCAGTCACACTACGGCACAGGAACGTGTTATCTGATTAGGTCATAACGCTTGAGATCTAATTAGACAAGCGACATTCCTCCAGCCCCTGATAAGGCATACGACGTTCTCATAACAAATCAAACCTATGACAACCTGGATAATCCGTGCGGCCATTGTTTTGATTTCACAGAGAACTTTTGCAAAAGAATGTGCTAACGAGCAAGTCGTATGACATCTTTATTGACGTACCTATGTCCATCCTTACGTCAATCTCGGCACCTTTAAGGTATAAATATTGCCGACCTTGCCCTATGCAAACACACGCGTGGTGACAAGACGGAGCAGCCATACTTGCCGAAGCCGAGAGCAGAAGCAGACCCCGCTGGCAGCAGCCCCGCCTTCCTGACGCGCTGAGAGACGCGCTGCTATCTCAAGCCGAGAGACCCAGCACCGGCGCTTCCGGGTAGCCCTCGCAGGCAGCCTGGAATATCGAGAGCAGAGAAAGAGATACCATTCCTCATCCATCCTAAATTCCAGGTACAGAACTGAATAACCCCTCACAGAGAATTCTTTAGTTATTCACTTGGCAAAAACAAACTTAACTTAAACTGTAACTTTCTATTCCCGCCCACGCATTAGACTTAGGTCAGGTACACGGGGTAGGCGTATTTAGAAACACCAGTTGAGTACGTTTAGTCAAATGTATATGTGTATGTAAATATATTTTAATCATTTTAAACATCATATGGCTCAGAAACCATATCAATGTTTTTACAGTATTATTTTATACTATTGCTTTTAATGTATGCACTTTACTTAACTATAAGTATTGCAATAATATCGATCCATTTCTCTTGTACGAGAAAAGAGACTGATCAATAAATAACACCTTTTTATTGAACACGCCCGTCTCTTCCTTTTCTCTACATTCTGATGAGACTAAGAATGCACGTACTGACTGAGTAAAATAATTGCCTTGTGCTCACACGACTCTCGAGATTGACTCTTGATTAGGGGAGAGCAAAGTTGTCATGTTCTATGGTTGTCAGAAACTAAATCCCTTCTTGTCTAATCAGGGAAGTTAATCCTTCCTTGAACATTCGAGAAAGATTCTAGCGAACTCTGAGCTTAGCTGGCAAACCCAAAAATTAAGTCTAGTATCGACAGTAGTAGACCTAGTTAACGTCTGGCCTAGGCCTTTACTGCTGTAGGTACTATTCCAATGCGCAGAGCCTATTGGGAAAATAGGAACTACACTACAAAGCTATCCTGGCTGAAGACGGATGATAGCCAGAAACCGGTCCTAGGATGATTAATTCCGGTCCAGGAAAGACATGGCTTGGCAGTTCGGGCTGGACTGTTCCTATGAGGCACAGGGTCAAGGCTGATTTGCATATGGCCATGTCTGAACTGGGGTGGTGTGGAGTGCAAAAAAACGATGGATTTAGGCCCAGATCTCTGTACTGGGGTGCATGTATGACATTGCTCTGCATTCTGTCCATCAACTGTTGTTTTGCATTTGTCACCCCGAGTGGGATGGGTATGCTCAGACGTGAGTCCCATGCTCTCCACACCATGGAGTCAAGCTATCCTGGCTTAAGACGGCTGATAGCAAGAAACCGGTCCTAGGATGCTTAACTCCGGTCCAGGAAAGACATGGCTTGGCAGTCTGGGCTGGACTCTTCCCATGAGGCACAGGGTCAAGGCTGATTTGCATATGGCCATGTCTGAAATGGGGTGGTGTGGAGTACAAAAAAACGATGGATTGAGGCCCAGATCTCTGAACTGGGGTGAATGTATGACATTGCTCTGCATTCTGTCCATCAACTGTTGTTTTGCATTTGTCACCCCGAGTGGGATGGGTATGCTCAGACGTGACTCCCATGCTCTCCACACCACTGGAGTCAAGCTATCCTGGCTGAAGACTGGTGATAGCCAGAAACCGGTCCTAGGATGCTTAATTCCGGTGCAGGAAAGACATGGCCTGGCAGTTCGGGCTGGACTGTTCCCATGAGGCACAGGGTCAAGGCTGATTTGCATATGGCCATGTCTGAACTGGGGTGGTGTGGAGTGCAAAAAAACAATGGATTTAGGCCCAGATCTCTGTACTGGGGTGAATGTATGACATTGCTCTGCATTCTGTCCATCAACTGTTGTTTTGCATTTGTCACCCCGAGTGGCATGGGTATGCTCAGACGTGAGTCCCATGCTCTCCACACCACTGGAGTCAAGCTATCCTGGCAGAAGACGGCTGATAGCCAGAAACCGGTCCTAGGATGCTTAATTCCGGTCCAGGAAAGACATGGCTTGGCAGTTCGGGCTGGACTGTTCCCATGAGGCACAGGGTCAAGGCTGATTTGCATATGGCCATGTCTGAACTGCGGTGGTGTGGAGTGCAAAAAAACGATGGATTTAGGTCCAGATCTCTGTACTGGGGTGAATGTATGACATTGCTCTGCATTCTGTCCATCAACTGTTGTTTTGCATTTGTCACCCGAGTGGGATGGGCTTGCTCAGAGGTGAGTCCCATGCTCTCCACACCACTGGAGTCAAGCTATCCTGGCTGAAGATGGCTGATAGCCAGAAACCGGTCCTAGGATGCTTAATTCCGGTCCAGGAAAGACATGGCTTGGCAGTTCGGGCTGGACTGTTCCCATGAGGCACCGGGTCAAGGCTGATTTGCATATGGCCATGTCTGAACTGGGGTGGTGTGGAGTGCAAAAAAACAATGGATTTAGGCCCAGATCTCTGTACTGGGGTGAATGTATGACATTGCTCTGCATTCTGTCCATCAACTGTTGTTTTGCATTTGTCACCCCGAGTGGGATGGGTATGCTCAGAGGTGAGTCCCATGCTCTCCACACCACTGGAGTCAAGCTATCCTGGCTGAAGACGGCTGATAGCCAGAAACCGGTCCTAGGATGCTTAATTCCGGTCCAGCAAAGACATGGCTTGGCAGTTCGGGCTGGACTGTTCCCATGAGGCACAGGGTCAAGGCTGATTTGCATATGGCCATGTCTGAACTGGGGTGGTGTGGAGTGCAAAAAAACGATGGATTTAGGCCCAGATCTCTGTACTGGGGTGAATGTATGACATTGCTCTGCATTCTATCCATCAACTGTTGTTTTGCATGTGTCACCCCGAGTGGGATGGGTATGCTCAGACGTGAGTCCCATGCTCTCCACACCACTGGAGTCAAGCTATCCTGGCTGAAGACGGCTGATAGCCAGAAACCGGTCCTAGGATGCTTAATTCCGGGCCAGGAAAGACATGGCTTGGCAGTTCGGGCTGGACTGTTCCCATGAGGCACAGGGTCAAGGCTGATTTGCATATGGCCATGTCTGTACTGGGATGGTGTGGAGTACAAAAAAACGATGGATTTAGGCCCAGATCTCTGTACTGGGTGAATGTATGACATTGCTTTGCATTCTGTCCATCAACTTTTGTTTTTCATTAGGGAACTAACTGTGGCATATACAACAGTTTACATCCCTCCTGCCTTGTAACCTCATTCCAAACTGTTATCAGGTTTTGTATGTGTCTGGACGAGTTCTTAAACCTATTTCTAGATGCCAAAGACAACACCATTAACTCCATAGTATATAACTTATCTTTCAACATTGCATTGTCTAGATCTTCTTTCTCTTAGACCGTCAAGGACACTACATATGGTAAATGTTTATCTCGATTATATGCCTCAACATTAGGTGCCAGGATATCCCCCACCCCCTTCCAACAGTAATTTAAGCACTGCTATGTTTGCTTTTCCTGGCCCCTGATTTAGTTGTTGCGGCTGTCCGTCCAACCTCTAGAAACAGGACTCCGGTATCTTCACCAGCATATGCTGCAATATGTCCAGCAACCTCGGTGTAACAAACATTTTGCTAATAGCAATATGACCATTAATGACAATGGAAACTTCAACCACCTGTCAATACTTAATTTCAGCCCTAGGTTCATTCCCTCCACATTATAATTACACACAGTATCCCAATCGGCGCCCATCAGTATTCTCAGATGTTGGAAGGGAGTAAATTGCATTTGTATAACATATGTGCCCCATACCAAGGTATGCACCATTTAGAGAATGTATAATAGTCTTGTGTAGATTTAATTAAATCCAAACAGTTCCAAAAATTCCTTCAGAGTTGCTTCCAGTCTGACACACGTGTGCTTAGAATACTTAAATGTCAACAATATATTGTCCGTATATAGCAAAAGAATCAGCTTCTGGACTCTCATCTTTCTAATGTCTGGAACAAATGACTTGTGCTAAAGGCTTCATTACCAGAGCAAATACCAATGGGAAGAGGTCCCCCTGCTTGGTCCTCACTGTATCTTCCACCTGTCTGAGATCTGTTTTCCAGTGCATACTTGTTCCACTCTATTATGACAGAGGGGGCCCATACATTTCAGAAATGTCCCCCAATGCATATCTAACAAATTTTGCATGGACGTCCAATTGACAGTGTTGAACGCCTTATGTGGATTTAAACTAGCTATGGCCCATTTCTGCCCCATTTGCATGACATATTCCATAATCATGAAGGCCTTCCTACCTCATATTAATGGTTGTATTCCATTGTCCCACAAATCCCATCTGGTCTGTGTGCAGTAGTGCACCAGCTACCTTTTTCAGATACAGTGCCAAAATGTTCCCTGGTATTTTTGTGTCCATGTTAATCATTGTCAGGGGACGGCATGATTCACATTCTAACGGATCTTTCCCTTTTTAGGAAGTCCAACTATATCTGCCTCTCTCAATGTCTCTGGGAGCATGCCCTTAGCCAAGTCCTCAGTATACATGTTTAGCAAGGGGATGGCCAGTACCTCTACATATTCTTGGCGAAATGTATCTGGTAGGCCATCGTTACCTGTTTTTTCCTATCCATTAGTTTTTCACCCTCTGTGTGTATATGTCAGTGTAGAACTCCCCAAATCTTTTTTTTAATAGAACCTTGATCTTTAACCATTTGACCACGAGTAGTTCGCATAGGTGCAACTGCCTGAATAAACCTATGACAGCTTTTGACAAAGTGTACCTAGCACATACCCATCACAGACAGTCTCACATAACAGGGGATAGATAGCAACACTCTACAGCAGATAGCATCAAAGTGATGAAATAACTTATCATCATAGAAGTTTTTCTGTTAACAGCAGACACACGTCCCAATAGGCTCCAGTCTTATACTCAATCTTTACACCTAATACCAGCTATATGACCCCACTTTTCATGATATGCTTATATCAATTATATCAATGACACTTTCAGAATGTACAGTACTAACAAGAACGCTAGCAGGTCATAGTCCCTCACTTGATGTCACCTGAAATGAGCCTTGACAAAAGTTAAGACATGCTATCTGGGACTACTTAGGAATTCTGCAATTTTTTCCCTGAATGGAGACTTTCAAGTCCACTTTCTTAGAGTCAAGAGGCGGTGTAAATGGCAGGTGAAGCTTTTGACAAATTCAAACCAACAAAAAATAGGATAAGCATGTGTACATGTAATAGTCTACTGGCAGAAATTAGTAAATTGTAAATGATTCCACTGGCAGATATGATAGTTCATAGGTGTTTATTTCTACTGTGTTCAACAGTTTATCGATAGGATCATACATTGAAATGTGGGGGTTGGAATGATCAACAGCACATATTGTCACAGCTTACTCAGTAGTTGTCCAACTTAAACTCCTACAACATTGAGCACTTGAAGTGTAATAGCGTTAAAAAAAAGTTCAAGCACATCAACCCGGCCCTTGGAAGTTTGGAAGCCAGAAATACTGAGATAAGCAATTCTCCAAGTACATGCCTCCATACCACTGAAGGGCGGGACATGGCATGTGACAACAGCAACAATCCTGTGTCATTTGACATGAAGGTGTCAAGGGAAAAAACAGAGCGCAGACGGCCCAAAAGTCAGTACAGTTTGCCCCTAGACTCAGACAACCACAGGACCATCTCAAGTTTAGGAGGGAACTTAAGACCATCCTATTCAGTCAGACTTTCCCTGACCAGCATCAAGTGGTTGCAATATCAAGCCAACTCAACTGTCTACTCCTTTCTGGCTTGATTCAATCCTCCATTGTCAACACTGGAGCAAAATAAATTGTCTAAAATAAAGACCTCTTAGCAGATAATCTATCACTCCAAGGCGGGATTGGAGTCCAAGTGACTTCTGTTGGGTGCCCACCTTGCTTTCCCTCCCTTCTCCCATCCCCACTCTTTCCTCTTCAGTGCTCTGAAGCTGCTCACAAATGTCATGTAGCGCCTTATAAATCACTAATAGTAAACTACATACTTAATCTACTGAAAACCTGTTAAAATGGCAAAGGGGCTGAATAAGATGTGTAGGCTAAAGTTAAAATAAGCTGCTTTGTTGATTTTACCAGCAAGATGCTTATTTACATTCTCCCTACTTCACCAAAAGGAAATTATAAGTCCCTTAGCCATGATGAAGATTGCATAATATATTCACTTCAGGTAATTTAGTGGAGGTAAAATTTAACTGAGCAGATTCAAGAAATATTGATTTTAGCAGTCTGCTGTTTGAATAAAGTCTTTTGTGCACACTAGAATCAATTAATGATGGAAGCTGAAGAAGAAAAGATGGGTGCACAAATATAGATTATGAGAGGAGGTTGACAGAAAATATGTATTATTAATCCTTCAGGCAAGGTTTTCTGTTTTTTAGCAAACTCCCACAGGCTGCTTTAGCGTACTTGAAGTTAAATGAATAAAAACAAGCAAATGTAGAGCTGAAGAAGTTATTTTGTTTGTCAGATGGTACAAACCGATTTAGGGTGAGAATTTTCACGAACGACCCTAAAGATAAACAGTAAATGGTCATTTGGGAATCGCAGGCTACTGTGTTCATGCCCTGTCCACTGCCCACACTATCACTGTAAGCAGTCGAAAGGCCTCGTAATTGCAAGGAGCATCTTGTGCAGGTCGCGTCCAATCATTGCACAAACACATTCTCTAATAGAGAGCATGCCCTTGTCACTTCCGGGTTGATTTGTGGAGAGAAACCAATAAAACAGGTCAAGGCACTCAGAGTGAGTCACTGCCCATTTCTTAACACAATTTTACCCGACGAAAAATACAGCAATCGTTTAAGGCGGAGAGCAGGTGAAAATTAAAGTTTAGGCTACAAAGAAGTTACCAAATTAAAATATGCATGTGCAGCAGTATATGTTGCTATGCGCCCCAGCATGTGCACCGGCTTTGCACGTCGGCCACAGCACCTTGTTTAACACTGAAAGCACTGGCACAATTATAGCGCCGGCGCTATCGCAAGAGGCCTTTCCCGAATTTGCATGGTGGCGTGGCCCCATCCAAATTAGGGAATCCCTTTGCTTCTGTGCCCGTGCCATATTACAGACGCAGGAAAAGAGGAAAGGAAGCTGTCAGGTGGCACACTGACAGCACACCACCTAAAAGGTGGCACACTGTCAGTGGGACACCTGATGGTAGCCCTGTGGATGGGCAAAGGGGATCCTATGGCTGTGGCATTGTTTTTTGCCCCGAAAGGAGTTAGGAACGATTGAGCTATATATATATGAGAAGGATTATGAGAAGAAACTGGAACATACTGAGAAGTGACTGGGTGATAGGATCAGACCTACCTGCAAACCCTTTGGTGACCTTTAGAAAGGCTAGGTCGCTTAAGAATGATCTTGTCCATAGCCATCCGACGGACAATACTATCTCACCGTTTGGCAAGATGCAAGGATTCTTTCCATGCGGGAAGTGCAAGGCGTGTAAGGGAAGCAAAAGGGTATTTACCTATGATATTCCGACTACTGGAGAGAAGAGGAATATAAGGAAATTCATAACCTGCACCAGCCCCTATGTAGTTTATTGCCTAGTGTGCCCCTGCGGCCTACGTTACGTGGGGAGCACCATCCACCCTGCTAAGATCAGGGTGTTGGAGCACATGAGAGCTATTGGGAAGGGGGATGAAGCATATCCTGTCGCACGCCACTTCGACAAAGTGCATAACCGCAATAGAGATTTGTTGAGTTTTTTCTGTCTGGACCAGGTCCCACTGAATCCCCGGGGAGGAGACAGGGTCCTCAAGCTGAGGAGATTGGAGTCAAGGTTTATAGTAGAACTTCAAACAAAGGTACCTCTAGGCCTGAACAGTAGTGAGGAGCTAGCCATACATCTAGGAGAATAAGTAACTGGGGAGAATGCCCATTTTCCACTGAAGATTGTAGATAGATGTATTGCATGGACTTGTGACTTGTATATCTGTATATTTGTATATAGTTAAGGGGTATGTCTAGCTTGTAAGAGGTGGGATTAAATTTCTTTATTTGGGTTTTCTTACTTTCTCCTTCTTGGGATTTCCTGTCCTTTTCCTTGCTGATGTGTACATAATTGACCTATGTGGATTTTCTAGATTCCTGTGACTGATTATTGAGAGGGGGGCTTTGCCCATTCAGGGCTTGATTGATGTGAGCATTGGCCAATTAAGTGCAGGGCCCATCGATGGGCTTGATTCGGTGTTTGAAAGAAAGATATAATAATGTTATTGTACTTTTGCGCATATTACATGTTGCATTCTACTGCATGCATTGAGTAATTCTGTTTCCACTTGGAATTTCAAGATGGCGCTTCATTAGTGAGGTGCGAGCCAGTCCCTCCTTTATGTTGTTGCAGGTAATGTGATGTTAAAAATATGGTGGCCAGGCACTTCGATAAACATCGACAAAGGTTCTATACCGAAACGCGTCTGTTTTCTGTGTTCTATAAGCGTACCAGCGCGCTACGCGAGTACGCGAGCGGAAAGCTGATTGGCTCTCGGGTGTCTGGCAACATTCCAAACAGTCCGGAGCGGCCGCCATCTTGTGTCTCGGTAGGATCGAGACACAAGAGGTGGCAAAAACAGAGGGGGAAATGACCAAAAGGGGGCAGGGTAGACCCCCCCTGACCACCTAGGTTTGATGTGGGGGCCGTAAAAGGGCCACGCGGGGCAAAAAAAAAAAGAATTTTTTTTTCGATTTTCGCGGGGGGAGCGCCCGGTACGTGCACCGGGGAGCGTACCGGGGAGCGTACCCTGGAGAAAAAAGAATGACAGAGTTTTTAAATAATGTAGCATTTTTTTATAAATTGGAGGTAGTTCTAAAAATAACTGTTTTTTTTATTCTTTTTGTTGTTTTATATTTTTTTATTGTTTTTTTGAACATTTTTTACTTTTTTTGGCTTTCATGAACAATTTTATATTTTTTTTGTAATTTTTATGGGGACAAACAAAAAACAGGGAATTGTAAACGGCTCAACTGGAGCAAAAAAAAACAGGAAAAAATTAAGGTTTCTTTGGGCACTTGTGGTTGTCACCAGCATGGTTGATGAGTGTAATACTTTGCTCACCATAGGTAATTGTTTTTCCACAAAATATACAAACGATTTTGTATCCACCAAACTTGGTTTGGATGTTTGGGACCATCTCCCTTGTCTCTGGACCCGATGGAGTGGGTTGTTTACTTTGGGAGGAGCTGGGAGAAGATTTGGAAAGGTTTCTGGTCAGTTGTCTAACCTCTGCCGCAGCATAGTTGTTTGGATGCCGGCGTTCCATGTGGCGAATCATGGTGTTGTTGCCAAAAGAGTATTTTTTGGCAGGGTTCCCCCTGGAAAGTTCAGTGCCACAGATCAGACAAGTAACCTTTGGCGCATTACCTTTCTTTTGGTCCTTTGGGATTTTAAAAAACTCCCTGACAATGTGCTCCTTTGGCTTATAGGGGGTAGTATGTTCAGGCATGAACTGCTGCCTCTCCTCCTCCTCTTCTTCATCTCCACCACTGTGGTGTTGTGGTGGTCCTTGTGGTGGTGGTGGTGGTGGTGGTGATGCTCCTGCTGCTGCTGCTACTGTAGCCATTTTTCAGTACAAATAGGTACAAATAGATCTGTAAACAGGTCTTCCTCAATCAAAGTACAAAGTGAGAATGAGGAAAAAAGGTGGGGGCTTTCATCATTTGGAAAACAAAACTGTACTGAACCAATGAAAAGTGTTATTTTCAGGTCACATGACTCGGACTTTCATCATTTGGAAACCAAAACTGTTCTGAACCAATGAAAAGTGTTATTTTCAGGTCACATGACCCAACGCGCTTACGCTACGCACCCCGGGGCGCGCCCGGCTGCGCGCCCAGGGGCGCTTACGTAGCGCGTATGCGCTCAGGGCGCTTCCGGATGTGCTTACGCATGGTGATAAGACGCATCACGCGGCTACACGATACGTCACGATAATGTTTTCGTTCGCGGCATTAGCACTAACGGGACGCTCACCGGTACGCGCACCGAAGCGTGCCGCGACACTGCGCTTACCGGTGCACTCACCGGTACGCGCACCGGGAACGCTCCAGGGCAAAAAAAATAGTATTACATAAATATACAATATAGGATTCATTATAAAATAGAAATTAGATATTAAAAAACCTATGAAATTCACTGAAAAAACCATAGGTTTCACACCAGTTATAGTTAGGAATTAGCATTTAAAAAACCTATTAAATTCACTGAAAAAAACATAGGTTTCACACCAGTTATAGTTAGGAATTAGCAAACCTATTAAATTCACTGAAAAAACCATAGGTTTGACACCAGTTATAGTTAGATGGAAATTTTACTGACATAAAACCATTGAAATTCCCACGTTATAGTTAGTTGGACTCACTATAACTTGCGCGCCTGCAATGCACTGCTGATGACGTCACATATTACATCACTCATGACATGGTCAGTGACATCACTCATGACATCACTGATGACACCATCCTTGCGACAGAGTGACAGACCTCTTTTCAGTGTAATGTAACCCTTGAAACACATATTCAAAAATAGAAACTAACATTTTCAAAAAAATGGAGATACCCATACCAGTTACAAAAACCAATTCAGTAATTCCACCATCTATATAGACATCCACTCATTCACCAACAGTTCTATATTGTCACTCATACATATACTCACTCATCATATGTAGTGATACACCTATACATCCTGTTACACACCGACAGTCATCCAAAAGTTACTCACACACATACTCACACATGCAAATAAACTATTGAACATCCATTTATTTGCATATACAGATATACACACACTACCACCTTACTTCTAAGGAAACTTACACATACTTACTCTCTTAAACAACCACTTATAGAAACACATACTTATTAAAACAGGAACTCTTACAATCTCTCACTCTCATATATACTCACTTATATACATCAATACTCACATATACTAGATTAAAACATATGTAGTTACTGATAAAGACACTAGTGAGACAGTCATTCACTCTCTAACACACCATATACACACTCATCCACCCATACAGTCCTGCACATATGCTGTCTTCAAAACACATACAAACAGTGAGTCAGTCATTGATGCATCTATATGCTAAGTAATACCCCCACCAAACCATACAGACCTTTACATATACATATATAAAACATATTTATTTTTCAGAAAGACACACATTCACTGGATGGTGTCATCAGTGATGTCATGAGTGATGTAATATGTGACGTCATCAGCAGTGCATTGCAGGCGCGCAAGTTATAGTGAGTCCAACTAACTATAACGTGGGAATTACAATGGTTTTATGTCAGTAGAATTTCCAGCTAACCATAACTGGTGTTAAACCTATGGTTTTTTCAGTGAATATATATATATATATATATATATATATATATATATATATATATATATATATATATATATATATATATTGCAGCTCCTCTCGCACCGATATGCTATGCGCGGCACTCACAGGCGGGTGCTGACGTGCGAGGGTGCTCTCGCAAGTCTATTGCCGCTCTCTGCTCCCAAAGTGGAATCTCCTCCACAAGAATAAAGCACTCACGGGGGCCGTTTGAATCGTTTATTGAATCAAACTCAGCAACCTCTGCAAAACAGACGCGTTTCGGTCGTAACCTTTTTCTATGTTTACAGAAAGCGTCACTTCAAACCAATCATATACTCAGTGGACATGGAAACAAACAAAGGACATGCAAACTCTAGATTAGAGTCCAACAACATAGGCGCCATATTGGCATGTTGTTCTATGATTGAGAAGACATAAACCCAAATGGGTCAACCCAATGTAGTTATTTATTTTGAAGCGCCACATACATTGGGTACCGAACAGGGCCACGGACACGGTAATGGTTGTTGCCAGATTTTATTTACTGTGCAGGAAAACATGCATGCCTCAGACGCGTTTCGGACACTAGGCTGCGTCCTTGCTCACTACAAACAAACGGGTAATAAGGCATACATTTTAAAACCACAAAAGGCGCCTAACAGTTACGTCACTGCGCAAATAGCAGACATGGATGAAATACTTGTAAAAATATTTTGTAGTTGATTGCCTTCAAATTGCCTATAAATATAGTACCTCTTCACAAAAACATTGCATAGTTGATATTCCTGGCATTGTTATGTTAAACATAAGACGAAATTCATGGATATATGTACAGATAATGAATAATATTGCGCATAATACATAGTACGTTATTATTTTAAAACATCCATCTATCTCTATGGTCATGTCATATAAATTAGATTTAAAGTGCTTAGTGCAAGTCAATCCATAGTTAAATCTTTTCAGTAATTCACATTTTATACTACGTTTTAATTGCGGTTATTACTATAAAGTGCTATAGCTAACTGACATTCATATCGAATTGTGGAGTAGTACTGCTAGCAATATTAAATCAATACTGACTACAATAATAATCTATCAAAATGGCAACGGGAAGGTTTGATTTCCAAGGAAGAACACAAATTTTTATATAAGGAATATCCGGTGTTACCCTTGTTTTACCTGATCCCAAAAGTGCATAAAGGTATCACCCCATTACAAGGTAGACCCATCATATCGGCTATAAATAGTTGCTTTGAAAATACCTCAAAATATGTGGACTACTATCTGCAAGACTTTGTTACAGCTTTACCCACATACCTTAAAGATTCCAGGGACTTTCTACACAAGTTAAATACAGTGAAATGGACTAATGGCATGCTATTTATGACACTGGACATAACAGCACTATACACATGTATTAGGCATGAAGATGGGTTGCGAGCAATCAGATACTATCTTGAACACAGAGATGTAGGATTGTATCAGCACAACAAAATGATTGTAGAAATGATCCAGACATGCTTAACAAATAATGTGTTTTTGTTTGATGGTAAAATCTACAGACAGAAAAGAGGGGTGGCTATGGGTGCATGCTTCTCCCCCAGCTACGCATGTTTACATGTAGGCTGGTGGGAGGAGCATGTCCTCAGGACACATCATAGAGCGATATTTGACACTCATATTTCTCATATGTGGAGGTACATCGACGATGTATTTATCGTATGGAAGGGCGATGAAGATCAGGCAAAAGATTTTGTGAACAGTATTAACAACAATGATCTCAACTTAGTCTTTACCAGTCACATCCACAACACCACTGCACATTTTTTGGATATAGAGGTTATGATCCAGGACAATGAGATTACAACTAGCCTGTATCAAAAACCAACTGCAGGCAATACTTTATTGCATGCATCTAGCTTTCATCCACGACATACGATAGAAAGTCTCCCCTATGGAGAACTCCTCAGAATTAGAAGGGCATGTAGCACTGAGGAAGCTTGGAAAACTTCTCAGGATATCGCTATAGCTAGACTAACATCACGTGGTTATGGAATAGGTAAAATCAAAGCAGCTTTAAGAAAAGTCAATCTATTAGATAGACGTTTCTTATTACAACCATCTGCCAATGACATTGAAATTGAACCTACCTCGGAAGTTATTGAAAAACAAAATTCCGAGTGCAGATTCATTACCACATATAGCAAGCAATCACATGCCATAAGGAAGATCATGAACACACAATGGCCCATTGTCTTGACAGACAGTGTGCTAAGGGGAGTTTTACCGGTAAAGCCAAATATCACTTATCGGAAGGCATACTCCATGAGTTCAGATTTAGTTAAAAATAGTCCTGAATTGCTCAATAAAGATAAGTGGTACTCTACCAAAAAGGGTTTTTATAAATGCAGCAGCTGTAGGGCTTGCAAGTTTGGAACAAACACCAAAACATATAAAACTGCATTCTCTGAGGAGTTGTGTGAGATTAAGGGCAATTTCAACTGTAAGACCGAGTATGCAGTATATGTTTTAAATTGTGTATGCGGTCTTCGTTATGTTGGAAGTACAAAACTTCCAGTGCAAGCACGTATTTTACAGCATCTACGAGCCACTGTCAATTCAGACCAGACTTATCCTGTCGCTAGACACGTTAAATCAGAGCATGGCAATAATTTGAATGTACTTTCTTATTTTGTCATTGACAGTGTCCCCGTCATTAAAAGAGGTGGCAACAGAGATAAATTGTTGCGGCAGTTGGAAACTCGCTACATTTTAGAACTTGACACCAAGAACCCGCATGGACTGAACATGTGTGAGGATATGTATCACTATCTGTGAGCTATGGACTATATACTAATTGTGTACCATCAGCATTTCTTGATGATGAAACTTACCGGATATTTGATTGTAAAAATGGATTAATCTGAATTGCTAATTCTCTCTCGGACGAGCAGTTATTTGTGTGTTCCCGGCTGGGAACATTTGTGTATTTGAAACAGTAATTGTACTCTATTCACCTTTTGCACTTTTTGCACGGAAGCACTTTGCTAAAAAGGTCAGAAACAAAACTACAAATTCGGTCATATAGTTGGCAATTTTAAATTGTATATATGGGATAGTTGTGCCATGATATAAACAGTGTTGCATTTATGCAGGTAACTTACACACTATGATTGCAAGGGAATGTTATGTTTTTATTATATAGCATAATATTTATGGTTTTAAACATTTACTTTTTGAATTTTTTTAAAACATTAATTCAAAGTACGTTGCAATCTTATTATCCGTTACAAATCAAATGTAGGATATATATACATATATCATGTGTATTTGAACAGTCACTATCCGAAAATTTACTATGCTGACTCTTTGGATATATAGGAACTTTCAATGAGTCTGTTTTCCATATCTATTACTATGTACAATGACCATGTGACCCAACAAAAAAGTATGGTGATTGGTGGTGGGACATTTAAATTGTTTGCACTAATTAAACGCTTTCATCGGGTGAGCAAGGCGACAGGATCGCCGAAACGCGTCGGATCGCGGCACCCTTGGCACTACACTTAATATGATAAAATAAAAAGAATTTTGCTGCAGAAACTACCGGAGTGGTGTCCGTTTCTCTGCCTGGCAGTGCTGTTTGCTCGGTGCTCTGGGGAGCGTTATTTGCATATATATATATATATATTCCTGCCTTCGGTTCCCCGTGCCCGGGAAATGCAGCGCTCGACACTTGGTTCGTAATCCCTGCAGCAGAACCACGCTGCTTAAAATTGTGCACACAATCCTCCCTTTGCGGAGAGGAATAATGGGACGAACTCCCGTTCTCAATTACTTTTGCTGTTTTTATTTATTTTAAAGCCTTTAAAATAAATAAAAACAGCAAGAGTAATTGAGAACGGGAGTTCGTCCCATTATTCCTCTCTGCAAAGGGAGGATTGTGTGCACAATATATATATATATATATATATATACATACACTCCACTTCCCAAGTGCTTCGCTGCACCGAACAGGGCCACGGACACGGTAATGGTTGTTGCCAGATTTTATTTACTGTGCAGGAAAACATGCATGCCTCAGACGCGTTTCGGACACTAGGCTGCGTCCTTGCTCACTACAAACAAACGGGTAATAAGGCATACATTTTAAAACCACAAAAGGCGCCTAACAGTTACGTCACTGCGCAAATAGCAGACATGGATGAAATACTTGTAAAAATATTTTGTAGTTGATTGCCTTCAAATTGCCTATAAATATAGTACCTCTTCACAAAAACATTGCATAGTTGATATTCCTGGCATTGTTATGTTAAACATAAGACGAAATTCATGGATATATGTACAGATAATGAATAATATTGCGCATAATACATAGTACGTTATTATTTTAAAACATCCATCTATCTCTATGGTCATGTCATATAAATTAGATTTAAAGTGCTTAGTGCAAGTCAATCCATAGTTAAATCTTTTCAGTAATTCACATTTTATACTACGTTTTAATTGCGGTTATTACTATAAAGTGCTATAGCTAACTGACATTCATATCGAATTGTGGAGTAGTACTGCTAGCAATATTAAATCAATACTGACTACAATAATAATCTATCAAAATGGCAACGGGAAGGTTTGATTTCCAAGGAAGAACACAAATTTTTATATAAGGAATATCCGGTGTTACCCTTGTTTTACCTGATCCCAAAAGTGCATAAAGGTATCACCCCATTACAAGGTAGACCCATCATATCGGCTATAAATAGTTGCTTTGAAAATACCTCAAAATATGTGGACTACTATCTGCAAGACTTTGTTACAGCTTTACCCACATACCTTAAAGATTCCAGGGACTTTCTACACAAGTTAAATACAGTGAAATGGACTAATGGCATGCTATTTATGACACTGGACATAACAGCACTATACACATGTATTAGGCATGAAGATGGGTTGCGAGCAATCAGATACTATCTTGAACACAGAGATGTAGGATTGTATCAGCACAACAAAATGATTGTAGAAATGATCCAGACATGCTTAACAAATAATGTGTTTTTGTTTGATGGTAAAATCTACAGACAGAAAAGAGGGGTGGCTATGGGTGCATGCTTCTCCCCCAGCTACGCATGTTTACATGTAGGCTGGTGGGAGGAGCATGTCCTCAGGACACATCATAGAGCGATATTTGACACTCATATTTCTCATATGTGGAGGTACATCGACGATGTATTTATCGTATGGAAGGGCGATGAAGATCAGGCAAAAGATTTTGTGAACAGTATTAACAACAATGATCTCAACTTAGTCTTTACCAGTCACATCCACAACACCACTGCACATTTTTTGGATATAGAGGTTATGATCCAGGACAATGAGATTACAACTAGCCTGTATCAAAAACCAACTGCAGGCAATACTTTATTGCATGCATCTAGCTTTCATCCACGACATACGATAGAAAGTCTCCCCTATGGAGAACTCCTCAGAATTAGAAGGGCATGTAGCACTGAGGAAGCTTGGAAAACTTCTCAGGATATCGCTATAGCTAGACTAACATCACGTGGTTATGGAATAGGTAAAATCAAAGCAGCTTTAAGAAAAGTCAATCTATTAGATAGACGTTTCTTATTACAACCATCTGCCAATGACATTGAAATTGAACCTACCTCGGAAGTTATTGAAAAACAAAATTCCGAGTGCAGATTCATTACCACATATAGCAAGCAATCACATGCCATAAGGAAGATCATGAACACACAATGGCCCATTGTCTTGACAGACAGTGTGCTAAGGGGAGTTTTACCGGTAAAGCCAAATATCACTTATCGGAAGGCATACTCCATGAGTTCAGATTTAGTTAAAAATAGTCCTGAATTGCTCAATAAAGATAAGTGGTACTCTACCAAAAAGGGTTTTTATAAATGCAGCAGCTGTAGGGCTTGCAAGTTTGGAACAAACACCAAAACATATAAAACTGCATTCTCTGAGGAGTTGTGTGAGATTAAGGGCAATTTCAACTGTAAGACCGAGTATGCAGTATATGTTTTAAATTGTGTATGCGGTCTTCGTTATGTTGGAAGTACAAAACTTCCAGTGCAAGCACGTATTTTACAGCATCTACGAGCCACTGTCAATTCAGACCAGACTTATCCTGTCGCTAGACACGTTAAATCAGAGCATGGCAATAATTTGAATGTACTTTCTTATTTTGTCATTGACAGTGTCCCCGTCATTAAAAGAGGTGGCAACAGAGATAAATTGTTGCGGCAGTTGGAAACTCGCTACATTTTAGAACTTGACACCAAGAACCCGCATGGACTGAACATGTGTGAGGATATGTATCACTATCTGTGAGCTATGGACTATATACTAATTGTGTACCATCAGCATTTCTTGATGATGAAACTTACCGGATATTTGATTGTAAAAATGGATTAATCTGAATTGCTAATTCTCTCTCGGACGAGCAGTTATTTGTGTGTTCCCGGCTGGGAACATTTGTGTATTTGAAACAGTAATTGTACTCTATTCACCTTTTGCACTTTTTGCACGGAAGCACTTTGCTAAAAAGGTCAGAAACAAAACTACAAATTCGGTCATATAGTTGGCAATTTTAAATTGTATATATGGGATAGTTGTGCCATGATATAAACAGTGTTGCATTTATGCAGGTAACTTACACACTATGATTGCAAGGGAATGTTATGTTTTTATTATATAGCATAATATTTATGGTTTTAAACATTTACTTTTTGAATTTTTTTAAAACATTAATTCAAAGTACGTTGCAATCTTATTATCCGTTACAAATCAAATGTAGGATATATATACATATATCATGTGTATTTGAACAGTCACTATCCGAAAATTTACTATGCTGACTCTTTGGATATATAGGAACTTTCAATGAGTCTGTTTTCCATATCTATTACTATGTACAATGACCATGTGACCCAACAAAAAAGTATGGTGATTGGTGGTGGGACATTTAAATTGTTTGCACTAATTAAACGCTTTCATCGGGTGAGCAAGGCGACAGGATCGCCGAAACGCGTCGGATCGCGGCACCCTTGGCACTACACTTAATATGATAAAATAAAAAGAATTTTGCTGCAGAAACTACCGGAGTGGTGTCCGTTTCTCTGCCTGGCAGTGCTGTTTGCTCGGTGCTCTGGGGAGCGTTATTTGCATATATATATATATATATTCCTGCCTTCGGTTCCCCGTGCCCGGGAAATGCAGCGCTCGACACTTGGTTCGTAATCCCTGCAGCAGAACCACGCTGCTTAAAATTGTGCACACAATCCTCCCTTTGCGGAGAGGAATAATGGGACGAACTCCCGTTCTCAATTACTTTTGCTGTTTTTATTTATTTTAAAGCCTTTAAAATAAATAAAAACAGCAAGAGTAATTGAGAACGGGAGTTCGTCCCATTATTCCTCTCTGCAAAGGGAGGATTGTGTGCACAATATATATATATATATATATATATACATACACTCCACTTCCCAAGTGCTTCGCTGCACCGAACAGGGCCACGGACACGGTAATGGTTGTTGCCAGATTTTATTTACTGTGCAGGAAAACATGCATGCCTCAGACGCGTTTCGGACACTAGGCTGCGTCCTTGCTCACTACAAACAAACGGGTAATAAGGCATACATTTTAAAACCACAAAAGGCGCCTAACAGTTACGTCACTGCGCAAATAGCAGACATGGATGAAATACTTGTAAAAATATTTTGTAGTTGATTGCCTTCAAATTGCCTATAAATATAGTACCTCTTCACAAAAACATTGCATAGTTGATATTCCTGGCATTGTTATGTTAAACATAAGACGAAATTCATGGATATATGTACAGATAATGAATAATATTGCGCATAATACATAGTACGTTATTATTTTAAAACATCCATCTATCTCTATGGTCATGTCATATAAATTAGATTTAAAGTGCTTAGTGCAAGTCAATCCATAGTTAAATCTTTTCAGTAATTCACATTTTATACTACGTTTTAATTGCGGTTATTACTATAAAGTGCTATAGCTAACTGACATTCATATCGAATTGTGGAGTAGTACTGCTAGCAATATTACATCAAGGTATCTAGTGTTAAACCAGTGAAACTTTTGCATGTGAGATAATGACCCTAATATGGGTTTGAGATACAATACTCAATATGCACAAGATTATTATAACAACATGGTCTCCATCAATAGTTCTAATACAAAAGGTGGACAAATAATGTCAACGCCAAGTTTTGAAGCCTTAAAATCCAGCAAAATACGGGTAAGTGTTACAACTCTATACATAATTGTTCATATTATTTTAGAGTATCCAAGGAAAAGTCGCCAAAGGGCTACAAAAGGTATGTATCTATTTGCAAACTTCTATATAATAGGAAGGCATCATAAAGTACCCATGTCTATACAAGGAAAGGTGCCCCTACTGTGTTCCTCTACTGTGTAAAAAAAGTGCTTAACGAGTGTCAAACTAATACATAAAGAAGGAAATGAAAAAATTTTTTTTAAAACTATCACTACTACGGGAATATAGAATATGATATACCATATTGTAAGCAGTAAAGATTATTAAGACCGCTGGCTACTAAGGTATTCTATTCTCAATTGTATCAGTGGAAGGGGGTAATAATATATATATATATATATATATATTATATATATATATATATATATATATATATATATATATATATATATATATATCTTCAATGAGGAACGGACACGGCCAGCTCCAATTCGCAACCAGAGCGTCCGAAACACCACAGCACAAACAGGGTCCAACACTCGTTTTTCAGGTAGATTTTTTTATTATTTCAACACCATCGTGCAGACAAAAGAGGACGGTCGACGCGTTTCGGCGGTTGCCTTCGACTGGACCATAGAGTCCTGCAGTCCAAACAGTCCATTTAAAGTGCAAAGTGCTTAAAGTCCCTTCTTCATTACCATTAAAAACAGACTAGACTGTAACCCTTCTAATCACTTATTTTTCAATGGCCATTTTAGACTTTCATTTTATGTACACAGTTTTATGAGCAAAGAAACATATAGGTAAAATACCCTATGGCTGAGAATGGCAAATTAAACCTCTTTAGAGCCACATCCCTCCTATCACGACTTCTAAGTTCAGATGAAAATTTCCAAGGTTACATAAGAGTAAAAAAGTTAAAAAAGTTAAAAAAGGTTGTTTAAAAAGAGTTAGTTTGAGCTACAATGTATTCCTAATGACTATATCAAATAGTTTCAATAATTCATGGCGAGCATCAATAAATTCATCATTGATGGCAAAAGTAAGGGAAGGTAAAGGTGAAGGGTAGATGGATTGAGGAGAGGGATAATATTTATCTGTCAGGTCGGTCAATAAATTCAACTCAGAATAAAGTGTCAAGTGTCATGTGCAAATTATCATATGTAAACATGTTATGTGCAAATAGCATTAATGTGCAAAAACGCATTCCTATCCTTGACCTTTCACATATCCATTCTCTACCAAATCTCCCCCATCAGCCCATATACATTGAAAAGCCGTGGAGGTGTAAAATGACCCACTATCTGTTATATAGTCAAGCTAAAGTAGACTTACACAAACAGGGCATAGTGAGCTACAAGATAAAAACACCGCATTCAATGATTCGATATACCCTACCCTAACATTATGTCATTAGGTATAAACATCTATATAATGCTCATGTGGTCATTATCCTTTTTGCTCAATTATATAAGACTTTTAAACATTTTTTACTCTTAAACCTTGGGTTGTTTTCTCTCTCATCCAGTTCGACCAATAATATTTACACGTATCATCCAAAGATGTTGTTATTCTACAAATGTACATACAGTTCTGCGTCCAGGTTATGTCCAAAAGGATTCTCTGTTCCCAGTGCCAAGATGAACCTTGATTCTGCTCTTCTTAGGTCTAAGGTTCTATCTCCTCCTCTTTCATTCTGCTTAACCAATTTTGCACCAAAAAATTTGAGGTCTTGGTTGTTGCTAGAATGTTTTTCCTGAAAGTGTTTCGCCATTGGGTAAGCGAGATCCTGATTCTTGATCGCCCTAAGGTGTTGTAATATACGTAGCTTCAATTTGTTTATTGTACTACCTACGTATAGTTTTTGGCATGGACATTGTAGGACGTATACTACAAATTTGGATTCACATGTTATGTGATCGGTAATTTTTTCTATATTTCCATTTTGTAGTTCATATGAGAGTGTGTTTTTGCCATGCTCACAGGCTTTGCATTTAGAGCATTTCCAGAAGCCAGGTGTTGTCAGCCAGGCTTTGTTGCCTTTCTCATTCTGTGGATTGATAACGGATAGGTGGCTTTGTGTGAGGATATCACCCAGAGAAGCTGTCTTTCTGTAAGTTATTTGGGGAGTTGGTGGAAGGGTTTTTTCAGTGAATCATCCAACATCAGGATTTTCCAATTCTTCTTTATGATTTTTTTAAGACTTTGGTGTTCTACGTTGAAATCCATAATGATGCGAATTGTTTCTTCAGTTTCCACCTTCTCCATTGATTCCAGTAATGTGGATCGTGGTCTTTCCTGGATTTTTGTCTTAGCTTGTTCAACGACCTCCATAGGATAACCCCTTGCCAGAAATCTGAGACCAGTGTCTTCAATAGTTTCTTCTATATCCTTTAGTTCTGAGCAGTTTCTTTTTACGCGGAGCATCTCTCCATACGGGATGCTCCATTTCAGATGGTCCGGATGTCCGCTACTAGCATGAAGGACACTGTTAGTGGCAGTGGGTTTCCTATGTATTTTTGTACAGAACCGTTGATTTTTGACAAATACTTCCACATCTAAGTAGAACACTCTGTTTTTGCTGCAATATGATGTGAAAGTTAAGTTCAAATCATTGTGGTCTAGATCCTCTAAAAATTCTGATAGATGGTTTTGATCTCCTTCCCACAAGAAAAACAAGTCATCAATATACCTTATCCAGGTTCGTATATTGGACTTATATTTGCTTCTTAGTATGTTTTCCTCCCATACTGCCATAAAAAGATTTGCGTATGTTGGAGCTACAGATGTTCCCATGGCAGTGCCCTGCCTTTGAAGGTAAATTTCCCCATTAAAGAGAAAAACATTGTGGGTTAGACAATAGTTCAACATATCCAATAGCATATCTGAGTGTTCGAGGAAGCTAAGTGACCGTAAATCCAAGAAATTCCTCACAGCTGAGAGTCCATTTTGATGTTGAATGGACGTATATAATGAGTTTACATCTATTGTAACCATGGTAAGATTCTCATTCCACGTGAGATTTTTTAGTTTGTTCAGGAAGGCAGTTGTGTCCTTCAAGTAGGACGGAAGAGATTTCACGTACTCCATCAGGAACATATCAATAAAATGAGAAGTTTTCTCAAGTAGCGAACCCATCGCACTAACTATGGGTCTGCCAGGTGGACAGGTGAGAGACTTATGTACTTTCGGCAGAAAGTATATCGTTGCTGTAATGGGGTTCTCTACCTTCAGATACATGAATTCCTCAAAATTTATAAGTCCTTTATCTTTCCAATTCAGAAGTAGCGAATGATATTCTTTAGTCCATCGTTCAGTTGGATTGGTCTCTAACTTGGTGTAGTGATCTTGGTTATTCAATTGGCGGTAGGCCTCTGTAATATATTGCTCTCGATCTTGCATAACAATATTTCCGCCTTTATCTGCGGCCTTTATAATGATTTTTTGATTGTCTCTCAGTTCTTTCAAGGCCCTTTGTTCTCCTTTCGTGAGATTCCATGATGGTTTTTCATATTTCTTCTTTTGTTTGGTAAGTTGGTTCATTTCCTCTACAACAATTTCATGGAAAAGATCTATTTTATTGCAAGGTGGTAATTGAGGGCAAAATTTTGATTGTGTCTTAAGTCCACTTTCTCCACCCTTGTTGGTCATAATACCTTCCCGTCTGCAGATGTCGAGATCAGTTTCTTTGGTTTGTAGACTCAGAGGAGTTACTTCCTATTGTTTCACTGTCCAGATTTGACATTACCCTCAGGGCGGGTAATTCCTTTCGTGTCAGCCGCGATGTTTCAGTTGGTAATGTGCGTGCGTTGAATTTATTGGGCGGTCTCTCTTCAAAATGTTTCTTTAATTTAGCCTTACGACAAAATTAATATAGGTCGATTCGAAAATTAGGGATGTCCATTTTAATATTAGGGCAAAAGGAAAGTCCTTTGTTAAGGAGGCTGATGTGGTCTTTATTCAGGATCATACTTGACAAATTTATGACCAAGTCTTCCTTTTGTGCCATCTTTTTTATTTTTGTTTTTTCTTTTCTTCTCCTCTTTTGGGCCTTGTTCCTTCTTTTGCTGCGTCTGGTTGCGGGGGATTTGATCCCCTCCCTCTTCCCCATGTGGTCCCTCGTGCTCTTCCTCGTTGTCGCGTCTCCATTTGGGCTAGCCTCATTTCCCCACGAAAATCCAACTTTGCCAGGTCTGATCCTTCATCCGTTGAGCTCGGGTCAGAACTTTCATAGACACCCTGATTGTCATGACTGATGCATCTATCCATGGCTGCTCTGTTTCTTAGTGAGTCATACTTCCTGGCGAAGGTGTATATCCTGCCATTAGCATAATCTATGCGATCTCGGTTGAATTTACTCGCTTTTCTATTTTCCACATCCGCTTCATGTTTAAGAATTTTTTTCTCCATGGTCTCCAATAGTACTTTTTTCTCCTCATTCTCGGGATATTTATCCAGCTCTTTTTCAAGTTCTTGAATTTTCTCCAAAATTCCCTCTAGTTTCCGCTCAGCATGTATTATCAGTGTCTTCATCAATTTTAACGAGCATTCGTTGGTATCCATCTGCCATTGTTTGATCAAATCCATGTCTAGATCATTTAGTGTGGGCATAATTAAAATTCTCAAACCCTTTGGGACTCTTTTAAATTCAATATATTTCTCAAAGGTTGTTTTTTCCCACCACTTATTCACCTCCACGATTTTGGCATGTTGTAACTCTTTAATAACGCTCTGTATTGATCTCTTTTGGGTTTCTGAGGACATTGCTGCGCTGGTTAAGCTTTGGGGAGCCTGAGTCACCATATTATCATCCAATAATTGATTTGCTCTTTGTGTACGATTTGTCATTCTTTCGGCCATTTTTGTATGTGTTATTTTTCTTCTTTTTATCTTTTTTTCTCTTTCTTTTGTTTCTTTATTTCCCTTCGTTATAATCGTGATGTGAGGGTTAATTAAGTGTTCTTAATTGTCTGCACTGCGTGTTGTTTTTTGTTCGTTTATTTATTATATTCAATACTCCTATTGCGAGTTGCCTCTGTTCGTCTTGTATTTTAGACCAGACCGGTTCCGCGTATGCCACTAATTGTAAGTTCAAATACTCCGTGACTGTCTCGCGGGTGCCGCAATAGTACTCCGGCTCCCGCTCTCCAATTCCAGGAGCGGTTACTAACACAGGCAGCTTTCAGAGGTCAACGGGTTAACGCGGGTGAAGCACACCCCTCCCCACTACACCAGCAGTGCGGTAGGCGGTCCCACCACGCCTCCCTCCGCAATCCCGTACTCACCGCCCGGATCTTGCCGCTCGTGAATGCAGTCACTAATGATGTAAATTCGGGTCCTCGGGTCTCACGGTTCTCCTTTCTTCTCGTTGAGGTAGACCGGGACCGTGCGATTTCCAAAGTGGCAGAGGCAGCAGCTACAATTATCCCTCTCTCGATCCGGGGCTGAAACGAGGGTGTGTCGCTGTGTCACCTCAATGCAGAGTGCTCGTGGAGTGCAGATCAACCGCTGCACCAAATATCTTCAATGAAGAACGGACACGGCCAGCTCCAATTCGCAACCAGAGCGTCCGAAACACCACAGCACAAACAGGGTCCAACACTCGTTTTTCAGGTAGATTTTTTTATTATTTCAACACCATCGTGCAGACAAAAGAGGACGGTCGACGCGTTTCGGCGGTTGCCTTCGACTGGACCATAGAGTCCTGCAGTCCAAACAGTCCATTTAAAGTGCAAAGTGCTTAAAGTCCCTTCTTCATTACCATTAAAAACAGACTAGACTGTAACCCTGCTAATCACTTATTTTTCAATGGCCATTTTAGACTTTCATTTTATGTACACAGTTTTATGAGCAAAGAAACATATAGGTAAAGTACCCTATGGCTGAGAATGGCAAATTAAACCTCTTTAGAGCCACATCCCTCCTATCACGACTTCTAAGTTCAGATACAAATTTCCAAGGTTACATAAGAGTAAGAGTAAAAAAGTTAAAAAAGTTAAAAAAGGTTGTTTAAAAAGAGTTAGTTTGAGCTACAATGTATTCCTAATGACTATATCAAATAGTTTCAATAATTCATGGCGAGCATCAAGAAATTCATCATTGATGGCAAAAGTAATATATATATATGTGCACAATCCTTTGAAAAGTAAAAGAAAGCTGCCGAGCCCAATTCCTTTGGTCAGCGTGGTTGAATAATTATTTAATGTAGTAAAAATCGAATCGCCCGACGCGTTTTGGCGCAGCCGCTCCTTGGTCACGGGTCAAAAAACATTTGTATTCACCATTCACATATAGTGCACATGAATATAAACATAAAGGTATGACTACGATATCACCTCCAATATTCTGCAAAACGGCATCCATTTTAAAGGGGTGATTATCACATGGTTGAAACCGTACAATTCAAAGTGTACACTTTATTCCAGAACTGTTGTTCATGGTTTGTTGTGTATGATCAAACGTCATTTATATCTGATAAAACTTATTATTAGAAAATCATCATGTTTCATGTTTCTCATCAATCAAGCCCTAGTGGACATAAGCAAACATTAAGATGCCTCAGTATGTTTTTGCTGTTGCCCTGTGGGCCAATTTCAACAACATATAATCAATGCAGCCCAAGTGGGCATACATATGCAACCTATATATACATTTGGTTCTCTAGTACCCCGTATTGTAGCTCTTTTGCATTCCTCTATATTACAAGGCTATATCTCTGTCTCCTACAAAATAAAAATAATTGCAAAGATCAGTATTAATCAACCTAGAACCATTAAAATTACAAACATTGTACATGAGCGTCACACATGCATTTTATAGTCATGGGACAAACTACTTTGAGGTGATATAGTAGTCTTACCTTTATGTTTATATTTATGTGCACTATATGTGAATGGCGAATACAAATGTTTTTTGACCCGTGACCAAGGAGCGGCTGCTCCGAAAGGCGTCAGACATTTTTTGCTACATGAATTAATTATAAACCATGCTGACTAAAGGAATTGGGCCCTGCAGCTCTGTTTTACTTTACAAAGGATTGTGCATATTTCGGAGCTTGGAAAAATATATATGTTTATATATATATATATATATATATATATATATAAATGGCCCAGGAGGTCCTTCTAGACCATGGGCCTAGGGGGACAGGATATCCTTATTGTGCCATTTTTTAAAAATTAGACACAAGATTAAGTCCCCCAACTCCAGAAATGGCTGCCTGCAACATTTTTCCACAGGTTGCAGGCAGCCAATCAGAGCCTTTCGCAAGGGCCTTGCTCGGGTGGGAGTAAGAAGTCCCATGGTTAAAACAACCCCCGGGCCAATCAGAAGGCTCTGTTTCTTAAATTGGGTTCAAGGGATTCTCATAAGAGTCCCCTGAACCCAACCGTCCAGATATATAAATATTTCTGAGCCTTAATGTTTCAAAAACTACTGAACGGGTTTACACAATATCACAAAAAGAAAGTTTGTGGACCAAGATCTAGCTACCTGCAAAAATGTTATGTGATTCAGTTCAGCAGCTTTTGTGGTAGCATTGAAACACTATGGAAAATGTATGGGGAAATTTGGTTTTGGAACCCCCTTTTTGTCTTGGCCCCCCACCTGAAACTTTCCAGAAAGGAGCAAAGGTGAAAAAAGATTTTTGGGGGAAAAGTTTTGTGAATATTTGTCAAATGGCGCACATTTATAAGCAAGCCAAAAAACTCTCTTCCCATGGAAAAGAAGACACAACTATAACTACCCAGTGACGACTGCTGGATTATATATAAATACATATATATAAATTACTTAATGATGGTCGCCAGTAGGTATTTAAATTGAGATCAGGTTTCCATAAGAAAAGCATTTTTTGACATGCCAAAACTTTGCCGCCATTTGACGAATCTTCACAAACTTTTCCCAAAAAAGTGTCAAGTTAGGTCTTGTTGTGTATGGAAAATGTTAGGGTGATTCATCAAGTTGGGCCAAGAAAAATGGGGGGTAAATAAAAGTGTATTGCTTTAAAAACTCCTGCAGCCCAAACTGCTGGACAGAATTACTCAAAATTTTCCAGAAAGATACATTTTATTCTGCATATCACGTTTTTTGTTATTTGGTGTTAATCAGTTCATTAGTTGTCGAGAAATTAAATTAAATCCAAATTTGAATATCTAGGGTCATGAAGCCTTTATAAATAATAACAAGCATGTACAGAGAACTGCAGAGCTATGATAAGCTGCCAACACTTCAACCAGGAAGTGTTGGCAGCCATCTTCGGAAACGGCTTTATCCGAGTCCCAAAAGAAATGCAAAAAATAGAAAAGGGGACAGGGTCGGAATACTGCAGTCAACAATGATGGGAGCGAAAATTGTGGACTGCATGTACCATGATGCAAAGGAGCAAACTTTTCTGGGCTTTGATGTATTGTCTGGCAGCACCCTTTTCCCAGCCCAAACTGATTTTTATGACCACCTTTACTATTTATCACACATTCCTAATGTTCCTTTTCGTAAAAATTGCATTCTGGCCCGTTGATTACACTTTATTTAGCCGGAAAGTTCGTCCCGAGCCATAGTATGGCCCGCGTGTGGAGAGTAGGGCCCAAGTGGGAGATTCCAGCCCAACTGTGGATGTAAAGATACGACTCGTAAATGAGCACTGTAAATACCAAAAGTCGTAAAGTTAGACTTTGTTCTCAGATTCCCTTTGTGAACCGGCCCTCTAGTGTCTAAAATACTGTAAAATGTGTGCATACATGTGTTTTACACCTCTTTAAAGAGGCGTGATCGCCGCGGTACTGAAGTCATCGCGACACTTAGCGCAATCATGAAAATTGGTAGTAGGTTTTAAATACAATTTTTGAAAAAGTTACTACAAATGTATGTGTACAAACATGTTCTTTGAGTTAGCAATGTGTGTATAGTATGAATTATAATGAACCTTTTATGGTATCTTTTTTTATGTGATAGTGGTCATTGAATGTTGCCTTTATATGGCGATTAAGCGTCATGATTACAAGGATCTCAACATCATCGTGAATTTCAAAAATTCCCCCAAAAATAATTTTACGAGAAAATTAATAACATTTTGGGCTCCTGGGTGGCTCTTACAAGAGCCTTTGAGTTGAGAGTATGTATACGACAATATTTTGAAAACCCATAGAAATTAACTGAAAAAAACAAAGGTTACAGGGATGTTATAGTTAGGAAATAGAATAAAAAAACCTTTGAAATTCACTAAAAAAAGCAAAGGTTACATGGACGTCATAGGTAGGCTGACATTTCACTTGTACAAAACCAAAGAAATTCAGTAGTTATAGTTAGCTAAGTAACTATAAATTGTGCCCCCGCAATGAACTGCTTATGAATTCCATATTACATCACTCCTGACATGGTCTATGAGATCACTGATGATATCACGGATGACATCACAAATGACATCTCTAATGACATCATCCACAGAATCTCTGACGCACTCACTCACACCCCATATAAACTTTTATACACCCACTCCAACTTTCACATTAACATTCTCAAATCCATTGAAATACCCAGAACAGGACTCACCCACAACAGGACTTACACACCCACTCACTGATTTATAAGTCTGCATACACATCCACCCAGTTACCCATACAACCACTCATAATCCAACTCACTCACTAATACAGCCACTGAGGTATCAACTCATGCACCCATACAGCCGCTCACACACTGTCAGTAATCCATTGAGTTAGTAAACTCACCCCTCCAATCACACAGATACTTACACACCCATACAGTTACACACACTTACTTACGCATATATATAATACACAAACTCATCTATACAGTTACTGATATAAGCACACACTCGCCCATACAGCCTCTCTCACATTCACTCACTTACCCATAGTCACTCATATACTCCAACACTCACCTATACTGCTTTTAATATATGCAGTTACTCACCCATATACCACTGACACAATAATTCACTCATCGACACAGCCATACATACATTCAGTCACCCATACTGCCTCTCACAGGTACACTCACTGACCCATACAGCCACTGGCTCACTCACTCACTCATCTATGCAGGTAGTCACACACCCCCACATCCACCCACACAGACACTCACACACCCATACAGGTAGTCAGAGAACTAATCAATCACTCATACAGCCATGCATGTACCCACCCACTAACCTATACAGCCACTTAGACACCAACTGACATAGTCATTCACGCAACCTAGTCACACAGGCATATCTTCACTGAGACACCTAATAACTCAATTATACAGTCAGTCACACACCCACTGAATCCTCCATATACGCACTATAGGTAGTTATATGTAAGAACCAAAGTTACTATAGGAAAATATTTTTTTGTTTTGCCAATAACTTTGGCGCAGCTTGACGAATCTTCACAAAATCTTCAAATAATGTCCCCTTTTTGGTTCAGCTGCTGTGTTGAAAATTTGAGGTGATCCGTCAAGTGGGGGTCGAGAAAAGCGGGGTGTCCCGAAATGCTTTTTCCCCATTTTATGTCTCTGGGGATTTTTCATTTTGTGAACACGACTACAGCAAGAACCGCTCGCTGAACGGAATTACACCAAATTTGGCAGAAAGCGAGATATTGGTCCAGACTGCATGCTTTTTGGGTTTTGGTGTAAATCCATTCAGTAGTTTTAAACATTTTTTAGTTGCAAAAATACAGATATCAGAGGACGTGAGTCCTTGAAGTGAATTCATGGATCTTAAAAAATGTTTATTGGCTACCAACACTTCAACCAGGAAGTATTGGCAGCATAAAGCCGAGTCCCACAAAAATATTTTTTTTTAAAAAGGCAGGGTGGGTCTACGTTGATCCCCCAGATATATTGGTAGGCCCAACCAGGGAGTAAAGAGAATCTTTTGAAATGTTGCCACTAATTTACGGGTGGATCCGTTGTTGGAGGCCATAGGGGAAGCCCCAATGCCCCCGCAGGCCCAGCCATCTCCCTGCCTCCAGCGGTACCCGATATTGCTCACACCCACAGGGAACAGCTAAAATGTCGCTCCCTGCGGGCAGGAGTAATTTTTCATCTGTTTCACTACCTGCTTCAGTGCTGGCAGGGAAACAGATGAAAAGTTCTCCATCAGCAGGCAGGAGCATTTTTTATGCTTCCACCTGCTGAGAGTGGGGAACAGCGTTTACAACGCAACTTTTACAACGAAGTACCTTTACGACCCAACCATTACAACGCAACTTTTACAACGACTTGCGCTGAGGAGCGCTCTAGGATAGGGAATAGTTTTAATTTACTATCCAACACCTTCCCTACTATCCACGGGGACTGGAGTTGGAATAGTAAATTAAACTATTCACTATCCAGCGCCCCCCAACGCAAGTCGTTGTAATGACTTGCGTTGTAAAACTTGCATCGTAAAGGCATGCATTGTAAAAGCATGCGTTGTAACGACATACATCCGCTGAGAGTGGACTTACTGTTCGCTCTTACTTGGCAGAAGCTTTAAAATTGCTGCTGCCAAGTGAGAGTAAACATAGGTTTCCCTGCTCACAGAAGTGCACTCAGGGAAACCACTATGCCTTAGGGGTCGGCACTCTGGGACTTAGCTGGATGATGGGGGTCCCCGGAGCCATTAATAGCTCTAGGAGGAGGGCGATCCCTTTCCCATTTATTTGTATGTGCATTCCCTGGGGCTGAAAGCAGCCCAGGAGGGGAGCTGCATGCCCGCTTCTCAATATTACAAAAGACTGGACCCTAGAGGATGGGGTCCCCTTGTAAATAACGGCCATGCCCAGGGGGTAGCAGTTCCCTGTGCCAAAAGCACCTTGGGGAGAGGGATATGTGTGCCACGTTCCCTTTTAAAATAATAAGCAATTCCTCCCAGGACCTGGCCCACTGAGGGGATAATAACAAAAAACGTGGAAAAAAGTGTTTGTTTTTAATTTTATGTGGATCCATGTATCCTCCACAAATTTGTGGAATTGTTTTTTTTTTAAGTTTTGGTTTTTGGCCCACGGCACCAGGCCTGGGGGGTCAGGGTATCCCTACCCTGCCCCCTTGTCTTTTTTTTTTACACTTTTTATTCCTTTTTTTCTTCTTTGGACTCAGCAAAGTCCCACCTGATTGAAGTGGTGGCAGCAAATCACGGCATTCCTAAGGGCACTTGGATTTGTGGATCCACTGGGTGGATTTACGATTGATCTGTGTCCCTAGATATCTATAATTTTTTTTTCTTTTATGGCTCCAAAATTACTGAACGGATTTACACCCAAATACTAAAAGAGATCTTTCTGGGCCAAAATCTAGATTTCTGCCAAGATTTTAGCTTACTACTAAATTTGGTGTTGTTCCGTCCAGCTGTATTCTTGACTAAAATCCCTGCAGCTCCTGCCTGACAAATCAACCTGAAAATTTCAAGATAACAACTGAAGTGTGTAGGAGAGTAGGATCTGCTTACTATGGTTACACCAACTTTTTGCTGGTGTTTCACTGTTTATCGACTTTAGTCTGGCTGGGGCCCTGCTAACCAGGACCCCAGCCTAGCTGCTTCCTCTGTAAATTGATTGCATGTACAGTAGGTACACTCCAGATTGGTTACTGGGTTACCCTTGTGAGTCCCTAGTATATGGTACCTTAGGTACTAAGGGCATAGGTACCCCAGTGGCCTACCAGGGGCTGAAGCATGTATTATGCCACCCCTGGGAAGCCTTCCAAAATGGCACCACAGGTCTGCTACTGCAGCCTGGGTAAGGTGGTGCATGCACTCCTTACTCAGATTCAGGTTACCTATATCTACCTTATATCACTGACACATATAAACCTATAAGTCACTCCTTTGGCAGGCCTTAACAATCCTGAATTGAGTGCTTAGTTTTGTGTGAGAGGGTGCCCAAGCATGAGCAGGACCCCTCTGCAGCTTTCGCAATCACTTCTCTGTAGCTGTTCTGTGATGCAGCCATACCATATACTCTTAAGTGCATTATAACCTCGCTGTAAATGCTGACCTCATACTGCTGGATGAAACTCTGGCAGGGGAAGCCTGGACAATAGGTTTCCTGTCACAGGGAGTTGTGACCACCTCCCAGACAGGCTTTAGTGTATTGGGGCTGAATGCTTTTCAGACAGGGGTGGGGGCACACGTGGTGTCCCTGTGCATACCCCAGTTAAAACCAGTTGAAGGGGCACTCAACCCCTGCTCTGGCACAAAACTGGACAAAGGGAAAGGGGTGTAACCACCCTGGGTCCTCCCATAGGTGGGACCCTAGAGTAAGTCCTACCCCTAAACTTAGTATAAGTATAGGAACCCACTCCTTAGGACTTCAGATTACCCTGGACGAAACTCTGCAACATATATCCTGGAACTCCAACATTCTATTTCGACTAGAAGACGGAAGAATCTCCCTTGGGGTCAAGGAGTGACTCCCCTGTTCAAACAGGCACCAAAGAAGCTTCTTGCCGGTCTACATTTCCAAGGCTACAGCCGGATCCTGACGGATTTGTGACACAGGACCCAGACTTCCATACTTCTCCGAGGCCGACTCGAGATCCCAGCAAAGCTGAGACCAGCAGCCCTCACGAGTGACGTGGAACCGGAACCCCTGGACACCGTGCACATTTGCTAGTGCATCGACTTCCCGAGCTGTCCTGAAATTGTGCATTGGGCTACTTGTAGTCCAAGCATGAGCGCCATTTGCACCGAAGTTTGTGGGCCTACACTCCACACGAGTGTTCCTTGGGCCCACTTCTAGCATTTCCGCTCGAGGCTCCTTCGCGATCCCTGGTCCGTAGACTGGTGGGTCCCCACGAAGGTAACTCTTCTGTTTCTTGGGCTTTCCAGGTTGCTCCAGATGTGTCCTGACTCCCTTCCAAAGGATGAGTCCTTCAGACCTTACTGGTCTGCACCAAAGCCAATCTTTGCTTTCTGCGTGGGTTGCTGTTGCTAAGGCCAAGGCTTGTTGGGTCCAATCCGGAAACCAACAATACAGCACTCGACATCCTTTGTGGGACAGCTCAAATCCAGCTCCTGGTTGTCCTTGATACCTCCTGGTCCTCGTGGTTGAAGAGTCAAGCTGCACCTTCTTCACCTAAAATCACCCGACATTGGTTGGCATCTTTTCCTCACCTTCCTGGTCACTGGCTAGTGACCCAGACTCTGTCCCCTCTGCTTTCAGGTTCTTCAGATCTTTGATCCACCCTTGGAGCCACCCGGACACTTTCGTCTTGGCTGCCAGCAGCACTTTGCAGCAGATCGCCATTGAAAACGGCGATGAAACCCGACACCAAAAGACACCTATGCACCCGGCTTCCCTGTGTGAGGTAACTCAAGTACTCCAGTGCCCCCATGGGTATTGACTCTAGAACTGCCTAGTTCTAAAGGGATTTGCTCCAAGTCCTCGGCTAAGTGTCCTTTATCTGTAATTTTCCAACCGCGGTTTTCCCCTTAGAAGTTAATGGTGATTCGCTGCTGTGTTTAGACACTGCACACGTCCCCTGTGGGTCACCTGTGTCACTACCTTTGGTGATTCCTGGTGGCCCTAGCAGTTCTAAAGGCTCTAGGCCTTGTATCTATGTCAGTTGTGGTTCTTATACCACTTTCTTAGTATATGGTTTGTGACGCCCCTAGGGCTAGTCATATATTGTGCTAATTTACTGTGTGCTAAATAAGTTTACTTTATGTACTTTTGCCTTTAGCCTCATAAAGAGACTAGAGGGACGTGTTTGGAATAAATACATATATTTTATATATATGCCTGGTGTGGTTCTCCTTTCATTTGGTCATTCATCAGATTAAAGACTGGTAAAACAAGCTGCTTTACATTCCTTCACGAATTAGCCTGAAGGCTGCTATCCACAGCTACCACTAGAATAGCTTTCTATATAGGTTGTCTTTAAACCTACCATCAATACGGGTCGTTTGGACTGGTGTAAGGTGCCCACTAGAATAGTATACAGCATATGCCAGGCCAACTTCTCACAAAGTGAGTTTTGAAAATGTTGTTAAGATTCGTCAAACGGCGCCAAAGTTATTAACAAAACAAAAAATGCTCCATCTATGGAAACTAGATCCTAACTATAACTACCTATCATCTATGCAAACTACGTCCTAACTATAACTACCTACTGGCAGTCGCCAGTAGGTAGTTATAGTTAGGGCCTAGATGCCATAGTTAAAGCATTTTTTGTTTTGCTAATAACATCGAGGGGTCTGTGATCGACCGCACATGGGCAAGAATTGTCCTAAAATGTTTTATTTTGTCACAGGAGGAACCACCGTGGTGCTCAGTGTGGCCTCCATGTGAATCTGCGGCGGATCCAGACCCCAATTAAAAAAAACACATACACCCAGTCACACACTCTCATACATCCTAGCACTCATACACCCAGTCACACATCCATACAGCCACTCACACCTCATACAGTCACTGATACATCTACCCAGAGAACCACTCACAGATCAACACAGGTACCCCCACTTACACACCCACACAATCACTCACCCACTCATACAACCACTCACACACCCAGTCAGAGACCCACAAAACCACTTACACACTCATACAGCCACTCACACACCCACTTACAGACCCAAAGAACCATTCATACATCCCCTCACAGACACACACACACAGGCACACACCCACATACATACTCATACAACTAGTTAAGCACCCACACAGCCACTGAACATACTCACTGCACTCAGCATATGCTCTTTCACACACACACTTACACAACCACACATGTACCCATACAGCCACTCACACCCCTCATCAGAGACCCAGAACACCACTCACATACTGTTAGAAATTGGGTTTCTGGTTAGCTAGGGTATGCACCTAAGCCAGGCAGAACCCACCACTCTAGTTAGGGCAAGTCAGATACACACCAAGATAACCTGTGCTCACCCACTGGTAGGTTGGCATTAAGCAGGCAGGCTGATCATCAGAGGCAATGTGTAAAGCAATTGTGCAACACACAATCAGTAAAACAATGAATACACCACAAAAGAGACTCCACACAGGGTTATATATTGTACATCAAAAAAGATCAAAACAACATAAATCATACCATTAGTGCAAGTAATGCAGGTTTGTTTAGAGAAAAACACATGAATTACAATGTGCCACCAATAGGGTACAGAAGCACCTGCGCTTCTACTAGACTTTATAAGATAAGTTGTTGGGTGCACTGTTTATGTGATGAACACTTTGCTGAATGTAGGAAAAGTACATTCCATTTAATTTAGGGCTTTTACTTTAATTTCCTATCAAAGACAACTGGATCAATAATCGGACCATCTAATTTTGGAGCAGCAAAGTAATACTCCAAAAAGTCCTACGGTCACATGAAGATCATAGAGGGGGAATAAAACCACAAAGCCTATGAATTGATGTTGTGAGAGTCCCCTCCCGGACCCTTGAAAATAGGCACTGCCAATCCCAGCTGCCTGCAAGTGCACAGTGCAGCTTCAGTTCCCACAAGATTCCTGGTGGTTACAGTACCTTCTTCCTGGCAAGTTGCTGATCTTCGTGATAAAGTTTACCACAAGGATATCACAGTCTCCTTTCTGGGGCTATTGTGAGCCATCTCTGTGTCCCGCTGCTTAACCATGAGTCGTCGACAGCATCCTGCAGGCAACATGGAAGGCGGGTTACGCTATTACCTCAGCAACCTGAAAAGCAGGAAGGTGGTGAGGGAGCAGATGCTCTGCAGCCTGCCCAGCATCTGTCGTAGATCAGGACTGGTACACGGGTCCGTTGTAGGAATATGAAGCACTTCTCTGTTAGGATGAGAAGCGCAGTGGCCACACAAGGCACTCTCTTCGTTGGAGTGCGATCACTAAAGACACATGGAACACTTCCCTGGACAGAGCATGCAGTGCTGTACTTTAATACACAAAGTACATCCTTGGTGCCGAGGGATGCTCCGGGAAACGTACTAGCCCTCACAGAATGCAGTTTCCCAGCAGAAGTGTTGGCCAAAGCAGCAACAAGGTCTTTGATGGCTGTGAGACTTCGAGAGAACAGGGGACAAGCAAACCAACCCTTGGAGAGCACTTGTAGGGCACCAAAGTGGGTAGCAGGCATTGGGCCAGCACATCAAGGCAAGCTGCAAAGTGGCAGTCCCTGCTGCAGGCCAACACAGCAAAGCAGTTAGCAAAATGGAGGTTTCTCCTACCAGCACAGCAGTCCTCCTGGCAGCGTGCAGATGTAGAGCCAGCCGTGTCCGTTTACAAATCCCATGCAGTGTCAAAAACTATGGGAACAGGGGATCAGAGACCCAGTACCTATACTCAAAAATGTGTTTGATATAGGGGTGACTTCAAAATAACCCCAGAAGTGCACAACAATCCCTTTCAGCATAGTCCTGGCTCCAGACAATCAGTACGGGGTAAATCAGCCCTTTGTGTGAGGGCAGGACACAACCTATTCAAAAGTAAGTGTGAACCACCTCTCCCTTTCCCTGCCCAGGAAGACTATCGGTATGTATATGAATGCAGATGTATCCCCTCTCACACCCAGCTCTGTCTGTGTTGTGACTGTCTAAAGAGTATGCACAAACTGTAGCTGTCACCCAGCCCAGTCGTGTATTAGAGACAAGCTGAAAATCATAAAAACTTGTAATCACAGAAAAATACCCACTTCTAAAAGTACCATTTCTAAAAGAGTAATGTGAAATCCAACTTCCAAAGTAAGTCAGGATTTGTCATTACTATTCTAAACATACCAAACATGGCAACCCCATTCCGTTCTGATCAGGAATCATCACTTAAAAATAGATAAGGGACTTCCCTATGCTAGTTTATGAGAAGAGTATGCCTCAGCAGTGAAAAACAGGCTGTTTGTCACTATCAGGGCATGTAAAACCCAGAAGGTACATGTCCTACCTTTTACTTGCACAGCACCCAGTCCATAGGGCTACTTGGGGCCTGCCTTAGGGGTGACCTATGTGTAATAAAAGGAGAGTTTAAGGCTTGGCAAGTAGTTTTAAATGCCATGTTGGCAGTAAACTGTGCACACAGGCCCTGGTTGGAAAGGCTAATTCTGTGGGTGGCGCTATTGGTGCTTCAGGCCCTCTAGTAGCATTTAATTTGCAGGCCCTGGGTATGTGGTATACAATTTTACAAGGGACTTACATGTAGATTAAATATGGCAAACAAGTGTAAACCAATTATGCCATACTTAGTGAGAGAGAGCAGATGCTCTTTAGCACTGGTTAGCAGTGGTAAATTGCCCAGATTCCTAAAACCAACAAACAATTGGTTAGAATAATAGGCGGAGGAAGGCAACACATTTGGGGATAACCCTGTAGAAATGGCCAGGTCCAACACACACCCACTCACACACCCATATAGTCACTCATGCAGCCCCTAACACACTCAGAAAATACTCCCATACCTATTTACACATTTATATAGCCACGCATTCACCCACTTACAGACACAGAGAACCACTCATACATTCACACCATACCCACACAGCCACTTACACACCCTTCCACACACCCAGCACATACACTCTCACATACACACAGACACTTACAAACTCTAACAGCCACTCACACACCCATACAGCCACTCACGTACCCAGAAACTACTCCCACACCCATTTCTACACTTATACAATCACTCACACACCCACCTACAGACCCAGAAAACCACGCATACATCCACTCACAGACCCACACGACCACTTACACACCCATCCACACACCCAACACATACACTCTCACATACAAACATACACATACACACTCTCAAAACCAATCAAACACCCATACAGCTAGGCACACACATTCAGAATTCCAGAAAACTATTTGCACACACATTAACACATCTATACAGCCACTCACATATTCATTTATAGACCCAGAGAACTACTCACACATCTACTTACAGGCACTCATACACCCACATACACACGCACACACACACACATATACTTCTACGTTCACAACCACTCACACACCCATACAGCCAGTCACACAACTTTTCAGAGATCCAGAAAGCCAGTCACACACCCATACAGCCACGTTATAGTTAGGAAATAACATTGAAAAACCTTAGAAATTCATCGAAAAAAACAAAGCTTATAGGGACATTATAATTAGAAAATAGAATCAAAAACCTTAAAAATTCACTGAAGAAAAACAAAGGTTACAGGAACATTATATTTAGGTTTAGATTTTACACACCCAAAACCATGGAAATTCAACAGTTATAGTTATAGTTATTTCAAGTAACCTTAGCCCGTGCCCTAAGGTAACCATAATTTGAACCCTCTCAATGCACTGCTAATTATCCCACATAATACATCAGTCATGAAATCTTCTATGACATCATTGATAATATCACTGCAACATTTGAAGTGAAATTATCGATGAGAAAACTGCATGGTGAGGGCATGAGTTAGAGTTACTGGAGATAACTATAACTGCTGAATTTCTATGGTTTTATGTGTTTAAAATCTGGACCTAATGATAACATCACTGTAAACTTTGTTTTTTCCAGTATGTATGTGTGAATATATATGTATGTGTGTTTGTGTGTGTAGATATATACATACTACCTACTGACGGTCGCCAATAGGTAGTTATAGTTAGGACGTAGTTACCATAGGAAAATCACAACATTCTATTCCCAATAACTTTGGCACCGGTTGACGAATCTTCGTGAAATTTTCAAAACGTATGGCTCGCTTCGGTCCACTCCTATCTAAAAAGTTTCGGGATGATTCGTCTAGCGGGGGCCGAGAAAAAGGGGGGTCTCAAAACATGTTTTCTCCATGCAATTTTCCATAGGAAACTTTAGACACGGCTACAGCCCGGACTGCTGAACGGAATTACACCAAATTTGGCAAAAAGGTAGCCCTTGGTTCAGAAAGAGCCCTTTTTGTTAAATGGTGTAAATCTGTTCAGTAGTTTTTTAAAATTTTAATGGAACAATAAATATATATATATATATCTGGGCAGAGCCTAACCACACATCTCATCGTGAGATCTGATTGGCTGTCAGCACAAGCAGCAGCAAGAAGTGTTGGCAGCCATCTTGGGGCTAATATACTTGATAGCACCTCATTAAAAAGCATTGCAGTTAATAGAAGGTTTTAAGACTTTAGATACATTATAAATCATTTATTGATGGTACCATACTTTTTTTAGAAATTGTGGTGTGTTCTAAGGTGATTTTACCATGTGCAAAAGCTTCTGCTGGGATATCATGAATCATGTTTGAGAGAAAACTATGTTCTCATGATTTTCCCACAGAGGTTTGGAAGGTGATCTATAAGCTAAACTGAGAGCATATTTTCTGTAAATTCACATTATCTATCTCAGTCATGTGAGAATGAAGTCTGACATTCTCAGTAAAACATGTACATCCAACAAGGGCAGAGACTGTCAGTTGATTCCTTTCTGTTCTACTGCATCTTCTCAGAGTGTTCTAAAGAACAACTAGAGCGCTAACAGTCCTACTTATGACAAACCTGTTGCACACTTGAAGCCATCTTGATTGGAATAAAGTTTTAACTCTCAAAACATTTAATTTAAAAAGGAACAAAATGAGGGGGTTCACTTTGCCATAGAAAGTATGATTCGTGCTGCAGAAAGAAAAATGAGGGCACGTTTTGAGTGACTTCTCAAATCCTCTTCCATTTCATTAAAAAATTCTGACATGCAGACTGAAACATCCACTTTCAATACCAGCAGCAGACTTCCCTGGTGAGCAGTAGCTTTACTACAATGATCTAATAAGCAACTAGAGTCCTAACATTCAGAATTTATGGCAAATGTGTGACACATCTGAATGCCTTCTTGATGGAATCAAAGTAAAAAACTGAAAGCATTTCCTACTGAGGAGACTGTAGTAAATGAGGAAATTAGGAAACTCCATAACAAATAAGTCTCCCAAGATGGCCACCAGAGACAAAAGAGCCCAAATGTAGCACAAATATCACCCAGATGTAGCCCAAGTATAGCCCAATGACAGAATGTCCCAGAGTGTTCTAAAGAACAACTAGAGCGCTAACAGTCCTACTTATGACAAACCTGTTGCACACTTGAAGCCATCTTGATTGGAATAAAGTTTTAACTCTCAAAACATTTAATTTAAAAAGGAACAAAATGAGGGGGTTCACTTTGCCATAGAAAGTATGATTCGTGCTGCAGAAAGAAAAATGAGGGCACGTTTTGAGTGACTTCTCAAATCCTCTTCCATTTCATTAAAAAATTCTGACATGCAGACTGAAACATCCACTTTCAATACCAGCAGCAGACTTCCCTGGTGAGCAGTAGCTTTACTACAATGATCTAATAAGCAACTAGAGTCCTAACATTCAGAATTTATGGCAAATGTGTGACACATCTGAATGCCTTCTTGATGGAATCAAAGTAAAAAACTGAAAGCATTTCCTACTGAGGAGACTGTAGTAAATGAGGAAATTAGGAAACTCCATAACAAATAAGTCTCCCAAGATGGCCACCAGAGACAAAAGAGCCCAAATGTAGCACAAATATCACCCAGATGTAGCCCAAGTATAGCCCAATGACAGAATGTCCCAGAGTGTTCTAAAGAACAACTAGAGCGCTAACAGTCCTACTTATGACAAACCTGTTGCACACTTGAAGCCATCTTGATTGGAATAAAGTTTTAACTCTCAAAACATTTAATTTAAAAAGGAACAAAATGAGGGGGTTCACTTTGCCATAGAAAGTATGATTCGTGCTGCAGAAAGAAAAATGAGGGCACGTTTTGAGTGACTTCTCAAATCCTCTTCCATTTCATTAAAAAATTCTGACATGCAGACTGAAACATCCACTTTCAATACCAGCAGCAGACTTCCCTGGTGAGCAGTAGCTTTACTACAATGATCTAATAAGCAACTAGAGTCCTAACATTCTGAATTTATGGCAAATGTGTGACACATCTGAATGCCTTCTTGATGGAATCAAAGTAAAAAACTGAAAGCATTTTCTACTGAGGAGACTGTAGTAAATGAGGAAATTAGGAAACTCCATAACAAATAAGTCTCCCAAGATGGCCACCAGAGACAAAAGAGCCCAAATGTAGCACAAATATCACCCAGATGTAGCCCAAGTATAGCCCAATGACAGAATGTCCCAGAGTGTTCTAAAGAACAACTAGAGCACTAACAGTCTTACCTATGACAAAAGTATGGCACACCTGAAGCCATCTTGATTGGAATAAAGTGGTAACACTTAAAACATTTAATTTGCAAAGGAACAAAATGAGGGGGTTAATTTTGCCTTAGAAATTATGATCAGTGCTGCAGAAAGAAAAATGAGGGCACATTTTTACTGCTCAAATCCTCTTCTATTTCATTAAAACAATTCTGACATGCAGACTGAAACATGCACTTTTAATACCAGCAGCAGACTTCCGTGGTGAGCAGTAGCTTTACTACAGGGATTTAATGAGCAACTAGAGTGCTAACATTCAGAATGTTTGGCAAATGTGTGACATATCTGAATACCTTCTTGATAGAATCAAATTAAAAAAAGGAAAGCATGTCCTACTGAGGAGACTGCAGTAAATAAGGAAATTAGGAAACTTCATAACAAATAAATCTCCCAAGATGGCCACCAGAGGCAAAAGAGCCCAAATGTAGCACAAATATCACCCATATGTAGCCCACATGTAGCCCAATGACAGCAGTGTCCAAACATTTTTATTTTTTGTGTTTTTGCAGTTTTATATAGTGTAGACTTGTCAGGTATTGGAGTGCTTTACATGAGCATTGGTTACATCACACAAGAACAAATTCATTTTCGTTTTAGACATGGGGAGAGTAAGTGATTTGACCAGAATCACAGAATGTCGAGCTGAAGCAGAAACTCCAACCTGGTTCCCCAGTTGCAAAGTCTGCAGCTCTGGAAGTAACACCACATCCTCTCCCCTAAGTGCAACATTTAATCAAGTGGTCAACTGGATAAAAAAACATAAAGATAACAAATAATTTAAAAGTGCTTTGTCGCTATTTCAAAACTCATAAAATGTGTCCTCATTTTAGTTTATTAGAGCACTAACCATAATTCTGATGCACATAAGACCCTCTCATATTTGTAATTTCTAAAGGAAATGCTCTAGGTATTACAGTTTTGATTACATCAAGATGACGTCATGCGTTCCACACTTTTGTAATAAATATAGAATGTTAGCAGTCTAGTTGTTCATTAGGGTACTGTTGAGAGGCAGAGGCCAGGGACATGGACTCTGAAAATTGAAGGCATGTAGGAGGGTGCAGAGGCAACAATTTGACCACACTGGGCAGGCAGGAAGGGCAGTGGCAGCACAACAGGCTATGGAGGGCAGTGGAAAGGGGGTATGGAACACAAACCAACAATACAGGACTGGGAAGAGAGGCTGTGGCAATATAATAGACCATTGTGGGCAGAAGTACAACCATACTTGCCAACAGATCCCATGCAGCCAGGAAACGTCCAATGTTTTTAAGCCCAAATGGGCTTTATTTGATCTGTTTCCTGTCTACAATCTCCTCTTTTTCAATGTAAGTCAAAGGGGAAAATCAATACCCCAGATATTTTTCAAAATCTGCCTCTTACCAAGTTCAAAATGTTAGCAAGTACGGTACATTGTATCATGAAGGAAGGAGGAATTGGGGTACAGAGAACAGGAGGGACATAGAGAGGTGCACCAAACTGACCCTACAGGCATCAGGGTTTGCAGCAGCACAATACACCACACAGGGCATGTGGGACGGGAGTGCAGCACAACAATCCATAGAAAGCAATAGGTAGGGGACAGGTCCATGCACATGGAAAACAGAGACGAGAGGGGAAAGAGGCAGTGGTAGCTAGCTGACCATAATGGACAGACAGGAGAGAAAGCTGCAGCATAACGGACCATAAAGGGCAGGAGAGATGGATCAGGGGCATTACAATGGAACAGACAAGCCAGGAGGGAGGGACTAGGGGTCTGCATATGGAAACAGAGGGCTGGGGGTAAGGGTGCAGGGCAGTCGCAGCAAGATGACCATGGAGGTCAGGCAGGATGGGCACTAGAAGCAAGACACACCATGGAAAGCAACAGTGAGACTATAATGGCATACACACAGACCATGGAGGGAAGGTGGGAGGGGGTCAGGGGCAGCTAGCTGACCACACAGGGAAGATGGGAGGGGCTGTGGCAGCACAGAAGACCATGCATGGCAAGCGGGAGAGTTAGTGGCAGCACAATGGCTATGATGGTCAAGAAGGAGGGTGCAGGGTCATGCACAAAGGACCATGGAGGATAGAAGAGAAGGTCACGACCTGGGCACAGACAAGAGAGTTCAGGGGAAGAGGCCTCACAACAGACCACACAGGGCAGGCAGGAGGAGCAGTTGCAGCACAACAGACCAGGGAGGACAGAAGGGTGTGGCAGTAAAATGGACCATGGGGGACAGGAGGAAGGGGATAGGGGCATGGAATGTGGACAGGCAGGGTGGAGGTGGCAGGGACAGGTTACAGTCATCTGACAATGCTAGGCAGGTGGGAGGGGAGTTGCAGCTCAACAGAACACTCAGAGTAGATAGGAGTGGCAGGTCAATAGAACATGGTGGGCAAAAAGGATGGAGCAGGGCCATGCAGAGAAACATCGTAGGGCAGGGGGAAGGAGAATAGGGGCAGCAAGCTAAGCACAGAGGCTAAGCAAGAGGTCAATGATGGGGAATAGAATTGGGCAATGGATGGCAGGAGGAGTGGACTGGTACATCATGCTAAATGGAGGGCAGTGGCAGCACGTCAGACCATGCATGGCAGGAGGGAGGAGGCTAGTCCATGGATTCAGACAGCAGAGGATAGGGTGGAGGTGGATGGGGCAGTAAGCTAACTGTTCAGAGAAGGCGGGAAGGCCAGTGGCAGAACAACGGCCACACAGGACTGTAATACGGGAGCAGGGACATGGACTTGGACAATGGATGGCTAGGAGGAGGGAAGGCAGGATCAGCAAGCTTGGGTGGGGCAGCACAATGCCTGGCCCTGCTTCCAACCCCACACCACCCATTGTGATATGCATCTTACTTAACGTTAAAAAAAACCTAGAAATTTGCCGAAAAAAACAAAGATTACAGGGACGATATAGTTAGAATCATACACAACCAGTGAAATTCAGCAGTTATAGTTACCTGAGCTAACTATAACCTACACCCCCGCAATGTACTGCTAATGACCTCAGACATTACATCATTCATGACATGGTCAGTTACATCACTCATGACATCACTCATGACATCTCGAATGATCTGTGAATGGAATGGAACTATAATTGCTAGAACTTTATTTAGGGATAGTGTGTGTATATTAACATCCCTTTTTAGGTCTCGCTGAGCCAACGCGTGCGCTGTCTACAAGACATTTAGTATTGGGGTTTTCAGAGTCCTGCCACAGGCTTTTGGTGGCCTAGCGCTTGGTTCATGCGAGCGTGCACGTGCGCAGCCACCATCTGCTTCCCTCCCAGCGCGATCACTTTCACTTTTTCATGCTGCTGCGCTCGCGCATTACTAGCGTGTTTGTTTTTTTACATTACTACAATTTCCCACGTCGCGGGGCCATTGCTTGTTGGCTTTTAAAAATCGGTATTCTCCCACCTGAATCATGCCAGTTGGCGTGTAAGCCGGTTTAAAGCAGGTGCCGGCATGGAAGCAAATTAAAGCGGGCGTTGGTTTGAACTTCAGCCTTAAAAGTACGATTATTTGAGGTGATTTTTATGGGTATTTAATTTAAGTGCTGATTTAACCTGCTTTTTGGTCAACCTTTAAACTTTGTGCAACTCTGAATGTTTATGTGTCCATCCTGCTGCAAATTGTAAAATCTGCGAGTAATTACAATTGATCTTTTAAAAATTACGAGGAAATGAAAAAGTTTAAAAAACGTTAATGCTCGGTAATCTTGCTTTTGGTATTCAGAACAGTGCTCCTTAGCATATCACCCTCAAGTGGGCCAGGCTTGGCGCCATTGCAGCTTTACAGGGGGCGGCACCTCTGTTCCCCTCTGAGTGTGAAACTGGCTTTTCAAATAAAGACTGGAGGGACTACAATGTGCTGGTATGCAAGTGATAAATAAATGCTCAAAAGCCCTCATTTACACCTAAACAAATGGCTGGCTCTAATTTCAAAAGGCCCTCTTCTTAACACAGTCTGAGGTAATAGCTTCCCCACTTGTTGTGTTGATGACGGTGGTTAATCTGAGCATCGGATAATGAGGTGCCCTTTGCAGCCATTCTGCTATCAAGCACCCATCCTGCCCTTGTTTGCCACCATTTCATCCATGACAAAGGCCGGTGTGGGCTGTGGCTGCACCCAATGATGCTAGAAATGTTAAACCGGGTTCGCATTACAAAGCCAAAGAACTCGCCTTTCAACTTGGAAAGGTCAAGAATGAACCAACTATCTTTCACCCTACCTTCAGGGCCAATGTTGACTCCGAGACCATAGGAAGGCAAATAGTTTCTTTAAACACATAAGCTAAACAAATGCATATTTTTGTCCTGATGTTGAAATAAGAAATGGTGTTTTTAAAGTGGATTTTTTTTTTCTGGTGCTTGGTATACATGTGTCACAAAAAATTGCCAATACAAAATTAATGGTAACAGTTAGATCAGAGCGCACAGCGTGTAAAGGTCAGTATAATGTCCCAAATCATAAAATTGGTGCTCAGGATGAAGGCGGTCGGTTACCATGACTCCACAAAGAACCACCCAAGTAGTTCAACACAAATACAATATGCTTCAGAGCACTCCAAGTTCATAAATGTCAAGTCTTTAATTGGTAGAATTTCTCAATTTATTATCTTCATTGAAAAGTTCAGTTCGCAATTCTTCATACGTTCTGACGCAGCCAACACGTGTTTCGTCAGGTCTGTTTAGACCATTGACTTCTTCAGGGCTGCAACCCAAATAACACAGAATATTTACATAAACTCCACCTTATGGAGATTCTTTTATCAGCATTGGTTACAAAAACTAAGTAGAAGCTTAAGATGGATACACCCTTATTCCAGTAGGTGTCTGTAGAAAAAGTATAAAGGAAAGACTACGCTTTACGCCAAACTCATGCTTCAGGCACCCTAGAGTAATGTAAACGCCTATAAGGATAAAGTGCAGATAGTCACCAAAAGAGATGTGCCATTTCTGGTTCATAGTATTATGTAATATTAGTTTCAAAACTTAGCCATAAACAGTAGATCTTGGCTCTAACTCATAAAATGTAATGTGAACCAAAGTGGGTAACAACGTACCAGTATAACTTCATTAAAGTTCACATTAGGTCCAGGCACAATAACAACACTTTACTTTACTCCATCTAAAAATAACAATAAAGGTTTCGGATACCTTCTCCTCCTAATGCATCTCGCATAGTTAAAAATAGTTCGTATTCAAGACTCACCCTATTATAGCTTAGTTCTGTCTTTACTTGTCCTCATAGTCCGGCCAACATATATCTAGAAAATATATATTTGTACGAACAACATCAATATTGTTCTGCCTGTCTATGTTCTCAGAAAGAGTTCAGAAGTTAATCTTGTAAGCTCTCACCTTTTGTAAAAATCACACGTAAGTGCCGGCTAGCTTCCAAATCACAATCGATCAAGTTCCTCTGTATAAGTTTCACGAGTACGTCACCTAAAACCATAAACTCCAATCAGTATACCGACTCTTTAAAGTATTCGGACACAAATTTCTCATGTTACCACAGCGATATGTTCCCTAGACTTGTCGCTTACCTCTAGTTGTCAAATTTCCTCGTAGCTGCGCAGCGTTCTACTCCAGCGCCATCTTACGTTTCCTATTTATTCGTAAATAGTTTCAACGCCATCTTTGTACAGGAGTATATTCTCAACTCTATATCTTAAAAAAAGTGCATACGTTCTCAAGGTTTTCCCTATTCTTCTGCTTACCTACCATATTTATATATATTATATCCATCGAGTATCGTTTTAACCAGTATCCTATTACCGATCATAAATCCTTATTTTATATATATATATATATATCATACAGTTTCATAATATATATGAATACACATAAATTAAATAACAATGTATATATTGTATGAATTAAACGTTTACTAACTTTACATATATATATACATCCTCTCGGTGTTCGTTAATATTACGGGCGCCATCTTGGGGTAGTCACCTCATTCTCTGACATTACTTCAAATCTGCGGGCACCATCTTAGAATGGTCAAAACCTGCTGTTCGGGTTATTAAGGTATAAAGATTCTGATTCCTCATCGTAGAAAAAGCCCCTCAAACATAATCTTCGTTCGCAATTCTAATTCTCATTCATAAATCTTTATCAAGCGCCATATTTTAAAAGCAAGATTATCTTATCTATTCCTTGTCTCCATTATGATGCCAATTATAATCGGGAGTCCTCGCTATGTATTTATCAATTTTAGATTGCAATGAGATTTCACTCACTCAAGTCTATGGTTCATATCTTATTTAGGGCAGTATTGTAATTAACTAAGAAGCGATAATCCTAAATAACCACAATAAAAGTTCCAACTGGTACGTTGCTCTACCACAGAGGCCACATCCTCTAAATATGAATCTATCCTAAAAGTAAAAGAACAGAGATAGGAGTGAAAGGGAGGGGAGATCTTCATATCTATTCAGTCAATAGTCGCCTAACATTTACATCAGTATTTTATGTAATTCTAAATACCATAACAATCAAATTATTACATAAGCTGCGGTAACAAAACATATACTGTAAAGATTCTACAATACATCATTCTCTGGAACAGTTTGCAATTCCTCTTTATCTCCAATGCAAATATTAAGCACATCATTCTTGACCCAAATAAAATTCAAATTCATGATCTATGTTCAGACCACATTCGACGGCTTTCAATTTGATCAACCACATCACTTCTCTTCTCCTTAATGTTAATAGTCTATTTCCTCCTCGAGGGTCCTGCTTAATGTGGTCAATCCCATGATAACTAAAAGTATGGCATTCCTTACTATCATAGTTTTTTACCATATGGGATGCAATGGGGTAACGTGTATCTCCCTGTTTCAGAGCTCTGAAGTGTTCTACCATTCTATCTTTCAGTCTTCTTATCGTGCTCCCCACGTATATTGCCAGACCTCTAGCAGCAAGTTGGCTTTAGGAGAACTACTACTTATAAATAATATGTGGACGCCATGTTGTTTTAGTGAATCAAGAGTTTCTTGCTGCCCCACATCTTATGAATGCTTTGTCAACTTTTAATACAGCATGATCTCCCATTAGATTAATTATACTCGGTGTACATACGTACCATGTGAACATATATTTACACTGATGTGTGATTCATGGAGCTATTAAGAAGGGTCAGTTGGCTGAGGTCCTGCTGTAGAGACCTGTACGAGCGGAGTGAAATAAGTACCAGCGAGTTGGCTAGCAATAGTTCCTCATTGCGAATGGTTGATATTGCTAATGCTCTTTTGTGTTCACTAGTTTTCCACTCACATGTTTGCTCAGGTTGCAGAGAGTGCTTAAGCCTAATACCACATCTTCATACAAAAGAGTTCAAGGTTCTGAATGAATTATGTTTTTGTTTGAACCCGCATGAGAGTGAAATTCTCCCTTGCTAAAACATACCACTATAGCCTTACAGCCTGCTGCCAAGTGTATTGGTTATTAAAGGATGAGTTGTAAGCCTTAGTTGCAGGCCTTATGACAAAAAAGAGGGACTTTAACAACTGGTGAAGCATCCAGACATGAGAACAACAATGCTATTAGAACATTCCATAAACCAAGGGTTGAGTTTTCTAAGTTAACAAGCATTGGCATAGCAAATAGGTCTCCCTTTTGGGACCTTATAAGTATTTAGTTTTGCAGCACAATATCCTTGGTGCAACAACAACAGCTGTTGCATGGCTAATCCTTGTACCTTATAAGCGTTTAGGCATGCAACACTTGATGTTGTTGCACCAAGGATATTGTGCTGCATAACTAAATACTTACAAGGTCCCAAAAGCGAGACCGATTGGAAATGTCAATGCTTGTTTTTCTTTTCTTTCATGTAAGAACCATTATAAAACGCAACATGCCCAGATTAATATGGCTGATAGCCTTTCACTTTAAAGTAATGTGTAGTCCATTGTTTATGTTGATGTTTGCAATCCTAAGTATGTTTATTATGAATAAGTCATGTTGACGGACATACAGGTATGGTGGTCATGGGGCAATATATGCTGAAATGACATTGTGTGCATATTAACACTCGTTTTCTTTTCCTTTATTGTATCAATTCCTGAATTTTCACATCGTGACCAGGTCAATATGTCCACCAGCTTTTTGGATTAAAGTAATATGTAATCCTTTGTTAATGTTGGCAACTTTAGGCATTTGTACATTTAAATAAGGATGCTACAATTACGTATTGTATCGTTATCAAGGTCCGGACGAGCCAAAACGAGTGGATCACATCATTTGCAGATTAAATACTTTCAAACTACAACCTGATTGCTGATTCCTTCCTTGTACGAGTGAGAGGAGATTAAATACATGTATATAAAATTCACTGAAAAAAGCACAAGTTTCAGGGCTATTATAGTTAGAAATTAGCATTTAAAAATACTTCAGAAAATCACTGAAAAAACCACAAGTTTCATGGATGTCATAATTAGTTGGACATTTCACTCGTACAAAACAAGAGAAATTCGGCTGTTATAGTTAGTTGTGCTAACTATAACTCGCGCCCCCGCAATGCACTGCTGATGACGTCACATATTACATCACTCATGACATGGTCAGTGACATCACTGATGACATCTCAAATGACATCACTGATGACATCATCCACCTGATCATCTGATGCATCTCCTCACACCCTAAGATACAGACTACCATTCTCAAAACCATAGACACACCAATACTAGTACAGCTACAATATTCTGTGTACTATGCATGTTGACCTCTAACCAGCTACATACTATTGATATGCTCTTCTAAATACCCAGTTAGTACATATGCAGTCTAGGAATCCTTCTGTCTGTCCAATGCACTTCTCCATTCACCCATCCAGCAATATCTACGTATCCTATCACTCCACCAATACCTAAGCACTTATAAATTCAGCACACACTTTCTTTGCAACACTGATATTACTCAAGTTATTAGTTGTATACTTAAGGAATGGCATAGTCACTAACACAAGTGTAGGTACAATATTTTGTACACTACGCATGCACACCTCTAACCAGCTACAAACTATCGATATGCTCTTCTAAATACCCAGTTAGTACCTGTGCAGTGTAGGAATCCTCCTGTCTGTCCCATGCATTTCTCCAATCCCCCATCCACTATCTACTTATCCTATTACTCCACCAATACCTAAGCACTTATGAATACGCTATACACTCTGTAATACTGTAATTATTCTAGTTACTAGTCATGAACCTATGGAATGGCCTAGCTACTAACACAAGTACAGCTATAATATTGTGTGCACTATCCAAGCAGACCTCTAAATAGCTACATACTATTTATACACCCTTCTAAATACCCAGTTAGTACTCATGCAGTGTAGGAATCGTCCAGTCTATCCCATGCACTTCTTTAATCACTTATCTACCACTATCTACTTATCCTATCACTCCACCAATACGTAAGAACTTATAAATTAAGTGTTCACTCTGTTTGCAGCACTGTCATCATTCCAGTTACTAGTGGTATTCTTATATAATGACCTGGGCACCAACACAAGTACACATAAAATATTCTGTGCATAATCCCTGCAAATTTCTAAGCAAATACATACTATTGGTCCACTCCATTAAATACTGAAGTAGTACCCATGCAGCGTAGGATACCTCCTGTCAGTCTCATGCAATTCTTCAATCACCCATCCAGCACTATTTTCTTATTGTATCAGTCTGCCAATGCCTAAGCACTTATGGGGCAGATTTACAAGCAACCAGCGCCACCAGTACGTCACTTTTTGTAAATTAGTGATGATGCCAAGCACTCCTTCATATTTACAAGGAGAGGAAAAGCCACACTGCATGGTTTTCTCCTTGTAAGTACAACCCCTTCATACACAGAACTTTGCGTTGAAGGGGCATTCCATAGGTGTTGCTGTGGGTGTTCCACATCTCCAGATTTATGGAAAAGGGAAAGGAAATCTCAGAGATTTCAATACAGCTGAACTAGCTACCTGCTGCAATCAGGCCCTCTCTCCACATTCGGACTTATCTGAAGTACATGCTCTCACCGATTTCTACAACTCCTCTATTTCCAATATTATGGATATGATGGCCACTCTCCAACAAAAAAATGTTTACTACAAAAATTTCCAAACCATGGTTCAGTGGCAACCTAAACTCTGAACGGCGTAACCTAAGGGCCTTTGAACTGTCCTGGAGAACAACCCCATCCGCTGACAATCTAAAAAACCTTAGAGCTGCAAGAAGTGCATATAACAAACATATCAAGACAGCCAAGGCGGACTACTTCAGAACCCAACTTAACCCCAAGCTGCGAATCGACCCAAGAAACTATTCGAACCGGTTAAACAACAATCGGTAGCAGCCCCTAACCACTTCGCTTCAGACATCATACCTCCTTCTTGTGCTGATTTGACTGCCTTTTCTATGGAGAAACATAGGCTTATCATCAGTGATCTGGAAGCCAGGAAGGCACTATTGCCACCTACTGGCTGTTCATGACAAGACTTCAACAATTAGCTGGGGTATCAAGAACAACACTTCCTGGGACACCTTTTCCCCCTTAACAAAAATGATATCAAAAAGGTTCTGCGGATTATCAACCCGTCCAATCATTTCAATGACCCGTTACCACCTAACATCTTCAAATTGGTTAAGGACGAAATGACCCTCTTGTGGACAAAGATAGTCAATGCTTCCTTGTCACAAGGTTTGATCCCAGTATGCCTCTAAGAAGCACAGGTAACGTCTATATTGAAAAAACCCACAGCCGATAGCACAGATCTTAACAACTTCTGACCTATCTCTAGTATACCTACCATTGCCAAACTCCTGGAGAAATACGTACAATCACAACTATGTGCACACATTGAAAATTACCACCTCCTGGACCAACATCAATCTGGCTTTCGTAGTGGACATAGCACCGAATCAGCCCTCACTCATGTGATTGATGATATATTAACAATGCTGGATCAAAATGAAGCCAACCTCCTTATCCTACTTGATCTCGCCTCCGCATTTGACACTGTTAATCATGACAACCTCCTATTTATTCTGGAACATAGGATAGGCCGCTCAGGTCAGGTGCTGCATTGGTTAGGCTCCTTCCTACAACACAGAACCCAAAGAGTTCAAGCGAACCACTCACTCTCCCAGCCATCCCCTGTCAGCATGGGGGTTGCCCAAGGATCCTCTTTATCTCCCATTCTCTTCAATCTGCTCCTGGAACCATTAGCTAACATTCTAAATTCCTTAGACATTAGATTCCACATGTATGCAGACGATACCCAACTATATTTGAAAATTTCCTCTCCGGAGGACATCACCTCACTCAACTCTACCCTCCTGACTACCCAGAACTGGTTGACTATGAACCACCTCCGACTAAACACCTCCAAAACAGAATTCCTTCTCATTTGTTCTCCGAAATATACTCCGAATATCGACCTATGGATGAATCATCTAACCGCCTTCAACTGCTCCCCCCGCATCATCGATTCAGCTAAATCCCTAGGAATTACTCTGGACAAGCATCTGAATATGAAGTCTCACATCAGCAACGTGTGCAAGGGAACTAACCACCTCCTAAGAACACTCAGGAATCTGAAACCTTTTCTACCGCAAGCAGATTTCAAGCAAGTGGTCCAAGCGATTGTCCTACCGAGACTTGATTACGGCAGTGCCATGCTATGTGTACTCCCTAAATACTCTTTGGCCACCCTAAAGGCCTCTCTGAACGCAGCGGACAGATTGATCATGGGCACCAAGCGTAATTCACGCATCTCTCCCGTTCTAAAATCACTAAATTGACTACCCTATGAAGCTAGAATTCAGCTGAAGATTGCCTGCCTCTCACACAAAGCCCTCTACTCCAAAACTCCTACCTACCTCGCACAAAAACTAGAACTATCTGGAGGAGGTAGATCATCAAGGGGTGCTAATCCCCACCTCCTGAAACCACAGACCTTCCTCAAAAAAAGAACTTGCCACCGAACTTTCTCTGGATCTGCTCCTAAGATCTGGAACTCTCTTACACCCGAAATTAGAAGGATTTCTTTCAAGGCCGCTTTCAAATTGGAAGCAAAGAAATTCCTCATGAAGAAGTTCTTGCCTTAATAGGAGGGACAATATAAACACCTTTCCTGTACTTTATTTTCCGCCCGAAAGGCGTCGGTCATTGTATAGTATGATTCACCCCTGTATATGTTTACTGATGTCATCAGTGATGTCATTTGAGATGTCATCAGTGATGTCATCATTGATGTCACTGACCATGCCATGAATGATGTAATATGTGACATAATCAGCAGTGCATTGCGGGAGCGCAAGTTATAGTTAGCAGAACTAACTATAACGGACGAATTTCTATGGTTTTGTAAGAGTGAAATGTCCGGATAACTTTAACACCCCTGAAACCTATGTTTTTTCTGTGAATTTCTAAGGTTTTTTAAATGCTAATTTCTAACTAAAACGTCTCTGAAATCTATGTTTTTTTCAGTGAATTTCAAAGCTTTTTTAAATGCTAATTTCTAACTATAACGTCTCTGAAACCTACTGTTTTTTCAGTGAATATATATATTGATAAAGCCAGTCGGCGAAACACGTCTGTCAGTGCAGGGGGATCGGCACAAATAAAGCACTTTGCTTTGAATATTTTCGTGTGTTCTTTCCTTTAGGATGTTATGGCGTACTTGTTGTTTCCAGATATATATATATATATATATATATATATACAGATATATATATATATCTCCACACAAAATCTCCAGCAAGCAGAAGGAAGGGGCCACACACAGGGAATCCAGGCAAAGATCTTTAATTGGAATGCAGTTGGGCATAATGCATTTCGACTTAACTGTCTTCTTCAGATGCCACTGCTACACTGAATCTGATTCACGCTGCCGTTTTCAAATGTCTCTGCAGTCCTCCCTTAATTGGAAAGGCACACCTCCCCAGCCATGTGATCGCTCACCTGATGTAGTTCTGTCAGTCCTACATCTCCCAGAAAGCATCTTCTCTGGGTAAGTAATGCATGGGGAATTATGGAAATGTAAAGTCCATGTGGTTTCAGTGTGTTGCAGATCCAGGCGCGCTGAATTCAGTTTAATTGCAATCCTCAGACCTCCCTGGGTCCCCACAAACGTTCCAACCTCCTAGGCACAAATCCGCCAGGTCGTAAGCTGGTTTAATAAACCGAAACTTCTCATGCAGTCATGAGCTGCCTGCTGACAGCGTCCCTTGGTGGACCTATACTCGGGAGGTGGACTGGTGCAATCCAATACCTTGGGCGACGAAACACTGCTTGCGCAGACACCAGTTACAGCACCAGCCAACTTGATAGAACGGGGCCCCTTAACGCGTCTCTGGTTGACACGAAAATATCCACACAAAACCTCCAGCAAGCAGTAGGAAGGGGCCACACGCAGGAAATCCAGGCAAAGATCTTTAATTGGAATGCAGTTTGGCATAATGCATTTCGACTTAACTGTCTTCTTCAGATGCCACTGCTACACTGAATCTGATTCACGCTGCCGTTTTCAAATGTCTCTGCAGTCCTCCCTTAATTGGAAAGGCACACCTCCCCAGCCATGTGATCGCTCACCTGATGTAGTTCTGTCAGTCCTACATCTCCCAGAAAGCATCTTCTCTGGGTAAGTAATGCGTGGGGAATTATGGAAATGTAAAGTCCATGTGGCTTCAGTGTGTTGCAGATCCAGGCGCGCTGAATTCAGTTTAATTGCAATCCTCAGACCTCCCTGGGTCCCCACAAACGTTCCAACCTCTTAGGCACAAATCCGCCAGGTCGTAAGCTGGTTTAATAAACCGAAACTTCTCATGCAGTCATGAGCTGCCTGCTGACAGCGTCCCTTGCTGGACCTATACTGGGGAGGTGGGCTGGTGCAATCCAATACCTTGGGCGACGAAACACTGCCTGCGCAGACACCAGTAACAGCACCAGCCAACTTGATAGAACGGGGCCCCTTAACGAGTCTCTGGTTGACGCGAACATATCCACACAAAACCTCCAGCAAGCAGAAGGAAGGGGCCACACGCAGGAAATCCAGGCAAAGATCTTTAATTGGAATGCAGTTTGGCATAATGCATTTCGACTTAACTGTCTTCTTCAGATGCTACTGCTACACTGAATCTGATTCACGCTGCCGTTTTCAAATGTCTCTGCAGTCCTCCCTTGATTGGAAAGGCACACCTACCCAGCCATGTGATCGCTCACCTGATGTAGTTCTGTCAGTCCTACATCTCCCAGAAAGCATCTTCTCTGAGTAAGTAATGCGTGTATATATATCCTTGTACTCGTCTCACACCACAGGAATTCGTTTTCCAAAAGAGACGAGGCGAACCCAATTGCGTGCTGAATATTTTATTGTTTTTTTCTCGCCCAGCACCGCCGCCATTACGCGTTTCGGTCCTACTTGGACCTTGATCACATGACATGTTACATGGGGCAGGCAACAGATTTAAACTGACAGCGCAACAATGTGAAAATAGACATGGACAAAAGACTTTTAACCTGCCATGTTTCAAAGTAGCTGTAAAATACATTATCTGTTTGTGCAAAACAATGCAAATCCTACGTACAAATCATCAATAAATATTTATAATAAATATCCATGATAAAAGCAATTTGATCCATTAGCCAAAAGAAATCATATTTCTCAAACAGGATTAATTAAAATCTATGTACAAATTTCTTCCAATAGGCAAAATTAGGTCATATCTCAGAATACTAACAATGAGATAAAACAATACTATATAAATGTAAATGTAAATGTATGTGTCTTGTAAAGCGCACTGCTGCCCTGAGGCGTCGTGGCGCTGTAGACCGCTGGGGAACCCGTCCTGGCTATCCCTGTGAGATGGTCCCTACTGGGTATCTCCAAGGTGAAACCAGGCATCCCCGGCGAATGTGGGGGGCCGTTGTAGAGATGAGGCAAGCTAATGCCCAGAGTTGCCGAGTGTGCTCCCTGGTTAGAGTGGGCACCGTGGCGAGAATTATCGAGTCCGCTGACCCTGGTCCGCGACCCTGCAGCGTCGGGAATTGAACCCTGGTCCCGGGCCATTCTCTGCTTCCGGGTCTGCCTCCTCTAACCAGTGAGCCACACCACTCCACTCCATATACAGTGGATCATAGCAGCTTCAATTATGATCATGGCAGTATGTAAGCTCTAATAAGGCCCAAGTGGGAATTCACAGCTATTTGTCCGCAATAAAGTGCATAGTGTTTCTTAAAATATGTGCTAACCCTAAAACTAGATATGTGCAAAATAGAGATTAAAATACTGTACTTCTTATTTTACGAGCAACAAGGATTGTTCATTGATGGACACATAGCGTAGATAAATATATTAAAAAGAGACTTTCAATCATGTTCATAAATAAGTAAAAAAATCTTCGCTGGAATTCAATCCATTAGGACTTTTTGTGTCCATTTCAAGTATATACTTGGTTTCCAATTTTCTCAATTTCACATTGCGATCGCCACCTCGTCTTAATGGTGGGATACAGTACACCACATAGTATCTGAGCTCATCGGGGTTCTTGGCATGCAATACATCAAAATGATGGGCTACTGGGAACGATTCATCCCCATTCTTAATTGCGCGCATGTGCTGGAGTATCCTCTTGTGGCACTGGAGTTTGGTACTACCCACGTACCGTAGGCCACAAGGACGCTCCAGCACATACACCGCAAACTCCGTCTTGCAAGTTAATTTCTTGTCTATTTTGATGGGTCTGTTCTTAAAAGGGATGTGATATTCTGTCTTGTTCACACCCTGTTTGCACGCCTTGCAGGAGGCACATTTGATAAAACCCTTGCTCCCCATATTCCATGAGGAATTCACTTTTACCTCTGGACTGCTGGAGAACAGCGTATTACTCATAGCACTGGCCTACCTAAAGGTTAAATTGGGAGAGCGCGTACGTTTTTCATCCAATGTGGGATCATTTTTGATGAGAGGCCAATTCTAGCTGATGATTTTCCTAATAGCAAGATGCTGGTTACTATATGTCAGAATGAGCCTCAAAGGTTGTTCCCCACTAGGGATGTCATTAACAACGCTTCTGGTTACCAGTGCCTGAGTCCTACCCTGTGCATTAGCTCTATTCATGGCTTTGTCAATCACTTTCGGACTGTATCCCCTCTCAATGAATCTAGAACCACACTCTGACTGAGCTTTGAAACAGTCAGTATCCAGGCTGCATATCCTTCTAATCCGCAACATCTCCCCATAGGGGATGCTGTGCATCAGATGTGCCGGATGGTTGCTTTCTGCATGTAGCACCGAGTTCCCGGACGTGCTTTTTCTAAGCAGCCTGGTATTCAAAAGGTTCTCAGAAACAAAAATCTCTACATCAAGAAAAAATACAGAAGATTTACTAATGTGGCCGGTAAAGTTTAAATTCATATTGTTCACATTTAGAGAGTCAATAAAGATCTGAGCCTCACTCTCTGTACCCTTCCATATAAATAGCAAATCATCAATGTATCTGTACATACGGACTATCTGGTTGTTCACAAATTCATTATTGTCTGACAATAGGACCTGCTCCTCCCACAACCCCATATGCAAGCAAGCATAGCTGGGGGAGAAGCAGGCCCCCATTGCCTCGCCCCTGATTTGCAGGTACACTTGTTTTGCAAACAAAAAATAATTGTTTTCTAGGCACAAAGTTATTATTGCCATCAACATGTTGTTATGCTCTAGATAACAGATTGGACGTTTCTTTAAAAAATGATCTACTGCTTTTAGTCCATCCCTGTGATGGATACTTGTATATAATGAGGAAACGCCCAATGATATGAGCAAAAAATCATCATTCCAAACCACATTTTCCAATTTACGTGGTAAATCTCCTGTATCTAAAATAAAAGACGGCAAAGTTGGCACATGTTCCTGAAGGAAGTAGTCCACATATTTACTCGCATTTTCCATCAAACTGCCACATGCTAATATTATGGGCCTGCCAGGTGGATTTTCTTTGCTCTTATAGATTTTGGGTATATATATATATACATTTCTTTTTTCCAAGAACAGTATAGAATAGGTTTATAAGTATCTGATGATATGCAGAAGATGGCAGAAAATCGAGTATAACCTTTAGCCTGGAGACCTACATCAGCACTTTTTTTGCTTAGAGTTTAAGTGGTCACAAGAGGTACAAAATGTTTTGAATGCACAATTCTGTTTCCCTACTTCCACATCAGTCATAATGTTGCCACATGAATATGTTATTCGCTGTTACTCTTTCTAACTTCCTAAAATGAGCTTTGTGGCTAGTGTTTTGGTTATGAGTCAGTCTGGAAATCCCTTGACTGCGCCTGCATACATTGCTGCCTCTGTGTCTCATCACATGTTTTACTGAAGCACTTTTTCAGCACAGTCAGCTATTTCCAGGGCCTGTGGGTCGACCAGGACACAGAATATTTAACATTGGCTCTTTACAGGTGGGAGGATGATCTAGCACTAGGTGGGATATTTTTGACATTGCAGGTAGCGGTATAGTTTTGCTTGTCTGAGACAACAGAATAGATAGGGTAAAATATAATGTTGTAATGATGAGTGTCAGAACATATTGTTTTTTTTTTTTGTTTGTTTTTTTTTAAACCTTTATTAGCATCAAAAGGATATACAATTCTAGGCCTACAACCAAATCGGCCGGCAGCAATATGTAAAGCGGTCACGGGTTCCAAGGCAAACAATACATATTCAATCAGCAAAAAGCAAAGGCAAAACAATCGTAAAAAGGGGAGGAAAACACCTAGGAACCAGACGGCCAAAAAACAGGAGCAAAAAAAGGTTAATTTTATAATATGGGGATAAAGAATACGATAGGCTCACTTTCAATATAGAGGCGTCCGAAGTCCCAAAACCATCCTCAGCGACACTAAGGGGGCATGGGGCCGCAATACAGGAGAGGCAACACAGTACACACCGGGAGACAGGGACATTTTAGACATAATCGACACGTGTTCATTATCATCTTTACATGCCCACCACCCAAACCACAGCCAAGCCAGGACAGACGGATCGGACAAACATTACATCAAAACTAACCCGTCATAGTGACCTCTAGGAAAAAAGGGGGGGGGGGGGGCCAGGAAAGGGGAGAGAGGGGGAAAGAGGGGGAGGAGAGGAGGACAAAGGGGAAAAATGATAAAAGGAAATGAAACACAAAAACGAAAGAAAGAAGACCACGCCGAAACAGGCGTCCCGCGGCGAGAGTACAGGAGAAAACAGGAGCATCCGTAACAAGGAGGGTACAGCAATCGAGACGAAAAGTAACCAACCCAGAAGAGGAGGATCGACGACGCCACATACCCCACCCCGAACATACCACGGGATGCAAGGACAGACGCGGCATTACTATAAAGAGATACAAAAGGGCCATAGAACCATAAAACAAACAACAAATAGATCCCGACCCACCCATCCCACCCTGCACCCCTGTAGAAGGCTATGGCCTACCCTTCAGACAGCGTGCCTGTCGCCCTAAACCAGAACCCGAAATATAGCAAGAAAGAAAGAGAGAAGAACGAGACAAAAAGAAACATAAACATAAATGGAGAAAACAGGAGGGAGGAGCATGAGAACAGAAATCAATACGGTCGGCCGCAGCCCTCCGCCCAACCCAACAATCGCAGCAAAAACAGACCAGGACGACACCCTTTCAAACGCCATAAAACTTACAGAGGAGAGGACCTCCCACCGCGCTATGGGTACAAACAGTCGCGCCACAAAGTCATACAACAAGAGTCCCCACGAGTCGCGCATATCAACCCCATCCCTTCCGAACCACAAATTCCACCCACCACATGACAATGTAAAGTGAGCTACTCAATACAAGACCAGCACACAATTGAAAAAAAAATTCACTGCCATGTAGACAGGGGGGGTCAATCGGTCCGCATGTGAACAAAAGTCTGAGTAGAGAGTTTATGAGCATCAGCAAGCGCAGCACGGGTGATGAAGAGCAGGAGATTAGTTTCGACGGTTGGGAAAGTGAGGGGTTCTCTGCAATAGACAAATGCGACGCCATCGGTGCAGGCGCAGGCGGCAGTCCACCAATATTCCCGGGCATCCCAGCCGAACAGAGCCGCGGCACAATGACCAAGTCCCTGGGGTCAGAACCTCGAAAAGCAGGGAGCCCCACAGTCAACGGCACACCAAATGATCGTCGATCAGCGGCGGCAACACTTGCAGCAGTCGAGGGGGGCGAGGCAATGGAGTCTCTGAAACAAGAGGAAGGCAAGAAGAAACGGCTGCTCAAAATGGCGGCAGATCGTGGCGGGCTCACGGGGACATCGGGGGCCAGGAATGCGCGCAGGGATCGCAGAGCTTCCAGGATATCTCTGAGGGTAGGCTCACGCTCACCAGACCAGACCCCCGCGCAATCAGGCAACCCAAGCCCGCCGCCACGAGGCGATATAAGTTCCAGATGGTTGGCCGCCATTTCGCGAAGTCAGCCCAGTCGCCACCCTCCACAACTCTCAAAAACAATTCCAAAATGTAGGACTTTACAGAGCTCCGGGGGGCTCCCAGCAATGGCAGCCTTGGTGCAGAAAGGATGTCCGCCCAATGCGGGTCTCCGCCCACGCCAGCACCGGCGCCCCAAACAAGCAGAGTCCGGGCGTAGAGGTCCAGAGCCGCCGGACACAGCAGCGGCGGGGGGGACCCCTTCACAGAAACAGTCCCCGGTGCATCACACCCACTTCAGCCTCGCGGCCACCAGGGCAGGCCCGGATCAGGATCGCCGGGATGTTCGCACAACGGCTCTCACCATTGGTTCACTCTCTCGACCGGGGCCGACAGTCGTCGGATCCCACAGGCTAGGTCCCGGTCTAGGTTCCACGGAGGCCCCGGTCTGGCGGAGGGCACAACTTCGGAACCGCTGCACGTCAAAACCTCCGGGCCAAACGATAAGTGCAAGTGAGGTGTCCCGTCTCCAATTCTACGATAATGCGTCGTCTCCGGACAGGATATGATACAGGATAGACGATCAGGCCGGAGGGCTGCGGGAGCCGAGCTAAAAGGCCCAGAACATATTGTTAACTATTTTACTGGTAGAGGTTTCTTGGAGACATAGTCTAAAGGAACATGTATGTAAGTAGTTGTATTAATTCTTAAAAAATTAAGAATTCTACAAGATTGTAAGTTTATCCAAAGACTACTTTTGGGTGTCATTTTTGCAGTGCAATGGATCCTATCTGCCAAAACTGGATTGGTGAAATGGGCCACATGTTAAGTTACACATGCAAAGTTTGTGGTATAGATCGAGGATGTCATGTAGAATGCTTGTTCTAGAACATGGAGCTACATCACCTACAAAGTCTTTATGGTTGGCAACCCTGCCTGTGGGTCTGACAAACTCTCCTTCTTTGCTGGCTGTCAGCACATGTGCACCCAGGGAACCATCCGAATACAGACTAAGAAGTGCAGAACTCAAAAACAAGGCATCATGCTATATCTGTTGGGGTTGCAACAGTTGCCCCAATCATGCCGCAGTTTGGGAAGGAGTTGAAGGCTGACTTCTTTAAGGAATACTACAACAAAATGCAGTAACACCTCACTTTCGCTGTTTGAAGGCAGCCACCTCTACTGTCCACAGTGATTTTATCTTTGCCCTGCAGAGCACTCTACTTTCTTTTGTCTAGATTTGTGCTTTACAATTACCACATACATTCTTACATGGGGATTGGGTTTAAAAGGCCATTAACACAAAAATGAAGGAGAAACACCCTTTACATCACTGCTTGGACCGTGCTGTGCCTTAACAGCACAATCCCGAACCATAACAGCATCTTTATGACACATTGCTTTTCCATGCAAGTCGTTACCACGATTTGCATTAAGGAAAGCGTTGTTGGACTGATGTTGGACTTTAAGTCCAACACTTTCTCTACAGTTGCGCGCACTGGAGCTGGAATAGTACAGTATCTTATTCCAAAGTCCAGCTCTTTCCCTAAGGCAAGTCATTGTAAAGAATGTGTGGTAAAGGAATGTGTTGTAAAGACGCATTCGTGGTTCGATCACATGTTAAGGGAGGCATGGCAAATGTCCGCTTGGTTCTGACATACAACCAAATAAAGATTTTCTTGCAGAGGGAGCTCCATCAAAATAACCTAGGGCACTGGGATCCATCCTGGGCAGATGTTAAAGATAAAAAGTGGAAGAGAAATCATGGCTTAGAGGTGCTCCTCCACTGGGTTGCATTGTCTTCAAACTTCTTGCTATGGAAGGCCTCCTGGAGCTAAAGTGTTTACATTAAAGTAGAAAGGGTCCCCTAATCCAAGCCAACAAATCACTTCTCTTGCAAAGCACTTCTCTTGAATGTATTTTCCTCCTCACATCAGAAACAGGATGCCACAATCTAGCAGCCCCTGGCTTCAACAAGTACCAGGGCTCAGTGGCCTCAATGACTGGTGACTTCAGATGTTGAGAAACCAAATGATTCAATCATGGAAGAATAAGCGGAGGGCTCCTGCTATCTATCCATGTGTAGACCTCCATATCCAGGATGTTGTCCGCTAAGCCTAAGATAAAATCACTAACTAAATCATCAATTGGCTGAAGACAAGGAACAGGAGCCTAGGTCTTAGGGTCATAGAAACAAGAAAACAGTCTATAGGAATCATCATCATTCTACAGTGAACCATTAACTCCACCTCTGACCACCTCTTTATTTCTAAATGAGCCTTCCTAAAAACTGAGTCATTTTGTACATTTATGTAAGATTGGTTAATACTATTCTGCTATGTAGGCTGGGAGGCCCCCTTGGAAACCACAAGCTTTAGAAATGTTTCTTCATTCATAACGCACAGAGCCTATCTGAAAACTGTAGAGGAAGGTTGCTGATGGTGCGTAAGGCAGAACATTAAAAGAGGGCAATTTAGTGACGGAGCCTGCTGAATTACCATATCCTATTCTTAATTAATGGAAATACACAATATATTATTGTATTGGGAATCTAGGTATTCAAATACTCAGGTGAACAAAGGAGAGTAAGAGTTGAGACCTTAGAAGGTTAAATAGCCAACGTGTACTTCAAAGGGTAGGGAATCTTTCTACCTGGATGCACATTTTAGTACCTCCATTACAATGTATGTGTGCCTGTGAGCACTTCAAATTAATCTTTTCACTTCACAATAATTTTATGTTATAACAAAATACATGTACATCAGCGAGCGCGTAGTTTATAGTGAATAGCTTACTTTTTGATTGGCAGCTGCATAGTTAATCTAATTGGGGGAAAAAGTACTCTAAAGCCCAATTTAGCATGCCATCCAGAGAGAAAGATGCAGAAATCAGATGCTAAGATCCTCTTGGAAAGGAGATGTAGGTCTGCAGCAAGAACAAACAAATCAGTAAGTGTGACATGGTGTTGAGTGGCAGAGCAGGCACTGGGCAAGGTGTTGTGGCCTCATTCAGAATTTCTGCAGGCAAATCTGTCACATATGCTAATACACCCTGACAAATCTTGGTCTCTCTTTGTGTAGAGGCAGTTTAAGTAGGTATTCTGGCCCATTTATGACTGTTGGTGTAATAGCCAAGGTTCCAAAACTATTCCAGATTTTTCGTGTGTACTAAGTTCATGATATCGCCTTTGGTTTCCATTTGATTTGAGGTTCATTCTTCAATTTATGTAATTAACAGTACGAACAGCATTGCCAGAATGTTTTACAAGTTACTGCCACAAGACTCTTCCTGGTTGGGTCCATGATGTTTTGGGCCGGCACTGGGCATGTTTCGTTGGGAAGAAAATCTCATCTTCATGCTCCAGCTCAGAAACCATGGGGCATATTACCAAGCAATAGTGATAAATATCGCTATTGCTTGGTTAGAGACAAAAATTTACCGCTGAGCTGCGGCGATTTTTATCGCAGATAAACCTTGGTATTACCAAGGTTTATCGCAAATGCGATAAAAATCGGCCGCAATGCATGAATATCGCTGAAAAGTCAGCGATATTCATGCATTACCGAGCTAATGCTCTTAGCCATGTTATCCACCTCCCATTGGATAACATGGCTAAGAACTGCTCAGGGCAGGTTTTAGCTTTTGGAGATATTCGCGCTTAGCGCGAATATCTCCGAAAGTTGGTAATAGGAGATAGCGATGTTAGTGACTGTTTCCAGTCGCTAACATCTTGGCACGCCCACTTTGCATGTCATTAGTGATAAATATCACTGACATGCAAAGTGGGTGCCCAAGATGGTCGCTATCTCCTACTAGCTGTCTCTAACTGGTGTTAGCGACAGCTAGGGAATAGGGAGATAATTTTATCTCCGCTTTCTTGGCTTTTAAAGCCAAAAAAGCGGAGATAAACCCCCTTGATAATATGCCCCTATGAGTTCTTATGAACATCACAAAAAGTGATGTTTCACTACTCTTTTGCCATTGTTGCAGGGCTTCTAGATAAAATTTCAGCAGATGTTAATATATATATTTTTTAATATTTTGGAATTTCTTTGTAGTAAATTAAACTACACGTGTGGCCCAAGTTGGTAAAAACAATCCCCAAAATGTCCTCTTTAATTCCGCTCTATTATTTCGAATTCTTATTAACTTGAATATGGTATCAAAATATAGAACAAAAAGTCACTTGTTTTTATCATCTAAAGAATTAAAGAATTAAACTGAAATATCAATGCTAAGATGTACAAACATGTCAAATGGAATTACCTATATGACCCTTCACAGTGAGTGTTGTCGCCATCTAATGCAGTATATCTTTGAAATCTTATGCACTGTATCATTTCAGCACAAGTATATTTTGTGTAAAGATTTAATAGTATAAAAATCTGCAGGATTTTTATCTTTGAACTGGACATGTGCTGGGTAACTTTAGTCTAGGTTCCCAATTATTATGGTATTTAGCAACCGGCTTTACACAAATAACATTTGTTTTTGATAAGTCATTGGTCAAAAGAAGTAGAGTTGAGAACAAGAGTTTTTTAAAGGCTTAATCATTGGGCCCCGATCTGATTCTCTATCATGTTGCTCATGCCAACTCAGCAGGAGAGACCAAAACTCATGCCTTCTATGTCCCTTGTCTGACATATCCCAGTTGACTATACACTTTACAGAACGTAGCCAATCCTTGTATTGAGGATTGGCAGAGGCCACCCTTTGCTTACAGATCTCTCCGTGTGCCAGTAATATGGCATAGAAAACCAGCTTTGCGTAGTTCCTCCTAATCTTTGGTTGTGGGTCTAAGCATCCAAAAATAATCAGCAAAACGCTTACTTTGATTTGGATCTTTAGCATGCTAGACAAAGCTCTACTCACGTCATTCAAGAACACCTGGATCTCTGGGCAGTGCAAAAACATATGCATGTCGTCTTCATTCATACTGCCACATTTCGGACAAGCCATCTGTTGTGTTTTGTATAGGAAGACACTGATAGCCAGGTTGTAAGTTCTAAAAGTCTTCTTTATTAATCCATGTCAAGTGGTATCAAACAAGGATCTGCCATGTAACAGCTCTTAACCCAGCTCCCATATCTCCTATGCCAGCCCCACCAGGAGCAGCCTGCCTAGCTGCTCAGCCCATCTCCAACTGTCACCACTCATCCACACAGGCACCCAGGCATTCCATTTATCACGGTCACACCAACATTCCGTCAGCATCTCTCACTCTGGCTCAGCAGCTAGGAGGACCTAGTCTGATTCACATATACATGTATACCTTAGGATATAACATTATCCCTTTCCTTTTAAAATGAAAACAAAACTTACAATTTAAAAAGAAAAGAACTATACACAAAAAGGTGATAATGTTCATAACTAAGGGATGAGAATGAATTCAAAACATCACCAAAGATAAAACAAAGCAAACAAGAAAAGATGGCCATAATATGACATGTTAAATACATGCATCAAAATCCTCCATCCTCCCTCATGAAAATTGTTAAGATTAATTAGATATAAACCATCAAACAATATCGAATTGGGAAGGAAAAACAGCAATTAAACATTTCAAACAAGCAATAACCTCATCTTTTCCCAATAACACAAAAGAAAGAGATGTACTGAAGGATGCACATACCCCACAACAAACACCCGAGGCCAGAAACAGACAACTAGGGTGAACCAGCACTACAAATACACGTGTACCACAATATGGACCACATAGAGGGTACACACAGTGAGGCGCAGGGCGACTTACACACGGCAACATCTGAAGCGCAGGGAGACTTACACAGGACAACATGTGACGCACAGTGCGACTTACACACGACAACACCTGAAGCGCAGGACGACTTACACAGGAGAACACCTGAAGCGCAGGACGACTTACACAGGACAGCATGTGACGCGCAGGGTGACTTACACACGGCAAACTTATAAGACGTGCAGCGCAGGGCGACTTACTAACACAACACAAGAAGAAGAGAACCACCCACCCAGATCAGAACCACCCTCATGCAAGTGAGAACCTGTGATGTACACCCACCAGAAGACTATGCCGTCCCAACCAATAAAGGGTGTGAAGCGGTGGAATCACATAATACAACAACATTGCAAGGAAAATGCAAGTACAAAAACAATAAGCCTGCCTAGCTGCTCAGCCCATCTCCAACTGTCACCACTCATCCACACAGGCACCCAGGCATTCCATTCCTCACAGTCACACCAACATTCCGTCACCATCTCTTACTCTGGCTGAGCAGCTAGGAGGACCTAGTCTGATTCACATATACATGTATACCTTAGGATATAGCACCATATCACCTCCTTTTCCAAACTTCGAAAGTCTCCGCGGGGTCCAATAGGCCCTGTGGATGGTGAAAAGATGATTTTACCTCAGATATGCTGGTTTTACTATTTTGTACATCATAGACATAGACACTTGCCATTGGTGCTCCAGTCAAATCTCTGGCAAGCATCTTCACCACAACTCCACTGGCAAGGTGAAAACTCCATCCTCCAGCTCAACCATCAGCCAGTACAGCATAGCTATTTCTCTCTTCACAACGGTCCCCTGCATAAGTCTATCTTCATATTCATTTTGATCTCCCATTATTGTGCTGGGAGCATGATACCAGCTCTGTATTTGGAGGAACTTGAAACTTGAGACCTTATGGTCTGTCATTTGTTTGCACATTTCCCATATAATCAAGTGACCTTCGTGTATTATATGCTCACATCTTGTTATACCAGCCTCACATAGTGGCATTGCCATCACATCTTTTTTCCATTCTGGAGAGCCCTGAGAATCCCAAAAGGGGGTAAGTAGGCTGAAGTGCAGAAGTTTTAGGACCTTTTTGATTTTGTACCATGTCTCGGCCAAACCCCCTAAGATTTTTAGCCTAACCTTTTTAAAGTACTTGGGATCTGCATATTTGTCCTTAAAGCCTCATTCCCCCTTCCTCCTGCCTCAGCATCACCGCCAATAGCCTCCCAATTTCTGAGTTTGTGGATGTATTTAACAGCATTTTTCCATTCTTTAATAAGAATGCCCAAGATTAAAAAAGCAGGTCTGGTAATGTTAACCCTCCTTTCTCCGCCCTCCTTCTCATCGTCTTCCATGCTATTCGTGGCCCTTTAGAAGACCAGATAAAGCTGCTGATCTGACTTTGCATCCTAACAAACCATTCCTTCTTAAAGGGTAGGGGAATTGAATCAAAGAGAAAGGTGAATTTTGGGAGGACTATCATCTTCACCAAGTTGACTCATCCAAATAAGGTGAGCAGTAGATGAGACCAGATCTTCAATAGGACTTCCACTTCTTTCCTTACTTTTTCGAAGTTTACCTTGGTAAGTTTGGTAATATCGTGAGGGATCTTAACTCCCAGGTATCTCATTTGCTAGCCTCCTCCCCTACCTCTATGTTCCAGGCTATAATCTCTGTCTTATCTGTCTTTGATGTCATTGCCTGATATCTTCCCAAAGTCTGCCGTTGAAGTCATGGCACAGCTTAAGGTTTACTGCAGGTGGGTTGTATTGATTAGTATGTTGTCTGCTTATAAACCTAATTTCTTTCTCCAACCGTTGTATTGAAATGGTAAAATATCTGGGACCCTCCTGATTCTTCTGGCTAGAGGTTTGATATACAGATTGAACAGTAGTGGTGACAAGGAGCAGTCTTGCCTCGTGCCCCTGGTGATCCAAACAGAGTTTGTCAGGGACCCATTAACCAGCACCCTAGCTTCTGGTGCAACGTAAAAACCTGCCAGGGCTATACAAAAGTTTGTCCCAAGATTTAGAGACTTGGCCGCAGCTTGTAAATAAATCCAGTTAACCAGTTCAAAAGCCTTGGTGGTGTCTAATGCAACTACTGCTAGTGGGAGCTCGTAGGCAGTGTCCAGATCTATAGAGCCAATCAGCATGTAAGTCAGCTCCTTCAACGATCTTCCTCGAATGAACCCCTTTTTAATCTTGATGTACCAGCTCAGATATCACCCCATTGAATCTATCAGCCATAATGTTCGCGAAGATCTTATAATTGCAATTTAAAAGCGATATTGGCCTGTATGAATCACAATTTTTGGGGCACTTGCCTGGTTTCAGAATTAGCGTGATGATGGCATCTTTCCATGATTCAGGCATTTCAGCTCCTGTCACAATCAGTTAATTGAAGATTTCAACTAGGATAGGTGTTAGTGTACTTGCCAGGGCTTTGTATACTTCCTGAGGCTTTGCTGATACACACATTCTTAACATTCAAATTATTTTCGTAACCTATGAAATTCGGTGTAAAAAATATGCCTGGGCGTAGTTTTCGGAGTTACAAAAAAACTCTGCGAAGTTCCACGTTTGGCAGAGTGCAGTGCGAACTGCAGTTAGTGCTTGTATTTCTGCCGCTCCTGTAGAAATACTACCTGAGTGGAAGCGCGCGTTCGCGAACTTACTGTTCGCGATTGCGAACTTACCATTTGCGAGTGGAAAAAAACTCTGCTGCACATCGTGAAGGGGAGTTTTCTGCACTCCACGAGCTCTACAGAGTGCAGAGTGCAGAAAACTCCACAAACTCCGCGAACGGAGCCGCCCAGGCCTAGTAAAAAACACTATCTCTGCAATACATTCCTTGATTGTGACATGCCTGAAGTACATAGGCTTAGTTGTTTTAGGACTTTTCACTGTAGGAAAGCCACTGGCATGTACACCCTGTGGATCAGTATCTCTAAAGTGAATTTGTCGCTAAGTGTGTTTGACTTCTTTGGGCCATATTACATAAAGTGCAGCAGGGGTACAACGGGCATTTGGGCTCGTTTTGTGCGCCTGCAGGGCACTTTTGTATTACAGAAGGGACTGCAGACGCTTGTATGGCCACTTCTGTAATACCAATAGCGCTGACGCACATAAAGCACCAGTGCTATCTACAAGGGGGCATTTCCTCATGTGCATGGGGGCATGCCCCATGCAAATGATGGAACCCCTTTGCTTCTGCACCCACATCGTATTACCGACGTGGACACAGAAGCAAAGAAGCCCATAGAACGTGCAGACAGTGCGCCTCCTGGTAGCAGCCCTTCGCAGGGGGTAAAGAGGCTCCTATGGACCCCCCAGACATCCCCTTTGTCGGCAGGTGCAGTCAGTGACTGCACCTGTCAGCAAGGGGATCACTAGTCCCCTTTAAAAGTGCAGGTGGGTTGCCCCTGCACAGTGAAAGACGGAGCGGCTTTAGAGCAGCTGATCCGTATTTCACGTGAATACACTGCCTCCGGGGCAGCACATGTTCGCAGCTGCTCTAGGGGCATCGCATTCCCCATAATGTGGTGCATTTTTCTTCATTGCACCGGGCGCACCTTTTTAAAGGTACGGCAGGCACAATGAAGGAAAATGCTCTGCATGTGTAATGCATCCCTATATCTCCAACTATGTGCCTGTCTTCCTGCATGCTGGCCCTTTCCATATTTTCTTTTCAGGATCAGGCAGTGTATATATGGTGATGTTTTGAGATCAGGAAATAACTAATATATTGGCAGAGGCAGCCTACATGCACTATGATTGACATCAATAGAGAAGCACTGCACTGGAGCAAAATATTAATTAAGTTCTCATTACTGCCCACGTGCTTTGGTCCCTTGCATGGGAGGCATTTCTTCACTTCTTCCTGCTGAATATAAAAGCATTTGAAGGGGGACTAGAGAATGGCATTGTCCCTGTGATTCGTGTACATATAAGGTATATGCAGTAAATCATTTTACTGCTTTTACAAGTGAGGCCATTTTTGTTTTTTCATACCTTGACATATGATAAATATATAGTCATTGAAAAGACGAATGTGTGCCCTTGCCATGCACTGTGTATGGCCTTGCATATTACATCACTCACAACAAGTTAACTGAAATCCTTTATGACTTTCACTGCAGCGGGGGTTGGCCCCATGCGGCGTGGTTGGGCACAGGACTTGACCACAGGCCAAGACCTGTAGCCAACACCCACACTGCGGACCGCCAAAGTATGTGTGCAATGGGGGGTTGGGTGCAGGCCTGACCCACGTGTGTGGGAGGAGATAATGGGGTACTTTTTTGTTTTCTGTCTCCATCTTGAAGTTCAGAGAAATTTTTAACAAAATCGTTATTAGACAACCCCATAACACACATATAGAGTGAGAGATATGAATCCACTTTTACACAACACATCTCTGAACACTGGTTGGGAAAATGAATTTGAAATCTGTTTGAAATCAGATTTTAAAATACATGTATGACCCTTACAGAATATTTCATCAAGAGGAGTATTGTTTTCTGTGCTTTGAAATGTAATGTTTTTTCAGTGGTTTGCACTTCAGTTTCTATTGTTTTCCTGTAGGTTTTCACCAAAACCCTACATATACAATCTTGACTTTGTTGACGCCATTAACTCTGTTCAGAAGTCATGGAAGGCAACTGCGTACAAGGAGCATGAAAAGCTTACGCTTGGAGATTTACATCGAAGAGCTGGTGGCCGCCACTCCAGGATCCCCAGGTATTTGCAGAATAACAAATGTTTAAAGTATTTGCAGTTTGTTTTGTAGCAAGATCTCAGGACCTTATTACGAGTTTGGTGGTCCTCCTGTAACACCACACTGCTGTGCTGGCAGGAGGACCGCCAAGCCTGTGGTGAGCCCACCCTCCAGGTTATGATTATAATCCAGGGCAATTGGGGAGTGCAGCAGCTGTCTTATGGTGAAAGCTGTATTAGGCCCATAGGAGAGCATTCATAGCAGACCGCTGCCATGACAGCACCTGCAGCAAGTTCCTGCATGGTGCCCACCATGTTGTGCATGCCACACCGTGCAGGAGTGGGGGTGCAATAGCAGGGGGGCACAACATATGCCCACCTTGCACGCACTCCCAGAACCAGAAGCAGCAGGGGGACATCTCTCCCACACTTTTCATGGCAGGCTCATCGCCATTAAATGTGCGGTGGAAAAGCAACTTGGGATATTCTCAGAAGTGCCACAGCACCAGCATATTCCTACCCTATTCCACTGTGCCACATTACAGGAACCTGGATCCTGGTGGGTGTGGCAGTCCTGTGGCAGTCCAACCGCCACACTCGAAATGCTGCAGGTTGACCCACAGTGGTGGCGGTGGTCAGACTGCCACCGCTAGTGCGGCGGTCCTAGGACCGCAGTACTCATAGTAAGGCCCTAAGTCTTGATTCACCCACTGGGCATACTTCAATATGGTGGATAGGTTCTGAAGAACATGCTGAAAAAAAACGAAAGATTTTTTTTTACTTAGGGCTGCTATGGATGGAGTTGGTATTGAACAATCCGCTATGTGCAACTCTACAGCAATAACTAGGTTGACGCAAGTAACTTTAGATAATACCACACCTAAACCGGTATATAATGGACCAAAATGTGATTTTCTGTTTGTGTCCAACATGTGTACTGTATACTTCTGATAAAACTTCAAATGAACTCTTTTGCAGTAAAAAGTGCAAAATGTTAAATGAATCTGCCCACACCTCTTTGTGTCTCCCATCTTCTGGCAGGCAAAGCCATGTGATTTACCTGCAAGAATGCTCTCAGCAATCGGACTGTGAGGTGGATGCAGCCTCACCTTCCCTCTTTCGCAGCATGGATTTTTTTATATGGGACCATGGCAGTGGCCTTTGCAGATGAAGTAGGAAGATGGACTCAGGGAGGCAAGTCTTTACAGCAGCGGCACCTTCCAATATCATCTGCGGGCCAGTGCTCAGTAGGGATAGTTGCGACCATCAGGCCAAATCTTCTGATAGTGATCTCTGGGTCAGTGGCAGCCCTGTAGTCGCTGGCAGCAATACCAGATTATTCAACCTATAGCTGGCTGCCAGGTGATAAGTGTCTGGCATAAAGATGACCCAGCTCATTATGGAACTGCGCAGAGAGGTTGTGAAAACCCTATCATAGAATGGGGATTCTCCTGGCACAGTCTCTTGGTTTGTCCACTTTCTCTGCTATTCCTCATTGGAAATACAAACAGGCATTTCCTCCGATACAGACTTTTCAGGCACACTCATTCCCTTTCTCATCGGGCAGGAAGGCTTCTAGGCTCTTCAGGCAGATCCTCAAATCCTCCAACAAGAAGTGGCTACAGATGATGACCCTCATCCTTGGGAAACTTGCTGTCAGTCAGTCACAAGCCATAGTTCCTCAACCAGGTCCGGCTTTTGCATAGATGGTGCCAAATGCAACAATCTTTTTGGCGCCACCCCTTCCCCCATGACCTCCTCCTCGGATTTTCTTATTATCGCCCGGCAAAAGTGCCCCTCATCCCTCCATAGCCATGCTCTTGCATACGTTTAATTTAGTGCTGGTAGAGGCTGGCTTTAATAATCCAACCAGCTATCCACATAAAATACATATCTGTTCTTTGCAGCAGGTGTATTAACTCTCTGTGCTACTTTATGGTGAAACTGCCACTAGACAAAACTCTGATTTCTCTCTCTCTAGCAGGAACATTAATCTTGACATTTTTATTGTGCCCAAAAGCTTAAAGCACAAGGCACTCTGCAGCAGATGCTTTTAAATTGTATGTTATTGCTAAACACAGCACCCCCCCCCCCCCCCGAAGTCAGTGCCCTCGATCCAGGTCAGTTCCCAGTGTGGCTGCATTGGTCACACCGCCCTAAAGCCAAACCAATACTCAACAGTTCTTTGAGTACTCTGCAGAGTGCTTCATTACTGGGTCAAGAAGAACTTGAAACTGAAGAAAGAGGAGTGGTTTGAGTCCCACTTTTAAAAAATATTTTACATATTCTCTAGGCATGGGATGTGGATCCACTTGAGTTGGTTCACTTTCAAGTGTCCTTCTCAGGCTGCTTTCCAGACACAACCTTTGTGTAAAGTGATTCTTCTCACAATAGGTAAGACTGGGGCCGGCTCCAAGCCGGAGCATCTGCAACATGTACGCAGTGAAGTGTGAGCTTCCTCATTGGGCTATTGTCAGCCTTTTAAAGCAGTAATCGGAGACAGACAAAAAACGCAGTCCTCATTTAGAGATGTCCTTAACTTGAACAACATACTGCAGTGCCACCTTTCTCCTCCAACAGCTTGCAAAAAGCAGTGCTCATGAAAAACTCATCAACTGCCCATTGCTAACAAACTTCTACATGAAATGTGTAAAGGTAACCCTGCCTCCATCCTTCTCACGTCAATGTCTGGATCTCCACCCTCCAACCATAGTAATTCAAGCTATATTCTTTCACTATTTGAAGAAGATATCCTAATCATCCATCTTTTTTTCTTTTTTTTTTTGTCCTCATTTGCCAGACCCTCGTTCCAAAGAAAAAGCACCGACCACCTTGGGTGTCCTTTAGGCATGGGGCAAGAACATACTCCTTACCCAAGCCCAGGACATATGTACCAGATTGGCGGAAGATGCTTTCAAGGAAGTTTTAGTCCATCTAGCCGGATTTCAACCTGCTGAACCAGCTTCGTTGATAACCATCTTTAGCGATGCCACAACCAGGGCCATGGAGTGTATAGGCATATTCATCGACACCGAGGAAAGAAAAAAAAAAACCCGGGCTGTCCTGGTGATCATTCTATCTCCACTGAACCAACAAATTCCAAAAAGTGAGATTGCGTTTACTGCAGGACCTTGCCATGTCCACCTTTGATGTTTCATACAGGGACATTAGCCAACCAGCATGCGATGGTGCCTTAGAGTAGACCCAACATTTACAGTTCTGCCATCTTGCAAGGAGGATTGCGTAAAATAGAAAAGTTCCTGCTGGCCCCGTAAGATTACCATCCAACCCAAATATTATTAGTGGCAGAGTGAGGAATATTGATGTTTTAAGGATTGATTCCAGGGTGACCTTTACTTCATCCCAGAAAGCGGTAGTATGGGGACATTCCATGAACATATGGATATCGGATGCTGCGGGGAGGAGGCACTTATTACAGCACTTTCCTGGTTGAAATTTGGAAAGCCTTAAAGGGGAAAGATAGACTCGATGTACTGTAAACAGGTGATTTCGCCTCAACCACGCTGGCTTAACAGCTTTATACAGGAGAGTGAAAGATCTAATCCATAAGTCACCTTGAGCACTCATGTCCAAACCCCACAACTCCTCAGGAAGGGTGAAGTCCCCATTCACCTCCTCCAGAATTGACCAGTACCAAAATGCCACCTCTTTACTCCCCCTTGCTTCTCTACCAATTGTTTTTCCAGGAAGCTGTTCAGCAAGATAGCACAGACCAACCTGGACCGGGTTTTCCGAGAATGTAGGGCACTACTAAAATCTTGGTCCTTCCTTCCTTTGACCGTTCTTGGGAGGATAAGCCTGGTAAAAATGTCTATCCTTCCCAAATTTACATTTATTTTCAATTCTATCCCATTAGCCTTTGATAAAAAAAAAAAGCTTCAAAAGTGTCAGCAGGAAATTAACTCTTTCATTTGGAGATACAAAGCAACCAGACTAGCATGGAAGAAATTAAGGAGGAGTCGAGGGAAAAGGGAGGGTTGGCACTGCCAGACTTACAGTACTACGCTTGGGCATTCCAACTAACCCATTAAAGGATTCTGTTAAAAACTCCATCAAGCTCCTCAAACGGGAAAATGTTTAAAGCCATGCTAGTTGGGGCAAACTTGCCACTAGACGTATTTTTATTCAAGTTTGGTGATCAGAGATTCTTTAAAAAAGTGAGATTAAAGATTTTACAATCATTGGCGAAGGATTGGGTGCAAATAAAAACAAGAGTAGGGTTGGCCTACTTTTCAAATTTCGCCCCGATTTGGGACTCCCCGGGGCTTCCCCCATGTTTGAAAGACAGTCTAGTAGCCCCTGTTAAGGAGGCTGGGATCCTCAGATGGGGAGAACTATTAGCAGGAGGAACGGTGGTGGAATGGGAAGAGTTTTACGAGAGGGTTGGCCCTGCCTTAACGAGATTAAAATATATGCAACTTGCTAGTTGGTCCCGGGAGCTGTTTATTAAAAAGGTTCAAGTAGGGAAGAACAGCTTCCTGGAATAACAATTGCCCAATCATCCATCTTGTACCAGACTACATTGAGCAACATCCAAAATGAATCCCACCGGCTTTAGTACTCAGTCTCACACATATGCTCCTACACTGCCACCACCCATGTTGCAGGCTAACTGTACACTCTTCAGCACTCCGCGTGCACATAGGTTGTCGGGCAAGGTTCTGAATTTCACATACCAGTTGAACTTTACATGAGAGGGAACAGTAGCTCACACTGTCAAACCGATAAATAACAAGTCTGGGCACACTAAACATTCATCCAACACATTACACTTGCAGTCTAACGTTTAGCTACAGTAGTGTTTAGCTTCTCACTTTGCAGAAAACTCCCAAAGGAAACTTAAACGCATTCAGTGGTTACATTCTTTGCATTCTCAACTTGTTGGGAAGCAGTGTTTTTTGGCTGATTGATTCTAACTTTGTTCAGCTTTTGACTGGATTTGCAGTGCCTCTCGCAGTGGGCCAGCAGCTTTCAAAGGAGACCTCTCTCTCTGTCGACTCTGTAACCAAGCAAAGCCCCTTTGGTCAGAGTTGACTGAGATGCAGAGAAGCGCAAGGTTGTTCTTCTTACACAGGAAACATTTTAACTCAAGTTACAGCATTGGCTCGATGAAGAGAACTGAAGACTTTGATAGGTTGATACGTAGTTTGTTTGGAATATCAAATTTGTGTTCAGTTATATGAAGTCGGATGGATTGCAATCATGCAAGACTAAAACATAGACATTGATGACCATTTCTTTAAGGTCTGATTACTAATGCGGATTCATTTTAAAACATTTTGATATAACGAGGGGTGTGATGGTCCCTTTTGGCGTGCCTTCCCTAAGTATAATCTCTCCTTGTTATGGCCATCTTTGGAGGGTGACGCTCTAGTTTCCACCTTCCCCCTGACTACATAAGGGCTCAGCGCCTACGCGCACGAATTGTTGATTGCTAACATCGTCGCGCCAGCGCTTGGTTGTTAACTTATATTGCTGCAAGCGTTTTTTAACTTTGCTGATGTTTTTTTTAAAATTGTTGTTGTTGCTGTTTGTAGTGGAGGGAGGAAAAGCGTCCTTACTTCCTGGTTGCTCCACGCCGGGCGGCCATCTTTTTGGAGGGTGACGCTCTAGTTTCCATCTTCCCCCAATCTACTTATTCCCCTGCCCTTTCGCGCAGCGGTGACGCGCAGCGGTGACGTGCAGCGGCAGCGCATAGACACGCCGAAGAGGCGCCAAAGAGAAGCCAGTCCGTGCCCAGACGCCCTCTGCTCTCAGACCGTGCCGGCACCATGGTAGGAAACCGCCTCTCATATAGCGCTTCCACCCTGCACGCTCTACGACCTACCCCCAATTCACTCTGCCTACATTCGGTCTCCCCTATAAATACGATGGCCCGATGTAAAACATGTGACTGGGGTATGTATACCCCTATTATAGGGAAACATTCCCCCATGCATAAATGGAGGATGTTCCTTCTCAACTGTCGGTCTCTGTCGAAGCATTACACCGAACTGGCCATGCTTATAGAGGAGCTCAAACCTGAAGCCCTCTTTCTAACAGAGACATGGCTTCAGTTAGAGACCGATCCTGCAACAGTATGGGCCACCCCCCAAGGCTACACTCTTAAGCGATTGGATTGTCAGACAGGTAGAGGTGAAGGGCTGGCTATCATCTATAGAGACAACTATAGATGTCGCATCACCCCCTCCACAACACCAGGTTGCGAGAGCCTACACTTCACTCTCGAATTCTCCTCTACCACCACTTTTTCTGGGGTTCTAGTTTATCGACCACCTGGTAATCTTGGTAATTTCGTCACTAATATAATGGATATAGCCGCCAACTTAGTACTCACCTCGGCAAATTTTACCTTGCTGGGCGACCTAAATTTACATTTAGATGATCCATCTGACTCAGCAGCCAACAGTCTCCGTTCGAACCTCCAGGCTATCGACCTGCGTCAGAAAGGTTTTCACTCGACGCACACTAAGGGACATCTCCTAGATCACATCTATAGTAATCTAGATAACCTTATTGTCGAGGTACCCATACCATTGCCCTGGACCGACCATTTTTTAATACCCTTTGCATGGTCCACAAGCACTCGTCCCACCTCACAAAATCATAATAAACGCTGGGGAAGAAAATGGGTCTCGCTCCCGCTCCCCAAGTGGACACTGGCTCTCAACGAACATCCACCTCTGAAGGTGACTAATCCCAACACAGCCACTGTCAATTTTGACAACTGGATTTCTTGTACTCTTGATCAAGTCCTCCCGAAGGAATCCTTGCACTTGATAAAAAGCTCCAAATTCGCTCCCTGGTACTCCCCTGCCCTCAGAACTTTGAAGCAATCCTGCCGTAAATTAGAGAGAGCATGGAGACATGATCACTCCCTCTCTAAGAAAGCAGAGTACAGAACCGCAATAAAGCTCTACAAAAATGAGATGAAATCTGCACAAGCTCAATTTTATGATTCCAAAATCAACCTAGCCGCAAATTCCCCCAAAGAAATTTTTAAAATAGCCAAATCTTTAATTCCTCCCCTCCCTGAGCGTCTGTCATCGGATGGCGCACAATCCCGTTGTAATAACCTGGCCACTTACTTCTCCCAGAAGATTCAGACCATTTATTCCTCATTCACCAGTGGTAATGATGATATGGAATCTACCATCACAACTGAGCCTGACCTTCCTGCCCCCTGCTTGCTGGACAAATTCCCTCTTCTAGACTCCACCACATTAGACAAAATGATTTCCAAAGTCACCTCGGGATCTCCCAATGACCCAGCACCTCCGCAGATTCTGATCAAGGTCATGGATGCTATTCGCCCGGTCATCCTGGATGTTCTTAACGCCTCCATTATCACCAATTCCGTCCCAGCCCCTTGGAAGTGTGCGATGGTCAAGGCCCTACTAAAAAAGCCTACTTTGGACCAGAACAACTTGGCCAATTTCCGCCCAATTTCCTTACTTCCCTGGATGAGCAAACTGCTTGAGAGGCACGTTAACATCACATTAGTAGATTATCTGGAATCTAATGGTCTGCTATGTGCCTCTCAGACAGGGTTCCGCCCTCAGCACGGAACCGAAACTGCCCTTCTAGGAGTGACGGAAGAAACTAGAGCTGTGCTGGACCGGGGATGAAAAGCAGCCATTATATTACTCGATCTCAGTGCCTCGTTCGACACGGTTAACCATGCCACTTTATTACATCGTCTAAAGGGCATGGGCGTGTCGGGCGCGGCACTGGAATGGCTGTCCTCCTTCCTGGATGAGCGATTCTTCCAGGTGTTCGAGGACGAGGTAGTCTCCCCCAAGCATCCTCTTAGCTGTGGGGTTCCTCAGGGCTCCTCCCTGAGCCCCACACTTTTCAATTTCTATATGCAACCACTAGCAGAGATAGTCCATCCCTTCGGTGTGCGTATTGTCACCTACGCGGACGATACCCAATTGGTGGTCTCTCTTGACCACACGGAGGGATCGTCCAACACCCTGGGTCCCTGTCTGTAGGCTGTTGCTAAGTGGATGCAACTCTCCTGTCTCAAACTTAACGGAGAGAAGATGGAGATTATGCTACTGGGTAACCCTCCTCCCTCCTCCCCCTAAACATCAGATAAAGAGCCTTGGCATTTGGCTTGATAAAGCGCTAGACTTCTCGGTCCAAGCCACCAAAACAGCCTCCACGTGTGTAGGGCTAATGAAAATGCTCCCTCTGCTTCCTTTCCAGGTGAGGAGAGCCATGGTTCAGGCCCTGATACTCTCCCGCCTGGATTATGGAAATGCTTTATATCTAGGAGCCCCGGCAGCAGTGACCCACAGGCTTCAAGTCACGCAAAACTGTGCCGCCCGATTACTGTTCAACATCCCCCGTTGGCAGTCAGCCAAGAAAGCCCTAAAAGACCTTCATTGGCTTCCAGTGGCTGCGAGAGCACAGTTTAAGGCCATGTGCATTGTGCACAAATCCTTTCACCGAACAGGCCCTTCCATCCTGTTCCCCTTAGTTGTGCCCTACGCCCCCTCCAGAGCCCTTCGTTCTGGGTCACTGCACCTAGCGACCACAACCAAAATCAACAAAGCCCGGTGGGGCGGCCGTTCCTTCTCCCACACGCTCATCTGTATGCAAAAGCGTGTTAATCCTCCTGGTAGCTCGCCACAGTAATCAGTCTAAAGCGCTGCGAGGCCTCCGGGTAGTTTGAGCGCTATATAAATATAATTTTTCATTTCATTTCATTATGAAGAGGGACTCTTTTAAAAAAACAATCTGTGTACAAATAGAACATGCATTATTGTTTCTGCTCTTTACTCTTTAGCTACAGAGTCTGCTTTCTCCACCCTGACCAAAGTCAGTTTTCTTTTTAGGTCGAGCTTCAATCAACCTGTTATGTCTCTTCTGTGGGGTTTGGAAAACCCACCGATTGCCATTGGTTACTATCTGTGGCATTCATAAATGCTGGCTTCTTATTGGTGCATTTCTGTAAAATGCCTCCAAGCCCATAGGAATGAATGGGGAATACCGAATCGGTAAATACCGAATCGGTATTTACCGAATTTTACTATTCGGTAAAATTTACCGAATCATTAGCTACATATCATTTACCAATTCTAAAATACGGAATCGGTAAAATTCGGTATTTTAGAATCAGTAAATGATATTTACCTACATCTGGCCCTAAATCTCCTAAACATGTTGCCTGTTCAAGAGACAATAAACATTACATGTCACAAGCATCAGTCCCACAGGTCACACCCTTGCATTTATTTGTAAACCCATCTCATGCAAGTGGTAGCAAATGCCACTAATCTTTATTAGTTCAAACATTTTTACTCATTTTTTAAATGTAGCAAAAGAACGGAATTTCACTGAACAAGAAATGGAATAAAAGTAGCATGAATGCATCAGATGCAAAATATTCTGTAGACAATGTAAAGAAAAAGAAAATAATGAATTCTTTATTGGCATGTCTTTATCACACCTTCTTCCTGTTGTTTACATAATTATGACATATTCAGTAATGATGAAACTTTTAATAGAGAATTAAACAAGCATCTTTAAAGCATTATTCAGCAAGTCAATACATCAGTAAAATATAAAGAGTACAATGTAGAGAGTACTACAGCATTTATAGGCCGTATCAGAAAGATGAAGCTTTGTGAGATCAGTTTAAAAAGGTTCCCTGTAAAATCTAGAGCAGACACTAATGAAGAGGAGGGGTATTTTTGATAGCATACCAACGTTTGAAATAAAGCACCTTTGAGCAAGCATACCATAATCCAAATCTATAAATTGATCATTTTGCATTCAATCTTTAGAATCATGTTTTGGATAAAGTCTTGGATCGTATTCTGAAGTATACATTAACTTTTGCCAAACTGCTTTGTGTTTAACATTACAGATTGACTGCAATACGAAACCACTGAACTGTCCTGATGGAGGCCTAATAACAGTCCAAAATTTAAAGAGGAAATATCACCAACATTTTTGGTACAGATAAACATTGGATTGGTAGGATTTGTGAAGAAGCAGGGGAGATCATAAAGAATGGAACCATCAATAATTTATAGGAAAATAGAAGGCCTGAAGAAGATACAGTGCCGAAAAAAACAATCACTTTTGAACAAAACAAGCTTTAAAAACAAAATCGGAAAAAATCGAATTCATTTTAGTGTGAAATGGTAAGAGATTTTTCCTGGTCCTCTTCAAACTGTGACAGGGAATATGACAACAGAGTGAGAATAAAGGCAGTACATGGTAGACCTTGCTGCTTGAAGTTTATGATTCATGATCAGTTTAGCATGAAAGCACACCTGGACGTCAGGTTTTGTCTACCTTTATTTGTGTGTTCATAAAGCCCATCACAAGGTTTTCATGCTTTCTTGATTTTAAGAGCATATCAGTAGAAAATAAACCGTTTTACCATTTTATTGCATCCCAGGGACAGCGCTTGCTGGCCGCTAACAGCAAGATGTTGGAGGTGGGCAGAGGGAGATTTTATCTTCCCTCTGCAGAATGTGCCCCTCTGACCCTCTCCTCCCAAGGGCCTGCTATACCGGATGTTCAGCTGTCAGCATGTCACTGACTTTCTAGCCTGTCCTGATTTGTCCAGCTTCCAGAAGCACCATGCATGCTCGATAAAAAATCTGCACTCTGAAAACTTAACCTGGTTTCCTAGAACCGAAGTAGCAGCACATCTCTGTTTGTAGATCGAGCCTAGCAGCAGCGCGCATTCGCTTATTGCTCTGCGAGACTGCTGTAGTAGAGTATAGGAGAGAAGCCGTGCCCACTCTCCTCCCATATCTTTCATTGGCTTGTGGCATTGTCTTTCGTAAATGCCGCCTTCGGATTAGTTAATAGGCTTGTTAGTCCCTCCTTAGTATGGCCTTGTCTACATATGTACCCTCCCACGGCGACTGGCCCCTTTACTTCGGTTGTTACACGGGACCTGTTATTTAGTCTGTAAGCTTTATTTACTTTATTGAATTTCTCTTACTGCAGGCCTGATTTGCGCTTCAGCTGAAACCGCTTGTGTTTTTTCTAAACAGAACGGTCGCCTCCGTTACCCGGGTGCCTGCTTTCAATCACTTTAACCCGGCATCATCTTGTGTCTGTTTCAACCCCCCAAGTAAAATGGATTTAGAAATGATTAGCGAATTAAGTCATGATTATTCCAGGTATCACATAATAATGTGCTAATGGGCTGAAGCTGACAACAGCACATCTGTGTAACATGTCACCAATACCACCACCATCAATACCACCACCACTACTAATACCACCACCACTAATACCACCACCACTAATACCACCACCACCAATACCACCATCAATACCACCACCACCAGAACCAGTACCACCACCACTACCAATACAACCATCACCACCACTACCACCATTCATACCACCACTAGTACCACCACCACCACTACCACCACCAATACCAACACCACCAATACCAACACCACCAATACCAGCACCAATACCAGCACCAATACCACCACCACCACGACCAATACCAATACCACCACCAGTACCACCAATACCACCACCACCAATTCCACCAATACGATCACCACCAATACCACCACCACTACCAATACCAATATCCCCACCACCAATACCACCACCGCCACCAATACCACCGCAACCAATACCAGTACCACAACCATCAATACCAATACCACCACCAATACCACCACCACCAATACCACCACCACCAATACCACCAATGCCACCACCACCAATGTCACCACCACCAATACCGGTACAAAAGGGGGTTGTGATGGACGGAGCATCCGAACCAATTAAACACTCACACCCAGTCAAAAGATCTGGGTTTAATCCATCACCGTTCTTTAGCCCACTCTGCCACCCCAGTTCAGACATTGCCATATGCAAATCAGTCTTACCCTGTGCCTCATGGGAACAGTCAAGCCCGAACTGCCAAGTCATGTCGTCCCTGGACCGGAAACAAGCTTCCTAGGACCGGTTTCTGGCATTTCAGCCATCTTCAGCCAGGCTTGCTTCAATCCAGTGGCAAAGTGAGCAAGGGACTCACGTCTGAGCATACCCTGCCAACTTATGGTGAACAGAGCGGTACAAAAGGGGGTGGTGATGGACGGAGCATCCGAACCAATCAAACACTAACACCCAGTCAAAAGATCTGGGTTTATTCCATCACCGTTCTTTAGCCCACTCTGCCACCCCAGTTCAGACATGGCCATATGCGAATCAGTCTGACCCTGTGCCTCATGGGAACAGTCCAGCCCGAGCTGCCAAGTCATGTCGTCCCTGGACCGGAAACACGCTTCCTGAGTTATTTATCGCTGTCCAGGTGCTTGTGGACAGTTTCGTAACGCTCTCCCTGAAATATCAGCCACTCTAGTAAGCTCTTCCCCTAATATCACTCTTCTGGCGGATTTAAATCTCATTTTGATAACCCAAATAATGCAGATGCCTCGAATCTTTCCCTAGACCCAGCAGCCACTCAGCTCTCACAAAAAGTGATAGTCCATACCTTACACCCTGTTTTCTCTAGCAACGATGAGCTGTCGGCGATCTTTTTCCTGTGCCTTGGGCTGATCACTTTTTAATTTCCATTTCACTGAAGTCGCCACATCAACCACCACCACTGATCCTATTAAAAGGAGAGACAGTCCTTGGTCCAAGCTTTCTGCAGAATCTTGGATCACTGTTCTTGAAAACTCTAAGCCCAAATCAGACCCCAGCCCTGTCGTAGCCATGAAAAACTTTACCCACTGGATAGAGTCCTCAATCGGCAGTCATCCTTGTAACCTCTAACCACAAAAAAGTGAGGGAGAGAATGTCACCATGGTACTCACCTAAACTCAGACTGGAGAGGAACTGGAGGATAGATTACAATGAAGTAAGTAAACCAAAATGTAGAGAATCTATAAAACTGTATCAGTTGGAAATTAAGAAAGCACAAGCACTTCACTATGAAGGAAAAATTAACGCAGCAGCCAACACTCCCCGGGAAATCTTCTGCATCGCAAAGAACCTCCTAGAGCTTCCACCCTCAGACTCACAACAAATTGGCTCGTCTTCCCGCTACAATGAACTTGCCGAATCTTTCCTCTGAAAAATTCAAGACATCTATAATGCATTTTCTTGCTCCACATGCCCACCGACCTTTATCAATGGAGAAGTCCCCTCTCTCCACTGAGAAGGCACTGAAGGAATTTACCACCATGAATCTAGATACTCTATCAGAAATTATTTGCCAAATAAAATCTGGCTCCCCTCTTGATCCAGCATCCCCACACTTCCTTTGCAAAGTCAAAGAAGTAGTGCTTCCAGTTATACTAGAAGTGATAAACCTATCTATTTCTACTGGCGTAGTCCCAGACCCCTGGAAAAATGCCATGGTGAAGGCTTTGCTTAAAAAACCTACCCTAAACCCTGATGTCCTGGGTAACTATGGCCCCATATCCTTGCTACATGGGATCTGAAAGATCCTAGAGAAATACGTCAACACGATCCTCTCTGATTTTCTAGAAACTCACAAACTCCTACACTACTCACAGACTGGGTTCCGTCCTCAACATGGAACAGAAACTGCTCTGCTGGCCGTGGTTGAAGAATCCAAGAGAATTCTTGATCAGGGAAGAGCACTAGCGATCATCCTTCTTGATCTAAGCTCTGCATTCGACTCAGTCAATTTTGATATTCTCATAAACAGACTTAGCATGGTTAGAGTTTCTGGTGGTGCTATTACCTGGCTTAGGTCCTATGTTGATGTTGATGATAGATCATTACAGGTATTTGCAGGAGATTCTGTATCTAAGAGCCTATCGCTCAGCTGCAGAGTGCCTCAGGGCTCATCCCTGAGCCCTACATTATTCAATGTTTACAGGAAACCACTTGCAGACATTATTCTGCCTTAAAGGATCAAAGTCACATATGCCGACGACACTCAGTTGGTGGTCACTCTCAACAACCACCAGAACACTTCATCTGGCCTGGAAGCTTGCTTAGAGAAAGTAGCATCAAGGATGGACCACTCCTGCCTTAAACTTAATGGAGGAAAAACAGAGCTAATGTTCCTGGGCAACTCTCTGAGCATGGATCCTAAACTAGCTTGGCCAACCTGCCTTGGTCCTGCTCTCGCTCCCAATACTACAATCAAAATCCTAGGTCAGTGGTTCCCAAACTTTTTTGACCCACGGCTCACTTGACCCATTGGCTGTTGGCCACGGCTCCCCATTACGTTACTTTTTTATTCGGGTGGGGGGATGTAAGCCCAGCCTCGGCTCAGTACCTAGAAGCAGTAAAGCAATATGCTGGCCTCAAGCAGGAGTATAAAACACTGGCACAAAGAAGTGAGTTATGTGCACCTGACAGTTATTAGCCTTCCTATAACAATGATTAGAGACAGACAAAAGGAAAAGCCCTGTCTAGAAACTTCTTCACCTGGAAATACATAAACTGCAGTCCCACCTTCGCCCCTACCATCCACTGAACAGCAGTGTTCCAGAAGAACTTATCAGCATCACTTTACTAACAGGGATTTCATTCAATTTCTAAAAGGGTGCCCTGTCTCCATTCTCCTTCACATCTCTGCATTCCAGCCACAGGAAGACAATCAATACATCCCACTGTCTGGAAAAGCTTTATCAGCCCACCATCGTGTTCTATGTTGAACAAGATGCCATCCAACATAGATCTCACTGGTCCCAGTACAAAATTCTCACCATACACATACAAACAAAAATGCACCAAGTTGTTGTTGCATATACACACACTGTAGGCAAACATGTGATATCAGAACAAGAATCTAGGGTTCGCTGCCACCACCTCTCTGTGTAACTTACCCAGAACATTGAAAGTTGTTCTACATCTGCTATGAGGGCAATAATTGTGCACCCCTCAAAGTCACAACATAGGTTCTGCACCCCGCATTACATGTTTTCTATGTGGGCAACATTACCATTTCAACAATCCCCATGCTAATAATTTCAAGCTGCTGAACACCAAGTTGAGAGGTCCTGGAGGTTTCTGTGTTTAGAGAGGGACAGTGCCAAATATGGCACTGAAATCCAAAACTACACTTAAATATCATGGAGAATAATTAAAATTAGAAGAGAAGTAGGGGGAAAGGTAAGGTTGAAATTTGTGGTGACAGAAGACCGTGCTAAGAACGAAGGCCTGTGCTGGGCACAGCTGTGAAATGATGGAGTGTTGTGAAAGGAAAGAGACCAGTAAGGTAAGGATGGTGTGTGGGGCAAGTCATGGTACAGAGGAGCCCCCATTTAATTCATGTCGTTTTCTATACCTCAAACGTGGCCAAAATATTAAAAGTGCTTTACACAAGCAATTGAAAAGTTAAAAGATAAAATAAGTAAATCACTTATGTTAACCCCAGAAAGATGTGTATATAACTTAATTGGGGACATAAAGTAAGAATTGGGTTACATACAAGAAATAATATATATTATGAGAAGAACATGGAGGGAAAGATCTGGAATTTAAAGCATTTTATGAGAAAAGGAACTAAAAACCTTTTTACCCTGTCCAGATGTGCGTGAAAGAGGTGAACATGGGTCAGAGCGTTTCTCCCTAACAGCACAGGTTGGGTACAATCACCAGTCGAAGGAGGCTAGGGGGCCCTCAGACATAGAGTTGCGGTTGGCGCAGGCTGGGTTATTCATCTGTGGAAGGGCGCCTCTTGGATGTTCACACCCGAGGGGTGTCTTTCTCTCACGTCCTCGCAAGCAGATATGTTCCTAGCTTTGGAGCGCTTACATTTCTGGGGTGCCTCTCGGGTTTTCTTCACACCTCTTAATAGGGCATAACTTGCGGATTTTGGTGCTCTGTACCCGAAATTCCACATTTACTGGTATTTACCTTTTATTTCCCCACTGTAAAATTCAACAGGGGTCACTTGCCGAAATTTACCTGGTGAAAATTGCGTTGATGTGATAATGACCAAAATGAAAAGGGAGGGCCCTCGGCCCCCCCGCACGCATGGCGGCGCGGCGACCGTCTCCCCCCCTTTCCCCTTTAGTGTCTCTCGGTGGTGGGGGCGGGCCCTGGTGGGCGCGACCCACCACCGATTGGCCGGCGGCCTCCCTGACCCGGATACCAGGTAGAAGGTCCGGGTCAGGGGGGGCGGGCTACAGGAGGGGCGGGCCGGGGGGGGGCGTGCCCCCCCCGCCTGGCCCCTTGAGAATAAAGAGGTGGGGAGCGCCCAGGAGACCCCCTTGTCCCTGGACGCTCCCCCACAGCACGGTGTGCCCCGCGCTCGGGGCTTCTTTGTTTTGTTAACTTTTGTCTTTCTTTTACAGGTTCAAAGTTCACGCCGTTTTTGTCAGGATAGCGGTTCCGGAGCCGTGTTGATCCCCGTTTCTATTGGGGTTGGCGTCGTGACTACTGGGAAGGATCACCGCCGCGTGGAGCCAGCCGTCTTGTCGCCAGCGAACAGTGACTCGCCGGGGAACTCACGGAGCCAGTTGCCGGATCGGGTCGGGAGCGTGGTACGGGCCGTTTTTCGAGGCCCTGCAAGGTATTGTGCGAGGGCGGGTTGTCCAGGGACGGCGCATCGGTCAGCCGGTGTATTTCGGGGAGAGGAGCCGTGCTGTAGCAAACGGCGGGTTGAGACCGGCGGTTCATCCGCATAGATAGCGGGGCACAAGAAAGGGTCTCCCTGCTGATCAGAGGGGATCGTGTTCGAGCTGCGGGTTAGCGGCGGTTTGTGGCAATACCGGCGGTTTTTCAACCGCATATATAACACAAAGAAAGGTTTTTCCCGCTACTTTAGGGCGGAGCGGAGAGGTTGTTCCGGCAGAACGGAAGGGGTGATTTCACTCGAAAGCTAAGCAGGGTCGACCAGGGCAGGACCTGGAGGGGAGACCCGAATTCAGTGGGGCTTATTTCTAATGAAGTGCAATATCGCACAAGTAAAAATTTACCTGTGTTGTGAACTTTAACTGTTTTTGCTGGGGGGGGGAATACAAGAACTAGGGTTTTTAAGCAAAAGCAAGAGTAAAAGCAAGTGATTGGACAACTGTTTTCTTTTCACGACTGTTTTGAATAAGAGTGTGTAACTGAAAGAAAAGTACTTTGAGACTTCATTACTGTTCTTTTTTAATTGGAAGTAATAGTGAATTGAGATTTTATAACTGTTCTTTAAGGCTGCCTTTGTCTTTTTCTATTAGTGACCGCTACCAACGGTACAGTTGAGGGTAAGAAGTGGTTTCACTGTTGTGCTGTAATTATTCGGACCTGAAGGGAGTGTTGGTTTCCTGTTACTGAGCAAAACGAGCTTCAGTAGGGCACATCCCAAAAGGGTTAACAAGGGGGGATCAAGCATCCATTTTATTTGATCTAAGTTTTACCTGAACTTGCCCCTGATTTATCACACGGTGTTAATGCATTTCTCTATTCCAGGCATTTAACGACATTATTGGTGCAATTCACTCACAGAGAGGACGTGAGGACGTAAGGAGAGTAAACGCGCAGCCTTGGTGGTGGACGTGATCACAGACCGATATCGCCGGCGAGTGCACGGGACTGGTCGGTAAGAGGAGTACGGGGGGCTGGCATTCATCGCTCCTGGTGGCCGCCGGGTGGGTCTACATTAGGTTTACTCACCCCTTACATAAGCGGACAAGCCGCTAGTGTTGCGGTCGCCGTTGCATGGTGCTGAAAGCCCCCTGGTGACCCTCCATCTGAAAGGTACACAAAGTTGGCCTGTCGTGATATTAGGAGAGTAGGCAGCTGGTTGTTGGGGTTTTTATCATGCCAGGTCCGCGGGGTGGTAAAGGTGGGTCCAAGATGGAGGCGATGATGCGGGCCATGATGCGTGAGATGGGTGAAATTAAACAGCGGCTAGGGAAGGTAGATGAGCTGGAAGCACGGTTTAATGAGAGGCATGAGGATGCCCCTGGCCCATCGGGTAGGCCTATCCGCCAGAGGGCGGCACCATTGCCAAGGGGGGATTTTGTTACCCCACCTAGGAAGTCTAAGGCCAAGAAACCCAGGTATGCTGCGCCTGCCCCAGGGCCAGTAGTGCCGGTACCGGCCACGCCGCCGGCGGCCGTCCCACCCCCTATTATACCTGTGCCTATACTGCCAGCCCCCGTTTTGCCTGTGCCTGTCGTACCGCCAGAAGATGCGGGACTTGCTCCCCCACCGGTGGCCACAATCCCGGCCACAGGCGTGCCGCAACCGGCTCCCGCCTTGCCTACTGTGCCGGTACCATTGGGCATAACCCCAGTGGTACCTACTGTCCCAGGTGGGAATTTGGATTCAATGCCCCCTGAATTGTTGTCTCAGATAACGGCTTTGATGCCGTGGCTGCAGAAGGGAGGTGCTTTCCCGACCTCTGCAGATCATGCAGCAGAGGCGGCGAGGTTTGTGGAAAAGATTAAATCGGCAGCAGTAGCCGACAGTGTTGCTGTGCCCGTATCTTCTCCCCTTGCAGGTCCCAGTCTTGCCCAGCCGGATGGAGCTAGTGGGCAGCCGGCCCCGGTGCCCGCACATGGTAAGGAAGTGGCATTGCCGCTCTTGGGGGACGGTGTTCTACCTTCCAGGAGTGAGAATTTGGCTCAACATGTGTCGTTAGCTGTGAAGGAGATGATTTGGGCAGATAAATATGTGTATATTTATTCCTTGTTATTGGATAATAGGGAAATGGAGCATGCGAAAACACTGAAGGAGTGGATGCACCCAAGTGAATGGAGGGTGCAGTGTGCTAGATTTAGGGTTGAGGAAACACTGCTCAACTGGATTAAGGCTTGGGCTGTATTCACGGCTATTAAGGCTGAACGCCCTCCAGATTTACAGGCGCCATTGGCATGCTACCAGAGCAGGATTGTGGGGTGGAGTGAACAGTATTCTGGGGATGCGTGGAAAGGGTATGATTTGAATTTCAGGAAAGCATTGGAATTTAATAGATCATTAACATGGGACACGGTGGACTCCATGTCATGGCATAAACAGTTCTCGGATAATGCACCCCCCCCTCAGTTCTCCGGTTCGGTCAAGGTGTTCTCCGCTAGACCCCAACAGCCCTTTCGGCCCCCCCAAACGAGTGAGGTACCTGGGAAGTTTAGGGCCAGTGGGGCAGAGAAAAAAGGGGTGTGCTGGGACTTTAATAGGCGCACCTGCACAAGGGGCGTGTGTAAGTTTAGACATGCATGTTCCTCCTGTGGTCACCCCTCGCATCCAGAAACTGCCTGTAGGTCCAAGCATGGGAACACGGGACAGAGGGGAAGGGGAAAGCCACTGTAAGACAAACCAGTTAGGCCCCCCCACGCCAGTGGATGTGTTGGCAATGATTCCATGGTTGAACAGATACCCGGACCACACATCGGCCACCCTACTCCAAGAAGGTTTCTCTAAAGGCTTTAGGATCCCTGCAGCAGGATACACAGGCAGCGCGCACTGTAAAAACCAATTATCAGTAAAGCACAATCCGGCTGTGGTGGCCGCCAAGATTGACAAGGAGCTATCTTTAGGCAGGATAGCTGGCCCTTTCACTGAAGTGCCGGTGCCCAATTTTGTGTGTTCCCCATTAGGAGTTGTCCCCAAAAAAGAGAAAGGGCAATTCAGATTGATCCACAACCTGTCAGCACCTAGGGGGGCGTCACTCAATGATGCCATTGACGAGGGTATCTGTAGTGTTAAGTACGCCTCTTTTGATCAGGCTGTTAACTTATTACAGGCCACGGGGCCCGGGGCGCTGATGGCGAAATCAGACATAGAATCAGCCTTTCGCCTCCTCCCGGTACACCCAGCGGATCAACATCTCTTAGGCTTCACCTTTGGGGATATGTTCTACATGGATAAATGCATGCCCATGGGTTGTTCTATATCTTGTGCTTACTTTGAGATGTTTAGCTCTTTTCTTGAATGGGCCATGAGACAAGCGACGGGCCACCAGCAGGTCATGCATTATTTGGATGATTTCCTCTTCCTGGGTACGGCGGCATCTCAGGAGTGTGCACTAGCATTGCAGGAATTTTGCGTGCTCATGCGGGCTTTTGGTGTCCCGCTTGCGCCCGGGTAGACTGTTGGCCCGACCACCTGCTTAGAATTCCTCGGCATTGAGATTGATTCAGTGGAGGGATGTTTTAGATTGCCTAGGGACAAGGTGGACAAATTCAAAACAGCGCTACGTTTATGCCTACGGAAAGATAAGGTCACCCTGCAGCAATTACAGGAGGTGGTAGGGCAGTTGAACTTCGCACTGAGGATCATCCCCATGGCTCGCCCTTTCTCTCGCTCCATTGCCCAAGCAATGAAGGGGCTGAGGGAGAAACACCACCGCACTCAGCTATCGTCTGAAATTCGCCAGGATATGCTTATATGGATGGCATTCCTGGAGGATTTTAACGGCAGGGTGGTCTGGCCCGGCCCGCCCACAACATCAGCAGAGTTGGGCCTGTGGACTGATGCCGCCGGTAGTGTGGGCTTTGGCGCCATCCTAGGGAACATGTGGGTCGCTCAACAGTGGCCGGAGGTATGGAGAACATGGGGTCTGACCACCAATATTGGCTTCCTGGAACTCTTCCCAATATGGGTGGCATTGATGATCTGGCCCGAACATCTATGTAATCAATCAGTGGTGTTTTGGTCAGACAACATGACAGTAGTGGAATGTATAAACCAGCAGGGAGCACGATGTCCTTTCATACTTCGTCTGATAAAAGAAATTGTGTTACAGTGCCTAAGATGGAATGTCGTGTTTAAGGCCAAACATGTCCCTGGTGTTCTGAACAATGCAGCTGACTCCCTCTCTCGCTTCAAAATGCAGGTTTTCAGGGAACATCTTCCTACAGCAGACCCCTCGCCAGCGCACTTCCCAGCAGTACTTTGGCAGATTGGTGCCCCAGATTACAGGACCTCGTGGTCGCTAGCCTAGCCCCCAGGACCAAGACGGCTTATGAAGGGGCGTTTTTGTCTTACTGTACCTTTTTGGGGCAGCAATGGGAGGTGCTATGGGCGCAGGAGGATGGCTTTGCGGCCTATTTAGAATGGATGCATAGGGAGGGACGCTCTGTGGCAGCTGCAAACAGGCATAGGGCAGCGGTATCATTCTTTGCTCAAGCTAGGGGCTTGCGTGATCCCACTAATACCTTTATGGTGCGTAAGGCTTTGAGGGGTTGGCGCCGTATTCAGGGCCATCAGAAAGATAAGAGAAAGCCCATAGGGTTGGCGCGGCTGACAGCTTTACTGGGCGCGCTGCACACTGTTTGTAGCTCGGAGTGGGAGGTACTCCTTTTTAAAGCAGCATTCTCCTTGGCATTTTATGGGGCACTGAGAATTAGCGAACTGGTGGCAGGTTCCAAGTCAGACCTACAGGGCGGCTTGCAAAGGGCGGGTGTAAGGATAAAGGAGGACACCATGTGGGTGACCATTCAGAAGTCAAAGACTGACCAGGAGTCAAGGGGTCACACCATAGTCCTCCAACGGGCCCCCGCCAACCCTTGCTGCCCAGTGAAGCACGTGGAAGTATTGCACGGGCTGCTGGTAGGCACAGCGGGCAGGGCACTGCTCTGTCACGCCGACGGTAACCCCTTGACCAGGTATCAGTTCAGGAGGGTATTGGAGATGGTGGTCAGAAAAACAGGTCTTGACCCTAAAGAGTTTGGCTCTCATTCCTTTAGGATTGGGGCAGCAACTGAGGCGGTAGCAGGGGTCCTCCCAGTGGAGAGAGTGAAGAAAATTGGAAGATGGTCCTCAGATTGCTACAATCGATATGTACGGATTGACATGTTGTGATTACATGGTGCTCACGCTTGGTTTGTTTCTGCTTTCTTACAGTTTCTCAGACCTGTTACGCAGGGGAGGAATTTGTCGTCGGGCACCAACAACATACATCAGCGCGGAACTACAGCCAGGAAACAATGAGGAAAAATGTTTGGATTGTGGGTCACTCCTATGTGAGACGAGCCGAATGTGTTTTTATTTCAGGTGACCGTGGGAAAAGGGCTGCACAACTGGGGTTTGACATCACGTTCTTTGGGAGGGGGGGGTTATGCCTCAACCAGTTTAGGGGCTTCTTCCAGGGGCTGTTAGCGCGCCGGCAATCTCCCCCGTCAGTGGTGATACTTCACCTGGGGGAGAATGATTTGGCCAACATGGGGAGGCGCATTCTGATTGAAGAGATTATCTCAACGGCGGGGTGGATGGCCAGGACCTGCCCGGGTTGCACGGTAGTATGGTCGCAACTCATACCTCGATTACAGTGGCGGGGGGGGGATTCGGTCAGGGCGTTGAATCACTCGGTAAAGAGGATCAACACACGGTTGGACAAGTTGTTTCGAGCCCCCCTGTTGCAGACAATACCTCATGGGTGTATCTGGGGCGACCGGTATTACTTGAGGGATGGGGTTCACCTGAATGAAGCAGGGAATGTCTTGTGGTCTGACAATATCTGGGCCTGGTTGGAGGGATTTGCTAATAGGAGCGTTCCTTAGGTAGGATCTAGAGGGGGGAGGCCAGATCGTCGGTTAACAATGCTGGCCTGTGGCGGTAAGGTCATTATCGGTGAGCACATATTTGAGGTCTGAGGGGGCGGGCATCATCCTATGGAGGTTCCCGCCCAGGGGGAGGGGCCTGCGGGCCACTCCTAGAACTCCAGGGGCAAGGTAATTGATGCTGCAAAGGAGCGCGGGTAGGAGTAGTTCACGCTTTCCTTAGGCTGGTAGCCACCCCGCGCGCGTATACTCATGACGTCACCGGATGGCGCAGAGTAAGGGCCCTCCTTTAGTGGGTAAATGGAGTTCAGGGCGTAGACCGGGCAATTCCCGGGGTAACACTGCGCATGCGCACGTCTCTAGGGGAGGCGCAGCTTGTAGGACCTGACACCGGTAGTGACCGTGCCATATGGCCAGAAATGTACAAAAATCAAGATGAGGATGTTAGACTCGGTTAGGAAACAACATGTATTAGAGTTTTTGTTAAGGTCAGCCTCACAAACTTGTTGACAAAAATTTGTATCTAATGTCCTGCTGATTTTTGTATAAATTGTTGATCATGCAATTAAAACCTTTTTTAATTTCATATCTTAATAAATACGGCCGGGCGACTAGCGCCCGCCTTCCAAAAAGTAAAGAAGTCTCGTGTCCACGTTTCTGGGTGTTGGGTGCCGGTTTAGGGGGGGGGGGGCGGCAGCTAGTCGCTGACCATGTGAAAAGGGGGGGCCCTCGGCCCCCCCGCACGCATGGCGGCGCGGCGACCGTCTCCCCCCCTTTCCCCTTTAGTGTCTCTCGGTGGTGGGGGCGGGCCCTGGTGGGCGCGACCCACCACCGATTGGCCGGCGGCCTCCCTGACCCGGATACCAGGTAGAAGGTCCGGGTCAGGGGGGGCGGGCTACAGGAGGGGCGGGCCGGGGGGGGCGTGCCCCCCCCCGCCTGGCCCCTTGAGAATAAAGAGGTGGGGAGCGCCCAGGAGACCCCCTTGTCCCTGGACGCTCCCCCACAGCACAGTGTGCCCCGCGCTCGGGGCTTCTTTGTTTTCCCACCCACCATCCCTTGGAACAAAAGTCTTGTGGCATTCATTATGTCTGGTTTAATTGTAATTTTGCGAAGGTACTGTCCACATGTCTTACATGGTAGTAGAAATGGATCTGTCGGTATATTTTGATGATGCGTTTTGTTTAGGAATTTTTCCCCTTTTAGCAAACTGTGTGTGAAGTACTTTTTCTTTGATGCCAAGTGTCTTTAGGCCTTTTTTCCCTTTGTAGCTGTACGGTGATGCTGTTATTTATTAGCCAGTGTAGCTGTCCTTTAGAATTTTTTCCCATAGATCGTCGTATTTATTAGGTATGGGGCATGCGGTAAGGTCATTATCGGTGAGCACATATTTGAGGTCTGAGGGGGCGGGCATCATCCTATGGAGGTTCCCGCCCAGGGGGAGGGGCCTGCGGGCCACTCCTAGAACTCCAGGGGCAAGGTAATTGATGCTGCAAAGGAGCGCGGGTAGGAGTAGTTCACGCTTTCCTTAGGCTGGTAGCCACCCCGCGCGCGTATACTCATGACGTCACCGGATGGCGCAGAGTAAGGGCCCTCCTTTAGTGGGTAAATGGAGTTCAGGGCGTAGACCGGGCAATTCCCGGGGTAACACTGCGCATGCGCACGTCTCTAGGGGAGGCGCAGCTTGTAGGACCTGACACCGGTAGTGACCGTGCCATATGGCCAGAAATGTACAAAAATCAAGATGAGGATGTTAGACTCGGTTAGGAAACAACATGTATTAGAGTTTTTGTTAAGGTCAGCCTCTCAAACTTGTTGACAAAAATTTGTATCTAATGTCCTGCTGATTTTTGTATAAATTGTTGATCATGCAATTAAAACCTTTTTTAATTTCATATCTTAATAAATACGGCCGGGCGACTAGCGCCCGCCTTCCAAAAAGTAAAGAAGTCTCGTGTCCACGTTTCTGGGTGTTGGGTGCCGGTTTGGGGGGGGCTTCGCTGACCATGCAGTAGTTTGCACAGGGATCTGAAAAGAACAACCCACTCGTAACGAGGCCCGTTATTCCGGCACACACCACAAACTTATTTGTCTCTTGTTGGCTCTGTGAATAAGGTTTATCACTGAGCTATGTGGACCTTGAGGCGCAACCGAGGTTAGGTGAGAATATGTTTTCAGACAGATTACTGACGTCATCAAGGAGACGGCCAGTGAAGTCGTTTCGCCCAAGCACAGTTTCTGCCTTTCCTCTACTCATACTTTCCCTTAGCTGCACCAGGCTCCGTTATCTGCGAATTTATAGCTAAAGTTAATGCATCAAAGTGCCTCATGTTTGTGCGGTATTACTTTTTTTTGGGGGGCTCATTCTTTAAAAAATGCATTTGGAGAAATGGGTAAAGTGTTTAGGAAATCAGAGTGCTCTCACCTAGTAGGTAGGTCGCTGGCTCGAGGGGGGTTCACACTTCAGGGGTCCCTCTTCTGTGCTTGTTCCCGCGTTGCAGCCTTCTTTGTTCCTGCACATGCCCTTCGCGCACAGCCTACACAGAGGCACTCAGGGGCATGAGCCGTTCAGCCAATCCTAAATCCTGCGAAGATAAGGCTGATGAACCTCCGTCAATCAGCGTCGGGACAGTTTTGAAGTCCCAATTCAAGCCCGTTCTCAACACAGCGCTTAAAGAAAGCTGTGGTCCGGCCTAAGTGTGAGTGTATTCAAACAATGGGAGAAGGGAGCAGAGAGTTCCGCAGAGAGTTCCGCAGAGAGTTCCGCAGAGAGTTAATTTACACACTTCGCACATTACCTTTTCCACGTTTCCAAGACGTGCGCGGCTCCCCTGGCAAGTTCTAACGGCGCACAGTTTGGGAACCACTGGCCTAGGTGTTTGGCTGGACAAATACTTTAAATTTGAGCACCAAGCAGTAATGCTGGCAGAGGCCTGCTATGGCGTTCTCAGACTCCTGCGGAAAATCCGACCCTTCCTTACCATGAGAGAAAGAAGAATCATGGCCCAGGCCCTGGTCCTCTCCCGATTGGACTATGAAGACTACCTTTATTTGGGAGCTCCTGACTCACTGAAACGGAAACTCCAAGTCATCCAAAACTGTGCTGCTCGGCTACTGCTTGGTATGCCCAAAACTCAGTTGCTAAGCCAGCCTTGAAGGCCTTACATTGGCTTCCAGTCCAAGATAGAATAAAGTTCAAATCTCTTTGCATTGCCACAAAACCTTATGGGGAAGGGCCCATCAATCAATGAGTCTCTCATCACATTCTACCACCCCATGAAATGCCTACGGTTGAATAATTTAAATTTGGCCGTAATCCCAAAAGTTAAATGGGTGAGATGTGGAGGAAAGTCCTTCACGTACAACGTAGCCAGCCTCTGGAATACTCTTCCTGTACATCTTCAGTCAGAGTCTAGTCATCTCCCTTTTCGAAAGCACCTCAAAACCTCGTTTTTCCAAAATGCCTCTCTCTAAACCACCTTGCTCCTCTCTGTCTTGTTGCTAGCGCTGGGATGCCTTCAGGTAGAAATGCGCTGAATGAATGCTGTTTATTAATAAGAATAATAATTATAATAATAACTGAGTGTCAACTCGTGGTTAAACATAGGAATTAAAGTTAATACTTAATGGGAACTGATTAACTTGCAACAGACCTCTTGGCTGACCTCAATATGGTTGTATTGTGCTTCTGAAATTGTCTACGAACAGCAAAAGAAGGAACATGATTTGTTTTTACATGTAGTGAGTGCCTCAAGTCATACTTTTTAAGTGCTGTAAATAAGAGTTACTTCTCCGTGCTTAATTTATAAAAGAATAAGTGCGGTGACCCAATGTTTTGCTCAGCAGCCTGGATATGGTGGTAGTGAATGTTGGCACGCTGAATACCAAGACTGCGTGGTTTTGATTCCACCTCGTTCCTCTGCCAGACGTACCCTGCCCCTTTATATCGATCTCCAGGTTCCTGTTTTCTCCCTTTGCCAAGTTTTTCGGTCTTTTTTCTTCCTCCTTTCAGTCTTGTGTGTTTTTCACTTTATTGCTCTGAGTCAAAATCTGATGGAGAAACATAAATGCTAGTCCCCAAAAATAAGTGCTGCAACCAGAAGTTCAAATTAAGCTTTCACTCTACTATTACCTGATTTTATATCATTTGATGTTATGATTTCTGAAAGATTGGGGACCTGAGTTGGCCTTTTCCTTATTCAAACGTATAACCTGTAGATCATGGTAGGTGTCTATATCGAGCATTTAACTAATGCGCCATCTAGCTTTCTGGCGGTGCGGCCAAGAACCACTTTCATCACCAAGTGGAGCAGCCAAAAACCAGTGATCACAAGCAAAACTGTACATCTGTCAGACACTAGCCCTAATGTGGTTTGGAGGATTGGGATAAACCGTGCATGGAATGCAAATGACCCATTTTCAAGAAATATAGGTATTGCAAGAAGTTCCACTGCAGAAATTCACATGGTGAGATATTTTGTAGGATTAGGAAAAACAAACATAAAATGCAGATATAAGGCCCAACCTTCACATATGGCTGATGTTACGTATGATGGGATCTTCTACATGTGAGAGGTCCTGGGAGGAGACTCCACAGATTCGTGGGCCCTCCAGTATGGGGTGAGAGGTGTGAGCAGTAGAAGAAGGGCTTGGTGCAGTCATTAGTGTTTTAGAAATTGCTCTATGCTTGTTAGGTAGGAAATCTCCAGCCAAACCCTTGCATGTATGACCCTACACTTGGGAAACCATTGGAATATTATCTAGGCCACCTGTCTTGTAACATTGCCATGTTTGAGGAAATGCCTACCAGAAGTGTGAAGTTTATGAAAATTCCTCCTAAACACCTGGCCAGCCAATCGGAAGCAAAAATGTGAACCTCCCACTAATAACCCATTAGTTGTTCATCGATAGAAAATAATGTTCCTAAATCCTGCAGTGCTCTGGGTTTCTAAAATTTGAATACTGTGTCCCCTAGTGGGAGGACCAGATATTTCTTCAGAGCTGTGAATGTTTCACAGCTTGTATGAATGTATTTTCTTTTTTTTTGTGCAAATACACCTGATGGCATTAGTGTGTAATATTTTTATGACAGCGTTTCCATGAATATGTGAGCTAAACATATAATAATACCACCATCAAGATTTGGGGGTAAGAATTTTAAGTTATAAGGGAAGGCTAAGTCAGTGGTAAGGTTAGTTTAGACGATCAAAAGACCAATAGAGTTAGAGGTGGAGTTGACTAGTTTTGGTGTTTTGTACACTCATGAGCACCCTACTTTTGCTTTGGGTGGAGGCAGACGATACATATTTTGCACTCAAGATTTTTTTATAAAATATGTTTTCTGGATATGTAAATATTGTTTTATGCTAGATTCATGGTGCAACATATGTCCTGAGGATGGTTTGTGGATTTACCGTTTATGAGACTGAAACGTTGACGCAACAACACTTCTTTTGTGCATATAATTACCAGTGAATGTTTTTTAACTGCATGTATACAAATGAATGAATTGCAATATATGGCTAAGTGTTTATATTGCCCATATATTTCTGTGCAAAAGGTGTCAGACACTACTGTATATGCTGTAAATAATGAGGCAGTAGTCATTTGGTTGCCATACATGATGTGATTTATGGATCATTATCCTATGTTCTGTCATGAAAAGATATTTGAATATGCTTTGAGATTAAGTCTGAAATAAAAAACAACTGTTTTGATAAACAATTCTTGAGTTTTGTGGAATTATGTTCACTGATGTGATGAATTCAAAACGTAAAATCAAGTTAAACGAATCCTCAAGGATCACTTATGTCCTGTTATTAAATATACCCAGTTCCTTGGGGAATAGTGGGTTGCCCTCTTGTTATGTTGGATTAACTTAAAAATTGTATCCTCTTTATCTTTCCTGGTGGGGCAGCTTAGATACTATCAAGATGATGTTATTCCCTGTCATACTTTATATTATCTCTAATATAGCAATTGCTACACCCTATAAATCCTTTAAGAAACTCAATTCCATACTTTCTTTTTTTCTTCGGGGCAGTAAAAGAGCTTGCAAGTCTTTACTAAAGCTCATGCGCCCAAAACTAGAAGGGGGGGTACATTTTCCAGATTTGTCTAAATATCCCAAAGCATTTCTGCGACGTCTATGCTCCAAATGATCTCAGATTCTTCATTGGCTCCCCCACTATGGGTATCAGATGAACAATCTTACCTACTTCCTTTCTCTTTCCAAGACTATTTGTCTTTCATCCATAAACCTTAACATTTATCTACTCACATTTTTAAACACTCGAGTAAACTATTAGAATCGGTTTTACCATATATGCTTTTTTTTTTACTTTTTTTTATTGAACAAGACAGCAGGAAGACATTGGTACATTAATTCTTCAACATTTGATAAAATTTCATACAATTTACAAGAGACAATCTAAGAGTATACATTACTACGGCATGGTAAGCTAATCTTAAAGTGCTAATGCTAGTGCACAGTAGTGCAACAAAAAGCAGGAGAGCAATTAATCCAATACATCAAAATTCCTGTTATGAATTAAGCTAACAACAAAGCAAATTAACACCACAAATATATCTTTATCCTTCTTTAAAGTGCTAATGCAAAGACGTGGAAGGTTGATATCTTTACCCTTCTTTGAAGTGGTAATGCAAAGACATAAAAGGTTAACCAATATAGGAACTACTAATAGAAAATTGATAAACAGCAGCGAAATTGCTATATAATACTTCAGATACAAGTACAGTGAAGTGTAATATGCTACTAATTTAGAACTGAAAAAATACTTTAGCCATACTAAAGTGCTAGTGCAAAATCGTGCAAAATTGGCAATATACAAAGAAGGCTAAGGTTAAACAATCAGATTTCTATTATAATTCTCATAGCCCTATTTGATTAAAATACATAAGCATCAAATATAGTAAAGATACTATTCTAAAGTGCCAGTGCAAACAACATACGTCGATAGTGCGAAATGGTGCATTAAATGCTGATTTAAAAATATACAAAACCTGCCAATTAAATCAGGAACGAATATTATTATTACAATTGTTAAAGTGCAGCTGCATTAAAGTGCAGTAAAGTGCAGTGCAAAATAGCAGAATAAAGTGCAAGAAAAGTACGATAGCAGCTGGAATAAAACAACAATAAAATATCAATTTCCTTTAATAGATTCCAACTTCTCTAAATATTTCCAAGTCCTTTCAAATCTTTTAATCGCACCCACCCTGCCTGCATAGGCTCTTTCGAAATTATATGTTCTTTTCATTTTATTGACCCATTTTAATTGACATGGGATTTCCTCAGATTTCCAATTTTGTAAAATCATAGACCGTGCTACGACAGTGGAAATAAAAATAAATGCTTCTTCTGAGTTATTGAACCTATTCCTATCTTCGCAAATACCAAAAAGATCCACTTTTGCTTCAGGTGATAAAATTTTCCCGGTTGACAGTTCCATGTCAGCAAAAATCCCTTTCCAGAAAGATTCCAGCTTTGGGCAGGAGAAAAAAATATGATGCCAACCACCCTGACCACTGATTTTACATCTAAAGCATTTATTTTCATGTTCAGGGAATATTCTCTGCAGGACCTCCGGGGTATAATACACCATCCAGCGGGAGAGAAAGGACATTCGTTTATAATTAGCTGCCCGGAGTGCTTTATTTCCTAGCTGACATATCACTTCCCAGTCTTTTTCTGACAAAACGCACTGTGTCTTGAGGCTTATTTTATCTAGATGATTAATAATAACCTGAGAAGGTCCTGAAGGGAGTAGCCTTTTATACCAGAATCCTATACCCTTATGTTTTTCCCCATATAAGGCAGATATCAAGGCATTAGATGAAGTATCAGAACCCCCTATCTCCTTTCTTATCAAATAAACCAATTGTAAATAATCAAAAAACATCAGCCGCCTGGGATATGCTCTATCTACCACCGTTTGCCAGCTAATTATCTCATGTTGAGTAAATAAGTGTCTTATTTCCACAAATCCAGCTGATTACCATTGTTGCAGGTGACTCCGAGATATCTTAAGTCCCATTTTACCACATTCTAATAATTTCAAAAACCTGGAACCATCTGAACCACATTTGTTATATAAAAGCCGTAATCTTGATGAGTACACAAGCAAAGTCTTATATCTTGTTTTTTTAGGCAGCTTTGCAGTTTTTAAAAAGAAAAAAATTTGAGAGCCTGCTTCCTGTAGCATTTTATCTAAAAATAAATTGTCTCTAGACTGTCTGGTTCTTAATAATCCTGCCACTATATTGAAAAGAGCTGCTTCATAATATGTTTTAAAATGAGGGAGAGCCAGCCCACCTTGGATAACAGAAAGTTGTACAACCGAGAGCTTGACTCTTGGGGCCTTTTTATTCCAGATAAATCTTCTCATCATAGACTCGAGTTCATTAAAATACACCATATTAACTTTAATTGGGATATTACTAAATAAAAATAAAACCAAAGGGAGTATGTTCATCTTTATCAATGCGACTCTACCGATCAAGGTCAGGGGTAATAAATCCCATTGTTCCAGCATGCTCTTAATTTTGTTCTTCATCTTAATATAATTCAGTCGAAAAAGTTCTTGATATTCTTTAGTCACGTAAATCCCTAGATATCTTATTGGATCCCGTTTTTCTGCTTGTAACTGAAGATGAGGTGGAAGAAAATCTAAATTAGAATTTAAAATAAGAACTTCAGTTTTTTTCTCATTGATCTTGTACCCCCCAATCTTCTCGTAATCTTTAAGCTCTTTCATGAGGTGTAAAATATTTTCTTTTTCGGGGGCTAAATACAAAACAATATCGTCGGCGAACAATTTTAAATTTGACATTCCGACAATGGGGGGTATTATTGCATCATTGTTCCTTATTTTTATGACCAACGGCTCAATACAAAAAGTAAAAAGCAGGGGAGATAGCGGGCAGCCTTGCCTAGTCCCTCGATTTATTTTAATCTTCCCTGCTTGTCTGGAATTAACTATGACCTGAGCTGATGCCCCTTCATAAATGTTCTGTAGCATACTAATAATCGGGGCCGGAAATCCAAAATAATCCAAGGAGAAAAATAACGCTGTCCAATTAACTAAATCAAAAGCTTTTTCTGCATCAATCATTAAGATGCATGCAGAAGTTGAATTAGTGTTAAAAAAATCTAAGGCCTGAATCAAATATTCTGTGTTTGCCGCCATAAATCTACCAGCTATAAAACCAGTCTGGTCTTGATGTATTACTTCCTGTGCTGCATATACAAATCTTTGGGCCCAGATTTTCATAAAAACCTTGTAATCAGAATTCAATAGACTGATTGGTCTATATGAATTTACCTCTTCTGGATTCTTGTCTTTCTTCACAAAGCTGATAATTGTAGATTCTTTAAACTCAGAGGGAACCTTTCCACCTCTCCTGATATAGTTAAATACATTATTCAAGGGATCCTCCAATTCCTTTAAAAATACCTTGTAAAATTCAATCGGGAATCCGTCGATACCTGATGCTTTTGCCCCTGATGTTGCTTTTATACTATTTTGAATTTCCATTGTGCTAATTTCGCAGCTTAATTGTTTTCTCCTGGAATCAGAAATTTTGGGAATTTCCAAATTATCGAAGTATTCCTTAATCAATATTCCCTCCACCTGGATATCTGTGGAGTAAATTTTCTCGTAGTGATCAAGGAGCACTTTCGTAATTCCCTCATTCCGAGTCTCTGTGCCATCCAGAGGGTCTAAAATTTTCAAAATGATGGAAGATTCTTGTCTTTTTCTAATTGAATTAGCCAGAAGTTTCCCCATCAATTGACTATCCTCATAAAGCCTTTGCTGATAGGCCTTCGAGCTATTTATCTCTTCGAGAGTGAAGAAATCCCTAAGCGTTACTTTCGCTTGTTCCCAATTATTCGGTAATCGATTAAGTTTTAGCGCATATTCTTTCTCCGCTGCACACTGAAGGATAGCAATTAGTTCCTTACGAACATTTGCCTTATTGCAGGAAAATGCTATCATTTGCCCCCGAGCTGCTGCTTTAAAAGCTCCCCATATAGAAAAAGGCTCCGCTGAATCTTTATTTACTAAAAAAAATTCTTTCATCCAAACTTTAAATCCCTCCACCCACTCAGTATTCTGTAAAAGGGTACGATCCATCTGCCACCTGGGACGTTCTCCTTTTGTACCTTCCAGCATCAATTCAACTTCAATCCTCCCATGATCTGAAAAGGGGTTGCAGCCTATCAATGCGCTTGCAATTTGAAGTGACTTGGAAGTTAAAAAAAAGTCTATTCTAGAGGCGGTGTGAAATCTATTCGAATAACAAGTATAGGACTCCGTATTAGGATATAGGGAGCGCCAAGAGTCCCGCAGTTGGAATTCGGTCGTGAAAGCTTCCAACACCCCTTTCGTCTTTGGCTTTAATTGTTTCTTATTCTTATTAGTGGTATCCCTTCTCAAATCTTGGATATAGTTAAAATCACCACCTATTATGATTTGTCCTGGAGTGCCCCTCAAGATTTCACTGATTTCTATCAAGGCCGAGATGTCATCAAATATTGGGCCATAATAATTTACAAAATTTAATATCTTCCCAAATAATTTTACTAGCACCCAAAGCCATCTGCCTTTAGAATCTCTTCGTGTCTGCATGACTTCCCAAGGAAGACTCTTAGCTAAATAAATAGCCACCCCCCTCTGGACAACCCCAGCTGAGGAAAAAAACCCATACGAGAAGTATCTTGGCATAAACAACTTTGGAGAGTTAGTCTTCAGATGTGTCTCCTGTAGAAAGACCACCTGGGGCTTTAGGGTAATTACCCATTTTAAAAGCGAGCCGTACTTCTGTTTATTAAGCAGCCCATTTGCATTAATGGAGAGGATATTACATGAATCAAATCTCATCTCTGCGTCTAAAATTTTTTGTATCTAATCAGTACCAATCAAAAGAAAAAATCAAAATAACAATCCTGCTGTACTTGTATCTTTTTACTGCTTTTACCCCCCCCACCCTAACCACCCCCAGGGATGCGGGAGCATCCTCCCTGTCCACGCAGCCCCATTACCATATATGCCTATAGATTCCGAAACGCATATTAAATCTACTCTATGGCATTATAGATTAATACTGATTTAAGGTAAAGCTTTCTATTGGAAAACCCGGAGACAAAAAGGCCTAATTTGTGTGATTCAATTATTCAAAAAAAATAGTGTGATGTCTTTTTCTCATGCTCGCCTTCTATTTGACCTCCCTACTTCCTATTGGAACAAATATTAACTATTGCAGAGCGCTTTATGTCTCGCTTTTACCCAATTCAATTAATCTCCTCTTCATATACCCAAAACCATCAATCAATTCCACAATCTCCTCAACACAAACCCTAAGGCCTCCACTATATATTCTTATTTACGCATGTCCAGTATCACTAGAGACAAAACTAATGTAGAATTGACCTGGGAACAGGATTTTGAAAGGGAATGGTCCATTCTCAAATGGAATAAAATCTGGACTAAAGTCAGGTCAACTTCCAGAGCAGCTAACACAATTCAAACACTCTTTTTTTTTATATATAATAGACTTCTTCTCTCTCCCATGACATTACATAGGATGAACAGTGATACATTGAATGCTTGTTGGTCTTGCCCCTCAAGACATGCTGACTAAAAACATTTATTTTTTACACCTCCTTTTGTTGATGATTTTTGGAAATGTGTTTGTAATCAGATTACTTTAATATTTGATGTTATAGCTCCTTTTTCCTTTACTAATATTTTCCTAGGCACTCTATTGTATAATTGGGGCAATTGTACCTTAAATATATGAATTTTGGACTTATTTATAGCAATAGCGTTTCAACACATCACTAAGCATTGGAAAGATCTCTCTAAACTATATTTTCAAGCCTGGTTGTACACAGTCTGTCATAATCACAGATTAGACACAGTTTATGTACATCTTGCTTCTCTTGTTATGAAATGCTTATTGCTATGGCCCCCGTCCCAAAGTTCCTTGATATTAGTGCTAAACGTTCTTTCATGCGTACTCCCATGGAACAAGATGTTTTAAAGCCTCCTTGACATTCCGAATTGTATAATTATAAATATTTACATTTAGCTAACAGATATATATGGTTATAAGTTTGTACATGCTACCAGTTTTTGTTTATCATTATGTGTCTTCCTTTTGATTGATAGTATAGCCACAGTTCTTTTTATGACATTATGTTGTATTACTCACTTTAATAAACATACCTTTTTATAAAACTTAAAAATAATCAAATAAAACCAGAAGTAGGATATTAATCCTTATGAGACCTGTGGAAACCTGCCATAGTCTCAGAAAAATAGTTTTTGCTCCCCCAATCAAGATACTGAGAGACTGGGAACTAGAATATCTGTTTCCCACTAAGTTAGTAGAAATGAGTGAGTCAACATATTAACAGGGAGAGCTAAACCAAGAGTAAGACTTGGCTGTAAGAGCCTAGGCATGCAATAGATATTATATAAAAATATGCTAAAGTGTTGTGAAAGTTAAAAAAAGGATATTTCTTTGACAAGCGTTTCACCTTAGTGCATTAGATTATATAACTGCATTGAGAAGTGTTCCCTAAAAGTGATAGTTTTTAACCAGGAACTTTCAAATGTTCATGCCCCCACTCCAATGACAATACCATTAGTGAAGTCAGAGGCAAATTAGTTGTCGTTTGCACCCTTTATGTGGGCTATATTCTTATTTTACATGGTGAAACATTATAGTCCATTAAGTCAGACATAGGGGAGATTTGTGTACAGAACACATCCTCAGGTGTTTCAAGGTTCTCTCATATGTAGTAATGGAAAGAATAAGATGAATGATAAAATAATATAATTGCCTGGAATCACACAATTTGATGAATTGGGCAAGTATGGATTGAGCCCAGTTTTTCTCATCTCACACTGTGTAATTCAGCCACTAGACTAGCATGTTTTCTTACACCTGTTTTTTTGTTTTTCTTTTTGCTTGTCATTTTAAACTCATACAGCAAATACAAAAAAAACATTGCAGTAGTCTTGTTCAAATGATAAGAAATGCTTAGCAATATTATCTCAACATAGGGATGCATCAGACAGTGGCTCATACATAACATTATTATATCCGTATACAGGCTAGATTGAGTTTTTAGGAAATGTGCACATATTTGGAAACAATAACTCCAAGGGTACAGCATCCAGCGTCTAGTTGCTGCCTGCATCTGGATTGTCAACTTTGAATATTTCTTGCACCTGTTTGACACCATAGGTTAATGGTTTGTCTTTCATTCTTCGTGCATGAGATTAGAGCGTTGGAAAGCAGCAGAAGCCACAAGAAAGCTCAGTGCATTTTAGTCTTGGGGGCTCAAGAGTAATTTGAGCTGAACCAGAGTCTAGAATCTGGCTTGAACTTTTAGTGGCTTACCCACCTATATTCTTAATTCTAGGTATTCTCTGCCTGAAATAAGCCTAGATGCTGCTGCTAGTGTGATACTGGTTTTGTATGTGAGGATTTCTTAGGTCGCACGGCTGATGACCTCTTGTACCCTTGCTGCATGTGAGGGGATATTGCATTGCTCCAAAATGGCCCCACTGTGTGTGTGGAGGGGGGGGGGGTATGTGTGTGTGTTTTTGTGTGCATGTGTTTACACACTGTCTTGGACTGCTGCCGCAGATTTTGCCCATGTTCTGTGCATGGGAGGGAAGCTTGCATTGTTTCTGGTGAGATAGGTGTGTATTCTATAGTTATGAAGGAAGCGTGTACTCCTGGCTAGCACTGTACCTGTTTTGTCTGTGGAAATCTTGCAATACATGGGAGTCAAGCTTGCACTGATTTACCCCAGTATTGTTCCTTACATTTCCACCAAATCTGAAATCCTGCTTGTCCGCAGTATCTAAGTGAGGCGTTAAATGGTGCTGTACAGTGCTACACTTGTTCCATGTCTCTGAGTAAAGCTTGCAGTGGCTCTGCAATACCACACTTGTTCCATGTCTGTGAAGGAAACTTGCACTGGTCCTGCAGTACCACACTAGGTCAGTGTCTTTCAATGAAAAACCGTGATGTTCTTAAGCAGTGTTGTATGTTTTATTCATGTGAGCCATGGACTCCCTGTGCTCCTGCTCCCTATGCTGTATCTATTTCTGTGTATTTTTGGTCTGACCGAAAATGGACTTTGGGTAATCCCACTTCAGCTATTCATCAGACAGTGTGTCATTCACATACTAGTTCAGCATTTTAGAACAGCATATATTCAATTGGGTAGTGGCTCAGCCCTCTTCAGCCATTGGCTTTGTTGCCAGAGATTGGCTTTGCCTAGTAGACAACCTCTGGTCTTCAGACTATCAGGCAGTCTGAATAATAGTATTTTGCCTACCTAATCTGTGTTACTCTCCATCCAGAGGAGTCCACCCTGTGGAGGTATTTCATTTGAGTTTATCCCCCAGCATCTCATGCAAGTGCAAACTAGTGCTAATTGAGTGATGAGGATACCAGCAGCTGCCTTGCAATTGCTGCTGGACCACATCTTTCTTTTGCAGAGTGCCAAGCGTAACATTCTGCAAGCTTCAAAACCATGCCACCATCTTCAAACTCTATTCTGCATACACTGGATACAATTTTACTGTTTCAAGAAGGCAGACCAGTGTGAAGATGTACTTTTAAATGTTTTATTTGAACACACACCCTCCATATTTAGTTCGAAATATTTTGCTTTTATTTGTTATAAAGTATGCTTGTACTACCAAGAAAACTATCACTTTGCTTTTTAGAAAGTAAGTGGGACATTTTCTGATGCCAATAATCTTCCCTGCAGAAATTCCCAAAGATCATACTCAGATAGTCTGCAGTGCTGGTCCAAGTGTGGCTAATAGGAGATTAGTTAACCTTATTGGGCATTCAGGCTTCAGTGTAGCTTAATTCAACAATGTTTATATTGTACTAATGTCCGATGCACCAGATATTCAACCCATGCCTCTTATGCCACCATCTATCCAAACTCTGCTCCTTCCTAGTGAGCGGTGTATACTGTGTGTGAGCATTGTTCTTGCGTGAGAACAGGATAGCCGCCATATTTAGTGAGTGCATTCCGAGTAGTGTGCCTTTGACAATGCAGGATTAATATTGTATTTTGTGAATACAGGGTAAGTAATCTACACGTTGAAAGTTGTGCCTGTGTGAATGCAGAATGAGATATATGCCTGTGTGAATGCAGTCTGAGTGATTTTGTAGTAGTGTTATTAGTGTTGGGTTCATTAGAGAATATCAAGAGGTTGTCAAGCGTTTGATGGATGGCTTTGAGAAATACACAGCCGAATTTGAATATTATTGTGACCTCCACTGAGAGACTATGACAATCTTATAAAATTGGCATAACATGTTTGAATTTCTTTTTCTCTGTAATTAATCGTGCTTTAGGGTGAAATACTGCTTTAATGGGCTCACTGTAACATGCTTGCCAACTCAACTTTGACACCGGTGTCCAGACCTCTCTACGCAGGTTAAATATCCTATGGAAATTCTTGGGGCATTTCTTTTATTTCCAATATATTTTTGCCTGTTCAACCAGCTGACTCCAGCTGTAGAGAAATGGTGCAAACCAGTTAAACCTTACGGCAAAGGCAAATTCTGCGATATCTATCTCTAGTAGTATTCACAATCATTTGTCAAACACTGCAGACAGATCTAATAATATAAACCTGCACTTTTCTCCTTCCTTCGGTGGGTATCGCCGAGCACATTCAGTGTTGCTGTGCTGAATCCTTCTCGGGATCTTCAGAAGGACATTGACAGTTAAGGATTTATTGAATTATAAGATCACATTTCTCATTGATTTCTTTTATGTTGTTGTCCTCAATCCAGATTTCAGTTAACTCGGGAATGTGCCTTGTTTTAGAACCTTATTGGTAATACCCTGCCAGCATTGAGGTATGAGAGAGAGAGAATTTGCTTTTATGAAATTTGCTGCAATTGGATCGCAGGAATAGTTTCAAGCAAAGTTATTTTATTCGTTTTTGGAGGTCTTCAGTGAATAATTCAGAGGATTCCCATGGTTCTGTGTTTTTTAAACGTCAGTATCTGCCCAAAAACCTTTTATCCCTCCTTTGCACTGAACCACCAATTGGAAACACTACAAAATTCAGTAGACCTATGACCATGCGACACATTTCTCAGCTTAGGGGGCATTAAGAACACAAAATGTAATTTCATTCTTGAGATCCCCTTTAAAGTGTATTTATGTATTTTTGCCAATTTTATTTTGTGCTCTTGCGAGTGCAGTGAGGGTCCACTCTCTCTAGCTAGACTTAAAGGATAAAGGTAGTGTCAGGGGAAGTCTTTCTATAATATAACATTTTTCAAGGAGAACAAAATGGCAATGTTAGTTAAAGTAGTTGGTTTTTCATGCTTATATTTGTTGCAATAAAGATATTTTTCTATGCTTTTATGTGCTTGGGATCTAATGTTTTGTTTTTATTTGTGTGTTTTTGCAGTTCTTTTGCTCACAGTCTAATGTTTGATTTTTAAATTAGGTTTTAGCTGTGAACTCATTGCCCTGTTGGATCTCCTTGTGTCAATGTATGTGTTATCATTGTTTGGTTCATGTTGATGAAGAGAATATGTCTGACTTAAATCTTTCGAAATTCTTGCCTTGTCTGGTCTAAAATGTGTACTTTATTTTAGACGTTCAAAACCTCCACCAGTGATGCAAGTATGTGCGGGATTCTCAAGTATGCCTGACTCCTGGGATTGGAGAAATGTTAATGGTATTAACTATGTCAGTCCTGTTCGAAACAAAGGTATGCCTGATTATTTCATTTTGACACAGACAGAACAACACTTACCATTGCGCATTTAAACCAATGTATAAAATATTTGTTCAGCTCACACGAGCAGGCTTGAACCTTTATAAACAAACCATCCTTTCATTAACGTCCACATTTTTATTGAAAACATGCTGTATACCAATTTGTATTGCATCATATAATTATGTGCCACCGGAATTACACAATGTTACAAAAAATTAAAAAATATTGTCTTAACTTACCCTTCCTAATGAAAAAGATTAGTTATCTGTTCTAGAAACAGGCGGTAAAGGCTCCTCCTTCCTTGTTGATCAAATAACGAAGCTGGTCATTTGAACGGTTCGCATTAGTGTCACACTATCATAGTAGCATGAGTTGTTTCTCTTCCTTCAATACTTTGGCCATACATTGATGACCTGGTATATACCTCAACACTGAAATCGTGTAACTCCATGAATAAAGGTATGGGGTGTTGCCTGGAGGTCACATTCTATAGGAGTGCTCCTAGGATCATCCCAAGATTTGGTCTTTCACCTTGTTTCAGACCGTTATATGCAAGCACTGATAGAGCATCAGGCTGAGGAGCGAACCGGGTGCAACACCTACCTTTACAGCAGGGGAACAGGGTTTATCAAAGCATCCGAACAGTTTTCATAAACAAGCGTTACCGGAAATACAAGACTGAATGTGGTCCCTTCTCTTGAAGAATTTTAGTTCTCTTTCTGCTAGATAGGTAACAAGGCACTGCCTTGTGGTGTCCTGAAGCTCCTTGAACACCTCCAGTGTGTCTTTTTTACATCTCTTGGCCCGATTCTACCACCTTCCACTCCAGAATTTCCCCTGAATCACCAGGAATCTTGCACAATAAAATGTCAGCCATTCTGAATTCCACTAGCACAACTTTGAATCAACATGCGCATCTGGCGTCCACCATGAGTCCCACCCCTATCCTCCCCAGCTCTTCGCTGCAACCACAAGTGATGATCCCCTAGGCACCGCTTCTGTTACAGCCTCCAACACCTGACTTGAAACCTGAGGATCAAGCTCTTAGGTGGTGGGTGGGAGAGTGATTGGGAGAATACAGTGTGTAAAAATGTGCTTCAGACTGTCTGACAATTAAATGAAATGTAAACCACTTTCATACAACACATAGCACAGATTTTATGATCCAGTCGGGAGCAAAGCATATCACTATAAGAGAGGAGTCTGCACAGCTTATGTACTTGAAGGTAAAATACACCCTAGCTACTGAATGAATGTGCCCTGGTAAGCTAATTAGTTTGATTTATCTAGATAATCTTATCTATTTATAGTTGGCTCTCCAGAAAAGGAGAACATTTTGAACATGACCATATATGTTTCAAACATGCAGCTTAAAACCGAACATATCGTTTCTGGCACAGTAAACGGATATGATAAATTGTGTAATCCATATATGTTTTCCATGCTTGACTCGAACAATTGTTGTGACCTGACCACTTCTCCTTTAAACTTAACCTTTACAGTTGGACACCATGTCTCGGGTTCCCGATCAAGTGTTCAACCCATTTCAATCTTCTCATTGTGATGCATTTGGCATACTTTGAACATATTTCTAGCTGCATATCTACCCCAATACATGGGGAAATATGTAACAGGAAAAGTTCAAGTTTTCCATGATCATGGACATGTAGCATGACTGAATGTGTTAGAGTTGTGTTTGTCATTGTGAGAGGTTGGAGCTACAAGCGTCTTAGTCATCTTTCCTTTCTCCTGTTGGTTTTTGAGCCGGACTTGCAAAAGCCGAATTGAATGAATGAATGAAATGATCTTTATTCGGATTATAATAAATCCATAAAAGTACATACAGGATGAAACATTTTAAAAAAATGCATTAAAAAACATATAAAAAAGTTAAAAACAACCCAAATGGGCATAAGCAGCATGTTGCATAAAGTGCATGATACAGAAAATATAAAACGTTATACAATTAGAAGATGCATCATGAATTTCTGTTTAGCCGATGCCAATAGTCATTGATTCCGTACATATAATTAGTCATCTATACTGGTTGTATTTTAGATTTAAAGTGCATTATACGTACATAGACCATTATGCATGTTCCATACTTGCCCTCGATTTCACACAGGCTTTTATGAAGCAGCTTATAGTGTATATAATATCATCAGTTGGTAACATTAGCAAAAATTTAAGTGCCAGTTTAAAATCTCTCAAATTGTATTTTCTAAATATCGGCATTAAATAGTGATGGATATACAGTTTATAGTGGCCACAGAAAATAAAGTAATGCAATAAACTTTGTTTCCCTCCGGCAGAACAAGGACAGTCAAGTTCTTCTAAATTCTTATTATAGCCAAGTGGAAAACTCAATAAATTTACAATACTACCATCTCGGAACCTAAATAGAAGGCTCCGGTTCCATCTTCCTATTGGTTTCGACAAATATCTACAGGGTTTGTAAGGTTTATTTAAATTGTCGTTTCCTGTCTCGGTTAGTGGAAGATATTTAATAATAGCAGGTTTCATTAGCACAGTTCTCATACGTTCCTCTTTATATATTTCAAACAGTGCCCGTTTAACAATATTCTTATGAGCAGGGACAATGGTATTTGGAGAGCTAAACAAAGAGCCGAGTCCCACGCTCAACAGGCTGGTATTGACTGCATTTAGCCAGGGTATGAGATGGGATCGTTCATGTAATAGACAATCTGTGATTATACTGTGGGTCAAGGAAGCCGCTGGATTTGTCCATAATTTTATCCAAAAAAGCGTAGGCCTTGACCTAATGAAATCAGCTATATATGGCAACATAAGTTCTTGGTGACAAATGAAAGTTGGCGCGCATGAGGTGCCACCCAGCACCTTCCTGCAGAATCTATTTTCCTCCAACTGCAGAGGCAGACTGTTGCAGTAGCCCCACACTTCTGCTCCATATGTCCCAGATGGCTGACATTGGGTATGGTAGAGGTTTAACAGGGGCGTAATCACATCAGCCGTTCTTGGTTGACGAAGGGACAAGATTGAGTTAATGGATTTACCAATCTTATTTCTTGCGTGGGCAGTGTGATGCTGCCATGAACCAGTATTGGAGAATAATAACCCTAAATAGGGGAAAGTGCTGGTACATTTTAATTCATTATCACCACTTTTAATTGAAAGAATGTTGTATCTTTTTGGTCCACAGTTCATGATAAACGATTTTTTAAAATTGGTATTTAAACCTAAATCTGACATAAAAACAACAAACCCTGTAATTAATGAACGCAAAGCATTAGGAGTACGCCCCATTAATACTGCGTCATCCGCATAAAGTAAGGTAGTAATGGGGGAGCCATTAATAATTGGAACGTCCTTGGAATTCTTACACAGGGCAGGGCTCAAACCATTAATATATAAAATGAAAAGCAAAGGGGCGAGTACACAGCCCTGTCGGACGCCTCTTCTGATAAAAATATCATCAGATAGTTCACCATCATTATTAATGCGTACTCTTGCCTTAAGGTCCCTATGTAGATATGAAAGAAAATATACTAATGCATCATCTAAACCATAATCAAGCAATTGTGACCATAACCTAGAACGGTTGACAAAATCAAAAGCGGAACTCAAATCCATAAAACCTAAATAAAGTGGGGATTTTTTAACAATAATATATTTGGCCATGATCAGATTTAAGTTGAGACACTGCTCAACCGTGCCCACATGGCTTCTGAACCCCAATTGGCTGCAATGAAGCACGTTATTATCCTCAGCCCATTCCCTTATCCTCTTAAATAGTACCCTGCCAAGGACTTTTAATGTGTTGTCGATCAGTGAAATCGGACGGTAGCAGGCCGGATCAGACCTGTCACCTTTCTTAAATATCGGTACGATGACACTGTTTGACCAGGATTCAGGGATTGAGCTGTCGGACAAATTGTTGAATAGGTTGCATAATAAAGGGGCCCAAAAATTGACTTCCGATTTAATCTGGTCAATAGATAGACCGTCAGGGCCAGGGGCTTTATTACTGGCGCTCTCCAAGATTGCATCTTCCACCTCGGATATTAAAAAGTTTAGTTGTTTAGCGTTATTTAATAAGGATGCAGAATCTATAATAGGGGCTGCTACAGTATAGATTTTGGAGAAATGCTCCACCCAGACCTCACCGTTTATGTTACAGTTAATAGGTTGGATGTTTGAACCAAAGGACCTGAGTGATTTGACTTCTCTCCAAAACCCCGCAGTGTCTTTTAGCGAGGCAGTCCGTGTGAGTGACTCCCAATGGTTAACCACTAAGGCCTCGGATCTTATCCGCAGGGCGAGTTTATATTTAGATCTTAATTTTCTCACTAGGTTAAAATCCCTAGGATTTTGTTGTAAAACTGCCCTCAATTCCCTGTTGGCCTTTGAGCACGCGGAGTCAAACCAACAGGGGCTATGATCTATATTGGGCCTAAATGGTTTGGAAGATTCCCTTTTAATAGCCCCACATAAATTACTGAAAGCAACAGTTAATGCTTCGCCAGTACTATCAAGCGACAGGCAAGTCTCTATTATCAGAGGATGCTTTTTAATTACCTTAGCCAGGATAGCTTTATTATCCACCCCTTTCCATATTAGTTTTAGCCTATCGGTAGACAGTACCAGATTCTGTGGCCCATTCTCAGTTCTCAGAGCAGCCTTTATGGATTGAGGGTTGTCTAAATATATTCTAAGTGGATAATGGTCACTATATGCAGAGCAGATGACCTCAGCTTTTTGGATAACATCACACAGGGAAGAACAAAGAAATATATAATCCATCGTGGAAGCACAGCCCTGACCTATGTAAGTTGGTGCAGATGTATTTTCAGCATTAGTTCCAGCAATTTCCATAGAATTAACTAGGTTACGGGATGCTAATAAATTCTTAAGCTCTTCACCATTGCGACATGGGACACTAGTGCGAAACATATGAGCATTAAAATCACCACCAATACAGATGCCGTCAAAAGACCCATACTTCCTCCCCTCCACGATGTCATCAATAAAATTAAATAAAGACAAAAAGTTTCCATTAGGATGGTTAACAAAATCATTATTATAAAAATTAATTATGCATAAAATCATCCTGTTAATGTATTTCACAGCCATAAAACATTTGCCTGGTGTAGGGATCTGTTTGGTTTGTACCCCGGGTTTTATCTTAGACCAGATTGATAGCCCCCCACTGGGGCGTCCCATGGAAGAAGTGGAGGCCTTTAAGTTATAACAGCAAAAGCCCTCCACTGTTGGGTTAGCTAAACACCAAGTCTCTTGAAGCAACAAGATGTCACAGTTATTGTTGACCCACTCCAACCATTCTTTAATTTTCAGTTTGGAGTTAAGACCCGCTATATTCCAACTTACAAGAGAGAGGACAGAATCCACATGATTATTGTTCATAGTTTGGCCTCTACCGGGAGTCCCTGCCAAGGAACGCGAGGCTTCCTGATTTCCGGTCATCAGAATTGGTGATGGAACAGCTGGGTCAACTTTCTTTGTTGGAGAGGGTCAATCTAACATATCCAAACCTGACAAAGGTGCAAATCTATTGTATGTATTAAAAGGGAGGGCTACTGGCTGAAATTGCATAGCAGGTGGCTGAAAATACCTAGATGGTGGATGGAATTGCAAAAAAGGTGGTTGAAAATGCATAGGGGGTTGTCTGTAGAAATAACCTAAAGGTAGCATAGTAGCAACCGTAGAAATGGCCGAACAGTTACCATTTATGTTAAGCAAATGCCTAACGATGCCTGGATTTTTAAAGTTAAGAACTATGCAATCTCCGTCCTTATCTTTAGGTAACGGTCCGATCCAGGGCACCCTGCGGACCGATATGATTTCTCTTGATATGTCATATCCAACCCCTTTGTGTTTGGTCAGCCAGTCTATGCACTTATTTCATAGTTGTACCCATGTTTCCCCCTGATCCTCCCTCAGCACCGGTACTCCTGCCAGAACCAGGACAAACGGACATGCATCCGGTGGCAAGTGTAAGGGTAGAACGCGCCCTTCGTGTTTGCGAGGCTTATTAAACCCAGCTTGATCAGTACCTTTGTTGTTATCCACAGCTGAGGTTACTGCTGTGATAGGTTGGGTAAAGCCGTCACCCTTACTGATGGTATTTTTATTATTAGTTCCCAAGGGGGTGGTTTTCCTAGGTGCAGGGGTTGGGATAGTTTTAGTAACTTCGCTAGTTTTTGCACACTTAGCCCCTGTATTAACAGATCGAGGTTGGATAGTAGGTGGTACGTTAGAAGATGATAGTGTTGTACCCGGGTTATTCGTACCCTCATCCAATATAATACGAGTATCCTGTATTTTTAGTGACAAAGTGCTGCTTAGGGAATCAAGGTTTTTTAGTAAACGATCAGCTCTAATTTGATCCAGAATAATAGACCCCTTCCTTTTGGCTACATCGTTTTTAACCAGATTATCTAATCTGTCCAGTCTTTTAAAAACGTTATTAAACTGGTTGATCATAAGTTTTTCCAATCGATTAAAAATAGTGTCCACTATAGTATCTATAAGGTTCCCATTTTGTTTGGAGAGATTGAAATTATCTCCCATTAATGTTGTTTGGGTCCATATAGTATTACCATTGCCACTGGGCTGAATGATGGGTGAAGGGGAAATGCTATCTGTATCAACTGGGTCTTTGTCTTCCATAGGAACAGATACCGCCCCCATGGATTTTTGTTTGTTCCACAGGTTTTGGGGGGTGGGCTGGCTTTTATTCGATAAAGGTTGTTTCCTTTTATTGGCGCTTTGTTTGGCAGTGCCTCTTTTTCTTTTTTCCCCTCCCAATTTGTTATTACCGGAGTCTGTGATATCCAAAGTAATAACATCACCCTGGGGAACAGTTGTATGGATTTGGATAGTTTCTACTTGTGTCGGTACCGACGGTGTTAATAAGGGTACCGACTGTAGGCTAACAGCAGCAGTTGTTAAAGGTGCCGAGTCTGCAGCTATGTAGATAACAGTATTTTCGTCTTCCACAACAATGGGCACATTAACAGACGGTTGTAAAGACTTAACCACAGTAACCTCAGGGATGATATGTGTATTCCCATTTACACAGTTAGTAGCGCTCGGTGTGTTGTTAGTGGCGAAAGAGCCCATAGAGAACCTCCTCTCAGTCTCTACTATTTCATTAAAAGCAGTCTCAATCAAGGTTTCAAAGGATATGATTAGAGAGACGGAGGTATCAGCACCCTGGGATGATATGTCAATATGAGTAGTGGTATCAGTAAAATCACCCATGTTAGTGCCTGAATGTAGTACGTACTTTTGAGCAGATCTTAGGGGGGTGGCCCGCCTGGCCACAGTCAACCACGGACGGCCACAGACGGCCCGCCCTCTGCCCGGGCTCCGCCCGGTGCCGCCCGCGCGCGTCCGCGTTGCGGAGGAAGCTGTCTGTTTTTATGCGCCTCCGTTTGCGCAAAGCAGGAAGTGGGCGTCGATCTCCCAGGGCAGGCTGGGAGCTGTAGTCTCAACCCCGCTCCGCGGCCGAGCGATGTCAGCAGCTCGCCGTTGGGGGAGACCACAGCGTCAGGAGCCCAGCTATGCCCAAATGCCCAGTAAATCCGGTAAGCGGCGATGTCCAGGTAAGCTGCGAGCCCCCTCGCAGAGCGTCAATGCAGGTTCAGAGTTTTGGCCGAATTACGTAGCTCGTCGGAACAGATCCTCATTTAGGTTAAGTCCTCTTCTGTCCTGCAGCCCCTTCTACAATGGACATGAATTCTGTGTTTCAAGAAGAAATTAACTGGGGAGGAAGACTACCAGTTTCGAGTAAATTACCATGGTACAGATGACCAATTGTTATGTATAAATCTGCCTCTTCTATATGCAACTGTATCTATTGAAGTTGCCACAGTACATACATTTGCATCACCTCCCTCGTCTTCCCCCGTGGCAGGTCTTTCACGTGAACATAATGTCTGCAGGATACACCTAAACATAAAGGGAAAAATACAGAAGTTACCCGGAAATTCGAATTGACATGACTGCAGGAGTACAAATTGATTCTGCCAGGGACATTGACCCTGAGCTCTGCCTTTTCTTGAGGAGTGTGGGCATGGCATATCCCACATATCAGTATTACCCTGACCTTACGTTATCACCGAATTGTGAAGTTGGACCCTTCATAGGATAAAATGACTTTGAAAGGTTTTAATCTGAACATTGGAGTTTGAGCACAGGATCATAAAAGATGTACACCATGAATAACTGGATTCAAACCCAGTAACACACTGCTACGACTTAGCAACAGTTGTTAACAAAAGCTGTTACCTACTGCTGCTACTTTATAAAGGAATTCCAGTCGGCCAGAGAATCTAGGGTTAGGGATCTGACTTATCTCAATACAAAGAGTTCCACACTATACCTAAAAAACTCTTTGTTTGAAGGTACAAACTTTGCATATCTCTTAAAACTCCTAATCCAATTTGGCAAAGACAGCTCATGAAATTTCAGGGGTGGGGGGGGACTTAAATCCGGGATTTGCACGTTCTGTTGTGGGGCGGTGTAGCATGAATTGTGAACACATTTGTGCTTGCACACAACATGAACTTACAGTGTCCACATTTTAATAGATTGTTTATATTTTATTGGAATAAGGGGGCAGTTGATAGTGTCCTACTTAATTAAATATGTTGTACAGATGACACAAGAGGGAGGAGGGAGGAGCATACTACTTCTCATACCAGCACAGTTCTCTCCATTGTATCCTGGTAAATGCAGTACGCTTACTTTCAAAGCTGCTGTAGCTCATCACCAAAGTTGGTACAGGTAGTGGTTATCTCTAGACACATGTTTCTGGTTTTAGCCCTTCATCAGTAGAGAGGAAAAGTGATGTAGGGCAGAGAAAAGTCATCAGGGGTTGCTGAAATGGTGCCCAAGTTGTCACTGGTCACAGTACTACTCCAAAGGCAAAGAGGTGCATCCCAGGACAGCTTGTCAGCTCATTATCTCAAGATGATGCTGGAAGCGATAAAACGTTTTATATGACATGCAATTTTTAGATGTAGTTTTTACTGTAGACAGGTTTCTAGCAGCTATAATCCACTTCAAAAAGAGGTAGCGAAAAAAGACCTATTTTTGTAATAACCATTTTCATGTTGGTTGTAATTCACTTTTATCATGATGGTACTTGCGAAGTCCTGTTAATGTCATTTTATCACCAGTTTAAATGTTTTATCCATTTGGATGCAAGATATTTTTGTATGCCTGTATGAAATATGGTTTAATAGACTATGGGCTAAATAAACTTCGATGTTATTAGTAATACTACTAAAGAAATTCCAGGCGGCTCTGGCTTTGATCTCTAAGAGTCTGTCAGAGGAGCACAGGTAATGGAATACCTACTCCAATGCTGCTGTGTAGCAGGCTTCTGCATACTTGTTACGGATGAGAGAATTCGGACTCCGAGGACGTCGGCGACAAGAAACAATCGGCCTCCGAGAACAATTATAATACAAAGCTACTAACCCTGCTTATATGCGAATAATGGCATCAGCATCTAAATAGAGTTGTTTTCCATCTAAAAACGCCATCTACTCGAGGATTGTTCGTTTCTAACAAATATTAAGAGTGTTGGTCCTGAGGAGAACTCTGTATTGGAGAGTTTGAAACGCGTCGACCTGTTTTTGGTTCCTTTTGTCATTTGCCAATGTTATGATAGTGTTCTTTAAGTCGGATTTAATCCGTTTAGCCCACTGATTGCACTTCTAGGATGTGAAACGATTTATATGCATAAAGAACCTGTTTTTGACATGAGGTCCTAAGTATTTGTTTTGTGGTATGTTAGTAGATGGATGAAAATTTTGGCCAGTGTGAAAGCGTGGATGTATTGTAAATTTGTAGATTGTACTGTATATTAAGATTGAGATGTAATGGTATATTGTATATTTGTCTATAAACAACAAAGGTACCAGAGGGTCTCAAAAAAGGTGTGCCCAAAAGAAATAGAGAGCCAACCAATCCCTAAAAAACCAAAGTGATGTGTCACAGAAAATTCTCAACAGGATGAGAAAAATACCCATCAGTCACCATACGAATCCGCCCTTCATCATTTGGGATTTTATCCCTACCACCCGTCTGAGAAGTTCGGTGCCACACTCAGAGGTCAACCCGGTGGTAAGGGGGTTCCTCACAAGGTATAGGCAATGACAGTGTGGTATACCACTCGGTGTTTATGAGTGGCCAAAGACATGGGACTGGGGTGTGCAGTGCTAGAAAGAGTGAGGAGTGAAAAAACCAAAAGAGAGTGTGTTAAAATTGGTTTGAAAAAGGCACTTAACAACAAGTTTATTCGGTGTGTGCCTAACATACCAAAGTTAAAAATCAATGCAACCTAAGGCTGTCTCATGATGTAGACCGCCTGAGGTAGAAAAGGTCAACTAGTTTCTGCAATTCAGGGACTGTTGTATCCTTGCATTCATCAGGACCAATATATAATCAAAACTACTGCACCAAGTGAACTAAATAAAGTGAAGGGTGACACCGGGATAACAAAAACAAGTGCATAAAGTCACCTGCATGCTCCAGATGCCCTTACAGTCTGTGTTGATCACTAAGGAAGAGAAAAGGGTTAAGTATAGCTGTCGTGATCTAATGGGCTGACCAGAAAGTCCATTTTATGCGGATCAAACGTTACATCACACTATGAGTATTGACATGCAGGCACTTAATGCTAATATGGCCCGGTTTTAAGTTATTTGGAAAGAAAATTTCGTAAGCCAAATGTCTTTCAGTCCTTACCTCGATCTGTAAGGTGGACTGACCTCACCCCACCTGGCAGCGGCTCAGGGGAAGATGAAGCACCGCTCTATAAAACATGTGAAACACACGTAAAAACACAATGCGCACATACAGGGACAGAGCACTTCCTGTTATCAGTAGCCGACAAGGAATGGTGTCGGTATCTTTCAAAAGAATATTTTAGTACCCAGCAGTCGCGGAGCCGAGACTCCGTTTAAAGAGGGATACAGTTTGTTGGAAAAGCGCAGCATAGCTACCCTCGTCGCTATGACTACCAAGCGTCTGATCGGCCAATGATCTCTCCTGGCCTTTAGTGCTACAGCCTATGAGAACGCAGGCTTGTCCGACTTTGTACCAATCTTACGGGTCTGCTAAGCGCCCCACGTGACTTCACGTGACCTCGCGACCAATAGCAGCGCGGCTTATTAACAACCGCTACCTCGCCTCTCGTTACCTCCCCAGTCGGCCAGGACGCCGGCCCGGAGTACCGACGGAGAGGTAAGAGAAGCCTTTCGTTCTTCTTCGCGCTATGCTATGCTATGTTTTATAGAGCGGTGCTTCATCTTCCCCTGAGCCGCTGCCAGGTGGGGTGAGGTCAGTCCACCTTACAGATCGAGGTAAGGACTGAAAGACATTTGGCTTACGAAATTTTCTTTCCAAATAACTTAAAACTGGGCCATATTAGCATTAAGTGCCTGCATGTCAATACTCAGAGTGTGATGTAACGTTTGATCCACATAAAATGGACTTTCTGGTCAGCCCATTAGATCACGACAGCTATACTTAACCCTTTTCTCTTCCTTAGTGATCAACACAGACTGTAAGGGCATCTGGAGCATTCAGGTGACTTTATGCACTTGTTTTTGTTATCCCGGTGTCACCCTTCACTTTATTTAGTTCACTTGGTGCAGTAGTTTTGATTATATATTGGTCCTGATGAACGCAAGGATACAACAGTCCCTGAATTGCAGAAACTAGTTGACCTTTTCTACCTCAGGCGGTCTACATCATGAGACAGCCTTAGGTTGCATTGATTTTTAACTTTGGTATGTTAGGCACACACCGAATAAACTTGTTGTTAAGTGCCTTTTTCAAACCAATTTTAACACACTCTCTTTTGGTTTTTTCACTCCTCACTCTTTCTAGCACTGCACACCCCAGTCCCATGTCTTTGGCCACTCATAAACACCGAGTGGTATACCACACTGTCATTGCCTATACCTTGTGAGGAACCCCCTTACCACCGGGTTGACCTCTAAGTGTGGCACCGAACTTCTCAGACGGGTGGTACGGATAAAATCCCAAATGATGAAGGGCGGATTCGTATGGTGACTGATGGGTATTTTTCTCATCCTGTTGAAAATTTTCTGTGACACATCACTTTGGTTTTTTAGGGATTGGTTGGCTCTCTATTTCTTTTGGGCACACCTTTTTTGAGACCCTCTGGTACCTTTGTTGTTTATAGGCTTTCTTGGGGATTGTATCCAGAGCATGGTCTGTAAACGTCCCCTAGGTCCCCCCCTACCGTAGTGTTTTTGTTGATATTGTATATTTGTACATACACATAAAAGTAGTTTGTTTGTTTATGAAAATAAGCATGGTGTACTAGTGCAAAAAAAGCAAAAAAATAAATGAATAAACTAGTGACACAAATCAAATGAATGGACCCTTATGTTCATTTCATATAGGTCGGAATAAAATAGCTTAATGTTGTCCAGTACTGGCAGTTGTGTTGTTCTTTAGTTAAGTTTAGGCTCAGCCTTACTGGTTCAGAGTCACGACCCTGTGTCGTTTTTCCTAGTGTAGCAGTTGAAAGCATTTTTGGAAGATTTTGCTGGGCCATACATAGCATAAAATTATAGAGGGTTAAAAAGTGAATTACGGGGTTGTTTTTCTCCTTGGGTTTCCGAATGACATCATAGACAACTTGAGCTTTGCTCTTGCTGTCTGTTTGATGTCACTTAGAACCCCTTGGTGACAAAACATCCCCATACTTCACTGTTATCCATCTATAATTCTACATATATTTTTAAAATGTTTCTAGTTTATTACTAAGACATTTTACAATGGCCCAACTCCAGGTAGAATTAGTGTGTACTTGGGTTCACTCCAAAGTGATTTTATATACTTTAAACACGGGTATTAATAAAGAATAGGCTATGAAGAGCTCCACTAATAAACATTTTATTGGGGCTGTGTGAAACTGAGTCATGAAAAAAATGGTAATGCGACCGTAAATCCCATTGAGTTTTTGAACTTTTTATTTGCAAATTGTGCTTTCAATGATGGAAATTCTGCTAGAAAATCCATAGTTTTAATTTTCAGGTTTGGAGTAAAATGAGTGGCTCTTCAACTTGCACTGAACCCCCACAAACTCTTACGTTTATGGGTAATTACAAGCATCTTACAAGTTTCTTCCCTCGGAACACATTCCTACCTTTAAGTGGAGTGGCTTTGCATTTGTGTCTTTCTTTTTGATTTCAAAGTATTTTATTGAGTTTTCCGGTACGATTGCTATTCATCTACAGGATACAAGTAATTCTTGGTTACAGAGTTGTGGTTACATTTTAGGTTATACACTTGTTCTCCTGTGGGGCATATATTGTCTTTCTAAGAGGTGAAGAAGAATTGAGCGAGATGGAAAGGAGAGAGAGAGGAAATAAGAGGAGTACATAGGGAAGTCTACTTTCGCGGCTATCTCAGGTCCATTCTTGGGGTTGTGTTGGTTTGCACTGAGGGTGGTAGTGTCCCTGTTGGGGTGGTCTCCTGGGGGCTCGTAGGGGTCCAGATACTCATCCAGCAGTCTCCACATCCCCCTGGTGAGTTCTGTAGTGCGATGCTGTCCACTCCTCTAAGATGTATCACCCTATTGAGCCGGCCTTTGAAGGATGTCTTTGCCGTGTCCTTCCAGTTAGATAGGACCAGTTTCACTGCCGAGGTTAGTAGGAGGTCAAGTCATCTGAAGTGGTAAATGAACACTCTAATATTTTACATGGATCTATATGAATAGACTTGTTCAGCATAAATATTTTCCCTGTGGAAAAAATAATAATCTTACTTGCACAAATGCACATTTCTGCATAATTTCCTTATGTGGATTTTTCATGCAGTGAAAAATATATAAGAGCTGAAAATTAACGTCAATATATTTTATTTAAATGCTCCCGACATTTGTTATGAATTAGCAAAAAATCAGAAATGTAATCCAAGTGGACACTTGTACTCATAGATTTCCAACTGTTCCAATCCCTGGTTTGTGACTCAAATCCCATGTTTTATCATTAGATTTTTATTTTGTGACCATTGGATTGTGTAAGAAAGGTCAAATCTGTTACCTAAACTAGTTTTCCCTGAATATTTCAAATTTGTCTGGAAAGCTGCCAATTATTTGGGATGAACACTAGGAAATAGCCCTCCTTGCCAATCTCCCCACATTAAAAAGCACATCCCACTCTTTGGGAAAGAGTTGTCATGGTGGTCAGCCAGCACAGATGATCATTTTTCACCCTTCACCATCACTGTGGTAGGAGGAAAATGCACATTGCAGTCACATAGCATATTAGATTTACAAAGGGATCTATCCCCCTAATGGATTCTACTTTGTGTTCCTTTGACTTAACCTGGCTGCTGAATGGATGTCTGTAACTCCAACTTTACTCTGTTTGCACATTGTTTTCATGCAAATTAAGTTTTCAGTATTTTTATGTGAAACAGACATTCTAAGGCCCTGAATTACGGCAACAATTGCTAACCTGTTACTTTTCTCCTGTTTCCATGCCTACAAGGAACGTTTTTGTTCCCTACCTTGTTACTTCCTCTTTGAATAACGTTACGCTTTTATTCCACAGCTTCCTGCGGCAGTTGTTATTTGTTTGCTACCATGGGGATGTTAGAAGCTAGAATTCGTATCCTGACACACAACTCCCAGATGCCCATTCATAGCCCTCAAAAGGCTGTGTCCTATAGCCAGTACTCTCAAGGTAATGCAAGCAAATTTACAGTTCAATCAAAAAGTGTATTTCTGAAGATGTAGATCAATTATTCTGCCTTCCTGGCTGCTGTGTCAAGAGTTAAAATATTTAAACCCATATTCTTACAGAAACCTATGTTTAATTGACTTGGTAATTTTCCAATTCTCATTTGTCAGGACTGGTAACAAATACAATGAATGGTTCATTTCATTGCTCTACATAATGCTTTCATTCTAGAAGCCAGTACCTTAACCTTTAATGTTTCACCTGAGATATTTTCATTATGCGTGTGTCCTTTTCATAGTCCCTGCATATTGTGAAGGGATTTGTGGCAAACATTAGAAATTGTCAGTGTTTTTGAACCACCACGACTCATTTAAAGGTACTAAAGAGAATCACTACAGATCACTTCTCAATCTCTGTTCCACCACTGTAAGAAAAGGCACAATTTAACATTGCGACTGAGGAGGCTTATGTAGTTCCTTGTTTGAAGAAGAGAGCTCTGGGACCTCCTGGCTTGGATCATTGTATTCTTTATAGAGAAGGCCCAACCATTTTGAATGTAATTACCAAATGGTGGTGCAGATGAGAAATGATAAAACTGGAGCAGAAAAGCAGACATTTGAGGTGAGCAAATTTAGAGTGTCGCTGGTGTTGAGGGTGCTCTATACAGGAGCTGCCTTCCACCTAAACTTGGGAACTACCCAGAGTTCTCTCCTTCTTTTTTGCATATATATATATATATATATATTTCAAAACTAAGAATTTCATTCAAAGGTAAGTACTGTTTTCATTAGAAATTTACATAAGTAAAACGCTTAAACCTGCGTGCTTTAACACACATACAATCCTATGGAAGGAAAAGTCAGTGATGCATAAAGGTAGGTACACTCAGTTTCAGGGCTTTACCTTCATGGTGAAAAGTTGTATTGGGCCAAGGTTCAAAGTACGACCAGCAGTTGTGTAGGAACTGCCTGGGTTTTACAGGTAGCAGAGTGCTGGTGAAGTCATAGCTGGGTGTGCTACGGTGAAGGGGGCGCCACCTGGAAACAGGCTGCGCACGGGGACTTGGGAACAAGTCTTGTAGCTCCCAAATAGGGGCTTATGTCGAAAGGGGTCTTGGAGAAAGGGGGCACAGCTGGCTCTTTGGTACCCGGACAGGGTGGCTTTGGTGCATAGTGATTAGGGAGGCTGGGCTGGTGTGAAAAGAGGCTGTTTGTGGCTATATGCAAACAGCTGGCAGAGGCAAAAGCTGGGTCACTCATGAAGTGGGTCTCAGTGATGCTGACGTCCCATGATGGCTGTTTATTCATGTTACAGTGGGAATCTGGCCTGGACTCTCACTTTAAGTGTTTGGTACACGGCATCCGGTACCCCGGGGGGTTGGTGCTGCATGGCTCCGGTTAGTCCTGGTGTATTCACACTCAGTAGGGAGACAGAACTGATCGTTCAGAGCATGAGTAACGGCTCCTGTTCATCTACGGGATCAGCCGGGCTGGGGAGCTGCAAGGTGGTGGACTGAACTCTGCTTGTCGGTGCCTGCGGACTGCAGAGGAGTAGCTCCTCTACTCCAAGGCGATTTTCAAACTGTAGGCCACCAATGGCTTTGGTAGTTCTCCAGCTATGCAGGACAAGTGACTCTATCAAAATTGTTGAGAGAGTTGTGAGCAGGCAGGGTTTCACGCCAAAAGTTCTCAGCTCCTCTGCTGATCTCAGTTCTTGGCTTCAGGTGTGCCGTCTAACTACTCAATTTAGTGGCATTATGGAAAGTGACAGGAAGTGGCTAATGGGCTGCATACATTTAGGGTGTCTGCATCCTTGTTATGACCACTTCCTGTGGGAAGTGGGCATAATCCTAACCCTAGACTGCTAATTCTGTCCAAAACAAGAAGGAGGAATTGGAAAATTGGGGTTTACATCAGCTAGTCCACCTTAGGAGTAGTGCTAGTTTGATGTGGGCACACCTCCTAATCTTAAAAATGTTCCTGCCTCTCTTTCCGCCAAAAAAATTGGGATCGGGACAGGGGGTGGGTCTTTCCACTATCTTGAGTCACATGGGTTGTGCCCTGGAAGGCAGTTCCTGTTTGCAGAAGTTGTGAGCATCTCTGCCCAGTGCAGGCTTTCTTCCTGACCTCCAAGATCAAAGGCTCTATCTTCCAAGGGGGTCCAACACTTGTTAGGGTGGTTGGCTGGTTGAGACCAGACAGCGAGCTCAAGAGGAAACAGTAGGTTTTTAGGGGGAACCTCTAAGGTGCCCTCTGGGTGCATTTTTTAATAGATCCAGCACTGACATCAATGTGGGTTTGTTAAGATAAGGTGTTTGGCACCAAACACTTTGGGATACAGTGAAGCCATCATGTAGCTGGGAAACTCGTAATGACTATTAACTAGCCTGTGTACTCGGTCGGTATGACTTCCCCGTGCCCTGGTGGTATCTAAGGATGAACTTAAATGTCACCGGGACACATCCACTCATGTAGATATGCCCAGACATGGGTATAGTGCACCCTGCCTTAGGGCTGTAAGGCCTGCTGTAAGGGTGACTTATCTATACCATATGGGTAAGCATGGCGCACAGGGCTATTTGCAATGTTGTGGTAGGTAATAATGGGGTAAACCCTTACCTCATCGACCTGGGTCAGTGCAATGTTATATAAAAAGGGGTGGTCGATTACAAAACAGTTAAGCATCTCATTACTTAAGAAGAAAGGTACATCAACCAAGTAAATATCATTTAGATTGCATTTAATCCAACTCATTGCAGTGATTTGCTGCAGTTACACATATATTATATTTCAAATTCATACAATACATGGTAAAATACGCTTAATTCTTAAATTAGTGCTCGGTGAAAGTCAGATAGGGAAAGGGATTTAGGGGAGGGTAGGGTGTGTTTGGAAAAGAATGAGGGACAAAGAAAAGGAATTGTGTCCTATAAACAATTCAGTCTTATTCAGCAAAACATTTCCAGTCATGTTACAGATCTCAGTGTGTTCCCACGGTATACACTATACACATGAATTTTGGCTAATTTCCAGTAGGATGTGTATGTGTAGGTCATGATGTCGACGTTTCGACCCCCAAGTTAAGGGCAGGTGAGTCCTCAGTTTGGGGTCTTCCTCAGGACAGTTAAAAACAGTGACCGTGAGCACCTAGGAAAACAGAAATGTGTATCACTAGATGTAATCAATTGAAATCTAAAAAACAGGGCCAAAATTGAAGATGTACCTACATGTGCAGGCGAACGAGGGGAAACCCGTCTGAATTGGGGCTCGCGCCTGTGTCGTAGTTCTCTGAAGAAAATAGATTTCGGTTAGGAAGGATAATAAGGGCAGGTCCTAGTGACTTAGACCAAGCAGATAGAACACGACTTACTGAGTTCGCCCGTTCTTTGAAGAACCAATGACGTGAATTGGCGATACTGGGACCGGTCAAGCTGTGGGTGAGGCAAACGTCCTACATCCACCGGGCGGTCGAGTTCAGCGTGTAGATGAGTTACACAATCTGGAGAAAAATAGAGAAGTTGTCCAAAGACCTGTATCAATAACCGGCCATGGGGGAAAAAAGAGAGGGGAATCCCTCCCATGTTTTTTATATACATTAATGGTCGGTCCGAAAAAGGAGATCCCTAGTCTATCCCGGGCGGGAAGGCCCACGTTGTTGTGAGAAAACAGGAGATTGCGGCGGTATATTGCCAGAGGAAGTCGCGCTGTCTGGGTAAGCCAGGGTTGTGAGCGTATCTCCTCGATGTTTAATCAAGTGCATTCAAAGGATTTCAAAGTTTGGGTAAAATATCCTACATAACTATAAAGGTCACGCAGCCTGAGAAAGTCTGGGACGAGAGCGCTTATCCTCGATAATTAATCAAGTGCATTCAAAGGATTTCGAAGTTTGGGTAAAATCTACATAACTATAAGGGTCGCGCAGCCTGAGAAAGTCTGGGACGAGAGCGCTTATCCTCGGGGTGTAGTTATTCTAACCTGGTGAATTCGCAAATACAGCGCGGAGCGAGCATACCTGCGTGGCCGCTGCCGAATCGTCCAAAGTGACAGCTCGCAGGCGCCCGTCAACCTGTAAATGTAACAGGCGTATCTAAGGCGCGTCTCCAAGGGGCGTGCCAGAGGGCCTCGCGGTGCCGCCGCTGGCTGCTGCGCGGCTGGTGGAATATGTAGGGCGCATGCGCCGACCTTGAGACACTGAAAACCCTCGAGGGGTCTCTCTGAGTTCCTAAAACGTATCACAGACCCAGAAAAAGAGGATACATCGGGATCCTCTTGTGGCACCTGGCTCATTGGGCATAGATACTGCGAAGGCAACTGTAGATGTGTTGCAGGATCAATAAAATAAGTGTGCGTGTTCATGCATATGTCTGTGGCAAACCTCTACAAGGGAGATGATGAGGTACGTGGCTCTCTAAGTGAGGATCACTCATATATGTACACTTCCCACATAGCTTTGGCGTCACCATACGTTTGCAGATGTACAGTTCAACAAAAGGTCCCTGCCCTGGATATTACATACTCCATCATTGGACGCTAATGCACATTGTTCTCTAAAATAAGATCACTTATATGTACACATCCCGTATCGTTTTATCGTCAACATTTGTGTGCAGAGGTACAGTTCAACAGAGTGCCCCTGCCCTGGAAATTGAACATGTAGATGTACATACCCCGCATTGTATTATAGTCAACAATATTGATACAGTTGCACAATTCAACCCAGTGTACCTGTACTGGATATACCACCATTTTGTTATGACATCTTACTGGTCGGGTACCAGTCCCGCCAATTGAGAGTAAGTGGCATCAAGTTCATTCAGGCCATTGTCAACAGTGTCAAGGGTGTACATCCATTTACACTCCCTCACATTTAGCAGTGAGTTCAGATTGCCCCCCCTGGGACCCACAGTGATTTTCTCAATCACCAACCATTTGAAGGATTCTGGGGTGTGTGATTTTGACGTGAAGTGTTCAACCAGAGGGGAGCCCGGTGTCTGACACCTAATCCTGCTACAGTGTTGTAAGATACGCTTTTTCACATGTTGTTTGGTTTGTCCGATGTATACCAGATCACAAGGACATATGATGGCGTAGATAACGTCACTTGTGTTGCAGTTAGTCATTGTTTTCAAGGTGACTGTGTTGTTACGATAGTTCCAGACCTTGGTTTCCATTGCCTGTGGGCACGCTTTGCACTTCGTGCATTTGAAATGGCCAACCACTTGGGGAAGGTTCCATATGCTTTGCAGAGTGGGAGGTGCCGGAGTTCCTAGGTAAGACGAGACCACTTTATCCCTGATGTTCTTAGCTTTCTTGAACGCTTTGCATCGGCAGTTGTTCATGGTCGATCACATCCGATACCATAGGCCAGTGTTTGTTAACCGTCTTCTTAATCAGGTTACTCTTCGTGCAAAAAGTAGTAACGCAGATGATCCTTTCGGAGTCCAAGGGACGTTCTCTAGGCTTCAAAAGTTCCTCCCTTGGGCTGTACCAGGCTCTCTTTCTTGCTCTTGTAACCAGTCGTCTTGGGTAGCCTCTTTCCATTAGCCTCCTAATCAGAAGGTCAGATTCTCGGAAGTAGTCTTCTTTAAGTGAACAGTTCCTCCTTATCCGGAGAAACTGACCAAACGGTAGATTATCCCGTAGGCTTCTAGTATGGTGACTTGTGTATCGTAGTAGGCTGTTCCGTTCAGTGGGTTTTCGGAAGAGGGTTGTGTGGAGGCGACCATTCTGGACCTTGATACTGATGTCTAAGAAATCCACTGAGGTCCTACTCATGTTCATAGTGAACTGAATGTCCTTAGACCGGTTATTCAGCCATGTGAAGAATCCATTGAGATCATCTATACTCCCAGTCCATAGCATCAGCACATCATCAATGTACCTCCTCCACATCCAAATGTTGGATTCAAATGGATTAGTCCCGGTGAGGATATGGTCTCCTTCAAATTCCGCCATATACAATATTGCTAAGTCCGGGGCAAATGCCGCCCCCATCGCCACTCCCTTACTCTGGAAGAAAAATTCATCCTGAAAGATGAAGAAATTTGTCTTCATCGCCACTTCCAGGAGTTGAATGATGAAATCCGTTGGTACCTGGGTTGGTTGGGTTCTCCTGTCCAATGCCTTTCTCATGGTTTCTAGAGCCGGGTCCTGAGGAATGCTCGTATATAATGAGACAATGTCTAATGTCACCATTATTTGTTTATCTTGATCAAAGGCAATTTCATCCACTTGGTTAATGATCTGCATGGTGTCTCTGACATAGGTGGCAGTCCCAGTTGCTAGGGGTTTCAAAAAAATATCTATGTATTTACATAGAGGTTCCAGAAGGGAACCGCAGCCCGATACAATGGGGCGTCCCGGTGGTTTGGTCATGTCCTTATGTATTTTAGGCAGCGTGTAGATCGTCGGTGTTCTGGGTTGTGCGACGTTCAGGTACTCGTATTCTTTCTGGCTCAGGAATCCCTCTTCACGGCCTTTACCTGTGATCTCTAGGATCAGTCTCCTAATCTCCCTGGTAGGGTCGGCGTTGGTTGCAGTATAGCTCACTCCATCCCGGAGTTGTGTATGGATCTCTTCTTTGTAATTCTGGACATCTTGGAGGACTATCGCCCCTCCTTTGTCCGCCGGTTTGATTACCAGTAGTTTATTGTTACTTAAATTATCCAGTGCTTGTCTTTCACCTTGAGTGATGTTGTGTTTGACATAGGTACGTGTTGTGCAAATGTCCATCACTTCTCGCATCACCATGTTCTCATATGCAAGGATCCGGTGTGGTGTCTGGTGGGTTCTGGGAGTGAAGGTCGAGGGCGGTCGTAGTCCGGTTACTGAGTTGGTAGTTGGAGTGGGAGAGTGCAGGAAGTAGTGCTTAAGCCTGATTTTCCGAAAGAAACGGGTCAGTTCCGATCTTATGTTGAAGTGGTTCGGGTGGGACGTTGGTACAAAAGATAGTCCTTTATTCAACACACTTGTCTCCTCCGGAGTGAGAACATGCTGAGAGAGATTGACAATAGGGCTTGATTGACTCACCACTTGTAAGTCTTGCGTCTCGTGCTGATCTCTCCGTGGGGCTCTGGTTGGAAGCGGACTTGTTTCTGTGGGTTCTCTGGACGCTGGGTAGTGCCCCCTCTGGCTCGGGTTGGCCAAAATTGGCCTCTGCCTCTGCTCTGGTAATTTCCACGTCCCCGAGGTGGTCGCCATTGATTCCCCCCTAAAAAAGGGTGCCATTCTGGTTGGGGTTGGTACCATTGGTCCTGATAGCTGTCGAAAGTTGGGGGGCCAGGCGTTCCTGAGTCACTGCCTGAGCTGTAGGACGAGTCTGAGAAGTTGGTGAACTTCCGTCTGCCCCTGTAGCCACCTCTACCCCTGTTGGTGAACCTGCCTTGGGTGTCTTGATTATAATAGTCCTCTGCTAGATAAGGGTAGGTCTTCTTCTTATCGTAGTTCGCGATGTCTTTGTTAAGTTTATCCAATTTTTTGGATTGGGTTTCAATGTCAAATGTGTCAAGAGTTTTCTCCAGTTTCTCTAGAGTGTCTCTCGCGTTGGTAAATGCACTATGACTCTTGATCTCAGCCTTGAGCGTGTCAATTTCCTTCATGAGAGTCTCAACCTGTGTCTTGGCTGTCTCAATGCCCAGCACCATCCAGTGGCGCGAGCATGTGTTAGCTACGAAACTAAATCCCTCCTTGAACTTGGGATCGTCCACAAATATTGCCGGTTCGTTTTTGACCTGGAGTCCAGTGGGTATAATATTGGCTTGTAGATATTGAGTCAGTGCAAATCCATGCAGTCTGGTACGGACCAATTTCTTCTCCAGTCTTTCCAGTTTAACAATCTTCTCGTTGAGTGATTGATCTAGCAATATGGTCTTATTTGATAGAAATGAATGCCCCGTCTCTCCTTCCAGGAGGTTTTGAATATACTCTTCAGTATACGTTAGGGTTTCACGGTCACTCATGATATACCCTGATTGATTAATTTACAGATTGGAACCCTCGCAGATAGATATCTGCTCTAAAGAGTGGTAGGTAATAATGGGGTAAACCCTTACCTCATCGACCTGGGTCAGTGCAATGTTATATAAAAAGGGGTGGTCGATTACAAAACAGTTAAGCATCTCATTACTTAAGAAGAAAGGTACATCAACCAAGTAAATATCATTTAGATTGCATTTAATCCAACTCATTGCAGTGATTTGCTGCAGTTACACATATATTATATTTCAAATTCATACAATACATGGTAAAATACGCTTAATTCTTAAATTAGTGCTCGGTGAAAGTCAGATAGGGAAAGGGATTTAGGGGAGGGTAGGGTGTGTTTGGAAAAGAATGAGGGACAAAGAAAAGGAATTGTGTGCGTTCAAGAAAGCTAAGAACATCAGGGATAAAGTGGTCTCGTCTTACCTAGGAACTCCGGCACCTCCCACTCTGCAAAGCATATGGAACCTTCCCCAAGTGGTTGGCCATTTCAAATGCACGAAGTGCAAAGCGTGCCCACAGGCAATGGAAACCAAGGTCTGGAACTATCGTAACAACACAGTCACCTTGAAAACAATGACTAACTGCAACACAAGTGACGTTATCTACGCCATCATATGTCCTTGTGATCTGGTATACATCGGACAAACCAAACAACATGTGAAAAAGCGTATCTTACAACACTGTAGCAGGATTAGGTGTCAGACACCGGGCTCCCCTCTGGTTGAACACTTCACGTCAAAATCACACACCCCAGAATCCTTCAAATGGTTGGTGATTGAGAAAATCACTGTGGGTCCCAGGGGGGGCAATCTGAACTCACTGCTAAATGTGAGGGAGTGTAAATGGATGTACACCCTTGACACTGTTGACAATGGCCTGAATAAACTTGATGCCACTTACTCTCAATTGGCGGGACTGGTACCCGACCAGTAAGATGTCATAACAAAATGGTGGTATATCCAGTACAGGTACACTGGGTTGAATTGTGCAACTGTATCAATATTGTTGACTATAATACAATGCGGGGTATGTACATCTACATGTTCAATTTCCAGGGCAGGGGCACTCTGTTGAACTGTACCTCTGCACACAAATGTTGACGATAAAACGATACGGGATGTGTACATATAAGTGATCTTATTTTAGAGAACAATGTGCATTAGCGTCCAATGATGGAGTATGTAATATCCAGGGCAGGGACCTTTTGTTGAACTGTACATCTGCAAACGTATGGTGACGCCAAAGCTATGTGGGAAGTGTACATATATGAGTGATCCTCACTTAGAGAGCCACGTACCTCATCATCTCCCTTGTAGAGGTTTGCCACAGACATATGCATGAACACGCACACTTATTTTATTGATCCTGCAACACATCTACAGTTGCCTTCGCAGTATCTATGCCCAATGAGCCAGGTGCCACAAGAGGATCCCGATGTATCCTCTTTTTCTGGGTCTGTGATACGTTTTAGGAACTCAGAGAGACCCCTCGAGGGTTTTCAGTGTCTCAAGGTCGGCGCATGCGCCCTACATATTCCACCAGCCGCGCAGCAGCCAGCGGCGGCACCGCGAGGCCCTCTGGCACGCCCCTTGGAGACGCGCCTTAGATACGCCTGTTACATTTACAGGTTGACGGGCGCCTGCGAGCTGTCACTTTGGACGATTCGGCAGCGGCCACGCAGGTATGCTCGCTCCGCGCTGTATTTGCGAATTCACCAGGTTAGAATAACTACACCCCGAGGATAAGCGCTCTCGTCCCAGACTTTCTCAGGCTGCGCGACCCTTATAGTTATGTAGATTTTACCCAAACTTCGAAATCCTTTGAATGCACTTGATTAATTATCGAGGATAAGCGCTCTCGTCCCAGACTTTCTCAGGCTGCGTGACCTTTATAGTTATGTAGGATATTTTACCCAAACTTTGAAATCCTTTGAATGCACTTGATTAAACATCGAGGAGATACGCTCACAACCCTGGCTTACCCAGACAGCGCGACTTCCTCTGGCAATATACCGCCGCAATCTCCTGTTTTCTCACAACAACGTGGGCCTTCCCGCCCGGGATAGACTAGGGATCTCCTTTTTCGGACCGACCATTAATGTATATAAAAAACATGGGAGGGATTCCCCTCTCTTTTTTCCCCCATGGCCGGTTATTGATACAGGTCTTTGGACAACTTCTCTATTTTTCTCCAGATTGTGTAACTCATCTACACGCTGAACTCGACCGCCCGGTGGATGTAGGACGTTTGCCTCACCCACAGCTTGACCGGTCCCAGTATCGCCAATTCACGTCATTGGTTCTTCAAAGAACGGGCGAACTGAGTAAGTCGTGTTCTATCTGCTTGGTCTAAGTCACCAGGACCTGCCCTTATTATCCTTCCTAACCGAAATCTATTTTCTTCAGAGAACTACGACACAGGCGCGAGCCCCAATTCAGACGGGTTTCCCCTCGTTCGCCTGCACATGTAGGTACATCTTCAATTTTGGCCCTGTTTTTTAGATTTCAATTGATTACATCTAGTGATACACATTTCTGTTTTCCTAGGTGCTCACGGTCACTGTTTTTAACTGTCCTGAGGAAGACCCCAAACTGAGGACTCACCTGCCCTTAACTTGGGGGTCGAAACGTCGACATCATGACCTACACATACACATCCTACTGGAAATTAGCCAAATTCAATTCATGTGTATAGTGTATACCGTGGGAACACACTGAGATCTGTAACATGACTGGAAATGTTTTGCTGAATAAGACTGAATTGTTTATAGGACACAATTCCTTTTCTTTGTCCCTCATTCTTTTCCAAACACACCCTACCCTCCCCTAAATCCCTTTCCCTATCTGACTTTCACCGAGCACTAATTTAAGAATTAAGCGTATTTTACCATGTATTGTATGAATTTGAAATATAATATATGTGTAACTGCAGCAAATCACTGCAATGAGTTGGATTAAATGCAATCTAAATGATATTTACTTGGTTGATGTACCTTTCTTCTTAAGTAATGAGATGCTTAACTGTTTTGTAATCGACCACCCCTTTTTATATAATATTTGCAATGTTGGCTCTTCATTTTTCTCCGCACAAAAACACACAGGCTGCACTTGGCATGAGCTTGGTTAAAGAGCCGGGCCCATTAACTTCCAACTCTAGTATCACAAATGTTATCTGATGGTTCTTTTTAGCAGCATGAAAGTGTAAAAGGGAAGCAAGCTGTTAAGAAATTCAAGATACAGTATACCTCATTAGAGATACACAATATTTCAGCTCGGCAACCAACTAAAGTTGGTACAAATTTATTACGAAGCCAAAAATAACTGGACATAAATGCATCTCAATAAGACGGTGTAGAAGTGCAAAAGAAATATGAAGAAATCAAACCAGGCATAATAGGTTGGCTGGGTGTAGCATAAAAAGGACAATGAATTCAGTAAGTAGTATCCCAGAAATTGGAAAGCAAACATCTACGTTTTCTTGCATTAGGACTTTGTGAAAGAAAAGCATTAGAAATCTATCCCTATTCTAAATTCCTAAGCTAGTTGCTGAGCAAAAGTTTCCAAGAAGAAAGGAGTCAGTGAAGGAGTCTTCCTAAGAAGTCTATCCACCATTAGTAGGTTCAGGCAGCATAAAGCTACAGCAAGGATAGCAGGCTAGCAGTCGGGTGCTCACAGTCAGAAAGGCAGAAGAGAATGGGGGCCACTCACTCTAACTTTTGTGCAGTATATACCCAAAATTGCACTTCGACAAGTAACCCATAATGCTTTTCTCTCCTCACGAGTTCTACAATAGGCATCATTTACGAAATGTTCCACTACGGCAAAGGTTTCCACGGTCTTCTCCATACACGCCCCTTTGCAACAATTCGTCATATTTCATTTATTTATTTTATTTAAAAGGTTTTATATAGCGCTGGCCAGACCCGGAGGTATCAGAACGCTTTACATGGGTATCAGACAATAAATTGCAGGTTACAGCTTTACAAAGGTTACACAGTTATTAGATCATGGTAATTTTAGTTACAAGTATGGTTGAGATAAACAAAAAGGAACTTATAGGTAGGGGAAAAAGCTGGCAAGGGGAGATATTCCGGGGAGAGGGGTAAGAGCAGGGGAAGTAGACAGAGAGTGGAGGAGGGAAAGAGGAGGGTAGGGTTAGAGACACGTCATGGCAAGAGGAGGGGGAGGGTTACAGGGACACAAACCGGTAGGCGAGTCAAAGCTGCGCCCAAGTCCAGAAGCTGCGATCCCAGGGGGAGTGGTATCATTTCTCCATCTCTGTTGCGACAGGCTCCCGAAGCGCAGTGGACTCTCTCAAAGGAGTCTCTGAGACTCCAAGGCCTATTTACTGGATCCTTCCCGAAAAAAGAGGAGAGGGAGTGCTTTGGCAAGGGGTGCCATACCATACCTCAATTGTGAGTGGCTCCCTTGGCGCTGTGGACTCTCTCAGCGGGTATTCTGAGACTCCAGCGTATATAACTAGGATCTTTCTCCCATGAGAACAATTTTTTCTCCACCTTATCAATTCCAGCCAGACCAACTGTATCTTCTCTATTCCTAAACTAGCTAAGAGAACAATAGCCCTACTCTTCTCTAACAGAAACTTGTACACCTGCAATTTAAAACATGAGAAAGAAACGGCATTCTGCAACAACAGGAAAATACAAACATAAGTTTCAGAAAAAAACTTCTAAATGTGCTTACGATTTCAGGCCTACGATTTAAGCCAACATAACAACTGCATCATATTATGTTCAATATGCGTTTATAATTGAACAACATGTTAATACACTTTTCTCTGAACTATGTTAATATACCCATTTACATTTCTTCATGTGCACATAATCATAAAGGGGCTTATTTACAAGCCCATTGCGCTTCTTTTGCATTACTTTTCCCATGTTAAAAGTGACGCAAAAGTGGTGCAAAGGGTTTGTAAATCTGCCCCAAAATGCGTGTGAGGTGTCAGTGCATTACATTACTATGAACCCTATGTAAGCACGTTTTACATTGTTTAAACATAATCTCTGCGTCTTAGACACAGGCATTGGAGCCTTTACATAAAATCAATCAAAATTCTTTAACATGCATTGATTGGTTACTCTGTCTACAATCTATTTAGTCATTGATGGTGAATAATATGTGGGTGCAAACTACAGACGATTATACTGCACCCCTAAACACTACCCCAAGTAGGATACGAAAGTTCCGCTCTATCATTGGTATGGGGTCATTTAGGGTGACATAAATTGTGCTGCAGCCATTAGGAACCCTCTTTAGTTCCGATGCCCTAGGTACAAGGGGGTACCTCTTACTATGGACGTACATGGAGCCTAAAGTGGTGCCAATTGTGGAACAATGGTACAGTTTTAGGGAAAGAACACTGGTGCTGGGGGCCTGGGTAGTTGGGTACCATCACACTTTAGATCAAATCCGAATCAGATACCAGGCAAAAAGTGGGGGGAACCATGTAAAAAAGGGGCACTTTCCTACACCTGTCATTCAGAATTGAAGATGATCTATTCTATCAAGGTCATTGTCTTTCAAGTGCACGATTCCATTGTGAGCTGTTCACTAAAAGTGTGAATTGCGGGAGAGAATGCAAAAAAATGTCTATTTAGTGATTGATTCTTTTTCTAGCCAAATGCATATATTGCTGAGGTTAAGGTCTAACAGGCCTAGCACACTGTAGGTTAAAGCATTTCTCCCTTTGACACTGTTCCTGCCAAGCCTAGCCCTGCTTAAAAAGATTAAATTGTCTCATGTTACCCCATCTCTTCAAGAACGCATTGGCTCCTGGTGGCACAGTCAAAAAGTTCAAATGACTTCTATTTTCAGGCATGCATCCTTGCAACAAAATTTACACAGAAGTTAATTCTACATTCTGTATTCGGGAAAAACTTCAAGTCGAGCTAACGAAACCTGAACGTAGAAGACAGATTCAACTGTAAGAGTGTTATAGCTGCATGTCTCTCGCTAAGCAGAGAGCTGGGAGTCAACCAAACCTGTAAAAATTCGAAGAAAATCTCAACTCTCACCCTAAAATGAATAGAGTCATTATCCTTAACCCTGTCCAGAAAGGAGTACGGTCCCTTTAAATTAGGTTTCTCTCTCTCTCTCTTCGAAACTCAAAACTGTAGATCCACGGCCATGTGTCGCTCTCTATATATCTCTCTCTGTCACTCTCTCTATCTCTCTGTGTCTCTCTATCTCTCTCTCTATCTCTCTCTGTGTGTGTCTCTCTCTCTCTGTGTCTCGCTCTCTATGTGTCTTTCTCTCTCTCTCTCTCTCTCTCTCTGTCTGTCTCTCTCTCTCTCTGTCTCTCTCACTTACTCTCTCTGTCACTCTCGTGTGTGCTGCAGGGCGGCCTAATTTCACAAGCCAGCACTATACAGAATTGTTTTTTAAAAAATCACTTAATATGGGCGCTAGTCGCACAGTTGGACTGTACCGGCTGAAAAAGAACTAACTGCATATTTTTTACTTTGCACAGCATTTTGTTTCTCTTTCTAACGCAAGACTGTGGTTTTATTCCTGTTATCACGTCTGCAAAAATGTAACCCACGCCTGAGCTACTCAAATGGAGAGGGACTCGAATGTCTGAGTGATTATTCACCAGAAATGCTTTAAAGAAATAAGAAGATTCTGTTGGCTAATAATTATTGGCATCCATTATAAAAAAAATACGTTTTGTGAAACTTAATTGGTTACATGGCTGAAGCTCGCTATTACCTATTGGGCACATGATAACTCTTGGTCAGTTTGTGAGAACATGTCCTAGTATTAGTATGACGCACCACAACCCTACTTCTTCATCCCTATTAATATGAGAAGGTGGGCAAGCTCACAAGGAACGCTCTGGTGTTTTGCCCATCTCTGCAGCGATCACATAAACCCACTGTGCTGTCTCACCAATTTTTTTAAAAAATATCTTTTTATTGGCATTTATATTGTCTCACCACATTTTGGCCTGACTGCTGCACGTGATAAGTTTTCGATTGTTGATTTGATTAATGAATCAAACACCACATAGGATTGGTGACTAATGTATTGTTTATTTCTGCTGACATGCACACATTAGGTTTATAAAATCTCATTATAGAAGATTTGTATTCCAGTCAGACGGTGCCTGCCAGCTCTTCACAGCAATATTACACTATTGGAAATTAGCAATCTGGCCTCTTAATTGAAGTATAAAATTCAATTCCCTTATCTTCAGTATTTTAACGCACTGTGCCCCATTGAAATTGTATCTGTATTTAGATAGCTGTAAACTGCTACAATGGAAAAGAAAAAAAAATGAAATGTGCATGTAGCTTAGTTAGACTTACTCCATCCTACCACTTCCTTCTTGTTGGGGTGAGTGTGTGGAAGTCAGCACTCTGAAAAGATTGCTGATGCAGCCGTAGGCCGTGAGCAGTCACGGTTGTGACATCCTTCCAAATGTTCTCTTCCCTGCAATCCACAGATAAAGAATGTAGTAAGAAGATCTGTTAGTGGCCTATTTCTAGGTCTCCCCAAAAGTACAAAGAGACTGCAGGTTCCACCCAAAAGATGTGAACTGGCCTGGCTGACTTTGAAACAGCAAACCTAGCATAAAATACTAGTTTTTTTTTTCGGGAGGGTGGGGAAGAGAAAAGCCCTCAAATACCTGACCAACCTCTTTCCCTTCCATCAGGTTGTCAGACTCCTTTATTCTTACCGTGGCCAAACCTTTGTCCTTCTCTACGGTCTAACAGAAGTGAATGACCTTCCTAAAAAGTTCATACATGCAAAAATACTGACATCATTCAAAAGGAAACTTTAACATGAGGTCTGGCTTGTCTTTATGCTCCCCATTTGGATGTTTCCCCCATGAACCCATTCACCCCACCTGTTGGTGTCCCCTTCTTTTTCAGGCAATGTATAGGGTCGTCCTCCACTCCTTCCACTATACATGAATGCGCTTTAACATAAGCCCTCCTCCTCCTCATTTGTTAGCTATGCCTCTACATGGTTTCTTTCTTTATTGGTTGTTGTACATTTTTGTTTTTGTGCTATGTATTTTTTCGCATTTTACTATGTACTCAAGAATTGTTGGTTGCTGCTCCTGGAAATGCAGCCCATTGCACACAATGAATAACGAGCATGGAGAGTAGCTTGTACCTCTTTAATTTGAAACCCTGGTAAATGTGGCCATTCTCAGTGAGTGCGAGAAGCGCTGTTTTTGCCATTGCCAAAAGCATTGGCCATTGAGCACAGCGCTGATGGAATCCTAATCAGCAAAACTCACCAACCATCATCTCTTTCTGTGCTGCCAACAGCTTTTCCACTGACCTTTGCAATCATGTTACCAAAGATTGATGGACTCGGGGAAACCAAATACTGGAGACAGAAGTATCTGAGGCTTGCAGTTAAACTTTACTGTGGCGTGTGGTTGAAAGGTTGTATGTAGCTTGTGGCAGTCCAATACTTGGTTATCTCGAGGATTGAATATGGATGTACAACCTTAGCAGGGCTACCAAAAATTTCCACAGCACCATTAAAAGCATGACTCAATGCAGCTGCAAGACTCCTCTCCGGATCGAGGAAATTCAACCATCTCTCTCCACACCTGAAAGCGGTAAACTTGCTACCTTATGAAGCCAGGGTTCAACTAAAAATGGCATGTATTACCCACAAAGCGCTTCACTACAATACACCGAGATACCTGGCCCAGAAAATTGAGTTATCAGGAGGAAGCAGATCTGCCAGGAGTACCAAGGAGCTGTTGCTGAGACCACCCATCTTCCAGAAGAAGAAAACATATGATAGAGCTTTCTCAGGAGCAGCCCCCAGAATCTGGAACTCACTCCCTCCAAACATTAGGAAAATTCCAAACACTGCAACATTTAAGAGGGAAGCTAAGATATTTCTAATGAGTTAGTTCCTACAATAGACAAGACAGTTCCTCACTAGCACCGTGACATAGATGTTACCAAACAGAACAGCAATGTACGTAAAGAGAAAGTTACCAGCGATAGTGGGGAGAACCACTGAGGGTACGATACCACGCCTGACTCAGGAAGGGAGATTGCATATGGAAAATACACCCCAGAACTATTTGCTACTGGAAATCCCAGTACTCCTTTGATACCAGGCTGGATCCTAAACTTACCTCATATGTCTGTATATATTTATGGCTGTATACTTACCTACCTCATATCATTGTGAAACGTCTATTACACAAGATGTATCTCTAACCTACCTCATTTAATGTGAAGCGCTCTGATACCCAAGGGTCACGTTCGTGCTATACAAAACTCTTTAAATAATATAAATAAATAAATGAACTGCAAGTCCTGCTGCACAAGCCAGAAGAGAAATTGCACAAAAGTGTTTATTCTTGTTTCCCAGGTTATTATATAAGCACATCTAAAACCCACCCATGCTGCCAAGTCAATTGCTTTAATAGGGCGTAAGTGTACGAAATTTGTGTAATTTGTTTTAGTATATTATACAACAAATGAAGGCAAATTTCAGCAAAATTGTGTGATTACGTGAAGTATAAATCCATAATTTTGTGCTATATTTAACGTGAAATGTGTCAGCAGATATATTTTTGATGCAAGGATTTATTTTTCACCCAAAAAAGTATTTTCAACAGCAGCTGCTCGCAATCTGTTCCCATCCTTTCGCAGTATTTCTTTGTTATGTCTTTTTTTTACTGCTAGAGGCATAAGTTCTGGAATTATGCTGGTGTGAGTTAAATTTCAGCCAGGTCTACTCCTAACCACTCTCCATTGCTGACAACCATCACTAAAGAAAGAAAACAGGTAGAAAATCAGTTTTGAATTGAAATTAAGGACATGTGTGAACAGAGAGGTCAGACTAAATGATACTTGTAGTACATTCCTTGCATGCTTCACAGTCTAGTGTTTTTAAGAATGTATTCACTTTATCATTCTATGTTTGTACTTGTGCCTGAGTGTTCTGTTCCAAAGCAGTTACTCTCCACTCCTGCTTGGAAGAGTCCTCTCTCGTTCTGCTCTATGCCTACAATAAAGGATCCTGGATTTACTCACCATGCTTGTTTCCATTCACCTATTACATTTTGGCGACGATTCTCTTTGGACCCCTGCGTGCAAACCAGCTCCTTCTACTCCTGGTTTCTACTTCCTTTGACGTGCACAGAGCGCAGCGCACCTGGATGAGAGCGGACGGCATTGACGCAACCCAAAGACGCGTCTCCTCTCCTCCAATCTTTGTTGCAGTACAGCAAGACATTTTTGGGAAAGAGGTACCCATTCCCTGTGACGCTCCATCGATGACGTGTAGATACAGTGGTTGCCAACAGTGACATACTCTGCTCACTGCTACTTAGTGTGCCAGCGTTTCCACGACAATGGTAAGCTCCTCACCCAAGGAACTTTTTCCTAGCATCGCTTCCCTTAGTGATCCGCGCTTCGTTGATGCACTTCACTGTTGCATGTGTCGTTAGCAACGCAAAACGTCAACTCTGGAGTACGTCCTGTATCAAGACGCCCAACGTCAGCGTGGGCATGTTGTCTGCCATTTTCTTGGCTTCTCCACACTTCGGTTTCCCTGGCAACCCTCCAGAGGGTGATCCCGATTGCAAGGAGTTCACCGAGGCTGCCTTCCTCCTCACGCCGGAGCATTGGATCTGACCCTCACGGCGCTATACATGCCTGTGGTATATTGCAATGCATCTGGCACTTCTGACATCCTTTTGAAGGTATGTTTCACTAATTGACGCCCGCTCATGACTTTAACTTTCATGCCTTGGATTGTCTTACTTAAATCCTCCTGGTGTTGACTTACCTTCGGATCGTCAGTAACAGTCCTTTATTCTCCTCCTTACTTTTTCATTCATACTATAACATGTCTTCTGCACAGTTCTCTGACGTACCACCCCCTAATTTCTTGGCACAACCCGGTCCTCCTAGCATCCCATGGGAGGATTGGAGACTTATATTTGAAAATTACTTAGATGCTTTGAGCGGACAAGATTTCTCCACCAAAAGGAAGGAAGCCCTCCTCTTTAGAACTTTAGGCAAAGAGGGACAGCTTCGCTAACTTCCCCAGGTACTTCAGGCTAACGGTCAAGTCATGCCTGATGAATACAAAGAAGCAATCTGTAGATTGGAAGTAAGGCATGCAGACATATGAGGACAACTTAGTAATTATCATATATAAATTTTACACGCAACACCAGGAACAAGGAGAATCCATCGATGAATTTATTTCCAGACTCTGAGAACTGTCCATTAAATGCAAATTATGTACAATGAAAGACAAACCAATAAGAGACCAACTTATTGTCCAATGTAATAATAAGAAGATGCAAGAGCGATTCTGGGCGGCGAAGAATCCTAACCTTAAGACTGCCAGTGACTTAGCCAAAGTTGTTGAACAATCTGAAGGGTGCATGAAAGAACTGGAAAGAAGAAATATCAGTCATGACATTAACAAAGTTTCTTTGCAGGAATCTCGAGACAACAACCAGGATGATAATGTTTCAAGCACTGTGCCACAGTTAAAAATAGAGGGAAATTTCTAAGGAAGCCCTTCTACCCCCGGTCTTCTAGCATCAAAATGTGTAATAGGTGTGTAGCAGTGCACACACTTCAGACTCAAAATTGAGTTTTGCTTCGAAGCAGGAAAGCCTGAAATGTGGTTGCATGGGTCATTATGCCAGAATTTGCAGAAGCAAGTTTCATTCTACATTAGCTAGTGTACAAGGGGCTGGAAATACTGATGACCTCGACGGTCACAGAATTTTAGTGGTTGAGTCGGAAGAGGTCTCTGTTGATGATGAAGGATAAATAGACCTAAGGCTACATTTTCCATAGACGGATGGGAAGTGTGCTTGATGGTTGACACTGGATCAAAATTCACCATTATCCCTAAGTACCTTTTCTATGAGAAGTGGGACAACAAACAGCTTCTCCCGAAAGACATTTCCCCGGGAGGGGGGGGGGGGGGGGGGCTATCAAGGCGAGTCAATAGATATATTGGGTGATTTTAAAGAATACGGTATTTTTTCTGACAGGAAAATTGAGGGCAAAGTTTATGTAGTGGAACACGACCCAGCTATCCTAGGGTGGGTACACCAGTATGACTTACGTATTATAGTCAACCCAAAAGCTCCCATGCAGGTCATAGTTATTGAAGACTAAAGTTTAGAGAGTATCCTCAAGGGGGCAGACGATGTATTTAGATAGGAGCTTATCCAGCTCAAAGTGTATGCCCATTGCATCATACTCAAAAAGATTCTATACCCGTTCAGCACAAGTTCAGATGCGTACCCATTGTAGTGAAGGAAGAAGTAAAAAATCTCATTAAAGAAATGCTTACCGAGGGAGTCATCGGACCATAGATTTGACCACGCCCCCTGCAGACAAGGACCAACTATGATCATTTATGGGCCTAATAGAGTACTATTCCAAATTTGTAAAACATTTCTCTGACAAAACTGCTTGTTTACGAGGTTTTCTCCAGAAGGGGGTGAGTTTTGTATGGAATGTGCAACACCAAGAATGTTTTAACAATATCTAAAAAGATATTTGCAAACCTAATGTCTTGTCTCCTTTTAACATTAACTGCAAATCCATCCTTATGGTGGATGCAAGTGCCACTGGGTTAGGGGCAATATTATCCCAATATAGAGCCGGGTCTAAAAGAGCAGTGGCTTTTGCCTCCAGGACATTCCCCAATTCAGAAAAGAACTATTCTGTTATCGAGAGGGAGGCACTTGCTGAATTATGGGCTACAGAATACTTTTGAACTTACTTGTGGGGTACCAAACTCCTTCTCAGACCCGACCACAAAATCTTAATAAGAGTTCTTTCCCCTGGTGATACTGCTAAAGGTTCTGCGAGACTCTCTAAATTAGCATCTAAACTCCAAGAATTCCAATATCAGGTGGAGTACATTCAAGGCTGGTGGAACAACCAGGCTGACTGTCTCTCCCGAATATTGCTTGATTGGAAGTCTGTGCTTGACCCAGACACCTCTGAAATTGATGAAGATGTTGCTGTAGCCTCAATAGATGATGCTGTCTTTGTGGGTGAAGGTGTGTTTGATACTAACAATTGGAAGCGTGAGATGGTGAATGATCACACCATATAGGAAGTAGTCAAGGTATTGAAGTCCAGTCCTAGAAGGGAAAGTTGTCTCCCAGTCTCAGTCCACCCCTACGCCAAAATTCTAGATGAGTTGTCGTAAGGCAGTTATGGCGTTTAAATCAAGGGTAAGAAGTGTGCTTGATGGTTGACACTGGATCAAAATTCACCATTATCCCTAAGTACCTTTTCTATGAGAAGTGGGACAACAAACAGCTTCTCCCGAAAGACATTTCCCCGGGAGGGGGGGGGGCTATCAAGGCGAGTCAATAGATATCTTGGGTTATTTTAAAGAATACGGTATTTTCTCTGACAGGAAAATTGAGGGCAAAGTTTATGTAGTGGAACACGGCCCAGCTATCCTAGGGTGGGTACACCAGTATGACTTACGTATTATAGTCAACCCAAAAGCTCCCATGCAGGTCAATCAAAGACATTTATAGAGCGCACTACTTACCCGTAGGGTCTCAAGGCGCTGGGGGGAGGGGGGTGCCGCTACTGCTCGAACAGCCATGTCTTCAGCTTCTTCCTGAAGGAGAGGTGGTCCTGGGTCAGGCGCAGGTCGGTCGGGAGGGAGTTCCAGGTCTTGGCGGCCCGGTAGGAGAAGGACCTTCCTCCTGTAGTCGCTCTTCGGATGCGGGGGACGGCGGCGAGGGCGTGGTTGGCTGATCGGAGGTGGCGTTTGGGAGCGTAGAAGTTGATTCGGTTGTTGAGGTAGCTCGGGCCTTGGTCGTGTAGGGCTTTGTGTGCGTGGGTGAGGAGGCGGAAAGTGATTCTTTTGTTGACGGGGAGCCAATGTAGGTCTCTCAGATGTCCGGAGATGTGGCTGGTTCGTGGGATGTCGAGGATGAGTCTCGCTGAGGCGTTCTGGATCCGCTGGAGTATCTTCTGGAGCTTGGCGGTGGTACCGGCATAGAGGGCGTTGCCGTAGTCCAGTCGGCTAGTGACGAGGGCCTGGGTGACGGTCTTCCTGGTCTCGGTGGGGATCCACCAGAAGATCTTCCGTAGCATGCGTAGGATGTTGAAGCACGCCGAGGAGACGTTGTTGACTTGTCTGGTCATGGAGAGGGAGGAGTCCAGGATGAAGCCCAGGTTTCGTGCGTGGTCTGTCGGTTTGGGTGCGGTGCCCAGGGCGGGAGGCCACCAGGAGTCGTCCCAGGCGGAGGGTGAGGAGCCCAGGATGAGGACCTCCGTCTTGTCCGAGTTCAGTTTCAGGCGGCTGGTCGTCATCCACTCGGCTACCTCTTTCATCCCTTCGTGCAGGTTGGCTCTGGCGGCGGCGGGGTCGTTGGTCAGGGAGAGGATCAGCTGGGTGTCGTCGGCGTAGGAGATTATGCTGAGGTTGTGTTGTCGTGCGATGGCCGCGAGGGGGCTCATGTAGACGTTGAAGAGGGTGGGGCTCAGCGAGGATCCTTGAGGGACGCCGCAGATGACTTCGGTGGCCTCTGACTTGTACGGTGGTAGGCGGACTCTCTGTGTTCTTCCGTCGAGGAAGGAGATGATCCATTCCAGAGCCTTCTCCTGGATTCCGACGTTGCTGAGGCGCTGTACTAGGGTGCGGTGGCAGACAGTGTCGAATGCCGCGGAGAGGTCTAGGAGGATGAGGGCCGCTGTTTCTCCCTTGTCCATCAGGGCTCGGATGTCATCGGTGGCGGCGATGAGGGCGGTCTCGGTGCTGTGGTTGGCTCGGAAGCCAGACTGTGAGGGGTCATAGTTATTGAAGACTAAAGTTTAGAGAGTATCCTCAAGGGGGCAGACGATGTATTTAGATAGGAGCTTATCCAGCTCAAAGTGTATGCCCATTGCATCATACTCAAAAAGATTCTATACCCGTTCAGCACAAGGTCAGATGCGTACCCATTGTAGTGAAGGAAGAAGTAAAAAATCTCATTAAAGAAATGCTTACCGAGGGAGTCATCGGACCATAGATTTGACCACGCCCCCTGCAGACAAGGACCAACTATGATCATTTATGGGCCTAATAGAGTACTATTCCAAATTTGTAAAACATTTCTCTGACAAAACTGCTTGTTTACGAGGTTTTCTCCAGAAGGGGGTGAGTTTTGTATGGAATGTGCAACACCAAGAATGTTTTAACAATATCTAAAAAGATATTTGCAAACCTAATGTCTTGTCTCCTTTTAACATGAACTGCAAATCCATCCTTATGGTGGATGCAAGTGCCACTGGGTTAGGGGCAATATTATCCCAATATAGAGCCGGGTCTAAAAGAGCAGTGGCTTTTGCCTCCAGGACATTCCCCAATTCAGAAAAGAACTATTCTGTTATCGAGAGGGAGGCACTTGCTGCATTATGGGCTACAGAATACTTTTGAACTTACTTGTGGGGTACCAAACTCCTTCTAAGACCCGACCACAAAATCTTAATAAGAGTTCTTTCCCCTGGTGATACTGCTAAAGGTTCTGCGAGACTCTCTAAATTAGCATCTAAACTCCAAGAATTCCAATATCAGGTGGAGTACATTCAAGGCTGGTGGAACAACCAGGCTGACTGTCTCTCCCGAATATTGCTTGATTGGAAGTCTGTGCTTGACCCAGACACCTCTGAAATTGATGAAGATGTTGCTGTAGCCTCAATAGATGATGCTGTCTTTGTGGGTGAAGGTGTGTTTGATACTAACAATTGGAAGCGTGAGATGGTGAATGATCACACCATATAGGAAGTAGTCAAGGTATTGAAGTCCAGTCCTAGAAGGGAAAGTTGTCTCCCAGTCTCAGTCCACCCCTACGCCAAAATTCTAGATGAGTTGTCGTAAGGCAGTTATGGCGTTTAAATCAAGGGTAAGAAGTTCATTCCACCGTTTGGCATTAGGAGGAAACTTTTAGCTTTGGCCCACAAAGGTCACCTTGGCCAAACTCTCACGCAACATCGCCTAAAAAATCATTTCTGGTGGCCTGGTCTGGAAGCACAAGTGGTGGATTGGATAGAAAACTGCCCTGTGTGCAAGGAGGGTGAGAAGAGCCTAAAGATAGGTTGCAAGTCCAATAGTACACACATTGAGAACCCCTGTGTGCCCTAGCACAGCATTTGCCTTGATTTTATTAGTCCCATGGGAGAGTTTCACGAAAAAGACAAATTTGCCATTGTGGTGATATATGTTTTTTCCAAATGGTTGGTTGTTGAGTTTACTAATGACCTAACCACTGAAAGTACTATCAAGTTCCTGGGTGAATTATTTAGACGATGCACTCAATTACTGTCAAGGGAGATGCAAACCTTTTAAAAAAATTGTCTCCCATCACTGCATTTCTCTTTACAACGCTCAAGGGAACGGCTAGTGTGAGAGGGCGAATAAAGTGGTGAAAGGGATCATCCCAATGGCATCTGCTAACGGCTTGGTAGTGCGCAAAATGGTAAATGAAATGCTTTGGCCTTACCAGACCACTCCCCTTGTTGACGGAAGTAAGTCACCATTTGAGTTAATAAGGGGCAGGACCCCTGGCTCAAAATTGGTTCCCACTTGGATGAAACGGATAGTTACTTTACGTGGTGTTCCATCTGAACCCCAAAACGTTTTGGGTATCCTGTCGCTTCAACGTAGGTGACCTAGTCAAGATCAAAAGTGGCAGGGTTGGGAGAGGCCTTTCAAAAGTTAAACGGTCCTTGTCTGTCCAAAAAGTTCTTAATCATTGTGTCATCTTAAGCAATGGTGAATGTTGGAACTTCCGATGAGTAGCTCTCTACCAAAGAGGTGGTGTGCACCACAAACAAAGTAAACATGTGGACAGTCGCTGTATTAGCAGTTATGTCTTAGCTCAAGAACCTGAGGAAGTCTTCCATCTGAGGATGTCTTGTATGGCCTTTGGTGGGGGAGATTCCTTGATTCCTGTGGGTCCGTCCTCATGCTGTTCACCTCCCTCACAAACCCCTGGTTCTGTTTCAGGCTCTGGAGGCTCCTGTTCTTCCCGCTCCCTCAGGTGCCACAGACCACTGGTTTACCTCAAAGATTTTTGTGTGTTTGTTTTTTTGTTTGTTTTTTTGTGTTGGTTTTTTTCTTTTCCTCCCTACAGTTTAACATATTGCCTTTGTTACTTTGCCTTTGGAAAGGGAGAAAATGTGTAGTACATTCCTTGCATGCTTTGCCGTCCAGTGTTTCTAAGAATAATAATAATAATAAAGACATTTATAAAGCGCTATGGTTACGCCATCCCGGCGTGTCCCCGCGCTAAAGAGAGAAGGAGCTCGCCAGAGGAGAGGTCAGTACATGGCCAGAAACACTAAAGTAGACTTACAAGGAGAACAGATGTTTTTTCAGTTGACGGCGAAATTTGGTTTCAGATGGCTCCAGGCGGAGACTGGTGGGAAGTTTGTTCCAGCCTATCGCCGCCGCCACTCTAAAGGACCGACCTCCCATTTTTACTCTCCTATAGCGGTGGGTCACAAGCGTGCCCATTCCTCCCGACCTAAGCGGTCTGCGTGGCTCATACCAGGTAACCAGACCCGCCAGATAGCCGGGAGCTTTATGCCAAAGGATCCGATGACATATTAGGAGGGCTTTGTACATTATTCTTTTTTTCACTGGGAGCCAGTGGAGGGTCTCCAGCGCGGCTCTGGAATTGGCTCTTCTTGGGAGTCTAAGTACTAGGCGAGCTGCAGCGTTTTGCAGTATCTGGAGTCGTCCTATACTTTTACTAGAAGCTCCCAAGAAGAGGACATTCCCATAGTCGAGGCGTGACGTAATCAGTGCCTGGGTCATAGTGCGCCGAGCCTCCAAGGGGAGGAGGTCCAGGGTTTTATTGAGAGACTTTAATACTCCAAAGCACTTGCCCACTAATCGACTAATGTGTGTCTCGTAAGAGAGTGTGGGATCCACCCATATCCCTAAGTTCTTAGCTTCAGGACAGGGTGTAGGCATAGAGCCTAGACAGCTTGGCCACCAGTCACATGTCCAGAGCCGTTGATCACCACCAACCACCAAGACTTCTGTCTTGGAGCCGTTCAGTTTTAGACAGTGATTATCCATCCAAGTAGCCAATGCTTGCATGCAGGCTCGGAAGTTATTGGCTCCAGCTGCAGGTGTTTGGGTGAGGGTGAGTAGGAGCTGCGTATCGTCGGCGTAGGAAACAATCTCTACGCCGAACGATTGGACTACCTCAGCCAGAGGGGCCATATATAAATTAAAAAGTTCCAATACCATCTCCTCAGACTGAAACGAGCCCCGCTGGACCTGAAAGCTTCTGCCCGTCAGAAACGATTTTAGCCAACCGAGTGCTCTATCAGTCACACCTCCTCTGTTCAGACACTGTAGCAAGGTGATATGTGCTACAGTGTCGAACGCTGCACTAAGGTCTAGCATGACCAGTGTCATGGTTAGGCCTGCGTCAGCTCCCTGTTGTAGAGTTTCGGTGGCTCGTAATAAGGCCGTCTCAGTAGAGAAACCCCTTCGGAACCCCGATTGGGAGGAGTGCAGGAGATTAGTCTTCTCCGCAAATGCCATCAATTGTACATTTGCAATTTTCTCTGCAATTTTCGGGGTATAGGGTAGCAGAGAAATGGGTCGTAGGTTCTCCAGGACATCATGGCTTACATTAGGTTTTTTCCTAATGGGTAATACAATGGCCTTTTTCCAGTTTATCGGAAGGGTCTGGGAGTTAAAGGATGTTACAAGGACATGGCGGATGTATGGTTCTAGAGCCACTATGCTTGCACCCAGGACCCTCGGGGGAGCGGGGTCTCGTGGAGAACCCGATTTTATACTGGTGCAAATGATTTCAAGTTCTTTACTGGGCGGTACGGTAAAAACACTCTAACCTCAGCTTAGAATTCAGCAGTGCCACTTCCTTCAGTTCTACGAAGGTTTCTCCATCAGCAGGACAACTGGAGAAAGAACTGTAGATTTTTTTAACCTTGTTGGCAAAATATTCTGCCACCTTATTGCATTCCAAGACGGAGTCAGTCTCCGGAACATTGGAATTTGAGACGGCTGAGATTTCTTTGTAAATTTTAAACAGTTCTCTAGACGAACAATCGGCCTCACTAATTCTGTTTCCATAATATGTGGCTTTAGCAACTCTAACCTGCTTTTGGTAACTTCTCTGGGCTGTTCTATACTGATATTTACTGCGCTCATTCATATCCCTGCGCCAGAGTCTTTCCAGCTTTTTACATTCTGATCTGATTGACTGCAGATCTATCGTGTACCATAGGGCCGATCTCCCTACTCTATTCCCTTGTTTGGCCTTAGATAAAGGTGCTACCCTATTCAAGGCATCAAGGATCCGGGTTTCTAAGTTTCGATTAGCACTTTCACTATCCGTGCCTCCCGGCATCCCCCCTAAACTTAGCATCTCGCTAAAGATAGGTTGTGAGAAATGTTTCCATTTACGGTATGGGTAACTATCGTTGCCTCCCAACTGGGGGTCAATGCTACCTGAAGTGCTAATTTCAAAAGGGACTAGAAAATGGTCTGTCCAGGGAAGTGGGTTTGGAATACTCGCGGTTATGCCCTCCCAGTTGGCAAACACCGGGTCCAATAAATGGCCATGAGTATGTGTGGGTGTATGATTTATCAATTCCAAATCAGTATTTCGTAATTCCTGCCTCATCTCCGTGGCTTCCTTTAACTGGATGTCATCAAAATGAATATTTAGATCACCCAGAAGCAGGATCTTCCTATGCCTAAGCGCCAGGTGAGCAAGGTGTTCTTGCAGACTCTGCCTAAAGTTTCCCAGGGTCCCAGGAGGTCTATAAAGGAGGGCACCCGAGATATGGTCCTGGGGGCCAAGTTTCAATGCAAATTTGCCGGCCTCGCAATTCTCTACCCCAAGAGGTTCGAGGGAGCACACCAGGGGGGCCTTGCTGATCACTGCAATCCCGCCTCACTTTATCATTCTAGTTATGTACTTGTACGGATGTATGACGGTACAACGCGTACCGCTACAACGCGTACCGTTACAACGCAGGTTTTACAACGCAAGTCATTACAACGACTTGCGTTGGGGGGCGCTGGATAGTGAATAGTTTAATTTACTATTCCAACTCCAGTCCCCGTGGATAGTAGGGAAGGTGTTGGATAGTAAATTAAACTATTCCCTATCCTAGAGCGCCCTCCAGCGAAAGTCGTTGTAACCACTTTTGTTGTAAATCCTGCATTGTAATGGTACCGCGTTGTAATGGTTCCGTTGTAAAGGATGTTCCCCACTTGGACCTGAGTGTTCTGTTCCAAAGCAGTTACTCTCCTCTCCTCCTTGGAAGAGTCAGCTCTTGTCCTGTTCTGTGCCTACAAGAAAGGTTCCTGTATTTACTCACTGCGTCTGCTTTCATTCACCTACTACAATACTACATTAGATAAATTAAAGGCCTCCTGGATATGTTCAAAAACTAGTGTTCTAATATTTTCAGGTTGTGATGGAGGATTTCCCTATCTTATTGCAGAAAAATATGTTCAAGACTTTGGAATCATGGAGGAGGAGTGTCTCCCTTGCACCGCCTTCGAATCTCCCTGCAAACTTAAAGAGGTCTGTTACCGGTACTACACGTCAGAGTACTAATATGTTGGAGGGTTTTATGGGGGTGTAATGAGGCTTTTATGAAATATGACCTTGTAAAACATGGGCCTTTGGCAGTATCTTTTGAAGTTTCTTATGAATTTCTGCATTACTGAGGGGGGATTTATCACCACACAGAACTGCAGGATCGCTTCAACCCTTTTCAGCTGACGATCCACGCGGTGCTGCTGGTAGGCTACAACAGAGATGCTGCTACAGGGGAAAGCTACTAGATTATTAGAAATAGTTGGGGGTATTCCTGGGGTAAAAATGGTTATTTCAGAATTCACAGAGGGACTGATGAGTGTGTTGTTGAAAGCATAGCCATAGCTTCAAAACATGTACCAAAACTATAAAGAGGAGCTCTCAAATTTCTACGGTCACTATTTTTAGGAGGACACAACATTAATATTGTAGATAAATAGTTAGAATTCCATGATGCAAAGTTGATACTGTATACAGGAATGGAAAATGCATTTCACGTTTCAAGAACGTGAATACACAAATAACTTTTTAGAATTCCATTGTGGCACAATTTTTTTAAGCAAAGAGAAATGTCTCCAAATTTGCAAGACCAATCAAAGCTGGGAATGGCTACATCTGATGTATAGAATGAGCAATGTGCATGAAGGGTATATTGAGTATATCTCCATATGCTTAACCTATCTATTAAATCCTAGACCAACTGTGATTTGCTGAATTAATTAAGCGTTACAAATTGCTTGATTTGTGGATTAGTTGAAGGATAGATGAATGAAGTATGTGTGCTTACAGAATGGGGTGCTAAGCGCAGAAGTTCATCCATACTCTTCTAATAAAAACAATACTGGAATTCTGGGATCAATGAATGGAAATTCTTTATTCTGCAAACTAACACATAGCTTTTGTGCACAATCACCACAATGTACTGATAACTCCTAAATGACCTGTAAGAGAATTATAAATAGTTTTGGATATTGCACTCCCACCATTTTGTTTTATAGTGAGAGATATAATGCATGTTTTAATTTGTGAAAATATCTTCCACAGAGTCATTTCACTACAAACAGAGTATTTTTAACTAATGGTTTACTGAACACTTGCCAAATCTGGTACATAATTTAATGTCGAGCCAACCTATCATACAAAATACCCATTTGTGAATTTTGGGCAGTTGATGGAAATTTACTGAATGTTTAAGTCCAAGTGTTTTTTTTGTTCTGTGGTTAAAAATGCCTTTTTATTTTAAGCTTCATGTAGTTTTTGTAAATTCAGCCCCATATAAATTTATTTAAGAGGTATAATGAAGCTGCATTCTAGCTGTGTGACATCAGGAACATTTGTCCTTCTCATGCTGAGGCTTTCATTTCAATTTGTAGGAAAGCAGGCATAGAATATAAACCCCTCACACTGGAACAATGATTTAACATTGAAGGGGTACATACTTATATCTTTTACTTTTGTAATATTGTTAAGTTGCATTCATTCTTTGTCCCAGCATGTGTACTTCACATGTAGCTTATCAGACTTTACTTTGGTAGTCTTTTTCACAGATGGAATGGTTTTAACCCTTACTTTTAATTTTTTCCGTAATCCACAAATAGTCATCAGAGCAAGCGGTATGTCTTATATGAATAACTTTTCTATTTTTTTAGGTAGTTACTGTCACCTTCATAAATAGTTCTACCCTGTCATCTGTCAAGGGCACCAGATTTAATTGCCCTTATCAAATGCAAAGAGATACTCTGAGATTCCATTGCTTTGTCCATTTGATAGATAGTTCTTATGATCTGTACGTCTAGAGAGACTGATCAAACAATAAAGTGTATAACATAGCATTATTAATTTGTGGTATTATTTGATTGGCTAATTCATCTATCCTGTTGGATAATCTGTATCTGGATATAGATCTAATATGACTAAATATGAATGATGAACAACCCTAGATTGCCAGCTATGGATGAATCGTTATCCTCATAATTTGATGAAAGGTGTTGAAAAGGATTGTATGGCTGACTTGCCTTCAAACAGGCACTGAACTCTAATTTTTGACAAACTTTGACGAGCTAGTCATTGGCCTTCCCTGTGCTTTGGGATTTAGAGAATCTGTTTAAAGTTTCTTGTGAAAAAATCAAATGTAAGCGACTGCAGGTGAAGTACATTGTTGATAGGCTTTGCTCCCTAGATATCAGTAGAATGCATGAACAGCATGTTTCATAGCTTCTGCAGTCACTATTTCCATAAAATGAAAGGTATGCCATGGCTGTACTTGGGTGTAGGTTCACACTTACTAATCATGGAAAAAACGTAGTTGTGAGACCAAGCGTGAAAAGTGCAGTTTAGTGAACAAATAGAACAGATTGAATGCACCACCCATGACAAGGGGCTACTTAACCGATTCATACTCGGTGAGATATCCACTTTAGAGACCTGTATATTTTGCATTGTAATTTGCTCATTTAATTCAGGTGTTCACTCTTTGTACATAAAGCTGATACACTATTGAAAGCCATTTGAAAATGATTATAAATGTGTTTTTAGATTTGGTGCAAAGCTGGGCTTTTCCTTGGTCCATCATCTGCCCCATTGCTGATGGTGGCACTGTGCATGTCCTCTTGCTCACCACACTCCCAACCAATGCCAGTCCAATTCACAGATTGAAGACCCAAGCATAAGCACTGCCCCTCTCCATGGCACTAAATGCTTTCTCCTTTCTAGATTCTTCAGCCTCATCACTACTAGCTGGAAGATGCACATAACTAGCATGATATTTCGGGACTTAGGGGCAGATGTATCAAGCGTTATTTTTGTCGCAACCGCTGCGAATCGCAAAATAGCAGCGTTTGCGACAAAAAAAACAGGAAATGGTATGTATCATGCAAAAAACCTCGCAATATTAAGGAATCGCAAATTTTGCGATTCCTTAATATTGCGTAAGCATTTAAGAAATCGCAAATTGCGATTTGTTAAATGCTATGTATTAAGCATTTCAGTTTTGCGAATTTAGGCTAAGAAATCGCAAATTACCACCAACTTGTAGTTGGTGGTAATTTGCGAATTCTTTTACAAATGCACTTTTTGCAATTTGTAAAGGTGCCATGTGACGCTCATACATGCCCTTAGGGCATGTATGTGCGCCATATGCGCACACATGTCAATTTCAGGGGTGCAGCAGGGTGTCCTTGAGACACCCTTGAAATTATTCTCAATTTGCGATTAGCAAATTGCGAATCACAAATTGAGAATTATTTCACATTCATTCCTATGGGCCTCCTGGCCCATAGAAATGAATGGGATATTATTCCTTAATTGCGATTAGCAATTTGCTAATCGCAATTAAGGAATTTTATGAAATCGCAAAAAAATAGCGAATTTCTACATACATACCATTTTGCAATTCTCAAATAGCGATTCCTTAAAAATTGCTATTTGAGAATCGCAAAAGGGTATCTTGATACATCTACCCCTTAGTCCTGAATGAAGAGTGCACAACCGTAGGGATCTTCATTCTCTTATTTTGACAAACTTCTACTTTTCTCCCCAAATAAATGTCAAATATTGAACAATCAATTGGAGTGAGTTTCAAGAAGAACGACAAAGAAATTCACAAGTTATATTATCCTAACTCTAAATCATTCAGAATTTGCATTCCGTCTTGGGGGCTATTGCTTTTAATCTTTAACTAGTAAATATCATCAAACCATATGCTCTGTAAAGTTTGCTAATGCCTTAAGTTTTACAGTCAGTCTCTACAAATATCTCTGCATAAACATTTAGGGATGAATGTACCAACCTGTTTGGGATCTAGCAATGAGTAAAGAAGGATCTGAAAAGTGATTTTAAAATTATGCCTTAATGAAATTATTATCTAGCAAAGGAGAGACTACCACAAACGTCTGCTGATGATCACATTGTTTAGGCAATAGTAGGTGTGATGCATATTTTATTTGTACAAATGAAAATAAACATTCTGCTGAACTGTTGCCATAATATTATGAACTCTTGCAAATATGGTTTGCTCCATGATTTGATACTGTTTGATCACTGTTTACTTAAACGTTTGATGCATTGATGGATAGTGGTAAAAAGGGAATTTTAAAAGAAATCTTAAATTAAAAATGTGCCTTATTTTTAAATGCATATTGATAAAACTTTGAATGGATTAAATGGTAACATCAAAAATGGTAATGTTTTTTAAAATGTTGCTGACTTTTTCTCGAAAGAAATGTTTTGTACAACAAAATATTATTAAAGTTTAAGGTTGTTTAAGGTTTATTTGTAGGAGAAAATAACCAGTGCATTAACATTGCTGGTGGGTGATGTTGGATCTGGAGAAGTTTCACATTAAGATTTTTAAGTTTTGAATTAATAAAAGGAAATACTGTTTCCTCTCAATAGCTTAGCATGGAGGGAAACAGTGTATTTATTGCGATATGACTACCATTTGCAAAGAGACTGTATTGTAGATTTTCTCACATCAGTATGTGTTGAGGTCAAGTGTGGGGAGTGGACAGTGCATTAGGGATGGCTCATGAAGTGGGAGGATCTTGGCCATGGTTCTCGTTCATAGTTTGTGGTTTGACTGTCTATAATTTTGGCTCACTGATGGACTTCTGTGTTTGGTGTGGAACCATTCAGCTTTTCACCAATTTGCTTATAATCTTGTGGTCTATAGTTTTGGTGGAGAATTCATTAGTTCAGTGATACCATGTGCAAATGACCATCCTCTGACATGATATTTTGTGGAGTGAACCTATATGATGAGGTTGACAGCTGAGGGTCTAATAGTCTTGGAGGTGTTGCCAAAGCTCACTTTGCAGACGAGATCAGGAGCAGTAGTAACCCCGCTAAAAGTATTTTCTCTATACTTAAAGATCTTAAACGGGCAGGGTTATCTACAGTGTCTCTGATATCATCGGATGAGCAATGTGAGGCTCTCGCCACCTTCTTTGTTAAGATGGCGGAGAACATATATAACTCCTTTCCTCAAGCTGCTCTGTGTTCTGGCCCTGTTCTTAGTCCCCTTACTAAACACACTCTCACTGCCTTCCCATCAATTTCCCAGGATGACTTGCACTTACTCTGCAGTAAGTTCAAGTCGGGCTCTCCTGCTGACCCCCTTAAGCCCGAGCAATTGATGAAATCCTTACCTGTGCTCCTTATACCTCTGGGCCAGGTGAATAATATGTCCCTGTCCATGGCAGTTGTCCCTTGGACTTGGAAGCAAGCAAGGGTGATCCCCCTGTTAAAAACCCCTCTGTTACATCCTCTCTTAGTCATAGTGTGTTTTCCTTTAAGTATCTGACCTGTCGCATGCACCTGCATGAGCTCCTGCATGAGCCATTGCATGAGACATGTTATTACTCAAATAAGTTCCACATTCTACTGATGTTGGTTAAGTCTAGTACAATGTTTATGTAGACAGTTGAACTCTTGACTCTACATTGTTTGGACCTGTGACTTCGTGCTGCAATAAACCAAATCTTAAACAGCATGTTTCTATGATTGATACCACAAAATTTTCCCCTACTTCAACATCAGAAAAGGTATTTACACTTTCTTCAGACATGGATGCAACTGCGCCTCTATTTTGTGGAAAGGAACGTTTATCCCTACACATGTTGCTAAAGTGTCCAATTCTATTACAATTTTTACATTCTTTTTTTAATGCTGGACACCCTGGAAAAGAAGCATAGTGTGACCTATTGCCACATCTGAAGCACATAGACTGAGAATAAGATCGTTGCTGTTGAAAATGTCTTGGACCATTAAAATTAGATTTTAATGTGTAACCTGTTAACATTTTCTTTCCATCAAACTTGTTCTTTAATGCACACACTTCCTCCCCTTCAGTTTTTTTAATAGAATCTTTTCTAACAGTGTCCATCCACATATCTGATTGCTCTTGGGCCTTGGCAGTAGCAATAGTTTCACTTAGATTGGGATTTCCCATAACCCATAACTTATCTTGAATCTTTTTGCACTTTACATGGACAATGATCTGATCTCGTATCATTTCATCGGAAATAGTACCAAAGTTACAGTGGATGCTGAGAGATCTGAGGGCAGTTAGAAAATCATCAAACGATTCATCTTCCTTCTGTTTTCTCGTATAAAACTTGAATCGATTTAAAGCAATGCTAACATTAGGTTTGAATCTTTTTTCAAGTCTCGCTAAAGCCTCTGAGTAAACATTTAAGGAGTCACCACTACCATCGGCCGGTGTAACAATTTGAGGTAGCGATCTGAAAATGACTTGGCCTTCAGATCCTAAACAATGAAGTAAAATGCTTTTTTTTCTTTCAGAACCCATTCTCTCTCCATCGATTGCTTTCATGTAGGTAAGGAATTCTTCCTTCCATTTAGACCAAGGCATGGGAGGATCACCTTTAAGTTGAAGGAATTTAGCTGGTGGGTCGAATTGCATTTTACTTTGTAAATCTTAATAATAAAAGGTGAGAAAATTGTTTATTTTTTATTTTCTTTTACAGAAATTTGAGTTGTTTTGTAAATATTGTTGAAAAATCACTTTGTAATTATACGAGGAAAATTTGACACAAGAGGTGGAAATTAGGCTGATCCCACAGCAGAACTGAAGAAAGTTATAGGATTTCTGTCAAATGTAGAGCATAAACGTGAAGAAATAAAATTTGCAGCACTTACAGAAACAGATCTGTCTTCTCTGAATGAGTTGGTTGCGTTCGTTGTCAAGGAAATGTACCAAAATGGAGGACAACGTGAGCGTGTGACGTAGGACGTGTCTCAAAGCGTGACGTATGACGTAGCGTGTGTGCGCGGCTAGTTCGTCAGGACGCTTCAGAATCAACAACACAGTACTCAAATAAGTTCCACATTCTACTGATGTTGGTTAAGTCTAGTACAATGTTTATGTAGACAGTTGAACCCTTGACTCTGCATCGTTTGGACCTGTGACTTCGTGCTGCAATAAACCAAATCTTAAACTACATGTTTCTATGAATAAGTCTAACACCCTCTCTGGATGATACAGCTAAATCAGAGAATTTCCACACCATATCTCTCCTGCCATGGGTATCCAAGATCTCGGAGACCTATGTTAATTCCATCTTGTCAGGCTTCTTGGAAGATAACAACATTTTAGACCCTTCTCAGAACGGCTTTCGTCCTGGTCACAGCAGGGAGTCTGCTCTTCTATCAGTGACCGAACATCAGAGGGTCACCCTGGGTGCGGGACGCACTTCAGCGCTGATTTTATTAGATCTCAGAGCCGCGTTCGACATAGTCTCCCACCAGATCCTGCTGTAATGGCTGGAGGAGGCAGGCATTGTGGGCACTGCCCTGGACTGGTTTGCCTCTTTTCTTTCTGAGAGGACCTTCCAGGTGACGGACCCCCCTTTCTCCTCCCTGATCCACACTAATAAACAAGGGGTGGCACAGGGATCAGCATTGAGCCCCATGCTATTTAACCTGTACGTCCAACCGTTAGCAGCAGTGGCTAGGAGCAGAGGGTTGACAGTAGTATCGTACGCTGACAATACACAGTTGGTAGTGGCACTCTCTGACAATTCGGTGCAGGATGCTTCCTAGTTCCAGAGCGATCTTGCGGCTATCGCTGAGTGAATGTCTTCCAACTGTCTGCAGCTTAATGCTAGCAAGTCTGAGGTTCTGCTGGTTAAGAGGGACCCAGGGTTGTGGTGCGAGTGCTGGTGGCCTACACCCCTGGCTGTGCACCCACCCCCAAACAGATGGTAAAGAATGTGGGTGTCTGGGTGGAATCGGCCCTCAGCTATCAGGTCCAAACTAAGAAAGTGGCAGGGACCTGCTTTGGAATACTGGGGGGCTCAAACCACTGCTAGGGTTTTTCGATCCGTCCATCCGGCAGGTTATTATTCAGGGCTCCATTCTGCCTAGATTGGAATATGCTAGCTTGCTCTACTTGGGGACCAATAAGACAGAGATTCTGAGACTGCAGAGGGTCCAGAATGTGGCAGCCAGAACTCTTCTCGGCCTCCCTAAAACTTTCACTACCTCTGGTGCTATCCGCCAACTACATTGGTTGTCATTGGCCAGTCGTGTGGAGTTTAAGTCCCTTTGCATTGTGTTTAAAATTCTGAACTCCTGATCTCCTGCCATTTTTGCCAACTTGCTTTTGCCTTACACACCCACGCACCAACTCCGTTCCTTGGGTCAACATCTAGCGGTTGTTTCTAGGGTGAGGAGGGTGCATGCTGGTGGGTGCTTCTTCCACACAATGATTCATCCTGAGGAGGCCAAAACATGTTCCCGTTAGACCAAGGATCTGAGATCTTAACGTCAGACCATTATCAATCTTGATCCCTAAATTCTTTGCTAGCTGGGATGAGCACGCTGGAGGAAACATATTAACAGGCCACCATTCCTGCCAGTCTGGGTCAGATGCAGTGTGAATGTCTGCATGCCATCAGAGCACATTTTTGCATTCACTGATTAAGAAGTTCACTTCATTGCCAAGACTTAGGGTCAATGCTTTGCTTTGCCAATAATACTTCTTTTCTTACCTTTATTTATCATTTGTTATATTTTGGTACTTAAACTATGTCTTCATGTTACAGTAATTCAAAGCAAAGAGCCTCATTACGATGCCAGTCGGACAAGCATCCGGCCAGCATTGTAGTGGATATGGGACCGCCTAACGAGGAGTTGGCGGTTCTGTTACCATGATTTGGATGCAACCGCCTTCACGGCGGTCGGAAAGTGTATTTCTCCCATTGCGGATTGTGCTGCGGGCTGCAGCAAAAGCTGCAATCAGACAAATTCACATTTGAAGCATCATATGGTGCCTGCCACATGGTGCATGGATGTTTAGTGGGGCACAACAGGTGCACCCCAGGGCCCTTAGTGGAGGCCATGGGGGACAGTCAGTCAAATCCCAGGGCCCATAGCAGGGCCCCAAAAGGCCCTTTCCACCAGCCTTTTCATGGAGGAAGAACCAAAATGAAAAGGCTGTCAAAAAGGAGCATTGTATTTCCCACGCCTCCATTTTGGGTATTACAATCCGCCCACTTCCCTGACAGGCTCCTTGAGCCTGTTGGAGGCAGAAAGAATCCTCCCCCCCCCCCCCCGCAGACATCGGTGGGCCCTCCTGTATCTTAATACAGCGGTCGGACAGATGCCTCAGATGTCGGAGAGAGCGCCACCAACAAGCTGTTGGATGGCCTTCCGCCCGACATTGTAAGGAGGCCCTAAGTGTTTTTGGGGAAATAAGAACGATATTTTCCCTTCAATTAAACTAAACAGGTCTTCTATACATGTTCAAAATACATCTGCTTGCCAAGAAGCACCCATATTCTATTAAAAATAAATGCAGTGGATAATTTTTTTTAAAGTAAGAATTTTATCGCAAGCAAATTGCAGCCATGTGTAGGTGGAAAATTTGTTTTCCTTTTTATTTTTATTTTTGTGCCTTATAGGTGTAATAAAAAGCAAACAACTAGCTGTGACCAGCACTATTGGTTTTGTCAATGTCTGTTTAGGATATTGGTGCCAAGTATGCATCCATATGTACTTCTCAATGTTTTACTGTCCTTGCAGATGCTGTCTTCAGATGAGGGCTCACATTAAGGGGCTGAGCATGGGATATGTGTTAAGGTTCCTACAGAACATCCATTCAGCTTTATTTGTATTGAGGTTTATTTGTTTTATGAGACATCCAGTGGTGAACTGTCAGAGCCACGTAATTGGTTTCAAGGAGTCATTAGTGTTTAGTTTACTTTGAACAGTATAAGTAGGTATTTTACATGGACAGCTCTGCTGTGAAGAGCCTGGTTTGAGTGTGTAAAGTTTGTGTAATCAGATACAACTCTGCTCCTGCTGTCATATAAAATCGAAACCTTTTAGGATCTGTGTAACCAGTGGGATTATTTTGTTGTATGAGTTGGTTCTTTGACTCTAGAGGGGAGGTAGACCAGCAACATCAGAAACTGAGCTTCAAGTGACTGGTCCCACTGCCTAGCTGACATACAAGTGATCGATACATTTAATGAGCCATGTAATTGGTGCATAGATCTGCTTTTTGATGAATCTGAATATGAGGGAGGAAGAATTTTCAAGGTGATAGATTTTCCATGATGAGTGAAAAGATTTTTGCAAGTTTCTTATTTTTCCAACACTATGCATGTCAGTATAGACGTGCAAAAGTGCAAAGCTATTCCCCTTACCTTACAGTACTGTTAGGGAGGGAAATTATTTTCCATGACATTAAAAAAGTAACAAAGAATAGATTCTTAAATGTCTCCGAGCATTAGCATAGCTGTAATTCATGCAGGAAAGTTATATTCAGTCAGTCTGAGTAAAGGAAATATTTGAAAGGTAAAGCACTTGGAAGAAAACCAGAAGCCTCTGACTATGGGCCCGATTCACAGAATTAACTTAAGACTCAATCCTAAACTTACTACTATTTTGGTATTCACAGAATGCACTTACTACAGAATGAACTTACTACTTTTGGTATTCACAGAAGTTAGGATTTTGTCTTAAGTCTGTCTTAAGTCTGTCTTAAGTTTGTCTTAAGACAAACTTAAGACAAAATCCTAACTTCTGTGAATACCAAACGTAGTAAGTTCATTCTGTGAATGCCAAAAGTAGTAAGTGCATTCTGTGAATACCAAAATAGTAGTAAATTTAGGATTGAGTCTTAAGTTCATTCTGTGAATCGGGCCCTATAACATTTTTGTGTCATGACCACAAACACGAGACTGGAGATGGTGGATTCAGTTCTTTTGTGCCTTATTTTCACTGTACACTATACATTGATTAGAGCTATGAAATAACTATTTTGATTTTTAGAAGTAAAAACCAATGAAGGAAAAAGGTCTTCCTTATCATTGTTTGTACCTCGTTTATAGTTAATCACAATGAGAAGAACAAGATCTACCAAGGCTGCGTGGAGTCAAAGATCTAGCTAGTTTCAGAAAAACATAGATTTCTGTGATCAACGTATACTTTTGTGTGCTTGGCTTTTGCTAAACAATACCTCGGTTTTTCAAAAAATCCTGTAATTGTCAAATGTTCTTGGTTAGTGATAGTATCATTCAATTCTTCCTAGAAAATATTTTGCGGATTAAGTACCACTGAATGCACCTCTTGATCTCTTTGGCAGCAACCGTCCCAAAGCAAAACAAAGAACAAAGCATGCAATTCAACAATACATGGCTGCCAAACATATGGGTGTTGCAAAATAGGGGCACACATTTAAACCTTTCATCCTAATCCAAAATGTCTAGTATGCCTCTTTGGACCATACAAAAGCAACTTCTTTACAGATATCAATACTGCTTTGGCATGTTGTATGCGTATCTCTAAAGAATCTAAACTGCAGACCACATCCAGAAAAACTCTCAAAACAGCATCAATAAAATATTGATATATAGCTGGGATGATAGATTCTAAAGGATCCATTCTAATATTAACATAATCCAACCTTTGTGAAAAACAGTTTGTCATTCATCACCCGCTCTGACTCAAAAAATAATACGCTTCTCTGAGGTCAGATTTGATGAAAATCTTTGCATATTTTGTCTGATGTAGTAAAAAGGATAGCAAAGGCAACTATATATATATATATATATATATATATATATATATATATATATATATATATATATATATGTTTATTTATTGTAACACTGATTGCTCTACAGTCTTACACTTTCTTAGTTAACCTCTTTTAGAAACCAAAAATAATGGAGAGGAAGTAGGTGGACGTGGTGGTTTGATAAATCTATTAGCTGAGTTATCATCTATGCACTGACTAAGTTGTTCACTCTCTAATTCTGTGAGCGCATATAATTGATTAAGGTATGGGCTTTCCTGGTTCTAAATCAAACTTGCAATCATAACTTCTTTACACATTTTACAGTTTAATGCATTGTACGTCAGTCAAATGAAATGTTTAGTTAGTTATATGATGCTTACAATATCAGAATGAAATTTTAGAATGCATTACACGTTGAATGTAACCGTAGTAAAGAACAAAGGGTCCAACTGGGGAAATGCATTTCCAGGAAGGGCGCCCTGCTATGTGGAGTATCACAGGGCTCTGTGTTATCCCCTCTGCTTTTAAACATTTACCTCCGGCCACTGGTGGAGGCGCTGGCAAATCTTGATTGTCAGGTATTTAATTATGCTGACGATACGCAACTAATCATGCGGATTGACAGCTCTCCACAGGCACAGTCCAATATGCAACATATACTTTGGTTAACTATGAACTGGATGACCAAGAACTCATTAAAAATAAATACTGACAAGACGAAGGTGCTTGCTATTACAGCAGGGGCAACCCCTGGTCCAATTCCTTCTGGCCACAAGAGCAAGGTACTACCCCAACACCGGCACCATATGTGAAGAGCCTGGATATCAGGTTGGACACCAAGTTAACATTGACCAACCAGGTGACAGCTGTAATGGGGAGTTGTGTGGGCCTTATGAGAAAACTCTGGAAACTTGTACCACTGCTGTCATTTTCCACAATGTGGACGGTTGTGTCGGTCCTAATTGTGTCACGCCTTGATTACGGCAACACAGTAGATATAGGGCTACCTGACACTCTATTAAGGAAACGTCAGGTGGGTATGAATGATGCAGAAAGACTGATTTTTAAACTTCCAAGAAGAGCAAATGCCACTCCTCTGCTAGAACAACTCCATTGGCTCCCAATTAAGCAGAGGGTTGGGTTTAAGGGTTTGTGCATTGCACACAAAACCCTCTATGGAGCAGCACCAGATTGCATTGAAGATCGTCTGAAGAAATATGTGCCAAGACGATGCCTCAGATCATCTGAGGCAAGCCTTTTGGCATGCCTGCGCTTTGATAAAAGCTCTCTGGGGGGACGAGCCTTCTCAGTCGTGATTCCCCAGCTCTGGAACAAGCTTCTGGTTAGTTTGTGCAGGGATGTCTCCTTACTCCCGTTCAGGAGAAAACTTAAGAACATTCTGTTCACTCAGGCATTTGGCTAAGTCTCTCTAGTTATACCAGCAGACATGTTAGGTCCAGGTTATGGTCTTGCTGCAGCGCTTAGAGACCTGTCGGTGATTTTGCGCTATACATATACAAATTAACATAACATAACATAAATAGCACTTTCCTATTTACCAATTGCAACATAAGACATTCAGCACAGATACAAGTTATAAACAGGCTTGTTGTCAAAAAAGTGCACACATTTTGATTATTCAAAAATGATAATAGTGACTGTCTTAAGGATTGAGTTGCTATTTTGAACACATACGTTATTTCAAGGGGGGTTTCATCTGCTACTCCACTTATGCAATGGTGATGGTTAGATTTAAACTTTGCTTTCAATGTGGACAGTCAGGTTGGTGGTGGTTGAATTGGTGGCATTGGAGGTTGAGGTGGTGGATGTTGTACAAGTGACTGTGATGAAGTTACGAGGTTGCAGGTGATGTGTTCTTTGTAAGTTAAGGTGCCTCTCTAGACTCTCCTGCATGTGTTGACCCAGAAGTGGCATTTTCTGCTTTTTGTCTGTATCATCATTAGTGACAAGGCAAGTTGTCCTGCTCTCTCTTCCAAAAAGTTTGAGATGTTATTACATGGCAACACTGCCAAGTCTTGAAAGCATTTCACAATATCAAAAGCACTGATCTGCCTGTCAAGGATCAATGGGAGTCTTTATAGGGAGGCAGCTATCTCATAGAGATTAAAAACATTTCATAAATATCCTCTGCAGATTATGAGACAACTGAACCGAAGCACACCAAACCACTGTTACTTTTATCCTCACACAGTGATAAAACAACACAAAAACACAATCAATTAGTCAAATTCCATTTGCAGATTTTCAAAAATTGATTCACAGTTGTAGCCGTGTCAGAATATTCAAGTTTATTCCAATGTAGGCAAGACAAACGCAGCTGACGCGCGTTTCGTCCCCTTTGACTTTCTCAAGGCTTATCTCTAAGTTGAAAATAAGCAGTTCTTAACTGATCGAACTGCATTCAGGGTTCCAGTTCTAAAGGAAAAAATCTATATACTATTTCCTTCTTCACAAGATTGTAAATCTGCTAATCTGAAATTTGTATGTTCACGCCGTCAACAAAATCCTTGGTGTTATGACAGAGTACACTTGCAATAGTTTAAGCCCATTTCATCAAATTCAGACGGTTCGTTATTTGCCAAAGAATGTGAAGTTATAGTATCAATTAGGCGCTTTAACCATAATAAGTAATCGTATTACGTGCCGTAGAGTAGAGCCTTCACCGTGCTCCTGAATTACCTCTGCAGATTAACCTGCTGTTGGAAAAATACATCCTCCCAGAGAGCAGCATTACATCATGCCAACCACCTCTGCACCCACAGCCGTCTAACCTGGCCAGCAGGTTGTCAGCATGAAGGAGTACCATCTGGGCAGTTGTGGGGAGAGGGGAATTATGATAAAGGGATACCTTCTCCTCACCAGAGGTGTTCTTTCCGTCAGATGATTGAAAGAAGACCAAGGATGTACCTTTATGGGAGGAGTGTGTAGGAGATTGTAAAGAGATACATACTGGTGGAAGGATGTGTGGAGTTGAGTGTTCTGTAGGTGGAACAAGCATCTGTGGCTGCTTAGCTAAAGTCTGGTATTGGAAATCTGCCTTTTCTGTGTGGACACCTCAGAAGTTTCCCTTTTGCTGGACCCTATATTTTGCTGGTTCAAGAACTCTGTGCACTTTCCCTCTCCTAACCAATGCTAACGTTCTTGTGCCCCTCCTTTCAACATGGTAAAATGAGGCTACTCTTAATTGTTATAATTAACTCACCTCCAAATTCCTAGTTTATGTTACAATGTGTACTCAGGACTTGTAAGTTAAATATAATTAGTGCACTGCAGCACTCATTGTGCAATCCATTCCAGTGACAATAAAAACATGACTGCAGGCCGTTCCTCTGTATCCTGAACGTGTAGATGTTAACTTCCAATTCGATCTGTCAAAATAGCCTGTTTTGACTGGCCTAAGCCTCCCTTGAAACTGTGTATAAGTCACCCATATGTAGGTCTCATTGTCCATAAGGCAGGATGCATAATATTTAATAGAAGGCCATGTAAACATTTCATGTTACAAATGTTCCCACAGTGAAAAAAACAAAAAGCTATTTTCACTGTAGAAGTGCCGGCTGTCCCATAGGAAAACACTGGGATGCAATATTAAATTCTAATACGGCTGGAAAAAGGACTAGCAAGAAAAAAATAGTACTACTAAAAATTACAGAAAAGTATTTTTTTTTAGAAGGTTACCTTTTCCCTGCCTAAAGTTGCTGGAGGCTAATCTGTATTCTGGTCTCCCACTTCTGTCAGAGAGTAATTAGTAACTGAATAAGTGTGAATTGGTGTGAAATGTCTCCTAGGAGCAATCTATAGTCTGTTCTGAATGGGCAAACAGGGCCCCTCTGACCCTGACAGTATATGCTGGGTGGGACTGAGAGGAACCTTTTTGGCACTAGAGTGTCACATAATGCTCATATTTCAAACCCTGCCTTACAGGTCTTCTAGGATGTTTCATATGACACTTAGGGGACACTTCAAATCAAATCATAGTCACAAGCAAATGTTAGCTGCCACTTGGGCAGGAACCTTTTTTGTGCCCCATTCAGGCAGGCAACAATCACAGTGGAGCCTCAATTTCCCTTATCTGATCCTGTCCGAGGAATAAATCCCAGCAAGTCTTTTTAGGATTAAATTATACATTATTTCCCCATCAGGGTAGTAATGTGTGTGGTGATCCCCCACCAGAAACTTTGAATATTTGGGCAAGTCCAACTCATGTGTGGAAAGGCCCCTTGGACTTCACTTCTATGCCGTGTGCAATATGTTAGGAAACATAGCTTGAATGTATACGTATGTCAGATAGGTACAATGTATATCACTGAATTACATAATTTTAGTCTGGCATTTCTGGTGACCTTTGCAACATTTGGAAGAGTTGTGCTCAATTTTTGGTCTGTTCATTCCTTGCCTACCTGCCTTTCCCTTGTGTCCCTCAGGCTTCCCAGGAAGTGCTTGCTTTTTTTCCCTGTTAGATCTGTATATTGTGATGATGATCGGACTTGGTTTCCCGGGTAAGCAGTATCTGTAGGGTCCTACTGGTTTCCAGTCCTAAGTCTGCACTGTCCCATGACTCCTTGATCACTGTATTTAAAGTGGTTTGTGTGACAAACTGACCCAGAGGTATGCTGTATACCTCACTGAGTTGCTCAACTCTTGTTAATATACCAGATTGTCCCACCCTAGACAGTGATGCCCTGGACCATGCAGCCCAGCATGTTGTGTTTGCAACTTGTCTAAATCTGAACAGGCACTACAGTATAGTTCACCTTTGTGCACGTCCCTATTCCAGTGGTGCCTACCAGTCTTAGGGGATTTGAGTTAGGCTTTGCCTGTGTTCCAAAGACTTTCTTGTTCAGGCACAATTCTTCAGATAAGTTCTGGATGAACCTCTTATGAGAAGCTATCAATATCTTTTTTCCCATTTCCTGAAAGCGTCTGTATCTAAAGGCTATATGCCTTAAGAAAAAGAAGAAAAAAAATCAGTAGTCAACTAAGGAGACCTATTCATCATTCTGACAACCTTCTGATTTGAATCTGATGTTCAGGGAGTGAAGGTACTATTTCGGTTACACTCTAAAAAAACATCTCCATTCATGAATACATGACATTGTCTAGATGGTGGGTGATTTCGGATTTACAACACTGCCTTCTTTTGCTGCAACTCATCTGACTCCATCGCCTTCCTCTGCGTCTGAGCACTATCTCTACTGGCATGAGGTACAGCTCTGATGAGCAAACAGGAGCATGTTCGGTTTCCTGCTCACAGTGAGGCCCTCAATGTATTTTTTGTACCAAGGAAGGCAAAGGAATTTGATTAATGCACCGGCTGGCATTCAAGGGGCTTAATACAAGCCCTGCAGCCAGTGCAGAGCAGAGAAGTCCCCAACCCGTTAGAGGCCTCTGATAGAGCAATGATTGTCATCAGCAAACCAGACTTTTCAATAGCATTGCTTTTGATAGAAAATGGGAAACATGCACAAATCACACGGTATGAGAAATGACACCTAGGTTGAGACACATAGCTACTGCATCTTAAAAAGAATGCAGAATAATGTAGGGTAGATTTATATTATACATTTGTACGTAATATAGTTTATCTTTACTTAGGAAATGTATTATTCAATTAACCTGTTTTTAGAAATGTGTGACTTAATAATCTCTCCATGTTATGCAATACAGAACCACATCCTGGCAAAGAACTTGTACCTTTGCTATGTGTTGTTTTTTATGTATTCTTCCGAATTAACATCTTTAAAACAAATGGGATTGTCTTTTAGTCTTTTTCATTTTTATATCACCAAAATTCGCTTGATTTATGTTTTTAAGCTTATTTAATGTGTAATACGATGCATATTTGATTGAATGTTTTTATGAAATTGAATTTATAAGTGTTCCGATATCCTGTGAATCAGTGCTCACTTTGGGTTCGTACGTATGCATGTGAGCGGTTGTGGACTGTGGTTTAGAGAAGCGCATCCAAAGGGATTTTTAAATTTGACATTTCTGTCTCCTGAATAGCTTGTCATGGCTGGGGGAAGCTGTGCCAAGATGCTGGGTGCCGCTGGGGACCCATAATCCTCTTCCCCCTGCACTTCCAAATGTGCTTAGAAGCGCATTGCCGGCCTGCGGCGCGGGATGCGCCCGGGGGACACGCCCTGGCCGCGCTTTGGCAAAGCCAGGGTCAAGGGCGGGTCCGTCCATGCCCATCAGAGCCCCCCCTCTGACACGTGGATCGTAAAAAAGGACCACTACCCGCTGGACTGCAAAGCTGAGTGTGGATAAAAATGGGTAAGAGGAAGAATACAATGATCAAGGAGGTGGGGCAATAGTTAGCATCTTGGAAGCCTTTCTGTCAAGCGCTATCTCAGGAGATAGAACTCACTGCGCGACAGCTCACCCTCTCCCTGGTGCCGCGAAGGCAAAATCCTGAGCCATCTCAAACTTTACCGAAAGCGCCTTCTGGCGAGATGCGAACCTCCTTCCACCCAGACAAACTGTTCTAATCTGACTGTTTCGTAACCTGAACCAGAATCTCCTCCGCCATCTGACCCAGTTCCCCAGCCTGCAGCCAAGAGGATAAAGGGGAGTAGGGCACGAAACAACAATTTACGTGAAACATGAGAGCTACTGGAAGTGGGCTGTCTACAGAAGACGAGGGGAGTAAGCCTCAACCCCTCATTGTGAAGTCCTCTCGAATATTAAACAACGAAATTAATTAGTTGAGACTGGAAAATATGATTACTGACTTACGAAAATAGGGGAAAGACTAACCTCCTGTGATAAAAATAGGATACGCTGCTCCTCTCGAAGTCACCAATGGGGATGCAGCGAGTACTAACGGAATTTAGTCAGTTTTGTAAAAGGAGGAATCTTTTAGTTAACATTAGTAAGACAAAATATATGGTCTTCAATGCCAATTCTACTAATTGCCCACACCCAATGATGGACGATATGCCGCTTGAGCGAGTCCATGTCTTTGATTATTTGGGTCTATCCCTAAATGATAAGATGGGATGGGGCACCCAAATTAATAAGGCTAACTTGAAGCTAATTCAGGCGACAGGGGGAATTTTGAAGGTTCAGAAGGGCTGTGTTTCCAAGGTTATAAGCCCACCGCTGGAAATATATAAAGTAAAGCACGGTTGGCGTCTTTATATAGGGCCAAACTTTGGGGGCATAGCTCAACAAATGTATTAACCCTCACCAAAAACAAGTTTATGAGACAAATTTTGGGTTTGCCGATAAACACTCCCCTAGTACCTCTTAGGATGGATTTAGGTGTCCTCCCAGTGGTGGATTTAATCTCATCTCGACCATTGCTCTATTGGCGATAGCTATGGAGCGTACCTGAGTTGAGACACTACAAGGAGGAACTAAAAGTAGTAATGTCATCACTGGGGGCTGTGGGTAGCATACCTTGGTTGTCTTTTGTGAGGGATTCTTTCCGAGTTATGGGTAGGGAGGACCTATGGGTTACCCCAGAAGAATCTTGTGTAGCTACCCCCAAAAAACCATTAGCTAAAGCACTGAAAGATTTTAAATTGACTAGCCTCATCCAGGCAACTAGAGTCACAAGTCTAACTGATGGATTTTGGGATTTTAAGTCACACTACCAATTTGAGCAGGTGCTAGACTCAATCCAGCCTGCACTAGCAAGGAAGTTGTTTCTCCAATTTAGATATGGGACTCTTCTGCTTTTCGCAATAACTAATAAGTGGTCGGGTGAAACCCATCGCCTCTGGCCTGGATGCTTAGTGGAGGAGGAATCAGAAATCCACGTGTTGCTCTTCTGCTCGCATACAAACAAGCCAGGGCAAAATGGGTCACACAACTGTGTAGAAATTTGGGTATAAGGAATTACAGCGCATTTTTTAGGATCTTAAAAACTGATACTGATCCAGTGTATGTTGTTGTAATTTCAAAATTTCTCCTTGCCATGTGGTTTCAACGAAGGTATCTGCTGAAGGCTAATACTCAGCCTGTGACTGTCTAATCTGTTATAACTATTTTTGTATTAAGCTATTGGGACTTGGCTTAGCCTGGGAGGTAGATGACTTTTTATTTACCTGGCACACTGATAATGGACGTTCTATGAGTTATAGGATGTGTTTAATAATGGTCTTAACGTTTTTATCTTAAATTATAGTTCTTAAACTAATTTTTATCTGTACAAATATGTTATTAATGATCAAGTTCTTCCTTGCCACAACTAATGAGGTTCATGTAGTCTCGTAGAGGTGTATACTAGTGCTGCTATGATATTTTATTCTTGCAAATTGATTTGGACCATGTTCTATTGTATTGCATATTTAAATGTGCTTTTATGGCTGTAGCCACAATAAAGTTTTCTGATAAAAATAGACGATTAGACATGACCTTTCCACCCACTTCCAGCCAAGCTGGAGCTCTTCCTGCTCAAGTGGATCGCATAGCAGGGTCTTCAGTTCCAACCTACAGGGTCCTGACAGCGATTGTTGCCCCTCTTACCCAACCGCTAACAGATCGACAATCTTTTGTCTCCCTGACCCAGCAGGTGAAACTTAAGAGGGGGAGCAATATGGCCACAAGTAAATCAAATCTCTTTTATGACTCAAATGACCCTGGGGATGGGCGGAAGGGGAAGTGGCAGACGCGGGTAGGGGGACTACAACAGGTCAAGTTCTCCAAACCAAGGAAACGTATATCTCCCTCTCGCTGCTTCCCCGCCAGCCTTGGTTTTGGTAAATATCCTGGTGCTTAGAGAAGGGCAAAGGGAAACAACAGCCCAACTCATGGATAAACCACTCCATTGGCTAAATACCCATCCTGCAAATTCCGGAAGTAATGAGAGTTTAGCTAGACACATTATTATGGCCAGGAGAGTGGGATGCGTGGACTCCTCAATCAAAGCATTCCAGGGGATTGTGTAGTAGTAAGCTTCAGCAATAAATATGTTACAAGGTCCTTTTTCCACCAATTGCAGGACGAATTTCTATCAAGGACAAAGATCTCTGCACTCCCGTTGGAGTACTTTTATAGACACCCGATACCATTCTGTAAAATGGCTAGCGGCGCATTGAGCATAGGGTTGGCTGGTAATGTAAAACCAGGACACATGGATCTGAGTGGGCTGAAGGCAGCAAACAGATTTGAGTCTTTAACCCACTTGACTGACCTGTAGTCTTATGATTGACTACGAGGGAAGGCCTCAGTCCAGCCCCAGGTGGTGGAAATCAGGGCTAACAATCAGGGTGTAATCAAAATCCCTGAGTGTCATCTAAGAGAGGATGAAGTAAGCACTAAATTAGGCTCCTGGAATGTGTCGGGCATTGGGTCAAACTGGGTAACCCCCACTGGTTAGCCCACTGGCAAAATTTGAACATCTTATGCCTCCAAGAGACGTGGGGCTGCTGATCCCATATTTGTCAATACGTTTCGCTCATTCCAAACTGAGGCATTGCCTACCCCTTCAGGTAGAGCAAGGGGGGCCTACTTACCTTGATCTCAAACACTCTGTTATTGAGAATCAAGAGTTTCCAATGCTCGAGCCCCCACTTCCACCTTGCTTTGGTTGAGGGGGATAATGACTTGGACTGGCTGTTAGTACATTTTTATAATAACAATTTTAGAGGCAATATGAAGGATGTAGTGATCCACTTAGATGCAGAGATACACAAAATGAAGAGAGCTTCCCATAAAAACGGTGTCAATATCCTGTGGGTAGGAGATTACAATGCACAGCCAATAAAGTACAATCTAAACAAGGTTTGTGGTCTTGAGGCTACGCTGGGGGACCCTATCTGTCACTTTACTCACCATGAATATGGCAATAGCCTAAATAAAATGCTAATTGCTAGAAATTTGAAAGTCATCAACAAGGCTAATCCTATCACGGGTAATCTTCCTCTGAAATTAGTATGAATCTACCCTCGATTTTGTACTGGTATCAGAGACCTTCCAGGGTAATATTAAACAAGTTGACACACAATGTTCCTGTTTTAGTGACCACGCAATCCTTTTTGCTACGCTAGCAATAGCCCACGATATAGTATGCCTATACAAAAAAAACTGAAACGAATCCTGGGTAGGAAAAATAGCTACCAATTAAAATGGAGCCAAATTGATAAATTTAAATTAGTTCCACTAATTATAACTAACAGCAAGGAGATTGTTCGAAACTGCCTGGACCCTGATAGCTCTCCTGATTCAATTATACCTCATTTTGTGGACTTCCTTGATGAAGTTAAAAAGGCCCTGACTTGCCCTCAATCAAAAAGTGAAGCTCCATCAAATCCATGTTTCGATCACACTTGCCCACAATCCTTAAAAACTTTGCACATAGCACTTGGAGCATGACCCCGAAATAGTACCCGGATTTCGTCCCTTCGGAATAACTAGATGCAAGGAAGTCTAGGTAGAGAGCCCTGAGAGAAGAGGCATGGGAAAATCTAGAAAAAACAGCATTACTAAAAGTAGTAGTGACTTTTAGAAGGCAATTAACGCCCCTTTTTTTCAAAAATCCTGCACATCCTACATTGGATATCCATGTCGGCGAAGAAGTGTGGGTGGCCCATTTTGAGTGGATATTCGGCTCGGTGGATACCGTACCTACAAAATACAACCCCCGAATCTTCCTTTGACGGAGCATCTAACATTTAACTTGATGAGATAAAATCTGGGCTAGGGAAATGTATGGGCAGGAAGGCCCAGGGTCCAGACGGGATTCCCATTGATCTTTTCTTAATATATCAGGACTTGTAGCCCCCCTGCTAAGAAATGTGTTTAATGCAATAGCAAGAATTGGCCTTTTTGTATCGTGGAAGTCTAGTATAATTATATTGGTTTTTAAAAAGGGTGATAAAGAGAACCCCCAGAACTACAGACCCATTTCTTTGCTGGACACAACCGCAAAGCTTATGGGCCGTCTTTTCTTACACAGGATGGAGGAATGGTCCAGGGAGATGAATATATTGATCGAAGTGCAGTATGGTTTTCATAATGGAAGAGGTACAATAGATCAGTGCCTCAATCTAAGCTTGACAATAGATAAATATTCCAGAGCAAGGGGATTTATGGATCTTACCGCTGTATTCTATTCCGTGACCTATTCTAAATAATTGAACTTAAAGGAAACTATGGGGATTGAAGCTGCAATAATAAATTTAATCCGCCAATTGTATGCCAGTGCAAAAGCCTCAGTTCATTATTGCAAAAACGGTGAATGCACGTGCCCATTTAAGATCACTAGGGGGGTAAGACAAGCGTGCATCCTCGCCCCTTTTTTCATTTTCAATCTACACAGATGGGGTTGAGGCAGCCCTCAGGGGATCAACACCAGACGTTCTCGTTTTTCATAACCTTAAAGTACCACCCCACTTGCACATTGGCTCAAGGAAATTGGAGGTAGGAGAGTCCTTCCCATACCTTGGAGTCATGTTTGATCAAGAACAGTCTTGGTCAAGCATGGTAGAAAACAGGGCCCAAGTGATGAAGAGGAGTTTGGGAGCAATCTCGGGCTTCATTAAGAAGCTGGGATCAAAACCTCTCAAACCAATCAAAACTATTTATGAACCAAAGACAGTATTCGCTGCCTCCTACGGGGCAGGAGTCTGGGGAATGGCGCATGCAGATCACCTTCCAAAATTGGAAGACAGATTCTTCAAGGGCATAGTCTCACTTTCCAGATCTTCTCCAAATTATATCTGTCACTTAGAGCTGGGACTGCCCTATGTGTCTGATCGTAGTAAGCTAGCACCGATCATGTTATGGCACTCTATATGGTGATGGGACACGGTAAATCTAACACAATCTATAACAAAAATTACCTAAATCTAGATAATTTTCATAAAATTACTTGGCTTCAGTAAATTAAGTTAACTTTGACTGCACTTGGGCTTAGAGAATTGTTTGATGACCCTAGTGCATGCTGGAAGATCTCAAAGCATGAACTAAAGACCACCTACCTAAATAAGGCTGCCCTTGACTGACAGAAAGCCAACCATGCAAATAAATTAGTTATACTTTATCAACAAATACCTTCAATCCCAGTGGGGGAGTATTCTTATTTAGGAATCATTAAAATTCCACAGCATAGATACATATTTGTATTGTTCCAAATGAATATAATCCATCTGATATAGGGCTTTCCTGTAAAGAGGTTTAGCCACTCTGATTTGTCACCCTGCCCCTGTGATAAGGTTTCAAAGCAGCCTGACCTCCACATAATTTTATTCTGTGGTTTTTACAAGGAAGAATGCGTTAGATTCATTCTCCCTATTTTAAGATGCTTTTATTTTAAGCAATGCCGTGCAGCACTTTATTTTTTAAAGAGACTCCAATCCTTTTTTTATGCTGTTCTGCAGCTTCTTGTTATGGGCCTGTTTAAGACGAATGAAAACATTTCACCCTAGCACTTTATAAATTGGCACTTTGAGGTATTTTTGACCACAAGTTGTTAGGGTTTTAACTATTAATGTATTGACTAGTTATGGGCAAACCCTAGCCTATTTGCAGGGTTTTCTGTATTCAGAAATGGACTTTGTACTTAGAAATAGATTTTATGTCAATATGTTTATACATTTGTTATTATATTTTTTGATTTAATTTTTTATATGTATTCCTGTACTTTTATTAGCTGTATTTTAAGTGGATCGAATAAACAATAAAGTAAGTAAGAATGCTAAATTTCTTAATGCATTAGCTTTCTAATTGAATGTGATAAACTAAACTTTACCAAAATGACTTTACTCTGCTATTCTTATTAGGGCCCTCTTACGAGTCCGGTGGTCCGAGGACCGACAGACTCGTGGTGGAGTGGCCTGGCCGATCCACCCACTGCCGCACTGGCGGTCCAACCACCCAATTATGACCTGGCCAGCAGGGCCACCCTGAGACCGCCAGCTCTGCCAGGGAACCGATGTTTCCTAGCGTTGAAGCGGCGGTCGAAGGCGACAATATGCTTGGCAGGACTGCCACTGTCCCGCCACGCATAGTACAAGTTTCTTCTCTGCCCGGGTTTTTATGGCGGTTCCACTTCCATGAAAACCCTGGCGGAGGGGAAACAAAGGCCTCCACTACAAGTGGATACACACAGGAGGGCATAACATGTGCCCCCCGTGTGCATGCACATAGGTTCCTGCACGGCATGGACATTCAAGTCAATGCCATGCAGGATTCTTGTGAGGTGTTCCCATTGCGGTGCCTTTTTCAAAGGCACCACCACCTTTGAAAGGGCATCGCATTGGGAACCGCCACGCCGCCCGCCTGTCAGACCACTGAAGAGTAGTAATCTGGCGAGTGGGCAGCGGGGACCTTCGGAAGAGCGGAGGCCGACACCCCACCACTCTGCCAAAAGACGTAATAGGGCTCTTAGTGTCCTAGAGTGAATGTGCATTCTTAATTGGGCTACTAATGATTAAAGAGACTTGTAATAGAGAAGTCTTTGAGCATCACATTTTTATGCTAATATTTTTCATTGCAGTAAAGGAACTGTTAGTCTGTATCATCTGCGTTTCTTTAGGAGATTTGGGATTGCATTGATCATATTCTACATTTATGGGATTTTCCTGAGGCAAATCTATATAAGTCTAATTTCAAGCCTGTGATTCAGTTATCCTATTCCTGGTCCTCATGGGATAACTGCAGTATCCCCAAATATCCAATCCCTATCAGCACAGAGCAAGGACCATTGGTAGGACCATTGATTTATTATACATAAGGTGTAAGTATAATGGCAAGAAATGCTACAGCTGTTTTATCTGGTAGCGTGTGGATGATTTTCTGTCTGAAGAAGTTAGGATATAAGGGGGATGTATAGTGAATTTACCATAGGGCTGATTAAATCCAAAGTTCCGGTTCAGTAAAGATGACTATGGACCAGTCGAACATGACGAAACAGTGTTGTGAGTATTATTAGGGTTGCGCGATCGCTGTCTGTGTTAAAGAGCTTAGATTCCGGTAATAAAGTTTATGTAAAGTCTTAATGCTTATGCTTGAGCAGAGTGCTTTTAATGTAGTAAAGTTGACGTTATTAACGGGTCCGAAGTGGCCTAAGATCCCAGGATATACACCTAAGGGTGGTCTCGGAGTGGCATACGCTGAGTAAGATTGTCTGCTGAGGTTTGAAGGGGCTGTGTGTGAGACATCATCGACAGTACCACCAGAGAAGGGAACTTTGTGTTGAGAGAGTGAGGTATTACAGTCATTTCAATTGCTTTCAGTGCAGGGAGAATAGTTGCAATGCTTTAGGTGGAGTTGCGCTGGTCGAGACTTCGCTTGGAGTGTGTGGAAAAGATACTTTTAATTGAGTAGGATTCCAAAACTTTCTGTTAGTGGAGCAGACAAGAGTTTATTTGAAAGCTTGCTTCTTATGTTCTTGTTCTGTATCATCGTATGTGTGACATCTTTATGCTTTGATAACAGTTCTTGGGTTGGTAAAGTACGTGTTACAGGAAAATTGCAACCAATGGGTAACTATTGCAGAGAGTTGAGTGAAACATAGAGTGTCGCTCTGCCATTGGTTGGTTAGTGTGAAGCAGCGCTGGGATACGTTGTCACAGAGAGACGCGCAAGGATTGGTTGTTCGTATGAACAACAAGCAAGTTAATTTTAGGATATTGAAAATCAAAATATTTGTAAAGGATAATGAACATTTTGAAAAACATAAAAACTGTAATACATGGAGATGCACCCGTGTTCTCTAGAGAGAGGGTTCCAATACCACCTGAGGGTATACCAGCTTTATACATCACATGAGAAAGGGTATATCATACATGTACCTGGTTAGAAAATCGGTTGAAATATACAGAGAAGGATGGTCCTTTAGCTTTTTTCACAATATGGAACATTTAACATCTTGAAAATCTGAGAAGACAGTTATATGACATTAAACCGCTCCCGAGACCTATGCAGTTCGAGGTTCTTCGGGAAAGGGAACATGTAGTCCATCATAAAGAGAATAGAGGATGATACAAAACAAATTAGATCAGTATGTTGAGGCTAGATAGGATGCACATCAGAAAGCTTGGCGAACTGACATTGCTGAAGGAACATTAATGTATACTGTGTTAGTTGCAGAAAAGGGAGAAGGCGAGAAGTGTAAGGAGAAGAAAGAACTTGAAGAATCTCAAAACTTAACAGTGTCTGATGAAAGTGAAAGTGAAAGAGATGATGAATTTCTTAATGAATTATTCTTAAATCATCCTCTGCCTTTTAATGAGGATCAAGCCGAGTGCATGCCAAATTCATTTAGAGGAATAGTACCAAATGCACCTGCCATGCCCATAAATCCTAATCTACACAATCCTTTCTTATCCGGAACAGAGAATCCAGTAGGAGAAGAGCTTACTAACCCCATGGCATTGGGTACTCCAGATACTCTTTCAGTTCCAGTAACTATATGTTAGATTTGGGGGTCTCTAGTTGGCACAGGTAGGTACTTGTGACAAATAGGGACCATTGCCTCTAGTCAGGGTAAGGGGGTACACTCCTAAATTAACCCCTGCTCACCCTCTTGGTAGCTTGGCACAAGCATACAGGCTTATATCAGAGACAGTGTGTAAAGCATTTGTGAACACATACAGTAATCAAGTGACAACACTACAGATGGGCACCACACAGGTTTTATAAAATAAATAAGTATTCTTTATATAGACTTATCACAAGACCACAAACGACAAAAATCCACAATACTGTACTTAAAATGGTAGAACTAGCTTAGTTCTTCTTAGATCTTAAAATGCAACATTTTGAGTCAATGTACCTTAAGATGCGACACGCAGGGCAACGAAAGTGTTGCAGGAAAGGTGATGCGGTAGTCCCTTACACGCAAGGACGGTGATGCATTGAAGATCTGGTGCAAAGAAAGAAAGATGGCGGTTTCTCCTTGATGCAACACGCTTGCCGGGGATGCACCTGCGTCTGCTGCGACGTCGATCCTCTTCTCCGTCGATGCGAGATGCTTTACATGATGTGTGCCGTGACAGGCCCTGCGACACCCTTCCCGGTGATGCGGCGGCGTCTGCTGCGACGTCAATCCTCTTCTCTGGCGATGAGACGCGACAAGATTCTCAGAGATGCGGCGGCGCCTGATGCGACGTCGATCCTCTTCCCCTGCGACATGCTTCCCGGTGATGCGGGGGCGTCTGCTGCGACATAGATCCTCTTCTCCTGCGATGCGAGGAGCTTCATGTTGTGCAGCGGCAGTTCGGCCACACGCTTCCTGTTCTTGAGTCGCACTTCCAGTTCCTTGCGATGCATATGTTTCCTAAAAGTCCAGCACAGTTTGCAGGCCCTTCAGGAGAACTTTTGGGGAGCTGGTGGGTGAAGTCTGTTGTCCCTGAGACTTCACCAGGAGGCAAGCTCTGCAGGCCAATCCCCCAAGCAGCACTTCAGCTTGGGGGTGGTCTCTCCTCAGTCTCTCTGGTTCCACTCCTCAGCACAGGTTTCTTCTTGTTGTCCAAAAGTGATCTGATTTCTTGGGCTCAGGGTCCCAATACTTATACCCCAAAATCCTGTGTCCTCTGACGGCAGAGGAACCTTTGCCTAGTCCAAACCAGTTCGCGAGTACTCTGTTGACATGACTACTTCCTTCCTTTTACAGTGCAAGGAGGAAACATCAGACGCCCCACCGGAGGTGGAGCCAGCATTGTGGAGGGAAGGCACAGCTCTGGAGCACTCTGTTGACATGACTTCTTCCTTCCTTTCACAGTGTAAGGCAGAAACATCAGACGCCCCACAGGAGGTGGAGCCAGCATTGTGGAGGGAAGGCACAGCCCTGGAGCACTCGGTTGACACGACTCCTTCTCTCCTTTCACAGTTCAGGGCAGAGACATCAGACGCACCACAGGAGGTGGAGTCAGCATTGTAGAGGGAAGGTACAGCCCTATTCAGGTTCCAGGTGCAACTCTTCCCGCCCATCTAGATGCAGATCTCTCTATTCACCACTGGGCTGACTCATCCTGTCTCCTGTCACTCAAACTCCTGACAAGGAATACACAACCTAGCAGAGGCAGGCTTGGATAGTTAGACAAGAAAATACCTACTTTCTAAAAGTGGTATTTTCAAACACAGAATGTTAAAACCAACTTCACTAAAAGATGTATTTTATCATTCTGAGTTCAGGCATACTAAACCCGAATTTCTACCATGTTCCCTGAGTCAGATAGGATTATAAATTGTAATTATCTAACTGCCCATTCTGGCCTATGGAGAACAGATGGCCTTGCAATAGTGAAAAACGAAAATGGCTGTAATTCACTATTAGGACGTGCCACACACACCAGGGCATGTCCTACCTTATACTTAAATGCACCCTGCCCATGGGCCTACCATTGGGGTGTCTGATATGAAGAAAGGGGAAGGGTTAGGGACTGGCAAGTGGGTGCACTTGCCCAGTCACCATGGCAGTACCAGACTGCACACAGGCTCTGCAATGGCAGGCCTTAGACACACTTTTACAGGCTGCTTCTATCGGTGGCACAACCAGTGCTGCAAGCCCACTAGCAGCATTTGGTTTACAAGCCCTGGGGACTCTCAGTGCACTGTACTAGGATCTGACCAGTAAACCAAATCAGCCAATCATAGAATCACTAATCCATACATTCATTTACAATAGGGAGAGCATATGCACTTTCGCACTGAGCAGCAGTGGAAAAGTGCCCAGAGTCATAAAACCAACAAAAACAGGTCAAGGAAAGTACAGGAGGAAGGCAACAACTTCAGAGATGACCGTGCAAAAAGTCCAACACCATAGGTCATGTTGTTCCACATTATCAATCTAGGAACAGAGGACAGCACTTACATTCTTTGACTGTCCCCACTGGGATGGGTGAAACAGCAGTTTTTCCTAAAGAGCCAAGGGTAGGGCAAATTAATCGAAATTTGCCTAGCATAAGTAACGGTAAGTTTCAATTCTATTAAGGACACTGAGGCGAGGATTATGCTTTTCCTTCTTCGCTTTATTAGAATATAAATTTTTCAGCAGCCAGAAAAGCAATATAAACGATTTTATCCCACAGAAAGGGAAAAAAGATTCAACAATCCTGCCACTAGACTACAACTCTCATGAGGTCAACAGTCCCCAGTCCAATTATAGTCCTTTCACAGTTTCCGTGGCACGTAGAAAGGTCTCCCATCTTAGATGTCCTTCCTCTTTCTTCGCACAAGTAACGTCGACATCACTGGTCTTGTTTGGAACCATCACTGCCTATAAAGGAGATAAACTACGTGAGAAAAAAATCTGCGAAGCAGACGTTGCCAAGTCATCACTGAAACATTGTAACAGAAAACATCAAGCATCGACTACTAAATCAAAGCATCAAGGAAAAACGGAAACATTTATTAGCTAGTCCCATACGGGTTGGTTCGCACCGGAGAGTGCACTGGGAGGGATAATCCTCGCCTCCGTGTCCTTAATAGAATTGAAACTTACAGTTACTTATGCTAGGCAAATTTCATTCCATGTCAGGACCGGAGACTCAGATTATGCTAGTTTAAAGCTTACTTACCACTAACTGCGCCACATCCACCACCGGTTTGAAATAAAACAACTTAAACGTGGAATCCGAGGACCAATCTGTGGGGCGCATTAAATCTTCTAAACAGGCTCCCAGAGAAAAAGCCTTTGAAGTCATAGCACCCCTGGCAAAGTGAGCCCCGAACTGCTTAGTATCAATACCCGCTTCTTGCATGACCAACGCACCCACCTGGCTATGGTTGGGAGGAGACTGCCTTATGCGGTTTTCTTAAGGCAATAAGAAGTTGTTGCTCGCCTGGACGGCAAAATTCCAGTATCACATCCTCATATGCCTTCAGGCACTGCACCACACACAGCTTGGGGACATCTGCAAAGGCTGGGTACGAGATTACTCTCGAAGATGACTTGGTACGGCACCCCACTGTAAACGTAACCCCTTCCGGAGAAAAAACTCTTGCCCGCACGTCCGAGACTCTGAGGCAGGAAACTAGGTATAACAACATGGCCAACTTGGCGGATAGTTCCTTTAGAGAAAGATATTTATTGGACTGCCAAGACAGAAAGAGATTCAAGACCAAATTGACATCCCAGGGAACAGAACAGCGAGGCTCCAGGGGTAAAGAGAGTCAGATACCCCTGAGGAGTCTACAGACAAAAGGGTGTCCTCCAACAAGAGCACCTTCAACCAGGCAATGCACCGCGGTTGAGGAAGCGATACGCAAGACCGGCTGTTGCCAATTCTGCAAGAAAATTCAGAATGGGAATGATGCCTGCGACCATGGGATCCAGACCCGTCGAAGACACCAACCCATCCACTTAGACCAGGCTGAACAATACCGCTTTGAGGTACTACTAGCCCAGGCCTTGGACAAGAGGGCCTCAGCCGGTACCGAAAGGCCTGGGAGCGACCATCGTCGCCTGAAAGCTGCCATGCCATGAGGCGGAGAGAACCCTTGGCGATGAGGTGATGCTGCTCCTTGTCCGCATTCAGAAGGAGATGAGGAAACAGGGGGAGTAGGATTGGAGAATCCCAATAAAGCTCCAGAAGAACTGGAAACCACACTTGGTAACTCCAACATGGAGTCACCACCTGCACCCTCTGACGGATCTGCGCCGCTGTCCGCATGATAATGGAGAAAGGAGGGAAGGCATAACTCCGCTCCGGAGCCCAATTTTGGAGAAATGCATCCGTAGCTTCCGTGAGGGGATCCGGCCTCCAACTGAAGAACCGAGGGACCTGATGGTCCAGGCGGGACGCAAAAAGGTCCACCGAGAATGGTCCCCACAAATTCTTCAACCACTGGAAGACTCGAACATCCATCTTCCACTGGCTGGAGTCCTTCAGATGCCTTGAATGCCAATCTGCCACCTGGTTGGCCCGGCCCGGCAGATACTCCGCTGTTACGGATATGTGATGCGCTAGACAATAATCCCAAAATCCTTTGCCAAATTTGCCAAGGTCTGGGAATGGTGCCCCCCCCCCCAGATGGTTGACGTAGCGAACCGCTGAGACGTTATCCATTTTTAACAGGACGCAGGACTGAATCTGATCCCTGGTCCAGAATTGCGCCGCAAACGCCCCGTTTGAGGCAAATTGATTGGCCAAGCCTGTTCATTTAATGACCAGGTGCAGCCGGTGGAGAACTCCCCGCAACAGGCGCCCCACCCCGCTCTGCTGGCACCAGACTCTATGATCAAGTCTGGGACCGACCCAAAGACTGTTCCAGACTTCCAGACTTCCATGTGGGTAAGCCACCACGACATTTCCTCCTTGACCTCCTGATTGAGAGGGACTGTCTGGTAGTACGACAGACCTCTTCTGAGATGATGCGCCTTCAGGGGCTGCAAGGCGCGAGATTGCCTCGATGGACGAGTAAAGAAGAACCACCACCAGAGGCAATCTGATGGAAAGACAGATGAGTCTTGGAGATGGTCCATCTCAGTTTGTGTCGAATCTTGGCCATCTTTCTGGACCGTGGACTAAAGGAAGAGCAGATTGAGTCCACTACGAACCCCTAGAAAACCATGCTCTGGGTTGGCTCGAGGACTGACTTCTCTGTATTGATGATGAAGCCCAGCCCCTGCAGACGGGAAACGATCTGCCGCAGCTGAAGGGTCAACGTCCTGGGACATTGTGCCATATGAAAAATGTCGTCCTGGTAAAAAATCATTAGAATGCCCTGACCCCTGAGAAATTCCACCGCCGGATGAAGCATCTATATGAAACTCCAAGGTGCCGAGGAAAGACGAAACGGAAGGGCAGTGAATTCGTAAATCTGGTTTCTACCATTGAAATTACAAAAAACGCCGGTGTGGGGGATGGATGGGAATCAACGAGTAGGCATCTTTGAGGTCGAGCCGAACCATCCAGTCACCCTGGAGAAGGAAGTTTCGGAGGAGGTGGATCCCCTCCATTTTGAAATGTCGGTAGACCAACCAACCATTGAATTCTTTGAGGTTGATCACCGGACGTCGACCCCAATTGGGTTTGTCCACTAATAAGAAATTGCTGAAAAATAAATTTTGTGCAGAGCTGAGCGACAAATGGCCCCTTTGTAAAGTAGAGCTGCCACCTCCTCGTCGACCAGCTGCGCATCAGCAACGGAAATAGTGATGGGACGCGGGAAGGCTTCCTGTCGGGGAAGATCGTAAAACTCGATGTGAAAACCCCTTATGGTTGGCAAAACCCATGAGTCTTTTGTAATGTTCACCCAAGCACATTGAAACGCCGCTAACTGGCCCCCAATGCAAAGCTGAGTGACAGGTATGACACTTACCATGGGCACCCTGGCCATTGGTGTTGTTCTTGAATCCGCCTCTCCCGCAGAATGGCTGACCCCTGGTGTGGTAAAAGTTTGTATAGTTGGCAGTTGAATTGTACTGTCCCTGCCCGGAGCCTTGTCCCCTACCGGGATTCTGCTGTCTGCCACAGCTGGTCGTGCAGCTCCTGCAGCGACCGGCCCCTTGGGAGAAATGGGTCTGGAAAATCCGCTTGATGTTGGACTGGGCCATGTCCATCTAAGTGAATGTGGCCACAAACTTGCCCAGCTCCTTCACAAACGGGTCTCCAAAGAGACCCCCCTGCGCCACTGCACCTGCCTCCAAAGAGGCCAAGTAGCCCAGTTTGGGGCCAAGCTTTATCAAAAGTGAGGGCCAACGCTCCATCGACAGGGCACAATTGGTGTTACCCAAAAAGATAATCACCCGCTGATCCGAGTTCGACAGAACGTCTGGGGCTATGGTGGTGCCAGAAAACGTTGCCTCCTCAGCCATATCCAAAATGTTTGTCATGGGCCCCACTGCATCCAAAAGTTCATCTTGACAGGAATGCTAAGAGTGGTCAATGCCCTTACAGGGGTCTTTCATAGTTTTGGCCAGGAAGGTGGCCATCTTGGAGTCCTGCTCCAGAGTCAAAGCCACCTTCCCGTCCAAAGTGGGCCGAGGGCACTCTGCCTTCAAACACCCCCTAGGTTCTTTCTCCAAGGGTTTTCAGAGGCGACCTGCCACAAACTTCGCCACCTTGTCCCCAGGTGCCAAAGCCACTGAACGCGGATGAATTATATCATCCGGATTCAGCATGCTGGAATTATCCTGTGGTACCGAGGAGGAAGAAGCGGCCGGGCGCCAAGACCTTGAGGACCCCTCGTCATCATCGGTGTCTGCGGGCGATCCACTGTCCTGAAATGGAGAAGCTGGCCCTAGAGACTCCGAAGGCGCCAGGGTAGGAAGAGGAGCCGGAGGAGGCACAGCAGTTTTCGCTAGGAATGCACTGCGGAGACGCTTGAAGGCGTCCTTATCAACTCTGTGTACCTCTTCTTGGGCCCCCTCCATGTGGCCTTTTTTAGGCGCTGGGGGGTCTTCCCCAGGAGTTGTACTAAGGGTGGGAACCGGGGCCCCCAAATGGGCATAAGCTAACTTGGCACATTCCACTACTATGCGGTTGGATAAGTGATCCTCCATCTGCCCCACTACTTTATTCATACGTCTATAGATGGAGTCGTCCACCGCTTGAAAGAACTGGTCATCATAAGCGAGGTACTGCTGGGCCTCTTCCTCCTCATAAAAATCCCCTTGTTCCATAACTGTAAATGAGCTCAAAGGAACTGTGGTGAAAGGGGAGCCAAGGACAACCTACAGGCGTCTAGGAGTAACAGAATACCCCCGGTATTGGCAAGCTGGATAATCCAGCCTTCACTGTGGGCAGACCCAAGGACTGCAAGGGCTTTTGGCACGGGGCAGAACCGCAATTAATGGCCGAACCTGCTTTTAAGACGCGCCGGCCGTCAGGACACTGACCAGGCTGAAAAACCGTCACGGAGCGCGTCTCTAAAATATACAATGTTTGGGTGCAAAACTGCCCGCAGGCGATTGCTGTGGTGAGAACCGCTATACAGAACCCAGCGGGGCGTGAAATACATTTATTGGGACAAATACAGACCCCGCAGGGCGTTATGCGTGTAGCGAGGAGGAACAAGGCTCACGGAACCGGCGACTCTCGCAGCGCGGCTCCTCGACTGAGGAGACCACGCAGCGGGAGCACCGAAACGTGCAGGTTCCCCCAAGCGGGCCTCAGAGGCACCGCACAAACACAAGGGAAACGGGCGCATAAGGAGCGGAACTCTCCCGTGGCCGTAAAGGGATCTGCAAACTGAAGAACAGCAGAATAAACACACACACAAGCTTCCGGGAGCTGCTCCGTTAAGAATACATGCCCCGGAGTTCTCAGAATAAAACTACTACAACATTAGTGAGCATTACTGAGAGATAAGAGAAAACATTTAACTTTGGCTGCGAAACAGCTAAGAAAGAGGAAGCACACCTAAGATAAATTCGGTCACACTTCTCTGAAAGTCCTAGAGTACATAGAAAATACTCAGGAATCTGTGCTTTACAATTAATTCGTTTTTTTTACCTGGGTGTTTTTACAAGTATATGGGTTTGAGTGTGGGAGTATAAATAGGGCTATTTGTTGAAATGACTGTATCATCAGGATATAAATAGTTTTTATTAGAATTGGAAACTTAAGATAATGCTCAAGTTTGATTTATGTTTTTGCATTCTCCTTTTGTCTTTGTGTATGTACAATGTAGATAAAACAATTGGTTGCTGGGAGATATCAACATTCCTGAAGAAGTTGGTTTTAATAGACTGCTACCCACCGAAACGTGTTTGTGAGTCAATGAAAAAAGATTATTCAAAGCCTTTCGACTGCGACAGATAATAAAATAGCCACTGGTGTTTCTGTACAATTATATGAACGTTTGTCTACTGTTTTCTCTCGCTTTTGTGTTTAAAAATTGTGCAGTGTATATGTTTGGTTAGGTGTCTTCCCTTTGACACAATATATGTATTTTTATGTCCTCTTCTGTACATATAACAATTGACTGTGTATAGAGTATGCAAAAGTTTTTTATATGTTTTAATCTAGTGTCATGAACTGTTTTTATGAATTAATAAATATTGCTTTTTAGCATTGGAGATTTGGTGCATTTATGCGCTGATGATGTGGTATGGATAAGTTGTGTGGTTGTAAATGAATTGACTGACTTTGACTTGAGTCTATCTGGATGACTCAACAGAGGTCTACTTTGATCAAAACCCATTGGTGTATTGGTATGGGGGAAAGGCGCCAATGGCCAGTGCTCAGCAGGCTGGCGATAAACTATCTGGCTTGGCCCATAGCCAGTCTCTCCGCTGAGCATGTTTTCAGTGCAGCTGGTACAGTGAGAAGAACCATTCTCTTGCCCCAAAACATGGAGAGATTAACTATGATCAAAATGAATCAGTACTTTATACCACAGGATTACACCATACCTGAAGGACCACAGGAGGAATATGACAGAGACTTAGGTCATGGAAGTAATGTGTTAGATGACCTACTGCACCGGCCAACCATCATCACACTAGTCACCTCCCGGCTTGACTACTGCAATGCCTTGTACCATAAAATCAGCATGGCCTCCCTAAACAGGCTTCAGGTTGTCCAGAACGCGGCAGCCAGGCTGATCCTTAATTATCCCTAAGCATCAGTCAGCGAGAGGTGGGCTCCGTACTCTGCATTGGCTCCCTATCAGGAAGTGCATCTCTTGGGGGGGGCGTGGCTAGCAGCCTAACATGGCGGACATGACTTTGTAGAGCTCCGTCCACGTGGCCCTTATTATCCTGACACTATCCTGTTGCGGTGCTCTTTTCCGAGCTGGACCGCGCAGAGCTGGTGTGCTACAGTGCAGCGAGGCCATCGGGACTGGAGCGACCCGTCTCCAGGCGGCGGCGGCGGAGAAACAAGGACTGAGCTGCGGCCGCGCTGAGGGGCCTCGGGTGGCACAGCGGACGCAGTGGAGGCCGCGCCGGGGCTCACCTGGTGCCGCAGAGACCGGGCGCGAGGAGTCATCGCGGGAGTGCGCGATCTTACAGCAGGCAGTGAGCGGCGGTGAGGAGGCCCGGACGGAGTGACCCGGGGGGGCTGAGGCAGCTTCCTGTATCTTCGTCCGCGACCTTTGGGACTGCTGGCGCGCGGACGGGGCTGCGAGCTTGGGCGGTGATTGGTGGCCGGTGACCCTGCGGCCTGCGGCGGACTACGTGTCTGCGGCCCGGACTGTGTGCCGCACCCGAGGTGCTGCCCCCCCGCTTGGCAGGGGCGGACCCGCATGCCCTGACTGCCCTGACACAGCGGCGTACCCTCATCGGATTGCCTGCCTATCGCCTGCGGCCTGGGCCCTACACCAACGCGACCAGCACAAGATGGCGCCGGATCCCCGACCCTCCTGAGACCGCGCTGGTGATCTCGCTGAGCCGGACGAGGCAGCTCTCAAATCTCCTGGACCAGCTGGCATCTACTGTTTGAAGCCTCGATCTCCCCGTGGACAGTCCTGATGGTGGGTGTCATGCAAGTGAGGTTGCACTCACCTTGTGCTCTCTGCCATGCCTGACCCTAATATGGCGGCCTATAAGACATTCTGATCTGCATTACCTGCCTAATCATTTGTGGAGCCCAGGAGACGGGTGGCAGACTGGAAGCCCGACCCTGGTGAGTGCCTGAGATTCGGAGTGGCAGGGGCAGAGTGGCACAACATGACGGTGGAAGACGGGGGCAGAAAGCGAGGAGAGTGTGGCTGAACGCAGGCCGTGCTGTTAAGGCACCATTTTAACTCGGACGCCATTTTTGGCACCCATGTAACGAGTGGCCCTCGCCATTAGACCACAGCACTCGGCCCATCTGTTGCAAGCGCTGCCGGCCACAGAGACCGCGCCATTGCTGTGGAGCTGGAGGCAAGGGGGCCCACCTGTGCTGCTGAGGTGCGGGGTGCACCTGGGAGAACATTGCTGATCGCGCTCCGCACCCGCCTGGGGGGAGGCCAGCGCCGATGGCCTAGAGACAGCCTGCGTAAACAACAGCATCCGCAGGCCTGAGTGTGGACGCCTGCCGGCGGAGGTCGGCTATAGTCCATTTGCCTTTGTCGCTGCACAGCCCTGCCTCCTAGCGAGCAGGCTGCTTCCTTCACAGCCGCCATCACGAACGCGGCGGGCGGAGGAACATTTGAGAGGAGGTCGCTGTCAATGCCTGCCGGCCCTACCTAGCTGAGTGACAACTGAGCTAGCCAGGAAGCAGCTTGGGGGAGATTGCGGCCCCTATTCTCCGGCCATAGAGGGTGAGGGCGCAGGGAGGAGCTCGGGAGCGGGTCTGCATAGTGAACTGCCGCTGGACGACTAGACGGCGGCCTTTGGGGGCCCATCTCAACGCGGTCGGTGTCCCTTTGGCAGTGTCGATAGACTGACTGACAGGAGCAGGAGCCCATCCTTGCCCCCCTGACACCTCCCGGAAGGCTGCAACCAGGCTGGCTGATGCCCACGGCGCAGCAAATTGTAATGGGCAGGCTTCGGGACAAAGCGCAGACGAGACAGCAGGACGTGGGTGGCCCCGACACCCCGCAGGAGCAGAGACGGACGGCCATGGAGCCAGTAGCTGCCCTAGCAGCCAAAATGGACACAGTTCTGGCGGCGGTGGAACGCATAGGGACGACACTGGAGCAAACTAAGTCGTCTTTGGAGGGGCGGATCGATAAAGTCACATCGGACTTCACGCTGCTGCACGCAGACCACCGTATACTGTCGGAGTCAGTCGCGGAGCAACGCCAGGCGGTCCAGGAACTCCAACCTGTGGTGCGCAGCCATGCTTCAGCCCTGCAAGACCTGATTGATAGAGTCCAGGCGCTAGAAGACCGCGGAAGGGCGCTCTCGGCGCAACAACGTCCGAGTAGTGGGTCTGCCGGAAGGATAAGAAGGGACGGAACCTGAAAGGTACACTGAGACCTGGCTGCGAACAATTTTACCGGAGGGAGTAATATCTCCGCACTTTGTGGTGAAAAGGGTGCACAGGGTGCCGGCGCAAGCTCAGAGACTGGGAGCCAGACCCCACCCGTTTCTCTTCAAGCTCCTCAACTACAGGGACCGAGACACGGTGCTCAGGGAAACCCTGGGCAACAGTCACGTGATGCTCTTCCCGGACTATACGGCGGCGGTCCAACGGAGACGTGGCTCCTATATGGCAGTGAAGAAACAATTGCGGGACCTAGAACTGCCCTATTTATTGCTGTTCCCGTCGCGGCTCCGTGTGGTCACTAAGGGGGCCGCTCGCTTCTTTGAGGCTCCATCGGAAGTCTGGGACTGGCTGGAGGAGAATGGGCAGTGGATGGGGAAGGGACCGACGGGCCCAGACGGCGGCGGGTGGCAGGAACAGCGCTCCAGGAGGAGAAGGAGGAAGAGAGGGGCTAAGAGAGAAGCTGGCCTAGGACAGACGGCGCCGAGCCCGGAGAAGATGCGACAGGAGCGACAGGAGCGACAGGAGTGACAGGAGGTGCTGGAGGCGGTCGCGACAGTGGGAGTGGTGGCTGGATTCGGAGGCCCAAATCATAGATCGCAGGACGGAACTGGAACGGGCGGATCGTCCTTGCCGTCCACAGTAATTTCAGAAGACACTACGCTGCCTGTGGTGACACCTCAAACAGCGGAGTACATAATGTGAAAGACGATGGACCTGAGATAGGCTGCTATATTGTCTGTGCCCAAGGCAAGACCAACTGTATCCTTTGTATGCTCAATGTAATAAGCTGTTGCACACTACTGCTGGCTCTGCAGGCATGCGTTTGCCCTTTCTATGTCCACTGTACCATGCTGCTACATGCTACTGCTGACTCTGAAAGCATGCGTCTGCACAACATAGAGCTGGGAGCTACTAGTGCGGCGTAGGTACACAGTGGCGGCCCCCTATTGGTCATAAACCCGATCAACACTAGGCGGGGTGGTCTCAATGGGCAGCTCGCACTGGTCGGTACGTTACACTGTCCGTGATTAATCACCCGCACCATAGCAGCGCTAAGGGCTCTGGATGAGGGAGTAACCTGATGACATAACTGACTGCGCGTTCCCCCACACGCACGTACATAGCAGTGACGGCACATTAAACAGTCGGCACGTTGCCTAATCTGGACACACCCCCCGTTTCAGGAGCGGCACCTAGAGATCCTCACCCGAGAGCCTAACTCTCGGCCCCACACGTTTGATCCCCTGACCCTCCGGGTGGTCGCACCGCAACATAACCCATGGCGTGCACCAACATCATGACCTGGAACATCCGCGGCATGCACACCCCGAAGCGCCGGTATTCCGTTTTCGCATATATGTAGCATCACCAGGTGGGGATCGCGCTACTTCAGGAGACACACATGTCCCGGGTGGAACTGGAGAGACTTCGCAGGCGATGGAGGGGGCAGCTACATGGCACCACCTACTCGGCGCACGCGCGAGGCACACTGATATGGGTGAGGGCAGGTGTTCCCTTCGCATGCACCCACACACAGGTAGACACGGAGGGGTGGTACACTTTTGCGAGGGGGAGACTCAATGGGCAGTAGATACTGCTGGGTTCTATTTACGCCCCCAACACGGAGAAGCCTGCCTTCCTAGCGTCCCTAAATCACATCCTTCAGCGGTATGCGGGCCTACCCTGGCTCTTAGGCGGTGACTACAACATGGTGCTGGACACGCAGATCGACCGCTCTTTTCCGCCACTCCGGGCGGTGGCAGCGACATCGGCGGCACAGGCTCTTAGGGACTCGTTGCCACATTGGGACATTCATGACCTTTGGCGGGTGCAGCACCCTATGGACAAAATATACTCATACTACTCGGCGGTGCATGGTCTCCATGTCCGTCTGGATAGAATTGTAGGCTCCCAGTCCCTGCTCCCGCTTCTGTCCAAGTCAGAGTATCTGGGGAGGACGCACTCAGATCACAACCCCCTGTGGTTTCAGATTAGCTGGGTGGCAGACAGACCCCTGGTGCCCACTTGGCGGCTTCAGCCGGCTGCGCTGGAGGACGCCGAATTTAGGTCTTCATTGGGCACTGCCATCCTATCCTACTTTGAGGAGAATGAGGATTCTGTGAGAGACCGTATGGTGGAATGGGATTCTCACAAGGCGACTATTCGGGGGCACTGTATAGGGGCCACATGGAATATCCGCGCACAGGTGTCCGCGTCCTTGACCCATATAGAGTCCGAACTCCTACAGTACGAGCGGGAGGGGGAAGGAACGGGAAGGCATGCTTTAAGGCTGGGAGAGCTTCGTGGTGAGCATGCGGTCCTACTTGAACGACTGTGGTGCCACAACTATGCAGCGCATACTGCCAAGACGCACGCGAAGGCAGATAGAGCTGGCCGTTTACTGGCCTGGCTGATACAGGCCACGGAGCGTAACGTCCCGATTGGTGCTATCCGCTTGGGGGACGGGACAGTGGTGTATACACAGCGCGAAATCCACCAGGCGCTTACCGACCACTACCAAGACCTTTACAGAGCTCGGGGTGCTGGGCAGGACCATGTGGTGACTGAATTTCTAGAGTCAATCGCCCTGCCTACCATCACAGAAGCCCAGAGGGTGGAGCTGGAGACCCCGAACACGCTGGAGGAGGTGGGAGATGCGGTCCAGGCGCTAGCGACGGGTAAATCGCCGGGACCTGACGGTCTGCTGGCCGAATACTACAAAGCAAATAGGGACATCCTGGCGCCCCGGCTCCTTCAGATGTATAGAGCATCGATGATGAGGGCCACCTTCCATCCTCTCTACGAGAGGCATTTTTGGTGTCTCTACCTAAGCCCGACAGAGACCCCATGTCCCTGAGCTCTTATCGCCCGTTGGCGATGCTCAAGACTATAAGATACTGGCCAAAATGCTTGCAGAGCATCTGGCACCGATGATACCACATTTAGTCCATTCGGACCAAAATGATTTCGTACCAGCGAGGTCCACATCTCTGAATCTCAGGAGGTATTTCCGAGTAGCGACGGAGGCGGCGACGGTCTGGCCCAGGGCGGGATGCCTGGTTCTGGACTTAGAAAGGGCCTTTGATTGCCTCGAGTGGGGCTACCTGATGGCGGTTTTGGTGGCGTATGGACTAAAAGGAAACTTCCTACAAATGGTGGGCCTTCTGTATAGGAACCCTGTGGTCCGCGTCCGTCTGGGGCCGTACATCTCGGAGGAGGTGGAGGTGGGCAGGGGCACCCGGCAGGGGTGTCCTCTGTCGCCACTGCTCTTCGCGCTAGCCATAGAACCCTTAGCCGCGGCCATGAGGCAGCTCCTGGCAGATGGAATCCCCCTGGGAGACGGTGTACATCAAGTATCTTTATACGCGGATGACCTATTGGTCTTTGTCAGGGATGTAAACCACATGCCGGAGCAGCTGGCCCCACTACTGAGCCGCTTTGCCGACCTCTCGGGGCTCCGAGTTAACGCAGGCAAATCATGCCTTTATGCCTTTAACAGCGAGGTGGCCGATCCGCAGTACAGCCTGCAGAGCGTGAGGGTCCAGTGGCGAGAGGATACGTTTAAGTATTTGGGCATCCAGATCTACCGCCGGCTGGCAGACCTTATGGATGGGAACCTGGGTAGAGCGGTGACGGCGCTCAGGGCGCTGATAGGCTTCTGGTCCACGCTTCCACTGACGCCCACAGGCAGAGTGGCACTGGCCAAGATGGTGATGCTACCTCGCCTTCTATATTATTTTGCGAACCTGCCCTTGTTTGTGCCTGCGTCTTTCTTTTCCAAACTTAACGGGATCCTCCGGGACTTTATTTGGGGCACGTCCCGACACCGCCTGGCCCTCGGGAAACTGTTCCTAGCCACAGATAAAAGCGGCCTGGCTGCCCCCTGTTTCGAGCACTACTATCTGGCAGCCCAGCTCCAGTGGGTTGCCCACTGGTTGGCGGGCAGGGGGAGGGAGGACACTGCCACGGGCGAGCCACCCTACACGTTGGAGAGGATTACTGCGCTCTTCCACCCGTTAGCAGCCCGGGCACGTCCCACTCCGCTACTCCTAGGGGTGGCGTACAAATGCTTCCGCAGGGCACTGTACCTCACAGGGAGGGTGCTCCCATATGCGCCTGCGGTGCCCTTGGAGGGCTCGCCAGGGGAAGGGGGTGTCCTCACACGTCACATGCTGGAGAAGTGGCAGGAGGCGGGTGTTCAGTCGCTAGGCGACTTGTACCAGGACGGAGCTTTGATCTCCTTTGAGACGCTGGTTGCGGAGGCTGGACTCCCTCCCGGGGGGTTCCTCATGCACAGATCCCTCACGGCTCGCATGGAGGCTAGATGGGGCGAAATTGCGGAAGAGCCGGAGCAGCACCTGACGATACAATACCTGCATGTAATGGGCAGTGGCAGGCATCTGATTAAATGGTTCGCTGCATTCCTACGGATACATACGGAGTTGGATCTGACTCCGCTCCGCGGAAAATGGGAGCGCAATACGGGACGCACGCTGAAGGACAAAGAGTGGGAGAAGGTCCTTAAAAGTCCGGTACGCATCCCCAGAAACATGCGCTTCCGCCAGATCCAGGTATATATAGTCCACAGGGCCTATCTCACACCCAGCTTAATAAATAAATATTTTCAAAGGGCGGATGCGTCTTGCACCCGGTGTGGCGAGTTGGATGCGGATCTTCTTCATCTACTGTGGCGCTGCCCAAGGCTTGGCACCTACTGGAGAAACATCAGTGTCCTGCTCGCACAGTGCACTGGCCGCACCATTCCATGTAATTGGCCTGAATATCTCTTGCACCAATTCAAGCCGTCGCCTAGGGACAAGGCCTTGTCCCGCTTTCTAGATCTGGGGATGGTAACAGCGGCGCGACTCCTCACAAGGAGATGGAAGGCAAGTGACTCACCCAGCGTGCAGGCATGGACCTTGTCCCTCCTGTCGTGGGCTCGAGCAGAGTGGACTGCCATCAGGAGAGAGGAAACAGTGGGGCTCCGCAGGGAGCCCATGGCGGAGCATTGGGAGGGCATGCTTAACACACTGCAAGCTGCAGGGGCTAACATGACTGGGAGCGCAGAAGGGGACACAGCAGGCTTAGTGGATAATAGAGGAGAGGGGTGCGCGGAGAGCGATGCCACTGACATACAGATTGGAGCCCAATAAGGGATTGCTGCAAGAGCGCCATGGGTACGGAGATGCACACACATGACCAGGGGATGAGGAGAGTCGGTAAAACAGAGACAGGGGATGAGTAACATGGAAAAGGAGGGAGTGAGGGGCGGGCCTTGGGTACGGATCTGAAGGGGAATTTTGTACAGAATCCTGGTATTAATGCCGCGTTTGGATGTTGTTGTTGTTTTCATGCAAATGTTTTGTTTGCGCCAGAGTTAAGCCTATGCGAGTTGCCTCCCCATGAGGAACTGGGATGCACTGACTCTTGTATACTGCGGCCATGCCTGGGCGCCCAAGACTTTGTTGCATGCCATTTGGATGTAACTGTAGTAGCGCTTCATTGGTTCACTGCACTGTTAGCGCATCGACGCCTGGACAAGATTGAAGACTTAGCTAAAACTAAATGATGTACCCAATGTAATGTTGAGACTTGAAAAATGCAAATAAACAGAGTTGACAAAAAAAATCAGGAAGCGCATCTCTTTTTTTAAAGTCCTGAGCACGGTCTATAAGGCCTTGCACAACAAAGCCTCACAGTGGCTCAAAACCATGTTTCAATGGCATATTCCTGGGAGGACCTTGAGATCCTCCTCCCAGAGAACATTGACGTCTCTGAAATTCTGCAAGGTCAGATGGGGCGAACATTCCTTCTCTGTGGCGGCCGAAATACTTTGGAATACCCTGCCGCCCTCTATCTCTCATGCGGACTCGCTTCCGATGTTTAGAAGGCTGCTTAAGACATGGCTTTTCTCAACATAGCCGGCAGCTCTGTCCTCTCCTTTCTCTCCTCAACTGTCCAGCACCCTGGCACCTACGGGTATTAGTGCGCTTTATAAATCCTTACCCAATCCTATCCTACTTCTGGATGAACCACCAGAGTTTGAGGACAAGCTCTACTTCCCTGACTACTAGGCTATTTTAGTTTCTTTCTTCCTACGATGCCCAAAAAAAAGCTATAGCTAAGGAACGTTATTTGCTTTATTGTTTGTGTTTGCTGGTTGACCAATCCATCCCCACCGTCTTACTCTTAGACACATTTTATTTCTGGATAGGAGTTGCAACTGTGTGCAGTGAAGAAGTCCGGACTCGCCCTAGAGCCATTTCCCTTAAGCCAGACATTGGAGAATACAAACAAATGTGTGCCTGCCTCCAACCATGGGCCCTGACTATCTATCCTTTCCTGGCCTACAGGGACTGCCCCACATGTGACATCATTATAATTCAATTTACAGCGAAAAAGTCGAGGATCTGCATTCTGCAATGTACCACCTATCGATCATGGTGAACAGGTAAATGATGGCATGCATTGCACGCTGAGTGGTTGTTGTTTGTTGTGATGTAAACTTGTTATGAATTATATGTCATCATCATGTGTGTTTAGTCTTGAGAAGAGGTGATTCATGTGGTGGCAGGCAGTGTGAGACTGGGTGTTTGTTTGTTACACTTAATGTGTCAGTGATGATGATTGAGATTCATAATGTTGGTGGCCTACTGACAGCTGATCAATAATTTTCCCCTGTAGGTTATTTTTTTTCCTTCCCCTTTGAGAGATCGGAGAGAGATTCCTTCACAGGGTCCACTCCACACTGACCACATTGCTTTGTTTTATTGTTTTATGCTTACTTTATTCTCCTCAAAGACTCGGACCTGACCAGTCACTTAGATAATGCAAAGCTTGCAAACACAAATCTAGTCTACACACAAAAAGTGACTCAGACAAGTCAATCCTTCCCTTCTTGTTGTGAAATAACTAAATTATGCTACTATAGGCCGATCCATTGCATTTTGAGTCGGGACAAGTCAGCACTCACTCGGGACACTGTTGATACGGTGTTGAAACAGTGTTGGACACCATACCCGGAGTCAGTCTTAGGAGGATCAGAGATGATGGAATGACTCAGGGCGTGGGCGTGACGACTTCGAGAACTGGCACCAGAAGAGATGAAAGTTTTCAAATTCACTGAAACCAACCAATTTGGATGATGATGACTTTGAAGTGGCCTTAAAGTAAACAACAACACCAGACCTACACATATCTGTGTAGTGGTGAGTGCGCTGTGACTGACAGCGGTGCATTGCTTTTTTACTTAATTGGGAAAATGCTATGTTGCTGTGTGTGTTCTCAGTGCTGTCTGGCTCAAATTTGAAGCTAATGGAGGTTGGATGGGGGGCCCGTTGCTGGAGGTCACTACCAGAAACAGACATTTAGCCGTGCTGCCACTGAAAGTCTTCTTGTTGCAGTCCTTATGCAGTTTAACTTTTCTCCTTGACTCTTCAATATCATTTTTGTTTTCCATCTACATGCTCTTTATACTGCACCATAATGGAAAAACGACTCACACTTGCCTTACCAAACCGCATCCGCCAGGTACCCAAGATTGACAGACAGTCCAAGAGGGATGCAGGATGTAACTCACAATTTGACAATACAGTATAATTATTCTCTTCAATTATTACAACGGTGTGTGTTATTTATGTTTGTTTATTTGACTTCCTACAGATATTTTAATTTTACCTGTCATCTTTCAAAGCCCGGTATAACAGAACATAATGTATCTTGGGTCTCTCTGGGGGCAGACGGATAATTTGATTTACCACTACTAGTTTAGTACTCATCATCATGCATGTATTTCCTTTTCCTCCCATAACATATTAATGATGGTCGGTGGCCAAGAGGAATGTGTTGTCCTTGTGTAGTGCTTGACTTTGTCAAACCTTTCCCTCAAATCCGCCTTCCCATCCATTCATCAAACTCCTAACCCTCTTCCCCTGGAGTGAGGTGCGGCTTAATTAAATTTACACCATTAATTGATAACACATTTGGTGGGGCGGATGTGGTGAAAGCAACAGCAACTCAAGGCAGGGAGAGGATCTTCTGCTCTAAGTATAGCCCACACTGGCAATATTATATATTTATATTATTTATTTTATTTTAGCATTGCTTATCATGTTTTCTCATTTGGCAGTCTTCTTCTTTTGTACTACTAGACGTACTCTAGTCTCCCTTAGGTGATTGTCTCATTTTTTTGCAAAGCTTGCATGTAAAACTTTTCTGAGCAAATAAATTCAATTACTTCTTCTGAGTTTTTTGTGCTGTATCCGTTTATCTCCCTTGACTTTCACAATTTTCTCGTTGCTAGATTACTGTAATGCTCTGTATTTAGGTACCCATAAATGTGTGGTATAGAAGCTGCAGGCTTTACAAAATGCAGCAGAGAGACTGCTGCTCAAAATTCCTATGTTTGCTTCTGTATCTGAATCATTGCAGGGTCTTCACTGGCTTTTATTGAGAAAAAGGATTGCTTTTAAGGCTATGGGCATGGCCTATAAAGCCCTTCATTGGACTGGCCGTAAGTATTTTCAGGAATGGTTCTCCTGGTACATGCAGAGCAGGAATCTTAGATCCAGCTCCTCACGATTTGTCATCATTCCCAGATCAAACAAAGCTAGATGGGGAGGTAGGGCTTTTTCCATTCGTGCAGGAAAATGGTTCAATTCATTACCTCTTATACTGCATTGTCAACCTTCCCTGATACAATTTAGGATGCAGCTGAAAATGTGACCATTGAAAAAAAAGACGCTGTTAGAGTCAATTGTGTTTTAGCATCTGAATGGCTCCGTTTTTGTACCTTTAGGGCTAAGACACCTTAGGATAATCACACGTTTTAGAATATTATTTCATTCTTTCATAAAATGGCATTAACACAGTTTTTAATATATCAATTTAATTAGTTACCTGCGATGAACAATCCTCATCCTACAGTTTGAGTTTGGCTATCAGGGAGTGGAACCTTGCTGCAGAATCTGGTGCTTTCACAAGTATTCGACTAGCCCGCTAGCAGGCTGCTACTGTCTCCCACTACCACCACCATGGCACCTTGGGAAACCAACACAATACAGATATCACTTTGCCTAATCAGATGTAAGAGAAGAACTGTGGGGGATTAATTCAAGATGCAATAATCTATTAGTCCATAGGGGTTAATATAGTGGCAGACTGCATAGACTAGGAGGAGAGAGAGTAGGACAAGTGAGGATACTGCATCTATCTGTTGGTGTGTTACAATATCACCAGATTAAAAAAAAAAAACTGGCTGCGACCCTGCTGCAAAGGAGACAGTGTGAAGTAAAAGAGTAACCACCCCAAAAAGATTTAAATCATATTTAAAACTATAAATGTATTCCCCTAACAAATGTATACTAGAAGAAAACATGCAACACCTGACCCACCCTCTCCCTAACCCCAACCAAGATCCAAACTAAAGCAAGTCCAAAATTTAAAGTGTCCATAAATCAAATGTCCATTAAAAAAATACAAACCCAAGTTTTCCCCAAATCCCACATTTCCACCCTCTCCTCAACAAGTCGCACCCACCAAACAAAAGATTAAAAAAGGGGCAAGAAATTCCTAGCGGCGGACTGGGACTCAGATATTCCTCTCCAGCTGATCAAAGCGCTACACCATCCTGACTTCCAGGCACGCCATCCTCAGGAGCTTGTGGTGCTGAAAAGCTCTAAGTGTACAGGTGGGAGCAGCAGTGGTTGAATAGCGGTGGGCGGCTGCCAGACCAAGGCGCCGTACCACCGGAGGCACTGGGGCCTGGCTGGGGCCCGGGGCATTGAGCTGCTGCTCCCTCCTCCTCCACAGCCACCAGCCATGGATTTTCTGTTCTGATTGCAGGGTCTTGGCTGCTATGTACTGCATGGTGGGTGGGGAAGAAGTAGCTATATCAAAGGAAGAAAAAAGACAAATTGTAACCAATACTCTTGGCAAAACAGTAACACATAAAATTATATAGTAGCACTAGCAGTACATAACATTTTTGGTATCCTCGATTCCTTGGTCCCTAAGAGTTGGATGTAATTAGAGTTTCAGGAATTCGGTACTATGGAGTAGACAAGTATTCTTCTCTCTCTTGTTTAGCTAATTAACCTTGTAGACATGGCAGCTCAGCTTGTGCCCTAGACAGACATACTCGTGTCACAGACTCACATTACTTTACTACTGTCTGCAGGTGGGGTAGCTGTACTACAGAATTATCTCTTTTTCTAGTATGCCCATGCTCTGTTAAATGGAAAATGCTCAAATTCACTTTCACCCTGACTACAAGGCTAATGAATACATGAATACTTACCAATATGAATGATGAAAGAAGGCACAACTTCACTTGAGGTACTAAAATGTTAACCGTGCAGCCGATAGGCCACCCATGGCTGACACTGTCAAAATGCCATGGGTAGGGAGTGGGCCTCGGAGGAAGGCGATTGATGATATGTGGGTACATATTATATATGTTGTGCTTGAAAACTACTGTGAGTCAAAGACATAGTCTGAAATACAATCTCAAACCTTTGAATCAAAAAACCTTGATTTAAAAAAAAATCCTTGTTTATTCTTCTTTCCAGGGATTATTCCATTTATAAAGGCATTGTTCTTCTAGCATTACTTTTATTCTTCACCCTTGGATTTGCTACTCAGGCGTGGTTTGTTTTTACATTCTATTCATCCAGTCTTCACCTATGACTGAATACCATCCATTCATCCAAACATGGCTATCATTCTTAACAAACCTTTCACCAATATACATTTGTCATTTAAAAGGCAATGTGTCCTTGTGTTGACCCATCAAACCCCCTAGAGAATTCCTTTCACCCATACACTTTCACCCACCTAGGCAGGTATCCTTTCTTCTATCTTTCCCCCATCCTTCAAGCACACATGCACCTCAGCAGCCAACTATATATGCATCCCTTAACCTACGCATCCTTCTCTGTCAGTCAAAATACATTTCACCCGTCCTTCCTCCTTCCAGCCTTCCTCCCTTTTCTGTCAACCCATCAAGGTCTGACTCTTCTTCATAAAACTTTCTCTGCTGAGTTGAAGATAGTATATGCTAATGCGAAGTAAAGGGTGTCTTCAACTGTTCACAACTTATTCTCAACAGTACAGGGTACACCCTTGCAGCAAGTGTATAAATGGTCAATAAGCAAGCAAATTGACTTACCACTGCCTGTCACTTCTGCTGGTTCACCCCTGCAGCTGCCGCATCTGCTCCCTGCTGGCTGGCCTTGCCGTCCCCGGCACTGGTGGGCAGTACGGCTTGAAAAAAAACCTTGCACATTTTTTAGATACCATATACGCCTCCCCCTATATATTTTTTCTGTTGCAAGATTGAAAATACATACACCATACTCATCACTACAATTCAGGTACAGACAGTATGTCCTGTCAAAAATAATAAAATATCAGGTTGGGCATTTGGTTGGTGGAAATTTTTGAAAAGCCTCTCAAGAAGACAACCTATAAAGGACAGGTCTGAGTGGCTAGAGCTATTGGTGAATCTGAGTTTTTGAAAAGAATTAAGAGTGGCCAACTGGGCGGACAATTATACATAGGGTATTCTTGATTAGAAAATGTAATGGTGCCGTCCTCCTCCTCCTCGTCACACTTCCCTCCAGCCATGTTGCACTGTAATAAAGTTAACCATCAACTCCTGCTAATAATAATAGTTCTATATGAGAAGAAGACACAACTTTGGGGTGTCCAACGTAAAGTCCACATTTGTAAAGCGCACAATCACCCGTAAGGGTCTCTAGGCGCTGGGGGCCGTCGGGAAGATTAAGCGAGCTATTGCCCAGAGTCACATGGTGCTGGGCTAACCTGCCGCCGGAGCCGGGGATCGAACCGTGGTCCCCAGATTCCAGCGTCAGTCGCCCTGGCCGCGGCGCCACACCTCTTCCCTAACGTGACCATGGCTACTCTCTTGTTTTACTGATTGAGCATGAAAAAGTAAAAGAAAGCCGTCTCATCTCAACAAACATGCGTAGAATACCTTACTTGGTAGTAGTACTAGTACTAGTACTAGTAGTAGTAAGGACCAATGGGTTCTCTGAATCTTACAGCACCACCACTAGGCAGTCCACAAAATATATAAGGGGAGAGGGAAAGCTGACTGAAAAACCAGAAGAAACCATGCTACAGACAGACTAGTACAGACTGTGGCAGTTTGAGATAAAATACAGACACTAGAAATATAAATAACTAAGTTCGTAAATAGAATAATGCAGGGATAACAAGAATTTAGAAACAAATTGATCGAAGAGGATTTGGGAAACAATAAAATTAGGAGACGGAAATAATAGTTCAAAATAAGGAGTGGTAAAAGTTAGGGAAATATATATAAATATTAACAGCAGAAGGACTTACTGGGACCAACAGAGCCATCGGATTAGGTGGGTTCTTGGGAGGCACCTCAAGCTCCCGCACCCTCCTCAGATGACCTCGTCTTGCACCTGAATGCTGATGATCATGAAAGACATAATTAAAGTGACAAAAAATGATTGGTGTTAAATAAACATAAAATAATCACTTTAAAAAGATTTTTTGACAGGAAACGGCAATTGCAATAACATTGACCTTTCCTAAATCCGATCGACTAGTAGTAGACTAGTATCGCGGTCACAAACCATCCTAACTTTAATACTACACAGTTACAATATGATTCCTGAATGCTAAACCTACCAAGCCCACCTATTCCAAAGACTTTGGAATGAATTGAAAAAAAAATTATATTTGCTTCTAAGTTCCGATCATATTTGGAATCATCTCAACCCCCTTTGACAGGCCAATTCACTAAGTCTGCATTTAGGGCTAGATGTAGGTAAATCTATTTTACCACTTCTTAAATACCGAATTTTACCGATTCGGTATTTAAGAAGTGGTAAAATAGAGGGGGGGAGATGTAGGTAATTCCAGATGTGGAATTACCGAATCGGTAATATTCGGTATTTACCGATTCTGTAACTACAGAATCGGTATTTCCTATTGATTCCTATGGGCTGTGAAGCCCATAGGAATCAATGGGAAATACCGATTCTGTAATTACAGAATCGGTAAATTCCGATTTTAGCAAGGGTGCAAGGGGTGTCATTTTGACACCCTCTGGCACCCCAAAAATTGACATGTGCGCCATGTGGCACACAGACATACCCTAAGGGCATGTCTGTCTGTCACATGTCATAGGTGTGCATGCACACCTGAATTCGGTATTTTAACACCCAATTGGATTGGGTGTTAAAATACCGAATTTGTAGGGCCTTTGGGACTCTGAAGAGTCCCACCTACATCTGAGATTTACCGAATCAGTGAAAATACCGATTCGGTATTTTACAGAATCGGTAAATTTACCGAATCTGTAAATTTACCGATTCTGTAAAAAAGTGCCCCTACATACCGAAAACCCATTTACCGGTCGGTAAATGGCTCCTACATCGGGCCCTTAGTCTTTAGATGGAGGCATGCAAATTGCATACACTAAATTGTATGGTGTCACTATACGAATTACAAAAAAGGTTTTACTAAGGACTGAAGTGAGAGGACGCTGGCCGATAAATAACTAATACTAAGTAACTAACTAACTACCACTATCTTAGTGACAGGACAAAGGAAAGGAGTCTTTCTAGTCTGCATTACCTAACTTAAGTTCTTACATAATCAGCCCAAGCAAGCGCAAAGTGGCAAACAAGTACGATTAGGTACAGCCGAGAACCTGTCTAGAATAATGATCACATAATATAAGATTTATAAATGTAACTCACCTGCATATGTGCAGCATGATTGCCATTCCGGGAAAAATATTAGCAAGAACATAGAACACACAAGTAATAATAATATAAATAATGAGCAACTCACCACGCCCCGCAACCTCAACCCCTAGCAGGTCCAGCAGGTCCTGCTCTCGGTCCAGGATGTCGGACCGCCGTTGCGTCAGCTGATTGCAGGTGCGCTGGACTCCAGAGCAGCGATCCACTGCCCATCGCATCCTCGCATCTCGCTGCTGGCGCTCCCGGAGCCCGAACCCGGACTTAGTCCTGCCGCCAGGGTGGAGGGAAACAGCACTGCTACCTCCACCTCCGAAAACAGGGCCTGCACCACCTTACGGGCGCCGTCTTCCGCAAGGCCCGGTTCTCTTTTTTTGCCATGACGCTGGAGGGGTGGTGGGGCAGAAGTATAAAAATAACAGAGAAAAGAAGTAAAACTATTTGGAAGGAAGTTAGTATATAGGAAAATAGTATAAAAGAACAAAACTCACTAAATAACACAAAAGGTAGAAAAAAAACACAAAATATACACTTAAGAAAAAACAGTGATGGATGATAAATAAAAAAGATCAGAAAAATTGTTTTGGGAACAAAGGATTGGAAAGATTTAGGAAGGATTCAAAACAGGCCTCAAAACCATACAGAGATGAAAAACAAGATGGCCGCACCCATGCGCGACGGCTTGGTGCAGTTCGCACAATATTTCCCCCAAACACGCAATCTGCATTTCGGTACTGCGGGAAACGTCACTCAAATAGGTGGGACAGACAACTCCGCCTGCTCGAGGAACTCCGCGTGGCGGGCCAAAGTTTTTTTGCTACATCGCGGACTTCTGCGTTGCGCCGCAACGTGAACTCCGCCCAGGCTCAGTTTATATGCTTCGTTCTCTTTTAGGCGTACAATTCACTATTAGTCGGGTTTACCGTATGTTAGCTTGAACACATGTAGATTTCGGAAAAATGACTTGGTGAAACATGCTCAACTTAAGTGAATCAGGACATTCCACATTGTGTTCTTTTGTATTGAATATAATAACTGTTCTTTTGACTTCCTCCTGTACTGCACAAAGCACTTGTTGCATTCTTGATACAGCTCAGGATAGGTGCATGGGAAAGTGCCCTTCTGAATCCAATGTTTTTTTTCTTCAATTTGCCATTGTTTACTGTGACCCAAAATTAGTTAACTTTAGGACTATATCATTGCTCCACCTATCTTTCCGGATTTTGTGTCTTCTTTACGATTGCAGCATACCATTTTCTTGAACTGACCAATGGACTGAGTGGTCTGATCAAATGAGGTGATGCCAGGGGGTGTCACCCCAGACCTGACTGAGTATAATTGCCTACCCCGAAAGGAACTGGTAGCTGATGCGGGCTGCTTTCATTGCTTCTTCATTTGCTACGGAGAGACTAAGCCAATGTCAACACTGTGACAGACTGAGACAGACTTATGTCTATTGCACTGGACTGGCTACTTGGAACATTGCTGAACTCTCCTGAAAGTCTTGCATAAGACTTAGCTGGCTCTTCCCAGACTGACACATATGCTGTGTACGCCAAGGGGTCTCTGGGCTGAGAGGCTTTTTCCCTTTGACCTGTTCTTTTCCTGAAATCTGAACTTTGGTATTTATTAAATGATTAATTTGATTTGAACTTGACTGCTAAATTTCTTAATGCTATAGATTCCTAATTGAACTTGATAAACTACACTTTACTAAATTGACTTGACTCTGCTATTCTGATTTTGTGTCCTAGAGTGAATGTGCATTCTCAATTGGGATACTAATGACTAAAGAGGCTTGTAATAGAGAAGTGCATAATAACCACTGAGATATGATTATCGTGTTATGGAACTAAGGGCCAGATGTAGGTAAATACTATTTACCTATTCTTAAATACCGAATCATACCGATTCGCTATTTAAGAATAGGTAAATAGTATGTAAGTAATTTTTCGGTAAATTTTACCAAATCTGTAAAATTCCGTATTTACCGAATCGGTATTTACCGATTTGATAATTGCCATTCATTCCTATGGGCCTGGAGGCCCATGGGAATGAATGTCAATTACCGAATCGGTAAATACCGATTTGGTAAAAGGGGGAAAACATTGAAGCGTGGCAGGGTGTCACTTTGACACCCTGTTGCATCCCTCAATTGTGTATGGGTGCAAATGTTGCAGGCATGTATGTCTGCAACATGGCACTGTTGGAAAAGCAAAAAAATGCTTTTTCAACGGTTTTCATTATTTACCACCAACCTGTAGTTGGTGTTAAATAACAAATCCTTAACGGAGTAATGCACTAACTTGAGTGCTCCCTACATCCTGGATTCGGTAATTTACCGAATCGGTATGTTAAGAATTCGGTATTTTACCGAATCCTTAAATTACCGATTCGGTAAAATACCGAATCCTACAAAAATGCCACCTACATCTAAAAAGCCCAATACTGGTTGGTAACGGCGGAAATTCTATAATTTCGGTATTGGGCGACCTACATCTGGCCCTTAGTGCCTTGCGGTATGATGGGTGAGGGTATATGAGAGATAGACGTGCAAAGTATAATTGCTATGAGGGCTAAAACATATAGGCAACTATACAGGACCAGTCTAGCCCTGTGGGCTGCAGGAGATTCTGCACCAACTATGATAGCAAATACTGTTGCAGGAGGTCGCTAAATTATTTTATGTTCAATCTGATCGTTTTGCATGCTTATTTCCACTTTTGGGAAACCAGCAGAGAATTGTGGCATATTCAATGAGGTATGCATCTGCTTTGTAATGCTTACCCTTGTGAAATCAGTGCACTTTTTCATTTTCCCCATGCTCTTCAGCCAGACTCTTGACCAGAGTGTATGAGCGATCAGGTACGTAGAACAGAAAAGATGAGAACATGAAAGGAAGTGGAGGTAGGTACTTCCTACTATTGAAAAATGATCTTAACCTGTGTCAAATTGTAGATCTTTAAACAAAGTAGAGGGCAAGGAAAGAAGGGAGTATGTCCTCTTTTTAGACAGAGATATAGAAGATAATTTTTTCTTCATAATATCTCACCTTGTTTTTAATATGCCCAAAATGCCCTATAAATAAAGCACTACTAGTCTGGGCGCTTTAGAGGCATTTTTAAGACACTTCTTTGCACTCACACCTTCACATAAAAACGCGCTCCACTGTAATCAGGTGTTGTAGCACAGCTGGGTTGTATTCGGCAACCCAGCTGGGAACCCAATGATGAAGCATGCCACCAACTAGGTTGGTGGGTGTAGGTTCTTTTAACAACCTTAATGGTTTCCTGAAATCTAGTATCCAGTAGCGAGTAGGACATTCCTCACGGAATAACCTACGAGTGCATCCAAGTTGTTATATTCAAATTGTAGATCAACATGTCACCGTATCTATTTAGGGAGTTTCTTTGGCCAACTATAGTAATACACTGCTTCGGCCCATTTTGACATTTTGTTTAGCAGATCTCTCCCCTCTAATAAATTATGTTGGAGGATCTGGCTTTCTCTGGTAATGAGGACCCATGAAATATTTCTTGAGTGTCCCATTCAGTTCAGCCTTTAAGACCTCTGCCTTTTTCTTTAGCAACTTTCTTTGTAACATTTTGCAAAATGCATAATATGACTAAACAGTTCTTTATTTTCTGAATAAGGAGGCAGCAGAACCTCTAAATGGGTCAGTGTTGCTAGCTTTACTCACTCAGTGCAGCTTAGGTACAGTATTGGCACCCAGCCCCTTTGAAAGCTCACAAACCACACACGGTCATTCGTATAGTCTGACACCAATAAAACCAGGAAAGTTCCTAATCAGCAACAGTCAGATTGAGAAGCATAGTCCAAAACATGGTAAGTGTGTGGGCCCCTCTTGCACCTCACCTTCCTCAACGATGTTTTCTGTTAATTGGGTTGTTTGATTGATGCCAGTATTCAATTAAATTGGTATTTAATTGGAAGAGTCACATTAGAGCTTCACCTGTTAATTCCGTCTCTAACCACGTGGAATTTCGAAAGCCTCACTATACCTAAGATCAAGTGGAAAACATCAGCGCCGTCACCGTGGAAGACACTATTTGCAAACAAAGATCTCAACATCTGCAGAGGAATTTCCTTTGCATTGTAATTTAAAAAATAGACACATTCCATTGCCCGTGATGGCCCTGTTCTCTCCTCTTTGAAATATGCGTGTGCTTTGAACCTTAAATACAGGCCATCTCCAAACATTTGTCAGCACTCTTGGGAAGGCTGATTTATAGCATATCTGGAGAACTGTCAGCAGGGAGCTATGGCAACCAGGAGGAGAAGCGCAGCTAAGGGTTCCATGTTGCCTAGCAGCAGGTTTATTCCAGGTGTGAGCAATTTCATAGTCATTTGCAGAAACAAAAGTAGGAATGGAAAAAGTCTGTGAAACCCATAGAAGGCTGGGCTGCTTGCAGATCTTGTTAAGTACAAGAGTGCAACTAATAATGGTGGCCAAGTTGCTCTTAAGTCTTTCTTTGTTAACACTGAAGTTGATTAATAACCTTGTTTGTTTTTTTAAACAATTCCTTATTAGTAGTTTTAAACAATACAACAAATCAGGAGGCTAGGAAACAATTAGCAGGCAGGGTATCACATCAGGGACAGCCATAAGCAGGATCAGAGGCTCACATTTACAGTTTATTAGGAGACACAGAGACCCCAGAGAATCGAGCTCTAACAGTAACACTTGTAAGGAACCAGCAGAGCCCGACATTCCAGTCATATGCAGATTATATACGTACTATATGCACAGAGAATTGGATCCTTCAAGCGTGAAAAGTCTGTGGTTTCTCCCAGAAGTGCACTTTCACCAATTCCAAAAAGTGCAGGTGTACTATCAGCGGACAATATCGCCCACCAATCCCATCACCACCCTTCAGGGCACCTTGGACTGCCCCATCCTATCAGGATTGATCATATCCTAACATTCCACACCTTAACGCATCACAGCCCACCTTAATACATCATAGCGGATCACCAATTATGCATCGCTCCTCCTGGCGTAAAAGTAGTGGGTCACTTCTCCAAGGTGAAGGGTCCATTGCCAAGGGAGCAGTTAGCATGTATCAGCTGACCAGGTTAATACGGAGGTTTAGTGAACGGTTCCCAGATTGCGTTAAAAACAAGCATATGATCATTAATTTGATAAATTATGCCCTTGCACTCTAAATCCCTGGCGAATCCCAAATGCCACTCCGAAAGTGTGGGAAAGTTCGGTGCCCAACAGTGCCGCAAAATGCTCACTTTAGCCATGGCCAAGGCCGTAGCCAGCCAAAGTTGGGAATGGTTGTTGAGTATGGCGCAATCATTCATGTCCTTTAAGAGGGCTATGTTTATAGAAGGGGGTGATCTGAGGTCCAGGGGCAGTGCCTTACACTGGCCACACCACTGCCCAATATGGAATTCGTGTTGCACAATGACACAGAATGTTTGATAAATCACTGTCCTCTGTGCACATCTCTTGCAAGTGTCTTGAAGATGGAGACCTGTACCATTGAGACTCCTTGGGATCCTATGCCAGTTGTGAAGGACCTTGAAGTAAGAACATTTCAATTTGTCCTCTTGGAGAAAGGTATCCTGAGTGACCAAAAGGTCCACCCATGCCTTTGGGGTATAATCTCGATTGAGCCTACGTTGCCAAGTGGCCCTAGCGAGTTCCCTCATGGCTACCGAGAAGAGTTTAGCAATTGATAAATTGTATATTCCGGAGAACACCCCCCTTATATCTACCCCAGGTCTTTAAGTAATGTTTAACGGGAGAGTGCTGAAGGTCATGGCGAGCAACCCCAAGTTGAACCCTCAAGCAGTCCTTAGTTGGGTACAGACCATAGTTTGGACTGAGTTTAGCTGGAATTCCGTAAAAAGGTCCTGGTCTTTGGAGTATCAGCTGGCAGCAGATGGTCCCCACATGAAATCTCATAAGTATGCCAGGTTAACCAGTGCACAGAGGACCTCCCTATTTTGATGCTGCAATTATGCCAGACGGTGGCTGAAGCATGGAGCCAGGGACTGACCCCTAACAGTTTGCGCATGTGTTTCCAGATTATCCGTGTAACCCCAATCACTAGATTGCCTCCTGTTCTAAGTCTTAGAGACTTCAAAGACTTCAACTCATCCTGCTACAGCACCTGGACTTTGCTTGCTGCAGGTCTTGCCATGCCAAGTGGTGCCAGCCCTGTCCTGGGACCTTGGCAGTGGGTTATAAGTGCTGCTTCAACCAGAACCCACCGATCCTCCTCACAACCAGCGCATCTTCGCCTTTACATGAGACGGAGCCAGTGCACCTATGTCGTTGCATGGAGCGGACCCGGCGAATCCCCCTGGGAATCAGCGCTTTGCTCTCAGATTTGACCGATCCTCTACTGCAGAAGCAGTAGCCACGCATCACATTCGGAACCAGCGCATCACACTCAGAATCGACGCATCGCCACTTTTGGCTAGAGAAATTTGACACATCTCATCCAATGCGTGGCTCGACACTGACGCATCACTTCAGCTGCACCTCGCATCTTCGTCAACAACGTCACATTTTCATCTTGTTTTATTTATGAAATTATTCTCTATTTTTCTAACCTGGTGTGGAGTCCTTTTGTGGTATTTTCACTGTGTTACTGTTTGAAGTGTTGCACAAATACTTTACACATTGCCTCTTAAGTTAAGCCTGACTGTTCTGTGCCAGAGGGTGAGCACAGGATAATTTAGGGTGTGTTTTGACTTACTACGACCAGGACTGTGGTTTCTGCGTGCACAGGGTACATACCTCTGTCAACCAGAAACCCTATTTCTAACAGTTTGTCACTGAAAGCGCGAGTCAGGCTCTGACTCTACTAGAGGTTCTTGTGTAGCCACGTGGCCAAAACAGCCCAAAACAAGTCAATCTTTTGAAGCAGGGTTTTGCGAAAATAAAACCTGCTCAGATTGAACCCTCAGTAACATTTATTAACGGAGTGCAGTGCAAATTTTATTAATAATTGTCAAAATAAGGGGAACTGCTTGTGCGCATGTGTAAACTAATGTGTGTACTAATGCATGAAAACTAGGCCGCAATCTGTTTGGCTTTAAGAAACACAATGACTAATGCTGCTTTTGCGCACTTTAATAATACATTGCTAGGAATAACACGGGTAGTGCATGGGTTACTGCAATGCTGGGATGGTGCACTTTTAAATAACATTTCATGAAAATAATAAATGTTTGTGTTTGATTTTGTAGAAAAATACGAGCATGGGCATACTTTCCTGCATGCCAGTTCGGGGTTAAATGTTTGCTAGAAGAAATACAATTGAAATAATGAGTTTTGAAGGGAGAGCAGAAAACGCTAAAGTATGAATCCAACCTTCATGGTGTGCTGAAGTTTGTTTCTGTACATTGCAAATATCTTTTCACCGTGATGAACCACGGTTTGCATTGTATGACTAGTACTTGATGAGCATCAGTTTTACTGCATATTATTAACGATAAAATGACAAGCATTTACACTGAATCCGTTATTATTTAGTTAGTGCAGATAAATACATAATTATTATCATCAACTGATCAACTAATAGGTCTGTCCACACATGTAATTACATGTTATAAAAAAAAATTCAGGTTCAGTGATGTACTTTGGTAAAGAAAAAATCCTAAGCACAGCGTATCACAAAGTTCAGTGCACAATGTTCGCATATACATTAAAACAGTATTGTGAGTCGTTGTTTCTTTTCCTTTATTCCTTTAGTTTTGCTTCAGCCAACACGTGTTTCGTCGCATGCAAGGGAAATCGTCCCACGACTTTCTCAAGGCTGTATAAATACAAACAAAAGTCCAATGTAACACAATACATAACCTGGTGTACATAATCATACCTGAACATCTCCCCATCTCTGAAGTGAATATAAAGCACTTCAAACGAGACAAAGTAGCAAACATGCACGAGGTAGATATGATACATATACCCACATATGTGGTATGCCACGGGTGCTGTAACCAGTCTGAAGTGTTTGTTGGTGGTCTTCGCAGGGCAGAGCGCTATGTGTGCTGCGATGGCATATCTGATATCACCTTGTTTGACCGCTCTAATGTGTTCTCCTATTCTTTCACGTAGCGTTCTTATTGTGCTGCCTACATATCCTTTGTTACATTTACACTCGATGACATATACAACGTATTTAGTCTGGAAGTTTATATCAGAGACAATCCTGTAAGTCCTGTCTCCAGGGCCCTTAAAATGTCTCTTTTTGTTGCTGGCCCACATGGATGCCCTGCAGTGTCCACAACCAAAAAACCTGTGTTGTGTTGTGTCAGCTAGTTATCTTTTGTCCTCACCCTCGGGTAACTAGGGCTGAGCAAATTTCTCAGTGACACTCCCCGACTGTAGGTAACGTTAGGTCTGTCTGTAATGGCATCACTGAGGGATTTGCTGGCCTCAGAACATGCAAATGCCTGTTAAGACTACATACTAAAACCCCTGACAAGGTGTTGTACCCTGTCACCATACGTATCTTCTCATTATTCTGAATAGGCTTGGTGCATTCCCTCAGAGTATCTTGTCTTTTTACATTACTTATCCTCTGTTCCGCTCTTGTCAGTATATTCTTGCCGTAGCCCCTTCTCGGGAAGCGGGCCAGCATGCCTTTCTTACTTTCCTCAAATTCGGGATCATGACTGCAATTATACCTAACCCGAATTAATTCTGCAAAGGGGATAGACCTAACTTGGCAAGCAGGATGAGCACTAGACACATGTAAATGTAAATGTAAATGTGTTGGACTTGTAAAGCGCACAGCTGCCCGTAAGCGTCCCGGCGCTGGAGACCGCTGGGGAACCCGTCCTGGCTTTCCCTGTGAGATGGTCCCTTCTGGGTATCTCCAAGGTGAAACCAGGCATCCCCGGCGTCTGTGGGGGGCCGTTGTAGAGATGAGGCAAGCTTAATGCCCAGAGTTGCCGAGTGTGACCCCTGGTTAGAGTAGGCACCGAGGCGAGAATTGTCGAGCCCGCTGACCCTGGTCCACGACCCTGCCGCGTCGGGAATTGAACCCTGGTCCCGGGCCGTTCTCTGCTTCCGGGTCTGCCGCCTCTAACCAGTGAGCCAATAGTGCGTTACATGCAGTTTTATTACGAAATAGTCTACTGTGTATCCTATTCTCTCTGATATACAGTTCAACATCCAGGAAGTAGATCTTGCTTGTGCTGAACTCAAAAGTGAATTTTACATTATATTCATTCCCATTGATGTATTCAAAGAAATCCATCAATTTGCTCGTTGTGCCTCTCCATATAATCAGGAATCGTCGATGTACCTGCCCCAATATAGGATAGAGTCATTCCATTCTGATCCCATCGGACAACAGATCCTCATCTCTTCGAACCAACCCATGAAAGTGTTGGCATACGAAGGAGAGAATCTGGCGCTCCTGGCAACCCCTTGTTTTTGCCTGTACCAATTTTGCTTGAACAGAAAAACATTATTGTCCAAAATAAGCTCAATCATATTAATAAGCATTTCTGGGTGATTTAATGCACTCACTGACCTGGTGTTAAGTATCTTTCTGATCAATCAATCAATCAGGTCATTTGTAGAGCGCACTACTCACCCGTAGGGTCTCAAGGCGCTGGGAGGGGGGGGGGTGCCGCTACTGCTCGAACAGCCAGGTCTTGAGCTTCTTCCTGAAGGAGAGGTGGTCTTGGGTCAGGCGCAGATTGGTCGGAAGTGAGTTCCAGGTCTTGGCGGCCAGGTAGGAGAAGGATCTTCCTCCTGTTGTCGCTCTTCGGATGCGGGGGACGGCGGCGAGGGCGTGGTTGGTTGATCTGAGGAGGCGCTTGGGAGTGTAGAAGCTGATCCGGTTGTTGAGGTAGCTCGGGCCTTGGTCGTGTAGGGCTTTGTGCGCGTGGGTGAGGAGCCGGAAGGTGATTCTCTTGTTGACCGGGAGCCAGTGCAGATCTCTCAGGTGTCCGGTGATGTGGCTGCGTCGGGGGATGTCGAGGATGAGTCTCGCCGAGGCGTTCTGGATCCGCTGGAGTCTCTTCTGGAGTTTGGCCGTGGTTCCGGCGTAGAGGGCGTTGCCGTAGTCCAGTCGGCTGGTGACGAGGGCTTGGGTGACCGTCTTCCTCGTCTCGGTGGGGATCCACCGGAAGATCTTACGTAGCATGCGCAGGATGTTGAAGCATGACGAGGAGACGGCGTTGACTTGTCTGGTCATGGAGAGGGAGGAGTCCAGGATGAAGCCCAGGTTGCGTGCGTGGTCCGTCGGTTTGGGTGCGGTGCCCAGGGCGGGGGGCCACCAGGAGTCGTCCCAGGCGGAGGGCGTGGAGCCCAGGATGAGGACCTCCGTCTTGTCTGAGTTCAGTTTCAGGCGGCTGGTCGTCATCCATTCGGCTACGTCTCTCATCCCTTCGTGCAGGTTGGCTCTGGCGGTGGCGGGGTCGTTGGTCAGGGAGAGGATCAGCTGGGTGTCGTCGGCGTAGGAGATGATGTTCAGGTTGTGTTGGCGTGCGATGGCCGCGAGGGGGCTCATGTAGACGTTGAAGAGGGTTGGGCTCAGCGAGGATCCTTGGGGTACGCCGCAGATGACTTTGGTGGCCTCTGACTTGTACGGTGGTAGGCGGACTCTTTGTGTTCTTCCGTCGAGGAAGGAGGTGCACGCAAACCAATCTCTCTTCTAATGCTCGTGTACAAAGCTGTGACAACAAGGGTAACTAAAGTCATGTTTTCTTCTCAATTAAGGTCTGTCAGAATCCCTAATATGTGTTCAGTGTCACGGATGTATGATGGCAAGTTTTTAACTATAGGTTTAAAAAATGTGTCAACGTATTCCAATATTCTTTCGGTCGGCCCATCATTCCGAGATATAATGGGTCTCCCGGGAGGAAAAGGAAGGTCCTTGTGTATCTTGGGAAGCGTGTACATGCACGGGTACCTAGAACTGTCTACTCTTAAGTAAATTAACTCATTGTCGTCTAGCAAACCTTGCCCATGCCATTGTCTCAACTTTCTGTTTATGTGGTCAGTCAGTGCCCAAATGGGGTTGGCCTTGAGAAGTTCATAACACTCCTGATCATTCAATTGAGAGAGGATGTCACGTTCATAGTCAGTGCTTTGCATAATCACTATGTTCCCCCTCTTATATCACTATGTTCCCCCTCTTATCTGCTTCACAAATTGTGATGCTCTGATCATACATGAGGTTCTTCACTGGGTCACGTTATTTATGTGTTAGATTGTCTCTGATATTACATGTATGTTTCTTTTTGTCCATATGTCTGTCAAGGTCTAGGAGCACCAGTTTATGGAATCTAATTAAATTGTTCCTAGTAAGAAGAGTTGGTGTCCATATCGACTTCCACTGTCCACTTTAATAATAATTTTGGGGTATGAAGCCTGCGCTGGACACACCCGACAATAGGAGCTGTGTAGTATGAGGCAGCACATATATACGCCATTGATCACTGACTCATAAGTATGGTTCATTCACTACATGAGAATGCTTTTCTCACTAATAGAAGAGGTTTTAGTAGTGCTTTTAGAAGAAGCCATATACGATATGGCATCACCGTGTTTGTATGTTCTCAGAGCTCGAGATTTGGGGTCGGACTGAGGACCCTACCATTAATTATGAACAGATCTGTAACGTTGAACAGATATTTTACCCGATGTGGGTTGGAATTATCACCACATAAGAAGTAGGTGCTCCATGTGGTAGTTGGATTTTGATTGGAAAGTAGGCGTCTATATGAGAAATACAATTTTTTGCTAATGATTGGCTTTGCTTATTTTACAGAGGATTATACCAAAGATTGTAGAGGTATTTAGAATGAGTTTTGACAGACACAGCAATAAGGTTTTAAAGGCTATACACTGATCACTCTTCTGTCACCTTTTTGTTCGCACGTGTGTTTATGAATATTTTTGTCTGTGAAGCCATAATCACCTCAGGTGCGGGCTTTCTGATTAGTGTTAGACAAAGGTTGTCACGCTATTTGGATAATACACGGTCTTGTTTGAATATTAAGTGGTGTCTACACTTTGCCGCACACGGTTCCTCCATCACCAATCAGCTGGCGAACTGGGATGTTTGTATTTTCTTCTCAGACTGGTTACCAGTACCTGTGGCATAGCACATATGTGGGTTATATGTATCATGTCTACCATGTGCATGTTTGCTACTTTGTCTCCTATGAGGTGCTTTATATTCACTTCAGACATGGGGAGATGTTCAGGTATGATTATGTACACCAGGGGCCAGATGTAGGTATCCAAATACCGGTCGGTAACGGACGAAAATACCGATTTTCGGCCGTTACCGAGCGGTATTTGGATACTGAGATGTAGGGCATCTTAAAATACAGATTCGGTAATTTTACCGAATCGGTAAATTTACCGATTCGGTAAATTTACTGATTCGGTAAAATTAACGAATCTGTATTTTGAGATGTAGGTGGCACTGTAAACAGTGCCACAGGGCTTTAAGGATTCGTTATTTACCATCAACTATTAGTTGGTGGTAAATAACGAATACCTGGGTATATGCAAATCTGTGCATGTACATCTGTGCCTAAGGGCATGTATGTGTGCCACATGGCACACAAGCCCTAATAAGGGGTGCAACAGGGTGTCAAAGTGACACCCTGCCACCCTTGAATTATTCGGTATTTACCGAATCGGTAATTACCGATTCGGGAATTGACATTCATTCCTATGGGCATAGGAATGAATAGCAATTACCGAATCGGTAAATACTGATTCGGTAATTACCAAATCTTACCGATTCAGTAAAAAATACCAAAAATGTACCTACATTAGATTTACCGATTCTAAAATACTGAATCGGTAAAATTCGGTATTTTAGAATCGGTAAAAATTATTTACCTACATCTAGCCCCAGGTTATGTATGGTGTTACATTGGCCTTTTGTTTGTATTCATATAGCCTTGAGAAAGTCGTGGGACGATTTTGCTTGCATGCAACGAAACACGTGTTGGCTGAAGCAAAACTAAAGGAATAAAGAAAAAAAAACTAAAAAAAATACTGTTTTAATGCATATTCGAACATTGTGCATAGTGTGATACACTTCAGACTTGTGTTTAGGATTTTTTCCTGCTTATTGGGGTAGCCTTTGCTGCATTTTGCGGGGGAGGCTGGTGGTCCTCCTCACATTGAAGCACTGTTCCAAACATATTGCTTTTTTCTAATATGACTATATGTGCGATTTTCCAAAGTGGCGCCTTCTGACCTAGCTTTATACCACTGTTTTTTTATGTAGTTTGGTTAGTTGGGATTAATTTGCATCACACTGACACCCAGCGTGAAGGGATCAGTTGGGTAGTGTAAATGAACATACTGTTTGTGAAAAATTATCGATCCCTGAACGCTGGATCACTTTCATGTGGCTCCTGCCTGCTGCCCACTCTTCTTGAGAAAGTGTTAAAATCAAAGCGTTAACATCTGAAGTAAAGAGGAGAGACAAATAAAAACCCAATTTGTGATTGATTTGTAAAAATTGTAACCAGAAAACTAGGGATTAATCCTGGCGTCCCGCTTCACCAAATGGTGTGTGTTAGATCTGGGGGTCTCTAGTTAGCAGAGGTAAGTTCCTTTGTCCAAATAGGGACCCTTACTTCTAGTCAGGGCAAGGGGGAAACACACTGTTGATAACACCTGCTCACCCACTCGGTAGCTTGGCATGAGCAGACAGGCTCGTCCCCAAGGTAATGTGTAAATTATTTGTACCAACACTCACAGTAATATAGTGAAACACCACAAATGGAAGCTACACAAGTTGTTTATAATAATATAAATCACTTTATATAGATGAGGCAGATCAAAATGACATAAAAATCACATACACCATCAATCTTGTCTTAGAGATATTCAGTTCACTTTAGTAATGTTCTCTTTGTCAATATTCTCCTTATAAAACTTATTGGAAATAGTAAAAACACTGGTAGACTCAGTATGGTTGTGAACCCTTCTTTCTAGTGTGTGGAAATTGACAAAAGGCAAATAAGATGCTGCCTAATAATGACGCTCCTGGCGTAGGGTGTATCACTGTGAAAACTGTGTCTTTAGCGAAAAATAATGCCCCCGTTGTAGCACGAAATGTGCTCTGCTTGTGTGCTCAATTTCACCATTGGGAAAGCACCCTTTACAAAAGCGCGGGCATGACACTGCGTTTAAATATTGCCCTTGCTGTCTTTCAAGTCCCCAGAAAGACGCTGTCCTTAATATTGCCCCCGCTGTATGGACAATCACCAGAAGGACTCTGTCCTTAATATTGCCCCCGCTGTATGGACAATCACCAGAAGGACGCTTGTCCTGAATATTGCCCCCGCGATACTTTCAGCCAATGCTGAGCGACAGGTCAGTCGTTCACAGCCCCCCGCCGGTTCTTCACCCACTCCCGGCCTCGCACCGACACAGCGCTGCTGGGAGCGTTTACCTGGGAAGTTCTTGCGGTGACATTTCCTTCTTTGCGGGCCCCCGATAGGAGCTCTTCTTCTACGGTACGGCCTCAGCGGAGACCGGCCTCTTGCAGCATGGTGTCAGTGGAGCCTGGACTTCCTTCCTCCACTCTGCATCCTGATGACACACCTATTCCGCATAGCTTGATGAGTTACAGAACGCCCCTCCCACTGGATTTCTCCCCCGAAAGGGCTTTCCTTCAGTGCCGTGATATCCATTCAGATGAATGTCGCGCTTTATAAATAAATAAATAAATGACGTGGTGGTGGGAGTCCCGGTTGCCCGGCAACCCTCCAGCTTTGTTCAGACTGCAATGCGGGTCTGTAGTCTTCTCAGACTACAGACCCGGCCTCGGGCAGGCAGCGGCGGTGATTAAACAAGGACCACACAATAATCTTGGAGATCGGGATCCGGTGGTGACACAATAACGGCCCTCAGTACTGCACTTTGGATCACGGGCTGGCGGTGGTGATTTCGGCCCTTTTTTCAAGGTTTGAGATGATCCCTTAGAGGATTCGCACCTCACACAGAGCCCCCGCTGTGTGCCAATAAGCACTCCGAGTCCAGAGCACACGGGCAGGCAGGGCAAAGTTCAGGAGGCCGCAGTCAGTGCGCAGAGACACGCACTCGGCGCAAATTAAAAAAATGCTTTCTTCTGTAAACTTTTGTGTCCCTGAGTTTACAACAGGAGGCCAGCTCTTCTCAGGCCCTTGGAGACAGGTAGACTTCAGACGGGGCAAAGCACACAGCACAGCTCCTCTTCAAGCAGGGGGGACACAGCACACAGCAGACAGTCCCTTGGTCCTCTTCCTCAGCAATCACAGCAACTGCAGGTCAGCTCCCAGACACTCAGCAATGGCAGCACTTTTCCTCAGTCTTCCTGGCTGTTCTTCTTTGGCAGGGATTCCTTCTCGATCACAAAGTTTTTCCTAATCTAATTTTACAGGGGTCTCAGCTCTACTTTTATACCCCAAAAGTCTTTGTTCTTCCTGTGTGAGGGGTCCTGGACCCAGTCCAAACCAGTTCTGGGAGCACTCTGCCAGTGCACATCTTCTTCCTTTGTGAGTGTGGGCCAGGGCTATCAGATGCACCGCAGGAGGTGAAGCCAGCTTTGTGGAAGGCAGGCACAGCCCTATTCAGACCCAGGTGCTACTCCTCCCACCACTCTACATGCACATAGGTCTATTCAGCCTATTGCTGACTCATCCAGTCTCCTGGAGCCACCCCAGCCCTTGTCACTCACAAACCATACAGTCAATTCACAAACAGGCAGAGGCACACAGAAAGGCTGAACAAGAAAATGGCCACTTTCTAAAAGTGCTATTTCCAAACTTAGAATTTAAAAACCATCTTCCCTAAAAGAAGTGTTATTCAATTCTGAGTTCATTCCGTATTCCCTGGCTTAGGTATATTAAAAGTAGTTTTGAAGGGATAGGGTGTGGTGATCTATTGTATAAGCCTGATGTTATTGTCAAGAAGGATGTGGAATTAACTAAGATAACCTTCCTGATCTTAAGGAAAGTGGACATGGAAGCTGAGGAGGTGCTGAAACCTAGTGTTCGTATGTTTTTAATGTTTAAAACAACTCCGATAACGGAACCTTATCTTATTGGGTCTCTGTCAACACACAAGAAGTTTTTATTAACCAGGTTTCGGATGAATCTCTTCCACCTTTTGCTAGCCAGATGTAAGGGTTATAGTAGAGGTCAAGTGCTAGCTCCCTGCGGTTGCGACGGACAGTCTCCGCAGGATCTGCTGCACTTCTTGTTTTTATGTAAACTGTATGAAACCCACCGTAGGCACTTTCTGGTTCCCATTTTAAAAAGAACAAATTTTAGACAGGCTCGACCTGCCCTTGTGTATCTTCAATTATTGAAAGACGACTGCATTTTTTTATAGTAGGTTTTTTAAAAGCTTCTGTGAAATCTAGGACCTGTATGGATGTGTAGAGTCTGTCCATCTAGGCATGTTTATTAGTCTAGTTGATTTAGCTTGCGGTATAGGATAACCTTTTTAAATCATGTTTTAACATATAATTGTTTTATGTACTTGTATTTGTGCAACTTTCATGGTTTTCTGACCAAAAACCGAATAAAGTTTATTTGAATTGAATTGGGTGGCACAATCAGTGCTGCAGGACCACGAGTAGCATTTGAATCACCAGCCCTGGCACACTCAGTACACTTTACTAGAGTCCTATTGGTAAAACAAATATGCCAATCATGGATAACCATTCACAATAATATTTTAACCAGAGAGCACTTGCCCTTTGGCACTGATCAGCAGTGGCAAAGTGCCCAAAGCATCTAAACCAGCAAAAACGAATTCCAGCACAGTGTCAAAAATATAGGGGGTAGAGGCAAAAAAGTCAGGGGAATATTTTATTTCACCAACCAATTTATTTTCACATATCAAATCACTTTCAAATACAAGAGCTTAGAATATGAGTTGTACAAAAACTAGTGTGTTCATTTATTAGACTATAATATTGCCCTATCTATAAGAATGCAGCCACATACATATGACAATTGACTTGTCTCTTAGGTCATTAATGGCATTGTAACCAGGGTTCAGAAGAGGCAGGAATGGTTCCAAGTTTATGCTTAAAATCAATTACTTTTAAAAAGTGTAGTAAGGTCAAAGCTTCTACATGTTAAGGGACACAAGTGTTTGGATTTTGAAGAGATTGTATTATATATTATGTGATGCTTGTTTCCCACATGGATGGGAGACATCTACTCTTCCTGTTAATTTGTTGGCTCACCCACCTCTAAAATTTCACAATGATCAAGGAGGCTCTCTCAAATAAAATATTACTCACCTATTAAATTTCACAAAGATAAAGGAGGCTCTTTCAAAAAAATATTTGCCCTTGGGGTCTGGCTCGATTCCAACTTGACTTTCACCCCTCATACTAAAAAAGTTGCCGGCACCTGTTTTGCTGTCCTTCAGAGCCTTAGACCCATTTTCAAATTTTTTGATGCTCCTACAAGGCAACTCATTGTCCAAGCTACAGTGCTCTCTAGATTGGATTATGCCAGTTCGCTTCTTTTGGGCGTCAACCAAGCTGAACTCACACGCCTCCAGCGCGTGCAAAACGCGGCTGCCAGAATGCTGGTAGGCCTGCCTAAATTCTGTTCTGTCAGACGTACCATCCATGACCTACATTGTCTGCCCGTCGGACAGAGGATCAAGTTTAAAGCCCTGTGCCTGGTTTTTAAGATCTTAAAGGCTTCATCCCCCCCATTCTTGCACAGGCAATCTCCTACTATATTCCTTCTAGAATTCTACGTTCGACGGGTCAATTTCTGGCCTGTGTTCCTCGCTTCAGGAAAACCAGAGTTGGTGGACGCTCCTTTGGTGTCCTGGCAGCGAGTCTCTGGAACACTTTACCCGCTGACATTCGTGCCTTACCGGATCTGTTGTCTTTCAGAAGAGCTATCAAAACCTTTTTGTTTCCACTACTCTAAATCTGTTCCCCCGCTCTATCTGGTCTCTCCGTCTGGTTGTGTTATTTTGTCCAATATAGCGCCGGGACGCCACTTTGCTGTGGCAGCTGAGCGCTTTATAAATTCTATAACATAACATAACATAACATCACACAATTTGGTCAAGCAGTATGCCGCTTGACATTTCAGTAGTGCCCCTACCTCTGATTGTGCTGCTCTGTTTGTGTTGTAATTTGGCAGCGATTAGGTTAGCTTTAGCAGAAGCCATCCTGTATTTAGAGACTATCTTGTCCGTTTTGTGGCATCCATTTTGTATTTCTGTCAGCCATTTTGTTTGACATGTGCTACCATGTGCTCGCCATGTGCTCTGTCCTACTTTCCTGTTAACTGCTCTTGAAATCTGCCGAGATATATTTAGCCTTTTCTGCTTCGCACATGCTCAGTTGAGCTTGCAGCTGTCCCCAGTCTGTAACTGTCAGGATGTGTTCACCAGAATTAGCAACTGTTAGCTCCTCCCACTTGTTGACTGTGCATTTTCTGTATGACCTTATATGTACCTAAAAGCAGCATTTTGTACTTGTACCGCCTTCATTTGAGCCCCTGTGGGGGAATAAAAGGACCAAGCTCATTCCATTCAGTGTGCTACTTCATACTTCATACTTCATACATTACCGAAGGGTGCTGGGCAAATGTAGTTCCAACTCATGAGGTTTAATAAGCTCTGTATTTTCTATTCCAGCTTCTGTGGCAACTTCTTCCTATTGGTCTGAGGACTCTGTGCAGAGAAGGGAGAACCCCTAGCACTGGTAGGCCTTGCTGAGGCTCACCACCACATTTGCGAACCCCTCACTTGACATGAAGAAAGAACATTTACAAATGCACAAAGCATATTACAACAAGCCCTCTCATCTGCACTGGAACCAGGGAGGCAACAGAGCGAAGGTGTGTTTGTCACTCCCTAAAGTAAGCCAAGGCCCACTCTGATGGAGAGGGGTTAAAAGCCCTAGAATTGACTGATCACACACAGGCCAATCTAGGTAATGTTAGAGGCTGTGCCCACAGTCGTCTGAGGGAGTTGGAGGGCGAAATCCCGCTACAGCTTTAGCTGTCACCCTGCATTGTGCAACAATTACGGACAAGCTGCATCAGTTGAAGGCATTACAGACAACGGACGAAGTCCAAAATTATGCACTGTCTGTGTAAATAACAAATTGGTGGTCCCCCTACCTGTGACAAAAAGAACTGTGAATGTGTAAGCCATTATTTTAAACTTGAGTTGCAAACAGTATAACATAGGCTGCCACAAAATGTCCAAAAGAATTTGGTTTAAAATAAAAAAAGTACTTCCAAAGAATACATTTTAGCAATATAGTCTGTAGGTGGTGCAAACACTTTTTTTGTACCTGCCTATTATACGCTGGCACACCACAGTTCAGCTGGTAACACCCTTAAAACACCTCTCAAAAAGAATACATCGTTATTTTTATGAAGCTTCAAGTGACTCTGTCAATGATAGGAATTCAGGCTTCCAAGCAGCCTATACTTTTGTAAATTAACCAACTGTGCACATTTACATTTCTTTCAGGCAGCAGGCACCCTGGCAAGAAGGCAATTAAGCAAACTGCCCCTCCCCTGGACTCCCAGGAGGCTCCCTTCCCTCTTAAGTTGCAGCTCCTTTCTCTTTTAATAGAAAGGCTAAAATTACGGATAAATGTTGCCAGTTTAAACAAGAGTACTACTACTCAGCCGAGCATCTGGCCTGGTTGTTCTGCGTCTTCTCCGCTGCTGGTACTTTGCCTCCCCCTGCCTGCCGACGCTTGGTGATGGCCGGCCATCGATGGAGTCCAGTCTCAGCGGGTGCCGTTTCTCCGGCTGGCTGTTGAGGATCTGGTAAGAGGTTTCCCCACCCGATGCCTTCCTGGTTCAACTTCTGCCGCTTTCCCCACACCTGCCCTCTTGCTTTGCCTCCTGTGGGACGACCAGGACTCGCGAGTCTTGTTCCCAGGCACGGGGTGCAGTTGCGGGGAGATTCCTGGTGCTGCAGTGTGTCGACCTTGGGCTTTTTTTTGCTATCTGAGCCCGGGGGGTGGGTTTGTCCTCCTGGATGCGTTTCTGCCTCCTTCTGTCTGGGACCGCTGCTCAAGGCATCCAGGCAGACATACCCATGCTCACCCCACCTGATCATCCCCTGGCCAGAGCCTGTGCACGCATCTTCCAGCCTTCTGTTCGCATTTGGTTCTGTGGCTGCGTCCCCCCTCTGACTCTACTCAATGGAATCCTGCTCTTTGGGTTCCCCTTCTGGATTCTTGACTTTGGTGACTTTTGAGCATCCCACCATTTTTGGAGATGGTCTCCGTCTATACCAACGACCCGGACCCCCCATTTTGTTTGACCTTTGTTCCATTCCTTCTTCCCTCCCAACTCCTCCTGATGACCCTCGATCATTTTTTCTCTTTTTGCTGAACTGCCTTAAATATATATATATATGTATATATGTATTATATAATTGTCCAGGTACCTAATCGCTGTTAAAATGTAATCCTGTGTGAATTTACTATTTGTATATATAAAACTCTAACCACTAGATATGTAGTAGGCCTTTGTACTTACTACCATTACTATGTGATTGTAGAGTTTATCTGTTTGTATCTCTTACTTGGGTGACTTTACACCTTGAACATTTGCAATTTTTTTTCTGTTTGAATCTCTTATGTAACCCGAAGTCCTTATGTAACGCAACTCTGACACCTTCAGGTAATGTTCCCGCTATATAAAATCGCATTAAATTAAGAGTAACGAACAACAGGACTAATATACGGACAGTCTGTGTGAAGTACGGACGGTTGGTCACCCTGGCTGACACCATACCCTAAGAGGTGACGAGCAGGCCTTCAAAACTGACTTCAAAGCTCTCCTCGTTCAAAGACACTTCCAAATTTAATTCACACCCTCTCTATTATCTGAAGGAAGTCCTTCTATGATAGGAAATTCTGTTATACATGACTATAGAAGTGCCTTCCCAGTGTGTTCTTGTGGTTTGAGTGTCTGCCATTTATTGCAGTATTATACTTCTACTTGTATAGTGTACTCTTTTGTAACATGCACACGTCACTTTTCCTCTTGCAATGTTGCTACCTCTTGTATTTTGTTTGCTTTCAATACATGCACAATTGCCACCATTGCCTCATGTAACATAACGTTTTTGTAACATACACGTCACTTTTTTCCTCTTGTAACGTATCGTTTGCTGCCTCTTGATACATGCACATATGTCACTATTGCCTCATGTAACGTAACGTTTGCTCTTGTAACAGGCTGACTTGTAATGTTATCCTTATGTTTCACTACTGTTCCTATTGTGAAGCGCTCTGACACCTTCGGGTAAAGTCCGCGCTATATAAAAACACATAAAATAAAAAATAAAAAAGCACCTGCCTGCGGTCACTGACGCACAGTGCACGCGAAGCATTGAGGAAGGCGCGAGAGCGCATGCGTGTGCAAGAACACTCATTCTCGGCATGTGACCGCATCGCCTGACTTAACCGGACTGGGTCATGTGACCCTCCGGAATTAAAAAACTTTATCTCGTCCAAAACTCGTGACCCGCAGTTGCAGCCAAGTTACTTCCTCGACACCTCTTCAGCGACGTTCAGGTCAGACTCTCTGCGGGTAACGCACTGCACCCCCATGGCCCTGCACTGCCTCCTGCCGCTGCTGCTCCTCTCGGTGCCGGGGCTCTCCCTGGCCGACACCCCGGCTAACTGCAGCTTCCAGGACCTCCAGGGCTCCTGGGTCTTCAGCGTGTATAAGGGGGCGGGGGAGACCCAGGACCGAGGCATCGACTGCTCCAGTCTTGGTGAGTGAGGACACTTGTGTGGGGGTTGTGCACGAGGGGCAGGGGCGGGAATTAGCCCGTGAGATTGAGGAAATGTAAACTTCAGAATTCCCAACAATAGCGCTGGCTGGGATAGTTTGTTCAAATACTTTATTAGAAGCAGGGCACGAGAGGGGCTTAAGAGGCAACGGAAAGAGAGGAGTGCCGATTGTTGGGGAGCGAGGGGGGACTTAAAGCACACAAGTTTACAAACTAACCAAGTTTTTAGACGGAGACGAGTTTGTGTGTTTTTTTGTTACCGTGGGCATGTAAAAACCCAGTACAAAAATTTGCATAAATGACAAAAGCCGTTGCCCCCTTTTAGGTACATACTTCAAAGAGAAAATAAGAACACACTTTAAGAGGTGTTCTTCTTCTAGTGCTGCCTTAATTTTCTCCGACCGATAATTAAAGTAAACAAAGACAGAACCCCATATTTGAAATGAATACAGGCGATTTTATATAAAGTTAATTTTAAGTATCATGTTGCTGGGGCAAATTATAATGGAGGGGTGGCAGGGCAGGTAGGCAAAAGCTCCAGGAGCGGTTGCGTAGCTTAATGGAGAAAGTGGGGTGACTGTGCAAAAGGGCATCACCTGCAGAAGGGGCTGAGAGTAACTTTATTCAGAAAGTGGGGATATCTGCTGCTGGAACAATTGGGGCCTATTGAAATAGGATGTTGGTGGGCATTGGAAATATGGTGGCCTGTCTCTGCTGGAAGGGAGAAAGGACCACAGCTACATGGAGAAGGGGCACCTGGTGCAAGGAGAGAGTTTTGGGTGCCATCTACTGCAGGGTCAACGTTGGGACGACTCATTCTGCATGAGGAGAGTTGGGGCACTATGGCCTGCTGCAGGAGATTCTGAAGGGTGGCACCTGCTGCCAGAGGAGAGCTGTAAGCTTCGCATCTTCTGCAAGTGAATAGTTGGAGAGTGGGACGAGGGTACCTACTGCAGTTGAGGGTTGGGGCTCTGGTGATCTGCTGCAGAGTGAAAGTTGAAGTGGGTACCATCTGCAGGAGGGGACACTATGCAGGAGGTTAGTAGGCGGGGTATCGGCTGCAGAAGGGGGATACCTGTTGCAGGAGGAGAATAGGAGGGCGTACATGCCATAGGAGAATAGTAGGAGAAGGCATCTGCTGCAGGATGAGAGTAGGAGATGGTAAATTCTGCGGGAGGAGAGTTGGAAGGTTGCACATGTGGCAGAATGAAGGAGGAGAGTTGAAGGATGAGATGGAAGAGTGTACCTACTGCAGACTTAGAGCTGGGCACTGGTAGCCTGCTGCAGGACGTGCGCAGGATCAACTGCTGCAGGAGGACAGTTGGGGGAGGTGCCTGCTGCAGGAAGAGTTGAAAGGATGGCATGTGATGCAGAAGGAGACCTGGAAGCGGGGCACTTGTTCCACAAGGATAGGTGCTGGAAGCGCGGCACATTTGTGCAGGTGGCGAGCTGCAGTGGCGGCTCCTCCGCTATGGCAAAGGAGTGTCGTCCTACTGCTTTCAAGCAGTTTGAGAAGAGGAAACATAACATGATAATAACTTCCAGTTATTATCATGTTATATTTCCTTTGCAGGAGGGTGGGCGGGGTTGCTCTGCTCATGAAGCAGTACCAAAGGGGATGATGGACGGAGCATTTGAGCAAATCAAACACTCGCCCCCAGTCAACTGATCTGGGTTTAATCCATCATCATTCTTTAGCTCACTCCACCACCCCAGTTCAGACATGGCCATATGCAAATCAGTCTGACCCTGTGCGTCATGGGAACAGTCCAGCCCGAACTGCCAAGCCATGTCTTCCCTGGACTGGATACAAGCATCCTGGGACCGGTTTCTGGCTAATCAGGGCAGTGGTGGAGTGGCTTGCCCACTCAAGTGCGCAATGACTGTTTAGTCGGCCCTCTCGGGCCGCCCAAAGCAGTCATGCACACTTCCCTGTTCTCCATGCAGGCTACATTACAGCCTGCATGGAGAACGTGCCCATCCCTACAACCCCTGGCCGAGCGCCGTGTTAATTTCTTAAGCCACCCCCTCCCACCCGCAAGCTATGCCGGCTGCTTCTGGAGAACTACTGTAAGGGGGGCACTTGCTGCAGGTGGGGAGCTGCTTTATGCGGGGCACTCGCTTCAGGAGGTGTATGTATTAGGGCACTGGTGGCCTACTGAATGAATGATTTGAGAAATGTGCTACAGAAGGAGTAAAACATCTATTGCACCATGATGTGGAACTTGAATAGGGTTCCAAGTTATTGGAAGATTGTTGGATAAACTGCTTCATGAAGGCATATGGGGCAACTACTGCAGGAATGGATGTGCTTGCATTTGTTGCATAGTCAGAACTTTAAGACGGGCTGTAGGCAGGGGTGTGGAACACAGGCTCTAGGTAGTTGTGTGAGGTGTCTTGCAGCATAGAGGGAGGTCTGTGCTGGAATTGGGAGCAGACTGTATGCTGCATAAGTATAACAGTGTATTTGCTTCTGGGGTAGAGTGAATTATGTTGTACTTGGCCCCAAAAAAGGATGATCTGGGGTTAATTAGAGGGAGTAAAAAGTAATTGATTCTGGAAAAAATAGGCGTCATACGTGGTCTGTCTGCATCTGTTTCTGTTATATGCCTTGTAGTGATGTATTGGTCTGTTCCTTGAAATGGTACACATCACCTGTTGATCCTGCAGCACGTTGTGTGAAAAAAGGAATGCGCTTTAGGTGGCCCGTTTTTAGGTCTGGCCTGACAGCTCAACTCTCTATTACCGGTTATTATCGATTCTTTAAATATACATAGAGTGGGCGTCGGTTCCACCCAGAGGAGTGTTCTCTCTCTCTCACCTTCTACTATTGGCATTCTGCATCCTGTAGCGTGTTTTCGCTGCAATGCATGAGGGCCTATTTTCCATCCCAAAACGTATCTGAATCCAGACATATAAAATACTTGATTTCTTATACTAATTATATACAGAAGCCAATCCATTTTTTTTTTTTCACTTTTGCATGCTGTCTTTTATGTTTCTGTTAGTATCCCAGTGCTAGCCCGACCTATTGGCTTTGCCAGTCCCTGGTTTGCTTTTTAGGTCTCGCCTGTCGATGCGCATGCGCATCGAGCAAGCGAGACTATAGGGGCTCATCCAGACTTTATTAGGTCTCGCCTGTCGATGCGCATGCGCATCGAGCAAGCGAGACTATAGGGGCTCATCCACACTTTATCTAACTTGCAAGGAATCGTGGCGATTCCTTGCAGTGCCCGTGACTTTTAAGCTCAATGCGCATGTGCATTGAGCTTAAAAGCGCGTGCACAGCCGCCCGCATTCCTCCGACACCTTTGAAGTGAAGCCTAGCTTCACTTCAAAGGCCCGGCTTCTTCACACCTACATGCCGCTCTGCCCCGCTCCGCCCCCTCCCCTGAGTCATCCTGCCTGCCCTCGACGTTCCCCCCGCCCCCTCCCGCCACGCAATGCCGAGAGCTTTTTTTGATTAGCAATGGCGGCTTTGCTCTTCAGTGAACTTCTCCCTCCCGCTTTGGCTTTCCACCAGCATTTGCATGCCCGCCGTGTTACGGTGAAAGGCTTGTTATTATTTCATATTGCCAATGCTTGTTTTAAGATTGCTGTGACTCTTGCTCGTTTGCTCGCACTCCCTTGTTCTCTTGTGTGTGTGTGTGTGTGTGTGATGCTTTTCCCCTCTGCTCCTTTCCCATGTTGCGTTGCCTCCTCCCACCCACTCCTCAGCAAACTACTTGCAGGCACTTAAACATTTTTTCTTTAGTGTATTTTTCGAAAAAAGAAATCATAGGCACAGGTTATTTGGTCAATGTTCCAATCAGATGTTACTCAGCGAGGAGTTACTTAGCTAAAGCACTGCTTGTTTCCTATCACCCCCAGACGTCCAAAAATAACATCTCCGTCGAACAAATGTGACTTTTGAAGTCAATGGAAAGAAACAAATTGCGCGGCCGGTTTCTATAACTTGCAGACACGTCACAGCTCTCCACACACTCCGTTGAGTAGAGCCAGCAGCTTAGCTAGCGTTACCAGCTCTGTGTCTAATCCGAAGCTCCTGAACGTGTGTTTTTGGTTAGGGCGAACAAACCATGAAGCTGCGTGGTAAGGCCGCCCGGCTCTTGGTAAAAGACGAGTCATTGTTTTTTCCTTCTTTCTTTATTCTTGTTAAACAACCGACCACGGTAATGATTAGGCTCCCACAGCATGTTTCCTCCCCCCTCTCTGTGCTCCCCCTCCCCCAACCCGCACACTCATGCTCCGAGGCCTCCAGACCCCCCATCTCTCCTCCCAGCACGTTTTCAATTAGTTTCGGCCGCTCGTTCTTGCTCCTCCACTTCCTCTTTCACCCTCACTCTCCCTTGTTCTCTCTTGCTACTCTTACCTCTCTTTCCCGTCTACCTTCCCCTATACTGTCTCCCCGCCCACCCACTTCATTCTTCCTCTCTTTCCCTTCCACTATCTCCTCCCCGATTCCCCCTTAAGAACCCATAAAATGCCACAGCTTACTTTGCCTGGGTTACAGCAGTGCAACATATTTTTTTTTCCTTATGGTGTGATGTGTGCATGTGATATTGTTATTGTGGTAACTCGTGCATGTAGTTGTTACATGGCAGTGTGACATATTCGAAATGACATCTGTGGCAGTATTTTGTGTGTGTTATGCTATGTTCTGACGGACTTGTGCATGTAATGATGTACATCTTGGTCGCATGTGCATTTTAAAGTGTGCGTTTATTGGAATATGATAGAGTATGTGGCTCATGACTGTGACTTGTGTATTTGGTGAAGTACGTGGCAAAGTGTGGGCATGTGATGACACTCACTCACTCTAACACCTTCTATAATTACATGCTTGCCTCTCTTCACCCGTCATAATCTGAAAATCTATTCCAGCACTTCCTTTTTTAAGTCCCAGTTCTCAGCAAAAATTAAATGTATCAATGTTTAAAGATTTATTACAAAAAGTAGAAACAAAAAAATGTTTATTACACTTTTAATCTTCATTTTTACAAATATTATAATACGCTACACATTATCACAAAAAAAATAAGCTAGTGCCATTATAAATTAGTGAAATTATTATGTAATTATTAATTATTTATAAAAAATAAAACCCATTACAATTTGTCATATCAATACATGTACGTTAGGTAAATACTAATCATGTATATTTAATAATGCTATAGGTGTCACATTTGCAATTTCTAAAAAAAGTCCCATTTATAATAACAAAATTAATGCATTTGAAATTATAAAAACATAAACAAAAATTTAAAAATTATTACATTTACAAGACCAATAACTCACACTTTTCTAATGCGAGACCTATTGCATTTCCAATGCTTGTCTAACTTGCAAGGAATCGTGGCGATTCCTTGCAGTGCCCGTGACTTTTAAGCTCAATGCGCATGTGCATTGAGCTTAAAAGCGCGTGCACATGCCCCCAGCCGCCTGCCTTGCCTACTCTCTCTCACAGCCTCCCCCAGCTCCGCCCCCTCACTACTTGATTGCACGGCCGCTAGGCCGTGCCTCCCCTACTCTCCTCCCCCCCCCATCTCCTCTCCTCGCCTGCCTGCCTGCCGCTAGGCCGTGCCTCCCCTACTCTCCTCCCCCCTCCTCCTCCTACTGCCGTGTCGCACCTCTCCCCTCTCCGCCCCCTCCCCTGCCAGCCGTGTTACGGTGAAAGGCTTGTTTGTTTATTTTACCCGCCGTGTCTCTGCTGCTTCCCCCTGTCCTGTCTCTCCTCCTCTCCCTCTCTATACCCTCCCCCTCCCCCCCACCACTCCCATCAAGTCCCTCTGGCCCTTCCCTCCTCCCCGGACCCCTCCTCCCCTGCCCCCTCCTCCCCTGCCCCCTCCACCCTTTCTTGTCTATTGCACTTCTCTGCCATCTGTCTTTTCTTGCGGAGTGATGCTGGCTTTCACAGCATGCCGAGCTGCTGCGTGCGTCCCTTCTACATTAACTGGCTCCTCTCTCTTCACCGACCACTTTGGCGATCGGCGTCCTGAAGCAGCAGGTAGAACAGTGTGAAACAAGCAACAGGGACCGATGCTGGGGATTAACCTTCCGCAGACCAAAGCCACCCGACCTGTATAACTCTGTGTCAGTGGTGCGTAGTGTCCTGTGGCCGCATCCAACACTTCCTGTGCAGTGCATATCTGCCCTGGTGAAAATACTTTCTCCGGGGAGTTTCCAGCAGTTTAATGGCTTCACTGGTATTTCCTAGGGAATGGGGCATTGCACAGGAGAGTGTGCCGTCGCCTTTCGGTATCTTTTTATGCGTCGTCCCGCCATGTACTATACTGTCCCCTTGCACACGTACAGTTATATGAGAAGGTGCTCAGCAGGGGTAGGCTGCATACATCCTTTTGCTGCCACTGCTCCGAATGCTAGTCTTCGTTCTCCCTGCTCCTCAGTTGCGGGGCTGTGCTCACACCGCAAACAGTGGTCATTAGAGCTCGGCCATACGTGTCAACGTTTGGGAGTAAGCGAGAGGGAACTTAAAGTTGTCCCAAATTGGTTTGCACGTTAACTTGCATTTAGCTAAATTCTTTGTTTCTTTATGGAATGCATTAAAATCGCCAATCAAAAGGATACACTTCTTTTCAACGTGCAGGCTTCAAGACAAACCAGCATTGGCCAGGTGATTATTTATGCAGCCCCTCACCCTCCAGGCTCATGCTGTGACAGCACACTCCTCCATCCCTATGGGCGCCCAATACTCTCCCCCTCCAGGCTTGTACTGCAACATTACACCCCTCCACTCAAAGACACTCCCACGCCCCTCCCCCCACGCACCCCCCATGAACATACTGTACCATTGCACTCTTCCATCCCAGGACACTCCCAGGTCTTCACCCTCAAGACTCATGTTGTGCATCACGCTCCGCCGTCTCTGGAGGTGCCCAAGCATCTCACCCTCCAATATGGCACTACGACGTCACACCCACCTTCCTCAGAAACTCCCTGGCCCCTGACCCTCCAGACTCTTACTGTGATGCTCTCACGGCTCTGTAACGTGGCTCAGCTGCTGCTGGTTTCCCCCTCACACTTCCTGTAGCCCGGGGGTAGCTTGGGTGGCTCATATCCGGTGCACTTAAACCCCTCTGAGTCACTGGCTGGCTGAGCACACAACAAGCCAACCGTCTGAAGGCAGACAGGGAGGGCTCTCACACCCTCTCAAAGAATGGAATGTTTCTCTCGCGCGCTCACAGGCACAGCCCGCCCTCCTGCGTAGAGCGCCCTGCACGAGCACATGGCGGGAAGCGCACTCTTGAAAACCGCTCCATTGCCTAAATAAATCAAAATATCGGGTAAACAATAACACAGCCAACAGCGCGATACTACTTAGTGTAATTTTTGGAGGAAGTGGAGCAGGGTGCGCTGACGCGTTGTATGTTAGGTGGGATTTCCACGCACGTCAGACTTTGAAGCTGGGTGAATCGGGTTCGAGTCTGGCGGGAGGCTTATGCATCCTGTGATTCTGGGGCCCGGGCAAATCACTCTGTGACTAAAAATGAATGTGTTGGTCTGTAACGCAACAGGTGTTTATACAAGGCGCTCTAATATCTTCCGGTTGAGTTTGCGCTAATTAAAACTGCAAATAAAAATAATAATAAATAAAGACCACGTAGTATTGCCTTTTTTTCCAACTTTATAATCGTCAAATGTTTTTTTTTAAAGTGAATTCAAGAGGGTTGGGGGGTCTAGATAATAAAGTACTAAACGCACAATGATGATTTTAGTTTATATCTCCCACCCAAATATAGCTCAGCTGTACAAACTTGTTGTTTGATACGTTTTTCTGTTTTCTATTAAACATTGTCGTGTCTCTGCGCCCCTCAATCAAACCACATTTTAAACGCTGAGACTCACGCGCATCTGTCCCTCATGTGAATCACCCTTTACAGGAAATCAGTTGTATTGTCAATGGATGAGTGTCAAAAAACCTGAGACTGTTTTACTCTGCATTTGCATCGTGTCTCGGTGACTCACTTCAGCTGCAGCAGCTTTGTGTGAAGTTTGCTTGGCTCGGCCAGCCCCCAGCAAGGAGGAGGAGGGGGGGTGGAGGCTTTTGTTCGTCGTCACGTCGGTGGCCTTTCATGTCGGGCTGTAAAAGCTTCTCGTTGAACTGTATGGCAAAGCATTCCCCCACACAGAAGACAGCAACCGCCACTGCCAGGGAGACAAAGAATCCAGCTCTCACTGAGCCGCCCTCTTAAAAGTTATACCCTGACATTTAGAGCAAGCGTGTATTTTATTATTAAACAGTTGCGGCCAGCATGGCTTTTACAAACAAAACCATGAAAACATTCCAACTGCTAGGCAGTGAATGCCAGGACTTGTAGTTTCCTGCCTACTAGGGTTTTATAGTTTTTACGATTAAATGTTTAAAATTACTTCCAGGCATTTTTAAGTAAAAACGTTTTATTTCTAGAAATTCAAGTGAAACACGTCCCCAGTTCCACATATGGGCCTGATTAGGAGTTTTTGTAGTTTAGGTTGGACTGGGATGCAAAGTAGCACCCATACCAACCCCAGAGATCTTCTTGCCATTCCAGCTTCGCGCGGGTTCTCTGTCCTGCCACTGTCCCAGTGCGTTTCTACCCTGGGAATGCCCCACCGTGCGCCGGTCACAATATCTCACACAGTTCGCACCTTGCTGTCTCGCTGTGGTGCTCTCTCTGCCCTGCAAATCTCTGGCCGTTTTCCCGCTCTATCAACTCCCAGTGGTATTTATGCTATAGCCCCCTCCTGTGGTATTTCTGCCCCCCATAGCTTTGCGGTCCCTCACTCACCCTCAACCCCTCACCCTCACTCACCCTCACCCTCACTCACCCTCAACCCCTCACTCACCCTCAACCCCTCACTCACCCTCAACCCCTCACTCACCCTCAACCCCTCACTCACCCTCACCCTCACTCACTCACCCTCACTCACCCTCACTCACCCTCACTCACCCTCAACCCATCACCCTCACTCACCCTCACTCACCCTCAACCCCTCACCCTCAACCCCTCACCCTCACCCTCACTCACCCTCAACCCCTCACTCACCCTCACTCACCCTCAACCCCTCACCCTCACTCACCCTCACCCTCACTCACCCTCAACCCCTCACTCACCCTCAACCCCTCACCCTCAACATCAACCCCTCACCCTCACTCACCCTCACTCACCCTCACCCTCACTCACCCTCACCCTCACTCACCCTCACCCTCACTCACCCTCACTCACCCTCACTCACCCTCACCCTCACTCACCCTCACCCACCCTCACTCACCCTCACCCTCACTCACCCTCAACCCCTCACCCTCAACATCAACCCCTCACCCTCAACATCAACCCCTCACCCTCACTCACCCTCACCCTCACTCACCCTCACCCTCACTCACCCTCACTCACCCACCCTCACTCACCCTCACCCTCACTCTCACTCACCCTCAACCCCTCACCCTCACTCACCCTCACCCACCCTCACTCACCCTCACTCACCCTCAACCCCTCACCCTCACACAGTGGAATAGGTCTCGGAGCATTTGAGTTAGAGCTTTTAGAAATGTTTATGTTTTTTTTTTTTAATTCTTTAGCATTGGCTACAGGAAACAAAAATGCTAAAGATTTACAAAAAAACCCATAAACAATTCTAAAAGCACTAACTCTAATGCTGCGAGACCTATTGCATTTCCAATGCTTGTTAGATCTCTGTTGTAGATTGAGTACCTCCTAACAGCCCCTATCATGTTCTCAATTGAAAAGCCTGTTCCCTCGCTCTGTGTGCGGTCTTCGTTATGGTAGGTTCATATTAGGAGACCAGGCTGACATTGTCAGATTTAATATATTAAAGACGCTCTCTGTTACAAAGTTATGCATCCGGACGTTTTCTCAATACTTGGAAGAATCTCATGGTTTGCATAGAACCGCATGCAGAGCTAGGAGACAGGCCTGTGAGCTCCAACTTCTCTTGGTCACTAATTTCGACACTTATTCCTAGAGCGTGCCTGATGGTGTCCATTGATATTGAAATTTCACCATTTACTTTCCTTGCCTACAGCAAGTTAGATTTTGATAATTTTTGATTTCTCAAAAAGCAATATAATGTTCGAATTTAATTCATGATAAGTTAATATAGAAATTAAGACAATGTGCTACTTTTTCAGTCCTTATCTTGATTGCACAGAATAGTCAGAAGATGAGGAAGTGGGGATGGTGTGGCCTGCTTGTTCTTTACATTTGGAAGTGTAAAGCGCTGCTCACACATGTAACCACTTGGGGTACCATGTCAGACTTTTAGGTTTCTCTTTTACAGGCCGCCGTGTACTTTGACTGTTTAAACACCCTTCGCCCCTATGTTGCTTTGCCGTTCTCTACCCAACATCCCACACTTTAATTTGCTGTTACCCCACAATCCTTGCCTTACTTTACATGGTGCGTGGCTACAAAATGACTCGGCAGGTGTCAAAGGCTTTTTTATTTGACCTTTAGTCAGCTAAGCAGTGGGGCTAAAGACAATCGGCAAAGCCAATAGGCCACTAAGGCGCGACCAGTTGGCCTTGCCAATGCTTGTTTTATTTTGCTTATTAAATATTCACCATATTTAAAACCACACGCACTTTACATTTCTTAACTACTATTTAATTGATTGATTAGGTTTTTTACACAATTCCTCACTCATTTTCTCTGATAACCGCTGTGCTGCTCAGTCTAAACTACCAAAGGCGATCAAGGTTACCATTATTAGAATTTTATCCATGGAGTTTACTGTGTGGGCACTCTGTCACAGATCGCATCATGACCTCCAATCGGGTTTTCTGCACTTTTTTATTTGTGACTTTTTAAGATGCAGTGTGTGCTGCTGGCACTTTTCTTATGGTCTATTTCTTATGATACTGAGCTTCCTCTTTCTTGTGGCCATTTGGCTGTCTCTGTTAGTTTCTTTTTCTGTAGGGTTTTTCAGCTTCCTCTTTTGCGAGTAAGGTACTTTTCTTAAATCTATGAATTTAGCTCTGACCTGTTTAAACAAGCATTGGCAATGGCACTAGTCTGGCTGTAAATGAATGTTGTATGGTAATGTGAAGCATTACACTTAAATGGGATAGGAATAAATATTTATTTGTGTGAAAGCAAAGAACTGTAGAATAGCAATCAGTTTTTTTTCTAAAGACACTTTTGAAATGCTTATGATTTTCTAGAAAATTAAAGCATTTTCACACATAGGAGGCCAATGTTCTAACCACTAAGTAATCTAAGCATGTATGCACAGACTGCCCAAAAGGCTATTGTTGTGTAGTTTTCACAAATCAGTAGGAACTACACGTTTGCAGGCGACATAAACCTAGGGTGGTGCCAGCTTGATTCAATGCACCACCGCTGGATATGTTGTCCCTTTGATCAGCTAGCTCACAATACCACCATAAGCCCTCCTAAACCTGGACAGGGAGCGAACAGTTTTGGCAACTACTGGAGATGATCGGCGAATTTTGCCGCCGCAGGGAGAAGGAGTCTCGCCCCCCCTTTTTGTCATCGTGTCCGGACCATGCTTTGTCTTCCCGTCATCTAAGGCTTACCGCCCTTCATTTCTCTGAAGCTGTGACCCGAGTCCGTTCACTTCGGAGATACTTCCTCGATCTCAGAGGAAAGACGTCGACCGTTTTCCAAAGGTTTTCCTAATATTGTATCCTGGCCCCCCATCTGTTACTTTGGCCTCCTGGAGTTTTGTCATCAGGTATAATCGGAACTTTCAAGAGGTATTTCAGCTCCCTCCCTGAGCTCTCCCCGGATCCTCGACAAGCCTTCCAAACTTTGATGTCCCGGAACCTGACTGCCTAGCAAGTTTATTCATTTACTGGACTCCCATCTATGTCGATGCGGCTATTCTCTCGCATATTACCTGAAATCACACAGTGGTCCCGCTCTTTAGGGCTGTTTGAATACCCACACTTGCTGTTACTAGGACCGCTTCCCAGGACCTTGTGTCAGACGACATACATTGTGTCTGCATGTTCTACTCTAAGTGCGCCCTGATGAAGGAAGCCTGTATTGGCACTTGTCCGAAACGCGCGTCGGCGCTTTTGTGTGTGGTGATTTGTATGTGAATGTTGGTGTATGTATCTGATGGTACAAAAGGTGTGTTTGAGTGGATGAGTGAATGTACTTTGTGCCTTCTTGAATTATTTTTGTGTCCTAGTTTTTATATTGCAACTTTGTATATGATTACGAAATGTTTTTCAGATGTTATTACACGGTCTAAATGAAATTATTTTTCTATGAAAACGATTTATACGTATATATTTATAAAAAATAAAATTAAAAATCCTTTGAACAAATTTATTCCTGTTGTGGTTGTGTGGGCTAGCTGAATGTGAAAATAGAAATTGGTTTTTCCTGGTACCTAGGGAACACCCCTCCCATGTTTTTCTCTCAACTACTGGAGATGACCACTCTGTTCCCTCAAAAACCGTGGTGACAGACCTAGAACTTTTCACTCAGTCGCTCAAGCTCTCTTTCGCTCTGAGAAATATACAAAGAGTACACGAAGGGAGTTTTTTCAATATTTATTGAACCTTAGTGATTCTTGTATTTAAAAAAAAAAAAAAAAAGTGCTGCAATGACCTACAGAGCGAAGCAGACAAAAGTAATAACCAGTGTCAAAACAGTGGATGATTTCCACCATTTTATTGAGACAACCTATATATACATGCATGTGGAGTATTATAGCAATCTAGCATACTCCTATGATGCACGCCTTAACCTACGTGTCCACTGTGTGAGTGAATGGTCTGACAAGAAACCCCCTTCTGGATGATCTAAACCCTCTTACCTTGTGGGTAAGAGTGTAGGACCTCGTTGTGGTCACAAACTGTACACCCCTCACTGAGGTGTCAGTCAGCTGCTAGGCGAAAGCATCAGCATGCAAGGACCCCTGTAAGTCTGCAGAAGTATCTACTCTGATTCTATTTGGATACAAAAGGAGATCTATATCTGCATCCTTGTCTCAGGCTGTGATTGTGATCAGGATGCATATTGTTTGTATTCCACAGATAGCTGCGTCGCCATATGGAAGTATTAAGACACATTTTTTTTTTTATACGTACGTGAAGGCCTTGCACATAATGCCAAGGCAATATGGTAATGTTCTCATGAAGTTGTTTGTGCCAGCAAGGTCCATGTATCTTAGAAACCAATCCATGTGTCACAAATGCAACTGAGTGTCAAAAGTCGATGTGACAAAGTGAAGGCAACTTTATGAAAAGATCGTGCGCATCAAAAATGGCACTATTTCCTACCGGGCCTAACCTGGGCACATGACCTCATTTTAGGTAGCAGGTTCTACTGTCCACTGCTTTATTCGACCAGGCACTTGCAGACTCAAAGTATTTACACTTCTTGTACTGGAAAGGGTCCTGCCTGCACTTTTAAACAGAGCTGAAATACTTCCACAGGCACTTCCCAGTAGGCAGTATGCACTGTGGCTTAATGAAAATCTGGTCTTCCAGCCCTTATACAATTACTGCGTTTGTCCTCTTTTGAGACAAAGGCCCTGAATGGTCTCCAGCTTTCTTCATGCCAAGCCCGATTGATGCCTTTTTGTCTGTCCGAGGCTACAGTACATTCACGGCTACTCTCCCACCATTTCTGCTGAGAATTCCAATTTCACATAATTACCAAGTGATTTGTGAATTCAACCTGGGTCGTATACCGGTGTGTAGTGCCTCACATATTTAAACATGCTGTTGCAGAAGAAGATAGATGTGCTGAGTTCATAGAGTGTGTACCTGGTTGTGTATTATTGTTGAGGTACAAATTGTAGTAATGGCTTCCAGGTGTGATTCAGATGGGTCTGCAGAAACCAAAAGGTTATGAACCACCTGATGGACACCATATCCATTATTTTAACTGTGATTAAAAGGCGCTATTAAAAATTTTACAGTAACCTGAAAGATGGCTCAGTGAGATGAGTACTCATTGCTGTGATCATGTGTCACCTGTAAAACACCGGTTTGATTCACAGAAAGGCCTTCTTCACCTTTGAAATAGAGCAAGCATTATAAAAGCTATACTGTTTAAATAGTGGGCACACCTATAATTTTACCTTGCCACTGGTTTTCTGTTTGTTTGGAGCATTTGTTTTCTACCCTTGGTATACTTCGGTATATCCGGAAAGCTGTATCCTCAAACTTTGGCCGTGCAAGTAAAAATGTTTCCCATCTGAAATGAATTACCCTATGCAGAAGTGTTGTACCCCTTCTCGTGAACCTCTGTAGCTGTTTTACCTTCCTGATTATTAGGGGTCACCTTGCTCTTTGACTTCCACCCCACTCTTCCTCACTAGTCTTCTTCTACCCATCCCTGTGTTTTCCTTCACTCTGCAGCATGCTGTGTCTGCCCTATGGCAATATGTTTGAGGCGATACACGGGGAACAGAGCGAGAGGGATTGCTTTTGAAGAAGTCCGGTTTTGACTGGGTAAAAAACACGAAGTAAAGGCAAAATGGAGGTTTTTTTTTTGTTTTTTTTTAATTGCCGTCGAAATCGCGAGCGAGCTTCCAGAGAATCATTAGCAGAATAGGTTACACTTTGGAGTGTCCAGTTAAATGCTCAACTCACTTTTTATTACAATGTAGGGCAGTTAACCATAGCGGATGACTCGGGCCATGATGCATGTGTTGAAAAAGGCAGTGCTTGAAGTGGTAATTTGTGCTGAGCCAGGAATATTGTGCAACACAATCCTGTGCAGACGTGAAGCCAGTCGCATCTTTACAAATGATGCGAGAGTTGAAGAAGGGGAGACTTTAGTAGATTGTCGACTATTGTTGTCAAGGTAGTCTAGAAGACCTGTTTAAAATTAGGGGAGGTATGCCCAAACTCTCATACCCTTATCACTCCATCAATAAATGTATTCTTCAAAGAGGTAGTCTGAAGAAAAGTTCTGAGTTCAAAATCAATTGAACTTGTAAATGTAGGAATTTTGTTTTTCTACACATTGAACATTTTCTTTAGAATTTTCTTTCAAAATGATAAAAGTTTATGATGCTTTGATAAGTAGCAATTTACCAAATCATCAAACTTACCAAATCATCATAACATTGGTCCTCCAACAGATACAATCTTTACACCTGAACAAAGATCCTTATTAGATACATTTTTAAGGTGCAGGGGTTCTGATATGGGAGTGAGGGTAAGAAATATTCCAGAACTGCAGTCGGATTAATTAAAAGGCCCCACCCAGTAACATTCTCCATGTATTAGTTTTTCCTGATCCACGCCAACCGGTCTTTCCAGGTGTTGTGCATTATCAGTATTTTCCATGGCAGTGCAGTTGGCAAAGGCAAGAGTTTGGAAATTCCCTTATTGGCTTGTTGCATAATCAAAAACAAGGAAGTGTAATTAAAGATTCGGCTGGTTCTGCTCGAGAAGCGATGTTTTTCATTGAGATTTTCATACATCAATCTTTTTATTTTATTTTTTTATAACCTACATTTTTTATTGAGGATTCTTGTTGCTCAGTTTTAATCTTTTTTGATTTTTAAACAGTTTTGTATTAAACATTTCACAAACTAACAAGGAGAGCTGCATCGGGGAAACTGATTAATACACAAAGATGTGGGGCAGACCAGAGTTCACTGTGAAGAAGTGTGAACGTCGGAGTGGGAGGGAGATGGTGGCATTCGGTATGCTGTGGTTGAGGGGGTCGAGGAGGGGGCACACGCAGTCAGATTTCATCCCTTTTGCCTGGCTTTTTTTTCCTCGTGGGCAGCAGGCAATATTTTAATTTGCAAAAAAAGACGAGGACTGTCCGAATCGAGCCTTAGCTTTTTAATCTTCATATGTGAAGGACGGTGAGTAATGAATTTCTTCAGTTCTGTTGTAAGTTTCTCTTTGTTAAGCAAAAAGTGAGGGGTGATGGGAACCTCTGTCATTCATTCTGTCCTTCGCCTTCCACCCACACTAAACCAGCCACAAGGAGAAATAAACTTTAGACCTAAGATGTTGGATTGGATGCTTTGCAGTATGCACGTTAACTTTCTGCACGATCTTGTGATAAGTCTTTCTTATGATAAATAATTGTAACTGGGGGTTGCACATGGATATTTTCAGCTAGTGCATTACCCACCTTATCTTTTTTGCCAGTCATAGAGCTGACACCTGCCTCATAAATTCACATCGGCATGCAGTTAGCCAAGGTTGTTTCTTTTTCTTACTGCTACAATCTCTATCCAACTTTAAAGTCAGATGTTTAAATCCTGTCATCGTCAACCCTACTTTTGATCCTATGGTGGATGCAATTATTTCTTCTGACTTGGGAAATGAGCATGCCCAATATTTTGACTGCTACAGTAGTTCCAGGCAGTGAAACAAGAATAATGTGAAATGTCTATTTAAAAGTCCTTAGGATGTATGCATTAGCCAATGGAATGGTTCAGTAAGTCAAGCACTCTACTGCTGTCATGGCCAACTTGTCCTACCACCCTTGATGGACAGTGAGTTCAGTACTGGTATTGTGTGTGAAGAAGTGTGCTGGAAGGGGTTATATTTTTTGCACTTAGGCAGCACCTAAAAATCCAAGTGTAGTGTGACCATAGATAGGCTTGAGAGCAACATGTTCAAAGGTACACATATGCCGGGTTGCGCTGCTCCTTCCGTCCTCGCGGAATAGCCCATACTTTACCAGTTAGGTTGTTTCCAATAATAGAAGATCAGCGAGATAGCCTATTTCAAATAGTGGTCATCTGCTGGTCCGTCAATGGAGTAATTTCAGATGTGAGTGTAATAGGTTTCATGTTCTGGGCACTTAGCATCAATTTACAACAATCATTGAGCCATTGAGGATTTTGGAATACATGTTATTACTAAGTTCCTTGTATCAGTCTTAGATGGAACCAAAACCTCCACACTTGCCCTAAAAATTGTGCTGAAATAAAACTATTTAATTTTCTCAAGGGAATGTTTGAAGCTTGAGGGCTGAAGAAGTTTAAAATGTCCTTCCACTAGAGTTGAGAACAAAACGAGGCATTTGGCAAAAACAGCTGAGGAGAGCTACAGTTGCTGAAAGTTCAATCTGCTACTGTCAGACGGCTAGGTGCAGGCAGCAAGAGAAGTTTAGATTGGAAGTTTGAGGTTATTTTTTGCTTTCCAGGCCTCCGTGATTCAGGGGCAGCCACCGGAAGCTTTTTATTTTTAAACTAATAAGTATTTCACCTTGTGAGTAATGTCTATCCAGTGTTGAAGAGGAACGTGTTGCTTCATTGTCTCCATCTGATTACGAGGATGGATTATTATTTTGTCATATATGGATCTGGTAGGATCTCCCGTTGGACTTGGACCTCTAAGCGGGGTCATCCCCAAACTTTTTGACTAAACCTTCCTGTTTCTGGATCCTTTTTTGTTGGCTTTTAGGACTCTATGCACTTTACCATTGCTAGCCGGTGTTAAAGTGCTTGTGCTCTCTCCTTACCAAGTGTGAAATTGGCTAACAGTCAATTGACAAATTTCCCAGGAAAATTAGTTTTCATTGGAGTCAGGAGAGCTGGGAAGGGCTGCTGCCCAGGGCTCCCTGAAAGCTAAGGTTTTCAGTGGGTACTGATCTCACTCAGAGGGTCAGGGGCCCAGATGAAGGTGCTCGGAGTAAGAGGACCCTCCTCTCACTTGTCCGGGTGCAGACCCTGGGCTGAGAAGCCAGTCTCCGGATACCACCCCGGTAATGGTGGGAGGTAGGGGGCCTAACATAGACGCTGTTGGCCCCGGTCTTAGAAACCTCAGAGAACCCACAGGAGGGCTTGAAGGACTCCTTGCAATGCCCAAGGCTGGAAGAGAGGCCTGCCCAAGGTCCCTGCTTGGAGCTTCCACTTGGCAGTCGATGGCACGAGGCGTGGCCCTTGACACGGACAGCTGTGAGTGGCCTGTGAGGGTTGCTGTCCTTATGGGCAGAATTTTCCTTGGGCTATGGACAAAAGTCTGATATAAAGGTCAGAATGGGCCATATCACTGCTGTCAATGTTGGTACTGACTGCACACTGGAATGTATCTGTGCAAGTTCAGGTTAGGAGCTGCAAAGATGGGATCCACTAGTGAGGTTGAGGGTTCCCCATGGGACAGTCTAGTGACCCAATAGAGTGTAGACAGAGGGATCCTACTGAGTTCGGAAGGTCATAGAACTGACAAGTGCCACTGCATAAGAGGGCCTTTATCTACATTCTTTTGCGTAAACACTAAAGCCCATCAAGGTATTGATTAGTCTGTCCTGACGAGTGGCTGGAGGGGAGTCATGTCGAACTTGATCCTCTATGCGGGGTCACCCTCCTATTTGCTACACCCATGTATGATGGCTTTTAGGTCTCTGTGCTGCTAACTGCTAGCCTGTGCTAAAGTGCTTGTGCTCTCTCCTTTAAAACATGGTTTTTTAACAGCTAATATCTGTAGCTGTAAAATGTATTCTTCCTTAAATCCAAAAATATATTTTATATGTTTATGAATAATTTTTTTTTAAATATTTTTTTTTCTTCGTTCCCGCTTCGCAAATAGGGAAGCTTCCCGTTAGCTGACCTTGATGATCAGTGATGTCATTTGAGATGTCATCAGTGATGTCATCAGTGATGTCACTGACCATGTCATGAATGATGTAATATGTGACATGATCAGCAGTGGATTGCGGGTGCGCGATATATAGTTAGTGCAACTAACTATATATGGAATTTCAATGGTTTTGTGTGAGTAAAATAAGGTTTTTTAAATGCTAATTCCTAACTATATATGGTCTATAACCTATGGTTTTTTCAGTGAATTTTCAAGGTTTTGTAAATGCTAATTCCTAACTATATATGGTCTATAACCTATGGTTTTTTCTGTGAATTTCATTGGTTTTTTAACAGCTAATATCTGTAGCTGTAAAATGTATTCTTCTTTAAATCCAAAAATATATTTTATATGTTTATGAATAATTTTTTTTTAAATATTTTTTTTTCTTCGTTCCCGCTTCGCAAATAGGGAAGCTTCCCGTTAGCTGACCTTGATGCCGCGAAATAGACCGCGAGCCGGTAAACGTTTCTTTACCGCAAGTGCCGCGTTACAAAACAACATCGTGACGCCTCCCGTCCGCATGACGTTTCACGTTGTCGCGTGATACGTCATATGACGTACTACGTTAGCGAACTGGTACGCGAAGCGAGTCGCAAAGCGCAGGTTTCTGGAAGCAAACCGGGAGGCCCTGCAAAGCGCTTAACGTAAACACAGCAAGTCATGTGACTTGGTAATAACACTTTTCATTGGTTCATTTCACTTTTGGTTTCCTAATGATGTAAGACTAGGTCATATAATCTAAAATGAACACTTTTGATTGGTTGAGAACTCTTGTTTTTCCCAAATGATGAAAATCCCTCCTTCTTTCCTCACTCTGACTTTCATCATTGTGAGAGAAAGACCCTTTGTGATCACTGAGCAATGGCTTCTTTAGTAGCTTCAGCTGGTGCTTCCCCACCACCTCCACCACATCTAAGGAAGAGTGGACCACCTGCTCAAGTTATAATTCAACAAGAAGAAGAAGAAGAGGAACAGGAGGACGAGCACGAAGAGAGGCAGTTTTTGCCTGAGCAGCCCAGGACGTCTCACCGGAAAGAAAACTTCATTTGGCAATTTTTTAAAATTCCCAAAGGTCAGAAAAAAGTAAATGCAAGATACGTAACTTGCCTTATATGTCAAGATAGACTGTCCAGAGGGACCGACAAAAAATACAGTTTCGGAAACTACACAATGCATCGCCATATGACTAGGTGGCATCCTAACAACTACAGTGCTGCACAGTTTCGGAACGACCTAGATAATCTCCCTATTATGGCCAGAAGATCTGTTGTACCGGAAGTAACGGGACCAGAGGGCAGGGAGATGGTGCCAAATATACAAATGAGATTTGGTGAAGTAAAACACACCTGCGTATTTTGCGATGGATTCATTTCCTACGGAGAAAGAAGCATCACTCTGATCAACAGAGCTATTGACTATCATATGCAAGTTTGTCCGAAACGCCCAAAATAATAAATACTTCTTTTTTTTGTTTTGTTGCTCCTGTTGAGCCCTTTACAATGAATCGTTTTCATTGCCCCCTCCAAGAAAAACCCAAAAAAATATAAAACTGTTCCGAAAAATTCAAAAACAGTAAAAAAATGTTCAGAAAAAAAAAAAAAAAAGTTATTTTCAGAACTACCTCCCCGTTATTAAAAAATTGGTACAATATTTGGAACTGTGCCAACCTCTATTTCTCTTAGTTCGCTTCCTAGTTCGCTCGCCGGTACGCGAACTGGAAGCGAACCAAAAACAGTAAGTATAAGGGAGGGAAACACACACTTATGTTAAAATAAAGACAGCTATAGGGGAGTAAACTAGAGATACTATTACCCGTAATCCACTGCTGATGATGTCACATATTACATCATTCATGACATGCTCAGTGACATCATCAGCAGAGGATTGCGGGTTTTTTGACAACATGCCTTATCCACGGTTTAATAACGCTGCCTTTTGCTTTATATAAGTTTTCAAATTGTATGAAATATATACCAATAGGTCGTTATGAACCTTTAGGTAGTGCTTTTCTTCATGAGGTCTGGTCGCTTCCATACACATACAGATGTTTCAAAGATGATCAAGAAGTTTATCTGAATGGAGAGGAATGCACTGAGACGCCAGATCATTCACTAATGTGTAGGCACATACAGTTACACGGTTCATGCAACAAACACCGACCAAATATGGCTTGCGTGTTGCAAGGCACGCCAGTTCCTGCTATCATCCCCACGTTCAAGTTGTTGGAAAATGGTAGTTATTTGATGCTCAATAATGAAGATTGTTCTGAGTTAATTAAAAGTATTCCTTTTATCGTAACAGTAAGTGAACGGGTTATTTGCTGCAGAAATGTTCTATTTCCTCCCACACATGAACATAGGGAGTTTTCAATCTGGCCACAAATACCAACCTTGGGACACGTTTCAACGGCATGGCAAGAATAAGAGCTCTTTTGTCTCAGAGAGAGGTGGCCTTGAGTTCGGCCCGTGAAACTTTCGTACTTCACATAGCGAACACCCGTACAGAGGTGCACACCCTTTTCAATTAAGATTTGCCTTTCAATTTCAGCAACATGTTTCCGACTATCTTTAACGCATCCTCCACAAAGTCCCTGACACACTTTTTTAAAGTTGTTACCAGTGGTCTCGTGACTTCATTTGAGAAAATCTTTGGAGTCATCCCTGCTTCCTTTCATTGTATTTTCTGCACTCTGGTTCGTGGATTGGCATTTTTACTTGCATTACCAGCGGACGCTCTTGTGCTTTTTTACATTTTTAAATATGGATGTCCCTCCTATGCAACCTCCGACCCTGCAGCTGCTGACACTGTTCCGCAATCGCATGCTAGAATATTATGGCACAATGCCGTTGGCGATATTAAGCACGGCATATGGATTATCTTTTCGGTTCTCCTACTTCACCTGTGTCCAGCCTGTATTTCACTGCCTGACCTGTGATTTCGATTGGGCCATTGATTTGTGTCTCTGCGGACCGGTTTCTCCTGACGTCGACTTTAATCAGCTGATGACTCCTATCATTACTCACGAGTTGGTTTGTCCTGGCGAAAGGATTATGGCTGTGGCATTGATGCATGGACTACTTGGTCCCTGGAATTTACTGGCGGCAGCACAGTCTTTCTTGGAAGAGAGCTTTCTTGAAAACCCACCGAGCTGTCCTCTGACGGTGATAGAGGATCCGGTGCTGGGAGAGCACGTATGTTCTTTTCCGCTTTTAAATTGGATGGCTGAACTGTTTTCGGATGAAGACGGTGACTTCCTATTGGAGGCTGTTGCAGCTTATTTTGCATACACAGTTATGTCATAGACCTTTTTCATGTTTGATATGCTGAGTACTAGCATTTCATTGACAATTCATTGACTTATTTGTCAAGTTTTTATTATTTACCTTGCCTATTGGCTTAAGACTCGATAAAGTACTTGGCTGTTTTATTTTTCTTTAGCATTAAATTTTCCTAGTTTTTAATGCTTTACCTTGCGGACCGTCCACATATAAACTTGCAATCTGCTCTCATGAGATGGCACTTCTATTATCTTATTCAGTTCGTTTCCGGATCATGAGGAGGTGTCATCTAGGTCCTGGATATCTTTACACCGTGTTAAGTTAGCATGGGCTCATTACCGGTTTAAACGCCATTTTTCCTTTTTTGCAACTTCTGCACACGACACTTAGTTGTTGCTTTAGCTTTCCACCTAGTAGTTCATCGTGGTTTACATGAGAATAATATGTTATTGGTCTACTATCTGCTTTACTTGTTAAACTATATCTGTACAGCGAGTGCTAAAGTTTCAAGAACAACACGATACAGAATTGTTATGAGGTCTGATCTCCACGACTTCATACTCATAACATAAGTGCAACTTCTGCCAATTCTGGGCATGAGGCGGGTTTTATATTGCTTTGCCGAACACACATACACAACAGTTGATGCGGTTCACATGAAGAGAGAGCTGGTGTATGGTGATGTGATTCCTTCAAATCTAAGACACTAAAGTATGGGCACGCCCTAAACCAACACAAAGAGACCTTCTTAGCAAATAATATAATATGTGTATTAGGGAGGGTGAGATATAAGCAGCCGCGGGCCGTGGAGGGAGTTACGATGGGGCAGGGAGGCGGGGAGGGGGAGAAGCAGGGTGGAGCCCTCTCTACCTTGCCCCTCCCCCTCCCCGCCTCCCTGCCCCACCGTAACTCCCTCCACGGCCCGCGGCTGCTTATAAGTGTTGCTAACTCTTATTCATTTACAGCATGTTAACATACTGTCACCATTCGCTTTTTATGTACTAGTAACTATGCTGGTAATTTTGCTACTGATAATATGTGTACTTTTATTATCTAAGGTACTACGCCTGAGAAGACGGCATTAGTAAATAAACATTTCAAATACACATCTGTTCTTCTTAACTCCATGTTCTGGTTTCTAAGAAATCTATAACGACCGACTGTTCATGAGTTCCACGTATCCTGAGGTACTATAAGTTCATATTCTGGATTGTCTAAACATTGAGAGTTTGTTATATCCAATCTGACACTGTACCTAGCTTGCTAAGGAGTTTTTGATTACTAACGTGAGTTTTGGGACACCCTAATTCGCCGAGGTTCCAATCCTCTGTCCACAGTTCTGTGTGACAACAGAAACCCTGCGACAGGGGCACCCCCGACCCTTGCTGGAGCTTCATCACACTTGCGATACAACTCCAGCAATGCATTCGCCGAGGTTCCAATCCTCTGTCCACAGTTCTGTGTGAGAACAGAAACCCTGCGACAGGGGCACCCCCGACCCTTGCTGGAGCTTCATCACACTTGCGATACAACTCCAGCAATGCGCCACCTTTACGGCACAGATACATCACGCATCTGTGCTGTTTTTGCCCCATGATGCGCCGCATTGTAAATGCAGCACACCATAGGTGACGGAACAGCGGCACAGAATGACTAACACATCCCTGGTGATGCGCCAGTCATCATAAATGTATCCCTATGCTTCTTATCTTGTTAGAGATGAACCGCCATATATATCATCAAAGTTTTTTGCATTTCCTAAATAGCGAACTTTAAGGAATAAATAGCGATTCTTTACCATTCCTAGTTTGCGATGAGCTATTTGCTAATTAGCCGAATGTAGCCCAATGAAGCCCAATGTAGCCCAATGTAGCCCAAAGATGGCCGCCAGACACACAAAAAAACAAATGTAGCCCAAATATCAGCCAGATGTAGCCCAACTATAGCCCAGTGACAGAATGACCAATCAGCTTCGCAAACCTCCGTTACGCGAAGCGGAGCGCTGTTACAGATATATATCTTTTTTTGAACGTTAATTTCTCAAAATCCACTGGAGCACATATATTGAGACCTAGCAAAGGCACATCGGGCTACCAGTCCCTAATATTTTGCCAAGTTTCGTGCAAATCCATTCAGCCGTTCAATTATTATTATTATTATTTTTTTTTGCCCCGCGGGGCCCTTTTAAAACCTCCACATCAAACCTAGGGGGTCAGCGAGGATCTACTATGCCCCCTTATAGTTATTTCCCCCTTTGTTTTGACCTCCTCTTGTCTCTCGATCCTACCGAGAGACAAGATGGCGGCCGCTACGGACTGTTTGGAATGTTGACAGACGCCGGAGAACCAATCAGCTTCGCTTCACAAAGCTCCGTTGCGCGAAAAGTCCGCGAACCAGAGCGCTGCCCGGTCCGCTGTTACAGATATATATCTTTTTTTAAACGTTAATTTCTCAAAATCCACTGGAGCACATATATTGAGACCTACAAAAGGCACATCGGGCTACCAGTCCCTACAATTTTGCCAAGTTTCGTGCAAATCCATTCAGCCGTTCGGGCTAAAAGTGAGGCCAACCGCCCTATGGAAAACTCAATGTTAAAAACACGTTTTGGGACCCCCCTTTTTTCTCGGCCCCCACTGGACGAACCCCCCCCAAATTTTCAAGGGCTGCTCAGAAACAAAATGTGCCATTTTCCTGAAAATTTCAGCCAATTCCGTCCACAAACGCCAAAGTTATTAGACATAGAATTTTCAAAAAACCCATAGAGAAAAAATCCTAACTATATATACCTACTGGCGACCGCCAGTAGGTAATATGGATATCACTAGGCTCGTTCCTCTTCTCCCCTCCTCCCCCATGCCCACTGAAAAAACATAGTTCGTGCAGAAGAGATGCCATCGAATGTAGAGGAAAGTATCCAGGCATTTTCAATGCGTTTGTGGATTTGAGGGAAAATTGCTTTCCACTGAAGCATTTTGCATTGTATACAGGACATATAAAAATTAACAGAATATTGAGAGGTGGCATTTTAAGACCGGTCTTGAGTAAAAATCGGGTGCAAGCGGTGTTTGCGCCCGGCTATGCACTTTGTGCACAAAATGTCTTTTTGTGCAGATAGTGCTCAGTCCCAGGTTTGTTCACGCACCGTTTTCTGCAGGGTTAATAGAGCGGAAAATGCACAGAAGAAGCAGCGAGGATTTCCAGTGGAAACTACGCAAAAAACCTGATCACAAAACCGTTTTTAAACCAGGGCAGGATTTTTGCATACACCAGAAACAAAAACATAAGTGAAATACTCAAACAGAAAGCAAAAGAAATAAAAAAATCCTAAAGGTACAACACCGTGCATGAACTGCAATAGTTGCAATCGCATCATACGAGGGACTAAAATAAATCATCCAATGAAAGGAAACAATATCAAGCTTTATGTGACAGCCACATGTGACACAGACAACGTAATTTATCTATTAAAGTGCCCATGCGGCAAAGTATATGTGGGAAAAACTGAAAGAAAATTCAAAATAAGAATCAACGAACATAAATCTAACATCAGAACTAAAAACGCAAAATCCACTGTTGCAACCCACTTCATGGAAGCAAAACACAATATATCCCAGTTAAGATTCCGGATACTGGAGGTAATCGAAAAAATTGAAGGAAGAGACAATAATAAACATCTTTTAAGAAGAGAAAACTACTGGATGATGAGAATGTAGTCATGTAGACCAAATGGTCTTAACCCCTTCAGTGCTACGCGAATTCCGCTGCGGTGCTGAAGGTTCTAAAGAACCTATGGACTCATGACGGAACGGTTCCGTCATGAGCACAGGCCAACCGACGCTCATGACGGAACCGTTCCGTCATGAGCACCGAAGGGGTTAATGAACGCACAGAATATGCATGTACCTATGAGTAACAATGGGACTGTTCTGTTCCAAGGAACTGTATAGTTGCAGATAACAACCATGATGTTATGTTTTATATCCTTTATATGTTTTGTCTGAAAGTTTTTTTTTATTCACCTGCATTTACAAACCGCACAATGAGTCAAACCATGACAGTTTAATTATAGCCGGCATCACATCGTAGCCAGTACCCACACCTAATATGGCCGCCGTATACCACATATCTGTAGTACTTCTAGGAACATTACTCGAGTCAGTCACGTTTTAAGCCGTAAGCTTGCCATAAACACACACCGCAAGAATCGAAACTATACTGCGACGCTGCCGGTAGTAAACCGGTTCGAAAGCACTGAAGACTAAATACAAGTAAGTGTTTCCAAGCGCATATAAGCGCGGGAAATGGAATACAATAACATGATTTTCGAACTAACGCAAATCTAATCGCGGTTGTTAAACATTAGTCTTTCCCGGTTGTTTTTTCAGCGTTTGAAAGATTGAGGCCTTCGGACATGTGAGTAAAACGATGAAGTTTAAACACAGTCAACACAAACCAACCAACGTTTCTTTAAACATAGCCACATAAGGAGTCACATCACCTACATAAAAAAAACTGTGTCAATCACTTAATGATGAGTGTTCATTACACTAATAAAGTGCACCATTAAACACATCACCAGGAAATATAAACTGCACAAATTAATGCATGCATAATGTTTTAATAAAAATGTGAATAACTTTATTGACAAAATGACAGTGTATACAAATAGTGTGTTCTATTATAGACCTGCTCCCTGATGAAGAGCGATTTGGCTCGAAATGCATTGGAGTGTCATGAACACATGAAATGATTTATAATGCAGAAAAGGAAAATTGAAATGAAGTGAATTTCAATAAAACGAATGAAGCAGAAAAATAATAAGATTTAACGTGATCATTTACTTAATAACCCTCTTGGAGGCCAGAAGGAGAGTGCCCATAGGGGGATGCAAGCAAGAGTTATTGGAAGCACGACTTAAATAGTTACATTAGACGTGTCCTCAGGACGGAAACGTCACCTCGGTAGCACCCAGAAAATTCATTAAACGCCACGCTCAAAGCATTTAACTGACAAGGTTGTGCGCAAGCTATTATCTAGTCTTGATCAAAACAAATGAAACTCTGCATAAGCGTGTTTTTTAAGGGTTCAATTTCCACAGGCTTTCTCTTTCAATAAAGGGAATTGATGTCCAAATGAAACGCGCCCTAACTTCGGTAAATGAGGGTGACTCACAGGGGAGCGAGAGTAGAGCAATATAAAGAAGCGCGCGAAGCCACGTTAATTACAAACAGATGGCCCCTGTGCGTCGCTGCTCGCTCCCGCAAGGTGGATGCCACCACAAGCATAAGTGCTTGAAACGAGCTGACCGAAGGTCACTCATAGAGCAGTGCTGTGCGCTGCCTAGGCTCAACCTAAAAAGGGATTCATACCATGGTCACCCAATCTTTCGCCTCTCTGCAGAGCTCACAGAGCAATTGTCACAAATTCCAGTTGCAATTGTGATTTTGTACAAATGTGTGAGAAGTAAGTCTACAGTTGCCAAAATATTGAAAAGTAAAAAGTAAAAGAAAATACAGTGCTTACAACTGAGCGGGTGGGTGTGTTGTGTGTTTGGAGATGGTAAAGAGAAGGAGTTGCGAATAAGTGCATATAGGAGAGAGTGAAAAGAAGGTTGCTTAAGAGGAAAGATGAGGTGTAAGATATGTAAACAGGGGAGGAGAGGAGAATAAAAAGGGTGTGCACGTCTAACGGAGAGTGGACCTAACAGAAGGGATTGAGCCACTCCGAAGACCACTACCCCTTCCACAGGCCTCAGTGGTGTTTAATTCACAGTCTCACAATTTCAGAATTTAAATGCCTCATTTTAGTTCATTACCACAAAATAATTTTTGTTTCCAATTTATCTTGTATAGATAACAATCCGTGACACAGCCAATCATCCTGGCTGGTTGTAGGTCTGTCAGCTGTTGAGTAATGCATCTGTATGCAGTAACAGAAAGCTCAGAAAGGAACTAAAAACTGCACACTGTGGGAATAGAAGTTTAGTCTACATTAACACCCTTAATTATACCGGCCGTACCCCTTTTAGTGACACCCTAACACCCACACACTTGTTTATCCAATTTAAAGCCCTGCTTTTTACAAACATTATTCCACATTGTGTGGAGAACAAGTTGGAATCTGACACAAACAACACCCCGATATGTTTTTTAGATACAGTATTTTTATAGGGAGGTTTTAGAACTCCGTTATATTGTGGTAAGTATGAAGCCAATAGACTGCGGCCAAACGCCAGAACTGAAGTTTTGCAGCAACGCCATTTCTTTCAAACTCGTCAATGTTTGTTCTCCTTTTTGCTCCTATTTCTGTTTCCCTGATAAGAGTAAGTTTATCAGTTACATTTTGACAGTTTAAAAATACTGCTTCAATTCTCTCTGCTGATGTTGCTAAACTGGACTTGTTACTAGCACGGGGTCGCTGAAAGCTTGGGGGAGTGTCTTGTGTATCTTTCTGATTCTAGAAAATAATACAGGCCAGTACTCTGCATACTTGGTGGGTGACTACCCAGAGCCTTTTGTAGCAAGGTGCATTATCAATCATGGCTAAACCTTTGTGTGTTCTGGCATCAGTCATGCTGCACAGTTTCACCTTCCAGTTATTACTCTTTCTGAAAAGCTTAGGGTTTCTCGAGCTTCTTTTTGGGGCCCATTGTCAGCCCTAAAGTGCCTCACTCTTGGTTTATCTCAATTCTTTTTGGGGACTAGGGAAAGAATCACTGGCAAAGGGAGTTTGTAGTCCATACTCCAACCGTGGAAGACAAAGAGTCCCTCGGTCTCCACTGTTGTGAGACCAGGCTTCTGGAAAATAAATTGTGGCCCATTCCTCAATGAATACACAAACAGCAGAAACTGCATTTACCTGGTCCCAGAAATGGACTTGTGGTTAATGTAGTGTGTGTATATTATAACTTTAAGTTACAGCTATAAAGTTATAACTATAAATTCTATGGTTATGTAGTTTAAGTTCTTTTTGTAGAAAAATAATGAATTACATTTTTTCCCTAAACCTTTAGTTTTGTCGTTGAATTTCAATGGGTTTTATTTTTTTATAAAAAAAAGTTTCAGAGTGGAGGAGAGTGTCGTGGAATGTTGTAGAGTACAGTGTCACAGAATGTGTTTTAAAAAAAAATATATATAAATCAATCAAACTACTTTTCCCTACCGCTGCACAGTTTGCTAAACTGCATCATTACTTCATCAACATTAAAACAAGAGTAATAAATATTTCACTATAAAACACACAGCAAAACCATAGTGTTGTGTAAACAATATGACTGTCTTTTCCTTTTGTTGAGGCTTTCATTAATCAATCCTTTTGCGTTTCGTCATCACCAGGTACCGAGAGTACACCATGGCCCAATATATCAGTAGGTGTTTGTCCCTTATTGCTTAAAATCTACAGAGCGATTTTACATCCTCTAGCAAAACAGTCACTTTCAACACCGTAATCTGTATTCCTGTGAAATTTCATCAAAATCTGTTCAGCCATTTTGCTCCTAAATGTCTTTAAGACGTCAATGTAAAATGCATTGATGGAAAAACTTGTTTTCGGACCACCCTTTTTTCTTTGCACCCCTTTAACCAATCACCACAAAACGTTGCACCATCAACCAATATAGAAAAAGGAATATGTCTACAAAGTTTCGTGGAGATTTGACAAACCATGGTAAAGTTATTGCCAATCAGAAATCTGAGGACCACTACCTCTCAAAATCCTAACTATAGCTACATAGTGCCTACCGCTACTATTGTCATCTATATGTGGCAAATACTGTGTTACTTCTCATCTAATTATCTTTAACATGAGGTATATTAAAGGTTTGACGCCCATTCCTTGGTGTGACGTCACTGCATTAGAGGCTACTGCAAATTGTGTGTGTTTGGGTCAACATTTGTAAAACAAATATTTTTTAGAACAGCCTAAGATAAATACAGCAATGCAAGAGCTAGAGGCTAACTAGCCTGTGGTGTAAAAGATGCCTGAGGAGTGGGCAGGTAGATTGTCATGTTTGTCTTCTGCCAGTATATGTGCGCCTGTGTAACATCTGGCATTATTTTACAGGTCCTTTACAAAGTAAATTTACAGTCCATCTTCAAAAACTCGACTTTGCTCAAGATGACCTGGGGAATTCTGGTTTCTTCACGTTAATTTACAATCAAGGATTTGAGGTTGTTATTAATGACTACAAGTGGTTTGCATTTTTTAAGGTAAGCTTTAGACAACTTGTTTTTTCCTCTTGGTTTTTTAGTCTGTCTGCTTAAGTGTTGAAGTCTTATTTAAGCATCTGCTCAGGGAGGAATCTTGTCTTAAAGAAAACTAGTGCTTCCTGCTTGTTGATGGGTTGGAAAGTCTGAGGCAGAAAAGTTGGTCTTCCATTGGCACTTGAGAGCAGTTTCAGTTTAATGGGATTTTTGCTCAGAGCATATAGTACTACTAGCTGGTGCAAGGGAGCCCTTATGATGCCAGAAGGCTCCTTTTAGCAAAGAGTAGGTGACAATTCCATTTTGAAGGGTCTAGTAGAAAGATGGGGAAGATTAAATGTGTGTTTTTTTGTTTTTCGGGTGTTGATAATAACTTTGACGCCATTTGACAAATCTTCACGATACTTTCCAAAAAATGCTCTTTTTTTTGCCTAGTTTGTGCATGGACAGATTTGGGGCAATTCCTTTAAGCTGGGGGCAAAGAAAAAGGGGGGTTCCCGAAACCTATTGTTTCATAGGAACTTTAGACACCCCAAAGGACTGAAGGATGTACACCAGTTTTGGCAGACACTAGAACTTGGTCCGGAAGGGGGGTTCCCGAAACCTATTGTTTCATAGGAACTTTAGACACCCCAAAGGACTGAAGGATGTACACCAGTTTTGGCAGACACTAGAACTTGGTCCGGAAGGCGTGTTTTCTGTTATTTGGTGCAACACCGTTCAGTAGTTTCTGAGCAATTAAGACTCAAAAACATTGTATATATGATGCTGCAGAGTATCTTGAAAGCCGACCGATCTCTTGCTGAGATCTGATTGGCTGCCGTTTCATCAGCTAGATGTGGAAGCAGCCATTTTAGGAATCTGGACTCAGTCCTGAGTGCTTAAAAAAAACAACAACAAAAAACGTAAGGATGTAGGTTAGGGATACCTTGACCCCCTAGACCTGGTGGTGGGCTCCCATCGGGACCCCCACTTGGGGACAAACACTTAAAAAACAAAAAACAAAAAATTTGCAGCAAACTCTGAGGATCCACGAATCTCGGTAAAATAAACATAGAATGTGCAGGCACCTGCACTATTTAAAAAAAAAATATATATATATACACCTGGGCCTGGCCTAGGCCCAAGGGGTGACACATTTATTATTTGGAGCAGTACATGGTCCTCCCTCCCTGAGCCTCTAAGAGGTTCTGTAGACCCCATATGCCAGGGCCAACAGTTTAATAAAGAGGGATGGCTGCTGCTCGGTCTCCAACCCCAAGCCTGAAAAGGAACTCATCCCACGGGGCACAACTTTGCAAATGGGAAGGGAGCGCATACACTCCCCACCCTCCCCCAATCTCAGTACCAGTGAATGGCCTTGCTGATTCCATCCCCTGAGGCTGGACCAGAATCTGTGGCTATTTCCTGCCCAAAAGCAGGGGCATGGAAAGGGTAATGTGCTCCCACCTGGCAGTAGCCCAAAGCGGCTCCAGATGGGTGGGAGCACAAACCCTTTTCCCGCCCACGCAGTAATGCAGTCACTCACACACCCACTGTTAAAGGTTAGTAGTTTCATTTAGGAAATTAAAACCACTTACATACCCATTCATACACTCGCACACAACCATACAAGCACTCGCACTTCCGCTCACTCACCCATACATCCATCATTCAGGCACTTACTCTACAATACAGCCTCTCGCACAACTCACTTAACCAAAAAGCCTCTCACTTACCTGTACAGCCACTTATACAGCCAGTCACTCACTCCTACAACCACTGACATCCACTCACTCACCAATACAGTCACTCAAACAGCCACTCACTCACCCAAATAGCTACTCATGCACCTACTTATATACCCATACAGTTGCTCATAGACCCCCCCCACACACAAACACACACCCCAATACAGGCACACCAACACCCACTCACACACAGATACACAGTCACACACATAATATTTGTTAGAAATAGTATCACTCATCAGTAGTACTGAAAGTATACTATTTTAACGTTTGTAGTACCTTGGTATATATGTTTAACACTCATAATCTTTTACAAAACATGCGCTGGATGCTGTAATCCGTGATGTCACTGACCATGTCATGAGTGATGTAATATGTGAGGTCCTGAGCAGTGCATTGCGGTGCGTAAATTATACTTCGTTCAGCTAACTAGAACTGCTGAATTTCACTGGTTTTGTACGAGTGAAATCTGAGCCTAACTAGACCGCCCCTGTAACATTTGTTTTTCCAGTTGCATTTTTTATATATTATATACAGTTTTTCTTTTATATAAAATCAATTTAAAAGTAATTGACATGCAGGAGGAACCTGACAATATAGTTTAATCTTTAGCCTGGAGACCTACATCAGCACATTTAGTGCTTAGATTTTAAGCGATCACAGGAGTTACAAAATGTTTTCTTCTTACCTACTAATACACCAGTCATAATGTTCTAAAATGATTATGCCTTTCCCTGTTACTTTTTGTAATTCGTTAAATGAGCAGGTGGCTAGTGTTTTGGTTATAAGTCATTCGAACTATCCCCTGACTGCTCCCGCATTCACAGCTGCCTCCGAGTCTCATCACATTATACTGAATTACTTCTTCAGTTCAGTCTGCTGTTTCAGGGCCTGTGGGAGCACCACAGCACTGAATGGTGAACATTAGCTCCTTATCGATGGGAGGATGATCTATCCCTGTGGTGGGTGATATTTGACATTGTGGGTAGTGGTACAGTTTTGCTTGTAGATGGCAACCAAATGTATAGGATGAAGTATAACATTGTAGTGAAGGGTTTCTGAACATTTTGTTAACTATTTTACTGGCAGAGGTTTCCTGGAAATATAGTCAAAAGGAATATTTCCGGCAGTATTTAGGTTAATTCTTACAGAATTAGGAACTCCACAAGATTGTGGCGGTGGGGTAGCTATTATTCTAAAGGAGTCATGGGACATTGCCTCTTCTGAGTTGAGTGGTTTGGCTTCCATCGAGGGCTTGAATTTCTGCATTAAGATTTCCCCTACCCTATCTGTCGCAGACCTACTACTATATAGACCTCCAGATTACCCTAATCATCATCTTTTGGAGCTAAGCGACCTCATTCTAAAGAAATCCCTACAATACACCAACTTCATGGCCTTAGGTGATTTAACTCTCCATGTGGACGACCTCTCATGTCCCCTGGCCTCGCAGCTTGTGCAAGACCTCAAGGGAGTGAACCTCACTCGACACGTTCTCGCGTCTACCAATAGAGTAGGCCATACTCTCAAACTCCTTTTCTCCAACATCCAATCCATTAGAGCTGAGAACCCTCAATGCATGACGTGGACAGACCACTATGTAGTTCCTTTCTCTTTTAACATAGGCAAATCACAGCCCACTGGCCAAAAACAGTGGTAGGTAGGAACTGGAAAAAAGTGAGTGCAGACAAAGTGGGTCCACTGATTCTTAACGGTGGCCAACTACGCACAGGAGATCCCAACGCGGACGCAGTTATGTTTAATGCTAAGCTCACGGCTGCCCTTGGTGCGGTGGCACCGCTAAAAATACCTAATTCTCTGAGACCATCCCCCTCAGCCAGTTGGTTCTCGGATGACCTTAGGAGGGGAAAAAGTGGATGTAAGAGATTGGAAAGGCAATGGAGGAAAGGTTATGCTCCAGAAGCAAAGCAGGAGTATAAGGAAGCTTTAAAGAAAGCTGCGTGTATTGATAGGAGCAGCTAGAAAATAGTACTTTGTTAAGCAGATTGAGGGTGTGGAGCACTCAAGCAAAGAGATTTTCAGGATTGTCAGATCCTTCACTAACCAGTCTGCTGCTGAAGGGAAAATTCTGCCCTGCACAGCCTTATGCACGAATCTATCCAACTTCTTTGAGGAGAAGATTCATATAGTATTCTCCTCTTTCACAACAGAAGAGCCACTTTTGGTTCCTCAGGCACCGATAACTTGCAAGTCAGAGGGCACCTTCACGGAGTTCGCCCATATTACCTTGCAGGAATCTCTGAATTAAATCTTAAGGTGCAAGTCGGGCTCTCCCGTGGACCAATGCCCACCCAAGATTTTTAGATTACTTGCTCACTGGATTAATCCAGTATTAAATCATATCTGGAATGTGTCACTGTCCACTGGCATCTTCCCTGATGTCGGGAAACAGGCTTGCCTACTACCCCTCCTGAAAAAAGCTAATGCCAATTCCATGGAGTTCGGGAATTACCGGCCTATCTCTTTGCGACCGGCACCAGCAAAAATGGTAGAAAAAATAGCGCAGTGTCAACTCGCCAATCATGTCAATTTCCAGGACATCCTTCACAACACTCAATCAGGTTTTCGGGCTGGATATAGTACTGAAACCCCCTTGATGGAGGTGGCATAGTTTATGAGAATGTCGATGGAACCTGGAGCATCTGCTGTGTTGAGTCTGTTGGATCTATCCGCCGCCTTCGACATGGTTGCACATTCCATTCTGCTAAATAGACTTGAACAGCTTGGTATTCATGGCACAGCCCTTGCTTGGATTCAGTCCTATCTCCATAATCGCACCCAAAGTGTATTTCTCCTGCCACATCAATCTTCACCTAAGCCTCTGAGGTGCGGGGTACCACAGGGCTCGGCACTTAGCCTCCTGCTCTTTAACACCTACCTGGTACCACTCTTCAATCTCATTGACACCTGGGACATGAAGGCAGTGTCGTATGTAGACCACACCCAGCTGATATTCACCAATAAGGATCAGTCAAAGGACCCGTTTCCTAGGTTAATGGGGTGCCTGAAAGACATCACCAACTGGATGAATAACAACAAACTGAAATTAAATACAGACAAGACGGAGGTCGTGTTCTTTGGTGAGTCATCCCCCCCTCCTCCCACAGGACTTTGGTGGCCTGCTGAGATGGGCACTCCGCCTTGTCCTGCAAAGACCTCTAGAAACCTAACCTTCAAGTGGGACTCTGATTTATCCTTTGAAACTCACATACGCCCAGTCTCGTCTACATGCTTCGATAAACTAAAAACCCTAAAGAAATTCCGGCACCTCTTGCCAGAGGATAGCCGGAGAACATTAGTACATGCGACGGTTACATCTCAGCTAGACTATGCCGATAGTCTGTACTTGGGACTTCCCCGGTATCTGTTTCACAGACTGCAGATGATTCAGAATGTAGCTGCAAGATTTATTCCCAGAGTACCTTTCTGCCACGACATTTCCCCTCGCATCAGGCTCCTTCATTGGCTCCCGGTGGCAAAACGCATTGAATTTAAGTCCCCGCCCCTAGCTTTTCGGGCTATGCACAATACAGGACCGAGATATCTTAGAAAGAGACATACCAATCGGCCCATACACTGAGATCCAATTCCAAGCTCCTACTTTGCATTCCCAGTTTTGCTAAAGCCAGAAAGGAAGGGAGGTCCTTTTCTGTCAGGACAGCTATGCTATGGAATGCAATGCCACTGCAACTTCGCATGTCGGACTCTGAATCCGAATTCCGAAAGTACTTGAAGACGTGGCTCTTCGGCTATGGCTAGACGAGGTCCCAATCTACTCACCTGACTACCACTAAGCACCGGGACACCTCTGAGGTAGCTCTTTGCGCTATACAAATATCAAGATTATTATTATTATTATGATTATTATTATTATTATTAGTATTATTATTATTATTATTATTAATATTATTACAATAACTCACTAACTCAGCTGCTGGCTGAACCCAAGGAACAGGAGCCTAGATCTTTTAGTCATGGAAACAAGAAAGCAATCTATGGGGTAAGTAATGATTCTACAGTGATTCCTTCACTTCACCTGTGACCACCTCTTCTTTTTCTAAATGACACTTCCTAAAACCGACTCTTTATACAATTATGTAAGGTTGGTAATACTATTCTGCTGTGTAGGCAACTTCATAAGGCACAGATCTTATCCGAAGGCTGTAGAGGAAGGTTGTGAGTGGTGTGTACAGAAGCAGTAGAGAAGAGGGCAATTTAGAGGGAGCCCGCTGAATCACCATAGCCTGTTCTTAATTGATGGAAATACACAAAATGTTGTTGTATTGGGCATCTAAGAATCCAAATACTCAGGTGAACAACGGAGAGTAAGAGTTTAGAACTTAGGAGGCTAAATAGTCAACTTGTACTTCAACGGGTAGGGAATCTCCAAACCTCGATGTTCCTCAATTACCATGTATGTGTGCCTGTTAGCACTTAAAATCCTCAGGAAGTGAAGAGATTAATTTGATGTTATAACCAAATGCATGTACATCAGTGATTGCGCGCTTTATAGTGAATAGCCTACTTTTTGGTTGGCAAAAGAATAGTGAATCTAATTGGGGAAAAACACTTTAAAGCCCAATTTAGCATGCCATCCAGATAAGGATGCAGGATTCAGATGCTAACATAGCACTTGGAAAAGAGATTTAGGTCTACAGCAAGAACCAGCAAATCAGTAAGTGTGACATTATGATGTTGAGTGGGAAAGCGGGCACAGGGCAAGGTGTTGTGGCTTCATTCAGAAGCTCTGCGGGCTCATCTGTTGCAGATGTTAATACACCCTGAAAATCTTGGTGTCTCTTTGTGTAGCGGCAGTTTGAGTAGGTATTCAGGCCCATTTGTGATTGTAGGTGTAAAATCCAAGGTTCCAAAACTATTGCATATTTTTTATGTGTACTAAGTTCATGTTATTGTCTATGGTTTCCATTTTGATTTGAGGTTTATTCTTCAATTTGTGTAATTAACAGTACGAACAGCATGGCCAGAATGTTACAAGTTACTGCCACGAGACTCTTCCTGGTTGGGTCCATGATGTGTTGGGCCGGCACTGGGCATGTTTCGTTGGGAAGAAAATCTCATCTTCGCGCTCCCGTTCAGAAACCGTGAGGTCTAATGAACCTCACGAAAGGTGAGTGTTTCACTACTCTTTTGCCGTTCTTGCAGTGCTTCTAGCAAAAATTTCAACAGAAGTAAATATTTAATATTAAAATGTCTTTGTTGTAAATAGACACGAGCCCCAAGTAGTTGAAAACAATTCCCAAAATGTCCTCTTATATTCAGCTCTATTTAATTTAGAAAACATATTGGCTTGGGAATTTGGTATAAATTAAAAAATTAAAAATTAAAAAAAAAAAAAACGTTTTATCTTCTAAAGAATTAACCTGAAATATCAATGCTAGCTGCGCAGACATTAGTTTTTGACATCCTTCTTTTCAAATGGAATTACCTCTGTGACCCTTCAGAAGGAATGTTGTTGCCATCTAATGCACTATTTCTTGGAAATCTTATGAATTGTATCAAAAGAATATTTTGTTAATGGATTTAATAGTATTGAAACCTGCAGGGTCCTAATCTTTGGACAGGACGTGTGCTTGGTAACTTTAGTCTAGGGTGTCCTTATTGCCCACTTGCACGGGAGACATTTCTTCACTTCTTTCTGCTGAATCTAAAAACATTTGAAGGGTCACTGCAGAAAGGGATTGTCTCTGTGATTCTTGGATATATATACGGTTCAGTAAATAATTTTCGAAAGTACAGCTTTTACAAGTGAAGCCGTTTTGTTTTTTTCTACCTTGGCATTCAATAGATATATAGTCACTGAAAAAACGAATAGTTAAAACAACGTTATAGTGGGGTGTTGAAATAACACAAAAACTAACATTTAAACACTGAAAAGCTTCAGGTATAGTTTACTGATCGAACTATAACTTGCGCCCCTTCTGTGCATTATTTATGACATTGTATATTTCGTTGATCACAACACGGTAAATGAGCTCCTATGACTTTCACTGCAGCAGGGATTGGCCCTTTGTGGCGTGGTTTGGCACAGGGCTTGGCCAGAGACCAAGACCTGCAGCCAACACCCACACTGTGGACAGCCAAAGGATGTGTATAGTATCTGGCTGGGATCAGGGCCTGACCTATATGTGTGGGAGGAGATAGTGGGTTCTGTTCTTGTTCCCCCTTGCTCCCTCTTGAAGTTCAGTGACATTAAAAAAAACCTTTATTGGACAACCCATAACACATATAGAGTGGAGATACAATTCCACTATTACAGAACAAATCTTCAAAGCCTGGTTGGGAAAATAATTTTGAAATTTCTTTGAAATGGGATTATAAAGCAGAATCTTAGTCTGGATTTAAAATACATGTATGACTCTTACTGAATATTTAATCAAGGTGAGTATCACTTTGTGTGATTTGAAAAGTATTGTTTTTTCAGTGGTTCACATTTCAGCTTCTATTGTTCCTGTAGGTTTTCACACAAACCTTACGTGTACAATCTTGACTTCGTTGATGCCATTAACTCTGTTCAGAAATCGTGGAAGGCAACTGCGTACAAGGAGTATGAAAAGCTTACACTTGGAGATTTGAATCGAAGAGCTGGTGGCCGTCACTCAAGGATCCCAAGGTACTAACAGAATAACAAATGTATAAAGTATTTACAGTTTGTTTTGCAGCAAGAACTTAGGGGGTCATTAAGATGGTGGAAGGACTTTCCTCTGGCTGCCATCCAATCGTATTTTGGACCGCCCGCCTACAAGGAGGCGGTCCCACAGGGAAAATTATGTTGCAACCGCCACCGTGGCGGTCGTATTGCCGATGTTTTGCATTGTGCTGGGTGCTGTGCTCTGCAGCACCTGCTGCAAGCCAAAACAGACACCCCACACAGATTTCTGCTCTACGTGGCAGGCACCATTCGGCGCCTACCACATGGTGTAGGGATATGTAGGGAGGGCCTATTTCCCTGGCCCAAGGGGTTAGGGGGCCCGCCACAGGCCCCCACATCCATTCCCGCCTGCCGTTTTGCTGCAGGTTGACCTCTGCTGAACGACTGGCGGAAATAGATATTGTAATCCCTACCGCGGTGCCTTCTAGGCACCACCGCAATTCTGGGTTTACAGGGAGGTCTGACAGGCAGTCAAATATAGACCACCCGTCAGGACCGTGGTGGTCTGTGATTCCGACCGCCACCCGTCAAAATGCCATTGTTATACATCGGACGGAGATCCCTGGTAAGATGGCCGAAAAACCACCACCGACAGCCTGTCGGTGGCGATCCTCCAGCCATCGTAATGAGGCCCTTAGTCTTGTTTCACCCGCTGGGCATACTTCCATTTGGTAGATGGGTTCTGGAAAACATGTTGGATTTTTTTTTTTTTTTACTTGGGTATTGTTAGAGGTGAATTTGGTATTGAACAATTTTGTCAGTGCTACTCTACAGCAGCAGCTAGGTTGATTATAAGTAACTTTAGCTAATACGACACAATGACCGTATATAATGGACCAAAAATGCAATTGTTTATGTCCAACATGTGTACTGTAGACCTCTTATAAACCTTCAAATGAACTCTTTTGCAGAAAAAAGTGAAAAATATTAAATTAATCAGCCCACACGTCTTTGTATCTTCTGTCAGGCAACGTCACTTGGTTTACCTGCAAGAATTGCCTGTCAGTGTGACTTTGATGCGGCCATACCATCCCTCCTTAGCAGCTTGGATTCTTTGATGTGGCATCATGACTGCGTCTTTCCAGATAGAATCGGAAGATTGACTCAGGGAGACAGGTCTTCACAGCATTGGCACCTTTGGAAGTTGACTGCAGGCCAATGCTCAGTAGGGAGTAGTTGCGCCCTTCAGGCTGAATTTTCTGATGCCGAGATCTAGGTCAATGGTGGCCCGTTGTCTCTGTCAGCAATACCAGACATTTAAACCCGTAGCTGGCTGCTAGGTGATGGGTGTGTCTGGCATAAAGTTGACCCAGCTCATTCCAGGAACTTGACAAAAGGTAGTGGCGACCCTATGATAGAATGGGCCTTCTCCGGGCGCAGTCTCTGGGATAGTCTGCTTTCTCTGGTGTTCTCCCTCTGTGGAAACGCACAAAGGCCTTGCCTCCTGGACAGACTTTTCTCATGCAGGGCCAGGCGTACTCATTCCCTCTCATCTGGCAGGCACGCTTCTAGGTTCTTCAGGTTGACCCTCGGATCCTCCAGCAAAAGTGACTTCAGATGACCTTCACCTCTGGGATACTGGCTGTCAGAAGGTCACCAGCCATAGTTACACAGCAGCTCTTTGAGTACTCTGCAGGGTTCTTCATCCCGTGGCCAAGAAGAACTTGAGACCGAAGCAAGCGGGATGGTTTGAGTCCCACTTTTTTTTTTTTTTTACACATTTTCTAGACATGGGGTAAATCAATCAAATAGGATTTGTAGAGTGCGACTTATCACCCATGAGGGTATCCAGGTGCTGGGGAACGGGGGAGTTTCTGCTGCTGTGATGTTCTGGTTGAACAGCCAGGTTTTAAGGTTTCACCTGGATTCCTACAGGGTGGGGGCTGTGCAAAGGTGGAGGAGGAATCTGTTCCACGATTTAGCTGCTAGAAGGGAGAAGTTGCAGCCCCGCTTCTGTGAACACTGGGGCAAGAAGAAGGGATAAGGAACAACGTTTTTGGGTAGGTTGGATTTGGATCCACTGTCTTTAAACTTTAGAATCAATTTGAGTTGGCTCATTTTCAAGTGTCCTTCTCAGGCTGCTTTCCAGAAACATCCTTTGTGTAAAGTGATTCTTCTCACAACAGGTAAGAATGGGTCTGGCTCTAAGCAGTAACATTTACACAGTTAGGTGTGAGCTTCCTGCAATGGGCATTGTCAGTCTTCTGAAGCAGTAATCGGAGACAGACAAAAGGGCAGTCCTCCAGTTAAAAACTCCTTCAACTTAAACAGCATACTGCAGTCCCACCCTTCTCCTCTACCAGCTTAGCAAGGGGCAGTGCTCAATAAAAACGAATAAACGGACCATTGCTAACAAAGTTCTTCATGAAATTTGTAAAGGTAACCCTGTCTCCATCCATTCTTCCTTCAATGTCTGGATCTCTACCCTCCAACCACCGCAATGCAAGCTATATTCTTCCTGTGAAAGCTTTCTTAATTCTCCATTTTGCCAAGCTACATCGAGGGGCATCCAAAGTGAATCCCACTGGTCTAGTACGCAGTCTCACACATACTCCTACTACTGCCACCACCCATGTCACAAGCTAACTGTACACTCCTCAGCACTCCGCGTGCGCACAGGTTGTCAGTGCAAGGTTCTGCATTTTACATACCAGTGGAAATTTCCATGAGAGGGAACTGTAGGTCACACTGTCATACGGACAAATAAAAAGGTCTTGTCACACTAAAGATTCACAAAATGCTAACTGCTGTCACCACTGCTTCATGCTTGCACCCAGGACAGGGATTGTTTTCCACTCTTGGTCATAGAACATGACCTGGACCTTGCATATCCAGAGGCAGGCCTAGGTTGTTGCACCTACACCAGAATAGGATGACACCGGGGCAAAATGAAGTCAATATGCCAGTCAGGCAATTTGGGCAGTGGTACACGCTTGTAGTCTAATGCCAAGGATATTCCTGTCCCAAAGACACTTTTCTTTTACTTGCAGTGTAACCTTTAGCTACAGTTGTTTAGCTTTCCACTTTGCAGAGAACACATGAAAGAAATCTAAATGTATTCAGTGGTTACTTTCTTTGCATTCTCTCCTTGTTGGGACTCAGTGCTATTTTTTGTTGGTTGATTAATTCTAACCTAGTTAGGGTGTTCAGCTTTTGACTGGATTTGTAGTGCTTCTGGCTGGGGGCCAGTGACTTTCAACAGAGACATCTCACTGTGTGGGAATCTGTAACCAAGCAAAGCACCTTTGGTCAGAGTTGGCCTGAGATGCAGAGACGCGCGAGTATGTTCTTACACAGGAAACACTTTATCTCCCTTTACAGCATTGGCTCGATAAAGAGAGCTGCAGAAACATTTGACGGGTTGATGAGTAGTTTGTTTGGAATGTCAAATGTTGGTTCAGTTATATGAAGTCTGATGGCTTGTAATATTGCAAGACACGAACATGAAAATTGATGACCATTTCTTTAAGGCCAGATTACTAATGCGGATTCATTTTGAAACGTTTTGAATAAAAAAAGGTAAGTGATGGTCCCCTTCGGCGTGCCTTCCCTATGTATAATCTCTTTGTTGGAAAGAGGGATTGTCTATAAATAGAAAATGCATTATTATTTCTGCTCTTTATCCTTGAGCTAAAGAGTCTGCTTTTATCCACCGTGACCAAAGGTACGTTAGTCAGTTTTCTTTTTTAAGTTATAGTCTGGCCATCCGTAGCATATTTCATTATCATCTATCTTTTTAGCTTGAGCCAGGGCAGCACATGCGCTGCTCTATGAGGCATGCTGGATTGGAGCATGTACTTGAAGTGCCGCCCACTCTCTGCCCATATTTTTCATTGGCTTGTGTCATTGTCCTTCGTAAATACTAGCTTCTGATTCGTTAATATGCGTGTTTGTCCCTTCTTAGTACCTCTTGTCTTTATTTGTAACCTCCCATGGCGACTGTCCCTTTTACTTCTGTTGCAACACTGTAGGTCTTATTTAGTCTGTAAGCACTATTTTCTTTAATGAGTTTCTCCTACTGCAAGCATTACGTGCGTTCCTTACATGCTGTGCGCGCGTGCTTTCACTTTCGGGCAGCCCCGCCGCTTCTTTGAAGTGAAATAGATCTCCGATTTACAAGAGTTTGAGCTATTGCCATTGTAATTGACATTACCGTAAACTCTCGGAAATGCAAGACCTATTACATTGCAAATGCTTGTTTTTTTGTCCATAAAACTTTTTTTGTTTTAGTTTGTCTTATTGCCTTCTGGTTATACTAGTTAAAAGTGAACTTAGTTTTGTATAATAAATAGATGGTTTTTAGATTAGTAATACAATAACTTGTTTCATGTTCTTCTTTTATTATAACTGGTATGCCTCTTTCCAATTTTTAATCAGATCTAACTTTCCAACTTCTAAGAGGATAAAAGGCCGAGCAGTCTTTGATGTGAAGATCAAAATTTTGAATCTTAACACTGCATTTCTCCACCTCCGGTGTCTACCTCCATCCGCAATCCTGCCAGTTCATATTGTTTGTGCATAGTGTTTGAATAGTAGTGTTGTCTATTTTTTTCTTTTTTCCTCGATCTTTTAAATGAGAACTGTGTATTAGAGATCTTGTACATTGATTGCAATTGATGAAATAGACTTCTGAACCGAACTGATAAACTTCTTGGGTAGTTACTGCTGGTTTCAATAAGTCTTCACTGAGATTTCACAGCTGCAGGTTAGATTTCTGCATCTCGGGTGTGGTTTTTTTCTTCAGTGTCGGGCATGACCTACAGCCCAAGCCAGGTCTGGTGACTTAGTGGACTAATGCGTCCACTGTAGAGGCCTGTGTTCGACTTCATGGTCACAGGTTCAAATCCCGGCGGGTCCACTCAGCCTTTCAACCTTCGGAGGGCAAGAAAATGAGTACCATTGAGTTAGGTACTAATAAACATCTGTTATTTCAGCACCAAGAAACACTTTTTGTTGAAATGTGCCTTACAAATACACGCTATATTATGTTCTGTTTTAACTGGGGAGGGACTCCAGTTGTTTGCGTCATTTCTTGTTTTCAGTGTATATTGTCCCAGTTCTCTGATTCGTCACGAGAGACTGCACATGCAGTAGGTGGTTTCTTTGTCTTTCCATCATCTTCCAGGGTGTGGTACAAGGTGATTGCAGCAGGCTTCTTTAAAATGTCTTCCTTTTTTTTTGCATCATAACTTGCAGCAAAATAAGTTCCCTGAGGCAATGAAATATTGTAGGCCTAGGCCCCTAACTATCCAGGCTATTGATGATGAAATGGGAGCCAGTTATATGGGTGATGATTACAGCGGAGATCCATTTTAGGTCTCGCCTAGGCACTGCTTGCACTAGCTCTTTAAGACCTGCTATATTCAGGATACGGGCATGAAGCTCCGCCCACTCTCCTCCCATCTTTTTAATTGACTCCTGTCACTGCCCCTTGTAAATGGTGGCTTTTCATTCGTCAGGCTCAGTAGTCCCTCCTATTATCTTCCTGTAACCTCCCATGAGGACACATCCTGTTAAATGTTTTGTTACTCTGTAGGTTTTAATTGCAGCCTCCGAGCACTATTTTCTTAAATATTTTTCTCCTTTCTGCCGTTGCAGGCACGACACGCTCTCTCGCAACGCTTTAAAAAAAAGTTTTTATTTATGCTCAGCTGGCATTATAGTCGGCATGCTATTCTTTTATTAGTTGCAGTACCGAACGCGGCCGCATGCCTTTCTTTTTCTGTTTAACTTTTTTTTGGGGGGGTACAATGGTGGCACCCGCGCTTTGAATTTATACATTTTAAGCTGAAGCGCGGTTGCTGCAATTGCTTCAAATGTAAAGAAATTGAAAAACAATGTTTTTTTCCCCCCCTATTTCATTACTTTTAAAGCAATCGTGGCACCCGCGCTTTAGCTTAAGATGCTTAAAGCTATAGCTCGGGTGCTGGCATTTTAACAAAGGTAAATAAATAGAAAAAAAGCGTGCGCCCACCATTTTTTTTTCTATTCCATTTATTTACTTTCGTTACAATTGTGGCACCTGTGCTTTAACTTTAAACATTTTAAGCTAACACACGGGTGCTGCAATGGCTTTGCAGTGCAATAGCTCTGCATTACATAAAGTTTGAGCATTAAGAATAGCAACGCCAGTAGCTCAAACTTTCAGTAATGCGAGACCTATTGCATTGCAAATGCTTGCTTTGCTTGCAAGGTGTCCTACCTTTCAATGTAGACAATGATGATTGATGCTCACCCATTCCATATTGGACCTATTGACATATAAGTGTAGCCGATGTAATGTGAGGTTTGAGTGTTGCAAAGTCTTAATCTTTCACCCTTTAACAGAGGACAGTTGAAGTAGTTCTCCTCATTTGTAAATAAATCCCAACATCAGTACTTGATTTGTGTGGTTGGGCAGGTGCTAGGTACTAGTACTTATTTTTAGGAACTGGGACTTTTTTCTTCATTATACTTTGACCCAGAGTAAGAGAGCAAGTGAAGGATGAGGAAGAGATAGGATAGCAGTGCTGCCACTGGGGGAAAGCAGGGTTGAAAAAGAACATGCAAGAATGAAATAAAAAGAAGTGAAGTAAGATGTAGTTGAAGAAGGATGTTCTGGGTCCTGGCGTTTGGCTGTTTCAGCAGCGGATTCCGTAGAACGTCTTAGCTACGTCACTGAAAAAAAAAAGAAAATATATAATATTATAATTATATCAAGCTGTGCCTGTTGCATTGCACACTGAAAGGTTGCTAACAAGTTCTCTGAAAAGACAGCTGTCGGAGTGATGACCAAGCATCTAACGATGGTTCCAGTAGGAACCATAGTTGTGGGTACACACTAGAATTGGCACATGTTTAATCCAAAACTAGCTCTTTGCTGGCCACAAACCAACACATCCAGACTTAGTTGTATGAAGCATGAAAAGAATGGAAGGCAGCCAAACTTATCGCAACATAGCCTGTAATTCATAACCTTTGGAACTAAACTGAATGTCAACTCGTGGTTAAACTTAGGAATTAAAGTTAATACTTAATGGAACCGGATTACCTTGTACAACGGACCTCTTGGCTGACCTCAATATGGCCGTATCTTACTTCCTGAAATAGTCTAAGAACAACAAAAGAAGGAACCTATTTGTTTTTACATGTAGTGCCCCAATCCATACTTTTTAAGTGCTGTAAATAAGATCTACTACTTCATGCTTAATTTGTAAAAAACTAAATAAGTGCCGTGCCCTAAAGTTTTGCTCATCAGCCCTTGAGCGGTGGTAGTGAATGTCGGCACACTGAATACCATCACTGTGTGGTCTTGATTCCACCTCATAACTGTGCCAGACACACCCTACTCCTTTATCTCACTCTGCAGGTTCCTGCTTTCTTCTTTTGTGAAGTTTTTCCGTCTTTCTTTTCTTCCTTCTTTCACCATTGTGTTTTTTGTCACTGTACTGCTCAGATTCAGAATCTGATGGAGAAAAATAAGTTCTGGTTCCCAAAAATGAGTGCTGGTGGGCACCACCTGCAAACATAGGCTCAAATTAAGCACTTGCACTACTATTGCCTAATTGAATCTCGCTTGAAGTTATGATTTCTGAAGGATTGGAGCTGCAGAGTTGGCCATGTTGACCTATCGATCATGTCGAGCCTTTAACTAACTGAGCCATCTTGCTTACTGGTGGTGCAGTCAAGAACCACTTGGATTACAAAGTGGAGCAGCCAAAAACCATAGCAAAACTGACCATCTGTCCGTCACTAGCCCTAATGTGGCTTTGCAAGACTGGAATAAACCTCATATGGAACACAAATGATCCATTTGCAAGAAAAATAGGTATTGCAAGAAGTTCCACTGCAGAAATTCACAAGATTAGAGAATTTGTAGGCTTAGGAAAAACATAAATTAAATGCAGAGTACAGGCCCATGCTTCGCATATGGATGACGTTACATGTGTTGGAATCTTCTACATATGAGAGGTCATGGAGGGAGTCTCCACAATCCTCATGGGCCCTCCAGTATGGAGTGAGAGGTGGGAACAGTAGGAGAGGGGCTTGGTGCAGTAATCGGTGTTTTAGCATCTATACATGTTGGGTAGGAAATCTCCAACCAAACCCTTGCATGGATGACCCTACACTTGTGAAACCATGGGAATATCATCTAGGCCACCCATCCTGTAACATTGTCCACTTTGAGGAAATGCCTACCAGAAGTTTGAACTTTATGAAAATCCCTCCATAACATCTGGGCAGCCAATCCGAAGCAAAAATATGGACATCCCTCTAATAATCTATAAGGTATTCAGGGCTAGAAAATAAGATAACTAAATCGTGCTCTGCTCTGATTTCCAAAATGTGAATACTGTATCCCTTAGTGGGAGTACCAGATATTTCTTCAGAGCTGTTGAATGTTACGCAGCTTGTATGCATCTATTTATTTTTATTTCAAATGCACCGATGGAAGTAGTACGGAACATTTTTCTCACAACTTTTCCATAAATATGTGAGCTAAACATATAACCACTCTATCAACAAGTTGAGATTGGGGGTCATTTGGAGGTAAGAATTTTGAGTTGAAGGGGAAGGCTAAGTGGGTGGTAAGGTTAATTTAGACGATCAAAAGACCGATAGAAGGGTCAAATTCAGCAGCAGCAGAAAAACCTGTGAAGGCTCTAGGTAGTTCTTAGTTTTAGTATACTTTGAATAGCAACGCTTGTAAGTCTCTTGGGAAGAAGAGCAGGTCAGATTGCTTGCTCGTATTCAGTGGTGGAGAGTTCAGGGACGCAGCTATCATTGGTGCAGCCTTTTGACCCCTGTGAAGGCACCCGCATAATCATGTTGGAGTTCTGAAGGTGAACGGGCATTAACGAAGACTAACTTGTTTTTTTTTTTTGCTGTGCGTTCAAAGACCGGTCAAAGGTCAGTCTAGTCTGCTGTCAGAATGCTGTTAATTCTTTTAACATGGAGACTGGGGTTTACTTTACTTTCCTTTAGGGCAAAGTTTGAGGATTTTGTTAAGTAAATTATGTTACAATCTTGCTGGTGTGAAACGAAAGGCTGTATCATGTCGTTTTTTAAATTTTAATACATCAACATTTAAATACCTATAAATGAACAGTACAAATATTTCAAAATAAACCAACACAAATGAATTGTTTTTTTCTAATTCCGATATGTAACGTAAACACAGATTTTATTAGGTCCAAAACAAATTGAGACACTTTACTTTGGTATTGCACATATGACTAAAATATTCGCTGAAGCCAAATTTCCTCCCATTATCATTTGTGCTCTCTATAGTTTCATCAGTAAAACTGTCTGTGCAAATTCAGTGGCCCTTTCAATGAAACATGTGCTGTCTGTTCATGACAGTGGCTACCACACGATGGTTTGCTAATATATTTGTGACCGCGTACTCTTAGATGCAACACAAGCTACATACTACATTGTTACCACTCTTCTGCTAAATTTTCGCGGCACATTTGTGACACTTCTTCTTTATGTGATGCTTGTATGTTTCAGCCTCCCTATGAGTTCATGCCTACTAGTGTCAAAGGAAACCTTACAGAACTGGGAGCTTGGTGTTGGATCCGTCTGATTCCCTCATCTGAAGGAGTCGGACTCCAAGCGTATTAATCTACGGAAGCACCGGTGGAGGCCCTGCAAGGCCCTCATTACATGCGTAGTGGATGGCCAAGCCGTGCGAATGCTTACATTTATAAATGTGGAGAGCACCTTTTGGCCCTGGCTCCTGACATCAGCAGTGGTCAAAGAAGTTCTGTCCATGCTGTAGGATAGCTTCTGTAGAGAAGACAGTCACAGTAATCTTTGTGTTTAGCTATATGGGTGTAGGATAAACTGTGGCAGTTAGTAAAAGAACGTAAACTCGCAGGACAGAAATGAATTATTTGAGTCTTGTAATATCATTTTATGCTAAAAAATGCCTAGCTAACTTTAAAAAACACTTCTTGGTAAAACCAGAAGTAAAACTGTGGAAACCTACCATAGTCTCAGTAAACTATTTGCTCCGCAGAGCAAGATTCTGAGAGAGTGGGGACTAGAGGAAGTTATACACTAAAGTAGTAGAAATGGGCGATCCAATGTATTGCCTTCAGTGCTGGTCCAAGTGTGGCTAATAGGAGAAAAGTTAACCTCCGTGGGCATTCAGGCTATATTGTAGCTTAATTCAACAGCTTTTTAATTGTACTAATGGCCGATGCACCAGATACTCAACCTGTGCCTCCTATGCCACTGGTCAGTACAAACTCTGCTCCTTCCTAGTGAGTGGTGTTACTCTGTGTGAGCATTACACTTGTGTGAGTCCAGGATAGCCGCCATATTTAGTGAGTGCATTATATGGGGTGTGCCTGTGACAATGCAGGATTATCGTTGTCTTTTGTGAATATAAGGTAAGTGATCTACAGGTTAAAAGTTCTGCCTCTGTGAGTTCAGAATAAGACCTATGTCTGAGTGAGTGCAACCTGAGGTATTTTGTAGTAATAGTTTTTTCGTGTTGGAACCACGAGGGATTGTCAAGAGGTCATCAAGCGTTTGGTGGATGACTTTGTGAGTTACACAGCCGAATTTGAATATTATTGTGACCTCCACTGAAAGACTTTAGCGATCTTCTAAAATTGGCATAATATGCTTGAATCTTTATTTTCTCTGTCTATAATCTTGCTCCAGGGTGAATACTGCTTTAATGGGATCACGGTAACATATGTGGCAACTGCACTTTAAAGCCTGTTTCCAGACTTCTCTATGCAGATTAAATACCCTTATGGAAACTGGTTGGGTCATTTCTTTTATTTCTAATATATTTTTGCTTGTTTTGACCAGTTGACTCCAGCTCTAGAGAAATGATGCAAACCGGTTAAACTTTATAGTGAAGGCAAATTCTGTGATATCTAATTTTTAGCAGTATTCACAATCATTTGTCAAACACTGCCGACAGATCAAATAAGATAAACCTGTAGGTTTCTCCTTCCTTCGGTGGATCTCGCCGAGCACGTTCATTGTTGCTGTGATCTTTCCCTGGATCTTCAGAAGGACGTTGACAGTTAAGGATTAATTGAATTATAAGATCACATTTCTCAGTGATTTCTTTCATGCTGGTGTTATCCATCTAGAATTCAGCAAACTTGTAAATGTGCCTTGTTTTAGAACGGTATTAGTAATGCCCTGCCAGTATTGGGGGATGAGACAGAGAGGGAGAATTTGCTTTTATGAAATTTGCTGTAATTGGATCTCTGAACTAGTTTCAAGCAAAGTTATTTTATTATTTTGTTGGGAGTTCTGCAGTGCATAATTCGGACGATTCCCATGTTTGTGTTTGGAGCATGGGGACTGTTGTCCAGAAGTACACAGATTCTCAGGATCTTGCAAATGTTAATGGGCAATGGCACTCTTTATTTATTAGACACTACTATCTGCCAAAACCCTCCTACACCGTGCTCTGAACCACCAATTGGAAACACTGCAAAATTCAGTAGACCTATGACCGTGTGCCACATTTCTCAGCAAATGGGGCATTAAGAACACAACATTTAATTTTGTTCCTAATCGCCTTTAAAGTGCATTTATGCATTTTTACTTTTTTTTTATGTTCTTGCAAGCACAATAGGAGTCCATACGCTCTTAATGGATAAGCATAGTGTGTCAGGTGAAGTCTTTCTATAATATAACCTTTTTCAAGGAGAACAAAATGCCAATGTTAGTTAACTTATTTGGCTTTTATGCTTATATCTACTGAAATAAAGATTTGTTTTCTATGCTTTTATTTGCAGGTGATCTACCATTTAATGTTTGATTTTTTAAATTTATTTTGTTCGCTTTTAAATGAGTATTGAATTCCTTGCCCTGTTGGATCTCCTTGTCTCAATTTATGTGTAAGCTTATACTTGCATAATCGAAAGTATATTTTATTCATGGTTTGGTTCATGTTGATGAAGTTAATTAGATTTTTTGAAATTCTTGCCCTGTTAGGTTTAAAATGTGTACTTTATTTCAGACGTCCAAAGCCTGCACCAGTGATGCAAGAATCTACTGGATTCTCAAATGTGCCCGACTCCTGGGATTGGAGAAATGTTCATGGTATTAACTACGTCAGTCCTGTTCGAAATCAAGGTATGCCCGATTATTTCTTCATGATGCAGACACGGAACAACATTTACCATCACACATTTAAACCAATGTATAAAATATGTTTTAGCTCACTAGCAGGCTTGTGGCGTCCTAAACAAACCCTACTCATTAAAGTACAAATTTATATTGAAAACCTGCTGGTAACCAATTTTTATTGCACTATATATGTGCCATGCGCCACCAGAATTGATCAATATTACAAAAAAATAATAAAATGTTGTCGTAACTTACCCTTCTTGATGAAAAAGATTAATTTCCTGTTCTAGAAACAGGCCGTAAAGGCTCCTCCTTTCTTGTTGGTCAAATGAGGAGTCTTGCTATTTGACAGATTGCATTGGATTCACTCTGGCCCAGTAGAACGAGTTGTTCCTCTTCCCTTTGCCATAAATTGATGTTCCGGTTTCTACTACAGCGCTGAAATCGTGCAACTCCATGAATAAAGGGGCGGGGTGTTGCCTGGAGGTCACATTCTATAGGAGTGCTCCTAGGATCATCCCAAGATTTCCATCTGTCACCTTGTTTCAGACTGTTCTATGCAAGCCCTGAAAGAGCATCAGGCTGAGGATCGAACCAGGTGCGACACCTGACTTTACAGCAGGGGGACAGGGGTTTATTAAGCATCCGAACCAGTCTGCATGATCCAGCGTTACTCGACGTAGAAGAATGAGTGTGGTCCCTTCTCTTGATGAATTCTGGCTCTCTTTCAGCTGCACAGGTAGCAAGGCACTACTTTGCGGTGTCCTGAAGCTCCTCAAACACCTCCAGTGTGTCTTTTTTGCATCCCTTAGTCCGATTCTCTCACATTCCACTCAAGGATTTTTCCATGAATCTTGCACAAGCCATTCTGAATTCCGCTGACACAACTTTAAATCTGCATGCTTATCTGGCTGTGCCACATGAGTTCCAGCCCTATCCTTCATACCTTTTAGCTGCAACCACCACAGATAAGCCCCTAAGCACTACATCTGTTACTGCCTCCAGCACCTGACTTAAAACCTGAGGATGAAGGACTTGGATGGAGGGTGGGAGAGTGATTTGGAGAATACGATGCGCAAATATGTGCTTCGGTCTGGCAAATAATTTAAATGTAAACCTCTTTCATACAACACATAGCACAGATTGTATGATCCAGTCAAGAGCAATGCATATCACTATTAGAGAGGCATCTGCACAACGTATGCACTTAAAGGTAAAATACACCCTAGCTGCTGAATGAATGTGTTCCGGGAAGCTAACTATCAATCGCGGTTTGTAAAGCGCAACTACTCACCCGTGAGGGTCTCGAGGCGTTAATATCAACATGTATTAGATTAAGTACCATGCCACTTTATCACCAGGTTACATTTTTTTGACATTTAAGTGCAAGATTTTTTTTGTATGCCTGTATGAAATTTGGTTTAATAGACTACGGTCTATGTAATCTTCGATTTTACTACTAACACTACTAAAGGAATTCAAGTCTGTCAGAAGAGGACTGGAGCACAAACTCCTATGCTGCTGTGTAGCAGTTGAATATTTTGGGGAGTCCTGCATAACATAAAATTATAGATGGGTAAAAAGTGAATTACGGGGATGTTTTTCACCTTGGGTTTCTGAATGACATCATAGACCACTTGAGCTCCACTCTCGTCTATTTGGTTTTGCTTAGAACCCATTGGCGACAAAACATTCTGTAATTCACTGTTACCTATCTATATTTATAAATATTTTGCTATTATGTTCTAGTTTATTATTAAAACGTTTTACAATGGTCCAACTCCTAGTAGAATTGGTGTATGGTTGGCTTCACCCCGAAGTGATTTTATATACTTTAAACACGGATATTAAGAATGGAAGGGCTATAAAGGTATCCATTAATAAACATTTTTTCGGGGTTGTGTGCAACGGAGTCATCAAAAAATGGTCATGCAGCCGTAAATCCTATTGAGTTATAAAACTTTGTAATTGTAAATTACGCTTTCAGTTATGGACAATCTGCTAGAATAGCCATAGTTGTAAATTTCAGGTTTGGAGTTAAATGGGTCTCACTTAAACTTGCTCTGAACCCCCACAAACTCTTGCATGTATGGCTAATTACCGGTTGTTTCTTCCCTCTGATTTTGTATCTGTGTCTTTCTGAAGTGGTAACTGAACACCCTGATATTTCGCTGGATCTATAGCAGGGCTCGACAAATCTAAAAAATCTTACTTGACCTGCAGGTCGAGTGAGTAAACTTTTCTACTCGACCTAACAATGCACTCAACCCACAACCTGATCGCATATGAATTTTTGACGTCCCATGTTGACAGATACTACTCCACATTCACAGTACTCTCATGCTCATGGGGCACAATGCTGACAGTACTCCTCTATGCTGACAGCTACCACTCACATTCGCAGTACTCTAATGCTGGGGGGCGCACCCTGTTGATAGTGGTTGTTCTCCTCCCTGCTGACAGTGCTCACATTCACCATACTCTCACATTATACGCGCCCATAAATCCATCAGTTCTGACCATCTGGGGTGTGTTACGCAAATACCACGCACATAAACAATACATACATGTATATGTTTGATCCTTGACTATTGCTTGCCTGTAGCTAGTACGAAGATGGCTTGATGCTGTCAGGCCTGTCTTTCTGTTTATTATTCAAGTGCCGCTGTTTTGTATTCGAGCTTCGTTTGGTGTTCTCTCTGTAGCTTCATAAAACTCGTTTGCTTAATTAGCCCTGTCCCCGGCCACTCTGGGTCTCTACGTTTACTGGTTAACAGTGCAAGATCGATATTGGGCTAACTGTGCTGCTTCAGTTTATTTTCCATCACAGTTTGTGGCTTGTCCTTAAAAGTTCATGCTGGACCGCTATGTAGTTTTACCTTGTGTGCCTAGTAACTCCTCGTCATCCCACGGTGGTACAAATTAATGATAATAAACACGCGCTGATGGGCACCCGAAGTGATAGTCAAAGAATGCACTAGGGCATTCTCAATTCTGGTCGAGGTCCTAAAACTCGTCAGTGACTAGTGACGTGTTTGTGGTCACACAATGTTGGCAAGTGTGGAAAAATGTGAGCTAACCAGTTTCGTGTCAGTATAGAGGAGGAAGCCGTGGGGAGTCCTGACAGACGGGTGGGGTGGCAGAGGGAAGCCCCCCAACCTCACCGCAGGGCGAGGGATTCCATAAGGGAAAGTAAGAAGACGCCATCTAGTTAAATTATTTACTAGTGTAAATACAGATTGTAAAGTGTGTGGTATTTTATGGAAGTGCTCTCTGCGCCTAAATTCTGATTGGTCCGCTTCGGAATGTGGCCAACGCCCTAATGGCACCTGATCCTCCCGGTTGGGGAGTGTATGTTTGTACGATATGCGACATCCTTTATCTGATGAAAGTCCGTGTGCGCAGTTTGCACCACGGTTGTCTAACACAGATGGGAGTTTGCGCCTCAGTCAGGAGTCGTGCTTCTCTTACAATAAAGCGCTTAGTATTGCGAGTCCCGGCCTCTCATGTTGACTATGCGTGGGGTCCGTTCTGGAGCCCCCAGCCGTCTCCAGGCCGCAGCCCACTCCCTCAATCGTCTCACGGCGCAGCTAAAGGCGGCTGGATCGAAGGTACTGATAGCGCATCCAACACCCTTTTTATTTTAACACCGGGCACTGACAGCAGAAGTGACCGAGCTGTCTGCGGAGCCCGGGGCAGACCTAGCTCCGGCTCATTATGGCACACAGATGACCGTCTGCGCCGTCTGCAGGCCTGGGGCATGGACGGAGTGTGAGGGGAGGTTTCTGCACATAAGGCCTGCAACGAAACAATATATTAAAAAAACGACTCGCCTTCAAATCGCCCTGCACTCCGTCCCAACTCCACCGAAGAGAGCGCGCGTGGTGGCGTGCTGCGTCACTGCTGCACTTTATGCAGCACAGCGCGCAGGGGCAGGCCAAGGCCGTCATTGGTAGCGCTTTTGCGCGCTATAAGATTGACAGCCCTGGTACCCACAGAAACAATAAGCAGCGCACCACACCACCACCACTATGTTAGGTGGTGCGTGCATGCTGCCCCCTAGAGCCTTCACCGCGTGCACTTGATACTTAAATGCCGTCTTTGCCGGCATTGTAATGCTACCGAAGAAGGCTGTGATGCCAGAAACCGGTCCCCGGAAGCTTGTTTCCTTCCCAGTATAAGAATTGGCTTGGTAGTTTGGTTTGCCCTGTTCCCATCATGCACTGGGACAGGAACAGACTAATTTGCATATAGCCAGGTTCTGAGCTGGGATGGTGCAGTGAGCTAAAAAAACGGTGATGGATTAAAACCATGATCTATTGACTTGGTAAGAGTATTCTGCATCATTCAGAAACTGTCCATCACCACCCCCCTTTTCCAAAATCGGTTTTATCCACACTATGTGTGGGAGGGTATACTCAGACATGAGTCCCTTGCTCATTGCACCATCAGGATTCAAGCAAGCCGGGCCGAAGAAGGCTGTGATGCCAGAAACCGGTCCCCGGAAGCTTGTTTCCTTCCCAGTATAAGAATTGTATTGGTAGGCCATCATGCACTGGGATAGGAACAGACTAATTTGCATATAGCCAGGTTCTGAGCTGGGATGGTGCAGTGAGCTAAAAAACGGTGATGGATTAAAACCATGATCTATTGACTTGGTAAGAGTATTCTGCATCATTCAGAAACTCTGTCCATCACCACCCCCCTTTTCCAAAATCGCCCCTAGAGCCTTCACCTGCTACTGCAGTGCCAGATAAGCACTCGCCAGGCCGGTCAAGTAGGCCTTGAAACTGACTCGCCCTTCAGGAAATTCACTCGCATTTGCGAGCGGGCGAGTACATTTTTCGACCCCTGTATAGGAATAGAATTGTTCAAGATAAATATTTCTACTGTGGAAAAATAAAAATGTTACTTGCGCAAATGCACATTTCAGCATGATTTGCTTATGTGTATTTTTCATGCAGTGAAAAATGCAGTAAAGCTGAAAATCAACATGAATGTTTTTTAGAAATGCTCCCGACATTCGTTATAAATTCGTAATAAGTCTGTAACCTAATCCAAGCAGAAACCTGTACCAGTTGATTCTCCACTGTTCCAATCCCTGGTCTGTGACTCAATCCCCATGTTTTATCATTGGATTTTTATTTGGTGGCCATGGGATTTCTTGGGAAAGGCCAAGTCTGTTACCTAAACTAGTGTGCCCCAAATATTTAAATTTTTTCTGGAAAGCTGGCAATTGTTTGAGATGAACAATTGGAAATAGCCCACCCTACTCATCTCTCTACATTAAAAAACAAATCCCGCTCTATGAGAAAGTTGTCATGTCTGGTGGCCAGCCAGCAGAGATGTTGTTATTTTTTCACTCTCCACCCTCAATCTGGTAGACGGAAAGTACACATTGCAGTTACTTAGCATATTGAATTTTCAAAGGGATCGATCCTCTAAATGAATTCTACCTCCTGTTCCTTTTGCTTAGCCTGGGTGCTGAATGAACATATGTAGCTCTAACTTTGCTCAGTTTGCATATTTTCTTCATGCAAATTAATTTTTCCATATCTTTATGTGAAATAGACTTTTTAAGGCCCTGCATTATGGCAACATTTGCTAACCGGTTACTTTTCTCCTGTTTCCATGCCTACAAGGGAAGTTTTTGTTCCCTACCTTGTTACTTCCTCTTTGAATAATGTTATGCTTTTGTTCCACAGCTTCCTGCGGCAGTTGTTATTCATTTGCTACCATGGGGATGTTAGAAGCTAGAATTCGTATCCTGACCAACAACTCCCAGACGCCCATTCTTAGCCCTCAGCAGGTTGTGTCCTGTAGCCAGTACTCTCAAGGTAAACACAAGCAAATTTACAGTTCAATAAAAACGTTTTTTCTGAAGATGTAGATCAATTATTCTGCCTTCCTGTCTGCGTTCCAGGTGCACCCGCTGATAAGCGCTTAGAGACCCCTGGGTGACACGGCGCTCTATAAATACAAATACAAGTATCCAGAGTTAAAATATTTAAACCCATGATCTTACAGAATCCTCTGTTTAATTGACTTGGTAATGTTCCACTTCTCATTTGTCAAGTACTGGTAACAAATACGATGAATGTGTCATTACATTTCTCAATAATGGTTTAATTCTAGAACCGGTACCTTAACCGGTAATGTTTGACCGGAGATATTTTCATTATGCCTGTATCCTTTGCATCATCCCTACATACTGTGAAGGGATTTGTGGCAAACATTAGAAATTGTGTTTTTGCACCACCACAACTCTTTTAAAGGTACTTTAGAGAATCACTAAAGATCACTCCTCTATTTGTTTTCCACCACTTTACGAAGTTACACACATTAACATTCCAAATCAAGGAGGCTTATTTAGTTCCTTGTTGGAGGGTAGTGCTCCGAGAACTTTTGGCTTACATTTTTGTATTCCTCCTATAGGAGACCACACCATTTTTAATGTAATTTCCAAATGGTTATGCAGCTGAGAAATAATAAAATTGGAGCAGAGTGATTCTGCTTAACCTGATGGAGGAAGCTGGCTCTCTATATAAGGGTGATTATGATACGGCCTCTAAGGGCCGCATCGTAATGGGCCAGTCGGTTTTCTTTCCGACTGCCTCGTTATGTTGGAGGCGGTCGGAAAGTAATCCTGACTGTCATTACGATTGGTTTCCAACGGACTCAATGAGCCCGCGCGCTATTCAGAAGCTGGCAAGTGATCTCAATGGCGGGTCTTTCCACCCTTAAGATTACGATCACGGTTTCTGACATGGTTTCCTTGAGGTGCCTACCATAGGGTGCAGGGATGAACCCCATGGTAGGCATCGGAGAATCTGAGCAACCGTGGGTCATAACGAAGGTCCGACCTGTGACGAAAACGTGTCAGACCACGCTGCCGGATACTCATGTGGTTCACCTTGTCAATCACAAGAGTTGATCTAGGGAGGGCATTACCCTCTACCTGTAGTGCACCTTAGTGAGTGCAGCACATCAATGGTCATCCTGATTATTTTTTGACTGCTCACTTTATGCACATTATGTCCTGAAGAAAGCCAGATCAGTTTCAAGGCCTGGCTGAAACATGGCGATCACAATGGATGTGGGAGACCATTGCTAACACCAGACACATCTGCCTTGTTTTTATTACTGCCAAAGGCCCCCTTATTAAATAACCCTAGTGGGTAAAGGGACCCGAGGACAGTTTTTTAATCTCACATTCTCACACAATCACAGCACACTCGCTCCTCAAAAACCTGCTCTGCTGTAAACCGGCGTCGTAGCACACCCGGGGCACGCACAGTGCCACCGGGTGGGGGCCCGATGATGAAGCATGCCACCAACTAGGTTGGTGGGTGAGGGCTTTCGTAAGAAAAAATGTTTTCTTTCTATGACCAACCACACAGTTTTTAACACTAGCTGGTTCTTCTTGATTGCATATATATTCCTCAGGGAAGGGAACTAGCTTCTCTGTTCCTTTCTCTCTTTTTGATGTTCAAAAATCTGAAACCTTGGCAGCTATGTGGAGGAGCCCGAGGTCCGTGGACTTTGCAAACGGGACTTGGGCTGCAGAGAAAGCTCTGAGAATTCTCTCCTGCTGTTTAATGACCGCCTTGCAGGCATTTAAACATCTTTAGAAATGCATTTGGAAGCGCAGCAGCATCACCATGAGCCGCACTTCAGAGGCTCCGGTGACATATTTACTGAATGCAGTGGAATCCTTTGTAGTGCGCGCTGATTGTAGGTGACTACGCAGAGGGAAATCTAGGTGTGTGTGCCTGCTCAGTTTAGAGGGAACCATGATGAACGGTAGTGGCCAATGGGCTACCAGCCTTTATGGTGTCTACACTCTATATGAACACTTCCTGTGGGAAGTGGGCATATACCTGACCCTAGAATACTAATTCCATCCAAAACAAGATGGAGGAATCTGAAAAGTGGGGTCCACAACAGCTAGTCCACCTTAGGGTTGGTGCTGGCTGGATGTGGGCACACCTCTTAATCTTACTAATTTTCCTGCCGGTCTTGTCGCCAAAAAGTGGGGTCTGGACAGGGAGGTGGGTAGCTCCACTCCCTGGAGAGACCTGGGTCACATAACAAAGGTGGCTGGGCTGTTGAAGCTGCCCGGCCTGGAAGACCGTTCCTGCTTGGAGGAGTTGTGAACACCTCAGCCCAGAGCAGGCTTTGTTCCTGACCTCTGAGGGTGAAGGCGCTCACCTCAGGGGGGTCAGAAACTTTTCTAGGGTGTCTGGCTGGTCGAGATCAGTCAGTGAGCACATTAGGGATCAGTGGGGTTTATTAATTAATCCAGCACTGGCATCAGTGCGGGTTTATTAAGACGAGGTGTTTGATACCAAACACCTTGGGCTACAGTGAAGCCATCATGTAGCTGGGAAACTTGTAATGACGAGTAACCAGCCCATGTACTCGATATGGCTTCCCTGTGCACTGGTGAGATCGAAGGATGAACTTAAATTTCACCAGAGTGCATCCACTCATGTAGCTATGCCCACACATGGGTATAGTGCACTCATGGGACCTCTTTGGGCCACATATGATACTGCATCCTGCAACATTGGTTGCTATTATATAAAATAAAAAAAAGACACTGCGGCACTCGCAAGCTAAAGCGTGGGTGCTGCAATTGCTTCAAAAGTAAAGAAATGGAAAAAACTTGGTTTTAAAAATATCTCTTTACTTAGCTTAAGATGTTTAAAACTAAAGCGCGGGTGCCACCATTGTTAAAAATAGAAAAATAAAATAAACAGAAAAATGCATGTGGCCACGTTCGACCTGCAAATAACAGAAGAAAGGCGCAATCGCCATTATTTCTGCTGCATGCCACGCTGTGTACATAAACAACAAAAGCATTGCGCCGAGCGTGTCAACAAAACCATTTAGGAAAATAGTGCTCAATAGAGGCAGTAATCAAAACCTACTGAGTAACCACACATATAACAGGGGGTGTCTACATGGGAGGTTACAATTGGAGAAAATGCGGCACTAAGGAGGGACTACTAAGCCTATTGACCGCTGAAAAGCCACCATTTACAAAGGACAGTGACAGAAGCCAATTAAAAAGTCGCTGAACATCCTGTGATTCTGGGAAAATCACTTAATCTCCCTGTGCCTAACAAAATGAATGTGTCCTCATGTAACGAAACAGGTGATATGTAAAGCGCTGTGATACCCGATTCGGGTCAGGTTTGCGCTATTTAAAACTCTGTTTAAAAAAAAAATGGGTGGGTGGGAAGTAGGCGTAGCTTCATACCCATATCCTGAGTCCAGCGCAAGTGCTGCCTAGGCGAGACCTAAAAACAACCAGGTTCCACCCAAAAGATGTGAACTGACCACGCTGCCTTTGAAACCGCACATTCATTCAGCATAAAATACTGGGGGGAGGGGGGGGGGGTTTCTTCGGGAGAGCAGTGAAGAGAAAAGCCCCCAAAAACCTAACCAACGTCTTTAACTTCCACCAGCCTGTCAGACTCCTTTTGTTCTAAACATGGCCAACACTTTGCCCTTCTCTAGCGTCTAACAGAAGTAAAAGCATGAGCTAACTTGAATGATCTACCTAAAAAGGTCATACATGCCAAAATCCAGACATCATTTAAAATGGAATTTTAACATGAGGTCTGCCCTGTCTGGGTCCACGGGGGAAAAATCCAAATGGGGGAGCATGCATTCAGCCCATCTGTTGGTGTCCCCTTCTTATTCAGACAATGTTTAGGGTTGTCCTCTACTTCTTCCACTATACATAAATGCTCTTTACCTTAGGCCCTTCTCCTCATCTGTTACCTATGCCTCTGAATGGTTTCTTTCTTTATTGATTGTTGTAAATTTTTGTTTTTGTGCTATGTATTTTTTCGCATTTTATTATGTACTCTATAATTGTTGGCCTTGAAACTAGGCTCCTGGAAATACAGCCGATTGCAACCAATAAATAACGAGCATGGAGAGTAGCTTGTACTTCTTGATTTTTAAACAATAGCAAATGTGGCCATTTGCAGTGAGTGCGCGAAGCACTGTTTTTGTATTGCCAAAAGCATTGGCCATTGAGCACAGCGGTGATAGAATCCTAATCAGACAAACTCAGCAAGTATCCCCACCCAACCAGCATGTCTTTCTGTGCTGCCGGTAGCTTTTCCAGTGATCTTTGCATACACATTACCAAAGATTGAGGGACTCTGGGAAACCAAATTCTGGAGACCGAAGTATCTGAGGCCTGGAGTGAAACTTTACTGTGTCGTGTGGTTTAAAGGTTTTATGTACCTAGTGGTTATTGGGTATGTAAAGCAATGTAGAATGATGAACTGCTAGACCTGTTGCACAAGCCAGAAGAGAAATTGCACAAGAGTGTTTGTCATCGTTTCCCAGCTTATTTTATAAGCACATCTAAAACCCACCCATGCTGCCAAGTCAATTGCTTTACTAGGGCGTTGGTGAGCTCCCTCCTAATTAGGGGTGTACAAAATGTGTGTAATTTGCTTTAATGTAATTACAACAAATGTTGACAAATTTCTGCAAAATTGTGTGATTACCTGAAGTATAAATCCATAATTTTGTGCTATATTTAGCGTGAAATGTGTCCACAGATACATTTTTGGACACAAGGGCGTATTTTGCACTAAAAGAAGTGAAAAGGAAGAAAGTATTCTCAACAGCAGCTGCTCGCATTCTTATGCAGTATTTTTAAAAAATATATATTTTTATTGCTAGTGGCATAAGTTCTGAAATTCCATGTAACAAATGTTACATGAATTATGCTGGTGTGATTAAATTTTCGACCAGGTCTACTCCTAAACCTCAATAAAGAAAGACAACAGCAGTTTTGAATTGAAATTGAGGACAAGTGGGGAAAGAGAAGTCAGACTAAATGAAAAGCCATCTGGATATATTCGTAACCTTGTGTTCTAATATTTTCAGGTTGTGATGGAGGATTTCCCTATCTTATCGCAGGAAAATATGTCCAAGACTTTGGAATCGTGGATGAGGAGTGCCTCCCTTACACCGCCTCCGATTCTCCCTGCAAACTTAAAGAGGACTGCTACCGGTACTACACGTCAGAGTACCATTATGTTGGAGGGTTTTATGGGGGGTGTAATGAGGCTTTTATGAAATATGAACTTGTAAAACATGGGCCTTTGGCAGTAGCTTTTGAAGTTTATGATGACTTTATGCATTACCAAGGGGGGATTTATCACCACACAGGGCTGCAGGATCGCTTCAACCCTTTTGAGCTGACGAACCACGCGGTGCTGCTGGTAGGCTACGACAGAGATGCTGCTACAGGGGAAGACTACTGGATCATTAAAAATAGTTGGGGGTCTTCCTGGGGTGAAAATGGCTATTTCAGAATCCGCAGAGGCACTGATGAGTGTGCCATTGAAAGCATAGCTGTAGCTGCAAAGCCTATAGCAAAACTATAAAGATGAGCTTTTTAAAGTTTTACGTCACTATTTTTAGGAGGAAACGACATTAATAGCGTGGATATATCCTTAAAATCCCGCGATGCAAGGTGAAACTGTATTCAGGAATAGAAAATATGTTTCACGTATTAAGAGCGTGATTACACAACTACCTTTTTAGAATTCCATTGTGGCACAATTTGTTTAAGCAAGGTGAAATTTCTCCAAATTTGCAAGACCAATCAAAGATTGGAATGGCTAAATCTGCATCATCGAATGAGCAATGTGCATGAAGCACATATAGAGTATCTGTCCATATGTTTAACCTCCTATCTATTTAATCCTACACCATCTTTGATTTACTGAACAGTTTGCTTGTGTTCTGTGTGCTTACAGAATGGGGTGCTAAGCGCAGAAGTACATGCGTACTGTTCTAATAAAAAAAACTGGAATTCTGGGATAGATTAATGGTAATTCTTTATGTTGCAAGCTGACACATACCTTTTTCTACAAGGATAACCTCCATGAACTGCTAACTCCTAAATGACCTGTAATAGAATTGTTATAATCATTTTGGATATTGCACTCCCGCCATTTTGTTTTATAGTGATATAATTAATTCATTTTTATAATTTGTGAAAATATCTTCCACAAAGCCATTTAACGGAAACAGACTGGTTTTAACTAATGATTTATTGCACACTGGCCTAATCTGGTACAAACAGTGCATAGTTGAATGCTGAGACAACCTCTCATACTAATTCTCTATTTGTGAATTAGGGCAGTTGATCCAAATGTTTTGACTGGTTTTTTTTTTTGGTCTGTTAAATGCTTTTTTTTTAAGCTTCACATAGTATTTTTGTTAATTCAGCCCCATTTACATGTGTTTAAGGGGTATAATGAGGCTGTATTCTAGCTGTGTGACATCAGGAACATTTGTCATTCTCACGCTGACACTTTCATTTCCATTTGTAGGAAAGCAGGCATAGAATATAAACCCCTGTCACTGGCACAATGATTTAATGTTGAAGGGGTACATACTTTTTATATCTTCTATTTTTGTAATTGTGTTAAGTTGCGTTCTTTGTCCCAGCATGTGTACTTCACCTGCAGATTATCATATTTTGGTAGCCTTTTTTCTTAGATGGAATGATTTTAACTTTTTTTTTTGTTTTTTTGTAATCCACAAATAGTCATCCCTACAGTTGGAAGTCTGACATGTGCAATCATTATATGTTATATCAATGACTTTTGCCAATTTTTTGGGCAGTTACTGTCCCCCTCTTGAATAGTTCTACCCTGTCATCTGTCAAGGCCACCAGATCTAATGCCCTTATCAAAGGCCAAGAGGTACTCCGAGATGCCTATTGTGTTTACCATGCCATTGCTTTGTCTATTTGATAGATAGTTCTTATGATCTGTAAATCAAGAGAGACTGATCGGACAATAAAGGTGCATAATCTAGCACCATTATCTTGTAGTAATATTTGATTGGCTAATTCATCTAGCCTGTTGGATATTTTGTGTCTGAATATAGATCAAATATGACTGAACATGAATGATGAACAATCCTAGATAGCCTGCTATGGATGAAGCTTTATCCTCCTAATGAGATGAATGGTGCTAAAAAAGATTTTATGGGTGCGTTGCCTTCAAACGAGCACTAAACTATAATCTTTGACTAGCTAGTCATTGACCTCCACTGTGGTTTAGGATTTAGAGAATCTGTTTGAAGTTTCTTGCGAAGAAACAATGTAAGCGACTTCTGGTGAAATACATTGCCGATTTTTAAGTTATGCCTTAATGAAATTATTCTCTAGCAAAGGAAAGACATTGTTTAGGCATAAGTAGGTGTGATGCATATTTTATATCTACAAATAAAAACAAACCTTCCACTGAACTTTTGTTATAATCTTATGAACTCCTGCAATTCTGGTTTGTTACATGATTCAATACTATGCGATCACTATTTACTTAACGTTTGATGGCACTGATGGATGGTGTTAAAAAGGGAATTTTAGAAAAATCTTACATTAAAAATGTGCCTTATTTTTAAATGCATTTGATAACATTTTGAATGGATTAAATGTTCTGGTCAAAACTGATGCTCTTTTAAGAAAATGTTTGACTTTTTCAAAAACGAAATGCTTGGTACAATAAAATACTATGACATTTTAAGGTTGTTTCAGTTTTGTATTTGCATGAAAAAACACCCAATGCATTAAAGTTGCTGGCGGGTAATGCTGGATCAGGAGAAGCTTCACGCAAAGATTTTTACATTTACATATACATTTACATTTTTGAGTCTTGAATTCGCAAAAAAGAAATACAGTCTCCTCTCAATGGCTTAGAGTAGAGGGAAACAGTGTATTTATTGTGAATTGCAACTTATGCCTGGCCTATTGGGAAATGACTGCCCTTTACATGGAGGACTTATAGCAGATTTTCCCATATCTGTATGTGTTGAGGCCAAGTGTGGTGAGTGGAGAGTGCATTAGGGATGTCTCATGAAGAAGGAGTATCTTAGCCATGGTTCTCGTTCATATGTACTTCTGTGTTTGGTGAGAAACCAACCAGTTTTTCACCAATTTTCTTATGACCTGGTAGTGTATGCGTTTGGTGGACATGATATTTTGTGGGGTGAACCTATATGATGAAGTAGGTATCTGCTGGTCTAATTGCCTTGCAGGATTTGGCATTTGAAATTAGACTGTGGGATTTTGAGCTGCAGCACTTCCATATCATACGTATGTGACACATTGATAGCAGACCAATTCAGACATTTTGTGAGAAGTCAATACTGTATAGAACCAGGGTGTTGGTTTCAAGAACGTTCTCAGTTTAAATAAAGGCAGGTACTTTTCAGGGTTGATTGATGGTAGAAGCCTCTTCTTATGACTACTGTGATATTTAGCTGTGGCCTAGAAACTGCTTTAGTGTATGCCAGTCTTGTGTAGTAAATTCATTAATAAACAAGCATTTTTAATGCAATAGGTCTCGTATTTGCGAGAGTTTAAGCTATTGGCATTGTAAATGACAATACCTTTTATTTGTTTTGTGTTTTTAAAATCAACACGTATGTAAATGCATTCATTGCTAATACCAATAGTTAAACTCTCGCAAATGCAAGACCACTTTAATGGTGCCGCGCCCCTTTCTTTAGATGCTGCTTGCTGTATTCAGGTTACTGGGAGCAGCATGTAAGGAAAGGGGCGCTGACAACATTAAAGTGAAAGTGTGGTATGGGGTACTTTCGGCCAAAAAGAAAAACAAATAAATAAAGGTTCTGTAGCGCAGCCGCTAAAGTGAAAGTGGACCCTGCTGTAAAATAAATAAATAAGCGCGACCACTAAAGTGAAAGTGGACCATGCTGTTAACTAAATAAGTGCGGCCGCTATATTTAAAGCGGACCGAGCTGAAACACTAAATTGATTACTAATAACAATATAAAAGCGGGTGGCGTGCTGAGAAGTCGTGGGTGGAATAGGGGAAGATCATTAAAGAAAATAGTTCTCACCGATTACACTAATCAGACCGTGTAACAACACAAGTAAAAAGTCCATTCCTCATGGGAGGTTACAAATGCAGACAAGGCGGTACCAAGAAGAGACTACTTAACCTATTCTTGCATGAAAAGCAACGATTTAGAAAAGACAGTTACAGGAGCCAGTTGAAAAGATGGGCGTAGCCTCAAGTCTGTACCTGAATATAGCATGCAGAGCAGCACATGCGGAGACCAGGCTCGACCTAAAAAACAAACTTTTTTACAGTATCAGAAGGTTATTGAAAGATGTGATCTTGCTAGAAGTCAACTTTGTCAATGCGTCAGAACTTTCACAAGCAATAAAATCGTGGGTATTAAATGATGAGTGATACCAAACTTTGGAGTCCTGCGATTTCTAACCTTCACTCAATTATTTTTGTATTCTGTGTAACAATGTATTTTTTTATTGTTGCTACAGAAAAAAGAGCAGAAAAATGTATCCAGTGGTCTAGTAGCATTCATTCCTGCTAAGCTGTTTAAAGAGACCAGAATAAAAGAGATGGTGCCTAAAGAGTAATTGCTGACTTTGTGACTTATTTATCAAAAGTGGTTTGAAAGCATCGTGCCTCAGCAATGGAGTTTTGCACTTTCACCATGATTATTTAGCATTTCTTGTTTTAACTATAGTGTTCTCAGATTTTAAAAAACAATTATCTTCATCAACAGGGTTCTGCTTAACACAATGTGTGTGAATTGAGCAACAGTATCAATGAGCTGCCCTGCCCAAGTCCTCGGGTTCAACTTAAGTCAGCAGTTCTTTTTTAAAAATATTTTTGAATTACTTATTAGAACATTTTATTTCATGGGACCCTCTGTGGCTCCAGTGAAATGTAAACGTATAGTGTTTGACTTGCTTCACAGCATGACCGAGATCTGCTAGACCTCCTAATGACTGTGGCAGTGAAAATGGTCCTGTCAAACTGGAAGGATACAGCTAAGACTTCATACAAAGGCTGGATCAACTGGGTGACGTACCTCAGAGGCGCAGATAGCAACGCACTGCAGAACTCACCCTGGAGGTCAGCTACTAGGGGGATGTGGAAAATCGCTTGACGCGTATCTCGACTCCTATGAACCCCCGTGAGATCACTTGGGGGGGAACGGATGCTCACAAAACAAAGCGCTACAAACCCAGACTAGGCTCATCGCTATAGAACACTTCTTGTAACCTATCTTCACACTTTCTTCTCTATTCTCGCTCTTTCTTTCACCCTGTCCTTAATCTACTAGCAAGTCAATGTAAAGGGGTGTAGCTAAATACGCATACCAATTACCTGTAACTAAGGCAACACCAACCACACGTGGCTGGTACTCCGTACCTGTGTATAAAAAAAATCAATAAAATACTTTGAAATCTGAGAGAAAAAAAAAGAATTTATATTTGAAAATGGAGAATGGTGACATCCTGTCTCACTCGCTACAAAGAGCTCTATTTGCATGTGCCAAATTAGCTTCAATTGCATACAGAGAAGTCATTTAAACTGGGAAGACCGAAGTCGGGGAAACTGTCGGCATCAAAAAACAAAAATATGTGCTCGTTATCAAATCAAACCTGGTACCATCAGCGTAGATATGCTGCAGTGTGCGTCTTGGGTTGCCTGTTCTCTCCACAAACACCGGTTTCCCACAGTTGGCTTTCACTTCACAAATAAGTGCTTGTGTAACTTGTAGTGTTGATTGCTCAATGTTACTTCACTGCCCTAACACTTCTGATTTCTCGAAAGGAAGGGGCTTTTATTTGGATTAAATAAAACAAACTTGACCCCCTAAATGTGACATATGGTCGCAATACATAGAAGCAGGTACTGTACTACAGTGGCACGTGTGTTATTGTATCATTGAAGGCAAGGATGGAAAGAGTTTCCTTGGATGAAAGGGGCAGGTGTTTCTGCCATCCTAGACCAATGCCAGAATCTGCCAGGTTAAAGGGCTAGCTCAGATGACATTTAAAACAAGTAAACAGAACACAGCATACCCGTTTGCCAAACCGAATTACAAGAAGCTTTTCCAGGAAACCGCCTCGGAGTTTATTCATTTTCTAGCTATGAAATGTTCGCTAAGCTCATAATGTAACTTTTCCCTTACCCTGCAGATGTGCATTATGCGGGAAATATCCTTTACAACGCAACTTTTACCACGCAGTGCTTTTACATCGCAACTGTTACAACGCAAACCATTACAACAACAACAAAGAACAAAGCATGCAGTTCAACAGTAAATGGCTGCCCAACATATGGGTTTTGCATAATAGGGGCACACTTTTCAAAGTTGTACTGTAAAAACTAAGGTCAATGGACAATCAATATTTGCCCGGCGGTATCGCCTCTTTAACCCACAAAATATTAATCAATGAAGAGGCAGGCGCTGGAGACTGGAAGGCAGGAAACAAGGTTTATTCTCTCCGGAGGAGAACACATCAGTTCAGACAGCCAGTATCGTCACGAGGTGCTCTAACCGCATCTCTGAGGCCTGGCCTCTTATACACAGTTAAATGAATTTTATTGCAGGTAACACAGTCTTGTAATGCTTTGAAGTATGAAAGGACATCCTCTGAATCTCCCCTACAGGCCCGTTCCCACACACATTTACAGTTGAAGTCCCCGCCCAAGTCACAACAGGTGATGATTATCGCGCAGCTGGACATCCCGCCGATTCACGGGATGTGTGGGGTTGATCGGATCTCATAGGGTGGGGGCTTTGATCAATTTGAGGGATGCTTCCTACTGTACGGGGGGGGGGGGCAATAAACAGTATCCGCAGAGCTAGGTGGTGGCCTGGGAACGAGGAAGACAGACGGGCACACAGGAAAAGGGGGGTTGGTATCAAAGGGCCTGGGACCATGAAAAGGAATGACGGGAGGTGTCGCGCTGGGAACAGGATGGGGTTCTGAGGCAGAGCTGCGTTGAAGGGGGGTTTATGACCCAAGGCATGCGAGTGTGGGGTTTGTCAGCGTGCGGGCTTTGCGAGGGCGAAGGGCTATGCTGGGGGCCAGTGGCGTGCAGAGGGTGGTTCTGATCGAGGCACCTAAAATGGCGGGTGCACACGACAAAAAGTGTGGCATCCGGGGAAAAAGGCAAGATGGCGCAGATAATGTTTACCAAACCGTACTAATTTTCCACAGTCCTCCCTTTAACATATCCAAGACATCTTGCTGGCCTATTTCCTATCCATGTCTACTGTGGTGGTCATAAGTAAAGAAATGGGAACCCAGGTGAAGGAGCTATAAACATTACATTTAAAATTTTTCGTCTTAGGAGGCGGGTCTATCGATAAGCTCGTTTGCAGGAAGGTCATAGTAATGCAATATCGGGCAAAACGATTCTGTAGTGTGAGCATTGAGTACATTTCATAGATACTTGTAGTCATTCGGAATGTGAACTGATAGGTTATTACATATGTAAGTTCTGTTCATTTTTAGTTGGAGCATAATCAATACAATGGTGGCTGGGAGAGAAATGAGACGTAGTAAAAACAATAATCAGGGGCGCCATTGTTCGAAGGGGAGGTCCTATTGTCATGGACCGTTATTAGTGAGTTCTCAGCATTCTTTGTCGTCTTCTGTTGGCACGGTGGAGCGATGAGTCCAGCTCTCTTCTGAGCTCCGCGTTGCAGGGCATGACCTTTTCCTCGCCTTCCTGGTCAAAAAGGTCCTTTTCGCCCTGTGTCCTTTTGAGTCGATTGTCAAAAAAGTTCAGGTGGAAGAAGAGTGTGTGTAAGTAGTCCATAGGGTAGGTCGGAGAAAGAGGGGGGGATGGAGCAGGGCCAAATCGGGAACAGACCAGGGGGACGGAAAATTTCAGGTAGGTGGGCTCATGACCGAATTCAGAGAGCGGGGACTTTTCGGCACACGTTGAACATTGAGCAGGGGCATCGGGTCAGCCCTTTCCTCTCATTTTGTCGGAAACAGTGCCTCATCCTGCAACTCCTTTCTGTCGCGGTCTCGCCTTGGCCAATGTCGCAGATGTTCCACGATCTGTAGTCAGGCCACGTGCTCCCACATCCGGTCTCTTTCCTCCGACAGCGGTACCCTTAAATGAGTTTGAAAAGACAGTCTTTAGAGAATTGGCAGAGGAAGGTAATCACATAAGTCTATTTCTCTCCCAGCTCCAAGCAAATGAGAAACATCCGTTACATTGGGGTTCACAACCATCATATAAATAATTGATGATGGGCTTGCTGGATTTTCATTCATTGTCGTGGTACGAAATCTGGTACCTATTCATCGCATTATGTGTATTACAGTTACGTCAGTTCTTCTGACAGCGACCCACCTTCCTAGTACGAGCCTTACAAAGCTATACCGTTCTCCAGGGCTTTATATATATATATTTTTTTGTTGTTGTTGAAAAAAAGGTGCAACGTGCTATCACCATAGTCTGATGGGTATCTTTCTGAGGGACGAACATAGGCTAAACAATTTTTCATTCTATAAATGCATCCTACCTTTTAGTTAAACATTTTACTTTCAACAGGGTTCATTGCAACGGTTTCTTCATTTCGGCCTAATCTTAACTTCGCAAACATCATTCTAGTTCCTACATAGCCTCTTACAACCTGGTTACTTTTTAAAACCGGGGTCTTATGGAAACAACTAGGGACATAGCAAACTGTGGTTAGAGACTATCGCCTTGCTTTGTGTCATAAGGGCGTTATTTAGCAGAAGGCCACAGTTCAGTTGGTAAGCGTTCAGTGACATTTCTCGAATTCTAAAATTCCGTAGCTTGCTCATCAACAGATCGTTTCTAGGAACAACGGCTGGCCTGTGTTAGTTGTAAGTCGACTTGTTTCTTACAACAGGGGTGAGGGACATTTTTAAAACTCTCGTCCGGGGCAGCTGATACAAAACTGAGGGGGTTCTGGGAAGATAGGGATGTGTCGATCATTTTTTTACTGTTTGGGGATTGCGACAATTCGGGATGGGGAAGGTCGCGTTATCCGAGGCATTTTTTTTATAGAGGCCACTGACATGTAGTTCCCTTATTACGGGTCAGATTAGGGAACCTTAGTCGTCTTACCTGTCCTTTCCCGTTTGGCCAATTCTAGATTTCATCAATATTTAGCAGAAAGGAGAGGTAGTGACACGGCATCAGGGAGATTTTAGTTAAGACAAAGTTTGTGCAAATACTTGCGGTATTTGGGGCCAATTGGGTGGTGCACCCGGGGTGGCGGTTTGCCAATCAGGTGCTAGTCGTTCGGAAGAGCGAGAGTGTGGAGGGGAGGGAGAGAGAGAGAGAGAGAGAGGGAGAGAGAGAGAGAGAGAGAGAGAGAGTGAGAGAGATGTGCAACAATAGGCTAAATAGTACACGTGCGACATGGGGAGTGGCCGTGTATTAAGATAGGCTATTCAGCGCACTACACAACATAAGACATTACGGGTCCGTGTTAGAATTTCAAAAGCATGCAGTTTGGGACGGACGAGCATTAGGCAGGGTAGAGGGGGCATGCATTGAGTAAAAGACACCATTGTATCGCACTTCTCGCACTCTTGGTCCGCCGACCAGTCAAGTCAGCACCTTAGTCGCACAAAAACATGTTCTCATAGTTTCAGACATACGTGACACGTGTCCATTCACGCAGCACGGATTAGGGGTGACCGTGTTTTCAGACATATCATACAATTTATTGGCTCTTTCGTTACAAGAGCAGTTTGTGGGTGTCCCTAGGTGCCACCTTGCAGCGTTAGTCCGCTTCATGTATCAGACATGGCGAGGCTTCAGATCTTCACCATACCTTGGTCGTGATTTCTGGTGTAACCTGTAGAGGGAGGAAAAGAGGGGAAGGGAGGGGGACAACATTCGGGTATATCAAATGCATGGGTATGAAAGTTCTTTACTTACCTCATACTCGTCTTGTCTCCTCGGGATAGAATCCCTGGGGTCTTGGTTTCTGAAGCCAGGGGGGGGGGGGGGGCAGTGTGTCCTTATAGGTCGCGTGTAGGGAAACGTTAAAAAATCAGGGGCTCTTAGTGCGGGGTATCTAGTTGGTAGGTGTATCTAGCTATCGGGGCCCTTAAATCTTTTCCAATGCTGTGATGGTCTAAGGCATACCGGCTCTTCGGCCAACTCTGTTCCCTAGTACCTTTGAGTGTTGTACCTTCATAACGTTCTATCATTTACACCGCTTCACGTTACCCGTCCTCAGAAGTCGAGGTCCTTCTCCATGCGTTAGTTCCAGAGCCAGTCGCATACTTGGAGGCAGAGTATCGTGTCTTAGATTCGATCCTCCATCTGGAGCTGAGCAACCATCTTCTAATAACCTTAAAAAGAGAACAAAGCAAGGTGCACAAAAAAACTCTCCCGCTGACCCCACATTTTTCAAAAAAGTATGCAATACCCATTTCATAGTTCGGAAAACGTCCAGCATGCAGATATGACAGTGCAATCGTATTAGGCCGGGCACGGCAATGGCTAAAGTGCGTACAGTAGGGGGGGCTATTTTGCAGTATTGGGAATATTAAGAATATTAAAAAGGTTTATTCATTCATTTGTAGGGGACTAAAACGTCTATCGATAGTTGAGGGATCAAGGGGCATTCATTTCATAGTTGGCAGTACAGTTGGACTAGTTGCAATCAAATTTCCTATACGTATACCGTGTGCGTGTGTCGTAAGCGAGGTTATGTATCGGCTACAATAATATCATAATAAATTGTACATTTGAAAAAACATTTTTCACGGGGCCCTTTTACATGTTCGTCGAGTGAACCCTCCCTCTTTTTCGTAAAGTGTACAAAGGATCATATACATTTTTCAGAACATCGAGTCTTTTTAGCTAAAAACACCACGAGGCGTTCGCAAGTTCTCATTGATTCCGGCGCCATTTTGGGCGGGGCCCGGCTAGTCCGGAAGTAGCATCAGAGACAAAATGTTTCCCATAACCGGCGGTTGGACCAGAGTCCTCTTCGGCAGTTCAAAAACTCGTGCTAACAGAAGGGGTGGCTATGTCGTGGTTATTTCGTTAGGGACCAAGGCAGTCGTTCCTCGCCGGAAGCCGGCAGGGGCCGAGGGCTCCTGGGACTTTTGTAGAATCTTCAAGGCTGTGGGGATGCTGTCGGAGGTGGGGGCTCGTGCCCCGGTGGACAAGCGTCCGAGTTACATTGCTGGTCAAAGTTACTCTAGCGGCCTAGACCCGCCTTCCAGGGGGCCCAGACGCCATTTTGAGGCCCTGCAGCAGCCGCCCTTCGTCGAGTCTGCAAGAGTGGAGGAGACCTTTTGGAGTGAAAGAAATGGAACTCCGTGTCGTAGGAGCAGGACATTCGGCTAGGGTGCAGCTGTGGCGCCCCCACCTGGGGGGGCCAGGGAGACTCGTTCGCGCCGTCTCCCTCTCCCGGTGCACCCCACGCTGCTCTCTTTCATGGGCATGCATGATGGCCACTCCACATCCCGTGTTCCTCAAGTCCCATGTCCAGTGCTGCGGAAGTATGGCCACCTGCGGTGCATGTTCGGTGCTGCGCAAGTATTGGCGCAGCTGTTGTGTGTTCGGTGCTGCGCAAGTATGGGCACCGTTGCATGTTCGGTGCTGCGCAAGTATTGGCGCCGCCCGGCTGGAGGACTTCGGTGCCGGGCCGGGGGCTGGGAAGCCTCCTATCCGTGGAGGTGGGAGAGGCTCGTCCGCGTCGCCTCTCCTTCCCAGCCCAACCTGGACAAATTTCTGCAGAGGTATTTGTGATGGCCGGACTGGGGCTGGGAAGCCTCCTATCCGTGGAGGTGGGAGAGGCTCGTCCGCGTCGCCTCTCCCTCCCAGCCCGACCTCCGAGAAGAAGAGGATGGGACAGCCATTTCGTGCCGGGCCCGTGGTGCCTCTTGGACATCCCACTCGATCGACAGTTGCCAGCAGGCCCCGCCCCACACGTGCTGTGTGGTTCACCTTCCGGATGGGCGTGACCGGTGACCTGCGGCATTTCGGGAACTTCCGGAGTGGGGGTAGGTATTTTGTTTTGGACAGGCATGTCTGGGTAATGGGGGGTTGTCTATGCATGCCTGTAATTGCTCCTTTCTTTTTACAGAGTGGGGGGGGGGGGCAGCAGAAAGTAATCGGTCCCATTGCACCCAAAGTTTGAGTTCATTAATGGAATGTATACTAATCTGTCCGAGACTACTCTGTGTATTGTTTCTATAGGTTCTCCGAAAAGGGTGGCTTTCTTTTTTTGTTAGGGAACAGTAGTGGTAGTACGGGGTTCGTCGCCGGTTAATTTAGAGCTAGACTGGGTTTCCCGTCTTAGCGTTGTTTGATCTATGAGGACTCAAACATGTCGCTGAAATCGGCCTGGCGAAATCTGTGCCATCGGGCATAATCGAACGTGGTGGTTCTATCTGGCCTGTCCATGTCAGTCTGATTCATCTTTGTCTCGCGCCTTTTCCCTTTCTGCCGGCCTGTTATTCCTGTCGGCCCTCTGCTCCTACTCTCGTTCAGTAGAGTCGGACATTGGGCTTTCCAGTGCCCGGCATATTTACAAAAAGCACATTGGTTTTGCCCGAAGTCTGGTCGCCCTGTGCGCAGTGTCGGGGGATTACTTTCGGGTCATTGTGTCCTGGGGTTGTCCTGTCGATATATTCCTTTACCTACTCTGCCCTCGTCTCTTTTCTTTCGTTGCATTGCTTCTTTGCGCCACATACCGAGACTGTCGAGCATAATAGGCGTTGTCTTATTATTACGAAGGGCTATTTCTAGCGTTTCTATTTTATCAAGATCGAAGGATCCTATCAGTGGCCACTGTTTCTCTTGATTTTCTTTGGTATACCTGTGCCACAGCTTATTATAGGCTATGGTAACTAATCCATAGTTTATGAACATGTCTTTATTAGGGGTGCCTTCCAGCGGAGCTAGATGATCCACCTCTAATAAACGGTCCGGGCTGAACCAACTATCAACCAGTGGGGAGAAGACAGACATGACGGCTCGCGAAGAGGACAAAAAGTCAGGACTGCCTATCTTATCACTGCGTGCAAAGACTAGACAGAATATTTCTATTCTACGTTGTTTGCAGGCAGTGAATACCTCATGAACCAATATCAAAACAATTAATAAACGACCAGTGGGGAGAATAAGTAGATCCGCAAAGGTCTGCGTCCTCTACCCTTTCACTATCTGCAAAGGGGAACCTGTTCTTTCCTGTTTGTAGACAGAGAATCTCCAGAAAACAATCCGCGAACAGTAGCTCGGGGTCAAAAAACAGTTAATCAGTGTGGGAGAGGGAATCTCCCGAAAACAATTCGTGAATAAATAATCAATCAGTGGGGGAGAAAGATAGGCATGCTGGCTGCGTTACTTATCCTTCACTGTTTGCAAAGAGAAAGAGCCTACTGTTTCTCCGTTTGCAGACAGTGAATCTCCAAATAGGTTAACAAAGAGTAATACTAGTATTTTCTGAACAATTAAACAACCATTTCGCAATTCGTCGTGTCTACACGACCTTACCCGGACCGTATGGACAGTTTCTTATCTTCCGAATCCAGCGCCCGATCGTCCTCCTTTCCTCGTATTCCTCACGGCACTCCTGATGGTTCCCAGTCAGGACCGTAGATCACTCGAGAGAGGTCTGTTCGGAGCCAGTGAAGTTCGGATGATCGGCTGCCAGACGAGGGTCTATTGGGCAAGAGCTCTCCCGATCGTTGCAGTCGTTCACTCTGTCGTCAGGACCTCTCCCACTGGATCCACGAGTCACTGATGGGCCCCACGCTTGGGACGCCAATTGTAAAAACTAAGGTCCATGGACAATCAATATTTGCCCGGCGGTATCGCCTCTTTAACCCACAAAATATTAATCAATGAAGAGGCAGGCGCTGGAGACTGGAAGGCAGGAAACAAGGTTTATTCTCTCCGGAGGAGAACACATCAGTTCAGACAGCCAGTATCGTCACGAGGTGCTCTAACCGCATCTCTGAGGCCTGGCCTCTTATACACAGTTAAATGAATTTTATTGCAGGTAACACAGTCTTGTAATGCTTTGAAGTATGAAAGGACATCCTCTGAATCTCCCCTACAGGCCCGTTCCCACACACATTTACAGTTGAAGTCCCCGCCCAAGTCACAACAGGTGATGATTATCGCGCAGCTGGACATCCCGCCGATTCACGGGATGTGTGGGGTTGATCGGATCTCATAGGGTGGGGGCTTTGATCAATTTGAGGGATGCTTCCTACTGTACGGGGGGGGGGGGCAATAAACAGTATCCGCAGAGCTAGGTGGTGGCCTGGGAACGAGGAAGACAAACGGGCACACAGGAAAAGGGGGGTTGGTATCAAAGGGCCTGGGACCATGAAAAGGAATGACGGGAGGTGTCGCACTGGGAACAGGATGGGGTTCTGAGGCAGAGCTGCGTTGAAGGGGGGTTTATGACCCAAGGCATGCGAGTGTGGGGTTTGTCAGCGTGCGGGCTTTGCGAGGGCGAAGGGCTATGCTGGGGGCCAGTGGCGTGCAGAGGGTGGTTCTGATCGAGGCACCTAAAATGGCGGGTGCACACGACAAAAAGTGTGGCATCCGGGGAAAAAGGCAAGATGGCGCAGATAATGTTTACCAAACCGTACTAATTTTCCACAGTACCCTAATCCAAAATGCCTGGTAAGCCTCTTTTGACATACAAAAGCAGCTTCTTTACAGATCACTAAGCGTTGCAATACTGCTTTGGCATTTGTACGGGTATCTCTAAAGAATCTGAATAGATTAAAATTGAACCTAGCTAAACTACAGACCACATCCATAAAATGTCAATAAAATATTGGTAGGCAGCTGGGATGTTAAAGTCCAAAGGACCTGTTTTAATATTCAAATAATCCAACCTTTACGCTCAACAGTTTTTTATTAATCGCCATCTCTGACTCTGAGAAAATGATATCTCCTCTAAGACCAAATTTGGTGAAAATCTTTGCATGTTTTATCTGATGTCGGAAAATGGATAGAAAAGACAACTATATACATTTTCATTGTAACCCTGTTGATTGCGCCATAGTCTTACAATATCTTATGTTCACCTCTTATAGAAAGCAAAAGTAATGGAGAGGAAGTAGGCGTACGCAGTAGTTTAATAAATTTGTTAGCTGAATTATCACCTATGCACTAAGGTTTTCAGTCTCTAATTCTGTGAGTGCATATACTTGACTACGGTATTGTCGTGCCTGGTTCTAAATCAAACATGCAATCCTAATTTCTGTTTGAAGGTAAGATACATGTATGTGTTCTTATTATATACTTTATGGAAACTTTCATAACAAGGAGGCAAAGTATAATTGAAAGGATTATAATTTCAAAACAATCAAACAAAAAAGAACAGATGTCAGTTTTGAAAAAGTGGTGCAATTTAAGGTGTGTTAGAGATATCCGTGATGTCACTTGCAAATTCAAAGGCCAGCAAATCCATAATCTATTCAGTCTCCACAAACTATGATATGTTTACATCACAGTTCATAAGTTCCACAGAACAGACTGGATCATCGGTCTCAGCTGATGCGGAGAATGTTGCTGTGAAACCTGCATCCGTGTTATTAGAGCCAGTGTTTGGTTATCCATGTGCCGATGCACACATCTCCTTGGGTAGTAATGGCTCCAAGCGTGCATAATGAAGAAGCGGTAGGCCTAAGGAACAACTTTGAAAATTGGTCGCTAATGGTTAATCAGCAGGTCAATGTCCATGGGAGCCAGCCTCTGCAAAGCCAAGCAAATATGAAATATTATTGCTCCAGGAACAGGACCTTGATTTGTCATTGTCAATCCAACCGGCCTGGTTTACCTAAGAATTGAAGCATGTGCTCATGACACAGCTAGAGTGGTAGTAATGTCCTATTACTTACCGGTAATCTTCATTACTCCGGGTCCCGTTGTCCTCGTCCCCTTCATTCATAAAATATGAGATTAACTATCTCGCAGACAGAAAAAAGAAAGCAGGAATGCTGGTACGCCCCTCCCTCTCCCTATAGGGAGTATATAAGGGTACAGTACCCAGCATCCCTCCTGAACCACCAAGCCCAAGATGAGGGCCGGAAAGCCCGGGAGGGAGGGAGGGATGTAATGAAGGGGACGAGGACAACGGGACCCGGAGTAATGAAGATTACCAGTAAGTAATAGGATATTACCCCCAGGTCCCTCCTGTCCTCGTCCCCTTCATTCATAAAATATGAGAACACCCAAGCAGCAACCGGCCATCATCAAACAACAAACCACCAGGACACAGCAGAACAGCAAACCCAGCAATTTATTGAAAACAACAGCACAGCAAAAAAGAACAAGCATTTACAATGCAATGGTTTTGCCTTTGTTAAAGTTTGAGCTATTGGCATTGCTCTTGACAATATTTTTATTTATGTTTTTTTTAACATAAATAAATAGCATTGTCATTTACAATGCCACTAGCTTGATCTCTCGCAAATGACACACACAAACACCCACAGAGAGCCCCCCCAATACACACTCAGAGGCCTCCCCACACACACCCACACAGAGCCCCCCACACACACCCACACACTGCAAGCCCCCAACACACTGCAAGCCCCCCAACACACTGCAAGCCCTCACACACTGCGAGCCCCCCCACACACTGCGAGCCCCCCAACACACTGCAAGCCCCCCCACACACTGCAAGCCCCCCCCACACACTGCAAGCCCCCCCCACACACTGCAAGCCCCCCCCCAACACACTGCAAGCCCCACACACTGTCTGGCAGTGAACATCAGGCCCTCAGAGTTCCATACAGCTTTGGAGTGAGTTATTCTGCAACTCTTCATTATAAAGAATATATTATTTCCCAACTATACATTAAAATGATATTGCAAGACACCTGCAGTTCCAAGCAAACTATGGAACCGTGGAACAACATATGTACATTGACTTCAATTAGGGTGTGGCCAGACGGGTATATTCATGACACTGAACAAAACAAACTATCAACTCCATGAAATAACAACGGGTTTGGGCATTCGTTCGCCCAGCTGAACAACATATGGCAAGGTTCATAATATGGGAAATGAGCGTGACTATGGACCCCCACAACAGAAAACGTACGCTGAGATACAACCTAGATAGAAAGAAACCCCTGAACGGAATGCCTGATACTCAGGGAACAGCATCTATTTAATACAGCATCGAAGTAAGCAACCTTCTCGGCGCTGACATGCAGAGTAAAAGGGACGACCACGTCCCTTTAGGGAGAGCCATGTGTTTAAGAACATCTTTGTTTTGTATTCCTTTAATGCTGTGCACATCAATCAAAACCACAGAACTCACCTGAGCCGCAGACCACGAAAATGAAGAGCGCCAGGAGCCAGGGGGTCCCACCGAGGACTTCTCCTCCTGTGCATTCCTCTACCAGAGGAGAAAGATTGGTCAGTACATGGACTACGCTGGACCAAAAAAGCCACAAAGTATCAGCATAGAGGGCACCCTTTTACTAGAGGCGGGTAATAGCAGGGGGTACATTTAGGCTCCAGGTGGAAAGTGGAGTGTCTAGTAATGTATCCATAAGGAGAGAGTGCCCTGCCTCTGGAATGGACATCGGACAGTATACAGAACAGCACTTGGGCTTACTGACAAAAATAAGTCAGCAAAATGGGTTACACTTTACCCACAGGATCAGAAAGTGACAATTAATTAAAAGGGATACACCCCATGCCATATTGAGATGGGTTCAGTACAATAAAGTGACACACCTGAGAGAGAGGGATCAGAGTAGAGGCTGCCCCTAGATGGGTGGATTCCCCCAGCCCCTTACCCCTGCAGATCACAGGGGGAACTTAACAGATTTACGAGCTACGTCACCAAAGGGGCAAGTAAGGAGCGTCAGACAGGTGAGCGCTCACCGTGGTCTTAGCTACATTGCCGCGTTGGGTGAGGTTCTTGCTGTGCTTCTCGTTAGCCATCCGTATCCTCTGCTTAGCCACCATCGTGTCGCGCCACCAGTAGAAGGAGACGATGCTGATTGTGCTGCGGGGTAAGTGGGCACTGCTGGCAGGACGTGAGCTGCTGCCGCCGCAGGGAGCACCGGTTGTGAACTCGATGTAAACCACAAGACAATATCACATAAACAATCAGGACGAAAAATTGAAAAATAACATTATCCTGGTACAGAGCAATGAAAATGTCAGTACACGTGGTATCCTAATTTCATAAAATTAATATATTCACATTTGTTTTTAGTACTTTACGTTCCAAAAGGTATCCAAATTTCATAGAGGAGTAGCTCCAGTCATGTGAAGAAAATGCGCTGACGCACGTTTCAGTGTGGGGCACCCAGATGCACTGGTCACACCTTCATCAGGGCGCTATACTGGTAGTGAGGGGGGTATCATAAACCTGGAGAGTCTAAAAATGACAGACAAATCCTGAGTATATTGGGGAGAGGAGTTGACCTAACCGCTAGGGTGGTCGACCTCGAATCTGCCGAACCGGGTTTGAGTCTCTGCAATGACGCTGAGCATCCTGTAATTCTGGGCAAATCACTTAATCTCCCTGTGCTAACAAAAATTAATGTGTGTCCTCTTGTAACGTAACCGGCGCTATGTAAAGCACGTTGATACCAGATACGTTCGGGTCAAGTTCGCGCTATATAAAACTCTGTAAAACAAAGCTTTGCTGCTGTTTACTTTACCAAGGATTTGGTGCTCCGGCCCGCCTCGAAATGTGGATGAATGGAAGGGCTTCTGCCAGGTGCAGCTTGTTATTATACAGGGTGCTGGGAATCATGTATCCCGACTCGAGGCTGGGCAGGAATCCACATGAGGGGCTTGAATGTAAAGGGGACCCAGGAAGCCTAAGGATACCATCTTGCACACAGCGCTACCCGCCTTGCTACTCTCACCTTCACTCTGGCGAAAAGGAAAACATCATCCTTCCCCCAATGCACAGCCATCCAGACGAAGTGCATCCTGGGACCTGTGGTTACATCCAGCACTACAGTGGGCGTGCTAAAAGGCGATCGTGGGGGCGAGCTCTCAAACCAATGGGAGCACAACAGGACACTCAAAGGTGTGGGCGGAGCAGCACTGTGAATGATAGAGGCGTCTGAGGACGGCGAAAGCGCAGAAATTCATTATGCCTGTGAAATCAATTAAATGGTTTCAGAACTGAACTCCCCGAGTGGCCTCTTACCTTTTTGCATTGGAGGGGTATTTTGGAGATATATATATCAAAATGCCTATAGTAAGAATCATACACACTGAAACTCGAAAAAGTTGGGAATAAAGTCTACTCAAAACTGATTTAAAAACGTCAAAGTCATGCCACTTTACCAGATAGTTAACCTTATAACCCACTGCTGACAGAAACCATGCTGCGTGCTAGGATTCAACATGAGGTGGAATACCCACACCCGATAGCTGGAGCGTGTCAAAACATCACCCTATATTTAGTGTGATAGATAAAGATTGAAGATTAGCAAGGCAATGGGTTAGAAGCGTGATACAGGTAAGTTAAAAGAAGTCTCAAGATAGATCTAAACTGAATGGCTGGTACCTGTAGTCAGTAATGATAGATCGTCTAACAACTCCTGGCAATAGAAGCTGTTACGAGAAACATTATCCAACAGGGGAGATGATAGACTAAAAAAGAGATAATTAGGAACATGAAAGATAGGAAAAGTTGACGGAGTGGTACCAGAAGCTATGCAATGTATCCAACGAAAAGGCCAGGTTACCTAGGAATTAAAGTTATGTGGAATACAAATCTCCAGTACTGCTATAGAAGATGGAGCTCTACGTTCTAAGGGCGACATTCAAGGCATAGGTGTTTTCATATGATAAAATATTAATCAGAATGTGGAAATAGGAATCACAGAGCCATCAGCGGAACACAGGAATCTGGGAACCACAACACAGGTGACGCCTTGTGACCCCCATCCTCCATTCACTTCGTATACAAACGGCGGCCTTCCTCCACCTCCCCTCTCTCTGCCCCTCCTCAGCCCCCTGCCTGCTGCACCCCGTCCCCAACTGAGGCCCCGGCTGGAGGGGCACAAAGGCCGGAACAGGCCGCAGCCGGGGCCTCGAGTAGGCCACTCTGCCGCTTCCCCGCCTCCCTCCCGGGGTGCCGTTCTTACCTGCTGGACGGGGGTGTTGGGCCCCGGAAACCTGCTGGAGCCGTTTCGGTAGGGTGAGGGGGCCAGGAGCCGGAGCCGGAGCCGGAGGCGGGTCCGGGTGGAGTGCGGCCGCCGCGCTGTGTCTGTGTCCGGGCTCCGGGGGCGGGGAAGGAGTAGGGAGGAGCCGTAGGAGGAGTGGAAGGCGGGCACCCCCGACAGAGCCACCCCCAGCCGCGCCACCCACCAGGGAGTACGTTTTCATACAGGGTGGAAGCAGGGGGCGGGAGGGGGCGGGAAGGGGTAGAATCGGCAGGGGCGGGAGGGGGCGGGAAGGGGTAGAATCGGCTGCGTGGAGGAGGGGGCGGCAGGGGAATTCGGAGGAGGGGAGTGAGTGGGTGTGAAGAGGAGTGGAGGGGAGGGATAATTATTCCCGTCCGAGCCTGAGGGAAGAAACTGAGAAGGTCAGAAAGGCGGGTGCCGGCTCAATGCCGGACCAGATTCGGGGGCGTTCCCGGCTTTCGGCTGACGTCGCGTGACGTCGGCAAAAGCCAAAGAATCGCGGGAACGCCCCCGAATCTGGTCCGGCATTGACGGACAGGCCCCTCGTCCAATGGCTAGGCTCCATTTATGGAGCCAGCCAATAAATGACGAGGGCCGACCCAAACCCCACTACAGTTCTCATCAGGTTTTCGCCTGCGCGAAAAAGATGCGCAGAGCGCATCTTTTCGCCAGGCAAAACCTAAAAACAAGGGGAATCAGGAACATACAGCCCGAAGAACCCCCAAACCAAAGTTAGTGTCATCCCCCAGAACATTCTGGATACGGTAATGCCTAACAAAGGTATTAGCAGAAGCCCAAGTGGCGGCCCTACAAATTTCAGAAAGGGACACCCCACGAACCTCCGAGCAGGAAGCAGCCATCCCCCTAGTAGAACGCCCCTGAACCCCAGCCGGGGGGGGGAACCAGAAAGGGAATAAGCAAGAACAATAACCTGCTTCAACCAACGCCCAATGGAAGAAGAAGAAGCACGGCCACCCCTGGAGGCAGCACCAAAAGAAACAAACAGGGAGTCAGAAAGCCTAAAGTCCCGGGTCCGATCCAAATAAACCGGCAAAGCCCGGCAAAAATCCAGCAAGGACCAAGGGAGGTCGTCACCGTCCACCGGAGCCGAAAGCAAAGCAGGCAGGACCAGCTCCTGAGAGCGATGGAATTGGGAGGAAACCTTAGGAACGAAGGAGGAATCCAAACGAAGAACCACCCCGTCAGCAGAAAAGGACAGAAAAGGCTCCCGAGCCATCAAAGCACCCAGCTCCCCCAGGCGACGAGCAGAAGTGATAGCCACCAAAAAAACAACCTTCAGGGTGACAAACTTCATATCGACCTCCTCCAAAGGTTCACAGGGAGCGGCAACAAGAACCCTCAAAACCAAGGGAAGATCCCAGAGAGGAAAAGGACGCACCACAGGACGGGAATTAGAAAAACTACGCAACAGACGGGAAACCAGACCATCCACATCCGGCAGATTCCCCCAAGGAGCCCGAAAAGCCCTGATAGCAGCCCACTGAGCCCGCAAAGTAGAAACGGACAAACACTTCCCGAACCCATCCCAAAGGAACTGGAGAACATCCGGCAAAGGACAAACCAGGGGCGGCCAGGCCAAGACACCAACGCTCAAAGTTGCCCCAATGCCTACCATAGGACTGAAGGGTAGAAGGCTTCCGAGACCTCTGAATAGCCAAGGCTAAATGTTCCGGGAGACCCCTATGCCTCCACCCCTGCCTCTCAACCTCCAAACAGACAGCCGAAGCCGCCGGAGGGGCAACATCGGAGAGGACGGCAAGGGAGACAGAAGGAAGGGGAAGAACCACGGACCCTGAACAGCCAACAGCATCAGCGTGGGGAACCAAGACCTGCGGGGCCAGAAGGGCACCACCACCTCCCGATCCTCCCGCAACAGCCGGGACAGAAAGCGAGAGATCAGAACCAGAGGAGGAAAGGCGTACAGCAGGCGAGACGGCCAGGGAAGGGACAGAGCATCCACCCCCCAAGACCCCTCCTGAGGAATCCGGGAGAAGAAACGGGGAAGCTGCGCATTGTGCCGGGAAGCAAAGAGGTCCAGAAAGGGCCGACCAAACCTCACACACACCAGACGAAAGGCCACCGGAGTCAAGGCCAACTCCAGGGAGGAAGGAAAAAAACGACTGAGGGCATCCGCCACCCCATTGTCCACCCCCCGGACATGTACAGCCACCAGGGACAACAGATGGCACCCGCCCAGCAAAACAATGGGGACACCACCGCGTTCAGGGACCGAGAACGGATACCGCCCTGGTGATTCAGATAGGCCACCGTCACCGAGTTGTCCGACCGAACCAACACATGATGGCCCACCAGAAGGAGCCGAAACCCCCGGACAGCCCGACACACAGCAGACAACTCCCGCCAGTTCGAAGACCGATGACTCTCCAGAAGGGACCACCGACCCTGAAGGCACTCCGACCCCAAAGTCGCCCCCCAGCCCAGAGCGCTGGCATCCGTCGTAAGGACCACCGGAGGAGGAGACTGCAGAGGCAAGCCCTTGTCCAGATTGGATGACAGAGACCACCAACGGAGGGCAGGAAGGATCGACAGGGATACAGGAACCAAAAGGGACAAGTCCCCCGACAAGGGATCCCAACGAGCCAGCAGGTAGGACCACAGAGGACGAAGATGGAAACGAGCCCAAGACACCGTGAACACAGAGGCCGCCATCAACCCCAGAAGGCGTAACCACAGCCGGACCTGAAATGAACTCCCCACCAGAAACCGATGAGCCAGAGAACACAGGGTCACAGCCCGATCCACCGGCAGGAACACCCGATTCAGATCCGTGCGGAAACGGGCCCCAATGAACTGCAGGTCCTGGGACGGAGGGAGCTGGCACTTGGGGAGATTCAACAGGAACCCATGGTCCCTCAACGCAGCACACACCACCCGCTGATCCGCCAACAACTGCTCCGCGGAGGGAGAATGCAGGAGCCAATCGTCCAGATACGGGTAAACCATCAACCCCTGGAGATGCAAGAAAGCCACCAAGGGGGCGACCACCTTCGTAAACACCCTGGGAGCCGACCTCCGGCCAAACGGGAGAACCACAAACTGGTAATGGACCCCCAGAAGGCAAAAGCGCAGGAAGGGACTGGAGAGAGGATGGACAGGGACGTGATAATAGGCATCCTGGAGGTCCAGAGTGCACATGTAATGACCCCGCAGAACCAGGGAAATCACCCTCTGAAGAGTCTCCATTTTGAACGGAATCCGCAGCACAAATTTGTTCAGGGCCTTGAGATCCAGAACAAGGCGAAACCCTCCAGTCACCTTGGGCACCAGAAAAATGGAGTAAAACCCCCGACCCATCTCCCCCGGAGGAACCACCTGAACCGCCCCTTTGTCCAACAGAGACTGAACACCCAGCAACAGTTCCGCACGCCTGGATGGGCAGGACGGCCAAGGAGTCGGACGGACCCCCGAGTCCGGAGGCAGGCTGGAGAACTCCACACGGTACCCCAAACGGATCACGTCCAGGACCCATAAGTCTGAACAGGAGGACATCCAGGCCGGAAGAAAGAGCCGAAGCCGACCACCTACCAAGGATCCGACCTCAGACCCCAGATAGTCAGGAACGAGGCTTCGCAGGAGGGGACTTCGCCTTCTTGTCCCGACCCCGACCAGGCTGAAAACGACCACGACCCCTGGAAAACTGCCGGTGAGAAGAGGGGCGAAAGAAAGGCTTAGGCTTAGAGAACGCCGGAGCAGCCGAGGGCATCTTGAAAGAGGAGGAATGTTTCTTCTCCTTGAAAAGCCTATGAAGCTTGCCCTCCAACTCAGCACCAAACAACATGGAACCCTGAAAGGGCAACCGCAGCGCAGCCGACTTGTGGGCTGAATCAGTCTTCCAGTCTTTAAGGACCACGTTCCGACGAGCAGCAATGCAAGCACCCCCAGACAGAGCAGAGGCACGCACTACATCGAAAGACACGTCAGACAGAAACTCCACCTGACGCTCAATGTGAGTCAGAATGTCAGAACAGTCAGTGGCATCATCCATGGAACCATACAAAGTCTTCAAATCAGAAAGCAAAGACTGCGCCACATAAGTCCCGTAAATGCCAGCACGCAGCGCCAGATGGGAACCAGAATACACTTTACGAAGGGAAGCGTCCACCCTTTTATCAACAGGATCACGGACAACCGCATCCTCAGCCAAAGAGGTGCGCCCCACCAGACTCGCCACAAACGAATCCACAGGAACAGAGTCCGGCAAATCCTTAGCCATATCCTGAAGAGGATACAACTTGGCCATGAAGCGAGGAAGCATGATGCGATCCGGATCTTTCCACTCCCGATCCAAAACCTCCTTCACACAGGGATGAACAGGCATCACCACAGGCGCAGAGTACTGGAACTACCGAAGCAAGGAACCCCCAGAAGTACCAGGGACATCATCCGCAGGGAACGCCATATTAGCCTTAACATGGCTCAGTAAGTCCGGCAACATCTCCTTATTGACATATTTGCCCTTCACAGGATCAGCGTCCAAACCCCCTTCCTCTGAGTCCGAAGCAGAAGAAGAAGAAGAAGAAGAAGACGGAGGGGGAGCACACCTGGACCGCGACTTGGACCTGGCCGAGGACCCCTTAGCACCGGGACCCCCCAACTCCAAAAGAGTCTCCTTGATAAGAGCCTTCAATCTGGCATCCCCACCCCTGGAACGATGGCGAGAACGGGCAGGAGAAGGAGAAGACTAAGAAGAGGAAGAAGAGGACACCGCAATATGCCTGCTCTTCCTAGCACGTTTCCCCATGTCCAAGGCCAGCAGGAAACCCACAGAGTATGGAAGGTGCAAAGCAGCCTAGCCAGCCAGCCCCAGGAACCAAGTCCGTCAGCGAGGCACACAGAACACACACAGGCAGTGGAAAAGCGAGCCAACAGCAGCACCACGCCCCAACAAAGCCAAAAAACGAATGCAGGCACAAGAGAACCACAGACGCTTTAAAAAGGGGAAAGAAAAACCGCTATGCGGTACTTACACGCAGGACCGGCAACACCAACAAACACTGCCGCCAGCCGCCATGGAAAACGCCTGACTTCCCGTCCCCAAACAAAGGAAGTCAGGCAGAAACAGGAAGGAAGCGCCCCAGCCGCACTGGAGCCGCCGCAGCACCGCAGCAATCACTCCAAGAGCGCTGCGTCTCCGGAAAGCCCGGCAGAACGGAGACACGGCGCAGACGCCACCAGGGCCACAGAACATAGGAGAACAGCCCGAAGTGCCCGCAGGAAACTCCCCAAGCCCGGCAGGAGGAGAGACCCGGGAAGCCAGCCCTCACCCGAAGCCCAGCAGCAGGTAAGCCCCAGGAGCCCGTCGGCTCCTGGATCCAAACAGAAAAATTAAACTGTCTATAGACAGAAAAAAGAACAGGAGGCATGCTGGGTACTGTACCCTTATATACTCCCTATAGGGAGAGGTAAGGGCGTACCAGCATTCCTGCTTTCTTTTTTCTGTCTGCGAGATAGTTAATCTCATATTTTATGAATGAAGGGGACGAGGACAGGAGGGACCTGGGGGTAATGCCATTGGGCCTGCAAACGGAACATCCATTGCAGAGGAGCATACATACAACCAAAATGCTGCAAATGAGAAATAGCAGCGGGATTCCACTGAACACACTGGAAACAAGGGAATTAATAAAACTGTATAACTCCCAATATTATTTTGAATGAACTGACTAAGCCAGAGCCCACAATCTTAAAAACAAGTGCAAGGCTGACAATGGTGGCATTAAAAATATAATTATCCAATTCGCCAAAATATAATGGAAAGTTTGTGTTTAACAAGAACTGGATTCCACTGGATGCCCTTGCAACCTGAAATTCAGAAGTTTTTCTAGCAGATTTGAGAACTACTCCTTTTTTAAACAATAGTGCTCTAAGTCTGCTTAGCTTGTTAAAATCTGACTTCAAAGTTGGAATGGAAGTCTATAACGAACTATCCATAACCCCTTACATGGGGCGGGGGACATTACAGCAGCAGGTGACATCCTGGAAGACAGACAAAATGTAGGGGATTTCAGCTCACATTCCACAGCAGTCTTGTTCACTAAGCATTAAATAACATCCATTTGAAAGGACAGTGATAAGTGAGCGTATTGTGGTGGCTGGTATTCCTTTTAGATAGCAGAACAAATTTGCTACTGCAGCATTACGTGCAGTGTGTATAATAGTCATGTGTTTGCAAACAAGTGAATGTCCGATAGAAGAGTCACTTCTTCTCCCGTAAGGAGGACTTCCTTATTGGCTCATTCACAACGATAGGAAAATGGTAGTGACCATGATTAATAAATGAAGCTGCCTCCTAGGGATTTGTTTCTAACAACTGGAAAGTGTTTCATGCAAGCTGTGAATTGAAATCAGTAAAGATATTACACTGTGTAGTAACCAGGCAGCTGAAGGTGTTTCAGTTATGGTAAATGGGAAATGTTCTAACTGCAACATTGTATAGGTGGTATCTATCTTAGCCAGGAGTTGTTGTTTACATGTCAGATTAAAGGGCAAGAAGAGGTTACTGGCATTCTTAAGGGTTTGCAGTGTCCAGCTAAATGTAATGATAGTTTGAAGCTGACTTTGCGCATGATAAAATGTTGACATGTCACTTTGCATGTTATCAATAACAGATGACACAATGTTCTTGAGATTGCAAATATGTGAAGACGGCGTATTAATACTGTTTTCAACAGCAAGCCTTTTATCCAAATTATCTTAATCAGTTTGTCTTAAGCGTGTCAGCTTCCAACTGTGACAATTTTCAAATGTCATTATATGTATATTAAATACATATTTTATAATGTGGAGATTTAGGCCCCAGTAAAAAAATCTGATAAATCCATGTCCTCAGACCGTAGAGAAAGATGTTGTAGCACTTTACACAGTGTGGAATGTTCCAACCATTGTTGACACAACTTCCCCACTGAATAAGGGGTAACACTACCTGAATGTTGCAAGTGCAAAAATCTAGGACCGTGTCTGCTTCCCCTGAACACCGGTGTGGAATTCAGAAAAAGAGCATAGTAACCATTTGTGTCCACTGACCACAATAACCACCTGTAAGGACCTGAAAGTGTGGAATTAAATGCACCATTCTACAACATACTATTGAGTTGTTCGGTACAATTTGTCGAATTTTGCCAATTTTCAAAGCGGGCAATTGAGGGAATAACTGGGCCATTCATTTTTTATTTTAGTCAATCCCAGACATGTAGTCTGCTGGACGGTGTCATTCAGTACGATCATTTGTATTAGATTAAACATACTTGAAACAAAGTTTCTGTCCCCTGGACATGCCAAGGTTTGGTACTCCAAATCCATTTTTATTTCAATTGTCTGTCCAGTAGTCCTAGCCTTTAACGGCCAATTCAGTAACAAAGGAATCTCAAAATATTAGCTTAGTTTGTGTAAGCATATATTTGTTCAGTGGTGCCGGGACTAATTTGAAATCATATGATGCTGGGTCTGATGTATCATATTCTGAAAAATAAGTGCATTTTTCTTTCTGTTTTAGAACTCCCCTGCTGGGGAGTTGGACAATGTTCCTATTGCATATAATTAAAAATGGTGCTTTGGACTGTGACTCTATGTGGAAAAGGATGACCGAAATGATAACAGAACATTTCTCCATAATTAGCAGAATTCATGCATAGGTCCTCTGACTCAAAAACAGTAGAATACTCCAGCTACAAGAGCATGGAGTTTACACTTTCAACATCCCAATCATCTGAATGTAACCCAGGTATTATTACATCACACATAGAAACCCGAAACGCATATGGTATCTGCAGCCTCTCTATAACACCGAATAGATGGAAAGAAACTTTATCCCAAACAATTTCATCAGTTACTGGAACAGCAGAAATATTCACAAAGGACACGTCTCTCTTTAACTTATCAGGAAGAAGAGTGTGGGGCCATCTCCATCAGCCAGGTGTGTAGCAGAGTGTTCTGGAAGATAGTGGCCAATAATCCACAGGAATAAAATAAACAACGAAAGTGTTATCCAAACATATATCCAAGGTGGTACCAGATAAGTGTGTTACAACCATAAAATGAAAACATAGATCCTTATTGGAGGGGTTTCAAAAGCAGAAGAACTGACAGGAAAAATCATCTTGATCCATGTAATACCCAGAAGCAGTTAGTTTAAAATGAGGTGCAAGACTCTTGCCCTCATGTGTAAGTTTATATTCTAAATTCTATATTAGAAAAATTGTAATAGATTTCTTCAGCAGATCCCAATATTATGTGATATACTCTGGTAAAGTGTGAGTTTAGTTAATCATCCATAAAGCAGATCTCATCTACATAGGACAATACACCTTGGTCGATATAATGTTGAATTGACATATTGCGTGCTGCATAATCCTAGGCCATTCTTATAGCCCTTTGGAAGCCTTGTGTATATCATATGAAAACCAAGAGCGGAAAACACTGACCAATCTCTGCTTTCAAGCACTAGATTGTGGCTAACAAAAGTTTGAGATATCCAAGTTTGTTTTATATTTGTGACAGACTATATTGCTTATGAGTGACGTATAGTGTATCGCCAAAGTATGTGTATGACTGTTTAAATGCCTGTCGTCTAAGACTTTTCGATATGAATGATTCTGTTTCAATACAGGAAAAAGAGGATTATTCGTCTGAGATATACAGGGTTGATTGGTCCTTGGTGCTCCAATTGGGAGAGTATTACTTTAACAGGTGCTTAAGCATCCTGTTTTATAGGATATTGTGTTGCCCTTGCAGACTGGACTATAAAGGTATTATATAAGGAGAGTCCCTATACCAACTAACATGATTGCGATATAATGTAAGAGCTAGTGCAAGAGTCAATTCTTTTGCATTATCTTGTTTTAACTTGGTCCAGAATGAGTAGAAAAGGAAGGAAGTGTTGCATCCTGTGGGCATGTTTGTACAAACTGCAGAGGCCAATCGACCTCTGCAAAAGAATGTTATCAGGCAAAAAAGATTTCCCAAAATATTGTTGTAATGGTGCACTATATGTCACTCTCAGTTTGAATCTGCAGATCATATAATCTGTCTGGAGGGGCTCTGTGCCTGTCTGGGGTTTCAACTGTAATAAATGTATCAATTGTTTTCACTACCAGAAACTCCTGGAGATTCTGGCACACTATGGTGACTTCTGTTGTGCTGTTGAGGAGAGTCACCACCCAACTCCTGTATAGAGGAGGGTTCTCAGTATCTGTGGTACATTTAGAGGTTATATCTGAAAAGGGGCTTTATATTGACAGGGTTTTTCCTCTTTTTTTTCTTTTTTATCCTTACATCGGACGAGTATTGTCTTGCTTTTTGGTTACACGTACTCTTCTTGTCTGCGTTCAGATCGCCCTCCTGTGCTGTACTGCTTGTCAGACGATTCCTGAAGGAACAAGGAGAACATGCATCAGGAACCTGGTACCTATCGGGAGTCTTTATTTTAGTGCGATCATGAAATGCATACTGCCTCTTAGAGTACTCCGGGGGGGGGGGGGTTACTTTTCTGTGGTTGTTTAGATTTATCTCATAGTTGTTTTACAGGCTCATGTGAGGAGTTTGCTTCCTTGTCAGTGCTATGCTTGCCAAGAGGTGCTTTAGTAAGTCTGGTTCCCAAATTATTGTGTCCTAATGTTAGAATAAAAATGTCTAACCTGTGTCGTTTACGTAGAATGTTTGCATAAGTTGGCATTCGCTGCACCATTTTACGCTTGGCCGACATTTTGAGCCTTGATCGAAACTAGTCTCTCTCTGCGAGAAGCAGCTTTGGTAATTTTCGTTTCCTTCAAGGTTGGGCATTGCTGTACTAATGAATACACTTTTCTTATTAGCTCATACCTTTCCCACTAGTTAGAGGCCTGCTTCCACTAGTCCAGCGATGGGCGCAGACAGAACGACCACGGCATAGAGATAGTGTGTGCCCGGTCCCAGGATCAAAACTTATCCTTCTGTAACTTCTTGGTGTAGCTGCCTCTAACTGGAAATTTCCAGTCTGGGCGTGCCTTCCTGTTCTGAATCATACATAATGTATCACCATGTTTGCTGATGTCAGTCCCTCTGCAGCAATCCACAGGGACTGGGCAGACTGGGCTCTGCTCGAGTGTATCTGAATAAATATACTTGGTTTGCATTCTCTACAGTCTGACCGACTCTTCATTTGTTTGGAAGGCTAAGAGGTGGTCGCGAGTGATCCGGGTGGCCCTAATCGGGTCACTTCCTTCAGCTGGCACCTGACTTCCCTCGTTTCAGCTTGCCCTGTTTGATCGGGAGACATAACGTAAGTCATTTTAATGCCAAAGTCATACAATTAATTTGTGACGGCTTGCTCATAAAACAGAAGTTTCATGCTGCAAACCACCCCCAGTCAGCAGGTTTGGTTGAGAAGTACAATGGTACTCTCAAACTGAAGTATGCAAAGATTCAGGAGACAACAGGCTTACAGTGGCCAGATGCTTTACTATTAGCTCTTTTGGCAACAAGAACAACTGTACATTCTAGAACAGGATTGTCACCTTATAAGGTCATATTTGGATGCCCGGCAAATGTCTGGGGCGTCCCGCACCCTTCTAGATTTTCTGATATTGAGTACCCATTGTTGACAGACTACCTGTGCCAGTTAACTGAAAATCTGCGTTCTATTCACCAAAAGGTCTGGGACACTCTGCCAGATATACCAGAGGGGCCCGGATACGACATTTAGCCTGGTGATTGGATCATTGTGCGCCATTTTCAGTGGAAGAAGAGTTGAGAGTCCCATTGGAATGGACCTGAGCAGGTCCTCCTGGCCACTCTCACCGCTGGGAAAATTGCTGGCTGAAAGAATTGGATCCATGGTACTCATTGCAAATGAGTGCCTCTGTCCTTGCCCTATGATCAGTGGGTGAGGGATGGCATTGGGGACACTGAGTGTGAGAAGGTGCCTCAGTTCGTCCCCTTCAGTGACGCTAAGTTAATGTGGACCCAAATGGAATTAAATCCATCATTCTTTTGCTCACCGTGCCACCCCAGTTTAGACCTGGCCAAATGCAAATCAGTCTTGACCCCATGCCTCATGGGAACAGTCCAGGCCGAACTGTCAAGCCATGTCCTCTCTGGACCGGAAACAAGCATCCTAGGACCGGTTTCGGGGTTTCTCCCCTCTTCAGCCAGGATAGCTTGATTCCAGTGGCACGCTAAATGCAGCGGTCTCCCCAGAAATCCGAGCCATGACAGAGCCGCTGTTAGTTGACCCCTCTGTGCCTGGAGTCACCAGGTACAATTTGTGTCCTCGGCGGAGGAATAGTGCACCAAAGGAGAAGCCATTAGCCAGGGCTGAAGTGTGTAAGTTAGGGTGTACTTTGCTATAGTACCAACGGTGTTAGTTTAGGGTGTCATCAGATTGGTGTTCTGTTCTGATATTGGATATGGTAAATCGAACATACTCCCTAGGAAGGGGGTACATTATCCGGTGCGACTGGGCAGACTGAGCTCCGCTCGAGTGTATTTGAATAAATATACTTGGTTTGTATTCTCAACTCACTGACCGGCTTTTCATTTGTTTGGGAGGCTGGGAAGGGAAGTGGTCGTGAGTGACCGGGGTGGCCCTAATCAGGTCACTTCCTTCATTAAGGAGGTATACACATCTACAATAATTATAGGCAACTCATGTTCACATTCTGCTACTGCAACCACTGTGAGCCACTGGTGTATAGCCAGAGATGCTGCTTCATCTCTAATGTATGCTAGAATCATTGCCAACACTGCGGGGAAATTTCCCATTAGTTTCATCCCCAAATCTAGGGCAGCTGCTGCTCTGTGTTCGTTGTGTATTGGTTTTAAAACATCCGGTAAGACGAACAGTGAGGGAGTGCCATGACTGATCGTATAGACAACTGTGAACACTGCCCCTCAGGTGTTACAGTCTCCAATACCAGGAGCCATTCTGTGGGGTAAGCAGATAGTTCAAATTATGTGCTTGTCTTGTGGTTCTGTAAGAGAACTTCAAATTGTTTTACTTTTTGGGTGATCGAAAATGGAATTTCCCCAGGATTAGTAAATATTTTGCCCACACCTGAATGACAATTTGAAGGGCTTATTGGATGCTCTGCAGGCATCTGGACTTGTCCAGGCAGGCCAACCCTTGCTGGTAGTGCTAGCAAGGTGCACAAAAGAAATTGATTCAAACATCTGTGTAAGACAACCAGAGCTTTGTAAAGAAAAGACAGTTTTTACAAAAGGTTTAGAGTCGCCTTATTAGAATATGGTGCATATCCAGCTAGAGCTGGCCAGGTCACCCCATTATTACTGAAAGGGCCCATGCATGCAGGTGTAGCTACATGTGGGAGAGCAACCAGGTACGGTATCGAAGTAAGACAGTGGTATTTCCATGAACGCATAAGGTCTATATAGATTTGGCACTGCAGGTGTGGTGTACATATGGAATGCGTTCCTATTACCATCCACAGCCGGAAAATCGGCTCAAGAATAAAAGACTTCAAAGCAGCAAGCTGGATCTGCTATATAGATAAAAGCTCCACACTGTTTAGTAAGTCCATGTTGCGTTACCTGTGCATGTACTGCAGATCTGCAATTTATAGGAATAGCAATAGGCTGTGGTACAGCCTTAAGTAAAACCGTAATGAAAACAAAGTGCAACACAAGAAATGGGTATGATCCTTTGAAACTTTCATGCTTGAAAAACCAACAATAAAAGGGCACTTCCTAAAAATTGTGGATGATTAACCCCAAATGCTGGTGTACCGGTATTGTGGACACACATAAGCACTACTCAGGAGATCCGCAAATTAGTACCAGACCAAACGTAGGTTGCACCATGATGCAAGGATTCTGCTTGGAAACAAAACTATGCCTGGGACCACAGACCATCAGTATGTAGGTAGTGAGTCACCATACCACATCAGTACCTTTGGGCCCAAATGACTAGCTCATAGTGCCTTACTTGCTCTCCTAACCTTTCCAGAGAGTAATTTGGCACCCCAGAACACAACACTCTAGACCCTCTCAGGGATCGCGGTACTGGGCCATTACCTTTTGTTCTCTCACTCCTACACATCTACAATAAAGAGTAAAGGTGCAAGAAAAAAAGCTTCCAGTATTTATTGAAACTACTGTGCTTTATTTTGTTGTAACTGTGCTGCAATTAAAGGACCTATGCAGGTCAAAACTGTGATTATCATAGTCAACAGACTGTACACAATGAAAAGACATATCATAAAAGACTGTCATATTGAAAGACAAATTTGCCTATGCCTCTTTAAAGAAACCCAGCATTGTATTATAGATCTCTGAGATTTGTGGTGGACCCCATACCTGGCATACATAGGTAGTTGTTCTGCATCTCAGGCATCAGAGCTCTCTTGCATGTTAAAAACAGCATCTGTTTTTTCTGTTATGTCTTAGTGTTGGTGTCCGGCCACAGGGAAAACATTGTGCAGCGTTTTTCGTCCTTGTAGGAAATATTCTGTCTGAATCCCAGCAAATGAGCTAAATAACAAAACGTGCTGCCCTTTGGCAAAATAAATGTGTAGCACAAAAGCAAGCATGTTGCTGTGCAAAGCAAATGCTGGCTATTACATGCAATTAGGCTAACGGTAGAGGATAAAAACAGCGGGCCTTTAGGAAATACAGAACAATTGCAGAACCTATAACATGAGGTGTCACTGTTACTGCTATCGCCCTGAGGGGTGACTATTGAAGGATTTATCACTTATGAAGCAAATGTGCCTACAATAATCAGAGTTCAGTTGTAACATTCTTGGTGCCAAATCAATACTGGAATTATGCAGTGTCATCAACGGCATGCCCAAGAGCATTTTTAAGTGAGATACAACGTTCAAACCAAAACAATCCCACAACCTAAGAAGGAGGCCTTATGCAACTAAACACACAATGGGCCGAAAGATGTAGTGGGATCATCCACTGTTAACCTCTCATGGAACTTTATTCTTAATCACAGGGATCATTCAGGATTGAGTTAACAATGTCAATATAATGTCCGTATAATGTCCTGGCACTTCGGAATCTGTCCTGGAACAATCTACCATCTACTTAAGTAGTTTTCATTGGAACAATCATGTGAGCAAATGATAACTGCATGGCATTAACGTCATACTTTAGGCTGGCTCATGTCGTTCACTCAGCAAGGCAGATCTTTCATTGTCGACTAATCCAGCGTTCTGCCAGCTTAAATTTTTTTTGTATTAGTTGTGATGTTACTGACACTCTACTATTAGGAATATTCATCTCTTTTTAATTAAATGTCCAGATCTACCACAATACATATATATATTTTCTTTCTGTTTTGGAATATGACCTTTTCCACTACCCGATTGCATAGGTTCAGGAGCTTCTGAGATTTTAGTCTCTTCAAATCTCGAATGAACAAAATTTTAGCCCCAGTCTTTTATTCTTTGAGCCTTGTTCACTACCTATGTATGCTCTTCAGGTAAGCCGCTCTAGTCCACCTACAGAATAATTTATGGTACTTTAGCAAATCTTGATGGGTCTATTTGAAGTTCAACTACTCGCTAATCAGAGAAAGAATATATCACTTCTTCTCAAACAACTGCATTTTATCACAGAAAAAAATTATACGGAAACTGATCATTTCTGTACTCTAATGAACACTCCAATTTGAAGCATTCCACACTCTTAGAGCAGGCAAAAGCTGCTTTAGCATGGTCTTCTGGAAAAGTCATAGGTTTACATATGAAATGCAAAGAACACTGATTGAGGAATAGTACATATTAGATGGGACCTCCATTGAATATCTCTAGAGGTGGTAACGATATTATAGGCATTACTTGTGGATATGAAGATTGCAGTAATGCAACTTGGAATCCCGAACTGGAGGTGATCAGGCCCAAGATCAGTGATTTTTAGATTGCAGAGGAAATGGTGTTTGACTGACATATTTCCTTTCTGATTTTTGTAGGTAAAGTTTTTTTAAAACAATGTAAACTGAAATTGGTTCTGACTTTAATGACTGGTCTTTTTGGCCTCACCGAACTGATCTCCTATTGTACATCTGAGATTCAAGACCCGGTGGTATGAGAATCAATGCTCACATTGGAAAGATAACATAGGCTGAGTAATCCTTGTAATCCTGTATCCAGCTAGAGTGCTTCCCTACACCCATCAATAACGAGACCAGACATCATTATATGTAGGTTAGAAGAAGACCCTAGGAAAAGAGAATGGAATAAAAGACAAAAAAGACACTGGATATAGCCACTTTAAGTCTTTAGTGATTCTGTTCATCATCCTAGAGCACCTGATTTCTAATATGTAGTATGATATACCTTTAAATAAATTTGTATCTCTAGTTCTCTAAGGGTTGATAACAATCTTGTCTTCCCAGTGCTAACACAATATTCACCGCTAAAATTAATCTGAAGAGTATGGGGAGTCTGTTAGCTTTTACACATACCTGCCTTCTGTGATATATTAACACGCTTCCATCATTAATTCATATTCAAAGTAACTAGTTCTGTACATTATTATTATAAAGTTCCTCTGAGACAAAGCAATCACTTTCCCACCAAATGTCTATTCATTAAAACCATACAAGTATAAGAAGAAAGATTATCAAAGTCTGTGTAGAAATGAGAGACACAATATCTGAGTTAACCTTTAAGAATGACTTCTAGATTAATGTTTGTTACAATACATCAATATTCTTACATTCAAAACGTTTTATAGAATGCCAGTACAACCATCTGAAAAGTTTCAACCCTTCTGGCATCAAAGTCCGGACTACATGAAATATATACCTCAATGCTAAGCAAGGATGCTCTATCTTGTATACCAAATTAAAAAATGGTCATGGGGGGAGGGCTGTTGGGCACATTTGAGGGTGCCATATTCCAAACCTTCTCATGAGATTGAGTGGAGTGGCTCGTACATTACAGTATATATCCAGACTGTGCCATCCTATTGAAATTCTTTTATACGTAGGACATAATGACTTTTATCACATATTCCAGGATCACACCTTTATTTTCTAATCAAAGGAGATTATTGCCTCGTACTCGCCTTGTATAATGAAACATGCTTTTTTGCTCACACACTGCTCCATCTCAAAAGGGCTATTCACTATTGACCTCATCCAAATCTGGTGTACTAATTGTGCCATGACTGCTTATTTTGGAGATAATGTCAATCCAGAACAGTAATCTTACAGAGATTGTTCATTTTACTTATGTTGATAATGCAGTCTTTTTGCAAATTGCTTTCAGACATGCTACCTAATCATCTCACTTAAATCTTTGCACCAAATCTGAAAGCCCTTTTAAAACCTATCATTTAATTTACAACTTAATCACATTGTTCACTTCATTTTTTATATGTGCATTGTTCATAAACATAATACTTCTGTTCATGATTATAATTATATAAAAACAAACTCTCTTCTACTTTTCTACCATTTGGGGCCTCAAGAGCAGATTTTAGAAAGGGGCATGGAAAAGAAACTTCCACAGTATATGACAATACAGATTAGTGAAAACATTGAAAACACAAACTCAACTGTATTGTGGATTATGGATTATCAGCTTGATTTTTGCGCATTGGGCCCATTTACTTTAACTTTATTAAACACTTATTTTTACTTCACTCACAAACATTGCTGCAGTGTAATCATTGTTTTTCTTTCTCTCGAGTGGGGCTGGTGGCATCTTGGTATCTACAGGTGGTGTGTGGTGCCCTATTAGTGATAAAGGAGTAAAGGGCAGTGTGTAGGCTGTGAGGCATTTTATTGTGTCAGACATTTAGTTTTAATGTGTAACAGGTTTGTGTTATTTGGGGCATGTGTTTGATTTTGTTCTATTTTCTTCCATGTCCTTCCATTTGTACCCACCCCAGTAGCAAACATCTCCACCGCTCGGACAGAGCCCCCACCCCCCCCACATTCCTGTACTAAAAGTCCAACTATAAAGTTAAAATTAAATTAAGGCTAGACTGAGGTTATGGTATTGGGTAAGAATCTTCAGCTTTGGGGGCCCAACACTGGCCTACATTGCTGGGGCACTTCCCGAACATACCAGCAAGGTGAATAACCGTGGCTTCTGGCTGGACCCAACCCTCTCCATGAAGCCAAAGGCAGCTAAAGTAGCTTCCTCTTGTTTTGCCATTATGGAATGGTTCAAAGCGATCTTATGGGTACTCCCTTTTTCGGCCCAAAGAACTGTCATCCAAGCTATGATACTATCTAGGTTAGATTACGGCAACATCCAGTACTTAGGGGCAGATAAGGCCAAAAACAGACTCCTTCAAGTGGTCCAGAACTCTGCCGCCAGACTTCTATTCTGATTTCCCAAACAATCTTCCATATCAGGTCTGCTCCGCAGCCTTCCCTAGCTCACAGTGGACAAGCAATTTCATTTTAAAGGCCCTCTGTTTAATGTATAAAATCAGCTTGAGCTCGGGACCTCAGTGCCTGCAAAAGTTTGTGGTGCCCTACCAACCCCATCATACTTTGTGCTCAAGCAACCAATCCCTTTTTACAGTTCACAGAGTCAGGTGTGCCCGGATAGGTTGTCTCTCTCTCTTTTCTGGGCCCCAAGTTATGGAAAACTCTCCCTGAGATGCTGCACCTCTCTATCAACCTTCCACAAGGAATTAAAAATCTGGTTATTTTAGGTCTCACTTCTAAGCAGTCTCACCTGTCCTCAAAACACTGGGAAGCCCCACAGGTAGCTACAGGCGATACAAGAACTTAATTATAATAATGCTAAATCGGTATGGCTTGTGACGCAGTCACACCTATACCAGTGGGGTGATAAGGAGAGTAAAGCCCTTCACTATCTTTGCTCAGCAGTTGCGCACCGTGCCCCAGTCTCAAATGTTTGCGACAAGTTCTGGAACAAAATTATCATGGAGGTAGCAGTAGCACAACAATTTTCGCAATACTAAATGGCACTCTACGAGTGCAGTAACACCCTTAAGGAGACAATGATCTCTGTTTGTTGTGGACTTGTCTATTTGGCCGCTTATGGAAGGCATGGCTTGGCAGTTCGGGCTGGACTGTTCCCATGAGGCACAGGGTCAGACCGATTTGCATATAGCCATGTCTGAACTGGGGTGGCAGAGTGGGCTAAAGAACGGTGATGGATTAAACCCAGATCTTTTGACTGGGTGTGAGTGTTTGATTGGTTCAGATGCTCCGTCCATCACCACCCCCTTTTGTACCGCGATAAGTGTGGCAGGGTATGCTCAGACGTGAGTCCCTTGCTCACTTTGCCACTGGATTCAAGCAAGCCGGGCTGAAGACGGCTGTAATGCCAGAAACCGGTCCTCGGAAGCTTGTTTCCGGTCCAGGGAAGGCATGGCTTGGCAGTTCGGGCTGGACTGTTCTCATGAGGCACAGGGTCAGATTGATTTGCATATAGCCATGTCTGAACTGGGGTGGCAGAGTGGGCTAAAGAACGGTGATGGATTAAACCCAGATCTTTGGACTGGGTGTGAGTGTTTGATTGGTTCAGATGCTCCGTCCATCACCACCCCCTTTTGGCCGCGATAAGTGTGGCAGGGTATGCTCAGACGTGAGTCCCTTGCTCACTTTGCCACTGGATTCAAGCAAGCCGGTCTGAAGACGGCTGTTATGCCAGAAACCGGTCCTCAGAAGCTTGTTTCCGGTCCAGGGAAGGCATGGCTTGGCAGTTCGGGCTGGACTGTTCCCATGAGGCACAGGGTCAGACTGATTTGCATATAGCCATGTCTGAACTGGGGTGGCAGAGTGGGCTAAAGAACGGTGATGGATTAAACCCAGATCTTTTGACTGGGTGTGAGTGTTTGATTGGTTCAGATGCTCCGTCCATCACCACCCCCTTTTGTACCGCTTTTAGCCGCGATAAGTGCGGCAGGGTATGCTCAGACATGAGTCCCTTGCTCTCTTTGCCACTGGATTCAGGCAAGCCGGGCTGAAGACGGCTGTAATGCCATAAACCGGTCCGCGGAAGCTTGTTTCCGGTCCAGGGAAGGCATTGCTTGGCAGTTTGGGCTGGACTGTTCCCATGAGGCACAGGGTCAGACTGATTTGCATATAGCCATGTCTGAACTGGGGTGGCAGAGTGGGCTAAAGAACGGTGATGGATTAAACCCAGATCTTTTGACTGGGTGTGAGTGTTTGATTGGTTCAGATGCTCCGTCCATCACCACCCCCTTTTGTACCGCTATTAGCCGCGATAAGTGCGGCAGGGTATGCTCAGACATGAGTCCCTTGCTCACTTTGCCACTGGATTCAAGCAAGCCGGGCTGAAGACGGCTGTAATGCCAGAAACCGGTCCTCGAAAGCTTGTTTCCGGTCCAGGGAAGGCATGGCTTGGCAGTTCGGGCTGGACTGTTCCCATGAGGCACAGGGTCAGACTGATTTGCATATAGCCATGTCTGAACTGGGGTGGCAGAGTGGGCTAAAGAACGGTAATGGATTAAACCCAGATCTTTTGACTGGGTGTGAGTGTTTGATTGGTTCAGATGCTCCGTCCATCACCACCCCCTTTTGTACCGCTTATGGAAGTTGAGCAGCAGTCGCTGGAAGGAGAGCTGACTGGAGAGGAATTGACAACGACCCTGGCCTGTCTCTACTCCACTAAAATGCCATGACCTATAGGTTTCCCCAGTGTGTTTTTACAAACCTCTGCTCCATTAAAACACCAGGACCTATAGGTTTGCCTGGTGAGTTTTATAAACCACTTATGCACAAACTGTTGAAAGATTTTGTGAGGGCGATCGGGAAGATGGTTGCCCATGGCAGGTTGCCTCCAACCTTTCGCAGGTCTAAGATCATGGTGATTGCCAAAGCAAGGAAGTCCCCCAGGGCAATGCTCTTCTTCTAGACCGAATGCCCTTTTTAATGTGGATGTGAAAATCCAGGCCAAGGCCCTAGCAGATGACTAGATTGGTGTTGTCCCCTCCTTGGTACACACAGACCAGGGGGGTTTATGCCCGGGCAGGCCACTAGACATTATATTCACAGTGTTCATAACGCTATAGCCCCGGCTTCCCAGCATGGCTGCCCTGCTGCCATACTCCTCGCAAATATAGAAAAGGCTTTTGATCCAGTTAGCTCGGCCTACTTGTTTGCCCTCTTGCGGCGACTTACCATTGGTCCCAGGTTCATCACCTACATCTGCCTTCTTCATACTGACTTGATTGCGCATGTTCAGTGAGCACAGCGGTGTCTGACCAATCCCTATTAGGTGAGAAACACTGTTGTTTGGAACAGCAATAGAGCTGCTCGCGGAGTGGCTACGAATTGATGCACAGGTGTCTGTATTTGACTGGAGTCCAGCAATGGCAGACCACATTGCCCTTCATGCAGATGATGCAGCAATCTTTTTTACGCACCCTGAGACCTCGGGCCCACTGATACTGCCAATACTGCAGATATATGTTGAAACATCCGGCCATACACTCAACACATCCAAGTCAGAAATATTTCTCGTCGGCTCCACATTGCCAGAATTATGCTGGCCAGCTGGTTTATAAGTGGCAGCCATGGGTGTTAAATACCTAGGGGTTTTTGTGACACCTGACGCCGCTCTGGCTTGGGCGATGAACATCCAGCCTCCTGTTGGACAGATTACAGACGGAGATGAAGATGTGAGCTGTCCTCCCGTTGTCACTCTTGGGAAGGTCTGCCATCTTTAAGATGGTACCCCTCCCCGTCTCTTATATCAACTGCAGAATTATCCCTATGTCTTATCTAAATCCTTTTTTTCTCACCTTCACTCCCTTCTCAGGCTTTCTGTGAAATTATAAGACCCCCCCCTGCATACCGTTTACTAAATGCTTTAATGACACCTGTGATGGTGGTATTGCTGCTGCTGTTCTGCAAAGCTACGATAGGACCTCTCACCTGTGGTCCTCAATGAATGATGGTCGGATACTCGGGGACCCATCTTATGCTAGAAAAAAAATGGGGTCTTGGCGATACAACTATACTGCAACTCCTGCAAAGGCGGGTCCTCCCGCAGGCTCTTCTCTTGGTGACTATGGTGTTTATTTTGATGAGGAGGTCAACCCTAAGAGCTTTGGCTTGGAATAAGAGGCTAAAAGGCCAGAACTCCCTGTTGGCGGGTACCATACCAGGTGACGCCGCTGCCGGGTTTTTGTGGCTGGGATACCATCGGGATCCCTACCCTGTGTGATGTTCTTGGGGTGACACCTAAATCCTATCAAACAGTCCAGGAGGAATATACCCTTCACCATAGTCCGTTTTTACAGCTGCAACATGCTACCCTGCCCTTTTGTTGCTAGGCTGGACGAGCTCCCTGACTTCCAACCCCTAGGGCTAACCTGCTACAGGGTGATATGGATGATCACTTGGTGTAACACATTTATCGTTCCTTGATCCAAAAAATGGCTGATACATTCAGGGAGCTGTGGCCTGTCTGGGAGCACGACCTGGGGGCCCTATCGGCTGACAATTAGGTGGAGGCAAGCACCTCCCCGAGGGGTGCAGTAATCTCTGCAAAACTACGCCATATTCAATTCAATTATTTCCATAGGACCTACCTCACTCGCTACGGGCTTAATTGCATAGGAGTGATTGCTTTGCCCCTGTGCTTATTGTCACTGTCATGTTTTGGAATTTCTGCATACTGCATGGGGATGTCCTGTTCTCCGCCTATTCTGGGAGTGTATCCTGAACTGCATAGGGAATGTCCTGGCTTGGTCGATACCCTGAGACCCAAAGCAGGTTCTTTTTACACAGCTGATGACTTAGACCTTTCTTGTTGTGGCACGACACTTCTGAGAGCAGGTTTCACACTGGTCAAGAGTGATGTGGCGTGTCACTGGAAGGCAGGAAGTCCACTATCTGTAGCTGCATGGAAGAAAGGGGTGGACTGGTGCTTGATTAGAAAACCGGTGGTTTGCATGGCCAGGGGTTGCCCTCAGAAGCACTGCAAGGTTTGAGGTGATTGGGCGGCTTCTAGAGGCAAACAGTTGGAATGTGACTTCTTTTCTGTCTCCGACATTGAGGGGGAAATTTAAATACTGCATGATTCTGTTCATATGTATTGGGCGAGGCTGGTATTTTGTTACAAGTCTAATTTTATTTCTATCATGAAATATGGTAAAATTCAATATAAGTGATATTTAAAAATATATATATTCACAAACAGGTGAGGGAAGTGTGCATATTATTGGAGGTGGTCAGGTTGGTTTGTACCTGACACATCATATTTGCAATGTCAAACTGGATATGTACAGCTGTGGTGTTTGTGTTTGGAACTATTTATTTTGGTTCACGCGGGTCAGGGCTTGAACAATGATCTCCTCTAAGGTGTGGTGTTTTTCCCTTGTGTGTATTTGTCCAATGGTGTGAACACCAACAATGCTGGTTTGATGCAAAATTACAAAGTAAAAAACCAGTATGTCCCAGTCAGGTACTCTGTATGTTTCAGGGGAGATGTGAGTATATGCTACCAATGTGTGTACATTTGCCGCACTAACATGGGGGGGGGTGGGGGGGTGTTCTTCGTCCATGAACAGCAGTGGAGCAAAGTGGTTTAGAACAAAGTGAAACCCCATATGTGTCAGTGAGTACATATGGTAAGGAAGGAAATCACTGCACTCCATGAACATAACATTTGATAAAGCAAACACAAGGAGATGATGGACGGAGCGTTGAAACTTTTCAGACACTTTAGCTCACTTCGCAACCCCAGTTCAGACCCAGCCATATTCAGATCACTCTTGACTCTGTTCCTCATGGGATCAGTTAAGCCCAAACTGCCAAGCTAGGTCTTCCCTGGACCAGAAACGAGCATTCTAGGACAGGTTTTGGGGTAACTCCCCACATCAGGCATCCTAGCTTGAATCCAGTGGTAAAGTGAGCAAGGGACCCACGTCTGGGCATACCCTGCCAACTTAGGGCAAACAGAAGGAGATGATAGACGGAGCGCTGAAACTTTTCAGACACTCCTCCCCAGTCACAGATCTGGTTTGAATCCATAATTGTTCTTTAGCTCACTTCGCCACCCCAGTTCAGACCCAGTCATATGCAAATTAGTCTTGACACTGTTCCTCATGGGAACATTCCAGCTTGAACTATTAAGCCAGATCTTCCCGGGACCGAAAACAAGCATCCTGTGAACCGTATTGGGGTAACACTCCTCATCAGCCAGGCCGGCTTGAATCCAGTGGCAAAGTGAGCAAGGGACCCATGTCTGGGCATACCCTGCCAACTTAGGGCGAATAAAGCAAACCCAAGGAGATGATGAACGGAGCACTGAAACATTTCAGACACTCACCCCCAGTCACAGATCTGGGTTGAATCCATCATCATTCTTTAGCTCAATTGCCCACCCCTGTTCTGACCCAGCCATATGCAAATCAGTATTAACCATGTTCCTCATAGGAACATTTCAGCCCAAACTGCCAAGCCAGGTCTTCCTTGGACCAGAAACAAGCATTCTGGGACCGGTTTTGGGGTAACACCCCATATCAGCCAGGCTAGCTTGAATCCAGTGGCAAAGTGAACACTTCTGGGCATACTCTGCCAGCTTAGGGCGAACAAAGCAAACACAAGGAGATGATGGACGGAGCTCTGAAACTTTTCAGACACTCACCCCAAGTCACAGATCTGGGTTGAATCCATCATCGTTCTTTAGCTCACTTCACCACCCCAGTTCAGACCGAGCCAAATTATCAAATCAGTCTTGACTCTGTTTGTCATGCGAACAGTCCAGCTCGAACTGCCAAGCAATGTCATCCCTGGACCGGAAAGAAGCATTCTGGGGCCGGTTTTCTGTCTAACTCCCCTCATCAGCCAGGTTAGCTTGAATCCAGTGGCAAAGTGAGCAAAGGAACCATGTCTGAGCATACCCTGCCAACTTAGGGCGAACAAAGCAAACCACAGGAGATGATGAACGGGGCACTGAAACATTTTAGACACTCACCCCCAGTCACAGATCTGGGTTAAATCCATCATCGTTCTTTAACTCACTTTGCCACCACAGTTTAGACCAAGCCAGATGCAAATCAGTCTTGACCCTGTTCCTCATGGGAAGAGTCCAGCCCAAACTGCCAATCCAGGTCTTCCCTGGACCAGAAACAAGCATCCAGGAACCGGTTTTGTTGTAACACCCCTCATCAGCCTGGTTAGCTTGAATCCAGTAAAATTCAATATCCTTTATTTAGGGCACCACACTCTGCAAACTGGAAATTCAATATACTTTAATGTAGCTACACGTTTCAACCTTTGCGTTCTTTGTCACTAGGCCCTGCACCTAACCCCATGCCATGCACGGCTTAAGGTGCCAGTGTGGGACATTCACTGAAAAAAGAAAGTTTAAAGGGATGTTATAGGAATTGCAAAAATATGGTATTTGATAACTAAAGGGACATTATAGTTAGGTGAAAATATATGTTAAAACATAACATTTTAAACTAAGAAAACCACAGAAATTCACTAGTCATAGTAAATACATCTCTTGCCCTAAAGTAATTATAACTCAGGCCCTCCTTATGCACTGCTGGTACCCTCAAGTATACCCTCACGTATATGTCACTCACGACATGTTCAATGACTGCATTGATCACATCCCTAATGTAATTAGAAATGACAACACTGATAGCAACACTGTGCATAGGTGTATTTTTTGGGTCCCTGCAAGGGCACTCAGGGTACTGTGAACAGCGGCTGTGTACCAAGAATATTCTGTATCATCACAGTTTGGTACCGTAGATCCAAGGTAAGATGCGCAGAACATTTTTGACCTGTTTTTTTTAGATGTGAGGTCTCGGTTCTGGACCTAGGAATCCCGCATAGGTCCATGATGCTTGCCACAGGTTCCTGTTACAAGGCTGTAAACCACAAATCCAATTTCGGATCTACAAACTAAAAAAAAACAACTAAAAAGGAGGGTCTTACTGTAGACCAGGCCTTGCGGCCAACCAGCATGTGTGCATGTGGGTTGGCAGAAGGCTGGGCACAGCGGATGGGGCCCTCGAGGAGAGACAGCTGCAGGGCCAAAAATCACATACAGTAATGTGTGCTACTTTTGAGGGCTTTGCTCTCTTGAGCACACATCCAAATGGTGTTCTGAGGCCGTATCATGAACTGGCGCTAATGAGTCCAGAGCTATGGTTGCCTCCTGTTTCTGAGCGTTGCTTTCTGTAAATAGAGTGCTTACTCTGAGAAATTCACGATTTAAAGTATGCGTTTTAGACAGAGTAAATGTGCAGAACAAGTGCCATGCTCCTCAATGAGTCAACCTACCTGCCCATTATACAGCTGCATGATACTGTATACACTAAAGCTTTCTTTTCATTTTGGAATATTTCGAAAAGGAGCTTGTGAAATTTGCGATGGCGTGGTGGAACATGGAAGCCACTTGCAGTTCGAAAAAAAGACCACCAATTTCATTAACAGAGGCAACAACGGGGGTACTTAGCAAGCCTGCCAAATTTGCTTCCTAATCCCTTCCTCCCGGTTAACTGGTTTGAACCCAAGTGAGCAGTCCAGCTGGAGCAGCACCTGTACCACATTAGCGCTTGTCTCGTGCAGTTTGTTCATCTCTAGCAGGGTGTTCATAAATGCTTCTAACTAGGTCGCATCATTTACAAAACCTGCAGACATTGTCTCTAGCATTGCACGGTTCCGACTAATAGTTTGATGAATAAAGCGCCATATATTTCCTCAACAAACCTGCATCGCTTCTCAGAAGATCGATTTAAAATAACTGGGAAACTTCTTCAAACTTTGAAGGTGATTAAAGGGAAATGTACATTTTGCAACAGATGTAGCAGCTTCTGCCTATGAAGAGATGCTGAGACGAGTGAATGTGTTCTACACTAATTGTTTTTTTTGTGGTTGGGGGGGGGGGTTCTACATTGCAGACCAAGCCCCACATCCTTGGGTCTCTTCCCAACGATTCCGCGAGTTTTCTGTGACCAGAAAAAAACTTGGCACCAAAAGATTTTGCAAACATTTCATTAAATAGCTTTGAGTACCCGGCATGAGGTTTCGCCGAAGTGACATTCAGTGTACTAACCATGTTTATCTGTTCCACAGTTTAATGAGACAAGTCCTTGTTGAGTAAGGGATGGAGTGATAAAGTGTCTACATGTTCTATCAGGCTGCACGCCTAATGATGTGTGCTGTCTGAGCTATAAAAAAAGGCATTGGCGAATCTGCAAAAGAGTGATGGGAGTTGAAGTGATTATTAACCGCTCACTCGAGTGTGTGGCATTGGTGGATCTCTGCCGCCTGGCACAAGAACTTTCTTTCTTTTCATGGTCTCATCTGTTCCAAGAAGAGGAGGCCTATGTCGCCGGCTCTCATAAACCTGCGTATTGTGATAAAATGCTCTGATTAATAATATGTGGAATAAAGTACATGCCACCGCATTGTTTTAGATGCTTGCATCATTTAGAGAAACCGGACTGAAAGCCGCATTTCTAGTGCTGAGGGACTGTCGGGTGATCTGCGACATATTTTTAATGTACAGTAAGGGTTACTTTATTCCTTCTAATGCACGGTTGAACATTCCTCTCCCGCTGCGTTAGATTCTTGGTCTCCTGCTGTTTCCTGTGAAACGATCTTCTGGCTGTAGATTTGTAGAATAAATGTGTACTACGTACTGTAAAAAGTGCATACAACAATGTTTAATGTTTAAGTATGGCGTAGAGACAGCTTTAGCTTATTTGCGGTGCATGTGTTAACGCGGGATTTCTAGACTATTGTTATAGATCTAGATCCCAACTCTGGTCAACTGAACCATTGGTACCTGTCATTGAGTAAAAGGCAATCCACTACTAGGTCAATCAGTTAAAGACTTATACCACTCTGAAGAACCACCTACTAAGGAAAAGGTTTTAAAAGTTTATTGTAAAGCCAAACTTAACTGGAGATACAAACATCTCAGAATAGGGTTCAAAAGATACATGGGTATCAATACAAACATAAATACTCTAAATGCTCTTAGTCGGCAAACAAATATTACCAAAGCCAATTCAAAAATCATCAGAGTTGCAAGAATAGACACAAGCTGTAGCTTATGAGTCATTTACAGAAAGGAAAAATCAGATTAGACTGTCCCTACACTAGACCAAGTGACATCCCTACTTAGCAGATCTTAACCTAAAAAGGTGTCAGCAGTGGTGACTTCCAAAGAAGATCACACACTTCCCTTAGTCTTCTTGGTGAATCGAAGTCTCGCAGTTAACCTATCTGCCTACCCATCCGCTCTTTTAGGTTCCTCAGACCATCTGCCTTAACTCCACGCAGGGGTGCTGTCCCTAATACAAAATCACATTTACAATAGAAACGCCCTTTAGAGACGCCCCTCACGTGGTGTTGGTTCTGGAATTTTCCATGCTGATACTCCTCTGGGCCCGTCGTTAAAGTTGACCTTGCTTCCCAGGCTCCTCTCCGGCAGGACGGTACCCCCCAGAAATTCCTAAAGACTCCTACAGGCCTGTGCCTGGCTCTCTTGAACAAAAGTCTATTCATCACTCTCCTGATTAGGACCTCCTCGCACCTGCAAACAGACACTTGTACTGTGGACCCCAAAATCCGGCCTCCACCGTATCTTCTAAGTCGTAAACCATCTAGCAGGCTTCACAATTTGTGCCTAGCACGACTTTTCTCTAACGAGCACATGCAGATCAAAGAAGATGACTTTTGTCTTTTCAGGCCTATTAAGATTACATGAAACGGGCCTATGCATTCTGCAACCCTTTAATTTCTTAGTTTAAACAGTATTCTAACTTATAACACACAATGATTATATAAAGCGTCTAAAACATATTTCAGTTCTATTAATCAATAATACTTTGAATTATAACAACATTAAAATCCATCTCATGTGGAAATGCATCAGCTTCTTGTACTCTTTGTGAACTGCCATGTGGCCTACACATTTCTACGTTTAGCAGAATTACATTTTCCCTTCAAACAGCCATATAACATGGAATTTCAACATCTTTGTAACATCACCACACAATTCTATATTAACTTTTCACACGGGTATATGTATTATCCTTCTAATTAAACACTCTTATATATGGTCACTCTATATATTTGACACCCTTATATAATCTCTACTAGGCTAATGCAACGTGCTTGTAAATATGGTGCACTTCTACAATTTTTCTTAATTTGTGCTCTCTCAGTCCCCCCTTTGATGACTTTTAGTAGTCATCATCAATACAACACCATCCCTAATGTATGGACTAAATCAAACAGTTGTTGCAGTACCCCCTCGCTTCATCGTCTCTAGGGCCCTCAGACTCCTAAACTGGGTATCCTGCATCGCAGTTTATCTCCTCTCCTGCTCTCTCATGGATCTCTGCAACCTGTTTGACCTATACCATTTGTACAGCCGCACCAATCCCCACAAAGTGACTATACAAATCACTATTATGATGATAGGTTTCAGTATGTACCAAATGAAACTCTTTCCTAGGTTGGCAAACCAACCTCCAACTTTACCCATTCCTTGACCTACTTTCTCCCACACATTTACCTTTGTCAAATCTTCAAGTTCATGATGTATTTCAGTAATGTTCCGTATATACTTTTCTAAAGGTTTTGGATTGTCTGGAATGTAAGTGCAACATTCCTGGACCTTCAAAGCCTTACAGACTCCTCCCTCTTTGGCTAACAGAACGTCTAGAGCAAGTCGGTTCTGAAGAACCATTGCCCTTATCGATTGCATTTCTCCCTCCACCAGCATTAGTGATCTAGCAGTACTGGTGGATAACCTATCTACAACTGTTGCCAATCTTCTAATCTTGATGTCATTCAGTATTATTCCCAAAAAAGGAAATGCAGCACCAAATATATCTCCAACTACCTCCTCATTGCTTAGATCTCTTCTTCCTCTAGCTTGTTTTCCTCCTTCTATGATTTCTATGTCTTTAGCATGGTATATTTTTGGGAAGACAACTGCCAAATAACATGATCCATACCAATTATCCGGTAGTTTCACGTATGCATTTCTTCCACATACAAAATATACATTTGGGATCACCTGCACTTCCTTCAAGAAATCTTTGGAGTAGTACTCTAATTGGAAAGCATGTTCACAACTCACTTCTCCCACAAACACATTCTCGTAATAGGTCTTACCCCTATGTACACACAGTTTCCCCCTTTTCACTCGATCTAAAGCTATTGAACCATTGCTACCCTTTCTTTGGTGTGACCTTTCTTCCTCGGTCCAATCTGTTTTCCATTGACCTGAAGCTTTTAAAATCTTCTGTCTCCTGTATCGATCATCCACTTGTCCTACAAACTTTTTCTCAATTTCTGACACTTTACAAGTCAAATTATTTCTCCTGGCATGTGAAGTATCTAATGTTCTCCAGGGAAGGAAAAATTTCTGTAATCTGTCTTCACTCTTATAATAATCCCACTTATTCAAATGCTTGTAGTTTGGGACTTCTGGTAACACAGAATCAAAGTTTGAGAAGTAGTATTCAAACCCATCACGTTCATAAAATATGCTCAGCAACAAACTACATGTGATTCCATACGTCAATGGAAGATGGTGATATCTAATACCTTCATCCACAGAGGCTGGCAATTTCATGCAGACATAGCAATTTTTAGCCTCCATAGCATCTATGTATTCATAAAGCAGTTTAGCATATGCATTTGATTTAAAGTTGCCCTGTGATGCATCTACATGTAACCTACGAGTCTCGTCTGCTAGTAAAGCTTTGTCTTTCTCTGGATTGTTCTCATTTTGACCAGCAGTAGTAGGATTCTGTATTGATGCAATCTTTGTTTCCCTTGTTGCTTTTACTTCATTTTCATGTCCCACTACATATGATATTGTAACCACTAAAACTATAAGAATAATCACTCCCACTAAAAGTGTGCCTACTATGCATTTTATCCTGCAGTTCGGGTTGCCAGCCTCCATGATCTCAAGACAATGTAGCTCTGGTTTTCTTTCACAGCAAAATGTCTCGCTCCTTTGCACAATGTCCCTTTCCAAACAACACCTGGAAGCTGATAATCACTTCTGCAAGATCAGTCTTTGAGTCCCACAAGCAACAGACAACCCTAGCCCTACTCCGTCCACTAAATGGAAGTTCCAAATTTCTTCTTCTTTCACTTTGGCGCTAGGTTATCTCTCAAACTATTTATTCACAAAGTCTTTTCAAAGTCTCTTCAAAGTCTTTAAGCAAAGTCTTTAGCAATCCAGAATTATACGTGTTCCTACAACTCTCATCACGCATTCTAATGTTTCCAAACGAAGAAGGAGCTCCTCGAGTATTGGACTCCTTGAGCAACAAACCGGAAATTCTACTTTATTGAAAACCAAGTCTCTTATTCCGCTTAGATAAGGAGGATAGACGATATTGAGTGTCAGCAACCCTTCGACCTCCACTCCTGGTATCAGCAACCCTATCTCCACTGTTATGATGGGGTCAGTCCTGGTCAGGGTCACTTCCCTCACCCTCCCAGTTTCGCGTGCTCTGGACATCTGCAGCGAGGTAGGTCCACTCAGGTGTAGCGTATCTTCTGCAAGGCACTCGCACTCTCCTCGATCTTCTCGGACCTTCCTGTTCCTGTCCTTGTGCACTTTCGTCCAGATCCGAGTCTTCAGATATGGGCGCAAGAGTTCTCTCTGGAGCTGGCTTCAAGCTTGACCTTTTTCTTCTTTCAGGCCAACTAGCTTCTTCTCGCCTTGTTCTCCCACTTCTTGTCCCCTCACTCTGTTCTTGCTCACTCTGGACTTGATCAGTGTCTGAGTCGTATTCACAGCAACTTTCTCCTTCAGTGGCAACTTCAGTTTCACTGTCGTACTGTCTTTTTTCTTCGGGATCTGTAGCGCTCCCTACTTCTTCAGACACCCCCACAGCTTGACTGATCCCCTCTTGTGGTTCTCCGTCCACAGCTGGATTTTCATCTGCGAGAGGAGCTGTTTCTTCCAGGGGTGCTGGAACTCTTCGAGTATGGGAGGCGTGGATCCAGTTTGGCAGCCCTCCGCACTTCACAGCGGTATTCGTTGTCAATATGACCTGGTAGGGCCCCTTCCAACGCACGTCTAAGCAGTTCTTCCGGATGTGCTTCCTCAATAGGACCCAATCACCTGGGCACAAGTCGTGACACAGATCTCTTGAAGATGGAACCTCAGCAGCCTGCACCTGGAGGGACACAGAATGAATGGCGTCAGACAGTCCCTTGCAGTAATCCAGGATCAGGTCATCTGTAATGTTCAACAAAGCTGTCGTTGGGACAGATGGAAGTCTCATTGCCCTCCCCATTAAAACTTCATGTGGAGAGAGACCTGTCCTCCTGTCTGGTGTGCTACGCATACTCATGAGCACCAAGGGCAGAGCATCAGGCCATCTCAAGGACGTCGATGAACATACTTTGGCTATTCGTGATTTCAAGGTGCCATTGACCTGCTCCACGATACCTGAAGCCTCTGGTCGATAACTACAGTGCAACTTCTGATCAATGTTCAAAGCAGAGCAAAGCATCATCACGACTTCACTGTTAAAATGAGTTCCTCGATCAGATTCCAGAGAGGTCGGCACCCCGAAGCGCGGGATCAACTCTCTAAGCAACAACTTTGCTACTGTGAGTGTGTCACACCTACGTGTAGGGTAAGCTTCAATCCATCTGGAAAATATGCACACAACCACCAAAACATATCTGAGGCGGTTGCTTTTTGGCATCTCAATGAAATATAGTTGCATTCTGTTGAAAGGCCCCCCAGACCTCCCAATGTGACTCATGTAACTGGTGTTCTTTTCCCTACGTTCAGTTGTTGACAAGTAACGCATCTCCTACAGACTGCTTCTGCTGCAATCCTAAACTTAGGGCAATACCAAGTCTGCCTGAATACCCTCAGCATGGCATCCCTTCCTAAGTGTGCTGGACCATGTATCTGTCGTGCCATTGGACTCACTAATTCCTCAGGTAACACTGCCCTTCCATCTGCTGAAACCCAGAAGTCCATTTCACTTTTCACACAACCTGCTGTTTCCCATGCCTTTTTCTCAAAATCAGGTGCATTCTCTTTCATGTTTTTCAAATCCTCCCAAGTATCAACTGTTTCTAGCATCATGTTTAACTCGGTCTTTTCCTGAACTCCACCTACTTCCACCTCCGTGAAAGAGTACCCTTGCTCCGCACAATAGCGGGCAACTTCGTCCGCATATCTATTACCTTGTGACACAAATTCGGTATTTTTGGTGTGGGCTACGCACTTGACAATTGCAATTGCAATTGCATCTGGACCTTGTAATGCTTCTAACAGCAGTCGCACAAATTCCCCATTTCGGATAGGCGAACCAGATGAGGTCATGTAACCCCTCTGAGACCACAATGGCCCAAAATCATGAACTACACCAAAACCATATTGGCTGTCGGTATAAATGGTGACTCTTATTTTGCTACCTGCTATACAGGCACGGGTCAATGCAATGATTTCTGCCACCTGAGCGGAGTGTACTCCTTCCAGGCAAGCGGCTTCCACAACTCCAGTAATGGTGCAAACAGCATAAGCTGCTCTCAAACGACCAGTATCGTCTCTTAAACATGAGCCATCAACAAAGTAAATTTCATCGGGGTCGATCAACGGCTCATCCACAATATCTGGTCTTGGCTTCGTGCATAGTTCAGTCACATCAAGGCAATCGTGATCTTCACATTCTTCGCCTTCTATATCATTAGGAAGTGGCATCAGTGTAGCAGGATTCAAGACAGAGCACCTTTTAAGGGTCACGTTCTCTGCAGCAAGAATAACTTGCTCATAGCGCGTGAGCCTACTATTGGTCAAGTGCTGTGTCTTGGTCCTGGTCATTAACAGCTTCACAGAATGCGGTACATACACCACTAATTGATGTCCCATCACTATGTTCTCACACCTCTCAATGCTGACACCTGTTGCAGCAACGGATTTGAGACATCCGGACAACGCTGCGGCTACCGGATCTAAAGTAGCCGAAAAGTATGCAACTGGTCTACGGGCATTCCCATGGGTCTGTACCAACACTGACAAAGCACAACCTTCTCTCTCGCAGCAATAGATTGAAAATGATTTCTCATAGTCTGGCATTCCCAAAGCCGGAGCACGACACAAGTCCTCTCTCAGCTGTAGGAACGACATCAAACACTCTCTGTCCCATGGTACTGGATCACTCACCTCCTTGTGCGTCAGTTTCTGTAAGGGTTTTGCTTTCAGTGAAAAGTTTGCTATCCACTGTCGGCAATAACCTACCATTCCTAGGAACATCCTGACTTCTCTCTGTGTTGTAGGCGCGTTCATTTTCATTATCGCCTCTATCCTATCTGGTGACACTTTGCGCTTTCCCTTTTCTATCCGATGACCCAAGTACTGTACTTCAGTCAGACAGTACTGTAATTTGCTCGGAGATACCTTGTGTCCATTTTCAGCTAAATGGTTCAGCAAGGCAATGGTGTCTACCTTACAAGCTTCTTCTGTTCCTGACGCAACAAGTAGGTCGTCTATGTACTGGACCAGAACCGAATTCTGTGGCAGTACTAGACTTTCAAGATTTTTCTTTAACAGCTGGTTGAAAATTGATGGGCTTTCTGTATACCCTTGTGGGATACGACACCATGTTAGAACGCGATTTTCCAGCTTAAAAGCGAAGAGATACTGGCTCTCTTCATCTAATGGGATTGAAAAGAAAGCCTGACAAAGGTCTATCACTGTGAACCACTCAGCTTGGAATGGTATCTGAAATAGTATCACTGATGGATTCGGTACCACTGGACAACATGAAACAACTATGTTATTAATCTTTCGAAGATCCTGCACTATTCTAAACTTCCCACTAGGTTTTTGTAAACCCATAATCGGGGAGTTACATGGACTACCCACGATTTCTTTCAGTATTCCCTGTTGAATCATAGAGTCAATTACGGGTTTTATTCCTACAATCGTCTCCTGGGACAATTTGTATTGGGGCGTTCTTGGATATTCAGCATTTGGTTTTACCAGAATCTTCACTGGTTCTACTCCTTTGATCAGTCCTATCTCTTCTCCAGTAAAATCCCAGACCTCTGATGACACTGCATCTCGTAAATCCCATGGAAGGTCCTCCACAGTCAGGGTAGGGTACAGTTCTATGCATGTTCTCGAATTTGTAACTTTAAAGGTAGCATCATCGTCTGTAGTCTGTACCTCCACTCCCTGAGGTGTGCAGTATATTGTGCAGTTCAGTTTGCACAATAAGTCCCTTCCTAACAAACACACAGGACTAGAATCACATACCACAAACTGATGTTCGTCGGTGTAGTTTCCTATTTTCACTGACACTGGTTCTGTCAGAGGGCCATTCATTCTCCTGTTTGCAACTCCTACCACCTGAATTGTTTCCCCCGACATCGGTAGATCCGGAACCACTGCCGATCTCAAAGTTGATCGAGTAGCTCCGGTATCCACCAGGAACGTTGTAGGACACCCTGCCACTTCAGCCTCAACAAACGGTCCTCTTTGATCCACCTCTAGAACTGCCCTGAGGGTACAGTCCTCCTGTCTGCTTACACGTTGTCCCGTCAATGGATCAACGTAGTAACTCTCTTCTCCGTCTACAAAGAGGGGCATTTGCCTATGGATCTTCCCCCTGTCGAAATCTTTGGTGGCTGCGGGAACTGAGCTCGTGGAGCCGAAGTCCCCCCTTTGGCCACCTTACCCTTTGTCACTGTCACCTTTTGGACTGGGACTTCCTGAACTTCCTCCTCTAGAACTTCTAGTTCTCCATTTTCAGGGTTATAGGGACACTCACGTCTCCAATGTCCCACCTGGTGACACTGGTGGCACTTTGTCGTTTTCTTCAATGTAGCAAAGTCTATTCTGGGTCTCGAGTTTTCCTCGCTGTCCTTATTCTGATTATTCGATTTCCGTCCCATTGTCCCTGTTCCCTGTTGCTGCTGTCCTCCCTTTCCAGCTGACTGCATTTGTACCACCATCAGCTTCTCCTTTAGTTTCTTTGCCTTAGAATCTATCTCATCACTACAATACCTTGCATACCTCAAAATCTCATCCAATGGTTTGTTTTGCCAACAAATTAAATGTTGCTGAATCATCAAGCAAATATCAGGTCGCAACCCCAAAACGAACTTTGATACAAACTGTCCTATATCTTTGGGATCCATTACATCTAATCCACTATATTGTTTGAACGTTTTCAGTAATCGTTCATAATACTCATGAACTGTCTCCTTGGGTTCTTGTCTTGTTCGGTCTATTTTTACCCAATCTATGTCTTGTGGTGGCACCTTATCTTTCAGCCAAGTTATTACCCTTTCATACTTTAACATTACACTTTCTGACGGTCCATTAGTGAGAGCATCCCTTTCTGGTTCTGCAGTTGGCCATTCGACACTAGTCTTGCATGCTATCCACAAATCTCCTGGGACCACAATATCGAATAAGGTGTTCAAATCAATCCACAATACCTTTGAGATCTTGACAAACCTTTCTACCTGCTTGTTCCACTCCACAGGATTATCCCTTAACTTCGGGAATGAGTTTGTAAATGCAGCCAAATCTCCCCTACTCCAGGGCACATGTACATAATTCCCATTCGATATTTCTCGCAAAGGGTATGCCTCCATCTGCATTAGCCTTCCCCCTGGAGACATCACATTCGTGCTCCGTCTAACGGTTCCCTTTTTGGACCACCTCTCTTCCCATTTATCCAGATCTCTCCATGCTCTTATTCCTGTGATCAGTTCCCTTATGTGTGTTTTTAATCCAGTTGTCCTCCTCTCATCTAGATCCTGATCTGAATAATGCAACCTGTGGTTACCCTGTAATGCCTTGGTTCTGGACAAATCTACCATATACTTGTCTGCTAGTACAGACAGTTTCTCATGAGTTGTCCTTGCCTTTCGAGTGATGTCCTTTGCTATAAACAGCAGCTCATCTTGTTCGTACATCTCAATCCTTTCCATCGGCAACGTACCCTCTATTATATCGTCCAGATCAGATCTTAAACTGGACACATCAAGTCTCTTGGCTTTAACCACCGCTTTCAGTATGCCATCTCTAGAGAGCCCATTTACATCTCTCCCATCACAGCTCTGAGTCCCACGTCTAGGCTCAGGCGAGTTATGGGGAGTCCTCCCATGTTCCCATCTCTCCAGGTCCCATGCAGTTCCATCTTCTCTGGGTGTATGGTGAAACACTCCTCTACCTCTCATAATCCTGCATTTCCCATTCTGCCTGGTTTCTCTAGGTGCATGGTAAGACATTCCGTTATTCCCCATTTCTTTACCATTTGCCGGTGGTCTCTGATCACTCGACACCTGGCAAGACCCTTCGCTGTTCCCACGACTCCAGTGCTGTATGTTATCATTAGGTGCATGGTGAGTGCACCTAAACCTTTCCCTGTACTCTTGTGTCCTTTGATCTCCCTCACTTTGAATGAGACGAGATGTCTCTCCACACTCCGTACTTCTGCCTCTTTGCTCCTGCCCATTTCCTCCGTCAATATGACATGTAACTCCTCTATTCTCCTGACTTTTACCATCCCACTCCTGACTGCTTTCGCTAGCCCCGCAGTGAGATAATGTCCCTTTGCCTCGACTTCCCCATTCAGCTTCTGCTTTTGACCTGTTGCTCGGTGCTTCTGTGGACCCATCCCATTCCCTCAAGTCAGCCCTCAATTCTTTAAAAGATTTCGGCCGTGGTCCCCTCAGGTCCATCGGTCCTCTCTAACCCCCCTGCTCTGTTTCGGGACACACTGCTGAATCTAATGGGGTGCTCCACGTTATCGGTCCTGGCAATTGCCTCCAGGCATTTGTCGTGTTATTCCTCCTTTCCATCTCAATTCTTTCTCTGTCTAGCTGTACCTGTTCTTCCTCTTTCCCCTTCCCTGGGTGATAGATCGACCGTATGGGACCTATGGTAACGGGTACTTGAAGAGCATCTGGCAACTCATAAGACTCAACCCTCTCTGTTGCAGGCATCTTCTGCACCACAACCCTTCCGACTACCCTCTGTACAGTACCATGCTGAGGTGCCTCTTCATCTTTGTTAGGTGCCCAATCTGTTATAGGGAGTAGCCTATACCCTTCCACGTCAACCCTGTTTTCCCTTGGGAGCTCCGTACCTTCTGTCTCCCTACAGTCCGGAGGCGGTCTATCTATCAACAACCTATTTATCAGACCATCCTCCGACTCACTCTCATCGTCCTCTTCCATGGGTTTCTTTCCACCTGCAACCTCCCTCATTGGGTACAACTTATCCACCTCAATCGCCTGTACCCTCCATTTCTTGGCTTCCGCATCCCATTTAGCATCTTGCACTGCCCTTACTGATCGCCGTACCCTTTCCTGGCGTCTGTTCTGATTCCTGTCGTGCGCCGCCCTAAGCCATGCATTAAGCGCCTCAAACTGTGTTGGTCTAGGCAAAGGTCTCAATGAGGACATAACTGCTTTCAACTGATGGAACACTTCTAATCTAAACGTTCCGTATTTCGGAAAGGTCAGTTCCTCATTCCCCTCTGTAATCTTACTCCAAGTATCAAGCCACAGTATAGTATGTAACCCAACATTCGTTGCCATATAGTGAGCTGGTGTACCCTCTGGCGGTGCCTCTTCCCCGTAAAAAGATTCTATTCTTTTCCTCTTAAAAATCCCTCTCAAACATTTAAAACACTTCATGTTCAAAATCTACAAAATTTCTATGTTCTCCGCGTTCGTTTACTTCCTGATGACAATCCACCAATCTCTGCACTGTTCTCGCTAACTGCCCTATCACAGCGCGGCTCTTCACTGACGTCACACCAACCGCCCTATCACAGCGCGGTTCTCCCTGACGTCACTCCAACCGCCCTATCTCAGCGCGGCTTCACACCAACCGCCCTATCACAGCGCGGCTTCACACCAACCGCCCTATCACAGCGCGGCTCCCGCTGACGTCACTCGTCCCCCTTCGCAGCAGTTCCCCTCCTTTCTCCGCTCGTCTCCCGGTCATGCATGCGTCCCATTCATACTTTGAAAAATTATTACTTCCGACCAAGCGATCACTTTCCTTGACTGTACGTCCACAGTCTAACTGTAATTGTCACCTTAACTGACGAAATGTCTTTCCGTGTACGTCCAGACAATCGCCTTCTCTGATAGGTTACTTGCACCCGGTAACTTTTGACCTGCGTCCGTTACCCACACACTCACTCTTGCGTTCCCCCTATCTCGGTCCTGCGGGCTATCAATGGTACCTCATGACCCCCTTTCTCTGGTCGACAACTACTCTGGATGTTCGATACACCCGAACCACTTAAGCTCTTCCTCGAACTTAAGATTTTGCCAGGTTGCGCGCGCTCACAACCCTCTCTCATTCACACTACAGGCATTCAACTCCGCATGACATTACAATACAAATACAACACAAAACACCGCAATCTGTTCACGCATGACCCTTTTTATACTCACTCTCGTCCGACTCTGCTGCTTTTCTCTCGTGCCGTCAGCACCTTCTTCGGCAGGCCACCTCTCGAACTCTAGGGACCTTTGGGGTAAACTTAACCTAGTCTAGGTTACCTTCCTCAAGAAGATAACCATCCTCACTCTGCTACCATCTGTTAACGCGGGATTTCTAGTCTATTGTTATAGATCTAGATCCCAACTCTGGTCGACTGAACCGTTGGTACCTGTCATTGAGTAAAAGGCAATCCACTACTAGGTCAATCAGTTAAAGACTTATACCACTCTGAAGAACCACCTACTAAGGAAAAGGTTTTAAAAGTTTATTGTAAAGCCAAACTTAACTGGAGATACAAACATCTCAGAATAAGGTTCAAAAGATACACGGGTATCAATACAAACATAAATTCTCTAAATGCTCTTAGTCGGCAAACAAATATTACCAATGCCAATTCAAAAATCATCAGAGTTGCAAGAATAGACACAAGCTGTAGCTTATGAGTCATTTACAGCACGGAAAAATCAGATTAGACTGTCCCTACACTAGACCAAGTGACATCCCTACTTAGCAGATCTTAACCTAAAAAGGTGTCAGCAGTGGTGACTTTCAAAGAAGATCACACACTTCCCTTAGTCTTCTTGGTGAATCGAAGTCTCGCAGTTAACCTATCTGCCTACCCATCCGCTCTCTTAGGTTCCTCAGACCATCTGCCTTAACTCCACCCAGGGGTGCTGTCCCTAATACAAAATCACATTTACAATAGAAATGCCCTTTAGAGACGCCCCTCACGTGGTGTTGGTTCTGGAATTTTCCATGCTGATACTCCTCTGGGCCCGTCGTTAAAGTTGACCTTGCTTCCCAGGCTCCTCTCCGGCAGGACGGTACCCCCCAGAAATTCCTAAAGACTCCTACAGGCCTGTGCCTGGCTCTCTTGAACAAAAGTCTATTCATCACTCTCCTGATTAGGACCTCCTCACACCTGCAAACAGACACTTGTACTGTGGGCCCCAAAATCCGGCCTCCACCGTATCTTCTAAGTCGTAAACCATCTAGCAGGCTTCACAATTTGTGCCTAGCACGACTTTTCTCTAACGAGCACATGCAGATCAAAGAAGATGACTTTTGTCTTTTCAGGCCTATTAAGATTACATGAAACGGGCCTATGCATTCTGCAACCCTTTAATTTCTTAGTTTAAACAGTATTCTAACTTATAACACACAATGATTATATAAAGCGTCTAAAACATATTTCAGTTCTATTAATCAATAATACTTTGAATTATAACAACATTAAAATCCATCTCATGTGGAAATGCATCAGCTTCTTGTACTCTTTGTGAACTGCCATGTGGCCTACACATTTCTACGTTTAGCAGAATTACATTTTCCCTTCAAACAGCCATATAACATGGAATTTCAACATCTTTCTAACATCACCACACAATTCTATATTAACTTTTCACACTGGTATATGTATTATCCTTCTAATTAAACACTCTTATATATGGTCACTCTATATATTTGACACCCTTATATAATCTCTACTAGGCTAATGCAACGTGCTTGTAAATATGGTGCACTTCTACAATTTTTCTTAATTTGTGCTCTCTCACATGCCACATCTTTTTAAAAATCCATAACATATGTGTAAACATATATATATATATATATATATGTCCCAACAAGGTTCCCTATCGCCGATTTTGCAGCGCTAAATCTGGTTGCGGTATCCTGCAGCAGAACCACGCTGTTTAATATTTTCAACACAAGCCTTCTGGTCAGAAGAACAATTTTTTTTTGTTTACATTTTCTTTACATCCTCATTTGCATGGCTGTAGGCGAGACAATCAACGTGTTTCGGTATCTACAAATACCTTGCTCACGATCGTGAGCAAGGTATTTGTAGATACTGAACCGAAAAATTACAAAAACTACGGGAGTCCGACCCGTTTGTCCCTCTGACCAGAAGGATTGTATTGAATTTTTTTTAATATATATATATATATATACAGGAACCTCCTTAAGAAAAGAAGAAGAGGCCGCGGTAGGGGAGGCAAAGGAGGCTTCTTTATTGAAAACAACACCACATGATGGGCGAATGCATTTATATATTCAGCCAACCAGTCCTGAATCACAGCACATGAAATACCGCTTATCCAGGTACAGACCACAGTGCGCGAAGAGTTGTAAGTTTAAAGTGCTTTATTCCTCCATAGTCTCCAGCGTCACTGCAGCCTTGTTCACAATACCATCCGAAACCAATGGATGTGTTTAAATAGTGTGAATTCCCATTCGAGCACATTACCCTGCGCATAGAGTTAGAAGACATACTAAATGTGCGGCCACCATAATAGCAGTATGACGATCATGCAAAAAGTTGCCTCTTGAATATAAATAAATTGAATATTTATACATGTGACCACAACATAATAACATACATTTAGCAGCAATGAAGAGACAGTGCCTAAACCTATTCCTATTAGTCAATGTTAAATACACTTTATTCATGTCAATATTGTGTCAACTATTACAACAGACTGCTGCCAGCTTGCTACATTAGGTCTTCTATTCTCATATTGCGCCCAACGTAAACCTTGTTCACAAGATTAAAGTGCTAGTGCTATTAAACCCAATTATGTGCAAAAAACAGTGCAAAGTGTAAACATTCTTGGATAAAAAGGATATTAAAATGCATATCATATTTCCAAGATAAAATTCATATACAATATACGAAAATTCTTAAAAGTGATATATAAAAGAAGTGGCAGTAACGGATGCAATGTTAAAATTAATTACATAAATATTGCATTCCCTGGCATTGAAAGCATTGTGCAAAATTATCCAGTGCAAGTGCTGAATTATAAACCTAATCATAATTGAGAATACGTTATTTTTCAGTTTTATCTCGGTCTTAATACCAGATCACAAAATGAATATATACAAAAAATATGTACAAAAGCTACACTGTCAGATTTAAAAGTAATAATGCTAATTAGTAATCTGAACTCATCAATAGTTCGCATGGTGGTATATCCCTCATTCGGACCCCAATTTGTTAAACTGATCTCAATATATTAAACTGAATACCCCATATACCTTGGTTCTATTCTGTGTAATACCTATTATTACTAAACCATTAGGCTTATTTTTTGTGTGTTTTCAGAGGCTAGGCCCTGATGATAGCTTAAACACTAATAGTCAGGTGGAACAGATACCCATACAAGTATTAGGCCCTAAAAGAACCATTGTTTTACTCTTAAGTCCACATCAGGAGTTCCTAACATATTAACTCGAATGTGGATAAATTTTTGGAGATAACTGTAAGGTGTCTGCATTAATGCGTGTATATTAAACTTCCCAGATTGACACTTACAAGAAGTTGTATAGGTCCTCCCCTGTGTCCATCCCATTGGGGATCCTTGTGTCCAAGAGTAGGATATACCTGCACTCCAGCTGCCTGAATTGTCTCTCTCTGTTGCCTCCCCTTATGCTTTTTGGTACGGCATCTATAATGTAATAACTGAGATCATTTAAGTTCTTATTGTGTACCAGTTTAAAAAATCGGGCTTCCGAGTAGCTGTCATCTGAATGAACAATGGCCCTAAGATGTTGGAGAATGCGATTAAAAACTTGCAGTTTGGTGCTGCCTACGTATTTTAGCCCACAGGTACATTGTAATACATACACCGCAAATTCGGTGCGGCATGTATATAAACCTTCGATCTTAATTGGATTAGAGTCGAATGCAGAGCAGTATTCGTTGGTGTTTACACTGAATTTACATGCTCTGCATGATATGCATTTGTGGAACCCAGATTTGTTGGATAACCAGTTCTTCAAGTTCATTACCTCAGGGCTAGATTTAACCAAAGGGAGCCCTTCTAAAGGTAATGGAAGGTTCCTCTAGTAGAAGTGGGGCTAGGCTGATGTCAGTTTTTAATAGCGGCCAATGTTCTTTTCAAAATACCCCTCACTTTTCTTTGCTCTGTGTTGAATGTGGTAATGAGGCGGATATGTTCCTTATTCGTGATAAGCTCTTGACCATCCCTTGAGTGACTCCTATGGCTAGTTACAGCCAAACACTCATCTCTGCTATGGCTGTTAGCCTTCGCCCTAGAACGTTCTAATTCTTTAGGGCTGTAGCCACGTGCAAGGAATCTCTTAAAAGCTTCCATTTGACATGTCTCTAGGTCTAAATTGGAGCTACATATTCTTCGCATCCTAAGGAACTCCCCATAGGGTATACTTTTAATTAAATGGCCAGGATGCGCACTCCTAGCATGCAAAATCGCATTTCCCGCAGTGGGTTTCCTATGCAACCTTGTTTTAATTGACTCATTGCTGACATAGATCTCAACGTCAAGGAACTGTATATGTGTCATACTAATATCTGCCGTAAAATTCAAATTATTTTCATTGATAGTATTCACAAATTCTAAGGCTGATTCCTTTGTCCCTTTCCATATCATACAAATGTCATCAATTAATCTCCAAAATTGGACTACATTTGCATCAAACAACGATTTGTGTGTCCCCCTGAGGACATGCTCCTCTCACCACCCAACATGCAAACATGCATAGGTTGGGGAGAAGCATGCCCCCATAGCCACGCCTCTTTGCTGCTGATAGATTTCCCTGTTAAACAAAAAGTAATTGTTAGTAAGGCATAGTTGTATCATCCTTAACAACATAGCATTGTGTTGTCTGTACCCAATGTTTCGTGTATCCAGGAAATATTTTATAGCATTGAGACCATCTGCATGTCAGATGCTAGTGTACAAGGTGCTAATGTCCAGGGCAATAAGAACATAGTCTGGTTCCCATTCTATATTTTTAAGTTTAGTTAAAAATGCCCAGTATCCTTTATAAACGAGGGTAAGTTCTCTACAAAATAATGAAGGAAGTGAGCAACGTACTTGGAGACTGCTTCCAATAGACTTACCTGGGCTGAGATGATAGGTCGCCCAGGTGCAGGAGTAACCTGTGTGTGAATTTTTGGAATGAGATAAAAGGTTGGGGTCACCGGAAAATCATTTTTGAAGAAGGCATGCTCCTCTTTACTCAAAAGTCCCTCTCTCTTCCATTGGTTAAGTTCTTTGTGCACTGTATCCTTTAAACACCTGATGTCATTAAAAGTACTCCTTCTGTAGCAATCCTCATCACTTAAATGCTTGTTTGCTTCCTCCATATACGCAGTGAGGGGCCATTTAACAATATTACCTCCTTTGTCTGCTTTATTTATTTTGAGGTTGGAGTCATTATATGTATATATATATATGTGTATATTTTGTTTCCAAGGTTGCCAAAGAAGCACCGCTAACTTTCATGATGGGTGCCACTACTTTTGGAGGCAATTCTGCATTCTATTCGAAAACCTCCAAAAGGAATCCTAGCGCACTCTGGATTATATTTACCGTATGTTTTATTAAACCACCAAAAAGCTAACAAAAGTATGTATATGTGTGTATGTATGTATATATATATGTATGTATACACATAGGGGTCGATTCCGATCCGGTAAAAAGCGCTCCGAATTGCCGTTCGGAGCGTTTTTCCCGTACGAATCGTACCCAGCAAAGTCCCCAGTACGTACGACGAAGTACGATCCGTACCAGGAGCTGGACTCCATATGAATCGTACAGGGACCGTACAAATGAAATCCCCATATGAATCTCCCTCGGAACCCGCTGTACGCGACATCTGTACGGTTCGCGGCTGCTTTTTCCGAACCGGCAAGTACGATTCGTGTTGGGTAAGCACCGTACGACCCTTTTTCTACGGGAGCTAAAAACACCCGTAAAAGCAGAGTTCGCCCCAAAACAGGTACGGAACGCCCCCCCCCCCCCGGGTATGGTGCATACCCCCCATGATCGCAGTGGTACGCACCGTAGCCCTGCGATCATGGGGGTATGCACCGTACCCTGCGAACTTGGGGTGTACGCACCGTACACCATGTACGCTGGGTGTACGGTGCGTTCCCCATGTCCGCTGGGTGTACAGTGCGTACCCCCCATGATCGCAGGGCTATGATGCGTACCCCTGCGATCATGGGGGGTACGCACCGTACGGTGTGCATGTGAATGTGCGCTTTTCCATACAAATCGCCCTTACCTGACGTGGACTGTACGAATCGCGTCCTGATACCCCGGTCCGGATCATATTTGTCGAGTCGTACGGTGTGTGTACGAGCCGCACGGAGACGGCTCCGGATGCGAATCGTACAGACGAGAATTTTACCGGATCGGAATCGGCCCCATAATGTATACATTAAGGCATTTTTTACAAATCTGTTCCATGTGTGCCATATGTTGTAAATCTGCTGTGTTGCATGCTGCAATTCTGCTTGGTGTGTGTTTAACACTGATTTGCTGGATGTTTTATCTTTTGTAAGTTGGCTTTGACTGCATCTTGTGCTGCATGTCTGCTATGTGCACTGTATGCGCAAGTTTGCTGCATGCTTCAAGTCGGATGGTTTTGTGTGTTCCTCTGCTGTCTGCGGCATGTGTCCTGCACTGCAGCAGGTGCGTTTTGGTGATGTGCTGCAGTTTCTGCCTTCTTGGCCCAGGTACCATCATCACATGCAAACAAATTTCTGAATTATGATGCAGGAGAGACATGCAACCTCAACAAATCTACTGTCAGCCAGCGCGTAGGGGCATAACACAAGCCGCATTGGCGCAGGAGAACCCCATCCCTTCAGGGACACCCCAGCCCTTCAGAGGCACCACAACCCTTCCGAGGGGCGTCTTTCAGGCCAATGTGAATGAATATTTGTGAGAAGTGGCAGACTCGGGGCCAGGGTCCCTCATTACGTTCTGCGGGGGGGCATTATTTTGCGTTAGGCCATTGTCAAGGCTCTGAAAACAATGTTTGCTTCCTCCAGACACAGGGGTATTTACTACCACCAGGCTCTAAATTACGTTGTAATTCTCTTGATGGCATGCAGCTCACTAAACAAGCATTGGTATAGCTAATAGGTCTCGCTTTTGGGACCTTATAAGTATTTAGTTATGCAGCACAATATCCTTGGTGCAACAACACCAACCGTTGCATGGCTAAACACTTATAAGGTCCCAAAGGCGAGACCTATTGGCTATGCAAATGCTTGTTATCTTGGGGCTTGTTACCTACTCTACTCCTGCGATAGCAGGAATCAAGGGGAGGGCTAAAGGAGGTTTAGTTACAGTGGTGTCCTCCAGTTTCCCCGGTCGGATTATGTGGACAAATCTGGCCTCACCACATTATTGCATTGTATCCATAAAATGTGAAAGAGAATATATGCTACTGGTTCCTTTTTATAAGAAGGTTTTTCAAGGCAGTAACAGCCATAGTGTAAGTTTTGCAGGAGGATATAGAGCAAAGTGAGAGCAAATTTAACAGCATCTATGGAATTGTGTGGATCGAGGATTTTAATGCAAAATATTTTCAAGTTTCCCCAGCAATGTCATGTGGCCTGTACCGAATGGGAGCCCACTCATAGTCCAAATGGGGACAAACTTAATTTGCTGTTTATGACGTATAATCTGATGTTTGCTTTTGATTCCTCAGACTGTGGCCTAGATGATACTCCTACATTTGTTGTGCATGGCCATTTTAGTCGAATTAATTTTATTTTACTGTCATATCATCTAAGGAAATGGGTAGGAGAATACATGGTTTTAAAATCCTCTCGGAGCGACCATAGACTTATAGCTGTCTTGATAAGTAATGCCTTTTTGAAAAGCTGGAGGTGACGGCCTACCCAATATCATTAGCATTTTCAATTAATAAGGGGGTCACCATGAGTTAGCCGAGAGTTGATAAGGATACTTTTCTATGAAATCTAATTGCTGCATCCTATTGTGATTTTGCGATATGTATGGTGGTGATCAAGGACGGGGGGGGACTTTAGACCATGAACACTCACCATAATAGACGTGCGAGGGGGTTTGATACAACCTGTACCAAGCCCATAACCAGGTATTGTCAGCATTTACCCATTCACTGCTATGCCTCCTCCCCTTGCTAAGTATTTTTGGGCTATTTGTGGTAGTTCACACTTAGGCCCCTGTAACTTTTTGTCCACACATGGTATCCAGGCCAAATTTGCATCCTTTTCTTCGCACATCATGAGGATATGTGGATTGCCCTGGAGGGGACCAAAATGTAGCCAAATACAGCTATTTTTTTATAGATGGGGAAGAAGTGCTGCAGAAAAAAGTGCCTATGTTTTTTCCCTGCAAATAGTATCAACAAAGGGATTGTGGTACTGAAATCACCATCTTCCCAGCTTTCAGAGACAGGAAGACTATTGTCAGAAAACTAACATTTTCTACACAGTTTTGATATTTTACTGGGACATAACCTATTTTTGTCATTTTTGGTGCTTTAAACCTCCTTCAAGTTAGTGGTAGAAATGGGTGTGAAAGCCATAATGGATCCCGGAAAGCTGTACATTTCTGACAAGTAGATAAACTTCTAGCTTCAGCAAGGGGCTATTTGTGTAGATCTTTTCAGTTTTTTTTTTTTAAAATAGAAACTAACAGTTGAAAAAAAAAAATTGAGTTGAAGAAAACTGCCATTTGAGCCAACGATTTCACATGAAACTTCTTCTAAGTATGACAGATTTTTAAAGCAATATACCATTTCATCCGCTGAACTCTTCTGGTTGTGGGGATATATAGAACTTGTAGGTACACCAAGAACCTAATGAACCCATAGCCAATAACTGAGCTGTGTCTTGCAATGGTTTTTCATTGTATACAGGGTATATAGCAATTCATTTGGTAAAATACAAAGAGTGAAAAATGGGTACCAAGGAAACCTATATATATCCGAAATGGGAACAATGTATAGTGTTTAGAAGCAGTGGTTATTTGCACTTCTCTAAAATAGTGGTCACCCATACAAGCCTGTGAATTAGAGGTCTTTTTGCAAAATGACATTTTTTTTATTTTTACAAATTGTCCTACATTTGGAAGGCAGAAATGCAAAGAAAGCCAATGGTTAATAACCCTTGTTCCCCTAAGTCTCCCAATAAAAATGCTACCTCACTCATGTGGGTAGGCCTAGTGCCCACCACAGGAAACGGCCCAAAATGCAACACCATTTTTCAGTGACAAATGACCTTTCTTTTGCACTGCGTCTAGCTGTGGATTTTGAAATCTAGCTCTGCCGGAACCTAGGGCAACCTAGCACACCTATACATTTTTAAAAACTAAATACCCAGAGAAATCCAGGATGGGGTGAGTTGTGTGGCTGTCACCAGGTTCTGCTACCCAGATTTCCATGCAAACCTCAAACTTTGTGAAAAACAAAAGCACATTTTCCTCACAGTTCTGGAATCTGTGTGGATCCACAAACTTCCACCCACCCTCATTCTCCAAAGTCTACCAATAAAAATTGTACCTTGCTTGTGTGGGTAGGCCTAGTGCCCACGACAGCAAACAGCCCAAAACAATTTGGACACATCACATTTTTCCAGTTAAAACTGACCCTTTTTTGCACAGTGCCAAGCTGTGGATTTTCAACCCTAGCTGAGCTGGCACCTAGGGCAACCCATCAAACCTTTATATTTTTGAAAACTACACAACCAGTGGACTCCAGGATAGGGGGAGCTTGTGTGGCTCTCACCAGGTTCTGTTACTCAGAATACCTTGCAAACCCCAAACTGTTAAAAAAACACATTTTCCTCACATTTCTGAGATGGAAAGTTCTGGAATCTGTGTGGATTCATAAACCTCCGCCTAGCCAGCATTCCCCAAAGTCTCCCAATAAAAATGGTATTTGGAGACATCAAAATGACCTATCACAACACATTTCGGCTGTTTCAGTGATATCTTTTGTCTTATCTGCACCCAAGCAGGGCAGGAAACCACTAGAAACCAGTTTTGTGTGTGTGTGTGAACCAGAGCTTGGTTGACGGTCTGCTTGTACTGACCTTTGGCTGGCATTTTGCTGGTGGTATGTGTGGATCTGCACTTGGCTATTGGTGTGGGTGGACTCACACATGATGATGGTGTGGGTACATTGGCCCTTGCCTGGTGATGTGCGTGGAGTGGTTCTTTGCTGGTGGTGTATGTTGGCCGATGCTTGGCTGACTGTTTGCATGTATGGTGCTTGGCTGCATGGCTGGACTGGCCATAGCGGGCACCGGGTGTTATCCAAGTGGGCCAGAGGAGTGGGGGCCAGATTTCTGCCCCTGGGGGCGGTTTTGTCACGGGGCAGTTTTGCAGCACTAGTGCAATATCGGCCCCCAGTAACAAAAGCTGGAGCGGTGCTTCTTACTAGCACGCCCCCACCTCTCAGGGCCAGTCAAGCAGCAATGTGCCTGGGCGGGTTGCTGTTCCCAGTCCGGGCCTGCATGCTGGTGGTGTTCCCGGATAACGCTTGGCTGGCGGTGTACGTGTGTGGCGCTTGGCTGGCGGTGTGCGTGGATATTGCTTGGCTGACTGTGTGCATGGATATTGCTTGGCTGACTGTGTGCATAGATGGCATTTGGCTGAAAGTGTAGGTGATTGGTTCTTGCCTGGCGATGTGCATGGATGTCGCTTTGCTGGCGGTGTGTGTGGATGGCGCTCTGCTGGTGGTGTGAATGTACTGGCTCTTGGCTGGCAGTGTGGCTTGCATGGATCCCCCAGCATTTTATTACCCAGTATCCCCTGCAAACCTACAAAGTCACATTTTCCTCACATTTCAAATTGTAGGATCACTGACCAGGCACAAATGTCATACCACACAGCGTTCCCCTTGGCCTCCGGATAAAAATGAAACCTTACATGTGTAGGTGTCCAATGCAAATTCACCCTAAAAACGTATTTTAAAAAAATATAGCACAATGTGTTTGCGGTGCTATCCCCTCAATCCCTATGTTTTCGACCCTTCCCAGTCGCACGCCCTTGGCCCACCCTCACAAGTGAGGTATCATTTTACCCTGGACACTGAGGGGAACGCTGAGTGACAGGCACAAGGATCCCTCACAGAAATGTGAGGAAAATTTGAATTTTTTCAGCTAAATTTGAGATTTCCAAAGAATTCTGGGTAGGAAAACATTGGGGATTCACGAAAGCCACACAACCCTGGACTCTCCCGACTGTCTAGTTTTTAGAAATGTGTGGGTTTTGTAGGTTTCCTTACATAGCCGCTGAGCCCGGACCAAAAACACATGTTTTGGGCCCTTGCCTGTCACGGGTACTTGGCCCACCCACAAAAATGAGGTACCATTTTTATCGGGAGACCTGGGGTAAAACTGGGTGGTAGAAAATTTGCATCAGCCTGGTGAACTCACAACTTTCCCACACAGAAACGTGAGAAAACAATGTGATTTTTTCAGTTAGATTTGAGAATAGCAGGGGATTCTGGGTAAAACAACGGGGGATCCATGTAGGGGATACTTCCCTGGACTCCCCCGGGTGTCTAGTTTTCAGAAATGTCTGGGTTTGGTAGGTTGCCCAAGATGGCCGCCGAGCCAGGACAAAAACCAAGTCGACTTCCCTTGCAAAACCAGGTTGCAAGGGAAGGAGAACAACCCTTGTATATGAGGCTTCTCCCTGGCCTGCCCATAAACATATCCCTGGTGCATAGTGGAATTTCTGCTACCCGGGGTAGAAGGGGGGGCACATGAGGGGCTATTGCCCCTATCTGCCTTCTGGAGTGGGCCAAAAGACTTTTTTGGGGGTGGGGGCATTAGCATGCCCATTCTCGACAGCCCCAGCCCTACGTATAAAAAACAACAAAGTCCCTGGTGCCTAGTGGCCTTTCTACTCTCCCCCGGGGGCAGAGCAGGGACTATTGCCCACATCTGTCTCCTAGGGGAGGCAGAAAGACTAGCTAATTTTTATGGATGGGTGGGGGCAGTGGCATGCCCATTCTGGGCAGCCCCCACTCCTACATATAAAACATAGCGCAGTCCCTGTTGCCTAGTGGGCTTTCTGCCCCCTTCGGGGCAAGTCAGGGGCTATTGCCTCCATAAGCCTCCTGGGGGGAGAAAGACTGTAGAATTTTTTTGTGGGGGCCTGGGGGCATTGGAATGCCCATTCTGAGCAGACCCTACCCCTATTTATATAAAAAAGAACCCTGGTGCCTAGTGTGCTTTCTGCCTCCCCATGGGTGGGGACATATTGGGGCTATTGCCCCCATCTGCATCCCAGGGGAGGCAGAAAGACTGTGGTAATTTATTTGGGAGGTGGGGGCATTGGCATGCCCATTTTTCGGCAGTCTCCACCCCTACGTATTGAAAAAAACAATCCCTGGTGTCTAATGTGCTTTCTGCCCCCAGGGGGCAAATCAGGGACTATTGCCACCATCTGCCTCCTAGGGGGGCAGAAAGCATGTGGATTTTTGGGGGGGGGGTGAGGGTTGGGGCATTGGCATGCTCATTTTGTGCAGCCCTACCCCTATATACACATTAAAAGCATCCCTGGTTACTTGTGTGCTTTCTGCCCCCCCAGGGGGGAAGGAAGACTGTGGAATTTTGAAGGGGTAGGGGCATTTGCATGCCCATCTCGGGCAGCCCTTACCCCTAATGAGCTCTAAAAATAAATGCCTGGTGTCTAGTGTGCTTTCTTCCCCCTCCCCCCTCCCCTGGGAATACGGGGGGGAGGCAATATCTTTAGGCTGTGAGTCCGCTTTATCTTAGAACAGTCAGATAATTTGTAAGAGGTAATCGAGTGGTTCTTAGGTTTCAAGGGGTCTGCCGTGTCTTTGTATTCAATAAGCTCAAGTTACTCGCCAATAATTGTTATTACTATAATGATTACACTCTGCTGTACGGATGCAAATTTTCCAATTGAATCTGACATGCTACAAAATGGATGCCATAGTAGAACTATAAGATTGCATACTTGCATAAGGTGTCCGTTCTCTATGTCTAAATATCGGTATGTGGTTTGGCAAAAATCCATCGTGTGAACAAGACTACTTTGACAGTTGAAACGCATAACTGCCATTAAATCTTTGGCTCAGCAACTATCCGCTAAGTGTTCGCCTACTTGGTTTTTCTTCGACATATTACGACTCGTGGGCTCTGCCAGCACATCGCACAAACTACCGACTGGTGTGTGGGGGCGGTAGGATCACTCAATTTTGTTTGGTTTTATATATATATATATATATATATATATATATATATATATATATATATATATATATATATTACCTACTGGCGGTCGCCAGTAGGTATATATAGTTAGGATTTTTTCTCTATGGGTTTTTTGAAAATTCTATGTCTAATAACTTTGGCGTTTGTGGACGGAATTGGCTGAAATTTTCAGGAAAATGGCACATTTTGTTTCTGAGCAGCCCTTGAAAATTTGGGGGGGGTTCGTCCGGTGGGGGCCGAGAAAAAAGGGGGGTCCCAAAACGTGTTTTTAACATTGAGTTTTCCATAGGGCGGTTGGCCTCACTTTTAGCCCGAACGGCTGAATGGATTTGCACGAAACTTGGCAAAATTGTAGGGACTGGTAGCCCGATGTGCCTTTTGTAGGTCTCAATATATGTGCTCCAGTGGATTTTGAGAAATTAACGTTTAAAAAAAGATATATATCTGTAACAGCGGACCAGTTAGCGCACTGGTTCGCGGACTTTTCGCGCAACGGAGCTTTGTGAAGCGAAGCTGATTGGTTCTCTGGCGTCTGTCAACATTCCAAAAAGTCCGTAGCGGCCGCCATCTTGTCTCTCGGTAGGATCGAGAGACAAGAGGAGGCCAAAGCGAAGGGGCAAATGACCATAAGGGGGAATAGTAGATCCTCGCTGACCCCCTAGGTTTGATGTGGAGGTTTTAAAAGGGCCCCGCGGGGCAAAAAAAAAAAATTATAATAATAATCTTACGGCTGAATGGATTTGCACGAAACTTGGCAAAATTGTAGGGACTGGTAGCCCGATGTGCCTTTGCTAGGTCCCAATATATGTGCTTCAGTGGATTTTGAGAAATTAACGTTCAAAAAAAGATATATATCTGTAACAGCGGACCGCTTCGCGTACTTTTCGCGTTACGGAGCTTTGCGAAGCGAAGCTGATTGGCTCTCCGGTGTCTGTAAACATTCCAAACAGTCCGTAGCGGCCGCCATCTTGTCTCTCGGTAGGATCGAGAGACAAGAGGAGGCCAAAGCGAAGGGGCAAATGACCATAAGGGGGCATAGTAGATCCTCGCTGATCCCCTAGGTTTGATGTGGAGGTTTTAAAAGGGCCCTGCGGGGCAAAAAAAAAAAATAATAATAATAATCGAACGGCTGAATGGATTTGCACGAAACTTGGTAAAATATTAGGGACTGGTAGCCCGATGTGCCTTTGCTAGGTCTCAATATATGTGCTTCAGTGCATTTTGAGAAATTAACGTTCAAAAACAAGATATATATCTGTAACAGCGCTCCGCTTCGCGGAGATAAAATTATATCTGTATTACCTAGCTGTTGCTAACACCAGTTAGCGACGGCTAGTAGGAGATAGCGACCATCTTGGGCCCCACTTTGCATGTGAGTGATATTTATCACTAATGACATGCAAAGTGGGCATGCCAAGATGTTAGCGACTGGAAACAGTCGCTAACATCGCTATCTCCTATTATCAACTTTTGGAAATATTCGAGATAAGCGCGAATATCTCCAAAAAGTAACAGCTGCCCTGAGCAGTTCTTAGCCATGTTATCCTATGGGAGGTGGATAACATGGCTAAGAGGATTAGCTCGGTAATGCATGAATATCGCTGAGTTTTCAGCGATATTAATGCATTGCGGTCGGTTTTTATCGTATTTGCGATAAACTTTGATAATAGCAACGTTTATCTGCGATAATTTCTGACGGTAAAAAAATCTTTGCAATGCATCGTTAGGGATAAATATCGCTTAACTTTGGTAATATGCCCCAACGTCTGTTAACGTTCGATTCGAAGGAAATCAGGAAGTGTTGAAAAACATTGTCTGCGCCATCTTGTCTTTTTTCAAATGCCACACTTTTGTCGTGCACGGCAGCCATTTTAGATGCCTTGACCAGACCCACTCTGTGCACGCTGTCGATCCTTAGCATGGCTCCCCACCCTCGCAAGCATCTCCCCCAGGCAGTGGTCACCCCCGCTCTCTGTCTTATGCATGGGTAATAAACCTCCCCCCATCTGCGCTGCTCTTTCCTGAGAATCACACCCTGTGCCCGCCCGACACCTCCCTTTCGCCCTATTCACTACTGCACCCTCTGACACTCCTTTTCCTCTGTGTCCGATTGTCCAGGCTGGTCCTAGGGTATCAGCTAGCCCTGCAGATGTAGTTTATGGCCACAGCTGTAAAGATTCACCCCTCTTCAAAGGAGTTATAGTAGATCAAGGCCCACACTCGATGAGATCCGTCACAGCAGAAGCGTTGCTATTATCTGAAAACCATCCTGTATTGTGATTGGGGAGGGGACCGAGCGTGAAGCGGAAGATTCCAGGGATGACTCTTTGTACATCAAAGTTTTTACAATTATGTGTCACATTAAAAATATATAGCACTCCGACAAAGTAGTAAGATTATAAAACTTTAATAATTTATAAATATATACAAGAAAACAAAAATAGTAATAACATATAAACATTTTTAGGGAAAAACAACGAAGTAGCGGTCGGCTGTGCGAATAGTCCCAACGCAGCACAACGTCCAGATTTCCGGCGTGGGGCGGGTCATCAGTAGCAAACTGTTGTGCAAATAGTTCCAAGGCAGCAGAACGCGCTGAAATCTACATGACACGAAAGTGATGTCTAGTAAGTTGCCACCCAGCAAATAACGGCGTGGGGCGTCGCGGGGGGTGGGTCTTCAGTAGCAAACTGTTGTGCGAATAGTTCCAAGGCAGCAGAACGATGGCACCAAGGTGATGTCCAGTAAGTTGCCGCACTGGTTTTGGTATACTACAATGCTGCTCCGAATAACGGCGTGGAGCGCCCCGGGGGAGGCGGCGTGAACGGGCCTCTCCAGGTGGAGTGTCATCTGTTGTAGTGGGGCGCCCCTTTACCGTTTCAGTTGCCATTCCGTCCGTTTTTGGTCCACTGTGTCAAAAGCCGCAATTCAGCTGAGTTGCGCCCACTCTTGCGGTGCAGCGATAGTCGGCTGCCACAGGACTCTCAAAATGGCGGCAGGCTCTTTCCTTTTTGGGCCTGGTCCACTGAAATGGCCCTGGGACACCTTGGAAATCGGACGCTTGTCTGCTAGGTCTTGGACCCCATTCTCGAAAGCGTCCCCTCCGCTTTGAGAATTCATCAAAAGTTTTGGGGGCCCCGACTCCTGCAGGCTTCTGGTGGGGAGCGGCTGCCATGATTGCTCGCGGAATGACCACGACGGAGCTACGAGATGGTGGTGCTCTCATGCTGACGCCAGCTTCAGTCTGAAACATCCAGAAACAAGGTGGGGCTTTCATCGTTTGGAAAAAAAAAAAAGTTTTCATCCAATGAAAAGTGTTGTTTTTAGGTCATATGATCAAGCCTTCCATCATTAGGAAACCAAAAGTAAAATGAACCAATGAAAAGTTTTATAAACAAGTCACATGACCTGTTATGCGGCATAGGGTATAAAATGCGGAGAAAATACGTTGGCACGTGAGGCGGCGTCAGTAGCGGACCGATGTGCGAATAGGCCGAAGGCAACACAGCGCGCCAAGATCCGGATGGCACCGAGGTGGTGTCCAGCAAGTTGCAGCACTGGTGTGGCCATCCTACAATGTTGAAAGTCGGCGTGGGGCGCCCCGTTGGCCTGTGAGTTTGCGTCAGTAGCGGACCGATGTGCGAATAGGCCGAAGGCAGCACAACGCGCCAAGATCCGGATGGCACCAAGGTGGTGTCTAGTAAGTTGCCGCACTGGTGTGGCCATCCTACAATGCTGAAAGTCGGCGTGGGGCGCCCTGTTGGCCTGTGAGATGGTGTCAGTAGCGGACTGATGTGCGAATGGGGCCAAAGGCAGCGCAACAATATTTTCTGACGAGAAGACACCACAAGGCGCTGAGATGCCAAGATCCGGATGGCACCGAGGTGATGTCTAAGTTGCGGACTGATGTGCGAATGGGGCCAAAGGTAGCGTAACAATATTTTCTGTATGGAAGATACCACTAGGCGTTGAGATGCCAAGATTCGGATGGCACCGAGGTGATGTCTAGCAAGTTGCTGCACTGGTGTGGTCATCCTACAATGCTGAAACTGGGCGTGGGTCGCCCCATTAGCCTGTGAGATGGCGTCAGTAGCGGACCGATGTGCGAATAGGCCGAAGGCAGCACAACGCGCCAAGATCCGGATGTCACAGTGGTGGTTTCATAGTTGAGAGGCACTTCATCTGCAGTGGGGCGCCGAGATCCGGATGGCACCGAGGTGATGTCTAGCAAGTTGCTGTACTGGTGTGGTCATCCTACAATGCTGAAAGTCGGCGTGGGGCGCCCCATTAGCCTGTGAGATGGCGTCAGTAGCGGACTGATGTGCGAATGGGGCCAAAGGCAGCACAACGCGCCAAGATCCGGATGGCACCGAGGTGGTGTCCAGCAACTTGCCGCACTGGTGTGGCCATCCTACAATGCTGCGCCGAAAGTCGGCGTGGGGCGCCCCGTTGGCCTGTGAGTTCGCGTCAGTCAGTGGGGGCTGTTTGAGGATCTGACTGCATTGGAAAGCAATGTGATGCTGTGCGTCGCCCCCAAGATGGAGGTTCCTCGGCTGCAGTGGGGCGCCCCTTGGTGTTTCACTCGCTATGCAGCTGAGTTGCGTGCGCACTTGTGGCGAATAGGCCGAAGGCAGCACAACGCGCCGAGATCTGGATGGCACCGAGGTGGTGTCCAGCAATTTGCCGCACTGGTGTGGCCATCCTACAATGCTGCGCCGAAAGTCGGCGTGGGGTGCCCCGTTGGCCTGTGAGGTGGCGTCAGTAGCGGACCGATGTGTGAATAGGCCGGAACCAGCACAAGGCGCCAAGATCCGGATGGCACCGAGGTGGTGTCATAGTTGAGAGTTCTGAGCAGCGCTTGTAACACTGTCTGAAGCTTATTTGCACCTGCTGCAGCTTCACTATTGCCCTGGTGTGGCCTAAGATCGCCCATGACATAGGCGGCCACCTCCCGGGGTCCGGCGGAACTTTTTTCCTTTTCCTTTCTGCATCTTGTCCCAAATTCGTTTGACCTGAAGACACGACCAGGTCCCTGAATGTGTGCAGGGGGACGCTATTGATTGAATCAAAATGGCGGCTTCACACAAAGCTGACTCAAGCGTTTTCTGGTGGTTTCATAGTTGAGAGGCACTTCATCTGCAGTGGGGCGCCGAGATCCGGATGGCACCGAGGTGATGTCTAGCAAGTTGCTGTACTTGTGTGGTCATCCTACAATGCTGAAACTCGGCGTGGGTCGCCCCATTAGCCTGTGAGATAGCTGTTCTTTGGATTTGGGCCTGGTCCACTAAAATGGCCCTGGGACACCTAAGAACTCGAACGCTCGATTTTTTTTCCTTTCCTGTACATGCAAAAAAAGGTAAATGCCCGGTATGTTACACGCTTCATCTGCCACGATGAACTCTCCAGAGGAACCGAAAAAATATATAGTTGTGGTAACTATACCATGCATCGTCATATGGAGAGGTGGCACCAATTAATTATAGTGCTGCATAAAAGAGAGATTTGGAGGAGAACCCCTGACCTGCTAGTACATTCATCAAAGAAGTGGCACTGAGAGCTTCAGAGGCAAGGGAAACGGTCCCAAATATTTAGAAGAACTTTGGAAAGATTAAAATGACATGTTTAGATTGTGGTAAATTAATTTCATGTGGGCAGATGAGTGTTACTCTAATAAATACAGCATATGAACATCATCATAGTCGATGGTTGGTAGAGACATTTTGACTATATCCTGGACCTGCCCGTCCTCGCCCAAAATGGCGCCGGAATAAATGGGACTCGTAACTCCTTGTTGTGTACTGGTTGCAGAACCTTGAAATCACGAGATACGTATGCAGTTTTGAAGCACATGGCGGGCGGGGACGAGAATTGATTGAATATTTCGACATCCCTATTGATATTAAGTTCTGATGTGTTATTGATTACTGTACTGTTGAAAGTTCGAATTAACGTCACCCATGGTACTTGCCCGCAAATGTATATCTAGATAATTTTATTGTAACTGGCCCTGTCGTATTTTAATTATAAAATGTACGTCCACCGATTCCGTAACTGTTAGACACCTTAGTTCTTGCAACCTAATGGCCCGCCCGTTACGTTCCTCTACAGTGTAAATGTCTACTCATCACATACGATTACAGTTTGCTCCGTGGCCGGCCCACGTGGTTATAGGCTCGTATTTGTATAATGAAATTTTCACAATAAAGGTTTTTAAAAGAAAACATGGTAGTAGTATATACATTGGTAAAGTTTGTAATAATAGTGACTGTTTTAGAATCATTAAAAGGCAAGTGAAATAAAGCAGACCAATTACATGAAGGGTAAAAGGTATAATACGAAGGAACGCAGTAAAGATAAATGGTCAAGGGCTGTTGTGTTTTCTATTCCTGCAACATAAAGTGATCGATAAGAATCTCATATTCAGGCGTATCGGCGACTAAGACAGCAGGTCGACCCTCTTTTGCTCAACGGCTCCGTCATGGGACGAAGAAACGCTCTTTTTCTCGAAAAAAGAATATATTTTACTTGCAGGACAGTTGTAAAATTTCCGGGAAAGTACATTAGCCTGGAACATTATAACATATATTTAAGAAAAAATAATGTTCGGAAGTAATGAAAAGCGTAATTTTTAGGTCATATGAGCAAGCCTTTCATCATTACAATAAGAAAAGTAAAATGAACCAATGAAAAGTTTTATTAACAAGTCACATGACTTGTTATGCTTACGTTACGCGCTGCGCGCCCCGGATGACTTCCGGATGCGCTAACGCGGCGCGTCATATGACGCATTACGCGACAACGCAGGTCCAGAATATAGTCAAAATGTCTCCACCAACCAGCGGTCGGAACACAACCCCTTTCAGCAGGCTAAATAGTTCTGTTAAATGAGAACAGAAGGGACAGGCAACAAGAACCATCAGTGAAAGAGGGGAGGGCTAGTTCTTCTCTACCGGGTTACATTGGGGCGCTACCGGAACTGATCGAATTGGTAGTCTACAGTGTTTCTGGATGTTTCAGACTGAAGCTGGGGTTAGCATGAGAGCAGTATAATTTCGTAGCTCCGTCGTGGCCATTCCGCAACCAATCATGGCAGCCGCTCTTTATCGTTATTTTGGGCGGGGTGGGTGGCGGAGCCGAGCTGTTTTGCAGCCATCATTGTGTGGAGTTCAGTTCATCTCACTAGTTTTGTATTTGTCATGAGGGGTTGTTCCTAATGTTTCTATTTTAGCGAGGTCAAAAAGAGATCCCATTAGTGGCCTACTGATTTTGCTCGATTCCTTTTCTTTTTTTTTACACGATTTTTCGTTATCTGCAAAGACTAAACAGAGTATTGCGACTCTGTGTTTGTTTGTAAATAGAGAATGAACCAAAGAGAACTAATTCTAAAACAGTAAATACTTGGATAACAATCAATCAAATGGAGAGAGAAGCAGGCACGACGGATTACAACGGGGGCAAAGGCCTGCGTTAACTACCTTTCACTATCTGCAAAGAGAGAGTACTCCTAATAGAAATGAGGGGGGGGGCACCATTCAAAGCAGATCAGTGTGCATAAACACGAAAATGTTTTCACTTACCACGTACTTGACATTCGACAGCTTATGATATTTGCTATTAAAAAACCATTGAAATTCACTGAAAAAACCATAGGTTATAGACCATATATAGTTAGGAATTAGCATTTACAAAACCTTGAAAATTCACTGAAAAAACCATAGGTTATAGACCATATATAGTTAGGAATTAGCATTTAAAAAACCTTATTTTACTCACACAAAACCATTGAAATTCCATATATAGTTAGTTGCACTAACTATATATCGCGCACCTGCAATCCACTGCTGATCATGTCACATATTACATCATTCATGACATGGTCAGTGACATCACTGATGACATCACTGATGACATCTCAAATGACATATATTTATATATATATATTTATATATGCATATATATATGCATATATATATATATGCATATATATATTTCCCAGTTTCACCACATATACTGCTCACTTATGTTAAGAGTGCAACTCACTCACAGAGGCTGTTCTGCAGGCAATTCCAATTAACAGTCCCTCACAGGAAATGCGGTGCACTCAGGAGCATGATTTTAAAAGTGTTTTTGTTGAACCACAATGCTGCTGACTAACACATTTCAGCCTCACCAGCCTTTGTCAATGGGCATTTCCTGTGAGGTACTGTTTGTTGGAATATATATATATGCTGGCAGTGACCAGTTGGTATTTATAGTTAGGCCCATGTTTCCAAAGGAAAAGCTTTTTTTTGACTTGACTATATCTTTGGCACTCTTGGACGAATCTTCACGAAATGCTTTAAAAAAGTGCTTTGGTGATTCTTTTTGTGCATGGAAAGTTTTGGGGTGGATACTGATGCAGGGTCTGAGAAAAATGGGGTTAAAAAAACAGTGTGTTTGCAATGTTGATAGGAGCCGAGTGTCAACACGCCTACAGCCCGAATCACTGAATGGAATGACACCAAATTTGACAGAAAGCTAGATTTTGATTCGCGGATCACGCGTTCAATTATTTGATTTAAATCCATTTAGTAGTTGTTGAGAAATAAAAATAGAAACCGTTCTTATTTGTGGTTGTGATCATTTTGCTAAAAAATATGAGCTTGTGCAGGGTAATGCAGAGCTCAGTATAGCTTCCAACACTTCAACCAGAAAGTGTTGGCAGCCATTTTGGATCTTGGTTCAGCCGGGTGCCCCCCAAAAAAATTTGCAAAAAAAGAACAGGGGGCAGGGTAGGAATTCCCTGACCCCATATCGTTGGTCCCCAACTGGCCAAAAAGCATTTTAAAAAAATTAAAATACTGCGAAATTGCAATATTTGTGAATTCACTGTAAAATAAAAAATAGAAACACTGGCTCCTGCGCTTATTTTTAATTAACCACTGGGTTGGCCAGGTCCTGGAGGCATACCTTAAAAATTAGAGGGGGCTCACAGGGCCCCCTTACTAGAGCTTATCAAAGCCCCGGTAACTGCCACCTCCCTGGGGCATTGGTTATTATGTATGCAGAGGGTGCCTGCATGGCAACCCAGCATCCTGAGGACCGCCACCTCCCTGGGGCAAAAGTTTATATCTGATGTGGGGGAGCCCGTGTAGCCCTGGGGGACCGTCACCTCCCTGGAGCAAATGTTTATTAAGAAATGCTTGGGGCTATACTTAAAATTAGTGCAGGGGGCTACAACAGCCTCCCTCACAGCCCCAGGGACTGCCACCTCCCAAGGACTAATTAAAAAATGTATACAGGGCCCACCTCCTGGGGGCAATTTATCAAAAATATGTGTGGCCACATGGCGCCCGCAGCCCTGAGTACTGCCACCTCCCCATGGATAAAATACATTAATGTAGGGGATCCATTGTGGAACCCTGGCGACCACCACCTCCCTGGGGGTAACTTGTAAATAGAACAGCTGTCCCCCTCATGGAGCCATGGATTGTCCGGGGGATCACCACCCCTCAGGGCCGGCTCCTACTATGTACCGGGGTGCCCACCCCTGGGACATAGCAGTATGCTGTGGCTTGGCTGGAGCTTTACCAGTCCCGCCAAGCCACAGCAAATGCTCTGCTTCCAGCAAGCAAGAGCAATGAAATTGTCTTGCTTTCTGGAAGTGGAGCAGCATTGCTTTCACACACAGGGAGCCACCTTTCGAGCAGCTCCCTGTGTGTGAAAGCAGTGCCGGCTCTCGTAGGAGGCGGGGAGACAGCAGGGACCGCGCCTTCAGGCTCCCCCTCTGGTATCCATTGAAAATTGCTTGGTGCCCTGATTGGGACCAGGGCACCCATACGGCCCACCTCCCTTAATGTAAAAAAATATTAATAAAAAAAATATATTAATAAGGCCGGGCCCAGGGGGATGGGGCCCCTGGGGTCAAGACCTGCCTGGGGAGGGGAGCTGCATGGCCCCCTCCCCATTTAAAAAAGGCCTGGACTTGGGGGATGGAGTGCCCGGGGCCAAAATTGGCCCAGGGAAGGGGGACCACATGGCCCCTCCCCTAATAAAACAAAAATATTGCCAGCCGGGCAAGTCACAGAAGGCCCCCCATCCACCACCACTCTGCAAAAATGCGTCCTGGTGCACTACTGGTTGGGGGATGAAGTCCCCTTGGCTGCTGAGGGTACTTAGGGGCAAACAATCTCTCCTGATAAGTCCAGTAAGTCCCACACAGCGGGATTGCTGAGAGGTCTTTGGAGACCATGCCCCCTTTCTCCACCACTCTGGAAATGCACCTCCTGGCACACCACTGGTTGGGGGATAGAGTCCCCTTGGTGTCAAGAACCCCTCCTGTTACCTCACGTAAATCTCACGCAGTGGGATTGCTGAGAGCTTGTGGGAGGTTTGGCCCCCTTTCTCAACTAGTTAGGAAATAGAATTAAATAAGCCTTAGAAATTCACTGAAAAAAAACAACGGTTACAGAGATGTTATAGTTATGAAATAGAATTTCAAAAACCTTAGCATTCACTGAAAAAAGTAGTGTTACATGGACTTTATTTTTAGCAAATAGAAATAAAAAAGCCTTAAAAATTCACTGAAAATTCCGCAGTTAACTTATGCCCCCCACAATGCACTGCTTATGCCTCACATATTACATTACTTATGACTTGGTCAGTGACATCACTCATAACATAACTGATGACATCTCAAAGGACATCACTGATGACATCTGAAATGACATCACTGATGACATCATCAAGTGCTTCTGAGTGTTTTCTAAAAGTAACTGAGCGTTAAACATATTTACTAAGGTGAATGACTATGGGACTAGCTGTATGGGTTAGTAGTTAGTAGTGTATAGAATAGTATAAGTGTTCTTTTTCCATTTGTTGCATTTATTGTGATGGGTATGCCCAGCCGTGGGTCTGTGCTCATCATGCCATTAGTCAAGCTAATTTGCGTGATGAGGGGTTATTCCTAGAAGCTGGTCCCAGGATGCTTGTTTCCAGTCCAGGGAGGACCTGGCCTGTCCGCTCTGGCTGGACTGTTCCCATGAGGAGCAGGGTCAGGGCTGATTTGCATATGGCACAGTCCAAACTGAGGTGGGATGGTTTGCAAAAAAATGGTGGATTGGGCTGTGCCCAAGTGACGGCCAGTGGCTGAGATTAATTCAAGCACCCCATCCATCACCTTGTTGTTTTTGCTCCTGTTAACTTTGCCAAAAATATAGCCAATAAGCCTGTCAAATCATTCTTGGAGTTCTATGAGCGCAGGTGCCTCCCCATTGCTTCTTTTAGGGCAGGGCTGTGGGGCTATAATATAATAAAAATTTCTCCAGGTAGAGGAAAATCACTTCTGTGGGGGATTGCTGGGTTTTCTTTTTAATTGCTCTACTTATTACATGCATGAGGAATTGGGACTGTGATATTTGACAGACTCAATTGCACTGGGCCCCCTGCTTCTTTGGCTGTCAACTTGGGTAAACCATCATGCTTTTTTCAACAGAAAGATCTTATTTGATTGCTTATCATTCGATCGATGCCATACTATTCCATGGCTTCAGCACATTAAGTTTATCGCCAACCAAGTGGAAAGATATGTTCATTGACCCTTTTAGCTTTAAACATCCTGAGTCTCAATGGGTCAAGGATAAGTTCTGCACTGTAACTTCACTGTGATGACATGCTGTGGAACTTCTTAAGCCCTCTCACAGGGACCATGTTCTAATCTAGACTTCAGGATTTATTGAGCCCTCTTTGTATTGGGTTACTAACCCTTAGGAGAGAACCCTTTCAACAAGATTTTGTTGTGGCATGGTTAATTGTGTTCTTAATTTTCCCTTGTGCCAGTATGATGCCCATCTATTTAGCCTTACCCATGCGATGAGTCTTCTCCTCTGTCACTTTTGCATTTGTTCATCAATGTTATCTTATATATTATCTGTACTATATTATCTTGGGTAATATGTTACGCTTGTACTCATATTATGCTCCATGTTTTGTAATGCAATGAATAATACTGTACTATGTTATGTATCCTGTATGACGCAAGACTTCTGCATCTTCGAACTGTTCCATGGTAATTTAAATAGCAATACAAATTTTAAAACACATTTTCTGATTTTTAAATGTCTTTTTTTGAGCTTCAAATGCTCTAAGGACAGCATGTAAATTCAACAAAAAGCAAGAGTAACCCATATGTCCCTGAGAACTGGATATAGCTAAACAGCTTAAGTCCAATTGTTCACAAGGAACTTATTTAGATCAACATTTGTTATTTTCATCAAGTTCCTGATATCTTGCAGCGATTTAAGCGAAGTTAGCAAGTGATACAGTCAATATATACAACACTTATAAGCTTCTTTAAAATTCGTTTTGGTTGATGACTTTGGAGAACCACATATGACTGGAGAGAAAACATACCAACAGAATTTCTTATTCAACACTCACTTCAGCCGAAGCGAGTGCTTTTAATTTGCAACTACAGTTTATGAAAATAGAAAAGTATACTTACTAAACCTCTGCTGAGTATTAACACTGTTTACATATTTATTAGGAAAAATTGTGACTTATGTGACCCCAGTGTAGTGCCCATAACCAACAAGTGAATAAGGCTAAAGTGACGGTTTAAAAAAAACAAGGAATTGGTTATTGGAGTTGAAAGGATGTCCTTTAAGATTTCAGAATACATCATATGTCCTAGAGTGTGTTCTAGCGTTCTTAGGACTATCCTTTATAAATTGTTGCCGTTTTTACCCTTTATCGTTATCGGGGTCCCCTCAGGACAAAGATTCTGGGGACCAGGCGCTTCAATGTATTCCGGATGCGCAATATTAATCATCCGACATCAAGAAAGCAATCGTGGGTGCAGGCTCTGGTAACTTTACGATACTGCGTGGAAACGCCTGAAGACTTGGCTCTTCTGTCAGGCATACTAGCGGCTTTGCTCCTAGCGGTATTCTGATTTTGCAGTTGGTAGTTTTGGACTCTTGTCTGTCTGTCTTCGCGCCTTGATGCCCCTTGGTGCTAAGTTTTCGCGCGCTATAAAACACCTTTCATTCATTCATTCATTCATATTATCCTCCAGCTAAAATTTTACTATGGCATGGTGTGAAGTTGCTTCCATAGGATGGATGGAGTTGTGGCAGAGGTGTGAGGGGTATTTGAATTCACCAGATAGTCTTAGGTATAGTCATATATCCCAATTTGCCAGTATCTAATACTGTAGATGATCAATCAAGACAGCTCCTGAGAAAATGCTCTTACTCGGAAAGACAGCGTGTGCTTTTTTCTCCCACTCTTGTGATTCTGCACCAGCAGCATAAGCTTATGGAAGAAAAAACAACTGCTGCACAGGCTTGGAGAATAATAAAAAAAAACAGGCCAAAAACAGGAGGCACAAAATGGGATAGGTTGCCCACAAACACACACACCACCAATAGTTTTTACACAGTTTTGAATGTCTGTGTTTTGTTTGCATTTGTTGACACAATAAAGCCAGTCATGTTGGCTTTGCCAATTCATGCTTCCATGTGTTTGAGATGTTTGCATTTTTCCAATTCCATTTCTGGTTTATTGTGTGGAGGAGTTCTGTGTGTTCCTTTAAAAGGTCATGAAACTCCAAGATAACTTGCAATAGCCTTACAATGTACGGTGGAGTATTTTATTTCTTTTTGTACATGGTCACACCATCCCCTTTTTCACAAACCACTTAAATCCTTGGGGAAATATTTATGAGCCCCTTGTACCACCGGAGTATTACCTTTTGTGATGCTTCGGCGTCGCAAACTACAAAATCATATCTATGAGGTCACGCAAAGCCACTTTCCATGGCTTTGAATGCCCTCATAGATATGGAATAAGGCCGGGTAGCGCAAATTGCTGAGTTGCCTAACTCTTCCATGGGCATTGCAAGGAGTGTGTCTAGGCAACACCCATGGATTTTGGCGCTTCCTCAGATTTACAAGACTATGTAAATCTTAGGAAGCGCAAAACCTTATGCCTTCCAAGTTGAGGCGTAACAAGGAGAAATTACTTTATTTCTTCGTATTTTTTCCTCTTTCTCTGTGTGTAGCAGAATTCAGAAAGAGTAAAATGCCTCTCAGGATTGTTTTTTTGTGCAGGAAGGTGCACTTTCCTCCACAAAAATAATCCTGCCAACAACAACATAGGCATGCTTGCATCATGGTGCAAGGGTGCATACGCGGGCGCTAGGCTGTCGAAATGAAGCCAGCGCTGGGGAAAAGGACAGGAATGCACAGTATTATATAAATACAGTGCATTCCTGTCCTTTCACTTTGACTAGGATAGTGCAGCAGGGTGACGTACTGCGCTGCCGTACGTCAAATTCCCATAAATGAGGCCCTTAGCAAGTTTGTCTTTTGAATGAAAGAGGTAGCATGTTTTCAAACATAAGTAATAAAAGAGGAATCTCTAGTGCAAGACTAAACAAACCAAAAAAGCAGTTAGATGTTTGTTGCAAAAATATATTAGAATCAGTGTAATACAAGCCAGGGCCTGTATTTTAATAAACTTAGTCTTTCCCTGTTTGCACCACAGCACACCTTCAAACAGGTGCGCTATGCACAAACAGGGAAAGTGTGTCCTATTATGTTGAATGTGCTGCCCTCAGGACAGCTGCAAACTTGTGCTGCCTTGGGGGCAGTGCATTCAAGTGAAATATGGAGCAGCTGCTTCAAATCTGCTCTGTGTTTCACTGTGCAGGCAGCAACCCTGCACGTTCAAAAGGGCTAGAGATCTCTTTGGGGAATGGTGCAGTGCGTGACTTCCCCCGCCTGCAAGGGAATGTCTGAGGGCCCATGGAGAGGATGCGCTGCCCTATGGTGGCACACTGACAGTGCCACAGTCCCCTACCTTTTTATAGCTTACTTTCAGTGCGCCTCCTGACAAATCTTTGCCTTTGTGACCGCATCCACAATACAGGGTGGACACAAAGACAAAGAGATTCCCTCATCTGTATGGTGCCATGCCCAAAAGCTAATGAGAGTTTACCCTCTTGAGCTAGCACATGTGCACCAGCTACATGTGCACCAGCCCTCTCTGTATTAAAGAAGGGGTCACACAAGCATTTGTGGTCTCTTATGTAATACTAAAATGCCCCTTGGGGGTACACAAAGCAAGGGCACATGCCCATTGAGTCCTCTGGGACCTTTCTGTAATACAGCCCCTGATGATTATTTAAAAATCGCTGTTGCTCGGAGGTGTAGAAACATGAAAAGAGATTCTATCTTTTCTATAATTTACTACGGTGTGCAAAAATAAACATATTGCCGTAAATATTTCATTTTGGCTTATACTGTTCATTTAGAAAAAAACAGAGCAGATGAAGGAAACCCCACTTCTCATTTCAGTGTTTTTTAAACTGCAGCTTTAATTATGCTCCATGTCCTGTCTTCCATTTTTGCTGCTGGCAGCAGGAAATGTGAGGTCAAAACTCAAACTACCTATCAAAACTACATAAGCTAGGTCACCAGGTATCCTGGATCTATAAATTAGTACGCTCACAACATTCTACCCTCAATAAGAAACTCTCATCCTTTTGGGAATTACACACCTGTTTTACGATCTCGGAGTTGGAATGGACCGAAACTTGGAAATCAACCATGAGATATAAGATCAGCCCAGCACTCTCCCGGACGAAGTTCTGGTTGATACATAGGGCCTTATGGACACCAGCCAGACTCTACTCACTCAAAATCAGGGAAGATTCCATCTGCTGGAATTGCAATGACAAAATAGGGGCCCTAGAACACCTATTAATTCAATGCGAATGCGTGATACTGTTCTGGGACAAGAGCTTCGAATTCATATCTAAACTCTTCTCATATTTTCCTATTAGGGATCACCCAACACTAGTATTCGGTTTCCTCAAAGCTGGGTCACTCAATGATAATGATAGGGCGCTCCTAGACCTACTCCTAATAGCAGCGGTCAAGATTATTCTCAGCAACTGGAAAGACACACACAAAGCTTCCTTTCAGTGCTGGCTAAACTGGGTCACCAACCTAAGAGGGGCTGATAATATAACTCTCCAGAACTCACCGTGGAGATCTTGTGCCAGACACATGTGGGACACTCTTGACCTCTACTTTAGCTCACACAAACCGCCATGAATCTCACCATTTGTTGTAACTATCCCTCTACACGATCTACTTATACTACTGTTCGCCTTTCCTATGCCTGTGCTCATATATCACTAGATGAGACATACTCCTAAGGTCTGTACTTTGTGCTAAAGTTCTCCCTGATGTTCACTAGATACCGCTCATGAAAATCGCTAACGGATATAGTCGCTTGTGGAGCGATACACTGATACTACATGTGTTTAGTCTGTGAGGTACCGCCATACCATTTTGTTTACAAGTGACTTTTACTGACAATGTAATTATTGCTTTATTCCCAATGTTTATTTTTGTATGTCTATTTCGTACGACCCTCATTTGATGTATTGTACGTATGGTTTTATTTGGAAACATCCTTAAAAAACTTTTTGAAATAAAAAAACTCAACTGTAATAAGTTATTACAGTTGAGCACCTATGTCATTTCCTTATTATAGGGGGCGAGGTGTGTCACAATGTACTGTAATATTAAAATTTGAGATTGCTTTTAGTCAGGGAAAGTAGGATTCCATGTATTATATATGTCATGAAGTATTTCCTCACACATTATAAGGACATCACAGGTCACTTTGTAGTTCATTTCTAAAGTCACAGCACTTGGAGTTGAGCCACAATAAACTTCCAATAAAAAGTTGATGCATAATGCTACGTATTCTCTGTTATTATTGATTTATGTGCATAGATACAGACATAAAGGTCGTTCCTTCAAACGTTTGGCGTCACAGCTGTGGAATGCTTTGCCTTTGTCCTTGCGGAAGAACGTCAATCTCTTAGCTTAAGACTTGGCTTTTTGTACAGTAGGTTTGCCATCTCCTCCCACTTCCGTGTCCTCTTTGGGGTTTAAAGCGCCGGGACACTCTTCGGAGTAGCTGAGCGCTATATAAGACATATACTAACATAACATAACATAAAGCTCCTGATTCATTAAAGTAAATTTACATGTATACCTGTGTTGAGCTACTTATGTGTAGATCTACTTGTACACGTAGGTGTAACTCTTCACCTCTATAGTGACCCGTCCAATGAGGTAGTGGAAACTCCTATAAATGAATTTACGATTGTAAAGATACAGTAAGATTTCGGCCACTGGGGAGATGAGTTCCCTTTGGTATAGTAGAAGGAAATTTGATGGAGTTTATTTATTTAAAAGAATAAACATATTAAAATGTCATCTAGGTCAACATACATTTTTATTTTCACTTGGAACTAATAAAGTAAAAGTTACAGGACATTAACTCCTCAAACTAAATCTGTATTTAGCATAAAATAATTCACAGAAATTAATTACATTTATACATATAATTTTTAAACAATCTTATTTTTATTTAATTTGAAATAAACTTGCTTAAAAGTTGCTAACACATATAATGTGTGTCTGTATATATATATATATATATATATATATATGTATATGTGTTTTCAATTTAATTTTATTGTGACACAATGAAATTCATTATTGTGCCTGTCCTTTCGTGTGCTGCCAGATAATATTTGGAAGTTCCTGGATTTTCCCATTTGAAAACATAATTAGCGGAGTTGCGACCACTGCTGGCACCGGCGTCAATAGGAGGGAGAGCGACATCTCGCAACGATCTTTTGTGATATATATTATTTATATATATATATTACCTACTGGCGGTCGCCAGTAGGTATATATAGTTAGGATTTTTTCTCTATGGGATTTTTGAAAATTCTATGTCTAATAACTTTGGCGTTTGTGGACGGAATTGGCTGAAATTTTCTGGAAAATGGAACATTTTGTTTCTGAGCAGCCGCTGAAAATTTGGGGGGGTTTTGTCAAGGGGGGGGCCGAGAAAAAAGGGGAGTCCCAAAACGTGTTTTTCCCATGCAATTTTCCAGAGGGCGGTTGGCCTCACTTTTAGCTCGAACGGCTGAATGGATTTCCACGAAACTTGGCAAAATTGTAGATATTGTATGCCCGATGTGCCTTTGCTAGGTCTCAAGATATGTGCTCCTGTGAATTTTGAGTAAATTAGGTTTAAAAAAAGATATATATCTAGAGCCGCGCCCCGGTACGCGTACCGGGGAGCGCTTCGGGCACGCCACGCGACTTGCGCACGGCAAGCTGATTGGTTCTCGGTGTCTGTAAACATTCGAAACAGTCCGCAGCGGCCGCCATCTTGTGTCTCGGTAGGATTGAGACACAAGAGGTGGCAAAAATCAAAGGGGGGAAATGAGCAAAAGGGGGCAGAGTACACCCCCCTGACCCCCTAGTTTTGATGTGGGGGCCATAAAAGGGTCCCGCGGGTAAAAAAAAAACAAAAAAAACAATTCGATTTTCGCAGGGGGAGCGCCCGGTACGCGCACCGGGGAGCTTACGGGGGAGCGTACCATGGAGATAAAAAATGACAGACTTTTTTTTTTTAAAAAAGAGCATTTTTTTATAAATTGGAGGTAGTTCTGAAAAGAACTGTTTTATTTTTTTTATTTTGTTGTTTTATATTTTTTTAGACTTTTTAAAACGATTTTATATTTTTTTTGGATTTTTGTCAAGGGAAAAACAAAAAACAGGGATTCCAAAACTGCTCAACAGGAGCAAAAAAATGTGAAAATTTAGGGACTGTCAGGGCAGCGGTGTTGCTGTTTCTTTATGGCAATGAGTTCAACACTCTGCTCCCCATAGCAGAGCAGTTCGTCACACTCCGTGCACAGAAATTTGATGCCTGCAAACTCTGGCTGTATGTTGGGGACCATTCTTCGACGGGATGGTCCCGAAGGTGTTGCTCCACCAGTGGAGGTGCTGCCGCCATCTGTGGGTAATTTCCGTGCCAGCTCTCTGACACTCTCCCTCGCAAAGTTGTTTGGGTGTCTTCTTTTGACATGCCTGATTAAATTGGCATTTCCAAAACTATATTTTTTCAGAGGATTGCCTCTGGATAAAGTACTACCACATATTTTGCAGGTTACTTTTGGAGCGTTGACTTTTTTTTGTCCTTCAGGGATGTCATAAAATTTCCAGATGAAATGGGTTTTTTTCTTCTGCTGAGGAGGGTCCTCCTCTAAAAATCCATCGGAATCACTGCTGGATGACTCTCTTGCAGCCATGATTAGGAAAGTAGGAGATGAAGACAGTACACAGAACAGCTCTTGCTCTCTCCAAGTACAAAGCAATAGTGAGAGAAATGGGTGGGTTTCACACAATTTGGAAAAAAAACAAGTTCTGAACCAATGAAAAGTGTTATTTTAAAGTCACATGGCTTGACGCGCATACGCTACGCGCCCCGGGGCGCGTCCCAGGGCGTGTAGCGTAAGCGCATCGGGGCGCTTACGTAGCGCGATCGTATGCGCTTCCGGGTGCGCTTACGCGGTGCGTCATAAGACGCATTTCGCGGCTACGCGATACGTGCCTTATGACGCAAGACGTGGCGGCTACGCAATACGTCACGATGTTGTTTTCGTTCGCGGCAATAGCGCTATCGGGACGCTCATTAGTACGCGCCCCGAGGCGCGCCACAAGATTGCGCTTACCCGTGCGTTTACCGGTCCGCGCCCCATGAGCGCACCGAAAAGAATAAAAAAAAAAAATAACAACATAAATTTCGCTTTAAAATTTATTATTTTAAAAAAATATAAAGATTTGCTATTAAAAAACCTATGAAATTCACTGAAAAAACCATAGGTTATAGACCATATATAGTTAGGAATTAGCATTTACAAAACCTTGAAAATTCACTGAAAAAACCATAGGTTATAGACCATATATAGTTAGGAATTAGCATTTAAAAAACCTTATTTTACTCACACAAAACCATTGAAATTCCATATATAGTTAGTTGCACTAACTATATATCGCGCACCCGCAATCCACTGCTGATGATGTCACATATTACATCATTCATGACATGGTCAGTGACATCACTGATGACATCACTGATGACATCTCAAATGACATCACGGATGACATCACTGATGACGATACGATGCACCTCCTCACACTCTAATCTAACCTATGATACATCCAGTGTTAAATACAGAATATAACTTTTTAAACCATTGACACACCAATACTAGTTACTACATACGCACTCACTGATTCCTATGTCTACACACACATTCACTCATACACCCATACAATCATTCATACATACAATCACTCATCTTTACAACACTATCATATGCACTCATACACCTATACAGACACTCACACTCTGCCACTCATCCATGGAGTTACTCACACACCTAGTCAGTCCTGTAAAGAATCAATCACACTTCCATTTTCTAATCTATACAGTTAAACATAGAGTACCTTACATTTTCAAACATATACTAACACATACTTACTCTCTTATACAATCATTGATACAAGTACACATTGATCTGCACAGAGTCACACATCTCCCAGCCAGCCACACACACACTCAGTCTCCCATACAAATACTTGGACAATCAATCAATAACCCATATAGTTACTCATATAGCTACTGATCAACACATGCAGCAGTTTACAGAACAACAGACGTAATGATGCACAAATTAAGACAGTTTAGCCAGTTACCCATGCACTCAGTGAGACACATTTAATCACTCACTCATACAGTCAGTCACGCACCTACTAAATCCTTCATCCAGACACTTATACATCTACTCATTCTTCAATATGTAAAACATATTTAAACTTTACAGAAACCCACAGTCACTGGATGATGTCATCAGTGATGTCATCAGTGATGTCATTTGAGATGTCATCAGTGATGTCATCAGTGATGTCACTGACCATGTCATGAATGATGTAATATGTGACATCATCAGCAGTGGATTGCGGGTGCGCGATATATAGTTAGTGCAACTAACTATATATGGAATTTCAATGGTTTTGTGTGAGTAAAATAAGGTTTTTTTAAATGCTAATTCCTAACTATATATGGTCTATAACCTATGGTTTTTTCAGTGAATTTTCAAGGTTTTGTAAATGCTAATTCCTAACTATATATGGTCTATAACCTATGGTTTTTTCAGTGAATATATATATATATATATATATATATATTTGTTTTTTTCAAAGCTAGTTTGCCACTCAGTTATACTGCCTGCAGTGATCTGTCAAGCGGGGGCCAAAAAAGTGTGGGTTCCAAAACGTGCGTGCTTTCCTTATGCAATTTCTCATTGGGACTTTGAACACAGCCAAAGCCCAAACAGCTGAACCGAATTACACCAAATTTAGCAGAAAGGTAGATAATGGTCCACAGAACTGTCTATTTCTCATTTGGTAAAATCCGTTTAGAATTTCTAGAGATAATAACTGAAATCCAAATTTGTGTTTATATAGGGACGCCCATCCTCTGTGACGCTCACACGGAGGTCCGAGCACCCTCGTGCCACAATATGTACTGTGATTGGCTGGACGGGAACATGTTTAGATAGTTGCACCCGCCGTTTTGTCTAGCGCGCCCCCCAATTAAGTTCACTGCAGAGTATATAGACATTCAGTGTCAGGGTAATGTATGAATTCACAGACCTACACAGAGCTACATTGCTAGTCAGAGACACTCAGAGACTTACACCCTGACTATCAGACCTACTCACATACTCAAGTATCCACTGAATCACCCACAGAGACAGTCATGCATCTACTGACTCAGTGAGTCACATACTCACTCACAAACCCAAACAGAGACTGATCCACCCACTCACAAACTCACTCAGAGATGCACACACCTACTCACAGACCCACTGAAAGACTCATGCAGCCACTCCTAGGCCCACTGAGACACTCACACGCCCACTGACAGACCCACCGAGATACTCAGACACTCATGTACCCACTCACACACTCTCACACCCACTCATAGACCCACTCAGGCACTCACACCCACTCACAGACCCATTTAGGGAGCCATGCACCCTCTCACAGACCCAGTCAGAGACGCATGCACCCACTCCCAGACCACTCAGATACTTATGCACCCACTCAAAGACTTAGGTACCCAATCAAACACTCACAGACCCACTGAGACACTCACACACCCACTCACAGTCCCACTCACGGACCCACTGAGACACTCACACACCCACTTACAGAACCACTGAGAGACTCATGCACCCACTCACAGACCCACTGAGACACTCACTCACCCATTGACTGACCCACTCAGACACTCATCCACCAACTTTAAGGCCCAGTCGGAGACTCATGCGCCTTGAGGGGTTCCCTGTCTGCTGTTTCCGATTCTGCCTATTTTGCTAGTTTGCACAGACTTGCTGCTTGCACATCTCCTCTTAACCTGTTTTTAAACTTTTAATCTTTAAAAAAAAGGAAAAACAAAAACAACTTTGCACTTATTCCTTTTTCAACGTGTTTACTGTCACTGTTTGAATTTGACTCCTGCTTGCGTGACCTACTTCCGGGTCTCGCCGGTTTGCCACTGAGAGTTGCCATCTTGAGGCAGTGCGCTCTCTAGTCTTGTGGCGGCAGGGGCCTATTTAGATGCACGCTGCGCGAACGCCCGCGCCTTGAGGGCTTCCCTGTCTGTTGTTTCCAATTCTGCCTATTTGCTAGTTTTCAGACTTGCTGCTTGCACATCTCCCCTTAACCTGTTTTTAAACTTTTAATCTTTTAAAAAAAAGGAAAAGGAAAAACAAAAACATCGTTGCACTTATTCCTGTTTCAACGTGTTTACTGTCACTGTTTGAATTTGACTGCTGCTTGCGTGACCCACTTCCGGTTCCCGCTGGTTTGCCACTGAGAGTCACCATCTTAAGGGAGTGCGCTCGATTGCTTTGCTTAATGTTCCCTCACTCAGGAAACATCATGATGTCTTTGAGCTCCTTGTAGACAGACCTGTAGACCTTCTGTTTATTACGGAGACTTGGCTTGATTCTACATGTGATCCCATTGTCACCAGAGGGCTATATGGTCTTCAGAGCCGATCTCCCAGAGGGGAGAGGGGCGGCGTGGCTATTATTTATAAGAATAAGTGGGGTCTTCGCAGGGGCGATACTACATCCTGGGGAGACTGTGAGGCCCTTGACTTTAGCATTCACTTTTTGGCTCACTTCACTTTGGGAGGCTCCCTGATCTACAGGCCCCCTGGTCCTGCGGGCCCCTTTCTTCAAACTTGGGGTGATGCTGTAATTCCCCGGGCTCTGCAATTCTCCCATTACATTGTCTTAGGAGTTCTTAATATTCACTTTGATCAGGCAGACAACAAGGACTTGCTTAGCTGTCTGGATACTTTGCACATGGCTCACCTTTAGCAGTGAATCAGCCTTCCCACTCACCAGGTGGGCCATATACTAGACCAGATCTACACTACACTTTCCCATCTCGATGGAGGATCCATGCCCGGTCTCATGGTCTGACCACTTTCAAACGTATTTTTCGTGGGAAGTTACCAATATTGAGCCATCAGCATGACCTTATGGCAAACCAGCTTTTGGAAAAATTAATCCTCTTGCGCTCAGCCAGGCCTTGGATGCTTCCAGGCCCACCCTCTCCAGGGATCTCGAAGTCTGTCTTGCTGGATTCACTAGCTGGGTTTCTAATGCAGTAGATTCACTTGCCTCGCCCCCTTGTCTAAGGATGTCTAGGGAATCTCCATCTAAACCCTGGTTTACTCCTGATCTCAAAGCGCTTAAACATGAATGCAAGATTATTGAGTGTGTGTGGCGTTGCAGTGAATATTGCCCTGCTGCTAAGCAGATGCTCAGACTCAAACAAAAAAACTATTATGGGGCTATCACTCTCGAATTTCTTCGGGGATAAAATAATTTCCATTCAGGCGGCTTTTTCCGCCTGTGACAATGGTATAGGGGCAGCTTTGGTGTCACCACCTGCTGACCCCAATCATTCCTTGCATGCTTTTAGGCCTGTGGACCTCCTTGATTCCCTTAAAATTCTTATGGGCCTAAAGTCGGTCTCGCCCTCGGACCCTTGTCCGGCCAGATTGTTGGCAGCAGTTGCTGAGACTATTAATAATGAAGTGAATGGCATCATCAATCTGTCTCTTCAGGTAGCTGCATTCCAGAGGTCTGGAAGCAGGCCAAGATTTTGCCTCATTTAAAAAAGCCACAGCTCGACCCACTTAGCCCAGTGAATTACCGTCCCATCTCCCTCCTGCCTGGCTTGGCCAAAGTGTGCGAGAAGGTGGTGAACAAACAACTCACTAAGTTTTATGAGAGGGAGGGCCTGCTGCACCCAGCCCAGGCAGGGTTTAGGGCCTCCTACAGTACTGATTCTGCCCTGGTGGAGGTCTTGAAGGCAATAAGGGAGTGTCTGGACACCGGCGGGAGGGCAGCATTAATTTTGCTCGACCTATAGGCAGCGTTTGACACGGTCCCGCACTCTCTCCTCCTCTCGCGTTGAACTGAGATCAGTGTGTCGGGCACTGTTTAGGGCTGGCTCAGGTCTTTCTTGGAAGGACGAGCTCAACAGATCTGGTTCCACCATCCTCTTCTTCTCCCCAGCTAGTGACCCCTGGAGTCCCCCAGGATCTTCCCTTAGCCCCCTTCTTTTTAACATTTATGTTACACCTCTGGTTTATCTGGCAGAGGACCTTGGGGCTAAGGTTAAGGCTTACGCTAATGGCACCCAGCTTCTCTTTACTTGGGTAAGAATGTGGACTCTGCTCAACACTGATTGTCTTCTATTTTTAATTGGATAGCCGCTGCGCAGCTCAAGTGCAATGAAGAGAAGTCAGAGATTCTCCTTTTTGGAAAGTTTCCTTCCATTTTTAAGGAAACTCTTTGGCTGCCTGAATTCCCTCTTCCCATTTCAACAGGGAAGCCCGCGAAGAACCTGGTGGTGTGGTTTGAGGAGAACCTTCAGGAAACTTGCTGGGACCTGCTTTGGCCTTTTGAAAACCTTAAGGAAGTTTTTCACTCTACTGCCTAGGGTAGCAAAAGAAACTGTCATCTGCGCCCTTATTCTGTCTCCGCTGGATTATTCCAACGCCCTTTACGTTGGCATTCCGGGCTAGCTGCTAAAAAATCTCCAGGTAGTCCAAAATGCAGCAGCCAGACTTCTTCTTGAGATTCCCTCCAGGATTAGCGTGAGATCTCACTTATGCTCTTTGAACTGGCTTCCTGTAGCCGAACGGGTAAAATTTAGATCTTTAGTTATGGCCCATTGCACTCTTCATGGTCATGGGTGGCCCTATCGACCTGCAAAAACGCTTTTCTTTTTATACTCCAACGCGACACCCGCATTCCATCTCCCAGTGCCTCGCCCAGGTCCCTCGCTTTAAATGTCAGAGGTTTGGAGGCAGCTCTCTTACCCAAAAAGATGCTGTTGCATGGAACGCTCTTCCTTTCACCCTTCAGAACATTCAGGACTTGTTGATTTTCAAGAAGAACCCGAAGACACATCTCTTTGTTTAATACCAGACTTTTGCCCCTCATTGCCTCGTTCTGGGACACTCCGGAGTATCTGTGCGTGTTACAAATCAAAATAACATAGCATAACATAACCTACTCACAGACCCACTCACGCACTCACAGACCCACTGAGAGAGTCATGCCCCCACTCACACACCTAGTTGAGACGCATGCACCCACTCACTGACCCACTCAGACTGTTGTGCACCCACTCACAATCCCAATGAGAGATGCATGCACCCACTCAGAGACTCCTGCACCCACTCAAAGACCTACTCAGACACTCATGCACCTAGTTACAGACTCACAGAAAGACTTGCACACTCACTCACAGACCCACTCAGACACACATGTACCCACCTATAGGCCTACTGAAGCACACCCACTCACAGACCCACTAAGACAGCCATGTACCTACTGATAGACCCACTCAGAGACTCTTGCACCCACTCGAAGACCCACTCAGGTGCTCATGCACCAATTCCCAGACCCACTCAGAGACTCATGCACCCACTCACAGACCAACTCAGACACTCATATATCCACTCACAGACCCACTCAGGCATTTATGCACCCACTCGCAGAATCACTTAGACTCATGCACCCACTCACTAACCCACTCAATCATCCACCCACTCGCAGACCCACTCAGCCACTCATGCACCTATTCACAGATCCACTCAGAGACTCATGCACCCATTGACAGACCCACTCAGACACTCATGCATTCACTCATACATCCGCTCACCGACCCACTCAGACACTCATGTATCCACTCAGACACTCGTACACCCATTCACATTCACTAAGGAACTGATATATGTACTCACAGACCTAATTACTTATGTACCCACTTATACACATGTTTTGATAAGGAGAAAATTATTCACAAAGTCTTTGTAACATGTACAGAATGAAAATAAGAGTTATACATCTTAAATGTGTTGTTGTGCATTGAATTCATGCTTTTGCTTTGTAGGTCCGTGGACTGTTCATGACACCTACGTGCAGGTACACAACAAACGCGCCATGAGAAGTTCTGTCATTGGCTGCTGGCTACCTGTGTACAAATTTGTGGCCACCATTTTAAGAAGCAGGAGAGGGACCCTGACCCAATAGGTGCATTGTAGGGTTGTCTGAGGACCCCTTATGACTTTTAAATGCCGCAAAACAATTTTTTCCCAGGTGGCGGGAGTTGTGAACCTGTTGCAACATTCATCATGGCCCCCATGTAAGGTTGTGGTCAAGTCACAGACCTTGGCCCCCAAAAAATATATATATTTACATATGTATATGTATACACACACATGCCTAAAGACCCATTCAGACACTTCCACTCACAGACCCAGTCAGAGAGTCGTGCACCCAGTCACAGACCCACTCAGAGACTCACACCCCCACTCAGAAACCCACTCAGATGCTTATGCACCTTGTGACGGCCCCACTATAACACTTACGCACCCACTCACAGACCCACTGAGAGATATTATGGACCCACTCACAGACCCACTCAGACACTCACAAACCTACTCACAGACCCACTCACAGACTCATGCACCCACTGACAGACCCATTTAGAGACCCGTGCAATCAGTGACACACACACTCACAGACTCATGCACCGATCATTTAGTCTTATGCACCCACTTACAGATCTACTCAGACACTCATGCACCCAATTACAGACCCTCTCAGAGACTCATCCAGCCACTCACAGACCCACTCATAGACTCATGCACCCACTTACAGACCCACTCTCAGACTTAGCACCCACTCACAGTCCCACTGATACATTCACGTACCCACTCACTGACCCACTCATGCACCCATTCACATACCCAGCCAGGCACTGATACACCCATTCAGACACTTACGCACACACTGAGAGACCAAGTCACGCACTGATGGAACCACTGTCAGACACACTTAGACACTCTTGCCCCCACTGTCACATTCACTCAGGAACTGATATATGGAGTCACAGAACCAGTCAGACTAATTCTCCCACTTAGACAAACACTTGCACATTGACAAAACTACTCATAAACTCATTCTAACATGTATAGAGTGAAAATAAGAGTTACTAATCTAAAATGTGTTACTGAGTATTGAATGTGTGCTTTTGTTTTGTGGATCTGCTACGGGGAACCAACTCCGGCAAATATACATATATTTTTTAATTTAAAGTGAACATTATTAAGTGTTGAGTAATAGGGTGTTCTTAGAAGAGCCCCTGTGTTCATTGTGAGTAGTGACAGCTTACATAAGACCGGATACAGAGTCTGAGGTTGCTGAGAAACACCTTGTTGTCTCCATCTGTAAAGTGAACTACATCATTTCAATAAAATTCATGCATGTGGAAATGCAGATTGTTGTTGTAGGTCTCTGAGGGCTGCAGAAACATCTTTATTAACATGTTTCCTGCCTTTGTCAATCTGTGGACAGAATTGATTTGACTGCTTCCATGTCTGCCTTTGGCATATGTTGGAGTACACCAAGACACAGTGAGGGAAATGTACCATTAATTGGTCAAAGGTCTCCTTCATTGTGATTTCCAAACCAGCCCTAGTAAGTCTGCCTAGGTCATTGCCACCACAGTGCACAAGTAAGAGGTCTGGATGTTGGCAATCTGCAATACTCTCAAACAAAGGCAGCAATTGCTGCCACTTTAACCCTCTCTAGCCAATCCATTTAATGTCCACATTAGGCAAAGCCAAATCCCTCTCAACACCTCTGTTTCTAGCAGCCTCTCTAGCAATAAAAACATAGCTGTGGCCTACAATCCACAATATAACTATTTTGAAGGAAGGAGCAGTAGCACACAGGAGAAGGCTGCAGCTGAATGTGATAGCTGGCAAAAGGAAAGGCAGTGAAAATGAAGGAGTGAACCTGCCCAAACAAAAGGATATATTTGATTGGGTGCCGTAAATAATGTGATAGTTACAAATAGGTAGTGATTTTATTGCTAAAAAAAAGTAAAAAAGTTACGCTATTATGGATATGCTTACATTTTAAAACAAACAACCACTCCTGCTACAGTTGGACTTAGAGCTGGTATGCTCTGGTTAGAAAGTGTATGAACTTTTGCCTTACTAGTACAGTAGAGTGTTTCAAACCAGGTTGTTATGGCAACTGAGAGAAAGCAGTGTGGGGGGAGGGTTCTAATTGCATTGTACTTTGAATCTGCAAAGTATAGTATTTTGTGAAATATGAATTTTCTAATTTAGTATTGTCATTGCTTCTGAACTGTAGTTGACAAAACATGGTACTATGTTAGTATATGCTTTCTTGGACTACCGTATGGAGTCGTGACCCAGTCGCGGAGTTACACAGGGGCTGCGCTGGGCACAGCAACGGGGTCACCGACCCACTTGCAGCTACTACCAAATTGGACTTCTTATGAAGGGCATGATAAGGGTGAACAAAATGACATTGCAGACTGGAGTTAAAAAGTGAAAAAAAATAGGAGAAACAGTTTCATTTGGAACCTACAATAGTATCAGTGGAAAAAGAGAGGGAAACTTTGCCATTACTGGTTCTTTCTTCCAGAGAGGTGTACTAATCATTTTCCGGGATAAGAAATTTGAAGTGAAAGAGGGCCTATATTTGAGCATCAACAAAGCAAACTAACAGGTATGTTAATAATGATGACATTGATAATGTATATATTTATAGATTGTCAGTTATAAATGTCAGTTCGATGTACTATATTTAGAAAATTACTTATATAACCTACGACATGCATGTAAAGAGCTTAAAATCCTTGTTTATGGATGAAGTGAAGTGGATATGGAACTAGTCAACTATTTCAGTAGTAACTGATATATACATGTAAAGAGTATCATATATAGGTATTTGCATAATGAAACAGTCAGTAGCAAAAAATGTATATACTGCATCATCTATTTAGAATCAGATGACTGAAAACTTTGTTGGTGTTAAAGTGAATATTTTTATGTCCTACATAAAGTTTGGTACCTTATCTGCAACTGGTATGTGTAATTTCTTTGTAAAGTTGTACTTCAGTGCAGTACTTGTGGTAGGATCTGGTACTGTAGAGCATGTGTATGAAGTGTTACTTTTTGCTTTATTTGAAATTTAAAGAACATTGCCAAATCTTAATTTGATGTTGTACTAGATAAATGTGAACTGTTAGCTAGACTATACGTAATGGACACTGAATCAGGTTTGTGGGTAAAATGTAAATCAAAAGCTTTCAATTTTAAGTGCGTTCCATGTGCACATATTGACCTATATGTGCAGTTTTAGAATCAATGCCACACCCACACTGGAACTCACATGCCACACCCACACTGGAACTCACACACCTATCTATAACATGATAGAATGACTAAAATACCCAGGAGGACATTCATAGAGGCACTTCAATATTCACCCTGAGAGACACACAGCTGTTATGTAAGTAGTACCAATGGAGCCAGTTGCATACAGCCTTGCATTCTCCAAATCTCTGTAATACACCCAGCAAGTATTCCATGCAGGTTTCTCCATACATGTTCAGAGAGCCATATACACAGTAGGAGAGGCACACAGATAGTAGCATACTTTTTTAAATATGCAAAGAGAACCCATTTAGGGGTAGACACTTTTTTCAGGAATGTACTGAGGAACTGACAGTAAGAAGCCAGCGATGCAGACCACTTCCCCTTTCAACTTGTCTCAGGTCTGCTACTGCAGAGCTTGTGTATGCAGTGTTACTGCTAGGTAGACTTGATATTTACAACATGTTTTCAAGACTAAAAAGCCATCTTAAACTTCATATGTCACCCTTAGGGTGACTGAAAATAGGCCATAGGGAATAAGATGTCTTTCTTGTGCACTCACAGGCTCATATGCCTAGCATTACATGCCGTCTCACAGCTGTTCTGTAACTCTCATACCTATGTGCAAAAGGATACAGCCTCTTACACACCCAGTCAGACATGGACAGAGGCTGCTCAGTATCCACTTCCAGACACACACCGATCTTATGAGATGAAGCAAAATGGAGGCAGTTGCACACACAGATACATGCCCAATGCTCTCTAACACACGCTGTAACCAATGCATGCAGCTGCTTTCTTAGAGACTTTGAGATCCATGGAGTAAAAGAGGCACTCATATACCAACATACAGCCTTAAGCATTAAAAGACACAGCCAAAGAACGGACACTAATGAGGAGTGGACAGCCATGCAATAAGTCAGCCATGCAGACCACTTGCCCTTTCTACATGTGTAGGGCCTGCTACTGGACATCCTGTGTGTGTCCATGTTGGAGAAAGCAGAGTTGATATTTTAACATGTTTTAAATTCTAAAAAGCCCTTTTGTACTACAAATAAGTCGCCTTTAAGGTAGAGTAGGCCATAGGCAATGAGGTATGTGCTAAAAACATGAGACGTGTACTTTCACATTACAGTGTCTTTCTTGTGCACTTTAAAGGCTCATATGTCCTGCATTACATGCAGTCTCACACATATTATCAAACTCAGATACCTATATGTAAGAGAATACAGGCACATACAGAGCAAGTAAACATTTACGGAGGCACTACAACATTCATTCTCAGACACTGGGTGCTGTAGGCCTAATGCAAGCAGTTGCACACATCCTTACATAGCCCAATGCTCTGTAACCCATATTTTCAAGTTTAAAACGTCCTCTTCTACTGAATATCAGTCACCTCTAAGGTAGCCTGTAACTAGGCCATTGGGTACACTTTTCAATGAGCTATATTCACACTAATGGGCGAATATGCTGGTTCACTGACAGAATATCGACACCCAAAATATCCCCATACCACAATATCGGGTATAAATATCGATGTCAAAAATATTGACATCTTTTCTAGAAAAACATTGTTGTGGGCAAGATGGCTGCTGACAGAGCTCACGGCTAGTCAGCACTGAGCACCCTTCCCGCGGATGCCCCGTCGAAGAGCTGAATTGTTGAAACCCTGCTGTAACCCTGAAAAACCTGATGGATGAGAGCCCTTTTATGGGTACTGTGAAACATTTGCGGAAATCTCCCAGCGCACAGCTAGTCTTCACATACGTATCGCCTGCATCGTTTGCTGCACTTATCTGTTTGTGGGAGCTGGTCGGCGGCGGTGGCTGTGGTCCGAGGTAAAACCGCTGTGTGCGCTACGGGCTATGAACGTGGATAATAAAAATGAGAAGGAGAATGGTTTGCAGGAGGACTCTACCTGGAACGCACTGTCGAGTGAAAGCCTGGGGAATTCTGGGACTTGTAATTCTGGTGCAAGTGCAAGCGCAAGCGCTGGAGCGGCTGGAAATGCTATACTCAATAGCATGATTCAGAAAGGTACCGCTGTTGACGAAGCACCTCCACCTCCTCCAGGCAAGAGAAACGGTGAAGAATTGGAAAGTGGGAGAACGGGGAGCAAAGTAAGCGGAGACCCTATAAACCCTATGAGCCCAATGAGCCTAGTGAGACCTACAATCCTTTCTAGTAACCCTACTGAGAGCGGTAGATCTGGTTTGTTGGAGGATGGTTGTGAAGTTTTAGCAGCGCTGCATCTGGCTGTGGAATCTAACCTCTCACATGTTCAGGAGGATGGGATATGCAATCCTATACAGAACGGAGGGGGGGCAACGTCGCTCTCCCCTGATGGGGATAAGTTTTTTCCTTAAATGATGACACAGATGTTGATGATGATAACGATACCTCACAGGTTAGTGGGCAGGAGACTACACAAGAGAGTGAGACGGATGAGGAGTCTCCCAGTACACTCTTAAAGCAACAAGGCAAATCTAGGAGCTCTAGGAGTAGAGCAAGAATGAAGGGGCGATCCCCTGAATCGACAGCGCGGCAGCTGGAATGGGATCACTCGGCGTCCAGTTTGATGGGATCGAATGGCAATACTTCAACGGTGATCAGTGAGGGGGTAGAGGGGAGGGGAGTAATACTAGACCCACACCTACACTGGAACTGCTATACACGACTTTGAAAACAATGCAGGGGGAGGCTAGGCAGGAGAGCAAAAGGGCACAGTTGGCTACTAAGAAGCTCCAGGGGGCTATTAGGAAGACGAATAAACTATGTTCTGATATGGCAGATCGAATTGCTCAGGTGGAAAATCGTACGTCTGCAGTTGAGGAGGAAGTGGAAAAAATTCAGATTTTCAAATCTCTCCAGGAGAAGCAAGCCTGTGATATTGACTGGAAGCTGGAAGATTTCGAAAACCGGCAATGCCGTAATAATATTCGTCTTCTTGGGCTACAGGAGGGGATTGAAGGAGACAATGCTCTGGCTTTTACAGTGAATCTTCTCCGGGATGCCTTCCCAGAGCTTGTGCAATGGAATTGGGAGGCTGAGATACAACGTGCGCATCGATATCCTATGTTTAAAAGGGCCCACTCGGAGAAACAAGATGTTTGGCCCAGAGCCATGTTGATATTTGTAGGAAATTTTTTATTAAGATAGGCAATTATGGATCGGACCAAACCAGACTCTAAAAGAACATTTGAGGGGCATAGTTTTTTCGCTCGACCGGATTTTTGTCACTCTACGGTTGAACTGAGATGGAGATTGCGCAAATTGATTACCCCCTTCCAGACTGGTGGATGTGAAGCTTTCCTGCTGTTTCCAGCGAGACATAAGGGAAAAGTCAGAATGTTTTTTTCGGAAATTAAGGCCCAGGATTTCCTTACTGAAATTACAGAATCTGGGGAAAACCCCGTGAAAGGGAGCGCTTGGGAAGAACTGAGACTGGGTGAATTTGGAGATGATTGATAAGCCTGGACCTTCTGGGTTAACTGTTTATTTTTTCTGCAAAATTGGTTAATTTGAATATTAGATATTTATAGAGAGGGTACAAAAACGGTGAGGGGTATGCACAGGGTAGGGATGGTTGGGTAGCGAAGGCATTTGATGGTAGGTGGCAGGTGCTGAGGGTGCTGGAGCCTCAGTAGTCATACCTAGGTCATGCCTGACCTAGTTGCCTGTATGGGAGGTTGGGGGGTGGGTTTGAGGGGGTCTCTGAGTTGGAGGTTTGCAAGCAATCAGCACCACAAGGGATGTCTTCCATTGGAAAACTTGATGAGGCAGGGGACAGCTGGACACAAAGGAACTATAGAAGGACAACTAATTTTATTTTAGAAGTGATCGCTAAGATGAAAAGGCAATCAGAGTACAAACATTTTTTTTTTATGTAGGATTTTAGGGAACAGTCCTTTGATAATTACAACATGACTTTACGATTTTTGACTGTCAATGTGTGTGGTTTTAATGACCCGCACCAGAGGAACAAAGTTGCAATGTGGTTAAAAACTGTACATGCAGATTTTCTGTGTATTCAGGAAACGCATATTGAGGGTTGTAGAGCAACTCTTCTAGAACAGCTGGGTTATAAATTATTGGTCTTTACAATGCAAGGTTCACGTACCCGGGGGGGGGGGTGCAATCTTAACCCGGAGGAGGGATGTTACTGTGGTTAGAAAATCTGCTGATAAATGGGAGCGGTGGGTATTGGTGGAGTGCTCCTTTAATTACTTTAAGTTTACACTTGGTTTGGTATATGGATCCACATGTGATGATGCAGAGATTTTGGAACATTTAGACACGAATCTAGCTACATGGCCGGTCCCGATAATTATTAGTGGTGACATTAACATTAATGGTCTTGAAATAAGGTGGGATGACCCGTTTTGCAAATTCAAAGGGAAAAAAAGGAAAGTGGGTTTTGCCCTCTCTAACTTAGGGCCCGATGTAGGTAGGATTGATTTACCGATTCTTAATTACCGAATTTTACCGATTCGGTAATTAAGAATCGGTAAATCTGAGGGGTGGGTATGTAGGTATTCCAGATGTGCTGGAATACCGAATCGGAGAAATTCGGTATTTACCGATTCAGTAAATACCGATCGGTAATGCCCATTCATTCCTATGGGCTTTGAAGCCCATAGGAATGAATGGGCATTACCGATTCGGTATTTACCGAATCGGTAAATACCGAATTTCACAAGGGTGCAGGGGGTGTCACTTTGACACCCTTTGGCCCCCCCAAAACAGGCTCGGGTGCCATGTGGCAGGCAGACATGCCCCAAGGGCAGGTCTGCCTGTCATATGGCAGAGGTGTGCATGCACACATGTGCATGCACACCGGAATCGGTATTCTACCATCAAATTGGATTTGATGGTAAAATACCGATTTTGTAAGGCTTGTGGGACTCAGAAGAGTCCCACCTACATCTAAAATTTACAGAATCGGTAAAAATACCGATTTGGTATTTTACAGAATCTGTAAATTTACCGATCGGTAAATTTACCGATTCTGTAAAATTAAGGGCCCTACATACCATTTCTGAAATACCGGTCGGTAACGGCCGAAAATACCGGTTTTCGGCCGTTACCGACCGACCTACATCGGGCCCTTAGTTTGCAATAATGGGTTAGTTGATGTGTGGCCCTATTTCACTTCGACTGATTCAGGCAGCACCTTTTTTTCCGCACCTCATAAGGCTGTCTCCCGCTTGGATTATTTTTTGGTATATAAGCAGTGTATTTCCCAGGTAAAGATTGAGAAGCTTCCCCGTATTATTTCAGACCATAACCCTTTAGTTTTGAGTCTTAATTTTTCTTCTCTGAACAGAAGGAATGTCGGGTGGACCTTTGAAAGAAGGTTATTATATGACCCCGATTATATTTCATATATGAAAGGGTGGATTACAGAATTTTGGGCAAACAATCGAGGCTCTTCGAGTGTAGGAATTGTCTGGGACACGTTCAAGGCCGGAGTCAGAGGAGAAACAATGAGTTTTAGTTTACACCGTCAGAAACAGGAGAGGTTGAGAGATCTTGAAATTAGGCAGGAGTTGGTTAAACTTACTGGGTTCAGCGATTGTATCAGGCGAAGCATTGGATGAAACACTACTGAAATTAGCTATGAAAAAGGCGGAAGCAGGTGATCAATACGCCAATAAAGCAGCTGAGATATATAAGGCTAAAAAATAACAGAGCTATGAGTTCAATGAGCGTGTGGGCATACTTTGGCTGTTAGAACTAGGCAGAAAGCTGCCGCTGGAGAGGTTATTGAAATCTTTGATGGCAATAGGAAGGTTATTATTGATCCGGTAGGTATTCGGGAGGTTTTTCGGTTATTTTATCATCGGCTGTACTCTAACAGTACAGGGGCGCATTGGAGGATATTCGGGATTATCTAGATTGAATCCCTCATCAAAAGGTAGATTGTAAAGATAGGGATGATCTGGAAGGACCATTTTCTCAGTATGAAATAATGGGGGCTTTACAAGACTTGCCATCGGGTAAAGCTGTCGGCCCAGATCAAATTCGGCTCGAATTCTATAAAATCTTTAAAACACCTTCAATGCTAAGCTTTTGTGAATCCCATTATACATGACGAGTTCACCTTGTCATTAGCACTGAAGTGGTTATGATATAGGGCCTGATTTAATAGATGTGATGATATTGGCACAAAAGGGGGGGCCTGCTCCAGAATCATGGGCTGGAGCAGATGTCGTGATATTCTTGAAGAAAGATAAGCCGGCCAGGGAGCCAGGCTCTTATCGTCCCATCACGCTCTTGAACAGCGACGTTAAGATTTTTTCTGAAATTTTGGCCATGCGCCTTAATGGAATATTACGAAGAACTATTCATCCTGTTCAACATGGGTTTATTATGGGACGTGGAACAACCTAACATATAAGACGGGTGATAACCCTTTTCAATGCAATGGAGATCTCAGGAGACCCTATGGCCGTCCTGCTTTTGGATGCGGAAAAGGCATTTGATAGGGTCTCCTGGGATTTCTTTTGGGAAGCTTTGAGATGGTTTGGCCTTGGAGAGGGGTTTATCCACTCGGTTCAAGTATTATATGGGGCACCTACGGCCAGAATAAGGATAAATGGTAATTATACTACTCCATTTGACATTCAATGAGGGACCCAGCAGGGATGTGCCTCGTCCCCTCTTCTATTTGCCATAAATATGGATCCCCTTATACGTTTGTTGTTAGCTAACGGCAGAATCCGACCGATTATCAATCAAGGGATTGAAACAAAAGTGCTCGCCTACGCGGACAACGTGGCCATTGTTTCTTCAGACCCTGAAGAAGCGATGGATGCGGTTGTCTCGCTAGCCTCTGAGTTTGGTATGCTCTCCGGGTATGCTCTCAATGAAGCAAATACTCAAATTATCGCGAACCCCTTGATTAAATTGGGGATCCTCGGGTGACTAAATCAGCTGTATATCTTGGGATAAGGATCTCTGCAGAGCTTGAAACATTAGTGGCTAAAAATATAGAACCAGTTATAAGAAAGACCCGGCTGGACTGGCTGGAGACAGGCTGAATAATCTTTATTTATCATTGGTGGGGCGCGGCAATGTTATTAAAATGATTTTTTTGCCGAGGTTTTTATATCTATTTAGAGCAATTCCTTATGAATTTCAGAATTTTTGGTTTAAAACATTAGAAGGGTTATTTAATAGGTTGCTTCGGGCACATGGAAAAACCAGGCGGGCGTTATGCTTTATGTCTTTACCACGGGGGAGGGGGGGGTTCGATTCCAGATCTGAAAAGTTTTTATTGGGCCTCGGCTCTACAGTATATGGCGGTGCTTATAGAGGGAGGCCCCCCTGACGGTGAAGGGGGAAATGAACTGCCTGATGTGTATAAATTGTTATTGGGAGATAATGTGGAGAGATGTTTTAGCAAGTTCACGGAGCCCAGCTACTATAAAAGAACTAAGTTCAAGACTTTGATTTCTGCATTTAAAATCTGGGGGACCCTAAAGAAAAAGACTGGCTTGGGAAGGGTTAATTATTACACGGTGTTATATAAAAATCCTACATTTCCAGAAATGTTTTCAGATGAAATTATGGCAGAATGTGATGCCAAGGGTTTTACTAAGGTTGGGGATCTATTTGGGATACATGGTTTTCGCCAATTTTCTGACATACAGCTGAAGTTTTCATTGTCAAAGTATAATTTTTTTTACTATTTACAAATCCGGAGGTTTTTTTGTAAAAAAATAGGCGGGGCTGTGCGTTTGATAGTAATGCTGTGGTTGATATAATGCTTGCTGGTAGCAAAGGGAGTATTAAATTGATCTATGCAGAATTAACAAAGCTAAAGCAAGATGATTTAACTAAGCAGGAGGCTAAGTGGGCTGAGCGCGTGGGAGCTGCCCCGGGAGTATTTTCGAGATCTTTGGAGCTCGGACGGACTATTCTATGCTCTGCTGGGTTACAAGCGCAATACTATAGAACTATGTTCTCGCTGTATTATACTCCAGCTAGAATCGCACAGTGGGGGGGGGGGGGTTATCAGGGATTACTTGTCCAAGATGTGGGGGTTCTGATGCTGATTTAGTCCACATGTTTGTGTCTTGCCCTCGTTTACAAGGGTAATTAAATAGGATTGAGGAATATTTAGATTGGTCTCTTGCAGTAAAAACTAAGCTAACTCACAAATTGATCTTGCTAGGAGTTAGCAGTGTGACCCACGAGGAGAATGTATTTCGGTTCTTATTTGTGGCTATGTCTGTGTTAAGAATCAAAATCGCTGCTGCTTGGTTAGATCCTCTACCCCCAACATTTCAACAATGGCTGGCTCGCATACTCTCTTTATACACAATTGAGAGGGCAATACATGATAGAAAGGGCAGGATATAAAAAATTCTGGGACAAAGTATCTGGGCTCCTTTCATAAATGAAATGAAAAATTATTGATTTACATAGCTTGGGGATGTAGATAGGATAAGATTTCTGTAAAAAATGCTTTTATCTCTTTTTCCTGGATTTTTCTTAATATTCTCTGCTTTCTCATTTGTATTCTATGAAATGTAATTTTGGGCATTTTGTTTGTTGCATATATGATTGCTGATTGCTTGCAGGGGGGAGAAAACTTAAAATTCAAGAGAAATGTTTTAAAAAAAATATTGACATCTTATATTTATAAAGGTAAGTATATTGATGTTATTAACCCCTTGAGTGCTGCCGTCGGCCAACGGTCGCTGCGAGCACTACCTTGCCAGTGCTGCGCACGTCCGTTGGCTGACGCATCCGCCCCTGTTTCTTCGAACGTTCAGCAGTGGCGCAGAACGTTCGAAGCAACAAACGGGTTAATATAGATGTACAAAATATTGATTATATACATATATAAAATAATAAATATCAATATATTAAATAACATTAATTTAAAAAAAATCGATTTAATTTACATTTTAACAAATTTAACAGATAAACTTAATTGTAAAATGTTACACACATATATAATAATAATTAATAGATATATTTACTTTAAAACAATAATTAAACTAATCATTTTAATGTATTTTATCATTTTAAAATTAGTAAAAAATCTAACATATACGTATATATATATCTATATATAAACCAATAAAATGAAATATATTACAAACATTCTAATTAAATTAAAACAATAAACTATTTAAAAATCTTTAAACTTAGTAAAATAATTTCCCAATAACAAATATTAATATTTAAAATATTTATAATTTCAAATAAACAAAACGGAATAATTTAAATTATAACAATACAAAATTAATTATAACATTAAGGGGCCGATTCCGATTCGGTAAAATCCCCTATGAATAGCTGTACGGAGCATATTTCCCGTACAAATCTTACACCTTAAACGTCCCCGTACGTACGATGAAGTACGATCCGAACCCAAAGCAGATCTCCGTACGAATCGTACGAAAGACCATACGACTTAAAAATCCGTACAAATCGCATTCATATGGATTTAAGCAGCTTTTTCAGACCCAGCAAGTATGATTTGTCACGTTAACACTCTGTACAACTCTTTTTCTACGGGAGCTGAAAATGTCCGTAAAAGCAGATTACGACTCGAACCGCGTACGAAACGGACCCCCCCCCAGGTACGCGAGTACACCCCATGATTGCAGGGGTATGGTGCATAGGGGTACGGTGCGTAGGGGTACGGTGCATAGGGGAACGGTGCATAGGGGTACGGTGCATAGGGGTACGGTGCATAGGGGTACGGTGCATAGGTGTACGGTGCGTATGGGTACGGTGCAAAGGGGTATGGTCCGTACCCCCATGATTGCAGGGGTATGGAGCGTATCTGATTGTGTGGCTCTCTGTACCAATTGCTCATATGACGTTTTCCGTACGAATCGTGTTCTCGTTCCCCAGTCCGGATCGTACTTGTCGGGTCGCTCAGCATGTTTACAACTCGTACGGTTCATCATGAGGGTCCGTATCGTACGGATTTTCCCTTGCTTTTGTACGGTTCGCAAAGATTCGGACGTATTTTTTTCCTACGGTTTGTACTACGCGATTCGGACGGATTTGTACGATTCGTACGGAAAGGGCTACGAATTCAAATCATCGTACGGATTAGTTTCCCAAATCGGAATCGACCCCTTAATATGCATACTATTTCCACTTCAATTTAAACAAAACAATGCAAACTATTAAAATAAATATATAAACAATGTACTACTTCCATTTAGCACAAGACAAAAATATTAACACTGGATAAAAATAAAATTTACAAATCTCCCTCCAATAAATGTAACAGTAGTAAAAGAACGTGATAAATTCACATAGAAAATATTTACAGCACCCATTCCAGCGAATACAACACCAAGGAAATTATTAAAGAACAGAGGGATATAAATTACTATTCCCACTCCACTCAGTGCAACAGTAGGGAAAGTGTTGGACATTAATAAGTCAGCCATGCAGACAAATAATTTGCATTTAAGGTAGGCTGTAAGTAGGCCATAGGCAATGAGATATGTGCTAAAAACATAAAACGTGTACTTTCACATTACAGTGTCATTCTTGTGCACTTTACAGGCTCATATGCCCTGCATTACATGCGGTCTCACACATATTATCGAACTCAGATACCTATCTGTAAAAGAATACAGGCACATACAGAGCAAGTACGACATTTACGGAGGCACTACAACATTCACTCCCAGACACTGAGTGCTTTAGGCCTAATGCAAGCAGTTGCACACATCCTTACATAGCCCAATGCTCTGTAACCCATGTTTTCAAGTTTAAAACGTCCTCTTCTACTGAATATCAATCACCTCTAAGGTATCCTGTAGCTAGGTGATAGGGTACACGTTTCAATGAGCTACATGCACACTAATAGGCAAATATGCTGGTTCACTGACAGAATATCGACACCCAAAATATCCCAATACTACAATATCGGGGGTATCTCCAATAAATGCAACAGTAATAAAATTCCTGCCAATACAACACCAAGGAAATTATTAAAGAACAGAGAGATATCAATTACTATTTCCAATCCAGTCAGTGCAACAGAAGGAAAAGTGTTGGATAGCGGAAGGGTAAAAATTACTATTCCCCACTCCAATTAGTGCAACAGTAGGGAAAGTGTTGGTTAGCAGAGGGTTGTAAATTACTATTCCCACTCCAGTGAGTGCAACAGTAGGGAAAGTGTTGGATAGCGGAGGTATAAAATGTACTATTCCCACTCCAGTCAGTACAACAGTAGGGAAAGTGTTGGAATGCGGAGGGGTTAAAATTACTATCCCACTCTAATGAGTGCAACAGTAGGGAAAGTGTTGGATTGCAGAGGGGTGAAATGTACTATTCCCACTCCAGTTAGTTAAAAATTAAAAATAAACAAAATATCATCAACAAAATAAAGATATTAATAAAACGAACTAAATAAAAAATATATAAATATGTAAAACATTTTAAAAAACATATATTTAATATTAAAAAGGAAAACATAAAAACATATTATAATTTTAAATATGTATCACAAATACCCAAAAATATATTACATAAAATAAAAGATAATTTTCAAATAAATAAATATTTGTATTTAGAAGATATTTAACAAAAACATTAATTATGATATAAATTTAGTTTCTTTACTTCCTACCCTATAACACTACACAATTCACAAATCACAACTAAAATTAAAAAAAACTTGCATAATTAACCATTAAAAATATTATTAATTAAAAAACAAATTAAAACACATAAAATTAATTAACTTCTCAACCTTTACCCCTATAATCCCCACTACCCATTATAAAGTAAGTAAAATTAATTTACTTCTCACCCTTTACACTAATAAACTCAAATCCCACACACAAAAATTAAACAATTACCCTAATTAATTATCAATTAATTAATTATTGTGAATTATCAACTATTTAATAATTAATTAAAAATAAATGATTTCCCACCCTTTACACGTATAAACCCTACAACTCGCACCTAAAACTAATCACACAATTTCCGTATGTAAATGTCAATTAATTAAAAAATATTAATTAACAACTAATTAGTAATCAATTAAAATTAAATATCTTCTCACATTTTACCTTTAGAAACCCAAAACCCACACCCCCCAAAAAATCATTAAACAATTAACAAAATTAATTATCAATTATTAATTATCAACTAATTATTACTTAATTAAAATTAAATTACTTCCCACCCTTTACCCCCTAAACCCCACAACCCACACCTAAATACAAACTATGCACTTACCAGAATTAATTACCAATTAATAATTAATATTAATTAACAACCAATTAATAATTAATTAAAAATAAATTATTTTCTATCTAATACCTCTATAAACCCCACAACGCACACAGAAAATGTATAGAAAAGTACAAAAAACACACAATTTAATTAAATAAAATTAATAATTACAAAAAATGTAACACAAATATTAGAAAGCATACAAACGACATCACACAAATTTAAAAGATATACTAAAATACATAACACTAATTAAAAAATCAATATTTTAAACAACTATATTTTTGCCAAAGATATTAATAACTTCTACATTTTTTAATTCCTTAAATTCAATATACTTGACCACGATATTCATGCTCTTGATATTTCTATGTAATGATACTTCCAACTCGATATTTGTGCAAGTCGACATTTCCAACTCGAGATTCTGTCTGAATATCGAATATGCTCAATTATACATCCAGTCTTTCATCCTGATTTGAATCTCATATAAGCAAATAAAAAGGGGAGAGGTACTAATACACTCCCTGAGACAGTGTCAGAAGCATCTAAATATTTACTCTCAAGCACAGACACAACACTAATGTATCTAGCTCTAATTGAGGCGGTTGCACCTTCACTTAATTAACCCAATAACTAACAGACCCAGGAGGCAATCCGTGCCACCTCTTACATATACATTTACAGACCCTTACAGTCACAAAGATGTGATGTACTAACAAAGTTACTTACATCTGGAAATTAGGAGTAGGCGGTGCTACTCTGTACTCTGCTTTGAGTGCAGAGTTTGGCAAACTCAGTGTACTGTCGGTGGATCAGAGTTTTCCGTCATGCTCCTCACTAAATTACAATGAGACGTTTAGGATAGCACTAAGCGCATGTCACACAATCATGCATACTCATCCCCCTCACCCTTTCCACCACATTTTGCATTTAAGGCCTCTCTGTTCATCCTGCAGATCTGAGCGCCCTCTTTTACAATGCAAATGAACTGTTCAGTGTCTCGTGCTCATTTGCCACTCCACAATTCTGAGGGAGGACGGCACCACCATTACAAATGTAATTGTTTGCAAAGCAAATCCCAGCTGAACAAAGTGCCAAAACAGTCTTAGAGCCACCATGGTATATAACATCTAAATTGACAGAAATTAAAATTCATATTAACACCTACAATCACATATTGCATAACAATATCAATCCCAAATAATTTATAACATTTTGAAATGCATCTATATTTTCAAAGGCAACATTAGGTTTTGATTTTGGTCTCAGACCACTACATTGTGAAGTATCAATGTTTAAACCTAATCTGCTTAGAAAAAACTAGCACCAACCAAAACACCAATAGGCTATCGACAGGTAAATATAAAACGATTGCAATGTTTATTACCTGCACTTCTGACACGGACAGTACCAAGTTACCCATTAAAAAAAGAATCCTGGAGCACTTACGTGATATCAAGAAAAATAATACAATTTACCCAGTAGCAAGGCATTTTAACTGCAAAAATGACATTATCAGTGATCTCCTGAAATATTTTGGCATTGATAGGGTAGTCGAAAGTGTTAGAGGGGGCACCCGGGACAAACAATTGAGGACTTTCGAATCACGCTAAATCATCCACCTTAATTCCAAATTCCTGTATGGATTAAACAGTGATGAAGAACAGGTCATACAAATTGGGAATTAGTTAGTTCACCCTGTGGATTTTTCCACTTTTCTTTCTCCCATTTCCCAGGAGAGACACCAGAACCCTGTTTGCCCTTCAGTTTGGCTACCCTCTTTATTCATCTTACCTCTAAATGGGCCCCCCTTTTCTACTTCCTCATAATGAGAGGCCCATTTGGGGTGAATAGTTTCCCCTGGCTTTGACTCCCCTTATAATAGTCAAGATTTCTTTATTTCGGTTAATAAAAACCATAAAAGCAATACAAAATTCATTGTTACACGTTAAAATTATAAAGATTGAGCACATGATTACAATTCAAGTTTTACAAAATAAAATAATTAAAATCTTTGATACAAAGACAGAGTAAAATGGGTATCAGAAATCCATAAACCAACCACAATTTCAGACAGTCCACGGTATATTATTAAAAAATAAGTTTGTTTTTTGGGCGATTTCACCCTACAAATGAATTCAGCTAGGGGAGTCTCAATTTGTTTAGGCGTGCTGCCGCTTCCAAAAAACTGGCTACACTGTAGGTGACCTGGACAGAATCAAGCATTTGTAGGTGTAGGAGCGCAGGCCTCACCTGAACAAATTTTAATTCCTTCAGGATTGGATTAAAAAAATTGTTACGGACCTCCAAGTAATGCTCACAGAACATCACTAGATGGAGCGTGTCCGGTATGGAAAAATTATCACAGGTACATGGTGGAGTATCTTCTGGAGTCCCCCATTTAGGATAAATGCCCAACGTAAGGTGAATGAGATTAAACCTGAATCTAACCAGAAGGAAGCGATGGTTGGGCTTAGTCACATACTTTAAGTACGGTTCCATAACTGGGGAGATTGCCAGGCCATAAATTGATCTCACTGTGGGTTTCCTGAGTTCAACCTCCTCCCTCTCTAACTCCAACAAATTGCGAAAGTTATGCTTGACCCACCCTACATCCTCATTCCTTAGGGCCTGTGGTGATAGATACATTTCCGGACGCCCTAGCCTATCGCATGCCGCTCTAACATACGAGAGCCAGGGTATTCTATCCGCCTAATCTAGGGCCACACAGTCCTTGAGTATCAGGTTGTTTAACGTAATCTCCTCATCAAACATGTTTTGACCCATCGTAACAGCGGGGCCATTTTCAGATGGTCAGAAACATACCCCAAGCCCACTTCACAGTGAATCGAAAATGTGGGGGATGATTGTGGGAGTGACAAGAGTGATCTGATAAACTTATTTTCTACGATTTGGATCTCGGGTGATGGCACATAGCCCCAGATGTCATACCCATATGAGGCAATTGCCATACATTTTGACTTATAGATCCTAATCATAGCCTCCATGGGTCTTGCTCCCAGTCTCTTGGAGAGGTTCAAGAGAGCTGTGGTAGATCTTGCAACCACACTGCTCTTAAGCTTCAACTGGGGACCCCAGTTCCCCCTTTCATCAAATACAACTCCCAAGTAACAGAAAAAAGGCACCCTTGAAATTTCTGTACCGTTACATGTGAAGGTTTTAACCTTCATGTTCTTTTTGCGTGTTCCGGTCACCATTACACAGGATTTTGAGGTATTAATTTGTAAGTCCAGGGCTTCCATAAAAGCACCGAAGTGATCTAACAATCTCTGCAGCCCCATGCCTGTACGTGCAAGTAGGACGGCATCGTCCGCGTACAGGAGGACCGGGATGCCTGACCCGCCCATACGCGGAATGTCCAAGGTGGCCAGGTCCAATTATTTGGCCAGGGCCCTTGATGTAGATCGTAAATAGAAGAGGGGCCAGAATGCAGCCTTGTCTTTTCTCTTCCCGATCTGAATTGCTCAGTACACCTGCCATCCCTTGTTACCCTAACAGAAGCCGACAGGTTCTGGTGGAGATCACTTAAAAAGTTAACCAAGGAGGCATCTAGACCCATATCCTGCAAAATAAACCAAAGTTTTGAACGATTGACTAAATCAAATGCTGAAGATAGGTCCATGAAACCCAAATATAAAAGTCCCTCCTTCACCACTGTGTATTTACTAATAATAAAGTGCAGATTTAAGCATTGATCCATTGTCCCCCTGTGAGCTCTAAAGCCATACTGAAGATTAGAGAGGACCCCACTACCCTCAAGCCACTCCCCCAGTCTCTGTAGGATGACTCTGCCCAGAATCTTAACGGCAGAGTCCAGCAGGAAGATCGGCCTATAGCAAGCGGGGTCCCCTCTATTCCCCTTCTTAAAAATGGGAACAATGATGGAGGATGACCAGGAAGATGGAAAACCTGCAGTGGGTATTGCGTTAAAAACATTAGTTAAAATTTTGGACCAAAATTGTGGGTACAGGATATACAAATCTGCGGGGACCCCATCCGGTCCCGGGGCCTTATGTTTACTTGTGTCTTTTATCGCCTTTTCCACCTCAGAAATATTAAACTTAATGGGCATAGTGTTTCGGACCACAACAGTGTCATGGGGAGTTAAGGCCCCATTCTCTGTATCATAGATGTTTTTAAAGTGCTCAAGCCAGCTCTCATCAGCAATTACACAGTCCGTGTCCAATTTCCCATCCTCTGTGAAAAACGACTGATTGATAATGGCCCAGAATTTCTTGCTATCCCTTAACACATCTGTGGATTGCAGACTATCCCAGGCCTCTTCCTTAATTTGGTGCTTGCGTGTTGCAAGTGCCGATTTATATTCCTTATGGAGGTTCGCCACTGATGCTTTATTCCTGGGTCTTAGTTTTTAGTGCTTTAAGTAAGGCACCGTGGGCGAGTGAACACTTTTTGTCGAATCATTTATGGGTGTGCACTGTCACCGGACTCCAGATTCTTAAAAATCTGTAAGCAAACCTCAACATAAGCAGCCACAACCTCGGCCCCTGATGAAGTAACATCTAAGCAGACGGCCATTTTAGCCTCGGTTTCCTGTGCGAGTTCCTCAAAAAAGGCCTCTGGAATGACCTTATCCCACTTGATCCGCCTAACCTGATCCCTGGTTAGCAGGTGCCTTGGTGCCTCAACTCCTAGATCCCTCCCAGACATAAAGCTACCGAGTTCCACTACCAACAGAACCGGGTTGTGGTCACTAAAAATTGTGGTCACTACCCTATAAACCAGGGTTTTAGCCAACACCCCAGAAGATAGAAAAATATAATCGATAATGGTATTAGCACCCCTACCTATAAATGTTGGTACTCTGACTTCTTCGCCTAAGCCTGGTTCAAGTACATTTAAAGTTGGAGAGGAGACTCTCGAGGGCATCACCCTCCTTACTATGCTCAAAATGGGGCATCCCCTCCCCAGGCGATCCTCCATATCCGTCATTGTAACAGTCCCTCAAACAGGGATGAATGTTAAAATCTCCCAGGAGAACCATCTCTGGGACAGAAATGCCATCATGTTTATAGACTGACAAGAAATGTTCCAGGGTAATCAAATGCTCATTCCCAGATGAGCCCTCCCTAGAATTATAAAAATTAATGAATAAGAATTTCTGGCTGTCCGAGATGGACCATTCAATTATAAGGGAGTTCCTAGGAGCAGATTCTACTTTCTTAAAAACCCCTACCAGATTTAGAGAAAACAGGGTGAGCAGACCCCCTTTGGGTCTTCCCACTATTCCAAGGCACTGCTGGGGTAGAGAAGCTGAGATAACCATCCAATGAAAAACTGGACGATATATCCCAGCTCTCTTGGAAAGCCAGTATATCATACTGTTTGACAAACTCCTGCCAGATAGGATCCGAGGCTTTAGAACTAACTCCCGCCACATTCCAGGTGAGAATTTTACATTGGGGCCTCTGTAGACTAGGCTCCCCCCTATCCTCAGCTAAAGTATCGGGCAGTCAATCGTTCGACTCCATTGAAGTCAAGGGGGAGAAACGATTGGGGAGACTAGTGACTACTGGGTAGGAACCATCCTGTAACACAGGGCCGATTGAGCTAGCAGAATCTCTAACCACCCCTCCAGGCAGCTCTCGACTGGATCTTTGTTGTCTGATGTTAAAACGCTGCTGGTAAGATGGGCGTGAGGTGACACAGACGGGCCCCTCCCGACGAGTCACCAGGGGTTTGCCAAAAGGTCTTGTTGGCCTTCCCGGGGGATAAAAGAAGCCCAGAGGGAGTGGTCTAATGCCATCATTTGACAAATCTGAGGCATCCCAGAGCAACCTATGTACACTGTCGTAGTTGTTAAAATTTACCACAAGGCAGTCCCCTGGGATAGTTTTTGGATGGTACCCCACCCAGCTCACTCCTTGCCGCGATAACAGTGCGTGTAATGTCTGTACCTCCACTGCTGAACTCTGCGCAGTATTCACTAGCCAAAGCCATCAAATCATTACTTGTTTCCCCTTCACTGGCCCTTACTGGTGGCATCCCTGTAAAAACCGCCACCAAAGGAGCCGCCTCTGGGGGCAGATGCAAACATTTTGCTCTATAAGGAGCCCCACTAGATTCTTGATTATTGATGTGTAAGCCAGACCTAGTGTGTCTGGGCCCCTCCACAGAACCCCCTGGACCTGGGTACTCTCACTCAAAATTTCCCTATGATTGTTTACAGTATTACCACCTGGGTTGTATAGATATCCATCTATTTGCTCCTCTATTCATTTGGAGTTTATCCTTTAGATTTTCTGATACGCTAATTATTTCTCGCATGACTGGTCACTTTACACTTTACACATTTAGGGGCCCATTAGGATGTCGGGCGGAGTGGCCCCACCAGGCTGGCGGTGGCAATCCGCCCGACATCCGCATTCGAATTCCCCCCCCACCATATTAGTATGGCGGGGCACCTCGGCGGACGAAAGACCGTCTGACGCTTTTCCGCCCCGGTCGCCTTGCAGCCGGGGCGGAAAAGGATTATTATGGTGGCGGTGTCTATTACACACCGCCAGCCATATTAAAATGGGCTTAGTGAGATGCCTTTCCATGGCGGGCCCCCAGAGTGAAGAAGAGGTGGGGGGTGCACACGGGGGGGTACCTGTGGTACCCCCCTTCATTTGCATAAACAAAGCGGCAGGCACCGCGTGGTGCCTGCCGCTTTGTTTATGCAAATGTAAAAGTGCATTTTTAGCATTGTGGCGGGCGGTGCTGAGAGCACCGCCCGCCACAATGCTAAAAATACAGAATGCGCCCGCCACAGTGGCGGACGCATCCTAATACCCCCCGCGGGACCCCCGCCCTTATGGCGGGCGGTCCGGATTACCGATGGGATGGCGGGTGGACTAAGTCCGCCCGCCGTCCTAATGGACCCCTTAGACTCAAGGATGTTTAGCTCTGGTGGCCTTGTGTAGTCCTTACTCTTAGGCATCAATAATTCCATCATGTTTTCAAAGTGGAACGGTGTTATTCTGCTGACATTATATGATTTATGGGCTCTGGCCATCACCTTCTGTCATTCTGATTCACCAGATGTAGTATTATATCTGCCCGCTTTATGCCTATGGATGGAAATAACGCGCGTTGTATGGATTTTTATTTTTGATCCTATTTGTCTAATATGCCTGGGTATGACTCAAATCAAATTTGAATGAACCCCGGTTCATGGAAATAAGGGCACTTATCCCATTATAGATGGTCATCCTACAGTGTTGTGGATACATATTGAATGTACATAAACTTTGTGAAGCCTATTGCCTATTGCCAGTGCAGTTAACTAAAGATTATGTTAATATGTTTTTTGATAAAGGTGCATAGGGTGTTTTTTAATTTGTATATGTTAATCATGTTTTTTTCACTTATACACATAGAAGGCCCTTCAACACGTTATGGTTCCTGTGATTGTGCATTTAAGGGTATTTTTCCATGTGTGTAGTATACATGTTTTAACGGAATGGAATTATACCATGATTCGGTTGCCCTGAAGTCTTGTATACATTATTATGCATCTATACGTGCGCATTAATTAATTTTAATGTCTCTATGGACCCTCAGGGATTTAAGATAGTTTTTCGACTATGTTCCTTGAACATGATTTTGGGCATTTGTGCAGTATAATTTCCCTGTGTTTCATGAGAATCTTTGAATATATTATGATGTATTGTGAATGTCGATATGACGAAAGAAATGTATTTATGCCGTATAATCCTTACATAACGGTGTAACATATAGCTTGTCATTTATATCCATGAACCATATCCGTTATATCAAAAGCTGGAGAAGATTTCTCTTCAACTTGACGAAAGCTACGTGGTAGCTGAAACGCCTTGCTTTCATGCCAATAAACTGGTGCAAGGATTTGGAGCAGGTCATGTTCCCTGTCCAGGAAGTCCACCCAGTGGTGTGTCAGCTGCTGCTAGGTGTGCACCCAATGCATCCACAGTGCGTAACCCTTTACCGGCCTGCTGCTCACTTAGTCACCTGAAGACTCTGGTTAGTGGCAGAAGAAGCAACTGGAGAGCAGGGGATATGGACACACCAGCAAGGATGAGGCAGATATGAGGCTCCTCCTGCTCTTGAAGAACAACCTGTGGTGTCCGAAGAGTAGGCCCCACCACCATATGGCCTTCACCCAGCCCCTCCTTAACTCCAGAGACTTCCATTTCATCGGGCCTCCAGCTGCATCCCCTGTAAAAGCATTAGCTCCTCCTCCCAGTGCCTGCCCAGAAGGACATCAACATTCGAGGGACACTTTAGCCCTCGCCCACCAACCTCTTACTGATGTCTTTTGAAGTCCACCCTCTTCTCCAGAATGTGTCCTTAGCTGCTCTTGAGGGGGCCCTGAGGTCAATTAGAGAGTTTCAGGGAACTATCCCTCTGGATAAATGGGACTTACTTGGAGACGGATCAATTGTGAAAGATTGTCTCTGAGCAGCTCTGAACTCTATGTGCCTTATGACCTCATTGATAGTGATCTTACATTGCCTCTGCCCCACCAATATGTCCTACGTCCCTAAGGTGGCATTTTCTCTCTCCCTTAGACCCTCCTTTTATTTCATTTTTATGCTTACCAATGACACTTTTTAGTTTCCCGAAAATGTATATATTTTATTTAAGTAATTTTTATTGTGTATAATTCTCAATGATTGTCTTTCTTGAGCTTTACACATTTTGCAAATGAATGCATTTTCTGTCAATCAAAACAAATGTTTAGTTAGTTAGAAAATACTTTCAATATCAGAATACAATTTTTAGAATGCATTACACGCTGAATGTAATCATAGAACAGAACTCACATAGTGCTTTTCTATTTACTAAAAGCAACATCAGACATTCAACACATATAAAAGTTATACACAGGTCGATGATATCTTGTTGAAAATACAAATCCATCACACTCAGCGATAGTGAACCACGTGGAATCGCACTAGAGACACATGCAAGACTTTGACACAATTTCTGCTGTACACAGCCGAAAACTCATACGAATCTTTTCACCCTACTTCAGGTCGGATATAAGATAAATCCTACGGCAACTAGTATGTTGTATCCGAAATGTAAAAGCATGCGTAAGAGTTTTTCCATCTATTCTTACGGTGATTTCCCATTGACTAATGGTCAAAGATATACTTGCTTGTTAAATGCAATGACCTAAATTGTTGATGTACTCATTGTGTGGAAATTTGAAAACCAAATAAAAATATTTGAAACAAAAAAAAAATTATACACAGGTTTGATGTCAAGAAAAGCGCACAAATTTTGATTAATCAAAAATGATTACAGTGTTTTAGGGATAGAGTTACTATTTTTCACACTTATAAAGTTATTTCATGGAGGGGCGTTTCATTGGCTACTCTGCCTATGCATTAGTGATGATTAGATTTATTTAGACTTTGCTTTCTTTGTGGGGACAGTTGGGTTGGTGGTGATTGAGTTAGTGGTGTTGGAGGGTGAGGTGGTGGATATGGCCGATGTTGTATAAGTGATTGTTGTGGAGTTGCGAGGTTGGTAGGTAATGTGTTCTTTCTACATTGAGGTGCCTCTGTAGACCCTCCTACATGTGTTGGCCTAGGAGTGGAATGTTTTGTTTGTTGTCTCTATCATCTCTAGTGTCATTGCAAGTTGCTCTGCGCTCTCTTCCCAAAATGTTTGAGATGATATCACATGGCAACATTGCCATGTCTTGGGAGGCAACTATCTCACAGAGAGTTGACCCCATTTCAGGAATACCCTCTGCACATTAAGTTGCTGTTGGAAAAATGCATCCTCTCAGAAAGCAGCATCACATCATACCAATCACCTCTGCACTCATAGCCATCTAAAATGGCCAGCAGGTTGTCAGTATGCAGGAGTGCTCTCTGGACAGTTGTGGGGAGGGGGAATAATAAAGAAGGGTTACCTTCTCCTCACCAGAGGTGTTTGCTTCGTCTGATGATTGAGAGAAGACTGAAGATGCACCTTCATGGGAGTAGGGTGAAGGAGATTGTACAGAGAGACTTACTAGTTGAGGGATGTGTGGAAGTGAGTGTCGTGTAGGGAGAATAAGCATTCGTGGCTGCTTAGCTAAAGTCTGGTGTAGGAAATCTGCCTTTACTGTGTGGTCACTCCAGATTTTCGCCTTTAGCTATACTCTATATTTTGCTGGCTCTAGAACTCTGTGCACTTTACCCCTGCTAACCAGTGTTAAAGTACTTGTGCAACAACCTTTCAACATGGTAAAATTAGGCTACTCTAAATTGTCATATTTAACTTACCTCCAAGTACTTAACAATGTGTACATAGGGCCTTTATGTTAAATATCACTAGTGGACTGCAGCATTCATTGTGCCATCCACTACAGTGACAGTGCAAACATGACCGCAGGCCTACACTCTGTATACTGGATGAGCAGATTTTAACTTCAAATTCGACCTGTCGAAATAACCTGTTTTGACAGGCCTAAAACTCTCTTTAAACTATCTACAAATCACCCATATGTAGGTCTCATTGTCCGTAAGGCAGGATGGATAATGTTTAAAAGAAGGACATGTAAACATATAGGGCCCTATTAGGATGTCGGTCATAAACCCTCCGACCAGGAGTCAGAGGCTTGCTGACCAACATCATAAGTTTTACTTTCGACCACTGCATTACAGTGCTGGCAGTCGAAAGTGAAACCAGACGGTCATTCCGGCTGAATTCCGACATGCTCAAGGAGACCGTCGGCCAGTCGTAGGCCTCACCGTAATCCCTAAAGACGGGGTTTCGGCTGTTGGGATTATGATGTTGTTTCCGACAGGCTTCTGTGTTGGGCTTTCCTACATAGAAAGCCTGTCAGAAAGCAACTTTTGGGATCCCTATCAAGGCCCCCTTCTCTCTGCGGCCTCCGGTTGAGGGCCCTTGGGAACCTATGGTGCCTTCTGTTAATCCCTGCACCGCGTGGCAGAGATTAACAGAAATTTCCATTTCTCAATTGTGCTATGGACAGTTTACAGCCACAGCACAAGCCCCCATTGAGAAATTTGATTATGGTGCGGTCGCTTTGTAATAGCAGTGTTGAGACCGCCGACCGGAGGTCAGTCGGTCCCGAGACCGCTGCCCGACATGGTAATCAGCCCCTTCATGTTAAAAAATTTCCTCACAGTGAAAATGTCCCAAAATCTATTTTCACTGTAGAAATGCTGGCTGTTACATAGGAAAACACTGGGATGCAATATTAAATTCAAATACTATATCCTGGGAATGGGACTAACTAGAAAAATATGGAAACACTTATTTTTAATAGCTATTAAAAATCCAATTCAATGATGAAGTAGGACTTTTACTAAATATTACAGAAAAGTAATTTCTAGAAAGTTACCTTTTCCCTGCCTGAAGTTGCTGGAGGCTAATCTGCATTCTGGTCTCCCACTTCTGCCAGCCAGTAATTACTATTTAAATAAGTGTGAATTGGTGTGAAATGTCTCCCAGGAGAAATAGTAGTTTCTTCTGAATGGGCGAAAGTGGCCCCTCTGAACCTGACAGAATCAGAATATGCAGGGTGGGACTGTGAGGATCCTTTTTGACATTAGAGTGTCAAATACTGCTTGAATTTCAAATCCTGTCTGACACTTAGGGTACACTTCAAATCACATCCCAAGCAAATGTTAGCTGCCACTTGGGCAGGACTCTTCTTTAGGGCCCCCAAAGTCCCTTTCAGGTACTCAACAATCACAGTGGAGCCTCAATTGGACTTATCTGATCCTGCCCTAGGAATAAAGCCCAGCAAGCATTTCTGGAATAAAGGAGACAAAATTTTCCCATCAGCGTTAGATTAGATTAGATGTAGATTTATAGAGCGCGAATTGCTGCCCGGAGGCGTCCAAGCGCTAAGAATAACCAGAAACCTACCAGAGACCTGTAAAGGAGGCTAGCTAAAGTTAATGGGGTAGGTTAAAAAGGAAGGTCTTTAGCTGTTTGCGAAATGCAGAAAGATTGGGGTTGGCTCTGAGGTGCAGTGGCAGGGTGTTCCAGGTCCTGGAGGCATTGTGGGCAAACGTCCTGCCACCAGATCTGGTCCTCTTTATTCTGGGGTCCACTGCTAGGAAGGTCTGACTGAAGCGAAGGCTTTTACTGGGAGTGTAGTGGGTGAGTAGGTCACGGGTAATGATAGGGCCTGTGTCCCAGAAGGCCTGATGGGCTATACACATTGCCTTAAAAAGAACTCTCTGGCGCACCGGTAGCCAGTGAAGGCTGACCAGCCCGGCCCTCACTGATTGTCTGCGAGGGAGCTCGAGCAGTATGCGGGCTGCGCAGTTCTGCACTGTCTGGAACCTGCGCAGGGTGTACTCTGGGGCGCCGAGATAGAGCACATTGTTAAAATCAAGGAGTGACTGTATTAACCCCTGTATAGCCACCTGTTTGGCTTCCATGGGAAGGAGGGGAAAGATTTTCTTTAACATCCTCATGATGCCAAAACAGGTGGCTGAAAGTTTTGTGGCCTGAACGTTGAAAGACAGGGATCTGTCCAACCAAACTCCGAGGCTCTTTATATTGTCTTTGGGGGTTGGAGGGAGACCCAGACACGAGGGCCACAGAGAGGCGGGGAGGCAGAGATCTGCGGGGCCTAGGAGCATCTGCTCCGTTTTGTCCCCGTTCAATTTGAGGGATGATGAGGACATCCAGATCGTCACCTCTTCTAGGCATTCTCTAAGCCCCCCTGGTGCAGGCCGGTTGGCCTCCTGCGCCAGTGAGACCACCAGCTGCGTGTCGTCCGCATAAGAGATGATCTTAACCCCAAATGGACGGACGACCTCAGCCAGTGGCCTCATGTACAAGTTGAAAAGTGCGGGGCTCAGAGAGGAGCCCTGGGGGACTCCGCACTTCAGAGGTTTGCTGGTGGACACGGACTCACCCTCAAAGACTCGAAAAGATCTGTCCTCTAGAAAGGATTTAAACCACGACCAGGCTTTATCCTTGATCCCGGCACAGGACATACGGTGCAGCAAGGTGTCATGGCTGACCGTGTCAAATGCCGCGCTTAGGTCAAGGAGGATCACTGCCACTGATCCTCCTTGGTCCAGGATTTTTCTGGCTTCCTCGGTGACCATGAGGAGGGCGGTCTCAGTCCCGTGTTTCGGTCTAAAGCCCGTCTGGGTGGGGTCAAGTAAATGGTGATCTTCTAAAAAGTTTACCAGCTGTTGATTTATATATTTTTCCAGGATCTTACTCACCCATGGGAGCAGGGAGATGGGTCGGTAGTTACCCAGGTCAGTCGGGTCTAGATTGGGTTTTTTCCAATAATGATCTGACCATGGCCTGCTTCCAGACGGTCGGGACAGTGCCGGAGGTGATGGATGCATTTAATACCTCCCTAATTGTAGGCAGAGTGATCTGAGAGGCTGCCATTATTATGTGGAGAAGTGTGGCTCACTGGTTAGAGGAGGCAGACCTGGAAGCAGAGGTCAGCCTGGGACCAGGGTTCAATTCCTGGCTCGGCGGGGTCTTGAGTCCTAAAATGTCCATGGACTCGACAATTCTTACTCCGGTGCCTACTCGATTCACGGGTTCACACTCTGCGACTCTGGGCAATAGCTTGCTTAATCTCCACAACGGCCCCTCGTGGCGGGATGCCTGGCTTTCACCTTGTGCATACCCTGCCGGGGTTATCTCACAGGGGAATACCAGGACGGGTTCCCTAAGCAAGCGCTTAGAAACCGCTTGGTGATTTGCGCTATATAAATTCCTGTACATTTACATTTACATTTACATGTCTGGCGGGGCTGGGTCGTCTGGGGATCCGGATTTGACTCTCCGCGCCTAGTAATTTGTGTGGTGACCTCCCACCAGAAACTTTAAACATTTGTGCAAGTCCATCTGGTGTGGAAAGGCAGCTTCTTCTGCTTTACATCCAGGGTATGTGTGTGATATGTTAGGAACCACAACTTGAATGCATACTGGTGTCAGATAGGTATTGTTAGATCTGGGGGTCTCTAGTTGGCAATGGTATTCACCTTTGTCCAAATAGGGACCCTTACTTCTAAGTCAAGATAAGGGGAATACACTCCTTAATAACCCCTGCTCACCCCCTTGGTAGCTTGGCACGAGCAGACAGGCTGATCTCAGAGGCAGTGTTTTAAGCATTTGTGAATATACACAGTAATACAGTGAAAACACTTCAGGTTATATTATGTGGGGGTTTTCTATAGCGCTCGGCTACTCCGAAGAGTGTCCCGGCGCTTAAGATCCTTCACTAGACCGGGGTGTGGGAGAGCCAAGTACCTTTATTGAGTGAACAGCAGGGTCTTTAGGTACTTCCTGAAAGCGAGCAGATTGTCTGTGGTTCTAAGGGACACGGGAAGGGTGTTCCATAACTGGGGACGAGACATTTGAAAGAGCGCCCACCACATCTGGCCCGCCTTATGGCAGGAACCATGGCCAAGGCAAGGGAGGCCGATCTGAGTGGTCTGGAAGGCAGGTAAAAGTTCACCCGTCTCTGGAGACAGGTGGACACAACACAGGTTTTATAAAAATAAGTATTCTTTACATAGACTTAAATACAAGACCACAAACGACAAAATGTGACAAAGTTCTCAACAAAGTACCTGGATGCGTAACACAAAGTGAACAAAAGGTTCGCAAAAGGGGAGATGCATCGGTTCCGTGCCCCGGGGGAACAGTTGTGTCCTTCCTCAATGCTTGAGCAGGGTAGGGGACTCGTCGTGAGCCTTACCGGTGCAGAGGTGATGCGTAGATTCTCGGCCTGCGGGCCAATTGCGGTGCGCAAGATGGCGCCTTGATGCGATACGATGATCCGGTTTTGATGCGAGAAGATGGCGCTCTTGATGCGGTGATGCAATGACGATGCGATGATGCCCTGGCAGCCTTGCGACGACTCTGTACTTTGGAGCCGCGAAAGGCCCTGCGACACGCTTCTCCGGTGATGCGATGGCGACTCTCTCGATGACGTCACGCTTCTCCGGTGATGCGACAGCAGGCAGCTTAGATGAACACACGCTTCCAGGGAGATGCGACGAAGGCTCGCTTCTCCGGCGTTGCGATGTTTTCAGCTACGGCGGCGACACGGTTCTTCTCAATGCGTCACGCTCCCAGCGGCACGCAAGTGACTGGAGCCAAAATTCCCAGCAAGGAAATTCAGGAGGGAGCTGGAGGTGAAGTCTTTTGTCCCTGAGACTTCAGCAGGAGGCAAGCACAGTTCAAGCCCTTGAAGAATATTCTGTAGAGGAAAGTTCCTTCTCCTTTCCCTTGGCAATGAAGCAAACACTGCAGGCCAACCCAGCAAACAGCACACTGGCAGAGGGGCAGTACAACGTCCTGCAGCTTTCTTGGTCCTTCTCCTTGGCAGAAAGGTCAGGGTCCCAATATTTATACAGCAAAATCCTTTGTTCTCTGAAGGCAGAGAGGCCTCTACCTAGTCTAAACCAGTTCCTGAGCACTTTGTTTACATGACTCTCTTCTTCCTTTCACTGTGCAGGGCAGAGACATCAGCCGTCCCACAGGAGGGGGAACCAGCACAGGGGAGGGAAGATACAGCCGTGGAGCACTTTGTTGACAAGATTCCTTCTCTCCTTTCACAGTGCAGGGCAGAGACATCAGACAAGCCACAGGAGGTGGAACCAGCATTGTAGAGGAAAGGCCCAGCCCTATTCAGGTCCCAGGTGCAACTCCTCCCTCCCATCTAGATGCAGATCTCTATATTCACCACCGGGCTGCCCCAGCCTGTCTCCTGGAATTCCCCAGCCCTGTAACTCACAAACCCAGACAAGGAATACACAACCCAGCAGAGGCAGGCCCGGATAGTTATGCAAGACAATACCTACTTTCTAAAAGTGGTATTTTCAAACACAGAATATTAAAACCAACTTTACTATGTTATGTTATGTTAAATCTGTTTGTATAGCGCATGGCTACCCCAGCAACGGGGCGTCCCAGCGCTTGTGGACATACCAGAAGACAAAACGACGCAGCAGATAAAGATGAGTTAAATGGAAGAAAACAGACAGGTTTTAATCTGTTTACGAAACAGCATGTGGTTAGAAGTGGTCCGAGCCCCTAAAGGGATCGAATTCCAAAGCTTCGGGCCCAGATACCTGAAAGAGCAGCCACCAACTCTACTCCTTCGGATCTTAATAGTGTGGGCAAGAAATAAATCTGCTGAACGGAGGGCACGTGTGGGGGCATAGAGGGAACAAAGTCCCTGCAGAGTTTGGGGGCCAGTACCATACAAAATTTTGTGGGTTAAACATAAAGTTTTATACTGGATGCGTTGTTTAACCGGCAACCAGTGCAGACGTCGGAGAATAGGAGCGATATGGCAGGTTTTAGGTAGTGCAAACAAAATACGGGCAGCAGCATTCTGGCCTCTTTGTAGTCTATTTATCACCGTCAGATTAGAGCCAAGTATGAGAGCATTGCAGTAGTCTAGATGGGATAAGACTAAAGCCTGGATATAATCTGACGGGTGCGGGGCTCAAAGAAACCGAGAATGGGTTTAAGAGAGCGTAGGTGACCATAGCAGGTACCTGCCACTCTCTTAGCATGGGTTTCCAGGGAGAGTGAGTTGTCTAACATAACGCCCACATTTTTAACAACCTCCTCAGGAGGGGGTGATGACCTAATGTGGGGGGCCACCAGTGTTTATCCCATTTCTGTGTGTCTTTACCTATAAGGAGTATCTCCATTTTAGAAGAATTTAACTGGAGATAGTTCTGCGACAACCAGTTTTATATAGCCAAGATATCTTCCTGGAATTTGATTTGGTCAGCTACTGTGTTTTTAGAGAGGGTGAAAATGAGTTTTTGCATATGATATTAGTTTAATCTTGCGTTCCTGGGCCAGCATGGCCAGGGGGCGGACATACACATTGAACAATGTGGGGCTGAGCGCAGAACCCTGCGGGACCACATTCCAGGGGGTGTTTGCTGGATGAGTACGGCGGGGCGTGCACCTGGAAGGAACGGTCAGATAGAAATGACGCGAACCAGTCCAAGGCACTCTCCCTGACTCCGATCTGCCACAGTCTCTCAAGCAAGATCCTGTGGGAGACCCTGTCGAAGGCCGCGCTCAAATCTAGCAGAACCAGAGTAGATGTCTCACCCTGGTCCTGCACCTCCCTCAGATGTTCCGTAACAGCTAGTAAAGCAGACTCCGTACTATGTTTAGCACGGAATCCGTTTTGGGACTCATCTAAAACTCCATTAGACTCCAAATAGGAAGTCAAAATGGAATTCACATGAGCCTTCATTACCTTAGTAAGGTACGGAAGTAAGGAGATGGGTCTAAAGCTATCCTATCTGGTGGGGTCCAGTGAAGGTTTTTTTAGGAGAGGGGCAACTTTAGCATGTTTCCAGGATGTGGGGATGATGGCTGACTGAAGTGAGTTGTTAATTAGCGCCTGCCCCTCCCGCAGAATGGAATCCTGGAATAATCTAAACAATTCAGGCTTGACAGGATCTTCCGGGGAACCGGACTTTACTTTTTTGATCAAAAATTCCATCTCAATCTGCTCAATGGGCGGAAAAAATTGTAGTGAGTATGGAAGATCATTTGAACCTGTGATGGAGCTAGGATTCATAGTGAGTCCGTCTGAGTTCAGGGAGTTGTACATCCCTTTAACTTTGTCAACAAAGAAACACGCTAGCTCTTCCCATTGTGCGTCGATCACTATCAAGTTGCCTGTACCCTCCCGGGCCTCGGTCAGGTCCTTTACTACAGCAAAGATGGTTTTGGAGCGGTTGGTGCTGGAGTTGATCAGATCGGTGTATTACTTGGCTTTAGACGTCTTTATAAGTTTATGATAAGCTTTAGTGGCTACTCTAAAATTGATTTTGGCCAGATGGTCATATGATCGCCTCCAGAGGCGCTCCAGTTGCTTACATTGCTTTTTTTTAATTGTAAGTGCCTCAGAGTACCACGGATGGGACTGGCCACGCTTAGGTCTTGAGCATTTCATCGGAATGAAATGATCAAGTGATTCTTTTATCCACTCCCTGTAGGCTGTATGGGCCTCCTCCAAGTTGCTGGGCCAGATTGGGCAGGAGGTTTTAAGTCTGGCTTCGAACGTGACATTGTCTAGCTTATTCCAGGAGCGCTTCCACAGCAGGGGTGGGGGCTTTTCCCTACAGCTAGCTGGAATCTTGATTGAAATAAGGACTGGAAAATGATCGGTCCAGCTGAGGGGGCTAGGAGTGGAAATAGAGGCTTCCTGGATATTTGTAAACACCGGGTCTAATAGATGACCTGCCTGATGTGATGGCCCATTGACTAGCTGGTTAAGCTGGCAGGCCTCCAGATCGCCCAGAAACTTCAGTATAGCGGATGAATCACGACGCTCAAGATGGAGGTTGAGGTCCCCCAGTACAGTGAAGTTTGCTGATTGTAGGGCCAGCGCAGAGATAGTCGAAACCAGCGACTCTTGGAAGGCACTAGCTGACCCAGGAGGACGATAAATCAGGAGCCCCGTAAGGGTAAAAGTATCAGAAACCCGTATCTTAAATATCGCACTTTCGCAGCCGGTTATATTTGTAGAATTAAGGGTACACGAGTAATTATCTTTAAAGATCACTGGGGCGGCGTGGCTAGCAGCCGATGCAAGCGGACGCAGCCTAACGAGGCTCCCGTCCTTTGCCCCATTAATCCGTCCAAATATCAGTAATCCGGAGCGGAATCCCCGTGCAATCGGGTTGATTCCGCCCTAATCATCGGCGCCTGCTCAGGGTTTGTGTCGGGCCTGTAGGCTGCCCGCGTTCGGCGCTGGGGTTCCTCCGGACCCGGGGACGGCCGGAAACAACATGGCGGAGTGAGGACGCGACGAGCCCTAACACCTAAGGCGAAGGGGTCTGGAGCTCGGCGATCGTCATCCGACTCCATCGGAAGGAGGGGGCTACCCTTGTGAGGCGACCTGGTGCCCGCGATCGGCGGGGAGGTGACGGAGGCGCTGTGGAGCGAGGTGAGGACCGGAGCCCGGGGGAGACCGGAAATCGAGGTCCCGGCTTCTGGGCCTGCTCCCCTCTGACGTCGGCGCGGGCTGCAGCGCGCACAAGAGACGTGCGGGCGGACCCCCGGGAGGATACCGGGTGAGTGGCCGAACCCAGGACACGGGCGGAGTACTACCGCAGACCGCCGGAGGTGCGGGGGATGTTCTGGCGGAGGGCGGTAGGAGGCCATGTGAGAGGGAGCCCGGCGGCAGAGAGCTGGGCGCGAGTCCTGCTGCAAGACCCGCCAGCCTTTCCCCGTGAGCCCTGGGGGGGGCCCGACTGCCACTCATAAGGCGCGACAGCACTGAGAGGTGCACCCCTGTCCCAGCTGCTCGGCCCACCCGGACTGCCAGCTCCCCCATTATCCGACTCCTGGGGGGCCCCTACGGAGGTGGTCAACGCTCTACGGACACCAGGAGAGGCGTGGTGGTACATCATCAGAGTGGTGGGACAATAATTACGAGTCTTGAAGCTGGGGACAACACAGGCCCAGACAGGGGGCTCAATAACCACCCGAGTGGATGGAGGTGATGGCGGGCTAGCGATCTCAAGCTGCGCAGATGAGCGGCCCAGTTGGTGCATAGCGGCGGAAACTGGCTGACCCGCCAAGGAGTTGACGTCCCAGCCCTCCGCTAGTGGAGCTGCATCGGCAGGAGTGCGGAAACGTGCGCACGGACGTCCAGCACACAGACTGCACTATTGGCGACCCACGGGGTGAGGGGGAGCGCGGTGGATCGGCACCAGGGTGCGGAGCAGGAACCTCTCCGGACCGATAGAAGTGAGCGGATCACTGCGGACCCGCACTGCAAAGGAGGCCGGTTTGGGGCAGCCACCCCACCACCGAGGTGGTGGACAGGGGGCACCCGGGTGAAGCGGCGAGACCCCTGGAAAACAGCTACCACTGCCGACGGGCGGCTCCTGACCGCTCGGCCCGCGGACTGCCCCCACCTTGCAAGTACCGGCTCGGCCTAGGAGCAGCGACCGGTCATCCTACTGAAGATCCTGTCGGTAACGCCCGACCCTGCTGGCCCATCGGTCGCCGGGTGGAGACATGGGGAAACCGAAAGGACCGAAAGGGGAGGCAGGAATGGCTACGGAGGCCCCGGACACCTTGCAACAACCCCAGTCGGACTTGCTGACGATGCAAGACAAAATCCTGGAAGCCATAGCGGCCACGAGGACCGCTCTGCAAGACGACATTGCTCAGGTATCGACGGGCCTAGGCCTCTTGCGGGCAGATCATGGGAAGCTCGCCGACAGGGTCAAAGAAACGGAAGTAACTCTGAAAGAAGTTGTGCCAGGACAAAAGCTTTGGAAAGTAAACTGACGGACGCCCTGGAGCGCATACAGACATTGGAAAGGAGGGCGGAGGATGCGGAAAACCGAAGCCGGCGGAACAACGTACGTCTGGTGGGCCTTCCGGAGAAAAGTGAAGGGACGGACATACTGGGCTACGTGGATAATTGGCTGAGGACAGTTGTGGCACCGGAGGGCCTATCCCCGTTCTTCACGTTGGAGAGGGCGCATCGTGTGCCTGCTCGACCCCCGAAGCCGGGACTCCCCCCGCGACCGGTGGTGATTAAAATACTCCACTACAGGGACAGGGACTGGCTCCTACAAAGAGCGAGAGAAGCGGGACCCTTCCAGGTCGAAAATAGCAGAGTAACACTGTTCCCAGACTACACCTTCGAAACTCAAAAACAAAGGGCCTCTTTCCTTTCCATTAAAAAAGAACTACGAACTGAGGGCCTGCAGTACTCGTTGTTGTTCCCAGCGAGGCTTCGAATCTCTTTGGATGGGAAAGCACTGTTCTTCACATCATCAGCGGATGCCTGGACTTGGTGGGACTCTTATAAGGCTGGATCAGATGGGGCACGTCTCAGAGCTGCGGAGGACCTCCAACAGAGATCAGTGCGACGATCCAAACGGCTTCGGAAACGTGGCCAACACCAAAAGCGGCCGACGGACTCACAGACGGCAATGGAACGGAAGGCAGCATTGCAAGCGGTACAAGAAGTCTCTGGTGTGGTGACACCACAGCGGCGGGAGGAATCGCCTTCGGAGGACAAATGAACAGGGTCGGAAACTGAATTGTCGGAGGTGGACAGCACGAAGGGCCCGATTGTGACGCCACAAACGGCGGAAGAAGTATTTGGCAGTTGAAGCTCATGCTTGGGGGGGGCTGGTGGTGGCAGCCTGGAACGACTGGCGAGCCCGAACGCTGGAGCAGGCAGAAGTGAGACTGGTTAATCGTGAGTTTGGATGACTATTGTGGGGTGGTAAGGGACAAGGGAGGCGTATTGTGCAGAAGTTACTAGTTAACGTACCCAGAGGCCCCTAAGGCCACCACAGTACAGACTGTGGAGTAGACAGTTTTGAGAGCACTTTTGCTCTATTGTTTGGACGGGGGCGACTCTTTGTAGTTGGGTCCTGTTCTAGGGGGGGGGATGTCTGGAGATGTTGGGGTGACTCAGGACAGGGTGGGGAGGGGGTGGAGAGGGGCGGGGCGGAGTGGGGATGGGGAGCGAGGGGGAAGTGAAACAATGCAGTTGGGGATGGGGGACGGGGGGGGTGTTACTGGTGTCTGGCCATTAAGGGACAGAGTCCTTAGCAAACAGAATCGAGATGATGGATAGTGTGGGTTCATTAAAATGTGTGTCCTGGAACGTGCGGGGTCTGAACTCAATGACTAAAAGGCACAAAGTCCATTCTTACCTGGTCCGCAGGGGGGTCCACATTGCCTTTCTGCAGGAGACCCATCTGACCAAAAAGGAAGGGGCCGCTTTACAGAGGAGATGGAGGGGTCACTTGTTCTACACCACATATTCCGCATTTGCTAGGGGAGTGCTGCTTTGGATTCGGGCGGGGGTCCCACTCAAGGTTACTAGGCATACTGCGGATCCAGAGGGCCGATTTGTAGTGGTCGAGGGGTTACTGAGGGGTCGTCATATAGCGCTCTGCAGCGTCTACGCACCGAACACTGAGCAAGCGCCCTACTTCACTAAACTATCCAAGCACTTAGCGACCTACTTTGCGGGCCCGGTGTTACTGGGGGGGATTTCAACTCTATAGCGGACACCACCTTAGATAGGTCTCACCCACCGCTGCACGCATCCCCAGTGCACAGACTAGCGAAACATAGACTGCAATGGCAGGGGCAATGGGACCTCACAGATGTGTGGCGAGCACAACACCCTAATGACAGGGACTATTCCTTTTATTTCTGCATGCATGACCTACATGTTCGTATAGATGCATTCCTCTGCTCTCAACACATGTTGCCCTTGGTTACCCGCACGGAGTACCTAACACGCACTATCTCAGACCACAATCCCCTGCTACTCACCCTGGCCTGGATGAACGGAAACACACCAATTCCAACGTGGCGGCTCAGGCCGGACACGCTGGATGATCCACCGTTCAGGGCGGACCTGGACCTTAGGAACACCCAATACTTTGTAGAAAACGAGGAGACCACCTCCTCCAGAGCCACCGAATGGGACGCATTCAAGGTGATGGTAAGGGGTCACTGTATTGGGAAGTTTTCAGGCGCACGACGAACGCTGGTGGAGGACCTGGATAAGGCGGAACGAACGCTGCGAGACGCAGAGAAATTGCGACCCGGTCACCCCGAATTGCAGGACAGGGTTAGTGCAGCGCGCGAGGCGGTTGCAGTCGAAATGGAAAACCTGCGCAGCTTTGATTATAAATCTTATTTAACTAGGACTCTCGCTGAGGGGGACAAAACGGGAACACTCCTGGCCTGGCTGGCCAACCCCCATAAAGGTTCTTCCCCGATACTGTCCCTAACAGGTGTGAGCGGGGAAGTGCACAATACCCAACCAGGAATAGTGCAATGCTTCACAGACTACTACAGCACTTTATATCGGAGGGGAATGGAGGCCCAACCCGAAGCAACGGAAGCCCTATTAGCAGAGACCCATCTACCCCGTCTTGACCCGGAACTCGCTACGGCGATCGGAGGTCCGATCGACCTTGCAGAAATTAGAGGAGACATTAAGAAAATGGCGCGAAACAAAACGCCGGGGATAGATGGACTACCAATTGAGTTCTCTGCGAAGTATGTGGAGATACTAGCCCCAAAACTAAGGACGGTGTATAATGAAGCCAAAGAGAAGGGAGAGTTGCCCCAATCGATGCGCGAAGCAATCATGATTCCGTTGCTAAAGCCGCGTGGGGATGGCACAGATCCAGCTTCATACCGCCCGTTGTCAATGCTGACGACGGATTACAAAATCTTGAGTACGATCCTGGCAGGGAGACTGATAGCACATATGAGGGGTTTAATCCACGAGGACCAATCGGGATTCATCCCCACCAGGAACACGTCCCACAATATTCGACGGCTGCTCAGACTACTGGCAGACCCGCCGCAAGCTGCAAGAAGCCCGGTGGTGTTATCTGTCGACATTGAAAAAGCGTTCGATAGTCTGGAGTGGGACTATCTCTACGCAGTGATGCGGGGTTTTGGCCTAGGGGATGACTATATAAAATGGACCAAGGTGCTATATGCGCGGGCGGGAGCAAGGGTGAGAGTGGGAGCATTAATATCAGATCGCTACGAGGTGAACAGGGGAACGAGACAGGGCTGTGCTCTGTCGCCTCTGCTGTTCGCTATGGCCATGGAACCGTTTGCAATGATAGCTCGGAGAGGGGATGCATACTGTGGGCTTGAAGCTAAGGGGGTACACCATCATATATCATTATATGCGGACGATCTCTTGCTATTCTTAGATAACACCGAAGAGGCGGTTAGAGGCGCGGAGGGGCTACTACTGAGATTCGGGGCGCTGTCGGGCTTGAAGGTGAATTGGGCGAAGACTTGCCTTTTCCCGCTCCGAAAGGAGGAGAAACAACCGCCGACGACCGTTGGCATGCGCTGGGAACCAGATTGCCTGCACTACCTTGGGGTTTACATCTATCACGATCCCACCAACTTGCTTGACGGGAACATTGGTCACTGTATCCGATCGTTGAAGGGCAACATGGCCTTCTGGGCTACCCTCCCCCTGTCCATGACGGGACGGGTGTCCCTCCTTAAAATGATTGCACTTCCACGCTTGTTGTACCTGTTTAGGACCCTCCCGGTATGGATACCGGGAGAAGTGTTCCGGCGCTTAAAATCAAGCGTGGTGTCATTCCTATGGGGAGAAGGCAGGCGGCGAATAGCATTGGCGACTCTCATGCGCCCCAAAGACCAGGGGGGGCTTGCAGTCCCAGACTTCGAGCTCTATTATCTGGCGGCACAACTTCAATTCTTCACGCAGGAGGTGGCAAGGGTGTATCGGGGACCTGACCAGGAGAGAGACGCGGGCACCCCCCGCCACGTGCTGGCGTACATAGCCCTGCAACAGAAATTGCTCTTGAGGGGGTTGACCCTGGAGGAAAGGACTCTACGTCTGTGCTGGAACCGCATGCAGCGGCGTGCGGGTCTGGGACATCCATACGCGCCCGAGATTCCATTAGGGATGATGACAGCGCTTCCACACGGAGGGGACTGGTCGAACCTCCAACTATGGGAGGACGCAGGCCTCCACGTGATAGGTGACTTATACACCGACGGGGTGTTGATGGACTTCCGGACTCTGCAGGAACAGTATGACCTCCCACGTGGGGACTATTTATTACATGCGGCAGTGGTGGGGGCAATTCAGAAACACTGGGGGGAGGGACTGACTGAACCTAAATTGTCATTGGCGTGCCAATACACGATGATGACAGCAGGCACTTTCAAGGCGGTTACATGTCTCTACTCCCGCATGAGCACCGAAAACATTCTGCCGTTAACACGCCTCAAAACTCGCTGGGAGACTGACCTGCAGAAAGAGATCCCGGACGCGACGTGGTCCCATCTAATCCAACGGGCCAGGAAAAGCACCAGAAATGCCCGTTTCCAATTAATACATCTTTACATCCTGCATAGGGCCTACCTCACTCCAAGTAAAATAATACAATACTTTGGCGCGATAGATGCAGCATGCCCCAGATGCACGCTAATAGGTGCCGACTTGCTACACATGCTCAGGGAATGTCCGCGATTGCAGGAGTATTGGAAGGGAGTAGGGGACACTCTAAATGAGGTCACGGAAAGGGCCCTGCATTACGATAGCGCGGTCACCCTCCTACACTGGTTTCCACACACACGCAAAACGAAAATATCGAGCAAGTTTATAGACATGGGCCTACTGATTGCGAAGAGGGAACTCACTAGGGGTTGGAAATCCAAGACAGCACCAACGCGCCAAAAATGGCTGCATGAATTTCTGAAATGGGCAACGGCAGAGAGCACACTCAGGTACCAGCTAGCCCGGCGCACGGCAGATGAGAAAGCACAGGAAGCGGCACTAGCATGGGAGACCCTAGTCCAGGAGCTGAGGGATAGTGTAGAAACGAGGGACGATGAAGACGAAATACCACACGGGGAGGCCCCTGAAGAGACAGGGTAGGACACCGCACTAACACCGGACACACACACCTAAGCATTGTTACCAAGATCCTACTTACACCAACTCGCCTGAGTTTACGAACATGACACTTTGGTTCAGACACCGGGGACATGGGGAGGGGGGCGGGAGAACACAGTTAAACTGATCAATACTACGAAGGGAGCTCATACACCACCACGGAATGCGGGGAGGAACCGGGGGGCAGAACACCCAAAAGCGGAGGGGGTTGACTAACTGAGCCATCTGTGACTGGAGATTGTACACTATGATATGTGATTATCTGCCACCCAGCCTCCGGGATGTGGGTTGTAAGGCTGTGTACGTAATGAAGGAAAGTACAGATGTGGATGCGACCCTGAGACCAAACTGGTGTATAAGAGATGTGACCCGCTATACCTCTGCAATAAAAATTGTTTTACAAAAAAAAAAAAAATCTTTAAAGATCACTGCTATGCCACCCCCTCTTCCCATGGGTCTATTCTGAGTACCTATGAGGTAGCCTGGAGGGAGAGCCAGGGCAGAAATAGCCGAGGTGTCATCGGTTAACCAGGTTTCTGTCAAGAATAGGAGGTCGGGGGAGTGATCTGTGAGGAACTCGTGAACGTCTTCATGGTGTTTCACTAATGACCTACAATTAAGGCTCACTATGCTTAACTTTGTAGAGAGCTTAGCCACTAAGGTTGCTGATACTGGCAGCTGACTAGTCTCGGTGGCCTTAAAGCCACATTGATCACATTGTGCACAGAGGGAGCCGGGATGCCACGAATGTGCCGTACATACTGCCTGTCTCCCAATGGCAGTCAGCTCCTCACGAGCGTAAGGGGCCATTCGATTGCCTGACGGCCAGGGGTCCGGGCGACTGGCGACGGACTAGGGTGGACGGGCGCAGACGGGCTCGCCTTCGGCGAGCCGCTGCGCGGGAGATTATGGTGCTACCTAAATAGGCACCGGTCCCGCCTCTGGCGGAAGCATGACGCCCTCGGGGGCCGGGCCAAAGGTCAGGGACGCCCTCCACGCAAGCGGCACAAGCCGTGGTGGAACGGGGCGGTGACCTGATGGAACACGAGGAAAGCTGCACAAAGGTAAACGTTTTAAACAAATGCAGTAGCGTAACTTTAAAAGCAGAAATACACAATATCAGTAACGTGAGTTTAAAATCAGAGAGCAAACGCTGCTGCGGCACCTAGCATCTCAGGCGCATCCGCTGCACGGGAGATTATGGTGCTACCTAAATAGGCACCGGTCCAGCCTCTGGCGGAAGTATGACGCCCTCGGGGGCTAGGCCAAAGGTCAGTGACGCCCTCCACGCAAGCGGCACAAGCCGTGATGGAACGGGGCGGCGACCTGATGGAACACGAGGAAAGCTGCACAAAGGTAAACGTTTTAAACAAATGCATTAGCGTGACTTTAAAAGCAGAAATACACAATATCAGTAACGTGAGTTTAAAATCAGCGAGCAAACGCTGCTGCGGTGCCTAGTATCTCAGGCGCGTCCGCTGCGCGGGAGATTATGGTGCTACCTAAATAGGCACCGGTCCCGCCTCTGGCGGAAGTATGACCCCCTCGGGGGCTCGGGCCAAAGGTCAGGGACGCCCTCCACGAAAGCGGCACAAGCCGTGGTGGAACGGGGCGGCGACCTGATGAAACACAAGGAAAGCTGCACAAAGGTAAACGTTTTAAACAAATGCAGTAGCGTGACTTTAAAAGCAGAAATACACAATATCAGTAACGTGAGTTTAAAATCAGAGAGCAAACGCTGCTGCGGCGCCTAGCATCTCAGGCGCGTCCTACTAAAAGATGTATTTTATTATTCTGAGTTCAGGCATGCTAAATTCGAATTTCTACCATGTTCCCTGAGTCAGTTAGGATTATAAAAATTTAATAATCTAACTGCCCACTCTGGCCTATGAGAACAGGTAGCCTTCAATAGTGAAAAACGAAAATTGCTGTAATTCACTATTAGAACATGCTACACACGTCAGAGCATGTCCTACCATATACTTACAATGCACCCTGCACTTGGGCCTACCATAGGGGTGTCTAATATGAAGTAAAGGGAAGGTTTAGGGACTGGCAAGTGGGTGCACTTGGCCAAGTCGACATGGCAGTGCTAGACTGCACACAGGCCTTTCAATGGCAGGCCTGAGACACACTTTACAAGCTGCTTCTGTGGGTGGCACAACCAGTGCTGCAAGCCCACCAGCAGCAGTTGATTTACAATCCCTAGGCACACATGGTGCACTGTACTAGGGGCTGACAGATAAATCAAATAATACAATCAGGGAATAACAAATTAGTACATCAATTTAACATAGGGAGCACTTGCACTGTGGCATTGATTAGCAGTTGCACAGTGCCCAAAGCATAAATCCAGTAAACACATATCAAAACAGAGGAGGCAATCCATCAAAAATGGAAGGGAGACTCACGCCAATGATGCCAGGTCTAACAGGTATGATGTATATAATTGAATTGGAAAAATTCAGTCTGGCGTTTCTGGTGACCATAACAACATGTGCAAGAGTTGTGCTTAAATTTTTGTCTGTTCATTCCTTGCCTACCTTCCTTTTCCTTGTGTCCCTCAGTCTTCCCAGGACTTGCTTGCTTTTTCCCCTGTTAGATCTGTATAATGTGATGATGATTTGACTTTAGATTCCCAGGTAAGTAGTATCTGTAGGGGACTACTGGTTTCCCATCCTAAGTTTGCACTGTCCCTTGACTCCTTGATCACTTAATTGAAAGCAGTATGTGTTCAAAACTGGCTCATAGGTATGCTGTATACCACACTGAGTTGCTCAACCCCCGTTAATATATCAGATTGTCCCACCCTAGACAGTGATGCCCTGGTAAATGCAGCCTAAAGTGTTGTGTTTGCAACATGTCTCAATCTGGACAGTCTTAGGAGAGTTGAGTTAGGCTTGGCCTGTGTTCCAAAACCTTTTTTTGTTCAGGTACAAGTCTTCGGATAGGTTTTGGATGAATCTCTTGTGAGTAGCTATCAATATCTTTTTTTCCTCATTGCCCTGAAGAGTCTGTATCTAATTACTCGATTCCTTCAAGGAAAAAATAAAATATCAGTAGTCAGATAAGGAGACCTATTCATCATTCTGACAGCTCTTCTGATTTGAATCTGAAGTTCAGGGAGTAAATATACTATTTTGGTTACACTCTGAAAAAACAATTCCATTCATGAATATCGGACATTGTCTAGATGGTGGGTGACTTCAGATTTAGAACACTGTCTTCTTCTGCTGCAACTCAGCTGACTTCTCCTTCCTCTGTGACTGAGCAATACCTCTCCTGGTATGAGCTACAGCTCTGATGGACAAAAGTTCTGTTTCCTGCTCACAGCGAGGCCCTCAATGTATTTCTTTGTACCAAGGAAGACAAGGGAATCAGATTACATTCACCGGCTGGCCTTCTGGGGGCGTAACACAAACCCTGCAGCTCCTGCCAAGCAGGGTAGCCCCATCCCTTCAGAGACCCCAACCCTCCAAGGGTCCCCATTTGAGCGAAGATCATTCAATATCTTTGAGATAAAATAGATGCAGGGACCCCTCATCACATTCTGTGAGTGGGGGAGTGTGCATCATTTAGCTGCTGCTTCCATCTCAATATTTTAGAAGGTCTCTTAGAGTTGGGTGGAAAGCGACATCATGTATAAATCATTAGGTATCTGTCTCCACTCGCCTCTCAGTTTCCACACCTCATATACAGGTAGGGGATTCGCCAATGTCAGAGTCTCAGTTGGAAACGTCTTGTTGGAAACCTATTCGCCTAAGGTCCCCCAGCTCAACAGTATTCAAAGCCACGTCCTATTTCTGACATGCCTTTTGACATTTTTTTTCTGTTTGTGACTGCCAAGCAAAGCATGGTGGACATGATCAGGAAACACGCACAAGTGCACTGGGAAAAAGAACGGGCAGTCCATCAGGACGTTTCCTTTTTTTGTTTTTCACAACAAAAAACCCTGTTTGGAGGTTTGTTTCTGAACAACAAAACAACAAAATCAATTCATAGGATGCTACCATGATATGGTGGTTCACCCGGCAGTCCCCTAGTGGCCAAAACCTAGGGCTAAATGATCTGCATAATAATCTTGTGGGTCAGTAGTTTTAGAAGTTATTATTAACAAGCACTGGCGTTGCCAGTAGGTCTCGTAGAATGCAGTGCATCCTTCTTGCTGTAGTAGGGTGATTGGGTGGCTGTTGGTAATTAGAGAGTGGCCGGAGGGAAGCCGGATGGGGGCAGGAGAGCTGAGATAGCGTGTTAGGGGAGGAGAAGCCGCAGAGCGCACGCTGAGCGAAGCCCTTTGATGTGCTGTGCGGCCGTGACTGCCAGCGTGTTAGGGGAGTAGAAGCCGCAGAGCGCACGCTGGGTGAAGCCCTTTTATGTGCTGTGCGGCCATGAATGCGCGAGCTTGTTTGCTCACGTGATTCACGTGAACTTAAAGAAAACCGCACGAACGAAACCCTTGGTTTCACGATTGTTTTCAGCACTTGAATTCTCGCTCCCTCAATGCGCTTGCGCGCATTGATAGGTCACGAGACCTAAAAACCAACACAAACCTTTCAGCTGGAGACTTCACACCCTCTCGCTGCCTCAAGGAAGTAATTCTGATAATTGGTTGTTTGTCTTATCTGGGACACCCATTGCCAGAATTATTGGAAAGGTTGTAGATAACTCCAAATGAAGATAATCTAGCAAATTCTTCCCTTTAGTAATTCCTAAGATACTGGTGCAGGAAACATAGTAATGTTTTATTTGCTGAGGTGGTGTGGTCAATTCTGATCTTTTCAACCTTAACTGAACCTGGACATTATCCTCAACAAGTACATTTATATTATATTGCAGCATTTGTATAGCGCTTACTATCTCTATATGGGGACACTGGAGCACTTACCCACACATATCGCAGGCTACACATGTGAAGTGTGTGGTTGAAAGGGTGTGAGTATTTATTTTGAGCTTATGTGGGAAGTATTTTCCTGTTGTGCGTAATGACCACTGAGATATGGTTATCGTCTTATGGAACGTAGCGCCTTGAGGTATGATGCGTGAGGGTATATGAGAGTTAGACATCCAAATTATATTTGCAATAAACGCTAAAACATATAGGCAACTATACAGCACTAGCCTAGCCCTAGGTGCTGCAGGAGACTCTGCACCATCTGTGATAGCAACCACTGTTGCAGGAGGTTCATAAGTTCTTTTTTGTACAACCTGATCTTTTTGCCTGTTTATTCCCTGTTTATTCCCACTTTTGGAAACAAGCTGAGAATTTCGACATATGTAACGAGGTATGCCTTAGCTTTGTAACGCTTATCCTTGCGAAATCTGTGCACTTTTTCATTTTCACCATATTTTTTAAACCAGACTTGACCGTAGTGTATGATATTGTGTGCGTAGAACAGAAAGGATGACAATATGAAAGGAAGTGGAGGTAGGTACTTCCTACTGTTGAAAAATTATCTTAAGCTGTGTCAAATTGTAGATCACACTCACCTTTACTTATTTAAGCCGTTTCTTTGTCCAACTATACTAAGACACTGCTTCGACCAATTTTTGACATTTTGTTTAGCAGACCTCTCCCCTCTAATAAATTACGTTGGGGGCCTGGCTTGCTCTGGTAATGAGGACCCATGAAATATTTCCTGAGTGTCCCATTCAGATTAGCCTTTAAGTACTCTGCCTTTTTCTTTAGCAACTTTTTTTGTAACATTCTGCAAAATGCTCAATATTTCTAAACTTTTCCTCATTTTCAAAAAAAGGTGGCAGCAGAACCTCCAAAACTCGTTGCCAGCTTTATCACTCACTTTACTGACAGTTTATAGTCTGACACATAATAAAACCAGGAAAACAGGAATTTTCCTAATCAGCGAAAGTCACATTAAGATGCCCCCCACATGCATCAACCTATTTAGGAAGTGCAAACGGTGCGAATCGGTAAATTCGGCCGTTTGCACTTCCTAAATACGTTTTTGGGATGCATGAAACAATTCGCTATTTTTTGCATTTCTTAAAAATGCAAATGCAATTAAGGAATCGCATTTGTGCGATTCCTTAAATACAATGCATCAATTTGTAAAAAATAGCGAATTTTGAAATTGGAAGTGCAAATTAACACGAGGTTGACCCATGTGTTAATTTGCGAAAATGTTTAAAAAAGCAAAAAAATGCATTTTTTAAACTTGCATGTTACAGACACACATGTCCTTAGGACATGTGTGTGTGAAACATGCACTTGAAAATACATTTCAGGGGTGCACCCTTGCAATGCATCAAAAAATTGCGAGTGCAAAAAAAAAAAAATGCAAAACGGCATTGATTCCTATGGGCCTCTAGGCCCATAGGAATCAATGTAATGCCATTCCTTAATTGAGATTCGCAATTAAGGAATCGCAATTTCCGAAAATTAGGAAATCCTAAAAACTTTTAGGATTTCTTGATGCATAGGATTTTGCATTTCCTTAATAGCGATTCCTTAATTTTCGCTATTTAAGAAATGCAAAATCCTAGATTGATGCATGTGGGTAGTCCAAAACATGGTAAGCGTGTGGGCCCACAGCCCCTATTGTACCTTACATTCCTTAACAATGTTTTCTGTTAATTGGGATGTTTGATTGATTCCAGTAGTCAATTAAATTGCTACTTTATTTGAAAGGCACATTAGAGCTCGACCTGTTGATGCTGTCTCTAACCATGTGGAATTTCGAAAGCCTCGCTATACCTGGGATCAAGTGGAAAACATCAGCGCCGTCAACGTGAAAGACACTATTTGCAAAGAAAGATCTCAACATCTGCAGAGGCATTTCCTTTGCATTGTAATTAAAAAAAATAGACACATTCCATTGCCCGTGATGGCCCTGTTCTCTCCTCTTTGAAATATGCGTGTGCTTTGAACCTTAAATACAGGCCATCTCCAAACATTTGTCAGCACTCTTGGGAAAGTTGATTTATAGCATATCTGGAGAACTGTCAGCAGGGAGCTATGGCAACCAGGAGGAGAAGCGCAGCTAAGGGTTCCATGTTGCCTAGCAGCAGGTTTATTCCAGGTGTGAGCAATTTCATAGTCATTTGCAGAAACAAAAGTAGGAATGGAAAAGGTCTGTCAAACCCATGAAGGCTGGGCTGCTTGCAGATCTTGTTAAGTACAAGAGTGCAACTAATAATGGTGACCAAGTTGTTCTTCGAAAATCTAAGTCTTTCTTCGTTGACACTTAACCCGATAAATTACCTTGTTTTATTTTTTTTGAAGCAATTCCTTATTAGTAGTTTTAGAGAATATTACAAAATCAGCAGGCAGTGTATCCCGCCAGGGACAGCCATAAGCAGGTTCAGACACTAACATTTACAGTTTATTAGGCGACACAGTGCCTCCAGTAACTCAAGTTCGAGCAGTAACACTTTTAAAGAACCAGCCCTCTAGTGAGAAGAGCCCGACATTCCAGTCATAGGCAGAGTGAAACCTCTGTGGCTTGTCCCAGAATTGCACCTTCACCACCACCCAATGCCTACAAGTGCACTTTACCCACTACCCAATGCTCAGAAGTGCAGGTGTACTATCTCCGGACAGTATTGCCCTCCAATCCCATCAACACCCTCCAGGGCACATTGGACTGCCCCAGCCTATCAGGATGGATTATATCATAACATTCCACACCTTAACGGAACATTCCACTTTAACGCATCACAGCGAATACCAATTGTGCATCGCCACTCCTGACGCAAATGTGGTGGGTCACTTCTCTAGGGTGAAGGGGTCCATTGCCAAGGGAGCAGTTAATGGGTATCAGCTGATCAGGTTTATTAGGAGGTTTAGTAAACGTACCCAGATTGCGTAAAAAACAGGCATCTGATCAGCAATCTTATAAATCATGCCGTATCCCTGGTTAGCCCTAAGAGCCACTCCGAAAGTGTGGGAAGGGTCGGTGCCCTCCACTGCCGCAAAATGCACGCTTTAGCCAAGGCTGCAGCCAGCCAACAATGGGAATGTTTGTTAGGTATGACGCAATCGGTCATGTCATGGACATAGGCAAGGGTAATCTGCAGCCCAGGGGCGGTGCCTAACTATGGCCACACCTCTGCCCAATATAGAATTAGTGATGTACAATGCCTCAGAATGTGTGGTAAAACGCTGCCCTCTGTGCACACCTCCAACAAGTGTCATGAAGAAGGAAACCTGCCCCATTGAGCCCCCTTGGGATCATATACCAGTTCAGGAGGACCTTGATGCAAGTACATTCCAGTTTTTTCTCTAGGGGAAAGGTATTATTTATTTATTTATGCAATTTGTATAGCGCGCAAATACCCGGAGGCGTCTCGGCGCTGAAAAACAGTATCACAGAGCAGAAAGAAATAGCATTTACTGGTTGAAAAGCCACGTTTTTACTAGCCTCCTAAAGATGAGAAGGGAGGGGCTGGCCCTGATGTGGGTGGGCAGGGTGTTCCACAATTTTGCAGTGGCGATTGAAAAACATCTTTCCCCCCATGACGATTTGTTTGTCCGGGTGACGGTAAGAAGGCCAGCTGAGGAGGAGCGCAGGAGTCTACTCTGGATGTAACGTCCTAGTGACCTTCTTAGGAACTTGGGTCCTGAATTGTTAACTGCTCTATATGCAATACAGAGAGCTTTAAATTTAATTCGATTCCTGACTGGCAGCCAGTGGAGCTGGCATATTGCCGGGGAAATTGATTTGAACTTGGGTGTGCCTGATAGGATTCTAGCTGCTGAATTTTGAATTAACTGCAGTTTGTTCAGTACTTTTTCATGAGAATTAAAAAAAAGCCCATTACAATAGTCGATCTTAGATAAGATCAAGGTGCACATCAGAGTTCTTCCTGCATTCGGTGGGAGAAATTATGAGTGCCTAAAAGGTCCGCCCATGCCTCCGGGGCATAATCTTGATTGAGCTGATATTGCCTGGTGGCCATAGCGAGTTTCCTCATGGGTGGCAAGAATAGTTTACCAATTGGTAAATTGCACAGTCCAGAGACCAACCCCTTAAATCTACCCCAGTTCTCTAAGTATTGCTGAGTGGGAGAGCTCTGCAGGTCATGCGGAGCAACCCCAAGTTGGCCCCTCAATCAGTGCCTCAGTTGGGTATAGATCATTGCCGAGAACGAAGTTAAGTGAAATTCCGTACATAGGTCCTGGTCTTAAGGGTATCAGTCTCTAGCAAATGGTTCCCACATGAAATTCCACAAGTATGCCAGTGTTATGTGCCCATGTTAGGCGCAAGTGGCAATCTGCACATTTTCTTACATTGTACTCTTTTGCACAATATCATTTTCTGCTGAGACCTTTAGCACATATTCAGATGTGTGACAATGTTGGAATAGTTTCTCTGAAAGGCCATAGGGACAGGGTGGTCCTGTTATTAAAAGTAGCTGGTGGCCTCCCTGACCAGTTTTAACCCACATTATCACACATAAGATACCACACCACCAAGACTCTACCTTGCAGTCATCATAGGACATACCAATAAAAGATCTCAGGCGGACCCACTGGACATTGCTTTGCCAGCCCAATGAGGAGCAGTAGCCCTATGATGAAGCCCGACATCCTTTGGGGATGTGTGAGGGCAACATGAAACAGTACTGTTGACTGCCACTGTGCATATGCCCGAGTCCTGCACAACCTACTGATATGACCTCTTTCTCTTTAGGAACAGTAGCCCTAATTTTTGTTTGTGACATAAACCAAGGAGCACAGGCACTGTTCTTCTCATCCAGCTCCTACTGCCCCACTTCCTCTCTCTACGAAATCCTTTGATACATATTTTACAACATGGATAGTCACAACTTCAGTCCATTGTATCATTGAGCTGGACACTTCAGACATTACATTCTGACCATGTGCAGTGGCTTTGTATCAATAGTTCCAATCTATTTATGCATGTGGTTTAACTAAGAGACAGATATTACTGGCACAAAGAGATGCAAACTATACCATGTTGCACAATTAAAAATTAGACCAATTATCTTTCACCTGGGCTGAGACATTAGCCACAGACTGGATAATCCATGGTTAAATTACCCTGCCAGTTACGACTTTCCAATTCCAATATTGTCTACAAGACCACCCAGCAGGCAGATATGAATCCCTGTAGAAGGTTATGTGCACGAATACTGCAAATTACCATGCAGGAATGGGGACACAGAGGTTTTCCTTAGTGGTTGTGACTGTGAGGGTGCTTTGAGCGGGTCCTTAGTATACAAGGACATTTCACTTCATGAGGCATGTAATGTTTTGGTTGCAAAGTTTTCCTGGTATCTGAAAGGCTCCCTAACCACCAGGATTCATACGGTCTTCAGACTGCTCTCTAATGGGAGTCACTTGATGCTGAATGATCACGGCAGCTGTGAAATGGAACCAGGCATCGCTTATCTGGTGACAGTTAATTCCATAGTTACTTGTACACAAGTACTGTTTCCAACTCCTGCACATTTAGGGAGGCAATGCTGTGGCCTTCGATACATTTATCCAACATACGCTTTGATTCTCTGAGCAAACTGAAAGCCATGCTTTTTCACAGGATGTGGCCTTAACATCCACCAGAGAGACATCTGATCTCCAGGTTGAGAAGTCTTTGTCCGAAATGCAGACGCTACTCCAAAATAACTTCCCACTGCATTTTATGGAGCTGATTAACAGTATCTTTAAAATGTCTGATACGAAGAAAAAAGTTCACTTTTTTAAATGTATTGGCTCTGGTCTGGTTAACACTTCCAGACAGTCTTTGGAGTTATTCCATATTTCATACACTCTGTATTGGGAAGTGTTTGTAGGGGTCTCCCTCTTGTCCTGCTACTTGTGGCGGGAATTTTGATTTTAATATTTCTACTCATCAATGGACGTCCCAGTTCAAACCAGAAAGGAGACAGCACTGCTTGTGCAGCGATGCCGTGAGCACTTGATACAATGCTTCAGCACACCTCAGGTTCGATAACTGAATGAGCACTTTTTCTTATCGTTCAGGTCAGTGTGGCCTCACTACATACAACCTGTATTTGCTGCCTCCTGTGCAGTCATGAATGTATCTTGGATTTCTGTCTCGGATCACAATTGGTTGCGCGACTGGACTTTGAAGTATTAATGGACTCCTTGAAAGCCCATGGGTATAGTTATCCCAAGTGTATTCCTTTGCTGATGAATGCATTCTTTAAGCCATCCTGGGCTCCTAGAGATGTGGATACTGGCTTTACAGAAATCAGACAGGATGTAGTCCTGTGGCTGCTGTGGGAACTGGATGGAACCACAATTTGCTCTATAAACCTGCTTCGAGGTACACCCCTGGGAATGTTGCAACTACCAGTCAGAACACACAAAGAATTGGGTTTTCATTTGGTGGTAACTATTTGGCCTATTTTTCAACAAAATGTATCAAAATAATATTTTTCTTCTATTATTCTAAGCACCATGGCTTTCAGCGTGCTTGGAGTTTTAAACAGTATATTGGGTTTTAGTGACTTTTATAAATATTTTAAAGGAAAGCTTGCTTTTAGATCATTTTTAAAAGTGGGTTTAATACTTTTCATTTTAATTTGAATATGGCCTGCTGCTCTATATCGCCCCTTAATATGAGGCATGGGTGTTATGTGCCAGGGTTAGGCCTATGTAGCAACGCTGCAAATTTTCTTACATTCACACAATAACAATATTTGCTGCGACGTTTTGCACATGAAACTGCGTTGCTTACACATCTGGCTTTGCAAAACATTATCATGATGCCCCGAACACTGAGCACTAGGCCTTTTATGCAAGATGTACAAATGTCATCCTATTTTCATACATGGGACAACAGGGTTATCTGCTTAACCATAACATTGCTAATCTATATGTACATCACTAGGATGCTTTCTATTATCAATGATAGGCATCTCAGAGGGTGGAAAGTGGAGGCACTTCAGCTGACATCGAGGGTCCCTGCATGCTGATACTTCACCAAGCAGCGGTCTGACATCTCTGTGAGGGGTGTCCAGTTCGTGACCTGGACGGGTCCTACATTCTTTCTAGCCAGGTAATAGTGTTGGATCATCCCGTAGGGGAATTCTTGGCTACGTACCTACATACACTCTAGGTACACATAGAGTAGGGTTCGGATAGTGGGAGTACGCCCAATTACTAACTTGTATTATATGCCTGCATATATACACTGTCTTCGCACCAAGGTGGAAACATATCTACTATTTACTCTTTTGGCGCTTGTAATCCCTTTTATCTGCTTCTGTCTACTGATTATTGCAGCACATGTATTCTATACAAGAATAACTTTGGTCCAATAAATACATTGAAAATGTCTCAGTGTGTGCTATCTGTATATTTCTCTGAGAGCAAAAGAGCATGAGTGACTGAGGTTCTAGCTCTGCTACAATGATTCCTGAGGGGGTCACGGTTGTGATGTTCAGTGGTTGTCAGAAACTATTCGCTCTCTGTTTGGGATGGGGGGCTTGTGGGGGCATTGTGAGCTAACTAGTCTCTAGGCCAACATATCCTGTTGTGGTGTCTGGAATCAGTCTACGCACCTCTCCCAAAGCTTATGTTGTCCAACAAATGGGCAGATCATTTGGATTAGTGAAAACTACATGACACCAGGTTGGCCAGTGCACGAAGGACCTCCCTATTTGGATTCTCCAACCATGCCAAATTCGTCAAAGAATTAAACTTGTGTTGGGTGTGACAACTGAAAAACAAAATAAAACAAACATTGGAATAGCCAATAGGTCCCGCCTTTGGGACCTTAGAAGTGTTTAGCCATGCAGCACATTACCCTGGGTGCTGTGCCACCAGGGATTGGAGAGAGCTATACAATTACTACTCGCTGGGTCACGCAGTGTGATTCAGGAATACATGCTTGCCTCAGGAAACATTTATGGACACATTCCAAGGCTTTTTAATACACAGACAGAAAAAGAAGTGCTTTGATGAAAGTCAACAGCACTATAACATTTTGTGTGTGACTGCATCACTAGAATATTGAACACCCTACGAAAAAAGCAGTGAAGTACTTTCAAATGACGGAGATGTCACATTCCACCTCCTCCAGGGCTCTATTCACCAGGCACCCTTCTCCAGAGTTTTCCATTCAATACACTGTTCGCACCATCTGTTGAAGAGCAAGACCCCAGCCACACCCTCTGTCGCAGGCCCCTGGGTACAGGAGCACTGGACATACCATCAACAAAAAAATGCCTCCATTTGGTAGGCAGATGGGAAATAATTAATAAAGAGGGACGGCGTCGGCATTTCATAATCTCTGCGAACCTAAAAACAAAACAATATACCGGACCTTGTGTAATGTAACTGGAGTTTTTGAAAAGCACTTCAAAGCATTTGGATCAGTTCAGTTCATGCGACATGGGAGGAGGTGGGAGGGACACATTCTGCTCACATTTGTCAGGTAGAGGAGAAATAATGAATAAACAAGGGCTGTGTCTGCATCACTCAATCTCTGCTCACCTAAAAACGAAAAAAAAGACCCCAATCTTGTGAAATGTTACTGGCACTTTCGTAAAGCTCTTCAATACCTTTGGGTTAGTTAAGTTTGCGCTTTATAAAAATACTTAAAAAAATTAATCTGACATTGTGTAATGTAACAAGACTTGCCCTTAACTGTGCTGCGAGGTTGGGCTGCTGAAGGTCTGGTGTCTGAGGCTTGCTAAAGCAACAAGCAGTGAAGCGGAACATGTTTGGGGAAAATCCTCTCACTTTGAAGTCAAAGAGTATTAAAGAGTCAATTTCCAAAACTGTTTCTGAAGCCTCTGAAATTTCATCTCTGTAATTGAATGAGATGGGAGATTAAGACATGGGCACAGAAGCTGAACCGCTGAAGATGAGCAAACAGTGACACGAGCAGGAATCAAAGAAAAAAATAGTCCCCAAATTAAACACATAAACACAGAAGCGTAATGTTAACAGTAATTGGGCAGTGCTTGGTGGGAGGCAACTAAACACAAAAGGAAGAGGAAGGGTTAACCACTAACAAGAAAGCATTTTTGAATGACAATTGAAGGGATGAATAAAAAGGGAATGGGTGGGCTGTAAGCCGACAGAACTTACAGAACTAACATTTACACTTTTAACAGTGGTGGGAAAGTAAATTTAAGAATAGGCAATTTAGAGCCTGCAACAATTAATTCTACTTTCATGATTGGCATGAGTTAGGGGGTAGAAACCTGCTGACATCAGCAGATCCCGTCATCAAGCTCATGTGGTTTATGGCAGCCAATGCATAAAAGAATAGCAAGTGCACGCCATCTTCTATGATATGTGTCAATGGCTAGTCAACATAGGGGTGAGTGCTGAATCTGTCCTCTCCCTCCGCTCACTCCTACACCCTTTCACTGTCTGTGGGGTCAGTTAGTGAATTGGAACCTGGTGTCAAAGAAAAGGTCTTCATTTTGGTGTTTGAATCTAGACTGCTCTTGAGCAACCTCAACACTTATGTCAAAGCTCCATCACAGTGACTTCCCAAAAGCAGCAATTAGGCTGTAAAACAACAGAACACATCCACCCATAAAGACCGCTATCATCTTTATCGAACGTTTGTTATAAATTACAGAAATAAAGATACGATCTAAAAATTATTATAGCAATATTGATAACAACAATAATAAAAATCATTATGATTATTGACAATAATAATAATTATGACAATAATAACCATACAAATCATAATAACAACAGTTGGTGTTATTTTTGCTATTATTTTGCATTTTATTTTTATAGTCTGTGATTACTATTAATTTCTATCAATATTATTATTACTATTATTAATATTGTTAAAGTTGTTATTCTTGTGATTGTTATTGTTATTATTGCTAGAGTGTTGTTATCATTAATAGTACTAATCAGAATACTAATACTTAATGCTGTCAATATAACCACTGCTTAGTAACAATACCGCAACTAACAATACTATCATTATAATACTAATATTATGACAAAATTACATCAGTAAATAATGATGCATGCAGAAAACAAAGTATGCAAATGGTAAAACTTTTAACATTAGAGGTGACCTTTTCGATCATTGTACACCGCTGTGTTCAGTCCCATAAGGACCTGTAATCCTTACACTGACCACTAGATGGAAGAACTTTGCAATTATCTGTATACTTTGCTGCAAAATGAAGTAGCTTCTGGTGAAACCATTGAGGGGAGTTTGTTTAAAGTAGTTGTTGTTTTAAATCTATTAAGCTATTGTCCACTGAACTGTGTATATCTGTATATTTATGAATGATTTATAGTGCTAGTCTTCTGTCCAGTTTGACCCTACCTGGGCTAGGTGTTCTGTACTCTTACAACCTAATAAAGTGCTGTTGAACAAAAAAGTAGCTTCTGTTGAAATTTCAAACAATAAAGTCTGTTTATGAAATAAGAGATTGAATGACACACTTTACAAAGAACATTTTGTCTGCGTTTCAGGGGAGCAGTAATATCATGTTTTGGAAATGTAATTATCACTAATGCACCGAGGCATGTGGTGAACTTAAATTGTCACAGGCAAAAGTAAAGAGATGTACAACCTAAAAAAGAAACATAGACAACAGATTAAGTAAAGCACCTGCAGAAAAAACAAACATGGGCAAGGTTGGAGACAATATTATCTATTTATCTATCTCTCTATCTTTCTCTCTATATATATACACATACATATACTTTTTTGCTTAAAATCTTTATTTCGGTATTTTTTGCCATAAAAGAGTACAGATAAAACATGGATTTAAAAAAAAGAAAAGTACATAAAATTCATTAGTATAGACACCTGCAAAATGGTACAATTCAGACAATCTTATGAACAGATCAACCCAAGCATTCATTGGCAATTAAAAGTCGTCGCTTGGACCACAGAGCTAGCAGGTACTCGGAAAGCGCAAACACAATATGTCTAGATGTATCTGTTTTTTGGATTCTAAAAGCATATAGACATTGAACAAAACCCATGTTTTTACATAACGGTACTAGCCAATAATTCCTGGGTTTGCTGTAGGCTGGACAAAAAAAGAGTATGTGATGTTCATCCTCTAAATTACAGCTCCACCCGGGACAGGACTTATTGGTAGAGGCAGACCATTTGCTTGTGAAAGCTCTTAAGGGTAATGTACCATATCTCCATTGGATATAGAGTTTCCTTAATCCTATGGGATAGATAACGTCCATAAAGTCCTCAAAACAGTAGGAAATTTTAAATGTTAAAAAGGAATTGGTCAAGGTACCAGCATGTGAGTCATACAAAGTCGAGTTAGGTTTGTTATCCATAAAAATCCTCGTAAGGGACTTGCCTGAAACCTCGCGGCACGCCCTTTCCGGATCATACCACAAGGCAGGCAGACCCATTCTCCCAAATTCCTGTTTTAAGAAGACGAGCCAGGGAATTTTTGCTGCACTATTACAATTTAGTATTTCCTTCAGTTCTAGCCTGTAGTTCATCAGTTCTGGCGTTATCCAGAGCCTGCACTAGAACCTGAGGGGTTTTAGAGCTAACTCGTCCTCAATCCCAGGTCTAACCTTAGCGGAAGAAGCGGTGTACTTTGAGGGAGCGCCAATAATTGCCGGATAAATTTGTCTTCCGTTTTGGAAATTTCAGGCCTACACAAATGCCCCCAGAGCTCCCCACCATACAGGACCGCTGCCCTCGCTTGGGTTTTATAAATCTCTAACACGGGGCTCACCGGTTTAAATGTCGATCTATTGGACAGCTTGAGAATTCCCCCCACCAATTGGGACAATTTCATTTCAGATTTTACTTGTTGGGGGCCCCAAGACAAGTTTTCATTTATCGTGACCCCTAAGTACTGGAAGGTCGTTACCCTCTCCAGTCTCACGGATCCCAAAATAGGGGTAAGGCGGGTAGATGCAGAAGGATTGAAAATCATAAATTTTGTTTTATCAACATTAATCTCCAATCCTCGGCATCGACAGAAGTCCACAAAGCCATCCAATAAGAGTTGGATCCCCATAGGAGACTTGGAAAGTAGGAGGGTGTCATCAGCGAACATAATCGCCGGCACCCTCCTGCCTGCCAGCCTAGGCGCATCATTGTTGTGGACTTCATCCAGATGCAATATTACACTATTTACATAGAGGCAAAACGGGGTCGTTGCCAAAACGCACCCCTGCCTCACCCCCTGCCGACTGGGAACCTGGATGACAACGCCCCATTCCTCCCACATCTGACCTGTGCAAAGTTCCCTTCATGCAGCCTCATCAGGACACTCAGTATTTCGGATGGAACACCCAACTCCAGTAGCACCGACCACAATTTTCCCCTAGGGACTAAATCAAAGGCGGACCGAAGGTCCACAAACACCATGTAGAGGCTGCCACCCTCTATCTTTGCCGTTTTCCAGTACAGTAAAATAAGGCGAAAGATCTGGTCCATGGGGAATGTGTTCCTCCTAAACCCCGCTTGGAACGGACTGAGGACATCGTGTTCCTCCATCCACTCCTGCAAGCGATCCAAGATGAGCTGCAAAAAGATTTTTTGGGGCACACCAATGAGGCTAATGGGCCTGTAGTTGGCTGAGAGCAGGGGTGAGCCTTTCTTGAAAATTGGAACTATCACTGCTCCCAGCCAAGTACAGGGTACCTCCATGCCTCTTAGATCTGCATTGAAAAAAATGTGCAGATAGGGACCCCAGATCCTAGGTTGGTGCTTAAAAAGGTCACCTGGGAGTTTGTCAAGACCCAGAGCTTTTCCCGAGGCAAGTTTCCCTATGGCATGACACACCTCCTCAACAGTAAATTCCAAATCATCTGGCTGTTCAGTTAAAACCACGGGTGCCGACATAGTTTCCAAACCCAATTCAGCTGAGTATAGGGCTTTAAAGTGGTCTTCCCAAACCCCAGCCTCAATGTTAGGTTCTATAGCAGATTTTGGTTCTCCAGACCCTGTACTAACTATTGCCCAAAATCTGCGTGCATCCCTGGAGTCTAGGGCGGAAGTTAGATTTGTCCACCTTTCCATATCCCACTCTTTCTTCGCGTGGTTCAATGTCTCCTTATAGTGGAGTCTCAGAGTGCGGGTTTTGTGTTTATCACTCCCAAGCTTAAGAGCCTTAAGCAACTCAGATTTAGCCTTCCTACATGAGGTGTTATACCAGGAAGATAAAGGCACCCTTTTCCTCCTACTAGAGACATACATATACATATATATTGTGTGGCGAGGGTCTGAACAGAGCGCCTCTGAATTTGCGACAACGATTAACAACACACTAAATCTCAAGTTCACATGTACCACCAGCACTGAAAAAATAGTGTTTTTGGACTTAGAAGTCTATCACGAAAAAGGCAAGATAGAAATACGAACACACAGGAAGGAAACTGCAGGGAATGCCATACTGCACGCACAAAGCTTCCACCCCACTAGCCTGAAAGAAAGCATACCCTACGCAGAGTGTCTAAGAATGAAAAGGAACTGCAGCACAGACAGGGACCTGCAAGCTAATACTGACAGCCTTTTCAAGACACTGAGTGCAAGAGGGTACCATCAGAAGACCCTGAACAAGGCCAAAGACAAATGCAACAGCCTAAAGAGACCTGATCTGCTCCATAAGAGCAGTAGTCAAAACTCAGAACCCAAAACCACAAGAACTACCACGACTCCCAGGCTGATAACAGGGTACAACAAATATCATGCTAACCTTCGCAAAATCCTATACAGGCACTTGCCCCTCATCAGAAGCGACCCCACCCTAGGCCCAACGTGTGCAAAATTACCACAGCTCACTTTTTGGAGGGCCACATCCATGAGGCAAGAACTTGTTAAAAACGCACCAACCATGGAGAAAGGCAACACCTGGCTTAAAGCTCAGACAGGGTTCTTTAAATGCACAAAATGCAAGGCTTGTAAGCATGGGGTGAACACCAAGGTGGTACACTTACCACTCGTGAAAACACCGTATGAAATCAGAGGGCACTACAAGTGCAAAACAGACTTTGCGGTCTACATCCTTAGGTGTACCTGTAACAAACTATATGTGGGCAGCACCATACACCCTGTTCACCTCAGAATCCTGCAACACCTTTATGCCATGCCAAATGACGATCAATCATACCCAGTGGCACGGCACATAACTACCCACCACAATGGCAGGGCGGAAGATCTATCATATTTTGTGATAGACAGTGTCACTCTGAATCCCAGGTGGGGAAACAGACTACAAACCCTACGAAGATTAGAATTGAAATACATCATCACGCTCGATTGTAAAATCCCCAATGGACACAACTCAGATGAAGCACTAAGCGTACACCTGTAACCTGTGCGCACCCTATAATGTGACTGACAAGCCTCCTCGCGCTCGACCCCAAACAGCAACCCATTCTTCTGTAAACATCATGTTTCACCATCCTCTTGTAAATACACACACAACACTTGGCACTGTACATAGTAACCACACAGTCACCACACCTCACTAGCTACCAGCCAGGAAGCGCTTAACGATCACAATCACAACTGCCAGCATCAACTTCCACTCAGACCTCCACTCTCCAAAATCGCCATTACGGACATACACAACGATAGGACAAGAAGGCACCACAACGCCAAGTAGGGCCGCCAGGCACCTTCCCCGAAGGGTGAACTGTATCGCATACAGACCCCCACCTTGGGTCACAAGTCATTATGCCCACTGGGGCATCATTGTCAAGCACCAAATACCAGAATCTCTCACATTAACGGACAGCGCCGCGTTCCAAATCAAGTACATGGCATCTGCCTCTTGCTCACCTGGTCCGTGGATGCAGGCGATACGGTCCGAACCCGGCCACTAGGCACAACAGAGGAGCACCGCTCGAGGGTCCCGGACTTACAATAAACTCCAGTCCGACGGCCCCACTGAAACCGTGCTCAGTATACAACTCGATCTACTAGCTGTACATTCGCACCGGGCCCCCATGGCGTTCCCTCGCACAGTGGGAATCCCCGCACAACATAGACACTAATGGTTGCCACACTACCACCCTAGGCACAAGATTCTAGCCACCAAGTGCTTAAGACACACAAAACACAAGCCGCACAGGAATAATCAAACATATGGCTTACCTGATCCCCTTGCAGTTACAGAATGAGCGCGCGCAGGAATATTTAAAGCCGCGAAACACTTTGTTATTTTGTCTATGTGAGCTGCTGCACGTACTGACACATGAGACAAACACCACACGTGGAGGCACAAGGTATACATTCCAAGATATCAAAATGTTTTACGAAAAGCAGTAATAAGTGTATGATCAAACATAGCACCAGCAAGCATAGTTTAAACATTTCAATGTAATTGTTCGTCTACATGTTTTCAAATGTATAACCCTGACTTGCATTTTAAAATGACACAAACTTTTCCATGTCTATCACTATCTCACATGTTACCTTGGCAACCCACCTGACCCTCTAATGGTTACTCTGCACTACTATAAAAATGCTCACTTCTTTGGTGAAGACAGATGTAGTGAACAGGGCGGACTTGTCCGCCGAAACGCGTCTGGTCGTTTTTGGAATAAATTATCTTTGATCTTCAAACCCACGGAGTCGGTGCCTGTTTTCAAATATTGCAGAACCAGGATTGGAACTATGCATATATATATATATACATCTATACATATATATCTAGCTATCTCTCTCTCACTCTCTCTCTCTATATATATATATATTACCTACTGGCGGTCGCCAGCTGATTGGCTTTCGGGTGTCTGTCAACATTCCAAACAGTCCGGAGCGGCCACCATCTTGTGTCTCGGTAGGATCGAGACACAAGAGGTGGCAAAAACAAAGGGGGAAATGACCAAAAGGGGGCAGGGTAGAGCCCCCTGACCCCCTAGGTTTGATGTGGGGGCCATAAAAGGGCCCGTGGGGCAAAAAAATCAAAAACAAATCTGATTTTCGTGCACGCACCGGGGAGCGTACCAAGGGGAAACCCCAGTGAAACAGTAAAATAATAATTTAAAGTGCTTAGAGGTAGGGTAGCTTTGCATAGAGTTGTTGTGTTGTGTGGGTGATTTAAGTACCAGCATGTAGGTACCAATACAGAGTCTTAAATTCAATGTACACCGTCTCCTCTGTAGATATCTTGCATGTTGTTACAGAAGTTATTGTGGTATATGGAATCCATAGCATAGTCTGTCAGGAAAGCAGAAACAACATGGAGGCAGGAGATGAAAAAGAGATGTCAAATGCACATTGGAGATAATATAGTGGGAGAAAGGAAGTAACTATGAGCAAAATTACTATGTAACACAAAAAAGTTGGAGAGTATACTGTAAGTCTCACTTTATATTATATTCATTTTGGTACTATTTCATGAATTACATATAAAAATGAATAATGTCTCGAACAATTTTTAATTATTAAATAAAAATGTATTGCTCTGATTTTTCAAAATTTAATAACACTTCCAACATTATATCGTCAGGAATGTCCTCATTTTCAGTCCATGATTCCATTTCTTCCACACAATTAACTAACTCTTCGTCTAGAGACTGATCCATAAAGTCAAAGTCTTCCTCAGGATTGTTTTGAAGAACTATTTCGAAAGAAATATTTGCTTCTCCTTCCATTTTCTTGCTGTAAATTATCAGTAGAGTTAGGGCAGCGTTGGGTTTAAGTTTAGACATGTACTTCTGAGTTTTTAACAGTGAAGTTATCTTTGGGCAGTGTATGGTATCAGGCAGGAAGTAGAAATCTCAAAAAAGTGTATGTGAAGAAGCCTAAGTAATTTCATAATTATACCAGAGAAGCCTAACTCAATCCATAACTATAACAGAGAAGCCTATCTCAATCTATAACTATAACGGAGGGACAGTAAATAACTATCAGAAAACGTTTTTACAATTTAACTTAAAGTGCTCCTTACAAATTAACTTACCTTATTAAAAGGTGATGAAGATAAATGGAGAAAATTTTTTCAAGATGTACCTCAGGTAGGTGTAGTCAAAATGGCCGTGTTTCCCTCTCATTTTTCATTTATATTCATGTACATAACCAATCAAATGTCAGGAAAAAAAAGTAGAAAATAAAAGTAACATTTTAATTGGTTGTAAATCCTAACACTTCATATGTGTTTTTGTCATGTAATTTACCTCAGGATATTTAGACAGGGCTACAGCTCAAATGGCTCAATGGAATTCCACCAAATTTGGGAAAATGGTAGGGACTGGTATGTAGTAGGGCCTATTCTATATTTGGTGAAAGTCTCTCCAGTGGTTTTTATGTAAATAATTTTTTTTACATTTTGGGAGCGCTTACCGGTGCGCGCCCCGGTACGCGTACCGGCAGCGCTACGGGAGTCCTCCATCTTGTGTTTCGGTAGATTTGAGACACAAGATGGAGGACAAACAATGTTGGGAATGGGTAAAAGGGGGCACGGTAGACACCCTCTGACCCCCTAGGTTTTCTGAGGGGGGCTTAGGAGGCCCATATAGGCCCAAAAAAACCACGTTTTTTTTAATTTCCTCGGGGGAAGCGCCCGGTACGCGTACCGGGGAGTGTACCGGGGAGCGTACTTTGGTGAAAAACAGTGAAAAAAGTTAGAGAAAAGTAATCATTTTGAGTGATCAGAGGTAGGGTAGCCCTGAAAAGAGCTTTTGGGTTCTGTGGATGATTTAGGTACCTACAAGTAGGTTCCAATGCACAGTCTTAAATTCAGAAGGAATATTCTATTCCCCTCATCTGAGAAGTGCACACCATCTCCTCTGTAGATATCTTGCATGTTGTAACGCAAGTTATTGTTGTATATTGAACCCATTCCATAGTCTCTCATGTAAGCAGAAACAGATTTATTCACATGTTTCCGTGCTTTCTCAAATTGTGGACAAAATTGGTTGGACCACTTCCATTTCTGTCTTTGGCATATATTGGAATATACCAAGGCAGTTTGTGGAAAAAGTGTCATCAATTGCCCAAAGGTGTCCTTTAAAACCATTTCCAGACCTACCCCAGTCAAAGTGCCTAGGTCATTTCCACCACAGTGCAAAATTATACGGTCAGGGTGTGGCAGATGGTGAAAGGTTTTCACCAATGGTATCAATTGATGACATCTCAATCCTCTTTGGCCAATCCACTTGATGTCTACATTTGGTAAATCAAGGTTGTGAACATTTCTGGTAGCTGCATACCTTTGAGCCCAGTGGATGTAGCTATGTCCAATAATCCAGACAGAATACATGGTGAGAGGAGGTTCTGGTGCAGTCAGATGAAGTGTAGGAATAAAATGGCAGTTGGAACAGTAGGAGTTTGCAAAAGAAAACTGTGGAGTTTCAGTGCTGTTGAGCAATGATTGGTAGATTCAGATAGTTGAAAACTGAAAGTTAGGGTGCATGGTTCTGTTCTGTAAAAGAAGTAATTTGAATGGTTAAGAAAAGGTCATTAAAAGAAAGATTGCACCTGATAAGCTGGTGTATTGAGAGGTCAAACATCCTTGCTGAGTTCATTTGCAACATTGTAGAATAAACTTTTAACCCTGAGAGCTCAGTGAGGAGGGAGTTGCTATGGTAACAGGTAGAAAGGGCTGAGGGGGGGGAAGGGTGTTGGTTTGAAAATAGAGAGGGAAGAGTTTTGATTGGTTACCATGAGGAATATGTGTGTAGAATTAGAGGTTTTCTGTGCCATTCATGGTTGAGGTGCCTGTAGTACATACCTTTTGCTCTGCTAAAGAAATATTGGTGTGTGTATCTCACACTGTTCTCAATCTCCCAAAGCATTTGTAAAGGCGAGTTATGATTCATTCAATATAGATAGAGAGTGTAGATTAGGAAGCACATTGAGCTTCTTTGCTGTTGGTTTGTGTGATGCTTTTTGAAAATGCAATATTTGAACCTTTCACAATCATGTCACCTGTGTTACCTCAGATTAGGAAGCAGACTGAGCTTCTTTGCTGTTGGTTTGTGTCATTTTTTTTTGGTAATGCTTGGTAGGAATGTTTGCAAGAGAGAGGAAATGTTTTTTGTAAAATAGTGAGTTTTTAGTACTGAAATGGAATGCTTGTACATATGACCTGCGTTCTGTTTCTAAAATGTTATTCAAAAAACGATTTTGGGGCAAATCAATGGCTTTTACATTTTTGAGAAGGAATAAATAGTGTGTGCATGATTACATAAAAATATTTGAACCTTTCACAATCATGTCACCGGTGTTACCTCAGATTAGGAAGCAGACTGAGCTTCTTTGCTGTTGGTTTGTGTCATTTTTTTGGTAATGCTTGGTAGGAATGTTTCCAAGAGAGAGGAAATGTATTTTGTAAAATAGTGAGTTTTCAGTACTGAAATGGAATGCTTGTACATAGGACCTGTGTTCTGTTTCTAAAATGTTATTCAAAAAACGATTTTGGGGCAAATCAATGGCTTTTACATTTTTGAGAAGGAATAAATAGTGTGTGCATGATTACATAAAAATATTTTAACCTTTCACAATCATGTCACCTGTGTCACCTCAGATTAGGAAGCATACTGAGCTTCTTTGCTGTTGGTTTGTGTCATTTTTTTGGTAATGCTTGGTAGGAATGTTTGCAAGAGAGAGGAAATGTATTTTGTAAAATAGTGAGTTTTCAGTACTGAAATGGAAAGCTTGTATATAGGACCTGCGTTCTGTTTCTAAAATGTTATTGAAAAAACGATTTTGGGGCAAATCAATGGCTTTTACATTTTTGAGAAGGAATAAATAATGTGTGCATGATTACATAAAAATATTTGAACCTTTCACAATCATGTCACCTGTGTTACCTCAGATTAGGAAGCAGACTGAGCTTCTTTGCTGTTGGTTTGTGTCATTTTTTTGGTAATGCTTGGTAGGAATGTTTGCAAGAGAAAGGGAAATGTATTTTGTGAAATAGTGAGTTTACAGTACTGAAATGGAATGCTTGTACATAGGACCTGCGTTCTGTTTCTAAAATGTTATTGAAAAAAACGATTTTGGGGCAAATCAATGGCTTTTACATTTTTGACAAGGAATAAATAGTGTGTGCATGATTACATAAAACCTTTCACAATCATGTCACCTGTGTTACCTCAGATTAGGAAGCAGACTGAGCTTCTTTGCTGTTGGTTTGTGTCATTTTTTGGGTAATGCTTGGTAGGAATGTTTGCAAGAGAGAGGTAATGTATTTTGTAAAATAGTGAGTTTTCAGTAGTGAAATGGAATGCTTGTACATAGGACCTGCGCTCTGTTTCTAAAATGTTATTGAAAAAACGATTTTGGGGCAAATCAATGACTTTTACATTTTTTAGAAGGAATAAATAGTATCTGCATGATTAAAGAAATACATTTGAATCTTTTACAATGATGTCACCTGTGTTACCTCATACTAGGAAGCACATTGAGCATCTTTGCTGTTGGTTTGTGTCATTTTTTAGATAATGCCTGGTATCAACATTTGCAAGATAGAGGATTTGTATTTTGTGAAATAGTGAGGTTTCAGTAGTGAAATTAAATGCTTGTACATAGGACCTGTGCTGTGTTTCTTAAATTTGATTTGAAAAATGATTTTGAGGAAAACCAATGGCTTTTAGATTTTTGAGAAGGAATAAATAGTGTCTGCATGATTAAATAAATATATTTGAACCTTTCACAATGATGTCACCTGTGTTATGTCAGATTAGGAAGTAGATTGTGCAGATGAGGCGAGGCATGTCCAGAGTTACAGAGGAGGTGAGGCCTGTGTTCAAGACTGTAGTGGGAGAGAGGCCTTTTCTGGGGAGCATAGGGGGTGAGGCCTGTGTCTAAGAGTGTAGTGGACTAGACTTCATGAAGCCTATCCCCCACTGTAGTCTTAGACACAGGTCTCACCTCCTTTGTACCCCTGGACAAACATCTCTTCCACTACACTCTTCAATACAGGCCTCACTTCCTTTGCACCCCTGGACAATCCTCACCTCATCTGCAACCCTGAATAGACCTCAACTCATCTGCATCCTTAGACAGGCCTCAGCTTATTTACACCCTTGGACATGCGTCACCTCATCTGCACCCAGTTACCATCAATTATACCCAATACATTGAGGCCTGTGCAGAGGACACAGATGAGGTAAGGCTTGTCCAAGGGTCAGAGGAGGTCAGTCCTCTCCACTGCACTCATGGATACTGAATGCTTGTACATAGGACCTGCGCTCTGTGTCTAAAATGTTATTTAAAAAACGATTTTGAGGAAAATCAATGGCTTTTAGATTTTTGAGAAGGAATAAATAGTGTCTGCATGATTAAATAAATATATTTGAACCTTTCACAATGATGTCACCTGTGTTACCTCAGATTAGGAAGTAGATTGTGCAGATGAGGTGAGGCATGTCCAGAGGTACAGAGGAGGTGAGGCTTGTGTTCAAGACTGTAGTGGGAGAGAGGCCTTTCCTGGGGAGCATAGGTGGTGAGGCCTGTGTCTAAGAGTGCAGTGGACTAGACTTTATGAAGCCTATCCCCCACTGCATTCTTAGACACAGGCCTCACCTCCTTTGTGCCCCTAGACAGATCTCTCTTCCACTACACTTTTCAATACAGACCTCACCTCCTCTGCACCCCTGGACAATCCTCACCTCATGTGTAACCCTGAATAGACCGTTTGCTTATTGTCATTGCTTTGTTGTTTGGTAATAGTGGTCTATAATGTGTTCTTTTTTTCTTTACCACAGATTGAAATCAAGATTTCAATAGTAACGAAATATGCCCTCAAGGCAGAGGAGAAGGAAAGATGCCAAGTGGAAAAAATCAAAAACAGCAACAGAATTACAGCACTCCACTACAACAAATACTTCAAAAAACAGGAAAAACGCTCCTGGTAAGACAACTAAGTCTTTTTTACGGAACATATGTAGATAAAAAAAAAATGTTGGTCAAAATGTGGATAAAGAGAAGGAGAGAGCAAATTTGAAAAGGAAGGAGAGGCCCACCCAAAAATGTTAGTCCTGGAGCAGGAGAGAATAATATGTATAGGAATAGAAGGCAAAACCAATTTAGGGACATTCGTAAATGAATGTTTCGCAATAGGGTGGTTTTAAATTAGTTAAAAAATATTAAAAAAGGTAAACAGAGATCTGCTTTTTATAAGATAAAGAAAAGTGTAGAGAAGATTGTTGATCAGGCTTTTGAAGTTAAGAAAAAATTATTTATTTTAATAATCAATAGAATTAGGACACCTAACAAGACAATTGATGTTTTCAAATCAAACAGTAGATGGAAAAGAGTAATTAATCGGACTCATTTTTTGTAAAGTTTTTTCTGGAGAATGGATGCACAGTTCAAGTTGTGAGCCATTTTTCAATGAGGAGAGTTACTTCTAGGAGAAGGATTTAGTGCATCCAGTTGACACCAGTGGTCGAGCATATGAGGTGAAAGACGGTTGTCCGATTAAAAAAGAGAAAATTGTGCCTAGAGAACCAGAAGAGGTGTTAACTGATGAAGTTTTAGGGAGACGTACTAAGGGTCCAGTTTACACTTGGAAGTGTAGTAGTATTTGTAGTGTGCGACAGGAATCAATCGATTTGGTTTGTAATTTCTTACGTACATATAGTAAGAAAAGTCTAAAACAGAAAATGAAGATGTTGCAAGACTTAGATCCTTGTAGAGTGAGAGAAAACACAGGTTTGCAAGGGCATTCACTGGCTTGTCTTTCTAGAAAAGTCTGTCAGAGTGTTTTTCATCATTCTAGGATGTTAGCAGTGCATTATAACAAAATGAGGAAATTAGTGAGAAGGTTGTATTATGCAAAAAGTCCAGCACTTAAACTTTAACAATTAAACAGTGCTCTTTTGCATGGAACTGAATTAGATGTGAAGAAGATTTGTGAAGAAACTGAGATTTGTTATTTTGGTGATAAAGAGGACAGTGTAGAAATTGACACAGAAATTCAAGGTAATGTGGAAGACAATGTACAGATTTCAAGTACAGAAAAGTTTGACCAGGAAATTACCAGGTTTAAGGTGAAATCAAGTGAAAGGCCGAATTTTAATTGTGTGTGTTGTCGATGAACTCATTATAAGCATCAAACTAGATTAGTTGATTTATACGTAAAAAGTGAAAAGATAAATAATTATGAGTGGAAGGATTTTGCCACTTATTTGTGGGTGGAGAATTCTTTTGATTTGAGTTCTGATCAGCGTATTTGTAAATATTGTTATGATAAATTAAATCAAAAAAGAATGCCTGCTAGAGCTGTTCATAATATTCTGGAGTTGGTAGACATTCCTCCTGAATTGATGGATTTAAATACATATGAGTCTATTTTGATTCAATGTGTCCATCCTTTTCAGGCAATTGTTCGCATGGAGCCTAAGATAGGAAAATTGCCTCCTTCAGATGTACACAGAGGATTAAAGGGAAGAGTTGTTTATTTGCCTCTAGATTTCAAGAAAAATATTGATACAATTGGTGTAGAGAAAGTGGAAGAGGAACCTCTGGTTATTCTAGTTAATGGGGTTCCGACAAAGAGTAAGAAAATCTGGCAAGATTTAGTGGATGTTAGGAAAGTCAAAAAGGCAACGTTGTATTTGGTCAAAAACAATGATTACTACAAACATGTATGTGTTGGAGCAGAGGAAACAGCTGCAGATGAAGACAGTGATTGTTCAGCTGGCCAAATTGAAAAAGCTGATGTGTCTAGAAGTGAAGAAATATATGAACATTATACTGTTCATCCTTTGCATTCCAAAGAAGTGATGGGGAATGCAATTGACTTGTTTCAAATGAAAGCTGCAAAAGGAAGTCCCATTAGTGTATGGGAAGAAAGTTTGGAAGCGCGTTGTTTTCCAAATTTATTTCCAACAGGTCGAGGTGGACCATATGACGGTCGACCACTTCAAATTCCTGCATCTGAATATCGAACTTTAAGATTATATGCTGAAGATCCAAGGTTTCGTCAATGCATTCCATATTTGTTTCATCTACTGAATGAAAGTGACTTTTCTGGGCTTTCTTATGCAGTAAACCATATACTGAAAAGTGGAGCACATCTGCAAAATGATTCGGCGAGGGACTTTATGGAGAAAGTCAATCTGCAAGATAATATTTTGGAATCTCATCTAATCAATCTCGTGGCATGTCAGCGTGGTACAAGTAAGTATTGGTACCGTCGTCATGGGGAAATGAAATGTATGCTAAGAAACTTAGGAACTCCTACATGGTTCCTCACTCTTAGCTGTGCTGAGTATGCATGGGACGACTTACTTCAATTTCTACGAGAGGCAAATGCAAATATACAAAATATAGAATTCAAAACTGCTGGAGAACTGTGTTCTTTGGATCCAGTGAATGTATGCAGATATTTCAATCATAGATTTGAATCTATGATGTCTTTTATTACCAACAAAAAAAATCCTCCCCTTGGAGAGGTTTTGGATTTCTTTTGGAGAAAGGAGTATCAAGCGAGAGGTGCTCCTCATATACATATGTTGTTGTGGATTAAAGATGCACCCAAATTTGGAACAGATTTGGATGAGACAGTGATGAGCTTCATTGAAGAGTATTCAACATGTGCTGTTCCGAAAACTACCGAAGAAAACAGTTTACGGCAACAAGTTTTACGCTTTCAATCCCATAGTTGTGGAAAGTACTGTCGTCGAAAATTCAGAAACAAGGACAAGTTCTATACAAAATGTCGTTTCGCGTTTCCACAACCAGTGATTTCTAAAGGAAGAGTAAATAATTTGATGTCTTCTCTGCGACATACTGTGACGAGGAAATCACCAAAAAATACATACAATTTAAAAAGAAGAGTCCAAGCACATCAACGACTACAACCCAGTGATTTTGTCCATGTGGAATGCTAACATGGATATTCAGTTCGTTGCTGACAACTCTATTGCTGTGGCTAGATATGTGACATCTTACATCACAAAAAAAGAAAAGACAGAACTGAAGTAAATGTGGGAGGACATTTCACATGAAAAGAGTCTAAGCAAGAAATTATACTGTTACAGTCTGAAGATGTTGTCACATCGAGAAATTGGAGCATATGAATGATCTGATCGATTGTCATCAGCAAGTCTATATGCCAAATCTAGAACCATCATTGGGGTGAGTCTAGGTCTTGCTGCAACACGAAACCGAGTTTTGAAATCTGTACAAGAAATAGAGTATTTGGCGGAGAAAGAACCAGAAAGTACAGATATTTTGAAGACAAACATGTTGGATACATACTATCCAAATAGAAGTCCTTACCTTGAGAACGCTTGTCTCTATGAAGTTCTGCAAAGATATATTTATAAGAGGAACATCAGAGAAGATATCAATAATGGAATATATGGTGTCATTGGGTGTGAAGGATGTCTAGTGAAGCAGAGAAAAGGCCATTTGATTAATCATCGAAAATTGAGTTGCGAAAATCCAGAGAAAAGGGAATTTTACTATTTAGCTCTTTTGCAACTCTTTAAGCCATGGCGTACAGAAGAGCAACTACTTGGAGATTTTCTCTGTTACGAAGATTCTTTTAATGCAACCAAGGATACCATAGAATGTCCAGTTTTTACAAATTATCTGCAAATGTTGAACGAAGAGATAGAGCAAGAAGCCACAATTGCTGTAGAGATTGCTAGAGACAGTTCTCAAGACAGTCAGAGTTCTACTTCATTGAGTCAGGATCCACTAGGAGGACCAATTATCCAAAATGAAGCTGCCACAGCCATGGATGAGGTGGAAAGAGCTATGGAACAAGCTCAAGATGATGTAGTTATCTTAGAAGATTTGGTGAAACAACTAAACCTTGAGCAGAAGCAGATATATGACGAAGTCACAGAGCAGATTGAACATGGATTCAGTCATGAGAAAAAAGAGTGCTCATGTACATCATTTAAGCCTGTCCAACTGTACGTGAGTGGAGAAGCGGGAACTGGAAAAAGTTTTCTGATTAAAGTCATTGCAACTTATCTGCAGAAAAGGACTGAATCACCGCTATCTTGTGTTGTTACCGCTCCAACTGGGCTGGCAGCACATAATATTAAAGGGATTACTTTACATCGTTTACTGATGCTGCCAGTGGAGCATGATAACAAATTGCAATACCACAAGCTATCTGGAGATGCGTGTTCCGAAGTTTCGAGAGTCCTGAAGAAAATGAAACTTCTTATCATTGATGAAGTAAGCATGGTCTCAAATCTAATGCTTGCTTTTCTGCATTTGAGAATGCAAGACATTCTTAGAACAGAGTACCATGTGTTATTTGGAGGGAAACACATTAATGTTTTTGGAGATCTACTGCAGTTGACTCCAGTGAAAGGACAACCAGTGTTTAAAATGGTCACGCATGAAGATACCAGGAAGTGCCTAGGAAGCATTGGAAACGTTAATATATGGTTACATTTCAAATATGCAGAACTACTCCAAAATATGCGGCAGGCAAAGGATGAAGATTATAAAAATATTCTACAAGATGTAAGAATCGGAAAAGTAAGTCAGCATGGGAAAGAAGCTTTACATGGACGAATAATTTCAAATTTGTACCCAAATGAAAACATTCTTCCAGGGAATATTTTTAAGAAAATTAACGAGAAGAAATCTGGGATATGTTTGATGCCAACTCTGAAAGAATGTTCCATGTTCAACAACAAAATGTTAAAGTTAGAAAATGAAGAGATAGTGAAACTGGAAGCTATAGATAAAATAGAGCATATGGGAGCAACAATTATTTTGTCTGAAAAGTTGAAATCAAAATTGCATTCATTAGAGAAGACTATATCTAAAACTGCTGGTTTTGAAAAGACTCTGAATGTGTGTTTAAATTGTCGTATCATTTTGAGAAGGAATTTAAATGTTGAAAGAGGTCTGGTAAATGGAGCAATGGGTCATGTTGTTGATTTTGTGAATTACAAAAATAGAGATGGAATTGAAATTTTAAAAATAAAATTTGATGGCATTGACGAAATAGAACAAATTTGTCGTTGTTCAGCTAGATTTTTGCTTGTGAAAGACTTATATGTTCGCAGAAAACAGTTTCCTGTTTGTTTGGCACATGCGGTGACAATCCATAAATCTCAAGGTTTAAGTGTAGATAGTGCTTTGGTGAACATTGGAAGTTCTGTGTTTAAAGAGGGTATGGCATATGTGGCATTATCACGAGTCAGAACTTTATCAGGATTGTACTTGATTGAGTGTGATGAAACAAAAATTTGTGCAGCTCTAGATTGTGTTAAAGAATACAATAGGTTAAGAAGAGAGTATGCTCCACATTTGCCTCAATATCCTCTGTTTGAAAAACGTGTGGTAGGCCGAAAAAGAAGAAATGAGAATAACTGCAGTGAGGTAGTAGTAAAAAGACAAAAAGTAGATGAAACTGTAATTGTAAGCAGAAGGAAAAAGGATTCTGTTGAAGATGTTGTTGGATTTCAGTTTGAAAACAGTTCTGGTGTCAACTGCTATGCTAATTTAGTGGTTAATGTTGTTTTTATTCTTCAAAATTTACAAGAACAGATCGTTGAAAATCGGGATCAAACATTCTGCTGTTTTTTTAATTCTGTGTTTGAGAAATGTAGCAGTGATAGAGCAAAAATAGAAAGTGTTTCAGAAATTCGAAATCTTCTAGACATATGTTCTGGTCAAAATCAATTTTCACAGAATATTCAGCAGGATTGTCAGGAATTTTTAATGTATATGTTTGATGTATTGGAAGATGAAGGAGTAGATATAAAAAATCTTTTTAGCCTTTCTTATCAATGGCAGCATGACTGCGACAACTGTAGTTTATCAAGTAGTACTACAATAGACACTGAAAGATTTATATATTTGACTTTACCAGACTGTAAATCAGTGTCTTTTAATAATCTAGTTAAAGCAGCTGATCACAATATGGTGTGTACCCAATGTAAGCCTGCAAATCGGTCCACATTATTTATACAAAATTATGGTCAGTATGTCATTTTAATGTTTCAACGTTGTAGACCTGATAGAAGTAAATTGGCAACTTCTATTAAAAATTCCGTGGCTTCTCAGTTATCAATATCAGGACGAACTTTTGCAACTGTAGCTATTATTTATCATGACGGTCCTTCAACAACATCAGGGCATTACACATGCTATTTAAAATGTCGAAAAGGTTGGACTATGTGTAATGACACTCATTTGACTTTCAAACAACGTTTGCCTTTTGACTTAAATAATTCATACCTAGTGTTTTTAGAACCAAAATTTAAGTAAAGGTAATTGCCCTATGAAGACGGGAGCAGTTAATAAAAGTTAGTTTGCTGTTTAAAATTATATTGTGAGTAAAAGTGATGAAGATAATATAAAAATTATAGTTCTCATAAAGGTACGGTAAGTGGATCGCATAGTAAGTGATATCAGTATTATAGGAAATGTTCAACATGAGAGAGCCAGAGCTGGAATTATGAATATTTAAATATTGTGAAAATGTTGTTTGAGCCTTTCTTTCAGAACGTCGGGAAAACGGTAATTTTAGAGTTTGTTTTAAGTAATTTGAAAATATACTGATACATCTGACACTATTTGGCCTTAAGGAAAGGTGAAGGAATGAGCAAAGAGTCATGACTGAACAGGAGTATATGCAAACATTGAAACATATTTCAGATGTTCTTGGAACTTTTTTTCTAGAGAGTCGATGAAATGGATTTTTTAGAGAACAGCAGAGTACCTTCCAACGAAAAGGATCTTCATGATGTACTATTTGGCCTAAAGGAAAAGTAAGTGAATCAAAGATTAGTGTACATATGTGATTTGTAAATGTATATGTTTTTTTTAAACACAATCTTTTTGATTGTGTTTTTTTCCCGCTGTAATATGATGAAAAGTTTGAACTCACTGATTTTAGTGAAATTCAATATGTTCTGAGAACAGCAAAAATAAACTATCTAACATGTTGTATAAATTATTCTATAGTTTGTATTGTTTAATTTATATTGTATTCCCTTTGTCTCACACTCACTTTCCTTTTTCCTCTCTGTTTCAGCTCTCTTTACTCACTCACACTGCCTTTCTCTCACTTTATTTCAAATCCATTCGTTTACTGCACTTCTTTCACAACCCCTCATTTCCATTTCAAGTGTCTGCATCCCCTCTCTCCCTTGCATCACTTTTCAGCTTTCAGTCTCTCTGTTTTACTTCCCTTTTCCGTCTTTTCCTCTTTTGCTCTTTTAGTAATTCCTCTTTACTCACTCACCAGTATTGTTGCACTTTATCACTATAACTAACCCACTCTCCCTCTGTTTCACTTACTCTCAGTTATCTTCCATTCCTCATTCTTCTAAATGCATCCTTAATTAGACTCCTTTCCCTCTCAGTCATTATCTTTTTACTTACTCCTGTTTCCGGATTTAGTTTTGCTAACTTACATTCTTTTAGTATCTTTCTTACCTTCAGTTCATTTCTCTCTTCTTCTCTTCCTCTCTGTCAGTGAATCTATATGCCTTACTCTTAGTAATTTGCTCTCCTTCTATTCCTTTTTCCTTCTTTTTCTCCTTCTACCTTACTTTATTTCCCTTTCTGTGTCCTTCACTCTTACTTTATTTCTTAATACACTGTTATGATTTTTAATCTCTTCATTTGTATCTTTTATTTTAAAATATATATTTTACTAATTAGAACTTATTTTTTCTTCTCTCTTTCACAGATACAAAGTGTAGTAAAACATGTAATTAAAGTTACATTAATTATATGGTAAGTGTGACTAAAAAAATGTAGTTTGTCATCACCCTTTGCTTTAACTTCACTACTATTTTCTCACCCTACCTCACTCCTGTTTCTTTACTCTGCTTCCCTCACTTATTCTTATCCTCCATGTTTACTACCATTTCCCTAACTCCCCTCCCACATTCAACTTCTTTCAGTCCCCCTGCTTTACTTCCCTTACCCTCTGTTCCCTTCCTTTGCTCCCTCACTCATTCCCTTTCCCTTAATCATTTACTTTACTCTTGTCACTCCTTCTCTCAGTCCGTCTGTTCTCACAGTTCCTCACTTCCGTTCCCTCACTCTGTCTCTCTTATCGTCGCTGTCTCTGTCCCCTCATTCTGTCAATACTCTCTCGTCATGCTCACTCCCTACAACTCACCCACACTCTCTCACTTACCTTTCTTTGCTGCTTCACTCACTACCTTTCAGTCACTCCTTCCCGTACTCTCTCTCTCTTTTCTCTCTGTCAATCCCCATGTCTTACCCTTATTCACTTTTATCCACCCTCTTTCACCCCTCTTTACTTACACTCACTGCTCTTTTCTAACCCTCCATCACCGTTGTTCCTTTACTCCGGTTCCGTCACTACCCCACATTCCCCATCCTTTACTGTCCTTCCATTTACTTTTAACACCCACTCACATTCTCCCGGTACCTCTGCTTTAGTTTTCTTCCTCTCTCTTTACTTCTTTCACTCCCTTATTCATTTTCCTTTTCTCACTTACACCCTATTACACCTTCTCTCTGTCTTACTATGTAATACACAGTCCCTCTGTGTTGCTCCCTCTAGCTCTCTTTCTCTTAACATCACTCTCTCTGTCTCCTTTCCTCATGCTCACTCCTTCATTATTTTTTTTTCTATTTTTTTGGGTGCGCGCCCCGGTGCGCGTACTCTAAGGAAAAAAGAATGACAGAGTTTTTTAAAAATGTAGCATTTTTTTTTAAATTGGAGGTAGTTCTAAAAAGAACTGTTTTTTTAATTCTTTTTGTTGTTTTATATTTTTTTATTGTTTTTTTAACATCTTTTACTTTTTTTGGGTTTCTGAACAGTTTTATATTTTTTTGTATTTTTTATGGGGAGAAACAAAAACAGGGAATTGTAAACGGCTCAACTGGAGCAAAGAAAAATCAGGAAAAAATCAGGGTTTTTTGGGGCAATTGTGGTTGTCACCAGCAAGGACGATGACCTTTACGCTCTGCTCACCATAGCTGATGGTCTTACCACAAAAAATACAAGTGACCCTGAATTCACCAAACCGTGGTTGTATAATTGGCATCATCTCTCTTGTCTCTGGTCCCGATGGAGTGGGTTGCTTTCTTTTGGAGGTGCTGGGTGAAGATTGGGGAGGGTTACTGGCCAGTTCTCTGATCTCTGCAGCAGAATAGTTGTTGGGATGCTTGCGCTGCATATGCCGAATCATGGTGTAATTACCAAATGAATATTTTTTATTAGGGTTCCCCCTTGAATGTTCCGAGCCACAGATTCGGCAAGTCACCTTTGGCACATTCACTTTCTTCTTGCCCTCTGGGATGAAAAAAAACTCCCATACAGTGCTCCTTTGGCCTATATGGGGTATTGTCTTCTGGCAGGAATGTCCTTCTTCCTTCCTCCTCCTCCTCCTCCTCTTCTTCTTCTTGACCACCAATGTAATGTTGTGGTGGTCCTCTTGGTGGTGGTGGTGGTGGTGCAGATGCTCCAGCTGCTGCTGCTACTGTAGCCATTTTAAAGTACAAAAGATTAGGGACAGATCTCCAAACAGGTTTTCCTCAGTCAAAGGACAAAGTCAGAATAAGAAAAAAAGGTGGGGGATTTCATCATTTGGAAGAAAAAAAAACTGTCCTGGACCAATGAAAAGTGTTATTTTCAGGTCACATGACCCGGACTTTCATCATTTGGAAACCAAAACTGTTCTGCACCAATGAAAAGTGTTAGTTTCAGGTCACTTGACCCGACGCGCTTACGCTACGCGCCCGGGGACGCGTTCCGGGCCGCGCCCGGCGGCGCCTATGTTGCGTGATCGTATGCGCTCGGGTGCCTCCGGGTGCGCTTATGCAGTGCGTCATATGACGCATCACGCGGCTACGCGATACGTCACGATGTTGTTTTCGTTCGCGGCAATAGCGCTAACGGGACGCTCCCCGGTACGCGCCCCGGGGCGCGCCGTAACATTGTGCTCACTGGTGAGCACATCAGTACGCGCTCTGGGAGCGCTCTGGGGCCCAAAAATAAAAAAAATAAAAAACTTAAAAAAAATAGTATTACTTCATTATAAAAAATATTACATTTCATACCTATAGAGATTTGCTATTAAAAAACCTATGAAATTCACTGAAAAAACCATAGGTTTCACATCAGTTATAGTTAGGAATTAGTATTTAAAAAACCTATGAAATTCACTGAAAAAACCATAGGTTTCACACCAGTTATAGTTAGCTGGAAATTTTACTCGCATAAAACCAATGAAATTCCCACGTTATAGTTAGTTGGACTCACTATAACTTGCGCGAGTAATGCACTGCTGATGACGTCACATATTACATCACTCATGACATGGTCAGTGACATCACTCATGACATCACTGATGACACCATCCTTGTGACAGAGTGACAGACCTCTTTTCACTGTAATGTAACCCTTGAAACACATATTCAAAACTAGAAACTAAATTTTTCAAAAAAATTGAGATATCCATACCAGTTACAACAACCAATTCAATAATTCCACCATCTATATACACATCCACTCATTCACCAACAGTTCTATATAGTCACTCATACATATACTCACTCATCATATGTAGTGGTACACCTATACATCCTCTTACACACCGACAGTCATCCAAAAGATACTCTCACACATACTCACACATGCAAATAAACTATTGAACATCCATTTATTTGCATATACAGCTATACACACACTACCACTTTACTTCTAAGGAAACTTACACATACTTACTCTCTTAAACAATCACTTATAGAAACACATACTAATTTAAACAGGAACTCTTACAATCCCTCACTCTCACATATACTCACTTATATACATCAATACTCACATATACTAGATCAAAACATATGTAGCTACTGATAAAGACACTAGTGAGACAGTCATTCACTCACTAACACACACATATACACACTCATCCACCCATACAGTCCTGCACATATGCTGTCTTCAAAACACATACAAAGAGAGAGTCAGTCCTTCATGCATCTATGTGTTAAGTAATACCTCCACCAAACCATACAAACACTCATACTGATACTAAGAAAAACATCTAATAACCCATATACATACACATGTAGCTACTCACCAACCCATGCAACCACTTATACACAAAGTGAAACACTAATACATATATTTAAATATTTAAACATTACTCTCTAATATATGAATTCACTAAGATACACTTAATAAACCAGTTAACCAATCAATTAAAAAAAAAACATCCAAGTAAACACTTATTTAAACATTTATTCTTCCATCAACTTTTACATATACATATATAACACATATTTTTTTTTTTAAAGACACACATTCACTGGATGGTGTCATCAGTGATGTCATGAGTGATGTCACTGACCATGTCATGAGTGATGTAATATGTGACGTCATCAGCCGTGCATTGCACGCGCAAGTTATAGTGAGTCCAACTAACTATAACGTGGGAATTTCATTGGTTTTATGCGAGTAACATTTCCAGCTAACTATAACTGGTGTGAAACCTATGGTTTTTTCAGTGAATTTCATAGGTTTTTTAAATACTAATTCCTAACTATAACTGATGTGAAACCTATGGTTTTTTCAGTGAATATATATATATATATATATATATATATATATATATATATATATATATATGGTCCAGTTGAAGGCATAGCGCCAAAACAAACGCTTAGACCATCCATATCTTTGCACAAATGGTGAAATTAAATAAATATTGAAAAAGAATAATTGCCCAGACGTGACTTTCTTCATGGTGTCATGGTTGCCTTGCTGTGTAAGGTGAAAGCGTTGGTGATTACGAAGATATATATAGTGAAATTCCTTCCAATATGGCATCTCAGCTCCAAGTACATGACAATACTGGCTTGCAGAATCTGTATGACCTAGCCTTTGATGAGTCATCTCAACCTGTTCCCACTGTCAGTCAGGTGGTCAATGTGAATCGAACAGTACCGACACCCTTCAAACCTAAATCGACATTTTTTCCACTAATGCCTCGTGATGCTGTGGATATATTTAGTGATCGGGTCATCATTGAACTCAAAGCCCTGAATAGATCGATCTTGGGTAAACACAGACAATTGAAATATAATGACCAGCAATATAATTTGCTAATCAACAAACTTAAATCCAACCACAATGTGATTGTCAAGAGTGCCGATAAGGGCGGTAATACTGTTCTATGGAAGACATCAGATTACATTGAGGAAGCTCAGAGACATTTATCTGACTCTACATGCTACATTTTGTCATCGCAATTCACTATGGTTCAAAGTCAGAACCAGATACGCAAACAATTGAATACTTGGAAAAGACTCCATCTTATAACTAAGGAGGAATGCAATTATCTCACTAAAGACCATCCTGTTACACCTTGCTTATATTTCTTGCCCAAAGTGCATAAACTTATCACCCCCACGCCAGGTCGTCCAATCATATCGGCCATTGGGAGTATGACTGAGAATATCTCCAAGTATGTGGACTTTTTTCTTCAGCCCCATGTCGCAAGTCTTCCTTCTTACTTGAAAGATACTACAGACTTTTTAACCAAGATCCTGACTATTCACTGGTGCAGTGATTTTTTGTTTTTAATTTTGGACATTGAATCACTCTATACCTCGATCAATCATCACCATGGTATCAATGCATGTCAATACTATCTAAACACACGTGCTCTATGTTTCAGAGAACACAACTCTATGCTCATTGCCATGATCAGATTGTGCCTAACCTCCAATTTTTTTCGCTTCCAGAATAACACCTATCATCAATTGCGTGGTGTGGCGATGGGCTCGTGTTTTTCCCCCAGCTACTCATGTCTTCATGTGGGTTGGTGGGAGGAACACGAGCTCAGAACCGCACACGTACATTGGTCATCACACATCGCGCATTATTGGCGCTACATTGATGACATCTGTATCATTTGGAAGGGCACTGAGGAGGAAGCCCTTTCATTTGTATCTGATTGTAATACCAACTCACTCAATCTGAAATTCACTGCTAATGTAAGTGTGAATGAAGCAGAATTCCTTGATGTGCATTTGTTTGTTAAAGATAACAAACTTGAAACCAAACTGCATCGTAAAAGCACTGCGGGCAATGCTATCTTGCATGCGCGCAGTTCACATCCGACTCATACCATTCGTAGCATTCCTTACGGTGAATTCATTAGAATTCACAGAATTTGCAGTGACCATGACTCATTGACTACATGCCTTGAGGAATCTAGACAGCGCTTCATAAAGAGAGGTTATTCCAGAACCATTCTGGATCAAGCTTTAGCCAAAGCTTTATCAGTGGATCGTACTTCACTCCTCACATCTAGTGATTCCACCACTGCCAGTACCAATAACACACGGAATACCTCTCAGTGTACTGTCAGATTGATCACAACTTTTTGCTCTCAGGAGCGCAAGATCAGGCGCATCATTGGTACTGAATGGCCAATTATCCTGACTGACTCCATTCTGGGCCCACTATTACCTGAAACACCCACTATCACATTTAGACGTGCGCCCTCCATGCGTGATGCTCTGGATAGAGCAGCACCTGAAAATCCACCTAAAATCAGTAAAATCAACAAAAAGGGCTTTTTTAAATGCACATCTTGTCGTGCCTGTAATTTTGCCACCAACACGACTCAATATGTTACTGCGTTCAGTGATGTACCCATCCTGATTAATGAATATTTAACTTGCAGATCTGAGTTCGTTGTTTATAAGCTCAAATGCACTTGCAACTTGGAGTACATTGGTAGCACTAAGCTGCCTGTTCATCAAAGAATACTGCAACACATTAGACCTATTGTTAACAGTGACAGTAATTACCCTGTGGCTAGACATTTTGAAGCAGTTCATGAGAAAAAACTGAAAGATCTTCAATATACTGTCCTATGTTCGGTACCTCAACCGAGCCGCGGTGGTGACCGCGAAAGACTATTGAGACAACGTGAATCCCAGCTTATCATGTCACTCGATACTAAGGCCCCCAACGGTTTAAATTTGACGGAGGACTTGAAAAGTTTCCTCTAAATCCCATTCTGTTATTGGTTCAGGTCTTGGTTATTTTCTGTTCCCTTTTCCTAGACTGTGATTACATTGATTCTTATTCTAGTAACTGCGTCATCCAGTGGTCTGGATCTAGTTGTTATCTGTTCTGATGATTTTTGTATCAGATTGATGGTAGTCTCTTTTTCAGCATCGGTGTTAATTTAACCCTTGCTCTCTCCTGTACCTATTTTTTTGTCTCGCTAACTAATTTCCCTTGCTTTCCTTTTTTCTCTTTATTTTTTCAACATTATTTTTTGGTTGGGCCCTCTGTTCTGTCTTTTATTTTTTCTACACCACTTTTTCAGATTATCTTAGGTACATGTGTTTTTTATGTTTAGCACTTCCTTTTGCATGACTTATATGATTGGGCTTTTTAGCAGTTGTGGCAGTTCTCTATTTTCTAACAGTTATGTGGTTATTTTCATTCTTGACACTTTGTCTTGATGCTTCTGACACAATTGGTTTATTTTATATTGTTGGCTCACAATTGCTCTTTATTGCTCCTTTAACAGCAATGTATTGTAAATTTTGGCACCATGCCGTTACATTTGCCCATTGCATATCACGTTGCATTTATTAGAGCATCTGACTATTTTAGTCTGTTTTCTAAGCTATTTTGGCCATTTTTTTCTAAGTTCTAATTTACCATCTTATGTCAGACTCTTGTATTTATACCAACTTTATACATTGTTATCATTGTTTATTTCGCCACTGCCAATTCAATTTGTTTATGTGTTTTCTTGATTGTCATGCGCCTTTATTTCAAAACAGTATTCCTTTGTGCACTTTCTTTATTTCCTTTTTTATGGGTGTGTTCCCTGAAATTAAGCCCCTCCTTATGTTGTGTATATATACTTTTATTTTCCCCTGAGTGTCTGTATGTGACCAAGCTCCCTTGTGGAGTGAAACGCGTCATTCAGTAATTAAACGTTTTCCTGCATACTCACTTGAGTTGATTCGTTTGTGAGCAACTTTGGCCGTTTGTTGTGGCGTCCTGAGGTCTGCACCCTGCTGTTGCCTGTCGTCCATTGACAGGTTGGGATCTCTCTTTCATATATATATATATATATACACACACACACACACACACACACAAACATACATAACCTAATGGTGATAGTTATGGTTAGGACCATAGTTTCCATAGGAAAATCGTTTTTTGTTTTGCCAATAACATTGGCGCTGCTTGACAAATCTTCATGACATTTTTACAAACTTCCCTTTTTTGATTCAACTGCTATGTTGAAAGTTTCAGGGATCCATCAAGCAGGGGCCCCATGTTATTTTACATAGGGATTTTTCATTATTTGAACATGACTACAGTCCGAACCACTTAACAGAATTACACCAAATTTGGCAGAAAGCTAGATGTGTGTTCAGAAAGTGTGCTTTTTGTGATTTGGTATAAATATATTCAGTAGTCTCAGAGATATTTCGGTTTAACAAAAATAGACATCTGGGAGCCCAAAATCCTATTGAAGTCCTACTGAAGTTTGATTGGCTGCTAACACTTTAACTAGGTAAGTAAGTAAAAAGCATGTAGAGCGCACAAATACTGAGGTGTCTTGGCGCTGGGTCTAGCACGGGAGCAAGAGGTTGCTCCATTCCACTGAAGGGAAAATCCAGGTCTTGAGCATTTTCCTGAACTGGGGTCTGAAGGGTTGAAACCTACCCAATCAGGGAAGTGTTGGCAGCCATCCTGGGACCAATATACATGATAACACTCTACTAAAATATATTGTAGTGAATGGCAGGTTTTGAGGGTCACAAAAACGAGAATGTAGAAAGGGTGATAACAGATTTCAGTTGCAATATAAATCATTTGTTGATGGTACCATACTAATTTTAGGAATTGCGATGTGTTCTAATATAATTTTAACCCGTGGAAAGGCCTTCTGTTGGGATTTCAAGAATCATGTTTGAGAGAAAACTGTTTTCTCATGATTTTCCAATAGAGGTTATGGAAGGTGCACCAGAAGCTAATATGAGAGAATATTTTCTGTAAATTTACACTATCTTTCTCAGTCATATGAAAATGAAGCCTGACAGTCGATTTCTTTGTGTTCTGCAGTAGCCTCCCAGTGTGTTCTAAAGAACAACAAAAATGCTAATGGTGTTACTTATGACAAACGTGTGGCACACCTGTAGCCATGTTGATTGCATTAAATTGGTAAAACTTAAAACATTTAATTTAGAAAGGAACAAAATGAGGGGGTTCTGTTTGTAAGAGAGATTATAGTTAGTGCTGCAGGAAGAAAAATGAGGACACATTTTAAGTGAGTGCTCGAATATCTTGCTCTTCTATTTCATTAAAACATTCTGATATGCAGACTGAAATATGCACTTTCAAAACATGCACACAAGCCGACTGAAAGATGCACTTTCAACACCAGCAGCAGACTGCCAGTTAACTCCCTTGTGATCACCAGTTTTACTAGTGTTCTAAAGAGCAACTAGTGTGCTAAAATTCAGAATTCATGCCAAAGGTGTGGCACATATGAACGCCATCTTGATGGAATCAAAGTAAAAACCTGAAAGCATTTTCTTTGGAGGATACTGCAGTAAATGACAAAATAGAGAGCTTCATAACAAATAATTCTCCAAGATGACCACCAGAAAAAAGCCCGAATATAGCACAAATGTCACCCAACTGTAGCCCAAGTGTAGCCCAATGACAAACGTGAGCAAAACACTTAAATATTTCGTTTTTTTGCATTTTTATATAGCACAGACCAGACTCAAAGTTATAGGAGTGCTTTACATGATGAACATCAGTTAGTTTACACATGGACACATTCATTTTGGTTTTAGGCACGGGGAGATTGACTGATCTGCTCAGAATCACAGGATGCCAAACTGATGCTGAAACTGGAACCTGGTTCCCCAGTTGCAAAGCCTACAGCTCCGGCTGTAATGCTACATCCTCTCCCTTAAGTGTAACACATAATCAAGTGATCAACTGGACAAACAAAACATAACCATAGCAAATTATGTAAAAGTGTTTTGTTGCTATTTGAGAACTCAGAAAATATGCCCTCATTTTAGTTGTTTAGAGCACTAACCATAATTTCTATGGGAATAAAACCCACTCATGGAGGAGGGTGCAGAGACAACAAGTTGACCATGCTGTGCAGGCACGAGGGGCTGTGGCAGCACAACAGTTCATGGAGGGCAGGGAAAGGGGGGGCATGGACAACAAACCAACCAGGCAAGAGAGGCTGTGGAAATATAAAAGACCATTGAGGTCAGAAAGAAGAGGCAGTGGCAGTACAACCAAACATGCCAACAGACCTGATGTAGGCAGGAGACTCCTGATGTTTTATGCCCAAAAGGCCTTTATTGTATTTGTCTCCTGACTAAAACCTCCACTTTTTCAATGTAAGTCAATGAGGAAATCCAATTGCCCAGGTTTTTTTCAAAATCTCCATCTTACCAAGTTCAAAATGTTGGCAAGTTTGGTACACTGGATCACCGAGGGCAGGAGGAATGGGGAAGGGACATGGACTCGGATAAACGGGGGCAGGAGGGAGATGGGCGGGGCACCTAAGTAACCCTACAAGGCAGGCGTCAGGGGTTGCAGCAATACAATACATCACACAGGGCAAGTGGGACGGCAGTGCAGGAAACCGACCCTGGAAAGGAAGGGAACAGGGCAATGCATGGTGACAACAGAGTCAGAGGGGAAAGAGGCAAGGGCAGCAAGCTGACCATAGTGGACAGAAAGGAGGGCCAGTGAAGCATAACGGACCATGAAGGGCTGGAGGGAGAGGCAGGGGATCGACAGCCGACCAAACAAGGCAGGAGAGAGACGATAAGGTTCTGCACAATGAAAATAGATGGCAGGGTTCCAGGGGCAGCGAAAGAGCAGCAAGCTGACTATGGAGGGCAGGTGGGATGGGCACTGGAAGCACAACACACCATTGAAGGGATGGTGGGAGGGGATCAGGTCAGTAAGCTGACCACACAGGGCAGTTCGGAGCGGCTGTGACAATACAGAATACCATGCATGGCAAGCGGGTGGGTTAGTGGCAGTACAAAGGCCATGGTGGGCAAGAGGGAGGGGGCAGGGGCATACAAAATTGACCATGGAGGACAGAACGAAGGGTTAGGGGTTGGACGCAGACAAAAGAGGGAAAGTACTTCACAACAGACCATGCAGGGCAGACAGGAGGAGCAGAGGCAGCACAACAGAGCATGGAGGGCAGAAGGGAGTGGCTGCAAAATGCACCAGGAAGACAGGTGGGAAGGGATGGGGCATGGAACTTGGACAGACAGGGTGGAGGTGGCAGGGACAGGCGGCAGCCATATGACAATGCTAGACAGGTGGGAAGGGCAGTGGAAGCTCAGCAAAACACTCTGAGTAGATAGCAGGGTAGTAGGTCCATGGAATATGGTAGGCAGAAAGGAGGGAGCAGTGGCATTCACACAGATATTGGAGGGCAGGGAGAAGGAGAGTAGGGAGATCAAGATAAGCACAGAGGCTAAGCAGGAGGATAATGATGCTGCCTAGAATTGGGAAATGCCGGTGAGGAGGAGTAGGCAGGGTCATTGAGCTAAATGGAAGTCAGTGGAAGCACATCAGACCATGGTGGGCAGGAGGAAGGGGCTGGTGCATGGACTCGGACAAAAGAGGCTAGGGAGGAGGTGATTGGGACAGCAAGCTAACTGTTTAGGGCAGGCATTCAAAGGAGTGGTAAACAACATCCATGCACTGCAGTAATGAGGTAGCAGGATTAAGGACAATGGATAGCGAGCACAAGGGGGCAGGAGCAGCAAGCTTGGGTGGGGCAGCACAATGCCAGGCCAGGCCCTGCGGTCAACCACACCTCCAATGTGCATTGCGCTGGTTATCTTAGTTCACGTAAAAAAAACTAGAAATTCACTGAAAAAGAAGGTTACAGGGACGTTTTAGTTAGGAAATGGAATAAAAATTCAGAAATTCACTAAAAAAAACAATGGTTACAGAGACGTTACAGTTAGACCCAGGTGTTACTCGTACAACACCAGAGTAACTCAGTTGTTGTAGTTAGTGAGGTAACTATAACTCACTCCACCACAATGCACTGCTTACGACCTCACATATTACAGCACAAATATCTTTGGTTTTGTATGAGTAACACCTGAGCCTAACTTTAACGTCTTTGCAACTTTTGGGTTTTACATTGAATTTCTAAGCCATTTCTATTCTATTTCCTAACTATAATGTCCCTGTAACCTATGGGTTTTTCAGTGAATACCCATATATATACCAAGGCAGTAATGTCGAAACGTGTTACAGCAGATTAAATAAAGAGAAAATTGTACTATATATATATATTCACTCCACGAAACTTCAACAAATCTTGAAGAAAACAGGACACCCAGAGCTCCAGTTAAAGGATTTAATTAGCAGATGAAAAAATCTTCACGACGCGTTTCGCCATTAAGGCTTGGTCACGCTCGTCTGATAATATTAACCACCATTTTTAAATACCAAACACCTCGGTGAATTGTGTGCACATTGTAAAACCAGGAAAAGCGGCAGACATATTATCGTTGGTTCACATTCAAGGCATAACAAAATTTATACATGATTTGTGGTATACCACATCTTGATAAATCTCAATTCGTCTTCAGATAATTGTTCCGTAATATCGTTCATTCCCTACACCCAATTTACCATATTGTGCGTAATTTCAAATTTCTGTTGTAAATTACATCATTTTATACCTTATCATATCAGATACACCAAGATTAAGTCAGCATGTTACTTTGTTTCATGACCATGATGTTATCAACGGTTTAAACAGTACAACAACCTTTTGTTACATAATTCTAGCAAGCGTGAATTTCATTGGCTCTTTGAAAAAAATATTGCACTATTGGTTCTACTCGCGGTTGCTAAGCAATCGAAGGGGTTGCAATATATCAACATTGAAATACATGTAAAGTCCTCTTAATCATGCGATATATAACTCATCAAATTGCAACCTCCTTACGCCGAATAAAGCATAATCAAAGTTTCATATTGTGCAACAGGCAGAAAAGTCTTATATAGTAGTGACCTGAATGCTCGATGAGCCCTAGTGGGCGATAGTGCAATTTATGTATATGAGGAGTCCATCATGTATGTTACGCCCAAGTGGGCTATATATTCACAATTTTGCTAATAAATCGTTCAATATTGAAATCCGCATTCTTCCGCTACCCAGTGATAAGTGAAATCTAAAATTAATAAAAATAATTGAAATTATAATCAAGAAGGCTGTAGACAAACATTTACAATTGCTGTTCTCATCAGAATTATTATTCATGCAAATGTACAGATAGTTCCTCACTAATGTTAAAGCCTTTAGGACTCAAACATTCGAAATCAACAATATATTTGGATTCAAGTTTTCAGACGGACAGTTCACGGTTGCCCCCTCTGACCCCCAAATCCACATTGTCAATCACTACAAACCGGACCAGTTTTTCATCCTGCATATGCTCCGCAAAGAAATGCCTAACCAAAGGGTATTGTCTGTTGTTATTGCGTATGGCACGTAGGTGTTCTAATACCCTTTTCTTTGCTTCATGCTTTGTACTGCCCACATACCATTTATTACATGGACACGTCAAAATATACACACTAAAAGGTGTGTTGCAGGTAAGTCGTTTACGTATTGTTAATTCCCTGTTAGTGTTAGGAACAATGAGTGTCTTGCAATCATGGCTATATTTGCAGGCTTTGCATCTGTGACAACATTTAAAGCCTAAATTACCCATATTATTGGAAGCCATTGTTGAGGTGACATGATTTTGACTTAACTCATCTCTCAAAGACCTCCCTTTTCGAAATGTGATCTGGGGATTGTCATCAAGATATTTTTTAAGATGACAATCAGTCTGCAAAATATGCCAATGTTTTTTGAAAATCTTGCGCACCTCCTGTGCTTGTCCAGAAAAAGTAGTGATGAATCGTATTGTTTCTGATTCTTTAGTCTCTGTTCTCGGGTTCAGTAATTCTTGCCTATTTTTTAGATCAATCTACCCTTGCCGCCCGGTAAGAAGTTTGGGACATCGGGGAAAAGGAGCGTGCGAGCGCTGCATCTACTTTTGTGTGGCTGCTTGAAATTCCAGATTACCTGGTGTAACCGAACAGACTGCGGGCTGCTTGATAAGGAATTCAGGGGCAGGGAGCAGATTACTAACAAACGACAAATTTACAGTTGGTGATCTACACAGAGCTCCTCGAAGATATTTTCTAACATGGCAGATGAATTAGATGCTCGTCGCAAGAAAACTGCGGACAAACTGTTCTTCACAGATTCAAGTACTAATATTGACGAAATGCCGACCGCCACTAACATTGGAACTGAATTGAGTTTACAGGCAAAATTAAACTTATTGGAAAAATTATACAGGAGGGAACTATCCAAATGGTGGGAAGCGGAGTCTCTCCAGAGATACATTGAGGTAAAAAGAGTACCTAGAGGACTCCGCATTTTTACGGTTCCCACCTACGAAGATCCAGACGCTGAGATGTTGCAAGAATGGTCTGACAACTCAGCAGCATGTTCCATGACCATGATGCGTATTCTGGTAAAGTTTGCTGTCAAAGATAGGGCCAAGCTTCTTGTGGAAATTGAGAAATTGACACTAGAAATTAGTCAATTAATCTCCAAAGAGGCATTGGAAGAACATCTTAAGAAACTGATTATGAAGATGGAGAAATTAGAAGAGGAGATTACTGCTAAGAAACAACGCAAGTTTATAAGAGACTACAAAGATTATCAATCCGGACGCACCTTAACCTTTCAAAAGAAATACGACCATTTGTTTGACAAAAAGACCGGATTAGCTGTGGCCAACAATTCAATATTAACCATCGGACAAGATGCAACAGAGAGTGATATATCAGATGGGAATATTTCTGATGCATCCAACTCAGGACCCATTCAAGATTCAGCAATTGACCCAAGAAGGAATCCGAATTTTTTATTACAGTTCCAAATGATCAACAAAAATCGCACAGAAATGTTCCAGAATGGGGGCTCACAAAGAGGACGAGGACGAGGCAACAGAGGCGGAATTACCGCAACAAACAAGCCAAAAAGAGGAGGTGCCGGCGGAAACAAAGCTCCAATGGGAATGGCAACGAGGAGCAAAAACCAGAAATGAATATGACAGTGGTCAATCTATCGGACAGAGTGCTCACCCAAGATGAGATGGATACATTGGCCTTGGGACTTTCATTTTGTCCCTCGAATAACATTAATTTTGCTGAGACACGGATTGATCTTTTCTTGTTTTCTAGAAAACTAAAACTTAAGAAATGGTTTGCAACTAAGCCCAAGACAACAGGAATTGTAAGTACTCCTATGACTATTAGTAATTTAGACACATATGATGTGGAATTACTACATGCTATTAACTCTAATTTTGATAATATCTGCAACACCCCGGAGTGGGACACATGGGGTTTTGACGGGGGGGCTAACCCAGGAACTAAGTTTAAACCAAAATCAGTTTTTCTTCCATTGATTCAATGCGACGCTATTGATGTGTTTGAAAGAGGGGTTTTAAAAGATTTAACCAGAATGCGATACCAAAAGATATCACGGACAAACAAAAATTTAACAACTGACCAGATTATGGCTATTGACAATTTGAAATGTGATCCCAATATTGTCATTAGACAATCTGATAAAGGTGGGAATGTTGTGGTAATGGACAAGATCAAATATCTGAATGAAGGTTTAAGACAATTGAGTGATGACAAAATGCTATTGTAGAATTGCTCATGATGAACTATTGAAATCCAATACAAATTTTAGGGACTTGCTATCAGAATGGAGAGACAAAGGATTATTGGAGTGTGAAGAATTCCAATATTTATATTGTGCGCATCCCAGAATCCCTATTTTGTATCTGCTCCCCAAATTGCATAAGGACCCCATTGATCCACCTGGGTGTCCAATAGTGTCCTCAATTGGATCATTGTTGGAAAATACTTCCAAGTACATAGACCATTATCTCAGATCTTATGTGATGGCTCTCCCATCATATATCAAAGATACCACACATTTCCTCACGGTTATTAATGGTATCCACTGGGACGACCAGTACATCTTGGTCACATTGGATGTAAGCAGCCTCTATACCAGTATACAGCATGAGGATGGGTTGGAGACTGTTAAACATTTCCTTAAGACTAGATCTGTTTCCTTTGTGCAACATTCAGAAATGATCATATCTATGATCGATTTTTGCCTCAAAAATAATTTCTTTTTCTTTGACAACATCATGTATCGACAGTCACAGGGCACAGCCATGGGGACCTGCTTTGCCCCCAGCTACGCAAATTTATTCATGGGCTGGTGGGAGGAGTGGGTCGTCAGGGAATTGGCGGAATTCGAAAATGTTGCCCTGTGGCTTCGATACATTGATGATATTTTTTTCATTTGGTATGGAGATGAGAGGTCTGCCAGATTGTTTATTGATAAACTCAACCATAACCATCTAAATTTGAAACTGACAGAGCATATCAGTAATCAAAAGATTGAGTTTTTAGATGTGACTGTGGAGGTAGTAAACAATCAGCTCAACACCAGACTTTTTCGCAAAAAGACTGCGGGTAATAGCATTCTTGATGCCACTAGTTGCCATCCCCGCAGTCTAGTGTATAGCATACCATATGGTGAATTACTTCGTGCTAAGCGCAATTGTAGCACACAGGAGTCATACAAAGAGGAAGAGATGATCATGTGTCGTAGATTCCTTGATAGGGGCTACAGTCAGAAAGTGATCAACACAGCTATAACGCGGGTTGATCTAAAAAATAGGCAAGAATTACTGAACCCGAGAACAGAGATTAAAGAATCAGAAACAATAGGATTCATCACTACTTTTTCCGGACAAGCACATGAGGTGCGCAAGATTTTCAAAAAACATTGGCATATTTTGCAGACTGATTGTTATCTTAAAAAATATCTTGATGACAATCCCCAGATCACATTTCAAAAAGGGAGGTCTTTGAGAGATGCGTTAAGTCAAAATCATGTCACCTCAACAATGGCTTCCAATAATATGGGTAATTTAGGCTTTAAATGTTGTCGCAGATGCAAAGCCTGCAAATATAGCCATGATTGCAAGACACTCATTGCTCCTAACACTAACAGGGAATTTACAATACGTAAACGACTTACCTGCAACACACCTTTTACTGTGTATATTTTGACGTGTCCATGTAATAAATGGTATGTGGGCAGTACAAAGCATGAAGCAAAGAAAAGGGTATTAGAACACCTACGTGCCATACGCAATAACAACAGACAATACCCTTTGGCTAGGCATTTCTTTGCGGAGCATATGCAGGATGAAAAACTGGTCCGGTTTGTAGTGATTGACAATGTGAATTTGTGGGTCAGAGGGGGCAATCGTGAACTTTCAGTCAGAAAGCTTGAATCCAAATATATTGTTGATTTCGAATGTTTGAGTCCTAAAGTCTTTAACATTAGTGAGGAACTATCTGTACATTTGCATGAATAATAATTCTGATGAGAACAGTAATTGTAAATGTTTGTGTACAGCCTTCTTGATTTTAATTTCAATTATTTGTATTAATTTTAGATTTCACGTATCACTGGGTAGCGGAAGAATGCGTATTTCAATATTGAACGATTTATTAGCAAAATTGTGAATATATAGCCCACTTGGGCGTAACATACATGATGGACTCCTCATATACATAAACTGCACTATCGCCCACTAGGGCTCATCGAGCATTCAGGTCACTACTATATAAGACTTTTCTGCCTGTTGCGCAATATGAAACTTTGATTATGCTTTATTCGGCGTAATGAGGTTGCAATTTGATGAGATATATATCGCATGATTAAGAGTACTTTACATGTATTTCAATGTTGATATATTGCAACCCCTTCGATTGCTTAGCAACCGCGAGTAGAACCAATAGTCCAATGGTTTGTTCAAAGAGCCAATGAAATTCACGCTTGCTATAATTATGTATCAAAAGGTTGTTGTACTGTTTAAACCGTTGATAACATCATGGTCATGAAACAAAGTAACATGCTGACTTAATCTTGGTGTATCTGATATGATAAGGTATAAAATTATGTAATTTACAACAGAAATTTGAAATTACGCACAATACGAGAAATTGGGTGTAACGAATGAACGATATTACGGAACAATTATCTGAAGACGAATTGAGATTTATCAAGATGTGGTATACCACAAATCATGTATAAATTTTGTTATGCCTTGAATGTGAACCAACGATAATATGTCTGCCGCTTTTCCTGGTTTTACAATGTGCACACAATTCACCGAGGTGTTTGGTATTTAAAAATGGTAGTTAATATTATCAGACGAGTGTGACCAAGCCGTAATGGCGAAACGCGTTGTGAAGATTTTTTCATCTGCTAATTAAATCCTTTAACTGGAGCTCTGGGTGTCCTGTTTTCTTCAAGATTTGTTGAAGTTTCGTGGAGTGAATTTTAAAGCTAGCTGGTAGCTGAAACAGGACCGCCCGTGACAGCCTCATTTCCGAACCAGCACTGGTGGAGTGTATATATGTATATATATATATATATATACATATATATATATATATATATATATATATATATATGCGGAAGCACAAACCCCAACCACACAGCGCCTTTTTTCCCAGTAGGCACCAATCAGGAAACGGACCACCACGGCAAGTGATGTTATCTCGTGCTTTATTTCCTCATAGCAGACATGATGCGTTTCGACCGGGGAACCCGGTCTTGATCACATGACATGTTGTGACCCCTCATGTGATTAAATACTATTCATTTCGTTACATGCTCCTCCCTATTGTGTATGAACATGGAAAACAGACTTTCTGTGTGTCTTACATCGCCCTTTACATAAGGCGTTATTGTCATGGTGTTTAAAATAAACATATGCCATTTACAAATACACAGATTAAACATAGTGGGCAAGTGCCCATAGAAACTGTTAAAAATACATCCTCTCTAACTTAATCATAATTAAATTTCATTATGTAGCAGATTTCCAAGATTCATTATTGAGGGCATGTTTTGAACAGTAAATTCATTAAAAATGTGTTGTACCCAATGTGAAAAATAATATTAAATAAACATATTGAAAATTCAAAATATAATAAAACAAATGCAATTCAATTATTTTTAGAATTTAAGTTATCAGAGAATTTGGGACACTGTCCAAAATTCATATGTTTAATTCATTCTTCTGATCATTATGATGCTTTTTGTTGTATCTAGTCATCAAAGTGCCAGTTATCTAGAAAGTGACATGTGCGATTAAAGTACAGTTAACAATGTAAACAATTCTATAAACTCAAGCTGATTATCTTAAATATTACAATATAACTACAATAACTTTAGACTTACTGTGCAAATAGCAAAATGCAGACCTCCCACCCCTCTGTAATATGTGACATCATCAGCAGTGGATTGCGGGCGCGCGAGTTATAGGTAGCAGAACTAACTATAACGTAGGAATTTCAATGGTTTTGTGTGAGTGAAATGTCCAGCTAACTATAACAGCCCTGAAACCTATGGTTTTTTCAGTGAATTTTTAAGGTTTTTTAAATGATAATTTTTAAATGTAATAATAGTTATATGTAGTTTTTGATACTGATTTTCTACAGTTTTTTTATCTGTTTATTTTTATATATTTTATTTTTTAAATCACATTATACATTTTTAATATAAATGAAAAAAATGTTTTTAAAAATATTGAAACTGATTTTTTTTTGTTTTATATTTTTATTTTAATATGTTTATATTATTTTCTTATTTTTTTTTCCGTTGGAATTACCAATGTTATCCTATGGAAGGAAATTCAGTTTGCAGGTAAAGTATGGCCACGTTACTTTTGTAATCCAGTGCTGGACTCCCAGGTTCAGCACTGGGACCTCTATGTAAAACAGGCAAGTAATTAAGTTTTTATCGTTGGTATGATTTTTAGCGAATATTTGTAAGTTTCAAAAATCGGCACTTAGAAACTTTTTCAGCAAAAAGCAGGCAATGTTATCCTATGGAAGGAAATTGAAGGTACTGGTAAATACGGTTAGAATTACTTTTCAGGATCCATACTGAGCTCAAAGATGCAGCACTAAGGTCTCTCCTGTGGCGCGTTTTAAGTTGGAAAATTAATTCCTCCTCAATCCTGAGGGTCCCTAGGGGCCAACTAGCCCACCAGGTACCTCCAGTATGCCCCAGAGAGCTGCGTTGCAGAGAGGTGTTCAGAGGCCACGCCCCTTTTTACAACACTCTGTACCACAGCTCTGTGGCGCTTACTGGAGGTACCTGGTGGGACCCTCAGGATTGAAGAGGAATTAATTCCTGAACTTAAAACACGCCAAAGGGCGTGTATGCACACATATCACCTCAGACCCCGCCCCCTCCCTTCACCACTGTGCCAACGCGCCCCGTGGTGCGTTTTAATTTGTGGGATTACCTTCCCTTGAATCCTGAGGGTCCCTGGGGTGCAACTAGTCCAACAGCTACCTCCATTAAGTGCCACAGAGCTGTGTTGCAGAGAGGTGTAAAAAGGGGCATGGCCTCAGAACACCTCTCTGCAATGCATTACCCTGGCACATACTGGAGGTTCCTGGTGGACTAGTTGGCCCCCAGGGACCCCCAGTAATCAAGGGGAATTCGTTCCCAATCTGCAAACGCGCCAGGGGGTGCGTTTGCATAGAGCTGCAGCGAGGGGGCGGGGCCTCTGCGCAATGCCGTTATTTTCCCCATTTTTTTTTAAGAAGGGGAGCTGTGTGGCCCCCCTTCTTTTCCTATTTTTTCGGCCCTGGGGAACCCATCCCCCAGGGCCTCACCCCTATTTAAAACATTTTTTTAAATAATTTGAAAGGGGGGCCGAGTGGCCCCCCCAAGGCCTTAATCAGCCCAGGGACCCCATCCCCTGGGGCATGGCCTTTATTTTTATTTTTTTATCTTTTGGAGGGGGGCTGCATTGCCCCCCTCCTTAGGCCACTTATGGCTCCAGGGACCCCATCCCCCTGGGCCGGCCTTTTTAAAAACATTTTTTTTGTAATGTTTTACTTTGAGGAGGGGTGCCGCGAGGCCCCCCTCCCGGGCCACTTATGGCCCCAGGGATCCTATCCCCCGGGGCCTGGCCTCTCGTTGGTTGGAGACTGTGGGGGGTCCCCAATCCTAATGCTAAGATGCAGCTCCCATGTGGAAAAGCAATTTGGTTTGCATTTTGAAAGAGAGAGCAGGTTTCCCTGCTCTCTCTTTCAAAATGCAAACCAAGCTTGCTATGGCAGAGCAGGAGACGCGAGGCTCCCGCCCTGCCATAGCAAACTACAAAGTCCCGGGGGTGGGCACCCCGGGACACTGCAAGAGCCAGCCCTGGGGTTGGCGGTCCCCAGGGTCACGACAAGGCTCCCTCCCACAACCTACAAAGCCCTGGGGGGTGGTGGTTTCCGGGGCTGGGGGGTACGTCACGGACCCCCCAATTTACATATTTAGAGCCCCGGGGAGGTGGTGAACCCCGGGGCGTGTGGGGGGGTATGAGCCCCCCACACACAGGGTATTTAAAAAAAAATCCCCACCGGGTGGCGGTCCCTGGGGCTGCGGGAGGACCTGAGAGCCCCCCACACCTAATTTCAAGAAGCCCCAGGGGGTGGCGGTCCCCGGGGCTGGGGAGGCCTGAGAGCCCCCCACTCCTCATTTCAAGAAACCCCGGGGGGTTGCGGTCCCTGGAGCTGGGGGTGCCTGAGAGCCCCACCACCTAATTGAAAGAAGCCACAGGGGGGGTGGTCCCTTGTGCTGGGGGGGCCTGAGAGCACCCCTCACACAATTGAAAGAAGCCCCGGGGTTGGCGGTCCCCGGGACTGGGGGGGCCTGAGGGCCGCCCGCACATAATATAAAAAAGCCCAGTGGGGTGGAGGTCCCTGGGGCTGGGGGGCCCCTCTGGGCCCCCGTTTACATAATAAGTATTGCCCCCGGGATTTCCCGGGGCCAATTACCAAAGAAGCGTGGTTTTTTTTTATCAGCAGGATCTGCCCACCCTGCATGGATTTTGCTGATTTTTTTTAATATATTTTTTTGGGGCCTTGGTGTTCCTTGTGGGACCCCCTGAGCAGGCCTAGGGGGTCAGGATGTTTCTGCCCTGCCCCCTTTTTGTGTTTTGCATGTTTCTGCTCAGCATACAGAGAGAACAGGGAGAGTGGGCGGTGTTACTCGAGGGCAGGGGGGGCTTGCCCACTGTTGTTAATACTGTCTGTTTGGGCGGCATCAGGAGTAACACCGCCCACTCTCATCAAGGAACTTCTGCTTTCTCGCCGTGCGAGAAGGCAGAAACAAATAGTAGTTATTACGGTAATAACTACCATTTGTTTCTGCCTTCTCGCACGGCAAGAAAGCAGGGGGGAGGGCGCCCAAACGCCCCCATAGAGGAGCCGCCACGGCACGGTTTTCAGCCAGTGAGGAGGAGCGAGACAGAGACAGAATGAGAGGTAATAGGAGGAAAGAGAAAAAGAGACAGCTGCCAGAGGAAGGGCAGGGGAAGTGGACACTGTTGTTTTTATGCAGTTCGCATGTAATATAAAGTGGGAGGAAGAGGGAGGAAGCAGCTGCTTAAGCAAAGGTGTGTGAGGATTAGTCGAGTCCTGTTACTCTGTCGCCTGCTGCTGCTCCTGGGCCTTAGCCACTGTAGTGCCGCAGCTATGACGTCAACAGCTGCGACAGTGAGGGCAGCCCCATGTATGAATCCCCTAGAGGTGAACATCCTGATGTTTCCCCTATCATGACCGGGCCGTATGGTATGGTCCCAGTCATGTGATGGTATCGCAATAAGAGTGCATAACGCGGATGCGATGTCACGAGCCGCACGTACGCGGTAGCAGTATCACATACACATACTGGCTCAGTGTCTTTATTGAAATAGGCCCTGTCGCAGATAAATAGCTTGCCAGCTCACCTGTTGCAGAGGTCCCTGTGCCCAACACAACACTGGAGATGAGGGTGGGCGGGTTTCCCATCGCGATCTTTCACAGGCGGCCGCGTGTGGTTAGAGGATGCCCCGCGGTGCTCGTGCCCCTACATCTGGCTGCTGGTGCCCGCCGCGAGTGGAGTCTGTGGAGCGGAAGGTCAGGAGTTTTGCCATTGCTGGGGGCGAGAGCTGTACTCTGAGTGCTGCAGGGGTTGTGTTTCACCGAGACCCCGCAGGCGCTGATGGTGTGCTGATGGTTGCAGGGAGAGTCGCGAGCGCATGCGCTTTGGCCCGAACTGAAAGGAGAGGAATCTGACTGTCATGCTACCGCGCTCCCATACGCGGTGTTAACCCTGTGGCCCCTGAAGGCCTGAGAGGGCTGCAGGGAGGCAGCCAACCACCAACGGACAGCGGCAGTAGTAGCATCCACCCCTATGAGGTCAGCCAATTCCAGTCAGCTTGCAAGTGCTGTGGAGGTGTGATTGGTGTGCTCCCAGTGACAGCATTTGGGCCAGCAGCAGGCTTCTAAGTTTCATCCAAACCTCATCCAGGGAAGGCACACATTGTGAGGTGCAGTGTCACGTCACTGCAGCGGGCTGCCCTAAGGAAGGCTCACCATGTCCATCATCCCCCCAATTGAGCCATTCGTAGTGGAGGGGTCTCCCTCTGCCCAGGCGCCCAGATGGAAAGAATGGGTAGAATGACTCATTATATTCTTTGATGCGACGAAAGTACACAAGGACCAGAAGAGGGCTGTGTTACTCCACCTAGGAGGGAAGGACATTCACCGCATTACGAAGACTCTGGTAGAGGCGACGCCCAAGACTCACATGAAGCCTCATTATCGTGCTCACTGGCCATTTTGAACCAATGGCCAAACTGGACTACGAGCGCTTCATCTTTCGTCAAGCTAGGCAGCTACCTGATGAATCACTCTATACATTCCATGGCAGACTCAAGTTCCTAGCCTCCACGTGTGGATTTAGTGATGAGACGGAAGAAATTAGAGGGCAGATCATCCAAGGGTGTGTCTCGGCGAAGCTTCGCAAGAGAATATTGGAAGAGTCAGGCAAGCCCTTAGTGGACATTTTAACCCTGGGAGGCACAAAGGAGCTGTCCAAGGCCAGGGCCTTGCACATGGAGGCGGCACTGCAGTCACCAGTCAAAGCCGAACTGGTAAATGTAGTCATTACAAAGCCAGGGGACCGTCGCAACAAAAAAACTTTCACCAGTGGCCCACAAGGGAGTCAACAATATTGCGGGTAGTGTGGTGGTCCACCTCACAAAGCAGTTGATTGTCCAGCGAAGGGCAAGAAATGCACAGGTTGTGGCCGACTAAAAACATTTTGAAAAGGTATGTCGCTCCAAGCAATACCGAAAGCCCAAGCAAGCAGTTAATACAGTACCCGAAGGATGTGATGAGTCAAGTGACATAGACGACGATGAAGAGGAAGAAAAGGCGGTTCACACGGTGCACATGATTGGAGCTGCATCGAGCAGGAGCAGACGTCTGCCCCAATGCTGTATTTAGGTGGGCAAAATAATTAACAACAAGGGGTGGTGATGGACAGAGTCTCTGAATTAAGCAGAAAACTCTCACCCAGTCAAGAGATCAGGGGCTAGATCCAACACCGTTTTTTAGCTCACTGCATCATCCCAGTTTCAGAACCTGGCTGTATGCAAATTAGTCTGTTCCTGTCCCAGTGCATGATGGGAGCAGGGCAAACCAAACTACAAAGCCAATTCTTACACTGGAAAGGAAACAAGCTACCGGGGACCGGTTTCTGGCATTACAGCCTCTTCGGCCCGGCTTGCTTGAATCCTGATGGTGCAGTGAGCAAGGGACTCATGTCTGAGCATACCCTTCCACGCTTAGGGTGGACAAAATAATTAACAACAAGGGGTGGTGATGGACAGAGTCTCTGAATTAAGCAGAAAACTCTCACCCAGTCAAGAGATCAGGGGCTAGATCCAACACCGTTTTTTAGCTCACTGCATCATCCCAGTTTCAGAACCTGGCTGTATGCAAATTAGTCTGTTCCTGTCCCAGTGCATGATGGGAGCAGGGCAAACCAAACTACAAAGCCAATTCTTACACTGGAAAGGAAACAAGCTACCGGGGACCGGTTTCTGGCATTACAGGAGAGAGAGTACTCTGCTTAATTCAGAGACTCTGTCCATCACCACCCCTTGTTGTAAATTATTTTGTCCACCCTAAGCGTGGAAGGGTATACTCAGATGTGAGTCCCTTGCTCATTGCTCCATCAGGATTCAAGCAAGCCGGGCCGAAGACGCCTGAAATGGCAGAAACCGGTCCCCGGAAGCTTGTTTCCTTCCCAGTGTAAGAATTGGCTTTTGTAGTCTGGTCTGCCCTGTTCCCATGATGCACTGGGCCAGGGACAGACTAATTTGCATACAGCCAGGTTCTGAAACTGGGATGGTGCAATGAGCTAAAAAACGGTGTTGGATCTAGCCCTGATCTCTTGACTGGGTGAGAGTACTCTGCTTAATTCAGAGACTCTGTCCATCACCACCCCTTGTTGTAAATTATTTTGTCCACCCTAAGCGTGGAAGGGTATACTCAGATGTGAGTCCCTTGCTCATTGCACCATCAGGATTCAAGCAAGCCGGGCCGAAGACGCCTGAAATGGCAGAAACCGGTCCCCGGAAGCTTGTTTCCTTCCCAGTGTAAGAATTGGCTTTTGTAGTCTGGTCTGCCCTGTTCCCATGATGCACTGGGCCAGGGACAGACTAATTTGCATACAGCCAGGTTCTGAAACTGGGATGGTGCAATGAGCTAAAAAACGGTGTTGGATCTAGCCCTGATCTCTTGACTGGGTGAGAGTACTCTGCTTAATTCAGAGACTCTGTCCATCACCACCCCTTGTTGTAAATTATTTTGTCCACCCTAAGCGTGGAAGGGTATACTCAGATGTGAGTCCCTTGCTCATTGCACCATCAGGATTCAAGCAAGCCGGGCCGAAGACGCCTGAAATGGCAGAAACCGGTCCCCGGAAGCTTGTTTCCTTCCCAGTGTAAGAATTGGCTTTTGTAGTCTGGTCTGCCCTGTTCCCATGATGCACTGGGCCAGGGACAGACTAATTTGCATACAGCCAGGTTCTGAAACTGGGATGGTGCAATGAGCTAAAAAACGGTGTTGGATCTAGCCCTGATCTCTTGACTGGGTGAGAGTACTCTGCTTAATTCAGAGACTCTGTCCATCACCACCCCTTGTTGTAAATTATTTTGTCCACCCTAAGCGTGGAAGGGTATACTCAGATGTGAGTCCCTTGCTCATTGCACCATCAGGATTCAAGCAAGCCGGGCCGAAGACGCCTGAAATGGCAGAAACCGGTCCCCGGAAGCTTGTTTCCTTCCCAGTGTAAGAATTGGCTTTTGTAGTCTGGTCTGCCCTGTTCCCATGATGCACTGGGCCAGGGACAGACTAATTTGCATACAGCCAGGTTCTGAAACTGGGATGGTGCAATGAGCTAAAAAACGGTGTTGGATCTAGCCCTGATCTCTTGACTGGGTGAGAGTACTCTGCTTAATTCAGAGACTCTGTCCATCACCACCCCTTGTTGTAAATTATTTTGTCCACCCTAAGCGTGGAAGGGTATACTCAGATGTGAGTCCCTTGCTCATTGCACCATCAGGATTCAAGCAAGCCGGGCCGAAGACGCCTGAAATGGCAGAAACCGGTCCCCGGAAGCTTGTTTCCTTCCCAGTGTAAGAATTGGCTTTTGTAGTCTGGTCTGCCCTGTTCCCATGATGCACTGGGCCAGGGACAGACTAATTTGCATACAGCCAGGTTCTGAAACTGGGATGGTGCAATGAGCTAAAAAACGGTGTTGGATCTAGCCCTGATCTCTTGACTGGGTGAGAGTACTCTGCTTAATTCAGAGACTCTGTCCATCACCACCCCTTGTTGTAAATTATTTTGTCCACCCTAAGCGTGGAAGGGTATACTCAGATGTGAGTCCCTTGCTCATTGCACCATCAGGATTCAAGCAAGCCGGGCCGAAGACGCCTGAAATGGCAGAAACCGGTCCCCGGAAGCTTGTTTCCTTCCCAGTGTAAGAATTGGCTTTTGTAGTCTGGTCTGCCCTGTTCCCATGATGCACTGGGCCAGGGACAGACTAATTTGCATACAGCCAGGTTCTGAAACTGGGATGGTGCAATGAGCTAAAAAACGGTGTTGGATCTAGCCCTGATCTCTTGACTGGGTGAGAGTACTCTGCTTAATTCAGAGACTCTGTCCATCACCACCCCTTGTTGTAAATTATTTTGTCCACCCTAAGCGTGGAAGGGTATACTCAGATGTGAGTCCCTTGCTCATTGCACCATCAGGATTCAAGCAAGCCGGGCCGAAGACGCCTGAAATGGCAGAAACCGGTCCCCGGAAGCTTGTTTCCTTCCCAGTGTAAGAATTGGCTTTTGTAGTCTGGTCTGCCCTGTTCCCATGATGCACTGGGCCAGGGACAGACTAATTTGCATACAGCCAGGTTCTGAAACTGGGATGGTGCAATGAGCTAAAAAACGGTGTTGGATCTAGCCCTGATCTCTTGACTGGGTGAGAGTACTCTGCTTAATTCAGAGACTCTGTCCATCACCACCCCTTGTTGTAAAGTATTTAGGTGGGAGCACAGGAGGTCACAGCTGTCGTGGACACAGGAGCCACCATTGACATAATGGCAGCTGCCCTCTACAAATCCATGCTCCCGGCACCCACTCAACAGCCCACCAAAATCACGGTCTTCGCATACGGACAAGACCAGCCGCTGAAAATTAAAGGGAATTTTAAGGCTACCATCACCCCTGAAGATAAATCAATCAGCACCATGGTGTACATCACCAACGATGGACAAGGCATGCTCCTGGGATGCAGAGCAGCTGAAGACCTGTGTATTGTGTTGTTTGCATTTGGAATCCACCAGGAATCAATCCAGCACATACTCACAGAGTTTGCATCGGTCTTTGAAGGCATTGCAAAAGTACAGAAGGAAAGAAATCCACCTTCATATTGACAACACAGTACAACCCATGGCCCTGCGACACCGGCGTGTGGCTTTTTATCTACGCCCATTGGTGGAGCAGAAGCTGCTCAAGCTGGAGCAGGCGAGCATCATTGAGAAGGTGTCTGGTCCCACACCCTGGGTTACCACAATTGTTGTCACCCGGAAACCTAAGCAACTCGGAGCTGTCAGGATATGTGTCGACATGAGATTGCCCAATGCAGCCATAAAAAGGGAGCAACACATCACCCCGATGATTGATGACTTGATCGGAGAGATGGCAGGTGCATGTTGGTTCTCGTAACTCGACCTACAATCAGGATACCACCAACTAGTCCTTGATCAGAGGTCCAGGAATATTATGACATTCTCCACTCACGTGGGACTTCCCAGGTACACTCGGTTGGGCTTTGGGATAACCAGCACCGCAGAGGTGTTCAAGAATGTCATCCACGAACTGATCATGAACATCCCCGGAGTCATCAATGTGAGTGACGACATTATGGTACATGCCAAGTCCATCCCAGAGCATCACTTGCACCTGGTGCTGGTCCTCCAGAGAATAAAAGATGCTGGACTAACATTGCACTGAGAAAAATGTGAGTTTCTCAAGACCAAGCTGCGGTTCTCTGGGTACACCTTCTCGGCCAAGGGGGTGAATCCTGACCCCGACAAAGCCGAAGACAATAAAAATGCACCGGCCCCGTCAACGTCATAGAAGTACGCAGCTTTTTTGGCATGGTGAATTATTGCGGGCGCTTCATCAGAGACCTTACGACTCTCACCCAGCCCTTGAGGGAGCTCACCAAGGACTCAGTACTGTCGGTGTCGGAAGAACCACAAGCCAAACCCTTACAGGACATTGAAGATGCTCTGTCGGCTGCCACTACTTTAGCGTTCTTTGACCCACAAAAGCTCGCGATGATTGCAGTGGACGCAGGCCCAAAGGGTCCGGGCGCAGTGCTAATGCAATGCCGCACGGTGGAAAAAGACTGGGCCCTGGTGGCATTCGCCAGCCGCTCGCTCACGGACACCGAGCAGCAGTACTCCCAAATTGAAAAGGAGGCTATTTCAATCCACTGGGGTGTGACCATTTTCACCTTTATGTCTACGGCAAGCCATATGTGGTGGCCACGGACCACAAGCCTCTTCTGCCCCTGTTCTCAGGCACCTCTTCAAAGCCCCTGCCATGGATAGAAAAATGGATGCTGCAATTACAGATCTACAATTGTCATATTGATTAACAGCCAGGTAGCCGTAATCCTGCGGATTATCTATCCAGACAACCCAGAGGTGCTACGGCCCAAGAGGAGGAGGATGCCGCTGACACAGAGGAGTATGTCAGATGCATCACAGAATGGTCATGTCCTATTCCCCTCTCAATGGGTGACCTGAAAAGTGAAACTGAAAAGGATGAGTGCCTGCAAAGAGTCAAGAAGGCGATGGAGCACGGCAACTGGCATAAAGCCCAAGACAAATGGAAGATACTCACCATGGAGGCCCGCAGAATACTGTCGAGCTTATATCATGTTCAGGAAGAGCTGGTGGAAGACACCACAGGCTGTTTCATGCGAGGTCACTGGCTGGTAATTCCGTCCTCATTGAAGGAGAGGGTCATTCAACTGGCCCACAGTGGACATCAAGGAATGGTAAAAACCAAGTCGAGACTACGGACCAAAGTGTAGTTTCCCTTAATGGATGAGCTTGTGGAGGCCGCCTTTGGTGGGTGCCAGTGTGTCAGGTAACCGGAGGAAGCCCCAAACCTGCTCCTGTGGCCACAGACCCATGGCGAGGCCTAGTCCATGGCTGAGCGTCAGTCTCGACTTTGGGAGCCTACCGGACCGAAGACACACCTTCGTGGCTATTGATGATTACTCCAAGTATACAGAGATTGAGATCGTGAATACACTAAGTGCCGCTGAAATAATCCAGAAGCTGGAGAAGGTGATGGCCACACATGGCATTGTAGATAAATAGCTTGCCAGCTCCCCTGTTGCAGAGGTAGCTGTGCCCAACACAACAGCCACCTCCTTTGTGATCCTCTGTGGCGGGGCTTATTGAAAACACCAGTGTTCGGTTAAAGCGGTGACTTAATGGGCTAGGGAACAGCAAGGAGGAGGCAGCGAGGCACCCACACTGCTGATGCTAGGATTAGAGGTCGGGCTGCAATGAGAGGTCTGCGGGTGGATTGAGCCAGGGCAGGGGCCACCAAGCACGCACAGGGACTCGGGAGGGGCATGAATGGTGCATTAATGCTAAGGACGCCGGCAGGTAAATCCATACCCTGTTTAAACCTATGCTGTAAGTGATATCTGTCAGTAAAGGTGAAGCAGAGAGCAAAAAATGAAGGCACACTGGCACGTAGCCAGTGAAAAAATGGTGAAAAAGACCCAAAGAAGAAAGGAAAAAAAGCAGAAGCAGATACTACTGCTGCAATACTCCGGAGCCAACAAAGTCCATACAACAGATGATCCCACAAGCCCTGTAAGCTCGACCTAAAACAGATGAATGTAATTATACCAAACATGGCCTGAAAGTAGAACTTTACTCAAGGAAATGCCTTTGCTTGGTTTGTTAAAAATCTGTTCAGTGATTTTTGAGAAATTAGGGGCATATTATCAAGAACGGCGTTAAAATTATCGCCGCTTTAGCAGCAGGAAACTGGTGTGAAAATGGGCTTCTATGGGAATTCACAAGGGCATATTATCAAGCCTATTATCGCCGCTTTAGCGGCAATTTCCTGCTGCTAAAGTGACGATAATTTTAACGCCGTTCTTGATAATATGCCCCTCTGTATTTATAAAATATTTAAGGTGAGCTTCAAGTGATCAAAACATTAGCGATAGCTGAACTATTATTATGAATATGGTCTCCAAAGATGGGTTAGCATACCAGCTACGGGCTAAATTTAAAATAATATTCAAATCTGAATAAACAAGATACCTTATTTTCCACTTTATCTACTTCAAGGTCTGCAGACCCAAAGCCTCTGATTGGCTAGCCACAACAAAGCTGATTCTGTTATTGGCCCCATTACATTACACAAGGCACAGCCTGTGCTTCCTGAAACATGGAGTTCAGTATCCTGGAAAAAATATATAAATGTGCCATAATGGGGAAGGAAAGAGCATGTCTTGACCCTCAGGCTCTGGTTGGGTGGTGGTGGTGGTTAGGGGTGGTGGTGGTGCTGTGAGCGGGGGTAGGGGAGGGCCAATGGGACAAATTCGAGTTACAAAAAGAAAAATTGATTTTGGTGGTGAGTTTGTAGACCCCAGATAGCGTTCACAGACCACAGCCAGGTCTGAGATTTGTAACCTCTTGGCTAATAGTCCGCAAACCTGAGGCAAGAATTCCTGGACCCTTGGTGAGGCGCCTTCCTGCAGGGTTGGTAGACCCGGTACTGAGCCTCCCACGGCTGGTTGGTCTGTTCTTTTTCCCTATCAGGTTGGGGCTCCCACTCAGTTGGCACAACATAACAGTGCTAGATAAAATATCTTATGATTGCACCTTCTGAACTGCATGTGAAACCCATTGCTCTACAGAAAACACAGAAAAATCCCCTAGAAACAGAGATACATTACCTAACAGACCATGTGCAATCAGTGAAAAAAATGTTTTTAAAAGGACAACAGATGTATAAAACTATAGTATTTATTGGGATATAATCGCATTAAACGCATACATTTATAGAAACAAACAATGCCAGAAATAAACAAAACGTTATTAAGAATATTTGATAAAAATACAAATAATAAAAACACTGGCTCTTCCAATTACATATCGTACGGTTTTGCATATGTGGTTATTCATATTTCAAAACCCATACGAGACAAGAAATAAACAATTACGCTTCTCTTCTTCTTCTTTGTTTATGACTGCTATTGTCTGTTTCTATAAAATTATAAGTGAAATATGATTATATCTTAATAAATTATATGTTTTTTTTACCTCAGATGTCATTTAAAAAGTGCACATTTTGTGCATGGCCTGTTAGGTTATGTATCTCTGTTCCTTGGAGAATTTTTTATGTTTTGTGTATAATTGATCCTGTCCCCTTGGTTTCAAGGTGTTCTCTCTCTCTCGCTCTTGTATTTTACAGTGTTTTGTAGAACTAGTCGGTTGGTGAGTTTGTTCCTTGACCACAGTTTTTTTCTATGAAACCAATGCCTCTAGTCAATCTTTTTGTTTAAATGGTGACTTAAAACGAAGCATTTGGCACAAACTGGCTGTCGGCTGAGGGGTTTCACTCCCCAAACACCTATTTATTTCAACTCACTTTGCTGGTTTGACACAACTTCAGGGGGTCAACTGTACACTCTTACCTACAAGGACAACAGTCATCACTTATCACCTGAACTAAGTACTTGTGCTTCAGGAAATGGATAAAGGCAAGACCTCTGACTTTCCTGGTCAGTGTCACTGCTGTCTCCCCATGCAGCTCCACCGTTAAGGCTCTGCCTTTGAGCCCGAGCTTCTTTCAGGTTGGTGTTCGAGGCTCTCCTCCACCCACAAGATCCTGCCTGAGCATCATCCCTGGTGGTCTAGTGGCAGAGCACCCTGCTCTTCTGCTATTCTTCTTTGTGTCCTCTGTTATTTTACCCTGTACCTCTTTTCTTTTGCCCATTCACTTGCCTCTTTTCTCTTTATTTGCCTCTTTTTATCTTTATTTGCCTCTTTTCTCTTTTTTTGACTCTTTTCTTTGCCCTTTGGTTTTGCCTCTTTTCCCTTCCTTTTGCCACTTTTTTCCTCTGCTCACCCCTTTCCTGCGATCCCCACCACTGCTGTCCATTCAGCCCCTTCCCCCAGAGTTTTGCACACGCCTCCCACCTGATCGGCCTCCTCCCGACCCCTACATAATGATAGCCGATGCGTGTGCAGCGGGCACACCGCTAGGCACCCCAACTGTGACCAGCGGCAGGGACCCCAGTCACCCTACCCTATGTCGTTACAATCCCAGCACCCTCCACGCTCTCAACCTCAGACGCAGCAACCACTACAAGCTCTACACCGAGCAACACCCAAGGCCCGTTCTCTTGCCGTCACTGCCGCCGCACCTTCACCCACCACCGGACTCCAGCCGTACCCCAAGGCCACCATAGGCTAACGCACACAATCCACTAAACTGCATCCTCCTAAACATATGCTCCCTGCACTGACACGCCATAGAAATCTAGGACCTCCTCAACACTCTCATGCCCAAGATCCTGAGAAAAAAACACCACAACCACCTAGGAGGATGGCTCACCATCATCCACAAAAGCACCCTCCGACTGAAGACCACCGACTCGAATAATGCCTCGCCCCCCCCTCCCGAATGGAACAGGTCCACTTCCAGATCCAGACCAACCCCAGAACGAAGCTCCGCAAAACACTCGCCTTCAGACCACCTGTCCCCGGCACCCAGTTCACCGACCTCACCCCATGCCCTGGCCTCCACAGACTACATACTCCCAGGAGACCTAAACTTCCACCTGGACAACCACAGCAACCCCAGCACCACCACCCTATTAGAGAACCTCACCAATATAGGACTAAAGCAACTTGTCTCCGCCCCCACCCACACAGCGGGACACACACTGGACTCCATCTTCGCAGAAGGAAAGAGCATCTTCTTCAGCCACACCATGGAACAGCTCTGGACTGACCACCACTGCATCCATTTCTCCTTTACTAAACCCACCGCACACAGGCATGCGCGCTGCCTCCCACGCAGAATCTGTAACAAAGTCTCCAAAGAACACCTCACCTCCGCTCTCACATGCTCTCCTCCCCCAACTACCACAGACGGCAACAACGGGGCAACCAACCTCCACCAATGTATAGCCAACTGCACAAACACACTAGCCCCCCTTCAAAACCCCACAAGACGACACAACAAAAAAACAAACTGGTTTACCATGGCACTCCAAGAATCCAAGTGATCCTGCCAACTGGAAAAGACGTGGAGTAACAGCAAAACCCCGGAAGCACGCTCTGCCTACAAAACAGCCAGCACGGCTCACCACTACCTCATCAAATCCACAAAGAAGAACTTCTTCCAAGACAGAATCCTCTCCAAGGCCCACATCTCCAAGGAACTCTTCACCATCATACAGGAATTTGCCTAACCCAACAGTGAAACAACTGACATTCCTCTTTCCCAAGACCTCTGCAACAGACTGAGCTCCTTCTTTCAACGCAAGATCAAGACGCTCTACGATAACCTCAAAGACAAAGACCTGTGCACCACCTCCAACCCACACCTCCAGCGACGCCACCCAACAGACCGTACTTACCTGGACCCCACTCACGACAGAAGACACCCTAAAGACCATGAAGAGCATCCACTCTGAAGCACCTTCAGACTCCTGCCTGCCACACATCTTCCATAGGGCCATCACAGCCATCGCACCGAAGCTGCATCGAGCCATCAACTGCTCCCTCGAAACCGCCACATTCTCCGACAACTGGAAGCGCCCGAAGTCAACCCCCTCCTAAAGAAACCCTTTACAGACCCTCAAGAATTTCAGGCCCATCTCACTGCTTCCCTTCACAGCCAAGGTCATTGAAAAGGCTATCAACTCTCAGCTAGCACACTTCATCAAAGTCAACAACATCCTAGACACATTTCTCAATATGTATTCCGCAGCATCCACAACCCAGAGACCACCCTCCTAACCGCCACGACAACATACGCACCCTCCTCGACCAAGACCAAAGGCAGCTTGCATCCTCCTGGACCTATCAGAAGTCGTCTACACCGTCTCCCACCAGATGCTAACCACCAGACTCCACGATGCCGGCATCCAAGGAAAGGCACTAGACTGGTTACACCCATTTCTCATGGGTAGAACACAGAGAATAAGACTCCCACCCATCTCTCACAACCGACAGATCAGATGTGGATTACCCCAAACATCATCCCTCAACCCCACCCTCTTCAACATCTATATGGTCCCCCTCGCAACCATCATCAGAAATCACAGGCTCAACATCGTCTCCTATGCCGATGACATCCAGCTCATCCTCTCCCTCATCAAGGAACTCAACATCACCGGGCACAACTTCCAAGAAGGGATGAAAGCCATCACCACCTGGATGAAGAACAGCTTCCTAAATTTTACTCTTAGAAAACAGAAGTCCTTGTCCTCAGCTCCACCCCCTCCACATGGAACGACACATGGTGGCCCCGCGCCCTCAGAAACCCATCTACTCTGACATATCATGCACGTAACTTCAGCATCATACTGGACTCATCGCTCACTATGAATCACCAGATCAACGCCGTCTCCTCTGCATACTTCAACATCCTCCGTATACTACATAAATCATTCAAGTGGATCCCCTTCGATGCCAGGAAAATGTTCACTCATGCCCTCATCACTAGTAGAACGGACTACGGCAACCGTCTCTATGCCGAAATCAACAAAAAACTCCTGCGCAAACTCCAGACGGTCCAGAACGCCACAGCCAGACTAACCCTTGATATCCCACGACACCACCATATCACCCAACACCTCCATGATCTCCACTGGCTCCCCGTCGAAAGCAGAGTATCTGTCAAGCTGCTCATGCATGCCTACAAGGCCCTCCACATCATCTGACCTCAATACCTCTACAACTTCCTCTCTTTCCATGCCCCCAAGAGAAACCTCTGCTCAGCCGACCTCTCCTTAGCCACCTTCTCACGCTTTTACAGGACCAGATTGGGTCAAAGGTGCTTCCCCTATCTGGCAGCCAAGACCTGAAACAATCTCCCTCTCCACCTCCAGCGAAACCCGACACTGCATCATTTCAAGAACGACCCTAAAACCTGGCTCTTCGTATGACCCCACCGGAGCTGCTCTCACCCTCCCCATAGCGCCTTGAGACCCTAACAGTGCGCTTTACAAAACCCTTATTGATTGACTGATTCAGACAATTATTCGATTGGATATCAAAACTGTTGACATTGAGTTAGTAACCTTGGACATGGCTCATACCTCATAGATGTCTGGACTCCTAATTTGACACAATCATTGAAATAAATCCAGGCATAACAAGGTTCTGAAGTAGCCGTAAGGCAACATATAGGGACCTATAAAACCGGGTATCCACCCACTAAAATTAAACATGCTAGAAAGAGGTGGAAAGTAAGTAACTGATTTGTTACCACCTAGAACAGGCAGGAAGAGGAAAAAGCTTCTTTTTAATATATAACCCTCACCCATTCTAATAGTAGCATGCTTCATCATCGGGTCCACCCTGACTCTTAAAGGTCAGGGTGGGCTCAACTGTATTCCAGGGAGCAGATTGCATTTGCACTTAGGTACATATTGATCGACTGCTTAAATATGGGGCTTCCAATTGCTGCGTACAATATCTTGAGCAATAATGATGTCCTTTTTTGGCTTACTATGTTTTAACATATTTATTAAAGAGTTTTTAGAGATTGTTTTACTACTACGTGCTTAACTAATGTGATTAGGGGCATTGTACTTTTCATGTAGTGCTTTTCTTTGCACTTGCACTTTAGAGAATTATGCACTTGCACTTTATCTAATACCTTTATTAGATGATGACATTATGTTCATTTACCATCCTTGTGTGCATTCATGCAGTGATTTTTATCTCTGAATTTTTTCTCTGATTTATACGTATGATGCCATTTTATTTTGGGGACATTATGTTTGTATTTATTAGTACATTATTGCAATCATGTGTGATGTTGATATTAGTCTTTTCATTTGACACTAGTCTTTGCATTTACCCCACAGCCTTTTGACTATGTCTGTAAGCTTTAGTTTTGTTTTTTTGCACTATGGATGGAGTTAAGTTGCACTATTTAACAATGGCATTTTGGCAGTGTGTCATTTAATCAAGAACATGTGCCTTATGGTCAAAACGCGTCATGGTAGGTGTGGCGGCTCCCCTCTGCACATGTGGGAGTCGCGGTGAATCACTAAAAGTATACGCCTGGCACGCAGCGCATAATCATGGGACTCCACACACTTGACTAGCAGTGTCGACCGGAAGTCACGAGAGACTCCGGCCCGTTTATTTATGCTCTCTGGCCACGCCTGGCCAGAGAGTGATACATTGTGCCAGGTGTGTTCCGGGTGGGCTGGCGGCCCCTGCACAACTAGACCGCTACACCCCATCCCAACTTGGTTCTTTTGTTTTTCCTTTCTCTCGTTCGAAAGCCAAAGCTCAATTCAACACACAAAGTCAACTAGCTTTCTGTTAGACTTTGGGTTTTGCCGGAGGTTGTAATGATGCCGGTTGAGCTCTCGTTCATGTCGGGCTGTGACTACACTCTGCACTTTGCATGTCATGCTGATTTGAACATTCTGGCTCTGTTGCGTCCTGATGTGACCCATTGTCAGTGCCACTTTCTTCTGTGACCGAATTTCTTTCAGGAGTCACATGTAGGTCCCCTCTCGGGGTTGGCTCAACAGTGGACGGGACTTCTTTGAACCACAATATATTCCTGGTAATCACTTCCCTGTCATGTTCTGTGGTGACAGCTGTGCTTTGGTCGACTGGACGGTCCACAGACCCGGTTCATAGGGCGTTCAGAATTTTCCTCCACCCCATCGATTCTGCAGTATCACCTTACACCCAGGGGTTACCACTCAAACTTTAGCTCTTCGTTGGCGACTGGCCTTTTCGTTAGTCTGTTGCCGCCGTGCTTGGGCATGTGCCAGGTTATTGGGGCTCCGGCCTCCCGTTTGGTGTTGTCCGTAATAGATCTCGTCGACTGCCAATTAGCATAAGCGACCACGGGGACTGCTGCGTCGTGCAGTGAGGTGTAATGCGGTACTCTCTCAGGAATTGTTGTAGCACCGTTTCTGGGTCGGTGCCCTCTGCCACAGCTATGCGCAGTATTTTGTTGATGGTGCGCATGAACCGCTCGACCTCACCATTTGCTTGTGGCCATTGAGGCGTTATCCGGTGATGCTTGATTCCTAGACGTGTCATGAACTCCTTGAATTCACTGCCTTGAAAAGCTGGTCCGTTATCGGTCTTGATGAGGTATGGTAATCCAAACATAGCGAAGGATTTCTCCAGAATCGGATGCAGGTTGATGAATGAGGTGGATGGCAGAATTTCGACAATCGGATATTTGGTATAGCTGTCAATGAGGACGGCGGTAACTCTCCCATCCGGGAAGCTTCCAAAGTCGCGGCTTACCCATGACCACGGTGATGGAGCAGGGTCTTCGGTGATTACCGGTGCCGAGACTTCTGCACTGCTAGTAATCTGACAAGCATTGCAGTTACGCACGACTGCTTCCACGCTGCTCTCGAGGTCTGGGAACCACACCTTCTCTCTCATTCTCGATTTCATCCTCCCAATACCTTGGTGTCCTTCGTGGGCAAATATTGTTGCTAGTACCTGCAGGCTGTGTGGTATGACGATATGTCTTCCTCTCAACACTATGCCGTCCTCCGCCGAGCTGAGTACATGTCAAATTCTCCATAGTTTTCCTAAGCAGTTCCTGTCGGGTTCACACCACTCTGAGATGTTCTGAGAAATCCGTCCCACGAGCCACTTGTAGGAGCGTTGATCACCCGCTGAAGCACCGCATCTCGTCCTGTTTGTTCCTTTATTTCTCTTAACTAGAGGGCCCGTGGGCATGACCACTGAGTGACCATCTGGACGAATTCTTCTGTCCTCGCTTCCTGCTCGTCCGCCTCGCTAGCTGGTGGTGCTGGGTGTCTGGACAAAAAATCTGCCGGATTCTTGGCACCTGGCCGGTATGATAGCTCCATTTGATAATGTTGCAACTGTATGGCCCATCGTTCAATCCGTGGAGGCGGGTTAGGTGCTGCTCCTCTGAACAAGGGAACTAGAGGCTGATGATCCGTTATGACTCGGAACGGGTGCCCGCTTACATATCAATGAAAATGTTTGCATGCCCATTTGATGGCAAGCGCTTCGTGTTCTATTTGCGAGTATCGGGCTTCTGTGGCTGTGAGCGCTTTGCTAGCAAATGCTAAAGGAACCCAGGCCCCTGGTTCAGTCTCTTGGGTCAGCAGCGCCCCAAGGCCTACTGGGCTGGCATCTACTAGTAACTCTGTGGTGCGTGTGGTGTCAAAGTAGGCCATGGTTGTGCTGTCCAGTAGGGCCGACGTCACCTGTTTGAAAGCCTTGTCCTCCTCTGTGGACCAGACCCAAGGAGCTTCTTTCTTCATTAGCTTTCTTAGTGGCTCTGCAATGGTCGCCAGGTTCGGGATGAACCTCCCGCAATATGTTGCCATTCCTAAGAAGCTTCGTACTTCAGACGCGTTGGTTCGGGCTAGAGCCATTTGTATTGCCTGAGATTTTCGGGGGTCCACTTTGATGCCGTCTGAGCTGAAAACATAGCCAAAGAAGTCAATTGTTTTACAGAAGAACTTGCACTTTTCTTTGTGAAGTGTCACCCCATGGGCGGCCAATCGCTGAAGCGTAGCTCAAAGTCGCCTGTGATGTTCCTCAAGGGTTTTGGAGTGAATGAGGATATCATCGCTCACATTTAGCACGCCTTGGAGACCTGACAGAAGTTCCCTTACAGTGTTTTGAAAGATCTCTGCTGCGGAGGATATCCTGAAGTTTAACCTTTTGTACCTACGCAGCCTCAGGTGGGTTGAAAATGTTGTGATGTATCTGCTTTCTTTCGCCAACATTAGTTGGTGATATCTGGCATTGAGATCAAGTTTTGAAAACTACTGCGAGCCATTTAGATCAGCTAGGATATCGTTGACTGGTAGTGTCAGGTGTCTCTCCCGTCTTATCGGTCTGTTAGGCATTCTCATGTCAATGCAGATCTGGATCTTCCCTGGCTGCTTCGGCTTTTCTGCAATTACCATGAAAGATACCCATGGAGTGGGCCCATGCACTTTTTCGATAACCCCCTGCTGCTCAAGTTTAACGAGTTCTTGTTCCACTAGCGGTCGGAGGTGAAACGGGATCTGACGGTGTCTCAATGCTACAGGTTGAACTGCCTGATCTATGTGTAACTTCACTGGGGGTCTCTTGATCTGTCCTAGCCCTTTAAATAGTTGGGGGAACATGTCCAGAATGTCGTCAACCTGGAGGAGCTTGACTGCGTTAGCAAACGCGATGAGATTGAGATCTTCAGCAGTGTGGCTTCCAACAAGTATGTCTGCCTCCCTATCCACGACATGGAACGTGGTCATTACCTCATGTGCTTCGGACCTCACTCGAACTGAAATCTTCCCCTTCAACGGAAGCGGCGTTTGGCCTCCATACGTGAATATGCGGACTTTGGATGGGGTCAGCACGGGCTTTGGTTTTAGCTGCTTGTAATGCTGTGCTCCCATGACGTTGACAGTAGCCCCAGTGTCAATCAGGCCAGTGACAGGGGATCCGTCTATTTCAATATTGCATTTGGGTTGTGGTCGTCATCTTTTCTTCAGATCTTCTGCAAATCACACGAAATAACATTATTCGTCTTCCTCGGTGGAGGAGTCTTCTAGGCATTGGGTGTGGCGAGCTGATGTTTTGACTGACCGCTACCTCGTTGGTTCATCTAGTGTAGAAAAGTCAGCCCATAACGCACCGGATGCCCAGGCTGCTGGCGCAAGACGCCTCTTAGTTCCCATCTTGAATAATTACCAAATAAAGAGACGGGCGCTGGAAGCAGGAAGACAAGGAAAAAGGTTTATTTCTCATGAGGAGAGCCTGTCATTTGGGACACTCGCATAGTGTCTTCGGGAGGTGCTCTAACATGTTTCTCTGAGGCTTCGTCTTTTATACACAGGTTTGTGGCACACAGGCATCCTTTATTACAATCAAGACATTGTGAAGTACGAAGATATTCCAACGCGTGGCTACAGTAGGGGCCCTTATCCTCCATACAATAGGAGGGGGCTGTCATGCAGCTGAGTGTTCTGCTGATTCCTTTGGAATGTGTGCTCCTGATCGAATCTCAGGGGGTAGGGAGGTCATGATCAATAGTGGCTCTTTTTAAGAGAGGCGAGTGCATACAGTAGTGGGCAATAAACTGTATCCTCAGGCTAAGGAGGTGACCAGCGGTCCATGTAGACAATTAGGTTCGGAGAAAGAGGTCATCAAAGGAGGGGTATTCATGGAGGAAAAGGAGGTGTTGGTCAGGCTCGGGGGTGCGATTTTCAGAGACAGAGTCATGCGGGAGGGGAGGGCTCATGACTTGTGCATGTGAGAGCGGGGGCAGTCAGGGTGCATGGGGGAAGCTTGCAGGGTCAGGGAAGGGCACTGGTGATCGATCGCAAACAGAGAGACCACGGTACCTAAAATGGCTGTTGTATATATGTGTGCATGGGTCTATGCTGGCGGGGTAACACAGTCAGTGTTTTGCAATGTCCATTCTGCTTACGACAAGAGGTACAGTGAACACAAATGAACGCCGCTTATGTACACATGCATTGTCATTTTCAACAGTCGCCGCTTTTTTACATAAGCAAGTTCAATTTCTACCTAGTCGATGCTATAGGCAGAATGCAATACATGTTAATTTACATTTGTTGGGTTCTTCATACAAGCCTAGAGATTGGCATAATACTTTAGTCGGTGTAGAATCAAGGAAAAATGTTCCGACACATTATAAAATCAAGTTCACATTTTCTCTCCAGTGACATCAACATACAGGAAAAAAATGCTCTGATACCTTCGGGTCTTGTCAGTACTATAAGAAACGTTTGAAAAACTAACTACATGAGTGACCGATGAAACATTTTAAAAGGCAATACAAAATGGTTGAGGGAGGGATTCAATTCGCAAGGGGTGAGTAGAAAGTTCTGGAAAGGGGGAGGGTCTTTGTCGCAATGTCTTTTAACAGAGTCCGTCTTCTTTTGTTGGCGCTGCTGAGCACCGGCGGTGGAGCTATAGGTCCAGCTCGGATTCATCCTTACACGTTGCAGGGTGCGATCAGTCCTCTGCTGTTAGATCACAGTCCTGTTTCCTAACTTATTTTCTTAGGGGTGCCTCAAGCTGGGCACCTGCGTGTCTTTTCTTTTTCCGTGGCAAAACCTCATTCTATAGTCAAAAGTTTATGCGAAAAGGGTGAGTTTGTTGGATAATCGAGGGAAGAGAGGGCGGAGTGGGGCTAGATCTTTGAACACACCAAGGGACCAAGGGAGCAAAGGACAACGAGCAGGCAAGCCCAACAGTCGGACTCAAAAGGGGACGGGGGACTTTAGGCACGAGTGGGTCAGCAAGTCGAGGGCTTCAAGGCAGCCCTTCATTCCTCCATCTGCTGAGTTTGAAAGTTATGCCTCGTCCCGCGTCTCGTTGCTCTGCAGTTCCACCTTTGGTTGTCACACGTGCTCCATGATCTGTGGCCAGGCTGTGCGTTACGTCCAGCTCCTCTCCTCCGGTGATTGTATCTTTGAATGGGTAGAAAACAAGTTTTAGAAAAACTGGCAGGAGAAGACATTTATACATCTCAATTCCGTCCCCACTCCTGCGTAGGTGGGGGATATGTTCATCGATCACAGTCAGAAGTCGTCACTTATGGAGTCTGTCGGAGTGCATTGTTATTGATTTCATGGACCTGTGTGGCGTTCATGCGCGATGTATGGTGAGAGGAATTGGACTTTTATACATGGTGTATTATCTCATCACTCAAAACTCGAGCCCCTATGTAGAGACTCGCCCTTTTTCATTGTAACCCAAGTACTGACAGTCTTACACTTCCCTTCGGGGTCTGCTAACTCTTGCAAGCAGGCGCGTTATCGTCATGAAGAAGGGGGAGCGGGCAGATGTTAAACATGGCTTTCCTGAGGAATGACCGTTAATCAAGGTCATCAATTACGTTTCGTGGGTAGCTGACATGAGGCTAGGGTTAATCGGGGCGCGTGGGGTACTCTGGACATCCGCACTTAGGCGCAGGGGGGTGGGGCATTCGGGGCATTGGGGATCGCATTTCTAACGAACTGAGAAACAGAAGACCATTGACGTTATAGTTCCCTTATAAAAGGCCAGATTAGGGGACGTCCGTCGTCTTACCTGTCCTTTCCTTCATTACCAACTCGGGTTCTATCGTTTTGCAGAAAGGAGAGGTAGTAATATGGCAAGTCACAATCGTTTTGGTCAATTTTGCTGAACACCTTTGCGTTCGAGGAAACCCAATTATGTTTTGTGCCGGAGGGGCACAACGTCACCATACAAGGAAAGAGGGAACAGGGGGCTTTTGGAGAGAGAAAGAGAGAGAGAGAAAGAGAGAGAAAGAGAGAGAAAGAGAAAGAGAAAGAGAAAGAGAAAGAGAAAGAGAAAGAGAGAGAGAAAGAGAGAGAGAAAGAGAGAGAGAAAGAGAAAAAGAGAAAAAGAGAAAAAGAGAGAAAGAGAGAAAGAGAGAAAGAGAGAAAGAGAGAAAGAGAGAAAGAGAGAAAGAGAGAAAGAGAGAAAGAGAGAAAGAGAGAAAGAGAGAAAGAGAGAAAGAGAGAGAGAGAGAGAGAGAGAGAGAGAGAGAGAGAGAGAGAGAGAGAGAGAGAGAAAGAGAGAAAGAGAGAAAGAGAAAGAGAAAGAGAAAGAGAAAGAGAAAGAGAAAGAGAAAGAGAAAGAGAAAGAGAAAGAGAGAGAGAAGAGAGAGAGAGAGAGAGAGAGAGAGAGAGAGAGAGAGAGAGAGAGAGAGAGAGAGAGAGAGAGAGAGAGAGAGAGAGAGAGAGAGAGAGAGAGAGAGAGAGAGAGAGAGAGAGAGAGAGAGATACAATAATGGGCCATTCAGGGCGCGCACAACACAGAACAACAGGGGTTGAGTAATACGGAAACACAGGCAGAGGGATGACGTAGATTCATGCATCACGTACACACAAACTCAGACGGGGGAGACAGTTCATGTATTATATACAAAAATCCAAGACAAAACATAGAACAGTTATTGGCCAAAATGATCTCCTCCTGTACGCTGCGCATTCTCAGCATCCTAAGCTCTCTTTACTTTTTCTTTTCTTTTTATTGTCGGCTGCCTTTACTGGAGGTTGTGGTTGCACACACTTACGTCTCTGCCACTTGGTCATGAACTAACCTGGTCGGGCTAGTGCTCACGGTGGTATTTTCGAGTCATTTTAGCAAATGTGTTTCCAGGCTGAGACAATAGTCGGTGTCAATGGGGCAGCTTTGAGTTACATGTCTATGAGGATGCGAAAAAAAGGGGGGGTAGTAGGTTTTTAAATATTGGCAATATTCCTAGTCCTCTCGGCGGAGGATACTTGTGTAAACCTTACCTCGAAATATACCCTAAACTTTTCCCTATTTAGTTAAGTGTGGAGTGCTTAATCATGTGTGCACATTATTTTTGGTTGTATTATTCGGAATGCGTGGGCACCATATTCGAACGCCTTTTTCCCGTCTTCTTCGTCCGTTAGATCACCATTTTCCTTTTTTGTATTCTTAATCGATGTTCCAAAGTGACCTGCAGAAAGAGGGAAAAAGAAGGGGGGCGGGGGCAGCATTTAAGAACACATCAGCGCGCATAAACCCGAAAAGGCTTTTACTTACTACATACTCGGTCTATCTCCACGGAACGCAGTTCTTGCCAACTCGGCATGTAAGCCCAGATGAACCTTTTAGTGTGGGAGAGATGATTATCGGAGGCCGGTGGATAGCATAGGTCACCGAAGTGTGGTATTACGGATCGTATGTAGGGAGGCTAGATGGCACTCCTTCGGAGCGACTTAGGGGCATTTTAGCACAATTTTCCTGATACAGGTGGCATATAAAGTATAGACTGAATTCCAGGGTCTTTTAGCGGTTGCTTTAGGCTGTACAAAAATGTGCAAAGTACATACAACAAAAACCTGGACCATTCATGTTTGCAGTATTTCTGCGTACTATACCCTTTAACCCTTATCTAATCGAGCTGAGTCATTTCACCTATATTTTAGTTATATCGAAAATAGTGATCATTCATTCGAGACTTATCAATTTAAGCGGGACAACTATATTTGCTTTCTCCAAAAATCTTTAATAAGAATGTCGGTGCACAAATACGGGCCTACAATCCCGTGGGCCGGCCACGGAGCAGGCTGGAACTGTATATGTGGGGATACCTATTAGTGAAAAACTTTAATAGAGTCGGTGGTCGTTTATTTCATAATAAAAAGTGCGAAAAGTGTAATAAAATCATGTCGAGACTTCAGTGTGAGCGAGTGTCATAAGTGTTGGGCTTCGAACTTTCAATAATCATGATGCGTCAAACTTAACAACAATTCATTGTCCGAATGTTCAATCAATACCCATCTGATGTCATTTTACTGTCTGAACACATAATCAGTACCCATCCAATATCAATTCATTGTCCGAACATATAACCAGTACCCATCCCATATCAATTCATTTCCCGAACTGACAGTACACATCCTGAATCAATTAATTGTCCGAACATATAATCAGTACACATCCTATATCAATCCATGTGGTTAAAAAAACCTGCATACATATCTCATGACAACAGGGCTGAACAATCGGGGTACAACAAGGAGTTGAAAGTTTCATTTGCATCGGCGCCATTTTGGGTGCAGTCAGGCAGAACCAGGCATAGTCTAAATCTCTACTAACTCGTGGTTGGCCCAGAGCTTCCTTTGGCAGTCCAAAAGTTCCGTTAAAGGGCAAAAGAAAGGATCGGTGGTCTGAACCATCAGTCAAAAAGGGGAGGGAGGCAACAATTTTCCTACCGGGTCATACTGTGTTTTCACCGGAACTGATCCGAACTGTAGTCTGCAGGATTCTAGTCATTCAAACTGAGGCTGGCGCCAGCATGGGAGCGCCGACGTCCTGCGGCTACATTTCCATCGTTCCGTGGGCAATCATGGCAGTCATTCCCCATCGGGGGTATCTGCGGGAGTCGGGGACTCCCGCGGCTCCTCTAGAATCTTCAAGGACGAGGAGAACTTTTATGATGGTGGCATCCACAAGCAACCGGGCCATTCCTTCATGTTGGGCCCGCTCTTGCAAGGTCGACCGCCATTTTGAGAGTTCGGCAGCTACCGGCGATCGCGGGGTCAAATGAGCAGACGGGCTCCAACCTGCAGGGCGAGGTGTTGCAGCATCGCCACAGTGGATGAACCCTTTTCCGGGTGCGTGGAGCGTCGCTGCACCGCAAGAGTGGACGAACCCTTTGCCGGGTGCGAGGAGCGTTGAGGGCGCAGCTGGGGAGCCTCCACCTGAGGAGGTGGGAGAGGCTCGTTCGCGCCGCCTCTCCCTCCCGGTGCACCCTACGGCGTCTCGCTTGACATTTGTTATGGCCGGACCAGGCGATGAGGACGGGGGGGTCGGAGGCATGTACAAGACACCCCCCCCCCCAGGGTTGTCGCAGCCATTATTGAAGAAAGAAGAAACGTCCCGTCCGTCTTTGGGCCGGGCCTCTGGTTGATGGTGGCCGGACGCTCCTTGCCACGGCCCCAGGAACGGGTCCCTTAGTCCATCCTGGGGACAGGCCTTGGCGCGCGGCGCCGCCTTCGGGCTGTTGGCGTAGCGGCCTCTCCACCCCCAGACCTCCCATGGAAGCCGGTCCAGACTGGGAGAGAGAGAGAGGGGGGGGTCGAGGACATGGACTTTCCCCCTCCCTGCAACTCTCCAGGGTTGTCGGAGCAGTCCCCTTGGCCGGGTCCCGTCGGCCTCGGCCTCTCCTCCGGCTACACCCCATGTGATGATCTCCGGCCGACGGTTGGCAGCAGGACCCGCCCTACATGTGTTGCTTCCGGCTGGGCGTAGCCGCAAACCTGTTGCACTTTGGGAGTTTCCAGAAAGGGGGCGGATGTCTGCTGACTTGTATCTTTCCCAGGTTGCCGTTATTTGGGCGTGGCAGGCGGTGGGACAGACATGTTTGGAGCAATGAGGGGCGATGAAGCCTCGTTGCCTCGTGGCCGTCGCAATGTCAAGCTTGGCTTCTCTTATCATTTTCAGGTTTCTTATTACGGGCTTATTTCTAACGTTTCTTGTTTCTAGGACAATAATAGGTTTTATCATTAAGTATTGTTATCGTTTCCTTGTTCGTTATTTAATAAAAAGTTCATCAGTGGCCTACTGATTTCGTTTTCCTATTCCTTTCTTTCCAGGTTATTTCATGCTAAAGTTTCTGTTAACAGGATACAGTGATCACTTCGTTATTATTGCATATGTCCTTTTCACTAGGGGTGCTCTCTGGTCGGGCCAGATGACCTACCTCTAGTGAATGGTCCGGGTGAAACTGGCGTATCAATCAGTGGGGAGTAGATAGGCATGACAGATTACAACGGGGGACAAAGGTCCGCATTACCTACCCTTCACTACTTGCAAAGATTTTCCTACGTTATTTGCAAACAGGGAATACCTCCAAGAAAAGAACCAATTTCCAAACAGTCAATGTTCGGACAAACAATCAATCAATGAGGAATGAAATAGGCACGACGGGTTACAATTGGGGGCAAAAGCCTGCGTTACCTACCCTTCACTATCTGCAAAGGGAGAGAGAATATTCCTATTCTTCCCCGTTTGTAGGCAGAGAATGATCCTTAAGAGAACCAACTTCGAACAATTCAATGCTCGATTCAAACAATCAATCAATGGGGAGAAAAATAGGTATGACGGATTACAATGGGGACAAAAGTCTGCATTACCTATCCTTCACTATCTGCAAAGACTAAACAGAGTATGGCGACTCTGTGCTTGTTTGCAAATAGAGAATCTCTCAGAGACAATAAAGTGAGTAATACTAGTATTTTCAAACAATCAAACAATCAATTTCGCAATTTGTCGTGTGTCACGACCTTACCCGGACCGGACCATGTGGACAGTTCTTCGCCTTCCTTTTTCCAGCGCCCGATCGTTCTCTTTCTCCATGTTTTTACCGCAGCATTCCTGTGGGATTCCAGTCAGGACAATAGGTCACTTGAGAGAGGTCCGTTCGGAATCGGTGAAGTTCATTCAATCGGCAGCCGGACGAGGGCCCTCTCAAGGCAGGTATACTCCAATCATTTAGATGTTCACCTCATCGTCTGGACCTCTCTTACCGGACCTTATGTCGCTGATGGACCCCGCGTTGGGACGCCAATTGTAGAAAAGTCAGCCCATAACGCACCGGATGCCCAGGCTGCTGGCGCAAGACGCCTCTTAGTTCCCATCTTGAATAATTACCAAATAAAGAGACGGGCGCTGGAAGCAGGAAGACAAGGAAAAAGGTTTATTTCTCATGAGGAGAGCCTGTCATTTGGGACACTCGCATAGTGTCTTCGGGAGGTGCTCTAACAAGTTTCTCTGAGGCTTCGTCTTTTATACACAGGTTTGTGGCACACAGGCATCCTTTATTACAATCAAGACATTGTGAAGTACGAAGATATTCCAACACGTGGCTACAGTAGGGGCCCTTATCCTCCATACAATAGGAGGGGGCTGTCATGCAGCTGAGTGTTCTGCTGATTCCTTTGGAATGTGTGCTCCTGATCGAATCTCAGGGGGTGGGGAGGTCATGATCAATAGCGGCTCTTTTTAAGAGAGGCGAGTGCATACAGTAGTGGGCAATAAACTGTATCCTCAGGCTAAGGAGGTGACCAGCGGTCCATGTAGACAATTAGGTTCGGAGGAAGAGGTCATCAAAGGAGGGGTATTCATGGAGGAAAAGGAGGTGTTGGTCAGGCGCGGGGGTGCGATTTTCAGAGACAGAGTCATGCGGGAGGGGAGGGCTCATGACTTGTGCATGTGAGAGCGGGGGCAGTCAGGGTGCATGGGGGAAGCTTGCAGGGTCAGGGAAGGGCACTGGTGATCGATCGCAAACAGAGAGACCACGGTACCTAAAATGGCTGTTGTATATATGTGTGCATGGGTCTATGCTGGCGGGGTAACACAGTCAGTGTTTTGCAATGTCCATTCTGCTTACGACAAGAGGTACAGTGAACACAAATGAACGCCGCTTATGTACACATGCATTGTCATTTTCAACACTAGTGCCAGGTGTCTCACAGCTCCTGTTGGTGGCTTCCTTCCGGAGCTGTATCTACCTTGTGAGCCTCCGCGACATACACTCGCGAAGTGGTTGGGAGTTCCACATTTGGAGCAGGTTTTTCCTTTCACCGTACAACTTTCTGGCTTGTGCTCTTCTCTCCCGCAGTATCCACACTGTGATCGCCACGGTGTTTGGGTTGGCCACCTTCCTCGCCCGCCCCGGGACGATGTACGTACTGCATCTGCCCGCTTCGTCTTAACTGTCACCGTCTGCTCAGGCTGTTGGTTGAGGGCCGATTTCATCGCCGTTGCTCTTATGTCTGAAAGCTCATGGGATCGAGCAGAAGATCAGAATCTCTTCCAGGGTTATTCGGGGTTGTCGAAGGATAAGTGTTCGCAAGGTTTTGTTGCGGCAACCCTGGATAAATTGTGCTGTGACCTCCATTGTCTGGTCATCTTCGGTGCACGTACTCGCTAGTTCCCTGAGGCGCGCATGAAAGGCATCCATTGTCTCACCTACACGCTGCCTGGCTTGTCGAAGCTTGAACCTTTCATAATGGGGATTGAGCTGAGGATCGAAGTGGGCATCCAATGCTCGGACTGCAGCATCATAGTCGGTGGCAGCGCCTGTGTTCGGAAGGTGTGCGAACAACTTGTATATTTCATCGCCTGCAAAGTGCAATAACAGTGACCTTTTCACGGCTCCGTCGGTCTCCCTCGTCGCGAGAAGTAGTTGTTGAGGCAACTCACCCATACCTTTCACCTCGGTGATGCGGTTGCCAGGTCTATCAATTCACTGAATGGCGGTAGCGCTGTGATTTGCGTGTGGACGGGAGGCGGAAGGGCCATGGGGATTGCTTGCTGCCGGCCTGCTTGCGTGGCTGGAATCACAGGTTGAACTGCCTGCTGTTGGGCTGCTTGCCCTGCCGGGTTCGACATGATGTGGCCTCACTTATTTATGTCCCCGCTAGCGTTGTCCTGCGATCGCTCTTCTTTTGCCCTTGTGGGTGTGTTTGTCTTTCCTCAGTTGTGTTTGCCAGTGCTGGTTTGTCACCTTATTCTGGTGTTGGAGGTTGTCGGGTATTTGCGGAGAGCCTTTGCCTTCAGGTGTAATTGTCTTTGGGTCTTGATTATTATTTTTTTTTTCCTGTTTGTTCCTGTGGGCCCACTGTTGGCTTTGCCAATGCTCCTTTGCCACGTCGCTCACTTCTGGGGTCGAGCTTGCCTTTGCTCCGTGGCAGGTTTATCCTGAGAGGGTCTCGCTGGGCCTTCGCGCGTCTCCCCGCACGTTGGTTCTGAGCGTCGGCTCTCGATCGCTGTCCTCCGCGCATGCGCGCGATTGTTCCCTTGCTCACGGGCCTCCGGCTGGGTCGCCGGGCCTGGCGCTGGCGCGTGCAGCGCTTCGCTCACCGCGGTGGATTTTGGGGCACCTTGCTGGGTCAATCGCTACTCCGCTTGGCAGATGCTGATCGCGTCGCACTTCTTCCCGCTTCGCTGGTCGCGATGCCTCAGGTAAGGCGTGGGTTTCGGCTATGCCATCCTCGTCGCCAGTGTGGCGGCTCCCCTCTGCACATGTGGGAGTCGCGGTGAATCACTAAAAGTATAGGCCTGGCATGCAGCGCATAATCATGGGACACCACACACTTGGCTGGCCTTGTCGGCCGGAAGTCACGAGCGACTCTGGCCCGTTTATTTATGCTCTCCTGCCACGCCTGACCAGAGAGTGATACATTGTACGAGGTGTGTTCCGGGGTGGGCTGGTGGCCCCAGCACAACTAGACCACTACAGTAGGCACTGGCTTGTGCAACACAATGTGATGTGCCGTGAATCCAATAAAGCACTTCTTTGAATTTGAAACCGGAACATCTTGTGGTCCGTACCTTGTGTGCCCTGCTTGTCTCATGGTGAGCTAAGGATTGTTTCTTCATACATCTTGAGATATATATATATATATATATATATATATATATATATATATATATATATATATATATATTACCTACTGGCGGTCGCCAGTAGGTATATATAGTTAGGATTTTTTCTCTATGGGATTTTTGAAAATTCTATGTCTAATAACTTTGCCGTTTGTGGACGGAATTGGCTGAAATTTTCAGGAAAATGGCACATTTTGTTTCTGAGCAGCCTTTGAAAATTTGGGGGGGGTTCGTCAAGGGGGGGCCGAGAAAAAAGGGGGGTCCCAAAACGCGTTTTTCCCATGTTAATTTCCATAGGGCGGTTGGCCTCACTTTTAGCCCGAACGGCTGAATGGATTTGCACGAAACTTGGCAAAATTGTAGGGACTGGTAGCCCGATGTGCCTTTTATAGGTCTCAATATATGTGCTCCAGTGGATTTTGAGAAATTAACGTTTAAAAAAAGATATATATCTGTAAGCGCGGACCGGGCAGCGGCCTAGGACGCGTACTTTTCGCGCAACGGAGCTTTGTGAAGCGAAGCTGATTGGTTCTCCGGCGTCTGTCAACATTCCAAACAGTCCGTAGTGGCCGCAAACAGTCCGTAGTGGCCGCCATCTTGTCTCTCGGTAGGATCGAGAGACAAGAGGAGGCCAAAGCGAAGGGGCAAATGACCATAAGGGGGAATAGTAGATCCTCGCTGACCCCCTAGGTTTGATGTGGAGGTTTTAAAAGGGCCCCGCGGGGCAAAAAAAAAAAATTATAATAATAATCTTACGGCTGAATGGATTTGCACGAAACTTGGCAAAATTGTAGGGACTGGTAGCCCGATGTGCCTTTGCTAGGTCTCAATATATGTGCTTCAGTGGATTTTGAGAAATTAACGTTCAAAAAAAGATATATATCTGTAACAGCGCACCGCTTCGCGTACTTTTCGCGTTACGGAGCTTTGCGAAGCGAAGCTGATTGGCTCTCCGGTGTCTGTAAACATTCCAAACAGTCCGTAGCGGCCGCCATCTTGTCTCTCGGTAGGATCGAGAGACAAGAGGAGGCCAAAGCGAAGGGGCAAATGACCATAAGGGGGCATAGTAGATCCTCGCTGATCCCCTAGGTTTGATGTGGAGGTTTTAAAAGGGCCCCGCGGGGCAAAAAAAATAAATAATAATAATAATCGAACGGCTGAATGGATTTGCACGAAACTTGGTAAAATATTAGGGACTGGTAGCCCGATGTGCCTTTGCTAGGTCTCAATATATGTGCTTCAGTGCATTTTGAGAAATTAACGTTCAAAAACAAGATATATATCTGTAACAGCGCTCCGCTTCGCGGAGATAAAATTATATCTGTATTACCTAGCTGTTGCTAACACCAGTTAGCGACGGCTAGTAGGAGATAGCGACCATCTTGGGCCCCACTTTGCATGTGAGTGATATTTATCACTAATGACATGCAAAGTGGGCATGCCAAGATGTTAGCGACTGGAAACAGTCGCTAACATCGCTATCTCCTATTATCAACTTTTGGAAATATTCGAGATAAGCGCGAATATCTCCAAAAAGTAACAGCTGCCCTGAGCAGTTCTTAGCCATGTTATCCTATGGGAGGTGGATAACATGGCTAAGAGGATTAGCTCGGTAATGCATGAATATCGCTGAGTTTTCAGCGATATTAATGCATTGCGGTCGGTTTTTATCGTATTTGCGATAAACTTTGATAATAGCAAGGTTTATCTGCGATAATTTCTGACGGTAAAAAAATCTTTGCAATGCATCGTTAGGGATAAATATCGCTTAACTTTGGTAATATGCCCCAACGTCTGTTAACGTTCGATTCGAAGGAAATCAGGAAGTGTTGAAAAACATTGTCTGCGCCATCTTGTCTTTTTTCAAATGCCACACTTTTGTCGTGCACGGCAGCCATTTTAGATGCCTTGACCAGACCCACTCTGTGCACGCTGTCGATCCTTAGCATGGCTCCCCACCCTCGCAAGCATCTCCCCCAGGCAGTGGTCACCCCCGCTCTCTGTCTTATGCATGGGTAATAAACCTCCCCCCATCTGCGCTGCTCTTTCCTGAGAATCACACCCTGTGCCCGCCCGACACCTCCCTTTCGCTCTATTCACTACTGCACCCTCTGACACTCCTTTTCCTCTGTGTCCGATTGTCCAGGCTGGTCCTAGGGTATCAGCTAGCCCTGCAGATGTAGTTTATGGCCACAGCTGTAAAGATTCACCCCTCTTCAAAGGAGTTATAGTAGATCAAGGCCCACACTCGATGAGATCCGTCACAGCAGAAGCGTTGCTATTATCTGAAAACCATCCTGTATTGTGATTGGGGAGGGGACCGAGCGTGAAGCGGAAGATTCCAGGGATGACTCTTTGTACATCAAAGTTTTTACAATTATGTGTCACATTAAAAATATATAGCACTCCGACAAAGTAGTAAGATTATAAAACTTTAATAATTTATAAATATATACAAGAAAACAAAAATAGTAATAACATATAAACATTTTTAGGGAAAAACAACGAAGTAGCGGTCGGCTGTGCGAATAGTCCCAACGCAGCACAACGTCCAGATTTCCGGCGTGGGGCGGGTCATCAGTAGCAAACTGTTGTGCGAATAGTTCCAAGGCAGCAGAACGCGCTGAAATCTAGATGACACGAAAGTGATGTCTAGTAAGTTGCCACCCAGCAAATAACGGCGTGGGGCGTCGCGGGGGGTGGGTCTTCAGTAGCAAACTGTTGTGCGAATAGTTCCAAGGCAGCAGAACGATGGCACCAAGGTGATGTCCAGTAAGTTGCCGCACTGGTTTTGGTATCCTACAATGCTGCTCCGAATAACGGCGTGGGGCGCCCCGGGGGAGGCGGCGTGAACGGGCCTCTCCAGGTGGAGTGTCATCTGTTGTAGTGGGGTGCCCCTTTACCGTTTCAGTTGCCATTCCGTCCGTTTTTGGTCCACTGTGTCAAAAGCCGCAATTCAGCTGAGTTGCGCCCACTCTTGCGGTGCAGCGATAGGCGGCTGTCACAGGACTCTCAAAATGGCGGCAGGCTCTTTCCTTTTTGGGCCTGGTCCACTGAAATGGCCCTGGGACACCTTGGAAATCGGATGCTTGTCTGCTAGGTCTTGGACCCCATTCTCGAAAGCGTCCCCTCCGCCTTGAGAATTCATCAAAAGTTTTGGGGGCCCCGACTCCTGCAGGCTTCTGGTGGGGAGCGGCTGCCATGATTGCTCGCGGAATGACTACGACGGAGCTACGAGATGGTGGTGCTCTCATGCTGACGCCAGCTTCAGTCTGAAACATCCAGAAACAAGGTGGGGCTTTCATCGTTTGGAAAAAAAAAAAGTTTTCATCCAATGAAAAGTGTTGTTTTTAGGTCATATGATCAAGCCTTCCATCATTAGGAAACCAAAAGTAAAATGAACCAATGAAAAGTTTTATAAACAAGTCACATGACCTGTTATGCGGCATAGGGTATAAAATGCGGAGAAAATACGTTGGCACGTGAGGCGGCGTCAGTAGCGGACCGATGTGCGAATAGGCCGAAGGCAACACAGCGCGCCAAGATCCGGATGGCACCGAGGTGGTGTCCAGCAAGTTGCAGCACTGGTGTGGCCATCCTACAATGTTGAAAGTCGGCGTGGGGCGCCCCGTTGGCCTGTGAGTTTGCGTCAGTAGCGGACCGATGTGCGAATAGGCCGAAGGCAGCACAACGCGCCAAGATCCGGATGGCACCGAGGTGGTGTCTAGTAAGTTGCCGCACTGGTGTGGCCATCCTACAATGCTGAAAGTCGGCGTGGGGCGCCCTGTTGGCCTGTGAGATGGTGTCAGTAGCGGACTGATGTGCGAATGGGGCCAAAGGCAGCGCAACAATATTTTCTGACTGACACCACAAGGCGCTGAGATGCCAAGATCCGGATGGCACCGAGGTGATGTCTAAGTTGCGGACTGATGTGCGAATGGGGCCAAAGGTAGCGTAACAATATTTTCTGTATGGAAGATACCACTAGGCGTTGAGATGCCAAGATTCGGATGGCACCGAGGTGATGTCTAGCAAGTTGCTGCACTGGTGTGGTCATCCTACAATGCTGAAACTCGGCGTGGGTCGCCCCATTAGCCTGTGAGATGGCGTCAGTAGCGGACCGATGTGCGAATAGGCCGAAGGCAGCACAACGCGCCAAGATCCGGATGTCACAGTGGTGGTTTCATAGTTGAGAGGCACTTCATCTGCAGTGGGGCGCCGAGATCCGGATGGCACCGAGGTGATGTCTAGCAAGTTGCTGTACTGGTGTGGTCATCCTACAATGCTGAAAGTCGGCGTGGGGCGCCCCATTAGCCTGTGAGATGGCGTCAGTGGCGGACTGATGTGCGAATGGGGCCAAAGGCAGCACAACGCGCCAAGATCCGGATGGCACCGAGGTGGTGTCCAGCAACTTGCCGCACTGGTGTGGCCATCCTACAATGCTGCGCCGAAAGTCGGCGTGGGGCGCCCCGTTGGCCTGTGAGTTCGCGTCAGTCAGTGGGGGCTGTTTGAGGATCTGACTGCATTGGAAAGCAATGTGATGCTGTGCGTCGCCCCCAAGATGGAGGTTCCTCGGCTGCAGTGGGGCGCCCCTTGGTGTTTCACTCGCTATGCAGCTGAGTTGCGTGCGCACTTGTGGCGAATAGGCCGAAGGCAGCACAACGCGCTGAGATCTGGATGGCACCGAGGTGGTGTCCAGCAATTTGCCGCACTGGTGTGGCCATCCTACAATGCTGCGCCGAAAGTCGGCGTGGGGTGCCCCGTTGGCCTGTGAGGTGGCGTCAGTAGCGGACCGATGTGTGAATAGGCCGGAACCAGCACAAGGCGCCAAGATCCGGATGGCACCGAGGTGGTGTCATAGTTGAGAGTTCTGAGCAGCGCTTGTAACACTGTCTGAAGCTTATTTGCACCTGCTGCAGCTTCACTATTGCCCTGGTGTGGCCTAAGATCGCCCATGACATAGGCGGCCACCTCCCGGGGTCCGGCGGAACTTTTTTCCTTTTCCTTTCTGCATCTTGTCCCAAATTCGTTTGACCTGAAGACACGACCAGGTTCCTGAATGTGTGCAGGGGGACGCTATTGATTGAATCAAAATGGCGGCTTCACACAAAGCTGACTCAAGCGTTTTCTGGTGGTTTCATAGTTGAGAGGCACTTCATCTGCAGTGGGGCGCCGAGATCCGGATGGCACCGAGGTGATGTCTAGCAAGTTGCTGCACTGGTGTGGTCATCCTACAATGCTGAAACTCGGCGTGGGTCGCCCCATTAGCCTGTGAGATGGCGTCAGTAGCGGACCGATGTGCGAATAGGCCGAAGGCAGCACAACGCGCCAAGATCCGGATGTCACAGTGGTGGTTTCATAGTTGAGAGGCACTTCATCTGCAGTGGGGCGCCGAGATCCGGATGGCACCGAGGTGATGTCTAGCAAGTTGCTGTACTGGTGTGGTCATCCTACAATGCTGAAAGTCGGCGTGGGGCGCCCCATTAGCCTGTGAGATGGCGTCAGTAGCGGACTGATGTGCGAATGGGGCCAAAGGCAGCACAACGCGCCGAGATCTGGATGGCACCGAGGTGGTGTCCAGCAATTTGCCGCACTGGTGTGGCCATCCTAAAATGCTGCGCCGAAAGTCGGCGTGGGGTGCCCCGTTGGCCTGTGAGGTGGCGTCAGTAGCGGACCGATGTGTGAATAGGCCGGAACCAGCACAAGGCGCCAAGATCCGGATGGCACCGAGGTGGTGTCATAGTTGAGAGTTCTGAGCAGCGCTTGTAACACTGTCTGAAGCTTATTTGCACCTGCTGCAGCTTCACTATTGCCCTGGTGTGGCCTAAGATCGCCCATGACATAGGCGGCCACCTCCCGGGGTCCGGCGGAACTTTTTTCCTTTTCCTTTGTGCATCTTGTCCCACAATCCGTTTGACCTGAAGACACGACCAGGTCCCTGAATGTGTGCAGGGGGACGCTATTGATTGAATCAAAATGGCGGCTTCACACAAAGCTGACTCAAGCGTTGCTGCTGATGCTATACAGAGAAAAACTGGTTTTCAGTTTGTACATTCTTCAGGATTTTTCCATCCAAGGCTGGTTGAGAGTTTGTATAACAATGGCTTCAGATTTTCAACATACTACTCTTCAACATTCTTCCTAAATGTAACAATGTGAGACTCACTAGGAGAACGGTGTAGTGAGGGCCACAAACGGCTGTTTGTCTTTCCTTTCAAAATGCTGCCAACAATATTTTCGGAATGGAAGACAACACAAGGCGCTGAGATTCGGTTGGCACCGAGGTGGTGTCCAGCAAGTTGCCGCACTGGTGTGGCCATCCTACAATGCTGCGCCGAAAGTCGGCGTGGGGTGCCCGAAGGGGGGGGGGGAGGCGGCGCAAACGAGCCTCTCCCGCTTCTCCATGTGGAGGCAGTTCATCTGCAGTGGGGCGCCGAGATCCGGATGGCACCGAGGTGGTGTCTAGCAAGTTGCCGCACTGGTGTGGCCATCCTACAATGCTGCGCCGAAAGACGGCGTGGGGTGCCCGAAGGAAGTGTCCTTATCCAGGGCATTATCGCTGTATCATGTCCTCCACTAAAATGGCCCTGGGACACCTTAGAACTCGGACGCTCGATTTTTTTTTCCTTTCCTGTACATGCAAAAAAAGGTAAATGCCCGGTACGTTACACGCTTCATCTGCCACGATGAACTCTCCAGAGGAACCGAAAAAAAATATAGTTGTGGTAACTATACCATGCATCGTCATATGGAGAGGTGGCACCAATTAATTATAGTGCTGCATAAAAGAGAGATTTGGAGGAGAACCCCTGACCTGCTAGTACATTCATCAAAGAAGTGGCACTGAGAGCTTCAGAGGCAAGGGAAACGGTCCCAAATTTTTAGAAGAACTTTGGAAAGATTAAAATGACATGTTTAGATTGTGGCAAATTAATTTCATGTGGACAGATGAGTGTTACTCTAATAAATACAGCATATGAACATCATCATAGTCGATGGTTGGTAGAGACATTTTGACTATATCCTGGACCTGCCCGTCCTCGCCCAAAATGGCGCCGGAATAAATGGGACTCGTAACTCCTTGTTGTGTACTGGTTGCAGAACCTTGAAATCACGAGATACGTATGCAGTTTTGAAGCACATGGCGGGCGGGGACGAGAATTGATTGAATATTTCGACATCCCTATTGATATTAAGTTCTGATGTGTTATTGATTACTGTACTGTTGAAAGTTCGAATTAACGTCACCCATGGTACTTGCCCGCAAATGTATATCTAGATAATTTTATTGTAACTGGCCCTGTCGTATTTTAATTATAAAATGTACGTCCACCGATTCCGTAACTGTTAGACACCTTAGTTCTTGCAACCTAATGGCCCGCCCGTTACGTTCCTCTACAGTGTAAATGTCTACTCATCACATACGATTACAGTTTGCTCCGTGGCCGGCCCACGTGGTTATAGGCTCGTATTTGTATAATGAAATTTTCAAAATAAAGGTTTTTAAAAGAAAACATGGTAGTAGTATATACATTGGTAAAGTTTGTAATAATAGTCACTGTTTTAGAATCATTAAAAGGCAAGTGAAATAAAGAAGACCAATTACATGAAGGGTAAAAGGTATAATACGAAGGAACGCAGTAAAGATAAATGGTCAAGGGCTGTTGTGTTTTCTATTCCTGCAACATAAAGTGATCGATAAGAATCTCATATTCAGGCGTATCGGCGACTAAGACAGCAGGTCGACCCTCTTTTGCTCAACGGCTCCATCATGGGACGAAGAAACGCTCTTTTTCTCGAAAAAAGAATATATTTTACTTGCAGGACAGTTGTAAAATTTCCGGGAAAGTACATTAGTCTGGAACATTATAACATATATTTAAGAAAAAATAATGTTCGGAAGTAATGAAAAGCGTAATTTTTAGGTCATATGACCAAGCCTTTCATCATTACAATAAGAAAAGTAAAATGAACCAATGAAAAGTTTTATTAACAAGTCACATGACTTGTTATGCTTACGTTACGCGCTGCGCGCCCCGGATGACTTCCGGATGCGCTAACGCGGCGCGTCATATGACGCATTACGCGACAACGCAGGTCCAGAATATAGTCAAAATGTCTCCACCAACCAGCGGTCGGAACACAACCCCTTTCAGCAGGCTAAATAGTTCTGTTAAATGAGAACAGAAGGGACAGGCAACAAGAACCATCAGTCAAAGAGGGGAGGGCTAGTTCTTCTCTACCGGGTTACATTGGGGCGCTACCGGAACTGATCGAATTGGTAGTCTACAGTGTTTCTGGATGTTTCAGACTGAAGCTGGGGTTAGCATGAGAGCAGCATCATTTCGTAGCTCCGTCGTGGCCATTCCGCAACCAATCATGGCAGCCGCTCTTTATCGTTATTTTGGGCGGGGTGGGTGGCGGAGCCGAGCTGTTTTGCAGCCATCATTGTGTGGAGTTCAGTTCATCTCACTAGTTTTGTATTTGTCATGAGGGGTTGTTCCTAATGTTTCTATTTTAGCGAGGTCAAAAAGAGATCCCATTAGTGGCCTACTGATTTTGCTCGATTCCTTTTCTTTTTTTTACACGATTTTTCGTTATCTGCAAAGACTAAACAGAGTATTGCGACTCTGTGTTTGTTTGTAAATAGAGAATGAACCAAAGAGAACTAATTCTAAAACAGTAAATACTTGGATAACAATCAATCAAATGGAGAGAGAAGCAGGCACGACGGATTACAACGGGGGCAAAGGCCTGCGTTAACTACCTTTCACTATCTGCAAAGAGAGAGTACTCCTAATAGAAATGAGGGGGGGGGGGGTACCATTCAAAGCAGATCAGTGTGCATAAACACGAAAATGTTTTCACTTACCACGTACTTGACATTCGACAGCTTATGATATTTGCTATTAAAAAACCATTGAAATTCACTGAAAAAACCATAGGTTATAGACCATATATAGTTAGGAATTAGCATTTACAAAACCTTGAAAATTCACTGAAAAAACCATAGGTTATAGACCATATATAGTTAGGAATTAGCATTTAAAAAACCTTATTTTACTCACACAAAACCATTGAAATTCCATATATAGTTAGTTGCACTAACTATATATTGCGCACCCGCAATCCACTGCTGATCATGTCACATATTACATCATTCATGACATGGTCAGTGACATCACTGATGACATCACTGATGACATCTGAAATGACATCACTGATGACATCACTGATGACATCTCATTTGACATCAATGACCACATCACTGATGATATTATTCATGTGACAATACAATGCATCTCTTCACATTTTAATATAACCTCTGTTTCACCCAGTGTTAAAAACAGAGTATAATTTTTGAAACCATTGACACACCAATACTAGTTACTACATACGTACTCACTGATTCCTACGTCTACACACACATTCACTCATTCACCCATACAATCATTCATACATACAATCACTCATGTTTACAAGACAATCATATGCACTCATACACCTATACAGACACTCACACTCTGCCACTCATCCATGGAGTTACTCACACACCTAGTCAGTCCTGTAAAGAATCAATCACACTTCCATTTTCTACTCTATACAGTTAAACATAGAGCACCTTACGTTTTCAACCATATACTAACACATACTTACTCTCTTATACAATCATTGATACAAGTACACATTGATCTGTACAGAGTCACACACCTCCCATCCAGCCACACACACACTCAGTCTCCCATGCAAATACTTGGGCAATCAATCAATAACCCATATAGTTACTCATATAGCTACTGATCAACACATGCAGCAGTTTACAGAACAACAGACATAATGATGCACAAATTAAGACAGTTTAGTCACTAACCCATGCACTCAGTGAGACACATTTAATCACTCACTCATACATTCAGTCATGCACCTACTAAATCCTTCGTCCAGACACTTATACATCCACTCATTCTTCAATATGTAAGACATATTTTAACTTTACAGAAACATAGTCACTGGATGTTGTCATCAGTGATGTCATCAGTGATGTCATTTCAGATGTCATCAGTGATGTCATCAGTGATGTCACTGACCATGTCATGAATGATGTAATATGTGACATGATCAGCAGTGGATTGCGGGTGCGCAATATATAGTTAGTGCAACTAACTATATATGGAATTTCAATGGTTTTGTGTGAGTAAAATAAGGTTTTTTAAATGCTAATTCCTAACTATATATGGTCTATAACCTATGGTTTTTTCAGTGAATTTTCAAGGTTTTGTAAATGCTAATTCCTAACTATATATGGTCTATAACCTATGGTTTTTTCAGTGAATATATATATATATATATATATTTATATATACCAAAGAAATTACGCAATATACGGTTTCACACATCATTTTTTATAAATGAGTGTGGGATTTTTCTTGTATGGTGTGTTCACTTTCTTAGTGTTTGAAGTGCTGCATATTCTCCAGGATTGCTTCCTTGGAATCGGCAAACCCCTCCACGCTTGGTCCAAGAGGATTGAAGCAGCGACTCCATTCCAGGAGTTTTCTTTGTTCCACTCCGTGAGGAGTAACCTCAGTGCCCCGGGAGAACAAGAAGCAGTTCCGGACTCGAAACGAGGAAGTACGCCAGAAGTGGTTCCGGTTCGTGGGAGGTGATCGCTGGAGTTCTCTGGCGTGACGCTGCTCATGGTCGGACGGGAGGTGAACTGGCAGTACTCGGAGAGACGACGGAATACTTCAGTAAGTCCCGTGTGGAGTGTGCACTGCCCCGTTTTTCGACCCTATTTTGACTACATTGACGGTATTGACCAAACGGGGCAGTATATTTAATTGAGCTTATATCCGCCACCATGTCCGCCGACATGTTGCAAGGGCGGTCTGAGGCAGCCAAGTCTATGTTCTCTGATTCCCCGTCTGGGGACGAACTATTACCTGCATCCTTAGGGGACCCGATGGAAGCTCACGGTAATGTCAAGGACTTGTTTAAAGCTCTAGAAAAAGCCAGCAAAGCAGAACAAGCAAAGTGGTGGGAGCATAGCTCCCTCACCGGATATTTGGAAGTGGGCAGAGTCCCACGGGGATTGAGGCTCATGCTGGCACCATCGTACGAGAACCCAGATCCCAAAATGTTAACAGCCTGGGCGGAATGCAATCTAGATTCCTCCAAGAGACTAATGATTATTCTGGTAGAATTCGCCGAAAGTGATAGAGCGAAGCTGCTTTTGGAGATGGAAAGGTTGAATGAGGAAATAGACAAGCTACCTAACACTGCACAAATCACAAAATATAGAGAGGAAATGCTCGTCCGACTGAAAAGAGAGGAAGAAATAATCAAGAGGCGCAAGGCGTATAAGTTTAAAAGAGACCGGCTGGACTATGAACACGGGCAGATCTTCACGTTTGCTAAAAAATACGATAACCTCAAGAAACCCACACCCAATATGCCGGCACGCAACTTGCCGACAACGTCAACACCAAGGGTGGAAACTGCAGAAATCCCTTCAGCCTCTGACGCGAGCTCTAACATAGAGAGCGAGTCTGACAATGAACAGATCAGGGCACAAAGAGTGAGGTTTCGCAAACTCACTCCTGCACAGGAGTTGGAAGTAGTACAGAGGGACAGAAAGCAAACTCTGCGTTCAAGTGCACAAGCTGCCACAGGAAGCAAGACATCAACGCAAAGCGGGCAGCCAGGAGGAAACGTAACAAACAACGCAAGTGCGCCAAACAGAACAAGAAAGAAGCGCAATCAATGGAATCGCCGTTAGTTATCACAGGTGATTCCGATGTCCAACCTCCCACAGTCATAAACTTAACAGACCAGCCTCTCTCCATCAAAGAAACTTCGATATTGGGACTGGGGCTATCATACAGCGCGAAAAACAACTTTGATTATGCCGACACCAAAATAGAGCTTTTCAAATATGTTAGAAAGCTTAAGCTGCGCAAATACCACAAAGTACACAGTAAAGCCGAAATTCCCATCCGAGACATACCAGACGCCCAGCAACTTTCCTCATCAGCCCACGATGAGAGCCTTCTAACTGCGTTGATTGGGATGCAAGAGGAGCCTATAGCAACGCAATCTGGCCCACGCTCAGGACAAATTCACAATCTGATCTCTACAAAGTTCAAACCAAAATCCAAGTTTTGTCCACTTATGATCAAAGACAATATCGATCAATTCCATGACAGGGTGTCCCAAGATCTGAGAGAATTGTATTTGAAACACAACACCTTTTCCAAAAAACATAACTATCAAGACTTTGAATACCATCAATTGATAAGGAAATTGAAGAACAATATTGATGTGATAGTAAGACAATCCGACAAAGGAGGAAACGTTGTATTCTGGCCTCGTAATATGTACTTAAATGAGGCAATGGGGCAACTAAATGACCGCACATGTTACCGAAGAGTTGACATTAGTGAGGTTAACCTGGCCAAGAACAGCGTGTATTCATAACTTATGGCATGGAGGAGTGCAGGAGTAATAACGATGGACGAATTCAAATTCATGAAAAACGAAAATCCCATCACTCCTGTAATCTACTTTGTGCCGAAAATACACAAAAATAGTCAGGTCCCACCAGGGCGCCCCATTATATCGGCATGCAACAGCATATTGGAGAACACCAGCAAATATGTTGATTTCTTTTTGCAAGACTTTGTCAAATCATTGCCCTCCTTTGTACTGGACACAGGTGATTTCCTCAAAAAAGTGTATGACATTAAGTGGAAATCCAGCTATTTAGTAATATCCCTAGATGTGTCTGCATTGTATACAAGCATACACCACAGGGATGGCCTGAGAGCAGTACAACATTTTTTGAACTCTCGACCTGAGCAACTAAGAGACCATACACGCATGATCATGGACATGATTAGTCTATGCTTGGAGAACAACTTCTTTCTCTTTGGAAAGCAATACTTTCAACAAATCAGAGGAGTTGCAATGGGGGCCTGCTTCTCTCCCAGCTATGCCTGTTTACACATGGGATACTGGGAGGAGCAGGTCCTTGCACTCAAATTTGCAGACACCATGTCTAACAAAATAGTCAAATGGTTAAGGTACATCGATGACCTTTTTTTAATTTGGGATGGTACTGCACAAGAAGCTGTTGATTTTATTGACAAATTGAATGATAATGAGCTGAACTTACAATTTACCAGCCAGATTAGCGAAACATCTATTTGTTTTTTAGATGTAGAAGTCTTTATAAAACAAGGTAGGCTGGAAACAAAAATGTATAGAAAAGCAACAGCTGGCAACAGTGTCTTGCACTCCAACAGTCACCACCCTGCCCATCTTATTAGGAGCATACCTTACGGGGAAATGCTCCGCATAAGACGCATTTGCAGTACAGAAGAAGATTGCAGGGCATCCCAGTTACTTTGTAAAGACAGATTCATACAGAGGGGCTACAAGGATGAGGGTATACAAAGAGCAATGAACCGAGCGAATGTTCTAGATAGGGCATCTCTACTACCAATAAATCCTTCAGGTTTGGTAGGGGCTCAGACAGCAAAATCAAGGGTCATCAAGGCAGCTACAGGCACATTAGACAGTGAAATACGAATGATATTCACCTATAGCAATCAACATCGCACCATAAGGAACATTGTTAAACGCAACTGGTCACTGATTACCAGTAATCCAGTCTTAGGAAAAGATATCTTGGGGGCTCCCAAGATAGCCTACAAACGCGCCAAGACAATGGGTAACTGTCTAGTGTCCAGTAGTCCAGAAATAAGGACCAAGAATGTGTGGCTAGGAGCAAGTAAAGGCTTCTTACATTGCTCTTCTTGCAAAGCCTGTAAGAATGGGGTAAGCAGAACAGAATACTCCACGCCATTCAACAATATACCTACTATCATCAAGGTAAAACTGACGTGTCGCACCGAGTACGCAGTGTACGTGCTGGAGTGTCCCTGTGGCCTGCGCTACGTGGGTAGCACAAGACCACAGGTGCAAAAACGTATACTCCAGCACCTCAGGGCCATCACCAACGGCGACGCTGCGTACCCGGTGGCCAGACACTTCGGTGAGGTCCACAACAAGAAAGCGTCTGATCTGCGGTACTTTGTAATAGACACGGTCCCACCACAAAGAAGAGGTGGTGACCGTGAGTTACTCTTGCGCAGATTAGAGACACGCTACATCATCCTATTGGACACCAAGAATCCTAATGGGCTTAACGCAGGGGAGGACTGCCATACGTATTTATAAATACATATACAAAAGTTAGATTTATCCCATAGACCGGCTGCCTCAGATCTACATTCAGTTAATTTTACTTCATATCAGAAATATTATTTTGCACACATTTTTTGCATATCATTTATCACACAGGGTAGCACGCAAAAGCCTGTAACCAAAAATCAATTTGCCATACTTGCACACGTATAGATGTATGTCTAATGTTAAAGGTGTCCACAGCCCATTGGGGAACAATTATATTATAGTAGCTCATGAGTATCTGTAGATAGAGAATAGAGGGAGCAATATTCACTTTTAGGCCAGTTTACAACTATGAACAAATTAGGAACAGAACTAAGTTATTCTGTAGAGGTACAAGATACTTACACCTACTTTTTAACAAATAGTATGTAAGAATATATATATCAATGCTCCAAGGTGTCCACCTTTGAGTAGCACGCGAACAGCAGCTTGGTTTATGTATAGGTGAGGACGGGGATCCATTCGTAGACGCCGCTCCGTACGGGATCTGCCCGACGCGTTTCGAAGCTCTATATGCTTCTCTTCAGGGGCTTTAACGGAAGCGGTGTGCGCAACCGCCGACCCACATCCCCATTTTATATATAACACACCCACCGATGGGAGGCTCAAATTAGACTGTGCATTCTGGGAAGTGTGGTCCGGGAAGCACACAATCAAGTCCTGTATGGACTCCACAATTGGGCCCGTCCTCGATTCCAAGTACGACTGCTGCTTCACTGTCGTGACCCCCAGGGTACCGGGGTGGTGCATAATATATATATATATTTTTTTTTTTTTATATATTTTTATATGTGATGTTGGTATAATATGTGTACTGCATTATTTGCACATTGCATTTTTTGCACAGTCCTTACCATCCCTTGTTCCTCATAATCCTTTCCCTTTAAACTTGCTGCTTTGTTGTGTATATATATGAATTTTACCAAATGTTACATGCGCGCTAATTATACAGAAAATTAGGGGTTATTAGTATGCATGTACCAGAGCAAAATGTATAATGTGAATTAATTTACTATCCCTTGATACAGTAAAATGAAACAACATAGCTACTAGTTCATAAAGACATCCTGTACTTTCATTTATGCAGTCAGTAAATGATTATAGTAATTCATCTAGGTCTATGATGATTTTGGCACGTACCTATTGGTTACTAGCACTTTAAATGTAGCACATCCGCCCTACAACGTTGTCATGTGATTAAGGTGCTTCGAGCATCGAAACGCGTCGTGGTGGAGTGGTGGTGAGCAAATAAATCACTGCACTATACCTGGGTTTGCTTCGTCTCCTTTTTGCTGCCGGACCGCTGCAGAACGTATTTATGCTGAATATATATATTTATATATACCAAAGAAATTACGCAATATACGGTTTCACACATCATTTTTTATAAATGAGTGTGGGATTTTTCTTGTATGGCGTGTTCACTTTATTAGTGTTTGAAGTGCTGCATAATACTTTACTCATTGCCTCTAAGTAAAACCTGACTGCTTTTGTGCCAATCAACGAGAGGGTTATGTACAGGTTAATTTGGGGTTTGCTTGTGTTTCATCTGACAAGAAGTGTGGTTGATGCTTGAGTAGGGTTTCACACCCCTAAAACAGTAACAACATTTCCTACACTGTATAAGCTATTATATTATACATGTAGTTTATTAAAACCATAAAGTCTTAGCTACTGCTGGACCTTAAAGCTGTCTAGTCTAGAAATGTGACTGTATGTGTTGTTTGTGTTCTGGCCAGCTGTTCTGCAAATACACTGCGCTGGTGAAATGATAGATAATCTGGCTGATGCTGAACCCATAAGCAACATCCCTGTCCTATGCCACTATGTTCAAGATACAGCCGAACTTTGCATACCACATGTACACAGAAGATATACAACTATACTTGAAGATATCCTCCCTAGACTATGTCATTCAACTAAATAACACGTTAGCCAAAACCTATTCCTGGTTCTCTCAAAACAACCTCAAGCTTAACTCTCTGAAAAACGAATTCCTTCTTTTCTCCCCACCAAATAGCTCCTCGCTCGTCCATGATTGGCTCAAGCACCGAGATGCACTCAATTGCACACCTACCATCATTGATTCCATGAAATCCCTTTGAATAACACTGGACAACAGTCTAAATTTGAGAGCTAACATCAGAGTGACCACACGCAGTGCAACTTTCCAACTGAAAAGGGGGGGCCCTCGGCCCCCCCGCACGCATGGCGGCGCGGCGACCGTCGCCCCCACTGTCTCCTTTGTTGCCACTCGGCGGTGGGGGCGTGCCCTGGGGGGCGCGGCCCACCGCTGATTGGCTGGCGGCCCCCTTGACCCGGATCCTGGGAAGTGGGTCCGGGTCGGGGGGGGCGGGCTAGAGGAGGGGCCACCTGGCCCCTCAGGAATAAAGAGATAGGGAGCGCCCAGGAGACCCCCTTGTCCCTGGACGCTCCCTCGCCGAAACGGTGTGCCCCGCGCTCGGGGCTGCTTTGTTTTCCCACCCACCATCCCTTGGAACAAAAAGTTTGGTAACAGTTCTTATCTCTGGTTGAAGGGTAAGTTCTGGATGTACGGTCCACGGGTCTCACAGGGTAATAGAGATGAACGGTTGGTGTATTTTGTTGATGCTTTTGTCTAGGAATCTTCCCCCCTTTTAGCAAGTCATGGGTGAAGTGAACTGTATTTAATGCTATGTGTCTTTAGGCCTTTTTTCCCTTTGTAGCTATACGTTGATACTGTTTGAAGTGAACTGTATTTAATGCTATGTGTCTTTAGGCCTTTTTTCCCTTTGTAGCTATACGTTGATACTGTTTGAAGTGAACTGTATTTAATGCTATGTGTCTTTAGGCCTTTTTTCCCTTTGTAGCTATACGTTGATACTGTTTGAAGTGTACTGTATTTAATGCTATATGTCTTTAGGCCTTTTTTTTTTTTTTTTTTTTCCCTTTGTAGCTATACGTTGATACTGTTTTATTAGCCAGTGTAGCTGTCCTTTAGAATTTTTCCCATAGGTCGTCGTATTTATTAGGTATGGGGCATGCGGTAAGGTCATTATCGGTGAGCACATATTTTGAGGTCTGAGGGGGCGGGCATCATCCTATGGAGGTTCCCGCCCAGGGGGAGGAGCCTGCGGGCCACTCCCACAACTCCAGGGGCAAGGTAATAGATGCTGCAAAGCAAAGGAGCGCGGGTAGGAGTAGTTCACGCTTTCCTTAGGCTGGTAGCCACCCCGCGCGCGTGGACTCATGACGCCACCGGCGCAGAGTAAGGGCCCTCCTTTAGTGGGTAAATGGAGTTCAGGGCGTAGACCGGGCAATTCCCGGGGTAACACTGCGCATGCGCACATCCAGAGGGGAGGCGCAGCTTGTAGGACCTGACACCGGTAGTGACCCTGCCATATGGCCAGAAATGTACAAAAATTCTAGATGAGGATGTTTAGTATAAGTTAGGAACAACATGTATAGAGTTTTGTTAAAGTCAGGCTCTCAAACTTGTTGCTAAGAGTATGTACCTAAATGTCCTGCTGAATTTTTGTATGAATTGTTGATTATGCAATTAAAACCTTTTTAATTTCATACTTTAATAAATACGGCCGGGCGACTAGCGCCCGCCTTCCAAAAAGTAAAGACGTCTCGTGTCCTCGTTCCTGGGTATGGGGTGCCGGATTGGGGGGGAGGCGGCAGCTAGTCGCTGACCATGTCATAATAATGAAAAAACTGAAACCATTTCTACCACTTTCAGACTTCAAACAAGCAGTAAAAGCACTTGTGGTCTCCAGACTAGAATACGTTGCAGCAACACTGTCAGACTACCCAAAACGAGAACAGCTCCACTCAAAATGACTCTTAATGCGGCAGGGAGACTGGTAACAGGAACTAGACGCTTTGACCACATCATCCTATTGCTTTGGTATCTAAACTGGCTTCCCCTTGAAGCAAGAGCTCAACTGAAAATTAAATTGCCTGCCTCACACACAAAGCATTACATTTTAAAGAACCAAGTTACCTGGCAGAAAAGAGTTGAATATCCAGTGGCATCCGCTACCTTAGAAGCGCTAACTCTCTCAGGCTGGAACCTCCTAGATTCCGAAAGCAAAAAACTTCCACACGATCCTTCTCCGGAGCTGCGCCAAGGATCTGGAATGCCTTACCACCCAAGGTGCGCTCTAATCCATAGATCCACTTCTTTAAAAAAGAGGTAAAAAAAGATCCTAATGAATAGATTCCTGGCATAGTCTTTCGGAGAGACAGGGCACAAGGGTCGTCTCAATGCCGGCAGCCTGTAGATTGGTAAGAGGCAGGTCGTTTACTGGAGAACCCTCAAACACTCTGATCCTCTCGGTATGTGGTTCTGAATAGTTTCAGAGCACCAGCAAATACCCACCACAAAGTCAATAGAGCTATGAAGACTAACGGAATTTTAATGCACTGACTGTTTTATAATTATGATATTTTGTTGCAACAGCCCAATGCTGCTCTTTACTCTAGAGGTATCTGTGTCTGTACCTTTCATCTTGTTTCATTCAACCCTATGTACAGCGCACTGATACCCCTGGGTCATGTGCGCGCTTTATAAAACACTCTACAAAAAGATACATTAAACTAGGCATGGCATTAGCTTTACCCATTTGTCCTGCCAGGAACACGTTTCCCCCATTTTATTTAGAACAAAAAATGGTCTGTGCCACTGCATTCTTTTTCTGGAATGGGACCCTTTGTGACCTCCAGGGACTGAGCATTTAACTTATTTATAGAAAATGAAAGTTGCCCTAATTAGAAAGTTTTGTGTTTTAGAAGTTTGAGACTCTCCCTCGTTTTTCCTGTGCCGATTCCTTCGAGAGTTTCCCTCAACTTCCAGAGGAGGTCTCTCGTTTGCTTCCATGCTCTCTCCCTCAGTGGGCCTCTCTCTCCCTCCTGCCTTCTCTGCCCTCCTCCCCTCCCCCTCAGTAATTCCTCCTGACCCTGGCAGGATTCCACCATCCTCAGTCTGCCGGACGACCAGGAGCTAAGATGCAGGGCCACGATAAGGAGCACCTCTACAAGATCCTGGTGATCGGGGACCTCGGGGTGGGGAAAACCAGCATCATCAAGCGCTACGTGCACCAGAACTTCTCCCCGCACTACCGGGCCACCATCGGGGTCGACTTCGCCTTGAAGGTGCTGAACTGGAACCCAGAAACCGTGGTGCGACTGCAGCTGTGGGACATTGCTGGTAAGTGATCGGATAACTCTCCACCGAGAACTGCCCTTCTAGAACCCGTTTAGATACAATCTTCACTTTTTCTGCATGCTTCCCAAAGTCTATGTAAAAAATACCTGCAAAGGCTGGAACTCTTCAGAAATGCGCCGATGGGGTCTGTTGTTTGGATTTTAAACTCTAGTAATGGGGATGTTACTTTTAATGTGCCTGTCACATGTAGCTAGTGGTCTCTGCCGTATATTCGTCAATGTTGTATTTTATTGTATTTCCTCCATAGGCCATCATGCACCTTGTTTATCGCCAGAAGATGTCAGGAAAGAGTGTGATCGCGAAAGTTTGTGTAAAAGTTTGTAACGCTGGTTTGTATTTCTCTGTACAGTAAAACACGCCCTCTGTTACAAAAAAAACTTCATTTAAGAGGGAAAGTGAATTGTGTACCACCACAGTGGTGAATATAATTCGATGCATTGCCTCAAAGAAAATGTCAAAGTGTTACTAGTTCTATGCGGTTTCTACAAATTGACCTAATCTATACGTGCAGCCGCACTATCGTTTGCAATCAGGGCAACCAGTGTGCCTGGCATCATTGCGATTACTGACGTAACAGAGGAGTCGTGAGTTTAATAGCAGGTCTCGGACGTTTGCTGGTCTATAGCATTGGCGTAAAAAACTAGAAATTAGTTGCTAAATATTAGCTCAGACATTAGCGTCCCCGCTGCATTCCAGGTGTAAAGTTAACACAGAAGTGTCTATTGAATCCATCCACCTTCAGATATATGTGGCAAACCTGTAGAGGACGAGTTGCATTCACAGGGGCCAGGTTGGGTCTGCTGTCATGGTGATTCTCTTAAAGTAGAGTGTCTACTCTGAGCATTGCATAGTCCTGCAAATGCACAAGGCGCTGGGGAAGGTCCTAAGAAAATGATACCGAAGTGTTGGTTTTCACAGTGCGCAGCGAAAGCATGCCTAGATTCACACACTAATGCAAAAGCTTTAAGCAAGAAAGTGCGCAACATGTAATTATTTTATTTATGTTTATTTTTGGCATGATTATTGATCAACCTTGACCTTCTAAATCCTGCAATCTGACTCCCTGTCACATGGCGCCTCATCAGCCAGTCATCTTTTTGGCCAATGTTTGATCTTATACATTAATGGTCCCGTGATATGGGACTCCAAGTCCCAGAATGCTACTGGGTGTTCGTTTAAAACATTGGAACAGCCGAGAGGTGCTACTCACATCCTTGCATCTGTGCCCTGTATTGGCACTCATTTTTACACACAAATAATGAGAAGGAATGCTCATGTTGCTATTGGCTGGCTGACAATGACTGTATCGCAGAAAAAAAACCCGACTGAAAGCATGTGCTCTTCATGTGATCACTGTCTGCGCGAGCCCTAACCTTGATCGCGGAGACGCCCAACTTGAACCAAAGGATTGTAACGCGTAGTGATCCGTGCTGACGCCCGATGGGGTGGGAGGCCGCGGTCATGTGCTGTGTGGCCATATGATGAGGCTTGCAGTTAGCCGAGGGACCGAACAAGAGCTGACAGTGTTCTGCAGAAGTATGCTGCCTGCTGATTGGTTAACCAATGAAACTGATGGCCTGTGGCTAAGGCGTGACTTGCTACACTTATTACAAGTATGAAAAGAAGAGGAAGCGTGATATTAATGATTAGCTACAAAAAGAGCCCTGTTGGGTATCAACTTTAACAAAAAAAAAATAATAAGGAAATCATGTGCCAAACCACGTTAGTACGAGCAAGTAATTGAGCTCTGTAGATATAAACCGGGATTTAAGTGGAATGAAAAAACGGGGGCGGTGGGGGTCACTCAAAGGGGCATGACCATTGTAAGTAAGGGCTTGGCTTAAAAACACATAAGCTAAAAGTCTGTGCTTAGCATAGTGTTCCACCCAACGGGTACTCTGCTGCATCTGTTATTGCATCCAGATATATATTACAAGTAACACTACACCAACAACAATCCAGGACTATTGGCTTTGTCAATAGTTGTTAGTTGCCTAAGATAAATAAGCAGCAACTATGGCTTCGTTGTATAGAATGTTGAAAATGCTTCAGTTTTTAATGAGTTGTGAAAGGATTATCACAAGTCACTTTGAAGATACCTCAAAGGCAGTGAAGTGTGGTAGGCTGCAGAGTTAAGATTCCCCTCCCCCGAGCATGAGGGCAAAAATGGAGATCCCAGTAGGGACACGTCTCAGCACCTGCTTTTTAGAGATGCCGGTGCTCAGCACCTGGCCCACTTAAAGCCCTGTATATAAATATATCCGGTACAGAGGGAAAACTCAGCTTTTCATTTTCCAATAGTTGATATATATTTATGGATTCATGTCATGCAATTATAACCTCTATTAGTGTCACCCTTACCCGCGACCATCTCCCTGCTTCTGGCAGGTCGCTCCACGCACCGCGCAGCTCCACCTGTTCGGCACCAGTGCTCCCAGCCAGCTCCTGCCAGGGTTTGAAGCCCGCTTAGGCTCTGCCCATCGTTGGTTCTTTTCGTGATTGTTACTGTTTGGTGTCTGTAGAATTGTGCTACTTTATAACTGAACATCCTTTTGCCCCCCACTATCCCCCTGACCTCTGCTCTCCCTCGCCACCCCCTCCCATCCCCGGTTCCCCCCGCTGCGTCCCCTGCGGCCCCACCTCCTCATCCCCCATTGGCCACCCCACTCCCGCCTCCCAGCTGCACCTCCCTCCCACCTCTCCATTTATGGCCACCCGTCTGCGCCCGTCCGTGCCTGAACCGCGACCAGCGCAAGAACTCCTGGCCCCCGCGAATGCCACGACGCCCGACTCCACTACGATGCCAACACCCTCCACGCACTCAACCCCGGACGAAAACACACCTGCTTCCGGGCCTCCCCGAAGCGCACCCACGGACCCTTCTCCTTCCGGAACTGCAGCTTCACCAGCATCCGGCACACCAAACCTCCAACAAAAGAACCCAACCACCTCAGATGCATCCTCCTGAACACCAGCTCCGCCCTCAAACACGCCATCGAACTCTGGGACCTTTTCGACTCTACCTCTCCAGACTTCGCCTTCCTGATGGAGACCTGGCTGAATCTCACCTCAGCCTCCGACAATGCCATAGCCATCCTGGAAGACTACAAGATCACCTGCAGGGACCGTACCAACGGCATTGAAGGAGGAATCGCCATAGTCTACAGAAACACCCTCAGAGTCTCGACCAACACCAACGACACCCTCAGCACCGCCGAACACATGCCCTTCCAGATCCACACCGACCCCAACACCACCCTCAGAGGAACCCTCGTCTACAGATCCCCCGGACCCCAACCACAGGTCAGCAACTCCATCGCCGACTTCATCAGCATACACGCCCTCGCCTCCGCAGACTACATCCTCCTCGGAGACCTAAACTTCAACCTAGAGAACAACAACAACATCAACTCCACCACCCTGATCGAGAACCTCACCAACCTCGGACTTAGACAGCTCGTGACAACACCAACCCACGCTGCCGCCAACACACTGGACCCCATCTTCACTGCAAGCCCCCACGTCTCCTTCAACCACCCCACCGAACCCCACTGGACTGACCACCACTGCATCCACTTCACCTTCAGGAATCCCACCACGCACCACCGCACCCAACAAATGCCCCAACGCTGCTGAAGCAAGGTAAAAGAAGACCAGCTAACCAACACCCTCGCCCAGAACCCACCTGCCGACTCCGCCGACCCCAACACCGCTGCCCGCAACCTTAGACAGTGGATCGACATCTGCGTCAACACCCTCGCCCCGCTCAAGACACACTCCAACAACCACACCAGCAAGAAAGCCACCTGGTTCACCGAAGACCTCCAGGCCTCCAAACGAACCTGCCAAAAACTGGAGAAGAACTGGCTCCGCAAACGAACACTGGACAGCTACGCAGCCCACAAGGACACCACCCGCAGACACCATCAACTCATCAGAACCGCCAAGAGGGCCTCCTTCAAAAACTGCCTGGATAACAATGCACACAACAGCAAAGAGCTCTTTAACATTGTGAAGGAACTGTCCAACCCCAGCACCAACACCAACGATATCCCTCCTTCGCAAGACCTGTGCGATTCACAGGCCACCTTCTTCCACCGCAAGATCGCCGACATCCACAACAGCATCAATGCCGCGATCGCCCCGAAAACCACCGCCCCCACGACCACCACCTGCACCAACTGCCTGCTCTCCTGGACCAGCTTCAATGACGAGGAAACCAGCGAGACCATGAACACCATCCACTCTGGGTCACCACTGGACCCATACCCCCACCACATCTTCAACAAAGCCAGCACAGCCATCGCACCCCCTCTTCGGAAAGCAATCAACACCTCCTTCAAGGCAGCAACCTTCCCAGAAAGCTGGAAGCATGCCGAGATCAAGGCCTCACTCAAGAAACCCAAGGCGGACCCCAAGGACCTTAAGAACTTCCGACCCATCTCCCTGCTCCCATTCCCGGTGAAGGTCACCGAGAAAATTGTCAACAATCAACTGACCCGCTTACTCGAGGAGAACCACATCCTGGACCCGTCCCAGTCCGGGTTCGGCAGCAACCACCGCACCGAGACCGCCCTCATCGCCGCCACGGATGACATCAGGACCCTGCTTGACAACGGAGAAACAGCAGCCCTCATCCTCCTGGACCTGTCAGCCGCCTTCGACATGGTCTGCCACCACACACTATGCACACGCCTACACGACGCCGGGATCCAAGAGAAGGCCCTCGACTGGACAACATCCTTCCTATCCGGCAGTACTCCGAGCGTTTGCCTCCCCACCTTCCGCTTCACGGCCACCGAAATCATTTGCGGTGTACCCCAGGGCTCTTCCCTCAGCCCGACGCTGTTCAACATCTACATGGCACCCCTTGCCCACGTTGCCCGACAGCATGACCACAACATCATCTCCTATGCCGACGACACCCAGCTGATCATATCCCTCACCAAAGACCCTCACACCACCAAGACCAACCTCCACGAAGGAATGAAGACCATCGCCGATTGGATGCGGAACAGCAGACTGAAGTTGAACTCGGACAAGATGGGGGTCCTCATCCTCGGCTCCACCCCCTCAGCCTGGGATGACTCCTGGTGACCTGCAACCCTAGGAACAGCCCGACACCCACCAACCACGCACGCAACCTAGGGGTCATCCTCGACTCTACCCTCTCCATGACCAAGCAGGTCAACGCCGCCTCCTCATCCTGCTTTAACCCCCTCCGAATGCTCCGCAGGATCTTCAAGTGGATCCCCACCGAGACAAGAAGAACAGTCACCCAGGCCCTCGTCACCAGCAGGCTGGACTATGGAAACGCCCTCTATGCAGGAACGTCGGCCAAGCTCATGAGGCGATTGCAACGCATCCAGAACGCGTCAGCACGTCTGATCCTCGACATCCCCCGCCGCAGCCTCATCACACCCCACCTGAGAGACCTGCACTGGCTCCCCATCAACAAGAAGATAACCTACAAGCTCCTCATCCACGCACACAAAGCTCTCCACAAAGACCGGCCAAGCATACCTCAACACTCGACTCAACTTCTACACCCCCACCCGCCAGCCCCGCTCCACCAGTCTCGCCCTCGCCACAGTTCCCTGCCCCTGATGAGCAATCACCGGCAGCAGATCCTTCTCCTACCTCGCTGCCAAGACCTGGAACACCCTCCCCACCAACCTACGTCAGACCCAGGACCTACTGGCCTTCAGGAGACTCCACAAGACCTGGCTCTTCGATCACTGGCAGGACCCCCCACACCCCCAGTGCCTTGAGACCCTCACGGGTGTGTAGTGCACTTTCAAGTGTTATGATTGATTGTTTGATTACAAACGTAAGTTATACAACAATGGCATCAATAAAGTAAGGATTAGGCCTCCAATCAGTTGCTGTTTTTCAGGGAATTGTCACATTTTTTTGCACTGGTCTTTGCATCGCAGAAATGGTCACTCGGTAGGATTCGCAGAGTCCATCCTTGTGTTTATTAATGAGACAAATTTTTCACTGTGAAACAAATGCAGAGATGAATATTTGCAAGAAAAAAAGCTGACCTTTGTCACTGCAGTCACATTTGTAACATTGAGCAATTGCAACCGTTATCTCTTAAAGGGACAGGAACTGCAATAAAAGTAATTTCATAATACAAAGGGCCATATGGAGAAGGTGCTGGGGCTCCCTGGGCAGCTCTCTTCTCCCTCTTTTGCCAACAGCTTCCATTCTCAAAGTGGAAGTTGTGACTCACGGACAGCCTCAATTATGCAAATAGATACCATCCCTTTCGGGTAACCCATTAATGGATTGCCCACTGATACATATCCTTTTTGACTCTCAATTAAGGCAGAGGGGCACCACTTTCAAGACTTTTCTTTCCTGCAAATCTCACAGATCCACAATGGAGACATTTCAAGTCCCAAACCAGTTTGTGTCCCCTATATCCATTTAGTACATGTTGCCGCTGGTTCTTGTACTTACAAAGCTTGCAGTTTTATGTAACACAGGACTTGATAGTGCAAAACAATCTTGTACATTGAGCAATTAGATAGTAGGTGTGACGTCAAACTATTTTACCACATATACATCAGTTCCCCAAAATGATAAGAATAGCGGAAGCGAGATCACACAGTCTTTGAACCCTAATTTCACCTTGACGTTAAGGTTGTGTTTCGTTTATGTGGGTCAAAAAGGTCATCTTGGTCAAACTGTTACTGTTAGACCTGGCACCATTGGCGTGGGTCTCCCTTCCATTTATTGATGTTGCCTCATGTGTTTTTGCTGGTGTTAGATGCTTTGGGTACTGTGCCACTGCTGTCCAGTGCCACAGTGCGAGTGCTCCCTACTGTAAATGTATGTATTAATTGGTGATTCCATGATTGACTATTTGGTTTACTTGTCAGACCCTAGTACAGTGCACTGAGTGTGCCCAGGGTGTGTAATTCCAAATGCTGCTTGTGGGCTTGCAGCACTGGTTGTGCCACCCAAAGAAGCAGCCTTGTAAAATGTGTCTAAGGTCTGCCATTGCAGAGCCTGCGTGCAGTCTGGTACTGTCATGCTGACTGGGCAAGTGCACCCACTTGCCAGTCCCTAAACCTCCCCTTGTCTTCATATTAGTCACCCCAATGGTAGGCCCAAGGGCAGGGTGCATTGTAAGTATAAGGTAGGACAAGCACTGATGTGTGTTGCATGTCCTAATAATGAATTACAGCCATTTTAGTTTTTCACTGTTGCAAGGCTACCTGTTCTCCATAGTCCAGAATGGGCTTCTAGGTTATTACATGCTTATAATCCTAACCGACTCAGAGAACATGGTAGAAATTCGAGTTTAGAATGCCTGGACTCAGAATAATAAAATACATCTTTTAGTGACGTTTATTTTAATATTCTGTGTTTGCAAATACCACTTTTAGAAAGTAGGTATTTGCTTGCCTAATCATTTAAGCCTGCCTCTGCTAGGTTGTGTATTCCTTTGTCTGGGTTTGTGAGTGACAGGGCTGGGGGATTCCAGAAGACAGGCTGGGGCAGCCCAGTGGTGAGTAGAGAGATCTGCATCTAGATGGGAGTGAGGAGTTGCACCTGGGACCTGAATAGGGCTGGTCCTTCCCTCTACAATGCCGGCTCCACCCCTGTGGTGCGTCTGATGTCACTGCCATGCACACTGAAAGAAGAGAAGGAAGACTGTCAACAAAGTGCTCCAGGACTGTACTTGCCTTCCACAATGCTGGCTCCATCTCCTGTGGGGCGTCTGATGTGCCTGCCCTGCGCTGTGAAAGGAAATGAGAAGTCTGGTATACAGAGTGCTTCAGAACTGGTTTGGACTAGGCACAGGCCCCTCTCCCCTCAGAGAACAAAGGATTTTGGGGTATAAGTATTGGGACCCTGATCCCAAGAAATTAGATCACTTCTGGACTTACAAGACGAAACCTCTGCTGAATAGAGGACCCTGAAGATATTGAGGAGAGACTATTCCCAAGCTGAAGTGCTGCTTGGGGGATTGGCCTGCAATGGTTGCCTTACTGCCAAAGAGAGGAGAAAGAACTTTGTGGACTTTACTTTCAACTTATGCAAAAGATCTCAAAGGGCTTGGAAGAGAGCTTGCCCCTGACCGAAGTCCCAGGACCAGTGGACTTCACCAGCCTTTGTGAATTGCTGCTGGTAACGCTGTTTCAGTGGCTACAGAGGCAGGGAGCTGTGACTCTCATGACCGGCCCAGTGTCCTTTAGGCACCGCATCAAGCAACGTCCACCTCGAAAAACGCAAGCTCTGAGCTCACCTACTCTGTCCTGACGCCGTCACCGAGCCGTTGCCTGCACGCGACTGGTGGACACTGTGACGTGCAACGTCTCGCTACACTGACTCGTATTGGTCTGTCCGACGCAGTCACTGCTGCTGACTTCGAGTCCTGTGGACGCACCGGAGTTGGGCACCACCTCGCATGCTTTGCGATGCATCACCCTACTCGCACCGCTGTCCGGACTGATCGACGCCAGCTCCCGAACTCCAGCTCTGTCGCAGCCCCGCAAGCTGCAAGCACCCCATCGAAGCACCGTCTCGCCCTGCGAGGCATGCCTTGGAACCACCGACTGTCAACTGGCAGCTGCCTGCACCGCCTCGAGGGACAACGCGCACTGCAATGCTTCCTTTCTGCATCGCGACGAACACCGGAACCGGCTCGCACATCCGTGCCGGCCGCCTCAAGTAAAAGGCAATGTGACTGAGCCTGTCGACATCTGAGTGGGCCCGTACCGATGCGGTCCGCTGGATTTGCTAGACTCTGTGTTATTTCAACAACGCTATAGCCAGAGAGGGCTACCAACTCGCACAGAACCTTGATTTAAGCCTTTTTAACCAGAACTCTTGAAATCTAATAGTGCTGTGGATTCTTTTTGTTGTTTATTGGTCTTGTGGTAACTCTATATAAAACATACTTATTTTTGATGTATAACTTTGTGTGGTGTCCATTCATAGTGTTGTCACTGGGTTACTGTGTGTGGTCAATAATGCTTAACTTACAATGCCTCTGAGATAAAGCCTTGCTGCTCGTGCCAAGCTACCAAGGGGGTGAGAAGGGGTTATTTTAGGAGTGTAATCCCCTTATCCTGACTAGAGGAGAGGATCCCTATTTGTCACAAGTATCTACCTATGCCAACTAGAGACCCCCAATTCTAACATTGGTGGTCAGCGGATGGGATTTCGGATTTGCATTTGTGACTCATGTACAGTGATTGGTGAACACTACTTAGTGAGTGCAGACCATAACACAACCATGTACTTCTGATACTTGTTTTGGCCAGAGATCTCCATTTTTACAAAATCATGCCTGATTCAGTCATCGTGGAGGAGACAGCATCTATTGCATCTGTTGACTGTGATTGGGAGGAAGAGAAAATAGAGAGCTACACCAACAAGCAGCTCAGGAGCTTCTGCAAAAAGTTTAAAATTCCCCTAACCAGAAGGAGCAGTATCACAAGGCGCTGAGGGCCTGGATGGCGGCAAGGAATGCCCCTGGAGATTTAGTGGATTATGAGGATGCAGAGCAGCAGCTTGGTGGGCCACTGGGTCCTGAGAAGAGGGGTGCGCCCTCCCCAGCGGGTAGCAGTGTTTCTGCCAGAGGACTGTCCCCCGAAGAGTTGGCAGAGACGAAAGAAAACAGGATGCATGAAATGGAGATGGCCAAGCTCAAATTGAATGGGCAACTGGAGCTAGAAAGCAAGAAGATGGCTCTGGAAGAAAAGAGATTACAGTTGGAGCATGACAAAGTTTTGAGGGAGTTGGATCTGAAAGCAAGGAGCCTAGAGATTACTCCCTCTGGTGGCAGCACACCGTGAGCACATGTGGAAGTTAGAGTGTACATCCCCAAAGATGTGGTAAAGGAGTTTAAAAAAAATGATGATATTAGGCAGTGGTTCAGAGCCTATGAGGTAGCCATGTCTTCCCTCCGGGTCTCTGAGAGAGATTGCGGAGCGGGGTTGTGGGGAAGGTTCCTTAGTGAGGGGCGGGACACACTGTTGGACTTGCCTTCTGAAGTCCATAATTCCTATAGCCACATGAAAGATGCACTCATGACTAGGTATGGTCTGACCCCTGAACTCTATAGGCAGAGGTTCAGGAAGTGCAAGAAGATAGAACATGTTACCTGGGTAGAATATGTCACTTTCTTTCGCAGAGCGTTGGATGGTTGGGTGAAGGGCAGCAAAGTTAATGATTTTCAAGGTCTCTTGGATTTGATTGCATAGGAGCACTTGTCTGATATTGTTTTCCAGAGCTGTGCCAACACCTGATTGATAGCAAACTGACTAACTCTAGGAAGCTTGCTGAGGAGGCGGAATGCTGGGTCAGTACCAGGGTCCGCAAGGGTCACGTGGGAGACTCAGCCAAGGGTGGGCAGGGTCCCCAGCAGAAGCGTGGGGGGGACAAGGGTAAACAGAGGGAGTTCCGCAGAGGGCCCCAAAGTAATTCCCACGGGAACCAAGGGAAAGGTTCCCAGCCCCCCCCTGAGAGAAAGCCAGTGGTCCCCGACATGTAATCCTGTTCCACAGGAACCCCTGAGATGTTACAAATGTGGGGACCCGGGTCACAGGGTGAGTGATCCCAGGTGCCGCCCCGGCAGATGGTAAGTGTACCCTCTGGGGAGGAGATTGGTGTCCAAGGTGGGTGGAGTCCCGCAGAGATGTCCCTTGTCTCTCTAGGAGACTGTGAGGTGGTCCAAGAAAACCAACTGCCCAGGAACACTAAGAAATATGGGCAGTGGGCAGTGGGTGAGGATGAAGGTGGAGGCTCTTAGAGACACAGGAGCCAGTGTGACAGTTGTCAGGTGTTACCTGGTGTCTCAAGAGCAGATTGTCCCTCATGCATTTTGCCGAGTTGTTCACGCCGACATCACAGAGAGCCATTGTCCCATGGCTTAGGTTCCCTTTGATTGGGGAGGGGGTCTCGGGTACTCTTCAGGTAGCTGTGAGGCCAGCCATGCCTGTTGACTGTTGGGGAACGATTTGAAGAGCTCACCTTGGGAGAAGATGGAGAAGGTTACTCACCTGAGGATGGAGGGTCTGCCTGACTGGGCGTGTGGACCACCCTGTCAATGGCAGCCAGTAGGGGTGCTCAAGAGGACCTGGAGCCTTAGAGGGAGGCGGAGGAACCTGCCTTAGAGAGAAGAGGCAGGGGGTACAGGAAACCACCTCCCAAAGTTCCCACGGCCCAGGAGGAGGTAGACCCTGAGGGGATGCCCTGGAGCCTACCGGGGACCAGGTAGCTGAACTGGGGGACCTGCCTGAGCTGACCCATTGGCAGCAAGAAGGAGGCCCCTCCAGGGAAGAATTCTTTCAGGGAGCAGAGAGAATGCCCGTCTCTTGAGGGCTTGCAGCAACAAGCTGCAAGCCAGGCAGCAGGTGATCAGTCTGGGTCACATTGGATCTACTGGGAGAATGGTCTCCTGTATAGTGAGCCTAAGGTTGCTGAGCCTGGGTCAGCCCATGTGCTGGTGGTACCCCAGAGCTTCAGAGCCTTCCTACTGAGGCTGGCTAATGATGGGCCATTGGCAGGACATTTAGGACAGGACAAGACTTTTGAGAGGCTTGTCACCCACTTTCATTGGCCCCCAAATGCGCAAGAGTTCAGACACTCATTGCAGGACCTGTCAGACTTGCCAGGCAAGTGGAAAGAGTTGGAGGAAGCAGAAGGCTCCTCTCCAGCCATTCCCTGTGGTCAGTACCCCCTTTTAGCAGGTGGGGATTGACATTGTGGGGCCACTGGTACCCAAGACAGCCATGGGGAACAGATTCATCCTGGTCTTGGTGGACCACGCCACTCGGTACCTGGAAGCCATACCTCTGAGGACAGTGACAGCCCCCGTGGTGGGACGAGCACTGATGGGCATTTTCTCATGAGTAGGATTCCCTCGAGAGGTAGTGTCTGACATGGGCACCAACTTAATTTCCAAGTATATGAAGTCCCTGTGGCAGGAGTGTGGGGTAACTTACAAGTTCACCACACCTTACCACCCCCAAGGAAATGGGTTGGTTGAAAGGTTCAACCGAAACCTAAAGGGCATGATTATGGGTCTTGAGGAAGCCATGAGGCTTAAGTGGGACGTCCTCTTACCATGCCTGTTGTTTGCATACGGGGAGGTCTTTTTATATATAAACAGGGGAACCCAAATAACCCAAAGGCATCTGGGAATAAAGCAACTATAACAAAAACAATGCCTATGGTAAAGGTTTTGAACAGTATAACTTAATTATAGAAAAGACACCACTAATTGTCCTTTCCTTACCTGTAATAATGGTCATATGAAATTAAATCAAAATTAAATCAAAAAAACCTGTTTTCCTATGTAACTTGAGGTTACACCAATCACTCAAAGTGGAATATTGAAGCTATTTATTATCAGTTAGAGCTTGTTATTTTCTTTTTTTAGTAACACATATTTTTTAGTAACACATATTTTTACAAAACATTTGTACAAAACACACATATACATATACACAATTTATACAATACATACAAAAAACTTTTCAAAATTAACCAGTTTGTTGGTCTAAACGGCCCACATCTATTTAAAAAAAAGGACGTTGACTATAATTATGTCAAAGCATTCCCTATATCTGGTCATCAACAACAAAGCAAATAAGGGCTTGAAAGGGTCAATTCCTTTCTCCCTCTAACTAATATCAAGCTCCTTATTCATGTAATGACATATATTATATCACAATCTTCTTGTGTTGATGCCTTATTATATGTAGTCGACGCGTTTCAGCCTATATGTTAGTTCAGGCCTCTTCAGGACTTTAGGGCAATTCAACCAATTCATTCCTAAAGGTTAAGAAATAGATTGACTATTAGAGTATTCTAAGTGTATAGTGCTTTAATCTAGTAAACACACATTACTCCATACTACAAGGCAAAAATCTAATTTTTTTAAATGTAATCTAATTCCCTCGAGGTAAAGGCAGCACAACATAAATTAAATCTAACACCCAAAGTGACAAGTGTATATGAATTTGAGGTCCAAAGAATAAAGTAAATTAAGTTCAAGTTCACTACACACCATTATCGCCCTTAACACCCAAACGTGACAAGTTCCTCATCAAAAGCCCTCTGATATGCGGACCACATACCTTAAGTCAACATCTCTAAGAGGCAATCCACCCCATGGGGTCTTTTAGAAGCTCTCACAAAGGTTTGTAGGGGATACCAATTAATTTTCAACTGATCGAGTATCCACCTCCTGTATAAACAAAATTACGATATCCTGGAGTAACTACATATATCGGGCAATTAAAATTAGAAAACTAATTGCAACCTTACCCGTGTTACAACGGTCAATACTCCCGGTTAGATTAGAGTGGCTACTGCATTACCTGTAAGAAACAGGCATTCGATAAGGTCTCTATTTTATTAAAAAAACGAGCTACATGTAACAGGATTTATATGTCATACAGAATTCAAGTACTCACCTAAATGCATCAATCATTCTCATTTGAAAGGGACCGAATCTCTGACTGCTTCTGAGGACGCGGAACGCCGATTCTCAAAAGGCTTCCGGGTATTGGAATAAACGGCGGACTAATTCGATTCTCTGCCAATCATAACACTGACTCCCTAAACGTCACTACTACGCAACTAAGATTAGAGGTTGTTTGTCTACGAAAGCTCGCAGCTGACCGCCGCGAGTAGGGGTCATAGGGAAAGAACTCAGCTCGTGAATTTCCAAAGAAAATATTAAAGGAACCAGGGACCTTGTAATGGAAACAATTACACGCGCTATTTCACTAAGGTGAAGCAAACATAACACTCGTTTGGCATTACATGCAAACTCTTGCATATATTAATAAAATAATAAGGAAAACAAAATTATCCTACATAACCCAGATCTTATCACGGCATCAACTAATCCACACTAATCATTTAGAATTAGTGTTTCTTGTTAATAATCTTTATGTCGACTCTCTAAAAATTATATAAAAAATATATAAACACCTTATAAGCAAAGTATGAGGCCAACCTCTCACATTCTAATAGTCTGCCTAAGGGATTTCACAAAAGGGAAATTACAAGTTAAAACCCTTCTATTCAAAAACCAGTTCACATTATTTTCACATATCCACTCGATGTATTCACAAACATTTATATTTCATGTTTCAAAACATAGTCACAGCTTAACATGATGAGTACTTCAGAGCACATCATTGTTCACTAAAGAGGGTCTGATCATTGTAGCAGGGCCCACATCTCGTCTCTGTCATTAAGACTGGTTTTAGATGTTTGGTACTTTTCTATTGGCCTTGCCTCCAACCGGTTAAGCTTAATTTCAGTCTCTCCTTTATTGGTATTGGTCACTTTACATAAAACGGACCACTGTAAGTCTTTTTCTGAATGATTGTGCCTCAAAAAGTGGCTAACCAGAGGGGCCCCAGTAATTTTACATTTGATTCTTGATTTATGTTGTAAAATTCTAAATTTTACAATTTGGGTTGTCTGTCCAAAATAAAATTTGTTGCACGGGCATTTTATATAATACAGAGAAATTGTTACACCGGGGATACCCAAGAAAACTTATCAAAACAGCTCTGAAGAGAGCTTGGTATACCCCAAGAGAAGCACTCATGACTCCTAAAATTAAAAACAAGGAGACTCCGTTAACATGTGTTTTGACTTTTGACCCAAGGGCGAATAAAGTTAAAAAGATTATCCCAAAAAATTGGAAATTGATTGAACAACTGGGTATTCCTCAGCCTTTGTTTGCCTTTAAAAAGGGTCAAAATATTCGAAATCAATTGGTGAGAGCGACAACTACTATTAGACCGTTGCCTGAAACAGGGACGAGAGAACTTTTAGGTTTGCCCCCAGTTAATGGACACTTCAGATGTCAAAATTGTGCTGCATGTGAACTTACTAAAGATACCAAAGAGATTGTTATCAACGGGAGCACACGCACACAGAAAGAGTTTTCCAATCGTAACTCCACTGGGAGGTGCCACAGAAATCTCTAGGGTTCAGTCCCTTTGAGCTTCTCTATGGGCACCTGGTCAGAGGACCTGAGTCAGGTCAAGGAAGGCTGGGAGCAATCTCCCAGGAAACCTCCCCAGGATGTATATAGCAACATGCTGGCCTTCAGGAACCAGACTAGGCGTTTCAGGCAACTCGCTGAGGCGAATCTGGAAGCGGTGGTATGACAAGAATGCCACTCTGGTAGAGCTTCAACCTGGTCAGAAAGTGTGGGTCATGGCCCCAGTGGAGCCCTGTGCGCTCCAGGATAAGTGGACCAGACCATTTGAGGTTGTGGAGCGCAAGAGTCCAGTTACCCACTTGGTGGACTTGCGGTCTCCCAGGAACCCCTTGAGGGTACTGCATGTCAACCGCCTTAAGCCCCACTTAGAGAGGTCTGAAGTGGGCATGCTCTTGGCGACAGATGATGGAATGGAAGAGGAGACTGAGCCTCTTCCTGACCTCCTGGCGGCCACAGAGTAAGATGGGTCAGTGGATGGTGTTAACCTCTCTTCCACCCTGACCCCTGAGCAACAGAATGACTGCTGCAGCTGCTGGGACAGTTTTCTGATTTGTTCTCCCTGGTTCCTAGTATCACATGTTGGTGCGTGCATGATGTGGATACAGGTGACAGCTTACCTGTGAAGCACAAGTCTTACAGGGTAACTGACAGGGTAAGGGCTTGCATCAAAGAGGAGGTCTCAAAGATGCTTGCGCTAGGGGTGATTGAGTCCTCCAGCAGTCTTTGGGCCAGCCCAGTGGTCCTTGTCCCAAAGGCTGCGGTGCCGGGTGCCACACCCGAACTCCAGTTCTGTGTTAACTACCGAGGGCTCTATTCGGTCACGAAGACCAACGCGCACCCCATACCCAGAGATGATGAGCTCATTGATCGGTTAGGGGCTGCACAGTAGCTCAGCACGTTTGACTTGATGTCTGGGTACTGGCAGATCACCTTGACTGATGGGGCAAAGGAGATGAAGAATGCCCCTGCCACCTTTCAGAGGTTGGTCAACCAGGTGTTGATTGGACTGGATGAGTTCAGTGCCGCCTACCTGGTTGACATCGCAGTGTTCAATGTCACTTGGGAGGAACATCTGCGCCACCTCTGGGAAGTGTTGTTGGCACTGCGGAAGGCAGGCCTCATGATCAAGGTAAATAAGTGCCATATCGGGCAGGGGTCTGTGGTGTACTTGGGGCACCAACTTGGGAGCAGCCAGGTGGCGCTCCTACAACCCAAGATTGAAACCCTCCTGGCTTGGGAGGTGAGGGCCTTTTTAGGACTCTCAGGGTACTCCAGGAGGTTTTTCAAGGGGTATGGCAACATTGTTGTTCCCCTGACAGAGCTGACTTCCAGGAAGCAGCCCAAGAAAGTGATTTGGACTGACACCTGTCAGAAAGCTTTTGAGGCCCTGAAAGCTGCCATGTGCATGGTGCCCCTGCTCCTGGCACCTAACTTCTCCAAAGAGTTAATCGTTCAAACAGACGCTTCAGAGCATGGTGTGGGGGCTGTTTTGTCACAGATGAATGAGGAGGGCCTAGATCAGCCTGTAGCCTTCATCAGTAGGAGGTTACTTCCACGGGAACAGAGGTGGAGTGCTATTGAGCGTGAGGCATTTGTTGTGGTCTGGGCACTGAAGAAGCTGAGACCCTACCTGTTTGGGACTCACTTCCGGGTTCAGACAAACCACAGGCCCGTCAGATGGCTAATGCAGATGAGGGGTGAGAATCCAAAGCTGTCGAGGTGGTCCAGTTCCCTACAGGGTATGGACTTTACGGTGGAACACCGCCCTGGTACAGAACACGCCAACGCTGATGGTCTGTCCAGATTGTTCTGCCTTAGTGATGAGAACTCCCAGGAGGTAGGGTAGTTCTCCGCACATTTCAGCTGGAGGGGACACGTGTTAGACCTGGCACCATTGGCATGGGTCTCCCTTCCATTCTTTGCTGTTGCCTCATGTGTTTTTACTGGTATTAGTTACTTTGGGCACTGTGCTACTGATGTCCAGTGCCACAGTGCGAGTGCTCCCTACTGTAAATGTATGTATTAATTGGTGATTCCATGATTGACTATATGATTTACTTGTGAGACCCTAGTAGAGTGCACTGAGTGTGCCCAGGGTGTGAAATTCCAAATGCTGCTAGTGGGCTTGCAGCACTGGTTGTGCCACCCAAAGAAGCAGCCTTGTAAAATGTGTCTAAGGTCTGCCATTGCAGAGCCTGCGTGCAGTCTGGTACTGTCATGCTGACTGGGCAAGTGCACCCACTTGCCAGACCTTCCTTTGTCTTCATATTAGTCACCCCAATGGTAGACCCAAGGGCAGGGTGCATTGTAAGTATATGGTAGGACAAGCCTTGATGTGTGTAGCATGTCCTAATAATGAATTACAGCCATTTTCGTTTTTCACTGTTGCAAGGCTACCTGTTCTCCATAGGCCAGAATGGGCTGCTAGGTTATTACATGCTTATAATCCTAACAGACTCAGAGAACATGGTAGAAATTCGAGTTTAGTATGCCTGGACTCAGAATAATAAAATACACCTTTTAGTGAAGTTTATTTTAATATTCTGTGTTTGCAAATACCACTTTTAGAAAGTAGGTATTTGCTTGCCTAACCAATTAAGCCTGCCTCTGCTAGGTTGTGTATTCCTTTGTCTGGGTTTGTGAGTAACAGGGCTGGGGGATTCCAGGAGACAGGCTGGGGCAGCCCAGTCGTGAATAGAGAGATCTGCATCTAGATGGGAGAGAGGAGTTGCACCTGGGACCTGAATAGGGATGGGCCTTCCCTCTACAATGCTGGCTCCACCCCCTGTGGTGCATCTGATGTCTCTGCCCTGCACAATGAAAGAAGAGAAGGAAGACTGTCAACAAAGTGCTCCAGGACTGTACTTGCCTTCCACAATGCTGACTCCACCTCCTGTGGGGCCTCTGATGTGCCTGTCCTGCACTGTGAAAGGAAAGGAGAAGTCTGGTAAACAGAGTGCTTTAGAACTGGTTTGGACTAGGCACAGGCCCCTCTCCCCTCAGAGAACAAAGGATTTTGGGGTATAAGTATTGGGACCCTGATCCCAAGTAATTAGATCACTTCTGGACTTACAAGACGAAACCTCTGCTGAGGAGAGGAACCTGAAGAAAGTGAGGAGAGACTATTCCCAAGCTGAAGTGCTGCTTGGGGGATTGACCTGCAATGGTTGCCTTACTGCCAAAGAGAGGAGAAAGAACTTTGTGGACTTTACTTTCAACTTGTGCAAAAGATCTCCAAGGGCTTGGAAGAGAGCTTGCCCCCTGACCGAAGTCCCAGGACCAGTGGACTTCACCAGCCTTTGTGAATTGCTGCTCGAAACGCTGTTTCAGTGGCTACAGAGGCAGGGAGCTGTGACAGACTCTCACGACCAGCCCGGTGTCCTGTAGGCATCGCATCAAGCAACGTCCGCCTCGAACAACGCAAGCTCTGAGCTCACCGACTCCATCCTGAAGCCGTCACCGAGCTGTTACCTGCACCGCGACTGGTGGACACCGCGACGCGCAACACCTAGCTACACCAACTCGTACTGGTCTGACCGACGCTGTCACTGCTGCTGACTTCGAGTCCTGTGGACGCACCGGAGTTGGGCACCGCCTCGCACGCTTCGCAGCGCAGCGCCCGACTCGCACAGCTGTCCGGACTGATCATCGCCAGCTCCCGAACTCCGGCTCTGTCAGCGCTCCGCAAGCTGCAAGCACCGCATCGAAGCACCGTCTTGCCCTGCAACGCATGCCTTCGATCCACCGACTCTGTCAACGGGCCGCTGCCTGCACCGCATCGAGGGACAACGCGTCCTGCAACGCTTCCTTTCTGCACTGCAACGAACACCGAAACTGGCTCGCACATCCGTGGGGGCTCCCTCAAGTAAAATGTACTGTGACTGAGTCTGTCGACATCTGAGTGGGCCCGTACCGACGCGGTACGCTGGATTTGCTAGACTCTGTGTTATTTCAAAAACACTGTAGCCGGACAGGGCTACCGACTCGCACAGAACCTTGATTTAAGCCTTTTTAACCAGAACTCTTGAAATCTAATAGTACTATGGATTCTTTTTGTCGCTTATTGGTCTTCTGGTAACTCTATATAAAACATACTTATTTTTCATATACAACCTTGTGTGGTGTCCATTTGTAGTGTTGTCACTGGTTACTGTGTGTGGTCACAGATGCTTAACTTACAACGCCTCTGAGATAAAGCCTTGCTGCTCCTTCCAAGCTACCAAGGGAGTGAGCAGGGTTTATTTTAGGAGTGTAATCCCCTTATCCTGACTAGAGGAGAGGGTTCCTATTTGTCACAAGTACCTACCGGTGCCAACTAGAGACCCCCAATTCTAACAGTTACTGAAAGGAGAATGTGTAATACATTTTGTGGGCCATCTGGCTGTTTGTTCGGCTACTGACAAAACCATGAAAACGTACATTCCTCTCTTTCAATCAGTTGAGTTACATGATGGACCTGGATCAAATTAGCAGTGCATTTTGATGGACCATTCCTTATGTTGCCTGTGAGATCCAAATTTGATGTTATCCAGGCAGACTATTACAGTAAATGGTTGGAAGCTGAATTCATGGCCGATCCCAACACTACAGGGGTCATTAAGTTTTTTCAGAAAGTATTTGCTAGAGAGGGTTTTCCTAGAGAGTGCTGCTCGACAGTGGAGTACAATTTGTGTTGAGAGAGATGGTTGAAATATTGAGACTGTCCAACATTTTTCATCATAGAAAGCTCTGTATCATCCTCAAGCCAACAGTTTTGTAGAAAGGATGAATCATATGTTAGTTGAATGTGTGCAATTGGCAGTGAGTTGTGAGATGAATCGTGAAGAAGCAATTGAAAGCATGTTGTGGGCATATTAAACTACACCTAGGTATGTGAAGGGTAAAAGTCCTTTTAAAATTTTGAGAGGAAGATATGCTTTCTTTGATATGTGTCCAGCTTGGATGAAAAACTGGGGCCTACGGGTCAATCATGAAAAGATCATTGATGCAGAGTTTAGGCCACGCATTGAGGAGTACCAGAAGGGTTCAAGGAACATTTTAGCTCAAAGAATAATGTAAGAGGAAGCTTACCAAAGGTGTAGGTTGGGGATTGCATTAGAATTAAACCTCCAGTGAAAGTACCCAAGGGCATTTTTAAGTTTAGCCCTCCTATGAAGGTGGATGCTGTTAGCAGCAAAGTTGTCAGTGTCAAAGGGAAGGATTGGTGGAATATCTCCAGGATCTGTAAAGTGCCTGCTGGTCAACCAGTTGTTCAGAGGAGGGTTGATGGAAAATAATGTCAGCAGGTTTGACTCCGCAGCAGTATGAGGGTGAAAGCTTCCCAGAGGTTGGGATGATGTTGAGTTGTATTTAGTTAATTTGTATTCATTTGTGATTCATTTCTGACATATGTATCTGTACACTTTTCTGAATTTATTATGACAAGTATTTGTCATTTAATTTAATTATGCCATATTGTTTATATGTTCTTATATTAGAGGAATCAAATTATATCATTTAAAACTGTGTACTAATTTATTCATGTTTATGTATTTATTGGTTATTTTGATATGGTTGTAAGGGAAGCGAGATGTGATATTCTTGCTGAAATGTATGTGCGTATGCAGGGTTCTGTTTGGAGTGTTGCCGTTTGAATGCTCCAGGTGTTCTGATCAGTTAGATGTCTGAGAGCTCAGAGGCTGTGGTAAATAAATGAACACCTACCTCATTCCTGTGTTTGGAGTAATAAACTACTACATTTTCCTATGTGTGTTTTCATTGGATATTGTTGTTGTGCTGTTAAGTATTCCTTTCTTTGGTCCACATTTGACATGACATGTATCTTATAACTGGGAACCAGAATGTTCTTTGATGTATTTAGTATGATGACAGAACAATATTTAAATTTACTTTGCCGTCATGATAACATGTTGTTGGATGTTCAACTTTTTTTGTTCACAGTGTAAAGACCTACAAACGCACACGTTACATAAAGATGCACAAAAACACTAAACCTTTGTCTAAAGTATCTATAGTGCAATATGTGTCTGTTTATTATTTTTAAGCTTACCACTCTGAATGAAATCCTTTGACTCCTTTCATAAAATCCTTCTTTTAGAGTACAGCTTAATATTTCTAATTCAGTCTTTTTAGCAAAGGCACTCTTTCTTCTTCTTATTTTTATTATTAAAAGAAAAAGTACGTCATTCAATTTGATTAATATACCATAGGTTTTCTTCTTCTGGATTGCTGGAATTTATGTTTCATGCTGAGAATTGTGAGAGACATGCATAAACACTTTACAATGTCACATATATTAAAACCACTCGTCTATAACCACAGAGGTTTGATTTGGTTACAACTGCATTCTTGTACTTCCTTCTTTTTAACAATGCTAAAAGGTGTAAGCAAGAGGTCTGAAAATGCCTTTAATAGCCAAAACCAATAAATAGCAGATAAACAAGGTATTATATGTCCTAATGCTGGATCACTATGACTACCACTTTTGCCAAGACTTAAACCATCACCACCATAATGACCATCAACATGACCTCCATGCCAACCCCACCACAATTACCCTCACCACATCACCATTACTGCCACTATTATTACCATGACCACCACCACCATTGCCACCAACATCTTCACCATAAACACCAGAATTGCAATCACCTCTTTCACCATCACTGCCGCCACCACCATTAACACTTCTATAACCAACATCACCATCTTCATTTGTCATCACTTTTACCACTGCCATCAACATCTCTACTATCAGCAAAATCACCACTACTGCCACTATCACTACTACCACCACTGCAACCACAGTCCTAACCACTATCACCACCACTCTCATCACAATTACCATCAGCAATATTACCATCACCACATCTGTCTCTCATGTGAGGGACTGTGATTCTATGACTACAGCAACACTACTACTACCACTACCGCCAACATGGCTACAACTAATAGCAACACTACTACCAACATCACCAGGATCACGTGTACTACCACCACTGGTATACTACCAAAACCAACACAACAACTACCAATACCATCACTGTCAACTTTATCACCAACATCATCCCTACCAGCACTATCAGAACCATTATCAATAACATTCATGCTACCACCATCACCAACACTAGCAGCAGTACTGTTTTCACCATCACCAGTGCCACTTCCACCAACATCACCACTACCATCATCATCATCTCTACCACAATAATCAACATTGCCTTCTGTGCTACCTCCATCACCACTACTATTGCCATCAACGTTTTTCCCACAATCCACGCTACCACCACCACAACGGCTATCACCACCACTATCATCACTTCTACTACTGGCACTACTGCCACTACTGTGAGCATGACTCCCTTCATTATAACCACTACTCTCACCACCACTTACACTGTTATCACGTTTCAGTGACACCTGCCCTTGAACCCACTGTCAACGTTCTGCATGGCAAAGGTCCAGAGGCCCAGCATCCAAACTACCAGCCCCCAGCTATTCCACACCAATCACCTGTAGGGCCAGGGTGTGTACAAGACATTCTTGTGTAGCTATCTCTCTTTCAAGTTCCCTATGTACTTCGTAGAAACCCTCTTCAGCCCCTGTAGCAGGCTTCTACTGCCACAGTCCCAAGCTTACCAGAGAGCCAGAAGGAGAACGGAACATGGATACCACCACAGTCACCCTTGCCACCTTTCCGACAGGTCTCCATCAACTGCTACAGTCTTCTGGAGTCCAGGTGCAAGGCAAACTCTACTACAGAGGCCTGCTGCATCAATTGTAGATCCATCTATCTGTCCTCCGCCCCCACCCACTCCACAGCGGCGAAAGCCATCTCTTTGTCCATCAGAAAGAGTGGACTTCCGCACCTGTAACTAAACATTGCGAGTATGGAGAAGCTGTCCAGCCACTAATACATGCTCTAATTGGCAGCTACTGAGATATGAAACTGAAAGTGCAGCTACTCACACATGAACAATCACTGGCAGTCTGCCCCTCTTTCTCACACACACACAGAAGCTCAAATACTATTTCCCCACCGTACACGCACACATCAAACACTCACTTCACAGACCATGCAGCAATATTGACCTTGCATTATATGGTGTTTGATATTTTTTGACTGAGTTGCATGATTTATTGCTTTCGACCTGAAGAAAGAAATGAAATTCTCCACTTTGAATATGACGTTCCAGTCTTCTGAACCACTGTAATTTATTAGTTCACGTTAATTGTTGCTTAAACGTGCAGTCATATCGAGGCTTTGACATCACAGTCTGCTTGCTCTACGCCAGTGGAGTCTAGAGCTGGCGAATTCTGAGTCCCTCTTCTTTTTCTATAAACTCGATTGTTCCCAATAGGGAGGCTTACAGTATTGTTAGACCTCCGATAGGGCTCTTGTTGATTGATATTGCAAAGGTTTGCAAGAGTGATTGTAATTTGTGTAATCAGTTGTTAGTGACTGTGGGCCCGATTCACTGAACTAACTTAAGACAAAATCCTAAACGTACTACTTTTGGTATTCACAGAAGTTAGGATTTTGTCTTAAGTTTGTCTTAAGACAGACTTAAGACAGACTTAAGACAAAATCCTAACTTAAGTCTGGCCTGCCAGCTTATCCGGTAGGCAGGTGATTTTTAATTTCCCTTCGGCTTTATTTCCTACAGATCGTGGATCCGCGCTGCCAATCCAACCGCCACGCTTGGACTCTGTTTTCTAATTCATACCAAGTGATCACAGTAATTAACCTCCGTGCTCAGTCTCACCCCGCCCTAGAACCACTCTAACCACCACATAGAGACAGTGTGGTAAAAACCAGGCGATTCACTTGTTTAGTCCTGTTGATGATCCCTGTTACCTAATGAGCTTGGGATCGAAACGCAGTCGACGTGTTAAATAGTGCCATTTATTGCTATTATGTATGCTCAAATATGGTTACAATAATTGGATAGCGTGATTCACTGCATTTCTAAACGCAAGCTTCCAAAAGCTCGAAAATTTGTCTGTTATTTTCTGTTTCTGTTTTTTTTGTTTTGTTGAATGTTTTTTCGTCCTTCTGGTTCACAGATCGGGTGCAGGACTGCGTCCCGTTATATTTGTTCCTCCTTCAAAGTATCTAAGTAATCTTTGTTCTTATTTACATATAAAACTCTTTGTCCAGCTGGACATCGAAATTGTTATAGTACCCATTCAGGTCTATATTGTATTTTTTGTTGCTTTATACTTGTCTACTAAGGACCATTGTAAAAAGGTGGGCATATTGAAATAGGTTTCCTAATGTCATTAATCGATCATATAATATGTGTTAGACACACATTTGTTTATCCGGTGTGTGAGATGGCCAGTGTTTGTTATGTTGAGGCTATCTTTTTAAGTGTTTCATAGACGATCATAGCAAGTTGAGAAAGTAGCTTTAAGGGATTCTTCATCCTGGCATACCCTTCAATTATTTTGTTTTCGGTAAACATTTATGTAAATATGGCGTTTGTCATCTTTTATAACCTGTGCCAGTGCTGTCAACATAACAAGACAAGGATGTGCTTTAGACCATGACCACAGATGTGTAATTAAGAAACGATTCACTGCCGTGTTACTTAATAAGATGTAATTGGCAGTGAGATGTGAAATCTCCATTGTACATGACCTTTGACCGCTCGCCTTCGTTTATGGGATTTCTGAGGAACCCAAATTGCTAAGTCACATTTTTGAGTACTGTGGGCTAGGTTGGGATCAAAGAGCAGCGCGTGTCTGTCCTTAGAACACAACAAAGCAATTTGTTTCTTTTCAGTTTGGTAATAATTAGGACGGGGTGTCATTACTTTACGCATTATTTCAATAGTACATTGGAGGTGAAATGCACATCTTCAGTGTTGCCCTTGATTAGCTGTCAAAACTCAAATAAAAAGGAAAATAAATGAAAGTCTTGCTAGATGAAAAGTTTTACTCTCATCTGGGATTCAAATGTCTAACATTGAGAATCTATGCTACTGCCCTGTTGGTGATATCCAGCCACTCCTATTTAAACACTCCAGGTCCAGCTTCTTTACGAGCTCTATATAAGGTGCACCATTGAACAGGTCCAGAATTGTTTACTGTGCTACGAAATGGTAAAATGTACCAGCACGTGCTTGAGAGCAAATACACTTATTGTGGCTTGCAATCAGTATGTCTCAAAGTTCTTACTGTACATAGCACTTAGATACATTGTACTTCTAATTTTTCTCACATATCTCAGGTGTCGTGTTTTAGATTTCACTTTTTGTGTTAGCCACCTGGTTTCACTTTTTAATGCAAAGACGATGTCATATTACAAGTCATAACCCAAGTAGGCGTCATCAGACAAAGCAACATTCTAGATACCCAATTATTTATGTTTCTCAGAGATGCAAGACTGGTTTAAGATCACATAATTTTTCTCTACAGTGAATGCGCCCTGTTGGAATTGGTATTCCTGGTTGGCTGAGGTAAGCACCCAGGCCAGGCAGGAACCACCACTCTAGTCAAGGTAAGCTAAGTACACGCTTCAAAGATAGCCTATGCTCACCTTCTGATAGCTTAGTACAGAGTAGTCAGGCTTCTCTAAAGAGGTGATGTGCAAGTATTTGTGAAAAACTAACACAGTACCACACTAAATACACGACAAAACGGCTCCATACAGGTTTAGAAAAATCAATAACTATATTATGAACAAAACAAGACCAAAAGTTATAAAAATCCAATGTATAGAAATCAAGATATTGAATTTCAAAAGAATAAGCGAAAAATAACAAAGCGATTTAGGGGTTACTTTGGGCTAACCGCAATGGAGTGCAGGCAGGCTACAGGACATACGCAGGTCTAGGTGAACAGCGAAATGCATCATGAGAGGTGTCGAAGTAGGTTCTCCAAGTCGAGGATGCGTTGATATTCTCCATGCGCTGATGGGGATGCGTCGGTTCCGTATACAGGTGCCGGAGTCGAGAGGCGTCAAGCGATGCACCGGGTTTCTTCAAGCAGTCAAGGAGATGCGTCGATTTCGGGAGGCAAAACGCTGGTTCCAATGTGATGGCGAGCGGGATTACCAGCTCAGTTTACCATACTCACCTGGGCCCATAAACATTCACACATTGAACCAGTAATCCAGCTTAATTTCCTGCCTACCAGAATTTTATTCACTTTAGGACTTACACCTGTATACTATGACTTACCAAATCTTTGTCACCTGTGCTCTAAGTCCTGAGGATCAAGGGAGTTAGAATAATAGGTAGAGAAAAACTTTTACCTTCATGAAATAACCACAGACTTGAGTAAGTTTTAAACACTTTATCTATGCAATATTTTGTGAGTCGACAGCCACAATAGTGAACTAAAGACTTTTCGAGTAAGAAAATAATTATTAAAGCAATATTTCTGCAAGACTTTAAGGTTATATTTTTAGACATTGGTACCTGGGAAGGGTGAGAAAGGCAAACGGTACAAGGACATACTACATAGATTATATTAACCTAGAATGATGCGAAGACCAACCCTGTCCACTTGCGGGGACAAGAAAAGGCTCCAGACTAATCAGGTGCCAACAGGACAGGAAAGGTGCAGGTCAGGACAGGTATCCTCAGCTAAGTACAACGCCAGCGCCACACCCCTATCTGCGGCTAACACTCAGATCCGACTGGATCAATCGATTCTTCTCCCTCAGTAAACTCCCGATTCGTCTGTCAGAGTGCTCGACCAGCCCTTTGCCCTTCAGCATACGTTGAGTCAGTGACAGGTCTGGGACAAGTCAGACAATCTAACTGACTAAGCCTACCTTAGTTATACTATTTTCCAGGGCAATGTTGCAAATTCATGTATTCCCTTCATTTGATTGGCCAGAAAGGTGAGGAGAGGTCATCATGATAGAGCGCGCGAGGCCACCTGACCAATAATTTCGCCGTTTCCGGCTTCAGGGCCCATATATTTTCAAAATCACCATATACATTGATCAGGTGACTTCACGAGCTCTACCAATTTGTGTGTGTTCCCTATTATTTGTTTCTCAGTGCACCCGACTTACCATCCACCGACACGGGTACCTAATGACCACAATGAATCAGGGAGCTAGCTGTAAAAGGAAAGGCAACAAAATACAAACCCAACCAATAACATTCAAAATACTTGTTGTGAAATGACCACGGACAACTGGAAGTTTTAAAATGTTTATCTAAAGTTCGTTATTTTCATGCATAAGGTGTACAAGAATAAGGCATTCAAGAACTAGTATAATGTAAATGATATAACTATAGAAAAATAAAGACAAGGTAATCATCGAAAATATTGCTGTGGAATACAAATGAGAAAAATACTACACAACCTCAAAAATGTTCACGTATGGACAGACTATGCATGGGTAACTTATAGGAGGGCCTATAAAGAGTAACACGCTAAGCTTAAAGTGAATGGACCTTTAAACAGTCTAGGTAAAGAGGTTCTAGACCATATCAGAAAATGACAAACTGCAATGCAAAATATAATTTCTAACAGGTGAGAATTCATGGAACACGCTTATGAAAATTGCAATTGACTTTCAATGGTTGCGGAAAGCATGGAAAATAACATATGCAAAGGTATCACTTTTATTGAAGCAAAAGGTAGAAATATAGAAAGGTGCAAGTTTAAAGAACTTAGAGCAGTATTTACCTAGACTGGTGTGGAAACCAAACCCTGGCCACGGGTCAGTTAAGGACAGGAAATCCTCAAGGAAGGATACCCCTCAAAGGACAGCAGGTGCAGAATGGACACCCCGGACAGGACAGGATACCCTCGGATTGGGAATCAGGACAGGACCTCAGGACAGGACAGCAAACCCTCAGGACAGGACCGGAACCCACAGTTCGGAAGCAACGCCTGCGCTCCACCCTCTCTGCAGCTATCGATCAAGACCCCGATTGGGTCAGCGAACCCCCAGCAAAGTGCTTCGCCAGCACTTTAAGGTTCAGTAGAACCTTAGTCTATGGTCAAATTCGGACAGAGTGCTCCGCAGCTCTCTGTATCTTCAGTCACCTATTGAGTGCGATGGGTCAGTGACAGGTCAGCTAAACCAGACAAGTCGGACAATTCCCTAGGTGAACCCAGGGTAGATATACTGTTTTGGGGCAGTGTACCACCCCCCAATGTTGCAAAGTGTCAAAATCCTTCAATTTGGATTGGTCCTAAGGTAGGATTTGGGTAACACACCAATCATAACAGAGTATTTGTATGCCCCATTACCATATTCTGGTACCGCCTAGTGAGATAGGGGTTCCCATGAGAGACTACACGGCAAACAGTAGCGCAACATTACAATGTAACATATAAGGAGCCACATTCGCTGTTCTCGCGGGGCAGAGGTGACTTTCTCAGGAACATCTTGCCCATCACTGCCAACTGGCTGTGTTCCATCAGTCAAGGTCCACTGTGCCGCAGAAAGTTGCGCAGGCGCAGAAGGGACCTCCAATATGGCTCTCCTCTCTCTCAGACCCCCATTCCCCGCGGTACATGAAAAGTAAGCGAAAACAAATTAATACATAATAATGTCATCATGAAAACACATCACAGGGTTTGTACTTCTAACTTATCATCAAAAAATATACTTATGCAATCTACATGTTAGCTACATAGAAACGATGACATTAGCAGTGGCACGAGCAGTACCACATTGGGCCAAGCTATGTATTACGCATGCGCATAAATTTCCCTCCACTTCTGCAGACGCGTCAGGACACGTGAGTGTGACTGACGCATGCGCAGTAACTAAATACAAGCGGCGGCCATTTTTAGGTGACTCGAGTAAATTATTTTAGTAAAACACATGTGCAAGCTTCGGGATCCCTATTCAAACTTAATATAAACGTTAGTAAAACATACACTTGTTACCTTATTACATATAAACGAGGTTCTTGAGTACAGCAAGTCCGCAAAATATGCGAAGCTTTGCTTCATCAATCCCCTCTTTGATGATATTTACTATCATCACAAACTAAATGGAACCAGATGCCAACTTTCTTTCACACTTTATACAGCTCTATCTCTTCCAACAATCGCTCCAATTTCTCTCTTTCAGTTCTGGTAGGGTGAGAAGTCTTCACCTTTTTGTATATCTGATCATTCATTTCCTCCAATTCGATTTCATCCACACTCCGTTTCAACCCTCTTGCATTTACCTCGTGCTTTTTGGTGCGCTTGCGACATTTTCAACAGATAAAAATGAGAAATATGATAAGACCTATAATTCCAATTGGCATCAGTATCTTGAACAATAAGCTTTTACCTACGCTAGCAAGCCAATGACCTACATTTGAGAGACCATCTACCAGTCTCTTCCAGGCACTATCAACCTCGAGTGGTTTGAGTTCCTTTGTCAAATTAGTAATGTTTTTCACATATCTTTTGATCTGTACACTTTTATCCGGAATATAAGTGCAACAATGTTGCGCCTTCAACATCCGGCAGACTCCGCCCTCCTTTGCTAATAAGGTATCAAGAGCAAGTCGATTCTGCAAAACCATTGATCTGATCGCAACCATTTCGGTGTTGACCAGCAGAAATCCATGAGCTGTCTCAGTAGACAATACATCCACTATAGTAGACAATTTACAAATTCTGTGAGTGTTCAGAACCACTCCCACTCCAGGTATCAGTGCACTGAAAATACTACCCATAATTTCACCTATACTTTCTCTTTTACTACGCACTAAGCCATTAGTATTTTCATTGCTTCCAGCTTTCCCATTCACATGGTATATTTTCGGGAAGACAATGCCAAAATAGCAGCTTCCATACCAGTGATCCGGCAATTTGAAATAAGCCTTGTCCCCACAAATATAATAAATTCCAGGAAACACAGGCTCTGACCCATTTTTGAAACCCCAACCTCCAATTACCTTGTAATTATGTTCGCATTCACTGGAACCAATGAAAACATTATTATAATAGCTAGTCTTCTCGCGGTGAAGACATAGCTTGCCTTTCTTTTCAAAATCCAGCAACAGAGCAGGTCCCGCCCCACCATTTGAGGTGCCTTCCATGTTCTCTGCCCACTTTGGCTTTTTCTGACTTTCGTCATTAGCCTTCTTTTGTATTTTAATTCTTCTTTTCTCTGCCATGTTCAGGAACATCTTTTCCTGTTCACGCAAAGAACAAGTCAAGTTATCTCTGTGTGCGTCCGCTATGTCAATGTTACCTATAGTCAGAAAGTAGTCTCCCATATATCTTATGGTGTCACTTCTGATATGTACAGGATTCAAGTTCCCACGTATAGGAAGTTCAGAAAAGATCACGTCATTGTTAGAGTACTAGTACTGTAACGGTCCTCTTTTGTAAAATAAACTAGCTAAAATGCTACAGGAGATTCCATATGTCAATGGCAAGTGATGGTATGTCACGCCTTCAGCTACAGAGGTAGGTAGCTTCATGCAGACATAGCAATCTTCAATTTCCATAGTCTCTACATAGTGTATTAACAAGTTTGCGAAAACATTTAAGTGTGTCTTGTTCTTAACTCCATGATAATGTAGTCCTCCCTCATCTGATGCTTCTAAGTCTTGTTTTGTTTGTCTCAGTGCTCTCTCGTGTCTTGTTACACTCTGTGTTGTCAGTTCCTCACTGTCAGTATTTACAATTTCAGTAGGGACAATATTAGTATTTTTACTTACAGTAAAGGGTATAAAGATTGTTAGTCCTATCCAGATAACTATCAGTACTACTATACTACATATACACACCTTGCAGCATGTCTTGAAACGACTGCAACTAGGTCTACCATTCACAGTTGAATCAGACATTTCGGCTCAGAAGAAGTTTCTCGACCCCTCTTTGTGTCTTTACACAACTAGCTTACTTTGTGCAAATTCACGGTGGTTCGTCTTCTTCTTCAGCAGAGTACTCAGGGACGGGCTCTCCGTCGCTTACGTCAGTTATATCAAGATCTTCAAGTTCTTCCAAAACGAGTGTCCATTCAGGAGACTTGTACTTTTTGTTTTGTCTTTTTATTCGATCACTCCTTCTTTTGGAAGTGTTTTCCTCTTGCTCGGCTATCCGTGCACTTCTCCTTGCTTCTGCACGTTTTTCTTCCACTGTCTTTATCCTTAGCCTCAATTTCTTTACGAACCTAGGCTCAAGGTGCTTTCTTTTCTTGAGTCTCTTAGTTGGTACTTGGACTTCGCCTTCTTCTCTTACCCTCTTGTTCTCTTTAACTTGTGCCAATTCTGCTTCACCTTCTTCTTCTTCCCCTATCTGGCTAGTTCCAGGGCTAGCATCTAGTTCTTCTGCCTGGTTACTAATCTGACCTTGTTCAGGAATATTTTGTTTTTGGCTTTCGATTGTCTCTGTTTCTGTTTCTGTTTCCTGAACCCGTTCTTCTAACCCTGTCTGATCCTGTTCAAGCACTTCGATCTCTTGATTTTCTTCTGCTCGAACTATTACTCTATGTCTAGTCTGTCCCTTATCCACATCAGGAGTTAGTGGAGGCGTATCGAACACCTGTTCTGTCCCTGTCTGACCTTCTCCTTCCTCAGTTTTGATGTGAATCTCAAGAGGCTGAGGTTCTTCGCCTGTGCCTTGCTTTTCCTGACTAGTCCACTCTCTACCTTCACAAAGTCACTCTCTTGTTCGGATGGGATCTTCGGTCAGATCAATCAATGGTATCCACTCTTCTGGCCATATGCTTGGCAGCTCGTCATCAGCTACTCCTGGCTCAGTTTCCTGGACCTCTTCAGCAGGCTGGATTCTTGGCAGTTCGTCGTCAACTACTCCTGAGCCAACGTCTGCTGTTCCCGCAGCTTGACTGGTGCTGGGCTGTTCGTTGTCAGCTGCTTCTGGTCTGGCTCCTGCAGATTCCTCTGCTGAATGCCTCTCTTCTTCAGGTTCCCCGTCTGGTAATACCTTCTGGGTGTGGCCGGCGTGGATCCACTGGGGAACACCTGCGCACTTCACTGCAGTGGTTGTTACCAGGATTACTTGGCGTTTCTTTCCCCACCTTGGTGCCAGACAGCTTGACCGAGTGTGCTTCTTTATTTTGACCCAGTCTCCTGGAACCAAGTTGTGGAGAGGAGTCGTTGGATTGAGGATGCCGTCGTCTCCAATCTGGTGAGAGATAGAACGCACTTGGTCACCCAATCTTCTGCAGTATTCAAGCACCAAATCATCAGTAATACTCAACAGAATGCTTCCTGGCACCCATGCTTGTCTCATCACTCTTCCCATAATGATTTCATGGGGACTCAGGCCTGTCTTGCGGTCTGGAACACTTCTCAGTCCCATCAGGACCAGGGGCAGGGCCTTCACCCAGGTCATGCCAGTTGCATCAGTCAGCTTTGCTAGTCTGTTTTTGATAGTTCCATTTACTTGTTCCACTATCCCAGAAGCCTCTGGATGATATGCACAGTGAAGTTTCTGCCTTATTCCAAAGGCCTTACAGAGTTCAGCCAGTATTTCATTCTGAAAATGTCCGCCCTTATCTGATTCAATAATGAATGGCACCCCGAATCTAGGTATCAGTTCTTTTAGTAAACACTTCGCTACTGTCAGTGCGTCACTTTGGGGAGTAGGGTAAGCTTCTACCCACTTTGAAAATACGCAAACAATGACAAGGACATATCGCTTCCCTTCACAACGGGGCATAGTGATGAAATCAATCTGTATCCTTACAAAGGGACCCCCTGATCTCCCAATTTTGCTCAGTTCAACCATTGTCCTCTTGCCTGGGTTCATCTGTTGACATGACAGGCACCTCTGGCAGAGGGATTCTGCTACTTTCCTGAACTTCTTACTGTACCAAGTCTGTTGAAATACCAGAATCATGGCATCCCTACCAATGTGTGATCCCTCGTGTATTAATCTTGCCATTGTGCCAAGCAAGTGTCTGGGTAATACAGGCATACCAGTTGGGCCCAAGATGACACCATCCACACGTCTCGGTCTACACCCATCCTCCTTCCATTTCTCTCTTCCTTGCCATGGGGCCGCCTCCTGCCACTCTCTCACTTCATCCCAAGTAGGCACTTCTTCAAACACTTGAAGTTGGCAGCTGGCTCCGATCCCCCCTCGTTTAGGATTAACGATATAGTGATCTCTGGCGCACCATTGGGCCACTCGATCAGCATAATCGTTTCCCAGTGATACTTTGTCCATGCTCTTCTTATGAGCAACGCATTTTACCACTGCCAGTTCCTTGGGTAACTGGATGGCCTCTAAAAGGTCATGAACAACTTTTCCATTTCGAATGGGAGTACCTGAGGAAGTCAGGAATTCCCTCTGTAGCCACAATTGGCCAAAGTCATGCACAACACCATAACAGTACTGACTGTCAGTGTACACTGTTATGCGTATGTTTTTCCCAATTTGGCAAGCTTTTATCATAGCAATCAATTCGGCTACTTGTGCAGACTTTATGTTATATAGATAACCTGCTTCTTCAATTTTTGTTAAGGAGACTACTGCATAGGCAGCACTCAGGCCTCCTAGTTCATGTCTTAGACAGGAACCATCCACAAATAATTCCATGTCATGCACAGGCAATGGAGTTTCTTTAATGTCTGGGCGTGGCTTGGTGCTGAACTCTGTCAGATCAATGCAGTCATGTTCATCATCATCCCCACCTTCCATGTCCATGGGGTCGGGGAGTAAAGTGGCAGGGTTCAGAATACCGCACCTAACAATGCTTACATTTGCTGCACCCACAAGAATCCTCTCGTATTTAGTCAGCCTACTAGGGGTGAGATACTGCGTTTTGGTTCTGGTCAATAGAATTACCACTCCATGTGAAACATACACAGTCACAGGATGTCCCATGACAATGGACTCACTCTGTTCTAAACTTGCGCAGGTAGCAGCTACTGCTTTCAGACAGCCTGGTAACCCAGCAGCTACTGGGTCCAAGGTGGCAGAGAAATAGGCCACAGGCCTTCTGGTCGTGCCATGTTCTTGAGTCAAGACTGACAATGCGCAATTATCGCGAGTGTCACAGAATAGGGCAAACTCTTTGGAATAATCTGGCATTCCCAACGCAGGGGCTGTACACAGACAATTTTTCAGTTTTGTGAAGGCCATTAGGCTTTCATCGTCCCATTCTACAATATCTGGCATTCCTCTCGTGGTCATTTTTATCAAAGGCCTGGCTAAGACTGCAAATCCCAGAATCCACTGCCTGCAGTACCCTAGCACACCCAGGAACATTCTGATTTCCTTTTGAGTACGGGGCAACTGCATCTTTTGAATTATTCTCACTCTTTCTGATGTGACTTTTCTGACACCCTTTTCTATCTGGTGTCCTAAATATTTCACTGATTTTGCACAGAACTGAAGTTTGTCAGGGGCCACTTTATGCCCTTTCTCACACAGATGATTTAGTAGGGCAATGGTGTCAACTATACAGTCCCTATGACTTTTAGACGCCAGTAGGAGGTCGTCTATGTACTGCACTAGGACAGAGTTCCCAGGTAAGATCAAAGTCTCAAGACATTTTTTCAAGATCTGATTAAAGATAGAGGGGCTCTCTGTATACCCTTTAGGGACCCGGTTCCAGCAATACACGTGACCTTCGAAGGCAAATGAGAAAAGAAATTTGCTGTCGGGGTGCAAGGGTATCGAAAAGAATGCATGACACAAATCAATCACAGTGAACCACTCAGCATCCCAAGGAATCTGGTACAATATCACTGCTGGATTCGGGACAATAGGGCAGCAAGGAACTACAATTTTGTTTACTTTTCTCAGGTCTTGCACTACTCTGTACTTGCCACTAGGCTTCTTGATACCCATAATCGGGGAGTTGCATGGGCTACTCATCACTTCCTGTATGATGTTTCCTTCTAGTAATTTTTGTATTTCCAGTGTGACACAGGCTTTCACTTCAGCATTCATTCGGTAGGGCTTGGTGTTAGGGTATACCGCATTGTCCTTGATGGCTATCTGTATGGGGTCTACATCCCTCATTAATCCTACATCTTTTCCAGTGAAGTCCCACACCTCTGGCTTTACTGCTTCCTGGAGTTCTTTGGGCAAGTCTTGCAGAGTCAATCGTTTAATTTCTGAGTCCTGTCTGAGCAACAATAATTTATAAATGCCATCTTCATCCGGGGTCTGAATTTCAACACCTTTTGGTGTGCAAAAGATGGTACAGTTCATTTTGCACAGCAAATCACGACCCAGTAGATTCACTGGACTGGTGTCACAGACGACAAATCTATGCATTTGTTTAAAATTTCCAATTGAAATTTCCATTGGTTCGGTAACAGGAGTACTTATCAATTGATTAGATACACCCACTACTTGGATATTTTCTCCCGAGAGGGGTAGGTTTGGGACGTCCACTGTTCTTACAGTAGAACGGGTAGCGCCAGTGTCCAACAGAAAGGTGACATCATTTCCGTCAACCTTTCCTTCAATGTATGGTCCAGACTGGTCTACCGGCAAGGAAGCGCCAAGTACGCACTCCTCGTCCTCCCCTCTCAGGCCCCGTCAGTACTGATCATTACAAAGGAAGGTATCATTCAGCAGATACTGCGAAGTTGCTGTATTTCTGTTCTCACCGCTTTCCCAAACTTCTATCTCATCACCCTCTGCCTGTTTTCCCCTGTATACCTGCTTTGGTGCACGAGGCACCTGAACTGTTTTTACCTGTGGTTGAGTCTTTCTTGGTCTTTCTTTCTGCGTCTGTGGAGTTAAATCAGGTGTTTTGGCGTTATCATCTATCAAATAGGGACACTCGTTACGCCAGTGTCCAATTTCGCCGCACTGATGGCAGGGAAATTTCTTCATAGCCTCTTCCCTGCTAAATTTGGGCCGGGGCTTTCCTCCACCCCCACCCCCAGGACCTTTGTTCTCAGCATTTTTAACCATGTTACTCAACTGTTTTTCCTGCTGTTCTGCGAGCTTTACTTGAGCCCACATCACTTTCTCCTTAAGGGCCTTTTTCTTTTCTGCCATCTCGTCCTCGCAGTACTTTGCGTACCGCAGGACCTCATCCATCTTTTTGGTGTGCCAACAGATTTTATTATCTTTTATTCACTGACAAATTTCGGGTCTTAAACCATTTACAAACCTGTAAATAAAATGCGTCATGTCTTTCATCTCGATGTTATCAATACCACTGTATGTTTTGAATACCTGCAATAACCTCTCATAGAAGGAGTGCACTGTCTCGTCCCTTTCCTGTGTTGTCCTATCTATCTTGGTCCAATCAGTTTCCTTAGCTGGCACTTTTAGTTTCAAATGCTGAATTACCTGCTCATATTTTCTCATGACTTCTTTTGATGGCTCCCCTGTTTCTTTATTCCTTGGGTACTCTTCACTAGGCCAGGCTATAGCTATTTTACACTCGGTCCATAGATCTACAGGAACCACAATGTCGAAAAACCCATCCAGGTCTTTCCACAGACATTTCTGTACCTTCACGAACCTTTCCACCTGCCTGTACCAGTCTACTGGTTTCTCTCGTAATTTTGGAAAATCGTTCGTAAAGGACACAATATCCTGTCTGGACCGGGGACATGCACATATTTCCCTCCGGGTACTTCGCGCATGGGGCATAACTGCTCAGGTTTTTCTACCTCCCTTAAAGCAAACTCAGGAGTCGCTTGCCGGGAGCGAGCCTCTTCTTTCTTTCTCGCCCACCTGCTTCTCCATTTTTCCACATCTCCCCATTTTTGCAGCACCCACAATAATTCTTTTATCTGCAACTTTTTCCCAGCCACATTCAGGTGCTCTATATCTTTGTCTGAGAAGTCTGCTCGGTATGGTTTCTGCAAGGGCTTGGATTTTGAAATATCTACCCCCATACTGGCTGCGGTGTCTGTCAGTTTTTCGTGGAGCACTCTGGTGTTTCTTGTAAGGCTTTTACACATAAACGACAATTCTTCTTCAGAGTAGGTATTCAATCGATCCAACCCCACATTTCCTGCCATTAATTCTTCTATTTCTACTCTCAGCTTGTAGAGGTCTAAAGGTTTCGTTTGCGGAGTCTGTTTCTCTAATTCGCGACTCCAACTCTCAATTTCATCCGGAGTTACCAGAGAGACACTCCTAGTACCTGTTGCTGACTCTAATTTAATTTCTTTCGCATTAAAAGGGTTATGCCTCTGCTGCATTCCCTTTCCGGTCTGTTTGTTTGGCAAGTCCAGGAACGCAACTTCAGACTCGCACTCACTGGACTGATCATCTATGATTATCGGTTCCTGTCTCGGGGGTGCCATGACTGGGGTCATAACTGGAGTAATCGGATTTCCCTGACCATTTCCGTATAACGGAACCACTGGTCCAATAGTTACTGGAATAGTCAACGCCTCAGGACTGGTATTTAACTGGGAGATTTTCTGAATTATTTCTGTCCTTTGTCTAGCTAGAGCCTCTTGCTCCTTTTCCACTAGTATCCTTCTTAAAGTCGTGTCATGTAATATCTGTGGGGTCAATGGAGGAGTAAAACTCGGGGCAGTAGGATGCGTTTCACTTGGTCCCCCACCATAATTCGGTTTTGGGAACAAGGTTCCGGTGTTAAAGGACCTGCGCTCTTCCTCATATGGAGGTTGAACAAAAGGCAGTCCTGAACTTGATGGTTTCTCTTCGTTTTCATACAGGGGTCTGGGAAAGAAAACTTTCGTACGAGAATATTTTTCTTCTTGGGTTGCGGGCACTTTGGGATATATATCCCTTGTTTCCGCCGGTTCGGGTTTCTCAAAATAGGGCAATACCTGACCACCCCCTCCCAGTCCTAGGGATCGGTCTTCTTCCTTTAAGAAGTGGCGACGGGGAGCATCTCCTACACTGGAAGGACGGGCCCCCTCATTATAAGGTGGCGGACTTCTGGTACAGATGTCATCTATCAATTCATCATCTGACTCCCCAGGGGCCCCCCAATGCTTGCACTTTTCGGTATTTTTCTCACCCGCTGCAGGGTTATGACATGCTGGCATCATGGGAAACAGACCTTCAACAATCATACTCTGCCTCCACTGCTTCATCCTTTTATCCCTGGACTCCTGCTTTAGCCTTGGGTACCACTTGGTCAGACCTTTGTCCATTCGGGGTTTCTCTCTTTCAAAAGCCTCAATCTCCCATTCCTCTAATGCCTCATACTGCGTTAGTCTCGGTCTGGGGTGTAATTCATTCATGCGGGTTCTCAAATTAAATAAAATTCTGCCATTGAAAGTGCCGTCTAACGGAAAAGCCAATACTCCGTCATCTTTAGTGTACTTTACCCAATTCTCCAACCACACACAGGTGTTGTACCCTCTGTCAAACATCATGAATGAGGCAGGAGTATTTGGTGGCGGGATAGTAACGCCCTCTCTAGATTTAATCGGTTTGTCTGTTTTGAAATAATTCTTTACCCTATTTACAAGGGACATCTTTCTCTTAGCTCCGTACATGATATCGTATCTATTAGCCTTCCACTGATCCCTTTCGAACCCTTGGTTTCTTGGATCGGGTCTAGTCTCTGGACTATACGAGTGCCACATACGTTTTTTACGCTTAACTCTGTTTACAACTACCTCCAATCAGAACGCGCTTCGGAAATCCGTGCAACCAATGGGTGTGCGACTCTGAATAATCTCTGCCAATGGGTGCGCGGCCCCTTCGTGAGACAGTTCCCACGCTCCGGCGCTCACCCCTCCTTTACAATTCCAGCTCCGCTACCCGCCCGCTGCTTCTACCAATCCTAGCGCGGCACAGAGTGACGTCAGAGGCGCTTCGCGACTGACTCCCTCCCTTCACAAGGTAACGGAAACTTTCTTTCTTTTAAAGTGCTCAGTGCTTGGTTATTTTACAACAATTACACATTCGCCACAGTGCTCAAGTGTCTAGACAGAGAAAGAATTATTTTACTGCAAGTAAACTACTTCCATTTACTTTTCACGCGCTGCGGGTAGATCTCTTCCGCCTACCCTTCACTCTAGCATCGGTGAACCTGTTATTCCCCTAAACTCATCCACTTCTCCGGGATATATCCGAGTCTAAGGTTTCCCAGTGGACCCTTCTGCTTTCACGCTAGCTCCGAGGAACCTGCTACTCTTCCGATGTGACCCTTACTAGGTTACGCCACTATGGGAATTTTGCCAATGAACCCCGTTACTGACATTTATTCACACATGTATTCAGAAAACCCTAGTTAGTGCTTCCCGGTTATCTTAACCTGCACCTAACTTTCCTCGAACCTGTGACCTCAGGACAATGGATTCTATTCACCACTTGCCCTTTCAATTCCCCGGGGAGTTCGGACAACACGAAACAATACGGTTTACGAACGCATGGATTAATACATATAACAATATAAGAACAAGAATAATAACAATACAGCAATTCATGAATTCCAAAACAGCGTATTCACAAGAGAATGATCAGGTCTCTTAGAACAGCCGCTCTTCTAGCAGCATTAATGTACTAGCAGCTTCCGACTCAACTAGTCTAACCAATCCTGCCTAACCTTTAGCTAGTCCCTAACCATACCTCTGCTACCAGAAAAACTGATAGAGCGCGCGAGGCCACCTGACCAATAATTTCGCCGTTTCCGGCTTCAGGGCCCATATATTTTCAAAATCACCATATACATTGATCAGGTGACTTCACGAGCTCTACCAATTTGTGTGTGTTCCCTATTATTTGTTTCTCAGTGCACCCGACTTACCATCCACCGACACGGGTACCTAATGACCACAATGAATCAGGGAGCTAGCTGTAAAAGGAAAGGCAACAAAATACAAACCCAACCAATAACATTCAAAATACTTGTTGTGAAATGACCACGGACAACTGGAAGTTTTAAAATGTTTATCTAAAGTTCGTTATTTTCATGCATAAGGTGTACAAGAATAAGGCATTCAAGAACTAGTATAATGTAAATGATATAACTATAGAAAAATAAAGACAAGGTAATCATCGAAAATATTGCTGTGGAATACAAATGAGAAAAATACTACACAACCTCAAAAATGTTCACGTATGGACAGACTATGCATGGGTAACTTATAGGAGGGCCTATAAAGAGTAACACGCTAAGCTTAAAGTGAATGGACCTTTAAACAGTCTAGGTAAAGAGGTTCTAGACCATATCAGAAAATGACAAACTGCAATGCAAAATATAATTTCTAACAGGTGAGAATTCATGGAACACGCTTATGAAAATTGCAATTGACTTTCAATGGTTGCGGAAAGCATGCAAAATAACATATGCAAAGGTATCACTTTTATTGAAGCAAAAGGTAGAAATATAGAAAGGTGCAAGTTTAAAGAACTTAGAGCAGTATTTACCTAGACTGGTGTGGAAACCAAACCCTGGCCACGGGTCAGTTAAGGACAGGAAATCCTCAAGGAAGGATACCCCTCAAAGGACAGCAGGTGCAGAATGGACACCCCGGACAGGACAGGATACCCTCGGATTGGGAATCAGGACAGGACCTCAGGACAGGACAGCAAACCCTCAGGACAGGACCGGAACCCACAGTTCGGAAGCAACGCCTGCGCTCCACCCTCTCTGCAGCTATCGATCAAGACCCCGATTGGGTCAGCGAACTCCCAGCAAAGTGCTTCGCCAGCACTTTAAGGTTCAGTAGAACCTTAGTCTATGGTCAAATTCGGACAGAGTGCTCCGCAGCTCTCTGTATCTTCAGTCATCTATTGAGTGCGATGGGTCAGTGACAGGTCAGCTAAACCAGACAAGTCGGACAATTCCCTAGGTGAACCCAGGGTAGATATACTGTTTTGGGGCAGTGTACCACCCCCCAATGTTGCAAAGTGTCAAAATCCTTCAATTTGGATTGGTCCTAAGGTAGGATTTGGGTAACACACCAATCATAACAGAGTATTTGTATGCCCCATTACGATATTCTGGTACCGCCTAGTGAGATAGGGGTTCCCATGAGAGACTACACGGCAAACAGTAGCGCAACATTACAATGTAACATATAAGGAGCCACATTCGCTGTTCTCGCGGGGCAGAGGTGACTTTCTCAGGAACATCTTGCCCATCACTGCCAACTGGCTGTGTTCCATCAGTCAAGGTCCACTGTGCCGCAGAAAGTTGCGCAGGCGCAGAAGGGACCTCCAATATGGCTCTCCTCTCTCTCAGACCCCCATTCCCCGCGGTACATGAAAAGTAAGCGAAAACAAATTAATACATAATAATGTCATCATGAAAACACATCACAGGGTTTGTACTTCTAACTTATCATCAAAAAATATACTTATGCAATCTACATGTTAGCTACATAGAAACGATGACATTAGCAGTGGCACGAGCAGTACCACATTGGGCCAAGCTATGTATTACGCATGCGCATAAATTTCCCTCCACTTCTGCAGACGCGTCACGACACGTGAGTGTGACTGACGCATGCGCAGTAACTAAATACAAGCGGCGGCCATTTTTAGGTGACTCGAGTAAATTATTTTAGTAAAACACATGTGCAAGCTTCGGGATCCCTATTCAAACTTAATATAAACGTTAGTAAAACATACACTTGTTACCTTATTACATATAAACGAGGTTCTTGAGTACAGCAAGTCCGCAAAATATGCGAAGCTTTGCTTCATCAATCACACCATATCAGTATGAAATCATTATCATTCAATAAAGTTGATCAATGTTCCCGCCCATAATTTGCTTTCCCTTTTTTTGTTTATTTTTTTTGTGATTGATTTTACCCCTTTTTATGCAAGGATATTCAGATACATAAGGCAGCAAGCTTGTGATAAAAAACAGTAAAAGAAAAAAAGCAAAGACACACAATCTACATAATTATGAAACAGCTCATATAAAAAGAGTACAAACAATATAGGGATGGGCAAAGTATAGCAAAACATTACATAAAAGAAATAACGTCAAGTTGTGATTAATGGGTTGTCCAGAACAGATCAAAACCAGTTTGCACCTAAATCCATTCAGATATGGGAGACCAGATCTTCACTACCATTGCGCTCTTCCTTCTCTCTTTTGTTTTATATATTGATAATTCTAAATTATACATGGCAAGCAGCCTTGAGCACCAACTCAAAAATATCGGTGGATCAGGACTAACCCAATCATTAGTAATGCAAGCCCGTACCACCACCATACAAATAAACAAAAAAGACATAATGGCTCTTGATCTTGTTTGTGTAATAGTGTCCAACCCAACCCCTATTAAACCAATTCTCCAGTTATACTCAAAGAGGATCCAATTATTGTACTAAGAAACAACTCAATTTCCCTAAAAAAATTCCCCTAACTTAGGACATGAAAAGAACATATGAATTGAATCTGCTGCATAAAGGCCACATCTATTGCATTTGACACCAGCAGATTCCCCCCATTTAGAAATTTTACTTGGGGTGTAGTGAAGATCGTACTGGGCCATATAATGTTGAGTGCGCATCCTCCCCGTCATCAGAACTTGATTAGCGAGCCCTAAGGATTCACTAATATTAACATCCTCAACCCCCAGTTTTCTTTCCAATTTTCCTTTACAGGCATCTAAATCATCAGGAAATGTTTCTACTAGTTGTACATAAAATTGACCAATAGGTGTTCTTTTCTTCATTTTTTCAATAAGCGGGATCTTTACAAGCTGTTGTTCATACCCGAACCCTTGCTTAGTTAAAAACCTGCGCATTTGCAGGTATTTAAAGAACTCATGTTTGCCTAAACCCTATTTCGATTGCAACCACCACTCCCACTCACCAGCAATTCACTCCAACACCTCAGTTACCCGCATTAACTGATCCCCATCCACATACACATCACCACCTACAACTCTATATCTGCCCACACCAGAATGTACACCCATCCAGGCTGGGGCACAACCACCTACACTCATATTTCAGCTACCCTCCCCACTCACATCCACTTCTGATACCACGCTGGACGAGTTATCATATCCACCCACCCCACTCATAATAGTACCAGATACCAGTCTGGATATGATTATGCCCGCACTCTACCAAATCAAAGAGGAACTCCACATTGTCAAAGAGATTATATCTAGGCACCCAATGCACATTAGACCTGCAAATATGTATAGATCAAGCAAGCCCGCAACTCGCCTTTCACTCACCTCCAATCACATTCTCCCCATCTGGAATTCCATTCCATCCCCCAATCTCCCTTCCCGCTGAATCCGGAGCACCAACCTATTTTTGGAGAGTGATATATACGCTCCCTTCTCCATTCCTATAAACCCCCTCTCTTTCCCCATCTCTCCAGCACACACGGCCATTCCGACTATTCCCCCCAACCAACACCGGTCCTCCACACACAACAATAGAGGAATCATCGATAATAATCTTAGTAGAATCACACTCACACTCGATCCCACCACTTCTCTCGTCACAACCCATCTTAGATGCACCCTTTTGAACTGTAGATCGGCCTCTAGACACGCAGCAGACATTGCCGACCTCAATATCTCACAAGAGCTTGAGCTGATTGTGTTAACAGAAACCTGGCTAACTGAATCCTCCTCACCCCTCTTGGACCTTCTTGTACCACCAAACTACGACATCATTGGATTGCATAGAAGTGATAAGACTGGGGGAGGAATTGCATGCATACATCGGAGCAGCATCTCAGTAAACAGAGCCTTATCCCCCACACTCTCCTCTTGTGAATACATGTGCATTTACATCAACAGCAATGGCACTCCAATATGCACACTACACATCATCTATCACCCACCTGGCGACAACCTCACCTTCACTGAACACTTCATGGACATGGTCACAACGAACACCGGACGTCAAAACGCTCAAATATTCCTAGGCGACTTCAATCTCCATTGGTACGACCTCAACGACTCAATGGTTAACAGTCTCAAAAACTTCATCGGTGCGCTCGACCTCACCCAAATTTGCAACAGCCCCACACACAACAAAGGCGCAACCCTGATTTTAATAATCTCCAAAAATAAGCTTGATTCAATCCTACCTTGTGATTGGTCAGACCACCATATCATCACCTTCTTTATCAGGGAAACCGTGAAACTCAACGCAGCCCAATCCACTAAACCGAAGATATGGAAAAGAGACTTGAAAAAACTCAACCCCAACACTTTACCCGCCTACAGCCATAAACTACTCCAGCCTCCGTCTGGCCTCTCCAACGTACATGACCTCACCAACCACTACCTTAATTCTATGACCTTGGTTATCAATGAGGTTGCTCCTCTTCAACTAAAGAGAGTTTCCTCGAAAGACTCTAAACCTTGGTACAATGACCTGCTGAACGATGATAGACGCTCTCTTAGAACTTCCGAATGCAATTGGAGATCAGTCCCATCTGCCAAGCACCTCAAAATTCTAAGTAATAAGAGAAATGCTTACTATAGAAAGATCAAGCGCACTAAGCAGACTTTTTCACGCACCAACTAGACCAAGCAAGAAACCGTCCCCAAAAACTTTTTGAATTAATCAAATCCCAATCTAAGGATGAACCTCAACGACTACATGGCATCGCACGTACTCAACCCACGTGTGAAGAATTCTCTACCTTCTTTAATCTGAAGACTGAAAATATCAAGAAATATCTCCTTAATGACCTTACAGTCTTACAGTCAAACGCTCACACAAAACACTTCCTATTCTTCCAACGTCGCCACAACAAGCCACTCCAAAACTTGAACTAAAAACGACACAGCCTGGTCTTCCTTTTATACCTCCACTGAAGAAGCAATAGCTAAGATTCTTAGCACCTTCAAGCCAGCCAATCACACCACCGATCCTCTCCCCGCTAACGCAGTTAAAGATCTAACCCCTTTGATTATGCCGCTCTGGACCAAGATCATCTATAGCTCACTTCATCAAGGCTGCATACCGGACATCCTCAAAGTAGGATACATTTCACCCATCCTCAAGAAACCCACAGCTGACCCCATGGACCTTAACAACTCTAACCCTATTTCCAAAAGCCCTACCCTAGCCAAACTCTTGGAAAAATGTGTACTCCAACAACTGACAAAGCACATTGACCAATTCGATCTTCTTGACAAACACCAATCTGGCTTCAGAGCAGGGCACAGCACCGAATCAGCTATGACACACATTATTGACAATGCTTTACAAATACTTGATCAGAATGGATCATGCCTACTCATCCTATTAGACCTCTCCACAGCCTTTGATACGGTCAAACACGAGAACCTGATAGATCTGCTGAATCTCAGAATGGGCCTATCAGGGTCAGTGCTTAATTGGTTTACCTCCTTTCTTCAAAACCAAACTCAAAAATTCAAGGTCAACAACTCCCTGTCTAAATCCATGCCCACAAGGGACCGCATTATCACCAACACTGTTTAATTTATTTATGGAACCACTTACTGTTCTGTTGCAAGCATCCAACGTCCAATTTCACATGTACGCAGACGATACACAACTTTACCTTAAGATACACACACCAGAAGACATCAAACTGATCAACAAAACGTTTTTGAACACCCAGTCATGGTTAGCTGAGAACCATCTCAAGCTAAACACACTAAAAACTGAATTCCTCCTATTAGCTCCACCTGCCAAAATACCTCTCTAGCATGATTGGTTCAAACACCTTACGTCATTCAACGTCCAACCACCCATCATTGACTTAGCAAAATCATTGGGTATAACCCTTAACTGCAACCTCAACATGCATAAACATATTAGCAACGCAACAAAGGGTGCACATTTCCAGATTAATATACTAAGGAAGCTGAAACCCTTCTTACCAATCAATGATTTCAAGACAGCAGTTCAAGCTCTAGTTATCCCCAGGGTAGACCATGGACGTGTCTCTCTTTGTGGCCTCCCCAAAGCGACAACAGCACCACTAATAGCCTCCATCAATTCTGCCGCCAGACTCATCACGTGCTCGAAAAGAAGGTCCCACATCTCCCCGGACTTAAGAGCCTTGAACTGGCTAACATTGGAAGCCAGAATTCACCTAAAAATCGCCTGCATGACTCACAAAGCCATTCACCAAAAGGCACCCAACTATCTCACTCAGAAACTCACTATCTCTGGGGGTAATAGATCCACAAGAAGTGCGTAAAACCTACTACTGAAGCCCTACAGATTCAACAAGACAAAAACTTATAAACGTTCCTTCTCAAGGATGGCTCCTAGGATTTAGAACGCACTACCCCCAGAAACCAGAGTTATCACATCTACTGCATTTTTCAAAAAGGAAGTAAAAGCGATTCTCATTGAAAAATTCACATGATCATTACCTAAGGAAATCATGACCTCACTAGTACCTCTACTGGTAGCTCTTTTATCACACGGGTACAAACAGACAATCTAGGCTCCACAGTTGCTATCGTGTTCTGCACCCTTTTGTTTGATTTACTTTGCACAACATGTTACTTATATTTGATCTACCTCTTTTGTTTCGATTTACTTTTCACATTATGTCATGTATACTTGATCGACCTGTTTCTATTTTGTTGTATAATTTTGCATCACTGATTGTAAAGCACTCTGATATCCGCAAGGGTCTGATTCGCGCTCCATAAAACTTTCAAAATAAATAAATAAGTCTGCAAACAATGCCAGTTGACCGTCAACACATAAATCCCCTAGGCAGTGTATTCCTTTTAATCCCTATCTATCAACCACTTGATCACAAAAAATGATTGGATGCAGCCCAGGAGCTGCAAATGGGGTATAAGCATTCCGCTTAGAGACACAAAACTTATGCTTGACTTGCTTCCAAACAGAATAGGCTGCCTTAAGAATTTTAATTTTGGTTTTCTTAAAATAACTTGGTTCAAATATTTTAACTAGGCATTCATTAGTCTCATCCCCCAACCCGAATTCATATATTGATGGTCTATGGCATGGCAAAATTTCAGCCCTGTCACCAACTACCAAGGGGCTGATACATTTCATCATTGCTGCCCAATAATACAACATAAAATGTGGAATACCCCAGCTGCCACGATCTTTTGGTAGCACCATCTTCTTGTAAGCTCTTCTCTGTCTACTATACCACCATAGGAATCTGGTCAACTATCATCTCTACGCAGACGACACTCAAATCTACCTCAAGGTTGCCTCCACTCACGATCTCTCCGTCCTAAGCTCTACCCTCGACTCCATTCAAAATTGGATGTCAACACATCAACTGATTCTGAATCCCTCCAAAACTGAATTCCTCCTCCTCTCCTCCTCTCTTTCTCCTCCCCCGGTTCAATCATGGATGGACCAGATGAATCTGCTGAACAACAAACCCATCATTGTCGACAGCGCAAAATCCCTCGGTGTCATACTCAACACAAAACTCAATCTACTCTCCCACATTAATTCAATTGCAAAGTCTGCCCGATACCAACTGCGCCTTCTATGGGGGATTCGTCGCTTCTTCCCGGAGCAAGACCTTAAAACCCTGGTCCAATCGTTGGTCCTCTCCAGACTGGACTACTGCAATTCTCTTCTGACTGGCCTCCCCAAATCCCACCTATCCCCCCTTAAGTCTGTTCTCCATTCAGCAGCTCGTTTCATTTATGGGGCCAAAAGAAGCGACCACATCACTCCCATGTTATCCACCCTCCGCTGGCTTCCCATCGAGGCTAGAGCTATCTACAAGACTGCCTGCATCACCCACAAAGCCTTGCACTCCTCCTATCCGCGCTACCTGGCGAATAAACTGAAACTCTCTGGAGGCTCTAGACCATCACGAAATGCGGAAAATCTACTGCTGGAACCTCCCATTTTCAAGAAGGAAAGATCGATGACCCAATCCTTTTCAGGCAGCGCAGTGAGAGTCTGGAACTCACTTCGGCCTCAGCTCCGGACCACCACCTCCTCCCAGGCCTTCAAAACTGACCTCAAAGTTCTCCTCCTTCAAAGACACTTCCAAATGTAATCCATGCCCTCTCTATTATCTGAAGGAAGCCCTTTTAATAATTGAAAATCTACTTTGCATGACTTTGGAAGTGTCCTCCCAGTGTGTTCTTGTGGTTTGAGTGTCTGCCATTTATTGCAGTATTATCCTACCTGTCTTTGGGACTCATGTGTAACATGCACCCGTCACTTTCTCTTGTAACACACTGTTTTCTACCTCCTAAATTTGTTTGTTTTCGATACCTGCACAAGTGCCACCAGTGCCTACGTAACGTTTGTTCTTGTGCTTGAGTGTCCTCCATATATTACAGTATTTTACCTCTGTTTATTTTGTACGCTTTTGTAACCTGCACACGTCACTTTTTCCTCCTGTAATGCACCGTTTGCTACCTCTTGTATTTTGTTGGCTCACGATTGTCACTTTTGTAATGCACCGTTTGCTACCTCTTGTATTTTGTTCGCTCACGATTGTCACTTTTGTAATGCGCCGTTTGCTACCTCTTATATTTTGTTGGCTCACGATTGTCATTTTTGCGTCATTTAATGTAACGTTTGCTTTTGTATTTTGCTCACTTGTAATGTTCTCATGTATCAGTTCTGTTCCTATTGTGAAGCGCTCTGACACCTTAGGGTAAAGTCCGCGCTATATAAAAACGCATAAATAAATAAATAAATAAATAAATAAATAAATAAACAAATCCTCTCTAATTTCTTAAAACATGATAAGGGAAATTCTAGGGGAATTGTTCTGAACATATATAACATTTTTGGCAATACCAGCATTTTTAATACATTAGATCTCTCATAAAGGGATAAGTGCAAATGATCCAACCGCTCCAATTTTGAGTTCACCCTCGCCAATACTGGATTCATATTCAGTTCTGGAATATTCCCAACAGGCATTGAGATTTTAATTCCCAGATATGTGAGATTTGGGACAGTAGCCACATTTGCCGGGGGATCACCACCTGAGTAAAGGACTTGGGTTTTGGCTATGTTTATTTGGTAGCCAGAGAGGCTCCCAAACTGACTTGCCAATGTATTGATCGCAGGAAGTACAGTAACAATATCACTTGTAACAACCACAATATCATCGGCATAGGATAATGCTCTATACTCCATATGCCGCCGTTGACTTGGTTTTATGTCTGTATGCCGATTCAATTTGTTAAAAAAAAATCAATATATAAAGCAAATAAAAGAGGGGAACAAGGGAACCCTTGCTGTGTGCCCCAACCTATCTTAAATGAGCCCGACTCTTGACCGGAGATTCGTATACTTGCTTCCGGACAAATATACAATGTCCTAACTGCTTGCCGGATCTTAGGGCCAAATCCCTTCAGCCGTAGAACCTACCACATGTATGGTTAGAAAACCCTGTTGAATGCCTTCTCGGCATCCAACAAAATTACCCCCAAAGTGGTCTCAGTTGCTTGTGCCCAGTCGAGGAAAGAAATCACACGCCTCACATGATCAGCAGTATCTCTGCCTGGGATGAACCTGTGTTGGAAGTTGGAGACCAATGCAGAAATAACTTCAGCTAAGCGCAGGGCAATTATCTTAGAATAAACTTTACTGTCAGAACTGATTAATGAAATTTGTCTGTACGATGTGGGCAGTAAATCAGGCTTATCCTTTAAAAAAAAAGAATAGTTTTGCGCCAAGACTCTGGCGCAAATCCTCTTTGCGCGGCCGATAATAAAGTCATAAGTTCTGGTTTTAAAACTTAGCGAAACGTCCTATAAAATTCAAGGGGGATACCAGCAGGACCCACAGCCTTGTCTACTGCAAGTGATGTTATTGCTGCTTCAACTTCCGCCGAAGTGATATCTGCGTCTAATTCTTCCATTTGATCATGTGTCAATTTTTGGCTTTCGATATCCGAACAAAACTCCTTCAATTTCTCTTCTACTCCAATAATTTCATCCTCTGCATACAGCTTCTGATAGAATTTACAGAACACATTGAGCACTTCCCCTGAGGCATCCTGTACCTGACCAAGATGATCCTGAATCTTATTGATCCTATTGGCAATTTCTTTCTGATGTAGTTTTTTTCACAAGGATCCTACCTGAATTCTCACCAACTTCATACAATTCTGACCTATACATAGAGATTTTGGTGGCTAATTTAAGAGCAACATTTTGACATATCTTCATTTTATGGACGGCAATATCCCATAAAATTTGTTCCATGTTTTGACCCCTAATTACCGCTCCCATAAGTTCTATTTCTAATAACCCTAATTTATTCATTCCATCTTGAATTTCGCCACATGCTTTTCGCTGTTTATCAAGAGAATAACTTAGCGTTTCCCCTCGGACCCCCGCCTTAAATGCATCCAAACGATAGGATTTAGGCAAAACCCCGATTATTTAAAAAAAATTCACTAATCTATTTGCACATTTGTTCACAGTATTGAGAGTCCAACAAAAGTTTGCGTTTGAAAGTCCATGCTCTTGGTGATAATCTGCTACTAAAATTCAATTCTAACACAACAGGATTATGGTCTGATATGATTTTATGTTTAATATCAAACCTAGCGTTTCTTGCTTTCTCTGATGTTATAAAAAAATATTCTAGACGCAGATGTTTTTTATGGGGTGCAGAATAAAATGTTGCCCCCAAAGCTCCCTTACCCTTAGCACACCATACATCCACCAACCCAAATTCTTTAAGTAACCCTCTAGTAGCTTTGAAAACGTTAGTTTTCTTCCCGTCATATAAGCTATCACTTGTTATATCAAATCCTCCCTACAAAAGGAGGTTAAAATCCCCACAAAGTATTAGTGGAGATGGCCATGCCGCTAATTCAATACTCAAAAAATGCAGCATATCTGGATCATCCTGATTTGGACCATATATTGAACATATCATCACTGAGCACCCTCGATCCATAATTCGACGATAACCCAACGTCCCCAAACATCTTTTTTAACCCGTTTGCAGACCCCCAAACCAAATCTTTTAAAAATCACCACCCCTCTAGTGGTCGCGCTCCATACCCAGGTCATTCAACCACTTCTGGTTGTTCCATGCAATGTGAGTCTCTTGTATACAGAGCAGATCCACCTGCATTGTAGTTAGAATTTGGGCCATGATCCCCCTTTTCTTTTTGTCATTTAGGCCACAGATATTCCATGAGCACACAAAAAATTTACCATCTTTATAAAAAATTCAATTCGACTTTCCTTGCTTGCTCTGCCCAAGCCCTAAGCTGTATTTCAACAATAAAAAAACATGGTTCCGAAAAATTTATTCACCATAACCTTGATGCCAAACACATACCCTACCCGTATGATACTGTCCTTTGCCCCTCCACCCAAACCTCCCCTCCCACCCCAAGAGCACCCTCCCCCCACCCAGACCCCCACCCAAAGAGGCATAAGGACCGAATAGTCCTTTTTTGTGATGGAGAGAGAGGACTGTGTACACTCCTCTTACCCCCCCACCCGTGACGAGAAAAAGAAAAAAACCAGAAGACTAACTACTGAGCAACACTCCCACTATATTGTGCTTAGAAATTCCTTCACAGCAATCTCTGTTTTATCTTTGTGAATAATTTTGAGTTTAGACGGATTGAGGAGGAAGGCCTGTGCCGCTGTGCGACTTTTGCTTGGAATAGTGGGATCATCTGGCGCTAATGCCATCTATGTTGGACCGCGGCCTGACAAAAATCAGGACGAACAAAGAATTTACAGCCCTTCCTACCTCTCTTTTGGTCCGGCCTTGCTAAATCATACAAAGACTCCCAAGCAGAAAGTTATTAAGACAAATCAATATAGCCCTGAGTTTCCCATCAGGCCCCCCTGCACCTCCCCTCAAATAAAAGGGAAATTCATGAGCTCTTTTAAGTTCTACTTCCCACTTCCATTGACTCAGTTCAGGTAAGACCTCTGAGAGTAAATCAATAACAAATTGTCGTATATCTTTGCCTTCTTTGCCTTCTTTTCCTTCTGGAACACCTAGTATACATAAATTTTTCTTCTAAAACAATTCTCTAAATCAATAAGTTTCCAGTTAATATCATCTCTCACAGACTGTAAGGAAGTTAATTTTGTTTTCTGCTGCACTATCTCATCCTCCATTAGAGATATTCTTGCCTCCACTTCCCCAACCCTTATAGAAATCTCTGTATAATTCTTAACAACACGCCGCACTGTATTTTGAAGTTTATGGACTGTACCCTGAGTGCGTAGACCCTCCGGTTTAGTTTCCTCCCAATGTGTCATTATGGCTTGGTAGATAGCACTCAGAGTGATCTCCTTTTCTGCCAAAGCACCAGTACTGTCAATCTCTCCAGTTGCACCAATGTTACTGCCCAAATCTTCATTGCTCTCCCCAAGCTGTGGTGAGAATGAATAGTCCCAAACCAATGACCCAATTTTATCAGATGTTTCCTTAGAAGCAGATTGGAGAGATCCCTTAATTTACGCACCGTTCCTTTCTCAACAGAGACATCCAAACTCCTTTCATCGTCATCCTGCAGGACAGAGATGGTCTCACTTCTATCATCTGCCCAGTCTCCTCCGACAATCTCATTGCCGAGCAGTTAGATGGATCTGACATCAAGTAAAACTTTCCACCCAAGTCCCCTGAATCCAAATCTTTTATCATATCTGTATTCAAACTTTCCATGCTACATCCAATATCTTGTAGTACCTCTCAAGAACTTTTATGGACCGAAGACGTAGATGGAGACGGAGACGGAGCAACCTCCTGAGGATTAGCAGGGAGTCCTGCTACTCCCGATATACACTGAGGAAGAGCCAATGATTCAGGTGCCTCTAATATGTTCCCTGATTCCTTCTCCCTATTCACATTCATATTATTGATCCCACTAGGGGGTATCTCATTCTGAGATATATCCGATCCAGCACCTGTATTGCTGCATCCTAAGTCTGGCAAACATACACTTTTTCCATTCGCTGTCAACACCATTGCCCCTTGCTGCATTGGAGGCATTAAAGGCTTTTGTTTCGTTCTGAATTCTAGTGTAACATTTGTTGGTACTAATGATGCTGCAACTTTGTCGCCAGATTGAGCAATTGCTGATGCCCCTGGTGATACGTTTCCCCTGCGTCTTCTTAAACTTTTAATATTTTCCCTGCAACGCTGTCTCCATTCCGTGAAACCCCACTGCCTCATCCGTTGCCTGCAGAAGTGGAGAGATGTGCGGGGGGAGTCGAAATCATTGAAACTGCCGCCCGAGTCTTAGGACCCTTCCTGGCGTTCTTCAGCGCCATCACTATCTGTGCGCTCCGGTTTCCATCTGATCCTCCGACTGAGCCACAGCCACTCGCCAGGACCGCCGCCGAAAACAGAGCACTCCGGAGCTCCACAAATATCCAACAGAGCTGAAGTGTTTACGATGACCTGCTCGCGGAGGCCCCTCAAAATACATGTAGCGCCACAGGCACAGCATGCCCAGAAGTTTATTTGCAGTTTTGCACTACATTAGTCGCCAGGAGGTTAAGCATGGGGGGTTTACACCAAGGAGCGTCCACAGCCTGCTCACACGATCGTGGACACGACCGCCATCTTGCCCTCGAGCAGCCCATAATTTACTTTCCCATGCACTTTTATTCCACCCAGCAATATTTGTTTCAAAATCATAAACCATGTATTCGTACAGTACAGCGTTCAGTTTCCCAGGAACATCACGGGTAAGACGGGTTTTGGCTGCTATTCAATGACATGGACTCCAAGGCACTTTGTGCTTGATTGCGCATGCCAAAGGATTTTCAAAATGGAGTTTGTAGCACCCTTCCGGCCCAAACACGAGCTATCAGCAAAGTTAAAGAAAGACACATTAGAATACAAAAATAAATGAATGCACTGTATACCACTTATTTCTACTCTAGCCCCATTACTTTAATTTTGCTATAGCATTAATAGTTAAGCAGGACATACGAAGTTTAGTTTAAGCAGAAGCATGTGTATAAATGTGTGAGATGAAGCGGCCGTCTTGGCACTAGTGTGCAGCTGCAAGAAATGCCCACCAAAAGCGAAAGACGTCATACTACGTAGATGCAGTAGACGCATGCACAAAAGGGTTCCCACGTTTTTGGCGGCCATTTTTAGACACTCGGATTACTGTTAGTGAAAAGCACATAGGAAAGCCTCCCCTAGATACTAAAATGCTGTGAAATGCAGGTTTTAGTATTCACAAAACATGTTGATTAATAAGTTACATGTTATTTCGAGAGGATTGAATCCGAGCAAGTTTCTTTACGTATGAAACCATGCTCCATCAAATGCATTGCACCAATTTCACTCCTGCAACCGGGTCAGAGCACGCTTGCAGTGAAGGCAGAGTCCAGCTCTCCTTTAGCAAAGTCAGACGGCAGTAGGCAGCAGAGCAACAAGCTGAAAAACAGGCCTTAAAGAGCCACAGTCCAGTTGAGGCCTTTAAGCAGCACAAACGTTCTTCTGGCAGAGCTTTAGTTACAAATAGAGTAGTGTCTGGTTTTAGGGGTTCAGAGACCCAGTACTTATACTCGAAAGTGCCTTTGATGTGGGGTGGGGGGTGACTGCAAAGTGGCTCCTTGAAGTGCACAGATCATCCTTTCAATCCAGTCATGTCTGTCTGTGGGGGGTAATTTGTGTGGGACAGGACACTACTTATTCAGTGAAGTTTTAGCCCCTTCCTTCCATCCTGGGCCGGCAGGGCTATCAGAATGTATATATGTAGATAGGCATTAAGACACACCTAACCTTCCTTTGTTTGTGGATGTCTAGAGAGAAAGCAGAAAGTGTAGCTGACACCCACCTCAGACGAGTATTGGAGACAGACTGCAAGATACACAGAGCAGTAATTGTATAGAAATGTCCACTTTCTAAAAGTGGCATTTCTAGAACAGTAATATCAAATCCAACTTCTCCAGTAAGGAGGATTTATCAATGCCATTCCAAAGGTATAAAACAGGAAGTAGCTAGTCCTTTCTGGATAGGAATTGCCACTTAAAAGTGTATAAGGGATTCCCAATGCTAACCTATGAGAGGAGTAGGCCTCATAGTGGTAAAAAAACATATTTAGCTGTTTGTCACTACCCGGACTTGCAAAACATAAAAGTAGATGTCCTGCCTTTCACTTACATAACACCCTGCCCTTAGGGCTACCTGGGGTTCACATTAGGTGTGCCTTATTTGTAGTAAAAGGGGAGTTTACGGCTTGGCAAGTAGTTTTAGATGCAAAGTCCAAGTGGCAGTAAACTGCACGCACAGGCCCTGGAATGGCAAGCATGAGACAGGTTATGCTATTCAGGTGTGCACTGATTACACACATGTTTAGGACTGGACAACAATGGTAAAGTGCTCAGAGTTCTAAGGCCAACAAAAAGATTCAGCAAAACATGGAGGTCAAAAGCAAAAAGGTTGGAGGAAGACCACCCTAAGGATGATAGGTTTAACAGGCCCTTTAAACATTATTTCCTATAATGCTGATATGGTAGGTCTACAACGGTTCTATACTGTTACCTCAAGTATGCTTCTCTTTTTTTTATATTGTGCAGGGAATACTCGCTAGCAATACCCTGGTATACTGTAAATATTTTCAGAAAAAGTCCATTACACCGTGATTGGAATCTCAATTGAGAGGTTTTGCAGAGTGTGAATGGTGAGCACTATTACCGCACAAAACATACACCAGTACATACAGTACTGCTCAGATTACTTACCGGTAATTTCCATTACTTCGATTCTCTCTTCCTTGTCCCAGTTCTTACTATGTAGGTTTTACCTATTTTACTCCCTTTTTCCATACTTTTTACCAAGCTTTTTTCCCTTTCTAGTTACCCTCCAAACTCCACCCATAACCCCCTCCCTATTCCTTAGCACTTGCTGTTTTGCTTTTGTGCACCCATTTCCACTCGACCTTCCAGAGGTTCCAGGGGCACCCCTCCTTGATGCCTGATCTTTATTTTACTTCCTTTTTTTGGTTGAACTTTACGTTTTTTTCCTCCTGTCACTGTGTTACCCCTGAGCGTTGGCCTCAGGTTTCAGTGGTCGAAGAGGAAGTCAGTATGTGGTTCTGGACTGTTAGAATGGTTTTCTCACAGCGGCAGAAGTATTTTTCCCTCATTTTCGGAAGCCGGCAGCATTGTAAGGGGTGATAAGCTTGGGCTCAGCTCCTCCGATATAGATTACTGATATTAGACGCGGCACTTGGAACCTTGTTTCCTGATATATTATTTCCCATAAAGACAAGGCATGCTCATTCTCTCCCTGCGTTCCGGGAGGTTGAGCATAGGAAGTTGGTGCCTTATGGGCAGTTCAGCTCGATCTGTCCTGCTGTTTTGCTCCCTGAATACCAGGAGAAGCTAGCTGCCTGCCTATGATGGACTTCGAAGTTGGAAGAAGATGTTTCACAGCAGTAGCCCACGGTTTTAATGTCATCATACAAGGTTAGACAAATCGCTTTTTTGTGCTTACTAACATACTCCGCCAGACCTGCGTTGTTATTATTATTATTATTATTAAAGGGGCTTATAAAGCGCATGGTGACGCCACCAGGCGTATGCCCGCGCTGTGGAGAAGAATCAGGGTGTCTGAGGAAGAGAACTACAGGGTGAATAAATGGGTTTTTAGTAGTTTTCTAAAAGTGAGCTCATTATTCGCTAGCCTAATGTTGGAGGGGAGGGAGTTCCATTTGTTGGCTGCCAACGAGCGGAACGATCGACCTCCCATTCTCGCTTTTTTTATACGAGGGATCTTGAGCAAGCCCATTCCCATGGAACGAAGGGATCTGTTAGGCTCATAGGGAACGACGAGGTCAGCCAAGTAGGACGGTGCTTTATCAGAGATAATCCTATAGCACCAGAGAAGTGCTTTAAATAGGATTCTCTTCCTAATAGGCAACCAATGAAGGGTAGCTAAGGTAGGTTTAGAGGGCACTCTTCTAGGAAATCTAGTTTTGTAGCACCTGCAGCCTCCTGATGTTTTTTTCCGAGGTACCTAGAAGGAGCACGTTGCCATAGTCCATTCGAGAGGTTACTAGGGCCTGAATCATGGTGCGCCTAGACTCCAGGGGAAGGAGGTCAAGGGTACGGTTGAGGGTTTTCATAACCCCAAAACATTTCCCTACCATTTTATGTACATGGTTATTAGGCCTCATACAAGTAAAAGAGTGTGAGACAGCAAGGGTAGTCTCTTTTATGCATTACTAAGCTGGCTAACAAACCCCCTGTTTTCAAATGAGGGTTTGTTTCTCTCCTCATTTGATCTATATGTTTGCTTTACAGAACACTTGCAAGTTTGAAGGGGGTTCTATCTACTACAATTTCTTTTTCTTCATCTTAGGCAGTTCAGGGTCCTCTTGATGGGGTCCTAATCCTCCACAAATATAGGAGTCTTTACCCTCTTGTCCCATTATGTGAGCTCCTGCTTGAGCATCATGATGGGCAAACATGCAGAAGCAGAGGCATTTGTGTCCCTCTCATTCTCCAGGGAGAGATTCTCTTCATGCTGGTCTGAGGAATTCTCAGAGAAAGTCTCACTCTTCTCCAGCAACACACAAGAACTTACAGAAGAAAGTGAAATGCTTGTTGAAGGCTTACAGTTGTTTTAGGATTAGTATGGAATCCCTCCATCTCCTGGTTCAGATTCTTCTGTTTATTCTGTGTCCTCTTCTTGCTCGGTTTCATCATGGGCCTCTCCAGAGTATGATGAAGAAGATTGGGGGTTCCCAGATAGCTCTTCAGCTCCACTAAGAAAATATATACATAAAGAAAAAAATAATTCCATTCCTGATTATTTGTCTTCCAACTGGCAGCTTCCTGCTGATTCTGAACAGCCGTCCTCCAGTGGTGACTGGTTTAGACAAATTCAGAAACCAGCGTTCCCTAAACTCCCAGTTGTGGCAGATCCTGTGGACCTAAAAGCTGAGGGGACACTGAAGCAGACATATACTGGTTTCAGTGTTTCTGTAAGATTAGAAATGCATTCAGTTTAGACATCCCAATTATTGGTGAAAGTCTTTCAGTCCCTCTCTTCTGACATTCTTGAGGGGGAAGATTGTTTTCAGCTTCTTGCTTGGACAGAGGTCTGGGCTAAATTTCTTTCAGGTGTGGTTTTTGACAGCCATAGCGCCTCTGCTACGTCTTCGACAGGGGTAGTGGCGGCCAGACATCATTTACACTTGAGAGGCTGGAAGGTTGATTCTTCTCAAAAGACTTGACTCCTTTGCATGCCCTTCTCGAGGAAAAAGTTATTTGAATAAGATTTTGAAGAATTACTGAAGAAGTCCTTCAAGAACCAGAAACATACACTGCCTTTCAAATACAGGCAAATAGACTTTCACAAGAAAAAGAAGAGACCAGGCAAACACAAAGACAAGAGGCCCAATTTCTATCTCAATAGGTCAAGATTCCAACCTATATTTTAAACTTCTACCTCTCACCAACCTCCAGGTAACAAAGGCAATCCTTCTCAGTATTCCTGACTATGCCCGGGAACCAGTGGGAGGTCATCTCTATTTTTTCAGGACTACTGGGCCTCCAGTGTCCAGGACACGTGGGATCTGCAGGTTATAAATGAGGGTTTCACCATTCCTTTTATCTCCTGGCCTAAGGCTCCCTCATTTTCAGCCTGCTCCTCGTCCAGGACACAGCTTCAAGAGGAAGGCCTTACTGGACAGTGTATTAATTTTATTCAGGAAGAAGGCTATCTTTCAGGTCCCACCAGGACAACAGGGGCTGGGATGGTATTCTCGGGTATTCCTGGTCCAGAAACCTTCAGGGGATTATAGAGTGATCATTGATTTAAAGCACCTGAACAAGTTCATTCCAACTGTTCATTTCAAGATGTGTTACCTTCAACAGATCATTCCTTTTATCTCGTTGGGGGATTTTCTGCAAGTCAACAATTTCTCAGGTTTTGTATCGGGTCCTCCCCTTTGGGATAAAAACAGCTCCTTCTGTTTTCACGAAAGTAGAAGAGGTAAAACCTTATAAAGTAAGGACTGGGAAGATGAAGAGGATGAGGATGGTTATTGTTGTTGGAAGTTTCACCTTTACTCATTTCTGTGCATGAGGGCTTATTTTTTTATCATTGGACTTTGACCAAGAGCAAGAGAGAAAAAAGCCTGAAAAGAGTGGCATGAATTATGTTACATTAGGCCATTAAAACACACAAAGCCTTTTGAACCATGAAAATAAAAATGTTCTTGTCCAATGCATTTAACAGGCCTCTTAATCATCGAAGGAGCACTTTTCGATCATTAAAGATTTAACATCTCCTACTGCATACAATATAATGGCAAAACCCTTTTTTGGAAATGTGTATCAATCTATACCATCTTTTCAAGAAATATAGCCGCTAAAAAGTCTTGGCTTATTACAGAAGAGCATCAAGTCAAAAAGGTACCAGGGCCCTCAAAATCCTCACCCAGTTACTTCAAGGCTTTCACACCAGTATCTCCCACAGTTGTCACAGTCACTGCTAAAACTATCAAATCTGGCGTTGCTCTTGACTCTTGCCAACTCATATTGTCAATAAGGTACTAGTGATCATCAGTCCTGTGCTGACAGAGACATCATTAAGAACTTTTTCATCAGGTGTGATTCTTGGTAGCTGGATAAAGGATTTTCGGTGTGAGAAATAGACACACAGTTTATGGTAAGCTGGCAGCTTTGTGCAGCTATGCAGATCCCTTTTAGATATTTCGTATGTTCATAGTCCACTTAGCTGGTGACTGTACTTGGTTGTCCATTCTGAGATATTTTATTTAAAGTTCATGGTCATGAGCAGGCATAGTTTAAAGGGAGAAGTGATGGAGAGATTTCCTAGGATGGACTTGGTTAATATTATTCCAAATCTGATTGTTATTATGAAATGCCAGGAAGTGGTCCTAGCATGTTGCTAGTCGGGACCTGCAGTATTGGACTAAATTAGAGTCCTCTCTTGGCCAGCGGTATGTGACAGATCTCTTCAGCTGTTCTGTGCCTGTTCAGTTGGTAACGGGTTGCCTATTGTTTTGTCTTATGTGAGTGCAAGAGTGTCAAGCAGTAAAAGGGAATTAGAATGCAGCCTGGTTGAGCTACAATAGGCTGCATGATTGCTGAGTGTTATGTTATTAGTTTTTATGTGGGTTGTATATTGCATTGTATAACACTTACTTACTTAACTTTTCTTTTACAATAGGCAGCACTCTGCTCCAAGTCCCAGAGTTAGTATTTTATTGGCAGTTATTGTTGGTCATTGGAATTAGTTGTGTGCTCTGCAGGAATCATTCCATGCCTTACTCTAGTTTCTATGTGATAGATTATATTAGTAGGAATTAGGCGTGCTCTTTAGCGGGAGAGGGGTGTAGGAAGCTGGGTTACTGGTTGAGTTGGGTTAAACCCTACTCAAGCAGTAAACACCATTTCTGTCAGGGTGAAGTCACAAGCACAAAAGCAGTCAGGCCTAACTTAGAGTCACTGTGTAAAAACAATACTCTGTTAGAAATGGAGGTCTCTAGTTGGCAGAGGTAGGTACCTTTGTCCAAATAGGGACCCTTGCTTCTAGTCAGGGTAAGGGGGCTACACTTCTAAAATAACCCCTGCTCATCCCCTTGGTAGCTTAGCATGAGCAGACAGGCTTATCTCAGAGGCAGTGTGTAAAGCATTTGTGAACACATACAGTACTAGGGTGAAAACACTACAAATGGACACCACACCAGTTTGGGTCACCCGGCGTCGGTTACATGAGGCTTTGCACGTTTTTGCGATGCTTCGCACAGGTTCTTGCAGAGAGAAGCTGCAAAACCCTCTTCTGAGGCCTTTTGACTGCAGGGGGCACCTCAGGCAAGGGTAGGACTCACAGATGGCAGAGTCCAGCAGCACCAGCAGAGTTGTAGGAAGTCTTTTGTGTCCCTGAGACTCCTTAACAGGAGGCAAACTCTGTTTCAAGCCCTTGGAGATCTTTTCCTCAAGCAGGTGACAAAGCAAACAGCAAAGTCCTTTTTTCCTTTCCTTGGCAGCAAGTAGCCACTACAGACCAACCCCAGACAGCAAACAGCACAAGGGCAGTATTCCTCCTCAGCTTATCTGGCTCTTCCCCTTGGCAAAGGTTCCTCTTGATTTCCCAGAAGTGATGTAAAAGTCTGGGGTCTGGGCCCCTCTTTTTATACACCAACATCCTTTGTGCTCTGAAGGCAGAGAGTGTCAGTACCGAGCCAAAACCAGTTCTGGTGGCACTTTGCAAGTGTACAACAAATTCCTTTGTCGGTGTGAGCCTTGGCTCCAGACACACCACAGGGGCCGGAGCATCATCGTGGAAGGAAGACACAGCTATATTCAGGTGAAGGTGTAATTCTTCCCACCACTCCAAATGCAGACCAGGCCTATTCAGCCCAGTGCTGACTCATCAGACTTTTGGAGCTGCTGCCCTTGTCCAGCCCCTGTCATCCAAAAGCCAGACATGCAATACACAATTCTAGCAGAGGCACACTGGATGGTTAGGCATGAAAATCCTACTTTCTAAAAGTGGTATTGTCAAACACAGAATGTAAAAATTACACTCTCTAAAATAGGCATACTCACTTAGTATGCTTGGGTTCAGGCATACTAAACTTTATTTCCCTATTTTGTTCCTAGGGTCAGTTATGTTTATAAGTATAAACAAACTCTCCATTCTGGCCCGTGGGAACAGATAGCCTTGTAATAGTGAAAAACGAAATTGCCAGTATTTCACTATCAGGACATGCCACACACATCAGGGCATGTCCTACCTTTCACATACAATGCACTATGCCCACAGGGGTACGTTGGGCCTACCTTAAGGGTAACTAATATGTAGAAAAGGGAAGGTATACGGACTGGCAAGTGTGTGCACTTGCCAAGTCAACATGGCAGTCCCAGACTGCAGACAGGCTCTGTAATGGCAGGCCTGAGTCACATTTTACAAGCTGCTCCTGTGGGTGGCACAATCAGTGCTGCAAGCCCCCCAGCAGCATTTGATTTACAGGTCCAGGGCACACATAGTGCACTGTACTAGGGTTTGACAAGTAAATCAAATAAGTCAATCATGGAATCACTAATCCATAACAATACTTTACAAAGGGAGCACTTACATTTTGGCACTGAACAGCAGGGGCAAAGTGACCAAAGCATCTAGGCCAGCAAAAATGGGATTCAACATACAGCAAAACACAGGCGGTAAAGCCAAAAAATGGAAGGGAGACCCACACCAATGGTGCCATGTCTAACACACTCCAAATAGTAAATGGATGCATCAAACTTGTTGGCTGATTTGAAGTATTGGGTCAGAAGATGTAACGTCATTCCCTAGACCCAAACAGGATTTTGGGCAGGGATGGGCACACTTACGAACATCTCCACGGTCACCTTGCTAGCCAACCAAGCCCTTGCAAAATCCAGGCCTCTTTACGCATTCTTTATAGACCTCAAAGCAGCCTTTGACAAAGTCCAGAGAGCCAAACTATGGACAAAAATGCATAACTGGTGTGCTCCAACTAAACTCTAAGGCTAAGTAACACTCCAAACAGTAATACAATGAAAACACAAAACAACAAAAATCCCACATCAATTTAGAAAAATGGAGTAAAATGTAATACATTATTTGACACCAAATGACAAAAATCCAATCCGTGGAACTCGAGATATGCAGTTTTGAAGATTTAAGTGACAATAGTGCCTAAAAGCACAAAGCACCAACTGTGGTTATCTGTTTGCGCTGGGTTGGGACAAAGTCAAGTTTTTAGGCTTACCCCGATGGAGCACGGGCCAGATACAGGAATCAAGTTAGGCCTACTGAACAAAGTATCTTTAATGCTGGCTGCTGAGCGTTGCTAGATCCTGCATAGAGGATGGATGATGCAGCAGTTATTCTGATGAGCTGTGGGCTGAGATGTGAGGTCCTACATCGAGGATACACTGTGAAGCGGCATTGCCAGAGAGTTATGGGGCTACGATGCGAGGCTCTGCATCAGGGATATATTGTGCAGCACCGGATCCGAGGGGTTGCAAGACTTTGATGCAAGGTTCTGCATCGAGGAGGCATCCGGATCAGCAGTTCTTAAGATCTGCAGGGTCCTGCATTGGGGATGCGTCGCACAACGGTAGTTCTGATGGGGGGCTGCAATGAGATGTGTCGCACTGCATTGTTTTTGCCTAAGAGACAACATCTTGGCTGGCAGAGCTCCTTTAGCCTCACTTCCAAGGGTCCAGGAGTAGGGTGGCACAACTTGGGAAGCAAGGTCATAGAACAGACTCCGGGTGCTGGGTTCAATGGGGGTAGAGTCTTTTCTGTCCTTGAGGCTCTGATCTGGAGGTCAGCCAACTAGCCCTTGAAGTCACTTTGGTGGCGGTCCTGATTTCAAGATCCTGGTGCAGTCATTTTCACTCTGTCAGCAACGGAGCAGGCAGCATTGCAGCAGAGCAGCACAGCAGTCCTTCTAAGTTTTCCACATGTCCAGAGGTGTACTGAAGAGTTGAGTATGAGTGTCCAATATTTATAACTGGTGCCCGCTTTGAGATAGGAAAGTATTCTGGAGGTTGCACCCCCAGAGGTGTCTGGATTTTCCTTACTCCCCTCCCTGAGCTTGTCTGAGGCACGAAAGTCTAGTGTCAACCCCTATGTGAGTGTGCTAAGGCAGTGATGTGCAAGTGTGATAGGTGACAGCCCCCCATCAAGTCAGAGATGGCCCATCCTGCCAACAAATATTCCCCTTTTGTCTCACTGTCTGGGAACAATACACAATGACCGACTGCCAGCTACACCTGGTCATGTAACCCAGGATGGAGGCTGCAGCCACTAAATGGTTATGTCAAGAAAATGCAAATGTTCTAAAAGTGGCATTTTCAGAATTGGGACTTTAAATCCAACTTTACTAATTAAAGAGGGTTTTAAAATATAATTCTTTAGACATCAAACTCGACCTTCCTATTTGCTCCAAATCAAAAGTTATCACTTAATAAATGTAATAAGGTAACCCAAACTTATTCTATGGAAGAGGTAGGCCTTGCAGTAGTAAAAAAACAATCTAAGAGTTTTTCACTACAGGACATGTAAAAGGTAAAGCTACATGTCCAACATTTTTAACACACTGCACCCTGCTCTATGGGCTGTTTAGGGTCTACCATGGGTGTGACTCATAAGTATAAAACATAAATATTTAGGCCTGGAAAAGGGCTTATTTTCCAGGTCAAAATATTAGTTTACAACTGCATACATAAGTCTGAGACATTTTTAAAAGGCTACTAAATGGGTGGCACAATGAGGGCTGCAGGCCCACTAGAAGCATTTGAACTGGTTAGCAGTGGTAAAGTTGGCCTAAGACCAGCAAAAAAGAATTTATAAAAAATAAAAAGATTGAAGGCAAAAGGTTGGTGTAAAACAATGCCATGTCTGTCAAGTCAAACAGGGAAATATGGGAATTTCATGCATTAGTTGGCAGTATTAATAGGTAATTAGTTATAGCTAGGGTGCAAAATTTGACTTTTAAAGGAGAGATTGCATCTTTGAAATAAAGTGTAGGTCATTTGCAGGGATACAATAGTCAGTATTAAGGCAAACATGCATGTGATTTAGCGTGGGCTGTACTCAGGTAACAGAGGCATGCCAAGGATGGAAAGAAAGGAAATTTTAATTCAAAGTCAGTTTTCATGCAGGTTTTTTAGGAATATTGTGGAGGCGTTTTGATACAACATGCAAACCTGTAGAAAGAGATAACATTATTTGCAAGGTTTTAAATATAATTGTAGGATATGAAAACACAACATCACGCGTACACCATCCTCACCCTTGGGTAAATAGTATTAAATAAATATGCTTTCATTTTCCGGTAAAATTAAATGGAAGGAAAATACAAAATAGGAATGTTATACTTTAAATGTGTGTGCTAGAGATGTGCTTCCTGTTTCTCTCTGATGATCAGGGTGGGATGAAGGAGAGCAGCGTCTGGTTAGTGGATTTGTGTAAACTAATGCTTCTCAGTGCAGGTAGCACCAAGGGCTGTGTCCAATCTGGAGCACCCACAAAATAGTGTGAGATCTTGCATCTGGCTTTCATTCGGTCCTCATGTAGCAGTAATCAGACATACACGAGGAAAGTTCTTACTTTAAAATATCCTTAACTGAGCAATAGAAGGTCGCGCTGAGGTGTCATTCACGAACCTTTGCCTGCTGCTACAGGAGTAGCCGTCAACCTTCCAGTGTCCCAGCCCTTGCAGAAGAGGAGGAAAACCACCGGTGAGGCCGCAGAGGAGACGTGAGGCGCGGCCCCGGGACTGCGAGGCTCAGCGTTTAATTCCATCAGCTGTTGCCTCTTCCCGTGTGAGCCGCGCCCCCTCCCAGTGTCCGCCCCCATTGAACTGCTGATAACCTCTCACGGCCCCCGCTTCGCGGGAGCCGCTCGCGCTGAGGTGTCATTCACGAACCTTTGCCTGCTGCTACAGGAGTAGCCGTCAACCTTCCAGTGTCCCAGCCCTTGCAGAAGAGGAGGAAAACCACCGGCGAGGCCGCAGAGGAGACGTGAGGCGCGGCCCCGGGACTGCGAGGCTCAGCGTTTAATTCCATCAGCTGTTGCCTCTTCCCGTGTGAGCCGCGCCCCCTCCCAGTGCCCGCCCCCATTGAACTGCTGATAACCTCTCGCGGCCCCCGCTTCGCGGGAGCCGCTCACGCTGAGGTGTCATTCACGAACCTTTGCCTGCTGCTACAGGAGTAGCCGTCAACCTTCCAGTGTCCCAGCCCTTGCAGAAGAGGAGGAAAACCACCGGCGAGGCCGCAGAGGAGACGTGAGGCGCGGCCCCGGGACTGCGAGGCTCAGCGTTTAATTCCATCAGCTGTTGCCTCTTCCCGTGTGAGCCGCGCCCCCTCCCAGTGCCACGCCCCCTCATATTCTACAGGGATTTAACCAAGGGCATTAACGCGCATCGCGGGACGCGCGCGGGTCGCAGCCCGGGGCGAAGCCCGGGCAAAGGGCGGGCCCGTTGTTGCCCGTTAGTGCCCGGTAGAGACCGGACCGGGCCCCACCCCCCTTGGATTTGACAGTTACTACTGATACCATCTAGTGTATAGGGCTCCATACAACAAATGTCCACCATGCGCAGTAGAACCAGAAGTAATACTAAAAAAGCAATGGCCGTAGCACAAGTTACTGGGCCTATAGACCACTTTATTTCACGGGTTAATGAAACAATCGATCATAGCATCATCCTGTTGGAAAAAAGAGTATCCTTGGATCTTATGAATGCCAAACGCTCGTCCTTGGGCCTTTTGGCAACTGTAAGTTCACCTGTCCAGCAACCGTTAACTAATTGTTCCCTCCCTTTACCTTCAACTGCTGCTGGTACATATACAGTTCCAAATGCTGTCGACCTATCAGTAACTCAATCTGATTCTGACCCGTCATATGTTGATCTTGAGGCCACTCCAGACTTAGAAGCTTGCCAACCATCTGAAAAGTCAGAGTTGAGTGCAGACAAACATCCCCATGTATCAAGTGTAGGAGCTATCCCTGTATTGCCTGATCCAGGGAACAGAGGTACTACTAAGAATGCGTTTAAGACTAAGGAAAAGCCTAAAACTAAAATTAGGAATCACAACCTTGTCTCACCTACCCCTAACTCTGCATCAGGCATACCCTGCTGGGTTGAAAATATGGTAATAGACTTAAAATCGGATCTTGAAGCTACAATAGCGGCTCAAATTAAGCCCTTAATATCTAAAATTGACAGACTGACGTCGCTAATCAACTCGAAATGGGCTAATAAGGCAAGTGGGAATGTGCCTATACAGACGCACGGGGCAACAAAAGAAGTGCCTCTGGAAAATGCACCTAGTACCAGGCCCTTGAAAGATCCTCCCACTAAGGCCAATACTTTACTAGATAACAAGGGAACAGCAACACAGCACTCGACCCAAACAGGGGATAAATCTGTTGTATCTCCCCCAACCCCTAGTGTGATTGGTCCCACCCCGACTATACAAACACCATCTGGCCCAAACAAAGTGATTAATCAACCAGCAAAGGGTTGCAATGGTTTGGTCACCAATTCGACAACAACTTCTTCTTTAAATAAAACTCAGGAACCAAAGACAAGGCAGGCCCGTTTTAAGACCCACTCTTCACGCTTCCCATTTGACAAATTGGCAGTGCTCAGGCAATTAGCAATCACTCCCTACTGAGTGCTTCATTGAATTTTGAAGAGGAGTCTTTTCTCCATTCCTTCCCGCAACAGAGTCTTTTCTCTACCCTTAAGCCTCAGGAATGCAGGTAAATGCTGTATTTACACTTCACCTACGAGGGGAATCAGTGGCAGAACATCCTCCCCAACCCTCCGGACCTCTTGCAAAAAACACGACTGATGCATGATTATTCCAAGACGTCTTGTTGAATCATGCATCAGTCGTGTTTTTTGCAAGAGGTACACTAACATGGCTTTTTGGCAGATTGTATATGTACTTTTGGTGATGGATGATTTAGGCTGATAATAATAGTCAATATTGCAATGGTCATTTGTTTTATTGTCCTTTACAGTGATTCCTGACGAAGGGCACTAGTTGCCCTAAATACATTTTTAATAAAACACTGTCTTGGACGAATCATGCATCAGTCGTGTTTTTTGCAAGAGGTCCGGAGGGGCACAGCTAAAGCATGGGAAACCTGGAAAATGGTATAATATTCCGCTTGTGGAACAAAGAATAAAATTTAGGTCGAAGAGAGGATGAAAAGATATGTAAGGAATATAATGAACAAACTGATTAATATGGAGGAGTAACTAAAATAGTCGCCAATCTGGTGCAACACAGCTGTGCTATTGGAGGGGGCGAGATGACGCCCCCCTTGAAAAGTTGTGACTTTCAGAAAGTGAACATTTTCTTGTTTAACCATCCTGTGTGCCTCTGCCTCCTTGTGGATCAACTACCTGGTTTTAGACTGACAGGAGCTGTTTATGCATTCACTCCCGACACTCACACAAAGGGGACTGAGGTGTGCCCTACATATGCTTATGGGTCTTACTGGGCTAAGGTAGTGGGAGGAGTTGTCACTAACACCTGAATAGGCTGTGACTGCTCTGCACATTGCTGTCTCCACCCCTGTAGTGGGGCTGGACCAGGGAGGAAAGTACTGGTTTTACTGAGCAAGAGAGATTTTCAGCACAAAGACTGCAAAGGGAAAAAGGGGTATAAGTATTGGACCTAAAACCCCAGAACTTTATAATACTTCTGGAATCAAGAGGAACCTCTGCCAAGGAGAAGAGCTTTAAGGAGGAGACTGCCCCTTTGCGGTGTGTTGCTTTGCTGGGTTTGCCTGAAGTTGCTGCTTTTGCCATAGAGAGGAAAAAACGGAACTTTGTTGTTTTCCTGCCTGTGAAGTTTCTCCAAGAGCTTCTGTGTGCTTTCCTCATGTTGTGAAGTGTCAGGGACACAAATACTTCACTTCCAGCATTGTTGAACTCCACAGCTGGGAGTTCTGACCTACCTTGTGGTGCCACATCCGGTTTCGGGCCCTTGGAGGTTGTTCCTTGTTCAAAGAACTATCAAGCACTGAAGAAACCTTCAAAATCTACACTTTGTCCTTCTTGCAGTTGAAATTTCCAAGGCAGCTCCGCCATGTGGGAGAAAATCCTGATGCACAGCTTTGTGTGGCTAAATAAATCAGTGCAACGCCTGTAAACTGCCCGAAGAGTCGTCACACGTCAAGCCTTCTCACCGTGTTTCTGAAGTCCGAGACCACCGCACCGACTCTGATGCAGGCCCAGATGTGCAGCTAAAACAATCAATGCATTACCGGTCAACAGCTGCCAAAGTCGGTGCAGTCCCTGGAAGCATTCTGCAGAAATGCTGCATCGCCTCCCTAAAGACTCAGGAACTGACCCAGCGCTGTTTTCCAATGCTTCCCCTCTCTGCAGCTGTTTTGCCTTGTGAATTTTGAAGCATTTGAGATACTTTGTAAAAAAACATGCATCCATTGTTTCCTATGAACAGAATCGCTTGAAACCTTTTAAAAGTTATATTTTGAGTTTTGTATGTTGGATTTTTGTTCTTTTGGTCTTGTTTGGTTTAAGTAAAGATATTGTATTTTTCTAAACTGGTGTGGTGTCCATTTTTAGTGTTGTTACTGTGTTACTCTGTGTATTATGTACAAATTCTTTACACATTGCCTCTCAGATAAGCCTGACTGCTCGTGTCAAGCTACCCGGAGGGTGAGCAGGGGTTATCTTATGTATGCAATCCCCTTACCCTGACTAGAAGGAAGGGACCCTACTTGGACAGGTTGCGTACCACAGCCAACTTATGACCTCCATTTCTAAGACTTGTGGTTAAGTGTGCCGAGTCTTGCTTCCCGGAGGCGAGTCCCCTGCTCCCTGAAGAAAGCGCAGCGGGCAAACTAATTCTGATGTCATCAACACAGTGCCCCATTGGCCAATGATTTAGAAACAGCTCTAACAGGGGTTGGGAGAGAAACGACTGTGTGTCGGGTCAACACAGATAGGGAAGCAAGCTCTGAGAATTAAAAGTGTTAGAACGCCAGACAGAGGCTCCCTTTCTGTGGACACTCACTGCTAGCAGCTTTAGGAGTAATGTGCACCCTCTTTTTTGTATGCCGTGTTTGTCTGATAAACAAGACACACATCACCAGAGGATAATACTTATCGTCCGGTGGTATAGACTAGTATCAGTTGCATTACCATATCTTCAATAACAACATCACAATTTCTACAATAGTGGCCCCATAATTTCCCTTCCAACGAAAAAGAATGGATAAAGTAGCAAACAGAATATGTCATATCTCTATGAGTTAAGTGCTCACTGCTGAGACACAAGACTCAGCTTTTCATCCTTAGAAGGTGGATATAGGTGCAGCATAGTTTTGGGTATGTGTAGCATGTGCTATTTCCAAAGTTACAATATGCCCAAAATTGATGTAGAAAGTAGTATACAATGTACGCTAACAGAACTGTAGTCTATGGCCTTTCTTCAGGAGGAGTGAAGGAGGAGAAGTGTGGCTCACTGGTTAGAGGAGGCAGATCCTGAAGCAGAGGTCAGACCCGGGACCAGGGTTCAATTCCCGACGCGGCAGGGTCTTGAGCCCAAATATCCACGGACTCGATAATTCTCGTTTCGGTGCCTACTCGAATCATGGGTTCACACTCTGCAGCTCTGGGCATTAGCCTGCTTAATCTCCACTACGGCCCCCCTGCGGCGGGATGCCTGGCTTTCACCTTGGGGGAAGCCAGGACGGGTTCCCAAGGCAAGCGCCGAGATGCCTACGGGTAATCGAGCGCTATATAAGAACTAATAATAATAATAATAATAATATCTGATCATCCGCTCAGGATAATGCTGAACAATTTGAAAAAGGTATTACTAAAAGTTTCATCAGCTGCCCCGCCCACCTACAGACAGGCACGGGGAGGGAGAGAGCTTGGGTGGCTGACAGCAGCACTTCAGGACCGGGTATGCGTGCTGCACACAGGGTACCCACAGCCATCTGAGCATACTCTGGCTCCCAAGATCAGGTCAGTGCTGAAAAGTGTGCATGTCCCTTTACTCGGCCAGAAAACAAATTGTCTGTCATTCTACAGCAATTTTCAATTCAAGAATTGCTGTGCGACTTCTGCATCCACAATCTTGCAAATAAAGGATATTATGGAGACGGGTCTGTAATTCACAGGATACTCTGAGAAGATCAATGTTTTTCAGTGAAGCAGTGATTATAGTATATTTTAATCTCTGAGTTCCAGTAATTGAAGACAGATGTAGGTGATGTTTGTTATCTACACAGCAAGTATAAAGAAGCAATCTTATTTTGTTAGCTCTGTATGGTTTCGCCTGGATGTTCGAGATATTTCATTTTCCATCCCCTTTGCAAACCTGATTGTGGCTTAGGACTAAAAAACATAAGATCATGACTAGGTATTTGTGGAGCAATCAGTGTGCAGGGTGGTGACCATGACTACTTTTCTGTCTCTGCCCACATCTTAATGTTTTTGTTCTCAAAGAAAGACATAGTTTTGCACTGTTGACGAGAGTGGGGTTTGTTGCTGCTGGTTTTGTAATTTCCTGGAACACTTTGATAATACTTTGGCTTGCTTAGGTGACTAATAGAGTCTGATTGTCTAAGTGATCTTGCCTTTGTTTTCAGGTTTGCTTAATAGCAATCTTTCACATAAAGCCAAAAGAAACAATTGATGGACGGAATGCTAGACAATGCAAACATTCACCCCCAGTCACAGGATCTAGGTTAAATCCATCATTCTTTTGCTCACCACATCACCCCAGTTTGGACTTAGCCATATGCAAATCAGTCTTGACCCTGTTCCTTGTGGGACCAGTCCAGCCCGAACTGCCAAGCCAGGTCCTCCCTGGACCGGACAGAAGCATCCTGAGACCGGTTCAGAGCATCACCCTTCATCAGCCAGGATAGCTTGAATCCAGTGGTGTAGTGAGCACGGGACCCACATCTGGGCATACACTTCCCACTTAGGGTGACATGAAGCCATCAGATAGCTCCTAAGTCTTTCACATGTCTTTTCAATTTTCAGCTCATTTTTACCAGCTTTAAATTAAACCACTTTATTTGCAGCCTTCTCAGTTAATTAGTATTGTTTTTTGTTAAGGAAGGACCTCTTCATTAACATGTCTAGAAATTCATGACGGAGGCACACGGGGAGTCTCATGGTTGTCAGAAGATGACATCGGTCTATTGACAGAGATGAAAGCTTGACTAAATCTAGAAGACTTGGCCTCTGAAAAAAATATAAGGGTGAATCAAATGGTGGGCTCTGCTCTTGTAAGTTTTCATTCGGTTTCAGTGCAAAATGTACTGCATTCGGATTTACTGTGAAATTCGATCAGTTATCAGAACAGGGAGTAACCGTTATTGTTGTAGTGAGGTTCTCGAACGTGAAAGTGCAAACAACATAGTACACTGGAAATATGTTAAAATCAGCTTAAATATCCTAAATAATCTATATCATCAAGGGCATGTTTTTTTACTTGCAATGTACACTCACATATTTAAGTCAAAGGACTAGGGTTGACAGTACCTTATCCTCAAAGTATTTGATGAAGATAGGGTTGTGACTTAGCTTACGTTAGAATAAATTGCTGATGAATGAGGAGCTAGGACATCACATGAGCCATACAGACACCTGCGCGAGCAAATTGCAATCCAACCCTGAAATCTTTATACACATTAACTCATGAGAGGGGAGCCCTAGTGTTAGACCTATGTCCTCTGATCTATCCTTCCATAGGAGTTTAGGCAGAGGGAGAGGAAGGTTATTAAGTATGGTGACAGTATCTGAAATTAGTCAGGTCTGGGTCACTCAATCTTTCTCCTCTAGCAGTTCATGTCTTTTTTCGGGTAGGCTTTTAACTGATCTAGCTTTTGTCAGACTGTTGTTGATTGACTCTCATTTAGGTCATTAGGGTTTGCCTGCACCATTTTTCATTTAGTGGGACATAAAGGCACATGTTTGCATGACTTGGTCTTTGTAAGGATGATCATATTTCTAAGTAATCTATGTAAAATAATACCTTCATTGTCCCTTTGATCTCCTACAAATAGTAATTGTTTGTTATGTTTGATTCGTTGCTAGAATTTCTGTGAAACACACTCATTAGTCCTTTGGGGTGGAGTGCCTCTTGGTCACCTTTAAATTGAGTAATTTCTTCAAATGCGTCCTTGGGTGATCAATATGCATACTCGTTCAATATCTGTATATATTTGAACACATTTGACATTAAGCATTTCACCCATTCTTGGCATAATGTGGAGTATTTTCATCACAGGTATAAAATACAGAGTCAAACCTTTAAAATAGGCGTTTTTGGTGCTCACTCATCTCTCAACGTCAATATTGTACTCATGGAACTTGGATTCTTGCACATCAGTTGCAGGGGAAGAATTGACAGCTGCTCTATCGAGGATGTTGATTAGGGGTGGGCGTAGTTCGCGAAGTAGCGCTACGCGAAGCTACGCGAAGTGCACTTCGCACTACGCGAACTTCACGTAGCACTACGCGAGCTGCGTAGTAGCATGTTCGCACTGTGCAAGATGCGTTTTCAATGATTGCACAGTGCGAACAAGCATCCGGCACTGTGCAAGCATTGAAAACGGCATCTTGCACAGTGCGAGCTGTAGTTTTCTGCTGCTCGAGGAGATTATTACTCGAGCGGCAGCTTTCTCAACGCGAACAGGTAGTTTCTCATTGAGAGCGGTCGCGAGCATGCGCAACCACTCACAATGAGAAACCTGACCTCCTCGCGTTGAGAATCTCTCGCCGGGATGTCATTTTGCTTGCTCGCGGTCGCGAACATGACGTTCAGGACCGCGAACAAGCAAAAAATGAGCGCTGCACTACGCTACGCTGCACTACGCATGTTCGCACTGTGCTACGTGCCGCTCGCGTAGTGCGAAGTTGCAAAAACTTCGCAAACTCCGCGAGCGGAGCGTAGTGCTTCGCCCACCCCTAATGTTGATGTAAAGGGACTACATGTCATGGTAAATATAAATCATAACTCACGGCAAAAAGGGGTGCCTTTCATGCTACTGATGAAGTTGGTGCTGTCCCTGACAAAGGCATAGGTTCTGGTCCAAAATGTTTTATGAAATGGACGATCTATTGACAAATTAACCCCAAAATGGACACACATCTGGAGATAATCAGACATCCCTGATTGTGTTCACTGTTTTTGTGAAGTTTGGGTAAAGTATAATTCAACGGTGTACATGCAGATGTTTTATTTGGCAACTGGTAGTCATGAACTCTACGATAACCTAAGTCCCTTTCTTGAATAGTATTTCTTTAAGTCATGCTGCAGTCAAATTCCAAGTAAGTTTTATTTAGTTGTCAGGATTGGATAATTGTATCAGGTCTTACTAAATATAGTATAATTGTATCAGGTCTTACAAAATATAGTAATAGTCATGATTCTATTGTGTTTGTTTAGGGAAAGGATGACATCCTTCTCAGCTCCCTCATATGGAAATCAACGTGTCTCCTTTTGCTTGTGAGCAAGTCCAAATCTTGTTTTGAGCTGGCAAATTTGCTTTTCTTTATCCTTGAAGATTCTAAGTCTATTATTTTTTTTCTGAGTGGCTTATATAACTCATCTTTGGTATTGCAGAAATCAGGCCTAGCAGTCAGTACATGATAGGCACTATAAATCTACATTTGGGGTTAAGGATTACCCTTAAATTGATATCTAACTAGATCCTGTAGGCCTAAGAGGAGCGCAAATGTACTTTAGTGCAGATTTCTCCTTGAATGTATAATACAGACCTTCATTGAGCACTGCTGACCTACACTATTAATGCCCACTCACATTATAAGACCTACCCCAGGTCAGTACAAATCCCTAAAGTGTCCCATCTGCAACAGGCTACCTTTGTGCAGATATTGGGTGCCGTTAGAAGGTAGTCTCACTTAAGCAGCCGGCACAAGTTTACTTACTGCCTTTTCCATCACCCAGTAGCACAGTAAGTGACATCACTGGATCTCCCATCATCTACCTGCACAGGAACTAACATCACTGAATTTCCCATCATCCATCTGGGCAGGAATTGACATTACTGGTTTTCCAACCAAAACTGCCTTTTAAAGAAGAAGCCAAGCAAGAGGACTTCATTTCCCATTACCTATGATTGCAGGAAATTACATTATCAGACCCCAGACTCCTCCCCCTCACAGGACCTTATTTATGAGAGCTGCATCATGGCCATGCAGTTGGTATGCCTATGGTGTGCCAAAGGTGAGCCAAAGGCATCAGTGTCTGCGCTTATCTGCCCCTGGACTGTGCCCAGCTCCAGGTCACTGCCCAGCGATACTCTGCAGCACTCTTTAGGTTGCTAGACCCCGCATGCCATTGCCCCAATTGCTGCAGTTCTGTACCTCCCACAACATTAAGAGCTTTCACCTATACCAATTGCTGGTTCTCCAGCAGCCACTCACCCACCACACAAATACTAACTATGCCCTCAACACCCCATCCCAACATACACACCATAAAAGCACCAATGCCTACAACACCTATACTCCCATCCTCACCACACTCCAAGGCAAATCCACACTCCAACGCAAACTTGAATGCATGTTTCTCAACACTTGATCACTCAGCAAACACACCCAAAATGTGGGAACTTCTGAGCAGCAATCCACCTGACACCCTATTCATCACAGAAACCTGGCTTAATCCGTCATTGGTTACCAGCCTTGCTACAGCAATCCCAGCAGGTTACAAGATGGCTTGACAGGACTGCCTTCATGAGTCAGGAGGAGGGCTCACTGACATTTACAATGAATCCATAGCCCCACACCACCAACAGAACGACCTATAAGGCTGCACTATCTCCAGCAAATTAGATACACCAAGAAAAAAAGCACTAGTGGACCGCATTGAAGGAAGTTCCAACAACTGTAAAGAGATCTTCTCGATCGTCAAAGATTTCACCTAGCCCTCAGCCACTGTCAACAACATTGCTTCTACGACAAAATATCCAACTTCTTCCACAGCTAATCGCAATCATCTACTGCTATTTCGCACACCAACCCAACCCCAGAGAACTCATCGCTAAACTACCCACCACAAACCCAGATGGCCACCTGACTGAGTGGAAAACGCTCACCAGAAACAACCCAGTAGCAATCATGAGACCATCTACCCAGGGGCCCGAGGGACCCATGCCCCCCCACATCTATAACTTGGGAACATCACCAATATCTCCATCATGTCTACCACTTTCCCGGATGAATGGAAATTTGCAGAAATCAACGCCCTTCTCAAGAAGCCCACAACTGAACCTAAGCAACTGAGCAACTTCTGTCCCTGCTCTCCTATCCAACCAAAGTGATTGAGAAGACCATTAACAAGCAACTTACAACCCACCTCAAACTTCACCATCTTCTAGAAAACACACAATCAGGATTCAGAAAGCACCATGGCACCAAAACAGCATTCAACACAGCCAACAACGATATTCAAAACATCATGGACCCAGGAAAAACAGCAGCCCTTCTCAACATATATAAGACATTACTAACCAACATCATCCTATTATAAGACATCGCTGCCATCTCCAATGCTGATGAAACCCAACTCACCCTCTTCCTGACCGCCAAGACAAGCACCACCAGAACCAACTTTACCAACGTCATGACCATGGTAGCAGACTGGATGCAAACCAACGGCCTGACGCACAGCTCTGACAAGACAGAAGTTCTCAACTTCGGTAACAAGAACCCACCATTGGATTCCACCTGGTGGCTGTCAGAGCTAGGACCAACACCCACAGCCAACACAAGAAATGTAGGCATCATCCTAGATGACAAGCTCAACATAACAGCTCAAGTCAATGCAGTGTGCACCTCCTACTTCCACATCTTAAGCATGCTGCAAAAGACCTTCTAGTGGTTGCCTCAGAACACCGGACGGGCCATCACACAATCACTCATCACCAGCGTGCTGGATTACTGCAACACTCTCTATGCTGAATTCTCCAAATAACTCCTACACAGACTCCAGACCATCTAGAATGCAGTCGCTAGACTCATACTTGACGTCCCAAGCCACACCCACAACTTAGCAAACTTCACTGGCTCCACATACACAAGAGCTGCCAATTCAAACTTCTCATGCACACATTCAAAGCCCTAAACAATGCAGGGCCAGAATACGTGAGTAGTCACACACATTTTCAACAACCCACCAGACACCGACACTCTGCCTCACTCTCACTCATGCCCCGCATACTCAAAAGCAAAACTGGAGGCTACTTATTCTCCTACATCGCACCCAATGCATGGGATGACCTCCCTCAGCACATCAGATCCTCCTCCTCCTTACTTCTTGAGTTCCGCAAGAAGCTGAACACCTGACTCTTCATATAAACCCCTTGGGACTACACACCCACACACATTGGCCAAGTGACTGGTTACCCCATTGCAGAGGTCTTCAAACTTTTTGATGCCAAGACCCCCTCCTCAAAAGTTTTTAGGTGTAAGGACCCCCTCCTGACAAAATATTCTAGAACCTGTTACTCTCCATCAATAACCATAAACACCCTTAATTCCTGTGGCAAATCATTTTTACGGTGGGTAAATATTATTAAACAGTGTAATCTGTAAAAATGTTTAGGTTTTTCACTGCCAGGTAGCTAAGTATAAAATAGCTGGTAGTTTAAGTGAAAAATACATTTAAAAAAGATTTAAACCTAAAAAGCTGTTACTCAGTGGGAAATGCACAATAGTACATTATGACATCTTTATTGGTTTAATGCACTTCAGAGGTCTATGTGTAACCATGGACCCACATAATTAATTCTTTGATGGTGCAGTGGAGAATAGTGACATGTGCATTTTTTGTGCTAGAAAGTTACAGATTGTTACCGAAAACACGGTGAATATGAAAGTCATTATTTAAAACTTGCATTTCAGTAATACCCAGATTGTAAAAAAATATTTTTTTTTTTTTTTTTTTTTTTACAAAACTGTCCCTTCAACACCTCCTGGGGTAGTAGGCTCTATACAAATTCAATTACAATTGAAAGCACACACTTCAAATCTCAATTGTTCTCTTTGCACTACCACTCAAAAAGAATGCATCTGTATCATCACAAAGCTTTGAATGATTCAATCAATTAAAACCAGTACCTGCTTTCAAGCACCCTTTATTTACATTTTCACCTAGCACATGTTTGTATTTCTTTCAGTCAAGCTGCTGCACCCTGAGAGTTAACTGTCTGTGACCTTCCGTTTCGCAGCACATGACACTCCTTGAATGACACTCCAGCTAAAGCATAATAACTATTAGAATTAACCGTCCCAGGAGGGTTGTGTTTTTCCATAAAGTAGGGGAACAGCTATTTAAATATGTTTGCGAGTGCTTTCATTGCAGAAACCATCTTCTTTACACGAAAGGACGCACGATTGCACTGTATAAATGTAACATTTGGCAGAATTATCCATCAATGAGAGCAAAGAATTAAGAATTAAAAGTTAAAAGAAATAAATCTTACACGTCAATCTGCAAACATTTATTTAAAAGGAAATATAAATATTCTAGCACCAGGTGTCAAATGCCTTTCTAGTACAGGTTTTTTATGCACCACAATAAAAAAAATCGAAAATCGAAAGTATTTGTGTAGTTTAGGTGAAAAAAACAGGAAAAATGACAAATTTCGAAACAGCAGAAGGTAAGGAAAGTTCGAAGTTGGGTGGTTCTGGCCTCTGATTTCCATCCCATTTTCCCCTCACTGAGAACGGCCTGCACCAGCCCCCCCTCCAAGCCCAGATCGCACCTTCCCTTGTAGGTGCAGTGCATAAACAGGCCCAGCACGAGGTCAATTAAGCTAGTACTTGCCTCCTGCAGAGCCTGTCTGCCTCTTAATGTCGATGTCACCAAGACCCATCCTCCTTCATCAGCTGGTGTGAAGTGTGCACAATAGGATTGCTCTTTGGAGCAGCTCCCAGTGCGAGGCTCTCTCTGGCACATCGCTCAGCTGGGAAATGTACGCCCCCCTTCCTGTGACTCCACGCCCCCCCCTGGGGGTCACGCCCCACAGATTGAAGACGTCTGCCCTATTGGGTGATTGGTGCGCTATACAAATCAACATATCACATGTCCATGTGTAACCATCTCAGAGCCTCTAACGTTAGTTGAGCAGTAGTTGCCTTATCTTAAAAGGTGGACACTGACTGTTAGCACTCAATCCATTTATTGCGAATTTCCCATGAGTGAGACTTAGATCACGTGCTTCATGTAAATGCCCCAAAAATGGGAAGTCATATGCGAAAAATCCTTGGGAACTAAATGGGTGGAACCGATTATCAACAATAGTTCAAAAAATGTGCTCACCCTCACTAACACTGTTATTTTTACTTTTCCCTTTTAAGTTGTTTGTTATTATTTTTGTAATTAATTAATAATCATATATCATTTTTTATCACATATATATGAGTGTATGCCTATACACATGCATGCACGCACACATAATTTTCAATGTTGAACTCATTTAATTTGTACATTAACTCCAATGGATTTTCTATAGAAGTGTTGTCTATTACCAGCGGTTGGCCGTGTGTGGTGCTTGGTTTGCTCCAAGGACCACAGCTGGGCTGTAGTAAATTTTAACCTGTTTTGGCACTTTTAGAGCTAAAGTAACTTCAAAAGTGTATTTTGTGAATTACTAATATTTTCCTTTTTGTGGATGTTCTACACTAGCATTTTCTTCCCAAAGCCCTCTTTCATTCTCCCTGAACCCCTCACATTTAGTAGTAATTATTCCCTTACGTTCCCAACACTCCCCTATCCCCTGTATTTACTACTAATTTGCATATCTTCATGTGCTAAGGTAGTCTGCCACCCCGTCAGATATTGCAGCAGAAAAGATAGAATACCTCTTTCCATTGGTTTGTGAATTTCAATTTTGCAGTTCGTATGCACTCTTCTATCAGGCCCCCTGTGCGAGAAAGAAGGGAGGCAAATTAGAAAGAACACTTCTAGGTGTTGGGAAAGGAAAGACAGGGATGGAGAAATATGTGCTTAAGAAGAGGATACTCTGTCGAGGGAGGCAGTGATATGAGCATCATCACCGAAGGTTTACGAGGCATATGGAAAAAACTCTAATAGCCACTCGGCTATTGCAGAGGGGAGTCTCCATGCTTAATCAGCAGCTCTTAAATATCTCTCAGCGAAATGAGAGGAATAATTATCTAGACATAGATTATTTTTTCCCTCCTATAATTGGTCTCGTTCTCTCTTACTTGACACAAGGGAGAGGTTATTTCAGGCCAATAGAGAATTTAAACTTCAGAAATCTGTTTTATAAAAGTAATTAAAGCTGAGAATTGTGAAAACGCTATTAGCAATCAAGCATTCCCCAAAAATACTGAAGGATAACATGAAAAGCATATGTGCCCCCTCCTTCGCTCCTCTGGCTCACTTGAGTCCTGGAGGGCATTCCAGCTGTGACATTCCTCTAGGATCTTTTATTAAGAGTATTTTACTCTTGAGGGCATATTTACAAAGCCTTTCGCTACTGGAGGATCACTTTTTGTGACGCTCCGGCAGCGTAGCGCCATTTCACATATTTACAAGTTGGCGCTAAAAACCACTTAATGTGGCTTAACTGCACCTTGTAAATATGCCCCTTTCAGCAGCAGTCTGATGTGGCAAAGGGGCAGGCAATGGGTGCTGTTTTGGGCGTTCTACCGCAACACCTATTGCTTTTTGATGCTGCCCCAGATTTAAAAAACTGGAGCTGCGCCCAAAACTAAGGCCAGGTAATGCCTGGTTTTAGAATAGCGATATGAGGAGAAATGTCTAATTTCTGCTCGTTTTTGTACTTTTTAGTTGCTTGAAATATGCTTGAAATAACCAATTAATGTAACATTCAATGACCAGCAGGGACTAAGACGTTTGATCTCAGAGTACGTCCATGTTTCGACCCTCTCTATTACTACGAAGTAATCAAACCACCGCTATGGGGTCTTCATCACGACTATAGAAACACGTGTGTGAAACTGCGTAGAAAATCACGGTAGCTTCACGGTAGCCTTGTTTGGAAAAATCTTCTGAATATAGCTGCCTTCAATCACAAATCACAAATTGCCGATAGAATCAGGTCCATACATATGGTGTATTTCAAACTACCAAAATAATCTTGTATCCTACCTCAAATTCAAAATCTTGAAATGCTGCACAGTTTCACATCTGACAGATTACAACACTGGGAAAATCCAAACAAAGCGGATACAAAGCTGTTCATATTTAAATGCTAATTATCTTTTACTACAGCTACCTATTGGGAGGTCTCAGGTTGGTGCACTACAGTGCAAGGAGTAGACAATGACCTTAAATAAGCTCTTTGTGGCTTCTAGGCTACCTATTCAAATCTACTACTATATAGGTTAAAACAATTATATTATAATATATTATATTATTTTTAAAAATGCAGGTAACAGAAGCGCACATAAGACCTCTAAAAGGATGATCCTAATGAAATTGAACCTGGGGTGTTCAGACTTTTTCTGAATACGTTGAGGGGGTTGCTTTGTGTATTTTGCCAGTTTTAGATATGTTGGTGCTGAATAACAAAAGAATTTAGGAGTATAGGAAGTGTTACTACAAGAGTATTCTTTTACGTCCTCTTACAAGCCCTTGAGAAAAGAGAGTAGAGGGCAGTGTCCTTTCTATTTGTATTAAATGTTTATAAATATGACCTCAATATTAACATTTGTGACGTTTTGGGGATAATTCACAAAGGTGTGTAAAAGTAGTTAAAAGATTACTATAGAAGTACTATCATGAGTACTATTAACGAGCGCTAACATGCCTTTCTGAAGAGACCCCACTATTTTGCATTCAAAGAAAAATGTATATAGCTTTTTTTTTTCAACTAAAACACAAACGCAATTATTTGATTTGGTTTTCTCAGAGTAAGCAGTTGTTTTTCAATATAAATCATAATTAATTTTTTCAGTCATATGAAGTCAGTATGTTAACCGTTTCTGGTCTCATACATGATTGCCTTATGGCAAATCAATGAATACATACATTTTGTGGCAAGTTATTCGCTTCTACAATAACAATTAGTTTATGCTTGTAGAAACCAGCCATGTTTTTTTTGACGGCCATAAAGACCTTGATTTAGAAGAGGTGGATAATGCGCAGGGAGCATGTTCCAGGACATTTAGGGGCTTATTTACAAGCCCCTTGCACCGCTTCTGCGTCACTTTTTATTGATGCAGTGGCTACACAATCAGTGCGCCACACTGGTCCATATCTGCAAACTGATGCATTGGGCCAAATGCGTCATTTTGTAGACCCCTGCGTCACGAGGTGCCGTTGTGGTGAGAAAGAAGAAAAAAGAAGAAAAAGACAGAGGAGAGCAGAACTCAGGTAAGTACATTAAAAAAAATATATATTTTTGGGACCCACCAGGATGGACTCTTCTTCACCTCAATGCCCTCCATTGTTGAGGGTCACCGCCTGTCACTGAATCTATATATTTTAATTTATAGTCCTGTCTGCTTGATTTTTGCTCCAGCTCTGCAACTTTCTGCTCTAATCCAGCTGTATGCACCTGTATCCTCTAACTCGCTGCACTCATGGTTTTAAAGAGCTGCTAACTCACTGCATAATTTTAGAGCAGGGCTGATCCCATTAGAGACTCCCAGCAGATGTAAATAGTTTGAAGAATTTCGGGAATTATTTATCACTCTACCCATGAAATCTGCTTTGGCCTTTGGCTGGAGAGTTTCAATAGGCTTTCAGCAGCTTCCAATGTTTAGAATATTACAATTTAGAATAATTCTGCCACCATTTGCATTTGCGCGGGTACACCACCATGAGTTCCTCTTTAAGGAAGCAGTGTAACCAGGGATTCTGTCTTGTACAATGAGTAGAGTTAAACATTTTTGTATAAGCGACATAATCAAGAGCTTGTTCTGTAGTATTATTAAGAATTAAAGTGCTTCATCAATATTGTCTGCTATTTTTATATTGCCTAATAGAGTCTCTGATTAGGACCGAAGAGGCTTCTCATTTATTTTAGACCAAGGAAAAGTTCTTGTTTAGTTTGAGGATCACAATTTCAAATGGAATTATATATTAATCTAACCAGGCTCAAGCAAGATTGAAAGTATTTACGAAATTTAGTAGGAGCAAATACAAGGTCTCATCTGTTGCCTGTATGATGAGTTGGAGACATTACTATTTGATCTGTACTGAAAAAGAAATGTGTGCTCACAAAGTTATTAGCAATCCCATCCAATCAGTCATCTATGTGTATATTGAAATCTCCAAGTAGGAAACGGTTAGAGACCCGAAGTCTGTCCTGACCATATTTTCTAATATATAATCATAAAAAGTTATCCCTCGATGGAATAGCTTCGGCTATAGGGACATCATTCTGTATCGCTAGTACTTTTTACAGTAGAAGGTACATGCACCGTGGTTAAAATCCATTTTTATAATCTACTGGCAACATTGTGCAGTGAATAATGACTTAAAACGTCTGTCTGTAGCCTAGGTGTGAAAAGATAGAGGGGCATATTCACAAGGAGCCATCGCCAAATTAACGGCACTTTATCGCAGCCAAAGTCATGATAAATTTACCCCGCCATTCACAATCAGGTGCAAACAGCCCACTGCACCAGTTTTCCCACGATAGCAGCCGCAAAAAACATCGCCACAGAGGGCCCCCGCAACTATTGCTAATGAGATGCAGAGTAGGCATTCCCGTGCAAAAAGCCGCGACAACACCATACCTCAACATTCACAACGACCAGACAGATCAAATATAAGAACACAAAACACACGATGTGGTGCGTTAGCAGCAGGTATTTTACACCTGCTCTGACCTGGTGCAAAGTCGGACAGCAGCCTGCACCACAATAGGGAGCCCTGCCCAGTGCATCATTGGAAGGGCAACAGATGCCATGGAGCCACTCATCATGCAGCACGGACACCCAAATGGGCCACAACACCGACCCGGCACCCCCCACCCCCGGTCCACCACAGAGGCAGCGCAGACAAAGACTGCGGGCCTCCAGGAAACGCATCTGAATCACAGGTCCAACATCTGACAACATCACTGTCCACTACAGGCTGAAAGGAACAACCATCCTACACATCCTGCCGGCATCGGCCAACAGGCCAACTGCACCGACACAGCGGACACCCAACATCCCACCCCACACCAAGCTGCTGGCATTGCACCGCCTGGTGGCCCCTGGCACACCCCAAACAACACTCACCAGAGGCAGCGGAGTCTCACAGCCAGCGACATCCAAGGCCCCCACACCTGAACTTGACATCACCATCATCCTGGCACCCCAGTCCCCATAAGGCCAACACAATGCGCAGGAACCACTGGAGACCAAGCAATGACCATATGCCATAGCCGGATGCACGCACGTGTTGGGGCAATCCACTGCATACATGTCCCACCTGTGCCCCCTGGTGACACAGCACACAATCAGCGCAACAGGAAGCACACTTCCCACACTAATGTGCTGGCAACATCCGAACACCATGGGACCTTCACCAATGTCAACTCCAAATGCACAGCCAGTGTGCATGACCCCTTCACCCTCCTACAGTCCAACAGCAACCAGTCGTCACAGGATGGCACCAATGGAAATATACAACCCTTTGGCGACTCCTAATTAACACCCCACTCACCTCAACTCCACAACTGTGCAATCCACAACTCTGGTAATGCACACATCACAAGTCCACAACCAAGATGCACAACAACATGCCCACTCACTAGACACGATAGAACAACTCACAGTGGTAACCTGAGCAAGCCGTGAACATGACCATTCAATGGCATGGCACCTCAGCCACACAGTAGACGATTGTTGGGAGGGGAGGCAACCAGGCATATGTGAAGGATGCAGCAGAACTATGATTGGGAAAGTACACAATGCCAAGCATGGCGTCAAAGTGCTGAACAATCCGCAGTATGCAGAACACACCCACATGCATGGCGACATACACCTCTGGTGAATGGAGTGTAGTGGACAGTGGTAGGAACCATGTCACCCCAGCCAGTGGGGGTCCTTGCGGAAATCTTGCCTGTGATGCCCCACCCGTAGGAGTTAGCAGAGTGGGATGTGCCGTCGGACGCCCGGCCAGTGTAGGTGTGTGAATAAAAAGCACGTAGCCCAGGGTGTTGTCCTCTTCCAGAAAGCCCAACGTCTCTGCCAGGGCGGTGCCTCCCACCCGCCACAAGGCTGATGCCATCCTCGTTAGCGCAGTTGCCTGAGATCCTGTGCTCATGCCATACCCCGGCCTGCTGGAACACAAGCCCGTCAGGGCCAACCCTACGCAGCCAGGGCACACCAATCTGCATCGGACACCGGCGTGTGTCATGGAGGGCCCACCACGTGCCAGTGTAAGCTCCAAGCCCAAGGCCCGCGATCCGGCCAGCCTTTCAGACCACCGCTGTTCCCCCGACGCTGGCCCACATTACTCCTTTCTCGTTTACATATTCGACCAGCGACCTCTGCGGCCCACTGGGTCCCATATGTGAGACTGTGTCCTGGCTCCGGAATGGCAGTGACCCCAAATCCGGGACAGCAGCCACAGCACCAGACCCCCTTCGATCCGTGAGGCATAGTGCCATATGCGCTTCTTGCGCCACATCCTGCCACAAACCCTGTCCAACGCCATCCGGTGAGCCGTGCTGCCACAAACCCTGTCCAACGCCATCCGGTGGCCCGGGGATGAGGGACTAGGACTACCCTGCGGACCAGTAGGTCTCACATCCTGCACCTAGTCGTGAATCACGAATGGCAGAGTCCACACCAGTGGTCACACAGAGAGGAGTAAGAGGAAGATGCGGCTCAGTCCGCACGAAAGCCGGGTCACAGTCATGGAGATGACTGAACACGTGGTGCCACTGAACCTGTACTAAGCAGGCCGGTGGGGCCACCAACCTATGCTGGCAACACTCGGTGAATGGCCCGTGCTGACCGCTGCTTCTGGCCTACACTGCTCTTGGCCTAGGCTGTGCTCGAGTAGGTCACAGATTTGGAACTGATCATCGAGTATGCTAAGGCAGATTACATGTCATTGCACGCAAGGAGTGGCCTAAGAGGATGTCATCTTGCATCTTGGCAGAGAGAAAAGGATCATCGTTACGGAGGTGTTCGTACACTACCGACAACTGCCCTGGTGTCACTGGCGCTGTGCATCGTGGGCCCAAGACACATGGCTGTAGGCCACTGCTAACCGCTGCCTACAGCCTACACTGTGGGCCAGTAGGTCACAGAGTCATGATTCAGCAATGGCGGAGTCCATATCAGTGTACCGGTATCATTGCAGTCTGCATCCCCACTCTGCCCCGGTGCCACTATGTCTGTTCCCCGACATTCATGAATACTCTCTGGTTGAACAGTGGTGGCGTCTGAGCCTATGGATTATGGGGCAGTTTTCACCCCCATGTAGCTGATACGGAATTAGTGGTGGCAATGGGCTGTCGCATTCCACTCCTCTATTTGTTGCTTTCAGATAAAATCAAACCTTTTGGCGTCTAGCCCTGGAGGACACCTTCCACTGTCCCCAGAAATACTCCACAACATACACCTCGGACATTGATAGTGAGCCGCTCAGGTCGCATGGCCAATCTGACTGCACCGCAAGACACCATCCCGTGACTGGGTGCCTGTGCCGGTTGCAGTGCATCCAGGGCCTCCAACTCTGTGCTGGTCAAGTCCAGGACCCCTTCTCCGGGGACATAGGCTGGCCCCTGAGGTGGAGGCCTTGGGGTCATCAATGCCATGACTCTGTGGCCTTGCGCTGTACGAAACCTCCAGGCCCAAATGCATCCCACAGGGCTCACACACTAAAGTGAGTCCAGACTGGCCCGGACGACGCATCACCGCAGGAGGCACATGCCCCCACCGCAATGGCCACCTCCTAACACCATCTGCCAGAGATGAAGCGGTGGTCCTGACCGACTTTGGGGTTTCTCAGGCCTGCCGTGGATGCCATCAACCCTGCTCAGCACTCCAGGTGCCAATGACTCAGTGCACCACAGGCCATTGTCTGTTGCTGATTGTGGTTTGTGCTGTGGAGCGGTTGCGCATGTATGTCACCGCAAACAATGTGGGGACCCTGAGATGTTGATGGTGAGGATGATACAGGTCTGCCACACCCCACTGCATCTGCATCAGGATTGTATCGAAGAAACACAATCGAAGAATTTATTCAGTAACACGAGCGTGCTCGTCTCTAGTGTCCACAGCCCAGTGCACTGCAACTCACTGACACTTCTGTTTGCATGTTGACTGTCCTCTAGACTTCATCCAGCTGACCCCATGTTGCTCAGCAGTTGACTCTGTATTTAATTTTTTTTTCTGTTTCTATTGTACTGGTGTCCAATGTCCAAGTGGTTGCCAACACCAGACATTCCATGTGGATTGGCTTATACTCACCCTACACACATCCAGCACAGCCGTCACTACATGTGGCCCTGCCAATGAAGGGGCGGGCGCATGTGTTCGTAGCCAGTTTGAGGACCACTCATCCCAAGAGTCCATCATTCTATATGATGCCTAAAAATTCATAAAAACCTACTTGATCCTCCACTACGTCCCATTGTATCGACCAGGCAAAGTCTTCACGAACCTACGGGGCAGTTTATTGATAGACTAATGCAACCGACAGTCCAGAATATGGTCACCTACATCCGAGATACCACGGATTTTCTGTCCAAATTGAATGCTCTAAATCTTGACGATCAAGAATCTTTGATACTATGTACAGCAGATGTTAAATCTCTGTATACCTCCATCCCGCATGGTTTGGGCATTGAAGCAATGGAAGAAGCAATCTTATCGACAGAATATGATCCCAAACTCCAGTCCTTTCTTATGGAACTCGTTAATTTCACGCTTTATCATAGTTATTTTAAGTTATTTTAAGTATGATAATACGTGGTACCAACAGCTGATTGGAACGAGCATGGGAAATAGCGCAGCCCCGGTCTACGCTAATCTGTATATGAAGGCGTATGAAACTCAACATATCTTGAGCAAAGCACAGTGGAAGAACAACCTGAAAATGTTTGTACGTTATATCGACGATGTTTTCATTTTATGGAAGAACAGTCCAGAATCATTAGAACTTGCTCTGAATGAACTGAACAGACAAGAAGAAAGAATCCAATTTACTTGGGAAATTTCAACGAAATCATTGACCTTTTTGGATGTCCGAGTCAATCTCAATGAAGGAAAGATTGAAACAGAAATGTACAGGAAAAGTACAGATAAAAACAACACCCTTCACTATCACAGTTTTCATCAAGAATCACTGAAAAGACATTTACCTGTATCGCAGATGATGCGAGCGAAACGCATCACGTCAGACCCTACAAAAGCCTCAGCTAACATCAAAGAAATGGGAGAGAGATTTCGCAAGAGGAACTATCCAGAACCTATTATTCAGCAAGCTGCACAAAAAGTTGAGAATATGCAAAGAAAAGATCTGTTAACTGTCAAACAAAAACCTCAACAAGACAGAATGACAATTGTTTCCAAATATTCTACTGCAAGTTTCAACTTTAAAAGGATCATAAAGAATCACTGGAACATACTTAAAGCTGAACCTGATTTCCAACAGTCCTTCCAAAATCCCCCTATTTTTGCATTCACTAGGAATAGGAATTCTGGTGAAATGCTCAAACACACCTCATCGGACAATAAACAATACAGAGGTACTCGTCCTTGCCTACAGTGTGGAAATTGCAACAGCATAATAAGAGGTAACCACATAACCCATCCAATGAAGGGAAGCAAAATCAACCTCAAAGTCAATGCAACCTGCGACAGTTCGAATCTGATCTACATGCTGAAATGTCCATGTGGCAAGTCATATGTTGGAAAGACTGAACGTAAGATAAGGACAAGACTAAATGAACATAAGTCAAATATTCGTACAAAAAATTTGAAGTCCACTGTAGCTACTCATTTTCTAGAGGCCAACCACAACATTTCGCAACTGCAATTTGTGGTACTTGAAACTGTGGATAAAATCGAAGGCAGAGACAATAATCGTGTTCTCCTCCAAAGAGAGAACCATTGGATTTACCTACTTAATTCGAGCAAGCCCCATGGGCTTAATGAGCGTATTGAATTTCTGTGTTATCTCTGAAAACTTGTTTAGTTTTATTGGATAGTTCGTATGGGTCGCTCTATCCATACTTAGCATCTACATAAATCATGGTTTGTATTTTTTCTGTTTCACCATTGTTTTTACAGGTAAGATAGTCCTTCGTCATTTTGTTTGTAAACAATCTGCATTTACCGCCGATTGGTGTGTTTACCGATCACGTGACAGGATAATCTAACGTATCAAACCGAGTCACACAAATGAACCTAGACTCAATTATATTAATATCCACTGTGATTGGTTCATACTTCTTCGAACTTTTTTCACGCCAGATAGGAAGGACAATCCGGTCACGAACAGTATACAAACGCGTTCTGCGTATTATAAGTAAGCAATAACAGCGGATTACTATGTTGCATATCATGTTACTCTTTTGTGTTAGCGCTAAGTAACAGCGTCCGTATTTATTTTGATTTCTCACAGTACATTGTTTTACTTCGTAGAACTTCAAGCACAAAACGTGAGACCTATTTCTACTTAATTTTCTTTGCATGCATGCACTTAAAGGGAGAGCACTGAATGTATATGGAATGTGTATTGATGCCGTCATTTCGTTACCATGTTTCATGTAGTGTTATCATATGATGTGGGAGACTTATAGATCTTATTTTTGTCTTGCTTCTAGCCATTGTCCCGGATGAAGGGCATACAGCCCGAAATGCATTGGACTGTGATTTGTGTTATTATGATACCGTTCAATGAATTGGTTATTTGATACGAACGATTGTTGATGGATTCAATAAGAATTTTCCTGAGTTGTTGAATATAAGAGATGGAATCAAAACGTTGCATGGATCTTTATTTTGAAAAAATTTGAACTCTCTGAGAGTGGAGCGCCAAGGGATGCCTCCAATGGACATTGGAGGCACTTGTTTTCGTAGCCAGTTCAACATGATCTCTGCATGTGTCCCTGTGGTCTTGTAGTATGCGTGTGGGCCCTGGGCCCTACAACTTTACATTGTGCTCTGTACATCGGATGCAGACATGTCACCGGAGGCAGCAAGTTGGGGCTTGGTCATGTAGCTTTGTCGTCACCCACTCAATTTCACTGTTACTGGCTCTGCCACCTGTAGTGGGCATGTTTAATTGCATGTGCGGAGCCAGTTGTGTCCCCTGTTCTGCAGCGTCGGCTATGCACATAGTTGCACGTTGTCGTCAATGTGTGTGTGCTGTTCTTGCTATGTGTGTGTGCTGCAGTGTGTCAAGGGGATCTGGGACATGATCCTGGGTGTTTGTGGATGTGCGTGTGCTATGCCTGTTTGTGCATGTGTGCCATTGTGCCCATCTCCCCCGGTGCCCCAGGCCATGTGTGTTGCACTCCCAGTTGGTGTTGTGTCAGGTCATCTCGAGCTGAGTCCATACTCCCTACTCCTTGCAACGTCTCCACACTGATGACTGTGGGCTGGGTTTCCGCCCAACTCCTCCTGTGGTGCTGGACTGCCACCTCCTGTCGCCATTGCTGCCTTCCTGTTGGCAGCGGGTTTGTGCGTGGTTTAGGTTGTCACGTCATGCTGTCGCCTATTGGCCTCCTGGATTGACCTCCTTGGCACTCCGCCTGCATTCCAGGTGGTCTGCTTGTGGGTCAGTTGCTGATAGTGTTCTGTCACTTGTGTGACGCTGGTCTTGTTTTCCATGCTGGTAATCATTGGGGGTTGTGGGGTTCGAGTTAGCCCACTGGGTCTGGGTGCATCCTTGGTGCTACGTGCTTTGGCTTGATTCTGGTGTGTTTTTTCCGGGGTTTTTATGGTGCATTGTCCCGCCAGATGCGTGGGATTTGCAGGCCCGTGGCCGGTTTTCGCTACTTTTTGTACCGCGGTTGGCCTCATCACATGTTTGTTTGCGTTTGCGTATCGCATTTTTGTGGTGTGGCGTTGATTTTCATGCAGACATTTGCCGCGTTGTCTGGTGTCTATCGCAGCTACCGCCTTGTTGTGAATTCCACGTTGACACAGGGTTATTTTCCCGCAATGGTCTGTGATGTTGAAAGTTGCGTTACGCTACTCTTGCGGTAGTTATCACACCTTCTTGTGAATATACACCAGAGTGTTTGCACTATGCTGTGTAGAAGGCATTTCTTGTGACTTGGCTCACTTGTCAGAGACAGGGTGAAATCCATAATCACTCAGTGGTTTCTTACTTCAATTGATGCTGAAGGTGGGGTCTCTAGTTTCATGTGCATTTTCATTTTTGCCTGGTTGTTTCTCCCTTCTGCACAGGTTATTTCTGATGCTTGTTCGGTACCTCTTCATTAATACTGCTTAGGCTGTGGGCAAATTTATATTAAAAGTGATCAACATAAAATTTCAGTGCTCTAGGTCATGTAAAATGCACAACCAGCAATGTAAAATGTCCAGTGACTATTACTGAAGAAGGCATATTGGGAATTTGCTGATGGCAAATATTTTGTTTGTGTGGCTTGTTTTGGAATATGGCTCATTGAGAACTAGAACTCTTTTTGTATTGGTCTATCATGCCATCAGAGGTCAATAAAGATCATTCAGTGTTCAAAGCAATAGAAGTCAACTACATGCTTCTTCTGAATAAACCAAAGTTAGCAGGTGTACAAAGGGTGGAACCACGTGCAAGTGCAATTTGCTTAAATGTATGGCTACATTACCAAATGGATATTTCAGACTTACCTACGACATTTTATCATCCGCAGAATAAGATTTCACAAACCACAACATACAAATATTGAAACTGCACCATTACATATTGTCCATATACCAGTCAAGGGGCTAGATAGAATGCAAATGTATTTATTTATTTATGATTTAGTAAGAGTTTTTTTACATCAACCCACAAGCTGGAAGGCAGCTATGCACAGCACACATATATAAACACTCTAAACAGTAAAACACAACTAACGTGATTTAACCTTAACATAGGGTATTCACACATAAAACCAGCAGCGGCCCATGCAGGTAAGAGCGCTGGGGGTTCGGACCAGATGGGGGGATTTCAACAGACGACCACGAGGGAAGAATTATTATTTACTTAATTTTCCCTCATGGTCGTCTGTAGAATCCTCCCAACACTGCCTCACCGCCCCCACTGCTCTTACCTGCACTGGCAGCTGCTGCATAATACCCAAATGCAAGAAGATTCTGAAGTCTGGACAAGAGAATACAGATTTAGCCTGCTAAATCCAAATACAATGATTCAAAAGTATGGACAAGTATAAAGAAATATTTCAGTCTGAAAGGGATTGCCAGGGAATTCCTCACCATCGTTGCCATGCCTATACATGATTGAGTCATGGTCCCAGGGAATTTGAGTCAAAGAACCTCTAGCTTCCGAATATCTCTATGTCTAGTGCTTCACTCTCTTCTTGACATTTTTAAGTTCCCAGAAGAACTGTTTTAAAGACCAGCGAATTTTGTACCAATATGAGCTAAAATGGGAGTCAATGCATGAAACAAAGAATTTGTATAATATAATTAAGGCTCCCAGTTCTCTGTTTTTACAGATTGTTGCATTTATTTTTAGAAGCGGACAAATACAGAAAATTGGGCATCTTTTAAGTGGCTCTCTGTGCTGTCTTTCATGAATTCCAGTCAACAGCTGAGCTGATTGACAGCGTGGGGAGTTGAAAAACTGAATGAAATGTCATAACATAGAGTCGTATATCAACACATCAACATATAGTTGTAGAATAATGCTAATATTTCCCTGTGGGTGTATTGTTATGTTATATTTAGCTTCTCAATTTGCTGAAACATGGCAGGCTACAAAGTAGGAGCGCTCATTTATCAGTTAAGTAAATGTGAAAATATACGATTTTATAACTGAATTCACTCACAAAACACAACATAAATACAGATAAAAACTGATAAGATGACACAAAAAATTAAAAAGGATAATTACAGAAGGGAATGTAAAACAAATAAATACCATAAAACCGGAAGCCTTAAATATAATCAAATACACCAGCCCCAATGATTAGTCTGGCTGCAGAATACAGTACCGCCTTTAAATTGTAAGCAGATTCTTGTACCAGTTTGAAGTACAGAAGACGCATGCTTCATGGACAATCTCAGTTACTGTACAACATTTGAACTGTGTTCCATTAAATTAGTAACCCTGGCCCGATGTACTATTGCTCAGGTTGCAAACCAGTTACAGCCTTTGTGCACCAACTGCTTTGTAACCTGACCTACATTTTTTGCTGCTACAGATATACTATTTTGTTTCAGCACACAGTAAGCTCAGTAGAATACTCCCACATTTATATTAACAGGGCAGAATTACATTTTGCGGATCCCACTAATTGCCTGTAAAAGCAGAGATGAAGGCTTCCAAATCATAGCAGACTTCCACTCCTGCATTCAATATCAACGTGCCATTTTCCCCTTAAAGGACCAGGCCTGATTTCAGAAAAAGGAAATGCCATGTTGTGAAGGGACATCTGGAAGTGTCCATTACAGACAGCTTTTGCTTTGTGAAGGGCTACCACCTGCTTTAACAGGTTAGTATTCAACCAATGGTTTGCAATTGCAATTGGAGTCGCAAAATATTGATACATTCTCACAAGCGTAACTCAGACTTGTCATTGCTAGTTCTGAGAATTTCTATTATTTTGAGTGCCCCTTTGACCAGCAGTATTTTTTGAGAAAGTACTGATAGAACAGCTGCACAAACTGGTTTGGAAGTGGGCCTTTTAAATAACAATCAATCTGTTTTTTGCCCAAATATGGTATGGGAAATGTTTCTAAGGGATGTTTTAGTTCCTTCTTGTCAGGGGGGAAGATTAGGACTTTTCCATCATCTCAAACATGAGTCGAGTACGGAGTCCCCAAAGGTTCTTTGATGGTTCCTAATACCCCAAATCTATCTGAAACATCTCCTGAATTTTCTTACTAAATTTAAAATATTTTAAATCCTGCGTGCGGATTGATCTGCATGTTAGTGATACTTTGATGGTGTTCACTGCTCTGTCAGTGAAACTCGTCAGTAGGGTGGAGAAAAGTGCAAGTGGCCAGTGGTTTAATGTAAAAAAAAAAGAAACATTACTCCTATTATTAAGACCCCAAATCGTGCTCATCTCAGAGGCCAGTTCACCGTGTTGTTTTGCAATACTCCATTTTTGGAAACAATATAAAACATCTATAGGTAATAGTGAATGTCATCCTTAGCATGAACTCACATTTTTTGTGCTCATGATCTGGGAAGCCTTCTTCAGTTTTTAACAAATTTTCTATTTCAGCCCCTCAAATTAACGTAAGACTATTGTAAAGTCATTGGGGAACTTAATATTAGATCAGGCAAAAGTCGGGTTGAAGTATGCACATGAAGAATAAAGATAGTTGGCAGGTTCATTGTAAGAAATTAGAGACAGTGAGCAGGATGTTACACTCCAAGTAGCAAAAGATCTTTAGCACCTCAAGTATTCTGGAATAAAGGACTGCAGCACATAAGAATACATTCCATCAATGCATCATAAATTCTCTACAAATCCACAAAACATTAGCCAATTTTATACACAGATATATATTATGTTTCAATATACACAGGTTGGAAGATTAAGGAATGATGATGGAAACAATATATATCTAGTCAGGTACACAGGTAGACAACCTTCATTTGCACTCTACGTCACCATCTGGAAAACCCTTACTAATGTCACCCTATGTATTATGTGCTGGTGCACCACCTACTTTTTTTTCACCACATCATATTGTAGAGGTGAAATCCAGGTTCTAATTTCCAAGTTTACTGTCGGATCGAACATAATATTTCATTGTCAAACAACAAGATTATCCAATTTATCACAAAAAAAACTTTAGTGAAGAAATAAAGAAAATGTTCAACACCTACAAATGTAATAAAAAAATTACAAAACAATAAAAACATCAATACAAGTTCAGTAAAATTACAAGGAGAGAAACTGCTCTCACTCGTCGATATACGATTTGTACAAACTGTCCTATAAGGTAATTTCATCAAGACGAGTGCTTAAGTGATCTCAAACTCCGGTTAGAATATGTGTCTAAAGAACCAAGCCGCAAAAAGAGATTTGGGGCCCGATGTAGGTAATTAGAATTTACTGATTCGTAAATACAGAATTTTACCGATTCGGTATTTACAAATCGGTAAATGCTATGTAGGTATTTTTACCGAAATACTTACCGAATCGGTAACATTCGGTAATTACCGAATCGGTATTTACGATTTTACAAGGGGGACAGGGTGTCACTTTGACACCCTGTTGCACCCCGGATTCAGGCTTGTGTGCCATGTGACACACATACATGCCCTTAAAAATAACGAATTATTAAGGGCCTGCGGCACTGTTTTCATTCTGTAAATTTACCGATTCGGTAATTTACAGAATCGGTAAATTTACCGATTCGGTAAATTGACAGATTTGGTAATATTTTGGCCCCCTACATCTGAAACTCCAAATACCGGTCGGTAACGGCCGTTACCGACCGGTATTTGCCGTCCTACATCTGCCCCTATGATACTGCAATCACTATCACATTTGAAGAATCACATTAAAAAAAATCTGAGACTATTTGTGCAATTTGTCATTCCCATAAGACTGCACAAGGGTGCAGTTCACCTAGCTCTAGGTCAAGAATATTTTGGGCAGAAGAATAACAAATGTTGCTCATGCTCATCAAAAAGAATTCATGACTGGCACAAGGTATACTGAGGTTCCGTAAAAATTATTACGACGTTTTGGGCATTACCGAATATGGACGAGTTTGGTATCTACGAACCGTAAATGGCGAGTTCGATAAGTGTACGCATTTTTCGCTACACTACCTGATAGGGTTCGCCTAATATTACGTGTTCTTCATCTGAACCCTCGGGTTCCATTTTAGATACGGCATCCATTTCGTTTCTTGCCCTCACGTAGTCAGCGAGCAGGTAACTGTTCGCCCCCTGACCCTCTAGTTCCCAAGCCTTGCGGAAGACGCATATTCCTTTCATGCGTCTTTATGGCCGGAGGAATGACACAGCGAAGGCAGATGGCTCAGCTTGAGGGTAATCTGGTCGTGCCGGTCTATTGTGACAGCCGTGCAGGCGATGGGATCCAGCTCTTTGATCCTACGATCATGCTTCCGATATTACCCCCACACTCTTTTCTCTACACGTGTCTGACTTCCTTGCAGCTGCTCTTGTCTCTTCTTCTTGGTCATTTACAACTCTAATGGGTGTGCCTAATGGTGGGAAGATGTACTTTTACAGTTGGGAACCGGCATTGCTACTGTAATTATGTTCCGGGATTCTGAACACATGAAAGCGACCCTTTTGAAGTTTACTGTGGGAACTGAATTGTAATCTTTTGTTCGCATGTTGTGCAATGGCAACATTTTGTATAAAAGAGAGCGACCTACATATGCAATTTGAAGCAGACTCGCAGAACCTACATGCCGATGTACTTCTAATGACTCTTGTTTCCCTGCAGTAAATAAACGCTGATCTTTGACGCCGAAGGAAGTGTCCCGTGTCTCTGTCACTGTGCGCCGAAACAGGTATCCCATGAAGGTTATAGGTGTTGTTCCCTGGCACCGCTGGTTCTGTTAAAACTCGTGTCCTTCAGTTGGCGCCCACGTGGAGCGACATCAGCGGTACCGGTCCAAAGCCTGACGATCGTGAGGAACTTCGTGTGAAATCTCCGAGGGAAGGTGCACCCCGCTTCATCGATCCTGTTGTCGAAATAAGTGGCCCGAAGATTTTCCCTGCGAAGATTCCCGCCTCCTGACGGCTACGACGGACCGATGCCCTGACTGTCGACCTGTCTTCGACGCCCGGCGCAGACCTTACGTACAAGCGAGACGATAGACGGGCCTTCCTGGTGACGCCATTGAAGTTCTGAGTTAAGTATTTGTGGGTCGCTCCCAGTCCTTAGTGGTTGTTCTAGCTTCTTGAAGCTTTGTTGTAGCTTATTAAAGCTTTGTTGTTCTAGCTCGTTGAGCTTTGTTGTAGCCTTTTAAGGCTTTGTTGTATTGCATGGTTCCATTGCATTTGTGGTTCTTAGTTGTGGTTCTTAGTATTTTATTTGACAGTTGCAATTGCCAAAAACCGAGGGTTTTGTCTTACACGAAGATTTAGCACTTCGGTAACCCTTGAAGTTTGATACTAGGTTAGTGTGCACGATGCCTAGCCATAGTGGTTTGTTTGGTATCTTCAAATGTTGCGCAATGGATTCCCGGTTGGAGGACTCGTGTCCGATACCTCCAGTTGGAACTCCGATATATGAGCTCTACAGTCGACATGGTGTGGGTCCTATTATATATAATGAATACTGGGTCCGTTACACGAAGAAAGACGGTGTCCTTAGTTGGCCACCGCATGGAAGTTTTGAACTTACGATTTTAGATAATCTTGAAGCTAAATTATTTCAAAAGAAAGCTAGGCCAGCTATGTTTGATTCTTTTCGGCTGTGGCGTAAAGAGGCCAAGCAGAAAGAAATCAAACAGTTTAAAAAGGATCGAAGAGAAGGGTTTGTTCCGATAATGCAAGTTGTACAACAATGTAAGCGAGAAAAAGAAGAAAAAGAAATGGAAGTTTCCACTAGATTACATCATATGAGTGTAGATAAATGTTATCCGGTTTTACCGACTGGTCTAGATAAGAAAGAAGAAGATTCGAAGGAGGATTCCTTGTTAGCGTATTTAATGAAATCGCCACCTCCTTATGCACAGGGTGCTACGGCTCCTGTAGCTCCTCCTGTAGCTCCTCCTGTAGTTCCTCCTGTTGTTCCAGCGGCTGCGGGTCAGCCCGTTGTTAATCCTACGTTTGTCCCACCACCTGTCCTTGTTCCTACTGCCCCTGTACCTGTACCTCCTCAATCTGTTATTTCTGTTACCCCGACTACCTTGTCTGTTTCTACTATGCCTTCCTTCGCTTCTAATGTTGTTGCTCCTGCTCTTCTTTCTTCTTCTCCTTCTGTTCGTAATCGTATCCCTAACACTGTTGCTACCCTTTATTCACCGCTTTCTGGCCAGTTATTCCCGTCTGATCTTTCCGAAACTCCTCAGAGACGGAGTCCGATCCCTAGTGGAAGGGAGAAAGAGACGTTAGTGACTATGGCACATAGATGGATAAGACACCCTGCTAACTACACTCCACGTGTGGTCTTCGACACGTTTTCTCAGTTTAATGAGCCTACGCAGAGATTCGTGTTCGAAGAAATGTGTAACTTTTTGAGGGAAGAATGGTATAACGATGATCTAGATAACGTACCGCCCGATATAACTGAACTCCAGAGTCACTTTTCGAACGGTATGATTGTAGGTGGAGATGTACGACGTGCCTTGGAACGTTTGTTAGCGTTCAGATCCACAGTGCATTCTCGAGTGTCATTTGATGATGCCACTGAGAATTGGAAAGCGGCTCCTGGTCAGTATCCTATGAGAGAGGTTCCGCCACTTTGGGTGCCTGGTGATCCGCAAGCTAACCCTGCGGTTTTACCGCATTTTCGAAGAGTGTGGATACACCTCCCATGGAAACGATCGGAAGTTTTGCAAGTGAAGCAATCCTTGCCTGATCCGCGTAAGAATCCGGCTGGTTAATATAAGGAGCTATCCCAATTGGTGGAAGCTTCTGTTATGAACCTTGCCGACATCGACATGTTGTTTGGTAATGTTGTACCACAAGCAGTTTGGGCGAAAATTCGTCAAGCAAACCACGCAAATGAGTTAGGTGGTGATTGGGCTGCACTGATAGCGGCTGATGCATTGCAAGTCGGTGAGGCTAAGCCTGAGCAGTTGATCTTGGATTTACCTCAGAAAATCATTACGCTCATGAAAACTCTCATGCCAGCGATGAAGGTGAACTGGGATAAGTTATCGGCTTGTAAGCAAAAGAAAGACGAGAGTGTCTCGGATTTCTTCACAAGGTTTGAGGAAGCGTTTGTCGACCACAGCGGTCAGGACATGGGCGCTGAGGGAGGCCAGCGGTTATTTGTCGACAAGTTCGTGTCGAATTTGTTGCCTGAACTATGCAACAAATTGAAGAATTCAGAAAGTGCATGGGCGGTTTCAACCACTGCACAGATATTAGCAACGGCTCAATACTATGAGAATAAAGAAAAGGAAGAAAGTGATCGTGTAGATAAGAAAACGAAGGAGCTCAAAATGAAGGTTTTGTTGCAGCAAGCGTATCCTCCACGATCAAACCAAAATGATTCACAACAGCAGTATCGACCGCGAGCACAGCCCGATAGGATGCAGCCGCGTTCTGACAACTCTGACTATAGATCTTCACTTGGGTATAATCAGTGCGCATATTGTAGAAGAGAGGGACACATAAAATATGATTGTCCTGCTTTACGGGACCGTCTAAATGGTGTGTCGACACGAGGAAACCGTGGTGGTGGTCCTCAACAGGCATCACGAGGTAGAGGTCGTGGTTCACCCCAAAATCAGATTGATCGCCATCAAAATCAATTAGACACGAATAATTGTTTTGACCAGCAAAATGCGGGGTCAGTTCGATCTGCACAATATAATGTGGACGATTATTACGTAGAACATGAGACTCTTGCAAACGACCATTACTAGGACAGCCACCGACAAAGAGAGGGAGTAGTATCAGTTCCGGTTGATCAGAGTGGACCTTACGTTGCAGTGGCTACATCGGGCGTAGTTGAGCCTTTTCTGTTAGACACTGGTGCGACGAAAAGTTCCATCATGCATTCGAAACTCCCTGGCGCACCTTTTTCTGGCTTAACGAACGTTTCCGTTGGATTCTCTGGCGCCCCTGTTAGCAACCCCGTCTCTAGTCCTTTGCCCCTTACGATTGGCCCTCGTGAGCTGAAGGCTCCGCTGATTCTATCTACCGGCTGTGGTGAGAATCTTTTGTGTCTGGATTTGTTGAAACGACTATATGCGACTTTGTATTGCTCTCCTGAAGGAGTGGAGCTTACATTAGGTTGGAGAGTGATCTCTCCTATGTACTTGTCGATCGATAAATTCCCACCGGAATTGAGTTCCCTTCCTGCGTCTCTATGGGCCACAGGTCCCAATGATGTGGGTCTGTTAGACATTCCACCTTATGTGATTCAATTGAAACCAAATGTGCGATTACCACGTTTACCTCAATATCGCATCTCTCTTGATGGTGAGCGAGCGCTGTTAGCAATCGTTCATGATCTTATTAAGAAAGGTGTTGTTGAAGAAACTCGTGGAAACGTGTGTAATAGCCCTGTATTGCCTATTTTGAAACGAACTGACCCATCCAAACCTCCTGTGTATCGTTTCGTAATAGATTTGAGAGAAGTAAATAAAATAGTGATTCCACAATTTCCCGTGGTCCCTGATATCACGGCCTTACTAACAATGATTCCGGCCTCTGCCTCCTGGTTCACGGTGATCGATCTAAAGAATGCTTTCTTTAGTATCCCGATTGCTGAGGAAAGCAGAGACCTATTCGGATTCGCATTAGGTGGTCGCAGTTTTAGGCTAAGACGCGCTCCACAGGGCTACTGTGAGAGTCCGTCAATCTACAGTCAAGCACTTAAAAGTCAGCTTGATGCCTTTGTTTTACCGACGGGTGCGGCTTTGATTCAATACGTTGACGACCTTCTAGTGGCAGCTGATACAGAAGCTATTTGCAAAACGGCTACAGTATCATTATTGCATTATCTGCATGACTTACATCACAAAGTATCACCTTCTAAGCTACAATATTGTTGTCAAGAAGTTACCTATTTAGGTCACTTATTGTCAAAAGAAGGGAGAAGGTTGACCCCAGAGAGAATCGCAGCGATTTCCCGAATGACTGTGCCAAAAACCCAGAGAGATGTTCGTGCCTTTTTAGGTATTACGTCCTACTGCAGACAATGGATTCCAAATTTTTCATTGTTGGCGAAACCATTGATAGCCCTTACGTGCAAGGATGTTTCATCTCCTTTGCCTTGGACTGAAGAGTGTCAGAAAGGTTTTTCTGAATTGCGTGATGCGTTGTGTTCGGCTCCTGTGTTGGGTACTCCTGACTACAGTAAGCCGTTTGCACTATACGTTCACGAGAGGGATGGTTGTGCATTGAGTGTTCTGACACAACCTTTTGGTGGCAAACAACGCCCATGCGCCTATTTTTCTTCGACTTTAGACCCAGTAGCTAGAGCCTTGCCGAGTTGTTTAAGAGCAACAGCGGCAGCTGCGGCGTCCATTCGACAGTCCGCAGGTCTGGTCATGGATAATATGCTTACGGTGATGGTCCCGCATGCAGTTGACACTCTTTTGAACCGAACGAAGACTCAACATTTGACGAGCGCAAGATTGTCTGGATATGAGTTAACGTTACTGGCCAGTCATATATGGATAAAACGATGCAATGTGTTGAATCCAGCAACATTGCTGCCGATCGACACAGAGTCAAGTGGTGAAGCACTACATGACTGTTATCTAAAAACTGAGGAGGAAACAAAGGGTCGTATTGACCTAAAAGATACTCCATTGGTAGATCCCGATGGTACTTTGTATGTGGATGGTTCCTGTTTTAAGTTGCCGAATGGTGATGTGACGACTGCGTATGCTGTAGTAACATTGAGTACAGTTGTAGAAAGCGCAAGATTGAGTCAGAATTCGGCTCAGGCTGCTGAGCTGATCGCATTGACAAGAGCGTGTGTGTTGTCTAAAGATAAACGGGTGAATGTGTTTACAGATAGCCAGTATGCATTTGGTGTGGCGCATAGTTTTGGGCGATTGTGGAGAGAAAGAGGATTCCTTACGTCGCATGGCACAAAGATTCAGCATGGTCAGCTTGTGAATTACCTTTTAGATGCACTCACATTGCCTAAACAGGTGGCCGTAATCAAATGTAGTGCACATCAGAAAGTAACGGATGACGTGGGTCGTGGTAATGCGTTTGCGGATGAGACGGCTAAAGAGACAGCTAAAGATTTGACGAATCGAATGTATGTTACGAGTTCAGTGAGATGGCCAACAGAGACTAGTATGTGTGAAGACACGATTGAGAGTGTGAAGGGAATACAGAATGAAGCCACTGAGACGGAAAGGTCTAAATGGAAAGAGAGTATGGGAAGGCTGGATGAGAACGGATGTTGGGTTGATTTGTCAGAGAAACAGAGATGGATGTTACCGGATGCATATGTGCTCGCTGTCGTTACAATGGCTCATGGTACAGCACACATAAGCACGAAAGGCATATGCAAGTTGTTGTCTCATGTATGGAAGAATGATGGGATTACTAAGTGTGCAGAGAGAGTGGTTAAGAATTGTATGGTGTGTTTGATGCACAATCCCGGTAAGGGCACTCCCACTCCACCTGGCCATTTTGCCCCTCCTACTTACCCTTTCGAAGTTATCCAGTTGGACTTCATCCACATGGAGAGATGTAACAACTTGAAATACGTGTTGGTTGTGGTATGTGCATTCTCCAGATGGATTGAGGCTTACCCCCTTAAGGATAATACTGCTTTATCCACGGCAAAAATTTTGCTCAAGGAGTATTTTCCCCGATATGGAATGCCTCGGGTTGTATGGTCGGACAACGGAAGTGAGTTCGTGGGAAGTGTGATGAAGAGTGTGTGTCGTGGCCTCGGTATAAATCAAAAATTTCATAGTGCAAATCATCCACAATCAGCGGGCTTGGTGGAAGGATACAATGGCACCCTAAAACTAAAATTGGCTAAAATTCAGGCAACAACTGGTTTATCATGGCCCGACGCTTTGCCTCTAGCTCTCCTATCGACCAGGGCAACTGTACACTCACGAGTAGGGCTTAGCCCATACGAGATTGTGTTTGGTCGTCCTGCTAATATATGGGGAGTCCCAAGGCCTAAGGAGTTTGATAGAATCGAATATCCAATGTTGATTGATTATCTTCATGATCTGACTGCTAAATTGAGTTTGATTCATCAACAGGTCTTTGAGGCTCTGCCGTCACGAACAGAGGGTCCTGGTCATCGGCTCCAACCAGGGGACTGGCTCCTTGTCCGCAATTTCGGACAAAAACGGAACCTTGAGCCGAGATACGTGGGACCATACCAGGTGCAACTAGCAACGAGGACGGCAGTTCGACTGGAAGGACGGAAGCACTGGGTACACGCTACCCACACCAAAAGAGTCCCGCTTCCTTTGCCTTCGGACACCTGGATGAGAAGAGGTTTTACTTCATCTGAAACCGACGTTCCACAACGTTTTGTCCCATTCAGCGAAGCTCAGCTTGTATCTGACACCCTTGTTGATCCCCCTCAAACAATTCCCTTTCCGTCAACCCTGGAAAATTCGAGTGCTGAACAATCATCTGAACAATCGAACACTCGTTTGCCATCCAATCCACTATTTGAAGACCAGACTCGCCCTGGAAGCAGCCGATACTTTCTTCGTCCACGTACAAGCCACGAATAAAAAGATTTTTGTTTTTAGGTTTCACATTTGCCCTGAACATAGTGGACATTGTATATTGTGTACCTTTTTCCTTTTCGTACAGCCAAGAACATTATAATAAATTGAATGTTCAATTTAGCTAAAACCTATCATCCAGGTTGGCCGTAGGGCCGTGCGGGTACTTCCTTCTGTTTAGCAGCTATCGACACTAGGTCGGTTTCTTTTGTCGATTTCTGGGAACTCCTGGGAATTGATAATCGCTACTCAGAACGAAGTGCGTCAAGAACGTCGCGGACGGTCGTTAGGGGATGAAATTGTCATTATCTGAGCTGTCGAAGAGAGATAAAATGTTGGCGCAAAGATTTGCATTAGATAAAATGTTTCGTACAAAATGGTTTTTGCTACAGGTTTTCATATTGTTCCTGACTGTATCTATGTTACTGGTGGGGGGAGTATATTTTGGGTCCCAATTCTTACTGCTTTCTACTATACCTACTCTTCCATCTCATGGTCTAAATTTCGTTTCAACTGTCTCTCCACATTCCTTTCATCTTCTGCCTCAGCACGAACAAGCCAGACGTGCGGAATTTAGAAACAACTCCTTTATTCAACTCTTGCATCAGCATCAGTTAGTGGTAAACACTACCAATTGTTGGGTGTGTGGGTTAATGCCACATACCATGGATAAGGGTATTCCGTACTTGGTGCTGCCTTATAGTTCCCAAGGGTCAGCTCGAGCATTGCAAACTATGTTCCGTAGCGCACTAGATTCCTACCCCCATCGAGAACCACACTCAGCAAACTTTGGTCCTGGCCCGTACCACAAGACTCTGGCGAGAGCTATTGCTGATTTAGATAGAGATATTTTTGAAGCATCGCTTATCCCAGAGGAGGAGGTGCGAGCATATAAGGAACTAAGTGAGGCTGAGTATAGTGTATCAGTGGGTGATAGGCAGCTTAAAAGCTCATCACCGATATGGATTGTACCTCACCTTGGTAACTTCTGCCTGAAAGGTCTCGGTCGAAATCCGAGAGCTCAGTTTGGGGAGAGTGCATGTACTGAGACATATGTCTTACCAACGCTCTCATCCCCTGTCTTCCTAACTGCCAAGGGTACCTATTTTGTATGTTATGATCGAGCCTATACGTGGTTACCTCATGACTTCTCGGGTACCTGCTACATTGCAAATCTTTTGCCTCCGACTTTCACTGTGGCCTCAGATTATCACAGAACTAGAGTTGTGAGAGGTGTTGTCAACAAAGAAGATACTGCCGGTCAAGAAGCAGGAGACTTCTTTAAGGGTTTCCTACCGTTTTGGGGCCCTATGGTCAATAGCAGGAACCTGAGACAGTTAACTCGTGTAGTAGAATCAACTGCCAACATAACTGCAAGTGCCCTTGGTAATTTGACAGCCGAGCTTCAGGCGGATAGACTGATGACGTTACAGAACCGTATGGTTCTAGACGTTGTTCTAGCAGATAGAGGTGGTGTTTGTAAGGTCATCCATTCGAGCTGCTGCATATTCATACCTGATAACGCTCCAACGGTTTATCAAGCCATCTCTAAGTTGCACAAAATTTCGGAGTCCATACACGTGGACGAAGGAAATTGGACGCTTCTGGGATGGTTTTGGGGCCTGATGTCGACTTGGGGTTGGAAAATTCTGATGATCATAGGGGTTGTTGTGACGTTTCTATTCACATGTTGTCTTTGTGTGCAATGTGGTCCTGCCTTATGTGGCCTTTGTGTTACAACGTGTATAAGACAGCCAGTTGTCACCAAAGAGGCATTGATGGATAGAATAATGTATCAGCAACATCTAAATGATCTGATGAATATCGAAATCGATTATGATTCCGACTAGTGCTTGCCTACATGAGGGCAAAAGGAGCGTCTGAGGTTCCGTAAAAATTATTACGACGTATTGGGCATTACCGAATATGGACGAGTTTGGTATCTACGAACCGTAAATGGCGAGTTCGATAAGTGTACGCATTTTTCGCTACACTACCTGATAGGGTTCGCCTAATATTACGTGTTCTTCATCTGAACCCTCGGGTTCCATTTTAGATACGGCATCCATTTCGTTTCTTGCCCTCACGTAGTCAGCGAGCAGGTAACTGTTCGCCCCCTGACCCTCTAGTTCCCAAGCCTTGCGGAAGACGCATATTCCTTTCATGCGTCTTTATGGCCGGAGGAATGACACAGCGAAGGCAGATGGCTCAGCTTGAGGGTAATCTGGTCGTGCCGGTCTATTGTGACAGCCGTGCAGGCGATGGGATCCAGCTCTTTGATCCTATGATCATGCTTCCGATATTACCCCCACACTCTTTTCTCTACACGTGTCTGACTTCCTTGCAGCTGCTCTTGTCTCTTCTTCTTGGTCATTTACAACTCTAATGGGTGTGCCTAATGGTGGGAAGATGTACTTTTACAGTTGGAAACCGGCATTGCTACTGTAATTATGTTCCGGGATTCTGAACACATGAAAGCGACCCTTTTGAAGTTTACTGTGGGAACTGAATTGTAATCTTTTGTTCGCATGTTGTGCAATGGCAACATTTTGTATAAAAGAGAGCGACCTACATATGCAATTTGAAGCAGACTCGCAGAACCTACATGCCGATGTACATCTAATGACTCTTGTTTCCCTGCAGTAAATAAACGCTGATCTTTGACGCCGAAGGAAGTGTCCCGTGTCTCTGTCATTGTGCGCCGAAACAGGTATCCCATGAAGGTTATAGGTGTTGTTCCCTGGCACCGCTGGTTCTGTTAAAAGTCCAGTCCTTCAATACCCTGACTTGGCAGAATTCCAAGATGATGTAAACACATCAATCGGCAAAGTCCTGTACCTCTACGGCAATCCACTTAAACATCAGAAAGCTGAAGGTGGGAGAGAATATGATTTTCATCAATCTATTCTAATAATCGCTTTAGGACTTGCATGCAAAAGGTCTTTTGCAAAATGTCGAGAAGACTAATTGGTCAGTAATTAGATGGGAAATTAGGGCTTCCTTTTATAAAGAAAGGGATGATCTTTGCCTCTTTCCACATAACAGGTATTGCTGTGCCAGTTGAGATTGCATTTGAAACAGCGTTGATACAAGTGGTTTCTCTCTCAGTAATAGTAAGGATCTAATCAGATTCTCGTGAATAGGAGTATAGGTTTTCAAAGTGGGCAACCTACTCACATGGCAAGATAGAAGTCTCCGCTGGTATACCTGGATTCCCACTACTTTGGCTTACTAGCCGCCAAAAGTTCTTCAAATCATTGAGGGTAGAAGCTTTGAACTAGTCTTGACTTGCCTTACTTCAAAGTGGCATTGAATTCTACATTCCCTGATCTCATGCCGTACTCCTTTTTTATTGCATTCAGAAGGGTATTCTTTGCCTCTACTGTGTTGGAAGACCATCCATTCTGGCTAGTCCTCTAAAGGACCTTCTTAAAGCTCTTAAGAAATTTATTTTTAAGCCCAGCGTATAATCTGACATGCTCTGCAACAATCATATCATAAATCCTCCAATTATCTCGACATTGATTCCATGTGAAAAGCAACAGCTGCATCCATGCCCGAAAACTCCTCGGAAGACAAACACACTATTTACCACTTCACATTCCTGTCATTGTTTGTAACCTCTAGCAGTTGCCTCAAGGCTCTGAGTGTAACGAAGAAGCACAATGGATCAGGTCCTTCACAGTTAGGACCAAGGGTTTATTGTCACTCTCATTCCTCTCTACCACTTTCATATCTTCCATCAAACATCATATTTTAACATCTAGATTAATATAATCAATATAACTTAAATAAACCCCTTTTTGGAAGGTAGGCATTAGCGTAGCATCAGATGGCAAGTGGCCACTGCGGGCCCATAAGCCATAAGGGTAAGATCTACCATTTGTACGGCAGCCCTTGTAAAGTATCCCTTCACTGGAGATGTTAAATAGGAATTTCCAACACTTAGGAGCCCATTACGATCTCGGTCAGAAATTAAGGCGGTCAGAACTTAAACCGGCTGGTCATTCTGGCTGGATTCCAAAGGGCTCAAGGAGCCCTCGGCTATTCGGAGACCGACCTGTAATCCATATGGATGGCGTTTTACGCCATCCAGATTACGATGCTCGGTTTCTGACAGGCTTTCCATGCCGGGCTTTCCGACATTGAAAGCTTGTCGGCAACTGAGTTTGGGAGCCCATAGCAGGATCCCCTTCTGGTTGCGGCCTCCGGTTGGGGGTGGAGGGTGCCTGCCACATGATGCAGGGATGCTCCCATAGGGAAATGGGAGTGTGCAACCGCAACATGTGCGGTTGCATCATAATTAGGCGGTCTGGACCGCTGACCAGAAATCAGTCAGACCCGTATACGTGTCGGTGTCGGGCGGAAGCAAGTCTGCCTGACATCATAATAAGCCCTAGGTCTTCCTCATGGCAAAGGTCCTGAATGATACCATCCACTCATAAGTTAAGTTCAGGTCACTTGCCACAATGACAAAATGGGACTTGAAATACAAAACTGGAATCTAGTCCAATAAATGAAAGGATGGAGATTCCATCCAGTTTCCAAGGCTCCAGTTTTATATATTAACCAATAAAAAAGGATTTGCCTTAATAAAAGCGTTAATCAGTCCTTGAATGTCGAGTGACCCAGTGGGGAGCTCTACTGAAGTGCAGATCAATGTAGTATTCACCCAAGCGAGCAGTCCACTTTATGACCATCCTGCACAGGACCTAATGACAGGAACACAATAGCTCTTGAAGCCATTTTAAAAGGTTTTCAGTCACCCATGTTTTTCCGGAAAAGACAAATCCATGGTTGTTAATGAATTGGCCTCACTCTAAATCTTCTTATTTTGAATTTATCCCAATAATGTTCCAGCTAATAACAGCTGTGATATTTGTTGTGAATATCAGCACTGCAACATGACTGTGGTCCTCTTCCCTACTGTCTGTCTTCCACAAGGCCTTTCAGAGACAGTCAGCCACACAAACATAGAAATTTCTTCAAAAACATACTGCAACAAAGTTCCCAATCTATGAACAACCTGCAAATATAAGGGGGGAAGAAAGTGAAGATTCTGGACTCCACCTGCATCTAAATTACGGGTGGGCTGGACTAGCGCAGTTTCACTCTGCAGAATTTTAGAGAGTTACCTAAAAACTCTCATAGAATGTGAAGAGTTCAGTGAGCGGCAGCGGCAGACTACGGTACATTGCTCTACTTGCACTGATTTTTACTGCTGTAAAATCAGCATGAACAACACCAAGCGGTGCACCAGAGGGTGCTGCTTCTTTCTGCCACTCGAGTAGATTTTCGACTCAAGCAGCAGCTTTCTCAACATAAGCGGTAGCTTTCTCAATGCGAGAGGTAGTGACCTGCTGCGACCACACATGTTGAGAAATCTTGCCAGGAGGCAGTCTAGCACTCGATTTTCTCACTCATCTACTTATCGTTGGCAAGCCACATGCGAACAAAAACTCTAGCAGTTGGCAGATTTTTTCTGGAAATCCACGCTTCATGCAGAGTGGACAAAACTCTACAAACTCTGCTGGAGGATCGGCGTTTAACGCTTACCCATACTTCAAACATGAAACTCAATACACCAACCAATCACATACAGGCTGACTCCATAAAAATAAATTCACACTTCTACCAATTTTTGGGTTCACTACAACATTGAATGTCTTTGAAGCTTTGCTGATCATCTCAAGGATCATTATTTGATGAGGGGAGAGGGCTTACTGGCAAAGGACACAAATCTTTGGGATGCCAGTGAAGCATACTTTGCCAGATATCACTTCTCATCTGAGGGGATCCTTGATATGGTTTCAGGCCGAAAACTGATGCTTGATTAACTTAAGCTTTCCCAGCCCATCTCAAAATATTGGATACGCTCCGTTTAGGTGCCACTGCTAGTTTCCAGAGGATCACATCTGATAATGTAGGCATCTTGATGCTTGCAACAGGCACTGAAATTCATCGTAAGTGTGAACCAATTTAACTCATACCTCTGTGACTGGAGAAAAAGTGAAGATGCCAATGGTATTCTATGCTTTAGCCAAATTCCCTTTTCTATTAGGCATCACTGATTGCCACTCGCTTCAGCCACCCCACCACGGGTGACACCTTTTCAACCACAGACACTGATAGCACTCCATCAGTGTATAAGCTGCCTAAAGTGCCTGGGGTTGCTTCACTAATGTGTATGATGTCTTTACTGTGAGCAGTAGCGGTCGGCAGTAGAAGTTACTGCAGGGCGGTGACGTGGGCAGGGAGAGGGGCAGTTTGGGGGGTAGTAATTTATGGATTATGGAGTTTTACAGGTAAGTACACATTTAAATAAATAAAACGAATTTTGTTGCGCGCACTGCGTCACCAAATGTGACTAAAGCGGTCACTGATAAAAAATTTACAAACGTAGATCTGTGAATGCTGCCCACAAATGTTAATGTAAATCTGTGAGAGATTTAATGTTTTCATTGTCCCTGGTAGGGGGTAAAGTCTCATCCACATCTCCGGCCACGCAATACTGGTGATTCTGCTGGTAGTGGCACACGTGATGATGCTTGTTGTGGTGCTTCTAATAGTGCTTGTTTTAGAGTGTTGTAGGTGTAGGTGGTAAGTTTGTGGATATTGCAAGGGGGATCAACTCAGGGTTTGTGGTCCTCATAGGTTGTGGTGCCTCATTTGAATCCTTTGCACGCCTTGATACTTCAGATTGACATTGGCGCTTTCTGTCAACCTCACAGCCAAGGTTTGTTGCATTTCATTCTCTTCCCTCAAGCTATGAAGATGTTCACTGTGCTTTTTTTCCATGTCTTGGTAACATTTCACAATATTATCCAAGGAACAGGTCTGCCTGTCGACCATCTGAGGGGTCCCTAAATGTGGTCTGCAATCTTATGCTGGTTTGCCCCCTTGTTGCAAATATCACCCCACACAATGGACTGTTGATCAATCCCTTCCAGAGTTCAGCATTTTACCATGACGAATGCCCTGATTGCTTGGCTGCCTGAGATTACCAGAAGATTGTCAATCACAATCCAGACATCATCTGAGATGTTGCAGATGGAAAATGATAAAGGGGGAGAGCTCCTTTCCACTGGGTGTTCTCTCCCTCAGATGACTGAGGGATAACTGGAGATGCACATTCATGGAACGAGTGTTTCAGGAAGTCAACTGAGATACTGGTAGGTTGAGGGCTTTGTGGACGTTAGACCTCTATACATACAAACATTTGTGGATGCTTAGCTGGTGTCCGGCGACTAGCAATCCTCAGGTGAGACCTTGGAGGAAGATTACTGACCAGCCATGAGGTTGTCTTGTCTAATGCTGTCTATGTGGAAGCAGCAATGTTCTCCTCTTTTTTCACCTTTTCCTCCTGCTCTATCTTCTTTGCTGCCTCCTCCCCATCATTTCATGCTCATTCTCATCTTTTTTTAGATGGCTGCTTGAATGAGTATTTGAGTTTCACCTGGAAAAGCCATACTCTGCTAAATCTACTTTCTAGGCACTCTCAAATGTTGGCATATACAGAACCCCCTTGTTATTGCCTGTACTGAATTTCATGCGGATTTACAGCAGCACTCTGGTACACGTGTAACATGAGCTTCTGCTTACCAATACATAAAACAAAATAGAAACTTTGTTACTTGAAAAGGAAATCTTCAACTTTTAAGAAGATACAGTACAGATACAGCCCGGCACCGCCCGCTGTCCTTGCTCCGGGGAGTACATTTGATACTGTGGTTGGTGTGGCGCCTCAGCTGACTCCACGATAGCCTGCCTAGTCCCCCTTACCTCCTCTCGGCCGTCGCTGCGCACCTCGCAGTGACCATCATTGCAGACCTACTTACCAACAGCAAGGCCTGCTCCTAGGAACTGGGTCAAGCCGGGGAGAGCACGGGGGCGGCGCTCGGGTGTCCTGTTGCCTCCATTGCAGTTTGCTGATACCTGGATGCCTTCTACTGGGTTGGAGGGGACCACAGGGCCTCCCCTGCTTCCTGGCATGTTTACGCTTACCGGACTGCATTCTATGGACGTGGTGCTGGTGGCCTCCCCCGCTTGCTGACCGGTAGACGGCCTCAGCTCCCGGGTTTTGACCCTTTTCAGCTTTATGGGATGAGCCCTCCTAGTCCTCCCGGTCGGACCAACACAAGGATACTGGCGAAAATCTCACCCGGCATTTTAACCTCAAGATGGCGCCTGAGAAGAAATGGACCTGCTTTTTGAATGATCCATAGCAGATCCATGTGAACTTTTATCGTACTACCTACCCACTACCCCTCCCCACTCTACTCCTCTCCACTTTCCAGCTACTGACCTCTGCCCTCACCTGTCCTGCCCCTTAGTCCCCACCCTGTTTATCTGTGCATTTTCCCACGTCATTTGAGATCTAGCTATTTTGTCTGATGCCCGATGGAGCTACCTGGTTTAGCTATAGGGGAGACAGATCGGGGATTCCCTCCTTGGACGTCACCTACCCAGTTGGTCTTTAGCCAGACTTCCTTTCGCCTCTCCTGTCGTCTCTTCCCGCACCCTCCCTCTATTTATGTCTCTCCTTCTCTCCTCTCTCAATATATTGAGACTGAACTATTTTGTCTGATGCCCGATGGAGCTACCTGGTTTAGCTATAGGGGAGATGGGTCGTGGACTCCCTCCTTGGTCGTCACCTACCCAGTCGGCCTTTAGACAGACTTCATTTCGTCTCTCCTTGTTATCTCTTCCCCTATCCTCACTTTCTCACCTTCCCTGCCCCCTCCCCGCTACGCTCCATTTATTTTGCCCTCCATGTTCTTTAAATGTTTTCCCAGTGAGACCTAGCTATTTGGCCAATGCCCGGAGGAGCTACCTGATAGCTATAGAGGACATGAGTTTTGTGACTTCCCCCTCGACCGTCACCTACCCAGCCGGACTTCGGGCAGACTTTCCTTCGTCTTTCTGCCGTATCTCCCTCCTACCCCTTTACCCTTACCCCTTCCCCTCTACACTTCACTTATCTCGTCTTCTATCCTCTTGTAATTGTTTGTCTAGCAACTGATGTAAATTGCAACTGATTTAATCTTGTAATTTTGTGGAATTTCATGTAAATCGCTCCGATACCTCCGGGTCTAGCCAGCGCTATATAAAACTCTTAAAATAAATAAATAAAATAAAATCTTTTTCATACTCAGAGACCCCAGTACCTGCAAGAGATAGTCATAATCAAGAAATGAATGGGCACAATATAGCTGACCTGGAAGACAGCTGTGGCTCCTGCTGGCTGTAGGGTTAAGTAGTCCAAGGGAAAGATGGCAGAGTCTAAAGTGTGGGCAGTATTATGTTTCATTGTGTAAATAGGCATCAGATATGTAGGATTTGGTTCACGTGTATACTATTCCCTTCCATGTGGATGTCTTCTCCTGGGTGTTGGAGGTTTACACCTAGGTGGAGCCGGAGCTCTCCAACTCGAGGGCGTAGGTCTCAATCCCCGTTTCTACAAACGGGGTCCCCTTGTTTTCCCGTCTATGCATTACGCGCCACCCCAGGTTCTACTAACGCGGTCTTCTTGTTTTCCCGTCTACTCAATCCCAATGGAGCACATGTCTACCAACTAGGTGGAATGTAATATATAGCTGTAAGTATAAGGAGTTTTCCTTACCTTTTACCGTTGCAGGCCTTGGTGCCGCGTGCCAAGCTATCCTGCAAATGCAGGTCCTGATGTGGCTGTGTCATGGGTCCCTGCGGGATTCCTCCACATTGGACTGAGGACATGTTAGCATCCTAAGAGTGAGACTCCTAATCCCCACAGATAGGTCTTTGTATACACCATATGATGGAAGATTACATTAGAATTCTACATTTGCTTAAGCTACCTTTGCAGCAATATTAGTGACACATAGTTATCTCTAGCCATTTATTTAATATTTAAAATATTAGTAATGATCACTTATCCTTTCCAATCCAGAATAGCTAAAACCTTATTTTGTCTTAGCTCATATCCTGCTCTGCACTATATAAGGGAGCTCCATCCTGAAGTCGTTACATTGCAGTTGTTCTCTACACTTGCTCACTCGTGGGACTCCGTAGACTCTCCTCCTTCCTCTAGTTCCTATATACCGATTAGTTCCTGTCTGTTGCTTAGCCTGGAGTTTTCTCTGGTCTCCAATGTTTTTACCTTTTTGCTGTATTTTATTCTGGAGCATTGCTGGATGGCCTGATTTCCATTCTGGCATTAGGTACTGTCCCTGAAGATGAGCTGCCTTTTCTCTGGTACAAGAAGTTGATCCCAGAGTCACCCAGATGACCAGCTCCTGACAGGAAAGCTACCTATAGTAACTTTATGGTCAATAATTCATGTAATGGTTCCACTCCCATATGTTAGAGGATGGAGACAAGGAGGTCTACATCTAGTTAGAAATCTCCACAAAGAAATAGTAAATAGCAATAAACTGGAGACTCACACCTGGGGACAGTAGTAGATCTACACACCTAAATGTGCCTTTTTAAATCGGACCCCAGTATTTTATAACAGCAGTATGCCTGTAAACAGACAGAATGGCATTGAAAATCGGTATGTCCTGGATATATAGGGGCTCCAAGACTATCAATTTAAAGAGGGTTGCAACCATGACACGGCGCTTTAATAGATTCCTCTTAAAGGATACTCATTTTTCTTTGCATGTTCAAGTGGGAGCATTAGCCTGTCAAATCTATACAATTCCTTGGGGGTCTTTATTGTATCCTTTGCTTTAGAATATGAATCATTCCTGCTTTGGCCTTAGACCACTTCTTTTTCCCCATAACCATTTCAGAACTGAACGACCAGTGTCAAAGTTTGTTATAGTTACAATGATATTCCGCAGTATACCACCGAGATATACATAAAATGTACATTTTTACAGCACATCTGACACACACAAAACATTCAAAAGACTCCATCAAACAGAGTTCCTACAATCTCTGGTGAGCTTTCGAGTCAGTTTTTGAGTTCATATTCCTCTAAATACACACCATGTTTATGCCATTCTAGCTATGACAGCATGTTATTATCCTTATGTGAAATTAATTACTTTCATGATGTCTTGTTTCTAAGGCCTCTGTGAGCTCGGGTCGGCATCAGGCTCAGAGTCCCCTAGCACATTATGTTTTATATGACTTTGCACTTCATTACACAGTTGATGTTGGTTTGGAATCAATATAAATGGTCCAAAGAGTACTTAGAAATCTGCTTTAGCATTAAAGCCATGATTACGAGGATGAAATGGTGGATAACTTCAAATAATAGGTTTTCCATAGTGCTGAGAATTAAGCAGAGGTTAATTGAATTTCTGATCTTTAAAATTATAACTGTACAGCTATAAATAGTGCATACCCAAAGAATACAATAGAAATTACTGCTGCAGAAAAAGGCTAGAAAGTTTCATTTTCATCATAAATTGCTTGTAAACCATCTAAATATCGACTCCAAATTATTAATGTCCCCGTATATTGTGTTCAAATATCATGACTGCAAAAAAAATGGACAAAAATATAAGAGGTAAATAGAATAGTTTTTAACCTTTTTTTCAATAATACAGTTTAAAATATTGTTTACTATCATATTATTTTTATTCTATTGCTTCAATGTATCGGATTATGTTAAATTATTTTTCATATAATTGCGAAATCAATTTTTGAACTATTTTGAAATATTACAGTAATATTTTTTTTATGGGTTGTTGAGTTTCTTGGTGACAATTAGGGTCATCTCTATTACCCTTCTTGAATTTGGGGACAATGATGGAAGTTTGCCAGGAGGCCGGCATATATGTGTTGCCAGGTTACTGAACACATAAGTTAGAATAGGGGACCAGAGCTCAGTGTTAAATTTAAATAAATCGATTGAGACACCATCGGACCCTGCGGCTTTTCCCTCTACACTTTGAGAGAAGGCCCCATCCACCTCATGACTATACAGCCACCTGAAATGTCCTTATGCCCTTGTCCCACCCATTCAATCCTCTGTATCACAATTATTTCCTCTGCATTCCTGGTATCAAAATACTTATATCTATTTAACCAATGTACAGTTTTGTTATTTAGTTGTACCCAAGACTTAGCTGAACCTGCCTTCAAAGGAGGAACACCAGCCAGTACCAATACAAAAGAGCAAGCTCCGGAGGAAGATTCAATATATCTTTGCAGGGAGTGGTGGGCTCCAAATCTGCTCCCAGCGGGCGAGTGGAGTTAGTCCTCTCAGTCACCATTTCTTTAGCTGGGTTGGTGGTACCCGTGTTAGCAGACTTTATAGCCATATCCTCACAAGTGGGGTTTGATAACATGTGTAGCATGCCTCCGTGACTCGTCCACTGTGGCAGAAACACTATCCGACCTTATTTGGCGACGATTAGATTGTGTTTGAATGGAGATTATGACAGTATTCTTGGTTTTTTGATACTTTGATTGACTCGTGATATCCAGATAGGGATCGTTCTATCGAGTCTAGATGCATTATATTGGGGTTCAGTTTTTGATCAAGAATCGTGTTAAATAGGGAGATCACAGTACTAATGTCATTAATTCGTGAGCCCTGACCCCGTCCATCTATACATAGGGGCCCCTCTGTTTGAGATGCTTGAGTCTCACAGTGGGGTTTAATCCAGGGCAAGAGCGGACTCTGTTCGAATCTTCTCAAAGGCTGGTTTTCAGTTGTGGAAGCTGCGACAGCTCCCCTAGGAATCCCCCTGGTTCTCTCTTTTTCCTCAAGCTGGCTTATGCATGAGCTTTTTGGTAAGTTTAGACATACAGGAGCGATAGTTGGTGTGGAGTCAGGAGCCCCATTGTCAATCAGAGGTGTAACAGATAAACAGGGCTCAGGCAGAGCTGAGCAGGCTATAGCTTCAGAAGAAGGGCAGGAAGAGCCTGCTTCTTCTTCTTGGTGACTTAGGGAATACACATATCTAGTGAGCGTCTATGCACAACTAGCACGATTCCATTTGAAATCACCCTTCGCTTGCCCATTGTCCAAAAGAAAATAGAAAAAGTACCTTTTGTTCACCTTGTCATTTGCGGGGCAAATGCACTGGAGGATTTCTCCTGGGCCTCAAAAGAAAGTGGGCCCAGCTCAGCCTCGTCCGGCCACAAACTGGCGCAGACGGGCCCGCTCTTGGTCCAGTCTTGGCCAAGGCACACTCCTAGGCACATCCCGCACTGCTGTACCCCGGTCCCAATTAATGCAAGCGCCTCCTGACGTGGACGTGATGGTAGTGGATTCCTGCTGCGATGGTGTCTGGGCTTGTGGTCTGCCACCTGGTCGCATTGCTGTGTCCCCCACGCTGCGGGATCCCGGGTCCCAATTTATGTACCACCCCCAGGCGGGGATGTGACGGTGACGGCTTCCGGCTGCGATGGTGTCTGGGGCTTGTGATCTGCCCCCTGGTCCCATTGCTGTGTCCAGTAGAGAGACTAATAAAGAGAGATTTTTCTTTCTGTGGCATTGTTATGACTTATGGTGACAAGATGATTCATTAACTTGATTCTCACCACTGTTATGTTCGCTCATCTGCTGATCCTGATTTTAAATCACGCTAAGCCAGCCCAGCTTTCTATCCTTCCAAGATCTGCACATTGAGTACTATTAAAGTGGGTATCAGTATCACCCGTTAATTACAGTATTTATAAACAATGGAAGTATGATATAAATCGCTATCAAAAAAATAAATGTTACTGTTACTGTGAATGAGGAAAAGGCAGAGCTTCAGATCTTACAATACCATTCCAGAACCACAGTTAGCATGTGAGCACACTAGTGCTGAAAGAATAAACAGACTGGTGAGCTTTTTAAAATGGGCTCTGTATGTACACCAAATGCACAGAAATTGGATCAATTGTTACCTTAAGGATAATGTTGTGGTTCCACATACAAGATATTTCTATACATTAAAATGCCTTCTTTTCCAAAAACTCCAATCTCTTCCGCGCATAATTCCTCCTGCAACACAGATACATTGTAGGATAAGGTGGACTAGTAATGCTATATCCTTTCGAATGTAAACTTCCCATTATCTTTTATATTTTCTTCATCTCCTGCCTCCTTGTTGAGTTTATGTATGCAGTATCATATGGAAAGGAGGCCACAGTCTGGATGTAGGCTGTGACCAAACTCCTAGAAAGCTCAAATTTTACTTATAATAGATATAACTCTGTCTTTGATAAATATATGATTCACACATAGTTGCGCTCTAACAGCAAAGATTATCTCTGAAAAATTCTGTGTAATGTGTGCAAAAAGAACTAAAACAACAACACAGTTACGAAATAAAAACCTTAACATTTCCAAAGCAAAGCAGCAAAACAACTGTGTATTTCATCAGAAGGACACAAAAACAACTCAATGAAAAACAATGGAAAAGGCAACCAATGCTACTGCTTGCTGAGTGCCAGGTGACATGAATGCTCTTTTTACCACATGCTTATTGTGCAGCTGTTGATGAGGAACAACAAAGTAGATGGAGTGCCCCTTTTCACATTCCACCCACACAAGGATAGGCAGCTCTAAAAGCAGGAGACAGAAGGACACATTTTGACCATGACAAAGAATCCATTGGATAGTTTCAGCATTAGCAGCTGAAGCAAGCCATTAACATATTCTCATTTTTTACTGCAAAATGAATGTCCTTTCCATAAAGTTTGTGATGTTCAATTAGAGAGAGTTTATCATTGTGGTATCTCAGCGCATGCCAACTGCACTCCAGCCATCTGTCCTGCTGTTGGCATTAAGGGCGCCCACGTTTCCCCATGTTCAACAAGCATTGTTCGATGAAATTGGATTTTAGCAGTGTGTTAGTTTCATATCAATTACATCTACATAATTGTTATGATCATGTCCTTGCCAAGTTGTGGTGTTCCAAGTCACATCCTGGCTTGTGAAGGATAGAAAAATAAATCAATGTTTTACGTTGGCATCATAGCTCAGTGTAGCACAATGCCAGTATACGTAGGTCACAATATGTGCTACAAGTGTGCTATCCGAATCTGTCACTATGTTCAGGAGAGCTACCACTTCCTCTCTACCACATTTTATGCCAGTTGATTTTAAAGATGCCGGGATTCCATACAACTCATTATTAGCGCGTTCTCGCTTCTCAGGATTATTGCTACTTTTCAACACAATAAAGGTTACTCCACTGTAAGTATGGCATTTAGTTAAGCAACTCTTGCTACCCAGCCTTCACAGAGAAGCAAACCTGTTTAATTTGCCCTCATAAAGTTCCACAATTCTGCATTTTGATGCCCTGATAGCACTTTTTCAGCCTCCTTGCGTAATTTGCAGTAATTGCTGTTTTGGAAAATGGGTTTGCAAGAATGATACATGTGAATCTTGAAAACAAATTAAATGGCCTCATGCTGTATTAGTAGAACCGTGGACTCAACTGGCAGTGTCTCGTGTGAGTGCCATTCCTCACCACCACAGGTATCAAGTCAACAACTGATTCCCCCGGCACTACAATCCGTGTGTGCAAAGCTTCCCATTAGAGCAAGACAAGAGAATACAAGGGGTCTAAAACCACTGGTGTATTGTAGCTCCTCAATGCAGCAAGAGAATAATAGAAGGCAAGGGGTCTGAAACCCTTATTTGCTCTTCCAATCACAACAAGAAGAGAAGACATGGAGTTTAAACCCTTGTGTATCACAGTTCTGCAAAACAGGAATATATCAAAAGATAAGGGGTCTGAATCCCCAGGCTATCGTAGCTCTGCACAGTAGGAGAAAACAAGGGGTGTATAAGCTATGGGCATCACAGCTTTTGAAGATGTTATGAAGAGAGAAGACAATGGGTCTAAAACCCCTAGGGATTAAAGCTCAATAGGCAGCAATGCAAGAGAAAAGAAAGGGTTTAAACCCATGTATATAGTTCCTCCTGACAACAAGCAGGAGAATACAAGGGCTCTAAAACTCATCACTCCACAAGACAAGAGAAAAATATGGGGTCTAAATTCCCTGGGTGTGATAGCTCCTCAAGAGAGCAAGAAAGGAGAAGGCACAGGGCCATATGTAGGTAATTGCCAAATACAGAATTCTTAATACCGAATTTTACCTATTCGGTATTAAGAATTCGGTATTTGTGATGTAGGTAAATATTCGGTAAAAAATACCGAATCGTTAATATTTCTTATTACCGATTCGGTAATAAAGAATACCTACCCATTCATTCCTATGGGCTTGGAGGCCCATAGGAATGAATGTGAAGACATTCGGTATTACCGATTCGGTATTACCGGGAGGTATTTTAAGGGTGCCAGGGTGTCCAAAGGACACCCTGTTGCACCCTTGAAATGTGCATGTGTGCCACATGGCACTTTAAAAAAGCAAACATTTGTTTTTTTAAAGGAATTCAGTAATTACCACCAACTTGAAGTTGGTGGTAATTAACGAATTTCTAAAGCCCAAAAGCACTCTTAAAAGTGCATCCTACATTGCATTCAAGGAGTCGCTATTACCGATTCCTTAAATGCAAGGCCAATTAGGAATCGGTATTAAGGAATCGGTATTTACCGATTCCTTAATACCGAATCGTTCCCTACATCAGGAATGCCTAAATACCGGTCGGTAACAGTGAAATTTACCGAATTTCATCCTTACCGACCGGTATTTGGGCCACCTACATCGGCCCTAGGTGTTTAAAAGCCATTAATATCATAACTCTTCAAGACAGCATGACTAGAGAGGTAAGGAGTCTACAACTCTTAGGTGTTGGACCTCCTCAAGGCAGCAAGACAAGAGAAGATAAGCAGTCTAAACATCACAGTTGCCATAACTCTGCCAAGCAACAAGATAAAAAAACAAGGGTTCTGAAATCATAGGCATCGTAACTCTGACAGCAAGATAAGAAAACAAGCAGTCTAAAACCCATGGGTGACAGAGCACCTCAAGACAAGAGAAGGTAAGGGGTCTAAAACCAGTAAGGGTTATTGCTCCTCAAGACAACAAGACAAGAGAAGACAAGGGGTCTAAATCCCGTAGGGATCATAGCTACTTAAGGCAGCATGACAAGAGAAGACAAGGGGTCTAGAACCCAAGTTTGTTATATCTCCACGAGTAAGCAAGATAAGAGAAAAGAAGGGTCTTAAACCCATGGGTATCTTACCTCCCTAAAACAACAGCAAGATAAGAGAAGATGAAGGGTTCAAACCCCAAGTTTGTTATATCTCCACAAGACAGCAACATAAGTGAAGGGTCTTAAACCCATGGGTATCATACCTCCCTAAGACACCAAGATAAGAGAAGAGAAAGGGGTTAAAACTCCAGAGAATCATAGCTCCACAAGACAGCAAGCTAAGAGAAACAAGTTTAAAACCTGTGAGTATCATTGTTCCTTAAAATTAACCCTGGGCGTAGTTCGCGAAGTAGCGCTACGCGAAGCTACGCGAAGTGCACTTCGCACTACGCGAACTTCACGTAGCACTACGTGAGCTGCGTAGTAGCATGTTCGCACTGTGCAAGATGCGTTTTCAATGATTGCACAGTGCGGACAAGCATCCGGCACTGTGCAAGCATTGAAAACGGCATCTTGCACAGTGCGAGCTGTAGTTTTCTGCTGCTCGAGTAGATTATTACTCGAGCGGCAGCTTTCTCAACGCGAACAGGTAGTTTCTCATTGAGAGCGGTCGCGAGTATGCGCAACCACCCACAATGAGAAACCTGGCCTCCTCGCGTTGAGAATCTCGCCGGGATGTCATTTTGCTTGCTCGCGGTCGCGAACATGACGTTCAGGACCACGAACAAGCAAAAAATGACCGCTGCACTATGCTACGCTGCACTGCGCATGTTCGCACTGTGCTACGTGCAGCTCGCGTAGTGCGAAGTTGCGAAAACTTCGCAAACTCCGCGAGCGTAGCGTAGTGCTTCGCCCAGGGTTACTTAAAATAGCAAGGCAAGAGAAGACAAGGAGATTAAAATCCGTGGGCAGAAAAGCTCCGTAAAAAATAAGAGAAGACTAGAGCTCTGAAACCGTGAGTAAATAGTTCCACAAGACAGCAAGATAAACAAGCATTTGCAATGCAGTAGGTCTCGAATTTACGCAAGTTTAGGCTATTGGCATTGTAAATGACAATGCGTTTTATTTATGTTTCAAAAACGAAAACATAAATCAAAGGCATTGTCATTTACAATGCAAATAACTCAAACTTGCGTCAATGCGAGACCTGTTGCATTGCAAATGCTTGTTCCATTTTATTTTGACTTGACACTGGAAATACATGTAATCTGCTTGTGCTAGGTAATTAACTAGTTTGCGAAAAATTGCGGTAGGCGACCCCTTGGGGTGTTTTTACGAATTGTTGGCTGTTACTGGCAAACACTCCAGGTAGTACAACTATTGTGGTATGCCAACTTAACCCGGTAAAGCAGCCTCAACCACCTCCATTATATATATATCACTAGTTTGGCTATTATTTTTAATGAACATTATTATGCCCATATCTGGTTGTTTTATTGTTCAAATTCCCTTCTCACAATGTATTTTATCTACAAAATTCTGTCTACCGCCCTGTGTACAACTTTATGTATTGTGCAATTTTTCTTGTCAAAATGCTTATTTCTTGCACAATCAGTGACACCTCCTACACCCTGAAAACACATTGGCAGCAACTGGGGTTACATACAGTGGCATAACCATCACCAGTGCAGCAGACACAATGGGGTCTGAGAGGCCCACTACACCCCAATCAAAGCAATCTGGGCGCCCATTTTTCTTCTTGCAGTATGGTCCATGGCACAACTGCTACGCCAGTCGCTCCATAACACAGCAAACTTCCCGAAACCAGAGACACCTTCAGGCATGTGTAGAACGCAATACTGTGTAATGTCCATCAGTAAAGATAAGGTAGGACATGGGAAATGCGGCTGAAGGTGGCTGCCCTATCTGTTGTCACATTATGCACATCTGCCATAAAGACATGCCAATCCCTCTCCGTGGCTAAAGCTAGTCACCCACAGTCCAAGTCAGGGCAGATTAACACAGGTCATGGAGCCAAAAATCTCAAACAACCAATGCTACTGACCCTTAGAGCACAGTCTAGATTCGCTTGACACCTACATTCCCACCCACAAGTCAACACGTAAACTGAGCCCGGGGTTTCCCATTCATAAAAAAGGGTGTGCTGTTGCAGTAGGGGGTTAATAATGCCTAAATGCACATAACACAAAGAAAGACCCGTCCAAGCCCAGGTCAGAGGTTCTTATGCGTTTTTTTTGTTTAAACTAAATATTACGAAAACATTAAGGGCCCTTAAAGGCGTTTGCGGCTCAATAGATCCTGGGGCTGTTTAAATGCAATGTTGGTTGCCAAGCAAAAGTGCAGCGGAAAACATCCCGCCTCCCACTACCCGATAATTTTAGTAAACCAGTATTTCTTCATACCTGTCTCTCTGGTCCATCCAGATGGTAGTTTTGCTGGTGTAGTCGATGTAGTACACCTTCCTGTCAAAGTCCACAGCTTCATCCCAATTCTCTGGCAAAGGCAGCTCCTTCCGCCACTGGGTGATGTTCCCCATGAAGCACCCAAAATGTTACTCTTGGCCAAAACATTTGAAGTGTGGAAGTTGCACTAGGGAAGCGGACGGGGCTTGCCCCTTCCACGCCACCTCAAAGAGAGGGTGCAGAGTATAGTGTCACTACAAAAGCCTCCATCAAAGTAAATGTACCTCTCTACGCGTCTTGCTAGTATAGCGCCTACAAACGCAATCATACACTGGCCACAAGTGATGAACTGTTTAACATGGACGCATGAAACCCTGCTTTCCTGAGTGCTTCAAAAATGCAAACGTGCACGAATTGTCACTTTTAAGGGAAAGCCGCACTACTCGAGGAAAAGTTTTTAAGTGTCAATGCTCCTCGGTACTGCGAGGAACCTGTTCAGTAGTGAGATGTTTCTAGTTACCCCTGTGGCTCCTGAGATGGCTTAAGAGCGTGGATGAGCCTGCCTGCATGGCTCCTTGCCACAGGTGAACCGTGCAGTGTGCTCTCGCCAGAGGTATGCACAGAGAAGAGGATCTCTGCCTCGTGCTTTCTGGGTGGTGCTGCTCTTCCAGGCACTGCGACTATGGCTTCCAAGCTCAGACCACTTCCTTTTTCCTCTTTTTCTCTTTAATTTCCCCCTTGTTCTTCAACGCCTTTCTCTGCTTGTGAGTGTTTTTGGCTCCTCCATGATTAGGTTTCGCCTGGCGTCCACAGCGCAGCAGCGTTCGCGCAGGCGAAATCTTTGGAGAAGCAGTATTTGGCTTTGTACCGCCTCTCTCTTACATTGGCTAGCTCCATAAATGGAGGCTAGCCATTGGAAGAGAGATATGTCCGTCATTGTCCGAGGCGATTCGTGGGTGTTCCGTACATTTTTTACCTCTCCGCCCCTTTTAGAACGTCATTGCGGCGGTGGGCGGTGGTTTATTTATTTATTTTTTAGTTTTTTTTGGGTCATTCCTCCAGGCTGACCGCCGCCGGAAGAAGTCCTGGTGAGTGCTCCCCTCCCCTCCCGCTGTCCGTGTGCCCGTTCCCGCCACCCCCTCCCGCTGTCCGTGTGTCCGTTCCCGCCCCCCTCCCGCTGTCCGTGTGCCCCCTCCCGCCCCCCCTCCCACTGTCCGTGTCTCCGGCCCCGGCCCCACTTGTAAATGCTTGTTTCATCTTGAACACAAGGCAGCACGGAGGTACGAGAACAAAGAGGCTCTAGATTTCTAATTGTTCTGCATTTATCCAAATTTAATTCGATATGTAGGATGACCCGATCAAATTAGAATAAAAGGATTGGACAACCTATTAAGATAAGATCTATACTCCCTAGTTGGACCGGCGCATCTATTGCACAGGATGACGCAATTCAACCTGTGGGTAACTAGAGTGTCGCACCGCAATCTGCCCACTTACAAAAGACCGTAGAGGAAAGAGGAGGCGCCACTTTCCAGGAGTCCTTTCATCCAGAGGCTGGTCGGAGATTTTAAAGTTCGAACACATCACGACATGCCAGGCCCATACATCAATGGCAAACACATGCCCATTGTGCGGTGGCATGCACAACGGCGCGTGTGGGGAAAGGGGGGGGGTGTAGCTAAACTATAGTGTGTGTTACAACAAGCGCCGCGCCCCCACCCGGGCCCTGGGCTGCTGTGTGTCCCGAGTGAAGGCATCATGGCAGACCGCACGGTGGAGCGGTGTTTCAATGTATGGCGGAAGCAGACGCGTGAAGAACACGCATTACTCTCTATACAACGAGATTCTGTCCCAGAGCAGGAAGTGGGGGCGGGCTCTTCCTAGAAATCACAGCAGGTTGCGAAAGGTTGCAAAAGTTACACCCCGAGTGAGCACTGAGTCAATGAGGTCTGGCGGCCTCGGGGCGCTATTCATCAGCACCGAGTCACGTTGGAGGGGCCGCCACATGGACATTTCAGACGGACGGCTTCATGCTCTCGACCAAACCTCCATGGACTGTCAGTGATTGGAATTATAGAAGTGCAGGTGCTCGCTGTCCCAGAGGGCCTGTGTGCTATTGAGAAGTGCAGCTACTCGCTGTCCCAGAGCGTCTGTGTGTGCTACTGAGAAGTGCAGGTGCTCTCCCTTTCACAATATAGAAGCACAGGTACTCAGCACCTGTTCATTTAAAGCCCCCTCGCTGTGCTTGCTTCCCTTCCCCCTCGCTGTGCTTGCTTCTCTGCCCCCTGCGTGTGTGTGTGGCTCTGGGTGGGTGTGTGTGGCTCTGGGTGGGTGTGTGTGGCTCTGGGTGGGTGGGTGTCACTCTGGGTGGGTGTGTGTCGCTCTGGGTGTGTGTGTGCGTGTGGCTCTGGGTGTGTGTGTGTGGCTCTGTGTGTGTGTGTGTGGCTCTGGGTGTGTGTGTGTATGTGGCTCTGGGTGTGTGTGTGTGTGGCTCTGGGTGTGTGTGTGGCTCTGGGTATGTGTGTGTGTGTGTGTGGCTCTGGGTGTGTGTGTGTGTGTGTGTGTGGCTCTGTGTGTGTGTGTGTGTGGCTCCGGGTGTGTGTGTGTGGCTCTGTGTGTGTGTGTGTGGCTCTGGGTGTGTGTGTGTGTGGCTCTGGGTGTGTGTGTGTGTGTGTGGCTCTGGTGTGTGTGTGTGGCTGGCTCTGGGTGTGTGTGGCTGGCTTTGGGTGTGTGTGTGTGGCTCTGGGTGTGTGTGTGGTAGTAATTGCTGTCTGCTGAGCTCGTCCGTAGGGTACAATAGGTCTCACATTTGCGAGAGATTAAGCTAATGGCAATGTAAATGAAAATGCCATTTATTTATCTGTTTTCAAAACCAACACATAAATACAAATTTTGTCATTTACAATGCCAATAGCTCTGACTTTTCCAAAGGCAAAACCATTGCATTGTAAATGCTTGTTAATCCTCCTCCTTCCCTGACCACTATAGGCTTCAGCCAAACTCTGCTCCTTTGTGTTCTCAGATCTTTTCTTCTAACTTGTGACTCGCTATGGATGCCGAGCAGGGTCAGGCAGGAGCCCCGGGCAGGATGGCTACTCAGCACAGGTCACTGACCGGGGCTTGCTGCCTGTGCTGGTGCTGTGTGTCATTGGCCGCGCGCTGTCCCGGGAGCTCCAGGCTCTCTCCTTTGCTCACTCTCCACCGGTTTGTGTGGCTAAATCTTGCAGGTGATTACCGTAAGTAAGGTAACAGACATGCACTATCAAAATCTTTTCCTGCAATGTCGTAGTTATTTTACCCCAAACATCTTGGGAAACCAAATACCTTGACGATAATTTTATTGAATTCTACTTAATTTTTATTGTCACAAGTTTGTGCTGATTGCTACAGCTGTTAAGTAACGTCTGTTACTAAGAATGCCAATTTTAAAACAAGCTTTTGCAATGCAATAGGACTCGCATTTTTGCATGACCTATTACATTGCATCACGGACAATGGGGGGCAGGGGGTGAACCACGGACAACAAGAGTGGGGGTGGGGGGAGAAGAGGTGAGAAGGCACGGACAAAGTAGTTCTCACAGTCCAAATAACACGTACCGTATAACACTCGAAGTAAAGGGGTCAGTTGCCATGAGAGGGTACAAATGACGACATGGCCGTAAGAAGGAGGGACTAACAAGCCTCATAATCAATCAGAAGGCAGCATTTGCGAAAGACAATGACATAATCCAATTAAAAACATGGGTGGAGACTGGGCGGAGCTTCCACAGAGCTTCCACTCCATACTCCATTACTGCAGGTCGAGCAGCGCATGCGCGCTGACGCTATAGGCTCGACCTAAAAAGGGGTCCAAAAGAGAAGGTTTTTCAATCTGCTCTTGAACTGTGTCAAGCAAGTGCCTTTTTAAAAAACTAAAGGTAAGCAATTCCAAAGCTAAGTCCCAGGTAACTGGAGTGGTTTGTTACCCAACGTAGGATTTTAAACCTAAGGACCTCATATCATTCTCTGGCAGGGGACCTCAGTGATCTGCTTAGGATATAGTATTTCGCTCTTTTCTTACTATTTCAAGCCACATTGGCGAATGACCTTAAAAATCAAGAAGATGGAGTGTGATATAATACTATTCAAGCTATTCAAGTATCAGAGACGTTGAACTTGCAAATTAGGATTATTATGCTCACTGAGATTGAGCACAGTCAGCACTCAAATATTCCATGACTCTGATTTGTTTCAAGGTAACCCAAGATCTTCTGAGGTGTGTCTACAAAGATGGTGCTACAATAATTTAGACTAGAGATTATCATAGTCATCGCTATAGTAACTCTCTTCGTTTCTGTCAGAATGGCTGTAACTTGTCAAGCGGGCGAATATAGTGGCAGCCAGATTTAATCAACTAATTAGCAAGCTGTCAAATACCATCCATTGGATTTTAACACAGGAGGTCAAAGGCCTGTAAATATGTCATTTATTCAGCTTTTTATGGCTGTTGAGTATTCCACCAGCATCACCAAAATCTTGCATGTATTTAGAGTGAATCAAAATCCACACATCGACTCACTGATCTCTTCTACTGTGAGAGAAAGGGCCTTAGCATCAAGATAATGAGCTTCATTTAGTTAAAGAACAGGTTTAGTGTTAGCAGTGAAAAGGTCTTTTGAAAGAGTTCACCCTCTTCAGATTAGACTAAACTGGATTATGCTTCATGACTGAGCATTCTTTCCTTCATCCACATCTGACATAGCCTTATCAGTTTGCAATGGAGTATAGAATGACCTCTCCCAGCTTACACCTCAGGCTGTCTTACCTCTGAAAGCCTCTACACCACACATGTCCAACCTTCATCCAAGAGAACCAGAGCCATGCCAAACCTTCAAGTTAACAACTATGTAAATAAGTCCCCGATATGTTGATACCAAAAACACTGCAGTCAAATTGCTAAAGGGCGAAAGTACATTTATTGGCTTTAAGAGGTAGAATGTCAAAAGAAACAACCTTACAGCAGGGCAACCAGACCTCCAACTGCCAAGATTGGAATTTAGGTAAATACAATTTGCAATGACATCTGAAAGTTTTAAGTTCAACATAATAATGATGTCACTGCCAAGCATGCGCACAGCTAAACCGCAACACCTCCCTCCTTTAGAGAAAAAATATAATTATATCACAGATAATATACACATAGAGTAAAGAAGGAAAAAGAAAAATACACAAGGAATAAATGGGGTAATGCAGGTAATAACGAAGACTTACACTAATATTGAATCATAATATTTTTGGTACAAAATTCGGGCCTCTGGTTTTATGGTATTTTTATTTTTAAAGTTTCCGTCTTTATGTATACATCTTTATTTGTAGGCCCTCTTATTGGTATTTATGTTGTATTTTGAGGATATATGGAGTAGTAAAATAGTTTATTTCTACGTTTATTTAACTCTTACATGCGGACTCATACATGTATGCCTGCCACGTTTTAGCAAATTACACCACTGGTTATAACGAAGCACTACAATCATAGGTATACTGCAAATATATGTTAACATATGCCTGTACTGAAGGAAATCTTGTCCTAATTATACATGGTTTTTAACTCTCCATGTTTTCTATCTTCTCAGCAGTTGTCTGGAATTCATGAAAGACAGCTTGGAGAGTCTCCATTTTCAGTATTTTCCGCTTTTAAAAATAAATGCAAACAGGAAACACATTCTTTGTTGTCTGTATTTATCTGTAAAAATCTGTAAAAACAGAAAACCGGAAGCCTTATATATAGTCTATCCCCTACTTGGGTCTGTGGCAACTTCTTATACTAAATACATCCCTTTCATCAGGAGATATGGTGAAATTATCATGAACACAGTGATCATCAACCCCTTGAGATTGTAGATTTGCATCAGACCTCACCAACCTGTACGTACATCACCTGTGTCAAGAACCACAACATACCTCTGTACTTCCTTTTTAATTAATGGTCCCATATATTTGGAATAACTCTTTCAAGTTAGTTTTTTTCACAAGAACCACTTTTTCCCATTTTCCACAACATCTGTTTCACACACTTCTTGTCTTCAAGTCAGGTATTATATCTTCACTGATAATCTCTTTGCCTGGTAACAATGTCCCTTTTATCAATTATTCTGGTTCCTTGTCCCCTTCTATTGTTAGTACCCTGCCTGGCTTAAGTTTGAAATTAGGTATCAAACCCTTTGATTCAAGGAAAAGAGATTTCATTGTTATGCATTTGGGAGTATTGTGATGTGCCCACCAAGTTTCCCGTATAACATCCTTGAGCGGAATCTCAGGGCCAGGTTTATCATGGTTTTGTGTTGCAAACCTAAGTGAAAAATTCTCAAGCCACGCAAGGCCACTTTGCATGGCCCTGCATGGTTTGGTAAATCTAGAGTAACATAACGTAGAGTAACGTAAAGCAGTGCAAATCATCTCACATCCTACAAGAAGTATTTGCCACTTGCCCTAACCCCCCTCTTGCACTCCTCAACAATACTCTCAGACTAGGCTCAGTTCCCGACTCCTTAAAGATAGCTGAATTCGTCCCTATTCTGAAAAAAAACCAATGCTGACCCTTCCCTGATGAGCAATTTTCGTCCCATCTCGCTGCTCCCTTACCGTAGCAAGCTGCTTGAGGCTCATGCCACCAACTTCCTTAGCTCTTTCATTGAACATTCTCGGTTTCTTGACCCCCAACAAGCAGGCTTTAGGCTAGCACATTCTACTGAGTTAGTCAGTCAGTCAGTCAAAAACTCTTTATTCGATAAAATTAATATCATAAAAGACATGGTACAATCATTTTTAAATAAAACATTTCAATTTGATTAACAAAAATTCAATACAGTTCATTCATTATCATTAAAAATGCAATACATATTAAAAGAGTTTCTAGCATTAAAAATATGTGCCTTTTAAGAGCTGTTAGTACTGTAATTACTATGCAAGTATAATATATCTTTCTACAGAAAAGTATTACTCAAAACAACTTTGGATCTGAGGTAAGCTGTTAATGTTTTTTCTTATGCCAATGGCTGCCGTCAGGAAACTAGCCACACAGAACATAATATAGGGGCTATCCAGTTGCATTAAATATGTTAGAGCGGGCCTAACCTGAATAAAGCCCGCCTTCTTCAGGAGTGGTAACAAATATTTCCGTCTACATGGCTCATAATGAGTGCAAAACATAACAAAATGAAGCGCATCTTGTAATGAAAAGCAATCACAAGAACAGGGATCCGCCTTGTCCGGTGCGCACCAAGTGCGGAAAACTCCCAAAGAATAGTGAATCAAATTTAGGCGGAATCTTGTCAGGAGGAATCTGTGGTGTCGATTATTCACCACTATTAAGTATGGTTCCGGGCCTGGGCCACTAACCAACCCATAGTTTCTTCTTACAAGAGGTTTTCTCAGCTCCATCTCCTCTCGATCTAATGTAAAAAGGTCCATTAGGGCCCTTTTAGTTGGGAGAATATCCTTTTTAGTTAATATTTCGGGGGAGTAAAACATGGCTGAGCGACCTATTTTTTGCAGACCCTTTTTAATGTAATTCAACCATACAATTTTATCAGCCCTCTCTAAATGCAGACAGTCTCTAATGATAGAGTGGTTTAGAGTAATTTCTTTGTTGAGCCAGATTTTTAGCCAGTACAAAAGGGGTGCCATTTGGATTTGGTCTGAGATATAGCCAATCCCCACTTCAGTATGTGTTGTAAAAGTGGGGGTAGACTGAGGGACTGAGAGGAGACCCCTCAGGAATTTGTTTTCCACTAATTGGATTTTTTTGGGTGTGGTATAACCCCATATTTGGCATCCATAAGAGGCACTGAGTTAGTCATTCTCTCAGTCATGGATGAAATTAGGAGGGGAGCTGACCATAACATCAGTCAGGCCTTAGTGCTCCTGGATTTGTCGGCCGCCTTTGACACGGTCGACCACAACATCTTGATCGACCGTGTCAGCGACACCGGCATCCAGGGATCGACTCTTAGGTGGATTTCCTCCTTCCTTAGTAACCGACACCAGGCCGTCCGCCTGTCCAACTTTTCTGCTGAAAAAGTTAAGCTGACCTGTGGTGTCCCCCAGGGATCCTCCCTCTCCCCCTTCTTTTTAACCTGTACCTGACTCCCCTTATTCGGTCCCTGCGCGGAAGCACGATCACTGCTTTTAAGTACGCAGACGACATCCAGCTGGTGTTCGACATTGACTCATCAGATCACTCAATCAACAACTTCCAGTCCACAATGTGCCTCATTAGCGACTGGATGGTGGCCAATCATTTAAAACTCAACCCGACAAGACTGAGCTGATCCTGACTGGAGGCCCCTCCAACCCGTGGAATTCTAACTTTTGCCCCCCCCTCCTAGGCACTCCCCCCTGCCCTGTTGAATCTGCAAAAAGCCTGGGGGTTATAATCTGTAAAGACCCAGATTAGCGCAGTGGTATCATCCTGCTTTTTCCACCTCTGCAGAATTCTAAAGATCCCCAGATTCTTAACCACGGAGGCCTTAACTCTGGCGCTTCTGGCCCTGGTCATCTCCCGCTTTGATTATGCCAACTCACTTTACATTGGCATCCCTGCCTACCAGCTCCGCCGTCTGTAACTGGTACAGAACCAGGCAGCCAGACTCATTTTCCACTAACCTAGACACCATCATGTTCGCCCCCTGCTTAAAAGTCTTCACTGGCTCCCGGTGGCCAAACGCTGCGAATTCAAACTAGGCTGCATCACCTTCAATGCATTGGCCGGCCTCGGCCCAGCCTTCACTTCTTCTTTGATCCACCGCTATCTCCCCTTTCGTAATCTTCGCTCCTCCCACTTGGCTCTGCTCACAACTCCCACTTTCAAACGTAAGAAACGTGCTGGTCTTAGATTTTCTCTTCTTGCCCCCTTCTGTTGGAATTCACTCCCTCTGGAACTTAGATTAACTACATCCTATACCCACTTTGGATCCCGCCTGAAAACTTTGCTGTTCTGTCAGGCCTATGAGTAACGCAATGCCCTTCTCTTACTCCTTGCTGCTGGTTCTGCTGCCCCCCGTTCACAGCGCCATGAAACCGTCTGGTGTAAGTGCGCTTTAAAAATAATTTTAGCATAACATAACATAACATAATTGCCTTGCATTACTCTGCCCCAGGGAGGCGTTCCATAGGTGGAGCGTGGGTGCTCCGACGCATCCATCCATGGATTTTCATTCCCAGATTTGCCATTAGTGGTAGACCTGGGAATGTGTCAAAATGCTACACCTTTATTTCTCCTTTGTTTTTCCTCTTTCTATGTGTGCTGCATTCTGCAGCAAATATAGAAAGAGGAGAATGCCGCTCAGAATTGTTTTTGTGCAGGAAGGTGTTCTTTCCTGCACAAAACAGTCCTACCTACAACGTAGGCACCCTTGCACCATGACGCAAGGTGCCTGCATTGGTGCTGGGCAGCCAAAAGTGCACCAGCACTAGGAAAGGACAGGAGTGCACCCAGTTATCCATGCCCAGTGTGGATAATCAAGCAAATCCCTGACTTAGTTGGATCTGCACTTACCCCTCTGCTTAACGCAGTTCTATCATCTGGAATCTTTCCCAAACTATGGAAAAAAGCCTCTGTGCTGCCGCTTCTGAAGAAACAGTCATCAGACCCCACGGACACTAACAACTATAGACCGATCTCTAGGCTTCCGTTGCCAGCGAAACTGCTATAAAAGGAAATGAATAGACAAGTTAGTGATTTCTTGTCATTCAATAACATCTTAGACCCATCGCAATATGGGTTTAGAGCCTTTCATAGCACTGAGCAGGCCTTATTAAAATCTACGGAGGAAATCGGAGAGGCCGTGGATAAGGGAGGAAATGCCATACTAATCCTATTGGACCTATCCGCGGCCTTTGATACTGTCCACCATAAGGTACTGCTGAACCGGCTTTCGGATATAGGGGTTAATGGCTCAGCATGGGAATTGTTGCGATCATTCCTATCGGATAGATCTCAAACAGTTGACCTTGGCGGAAATAGTTCTGAACCATTTACTCTTCCATGTGGAGTGCCACAGGGCTCAGCACTTAGCCCTACACTTTTTAACATCTATGTGGCACCGCTGGCCGGTATCATCAGGTCTTTCAGTTTCCAGCTCACCTCCTATGCTGACGACTCACAAATTGTGTTGTCGCTGACGGAGGGAGCGGAAAAAAAGACGGGTGATCTCTTCCATGAGCGTATGGGCTCTATCTCAACCTGGATGTCCTCCAATTGCCTAAAACTGAACTCGGGCAAGACGGAGGTTCTGAAATTCGGTAACAATCCCTTGGTCTGGACACCAGAATGGTGGCCAGAGGACCTGGGCTTGTGTCCTGAACCCTCAAGGAAAGCCAAGAATCTGGGGATCATGGTGGATAACAAACTCACCATGGGGGACCAAGTGAACATGGTGACTTCATCATGTTTCATGGTCCTCAGAATCATCAAGAAAATAAAGTTCTTCCTGACTAAAGATAACCTTAGGACGGTGGTGACAGCACTCATAATGTCGCGGCTGGACTATTGCAACAGTCTCTATCTCAATGTTCAAAAACAACATATGTATGTGAGATAACAATCCCAGGCATACAGTCTCAAAGAGTGGCACAATAGACAAATGGCAAACACACAACCAATTCAATATGAAAAAATATACATGTTTAATATGATAAAGACATATAATAAAAATCAATACATTGATCCTAATTGATAAAATAACATTGTACTAATACATATGTTGTCACAGTAAAAATTAATATATAAGGAGTTGACGGTTTCCTGTCGACGCGTTTCGACATACACACTATGCCTTCATCAGGACTGTAACCATCATTATTCTCATATTAAAAAGGATTTTTCGTATGATGAACACGTAATTTGTATAGTATATATACAGAATAGGAGAACAGAGTTCACACTATCAAAATTAGTCTCATGGACATCAATGTTTTTCAAGTTGTTTTCTATTATTGTGGGGAAGCGGAAAAGCGATATCTTCAGGTTAAGGATATAATTACCCTCGACGGTTTCTAAATAGTGAAAGTTTGTAACGTTGTTGTTTATAAATCTGACTGGAGGCTTCCAGCTCAGACGACTAATCGTTACCTCTAAGCATAAGGGGTCTGTGCACGATGTCTCTAGGCGCAGAAGGTTTGTGCACGATATTTCGATTGTATCGCGCAAGACTGGATGTGTCAGTGCCGGTAGCAAATATGTTGATTGTCCGCGGCTGCTAACCCTTACTGCTTGCGCATCGGTCACAGCATAGAGATGCGGTGTGTACCCGTCAATCGATTCCGCTTTCCAGTCAGATTTATAAACAACAACGTTACAAACTTTCACTATTTAGAAACCGTCGAGGGTAATTATATCCTTAACCTGAAGATATCGCTTTTCCGCTTCCCCACAATAATAGAAAACAACTTGAAAAACATTGATGTCCATGAGACTAATTTTGATAGTGTGAACTCTGTTCTCCTATTCTGTATATATACTATACAAATTACGTGTTCATCATACGAAAAATCCTTTTTAATATGAGAATAATGATGGTTACAGTCCTGATGAAGGCATAGTGTGTATGTCGAAACGCGTCGACAGGAAACCGTCAACTCCTTATATATTAATTTTTACTGTGACAACATATGTATTAGTACAATGTTATTTTATCAATTAGGATCAATGTATTGATTTTTATTATATGTCTTTATCATATTAAACATGTATATTTTTTCATATTGAATTGGTTGTGTGTTTGCCATTTGTCTATTGTGCCACTCTTTGAGACTGTATGCCTGGGATTGTTATCTCACATATATTGTTTGCCCTGTCCCAGGATATTTATCCACAACAGGGGGTCCTTGTTTTTTTCACAAAAACAACATATGAACAGGTTGCAATTGGTCCAGAATGCGGCAGCTAGAGTGCTGACCGGAACATGTAGGTTTACTTCTGTCAAAGGAGACTTCAGAAAACTACACTGGCTACGGATACAATTAAGATCACGCTTTAAAGCATTATCTATTGTCTTCAAAGCGGTCAATGGTATTGGTCCGGAGTTCACCAGGAACAAATTTTCTTGGTATATCCCAGGAAGAACATTAAGATCCACGGAAGCTAAACTCGTCCAAATTCCCCTTTTCAAAAAGGCCAACTGGGGAGGTAGAAGTTTTGTTCACTGTGCAGCTAAAGCCTGGAATGAACTCCCATTCCAACTTAGAAAAATTCCAGACTTCATATCCTTTCGCAAGGGTCTTAAGATATGGCTTTTCTCTTACTGTTAGACCTACATTTGCTAGGTGATCAATACTCAGCGCCAGGACACCCTAGGGTAATCACGGGCTCTACAATTAGTAATAACATAACATATAATGTTAAATACAGTGCACTCCTGCCCTTTAAGGCAGCATGGTGGCTCGCTGCATTGCACTGCATGAACAAATGAAAAAATGGGCTTTAGTATCTATTGCTTTTTGCTCTCATGTTAAAATAATTGTAATTAATGCTATACAATTATTTTTTCAATTTGTAATACATAATAAGTGAATCAAAACATTTTACTATAGTTGGGACTTTAAAAATACCTTTAAAAATAATTTAAATGTAATTAAAAATACATTCATTGCATATTTATTTAAAAAGTAAGTTATTAGTGCTGTGGCATTTTTAATGCTATTCTCTATTTAAAATAATTTACCGCAAATGTTTATATAATTGTTTCTTAAGTTTAATAAACATTAAGGGCCAGATGTTACAAGCATTTTTCCCATTCGCAAATGTGCTGATTCGCAGAATCGTCCCATTTGGGAACAGGAAAAAGCCTTTAGGGATGTATCATCCCAAAAGGCATTCACAAAATAGGGAATTGCGAAAATTGTGACTCCCTATTTTGCGAATGCATTTAAGGAATTGCAATTTGCAATTCCTTAAATGAAATTCAGGAAGCCAAAAAAAAATTGCGACCTGCCTTTAAGGAATAGCAAATTACCACCAACTTCAAGTTGGTACTAATATGCGAATTCCATGAAAAATGCACTTTTTTGCATTTTTGCAGGTGCCATGTGGCATACACACATGCCCTTAGGGAGTGTGTGCGCCACATGTCCACACATTCATTTTCCATTGGTGAAACAGGGTGTCCATTTGGCACCCTTGCACCCTTGGTTGCATGCGCAATTTGCGAGTACCTATTGGGTACTCGCAAATTCCGCAAGCAATTCCCATTCATTCCTATGGGCCTCTAGGCCGATAGGAATAAATGGAAGCCATTCTTTATTTGTGACTCACAATTTGCGAATCGCAAATAAGGAATATGTAGGAATCGCAATTATTTTAGCGAAACCAACATACATTGTATTTTGCAATTCAATAATATGGAATCGGTAACATTTGCTGTTATGGAATTGCAAAATCCAATATTGATACATCTGTCCCTAAGTATTTTCCTTATACTTTACTATAGGGAGATCTTTGCCCTGGTTACAGAGGACTTTACCTATATGTGAAAAGTTAGGAGTAGTCATGTTACACTATTAACTTATTTTTGTTGGTCCCAGGTGAATATTCCACTTGGAAACAGCAATGGGAGGGCTTTTCTGTCCACCTTCTAATCCTCTGGGCTAGATTCTCTCCATGAACATATCTGCTCTTAAAGGCTGATGATCAACCCAAACTGTAAAAGGCAACCCCTGCAAGAAAGAATTTAATGGTGTATTGCCAACACAAAAGCCATTGATTCATGCACCATAACTGATTACCATTCTTCTGCCCCTTTCAGGGATTGCAAAGCAAAAGCTACAACTTCTCTTCACCATCAATATTCTGAGAAAGCATGAAGCATGAAGACTAGCATCAGTGGTTAGAATGGGTCTCTTATGTGCTTTAAAATATTCCAGAATTGGCAAGCTACCAATGCATTTCTTGACAGACAGGAGTTGTCATTAACATTCATCTGACCACACTTAAGCTCCCACCTTTCGCAGTAACCTGAAAGGTTGAACCACACCATCAAAATTAACTACACATTTTGAACAAACTTCAGCAAGTCCCAGGAATAGCCCGACCTGATCACTGTCTTCCAGCGTGGGTGTATCACTAATACGCTTATCCAATTCCTACTTGGGACTAATTCCCTCTCCTGAAATTATGTGACCTAAGAAGGTCACCATTGTAATTCTGAATTTAAATGTACTTTTCTTTAGTATGAGACATGATGGCTGCAATATCTTCAAGATACATTTCAAAATTCTGTCGATGTTCTCTGTCCCTGTGGAATTCTCTCAAGTAACTTCTTAATCACCCTTTGGAAACGTGCAGCAGCAGATGCTAACACAAAGGGCATCCTTTAGAAACGTAAAGCTCCCATAGGTATGATGAAGGAATTAAAATCTCTAGGTTCAGAGTGCAAGGGTACTTGATGCTAGGCCGATGCAAACTCCATGATGCTGAATAATTTGGCACCCCTACGCACAGCCAATGTCTTGTTGTTATTTTGATCAACAACCATGGTATATGGTGAACGCTAATCCATTAATATTATCACTTTTCCCTTTTCCTGCACTTCCAACAGATAGTGGATCATAATCCACTCCTCCTTATTCTCACAGTTAAAATCACGTTCTTCATGCTGTAAAACATATTCACCACAGTCTCAATTTTAACACTGTTGCACACTTTGGCATAATTACCCTTTTCCCTACATTTTTCAATGTGGCATTTCATGCAAAACAGCCTAGGTGATTAAAAAGGTGGTTTGTGCTAACACATCTGTAACATTTCAACTGTGACTCTTGTAAATCATTACCAAGAGGAAAATTCTTGCAATCAGTTTGCACTTTTCTCACATCATCCTCTAAATTCTTCTTAGGCATTACTTAATTCACTAACCCCACAATTCCTATTGCATCCCTTCTCTCTCTGACTTTCACAGAATTCACACTACAATGAAGTGGTGATCTCCATTCCTTCCACAATCGCCACCACTTCTAAACAACCTGGGTTTTTAGTCAACAAATTTTCTTGAACTCGTTTATTGTTGGTGCATTCCACTAGCTGATCCATAATAAGTGTACCTGTGAATGTCTCAAAGTCACATGTACACACTAATGTTTTCAGGAAAGCTATATCATTCTTTCCGTTTTGCTTTGGGATCTAGCAAAATTGTTTCTCAGCCTAAACACAGACATTTCAATTACATCCCTTGGTTCACCGTCAGCGGAACGAATGGCTGATTCAAATAGAATTTTACATATATTTCTTCCCTCTGCTCCTAAATTATTCAAAAGTACTGCTTGTGTTTTGGCAGCTGAAACATTTTAGCCACCTATAGCAAAAATATATAAATCAAACAGTTTCTTACACTGCTTGCAAGGTAGCAGGGATCACCTTTCAAATAAAAACCCAGGTGATTGTGACATACTTGCTGCAGTCATCCCAATGCTGCAACTAGAAAGCCGACCACTAATAGCCCGAAGTCTATCAATTGTCTACAGATCAATGCCAGGTCCGTAATGAAACATAAAAATGACTTGGAGTGCCTTATACAACTCGAAATTCCAGATCTGATTTTCTTAACTGAAACGTGGGCAAATGACACGAATAATCCTGACTGGAATTATGTAGTTCCATCTGACTATTTTGTCACAAATATAGATAGGACGGGGACAAAGGGGGGAGGGTTTGCCTTAATTTATCGAGCCTGCTATAAGGTGAGAATAACACCGGAGCCACTATTGGACGCAGAGGCCATGTTTTTGAGTATAAAACTAAATAATATGGAATGTTTCCAAGGAATCTTAGTATACAGACCCCCTGGTCCTAGGCTATCTTTCATCACTACTTTGCAAACCCTCATGGAGTCCTGCTTTAATGTGGATTCATTTGCGCTGCTAGGGGATTTTAATTTTCGTATAGAGGCAACAAACAACTCGGATACCTCAAGTTTAATCGATACCCTAGCCAGTTTTGGAATTACGCAAATTGTGCGGGAACCCACACATCAGGCAGGACATACTTTGGACGGCATTTTTACTAACAGTGCCCATATTGAAATGATTCATTTGCTGCCCTTGCTTTGGTCAGATCACTATGCTGTCAATTTTATTATTAAGATCTTCAATAATAACTTGTGCCGCAGAAATCGATCCCCTCTGAGCAAGGTAGGTGCTTGGAAGAAAATATTCCAACAAGAGCTAACTACGGCCTGGAAAGAGAATCTGACTTGTAGTGCAGATCCCAATCAGGCAGCCACAGATTTAATAACTGGATAATCCAGGCAATGAATCCGTTGGTGCCGGAAATTAATAAAATGGCCAAGAAAAGACTGGTATTATCTCCTTGGTACTCAACAGAGCTAAAAACAATAAAAATAAAATGCAGATTCAAGGAACGCATTTGGTGATACACATACAGTTTAGTACATAAGATCAAATGCGGCTCAGCACTAAAAGAATACAAGGGAGCAATAATATCAGCTAAAATAGCCTATTTCACATATAAAATTCTAGCAGCTACAAACTCCCCCAAAGAACTGTTCAAAACAGTAACAGCTCTGTTCCGACGTCCGAGAGCCCCTGATCAAGCCTTTGTGGATAACCTTGTGGTTTTCTTTAAAATGGTCTATGAGGAGCTTCTAATCTCAGCGGAGGTCAACAGTACGATCCCTCTAGAAACATGGGAAACACATTCTCACCAAGGTAGTCTAATCCAATTCACCAGTCTGAATGAAAAGCAAGTGTTAGACATTCTTTCATTACCCAAGTCAGAGTCTCCACTTGACCCCTGCCCCCCATACATTCTACATTTAGATATGGATAAGGTTGGTGCATCACGGACCCCGCTGCTAAATCTAGTCATTGGAACAGGGATCTTCCCAGGAGGATGGAAAATGGCCTGTATTAGGCCTATTCTAAAAAAAACGTCACTTGAACCATTGGAGGCTAAAAACTACCACCCCATCTCCTGTCTACCTCTGCCCTCTAAGGTCCTGGAGAAAGCCATTAACTTGGTACTGACCGCCTACCTTGAGGAAAATAACATTCTCTATTCCACCCAGCATGGCTTCAGAGCCCGGCATTCCACGGAATCAGCTCTGATTATGGCTACAGAGGAGATCCGAAGAGTGCTGGATGAGAGTGGCAGGACTCCCTAATATTGCTAGACCTCACAGCAGCTTTTGACACAGTACACCATACAGTGTTAATAAATAGGCTAGAGTCCGTGGGAGTCAATGACAAGGCCCTGACCCTTCTCACATTTTTCCTCGATTCCAGGGAACAAATAATACATTGGGATGGCCTGAGATCGGAACGGTTCTCCCTCCCGGGTGGAGTCCCCCAATGCTCTGCACTTTACCCCACCTTGTTTAACATCTATGTAACACCATTGGCTAGACTATTTAAATATCATTGTCTAGTGCTTGTGTCTTACGCTGACGACGCACAACTGTTGGTGTTGGTCACTCAAAATGACAGTATGTCAGCGGAACGGGTCAGTTATTGCCTTTCCTCTGTGACGTCATGGATGAATGTCAACTTTTTAAAACTTAACACAGAAAAAAAAGAGATTCTGGAATTTGTCAAGAAACCTTCAATATGGAGCCAGTGTTGGTGGCCCCCTGAAGCTGGTACATGTCCGTCGCCGGTGTCTAAAGCCAGAAACCTCGTTTTTTTCATTGATAAAGATCTCACTTGTGCGCCCCAAATAAACCAAGTAGTCTGCCTGTTTTTTCACACTCAAGATTCTGCGTAAAATTCTTCCATTCATCCCGTTTTCCCTCAGGAAAAAGGTGGTTGGCGCCCTTATCCTATCGAGGATTGATTTTTGCAATTATTGAACAAAGAAATTTCCTTTCTGTGTACTCAATTTAAGTATATCCAAATAACAGATTATTTGTTACAATGACCATCCCTAATTCTAGCAAACCATTCATATATTGTAGCCACACACGTAGATATATGTACTATTCTTGATTTTTATTTTATAAAAACATGACTGTTAAAAACACTCTTTTTCTGAGAATCGGTTAAAATCACATTGGTTTCCAATGCTGCTTGTACCATTACACTCTTTTGCATACATTGGTCAATATACAAAGTACATTCATTATACACAATATACAATCAATACAACAATAAAAAGTCCTTATGTCGACGCGTTTCGGTGTCTTTTTATGTATAAAACACCTTCTTCAGGACAGAACAGATTCAAACATCAAGTCTTCTTTATTGAGTGTTTATTTAATACTTCCACTCTTCAGAAACCGGACCTTCAATCTATTAGGTACGTCTGATTTGATGCTCCTTAATCGAGCCTTCCTTTGTGTTTGATCGGTAAAGGTGTTCTTTGTGTCATCAGTTTGGGTTACGTTTTCCTTTAGTCCCCAAGCGTTTTCAATATGTTACCACTATTTAAACAGTTAGCCTTCATATATACGTATGTCACCCTGTACAACTTCTACAGAAGACGGCTGAGACGATCGGGACTCTGTTTTTTTACGCGCTCAAAGGCGCTCCATGGTAGTAAAATTCCCCCACTAACCATTTAAAATATTTTTTTCTCAATGTATTGATCAAATAAAGCTTGTGTTTGGCAAAAACATGCATGTGTCCTTACTGGACTGACAAGGCAACAGTTTTGATGTGATTTCCTTTCATTGCATGCTCACAAGCAGATTGGACTATGACAATGTACTCTACACAGGCATCCAACCCATCTTCCGCACAGACTTCAAACCATCCAAAACGCAGCCGCCAGACTCATTTTTGACCTTCCGCACCGAACCCACACCACACTCTCGTCAGAGAGTTCCACTGGCTTTCTATCCAGAAGTGCTGTCAGTTGAAACAATCAAGTCACTACACAACTTGGGTCCTGCATATCTCATTCACTGGCTTCACTTTCACCAACCCACCAGACAACTTTGCTCAGCATCTCTCTCAATTGCATACTTACTCCACATCCACAGAAACAGAACAGGAGGTCTCATTCTCCTACCAAGCAGCCAAATCTCGAACGACCTCTCCCCACACATCAGGGTCTCCTCCTTATGCAAGAAGCTGAATACCTGGCCATTCAATTAGTCTTCTTGTGGGACCATCAAGACTGCCTGTATTCAGTCCAGGTCTCACCACACGCATACACACACCTACTCAGCACCTGGATACCCTCATGAATGACAAGCAGCGCTCAACAAATCCACTTTATATTACATTACATGCTCTGTGATCACTTTTGTCCTTGCTAATATGAAATTTAATATGCGTTTTGGAGATTGTTAATACGTTCACATATCTGTTGAAAGAAGGGTTCATGTGTTCATGCATTATGTGATGGTTAATCATTGTAGTACACATAGCTTTGCACTAGACACCATGCTTACATTTTTTCGTAAATTCTGAATGTTAGTAAAAGATAAAAAATTCACTGCCGAAAATCGTGAAAAGACTCTATATTGTTCTTCTGACACCTTTGAATAAATGCTCCAAATGTGCCTTTGATTCATAAACACTGTAACACATTTAGTGGAGATACATTCGCAGAATCCCTGGCTACAATCTTTGATAATCTGTAGCAGAGACCAATCTCACAAAATTGATATTTTTATCTTACTTGGAAAATCGTTTACAATACAATAACCTGGGCTGTAAGTGATGTAATATTTTCTCAAAGGCTGTTGCTAAAGCCTGAGAGTTGAATGTAAGTGAAGTAAGAGTTATAAAGAAAAATTTAAACCCTAAGCACATACAGCAATTTAATATTCCTGGAAGACAAGAGCTGCACAATTTCATGAAGGCTGTGGGCTAGGTTCAGTAGCAATTCTGCAGGGCTGAAAAATCGAGCATCTGTAGCTTTTTAATCATTTTCTGTATTTGGAAACAAACTTAAGGGCCCTATTCACATAGGGAAATCTGCATGCAGATATCTCTGCATACACAGATGTATGCATGCACAGAAATCCCCACCTGGGACTGTATTATGCAATGCAACTCGTTTTCTTTGTTAGCACCGGGAGCACCTTTCAAAAGATGCGCCCAGTGCTAACAAGGAGAGTGCGCCGTATTACATTTAATGCTGCCCGGGGGGCAGCACATTCAAGTGATATACAGAGTGGCTTTGAAGCAGCTGTTCCGTACTTTACTGTGCAGGTGGGAACCCGCCTGCACTTTTAAAAGAGGATTGAAGATCCCCATGCTGAGGGGTTACTGTGAGTGACTGCACCTGCCTGTTAGGAGATGTCCGGGGGTCCATAAGAGGACTTTCCCCATGCAAGAGAGCTGCTATCAGGGGGCGCACTGACAGTGCGCCACCTTTTAGGTGGTGCATTGTCAATGAAGCTCCAGACAGCTTCTTTGCCTCTGTGCCCTCGTCTATAATAGAGCACGGGGCAGAGGCAAAGCGATTCCCTCATTTCATGGGGCCATGAGGGGAATGCCTCTCGTGAGAGTGCTGGTGCTATATCTGCACTAGTGCTATCTGCACAAGCATCTGCAGCCCCGGGGCACTTTGGTAATACGGCCACTGGATTGTATTCACCAAATCCAGGTGTAGATTTCTGCCCCATACAGGAGTATCCGAATATCATTACATGAGGGTTTGGAGGCTCGTATGACAGACGTTTCCACAGCTCTAAAAGTAACCTTAAGACCATATTTTCGGTCTACGCCTGTGGGCAGAGTTCTAGGCAATGGATGTGCCCCTGCTATTAGAACTTTAATTTGTAGCAAATAAGGAAACAGCATTTACCTGAACTAAAGTAGACACATCTGACAAAATTAATCCTGAAACAACATAAAGCAGCCCAGACTCTTCACTCTTCTCTTTTTCCCTTGTACTGTGTGAACTTGTGCCCGCTTGAGACAGTCTCAAGCCTAGAGGACGCACCCCACCCCAATCAAGAGAAAGAAGGTCTCTTCCTGGAGGCTGACCCAGATCCCACCTATGTGTCACGCCCGTTGTTAAAGTATCCTCTGCACTGTCAACCGTGACTTGGTTTATGACCTGCCTGTCCTGCAGAATGCTAACGTAGGACAAGGTAAAGAAATACACCCTTTTACTTTCAACGTCATTATAAACTGGACACTCATGTCACGTTCTCTTTAAAAAGTTCATACCTCGTCCCTCACAGAAACACACGCATCGCAAACACCATTACCAGTACACAGCATTAACCACCTATTTAGAGTTTAAACAGATTATACTAATATAGGCCTTGTCTAATTTTACTTGATCCAGTCCCAATGTCTAGAGCATTGCAGTAGCAATTCCTGTGACAGAGTGTTAACCATGATCCACATCCTAATGCAAACCTACCACCAAGCCAAGTATGTTTTATTGCTATTAATATCACAACCACTTGGTAAAGGACTGTATTTTTATACTTTAAGTTAATAGTCCTCGGATGGGGTAATTCTAATCATGTCATCTTTCACTTTGAAAGTCCTGTATTGCCTGCCCCTCTGCTACATACTACCACCTCCTATGCCGCACCCTTATTGTGCCACCTTCTGTACTGACCTCAGACACCAGATGGATGGCAGAGCCTTATAAGTCTACAATCACGTCAACTGCATTTTGTCTAAGCATTTCCCTCTACATAAGCATCAGGAAATAGGAAGTATAACTGTATAAAACAATAGGGACCTCTGTTTTCACAATGTCTCAGTACCAGGTCTAATAGGTGAACTTATACGCCTGGTATCTGTGTTTACTTCAGTGTCTGTAGTCTTATTCAATAATGTATAACCTTCAATTGTGATAATTCACTGATACATATATGTGCACCTCCTGGCACCCACTCTATTCAGTCATATATCCCCTGCAGACAATCCATGAGTGATATATCCTTTAGAACAGAACTTTTCTCACATCGTGTTCATTTCTGTCTATAAATGATGCCTTTCTCCCGGTACCTGTCACCCTGGAGAGGAGAATGACTTTTAATTTATTGGGTGTTGGAAATTAAATGACTGGTTGAGGTGGGTGAAAGCCTACTCAAGCTGCAGCCACCATTCCTTTCAGGGTGAAACAGAAGCAAACCCCCAAATTAAGCAGTGTTTATCCCTCTGGTAGCCTAGCACAAAGGCAGTCAGGCTTAATTTGTAGTTAATGTCTAAAGTATTTATGCAGCACTTCAAACAGTAATAAAATGAAAACAGGACAGATGAAAAATCCCACACCAATTTAGAAAAATAGAGTATGTCTCTATGCTCCATCGTATAGCCCATTCCTACTCGCTCACTCAGGTTTATAAATGAGCTGTTATGTTACTATTTGATTAAATGCCTATTAGATTCCCCATGTTAGACTCATGTTTGTTACCTTTGCCTCAAATTGTAAAGCGCTCTGATATCCTCCGGGATAAAGTTCGCGCTATATAAAACTCTATAAATAAATAAATAAAATCTAATAACTTTGTTTACACCAAACCAACAAAACTCCAATAAGTAGAACCAGAGATATGCAATCTTAATGATTTAAGTGAAAACAGGCGCTAAGTAGCAAAAAGCACCAACTACTGTTATCTGGTTGTGTTATACTGGGTCCAAGTCACAAGTTCAGGCTGGCTGTGACAGAGCGCGGGGAACATACAGGACTGAGTTCAGTCCGTTAATTAGTACCTTTTGCCTGGGCTTCGAAATGCAAAGTCCATGCAATGGGTTGTGCTGGCCTGCATTGAGAAACCATAGAAAGGAACTTGCAATTTGAGGTCCTGCATCATTGTTGAGGAAATCGCTGGGGCTCGCGATGACTTGCGTTGCAATGTGACGGTGCTGCCCACTGACCCTTGGAGAGATTGGAGTCCTGGGACACACAAGCAGGCTGGATTGAGCAGGGCAGCTCACAAAAGAAGGGTCCTGGTGTTGCAATAGCAAGCCTTTGGCAGAAAGGGCAGTCATTGGGCAACAAAGCAGGTCAGAGGGCAGACTTCACAGCTGGGAAGCCATTGTTCCTGGCAGGGTCCACAGGCCCAAAAGTGAACTGTAGAGCTTGGTCTGACAGTCCAATATTTATGCCTGGTGCCCCCTTTGAACTTGAAGAAGTTATAGAAATTCCAGCTCCAGAGATGCTTGGAATTTCCTGCCTCCTTCCCCTGGCCCTGCTTGTCTGGGTTCACAAAAGACTAGTGTCAAAATCTGTGTGAGTGTGCTCAGGCAGAGCCTTTGTGAGGAGCAAGTGTGGTCTGGGACAGCTCCTCCCCCTCATCAAGTCAGAGATGTCCCATCCTGCCAAACCCTATTCCCCTTTGGCTTATTGTCTGGGAGCAATACACAAAGACCAACTGTCAGCTACACCTAGTCATGTGGCCCAGGACACAGACTGCAGGCACCAAATGGTTAGGACAAGAAAAGCCAACTTTTTTAAAGCACCATTTTCAGAGTTGTCACTTAAATTCCGACTTTACAATTAAAGAGAGTTTTAAATTACAACTCCATGGACACCACACGTAACATTTCTATCGCTCCCAACTGAAAGATTCAACTTATTAAATGTAATAAGGGAACCCAGTGTTATCCTATAGGCAAGGTAGGCCATACAATAGTGAAAAACGAATTTCAGAGATTTTCACTACCAAGGCATTTAAAGTGTATTAGTACATGTCCATCTTTTCATAAACACTGCACCCTGCCCTCTGGGCTGTGTAGAACCTACCCTAGTGGTGACTTATATGTATTAAAAAGGGAGGTTTGCACCTGTCAAGACGTTTATCTTCCCAGCTCGAAATGGCAGTTTAAAACTGTACATACAGGCTGAAGTGGCAACCCTAAGACATGTTTAAAGGGTTACTTAAGTGGGTGGGACAATCAGTGCTGCAGACCCACTAGTTTTATCAGGCAACAAAGTCCTTAACTTAACCGGATAACCAGAAACAATTAATGAATTATAGACAACAATCTGTGCTATAACGAAGAACGTGTCCAGCCGGACACTGATTTAATCAATTGCAAAATTTAGACAGATTAAGGTGAACATTTATACAGTGGGATACAATCCTGTATCCAGCACACATGACAAAAGCAGGACAAAACCAAGGAATTTACAAGGGCGGGGTATTTGCAGGCAATTAGGTAATAGCAAGACGCTAGTGAAAAGTAATAAATCAGCCTAGCTGTACTCATGTAGTAAACACAGTTGGGTAACACAATGGGAAAACTGGTGTGTGACTACATAAACTGTCGACGGCGTTTCGATCCTATTTTAAATAAAGGATCATCATCAGGACTAAAAATACATTGCCTAAATTTGCAAGCCCTAAGTGGCTGGGGGGCGGGCAGTCAGAGTAAGCAGCCGTCCGGGGGGTGGAGGTGAAAAGAGGCCAGGCTCCTGTCTTGGTAAACTTGGATGGAGAGTGCGTGGTCGCGGTTCCATGGTCCTGTTGGGTGCCGGTGAGGCGGTGGGTGTAGAATCTGAAGTACGTGATGCTAGGTAGATGACGTGTCTAGGCGGTCAGTTGGAGTGCTGCCGGGGACCTGGGGATCCAGTTCCTTGGAGATAAGGTACATGAACCGATGTTCGTTGTAGAATTGAGCAGAAGTCTCGGCGGGGGGCCCGTCACGAGGTTTTCCAACGGTGTGGAAGTTGGTCTTAGTGTTCCAGATAGAACATCTTCAGTCCACTGTCGGGCTCAATGGCTCCTGTCAGGGATTTGAGCCAGGGGCAACTCGTAGCATTTAATTTACAAGCCCTGGGTACACGTAGTACCACTGTACAGGTGACTCACAAGTAAATTAAATGTGTCAATTGGGTATAAGCCAATGCTGCCATGATTTAGGGAGTGAGCAGATGCACTGAGTCCGAAGGCCAACAACAATGAGATCAGCAAAAATGGACTAGTAAGGCAACAAGTTTGGGGAAGACTAAGCTATGGCTGATAGACCTAACAATGGGTAACATTTGGATAATACAATACTCTCATACTATTTGTGTTTGGATATTTCAATACTCTTTGTGTATTGCTCTCAACAGCTTAAGTGATGCAACTGCAAACTCTCCTGAGTCACACTGTCAAAATTCTAAACCTTTTCATGTGACCCACCAGCCCATATATGGTATGAATATATACTTTTTGTGGGCATACATATATCCCTTCTCCACCGGGAGACAGACAAGTAGGCGTTCCTCATGACTATTGCATGTTATATGTGTGTCCAGTGTTTGACATGAGACTAACAACATAAGAGGTGAGTATTTGGACAGTAGTAATGTCAAACTCACAACCTACAGGGCATTGAGAAATAGGAGTCCTGGTGATAGCCCAGGACCTTTTTAGGCCATGGTGGAGGGCTGATACATGGTGATGAAGATGTGGGTGTAGGAGTAGTAACCCCCCTTGTATGCACTCGATTAATAGGTTTTTAACCATAACAATAGGCACTCAATATTAAGTGGCAACCGCAGTATCCTAAAGATATTTTAAAATTTCTAGAATCCCAATTAGAGAAGGAAAAAAAGTGCTTCCTGGAATATGGTTGACCCGCCCCCAGGTAACTACAATGTAAAATAGGTCGACATGTTTCGCGCCTGTCTGGTCTCAAAGATCTGTGGCACTTCTTCAGGACCAAAAAAGCAGGGTGAAGTGATGTGCACGTGAATAATGTCAGGGTCCAGGTTGAAGGTACCTGTGTTCAAGATCCTCCAGTTTCGTTTAACGATGTTCTTGATTCTGTTGGGTGTTGTGTGCGTCCCGGTCATCATGGGGATCGATGACGCACTGGCACGTTGGGGCGTGTGCATGTATCTCGCTAAAAGTGTAGTTGAGACTCCGCACACGTGCCGTTCTCTCTTGTGTTAACTTCTCGCCTTCATGTTTCCTTCATGTCACCACGATGTGCGTAGCCCAATGATAGGCTGTGGGGACTCTTTGATATGCCCCACGTGTAACTCTGATGCACATTTTGTCTCTTTTCTGTCATCTCTCTCCTAGGTGAAGCACAGGAGCGGCCATAACTAAATAGTTTTTTGCAGCTAGACTGCAGGGTATACTGTCCCCTGGCCTGCCCTGACATCTCCTCAGGGTATTAACCCTGACACTATTCACATGCACAACACTTTACTCTGCTTTTTCAGTCCTGAAGAAGCGCCACGGATCTTTGAGACCAGACAGGCGTGAAACATGTCCACCTCTTTTACTTTGTAGTTACCTGGGGCTCATTAAGCCGACTGAGGTAACCTCTAACCTTCGGGCTTTTTACTCTGTCAAGGGTACCCCTTCATTAAAAATCATAACTCTGCCAACCCTTAGACAGTTTTAATTCACGTTGCATGCACCACACCACCCTCCAAGAGAACCCACTCCACACACCCGCATACACCTTACGGCGTTTTGTCTCAAAACATCTCCGCTAATTCGACCCTTCGGGGGACCCGTGCGGCATTGCAGCGCCAGCCAGATGAGGAGCAAAGCGCCCAATGATGAAACAAGACATCCTCCGGGGTATATATGAAGTCATAAATCAGGCTTTTATTTTTCCATAAAAGCATGATATATGACTTCATATATAAGACATACTGAGCAGGCGAGAGTGGGCAAACGTGTTGAGTGCCTCGTGAAATAAAAATAAAGAATTTAGCTAATGTGGTATGCTAATCCGGGGTTTAGTAACTTGCCATATGACTTTGACCAGTTTAATAAATTTAGGGCTAATAGATCCCGGAGACACGGGCACCCGGTTGAATTCTTTCGTAGCATTCAATAAGATAATATTAAGAGGTTCCTAAAGAGTCACGGCCCAATATATCAAAGTAGTGATTAGATTTGTGTGTGAGGTCATGTCCTTCCCAGGAATGAAGCCATGTTGTTGAGGTGATGTGAACTGGGAGATTATTTTATCAATTATATTAGCCAAGAGTTTAGTAAATATCTTAGAATCAGAATTAAGACTTGACATAGGCCGATATGAGCTGCACTCTGTTGAATCTTTATCTTTTTTCCGAATCGTTGTAAATATGGCTTCATTTCAAGAGGACGGAAGACCACCAGCAATCCGGATTTCTTGCTGCACTTCTAACAGCAGTGGAATGATTATAGATTCCAAGATATTATATGTTTCAGATGGAATATAGTCTGGTTCCAGAGCTTTCCTGACGGCAGATTAACAATATTACTTCTATGTTCTTGTGCTGGAAATTCAGTGTCAAGTGGGTCATTATCCATTGTCGCTAATTTGGGCAACTCTAAAGGGCTCAAGCAGCTGTAAATACCCGTAAGGCTACACTCTGACTCCTCCTGATATAGCCTGGAATAGTATATAGTGAAAGCAGATAGAATTTCGGAGTGTCAAGAGCAGACACGCCATGAAGCATCCTTGATCTTGCCAATTTCACAAGTAACAGCTTGCAGTTGAAAAACTTTTTTATTGATTCTAGCAACTACTAAGGAAGTAAGCCCATCATTTTTAGGTATGTGGCTTGTGCAGCAGCAGAACAAGATGCAAGCTGTGTCATATGAAGTTGGATTAAACTATTTAATTGTCCCCTAATGGATTTCTCTTCTTCACTATCTGTATTAGAGATCTGAATGATAAACAATTGTGATACTCCCCTAATATAGGTGTTGATTGCATCCAAAAGCAATAAAAGTGTGAGCTGAGCCTAGATTAGTCACCACAATTTCATGCGTAAGTCTGCGTAACTATTATATGTAATCAGAGAGTTCTAAAACATGCTTGAGAAACTAGTAAAAGCTCACTTAAACTCAAATGCCCTAGTAAGATATGCCTCATATGCATTCAAATCTGCATTTCCTGAGGTGAGGGGTAAAACCAGTCTGCTAAATTCTGATTTTTCTCATGTGGCTCTCAAAGAGGGAAGAATGTCAGCAATCAGCTCAGATAAGGATCCACTATGTGATAAGCCTTTGCCCACTATATCTATTCCCCATTCATCCGAGGCAGAGGAATTAGAGGCAAACTACCTACTCTTCACCCTCAATACCTGCTCAAGACCATACTAAAGGAAATTCATGCAGTCAAAAGTAGTCAATCAATCAATCAATCAATCCATCAATCATAACATTTGTATAGCGCGCTACTCACCCGGAAGGGTCTCAAGGCGCTTGGGGGAAGGGGGGTGCTACTGCTCGAACAGCCAGGTCTTGAGTTGTCTTCTGAAGGCGAGGTGGTCGTGGGTCAGTCGAAGGTGGATGGGGAGGGAGTTCCATGTCTTGGCCGCCAGGTAGGAGAAGGATCTGCCTCCGGCGGTGGCTCTTCGGATGCGTGGTACGACGGCGAGGGCGAGGCTAGCGGACCGTAGCTGGCAGGTGGGCGTGTGGAAGGTCAGGCGGTTGTTGAGGTACTTGGGGCCCAGGTCGTGGAGAGACTTGTGTGCGTGGGTGAGGAGCCTGAACGTGATCCTCTTGTTGACGGGGAGCCAGTGCAGGTTCCTCAGGTGGCCGGAGATGTGGCTGCGTCGAGGGATGTCCAAGATGAGTCGGGCGGAGGCGTTCTGGATGCGTCGTAGTCTTTTCTGTAGCTTGGCTGTGGTTCCGGCGTAGAGGGTGTTTCCGTAGTCCAGCCGGCTGGTGACGAGGGCCTGGGTGACCGTCTTCCTGGTTTCGATCGGGATCCATCGGAAGATCTTGCGGAGCATGTGGAGGGTGTGAAAGCATGAAGAGGAGATGGCGTTGACTTGTCTGGTCATCGAGAGGGAGGATTCCAGGATGAAGCCCAGGTTGCGTGCATGGTCTGTCGGCTTGGGGGCGGTGCCCAGGGCTGGGGGCCACCAGGAGTCGTCCCAGGCGGAGGGTGATGGTCCAAGGATGAGGACTTCCGTCTTGTCTGAGTTCAGTTTCAAGCGGCTGTTCTTCATCCACTCGGCGACGTTTTTTATCCCTTCGTGGAGGCTGGTTCTGGCGGTGTCTGGGTTTCTGGTGAGGGAGAGGATCAGCTGGGTGTCGTCGGCGTAGGAGATGATGTTGAGGTTGTGTTGGCGTGCGATGGCTGCGAGAGGTCTCAAGTAGACGTTGAAGAGGGTGGGGCTGAGTGATGATCCTTGCGGGACGCCGCAGATGACTTCGGGTGGCCTCGGAACGAAACGGGGGGAGGCGGACTCTCTGTGTTCTTCCGGCGAGGAACGAGGTGATCCACTTCAATGCCATCTCTTGGATGCCGGTGTTGCTGAGGCGTTGGACTAGGGTGCAGTGGCAGACCGTGTCAAACGCGGCGGAGAGATCCAGGAGGATGAGTGCCGCTGTTTCCCCGTTGTCGAGAAGGGCTCGGATGTCGTCGGTGGCTGCGATGAGGGTAGTTTCGGTGCTGTGGTTTGCTCTGAAGCCGGACTGCGAGGGGTCGAGGGATCCATTCGTCTCGAGGAAGGCGGCAAGCTGTCTGTTGGCGATCTTCTCGATGACTTTGGCCGGAAAAGGGAGGAGCGAGATGGGGCGGAAGTTTTTGAGGTCGGTGGGGTCCGCTGTTGGTTTCTTCAGTAGGGCGCTGAGCTCGGCATGCTTCTGCAGAAACTGATACATTTGAGAATCTGGTGCTGAAAATATTGTCCATTGAGCAATTTGGTGAATTTGTGGATACATATCAAAATATCAAAACTAAGATGCAGACTCTGGAGGCTCAATCAAGTCAGGTGGATAACAAACAAGAAGTTATGCATGACCAAATAAAGGCTCCTAAATGCAAATGTGAGGACCTTGAAAATCGATCATGCAGATCTAATCTTCATATTATAGGAGTACCAGAAGGCTCAGAGACGGCAGGCGGCACTGACTGTTCAGAGAATGCTATGAATAAATGGCTTGCCAAACTTATTCCTACACATGTTCTGGCCAGCTCTCGAACCAGTGAACAAAGCTCTACCGAATCACTCTCGATTGCACAAGCACACAGGGCTACAACAGGGCCATATAAGGCAGGAAACAGGTCAGGCACCTTTATTGCCTACTTTCAGGACTGTAATGTTAAAGAAAGAATTCTTTCAATTGCAGGAGATTTTCTGTGCTAGAGGGCTATTATGTTTCTATTTTCCAGGATCTGGCTTGGAAGACAGCATCCAGGGTGCCAGAAATGTGGGCCCTTATTCCCAAGTTCAAGGTTGTGTCAGTTCCAGTTTCCTTTACAAGGGGCTCATCTCTCAAAATACACTGGAAAGGGTCCTTTGTTATATTTGCAGAACCTGAACAAGCCAGCCGATTTCTAGATACTGGATGTACCCCACATTGATTACCTTGTCACTGGTGTATGATAATTGGGTAGTTTGACTAAACTGGAGGGAGTGAGTAGTAGATACACTAACATGAGCACCCTCGCAGCCATCGCACGCCATCACAACCTCAACATCATCTCCTACGCTGATGACACCCAGCTGATCCTCTCCCTCACCAACGACCCCGCCACCGCCAGAGCCAGCCTCCAGGAAGGAATGAAAGACGTCGCGGAATGGATGATGCTCAGCCGTCTGAAGCTGAACTCGGACAAGACGGAAGTCCTCATCCTCGGACCATCCCCCTCTGCCTGGGACGACTCCTGGTGGCTCCCGGCTCTGGGCACCGTCCCCATCCCCACAGACCACGCACGCAACCTGGGCTTCATCCTGGACTCCTCCCTCATGATGACCAAGCAAGTCAACACCGTCCCGTCTTCATGCTTCAACAACCTACGCATGCTCCGTAAGATCTTCCGGTGGATCCCCACGGAAACCAGTAGGACGGTCACCCAGGCCCTCGTCACCAGCCGTCTGGACTACGGGAACGCTCTCTACACGGGTACCACAGCCAAACTACAGAAAAGACTCCAACGCATACAAAACGCCTCAGCACGACTCATCCTGGACATCCCCCGTCACAGCCACATCTCTGCCCACCTGAGAGACCTGCACTGGCTTCCCGTCAGGAACAGAATCACATTCAGGCTGCTCACCCACGCAAACAAGCCTCTTCACAACATGGGCCCCAAATACCTCAACAACCTCCTCATGTTCTACTCACCCACCCGCCAACTCCGATCCACCAGCCTCGCCTTCGCCACCGTCCAACGGATTCGCAGAACCACCATCGGAGGAAGTTTTCTCCTACCTGGCGGCCAAGATGTGGAACTCACTCCCCACCCACCTACGGATGACCCAGGACCATCTCACCTTCAGGAAGCATCTCAAGACAAGGCTGTTCAAGCAGTAGCAACCCCCCCCCCCCCAGCGCCTTGAGACCCTCACGGGTGAGTAGCACGCTTTACAAGTACGATTGATTGATTGATTGATTGACTAACGGTGGTAATTTTCTGGGGAGCAGGAGAAGATACTCCAATATATTCATCAACCTTTATGTCAACTAATGGTGTTTCAGAAACAGTCCAGTAGTTTGCTTTAACAGCATTCCTAACTGCAAGGTGGTAATGCCACATTTTTCCACTCAATTTAAGAACTCTGGAACCACTTTAATCTATGGTGTACCATGTGTTGTAGTCTAGATGTACAACAAACGACCTCCCAAGTAGCAACATGAAGGATCATAATCAATCCCTATAGAAATTCACATAGAAACAATTCTGGACCCTATTCAGAAAAGCAAATTCAGTTGTAAATGTAAGATTACAACCAAATTTACCTTTTTTTACAACTGTCAGCCATTCACAAAATGATTTCTGGCTAGTATAAATGCATTTAGTACTGTAGAATTATCTACTGCGAGCACAGAGAAATATGCCATAGCAAATCCCACTAAGGGGATATGAAATTGGAATTCCAAGGAATGGTTTGCTTTGGAAGTTTGGGAATGTCCACAAACACTGCCATTTGTGGGCATTTACAATCTTTGGTCTGACGCCTTTCCACTCTGCAAATCAATTATCTGAGACCTACTCCAGCCAATGGCTTTTCTGGAATTGCCACCACATTTGGGTGACTAGTGGGGAAGGGTAGTCTCCAAAGTAAAAAATCTTTTCCTCGCAGAGTGAAAAAATTTTCATTTGCACAGGAGGCTTTATTCCCCTAGCATGGACTTTTATGCTAACATAGCAAGTATAGAAAATATGGGACATGTTACCTGACATTTACACCTGGCACAGATATTTAGGTGTCCTTTTTCAGAAGTCAGGAAATATGAAATAAAGACAAAAATACATTTAGCTGGAAGAATACATCTCCACCCGCATTTCTATTTTTATTTTTGTGAATCGAGGCATGCATATTTTACTTGAGGATTTGTATTGGACCATACTGCATCTATCTGATGTGTTCTGCAGATATTTCACATTTACTTGAGTATTTCCCCATCAGAGTATTTTACGTTCGCAGATGAATTGCTTTCCAGGGGGCACCCTAAGTATCAGGTGCATGTGGTGCCAATCGGGGTGTGGCGTGTTTCACTTATTCCAATCTGGGTTACAGGTCTCACCCTGCAAACACTAGCTGAGTTTGCTTCTGTAACAAAATTGTACTCAGTCCAAAGACTCTGTTTGTGACATGCAGCAATGCACATGAATCCATTGAAATGATCCTTGTATGTTAATAGCACCTCCACCTGGTAAGGAGCATAGAGCGCTCGTGGATTAGCTGGCTTATTATGGGCACAACATTCTGTATTGACATCAATTGGGGTGAATGTTACTCATGAATATAAGCTTTTTTATGGTATGGTGTGTACTGTCTCCAACCACAAAAGTGAAATCACTTCCCGCGGTTGCACACCTCAACCTATGAGACAGGCACTGAGTGCTTGATGCACCTTTACAGCTGACTATGGGAGCCATGCTTCAGAACCAGCAACTCACTAATTAAACTCAAAATGTTAAACTATTAAGATTAGAAAACCTTTTAAATAAATTGTACACCACCTTACATATCCAAAAGAGTGAATTTCTTCATGAACAGGCAGAAGTTGCCACTTTGGAAGCAGTTTTTAACTGATCTTTGAACCGAGCACTCTGGGGGAAAGAAGCAAACTTGGAAGCTCCAAACTGGGCATCAGTGATGCAAGCCCCAAAAATGTACGCACTCAATACATTTTCTTGTCCTCTGGAAATAGCATGTGGGCTTGTGAAGCAGAGAAAATAAACAAGGACCTTACTTGCTCTTCCTAGGGCTAATTTCTGAAGATCACCCTTTATGGAGACTGCCTCAGAACTGCCAGAGACCCTAGTCAGTACATTTAGGGCTGGACACCCCTTCAGTCTGAGAGGTCAAGGAACACAGCAAAGGTATTTCGAGAAACCTTTGTATTTAACACTTTTCTAGTTTATAGAAAATTCCAAGCAATTATTTCATAATAATTGAGCACTTGCCAATGTGAATAAAAAGAAGATGAATGTAAAGGAGATATCTTACATTAAATAAAAACAACCTAGCAAATTTCTACATTATTGTCAGCCATTGTGAAGACATGTAGCCACTCCCCACATACCCTGACTACCTGGGTTGTATACCCTCACTTTGTTAGAAGGCCAGGTCAAAGGTAAAATTGTGCTTTCACCATTCATTGTGTTGCCAAGCACAGCATTCTCCTCTCTAGCTACTTACTAATACACAGGGTACATTGTTACTTTTTGCAATCACAAGACATGTGTGACTCAATCAATCCATACTTGTAGAGCGCAGCTTATCACCCATGAGGGTATCCCGGCATTAGGTTGCTGAGCTTAGTCAAAAGCCTTGAGTCTCTTACTGAGGTCCGTGAGCGTGGCTGATGTTCAGAGTTGGAGAGGAGGGCGTTCCAGGACTTGGAGGTGAAGTGGAAAAAGGAGTGGCCTCCGCTGTGGCACATGTGCAGTGTGTGTGTGAGGGAGGCAGAGTGAAAGGTTTCTGGATGGCTACTGGAAGTTCAGGAGTTGGTTCATGAATGCTGCTCCTTGGTCGTGGAGGGCTTTGTAGGCATGTGTCAGTATATTGAATTGGCCTCGTTTCAGGACAAGAAGCCAGTGGAGGTTCCTCAGGTGTGCGGTGATGTGGGTCCATTAGGGCAGGTTGAGCATCAGTGTGGCCGCTGAGTTCATCTGGCGCCTTCTCTAGAATTCGGTGGTGGCTCCTGTGTACAGTGTATTGCCGTAGTCCAGCCAGCTGGTGATAAACGCTTGCATGACTGTTCTTCTTGTGTTGATGGGGAGCCATTTGAAGAGTATTTAGAGCATGTGGTGAGTGTGGAAGCAGGCAGAAGAGACTGCGTTGATCTGTCATTTCACGGTGAGTTTGCTGTCCAGGATGATGGCAAGGTTGCGGGTGTGGTCTTTTGGTGTGGTAGTGAGACGGAGGTTGGTGGACCACCAGGTGTCATTCCAGGGGGAGGCATGGCTGCCAAAGATCAGCACTTCGGTCTAGTCAGTGTTGAGCTTCAAACAGTTAGCCCCTTTCCCCTTTGAGAATGTTGAAAACGTTCTTAAAAAATGAAACTGAAAAGTATCAACTTATGTTTTTAAATGCATCCCATTTCCCTTTAAGCAAAAGGGGTCTATTAAAATTGAAACAAGATTGCTTTATTAAAAAATAATCACAGACATAGTGGTCTGCTGACCTCAGCAGGCCACCATCCCTTTGATGGCTGCGATTCCTAGTGGGTCGCAAATTGTGACCTTTCTCATTAATATGCATAAGGCAGGTCTGTTTGCAATCCATAAGGAATCCCTAATAAAACTCAAAAGACTTTCATACACTACAAATACTGATTTCATACTTGCAATTATCTCCAAATCGCAATTAGGAAATCATTATTCCTAATGTTTGTACACCTGATTGTACATATGGCCTATAGTGTCATTTAAAGATGCAAATACTTCACTGTGAGTAGTAATCTTCACACACTCCAACACACACACACACACACACACACACCCACACACACACACATACCCACACACAGAAATATATTCTGGAGCTGAAAGGAGGATCCTTGTATGGACTTGCTCTGAAACACAGGCTATGCACATTTAACTTCCATGCAAGGAACAACCTTTCTATGGCAATATTACCGAAAGTTAGCACTGGTGAAAAAAAGCTGGGTAAATACATGATGTATTGTATTCCTGCTTGTGTAGTAGTGAATGGAGCATATAATTGTGCTTTACACCATGTTATAGGAAATGTTATCCACAAATGCACAAAAAGTGGAAGAAAATTGTGCCTCCACCACTAAACATACACATAACACATTAGTTGATTTAGAATGTTTTTAGACATGTATTAAAAATTCTAACACAGACATATAGGTCTATAAGTAAGTTTATTATTTTTTAAATAATAGATAGAAATTATTTTGCCCTATTTACTTATTTAGGGGGAAAATGGAACAAGCTGCATTTGTCTCAAAGGTAATGCCATTTTCACTTTCGGGCAGTGTACAAATGTATTTTCCACATTTTAGAAAGTCAACATGGCATAAATACGGTTTGAGAAATTATTCCATGTTTTGCCATCCATTGTGTAAAACTTTAGTCTGATTCCCATTTGCTTTGTTCCCTATTACATATTTAGTGGAAATTGTGCAAATGAATACTTCCTTATTCGTGCACCAATACAAAGCTTTTGTAATACCGTTGGTATATTGTGGCAAGCATTTTTCAAGCCCTGCTCAGCCCATGAGGAGAATTATCTGGAAGAGTGTCATAGCACAATGATGTGCAATAAGATATATTTATTTTCTCAACGGTGTGACTCAAAGGCAATGTTTGTAGTAGGGACATCTTAAGGATTTTGTCAGCCCTGGGCCAATTATATTTTGGGGACCCCTATTCGGAACACCTTTGAATTCATGATCCAATGTCAGCTCTTTAATGCCCTCTTTGGCAAGACACTGACAGTGCACAGCCACACTCATCCAAATTCTAAATGTGTTTACATCTAATATTCAGGGATTGTAACAGCAGCAGTTCACTAATATTACTGAAATAATAATAATAATAATAAAACTTTATTGTTTGATTAATTAAAATCATTACAATCATCCGTTTGTGGCATCAAAGAATATTAAAAGTAGCATTCATCTGAGGTTGTTTAAGAGAAAAAAAAACTAAATACAATTAATTCACATGATTGAACAACTTATTAGTCATATTAAAAAGGACACTTAGGAGCCGTTGTTGTCCTGTATGAGTTAGCGTCTACTAAAAATAAACACAGGACGAAAACCAGGATTATAAAGATACATAGTAGGTACTGCTAAAAACACAAATCTGTTAAAACAGTAAGAACACTACGTATGATGACTTAATGGTCCTAAGACACGTGGTGTCCGTAAATTGTCTATGTAAAGAATACAGCCTCGATCGTCTGCTATTTCACGGTACAAAGGGGTAGATCATCCCATTTAATGTTGACCATTGGTTACTTGTTGACATTCCCGGTTGTAAATCTTATTGCTGCTCTTGTCATGAACTTGGTAAATCGAATGTTAAGCATTGGGTTGTCCGGATTCATTGATGCAAGTATGGCTTGTCTGCATGTACGTATACCAAGTTTGTTCCATTCTCTTTTTAACATGGTCTTCCGGTCGTCGATAAGTACTTTACTGCAAATAATCTCTGTAACACCCTCTCATTTCTCATATGTGAGGTCCTGTTATGATTTAAAATAAACTTTATTATGGATGTTGTATGCAGCACAAAATTCCTCTACAGAATGTCAGTAATATACTCTCACACATCACACACAATAAAAACAAATTAAGTTAAAACACCAATTAAAACAACCTGTTTAAGAATTATCAAAGGTCATTAGGGCAAGACTCTCTGCAGAAGAGAGGTGGACCTATCAGGGACCTTCCTGAAAGGCTGGGGCTCTGGGCCAGAGCCCACTTTGCCCATGCCTTAAAACGTCTCTGGTTTGTAGTGGTATGAAAACAAAGAAAGTCTGTTCAATTCAGAAAGAACTGTAATACAGTCACAGTTATAAAATATTTTATTGAAGATGAATGATGTAGGACACCTAAATTCAGATGATACAGAAGTTTTCAAGACCTATGCAAACCTGTGTTATATTTAAATGGGAGTCAAGTTATGGAAACTTCAGAGCACTGTAGAGTTTGAATTAAAGTCCAGACCCGTACGAGGCTTTCAATCATCTACAGGGTATGAGTTCCATTCAATAGTCTTCACTCACCACCATTAAATCCGTAGCTTAGCCAAATGTAGTAGGATGGTAGAGTTCTGCATTTAAGGTTAGGTTCAGAGCATTCTATAGCCTTGGACTTTGCACTCTCAGCGATCTGATTCTTTATTTTTCCTTCTTGAACATTTGTTGGGTGATCCAGTGTGACGTAGCTGCATGGAGAGTTCTTTTTGGGATGTAGTGTGCTTTAGGTACTTCATTTAAAAATCTTGAGCTTGATTTTCGCTTCTACCAATAATCATTGAAGCACTGTCAATGTAGGCTTTTCGAAGATTTAGACACAATCTTGTTTCAATGTTCTACAGTCACTGTAATATTTTGGTCAGTTGTTATGGCCAGTCCTGTATAACCACATTGGAATTGTACAGCCCGAGCCTTGCTATTACCAAGGACCTTATCAATTGTATCTGGTGAGTGCACTAAAGAAAGATAAGGATATTTTAGTGCAAAGATGGTTCAGGTCTAAACGCTTGACCACAATGCTGATTTGAGTTGAAAAAGAAATGCTAACATTAAATAGAATTTTCAAGCCTTCATATATGTTGGGGGAATGAGGGGCGCTTCTGCAGTTCTGTGGCCATGCAGAGTGGATGGATTTAATGTCTCTTCCCATGGACGTGGTAAAGGGGTCACTTGAGGTCGCAGCTGCGACCCCCGGCTTTCCCTTGCCACCCCTGGAATTGTCTTTGTGACCCATGCATTTGAGATCTTAAATGAACAACAACAGAATACAAAGTGCATCCTTTCAATCCATACTCACCTCAGCAAGGCAGGCTGGTAGATGAGACGGCGAGGGAAGTTACTAATTCTCTGACAGAAGAAGGAAAATACAGGACTGGAGAGACAATCTACCTAGGTATGAGTCCTCTGCCATTAATTTGGACATAGGGAGTGTGCTCATGCACATGGAGAGGTAGGTATTGCTCATAAATATACTCTTAACAGGTGCAATGCAAAGTTACTTACACTTTTTAAACTGTAAACAGTCTTCTAATGTTAGTAAGCCCTCAACCTGTCTGTTTTACTGATGGTCCTTTCACAAACATTGATATGAAAAAATGTTTGTATCAATGTCATTGACTATCATGTGCCTAGGGCAGTGTATTATTCATCTTTTAAATCTGGTCAATATGTCATGTATTTTTGGTGTCAGTTTGTATAGTTCTATAACTGAGGAATATGGGTGTCTCTCAGCTGTACTGGGGGTTCTTCTAATATTGAATTGTTTGTCCAATTTGAACTTATTTTTGAAAATCATTAGAATGTGCAATGTCTAACTTGAGTCTTTTGGGAGCAACACAAACTTTTTTGACAAACATCATAGCAAAAGGTTGATAAGACAACAGTCTTACCCCGAATTAAAGGTAATTCGAAAGCAAGCATGTCAAGTCCCTCAGACCTTGTACTATACCTACTTCACAACTGACCAGATTGCATTAAAATGCACCAGCTCAGAATATGGTGAAACCACACACCACAAAGAGGTTCCTATGATGTAATTTGCTCCATGATCCTATGATGTAACTTGCGGTGATATCATCAGTCGGTCAAAGCACATGTGATGCTATGCGGGTTAAGCATCACATTTTAGTGAATCTACATCCATGGCTTTTTCTCCAAAACTCAAGGATTTAAGTTTTTGCTCTAGGCTTCTGTATCACTGAAACTTTGCAGTAAAACAAGGGAAGATCCATTTGCATTAGCAATTGGAAATGGAGCAAACAAATTGTTTTCTAGTCCATAGTGCTGAAGTATAAAGGCACCGAGTTAAAAATGGTGGAATTAATTGTGGAACCGCGACTAAACTATATAGCCCATTTCTTGATAAATCATTTTACATGTTTAATAAAGATTTTAGCAAATAAGTATTAGATGACAAGTAGCACTATTTTAAAAATGAAATCGCTTTCCTCATTTTACCTCTAACTTGGAAAATAGAGAACATTTAGCACAATGTGGGACACAGGAAAGGATACGAAAACACAAAAACACACTTACAAAAGGGTAAGTCAGTTGCAGTTACAAAAGTTGCACCAAAATCTGCTCCAGCAGTGCTACAAAGCAAAAAGGCCCAACTTTATTCCAGCAAAGTCTTGGAGCTAGTGACACGCTACTCAATGGAACCATAGGAAAATCACATATACATCAATGGAGGCAGGACATAATAATACCAGCACAATGACCACCCAAAAATATAATTTATGAAAGGAAAAAATGGTCATATGACTCTAAACATTCTAAACACCTAAGCAATTCATATTATAAAAATGATAATCAATAACAAATGAATTAAATTAAAATAATGCTATTAGTGTACAAAAAGCCATACTGCTGTCAAATACACCATAGCTTATTGCGTGACCCAAACACACACAGACACACACACAACCACACACACACACACACACACTATTTATGCACTCCCAGTAGTAATATTTGTCAAGGGTCTGTTTCCATTTTCTTTTCAATTTGTCGTTCCCCATAGCATAAACGTAGGTTTCCGTTTCCACTATAGTAACTACCTTTGGCAAATGTTTGTCTAAATCATGGCTGTAAACATATTACTGTTAACTTCGTGGATGGATATATTTAGTTTGTTATGTGTCTGTACCCACTCATGTACAAGTAAGTACCCCTGCTACCAGATGCAATTCTCCACCCGAATGTGCTGAATTCTATTTAGGCAGCAGTTCTAAAACCACTGTTTCATCTTTCACTGCAAGGAGATTGAGCTTGGCTTTGGAGGGCGACAGGACCCAAATCCTTGCTTCATTACAACTTAGGGCCCGATTCTGATGCAGTTAGGAAAGCATTCCCACCTATGGCCCAGTTACGATGCAGTTAGGAAGGCCTCCTAACGGCATTTTTTCCTTCCAAATCGGATCGTTAAAGTGTCTTCCCAACCGAGGGCCAGATTACGATGCGGTTAGGAACATCAGCTCCCATAGAAGTCAATGGGAGTCCAACCAAATCGTATCTGGAAGCATCCAGATGCATCATACTCAGTCAGCTGGACTCTCCTGATCTGAGTCGGTCAGAAACCATTTCCAAACCGATTTGATCGGGAAGATTTCCTAACCGCATCAGAATCGGGCCCTAAGTTAATCACATAAACTACATCTTTTAGCATAACACTCTTGAAAAGAAAATATGAGCCAAGATCAACGACTACCACTGTAAAATGTCTCTATACTTTTTTTTTACAAGCACATTCTTTTTTGCTTCAGTAAGGAAATGCATCTAATTCAGTTGTGGGGTACAGTGTCTCGTTACATACAACAAGAGGTTCCCTATAAAGTAGTGGTCGAACTTTCAGAATTAAAAAAAAAAAAGATATTTGGAAAACCATATGAAATAATGTTTACTGTTCTTTTTGCAGGCCAAGAAAGATTTGGGAACATGACACGGGTGTACTACCGTGAAGCTGTTGGGGCATTCATCGTTTTTGACGTGACGAGACCTGCTACGTTCGAAGCAGTGCTAAAATGGAAAGAAGATTTAGACTCTAAATTGACTCATTCCAATGGCACACCTATTTCAACAGTGCTATTGGCAAATAAATGTGACCAGAGGAAGGATGTGCTCATTAATAATGGCATCAAGATGGATCAGTACTGCAAGGAGAATGGATTTGTGGGCTGGTTTGAAACATCAGCAAAGGTAGGCTAAGCATTTTATTGGAACTTTGATATTTCTAAAATCTATAATATATATTTCATTGATTTGTTTCAAGTCTAAAAAGAAGTTGGTTCAAGACACAGATAGTGGCTTCTAGTTTAATGGCCGGAGGTCTTTGCTGAATAGGATGACATATCTCTTCATTTGATGTCCACATTTTAGTGCTAGCGATTGCTTTCGGGGCCAAGTAAAGGATTTTAAACTCTTTTCTTTGGTTCATGGGCGCATTGTGTAGGGATCTCAGGCACGGTTTGTTAAGTTTCCATCTGTGAATTTTCATCAGCATTTCATTGTCCATCTCAGAGTTTTCTAATGATATATTAGGATAGTGAGTTATAGATGTTGGTGAGTAGTATTGCTTGTGTAACCAGAGGACCAAAGTTTATACTTTACTATTGAAATCAACGGTTGTATGAACGCCATATCCCATTGAATGACTGGTGGTTCATTGCAATTTGACAGTGTGTCAATTCAATTTACCAATGACATTTTCTTTGTACCTTGCCTATTGAGACATGACCAGTTGCATCTGATGCATCATTCTGAATATGGTAATTATTTCTACCTTTGTAAGCTCAGTGTGTTGTTTTTGCTAATTCACTTTTAATTGTATGTCCCTATGTGTAAACTTCATGATGGTGATTAACTAGATAGCACACTGTATTAAAAAAAAGTAAGTGTTTATTACTACAAAACAACAATACCATGCAATTTTTCACAGATAATATGCTAGAAGGCAAATGTCATATTATTGTAGTTTGGCACCAACCTACCTTAAATTAACTAGTGATTGCAGAATTAAGCCTCCCATTCAGGCTATTGAACATCTTCTCTACCAAGAAAAGATAAAAGTGCACTTAAGTTTCATATTGCATTATCCTAAGTAAATTATTTTATCCACAAACCTGAGTAGGGGTTAAGCCTCTTCCAAATTCACACCTAACTTTATCTCAATACCATATAATTAAAATTGAGAGTGGCCTGCTTTTGAAATCACTTTCCTTTCTCTTTATCTATAAATGATATATTGAAGGTGGGCATAACATTAGGAGGCTGAAAGGCATTCTAGTTAGTATTTTGTATCAAAGTAGGACAATAGTTGGGAATTTGTATGTGCCCATACAGTCTTAAGATGCCTGCCCAAATTTACAAACTGTTGTGGAAAATTGTAAAAGACCTATTTGAATAAGCTAGTGAAAACAATGTAAACAATTTAATAAATGTTGTTTATGGTCCAATTGGTAATTTGTGGTTATCCTTGCTTCAAAGATCTGGATCCTGAGGTTTTTTGTTTTAGTGTAGTTTTCGGCTCTATATAGTAGTATTGCTGTAGTTAGGTTTAGAGTAATGCGTGTAGGTGTGATGGTCGTGAGGTTCAGCATCAAGTGCAGATGTTTCAGGTTATGCATGTTATGATATGTGATGACATAACATAACATAGTATCTATCCTAAGGCTTACCAGCGCTGCATGAGTAATGACATGCACCTTATATCTCCATAACTATACCAGAGTGGATTGGCTGGGATATAGCCAAGGTTTTAGCAACTTTATAAATGTATTCTCCGTGAGTTCAGTCCTCTGATCAATAGGAATTGAGGGACAGAAAAGGAAAATATCTTCCACCCTATCTGGTCCTTTGAAGGTGTGAGACCTTCAAAAGACATGAATTATTAGGGGATCTTAGTGTCCTCTTGGGAGTGAAGGTTACCAGGAGATCCCTAATCACTGGGGGCTCTGTTGTTAATTGCCCTGTTGGCCATGCAGAATCCCTTAAACTTTAGTCTTTGCTCCACTAGGAGCCAGTGCAATGAGAATTGAGCATTTTTGCCTGAGGAATACTTGGGCAGCTTAAGAATGGTCTTTGCCATTTTATTTTTGACCGCTTGAACGCTCTTGACAATGACTTTAGGTGAGCCCAAATACAAGGAATTCCCATAGTCTAGATGGGAATGATTGTATGTATTTCAAGGTGAGATTCTTGAATCAGATGTGCAAATTGATCAGTAAGGGAAATGAGGTGCTGTTTCTGAATCGCAGCAGTGTTGGACTTGAACCCAAAATCATTCCTGGGAAAAGAATTCATACCCACCCCCACTTCTGGAGGCATGAACAGGAATGGGTTATGGGGTTTTTCATGGATAGGTCCTAGCAACACATCCAGCTCTAGAAGTAGCCCCCTAACATGCAGCCCACCAGAAAAATGCCTGTGCTGCACAAGGGCCAGCTTGACCCTAATAACAGCAACACTCTTGGCTTTTGCATTGTGAAAAATGTGATCCATGATGGGGATCACATTTGGTTCCACAAAAATGTTTCTAGATCAGCCTGAAGTAAGAATCACAGTTACTCTCACTGTGCATTCTAGATGCCTGATTGGTCTCTTTGTAGTTTTACAGGTTGTTGGCACCAGACAGTAGCGGCTCCTGGTGGGAGTGCTACCAGGCAGTGACTTGGGGCGGGGAAGAGGCTGGGTGGGGGGTAGTAAACACTGGAATACTGATGAATGCAGGTAAGTTGACAATCAAATCCATTAAATGAATTTTGTTGCACGCGCGCAACAAAATTGTTTTATTGATTTGATTGTCTACTTACCTGCATTCATCCATATTCCGGTCTTTACTACCTCCCACCCAGCCCCTCCCCCACCCCACGTCACTGCCCGGTAACACTCCCATCAGGAGCCGCTATTGGCACCATAAGCAGACTCAGATCCTTTGAATAGTCCCCTGAGTCCTTGCGGGTACGGGAAGGGAAATCTAGTTAAATATTGATAAATTAGGTGATAATGGGTACTACTGTGATATACTTGTCCATTTGGAACACTTTATTTATGATTGCTTTTCTTAATGCATGTTAACTCTGGGTGGGGGTATTGATGTTAAAGTTTTATTGTACTCAATTTAGTAGACTTAAGATATGAATTAAATTTTACAGTAGTAGGAATGTGCTTGAATGCTTGTGTGTGCAAGGCATTTGAGACATATGGATTATCATTTTACACTTGTAAATTATAGTTATCTGAGTATTCTCCCTTTTAACCTATGTTTGAATCTATTTATTATAATTATCTGTGTACCTTTTTAAAGCAAATTACTGTACATGTAGGGCACATCATTTATGATCTGTATTATATGCCTGTGACTATTGCACTAATGTATATTTAATAAAACTAATAAAAAATATTTAAACGAACTCTGTAGTTTTACATAAACGTCAGAGTTATCTTCATGAATGTGAAAGCCCACTAAAGTGGCTCTTAGCGCTTTATTCCAGCAGTCTCATGTAAACATCGAGCTGAGCTGGAATTGATCAGAATTTTCTGTGCATTTTGGGGCTGTGTGGTATCTGGCTTGAGGGGTTGAATGCTGTTCAATAATTTCTACCAAATGGGTTTGGAACATTCTTTCCACAGTCCTTGCTGTATCCGCAAGTGTCATGGCGCCTGTTTCCCTGCCTTTGTCAAAATACTTATTTCTTGAGCAGGAGGTCCTTTCCTAAGGTCAATTTTACTTTTATTCTATTTTAGGTTTATTTGCACATGCACCCATTTATTTTTATATTTTTCTAAATTGTATTCGTGAGTTCGTGCCCCCGTTTGTTTTTGTAATATTTAATTGTATTTGTTTGCAGGCGCCCTCTCTCCCTTCCCCGTAGATGCTAGCCGCCACTGCTCTAGACTCTAACATTCTTTAAATAGATACATTAAAAAACAAATATTCCTCCAAATAACTTCTATCATGCGCCTTGCAAAATAAACTCTTACATTATGCTTCATCAAACTACTTGATTGAGAATATTCTCAGAACTATAACCTGTGACATCCAGGCCGTCTGATATATGGGGTCCACTACAGGCATACCTTCTACAAACTGCAACACAGGGGACGGATGATACTGGGACTGACGAGGCTGCACACTTGCCCCCCGTGGCAGACCCAGAATAGGCACACGCACCTTGCATCTAGGTGGGATGGGGATGCTGAGATTGTGGTTGCCCTGAGTGCCCTCGAATTGACGGATGTGCAGGATGTTGCTTGATTTACCTTCTGCGGACCCGCAGACCTGTGTCCGTGTGGCTGAACTGCGGGGTGGTAATGGTGGAACGTGATAAACCGAGGTGATGTTCCTCTTAGTCTTTCAGGTAGCAGTCACGCATAACGCTTAAGTTGACACGGGTGTTAGAGAGGGCGCGAATGCTTTAGGTATCAGATTGGTTCCATGCTGCATGTTCAAGATACCGGAATTTCCTGCACCACTGTCTGAACTGTTTCACAATGTTCATTCCATAGTAACCACTCACCCGACTGCTGGCCTACTGTCTACCCAGTCACGAACAGACTGCTTATGCATTACAGTGATGTTGGATGCCTCCATGCAGCTATGCTTTGTCTTCTTTTTCTTTTAATACTCTTATGCTCCTTCATTGATTAAAGTGAATCGCTGCCGGCCTGCTATGGTTGTAGGCACACTGCTGTGTAAATGAGCACGAATGACAATAAAGGTTGTTGAAAATCAAAAAAAAAACACAAAAAAAAACGACTTGATTGAGATTCCAAAGACTAAATTCGATAAAACCATATCTGTATACAATTCAATCAGTAGACTGAAGATTCGAGTTTGTAAAGTTTTAGGTGAAAATAGCGCCTAAAAGCACAGGTGGAAAGTCACAAGTTTATGAACTTGACCACAATGGCATATGGGTTGGTCATAGGGACCAGGTCCAACCTGCTGAAGTGATACCTTCTAAAGTCCGCTTGAGGAGCTGTTGTTCATGTTAGTGGTATGAGGAGCTGGTCGGAGGTTGCGAATGGTCACTGTTGTTGCACAAGGAGCTGGGACTAGCTAGAGGTTCACATTGCCGTGTGGGCTGTCGCTATCGGCGAGACAAACAGGCCTCACAGGAGATTCATTTTGGCGGCTGATGCGAATGGTACTATTGGCGCAATGGGCAGGTCCCGCTAGAGCTTCACATTGGTGATGGCCACGGGAAATCGATTCTGAAAACTTCTGTATCATCACCTTTTCTTCAATAGGCGTGCACTCAGATGCCAGCCAAAGGATGAGAATCTGTAAGGCACCTCCTGGTGTTCTAGACTCACTCCAGCAGAGGCCAGCAGGCGGGTTCAGACAGGTCCAGGCAGATCCAGATTGTACTGGCCAGGTGCAAGGAGTCTTCTTGTGTCCCTGTAGCTCGAACGGGAGGTCAGCCACTTGACCGTTGAAGTTATTTCTAAGATCCTGGGTTCAAGGCAAGCAGGTCTAATCTCCCTTTTTCTGACAGAAGAGATGTCCTTCTTCTGCACCTTCCACATGTACTGGTGTGTTCTATTGAGACCTTCCGAAGGTACCACTTGTAAACCTGATGCCAGCCATTGTGTGGGGAATTCCCTGACCTACCAATAACCTGCTTCTGGTCAGTTATTTCCCTTCTCCTGGGTGTGGCTTCAAACTGTCTAGGGTGACAAAAGTAATAGCAGGCCTGGTGCCTGGTTCCTTGGTGTATGGGGACATTTGAAATGTAATCAGGGTAGGGCACAACTCCTCCTCAGCCAGTCAGTAAGGAAGACCCTCTCATTCTACACCTAGGCCTTTTCTATCTCAATGTGGGGAAGAAATACAGAACCCACAACAGCAGAGCCATTCCCAGTTATGTGACCCTGAACACTGGCAGAAAAGCACATTTGGTTTAGGGCAGTAAGAATGCCAACTTTGTAAAAGTGGCATTTTCAGATAAATTTTACAATTAAAGAGGATTTAAAATTACAATTCATTTGAGTGTAAACAGTACATTTCTATCTGCTCACAAGTCTAAGGTAAGCACTTATTAATGTAATAAGGTAACCCATTGTTAGACAATGGAAGAGATAGGCCTTACAACAGTGAAACCCAGGTTTAGGTGTTTCTCATTTCCAGGACATGCAAAACTAGTAGACATGTCCTACTTTTTAAATACAATGTACCCTGTGCTTTGAGCCTTTAGGACCTACTTTAGGGGTGACATAGGTTTTGAAAAGGAAGGTTTGGGTCTGACAAAATGTTTATTTTGCCAGGAAGAAATGGCATTTGGAACCGGCCCTATAGGCTGCAGTTGCCCAGTCTGGGTTGATGCGGGAGGTCATAGAATGAAAGACCTCCTGTTCAGCATGAACAAGAACGAAGCAGTGAGCAGTGGTGATTGTAACCTGATTACTTCCCAGCTGTGTTAGTGATGTCCTTCCTACTTCTAAATGGCCCCCCCATTTCAGGAAGGAATGGAGCTGCACAAGATGTAGGTGAAAGTGTGAGTAAAGGTGCTCCCTCCTCACAACCAATGCATTGATGCCGAATGCAGAAGAGTGAGGGCAACCAAAGGATTAGGTAGTGAAGGAAAATAGGTGGACATTCTGGAAGGAGAGAGAAAACAGAACAGAACAGAACCCCTTGACGTTTCTCGTCTTTAAAAGGAACAGAACAGAACCCCTGGACGTTTCTCATCTTTAAAAGGAATATTATTGCTGCCAGTACCTGTTGGCCGGGGCACAGGTCCTAAAAAAAGAAGCGGGGGGACGCTCCAAGTTAGGTGGTGTCACCGGAAGTGACGGCACACAGGAAGTGACATCACAAACGGTATTCCCCATTCATTACAGGTATTTTCACAATGGCTACTGTAACGAGCCTTATCTCGCTCATGCTGGAGAGCCGAAGGTACCACATATTTGCCGGCTGTGGTAAGACTATCTCGGAAGGGTCAATGTATAGAAGTAGACATGTCACAGCTTTCTCCACTCACCGTGACACTGCCCCCTCTGTCCACGCCCCAAGGCACGCCTCCTGAGCTGCCCTTTTAGCGCCACTCCACCCCACTATTCATAGCCTGACTCCTGCCTCTTGGTTCTCTGCTGGCACATTCTCCACTCTCGAACGGTCTTCTGTTCTTCTCTCGTGTATCCTCTTTCCTTGTACATCTGCTTCTCCCCTCTCTGCGCCATCTTCCTCTTCTCACTCAATCATCCCTTGCTTTCATCCTGCCTCTGCAACTACTAATTGAAAGTCCAGCTTTTGGGCGGGGGGACGGCGTCCACCCGGTAAAAAAAAAAACGGTAAAATAAGTGGGGGGACGCCGTCCACCCGCGTGGTACCCCGACTCGAGCCCTACTGTTGGAGAGGATCCTTCGGCCACTCAAAGCCCTCCCTTGCTATATCAGTATAGATGGGACTGACTTTCATAAAACGTTCTGTCGATAAATGTAAAAGCTAAGATTCCCGAAGTGCGAAATTACGGTAAAAATCATATACATAAAACTTTGCTGATGGGCAGAAAAGAAACTCGAAGGAGGAAGAGCAGTGGTGGACAAGACTCATGCTTAACATAACTTGTGAGAAATAACCTGAACTAAGGTGTTTGGAAAACATCTTTGTGTGCACAGCTGCCGCAGGTATTTATTTATAAACCAACTCACTGGTCCACTTTCTAAAATCCCCTACTTAGCTTTTGATCCTTCTGTGGTTAACAAAATAAGTTCCACTGAGTTGATCAATGCAATATCTTGTCAATAAAATTCACGATTAATTTTAAGATGTGTTCTATATAAATAGTGAGAATTGCGCCATGCTTTTAAATAGTGCTCTCTCACTAAGAGGTAAGGATTTTAACACCTCCAAATGTATGTTCGGATATCATATTTTGTTTGAAACTTTGTGGTGCTATCGCAGTAAAACCCCATGAGGTGCATTTCGATGATTTACGACTGTGCTTTCCTGGGCACATTTAATTAGTATCCTTGTGTTCGTTTATACGACGTTTTGCTGTGGTCGGCTTTTATCTAGTTGATTATGTAAACAATTCTCGGTGGAGAATGTAAGCTGGATCTGAACATTGGTGAAAATATGTTTTACATAATTGGTGTACTCAAGCATAGCTATTCGCGTCTCAAAATCTGCTGCAACCCGGTCATAATCAGTTTACAGCTTTTAAAAGCAGCAGCATTTTTGCCCTAATCAAAGCAAGATATGAAAAGTGCGTGAGCCTCGATTCTCATTTCATACAGAGTTAGGAGATGTTTGATTGTCCTCAGGGCACGGAGAAATACATTTTCGGATTCGGCACACTTATTTATATGAGATATTAAAGCCAGTGTACTGTTGACGAAAGTGATACCGAGGGGTTTAACAAATAATGATGGGTAGGGTGAAGGAGAGTTCGTTCAGCCGTACGTAGTCAAGTTTAGTTTTGTTGACAACACTGCTTAATTTGTCCAAAAAAAATAAGTGTAGGTGGAAATTGTAGTGTCCTGCTAGGACACAGTCTAGTTGTTCCATGTGTAACCCTACACTAAACACCCACCCACCACAGACGTCACTGGGTCAGGTGACGCTGTTAATAAAAGACCCGAGCGCACGTGCTCGTGGCCAGATCTACTATCCCCTAACTGGTGTCCTGTGTCATCCTTTACTCCACCATGAGGGCCTAGGGCCCCAACTTTACATTGGCGACGAGGTCGGTAGTGAAGCCCATGCGTGCCACTGGCCAAAAATCGATTGAAAGGGGGAGAGAGCTGCCCGCCTAAAGGGCATCCCCTGCAGCACGGCGCAGCTCGCCGAGAAGCCGGTGGGCACGTCGGAGCCCCGCAGCGACCGGGAGGCCCACAGCAAGCTGACCGGAGCCCACCCGCGTCGGCCGCCACCAACAGGCACCACCAGGGAGGAGCGGACCGCCCAGTGCCCACCTGAGACGACCGCGAGGCAGAGACCCCACCGGAGAGGTGTACCGGCCGGGCGGAGCCCACCCGCCACGTCCGCGACAGAGCATCAGGCCCGCAGGCCGAAGGTGAGCTCCAGGGGCGAAGTGCCCGCCATGAACTATGCCAAAGTATAAGCAAGACCAGCGGAGCCCACCCGCGGCCTGCCCGAGGTGTCCCCTGTCCCCGCCGCGTGTATGAGTGAAGGCGGTGGGCGTAGAGACTGTAGACGGCGTGGGGAGTGTGCGGCCGGACCCGTACCTTAAGTGAACTACGAGGGGGAAGGGGCGGAGTAGCTAACCGCCTCCCGACCCCCCTCGCAACGTGGTCTGGGCATTGAACAGGCCAGCGGAGCCCACCCGCGGGCCGCCGGAAACACCCCCAGCGAGGAAGGACAAAGCAGAGCCAGCGGAGCCCACCCGCGGCCTGCTACGAACATGGCTGGTCTCCGCCGCGCAGCGCGTGAAAGGTGAGGCTGCTGTGGCGGGAGACCGGGGAAAGTGAAGCCTGCCGCACCGGACAATCACCAGAATCTAAATAGGCAGAGCCGGCGGAGCCCACCCGCGGCCTGCCTCGAGCGCCCCCGCCCAGGGAGGAGTGACAGGAGCGACGCGCTCCCCCGCCGGAGGAAAGCTCCGAACCCCCCCCCCGTGCGAGGACTGCCATGGCTGCCGCATGCGGGGAGGAAGGTAAAGACTGCACCCACCGACGCTAACCAGAGCACCGGCAGAGTAATGGAGCAGCCAGGGACGCCGAAATAATCCAGAACTGTGTGCGAGAGCCCTCAGCATAAAGGAGCATTTCCCCCCTCATGCACACACAGACGTTTTGCCCTTCCCCTGGCAGTACACAAAAATAACGCCTTCTTTGCCCCCCACTGCCAGAGAGAGAGAAGGAATCTGCCCAGAGCTGAACAAGCAAGCCTCTGCAGTAGCGCCGCCAACTAGAGCACCACAGCAACCCTAGCTAAACCCCCTGTGACCCACACACCGTGCATGGAGCCCTTGCACGTCCTGGGGTCACGGGAATAATGCAGAGACTCACCAGGTCACAGCAGCAACTCCTGCCCCTCATGTGCACCGAGTTAATAGAGTGCTCAACAAGGGAAGACAGTTGTGAGCAAAGAGGAAGCCAGCATTACTGCCACCCAGTGGCCTAAAGGAAAAGCGCACCTGCCACCAGGAGAAATAAAACAAGCATTGCACAACACAAGATAAATCAGCAGCAGCAAAGGGCAACAGACTGAGTAACGCCCCAAGAAAAGCATATAATCTCACGCAGCAAGTAAGTGCGCAACAGCGCAGAAGACACCCACACACACCAGCAAGGAGTCGGCAGCTGCCACTTCCAGCGCGACGTGGGAAGAGGCACGAACGCCTCACTAAGCATCCAAGCACTGACAGAACGTCTGGAGGAAACGACTGCCAAGCACTGGAAGAACGTCCAGGGAAACGACTGCCGAGATCAGACGACGGAGAGAGCAGCGACGCCTTGTGGCCACAGGTGTTCACCGCAGCATCAACTACCCCCGCCAACGGTCCAAAGCAGCAAGTCCCTGACAACAGCCAAAGCAGCAAGTACCCAACGACTCGCAACAGGCGTCCAAGAACTCCACACCCGCACGGCAGGACCGCGCAGCACTGCGCCGGAACGTGCCAGGAGCGCCAGAGTGACGCTACACAGCGACACGCCAACGCCACGGGACAGAGCACAAAAGCCCCCAACGGAGACAGCGATGTCTCACAGCAACCAGAACGCCATCGTCAGCACGCATGGCGGCATGCACCAGGAGCGGTGACGCAACCCTCCTCCGCGCAGACAAAAGCGCGCCAACGCCAAAACACCGTGACGGTGAATAGCGACCACAAAGAAAATAGCACAGCATGACAACTCATGCCCAAGATGAAAACCGACCACCCAGTCTGGTCACCAAGGAAAGAAAAGCAACAACAGAGAAGATTGCGACAACTGGCCCAGTCAGAGAAGAGAAGAACACCATGCCGGAGAGCTATGCCCAAACCAGAACGAAACAGGTGGAGTGCACGCCGCCTGGGGAAGACTGGTCGGGAAGGCCAACGACAGCAAGAGGACCAGACCACGTCGCAAGAAGGAACATGGAAAGAAAGGGCGCGACGCCATAAAGAAAAGGAAGAAGGGACAGGAAGATAAGACGACAGGTCTAGTCACCAAGCCAAGTGAAGACAGTGTCCTACCACATGGACAAGACCAAGGGGACGACATGTAGAGGGCCCACTACATGGAAAAGCCTGGTTAGCATGAGTAAGCAAGAAAGAAGACCGGACCGCGTCGAGGAAGTGAACAAAGAGGAAGAATGGAGTAACACAACATCACTCCACAGTGGAGGTGAGAGAACCACAGCACACAGGAACATCGGTGCTGTTCAAGGAACATCGCAACAGTCAGCACACAGGAACATCGGTGCTGGCCAAGAAACATCGCAACATCCGTGTGGATCCCAGTAATCCCTACAACCTGCATTCGAGGAGACCAACCACTGAAGAACTGCATGGGTGCCCCGTGAACCTGAAGCTTGCCGAAGCAGAGCATACCCGAGCACTAGACAATCCACCCTTGTGGACTACACAAGACTCGACTGTGGCCATGTCCGAAGTTCCGCAGCGACCCGCACAGCCCACGCGATCATGTGGCAGTCCAGGGGACAAGGGCCTCGGCCGCATGTCCTGTGAGAGAGGAATCCGGATGGGAGAGGTGCAGCAGCGGCAGCTCCACGACAGGCAACAGGAAGCATGAAGGCCCCAGGTAAACACCTGGCACCGAGAAACGGTCTGAAGAAGACACTGAACCCATGTCCTAACGGCAAGACCATCCTGGCGGATGACAGCAACACCCCCGAGGACATCATGAGAGACTTGGTGGTGAGTCCGTTGGCAGTTCGGCAGCGACGCCTTTGCGCGGCTCATGCGAAGCCTGCACGGTCCACCCGGTCCCATCGTGTCCGGCAAGAGGGTCCTCCCAGCGTCTCTAGTGAGAGAAGAGTCCAAGCAGGAGAGGCCAGTCTTCGAGGCTCCAGTGAGAGAGGAGTCTGGCAAGAAAGGCAAGTCGGAAGTTACTTGGCCGGACGGAGATGTGAAGGCATCAAGATCAGCAAATCCAAAGAAAGACCTCTCGTGCCATAGTCGTCTCCTACAACCAACAAGCGTTGTCATTCACTGGACTGGGAATACCTGAGAGAGCCCTCAAGGGTCACACCCATTCTGCTCCCGATGCTCCAAGTGATGAACACTGTATATAAGCGTCAACACAGCAAGACAAGGATGATCTGAAGTACACCGCCGAGGTGAAGCTCATCTGACTGACTTTGTAGTCCTGGAACTTTCAACAGTCTCCCAGCTGATCGCCTGAAGAAGATCTGTTGGGGCTATCAAATGTTATTGTTCTGTTTTCTTGCAGGTTGGACATTCGCTTTTCCTTTCATTAAAGTTTGGGAGGAATGTAGTGTCCTGCTAGGACACAGTCTAGTTGTTCCATGTGTAACCCTACACTAAACACCCACCCACCACAGACGTCACTGGGTCAGGTGACGCTGTTAATAAAAGACCCGAGCGCACGTGCTCGTGGCCAGATCTACTATCCCCTAACTGGTGTCCTGTGTCATCCTTTACTCCACCATGAGGGCCTAGGGCCCCAACTTTACAGAAATTAGTTTTCTTAAGACGCTACCTACACTTCCCCTCTGACACTGCCCACTTGCACCACTGGCGCTGACCACTGCCTCCATAGATGATTGCAGGTTTCGAAGAATTGGTAGATTCAGGGAGGGAGGGGATATTTGGCCCTGTTGAACATTTTGCTAAATAGTCAGAGTGTCTAACTGGGCACCCTGAAAGGGAGCATGTTGGAAATTTGGTTAGTATTTGAGGGGTGTGAAACCCTACTCAAGCAGAAACCACAATCTCTCTCAGGGTGAAACACAGGTAAACCCCAAATTACCCTGTGATTAACCCTCTGGTACCATGACACAAATCAGTAAGGCTTAACGTAGAGGCAATGTGTAAAGTATTTATGCAGCCCTTCAAACAGTAAAAAAGTGAAAACAGCACGTAAGAAAAATTCCACAACAATTTAGGTAAATAGAGTACAATTTAATGAATTATTTCACACCAAAATGACAAAAAGGCATCAGTAGAACCAGAAAAATGCAATTTAAGGGTTTAAGTGAACATAGTGCCTGGAAGCACAAAGCGCCAACTATGGTGATGTGGTCGCACTGGACCGGGACAAAGTCACAAGTTCAGGCCAACCACTCTGGAGCATTGGCTAGTTATAGGAACCAAAATAGACCCGCTGAATGAAGTACCTTAATATACTGGTTGAGGAACAATGTGAAGTCCCGCAGAGAGGATGCATTGCACAGCAGAGGTGAAGCGAAGTCCTTGCTTGGAGATGCGTCAAGCAGCAGTGGTTCTGCGGTGCTGCGGGGGTGATGTGAAGTATGTGTGGGGAAGTGCATTGCATAGCAGCACATCTGAGGAGCTGTCGTGCTGATGTGAAGTCCTTGCGGGAGACGCATTGTGCAGCGGTGGTTCCAAGGAGCTGCAGTGGCAATGAGATGTCCTGCGTGGAGATGCGTGGTGCAGCAGCATTTCTGAGGTGCTGGGGGTTGCGATGCAAACTTCTGGTTCAGGAATGTGTCACACAGCAGTTATGCGGAGGTCAGGGAGGTGATGCGTTGCCCTGCGTCCATTTTGCTGGGACCACAGATGAGCTGGCAGAGCTCCGTCAGGCCCACTTTCAATGGTCCAGGACAGGGGTGGCACACTTTTAGGGTACAGGACTCACAGTTTGCAAAGTCTAGGTGCAGGGTTCAAGAATGTTGGAGCCTGTCCTGTCCCTGGACTCTTATCAGCTGGCCAGCCAACTGGTTCTAGGAGTGACTGTGTTGACACTGGGTTCAATATGCAGGTTCCGCGCTTCATTCAGGCAGCAGGGCAGCAGGCAATAGGGCAGCAGAGTAGCAGTCCTACTTGCAGAGGTGCACAACAGTCCTTCTGAGTCTTCCACAGGCCGAGAGGTGTACTGAAGGGTTGAAATAAATAGGGGAAGCCTCCCTAATGCTGTCGGGTCTTACAGGGCACATGAAATATTTTTGTACTTTCATGGTCCTGTTTAGGGGAGGGAAAGGCTGCAGAATAATTAGAGGTGCTTTTTTAATATTCATCTTGCTGGAGTGCAGGTATATCTGGGATAAGTCCAACTGCTGGAGTGTTGGTGTCTGTGATTCCTGCAATTGTGGATACTTATACGTGTGAGCACTGATAGTTGGATCAGATTTACTAACTTTTCATGGAACATAGTGTAAGGGTGTGTGCATGATGTCAAGCATATGTTTTGTACTGGAAGGGTACCCTTAAAGTACAAAGTAATATACTTCGACATAGTTAACACTTTTTTGCAGTGCAGCATTCATGCAAAGTTGGAAAAGTTTGGAAAAATCAAACAATTTCTGAAAGTTAACACCAGCCTCAAAGAGGCATTATTTTTGTGGTGCAAAGCCCTTTCTACAAACTTTAGTGGATAGTGCTTTCTGTAAAAAACCATGATGGCGTGTATGGGAACGCCGATGAACCACCCATGGTATTCCCCACTCATGCAAAGTATCGTCATGTAGTGCATAGAAGTACTTTCTTTTAGGGCTGTTTTTTGCACTGGGAAGTAAATCACAATTCTGCATTTTGCACTGGTTTGTATGACTGTTGTGATACAAACCCAGCACAAAGTAGGAGTTGGAGTAGGAGTTTGGTGGCAGCTACTCCCCGCTGGGCGCCGAGCCTTGCAACTTTTGAAAGCAATTCGTTTGAGGCACTTTATGACTGTTTTGGCGAGTTTTTTGTCCTGTGTACTCGAGCTGGAGCTCGAATTTTAAATAATCATTTTAAATTAATGCAGTGACTGTGACTGTATTTATTTTACTATTCACCCTGACAAACTTGACCACTTACTCGCACTCACCAGGGACTATTACTAATCTCTCAGCTGTGGACTGTCCTCGCTCTGTGTAAAGGCAACCGGCACTCCAGCCAATCGCGGTTGCGAAGGGCGGGACAGGGGCGGCACCTTACGGAGTGTCGAGCGGTTAGCGCTCTAGACCTCTGCTTCCTGGAGGGTATTCAGGTTGCGAGGAGGCCGGCGTGTTTGCGGTAGGAGTTTGGTGGCAGCTACTCCCCGCTGGGCGCCGAGCCTTGCAACTTTTGAAAGCAATTCGTTTGAGGCACTTTATGACTGTTTTGGCGAGTTTTTTGTCCTGTGTACTCGAGCTGGAGCTCGAATTTTAAATAATCATTTTAAATTAATGCAGTGACTGTGACTGTATTTATTTTACTATTCACCCTGACAAACTTGACCACTTACTCGCACTCACCAGGGACTATTACTCATCTCTCAGCTGTGGACTGTCCTTGCTCTGTGTAAAGGCAACCGGCACTCCAGCCAATCGCGGTTGCGAAGGGCGGGACAGGGGCGGCACCTTACGGAGTGTCGAGCGGTTAGCGCTCTAGACCTCCGCTTCCTGGAGGGTATTTAGGTTGCGAGGAGGCCGGCGTGTTTGCGGTAGGAGTTTGGTGGCAGCTACACCCTGCTGGGCGCCGAGCCTTGCAACTTTTGAAAGCAATTCGTTTGAGGCACTTTATGACTGTTTTGGCGAGTTTTTTGTCCTGTGTACTCGAGCTGGAGCTCGAATTTTAAATAATCATTTTAAATTAATGCAGTGACTGTGACTGTATTTATTTTACTATTCACCCTGACAAACTTGACCACTTACTCGCACTCACCAGGGACTATTACTCATCTCTCAGCTGTGGACTGTCCTCGCTCTGTGTAAAGGCAACCGGCACTCCAGCCAATCGCGGTTGCGAAGGGCGGGAAAGGGGCGGTACCTTACGGAGTGTCGAGCGGTTAGCGCTCTAGACCTCCGCTTCCTGGAGGGTATTTAGCTACTCGTCGGCCCCAGCGCGCAGCGATGGCGCGCAGGGTAGGCGCCTCTGACTGCGCCAAAGACGAGCCTAAGACCAGCCCGTCTGTGCCCGTCCGGGCCAGGCCGGGTCACGGGGCAGGAAATGCTGCTACAGGTATGATCTCTGCGGATCAGCTAAGGGCTCTGCGCCCTAGTAGCAGCGGAAAATGTACCGTCCCAACACCTTCCCTAACGGGCATACAAGCATGTCCTCATTGTGCTTTTGCCCTATCTAATGTTCAGCCCCACCCAGAGGTCACACAAATTCGTAAGTTACCTACTCAATCCCCTGTTCAAAACCCGTGTGCTTTTACTTTTTATACTGTGAATTGTAGATCCTTACCCCAACACAAAGCTGATATTTACCATCTCTTAGCTGAAGAAAAACCTTGTGCGATGTTTTTAACGGAGACCTGGCTGCATGATAGTGCAGGTCCCGATGTAGCCGCCGCCTTGCCCTCTAACTATGCTATTGCTAGAGTAGATAGAGTAAGACAGGTTGGAGGTGGTATTGCCGTGATCTTTAACAGGGAGTTTAACTGTGACCTTGAAGTGGTTAACATCCCTGGATGCGAAGTAGCATTTTTTAAAATTTCACTAAACCCCAATTTTATGTTCTCTGGTTTTTTAATTTATCGCCCTCCTGGAAATAGTAGTGTTTGGGCTGCGAATTTGGTTAATTTCATCTCGCCTTATTTTCTTAATGCCCAAAACCTGACTGTATTGGGTGATTTAAATCTCCATTTGGAGGACAAATCAAATAGTATAGCTGTGAACCTCCTGGAGGATTTTACTACTCTGAATATGACACTGGGTAATGAGGGCCCTACTCACAAAGCTGGACATTTGTTGGACCCCATTATATCCAACATAAAGGAGTTAAAATGGCTAAAAACTGACCCTATCTGTTGGTCCGACCATTTTCTAACTCTCTTTAGTATTACCCTTAGAGAACCCAAGCGGCCATGCTCCACCCGGCCTCCGGCCCTTATGAGAAACTGGAAAAGGCTGGACCTGACCGAGCTGCAGAATGCGCTAAAGATATCCCCCCCTGTTCTGGGTTGTGATATGGACAAAAATGCGCTGGAAACCCATATTTGGTTGGAGAGAGCAGTTGATACTTGTTTACCTATTTCCAGGTGTAGAGGGAATGCTCACCGCCCACCGGCTCCCTGGTACACTGAAGAACTCAAATGCGAAAAAACTAAGTGTAAGGCACTCGAACGAAAATGGCGTAAACACTACGACCCTTTAAAAAAAGAAATATACCGTAAGGCCAGAAACCTTTATCACTCAGCCTGTACGAGAGCCAAAGCCTGTTATGTAACAGAGACCATAAACACTGCTGCTAACAAAGCGCGGACTCTCTTCAATACAGTCAAGGAATTAGCTGGAGCAAATTCCATGGCTGTCGCACGCCCCCTTTCCACCCAGAAATGTCAAGATCTTGCCACTTATTTTGTGGAAAAGATTGAGACCATTATTGCTAATATTAACCCCTCGGTGAGGGATGACAGAGAAGTTCCGTCCTCAGTTACATCAGCAGGATACCGGCTTGACTCTTGGCCATCCATCTCCTTGGACACCCTGAAATCCTTGGTTATTTCCATCAAGTCAGGCTCCCCCTGTGACCCTCTCCCTATTAGCATTCTGAGCCAACTTGATGACTCTGCTTTGAGGATCATTTCTGAGACATTAAATGCCTCTATTCATCTGGCAAAAGTCCCAGCGTCTTGGAAGCACGCCATGGTCAGCCCTCTGCTGAAGAAGCCGTCTGCTGATCCTGAGGTGCTGGCCAACTATCGCCCCATCTCCCTGTTGCCTGCTTTCTCAAAAATTTTGGAGAAGCACATTCACGGTGTACTTACTACATTCACGGAGAATAACAACTTACTCCATTTCTCCCAGTCAGGTTTCAGGGCTGGTTACTCCACCGAGTCCACCCTCCTGGGAGTCACCGAGAAGATCAGGGGGCTCTTAGACGAGGGGCAAACGGTTGCGCTTGTCCTGCTTGATCTAAGTGCAGCCTTCGACACCATCTCACACAACAGACTGCTTGCCAGGCTGAGTAAGGATGGTGTCGGAGGGACAGCGCTGGACTGGATCGAGTCCTACTTGTGCAACCGGACGTTTCAGATCTCGTCCTCCCAGGCTCAGTCAGACACCTTTGTTTCGCCCCATGGCGTGCCTCAGGGCTCAATTTTGAGTCCGCTATTTTTTAACCTGTATCTCCGCCCCCTCGCCGCTCTAGCTGAGCGAGTAGGTCTTGAACTCATGACCTATGCGGATGATTCGCAGATTATTTTTTCTCTCACCAACTCGGAGCCTTCATCCCCCTCTGCGCTGAAACTAGGTCTTCATGAAATCTTCAGCTGGATGTCAACGAACCAGCTGAAGCTCAACGGGGAGAAGACGGAGGTCCTGCTCTTAGGTAAAAATAGAGACCTGTGGCAGGATACTCATTGGCCGCCATCTTTGGGCGCTTTTCCTATTCCGGCTACCCAGGTCAGAAACTTAGGGGTGTGCATCGATGACACACTATCGATGAAACAGCAGGTCAATAAAGTGGCTGGCACTTGCTTCACTATCCTCAAATGGCTGCAGAAGATTATCTGGATGCTGCCTGTTGATACCCAGAAGACCGTAGTCAATGCCCTCATTACATCTCGGCTTGACTACGGTAACATCCTATACCTGGGTTCCAACTTAGCCGTGATTAGGCGGCTTCAGCTAGTCCAGAACTCCGCAGCCAGGCTGCTGTGTAAAATCCCCAGGACAGCGAGGATTTCGAAGCACCTTAAGGACCTGCACTGGCTTAGGGTTGAGAACCGTGTTCGGTTCAAAGCCTTGACCTACATGTTTAAGATCAAGGCAGGAACCGCACCAAAGTATTTGCAAAAACTAGTTAGGCCCTATTCTCCTGCACGCAATCTCTGTTCTTCAAATGGAGCAAATTTTGTGGTTCCTAGATTTAAACTGGCCAGAGTGGGAGGGAAATCCTTTTCCCATCTGGGACCAGCCCTTTGGAACTCCCTTCCCCCAGCTCTACGAAAGGAGGAGAACTTTGCCAGCTTTAAGAAAAGCGTTAAAACCTGGCTTTTCAACAAATAATTGTGATTTCTGACCGTGTTGCTTTCTGTGTTGTCGGTCTCTTAGTCCTGGCGCCGGGAAACCCTTTGTGGGTATCTGCGCGCATTATAAATGCAAAAAATAAATAAATAAATAAATAAATAAATAAAGTGTTGGTAAATTTGCCCAATAGTGATATATTGCTTATGAGTTGTCTTTGCTCTGTCCTCTCCAGACCCCACAAAATGTGCTAGGGCGTATCATATGATATGGGAATCTAAATTCTGAGAGCAAGGAGGAGACATAACTCTGCAAGCTGGTTTTAAAGAAAGAACAGTGTGCACAATTAAAATGCTATGAAGCAGGAGTGAATGCGGAAACTCATAAAAAGTCTCATAATCTGCATCTAATAATCTCCACAATGATCTACAATTAAACATGTTGCTCTCTGATCAACCAATAGGAAAAGTATTTATAGCACAGTGACAGTGTACAGTCTGCTACCACCCCACCATGGCAGAGCCCAGCCATCCTGGCATAAGTCTGTTAGTTTACCAACTGTTGAGATGGGTTGACAAAGAAGGAGGACACTGGAAGGAGAGTGTAAGATACATTAAATTTCAAAAGCACAGGAGCTTGCTGCCTTCTGTTAGCCTCCTTGGATCTCAATCTCCAACTGCCTCGCTCCACCATTTGGAATCTTGAGATCTAATTGATTACACAACAGTATGTCAACAGCTCGAGAACAATTAATAACATAACACAAAACACATAATTTCTCACAGAAGCCCAAAACCTCAGATAAACATCTCTTTTTTCACAAAAGAATACATTAAAAAACTAGCAAAAACAAAAGTCACAACTAAAATCAGCAGTTACAAATTACACATAACAATTATTTGAATATTGTGGTTTCATAGAAATTCGTCAACAAGCAGTGACACAATGCGCTACAATGTTTTCATTTACACTCTGATTGTGATTCTCACATGAACACCTTCATTCACCCTAGAAACACTACTCTGAGCAACATTTGTAATGAAGACCTTCCCTGTATTAGAGCATTGATCAATAACAAAGTAACAAATACAACAAAGCATTGTCATTTAATCCTCGCAATTTATCAGTTAAAATCTTTTTTTGTACATTATAAGCTAAAACAAGATCACACTTGGACCTCCACCTTGCATCATCTGACTTAACAGAATTGTGAGCTACATATATAACTCTGAATGGACCCACAAACTTAAAATTTCACTTAGACATCCTGTGCCGCACATCTTTCAACATAACCTAACAACCTACTTTCAACTTTTCCGACCACAATTTGCATTTAGAATCAAAATAATTCTTCATTTTATTCTGCGTCAGTCACCTTAGAAACAATGTTATCCAAAGACACCTTCTCATCGTAGATACACCACTTCCTTTGCAACACACCAGGAACAAGCTCAGTTCTAATTTTTCTCCTTCTTAGCAAAACAAAATATGAAACTCCTGTGATGCTTTGTGGCATATTATGATGTACCCAAATGTTGATCCTCAAAAACACATTAACACCATATGCTACAGTACTTTGGATTCCTTCTTTCAAAATTCTATGATTGTTCTCCTCAGCCACATTACTTTGTGGACTATTTAAAGCCACAGTATAGTGTTTGATATTCCTGAGTTTAAGAAACGTTTCCATCTTACCCAAAACAAGTTGAGCACCATTATCAGTTACAAGTTTTAAAGGGTATCTTTCAAAAGCAAACAACTTAGCTAAAAAATATTCAAGGAACCTGTGTACTCATATCCTCCACAAATTCATAACAGGTTGCAAGGGAGTTTCTCTTATTTGCTAATGCTTGTTAGATAACTAACAAACTTCACATGTATTGACTTTTGCATCCACTAATTGATCCATACCAAGCCACCAAAATGATTTTCTTTGAACTTTCGTTGTAGATTTTGCTCCTAGATGACCAGAATGTCTCTTATTTACAATATTCTTCTGCAACCCAACTGGAGGTACAAACTTACCACTCCTCAACAAAACACATTTTCCACAAATAACTCCGTAGACACATGATAAAAATTCAGGTAGTCACCGCTAAGGTTCTTAACTGTTGGCCATCCAGAACACATATATTGCCTCACTTTAATAATAGAAACATCCTTACCATATTCCTCTTGCTACTCTTCCTCTGAAATACAACCTAACAATATTTGATCACATCCACCAACTGCACATTCCACACAACATTTATAGTAGCCTAGAAGAAGCAGACCTATACTCTTACTGCCCAATAAATAGAGTAATGTTTTGTGGTCTGTGCACAAGATAAACTTGGTTCCACATATATAAATCTCAAACTTTTCAATGCCTCATACACAGGCAAGAGTTTCTCTCTCTATTGCACTTTATCTCTGCTCAGTATCGCTAAGAGCCCTTGATGCAAATGCTGCAGTGTTCTCATATTTACCCGCTCTCTGGCACAGAAATCCTCCAACCAAAACACCACTGGCATCCACTGTGATAGTATTTTGGTGTCCAGCTACAAATGTTTTCAAAGTAGGAATCTTTACCAAAATGATTTTGATGATCTCAAAAACATCTTTTTCCTTATCAATTCAAACAAATGGTTCTTTTTTCTCAACATTCTAGTTAAAGGTTCCATGATGGTTGCATATCCTTGAACAAATTTAGGGGCAGATTTACAAGGAAGTGCCGCAGCGTAGCACCGCAAGCCCTTTGGCTGCGCCATGCTACGGCACTTCCGAAGCACCGAGATGCAACATATTTACAAGAATATGTCGCATCTCTGTGCTTCCCCCTGCGCTGGCGCACAAACTGCAGCCATGCGCTGCGCAGGCACCCTTGCACCATGGTGCAAGGATGCCTGCGTCATGCTGAGATTGTTTTTGTGCAGGAAGGGCACTTTCCTGCACAAAAACAATCACTACAGGCACTTTCCGCTTTCAATGTGTGCTGTAGAATGCAGCATGCATTGAAAGAGGAAAAAACAAGAAAAAATGAAAACATTTCTCTTCGTTGTGCCTCGCTATGCCACCTCTAGGTTGGCGTAGCATTCAGATGCATCTCCAGATTTATGATTTATCGTAAATCTGGAGATGTGTCTTGTTCCATGGGTATTGTGTGGGAACACCCACAGCAACACCCATGAAACGCCCCTTCAACGCAAAGTGCTGCGTGTGAAGGGGTCGTATTTACAAGGAGAGGAAAAGTCATTCAGGGTGGCTTTTCCTCTCCTTGTAAATATGGAGGAGCCCCCTGCGTCACCAGTACGTCATGAAAAGTGGCGTACTTGTGGCGCAGGGGGCTTGTGTAAATCTGCCCCTTTGAATATTAATCGATAAGCCCAGTAAATGACTTGAGCTGGTCCTTATCCTTTAGATGTGGGATGTTTTCAATGCTCTAAGTAAGCCAGCTTTATGTTTTATGCCATCAGCAATAATTCTATGACCTAGTTGATCAACGGAAGCAGTGAGAAATTTGCATTTTTCTCTAGCTACAGCCATGCCACGTTCCTCAACAATACTCAACACTTTTTTCAATATACAATAATGCTCACACACATCTTTATCAAAAACACAATATCACCCTGGAATGCTTGCACTCCAGGAATATCCTTAAAAACAAGAAACCTCAATTTTTGGGAGACGCTAGCCACAGAAGCAAGACTAAAAGGTAAACTCACATAAATATATGCTCTAAATGGTTTAAAAAATGTAGTTAACAAATGCAATTTTTTTCTAAGTGACACCTGATTATACACAGCTTTTAAATCGATAGTGTTAAACACTTTTGCCCATCTTGCCATTGTCAACAACTCTTGCACCTTGGGTAATGGGTGGAAATTTACCAAAATGTTCTTACTTAAAAATCGAAGATCCACATACAACCAGATCTGATCCTTCTTTCTTTTTGGCAATCACAACAGTGCTGACCACTCAGATGCATTTGCATGTTTAATAACCTTCTTTCTGCACAACTCATTAGGATGTTGTTTCAAAGTCCTCTTTAATACTAAGAGGAACATCATGAACCTTATGTTTCACTAGAACCACCCCTCTTTTAAACAAATGTCATGCACAAAACGCTTAACCATACCTTTACACTCACTAAATACTTTTTCATGTTTTTTCAAAATTCCAAATAAGTCATAACATTTTTAGTAATGAGCATAACTGGGGCATCTGTACCAGGCCTTAAAACAATCCCTAACCTGTTTTCATCTACCCAACCCATGATATCTCAGCCTTCAACTGCCACATACATTTTCATAGCAATTTTCCTGCCTTTAAACTTAATAACATCTCAAACATACCCCAACATTTCAATTTACTTTCTTCCATACGCAACAGCTAATATCTGACTTACATAAGCTCTTATTGCCCCATAGCATTCTGAAAGTTCCCACATTCATCATTGTTACTGGTGAACATGAATTCTCCATGATACCCAACTCAATATCTCCAATCCAAACATTAAGAATTGTCCTTTCTTCTTTGCCACATTTCCCTCATCATTCTCATCTTGTACAGATAACATGACACTTGATGTTTTCTGTCACTTCATGAGCTTCTTCATTGCAAACACTACTAACTTTAACAACATTGCCAGTACTGTTATATATTCTCATGAAATTAACCACCTTTTTACATTTAATGCAATTTTTACCATTGGCTGGACATTTAACATTGTTGCCAATATGATTACTTGAACCGCACCTGTAGCAATTAGTGTTTCTAAGCATTAGTTTACTACCTCCCTCCAGCTTCTCATGCATTTTGTCTTGAACTTTGCTAAGAGCATCGACCTACACACATTCGCATTCACCAACTTCCTTAGTTGAGACACATACAGCACCGAGCATTCAATACCCTTAGAAATGTTGATAGCTTTAGTAAATGTAGGATGTGTGCAACACAATAAGTGCTCCTGCACTTTTATTGAAGCACAATTCAAGGCAATTTGATCTCTAATATATTGGCCCACACAATCTTGTAAATTACATGTGGCTGTGGGAATCCTTAAAGAAAGAACATAATGATTAATGAGTTCCCTACTGGATTGTTTCTGTGAATAAAAGTAAGTTCAATCTTTCCATGACTACCCTCAATACTTCAGATAAATGCAAAGAAGCCACTTCAGTACTTCAGTGTATACATTCCAACCATCTCCTTTCGATTCATTCAGTTGAGTTCCAGTTAAATGATCAAAAACAATTTGTCCTTCAGCTGCTAGGCAATTAAACAAAAGTGTCAGTTTCCTGGGCGGTGAGTAATTAACTCCATCAATTGGCACAAGGTAATTTTGAACAGGCTAATCAAATGCCTCCATTGTTGTTGAGGTCTGCCTGGGCTCTGTAAAAGCCCAGAAGGTTGTAGCACATGACCTCCTCTAGCCATATTTTCAGGATTATTCAAGTTACATGTGTCCCATTAATCCAGTACACTAGGGTAACTGCTAGCCTGTGCCAAAACAAGTCTGGCACAAAAGCTGAACTTAAATAAATCTTTCCATCACAGGGATCAAAAGGATTAGAATTAGAACAACTGTGGTCACGTTGTAAATTTCAAATGAAGCATGTTACATTTGTGCATCGACAAACCACATCAACAGTTCCTTTATACTAACCCCACATTGAACAATTTTGATCAATAAAAAATGGCAACTGATGTGACGTGACCATGTAATCATGTCTTTCACCAATGAAAGTTCAGTGTTCAATGCAGATAACCAAACCAAAATGGCTGCTGAAATTGATGTCAGTGCATGGTACGTCTCATGCTCCACGCACCAATCTAAAGTGGCAGCTGAGACAACATCACTGGATGTCCTACTCCACATACCAAAAGCCTGAGCCTGACGTCACCACAAAATCTCAGCCAAAACAACAGAATACCAAACCAGAGATTCTGAATCACTGCCACACCACCGTGATGAATCACTATAGCATCAAAGCAAATGAATAACCAGACTACACCACAATAAGGAATGGTTGAGCGCCGTCAGGATGGTGAAGCAGGTACAGCTCCCCAGCTACATTGTTTTCTTTCTCCCCATTGCCATTCTGTTGAGACGGGTTCACAAAGAGGAGGAAAACCTCAGAAGAGTGTAAGTTTTATCTTTTTCTAAACCACAAGAGCCCATTGCCATTTGTCATGCCTCCACGGATCTCAATCTCCAACTGCCACTCTCAGCTGTTTGGAAACTTGAGACTCGAATGATTACACAACAGTATGACAACAGCTCAAGAACAATTAATAACATGCCATAAAACATACTCCTGATACAACACTTGCCTAAAAAGATATTGCAGTCAATAATTTTGCCTTATTTCCTGTAGCATACTTCAAGAATGTGAATACTACACAGAGCTTAAAGCGTTTTATAGCTTGCTAAAGCAATAGCTAAGGGATACAATCCATCCAATAGTAAAAAAACACTGTAATATATCAGACCCCACATCACGATTTAAACAGAAACAGGGACAAGAAAATATATTGACAAGGAAGCTTTAAACACACAGAAATGGTCCCCGGAAGAGGAGGATCCACACGTTCTGGCAGAATGACATGGGTTGTGTACCCTCAAGGCTCTGGAACTACTAACTATGATGTTTACAATTATCCCTCAGACCAACATTTCCCACATGGTATAGTTCTAAAAATGCTATTAATGAAAATAGCATTAGTGTCTTTATGACCCCTGCTTCACCTGCTTCAGGGTTTGGTGAACTGAGAAGGTCTCAGCCTAGAGGAGGCCAAATCTCTCCTGGGACCTGCTCTGTTTCCCATTCATAAAGGTTGCACCTGCAGAGGATGGCACATATTTTTCTGTGGGTAACAGAGTGCTGCCCTGGTCATATTTCTCCATACAGGCATGCAGTGTGCTTGTACAAACACATACATACATATAAAAGCCATAGTTGACAACCTTCTCAGAAGTGTTACATATTGAAAAGCTGAATTTAAAGGAATTAAGCTAGAAGATTTATTTTTATTATCGACTCAAACCTCATATACAGCGCAGGAGCAGGAACATGCATCTTCGTCCTCACAGCTCCCGTCTCATTCCTCCCCAAGTGACCTCATAGCTTTCTCGAGCTTGAGAAGGACGTGAGCCCCAGAATCCTATGAGTTCACACAACATAACACTTCCCCCTCCTTACAAACAACAATTAAAGATATGACATACACTATTGCAACTTCCTAACAATGAGGAGATCACCTCCTTAACAAAAAAATAACATAAATAGTGTGAACATCACAGAGAGAGGACACCCCATAAAAGTACAAGGATGGTGTACCCTTCAAAGTGAACTGAATAACACTTAATTACATATGGGTGGAATGTAATCCTCTAAACATTTGGGATTGACACATATCCGCCCAGCCCTAGTGACTTCCACTTTCTCAGTGTCCATCATACTCTTTTCACTTCCACACTCAGTATTTACACCATTTGCTCCACTCACACTACATGGGTGTGGGTTGTACACACTCCATGGGCTCTTGCGACATTGGGACCTATTTAGGTGGATATATGTCACCTACTTCCTTAGAGGGGATTATATCTTCAAACCAATCAAACTTTCTCAGCTGAGTACACACCCTGGTATCCCCACAAATTACTTTACCCGTATCATGTTGTTCCAAACCTGCCCTGCAGCTCCCTCTAAATAAGGCAATCATTTTTGCATGCCACACCTTACCGTCACTGAGCAGTGCAGAATTGCATACAATCATCACTACTTTAAGGGGTGCAGAATATTTACTCTCCCCCTTGCACAACAATCTCCCTTTTTTCCCTTCACAACATCACAAACACGCAAACTCACTTTTTTCACCCCATGTAACTGGTCATACTTTTCCCTGTATTTTCCCAGATTAACTTCCAGGGAACCCTTCATTTTCTTTGCTGACCACAAAACCATTTGTGTGCAATTCAACCATCCCATATTATCTTTAGTGTGTGGTGATCTCCCTCTCATCAATTGAAATGGGGAATGTCCTGTGGATTCACACTGGGTAACCCTGTACGCACCCACAGTCTTCCTCATCTTGTCCTCCCAATCCATAACATTGCTGTTTGGCAATTCGATAATCCCTTTTATAACCCTGCTGATGCGCTCAATGCTTCAATTTTCTTCAGGGTGATAAAGGTATGTAGTTCTTTGTACAATTCCTGTTTCCCTAATGAACTTCTGGAAACAGTCAGCCACAAATTGTCCTCCATTGTCTGAAATTATATCTTTCGGCAACCCTTCTCGTCCAAAAACATCCTGATGAAACACAACAGGGTTTCAGTATCTGCCCTTTGGACCACTTTAACATCTGGCCACTTAGAGAAGTGATCAACCAATACTATGATGTATTTGTGCATACCATTAATATCTTTCACAGGACCGAAAATGTAAATTCCCACTCTCCCAAGGCATACTCGGAATAACAATAAAGTGTAAAGGTGGTTTGAGAGTAATCAAAGTTTTGTCAGAATTGATGCACTTCGTACATTCCCTGACAACCCTCTCTATTTCTTTACCCACTCCAGGCCACCAGTAAGAGTGTTTAATTCTACTTTTGCTTTTCACTATTCCTAGGTGTCCTTCGTGGCACAGATTGATCACCTTGTTTTGAAATACCTTCGGCAGAACAAACCTGCCCTCTCTAAGTAACAACTCCTCTTCAAGAGACAACTCATTCTTAACTTCCGAAAAAGGAATTAAATTCTTACGTAAGTGAGCCTTCTCTGGCCAACCCCCCCCTTGGATATGTTTAATAACAGTGACTAAAACCCCATCCTGGGAAATGGCTTTGATCCATTCTCCATGACTGATGCTTTGTAATTCGTCTTCAAAAATTGTCACCACCAGCCAATCATCCCAATCATTCTTTACTTCATCTTTCACCGGTAATGGACATCTGATCAAAAACGCTGCTATTCTGTTACTCATACCAGGCACATATTTGATTTCATAAACAAAACCTAACAACTGCATAGACATGTGTGATATTCTGGGAGACACGTTGTTTAACCCTTGAAGTGTGAGGGCTTTAGTGAGGGGCTTATGGTCTGTTCTCACTATGACGCTGGTACCCCTCACAAATTGGCTGAAGTTTTTAGGCCCCCACACACACCCCAAGGCCTCCCTCTCAATAACAGAGTACATTTCCTCCGTTGGAGTCAGCGCTCTTGACGAGAATTCAACCACGCACTCCATTCCATCCTCCTGTATTTGAGATAACACTGCACCTAGTCCTCTACCACTTGCGTCCGTTGTAATAAAACTCTTGAGTTTGGATTCAAAACCCTGAAGTGCTGGTGTGGAACAAATATCTTTTTTAATGGCATCAAAGCTGACTTGACACTCATTGGACCATACAAATGTGCAACCCTTCTTAAGAAGCTGATGAATGCAATGCATTTTGTCAGAAACGTTGTAGACAAATTTTGAAGAAAATTTGGCCAGACCTAAAAAAGATCTTACCTCATCCTTACTCTGGGAAGGGGGAACACATAAACGTAAATGTTTTTATTAAGTTCCCTCAGGGCCACACACAAACGGATCCGGCCATTCACCTTGCGTGCTACGACAAACTGGGTCCAATGTGAGGACTATACTCGCTCAATAATCTCACTGTCTACCAATTTCTGGACATCACTGATTACCTGTTCTTTGGCACTCATGGGAATGTCCCTTAATTTGTAGATGCATGGTCGAGCGTTCTCTTTTAAAACTATCTTGTGAGAAAAGTCTTTAAGTTCCCCCTTAGACCTTGGGGAACCTTGCTACAAACTCGGTGTCCTCACCATCTTTACTCCTATCTACACTTAGCACTGGATCAGGACTATTGGGATCAAGTAGTATACCTAACTCCCCTTGACCCCGGTCAATCCCATGACCTTGGTCGGTCAATCCCATGACGGATGCAGTGTCGGGCGGATAATGAGGCCCTTAGTGTCCCAGAACTTAACAAAAAGGTCTCACAGTCTACGTCTCTATTTTCACATCATTGAAAATGTTGGGGGTGCTTAGAAATAGGTATGATATAGGTAGCATGTCCTACTTAAAAACACTGTGACAAAGCAAGTACCTTGGTTGGCAATTTACTAGCAGACTCCACTACTACAATTAACATCTAATTCTGACTTCATGACTTCACCTAAATATGCTGGAAATAAATATTGAATTACAAATTTGGACGAAGCACACATTATAGTTGTATTTACCAGGAGTGTTAGCTCCTTGCGGTTTCCATCAGACTTACTGCCACCCTATTTGTGGTACGGTGGGCTACTTGAAAAATGCAGAAAAAGAAGACTTCTTTAAATCTCTATCTACGCATTTGGCTAAATTGTGTGCACTTGGGCATTACCTTTTGAGCTCAGTCATCTGACCAAATGTTTTACCCAAAATTTGGAGTATTCAGAATCAATCCAAAAGCTGTAATAAGTTTCTAAAAAAAAAACCTTTCAACTGTATATTACTGAAGGGAAGAATGCATAGAAGGTGCCAACTCTCATGGTCTGTTCACCAAAATGTAATATGGTGGTAAAGCAATAGGCTTTTAACAAGCCCTCTTCAATGCTCAAATCTGCCAGAGAATGTTTCTAATTATATTTTGTTTATAGAAGAGACATTATGGTAATTTTCATCAAATTACTGGACTATAGGAGGTAAAGAGAAGTTGGTTGCAGAGGACCATTCTCAGTGGAAGTACATTTAGTAGGCTGCCCACAGGGAAAACAAGGACGAAGTACAAACATCAACCATCTATATTGAACCCCCAAAGGACAGATGAACCAAGTTTCGGATGGTGTGTAGGACAGGGCAATTAATGGCATGAGGTCAATTGATTTAGTAGGATTAGATCGCACATGACCTTGGGATACAGTCTGTTACATTAAAGCTTAAAAGAAGGATTGCAATTGGCATGAAATATGCCGAAATAAACTGCATAAATACTGAGGATAATTACAGAAAAAAGCTTTTCATACCTTGCCTTCTTGACAAAACAGAACCTGACCATTTCGAGCAATGCATAGTTTTGAGATGCCTGAATGTTACTGTCAGACCCCCTTCACAAAGTCACCGTGTCACCAGGGGCTACTGGGACCCAACCACGTTGGTTGAGGTGGTTTTGCCACTGGTTTCCTGGTTTATGGCTCTGCAAATTTGGCAAAGAACATTCCTTCTGCATTAAATTCACAGGGTTCTGGGTGAGCAATCAAAGGTTTCTCAGTGAGGTAGTGTGGGTGGACACAGTCACAAACCTTAACAGTCAGCCAATCAAGATAATATATTGCCCAACTAAGTGCTTATCTTTTGAACTTTATTCACACAACACTTTTTATTGTACACAGCACAATAAGGGGAATGTGACCTTGGTGTAATCCATTCCCCTTCGATGTTCCCTGCTAATGGAATATTCCAATGTCTGTTGTCCCTGACATCTAATGTGGGGTAAGGCAGTGTTTATGTACAGGTGAAGTTGATTCAATCAGACGCAGGGCATATATCCACCCAACAGTTCCGTTCATGTTTCTCTTCTTGAGGTTATGTGTAAAAATTCTTAGAGCCAAATTTATAAACACATTGTCCTACTGAAAACTCACCAAAAGTGTCAACTGGTGCAATGGAGGTTTTTTGCTCTCCAGCACAAAACCGTGTTTTGCATAGGAAATTAGCCTTAATTAATGTAAAGTAGAACTTAGTTTTGCACTACTTTATAAACTACTTTACTTTATTTACTACTTTACTTTAGTTTTAAAACCTGGCTTTTCCCAAAATAACATTTATTAGGAGGACAGCCAATTAGGAGGACAGCCACATTCTCCTCCTTGATGTTTCTTCGTCCCCCATACTGCCTTTTACCATGATTTTAGCACAATTTGCACCAGGATGCAAATCCAAATCCAAATGTCAAGGGGGCATCCCATAGGTGGTACATGACATTCTCATGCAACCACCCATGGTTTATAATGCACCACCCTACATATTAACATTTGTAGACAGGGCTTTGCAGTATAAAAATGATTCCTCCTTGAGGCACAAAGTAGAGAAACGTTGTCTTTTTCCAAGGTTTTTAAACGTTGCATGTGTACTGCACCGTACAGCACACATACAAAGTATTATTTAGAGTATGTCTTAGCCTAATATATTTAGTTGTGCCTTTCTTAAGCTGGGAGAGGATGGGATGAATTACCTTATTTCTCCAGTAACTGGCTAATGCATAGGGTAGACTGGCCTCTCACCACCAACTCCTCAGAATATTATTATGCTGGAAATGCACCTAAGGAAGAAGGCCTTGCTGTAAGAAAGAAGATGCATGACTGTTGGTAGATGAAAAAGACTCAAAGACTTCTGACTCCAGTGGCACCCAGGGACTGGGAATATTCTCGAGGCTTGTCTCCTATTTCCTGTTCCAAGGATAACAAATGAGAAGGATGTCTGACTCTAAAAGGGCCTAGTTGACCATAAAAGACTGAACCCTAAAAAAGCCCTGGCTGGAGAGCGATTTAGTTCGAAGAACCCTATCCTGAGGAGCTGGAGATTGCAGCAAGCAAGAGATTTCCCAAAGGTGGAAAAAGTTACCCACTTTTTTCCAACCACTGGGAAAGCTCCCTACTCCGAGTGGGTCAAGCTGGTTGTCTTGCCTGCCTAGCCTGCTGTCTCCCAAGAAAAGTCTCATCACCTGGGAGACAGTAACTTAGGCAGGCAAGACAACCAGCTTGACCTACTCTGAGCTTTTTGTGGCACTGAAGATGGGCTCAACAGGACATTGCAGCAAAGGTATCTGGCCTCATAGACTCTTGCCCATCTACAACTTCCAGCCTTGCCTGAGTGAGGATGTTGAGAACCAAAAATCAGTCTGAAGATAAAACCTTGGACCAGGCTGAGGTGACAAATCTAGCCACATGATGAAGCCACCTCGGTGGCTAGGAAATCCACCTTTGTTTTGCTTGGAACTTTTGGTGCCAAGACCAATGACTGCAGCAACAGGTGCGGTATCTGACTTTAAGGGACCATTGCCGGTTTCACTAGAAGTGGATTACATTTTTTTAAAAATCCAAATGTGAAAAAAAGAGTCTCTTGGGATTCAAATGTTCTATATGTTTGTTAATATTTTTATACTTAGTAAAACATTTCAAATGGAAAGCATAGGAAGGTTTCTTACTCAATAATGGTTAGTGCTCAACAATAGTGCTGTGCAGATGTTAGCAGCTCCTGGATATTATTCACCACAGTCATGCACTTGGAGTATTTATAAAGCCCAGTGAAGCAGAGGTGAAAACAATAGATTGCCAGATGTACACTGGTTCTCTTTGACGCTTTTGCTGACATTCCAACATGCATGCTGCCAACTAACTCCAGGAATAGGTGAACTGAAAAGAGATTTCTTCCTTCCTTGTACCTGTGTTTATTTCTGTACCCAAGCAGGGCTGGTGCAGTGGGGCAAGAGAGGACGGTATCCAGGCTTTCTGGAGCCTCTTGGATCATACAGCTAACAAGTTAGCTTCAAATATTCAAGTCATGTTTGTCTCCAGACATCAGGCTGGCCAAGCTAAGTAGAAGGCAGGGCTGCCAACTGCTGCCAGGAGTACATTGATAAATTGCTAGTCTTGAATCTCACAACATAACCGTCTACATTTGCTATTTTTTAAGTTTACTTATTGCACCTTAAATATTGTACTTTTTCCATGCCATTTGAGCATAATTTCAGAGATGTCCTTGTCCTCAAAATGGGCAAGGTGTGGTCAGATGTTTGCTGTATCCACTTGTTTGAACTTCTGAAAGGGCGAGATTTTGATCGATACCTTATATCTATTGATCCAAACCTCGATCTGGTCGACTGAACCTTTATTGCCTGTCTTGGAAGGAAACAGTACACCTATCTGCAAATTAGTTCACCCAAGAAAGGACTCTACTCTCAAAGATCACGGACAACTTCTAGGTTTCAAAAGTTTATTGTAAAGATATAATGAGCTGCAAATACAAGCATCTCAGAATGAGATTCACGAGATACACAGGTCCAATTACATACATGTGCTCTCGAAAAGCCCTCAGACGAGCAACAGAAATCACTAACACAAGTTCTAAAAATAGCAAAGCTATCAGCATAGACGCATATCTCTCCTTCATTTAGGTTGGAGGAAAACAAACACAGGTTAGGCGTCCCTACCCTGTTCTAGATGGTATCCCTACTTAACCAAATCCCAACCTAACAAAGGTGTCAGCAATGAATGACCCCCAAGGGAAGTCACCCACTCTAAGTCTCTTGGTGAAAACCTAAAGTTCTCCAGTCATGACCCCTCACTGCCTACCCATCCGCTCTCTAAAGGGTCCTCAGGTCTCTGCTCTAACTCCACCCAGGGGTGCCGTCCCTAATACAAAACAGTCAACAACATTTGAGACGCCCCTTGCGAAACGCCTCTCACGTGGTGCAACTTCAGGCTTTTTCCATGATGCTTTGTATTGGGCCTCAGACGTTAGAGTTGACCTTGCTTCTCAGTCTCTTCTCCGGCCCGCTGATACCCCTTAAACATTCCAGAACCCTCCTCCATGTCTGGGCCGTCTACTGAACAGACCTCTATTCATTCACTTATAATTGGACCCCCCTTTCCTGTTGCAGACAGATATCTGCCGCCAAGAACCCAACTCTCATAGACTTCTAAAAAGGCTTGCAACATTTCTCAGCCCAGACATGTACGTGTAAATCACTGCTAAAACATTTCAGGCCTACAATATTTCACATTATGATTATAGCATTCAAATTCTTCATTTAATTAAAGCATGTTAAACTCTTATTCTATTATTTAGAAAACATTACTCTAAATCACGGCCCATTAATGCAATGACCAAAAACGTTAAACAATCTGTGTCGTGAAAAGAAACACCTTCCCTTTTAGCTCCAGCTCTGGCCCTGAGGCCTACCACGTTCTGCGTTTTACCACAGACCATCTTATATGTTAACAGCTACACGACATAGATTCAAAATAATCACGTCTAATAAAATCATATAATGTCACACATTTCTGTATTAGTTCCACTTCTACTTAAATCTCTATATTAGCTATACATTTAGAATATAATTTCAGATACTATTAGCACTCATGGCATTTCTCATCATGACTTGTGCTTACTATAGGTAAGTGTGATGTACTCATACATTTATATCAGTTTGCGCTCTCTCAGTTCCCCCCTTTGATGACCTCTCGGGGTCATCACTAACATTTAAACTGCAGTTATTGCTGGCATTCTCTGTGCTTCCAGAGCTCTCAGGCTCCTGTACTGATTATCTTGTATGGCAGCCAATCTCTGCAACTGTTCTCTTTGGGCCCTTTCTGACCTTCTTGCTCTGTACCATTTGAATACCCTCACCAATCCCCACAATATTATCCCACAGATCAATATTATGATGATAGGCTTTAGGATATACCAAATAAAGCTTTTGCCTAAGGTGGAAAACCACCCTCCAACTGTACTCATTCCATAGCCCACCTTTTCCCAGACATTTTCTCTACTCAAGTCTTCGATCTCTTTGTGTATATTAGTTATGTTCTTAATAACTTTCTCAAGGGGTTTTGAAAGGTCTGGAATGTAAGTGCAACATTCCTGAACCTTCAAAGCCTTACAGACTCCGCCCTCTTTTGCTAATAAGACATCTAATGCAAGCCGATTTTGAAGAACCATAGCCCTTATCGATTGCATCTCTCCTTCTACCAGCATTAAGGACTGAGCAGTGCTGGCAGACAACCTGTCGACAACTGTTGCCAGTCGTCTAATTTTAACATCATTAAGGATTATTCCCAAAAGAGGGAACATAGCTCCAAAGACATCTCCAACCATTTCTGCATCGCCTAAATCTCTCCTTCCCCTCGATGATGTCTGGCCCTCAATGATCAATAAGTCTTGTGCATGATATATTTTGGGGAAGACAATTGCCAAGTAACATGATCCATACCAGTTGTCAGGTAGTCTCACGTAAGCATTTCTTCCACATACAAAATACACATTTGGAATCACTTGCATTCCCTTCAGGAAATCCTTAGTGTAGTACTCTAAATTAAAAGCATGTTCACAGTCAACTTCACCCACGTATACATTTTCATAATACGTTTTGGCTCGGTGAAGACATAACTTTCCTTTCTGCGCTTTATCTAAAGCTATTGGACCACTACTACCCTTTCTCTTATGTGACTTCTCTTCCTCGGTCCAATCTAATTTCCCTTGTCCTGATTTTTTCAAAATCTTTTGTCTCCTGTAACGATCATCCACCTGCCCTATGAACTTTTTCTCGACTTCTGACACCTTGCATGTCAGATTATTTCTACGGGCATGTGAAGTATCTAAGGTAATCCAAGGAATGAAGAACTTGGCCAATCTGTCTTCACTCTTCCAGTAGTCCCATTTATTCATCTGCTTATAATTCGGGACTTCTGGCAACACAGAATCATAATTGGAGAAATAGTATTCAAAACTATCTCTCTCATAAAATATACTAAGCAATAAGCTACATGTAATGCCATATGTCAGAGGGAGGTGATGATATCGAATTCCTTCATCTACAGACGCAGGCAACTGCATGCAGACGTAGCAATCCTTAACCTCCATGGCATCCACGTATTCATACAAAAGTTTAGCATAAGCATTTGACCTAAAGTCTCCTTGGGACTCGTCTACATGTAACCTGCGGGCTTCTGCAGCCAATAACGCTTTCTCTTGAGTGTTTTCCCTTTTCTCACCTGCAACAGTGGGTGTAAGTGTTACTACAGAATTCGCATCAGTTACCTTTACCTCTTCCTCATGTCCCTTTACATAAGAAATTGTTACCACTAAAGCTATTAATATTATCACTCCTACTATTAGTGTACCTATTATACATTTAGCTCTGCGGTTCGGGGTGCCGGCCTCCATTTCGTCAGACAATCTAGCTTTTCCCTTTCTCTTTGCAAAAAAGTTCTTTTCCTCTCGTTCCTTTACAGTCTCTTTCAATCCCTTTTTTGTCTTTAGAATCCACACAGCTGGAGGCTGACAGCCTTTTTCGCAAAAAGTCCTTTCACAGTTCAAAAAGACAACCCTAGCCCTTCTCCATCCACTCAAGGGGTTCCCTAAAATTCTCTGCTTCCTGGGCGCTAGGTAATCTTCTTTTCTTCTACTTGCTTTATTTACAAAGTCCTTTAACAATCGACTATTAGATTTGTGGTTGCAGCTTCAATAGCATAGTTCAATATTTCCATGCGAAGAGTATGCTCTTCATGTGCTGTTATCGTGGTACCAAAGTCGGGGAATTTCAATTCTGTAAGAAACATGTGTTTTAACTTGCTGAGGCGGGGAGGTCTGGGGAGCACGAATGTTAGTGACCCTTCTTGTTCGACACCGGGTACCAACAGTTGTATTTCCACGGTGATAATGGGCTCAGAACTGGACACCACCACCGCTCGGATCCTCCCTGTCTCCGGTTTCACAGACATTTGTCGCCAGATATGTCCACTCAGGTGTGGAGTATCTTCTGTTAGGCACACGCACTCTTCTTGACCTTCTTCGGTCTGGTGCTTCAGCGCCCTGAGCACCTTCTTCTGGGTCTGAGTCTTCTGATATCGGAGGAAGGGTTGCTTCTGGAGTTGACCTCAGGCTAGAACTTCTTCTTTGCGGCCAATTTGCTTCTCCACGTGCCCTTCTACTCCTTCTCCTTCTGGTCTGTTCTCGCTCTCTTTCAGACCTGTCAGGGTCAGACTCGTACTCCCAGCTGTCTTCTCCTTCTGTAGCGTCTTCTGTTTCGCTGTTGTACTGACCGTCCTCAGCTTGGTCAGACTCGTTCCCTGCTTCCACTGGCACCTCTACAGCTTGGCTAGCCCCCTCTATGGCTTCTTGGTCCTCTGCTGGACGTCCATTCGAGAGAGGAGCTGTTTCCAGAGGTGCTGGAACCCTTTTCGTATGCGACGCGTGTATCCAGTTGGGCAGGCCTCCCACCTTTACAGCTGTACTTGTGATCAGGATGACCTGGTAGGGCCCACGCCAACGAATATCCAAGCAGCTTCTTCTCACATGTTTCTTCACCAGGACCCAGTCCCCAGGATACAGGTCATGGCAAGGGCCCTGGCACGCTGGAACCTCTGCAGCCTGCACCTGAAGGGACACAGAACGCATGGCGTCAGACAGCCCCTTACAATAGTCCAGGATCATATCATCTGTGATATTTAACAGTGCAGTAGCTGGAATTGATGGCAGTCTCATTGCTCTCCCCATTAACACCTCATGTGGTGACAACCCTGTTCTTCTGTCTGGGGTACTACGAAGGCTCATGAGTACTAATGGCAGGGCGTCAGGCCAACTCAGGGTCGTTGAGGAGCAAACTTTCGCTATTCTGGACTTGATCGTGCCATTAATTTGTTCCACAATTCCTGAGGCTTCTGGTCGGTAACTGCAATGGAGCTTTTGGTCGATATTCAGTGCAACACAAATCATCTTCACAAGCTCGCTGTTAAAATGTGTTCCCCTATCTGATTCCAAAAAGGCCGGCACCCCGAACCGAGGGATAAGTTCTCTAAGCAGTAACTTAGCCACTGTGAGGGTGTCGCACCTACGTGTAGGGTATGCCTCAACCCATCTGGAGAACACACAAACAACCACCAAGACATAGCGGAGGCGGTTGCATCTTGGCATTTCAATGAAATCTATCTGCATTCTGTTGAATGGACCTCCAGACCTTCCTATGTGACTTAGTGCAACTGGTGTTCTTTTCCCTACATTCAGCTGCTGGCAGGTCACACAACGCTGGCACACTGCTTCTGCTGCTATTCTAAACTTAGGATTGTACCAAGTCTGTCTAAACACTCTCAGCATAGCATCTCTCCCTAAGTGTACGGGACCATGTATGAGTCTAGCCATTGGACTCACCATCTCGTTGGGCAACACTGCTCTGCCGTCTGCTGAGACCCAAAAATGAGTCTCACCCATTACACATCCTGCCTTTTCCCATGTTTCCTTTTCTGAATCAGGAGCATTTTCTTGCATGGTTGACAGTTCATCCCAAGTATCAACAGTTTCCAGTATCATGGCTAATTCAGTTCTCACATTTATTCCACCCACATCCACCTCTGTGAAAGAGTAACCTTGTTCTGCGCAATACCGCGCAACTTCATCAGCATATCTATTGCCTTTCGAAACAAAGTCCTCATTTTTGGTATGTGCGATGCACTTTACAACTGCGATACTTGCTGGACATTGCAATGCTTCTAACAACAAGCGCACAAACTCTCCATTGCGAATGGGAGAGCCTGAAGAAGTCATGAACCCTCTTTGAGACCATAACTGCCCGTAATCATGAACTACCCCAAACCCGTATTGGCTGTCGGTGTAGATGGTGACTCGAATTTGATTGCCTGCTAAGCAAGCACGTGTTAGGGCAATAATCTCGGCTACCTGAGCGGAGTGTACTCCTTCCAGGCACCCAGCTTCCACAACTCCTTCAATTGTACAAACAGCATAAGCTGCTCTCAACTGCCCAACTTCGTCTCTTACACATGAGCCATCGACAAAGAAAACTTCATCTGGGTCCGTCAGTGGCTCATCCACAATGTCGGGTCTGGGTTTGGTGCATAGTTCAGTCACATCGAGACAGTCATGGTCTGTATATTCATCATCATCATCAATATCATTTGGAAGTGGCATTAAGGTAGCAGGGTTCAAAACAGAGCATCTCTTGAGGGTCACGTTCTCTGCAGCAAGAATAACTTGCTCATAGCGCGTGAGCCTGCTATTGGTCAGATGCTGTGTTTTGGTCCTGGTCATCAACAGTTCAACAGAATGTGGCACGCACACCTCTAACGGGTGCCCCATAACGATATTTTCACATCTCTCAATGCTGACACCCGTTGCAGCAACGGATTTGAGACATCCGGGCAACGCTGCGGCTACTGGGTCTAAAGTAGCTGAAAAATAAGCAACTGGTCTACGGGCATTCCCATGGATTTGGACCAACACAGACAACGCACAACCTTCTCTCTCACAACAGTAAAGAAAGAATTGTTTATTGTAATCAGGCATTCCCAATGCCGGAGCACGACACAGGTCCTCTCTCAGCTGTAAGAATGCCATCAAACAGTCTTTGTCCCATGGTACCGGATCACTCACCTCTTTGTGCGTCAGTTTTTGCAAGGGCTTTGCTTTCAGTGAAAAGTTCACGATCCACTGTCGGCAATAACCCACCATCCCTAGGAACATCCTGACCTCTCTCTGTGTCTGAGGCGCGTTCATTTTCATGATCGCCTCTATCCTGTCTGGTGACACTTTTCGTTTGCCTTTCTCAATTCTGTGTCCCAAGTACTGTACTTCTGTCAGGCAGTACTGCAATTTTCCCGGGGACACCTTGTGCCCATTGGCAGCTAGGTGATTTAACAAAGCAATGGAATCTTCCCTGCAAGCTTCTTCTGTTTCTGACGCCACAAGGAGGTCGTCTATATACTGGACCAGAACTGACTTCTGGGGCAGCACTAGACTTTCAAGATTTTTCTTCAGAAGCTGGTTAAAGATCGATGGACTCTCTGTATACCCCTGAGGGATACGACACCATGTTAGGACGCGATTTTCCAGCTTAAATGCGAAAAGAAAATGGCTATCTTCGTCCAAAGGGATCGAAAAGAAAGCCTGACAAAGATCTATCACAGTGAACCACTCTGCTTGGAATGGAATCTGAAACAGTATCACTGATGGATTCGGTACCACTGGACAACATGAAACGACTATGTTATTAATCTTTCGAAGGTCCTGCACTATCCGAAATTTCCCATTTGGTTTCTGCAGACCCATAATCGGGGAGTTACATGGACTACCCACGATTTCTTTCAGTATTCCCTGTTTAATCATGGACTCGATCACGGGTTTTATGCCTGCAATCGTTTCTGGAGTCAATTTATACTGGGGTGTTCTTGGGAACTCAGCATGCGGTTTCACTACAATTTTCACTGGGTCCACCCCTTTGACTAATCCAATCTCTTCCCCAGTGAAATCCCATACCTCTGATGCCACTGTCTCTCTCAAATCCCAGGGAAGCTCGTCTACTGTCAAAGTAGGGTACAGCTCCACACATATTCTTGAGTTTGCAACTTTGAAATCTGCATCATCATCATTAGTCAATACCTCCACTCCCTGGAGTGTACAATATATAGTACAATTCAATTTGCACAACAGGTCTCTTCCTAGCAGACACACAGGGCTTGAATCGCAAACTACAAATTGGTGCTCATCGCTGTACTTCCCTATTTTCACCTGTACCGGTTCTGTCAATTGGCTGGTTATTCTCCTGTTTGCGACCCCTACCACCTGTATGGTCTCTCCAGACATGGGCAGGTCTGGAACTGCAGCTGATCTGATCGTGGATCTAGTGGCTCCTGTGTCCACCAGAAATGTCGTAGGGCACCCTGCTACTTCTGCTTCCACATAGGGTCCCCTCTGATCTACCTCTAAGGCTGCCCCAAGGGTGCAGTCTTCTCTTTCCACTCTCTGTCCGGTTAATGGGTCCACATAATAGCATTCTTCACCTTCCACAAACAGGGGCATTTGTCTATAGGTCTTACCCATACTCCCTACTCGAGGAGGTTGCGGGAACTGGGCTCGGGGAGGAGCCCCCCCCCCTTTGAGCACCTTTCCTTGGTATGGCGTCGCCCCTCTCATAGGTGCGCTCTGGACCTCTTCCTCCTCTATCTCTTGCTCTCCTATCTCTACATTGTAAGGGCACTCGCGTTTCCAATGCCCCAACTCGTTGCACTGGTGACACCTAGTCGTTTTCTTCAAGGTAGCTATGTCTACTCTGGGTCTGAAGGTAGTACTCTCCTCATTACCCTTGTTCTGACTGTACTGCTTCTTACCTCCTGTACCTGTCCCTTGCTGCTGTTGTTGCGGTCCCCCTTTTCCTGCTGCCTGCAATTGTACCACCATCAGCTTCTCTTTTAGTTTCTTAGCCTTGGAGTCTACCTCATCACAGCAGTACCTGGCATATCTCAGTATTTCATCTAGGGGTCTACTTTGCCAACAAATCGAGTGTTGCTGAATCATTAAACTAATATCCGGTCTCAGTCCCAGGACGAACTTGGACACGAATTGCCCTATGTCCTTTGGATCCATTACATCCAAGCCGCTATACTGTTTAAACGCCTTCAGCAATCTCTCGTAATATTCATGGACTGTCTCTTTGGGTTCTTGTCTCGTTCTGTCTATTCTGACCCAATCTATGTCTTGCATTGGCACCTTCTCTTTCAGCCAAGTCATCACTCTCTCGAATTTTGCCATCACGATCTCGGACGGCCCATTAGTCCTAGCATCTCTCTCTGGTTCCGTTGTGGGCCACTCAGCGCTAACCTTGCATGCTGTCCACAGATCTCCTGGTACTACAATGTCAAACAGCGTGTTCAGATCTATCCATAGGACTTTTGAGATCTTCACAAACCTCTCGACTTGCTTGTACCACTCCACGGGGCTCTCTCGTAACTTGGGGAAAGATGTGGTAAAAGCAGCTAAATCTCCCCTACTCCAAGGGACATGTACATAGCTCCCATTGGCAACTTCACGCAAAGGGTAAGCTTCTATTCCCTGCTGTCCTGGTGTTATACCAATCATGCTTCTTCTGCCGGTCCCTTTCTTGGACCACCTCTCTTCCCATTTATCTAGTGCCCTCCATGTCCTTATTCCAGTAATCAGTTCCCTTATGTGTGTTTTCAGCCCAATCGTTCTCCTCTCATCTAGATCTCGATCTGAGTAATGTAGCCTGTGGTTACCCTGTAATGCTTTGGTTCTTGACAAGTCCACCATATATTTGCCTGCTAGTTCGACTAACTTCTCATGGACTGCTCTCGCCTTTCGTGTGATGTCCTTTGCCATATACAGTATTTCATCCTGTTCATACATTTCCATTCTTTCTAAAGGCAGGGTACCATCTACCATGTCATCCAGATCTGACCTTAAGCTGGAGACATCAAGTCTCTTGGCTTTTATCTCAGCTCGCAATATGTCTTTTGAAGGGGGCTCACTGGTCTCCCTACCATCCCAACTTCGAGCTCTGCGTTTGGGCTCGGGAGAATTAATGGGTGGCCTCCCTTGCTCCCATCTCTCCAGGTCCCATGCTCGGCCATCCAATCTTGGAAGGTGATGGAACACGGGCCTTTTATCCCTACTCTCTCTCTGCCCACTCTCGTCTTCTTCTCTCCTCTCACCGCACATCTCTCTGTTATTTTCCCTCTGGTCGCTACACTCCCTTTGCCTCGTATCGCTCAGTATCCGATACGATCCTTCCTGGTTCCCCATATTCCCTGGGCTGCGCTCATTTCTGTCATCACAGGGACTATGGTGCGACCTCTCACAACTCCCATTCTGTTCTCTGGTGCCAGGCACACAGTGTGGACACTTAAAGCTGTTCCTGTACTCTTGCGCTCTCCTCTCCCCTTCACTGAGTATTGGGCACGCCACCCCTTCACTCCCGGGGCCCCCGTTTTCCAGGTCTGTTCTACCTCCATTCCGGGCCCAATGGGTGACTCCCCTACTCCCTCTACAGTCCCACTCCGGGCTACTCTCCCCAGCCCCGCAGTGAGTTCGTGCTCTGCTGTCCTGACTTTCCCTTTCTGCTTCTGCAGCATTGATGCACTTTTGAGCCTTCACTGCCTCATCCCACTGCTTCATGTACTCATTTAGCTCTTGAAAGGATTTTCGTCCAGATCCCCTCAGATCCTTTGGCCATCTAGGGCCCCCAGGATCTCCTCCTGGGTCCCCTGCTGTGTGCATCGGGGTACTCCACTCTCTGGGTATTGGCATCTGACTTGGGGAATTAATCGTATCGTTCCTCCTTGCCTGCTCTGCTCTTTCTCTGTCTTTCCGTTTCCGTTCTTCCCCTTTTGCTCTCTCTTGGTCATATATCGATATTATAGGACCTATGGTAACCGGTACCTGTAGTGCATCTGGTAATGGGTAGGATGTGGCGCTTTCCGTTTCCGGCGCTCTTTGTACCACAAACCTACCGACTACCTGTTGCACCTGACTAGGCTGGAGCAACTCTTTCTTTGGCTCAGGATCCCACTCTGATCTGGGAAGCGGTCTATGCTCTCCTGCATTGCCCCCCTTTTCTCCTTCAGTATTCTCGACCTCTCCCCCTTTTCTATTATACGGGGGTGGCCTGTCTGTCAGTAATCTGTTTATCAGGCTGTCCTCTGTTTCGCTCTCATCATCTTCTTCTAGGGGGCTTTTATTTACTGGCGCCTCTAACACTGGGTACAGTTTATTTATTTCCAAATTATGCACTCTCCATCTTTTAGCATCCGCATCCCACCTGGCATCCTGTACTGCCCTTACCGAGCGTTTCACCCTTTCTTGCCGTCTGTTCATATTCCTTTCATGCGCTGCCCTAAGCCATGCTTCAAGGGCTTCAAACTGGGTTGGTCTAGGCAAGGGTCTCTTTGAGGTCATGACTGATTTCAATCGATGTAACACCTCTAATCTGAACGTCCCGTACTTCGGGAACGTCAGTTCCTCGTTTCCTTCAGTAATCTTACTCCACTCTGATATCCAAAGGATCGTATGCAACCCAACATTTACAGCCATATAACGAGCTGGCGTACCCTCCGGCGGGGCTTCTTCCCCTTCATACGATCCTCTCCTCTCTTTCTTAAACAGCGCTTTCAACCATTTAAAACACTTCATAATTATGCGCACAAAATCCAGCCTCGCTACTCTGTTTACTTCCTGATGACAATCCACCAATCCTGTCGCGGCTTTTTTTTTTTGCTTGGCCTATCACAGCGCGGTTTTTCTCCTGTCGGCCAATCACGTCGCGACCCTGTATGACGTGTTCGCTAGCTGGCCTATCACAGCGCGGTCTTTCTCCGGTCAGCCAATCACTGCGCGACACCACCTGACGTCTCTTTTCTCCGCTTCGCAGCAGCACCCCTCCTTTCTCAACTCGTCTCCCGGTTATGCATGCGTCCCATTCATACACTGAAAAATGACTACTTCCGACCAAGCGGTCACTTCTCTCGACTGTACGTCCACAGTCTATCTGTAATTGTCAACACAACTGACGAGATGTCTATCGTCTTTCTGATAGGTTACTTACACACACAGTAACTTCCGACCAGCGTCCGTTACTCACGCACTCACTCTTACGTTCCCCCTATCTCGGTCTCTCGGGTGATCAATGGTACCTCATGACCCCCTTCACACTAGTTGACAATTACTCTGGGTGTCCGATACACCCGAACCACTTAAGCTCTCCTTGAACTTAAGATTTCCACCGGTTGCGCGCGCTCACAACCTGTTCCACAGTCACTCTACAGACATTCAACTCCGCCAAACATTACAACATAGATACAATACAAAAACACCGCAATCTAACACGCATAACCCTTTATACTCACTCTCTCTGATACTGCTGCTTTTTCTGTCTCACGTCATCCGGATCTTCATCTGCGGGCTGTTCTTCCGATCATCGATTTCTAGGGGCCTTGGGGTAAGCTAACCTGGCCTAGGTCACCGTCCTCAAGAAGGCAACCATCCTCTATAGCTACCAACTGAAAGGGCGAGATTTTGATCGATACCTTATATCTATTGATCCAAACCTCGATCTGGTCGACTGAACCTTTATTGCCTGTCTTGGAAGGAAACAGTACACCTATCTGCAAATTAGTTCACCCAAGAAAGGACTCTACTCTCAAAGATCACGGACAACTTCTAGGTTTCAAAAGTTTATTGTAAAGATATAATGAGCTGCAAATACAAGCATCTCAGAATGAGATTCACGAGATACACAGGTCCAATTACATACATGTGCTCTCGAAAAGCCCTCAGACGAGCAACAGAAATCACTAACACAAGTTCTAAAAATAGCAAAGCTATCAGCATAGACGCATATCTCTCCTTCATTTAGGTTGGAGGAAAACAAACACAGGTTAGGCGTCCCTACCCTGTTCTAGATGGTATCCCTACTTAACCAAATCCCAACCTAACAAAGGTGTCAGCAATGAATGACCCCCAAGGGAAGTCACCCACTCTAAGTCTCTTGGTGAAAACCTAAAGTTCTCCAGTCATGACCCCTCACTGCCTACCCATCCGCTCTCTAAAGGGTCCTCAGGTCTCTGCTCTAACTCCACCCAGGGGTGCCGTCCCTAATACAAAACAGTCAACAACATTTGAGACGCCCCTTGCGAAACGCCTCTCACGTGGTGCAACTTCAGGCTTTTTCCATGATGCTTTGTATTGGGCCTCAGACGTTAGAGTTGACCTTGCTTCTCAGTCTCTTCTCCGGCCCGCTGATACCCCTTAAACATTCCAGAACCCTCCTCCATGTCTGGGCCGTCTACTGAACAGACCTCTATTCATTCACTTATAATTGGACCCCCCTTTCCTGTTGCAGACAGATATCTGCCGCCAAGAACCCAACTCTCATAGACTTCTAAAAAGGCTTGCAACATTTCTCAGCCCAGACATGTACGTGTAAATCACTGCTAAAACATTTCAGGCCTACAATATTTCACATTATGATTATAGCATTCAAATTCTTCATTTAATTAAAGCATGTTAAACTCTTATTCTATTATTTAGAAAACATTACTCTAAATCACGGCCCATTAATGCAATGACCAAAAACGTTAAACAATCTGTGTCGTGAAAAGAAACACCTTCCCTTTTAGCTCCAGCTCTGGCCCTGAGGCCTACCACGTTCTGCGTTTTACCACAGACCATCTTATATGTTAACAGCTACACGACATAGATTCAAAATAATCACGTCTAATAAAATCATATAATGTCACACATTTCTGTATTAGTTCCACTTCTACTTAAATCTCTATATTAGCTATACATTTAGAATATAATTTCAGATACTATTAGCACTCATGGCATTTCTCATCATGACTTGTGCTTACTATAGGTAAGTGTGATGTACTCATACATTTATATCAGTTTGCGCTCTCTCACTTCACAGCATGCCTGAACATGTAGTTTGATATGTCTTTTTTCCCTTACATAAAACATGGTATCACAATAAAATATGTCAAGTTATCTCTCTGTCTGTTTTAGAGCCCTCATCACAGAAACATTTCACGTGGAGTATATGTTTATGTCAAAGTTCATTTAACAACATATGAAGGGCGCAGAAACAAAACCTGCAGTTTGCAATCAATGTTAAGAAAACGCCAACAATGTGTCAGCATTAGCAAGACATTATTCCTTCAATACAAAAAACTAAAACAGGTCAAATTGTCAGCATCATAAAAGCATCCACATTTGTGAACATTTTCAGTCCATCAACCCACCAACCAACACTTCCATCTATCTATGAATTCTTTTAATCCATCTACCCTCACACTCGTGAAAACACCCAAGTACCTGTGCACATATGCCAGTTGTAGTATCGGTGATTTCCTGCTCGTTGTCCATGTGCTGACGTGTGCCCGTCTGTGTGCATTTGTGTGACTGAGTATGTGTGTGTGTGCATGTGTGTGTTTTTCTGTGAGTATGCATGGATTTCTAGTTATTTGTGTGCATATATTTATGTGTATCCAGGCTACTTTGTGTGCATTGGTTGCCACATGTATGTCGTGTTGCACGGTCTGCAAGCATGCCTTTATGTAACATGGCTGTTGAAAATAGTCCTGTTGTAAAGTCAAACCCATCTGCTTTGCTTTCACACGAGCAACAAAAAAAACTTAATTTGTGACACAGGTTGGCTCGGTCAAATCCGAGCCTTTCGAAAGTAAATGTCTCCGGGGCCATGAGTTGTGATTTAAAAGGCAATGCGTGTGTACCTCGGCCACCACAAATAGCTCTGCGATTGCTCAGAGGGCTCAGATGATGAAGAACAAAAATAAAGATTGCCTTTTTAAGTGTAGATCGCACCTGCAAGTCTATTTTTATTATTATTTGGAAGTTATTGGGGCCAGTGGTACAGTGTGAAGCCATCGCCTTCTATGTTGCCAGTGGGAACAATAACGCGTCGCCGGCTTCCAGTTGTGAGAATGTTAAGCTTCTCACGGAGACAATAAAATGCAGCCACGGCTGCCTTTCCTCATTAGACACAATGAGAAGCGCGTTCCAGGGGTAACAAAAGGAAGATGTACTTCTGAGTCATCTGTGGCGAGGTCAGGGGCATCAAAGCAATCGTTTTCATGAACAACACAGCCATGCATAATTCAACAGCCTCAAATCAGACATCAGAGAAGAGGGCAGTCCATTTTTCAAGCTATAACAGAGAAGTAAACACAATTCCTAAAAAAAATATGAAAATACTACACCGTTAGTTTCTGAATTGAGCACGATAGCAGTACACAGTCAGACTTTGTTTACTGTGCATGGCTTGATTGAGCGTCATTAGCGCGAATGACTGGATTCCTATTCCAGTACATCACTGATATGACGTCACCACAGTGTGTAATAGCATTTGTAACTCACTGTTGCTACGCCATAAAGGAATTCCAGGCTGCTGTGGCTGGGGTGCTCCGAAGGCCTGTCAGAGCAGCGGTTGAGTTGGTAGAGGAAAGGAAAGGGAAGGAATTTGGGTCATATCAGCAACAACTGGCGATAATTATTGCTAAGCGCACTTAGCGGTAGGATAATTATCGCCGGCTATTGCTGGATTCTATTGCCGAGATAGCGCGCTATCAGCAACGTTTACCTCCAAAGCAAAAGAAATCCAAGGGTTAGCTACAAAACTGTGCGATTGGCGATACCTTGCTGATAGGGCAGGGTGGATTTAGCCATGTAATCCACCTCCCATTGGATTACATGGCTAAATCAGATGGAAAGCTGGCATACAGGAACCTGCATTAAGCGTGGTTAGCGTTTCCGTATTCATCACTAAGCAGGTTAGCGATTTCCTTGTTAATTGGAGAAATGTCGTTTAGAGACATTCTCCATGTAAGTTTGGCAAGGTACGCCCACTTTGCATTTCATTAGAGATGCAGAGCTGGGCGTTGGGGAAGAAGGGCGCTAAGGCAAGGATTCACGCAATAGCGTGACCTTGCTGATAATGCGATATAATTATAGCCACTTTTCACCCGAAAACGGACGCTAAAGCGGCGATAATTATATAGCGGACCCTTGATGATATGCCCCAGAGAGAGGTCAGGTGGGACATGGAGGAGAAGCAATGTTATGTGTGGCTCCCCCATTAATCGTCTGCCCCTGCGTGGCAGTTAAAAGCAGGGGCAGATGAATTTAGGGGTCATACACAGTATAAAATTATAGATGGGTAAAAATTAAATTTCAGGGACTTTTTTTTCCTTGGGGTTCTGAGGGACATCGTAGACAACTCGACCTTCGTTCTCGTTGTCAATATGTTGTCAGTCAGAAGAGGCTGAAATGCCAGAAACCGGTCCCCGGTAGCTTGTCTCCTTTCTGGTGAAGAATTGGCTTGGTAGTTTGGTCTGCCCTGTTCCCATGATGCACTGGGCTAGGGACAGACTAATTTGCATTAGCCAGGTTCTGAGCTGGGATGGGGCAGTGAGATAAATAACGGTGATGGATCAAGCCCTGATCTTTGGACTGGGTAAGAGTGGTCTGCTTAATTCAGACACTCTGTTCATCACCACCCCCTTTTCTGTATCGTTTTTGGCCACTATAGGTGTGGCAGGGTATACTCAGACATGAGTCCCTTTCTCACTGCTCCATCAGGATTCAAGCAAGCCGGGCCGAAGAGGCTGAAATGCCAGAAACCGGTCCCCGGTAGCTTGTCTCCTTTCTGGTGAAGAATTGGCTTGGTAGTTTGGTCTGCCCTGTTCCCATGATGCACTGGGCTAGGGACAGACTAATTTGCATATAGCCAGGTTCTGAGCTGGGATGGGGCAGTGAGATAAATAACGGTGATGGATCAAGCCCTGATCTTTGGACTGGGTAAGAGTGGTCTGCTTAATTCAGACACTCTGTTCATCACCACCCCCTTTTCTGTATCGTCAGTCAGAACACTGTCACAGGTGGATAATGAAGAAAAGTCATTGGAGACAGCTGAACAGAGTGATAAACATATATTAATTGCTTTAGATATATGGGCAACAGCAGCAACTAGAAAAGAGGCTTTTGCCGCAATCACCACCAACTGCCACCCTTTGCGCTCTGAGCATTCCAGAACCCTTCTACACCACAGGTTTTGGAATGCTGAGTGCGAGCTAAACAAGCCGGACATAACACATCTCCTTCCCTTCAGTTGCACCAACAAAGTGAAATGCTAAAGTTCTGAACCAACAATAGCATATCATTGAAAATGAAAAATGAAAATATCATAATCATAGGTAAAGTCAATCAATAAAGAATTTGTATTTTTATTTATTTTATTTGAAGTGTTTTATATAGGCCAAACAAGAGCCTTACGGGTGACAGAGCGCTTCACAATTATAATGAGAGGCAGCCATAACACAAACGAAAAGTGAAATACATGAAATAAAATAATAATGTTCCCACCAGATAGGGTAAAAAATAATACATTTCCATACAAATTGATATAGATATATAAGCAAGTAGAAGTGAGAGAGACAGGAACCCATAATTGTTCGTAAATACTGGCATGGGCTGAGTCCGATAAGTGTTGGGACTGTGTATAGAGTTTGGGAGAGGAAAAACTTCTTAGATCTCGATGATGTGCAGGGCCGGACAGGTCGAAGCGGACACAGGGTGTTTTCGAGGCGGCTGGAAGGGTGGGGGACGGTCTATGAGTGGTGGGGACAGTTTTGGTACTGGGGGCCAGTTTTGCAACAGTGCTGCAATCTCTACCCCATGTAACAAAATTGGCAGCGGTGCTACAGTTGCCAGCTGTGCTGCTCACTATCACCACCACTCCCCCACCCCCCACAGGCCTGTCCAGTTGTATTGGCAGGGCTGGTTTAGGTTCCCAGTCTGGCACTGATGAATTGGAGGGAGGCGTGGGAAAATGGAGGGTCAAACAGGCAGGTAAGCATCATGATTGAGATAAGGACGGTGTGACCTCAGTGTGAGAGGAATTTATTGGCTAGTAGCAAGCAGTTTTACTGCTTTCCTGAAGATGGAAGCGGAAGGGTTGCACCTGGTCTCTGTAGGTGCAATTTCAGAAAAGAATCGATTGTAGGTTTTCTTTTTGTTGAATGTATGTGTCTTAAGTAGGAGGGAGCTTGTACTTCTAGAAGATCTGTTTTTATCAGATTGGGTCGATTTCTGGGACAGGTAAGAGGGGGTGTTGTGGTGTTGTGTTTGTGGGTCATACAGGCAATTTTGAGATGTACCCTCACCTCAAAGAGTAGCCATTTCAGCGATTGAAGGTCAGTGTGATGTGATCTCTTTTTTTTTTACCTAGTGATGAGCCTTGTTGCGGAAGGCCCAAAAGGGTTACACTCCACTACGGCCCCTACGGCCCCTCGCGGTGGGATGCCTGGCTTTCACCTTGTGGATACCCTGCCGGGGTATCTCACAGGGGAATACCAGGATGGGTTCCCTAAGCAAGCGCCTTGATGCCTTCGGGTGATACGTGCGCTATATAAGTCGCAATACATTTACACTACCGTAGTCAAATTTAGATATTACGAGAGCTTGTTTTGCGATCTACAGTGGCAAGGAATGGTTTTAGTTTTCTTAGAGCATGAAGCTGATGGTTAGCTCCTCTGGTGATGCCACTTATGTGCTTTTGCATGGAGAGGTCATTGTCCAGGATTATTCCTAGTAATGATGTGTGAGGTGCAGTTCAAGGCAGTAGGGTGTGGGAGCCAGAGGTTGACCCTAAGGGTGATACTGGGTGGAGAGATCAGAAGTAATTCTGTTTTATGGGTGTTAAGTTTGAGGTGGTTGTGAGTCAATCAGTGTTGTGTTTTAGTCAGGGTGATTATGAGGATTCTGATTGTTGTTGAGTGCTCGGTTGTAAAGAAATATATAAATATGCAGATACATAGCCGTATGGAAACTGCATTCACTTGGGCCACTACTCTTCTATGCCATACCTCAGAAGTGAACATATTTTTGCAAATGTAAATATAAACATGGGCTGGCTTTATGACAGACAATATCTGAGCGGCAGAAGAACAATAAGTGTAGCAGTTGTCCCCAAAGTATGCATCAGGTAGCACTCTCAGGCTTTGATCCTAAGAGAGACAGCAATTTAATTGAGATCTGTTAGTTGCCACTGGGTCCTGTAAAGAATTTTCAATTTACTAGTATTCAAATCGAAGAAGTTATTGCCCATCTAGTATTTTATAGGCGCAAAGAAGCCTCCCAGATTTTTTTAATTACTGGACAGTCCAAGAAGATCCAGAAAAATGTGAGTATTATTGGCTGTGTGAAAAAGTTCAGGAGTAAGAGGGCCAACTGGGGTTAGTGGGTTCAAATTGAAATAATGAGAGCTTCTATCTACTGGTGCCTAGACCATTTAAATTACTTTTTAACCCAAAACTGTGCACAAAGTGAACCTCTTTATTACTTGAATCTCAAAGTAAAGAAGTTGAATATCCGGATCTATTGTGGTGTTGAAACTCAGAAATTCATGAATCACATACCAATGGTTAATAAATCATTGTAGAGCCAATGCTTTTACTTAGTAACTGGCTCACAACGAAATACCACACATGAAATGCAGTGGACAACATGTTTGGTCCTGGGAACTTAATTTTCTTCTGTATTAACCTCGGGCAGTGTAAACAAATGAAGGGGGGATCATATTTGGGAGTGACAGGGAGAGGGGATGCCCATTGCTCTTGGGGAATAATGTCCTTTTATTTTTCCCTATTAGAAAAGTGGTGAAAGTACTGTTACCTCTAAATTCTCTAGTTTAGCTGCCCTGGTGTTTGTAAGAACTCTTATGCTCCAGAGTTTTGGCTGTGCACTGTATCTTGTCAGTTCAAGTAACTGGTAGTTTCCATGATGTACTGTCGGCCAGTGCTGGGGATTTACTCCTGGATATGTGTACTTTCTCACACATAACTTTTACAGGTGCAGCAGTGCTTTTCTCTGCCAATGGTCTCTAGTAATTTCATCAAGCAGTGTTGTTGTGGCAATCACGCACGTATGAGTCAGGTGGGGCGAAGCAGCGTAGATACAGCTAACAAGTGCAGAGGCCCACCACCCAAACAAATGAAGAGCTCAAACCGGTTCATTTGTAGAGGCGAAGAACTACCAAATGTGATTGTGATCTGCTGTAGCATCAAGCCTTCACAGATGCTTGTCGGAAAATTTCCGCCATCATAGTTGCTTTCCCACAAGACTCCATGGACCGGGTGGGGGAGTGACGAGTGCCCAATGCAAGTGCAGTCTTGGAGAGTAATCGTCCTTGCTCTTGGACATACATAGACATGCCATAAGAATCCAGGGTCATAAGAACTGACCAAACGACCTGGCACTGCAAAACTTCCACTAGGCTACACTGGGCTGTATTCAGTCCTTCCTACACAACTTCTCTTGGGCCTTCTTTCATAGGCAGCCTTTCCTTTGTTCAAGGTTACTTCCACAACCCTTCCTCAGCAATCATTGGGCTTGCAGATAAAGTGTGTGTATCCCACAGGTCCTCCTCTGAAATGGTCATCAATTCACATACCCAGTGCCCAAAATGCAAATGTTCAAATATTTTACAGTGAATTTGCAGAAGATCTGTGGCAAAATGTTAAATAAACTGTGCTTGAGCCTGTCCTGAGCCTTCTTGATGCCCTGGGGACCTCATTTCTAGGAAGGATTGGTTAATTAAAGGGGAGGAGTGTTCAGCCCTGCTCCTTGACCCTCATTGAAGCTCCCAGGCCGAACACACAATTTATGGGAGGGGGCATGCAGCTGCCTCCCCAAGCCTTAGTCAGGGACCAAGTACATAACTTTAGAGCTGGCATTGCGCTGTCAAGTGCAGATTCAGGGACCTGCCTGGTTTGCGTGAGGAAAAGTACGTCTGGGGCGTTGTCATGCAGCAGGTCCCTGATCAGTGTTGCTTATTTTGTGTGAGTGAGTGAGCAAGGGCTGATGAGTATATATGTGAGTGCAGAATTTTGTGTGGGTGGCTGCAGAGAGTGGGCTGTTAAATGCTGTTGGTGCGGGTGCAGTGAGTGTTGGATGTGGATAAATGTAAATGTGTTGTATTTGTAAAGCGCACGGCTGCCCATGCGACGGGGCGTCCCTGCGCTGCACTCATACCGCTGTGGAACCCTTCCTGGCTTTTCCATGTGAAATGTCCACTCCTGGGCACCCACAAGGTGAAGCCAGGCATCCAAGCGCTGCTGGGGCCGTTGTGGAGATTAAGCAAGCTATTGCCCAGAGTCACAGAGTGGGACCCATGATTAGACTAGGCACCAAGGCGAGAATTATCAGGTACGGGGAGATTTGAGTCCAAGAGCCGCTGAGGCGGTAATTGAACCCTTGTCCCGGGCCAGACCTCTGCATCAGGGTCTGCCACTCTAACAATTGAGCCACCCTTCTCCACATAAGTGTATGACAACCTGCGGGAAGTGCAGGAGAACGATCCATTGATCTTGTGTAATCTTGTGTGATGTGGTGAGGCAACAGCATGGTGAGTGGAAGCTGCAATTGAGGGTGTGAACATTATCAAAGGGAGGGGAGGCAGGTTTCCTGGTGCTGGGCATGGTTCAGGTCTTGCCTATGGCAGCTGCGGCATGTATCAGCTGTGTGCCCATGCTTCTGCAGCCTTTAAGTAAGACTTGGAAGGAGGAGGAGTGATGTCACTTCCTGTGCAGATTGATGATGGGAAATCCACTCATATCACTTCCTGTGGTGATGGATGTTGCAAAATCCAGTGATGTCCTTTCCTGTACAGATGATGATAGAAATTAGTCCTCTTGCTTGGCTTCTTCTCTTTTAAAAACAGTTTTGGTGGGAAACCAGTGATGTCACCTCTTGTGCAGATGGATGTTGGGAAATTTATCTTTTTCACTTTGTGGATGCAAAAACTGGCATTTTTTAAGTAGTTTTATCTCTAGGAGTTCAATATAGTTCGTTTTAGAGTCACCTTTCTGAAAGTGCTTGGTGGGGCTGTTAGAAAGAAATCTCTTTCTTCCCCTGATGGTATTGGGCCAGTCTATCTGCTCTCTCATTGAGAGTTTCTGAAGGAGTTGGGGAGGTGCTGCGCAGCAGCCAGATTGGCTGACTCCGGAGCATGGGGCTCACAGTTCGATCCGGTTTGATCACCGCTGGAAGCTCAGCTTCAAGTGACTCTTGGCAATAGCTCATTTAATCTCCCCGACGGCTCCCAGCACCTTGAAACCCTTAAGGGGGATGATATGTTCATGCTTTACAAGTAGACATTATTAATATTAGGGGACTGTTTGCAGTGAGAGCACTCTCGAGGGAGGGTTTGGCAATACCTCCACTGGAAGTCTGGATCGTCTTTGTCCACAAGAGGGGTATGTTTTGAAGTGCTATCCTCAGACACAACGAACAGTTGAATGGAGCTGAAACTACGATTGACTGTAGCTGTGGTAAGAAAGCAAGGTGTTGATAATCCAGTCAAATAGTAGACTGGAAGCGAAAAAATAGAACCCTTTTCTGTGGACATGACAAGCACTAGATATTTCTGTCATGGTGGGCTTATAGCAAGGGTAGAGAGCTCAATACATATGCCTCATTGGCTGAAGATTGGTTTGTTTCTACCAACAACCCCTGTTGCTGAGTGTATGGTCACTTTTTACTCTGGTTGTTGCTCTTTTAAAGGAATTGGGGGTTTCCCAGCCTGAAATTGTGGAATGATTCAAGCATGTTACCCTATGAAGGATCAAATGAAGGTAAATCTGTATTTTATTGTCATTGAGTATTCAGCCAGAAACTGCTCCAAACACAGATGCCATGTCAGTACCAGTACAAATTGTGGACGCTAGATTATTGGACACAATGGTGCCCTTATCTCCAATGATGAGGATATGAAAAAAATTGCATACTGCTTAAATTGGCAACAAAACAGATAATGTAAGTGTTAGGGGCCAGTTAATAGAGGCTCTGTATAGAAACTATAGCACAGAAGACAGTTTGGCATCCCTGTTGGGTACCCTGTCCGCATGGAAAATAGTTCAAGCAGCGTTTACTTAATAGAGAATTTAGCCTTCAATTTGAGCATAGTGTTTGAAGGATGGAAACATATGATACTGTGAAAAGACATTGGGACAAAACTGTTCAAAAGACTACTTAGTCTTGTCAAAGTCTTATCCAAGAAAGACAGTAGCAAAGGATTCTCTATAAAAGCATGCTTTATCCAGAAGTATCAGGGTTGTATAAGTATGTTTGAACATATTCTTACATGGAATAAAACCATGGTGCTCATCAGACATTATTGAAATATGCACTGTTAACCAGAATTTTAGCCAATAATTTGCAACCACTTTAGATATGATCACTCAGGAGATTTTTAGTGATGATCACATTGATAGTAAACAAACACCTTCATATCCAGGTAGCAGTTATTTGAGACCTTGAAGCAGGGCCGGACTGACTACCGGGCGTTTTGGAATGCTGCCGAGCTGGGGGCTGATTTCACTGCTGTGGGGGCTGATTTCGTTGATGGAGACCACGCAGGTCTCCATCAACTAAATCAGCCCCCAGCTCAGCAGCATTCCAAAACGCCCGGTATCCAGTCCGGCCCTGCCTTGAAGCAGTGTTCTCTTGATGACCACGGTGCTTGAAGCTCCAGGTGTTGTATTCAATGGCGGTGAGTTATTTGGTGAAGCCTGTGGTGGAGCCTTCTGCCCTCTACTTTACCACAGAAGTTGAAGCTACAGTCACAATTGAATGTGGAGCTCCAGGCTGGAAAGCACAGGCAGGTGAGTTCTGGCTGGGGCTCACTTTTTTTGTTGGCTGTCCTTCGCCACTATTCTTCCTCCTTGGTCTCCCCAGCCACTTTTTGTGAAACTGGTTCCCAATCAGTTCTCAATTGCTAGGAACTCAGTCCCACACAGAGGTGCAGAAATAAATAGCGTTGAAGTCTTGCAGGGGGAGGTGCTACAGAGACCATGAAAACACACAGATCTGTACCATGCACTCTCGGTTCGGTGAATAACGCAGTATAATCCGCAAAGAGGTAGACCCAAACTTAGGGTAATGGCCAATGATGAGCAAGCCTTTTTCCCACCTGAGTATTTTTCTAAGGGTGATATGGGTGAGGACGGTGTAAAGTGAAGTGAGCTACCTAAAATCAGAGAAATGCTCGAATGACACCCAAAGACCACAAAAAGACTTCACAGTCAAGTGCAACTGCTGCTGCTGCCCTCCCACGTCTGCCATGTTGTGGTATTCATGGCATTTTGTCAAAATCAGTACTGCGTGAATAGTGCTCCATAGAAATTACAATGTACTCCATTTTGCAATAGAAGTTAAGTGTCTGGCTATTTTATAAATGCCTTGGTTTTGGAAGTTGGTGGTTTAGGTGGCATTATTGATAAGAACAGCTCTATGATTTGGTGGATGTCGAAATTCCCTAGGCAACTCCAGCCAGTGACATTGTGCAATTTCTACTGTGTGTTTATTTAATTATTCGGATTTATTAAAGTTGCAATGGAGTTATCCAATTTTCCACTGGGTACCACACAATTTTGCATCTAATTATGATTTACAAAGCTGCTATTACCACCTGTAGTCTGATAGCAAGGACCTTGGGACCCACAGAAATGATTACGAACAGCATTCTGCATATGCATAAACATTTCAGACATTCTATAAGCGCTAGGATTTGGAAGGGGGGCGCATAGGATGATACAATGTGCCTATGAACCGTTCATTGGTTTCCTAATCACCCCTTGTGGAAAACCAAAAGGCAAAATCCATTCAATAAAGTTGTCTAAGTCTGCACTGGCGCAGTGTAATTATTTACCGCCTGGTCTGTATAAAATAGTGTTTACACCAGCCGGGGGGGTGAAAAAACAAAATTTGTGTGCCAGTCAGTTTGTGCAAATGCTATTTTGCCCTGGTTGTTTGGTGGGAATATCAGTAAACAATCTTTCTGCAAATGCACAGATTGTATGTAATCGGACCCGAGTCCTACTTATTTTAATTGATTTGACTAGGACAGTATCCCCCACCACACTCGAAAAAGGCATCTCCCCAGCTTGATTACTGCCGTGTTTGTCTCTAACGTCAGTTTCTCAGATTCTGACACTTGATTTTCAGAGAGCTGTTTGAGTATGTCACACCTGCAAGGAAGGGTTTCCCAGCTCCTTCAATTAAGCATGTTCTAATGTCTCACCTAATTGAGTTCAGAGCCGCTCGCTGGGGATGTCACCGTCTGGCAGCACAGGCAAAGAGGATTTACTGAGCTGCTGCTAATGAGAAAAAAATCCCAGCTCTCCCAGACACTGGCTTTTCTAGTGCAAATATATTTTCTTTTTTCTAATTGGGTCTTATCCAAACATAATGTTTGCGCCTTAAATTGTATTAATCCCTAAAAAGTGAGAGTTCATGAATTTGAACACTAAAGCAGGTAGTCTGACAAGTAGGTGACCAAATGTTGACATGGCAGTGTTGTTCTACTAAGACCACTTTTCAGGCATTCCTAACAAATCAGCAAGTATAATTGTTGGCATTATGTAAAAGGTGCACCTTAGTTTGTCAATGGGAGCAGCTACTACATATTTATGCAAAGCAGATTATTCAGCATCCTCGTGTCTTTGCCATACAAGAGGCAGTGTAGGCACTAAAAATGTATATGAAGAACCCAGGCATTAATTGTTCTGTTATTGTATGTAAACTTGTACGTATTTTTCAAAATTTGTTTTTTAAAGTCAGGGGGATTAGTTTATCCAAAATCTTTCTAGTGTGCCTGCATGCCACTGCCTTGTGCTCCTGCAAGTAAAAAAGATAACATGGTGAAACTGCACACACGCTCTTCTCAAAGGGCTCTTGGGTTTGCGCCACTTAAGGTGGATATGGCAGGATCAGATATTGTAGGACTTTGCATTTGCACAATCAAGGGCTGGGCAGTGGTTGTGCTTAGTGTCCACAGGCATAAGTCATGAAAGGATGCAGGCACAGACCCTCCACCTGGTTTGTTCATGTGCATGCCCGGTGTTGGGAAGTGCACAGGGAGCCTCGTTCTAACCCATGAATGTCCTGCATAAGTATAACTATGCATGGTTCATGTATCCCCTCTGTATTGGGGGAAAAAAGGAAAAATATGATTTCAGGGGAACTGGCTATGTCAGGCCAGACCTACAGTGCCTTGGGGATTTAGAGGATCTGGACATTCCTTGCCACAAGTATCAACACATTTAAATCCCATGACCTAGGCAAGTATCTGCCGCTCACGGGCACTCCAACGACCTCTTTTTGGTCTTTGATTCTCAAGGCGGACCAGTCAAATCTTACTTCTGAATAGAGATGTAGGGTTACAGATTCATCATAGTCATTTTTGAAATTACGTATGATAAAATGGAACCTCAATGCAGTGCTGTATCTCTTAAAAGAAACAGGAATTTTGTTTTATGTGAGGAGTAAATAGGTTTGTAAAATGCAACAGCTCAGAATTCAACGGTTCTCCACCGGTTGTGTTGAATCTGTTCTTTAAATAGTACTCAGTTCCAGCTGGGCTGAATATAGCTCAGTAGTTTGTCATAATAGTGTGGTTATGTTCTGTGCATTTGGCTGGGTTTGAGCAGATCTGAAATGGAGTTTGAGTGTTATTATTTAACCCTTACCTTTTTGATTGGCAGGCATACGTTCACCATGGTCACGGATGGCATAGGTGAGATCCAGATGACCCCAATGGAAGTTGCTTATAGCCTGAGCAGTGGTGGTCAGATGTATGTGGTGTGGGCGCTGGGCGGAGGGCCACCACTCTTGGTGGGTAACCACAGGATGATGCAGAGCAGGACAGCAGGTGTTGTAGGAGGGTCAGTCTTTAGGCATTCGGTGGATGGTGTGGTTTTTTTGTTTGGAGTTCTCAGCTGCTGGTCTTTGAAATACTCTGCAAAGATGGACCCAGCCATAGGGACAATGATCAAGTTCACAGTGGAATATGAGCATTTGAAGCAACTCCTAATATAAGCAACAATTCGATATAAAAGTTTCCTCAGTTATTTTCTTGACAGTTTCAGCTTCAGGAGAGAGAGAGAGAGAGAGAGAGAGAGAGAGAGAGAGAGAGAGAGAGAGAGAGAGAAAGGGAGAGGGAGCGAAAGGGAGAGGGAGAGAGAGAGAGGGAGAGGGAGAGAGAGAGAGAGGGAGAGGGAGAGAGAGGGAGAGAGAGAGAGGGAGAGAGAGAGAGAGAGAGAGAGAGAGAGAGAGAGAGAGAGAGAGAAAGGGAGAGGGAGCGAAAGGGAGAGGGAGAGAGAGAGAGGGAGAGGGAGAGAGAGGGAGAGAGAGGAGAGAGAGAGAGAGAGAGAGAGAGAGAGAGAGAGAGAGAGAGAGAGAGAGAGAGAGAGAGAGAGAGAGAGAGAGAGAGAGACAGAGACACCTATCTCCTAAGTAGAATTTGAGATAGGGGCGGAAAAGTGATGTCTGTGTTGGCTCAGTTCATCTTAGAAGGGATGATCCAAGTCAGCACAGACCGCTCTCACAGACAGCAGGTCCTCTCAACAGACTTAAAACAGCTGGCACTATCAGCCAGTAATGTCATAGCCTGGTACCTCCCTTTAACAAAGGAGGCACTCTTGGGGTAGACTACCATTTCCAACACAATTGAGTACTTTGCTGAGCAAGTCCATCCACAGTAATTGTAGAGTATCTCTGATAGGACGTGTGAGCAGGAAATCAGACTTGGGTAGTCTAAATTCATGCACATAGAGGCAAAGGATCACTACCAACCTAGGTGGTGGCACACATTCCTATTTACTTTATTAGAGTCTATGGGGACTACTGAACACATAGGCTCTAATGTGCATTCTATGGACAGATACATCTGTGGTATACCTACAATGAAGAGGAGAGGTTAAATAACTGAGCCTTGTGTTATGTCTACATTGATGCTGAAACGGGGTGATATAAATGAAAACTGTGACATAATGCTAGACGTGATGAAGAAGAAGCATGATCTCCACTTTAGGATAAGTACCTTGATGCCAGTGCTTAATTTGAGCAGGTGGTTGCCGGTGTGGCACATAAACATTCATTTTTTGGGGACCAGCACTTATTTATTCTCAACAGACATTTCCCAAAGCAAAAAAGTTACAAACACAAATAAGGGAAAGAAGAAGGAAGAGACATTTGGAAAAAAATATCAAAGGGAGATAAAGGGGCAGGGAGTTTCTGGCAGTATATTCAAGAGACCTGAAGTAGATTTGAGACTACACAACTATAATATTCACTACACTGACATTGATTGGTGCTGGCCACGGGCTTCTGAACAGATCATTGTGCATCAAAACGCATTCATTTGCAAATTAAACACTGCTTAATGCCCACTTGCTCTAGTCCCCGAAGAAAGGAGTGGTGTAAGACTGGTCAAATAATAGACCACTCTCCCTCTAGCAATCACTTTTCCTAGAAATAACCTTGGTAAAATCAGAGATGCCATTCCCAGTAATGGGATATGATTTTAAAATGGGTCAGTCTGTTCGTAATATGCACTAATAGGTCCTGCCTTGCTGTTTTATATGAGGAATATGACTGTATTCTCTTCTTGCTGTTTTTCCCATGGTGTTGTGCAAGTGATCGTCTCTCTTAGTGGACTGGATGCATGTAACAGCAGCCTTCAGACCTTTATCTGTGTACCCCGCATTCTTTAAATCGATGTGCCATCAAAGCCTGTTCAGCAAGGAAGTCTTCTTCCATGCTACAGTTTTGCTTGGCACTTAACATTGTTCCAGGAGGGATACTCTGTTTTAAGTTCTTGGGATGGATACTGTTTGAGTGCAGAAAGTTATTGCTAGTAGTCTTTTTCCTATGTAGACTTGCACTCAATGTAATACCAATAATGGTGATGCTGGTTGGTATCTAGAAATTCTATTTGGTGTTCACTGAAAATATTGGTGAAGTATAGGTTGACATAGTTTTGATTGAGTTTATCAATGATATCAAGTGCTTCATTCTCGGACCCTCTGTACATAGTAAACATTTCATATTATGTATTAGATCCACATTATGATGTGCTCATACTCATACCCTGGAGTCATGCTAAGGACCTAGGGCCCCATGCATCAACCTAAAAACCGGTCGCAAACAGGCAGATTCACAGAATCTCCCCCTCTGCGACTGGTATTTTTGCATTTGGGATGCATCATCCCAAATGCAAAATTCGCGATTTAAGGAATCGCAAATATGCGATTACTTAAATTGCGATTGCATTTAAGGAATCGCAAATTGCGATGTATCAAATGCAATGCATGACGACATTTAAAATAGCGATTTCGCTATTAGGGGACAAAAATTACCATCAAAGGAAACTTGACGGTAATTTGCTAAAATTTTGAAAAAAGCACTAAAGTGCATTTTTCAAAGTTACTTGTTACACACACACACACACACACACGCATTACAATTTCAGGGGTGCCCTTTTGTCACCCTTACACCCTTGAAATTGCATGCGCAATTTGCGAGTACCTAATTGGTACTCGCAAATTGCGCATGCAATTCCCATTCATTCTTCTAGGCCTGTAGGCCTATAGGAATGAATGGGAAGCCATTCCTTAATTGCGACTCACAATTTGCGAGTCTCAATTAAGGAATGTGTAGGAATAGCGCGATTCCTATATGCATAGGCTTTCGTGATTCCTTAACAATTGCAATTGAGGAATCGCAAAAGCCTTTCTTGATGCATGTGTGGGCTAGTCTTTCCATCAGTCCATGTAGCTAGTTGCATAGTTGGGAGCGCAAGCAGGTCCCCATTGCAGTCCTATTCAGTTGTTTGTAACTGGTAGAGTCAAATAGGAACACATTATTGGATAGATAAAACAGCCAAATGATAGCAAAATATCCAACAGCATTTCACTGTGCAATAGGTAAGATAGGGATCTTGCAAAAGCTTGAAGTTTGTGCATGAACCTAAATAAAACCCAAGTGGGTGAATTAAAGCAATGGACTCTTCTGCTTTAACAAGGTCTTCTCCAGATTCTATTTATAATTTGTAGTTGAATCCCCACAAAAATAGGAAAAACAAAAACAAATTAGCAGATGCTGCAGAGCATGTCTATATACTAAAATGCAACTGCCTAATAACAGTAATTAGGCAGGGCTTCCTTCAAATAATATAAAAACTTTGACAACAGCCAATGAGGTGTGGTTTCACTGTGAGTCAAAGGTGCAGCTGAACCATTTTTCAGATCCTGTGGAATTGCAACACTGAAAAATACAACAAGTATACTAAGGGCCCGCAATACAAAATGCCCCTGACCTGGAGACATCATACTTCACCCAGCAGAAACCACGTTTTATTTTACAAAATGGCTAGCTAGGATTTTGTGCCCTTGCTCAACCGCCACCTAAGAAAACCTACCACATCAACACATTTCTGAAAACTAGACATATGGGGTGTCTGGGTGGTGTGACTTTTGTGCCCATTTGTGTGGCTGGACCAAGTGCCTGCGACAGGACCAAAACTCCAATATACCCCCATGGGAGGGTTGGGGGGGGGGCTGAAAGAATGTTGCAGCCTTTTTGGGGTAGGGGCATGGTCATATACCTGGTGGGAAACCCCCAACTCTATTTTTTCTATACCCCTGGTGTCTAGTGGGCTTTCTATGCCCCCACCCCCAGGAGAGGGATGGCAGATTGGGATAAACCTGCATTCTGCCCTCAAGTGGGGCAAAAAGACTGCTGCTCCCTTTTTTTGGAGTGGGGGCATGGCCATGCCCATGGTGAGCAAGCCCCACCCCTCAGATTATTTTTATATATTCCTTGGTGTCTAGTGGGCTTTCTTCCTCCAAGGTGGAGACAGATGGGAGTTATTGCTCCATCCCCTCCCGGCAGGTGGGCAGAAAAACAAAACCTTTGTAGGGTGCTGGGGTGAGCACAAGCCCATGGCCGGAAACCCCGCTTACTACCTGTTAAATCAGTATTCCCTCATCCATTTCATAGAAAAAAATTCACTAAACATTATTTAATTATTTTGAAAACAGAAATGTATTTGTAAAGCTTACAATGAATAATGATTGTCATTTGAAACATACAAATTGACTGGTATCTCTCAAACTCTCCTGTTAATTGCCATGCTACAAGTATGAGGTGTCCTGATCTCACCCAGCTTGTGAATCTCTACTAACAGACCTGACAAAGTCTTTGGATATGAAGGATGTAGCATTGGAAGAGACACTGACATTTCCAACATTATTGGATACCATGCCTGAGATCTCCAAAGAGGAGTCCCAAACGCTTTCCATTTGCATACCATCAACCTCACTCTGGCTATCAAAGGAGACACATAAGGATTGTGTCCTCTCCAACCCTGAAGGAATGCATCTATCCCGGATGGTTCCACATCTAGACACCAGCTATAAAGTCTCCACATTGCAAATTCAATCTGTTTGCTGAAAGGTCCACTTTGAATGGACCACTTATCTTTTCAAGCCTTAGATTCAAGCCTTAGAGACAGTCAAGTCTTCAATTGATTGAGTCATTGTAATTTCATGAAAACCAGTCGATTTCACCTAAACTGAAACTGTTGTTTCAGTTTAGGTGAAACAAAAGTTTCACCGAAACTGAAACATTTCTCTTGAAACAACACTCCCTAATCACATTTTCACGATCCACAAGTCCTTTTGACTGTGGGCTTGTCATCCTTAAACAGTGTCCATTTCCAGTAACACACATCATTTCACCCTGTTTTCTGTGAAACATTATATCACTAAAGAGCCTGCCAACAATTCTAAGCAATTTATATACATCTTGCTCTCCGTCACTGACCATCACCCTTTGTTGAAACTAAACCATATCTTTCTCTCCAATCTTCTAAGCTTGCATCCAAATCTATAATGACATTCGCAGTCTCCCAAAAATTGCTTGACCAATCCAAGCCTCCATGTTCTCGAATCACCATTCTAACTCCTCCATTTCCTCTGAAGTCAGATAAATCTTCTGAGAATATTTCAAACCTCTCCCCAAATGCCCAGCTTTTATCTTTTGCAAAGCACGATAATTCAAAGGGCAGGAAAAATAGCCTGATTTGTCAGAAAGGATAGCTCACTATCCGAACTAACATCTTCAAAGAAATTTGACCAACACACAATGTATTTAGAATTTCTTCCTAAATCCTTTTCAGCCAGTCTCTAGGGAGCTTCAAAACTCCCCCTCCTATATCCACCATAAAACCTAAAAACGGGGTCTCTTGACTTGGAACCAAATTTGACTTCTGCTTGTTTAATACAGACCCAAACTCTCCAGCAATCTCAGTTCTTAATATCCATATGAAGTAACATAACTAACCTCTCCTGATCCATAATCAATATATCACCTAGCTGTGTGAGTAGTGTTACTCTTCTCTCACTGAGCCAAGCCACTACTTGATTCAAAAACTTTGTGAAACACCATTGAGCCCAAGGAAGGCCAAATGATAGACAAACGTCCACACCTTTCTACCCCATCAAAACTGTAGAAACCTCAGATGGGTTTTCAACTTAGAATTATCAGATATGCATTCTTTAAATTCAATCGTGTCACCCAATCTCCTTTTTGCAAAATGTCTCCCAACAGATGCTTACATTCCGTCATGAAATGGTGGTAAACCAACCAATCATTTAGATCTCTCACAATTGCTACAGAATGCAGTCTTTTGTCTCTCTTTTCTACAACATAAATATTGCGTATGAAACCTAACATTTCATCCTGCACTTCGAAAATAGCTCCTTTTACAATCAACTCCCAAACTTCCTTGTTCATTGGAACAACCTCTCCATTCTATAAACTATTTTCCTTGGTAATCAATCCTTAACTTAATCCACAACAAAATCTTTTCGTAACCCCTTGGCTGCCTTCAGGACCCAAAGATCCTTTCTAATCTGAGCCCATTTCTAATAAAATTATGCAAGTATGCCACTCAACTTTAAAGGGAGAGTAATAATGTCTTGATATATTGTTACGTGTGGATCGTCCAGTCCAGCGCTCACCATAGATACCGCTTCTGTGATTTCTTTGTCTTTGTGGGAAAAACCCTGAACCTTAAGCAGAGTAGTGTCCTTGATAAAAGGGTCTAAAACTATGAGTGTATGATACATTGGCCACAACCAAGGAACTAACCCATTGCTTGCCTGGCCACACCAAAAACACACTCATTAAACATTCTTTTAAAGTCAAGCTGTGACTTCTGGAGTAAACAGCAAGCACCCACAAACCCTGGCATTCTTTAATAAAAGCTTCTCCAAACAGCTTACCTTTAATTGCTGAACCTTTTTATTATTTTCCAAATTAAACAGGTTCGGGTCAATCTTAAGCCAAACACTCTTTTAACATTCTACAAACAATGCCGTATTGGCATTGCCAAAAAAAGACACCATGCATGCACAATTATTCAACATCTATTTCCTTGTGACTAAGATGGACCTATTTTGCCATGACAATTTTTTTTTATCTATGGCGCAATAACATCAAGAAGTCTACCTTGACAGGTATGCAAACCATTGTCTAGACCATTACCAGGCTCTCATCCAATGTTCCACAAAAAACCAAAAATTAGCATGTAAGTCAGAAATAACCATTACATTAATTGCCGAAGAAGGTGCAGGGCACTCCCACCTCACTCTTATGCGAACATGTTTCAGAATTTCTTTAGGCAGCCAAAATTCAAGGTACTCGGCCACAGGATCAGATAGAGTCCACTCAGGTGAAAAAGGGGTTTTAATAAGAAAGGATCAAACATGCTATTTCCCAAAGCATCAGTCAACACTTCTTGATCTTTTTTCCTTTCATCCTGAGTTTTAAAATCTTGATCTTCTGATTCAAAATCAGATGAACATCTAATCTCACCTACGCACTGCCAGATGACTCATAACATCTCACTGCAGTATGTCGCCGTTCCTTATTTTATGCTTTTTTTTTTTAATATATCTTTCTGGACCTTTTTTCTGCTCTACTTGTGTGACCTTGGCACAATCCTGGTCTGTGCGTCCAGAGAAGCTATGTTCTGCCTCACCGATCTCCAGTTTTTTCCTGAAAAATGCTATCCTCAGTATGTTTTCTCTTACAAGACGCCATGCCACCATGCTTCTTACTCTGACTATCTGTCTAACCAGATCATAAAAAACTTAGAAAAACTCCTCCTCAGAACCATGGGGCAACCTTTGGGACATTGAAAACATCTCTAATTTTCTCTCCATTTTGCAACTTATTTCTGCTGCAAAACTATCTGTCTCTTTGATAATTCTGTCTTCGATGAGATCATCCTGTGATCTTCACGATTCCTCTTCCATGATAATAAATAACAATTGGCTTCCAATTCTGCTGAAAAAATAAAACAATCATCACAGACCACAGGCATAGCTAAAACGTATCAAATAATATATCATCTGGCATTTATCAGTTTGTGAAAGGCCGTAATAAAAGAAGGGAGATGACTGTGCTCAATGTTTTTATGAACGCTGGAATGCTGATGAGTTCTATGTTCTTTAAAGGTGTTTCTATGATTTATTGCAATAAAGGAGGAATTGAATAATGTTAGCCCGCAGGTCTTGACATAAAATCGTCAATAAAAAGGCTGTGGATGAATTGCAAGGATCTTTATAAGTACCACTGTGTTATCAAAGAAAATGAGAGACTTTTTGATGAGTTTGCTTTTGGCCTAGAACTGATGTTCTTTTGCTTTCAAAATTGTGGTGGGGGTAGAATGAAGACCCCCTCTCATAGAATTCTATCTAGGGTTCACTTCATGTGACACTAGTGTTATCATTGCAAGTCCCCTCTTAATGTTATCCTATGGAAGAGATAGGCTTAGCAGTAGTGAAAAATGAAATAGGGAGTTTTTCACTACCAAGACATGTAAAACATAAAAGTACATGTCCTGCCTTTTAAATACATTGCACCCTGCCCTGTGGGTCATACAGGGCCTAACTTAAGAGTGACATATTTATACAAACGGAAGGTTTAAGCCTGGCAAGAGGTTTATCTTGCCAGGTCGAAGTGGCAGTGTAAAACTGCACATACAGTCTCTGCAATGGCAGACCTCAGCCATGGATAGAGGGCTACTTAAGTTGGGGGCACAATCAGTGCTGCAGGCCCACTAGCAGCATTTAATGTACAGATTGAGTATATGCAGTGCACTTTACTAGGCACTTATAAGTATATTAATTATGCCAATTGTGTTTAAGCCGATATTACCATGTTTGGGAGAGAGATCACAAGCACTTTAGCACTGGTCAGCAGTGGCAAAGAGTCCTAAGCAAGGCAAAACCGAGGTCAGAAAATGGAGGCAGGCAAAAAGTTGGGAGAAGACCACCATAAGACTATCAGGTCTAACACACCCCTCCTTCATCACAAAAAACTCCAGTGAATGTCTTCACACTTTCAAGTGAACCCAAGGATGAAGCACGCCACATTGCGTGGGTGAGAACTCGATTAACTTTTAACACTTATTCAAATCGCAGAATTATACAGCACAATCTATGTGCTTCCTAACAACCTATTATGTATATTTGTATTATGGGTTTGTTCATGAGAGAATTTTAGTGCTGCCACATTGAATAGTAATGTTTGAATCAAGCAAAAACGCACGCGCTTAGGCAGTTTTCTAGAGACATAGCTTTTGGGGATTCTTGTAATGGCTGTTCTTAATGTGAAGGGTGTGTGCAGTATCCCTGTGGGTTTGTGCATGGCCACATGTTTGCTTGTGGTTGCCCATGTTTGTGAGTTTTTATTTGTGATCATGTCACTGGCTGTACGGTATTTCTCCCATCCTTAGTATTTTCATCCTGCGTCCTGCTCACTCTCTCAGCATCCTATCCACTCCTTGCATTTTTATTATCCCTCCACAACCACAATGTCTCACTTTGCTCCCACAACTAAAATATCATTAAGAAAATGAATATAGTTGTAAATGAATAATTATTAACACCAAGTATATTTTCAATTGTCTGGTCCTGAGTGACGTTATAGACAACTAGAGTGAAGTCTCTTATTAGCCATGTTGTAAATATTGTGTATGTTTTGTGTGGCTCGTGCGCCCCTTCTTCCTCAGTTTCATTACCTACTCCAATATATAGGTAAAGTAAGGGAAGATTAATTTGTACTATTGCTGTCATAACAAAGATATTAATTACCATGGTTCACAATAATAATGTCCTCTTCTCCCAGAAAGTAATGTGCCAGCTTTCCAGACAACCATCCTTTCTCCCCTTTAGGACTATGAAAAAATAATAGGAGTCCTGCCCCCCAAATTGCGCAGTGTTTTCCTCTGTCTGCGGTTGAATGACAGAGGCACTCATGACTGAACCACGCGTGCCTCTATCACACAGCCCCAACAACAAATGTCTCTAAGCAACGTATTTCTTTACCACACATGCCTTTACCATACAGGCCTTTACCGTGCAATTTTGTGTAAAGGCATGTTTAGTAAACATGCCTTGTCCTTGTCCGCCCTAAGTCCTAAAATCCTGCCCCCTGCCCTATAACCCGACTCCCCTAGCCATATTAACAACCCCACCCCTAAAACTTTAAACTATCCAGAATCCCCCTGCCCTGGGCCCCAAAGACTTCCCCTGACCTGAAAACCTAAAACTCTGTCCCCTACCTTAAAACCAACCCCAACCCCCCCTGCCCCTAGTACTAAAAACTGCCCTCCCCTGTCCTGAAAACTGCGCCCCCCTCCCCACCCCGGCCATGAGCTCTAAAAATCTGCCCCTACCTTGAAACCTACCCTACTGAAAAAAGACCTCATATTCCACCGTTCCCCGCCATCTTCAGGCTGTCCCCTGTTGCTTACAGGCACATTGACATCGCACAAGTGTAAAGTCAGATTGTTTGTCAATAGGGTGATTTCACAGAAGTAGACAACCACCACTTCTATTTTTTGTTTTGTATAATGGCCATCCATGGGGGAATTTTCAGCAAATATCCTTCAGTCTGACAAGAGGGTTAAGTCTTCAAAAAGCATTATAGGTAGTAGGTAGGGGAGACGATTAATAGAGTGATAAAAAAAAGCAATGAACACGGATGTCTTTTAGAGCACGAGGCAAAAATGAATGTCCAACATACCATGTGAAAAGAAAATCATAGTTGACCAAAAAGCCATCATAACGATTTAGGTTCAACTAAGAATGAACTTTAGTGATCTGATAACATATACCGGAACCGAAGTATATTTAAAGGAGCATATTGTCGATGCAGAGTGCTTTATTTATCTGGTTAGGAATCCTGAAATTCCAATTCCACACAATCAGAGCTGTGTGTTTGTTTCCACCCTTTTATGGACTACTGTTTGTGTAAGATGTGGCAGCGGTATCATGGGCTGTCTTGTGACTTTTCTACTCTGCCAAACTCTGAGCAAGATGCCTTGCCTCACATTTTTTAGATGTTTGAGATAATTTCTCTGTAACAATCCATGCTTAAGGGAGAAGCCAGGTCAGATGACTTACACATGTTAAGACAGCCAGCATTCCACTGAATTAAAACCTGCATGACAAACTGACAAAGCAGTGCCTTTTGCACAATTATAGAGTTAATAACGTTTTACGTTAATCCCATAAAATGTATTCAATTGAAATGAAGTAAATTACTGACTATACTAACTTTCAGTTAGAATATTTTTTTCAACATGTCAGACTCTTGATGATAACTTTGTACAAAAAGGTCAAACAAGCCTTGGCAATTTCAATAACCCAGTTTATGAATAAAAGTGCTATTTGTACCTTTGATAGGCGGAAATGCTCAATAAGTCATCATGCCACACTCTTTCAGTCATCATTGCACTTAGGCATACATTCATCAATTGACTGACTCATCCTTTCATTCACTTTCTGATGCAACCTCACAAACTCAACAGCATATGCAAGATAAATTAAAAGAACACAAATAGAAAAAAAGAAACATACTGCCTTCTAAACATGGCGGGCATATGTTTGCAAATAACAAAACTAAAGATAACAGCGGGTGTCTGTCTTGTAAAGGAATGGGAATTAGTCAATAGTTATAGAGAAGTGGCCATGTGGAATGCAGAGCACTGCAGATGCAATGAGCGGCAAATAAAAAAAACCATAAGCACTGTTTGGAGAGCTGTAGTATCCTCTTAAAAACATTGAATTAAAAAAACCAAGAAGCAAAGAAATGAAAGGGGAACTATAAAAGGAGAAAATTAAAAATGAACGGACTGGCTAACCAGCTCTGATACTGAAGTGCACTAATTTTCAGATGGATGTACACTTGTGATTAGAAAATGCCCTCATTCACAGGGCCATCGGTGGAGTTTAAAACAGCTGCTCCTGCCGGACGGGAGCAAAGAAACGGGACCAGCTTCTGCCAGCACTCACTATGGTGCTAACTGGGGAGCTAGTTAGGGATGTGGGTGCCCTCTACTCCCCGCCTCCACACTCATCAAAGGCAGGAGTGTGGTTGCTCCAGGTGGGAATAGGGGCATCCTTTGAAAATGTATAAAAAGCTAGCTCGCACTAGGGGAGCCAGCTGGGGCCATGGGGGCCCTAGGGCTTCTCCTGCAGCCCATAAAAAGAAATAAAACATGTGGGTGCCCCAGGTTGCAACAGGGACACCCAGAAAGAAGAGGAAAAAAAGCCAAAATTGTTAGTGAGATGGAAGTGGGACTCAGGAACCTGCCTTCGAACATTAAGGCCCTGACCTCAGGATAATGTGTGTATTGTTTGTGTATGCTGTATTTTACTTTGTGTTTGTATATAAACACTAATTTTTCATGAAAGCAAGTATTTGTCTGGGCAATCATGTATGCTCCTATTTAATGTATTTTGAGTTGTGAGCCTGTGCTCATCCCCTGCATCTACCTCTCCCCGAGTAGCCTTGAACTGCTCGGCCCAGGCTACTACCAGTTGTCAAGTGCTGAAGGGGCAGTAGCTCAGATCCATGTTAAATCTGGCGCAGAGCATCAGGACTTAAAGGCCTCAACCCCAACAGTTGGACCCAGCAGCTTCTGCTTCCCCCATGGCCCTCTGAAAAGGGCTCTAACATATATACAAGTCCTTAGTGGCAGAGGGTCTAGAGAACTTTATCTCAAGCTATGTTCTGGAGAGAAATCCCAACTGATCAATTCTACTGACCAAATAATCTTCTTCATGAATAGCATTTTTAACTTGAACATTAATGACACTCCTGTTGGGATCTGGAGTTTGAAATCTATCCTATCGCACAGTGGTGTAAAATGTCCTTCTAAAAGGTTACAAATTTTGAAAAAACAATTGTTCTGGTTTTAGTTTGCTAACAGATGGAATTTTGATTGCATCAGCACATTCACGCCAGACCTACTGACCCTGCCATAGCCTATTGATTTTTATATTAACTTTTTTTTTTTTTTTTTTTAGAAATTTTTTATTACAAGCCGTAGGTAAGGACAATACATTGGTACATTAATTTCTTCATAATTAGACAAACATTAGCCAAAAAAGTTTATAAAATCCAAGAGACAACCCTAGACAATAGAATACCACAGTAAAAATAGAAAAAAAAATAGTGTTGCAAGTTTTACTTAAAATAATAATTAAAAAAACCGTTTTAAGATTATCCAATCAATAAACAACTGGTGATGATGGGACAACATCAAGAGTAATATTATTATTATTATACCGAACGTAGAGTGCAAATGCAAAGAGTATAATGACCAACACTTGAAGGTGCTGTTATGTGCAAAAAGTAGCATTAATAAAGTGACTAATGCAATAAAGTGCCAATGCATAATAACACGAAATATTTCGTTCTTAAAAGTGCTAATGCAGAAAATAGAAAAACCGGCACTTAAGAGTGCTAATGTTATTATGTGGAAAATTTTTAACCTGTATAAAGTGACTAGTGCAATAAAGTGCCGATGTATAGAAGCAGAAATAATAAAACATTTCCTAATGTAAAAATAAAATAACATACAAGAAAAATGTTGACATGATAAAAGTACTTAGCAATTTGATATAGCATAACAGATGGATACTTGTATTTCCTCAGATATAAATGTGATACCGTCTTTCAATTAGCTAAAATATAACAATCACCTTCCCTTTAATAGTTCAAGCTGGTCAAAATATTTCCAATTCCTTTCAAATCTTGCAGTCGCACCCACTCTACCTGCATAGGCTCTCTCAAAATTATAAGTTCTTTTCATTTTATTAACCCACTTAACATGGCAAGGACACGCCGTGGATTTCCAATTTTGCAGAATCAGGGACCTTGCCACGGCAGAGGCAATAAAAATAAACACTTCTTCTGATTCATTGAACCTATTCCTGTCCTTACTAATGCCAAAAAGGGCCACTTCTACTTCTGGAGGAAGAATTTTCCCAATTGCCATCTCCAAATCTGCGAAAATCTCCCTCCAGAAGGGTTCCAACTTTGGGCATGAAAAAAAAATGTGATGCCAGCCACCCTGTCCCCTAGTTTTGCATCTAAAACATTTATTCTCGTATTCGGGGAACATTCTTTGAAGGGCTTCCGGGGTGTAATATGCCAACCATCGGCAAAGAAAAGACATTCTCTTGTAATTAGCTGCTCGAAGTGCCCTGTTTCCTAAGTAACTTATTGTCTCCCAATCTTTATCAGACACCACACACTGTAATGTGAGACTTATTTTCTCCAGATGGTTGCCTATTATATTGGTTGATCCCGGAAGAGGTAACTTTTTATACCAAAATCCAATACCCTTATGTTTTTCCCCATATAACGATGTTAGCAAAGCATTGGGTGTTCTATCAAGACTTCCTATAACTTTTTTTATAAAATAACTTAATTGCAGATATTGAAAAAACATTAGCCGATTCGGATGCGTTCTGTCTCTAACCATTTGCCAGCTAATTAACGTATTTTGCATGAGAAGATGCCTTATTTCACAAAATCCGGCCGATTCCCATTCTGTCAAATGGTTTGAAGAGATCCTAAGACCCATTTTAACACATTCCGAAAGTTTCAAATAGATGGATCCATCTGAGCCATGTTTTTCAAATAGAAGCTGTAATCTTGATGAATACCCCACCAGTGTCTTATATCGTGTTCTCTTTGGAAGTTTTGCAGTTTTTAAGAAAATAAAAATTTGAGAACCTGATTCCTCAAGCATTCTATTTAAAAAAAAGTTGTCTCTTGTCTGTCTAGCCTTTAATAATCCTGCCATTATATCAAAAAAAGCTGCCTCGTAGTATGTATAAAAATGGGGAAGAGCAAGTCCACCTTGGTTAACTGGAAGTTGTATTACCGCAAGTTTGACTCTATTGGCCTTTTTATTCCAAATAAATCTTCTTATCATGGAATCTAGTTCATTAAAAAAGGCCAAATTAACTTTAATTGGGATATTACTAAACAAAAATAAAAGCAGGGGCAATATATTCATCTTTATCAATGCCACTCTGCCAATCAATGATAGGGGCAGTATATCCCAATGTTCTAAGAGGCTCTTGATTTTATTCCTAGTTCTTATATAATTCAATTGAAAAAGTTCTTGGTAGTCTCGGGTCACGTAAATCCCTAGATATCTTATTGGGTCCCTTTTTTCAGCTTGAGACTGTAAATCTAGCGGAAGGAAATCTAGATTTGAATTTTTTTTTGTGTGTCTCCGGGGGATGTCCGCAGAGCTCCACGCCTCTGCCTAGGCTCCCGTGATCCTCGACCCATGGCCCCGCCTCCGTAATGGCAAATGCAGCTTTGGAGACGCCGAGACGCGGATACCGCTGATACCGCCGCTGCTGGTGCCGCTGCTGGTGCCGCTGCTGGTGCCGGGAGCCTAAGCGGGAAAGGAGAATTCAAACCTACGGGTGTAATGCGGTGCTGAGCAGAGCAGAGGGATTCTGGAGATCGCTGGAACGTTGGGATGCGCTGAGAGAAATGACGCTGCCTCTCCGTTGCAGTAGCTGTTCTTGACCCGTCAGTCAGACAGGGGCTCGGAAAAGCTCGTTCCATGCAAATCACGCCGCCCATCAGTTCCTTCCCGAGGTGAGCAAGTGTACAGCATTATTTGCGGCCAGTCAAGGAGCTTTTTCATCGGTTCTGCTGCGGCTGCATCTCTTGAGGTTGTGGAAAACAGGCTGAATACGGTCAAATACAGGGCAGCTACGGAGTAGATACTTTCAGAGACTTAATTGTGTCAGGCTGTGTTAACTCTCCACGGAGGAAATTACTGCTTTGAAATACTTTGAAGTGATTGTATACCAAAAAGAAACAATAATAACTCGCTGGGGGCTCCTGAATTTGCTGGGAGCATTAAAAACTTTTTCTCTATCCAAATAAAATAGGGGAGTATACTTCCTAAAAAAAAAAAAATGGGCAAACTTTTGAAAGATGATGACACGGTAAAACTCAGTAAAGTGGAAGCGGCTGCCCGTCAGAGAGCTAAGACTCGCCTCGCCCTGGCTCTTGCTAAAAAAGCTGCATGAAAAGCGGCTTGTGATAAAAATAAAGACACCAATAGGGAGGAGGTGGGGGGCCTTATAACAGATGATACAACACCTGAATCCTCAGATAACGAGTCGCCCTCCTCCTCTACTTCCCTACAGCACAACGAACAGCAAGAAGCGACAGTGGAGGGAGACAAGATGAATTATGTTATTACAGCAGATGTACTTGCACAGCCGCAAGCGGAAGTAGAAATCCATCCTCTAACTCTTAACCCCACACCGGCACTGGCAACTACAGCGCCTCAGGTGGTAGAAGAGAGGAGAAACAGTGGGACGGGAGGAAAGGAGGTGAGAGATTTTCCACTGTTTACGAAAAGAACTACTCCGAAATCTCCCCTCTCTAATTCATCACAGCCCCTTTTGGTCTCTCTTACTTTGGATCCCCCAGCCTCTAATGTGTTATCTAAGGGCCCTGACATGACAGCATCTCCATCTTCATCTCAAACTCAGCTTTCTTCAGTAAATGTAACAAATGAAGTGGTTCAAGATGGGGGGTGTATACAAGATAAGACTCTCGGGAACGAAGAAATTCTAGGACTCGATTCAAGTCTTATCGACAAAGAAGCAAGATCTGAGGTAAAATTCCAGCTAGATATTCGTGAGATGCTCAATTTAATCCTTGATGAGATCCGTGAAATCAAAAACAATCAGCGAACGGAACTAGCTGCTATCCACGCTAGAATAGATAAGCTGGAGGAATTAACATTGGCACTCCCCAACAGGGTCTTGGAAGCTGAGTCAAGGATAGCAGTCCTTGAAGATCAGATGAATCTGGTTTCAGGAGAGACTAAAGAGGCCACTAAAAAGAGGATTTTTATGGAGAACAAACTCGAGGAGTTGGAAAACCACTCCAGTCGATCTAACCTGAGGATCGTAGGGGTCCCTGAAGGAACGGAAGGTTCCGATACAGTGCAATGGGTTAACTCTTTTATACAGAAAGCAGTTCTGCCAGACTTTGAAGGAGACTTGACAATAACAAGAGCCCACAGAGTACCGGCTCAGCGCTTTGCGAACTCTCCATTTCCTAGAACTATTCTATTAAATTTTGCGGACTTTAGAATTAAGGAACGGATACTCTCCAAGGCATATCAACAACGCCAGTTTTCCGTTTCCGAAGCTACAAAATGCAGGATTTTTTCGGATATGACAGCAACTGCAGCTAAAAGAAGGAAAGAGTTCGTAAAGCTGCTGCAGTTATTCAAAGCTAATGGTGCCCAGGCCTCGATTGCACAGCAATCAAAGCTGAAGGTTCTTGTCAAGGGAATTTTTTTTCTATTTACTGATCTAGAAGAGGCACAGACCCTTCTTAATCAAATATCAACAAGGGCCTAGGCTCAGTGGTTTGGCTATATTGAATGAATGTTGAATACGAGGAATCCATGTTATAATCCAGAGCTATAATTAGGGAAAAGGAAAAAAAAAAAATGAGAGTTTGAAAATATCTAGGCGGGGTTCCTGGGTTCGGGGTCACACCAGGGTCACACCGGGGTGTAACAAGAAGACACCCGAAGTAGAAGAAAGGGTGGGATGTGGGCAGCGTGGACAGGAAGGGGGGTCCCGCATCCATGGGGGGGTTCTTGGGGTGGGTGGGTGAATGCAGCAAAAAAATACAAGATTAGTAGGTTTTCTATTCTTAACATTGGTTGGTACAGAAGAGGTTTAGAACTTGATAGCCTTATCAATGAGAATTGACTTATGTAATATCCTGTCCATTAATGCGAATGGGCTGTTAAATAAACAGAAATATGGAGCACTTTTGAAATGGGCAATTGCTTTTAAACCCCACGTGGTCTTCCTCCAGGAGACGCACTTGAAATCGAACTCCCCAAAGTTATTTCTTCCTAGATATTTTTCCCATGTTTTTTTTTCCTCTGCTGGTGTTGCCCAAAGGGGTGTTGCTATTTATTTTTCAAGAAATTTACCCTGGGAGATTCTACAAATGCAAAGAGATTCTAAAGGGAGATGGCTTTGGGTGGCAGTGAAATTGTTGGGAAAGGTATTCAATTTTGTTAACTATTATGGCCCAATTTTCGAAGACACCTCGGCCCTGACTGAAATTAGTGAAATTCTAAGGAGTACTGCTGGGCAAATTATAGTAGGAGGTGATTTTAATTACATTCAGGATTTAAAAAAGGACACCTCTAACAAGCATAAGAAACAACTAAAACCAAAAACAAAAGGGGTGTTAGAGGCTTTTATGTCAGAATATCAATTGCGGGATCCATGGCGCTCTCTAAATCCCAACCTAGAATCTTACACGTGCTATTCCAATAGGTTTCACACAGCCTCTAGAATAGATTTCTTTTTATCCTCAAGATCGCTCCAAATTTCCAACACATTGATAGGTTGCAATCCTTTTTCAGATCATGGGAGGATCGAGGCTCAATTAATATTGGAGGGCACGACAGGGGAGCGACCAAGGTGGCAGCTGGATCGCACCCTTCTACAGAATATGATATGGGTTGAGGGTTTTAAAGAATGGATAAGGGAATTCTTTCTAGCAAATAAGGACTCGGCAGAGCCTTTCGCAGTATGGGGGGCATTCAAAGCAGCAGCGCGGGGGCAAATTATAGCCTTTTCTTCCAACAAAGCAAACGACCAAAAAAGAAAAATATCTGCCCTCCAGGACGCCGCAGAAAATGAGTATGCCTTGAAACTAAATCAAAAACCAAACAACTGGGAACAAGCTAAAGCATTACTTAGGGACTTCTTCATCTTGGAAGAGATAAATAGCTCAAAAGCCTTCCAACAAAAGCTATATGAAGATAGTCAACTCATGGGTAAGCTGTTGGCAAATTCGATTAGGAAAAAACAAGAATCCTCCATCATCTTAAAAATCCAAGATCCATCAGGCAGAATAGATACTAGAAGTGCGGGAATCGCGAAAATATTCCTTGATCATTATGAGAGAATATACTCTACTGATATCCAAGTTGAAGAAAATCTAATAAGGGAATATTTCGACAACTTAAATATCCCCAAAATTTCTAAATCTAGATTTAATCAAAGAGACGGCGATATAAGTCATTTGGAAATTCAAAATAGTATAAAAGCCACAGCGGGAGCAAAGGCTTCAGGGATTGATGGATTCCCAATCGAATTTTATAAGGTTTTTCTGAAGGAGCTGGAGGACCCTTTGAAATATTTATTTAATTATATAAGACGAGGTGGTAGGGTCCCCTCAGAGTTTAAAGAGTCCACAATTATTAGTTTTGTTAAGAAAGGCAAGAACCCGGAAGACGTAAATTCCTACAGACCAATTAGTCTTTTAAATTCTGACTATAAGGTTTTTATGAAAATTTGGGCTCAAAGATTCGTGTTGGCCGCCCAGGAGGTGATACATCAAGATCAAACGGGTTTCATAGCTGGACGCTATATGGCTGCCAACACAGAATATTTATTACAGGCACTAGATTATTTTAATCTTAACTCTATTTCTGCATGCATTCTTATGATCGATGCGGAAAAAGCATTTGATTTAGTTAACTGGTCAACGTTATTTTTTTCCTTGGGTTATTTTGGATTCCCCGCCCCTATTATTAATATGCTACAAAACATTTATGAGGGGGCATCTGCCCTGGTGATAATAAATGCCAAGCAAGCAGGGAAGATTAGAATAAATCGAGGCACAAGGCAAGGTTGCCCTTTATCTCCCCTGCTTTTCACCTTTTTTATCGAACCCCTGGTAATAAAAATAAGAAATAATAACGCAATATCTTCTCCAATTGCCGGAATGTCGAAGTTAAAATTATTCGCAGACGACATTATTCTTTATATGGCTCCTGATAAAGAAAATATAGAACATCTTATGAAAGAGCTACAGGAATATGAAAAGATAGGGGGCTATAAAATGAACGAAAAGAAAACGGAGGTTCTTATTTTGAATTCAAATCTAGATTTCCTTCCGCTAGATTTACAGTCTCAAGCTGAAAAAAGGGATATTAACTTTTGATCATATTAAAAACTGCATATGAGAACTTCATGGTAATTATTTCTTATGTGGAGAAAAAACTGCCTGACAGGTTTAAACCAAAATCTGAACGATGTTAGAGAATCCATTAGATTAGATACTTCTTGTGGTTTGGTGTAAATCTGCTAATTAGGATGTGATTTATTTAAGAAATAGAACATTTGAATTTATTATCAATAGGTTTATCTGTACCATCTAGTTTGTGAACCAGTTTGGAAATTTTGGTTTAGAAAATACATTCAAATTGAATTGGCTGAAATGACATCAGACACTCACCATGCTGGTTTGCAAACCAAGCTTTACGTGACTGGGTGACAAAGAATAAGATTTTTCTCTCCATCCCTATACAAAATGAATGCCCCAAAACAGACATTTATGAAACAAAGTCTGCAAATTATTTTACAAAACCTATGTTGTAGAACTCTGATTAAAACGTAAACAGCAGGTGGGTCGGGGAACCCCCAGAAATGTTTGGAAAACAAACCAGCTGATTTATCAGGAAACATTATGAAATGAATAAAGGGTAACAAAATTTCACCTAAATCATACATGATTTTCAAACCTGAAGTTAGTGGTTCCTAAACCAAACCTTGATTGAAAACATTTTGGGTTCACAAACTAACTTGAAAACTAGGTTCGCAAACTACTGGCATAATTACTATGGTCACAATCAGTTGTGGTACATGAACGATACCTGGTTTGTAAACTTAAAAAAAATAAAATAATGAACAATTTGATTGTAAAACCACAAATGTGTATTAACCGTTTAACCGCAGCGGCAATTCTGCCACAGCGCTGCAGTTTAGCGGAATGGGCGGGGCCGCGCCGGCCTACGGAGGTAGTGCTCGCGACAGCCGTTGGCCGACAAATGCAGCGAAGCGGTTAAGCTAAGTTGTTGTTTAGACATACAAACGAAGTACATCACTGAACTTGTCTAGCAGTAGTTATCAGCACCACTTGAACCATAATGCACCAATGGCAAAATGTAACCACAACGAACCATCTACTTAACATGAGTTCGTTTGAGGCTGAGGCTGATGACTATAAATTGCCAGTTTCCTTAATTTCTAGTTTTTTTGTGTCTCAACCAGTAGGTTCCTCAATGCAATTTCTTTTAGCTATATTTATTGTACATATGTAGACACACTGAGTGTAGTATTCTATTTTTTACCTTTATTGAATGCGTGAAGGCACCATGCCTCACAGCAGAAAAACCTTGAGTGTGTCATGTTGCCACCACCTCCCACAATAATAGTAGTACATAGCATTGATACTTTAAATGGATCTCCCAATGTGGTATATGTCATTCTGTTTTTAATATATACAGGCTGTAAGCAGAACTATGACCAAATCTAGTTAATATTCGCCTTGTGTGAATTTCTCCAGTTCTTTTCTGTGTAAAGTGGTCCTACATAAACTACAATTAGTTAAACGTTATCAGTGTTAGGCTTTCCCAGCTAGTTAGGCTTTACTGAGTAATAACAGTTAAAATGATCTTTACGTTTTGATAATTGCGTGTGCACATTTCTGCTTATTAATACAGTTCAATATACTGTGCTTTCTTGGACCACATTAATATCACCCGTGTGACGTAAATACACATATGCAATTTTGAATAGCAAGCTAAATTAAAATCTGATCAGTACTAGCAACACCTTCTGGCAACTTTGAATAGAAGATAAGAAAGCCTGTCTTTGACGTCAATGGAAAATGAGTGTTGACAAAGGGTCAAAACATGGACGATCTGCTTAGACTTGTAAAACATTTGGTCTCTAGAAGCTGACAACTTGAATTTGAAGATGGTAATAACATCACTGATTACAAACTGTGGCATGAAATAAGAGATGCCTTCTGCCATCAGAATGTGAAGTACTCTGAGTAATGAATGTGGCAAACCACAGCACATAGTTTATAACGATTCCCTGAAGGCGAATGAGCTGCTGATGCAAATTACATTCCATTGCTGTTGAGACAGAAAGATATTAAAAGGAAATATAGCTCACGCTGCTATCTAACATGAAAATGTTCCTTCATTTTCCTTATTCATAAAACATCTACCTTACGTTTTAAATACCGATGTTAACCAGTTCTCGGACAACATCTTTTCAAAGTTCATAGTTGGTTGCATGACATTACCATGCATGCCTTTTACACACATGTCTTTACCACACATGTAATACAACTCGTAGATCTTTACAACGTGCTGTATTATATTGTGGGTCTTTACAACATAAATATTTCCATGAAGTCATCACACTTGACACTCTAGTCAGTGCAAAAGGCCATTTATTAGGACAGGATGCAAAAACCAAAACTGTTCAATAATATATAACATCATAACAGAATATCATATATCCTCCTATTGTTATTCTATCCAGCACTTTCACCCATCCATTTGCATCACTTTCCGTCACACCTCCTGGTCCCACAATCTCCTTCTCTCCGTAGACTCATTCTCCCTACTTCTACAAACTTCCTTTCGATGTAACACGTTCTTGCCCTATCCCTGGTCATCCTGCACACTGTCATTTTACCCTGCATACACCCGTCCCCCTCCACGAGGGGTGGTTAGGTCTGCATCTGACTCGCCACTCCCCCTCTCTCCTGCCAACCAGCACAAACCCTGAAAGGCGTTTTGCTGCCCCACACAGGAACACTACTGCAACCTGCAAACACAATACACTCAATGACACCAAATCATCCCCCCCATAAACCTGCCAACAAATTACGTATCTCCATCATGCAGCATGCTTTGCCCATTTTAGACAGATGTACGCCATCTGCACGAAATAAGACAGCCTCACTTTCCAAAATCCCCCCATGACACAAGACTGATATTTCATGAGCTAAACAAAAAACTCTCATTGCGTGGTTCAATTTTCTATGGGCTCTATCCGTGGCCCCATGTTTCAAGGCCCCCCTCCACTTTCTCCTGGGCACAAACTCGGCCCAGATGATTCTGACACCAGCCAAGCGATGTTGAATCAAAACCAAGTCGCTTTTCATGTCTTGCAGTAGGGTGAGTCCAGAGACCTGAATTACGTAATTTTCTCCAAAAGAAGCAGTAGCTTGTTCAGACATGCCCTGTTGGGAACCATAGTTGCTAGGAATGGTAGCAAATTACCCCATCTTATTCCACTCTTCCCCCACCAGAGCACCTCATGCCGGCTGCTTGGCAATCCCAGGCTTCGTCCATAAATCTGGCGTGCAGCATACTTCTAAGCCCAGTGAATAAAGAAATGTCAAACCAACCATTTGACTGTCTTGTCACTCCTGTGGCTGCTTAAGTGCCCTAGCGACAAAGGATGAACATTAGCAGAAAGAACCCACAACCCAACAGAGAAGAAAAAAAACCACACACCAGTGCCTCACACCCACTTGATCACATATCTCTCACAGCACCTGGATTGCTATCTGCTAATCGGCCGGATTCGTGACCAATCTCAACTCAAACATGCCGCTGCATTCGCCGGCCCAATCCAGAAAGAATGAGTCCCATAGCGAGCCAGATCCCTGCCAAGACAGCCCAAAACCATGTGCAGCACACTCAAAACCTGAAAGGACTTGTGCCTGGTCTCATCATCATGGCAAAAAACCTCCAGCCGCCGGAGCCCCGGCCAAACAGAAAGATCCTGCCATTCCCACACCAGGCATGCTTCAAAACTACCTTCTTTCAGACGCCAGACCCACTTTTTCTTACCCAGCTGATCTGTCTAAAACTTCCTCAACCAGAAGCTCAACCTGTCCCCCTCAAGAAGTACCTCTCCACACAAAAACCCCTTTTCGTTTCTTAGGCCCAACAGTAAAGATACACAAAAGGTGCCCTAAAACACCCAGAGAATGTTCAGGTGAAACAGGGCAAGCTCAAAATGGTACCACGACATTCAGGCAGAACCTGCAACAAGTCAACCAACAGTTCAAACATAACAGCTTCCCTCGGCTATCTACCTCTCCCCACCCACTCCTTTCCCCACCCTTTCAGTACTTTACCAAACATGTCATCCTGTGCGGGATCAACACCCCAATACAGCTTGCCACAGAAGGATACACCCGCCCAGTTTACCCGCTATGGTGGGAGGGGACAAACCCGATCAATCAATGACAAAAAAACAACACAACCCTCCTGGGCTCCCCGGTCCACTTGAGACAGACTGCTGGAGCAGGCCTCAACAGACATAAATTCACTCCAAGTCAGCTGATTGCTCTTCCTGGTGGATGCATCTACTGAGTTGTCAGCCAGCCTAAAAGTGCTCATGTCCTCCCCAGTCACAGGCATCTGCCTGGATCGGTGTCTTGTAAGCCTCCGCTCCCGGTGCCAGATTGCGAAAGCACTGCCACGGTGAATGAGATTAGGAATTAGTGATCGCGTTGTTGACTCCAGGCACATGCTTAGCCTTAAACACAATGTTCAGCTCCAGGGAAAACAACATAAACCTGCACAGCAAACACCACACCCTCAAATCCTTTGCCCTCTGTCTGTTAACAAGGTCCACCACAGTCATGTTGCCCATGTGGAAAAGCACCGTCCTGTTCGCAAACTCAGCTGCCTAAACAGCCAAGGCTACCAACAGCAGAAAGAATTCTAAAAAGGCAATACTTCGCCCATCAGACAACCATGCTGCCAGCCAAGCATCAGTGCCCCAGCAACCATCCCAAAAGAACACAAAACCATGAGCCCCAGACGCATCAGAAAAAATCTGAATTTGCCACACCATGTCCTCAACCAGAAATTGCATAGAGACTCCATTGTACTCCTGCAAAAAAGGCCATCCAGACCCTCAAGTCCGCCCTCCCACTCATGGAAATCCGAATCTTGTGGTGTGGCAGAATAGCCCCAGCCATCGCCAAATCCAGTCGCCTGCAAAAGGTCCAGCCACCCGGACTACCGTACAGGCAAAGTTGAAAAAGCCCAACAACTTCTGCACCCCCCAGAGCTCCAGTTTCCTCAATTCCAGAACCTCCTCCAGGAAAGCGTAAAACTTCCTCAACTTGACCCCTGCCAGCTGGCCATCATGTGCATTGAGTCCAACTCGATGCCCAAGAAGGTCAAGACCGCAGCGTGACCGACTGTCTTCTCAGGCACCAAAGTAACCTCAAACTCCGCAGCCATAACCTCAAACCTCCATTGCTGCACCAACAGAAAGGAAGGCATCAAGATAGTACTATACAACCGGGTGTCCACTGTACCTCAAAAATACCCACTGCAAGAAAGTGCTGAAAGCTTCAAAGAGAGCATAGGAGAATCCTCCCCCCATGGCCAAGACTCTGTCCGCGTAAATCTCCCCATTCAGTTGCATCCCCTGCAAGGGGAAATCCTTTGGATGCCAAAAAGGCAACTTGATCTTACACTTCGCCAACTCAGATCCTGTTCCATAACTCCAGACCAACCTGATCGCATCATCGACCGAGGGATATCCCACCCTCATGTCCTCAATGGAAATTAAGTCATTCACCGAAGACCCCTCCGGCGAAGACAAATGATGACTCCCTGTTGTTTCTTGGAGACCACTCCAAGAGGCGACACAATCAAGTCCTGTAGAGACCAATCCTGAAAAGGACCCACAATCGTGCCTTCCTCAATCTCCCTCTGAAGTTTATCAGAAACCACACTGGGGGTAGCCTTGGCTGATAGCAAGTTCTCAGCCCACCTCCTGGCCCTGGGACCTTGGTATCCCACTCTGAGAGCTTCCCTTAACCCCAATCCAGCCTCAAAGCCATATTCCTGTCTGGATAAAGAGCAAGCCACAGTAACAGTGCTCCCAGCCTAATTGACACAGGATCCTTTTGCCAAAAGATACTTTATTTCGACCTCACAAGACCATAAAAGCACATATAATACATTTATAATTCATTAGAATGTATCAATATATAAATATTTCTATACACATAAATATAAAAACATCTACAAAATTAAAAGGATAAAATATTAAAAAGCTTAGTAGGCATTGTGCATCTCAGACATGGAATATAAAGTCGAAATGAGGTGTCGGGGTTATGGAAAGTATAAAGAATGGGCAGTTTAAACTTGTACTGTCTTTAGGACTGCACGACGAGCGCACCGCATTGAAAAAAGATAACGGGACACAGAATAAACAATAGGCATGCCAGTGTCGTATTTAAGGATTCTATAGGCCTGTAGGCAATGAGAGGTTCCAAGATTCCTTCAAAGCTGTCTTAGCCAACGGGCCATTGTTACCTTGTAGGTAGGGCAAAAGAACAACACATGCAGGTCGGTCTCCATACAGTTTTTGTAAGACAGACAAGCTTTTGTCTGGCTACCCCCCCCCACTTAAAGGTGACAGCATGTAAGGGGGAAGGAATGCCATGCCTGAACTGCATGTCGAGTTTTTTGGCTAGGAAGGGATGTATATCATCGATGTTAGGTTCTAGGAGGTATGAGAATTTAACATCTTAGAAGGATGTAGTAATTGTGCCTCTCCTGAGGCCCCTCTGGAGTGAATTGAGGTGATGATCCTTAAAGTTTTGTATCAGGACTTTTCTTGGTGTAACCAAAGAGCTTTCTTATGGGCTATTCCATAAATCTAGAAACCCCTCACTCATCACCTAGTGATGACATGCTTCATCATCGGGGTCCACCCTAATGACCTAGCGCCATCAGGGTGTGCTTCAACACCTGATTACAGTGGAGCAGGTTGTGAGTGGTGGTGCGTGAAAAAAATGAAAAGTAAGTGTGTTAAAAATTGTCCTGGTTTGAACTTGAAAAATAAAGATTTTTTATTGGTAAGCAACTGGACAATGTTAAAATCGTGGCGAGATAAAATAAGGGCAGTGATGAGCCCGTGTATCTCTTTAATTGTTGGGTCTATGTGTTGGGTCTACATGTTTCAACCTTAGCGGTTATGGTCAACCAGGTTTTCGTCAGGACCTCAAAAGCAAGTTGGTGGATGGTCTGCGTCCCCTAAAAGACGCACCCACTCCTACCACATGGGACCACTGGATGGCAAAAATGTGCCCGTGGTATTAGCTCGCTCCACAATGGGTGAGCTGTGAAAAAATCAAAACACCTGTAAAAGAAAATGCGGACATTTGTCACAAATTGAGCGTATTTACAAGCCTGTAACGTAGTGCAGTGCTTCAACGTTGTGTCTGCATGCTGTCACACCCTGTTACATGGTGAATTCAATGGTAGCATCATATGTCTAGTGTTACCGGTGTTGGGCTCTACTCCAGCATACTTCTAGAGGAGGGAAGTGATAGTGCACAATGTGGGGCGGTGAAAATTACCCGTAACTTGCACACAGAAGGAGTGTTGTGGTTATTTTTCTATTCACAACTTTCACGCAGTACAATGAATCATCACCGCGTGATACTAGCTCGCATACTGACTAGTTGGTGCGAGACTATATCCATTTGGATAGTGCATGCATTGTCAAGGTAAACTGCACAACACAGAACAAAAACAGACACAGTACAGACACATGACTGACAAAGAATATATATAACCAAGGCTCACTCTTAATGGAGTGTTCAAGGACTTCATGGGGCAGGGGAGGTTACCCTCGTAAATAAACGTATTCTGTAAAAGAATGGTATTTTAAAGGAAGACATTAATGCGGGCAAAAATGGCTTAAGCGCATCAAATTCGTGTCCTGTGTGCGCTCGTGAAGGCGCTAGTTGAAAAGACACGTCCTCAGTGAAAAAGAGCTTCTCTACTTACAGTTAGATGCCGAGGAATTCAGCTTGTAACCTACTGCCTGCACCGCCCCGTTAGTAATGGGCTAGGTGAAGGCGGGAGTAGATAAGCTGCAAACGCTTCCGTGATGGGCGTGGTTAAGCCGCGATCACGTGCGCGGGAGCCCGGCAGAGGCACTGGGACGGTGGCCTCATTAGATCAAACCAGTACAGCAATATCGAGAGTTCGAATCCCGGGCAGGAGGCAAAACAGATGACGGGCTCAGAATTATTACATTGATAGAAATAAAATAAAACAAAAGGATTGAAACCACTAGGCAAAGTTTAGTGACTATATAGTAACCACTCACTAAAATCACTGTCCAATTATTAGTGATTGCCTCATAGTCAGTGCGAGTACCCAGATAGCTATGGGGAAGTATGAATTAAGACCCCAAGTAAAACCCCAATGTGGGAATATGAACGCAGCCCAATTACACGGCTATGATTACCGGGGAGTTTGGTAAAAGCCATGGCTGATCTTCATTACAGGTGTGCCAGGCCATGGCAATTCGTACATATTCGCAGAAGGGTAGACAGCCCATTGAGTGGTCATAAGCAGGCAAAGTGTTGCTTCAAGGACAGTGGGTAGAATCAGAGTACTGAGGCCCAAGGGATATTATCATTAAGGCCAGTGATATGAGTAGAAAGCCTGTAGACCCAACGTTGTTCTTTTTCGTGTAGAGCTTTTTGGGAGTTGGAGTCGTTCAGTTGGCCTATGGCCCCATAATTCGGCGCTGTACAAGGCAGCTCCTCTAGCTTTTGCCTTGTATATTTCCAGCACCGGCCCCAGCATTTTACGTACACATTTCCTCTGCTGTTTCACGAGACCCCTTGACGTTTGCGTCAGCTTAAGACAAACCTTCCTGATTTGGTCACCCCACTCCATATTCTTGTTGAGGGTTAGGCCCAGTTAGTCACAGACAGAGACTTTCTCTAAAAATTCTCCGGCTAGTTGTGGATTGGGACGCATTGAGTGGCCTGCATTGAACACCATATATTTTGTTTTCTGTGTATTTATTTCCAGGCCCCTGTTCTTGCAAAATAGGAAAAAAATATCCAGTGCCCTTTGCATACCCATCAGTGATTTTGACAGCAGGAGGGTATTGTCTGCAAACATCAAGGCAGATACATTGCGGCCCGCTAATTTTGGTGCGTCGAGATCCCCTCCAGCTGCCAAAGCCTCCACTAGGCCATTTATAAAGAGACAACAAAGGGTAGGGGCTAGTACACACCCCTGTCTCAACCTCTCTCTATGGGTATGCGATCGGTGAGGTCTCCATTTTTTCCAAATCTTATTTGGGCATAGTTGTTCATATGCAATCTTTTCAGAATCTCACATAAGTAGGGAGGCACTCCTTGATCGTACAAAATAGCCCATAGTTTTTCTCGGGGAACTAGATCAAAGGCCGATTTCAGGTCCACAAAAATCATATAGAGACTGCCACCCTCCAAGATTACTGTTTTCCAGTGCAATAGTTGCAACCTGAAAACTTGAGCAATTGTGGATGTTTTAGTGTGAAAACCGGCCTGGTAGGGGGTAAGAATAGAAAACTCCTCCATCCAATTCTGCAAATGGTCCAGAAGCACTCGAGCAAAGATTTTTTGTGCAACATCGATGAGGCTAATGGGCCGATAGTTTGCATGAAGGCGGGGTGAGCCCTTCATAAAAATAGGGATAATTTCAGCCCCTAGCCATGTTATAGGGATCTCCATTCCCTGTAATATAGCGTTAAATATACTCCAGAGATAGGGGCCCAGACACTAGGTTCATTGCGATAGAGGTCTCCGGGGATCTTATTAAGCCCCGGGGCCTTAGCTGGTGTTACTCGGGCAATAGCAGCCGTAACCTCTTTTGGCCCAGGAGGGCCGCCCTGAGATCCCCGTCCTTTGGCAGCTTTCTACTGTTCAGAGGGACTTGCCAGCATGAATCACTGAGTGACGGGGTGCCTACCCCCACACTTGGAGCACTCGTGTTTGAACTTGCAGGGATACAGCAAACAAGCCCCCTTGTTGATGTTCCAACAGGTCCCCCCCCACCTTTGTGCCTACTGGTTTGGGCACGGGATGTGGCTGAAATGGCTTATAAGTAACCAGCAGACCAATAGCTGTGTGAGTAGAAGCCGAAGACTGGGTTGAGGACATCCACTGCATCCACAGCTCCGAGTCCACACCCCCCCAAGACTTTTCAGGGTCAAGGCTCACCCTGGCCTGGAACTCCTCATCGTTGCTGAGCCAAGCAAAGACACCAAAGTGTAACTGCGCTTTACAAATGATGTGCATATATCTAAATAAGGTAATGGCATCAGCAAGTTTCTCACAATATATGCTCCTATATATCAGGAAAGGCCGATGTTACATTTTCCATGGTGATAAGTTTGCGAGGTCCGCACCTTCCTGGTATATAAGGAATAGCACCTACTGTGCATGTTCTAAGGGTGCTCAACAGTAAGGTTCTTGTCATTTTGCATTGCTGACTCTCAGTCTGTGGGGTCAAACACACAAACGTTGATAGTATGAATGCTTGCATTAATTCTAACCACTGGCAATTGCTCATGGTAGAAATTCCAACCCAACGTTCTTTTGCCCGCCATGTCAATTCAGTTTACACCCATCCATATGCAAATCAGTCTTGAAGCTGCTCCAATAGGAACAGTTCAGCCTAAACTCTCAGACCATATCCTCCCTGAACTTGAACAACACAAGACATCGTCCTTCCTCATTTTGCTCTTTAATTCATGTAACTTGGTCCCAGTGCCACAGTGGGCATGGCACCCACCTCTGGCCATAGTCTGTAGAGGACATTGTGATACTTTTCTTAATCAAATTAAAAGTACTGAGCCAAATAGAGTTTCTAACCTGAGATGGGAAACCCCCTAAGCCATAGTACACTTGAAATTAGGAATAGATGCAACAGCCAAATTAAATGATGTATCAACTCTACTATATTATTTAAATCTTCCATGACGAAGATTGAACAGTATTTTGATTGTTTCTACCCTTTTGTTGGACACAATGCTACTTTCAGAAGAGACTTTTTAAGGAGTTATAGCTTGAAAAGGCTTGTGAAGATAAATCAACATCCTTAGTTTCTTTCAAAATCAGAGTTAAGATCCATTTGAAATCTACAAGTTTTGAGGGGGACTATCAGCAAGCCTTATTGACTTAATTGGAATTAATCATGGCTTCCTCATATATTTTGCTTAAACCACAGCAATACTTTATGGAATTAATTAACCCTAGATCAGGAGAAGAATTTCTGTTGCTTAGGATGCTATTTAGGGACAAAGATGTACCTGGTGTGTAAAACAACCCCTCAAAGAACAACACCTGTAGATTGTGTGCTTTAGGTGTAGAATCTGTAATACTTCCTATATAGTTTACAGCCCCAACCGATCTCAGAAATATATACCTAAAACAAATAATTAAAATCTAGAACATTTCTAGAATAAATTGTGCACTTTTCATTTGTTTACAGAGTGCCACTCTAGGCAATTACGCAAAGGTGATTTGATTTTTACGATTGGTAGATCTTAAATTGTTGTCTAATAACATGGTCATAAAGTTGCCTAATTGATGTTTACTTGAGATCTTAATTTGGTGAGGAACAACGGTGTGGTACTAGAACACCATGCCTACGTTTCATCTGACAAAATGTTTTGTCCTAAGTATAGTTTACAAAAATATCATCCCATTAGTGTTACTAATATAAAATCTGCACCCAACAAAGGGACATTTTTGTTAATAATATTTACGCATTATAATTCTGTCAGACATTAATTTTGTTATCAATCTTTTGACATACAATTTTGAGCAGCATTATTTAATTTATGTATAGGTTTCCCACACAGATATAGTTATGATAGTCTGCATTTGATTTTAAAATATTTGCTTGAGCAGGATGTTTTATGAATTAAGCTCAGTGAATTATACTTAGCGTACTATTAGTAAGACTGATTGCAAATAAATGTTGCTATTACTCGAGTAAGTATTGCGAAACTGCGGATTGATGAGAAGATAAGTTAAGAATAAGGACGCAGCAGAATTGTGTTCAATGTGCAGTCTCTAAATCAAATATTTGGGTAAGCCTTGATAGAAAGAATTCATATAATTCATCTTAGAACTATCAACGGTATGGACTATTGTTTTCTGAGACCTTGGGATAAGGAGAAGTGCCTATCTTGATGTCCCTATGAAAGAAAATAGATTTTGGTTAGATGGGAGACTTGATCTTCAAAAGTTAGTTGAAAATCAACCCAAATGTCAAGGTTTCATACAAAAAAAGAAAGTTAAGGGGTTCACATGGGGTCCGATTTTCTGCGATGGTGGGCAAGAAATCTTGAAGCAAAAAGACTTCCTTAGGGAAGGAAGGGGTGACATGCTATTGTTGAAAAGGTTAGGGTTTAGTAATGAGCCTTGTGGGACACCCAAATTGATGTTAACTGGTGCTAAAATAGTTGGAGATGAAGATACTGATCAGCCCTAATTGACAAGAAGGAGCTTCCAACAGGTCAAGAAGAACAAAGGCTACAGAAAGTTCTTGATCCCAAATCTTCTGGAACAGCCAGCAATGCAGGTTCTATGCTGTAGTATGTTTAAGGGCAGATTGGTACTGGAAGCAAAGAGATGCAACAATGGGTATTCAGAATAGTAGGATCAGCATTTACTTTTTTTTCAAAAAGGAAATACAGTAGCATTCTTCCATGCAGTAGGTCCTGTAGCCAAAGACAAGGAGAAGTTAAGAAGTTCTAGCAGGTTGAGGCTGACAATATATGCTCGTTGGACTAGGATGTGGTGCTGGCAGAACTTGCTAAAACAGATTGCATTAAGAGTATCAGTGAGATTCATTTTTTTTAATATTTTTTTTTTTATTAGGAATATTAATACATTTACAATGAATAAGAAACAACTAACAAACAAAAAGAAAAATAAATAAAAGAATAGAACAATACAGATAAAATCCGGACATAAAACCAGGCTCAACACCAGTATACAATCAGAGGGGTGCTACGACAGTGCTAAAAAATTCTAGCAGCACAATCCAACAGGACCAAATACGTCTTAATTACAATTCATAAAAATTTGATCTTAAAAATATAGTTATGGTGGTGATGGGATAGTTTCAGCGATACTCCTACAACTTTGCCCTCCTCCACTCTGTGACAGGTGCCCAGAGCCTTCTTCCAAAATCCCGTGTTTTTAGTCCCTTTTGTTCATATAGGCAGGACTCAATATTATGGATTCCCAGCAGCCTAGATAGCCACATTTGGAATGAGGGGGCCACCGTATCCTTCCAACCTGCCGAAATTAAAAGCCTGAGTACAGCCACAGAAATAAAAATCAGTGCTTCTTCCTCTTTTCCCAATTTTAAATTAGAATCCGTACCCAAAATCATTAGGGTAGGGGATAGGTCGATCTTAAGACCTAGCAGCCCCTCCCAAAACTTTTCAATCTCATTTTTAACAGGCGTTAAAAGGTTGCAATTGAAAAACATATGTAATAAGTCTGCTTGGCCATCCCCACACCTTGGACAAGTATCGTCGGTCCTAACCCCCCAGGCAAATAATTTCGCTGGGGTATAATACAGGTTAAATACCGTCTTGTAATGTTGGGCCTTTAAGTTTGTGGCTCTAAAAATCTTTTTATTCAAAAGAAGGGCCTGATCAACATCTACGTCAGGGTTGCCCAATTTTCTGGCCCAGGCCACCTCTGTCTTATCCACATCATCTTGGATCTCTGAGATAAAGATGTTATACAGGATCCTAATTTTTTTACACCCTCTAGTCATGGCCTCCAATAAGGGACAGATACCGGGGGATGTCAATTTGGGTCTCTGAGCCTTCAATGACCCTATCAGTTGGGTATACACAAACCAATGGTTGTCGGGGATTCCATACCTATTTTGTAAAACATCAAAGCTTACTACGCCCTCTCCGTCAATTACTTGCCGCAGTGATTTGATGCCCAACCCACCCCATACTTTGAAAGTCCTATCTGCTTCTAACGCAGAGAGGAGGCTGGAGTTATAGATGTGTAGGTATGGATTGATTTTAGGGATGTTGCAAAACTTTCTACAGCCCATCCAAACTCGCCAGACACCATCAATAATCTTGAACCTTGCCTTCTTATAGAATCTACGATCGATCTCACAGAGCATTAGCCCCAGCGCCTTCCTTCCTAATAATAGCTCAAATATCAAATTGGGGAGGGCCAACCCCCCCCTGTCTTTTGGTAGGGACAACAGATTAGTGGACCGTCTAACTTTCCCAAATTGCCAAATGAATTTAATAAAAATTGACTCTAGATTCGCGATCATTTTCTCTTCAAAAAATAGAGGTATAGCTCGAAATAAATATAATACTTTAGGGAACAGAGTCATTTTGACAGCGTTCACCCTCCCAATCAATGATAAATGTAGACCGTCCTACCTTCTCAGATCGGATTTAATTGATTTAATAAGTGGTGTAAAATTATCTTCCACAATTTTATCGACGTTGGCATTGATTGTTACACCTAGATAAACTGCTGCGTCCACAAATCTAGTATCAGCTTTCACCACATTCCTTGTGCAAATAATCTGGGTCTTAGCTTCGTTTAATAGGTAACCTGACCTAGCACCAAATTTTTTCGTTAGATCGGACAGAATCCCCATTGCCTGCTGGGGATCAGAAGAGAATACCGCGATATCATCCGCGTAAACTAAAACTTTATTTTCAAATCCGTTAAAAACCACTGGTCTTAACCTGGGACACCCTAGTATAGCCTGGATTAGTGGATCGATGAAAAGGGAGAAGAGGATCGGGGAGCACGGGCATCCCTGACGGGTCCCTCTCTTTATAGAGAACAGATTCGATTTCTCTCCCATAATCGTCACACTGGCAACCGGATCTTGGTACATTGCCTTAAGTGCTCTTATAGTTTTCTGTCCAAACCCTCTTCCTGCTAAGATATCCCAGAGATAGCCCCAGACCACTCGGTCAAAAGCTTTTTCCGCATCGAGCAGGATCATGGCCATCCCCCCCCCCGTGGCGGCATGGGCATCAAATAGAGCAATAGCTCTGCTAGTATGATCCGTTGTGCCACGTCCGGGAATGAACCCATGCTGCCACGGAGAGACGAGACCGCCTATGATCCTGCCCAACCTCAAAGCCCAGATCTTGGAATATAGCTTTGTGTCGGAATTGATAAGCGAAATAGGTCTGTATGATCCCGGATTCTCAGTGGGTTTACCCTTTTTATGGAATATAATAATGTTCGTCTCTTTCCAAGAATCCGGGGTCTGACCTGTACTGGCTATCCCATTGAAAAGATCTACCAGGAGAACAATAGTTTCCGATTCTATACATTTATAGACCTCCAAGGGAATGCCGTCGGGTCCTGCAGCCTTCCCTGATGCCAGGTCGTGTAGGGCTGTCTTAACCTCCAGTTGAGTAATATCCTTATCTAGTTCTTCTCGGGATAAGATATCAAGGTGCGGTCCTGAATCTTCCAAACTATCTTGCTGTTCTCCAACCCTACTCTCCTCATCATATAGTTTCTTATAGAATTCTTTAAAAACGTTGAGAATCTCCTTAGTTTCAGTATATTCTTCACCCCTTTCCACTATCTTTGAGATTACATTCTTAGACCTCTCTTGTCTTAATCGGAGAGCGAGAGCTCTACTGGCATGTTCACCTGTTTCATATCGATTAGTTCTAGTGGCCTGATATTCCCCTATCGCCTTTTGAGTGATCAATTTCTGTAGCTCTGTTTTAATAGTAGAGAGGGCATTATAGCTATTATTTCCATCACCACCTGATGCTATAACCCTGACATGCTCTTCTTCGATATTAGATAGTCTTTCCAACAGTTTAGTTTCCTCCAACCTATCTTCCTTTTTTATTTTTGCTGAGAAACTGATGGTCTCGCCTCTCAAAGCCGCTTTGAAAGATTCCCATACTATATTACGGGAGGCGCTATATCTATTAGCATAAAAAAAAGCTTCCGACCAGTTCTTTAAATGGGTTACAAATCTTAGGTCTGCCAATAATCTCCTTTCAAAGGTCCAATGGGATTTAGTTCTTTGACCACCAACCCTTTTATACAAAACTACCAATGGGTTGTGGTCCGACAGCACCCTCGGTAGCCTAGTGATGGTAACTTTATTGATTTCTGAGGAGGAAATAAAAATATAGTCCAATTTAGAATGCTTCTGGGCTGGGTTCGAGAAATATGTAAAGCCGGAGCTTTGTGGTTCTTTAGTGCCCCAAATATCGGTTAAGGCCAGTGATCCCATAAGTGCCTTAATTGCCCTGAAGACCCTGGGCTTCCTACCACCATACTTTGCATTGTCCTCCCAGTTTGCTGAAATATTTAGGTCTCCGCAAACTATTAAAGGTCCAGGCCAGCCAGCTAATTCGATCTCTAGAAAATCAAAAACCTCTGGGTCATCTCCGTTAGAGCCATAAATTACACATAAAGTTATGCCAATTTCCAACTCTGTGATAGCCCATCTCCCGTGACTGTCAGTCTTAACCCTTTTAACACCGCACAGGGATTTCCTCACCAAAATGGCGACCCCCCCTGATCATTGTAGATTGAGAGGAGCATGCAACTAGCTCAAAACCATTCAAAAACAGAAGATGCCTCTTTGCCCAAGGGAGGTGTGTCTCCTGGAGACAGAGTATATCTATTTTATTGAATTTAACAAAGTGAGCCAAACTTTGTCTCTTTCTCCATTCATTTAGACCGCCCACATTCAATGTGCAGATATTACAGTCTAACATCGTAGCTACTGATTTGATGACCCTGTGAGCCCTGACACTTAATTCTATTACCCTTATTTGATTGCTCTTTTTGTCCGGACAAATAAAACAGTAATGCATTTTATATTCCCATTTTTCATTTTCAACCATCTGCACCCCTCCACCCCCCTCACCCCCCCCACCCCCTGTCCCCACCCCTCCCACCCCCTACCCCCCAACCCCTCCATCTCTACCCCCCACCCCCCACACTGTGAGGCGCACAGATCTAGTCTGTGCATGCGATGAAATGCAAAGCTAACGGCGAGGACAGCTAAACATACAATTAAAAAAAAAACCACCAAAACCCCAAGAAGAAGAAAAAAACAAAACCCCAAAACCCAAAAAAACCTTCATAGTGCACATTGAAAAGTCTAACGCACTGAGAACCCTAACCTATAGACAAAGGACCATGGAATAGATTATACCTGTAATAACTGTAATACCCTTATACCATTATAGTCAATGAAACTACCAATTTATCAAAAACTATTTGCCCAGGCTGTCTAGATACTCCTTAGCCTTCACTTCTGAAGAGAAGTACATCGTTTTCCCTTCATTGATTATCTTTAACTGTGCAGGGTTAATCAAATAGGCTTGAAGTTTTTTATCTTGAAAGGGTTTTATCAACCCCCTAAGACGCCAACGACTTTCCACAGTCGCGTGGCAAAAGTCTGGGCGAACAAAAAACGACACCCCATCTACATTTCTCCTGGCATCAGGTCTAGCCTTATCCGCGATCGCCTGTCGAAGGACAAAATTACCCAGAAATATCAGTACTGCTCTGGGTTTATCCCCTTCCTTGGTGCTTCTTCTCTGTTTAAAAGGAAATCGGTGCACTCTTTGTAGTTCTTTGGGCCAGTCCCAGCTTGATAGCTCCGGGAAGGCTTGTTGAAACAGTTTGATGATAAAAGCCCTTATGTCCAAGCCTTCGGCCCCCTCCGGAATTCCCAAAACTCTCAGGTTGTTCCTTCTCAGCCGATTTTCCATTTCTTCCAACTTCCACTGTATGTCTGACACCTGAGAGCATTGAGCTTCAACCTTAGATACAGCACCTGCCACCTCGGTTTCTGTTGCTACCACACGCTCCTCTAGGTCCGACACTCTATCTCCTGTAGCAGCACAAGCTTTAGATAGTTTCCGCACCACTCCCTGCATTTTCCTCATCGCAGCCTGTGATTTCCGGCTATCCTGGCGCGTCTCTTCTCTGTGAGCCAAAATCTCTTGGTGTATAGACTCCAACAGGGATAGTTGTGTCTGTTCCATCAGGGGGGTACCAATTAGAGGGAGGGCAGAGGAGTGGTCCCAGCTTAATTCACTTTGCTTTGACTCTTGTCCCCAGGCAGCCTTTTTGGTTTTCATTGCAGTGGCTGGCATGTCACTCTCGAGATCGGGGTCCGAGTCTGACTCTTCACCGGAGCTGTGTTCCTCATCCTCCTCAGACCACTCACCTCCGCCTTCAGAGACTGAAAAGAAAGCCTCACTAGGATCATTCTCCTTTTTCCCGATAGCCCCTGCTGCTGCCTCCTCATTCATATCTTCATTTCCCGCCGGGGGTTCTGACAGGGTTTCTAATGTGCTGGGTATCTCTTCACTCGCACTCTCCAAAATTTTATTGCTACAAGATGGTGTCTCATTAATGCAACCTGCTGCAATAGGTGACCCTTCCACGGGGTCTCCCCCTGGTACTTGAGGAATAAGGGGTACATCAGAGTTCCCAAGTAAATCATGTGCAACCAATGGAGCACTTTCCCCCAGAACCTTCTGCCCCTTCTCCTTACCGGCCTTTACCAGTAGCTCCAAAACAGTAGCGGAAGCTAGCCGGGTCTTGGGACCCCCCTGTTGTCTCTTTCTTTGCTGGTCTTGTAATGGAAGCTCTCCATGAATGGGGTCCGTTATTAAGACCTCTGTCTCGTCTTTTGCAGCTTTCTTTCTGGCATTATTTGATTTTGAGCTGGGGTTCTGTTTGGGGGCCATTTCATCCCTCAGCTGCTGAAAATCTGCTCGATAGCTATTCCCTGTGCAGGTGGACTTCTGCTTCCTCTCCTGTCTCCACTGACAGCAACACCGAAGCGAGCTCCGCGGCTGTTCCCGACTCGGGAGATGACTCCGCCCACTTCTCAGCCCGAGGCGGCAGCCGGGAATCACAGCCTCCAGCGCCCGCAGCACTGCCCTGAAACGCCGCCTCGAAGACCCGAGCTGCGCGAGGGTCAACCACATTTCACCGTTTTCGGCACCAAGAGAAGCCTTTAGGCAAGGTATGCCAGCTATGCGCGGTGGGTTTATTCGGTAGTACTTTTCAAGAGGGGTTTCATCCTGATTACCGTCCTCGCCGTACCTGCTCTGCACCGGCCGCTCAAGCGGCCGCCATCTTGCCCGAGTATCAGTGAGATTCATGTGGTTAAAAGCCATCAGGAAGAGAGAGACCTGTTGAAAAAGGGAGAGTGAAAGTATTCAAGACATCAAGAAGGAGTTGATCAGGAAGCAGTGACTAGATATTATCAATACTATTACAGAGTTTAAATGAAGGTGGGATCATTTGTTTGAGAGCATTGGGCTTGGTAAGCTGTTTAACATTCGAAAATATTACTCTTGAGGAATTATTGGTGGATTGTATTATTTCTGTAAAATATATGGAGTATGTGATGTGAATCAATTTATGATATAGTCTTCAACAGTCTTTGTAGACTAAATTAGAATGATGGTTGTAATGACACCTTCATAAGCACTCTGAGTCTAAACCTAATCTCAATTCTCCAAAGGCTTTACATGCATAGATTGATTACATATTTAAAGTAATTGGAGTGAGACTTTGTTTGGTGCCTGTAAATGATGTCGGCAACATTTTATTTTATCATTTTGTTTTTTTGTCTACATCTTGTGATCTTTATGTGAACTCATACTCTTGTCTAGATCAAGGCATGTTATTTTATTTGTCATCCAAATTTAAGGATTCTGTTGTTTCTCCATACCTTTGGTTGGAGTTTTATCTGCTTTTGCCATTTCCATCTTTTCAGTCATTTTTAAGAGTCTTAGGGTACTTTCTCACCCTGTATACTTTCTGATGGTGATTGAATATTTGTGATCAAAATTGAGGGTCTAGAACTCAGCATTTGCGTTCCAGCTTAAGTATTACCTCTTGTCCTACATTCCTATTTTGTTTATTTGTCCTGGCCCCTCTTAATTTCTGTTTTAGTTTTCTGCCCTGGTTTGTTTGTCAAAGCAGTGCTACAGGCTTTTGTATGACTGTATCCTCACAATGTTTACTCAGGGGTCATGGGTATATCATTCAACAGGGTTTTTCAGCCTCCTGCAGCTCTAACATTACCCAATTTTGGGCCCGTCATATAGATACTAACCTGCTGGTAGCCCATGCAGACAGAAGTGCACTGCCAGTTATTGATCAGCTTTCTAATCCACTAGACCTTCAGTTCATATGGCCATGAGCTTTGATTTCACCACCTTCAATCTATAGTGCACTTTTAACATGGAGCAGGGTCGTAATGCCGCCCCTTGTAGCCCCTGCGGCACGGAGGCCCCCACCCCTTCCAAGGAAGACCAGACCTTCAGGAGACCCCATTCAACCCAAGACCAATGAATATTGGTGAGATATGGAAGACTTGGGGCCTCTCATCACATTCGGTAGGGGTATTCTCTCCTTCTCTTCTTCTTTGTCTACCTCACTGGGCTGTAATCTACCAGGCCACACCCCTGCTGCTCTGCTCCACTACCGTGCAGCTGCCTCGCCGTTGCCCCGCTCCACTCGTAAACATGTGAAACTAACCACTATCTTCGCTCTTCCATTTCCAGTATGTACTTTTTCTGAATGTCTTAAATATACTCTCATGAAGATTGTCATTTTTATTGATATGAACAAAAATTCTGGGGCTAATCCTGGCTATGCTATGCAACAGATTTTTTTTAAGTTGCAAGTAGATACTTAAACTTTGATCAGTCTCTCAGTCTTCGTGTTTTCATACAAAAGTGGTACAGTAAATGTTTGTAAGACTTTGTAAAGGAAGGAAGCCTCAATATTTCTGTTTACAGATGGAAAAGAGATAGTTCTTACAGTGATTTTGTATCAGCAACAATTTGCATAGTATTGGTAGCCTTTTATTCATAGATCATTTTATACTACATCTATGTGCAGATTATGGGCCTGATTCACAAATGTAAATTTACACTTTTGTGTCAGTTTACGGTTGTTTGCAGAGACTCATAAAAAGATAGGTCTTTTTATGAGCGGAGGCTCAACACTCGTAAATCCCTTTGTGAATAGGAAACAATCATAAACGTACCCAAAAGTGTAATTATACCTTTGTGAATCAGGCACTATATGTTAACTTCAGAGACCTAAATCGTAAATCATGTATTATTAAGTACTATTCAGACTTGGTTGATATGATAAACCCTTACCCGTTTACAAGCAATCCAATATCCTTGGCTGCTACAACAATATATATAAACTACTACTACACCTAAGTAGAGGGTTCCATTGTATGTCAGTATCACGTACATTTAAAAAAATATATATATTAGCATATTGGGTTTTGTAAGCAGAACCACAATGTACAATATGTTGTTCTTTATACATACATATTTCGTTATGCAGCATTACTTAATCTCAGCCATCGTATGTAGCATAGAAGAAAAAAGAAAAAAAACTGGTATAAATATCCTTTCTCTAGTCATTTAAATGTCTTGGCAGTATTTTCGTGATCATGTCAGTGTTATATATGTTATCTTCGTTTTCCAGGTTTGTGGATAATCCTGGTGTGGAACATGCAGAGTTCTCTGATCTCATCATACAGACTTTCACTATATGCTTTTAATACAATAAACATCTGCAACAACTATATGCTACTCTTTTCTTTTCTGGGTTCCCCTCTTATGTTCTAATCTATACATGTCGTTTTTCATATACCTTAATTCCTGTCAGTATCACGTACAGGACTAATTAATTCTCGGCACATGGCAATATTTATGTAAGTTCTGTTATGTTACACTATGTTATGTTGTGACTTTTGGGCGAGAGAATATCTTACCCAGGAGTGAATCCAGACTCTAGCTAAGAAGAGGACTGAACTGACCAAGTCTGAGGCCTAGGTAAAGAGCCATGTCTTCAGTTTCTTGCTTAATTCAAGCACTAAAGAGATGGCTCTGATAGGTAGGGGAATATTGCTCTAGGCTTTGGGTTTGAGGTGAAAGAAGGCGTGGCCACCTGCTCTGCCTCTGTGGATCCAGGATATGTGAGCAAGCAAGAGAACAGCCGATCATAGATTTGTGTTCAGGGTGTGAAAGTTCACACAGCTGTTGAGGTAAGTATGGTCTAGGTTGTACAAGGCTTTATATGCGTGGATGAGGAGCTCGAAGAGTGCACATCTGTTGATGAGGAATTGGTTCTGAAGAGTACCACTTCCATTTTGTCTGCGTTGAGTTTCTGACTCTTGGTTTTTATCCAGGTGGTGACTTTTGGCATGCATAAAGTTGGTCCTGCTATTGGACGTTCGCCATAGAGGGAGAGGATAGGCTGAATGTTTTAGGCAAAGGAGATGATTTTGAGTCTGTGAGATTGGATGATGTCGGCAAGCGATGTCATGTAGGTGTTGAACAGTGTGGGGCTGACTGATGATCCTTGGGGTACTCTGTAGATGAGTTTTACAGCAGTTGAGGTGTGGGGGTCCAGCCTGATCAACTTAATGCACTCCTGAGGAAGTAGCAAATTCAGTGGAGGGTAGACCCTTATATGCTAGACTCATTGAGATGGGATGAGAGACAGAGTAGAAGGTGGCAGATAGTTTGAGTAGGATGAAAGATGCAGTCTCTCTTGTGTCCATGATCAATCCAATGTACTCTGTGGATGAAATAAGGATGTTCTCTGTGCTCTGATGGACCTGACCCTGGAATAGGTCGGGTCAAGGAGGCTGTTGTTGTATAGGTGGTTCGCCAGTCATTTGTTGATGAGTTTCTCAAGGATGTTGGCAGGGTAAGGCATTAATGAGGTTGGCCGGTAGTTGTCCAGCATCTTAGTTTATGCTGAGAGTTTTTTCAAGAGGGGTAGTATGTTGGTGTATTTTCAGGTATATGAGAAGGTAGCTGTGCTCATGAAGTAGTTGAGTATAGTAGTCAAGGTTGTGCAGACGGGGTCCAGTTCTGTGGTGAAGGTGGAGTATGACCAGGCATCCTAAAGAGCTCCAAATCACATATTTGCTGCAATTTCAACCATAGTGATGATGGGCCAGGAAGCATGATGGTGTTCGGGAGGTTTTTCTGGCTTGGTGGTGAAATTGTAATTGTCAAAAATGTTGCTGATCTTGTGGCTGAAATGATGGGAGAGCTGGGTGCAGAAATTCTGAGATGGAGGTGATGATAGTGGAGCTGCCAGTGGGTGAGGTGAGTTCCTTTACAATGGCGGAGATTTCTTTGGCATTGTTTGTGCTGTTTTATATCCATTCAGCTTGGTGGACCTGATTTTCTGGTGGTAGAACCTGAGGGCTTATTTGTAGGAACATGTAAGAAATTGGTTTATTAGTTAAGAGGGGTGAGAGTGCCACTCATGCAAAAATCACAATCCTTGTAAGGGTGAGCAACAAGAGTCACCAGATAAACCTGTGATTACTTCAGCAGTTTGTAAGGCATTTATGCAGCACTAAAACAGTAATACATCGAAACATTACAAAATAAAAATTCCAAACCACCTAAGACAACATTGTTTATTTTAATGAATAAAATGACACTAAAACAACAGAAATCCAATATGTAGTACCGGAATCATCAATATTTAAAGTTTAGGTTAAAATAGCTCTAAGAAGCACAAAACACCAATCAGAGTTATCTGGCCGCAATGGTCAAAGTCAAAAGCTCAGGTTGACTGCAAAGAAGGGTGGATTAGATACAGGAACCAGGGTCCTTCGGGTGGAAAGTATTCCTTCTAACTTGGTGCATTTTCACGTGAGGAGCCTCTGTCAGAGTGTTGAGTAGGCAGAGGTCTGCGATGAGTTCATAGTTGGCGCGATGAGCTGATTGCCAGTTAGAGCTTCACATTGGTGGGAATTGCAGGGTGGTCATTGCTGATGGGAAGAGCACTGTGTGGTTGATGTTTGGAGTCTGTGACTGGGAAGGCTAGGTTGGTAGTCAGGTGCAGATCCCTCTGTGAAATCCACTTGCGATCGCTAGGAAACCAGGCTTGATTCTATTTCAACGTGAAGAGCCCAGAATCTCTGGATTTTCATCTGGAGTCCAATTATTGTGGTTTGGGGGCTGGAGGAATACACTCTGACACAAGTCAAAAGTTCAGGACTTGCAGAGATACATCTCAGGGGTCAGAACTCACTCTAGCCGAAACCAGCGGCTGCATCCAGGCAGCGTCCAGGCAAGTCCAGTTGGTACAGGTAAGCAGGGCAGTTGCAGGAAAAGGCCACTTTTATACCCAGTGCTAACCTGTGTGGGGGGTCACCACCTTTGTCTAGTCTTATACTGGTTCTGGTCAGTTCTTCCATTTTCCCTGGGCCTGGCTCTAATCTGTCTAGGTTAACAAAGGGCAGACAATCACATGTTTGAACTACATTTGCCAGTGGTAGGGCAGGCATCTTCAGAAGTCAGGAAGGAGGTGGGTGCAGTCCTCAGCCTACCCTGTGAAGCTCATGAAGGGCTGAGTACAACCCCCACGGCCATCCTGCTCAGGAGAAGAGCATGCTCCCAACACCCAAGGCCCTTTTGTCCACTGTCTGGAGGGAATACACATCACACCACTGGAGAGTGTTAACAGTAATTTGTCCCTTGACAATGGCATAAGTGTACCTTTGGTTTAGGCAATAAAATTCCAACTTTTTAAAAGTGCCTTTTCAGAATAATATTATCTGACAGTGCCATTTAAGAAGATTTTAAATTACATTTTAAAGGACTGAAAGAAGTACTTCTCCCAAACTGAAGTCATCACTGATTAAGTGTAGGAAGGTAACCCAATGTAGTCTATGAGAGAGTTAGCCTTTGTACAGTGAAATATGACTTTGCGGGGTTTTCACTCCCAGGACATGTCGAACTTAAGTAAACATGTCCTGATTATTTTTGTACAAACCCTGCACCCTGCCCTATAAGCCTTTAGGGCCTATCTAAGGGGTGACTTATAAGTCTTAAAAAGGAGGTTTTGGCCTGGCAAAAGGTCTATTTTACCCTGTCAAAGTGGCAGTTTAAAACAGCATTCAAATCTGCAGTGGCAGGCCTGAGACACGATTTACAGTGCTACTTTATTGGGTGGCACAATGAGTGCTGAAGCCCACTTTCTAGCCTTTGTCCCCCCCAAACCAGTTCTAGTCACTTCCTCTACCCCTCTGAGTTTGGTGCTATCCTGACTAGATAGACAGAGGGAATGAATGTGTAGATATGAGCTTCATCTGCCAGTGACAAGATAGGCATTCTTTGAAGCGCAGGAAGTTGCAGGGAGCAAGGTTTAGGCTTGGTAATGTTTGTTTTTTCTGCTTTAAATTGCAGTTTTAAAACTGCACACCAAGATTGCAGTGCAAAGCCTTGAGGCACGTTTTACGTTGATACATTAGCGGGTGGCACAATAAGTGCTGCAGCCCACTAGAAGCATTTAATTTACAGTGCCTTGGTTCATGTATTTCCATTACTAGGGACTAATCAGTAACTTAAGTGTGCCAGTTTGGTGTGTAGTAATTTTACTATGTTTGGAAAGGAGGACACAAGCACTATATCACTGGTTAGCCCGAGTAGAGTGTGCAGAGTCCTAATGCCAACAAAAACAGGTTAAGCAAAAAACTAGGGTAGTAAAGGCAAAAATCTGGGTGAAAGCCCCCCAAAAGTTGGTAATGTCCAACAGTGCTTTTGCCAGTTTCGTTACGTCTCAGTCTCCAAATGCATTCAAGTTGCTTGCAGTGGCACTTGTTGAGTCTAAGTTCTTCTGTGCACAAGCTCGCTTGCACCCTGGTACTGGTGGAGATGTTGATTTTGAGACTGCAGTATGTATGTATGTATGTATGTATGTATAAACCATTTTATAGCGCGCTCCGTTACTTGAGAGTATCCTGGCGCGGGTACAGGAGAGGCAGACAGTAAGACAAAGAGAAGGCATCTTAGCTTACACTCTTAAACAAATGTGTTTTCAGGTGTTTTTTGAATTCAGCCACTGTAGGCATAGAGCGCAGATGGAGAGGGAGAGCATTCCAGGCCCGAGCCCCGATCACGGAGATCGATTGGCCACCGAGTCTTGCTCGTTTAAAACGGGGAAGATACAATTTGAACAGAGTAGAGGATCTGAGGGTGCGTACAGGGACATAGCTGGTGAATCTCTTCCTCAGATACAGGGGGCCTTGATCGTGAGAGGCACGAAACGCAAGCACCAGAGATTTAAACAAAATGCGTTGTGCAACAGGAAGCCAATGGAGCGTGCGTATCTCTGCGCGGACACTCTTCCATCTAGGGATGTTGAATAAAAGACGGACAGCCGCATTCGGGATGATTTGCAGGCGTTTCACCAGATAGGCCGGAATGCCACTAAACAGTGCATTCGCATAATCCAGCCTTGCCAGTATGAGTGCTCTAGCAACTGTCTCCTTAGCATCCCTGGGGAGCAGGGGGAAGAATTTGCGGAGCATTCTCAGAGTGGCAAAGCAGGTGCCTGTAAGTTTCTTAATATGGACCTCGAATCTGAGATCCTCTGAGAACCAGATGCCAAGGTTTTTTGCAGGTCTCCCCATCTCTTTCGGGCTGGGAATATTAGGAGGCCACAGTGTGTTGTTGAACGAGGGGGGGAAGGAACCATAGAAGAGCACTTCAGATTTTTCCTCGTTGCATTTCAACTGGGCCTGCGTTAGCCAGCGAAATACGGAGGACAGGCACAGATGAACAGCCGACGTATCCAAATTATCGTCCGGCCAAGTAAACAGCAGTTGGGTATCATCTGCATACCCTATGATCTTAGCCCCAAACTGTTCCGCCAAAAAAACCAGGGGGGTAATATAGACATTGAACAGCAAGGGGCTAAGAGTAGACCCCTGCGGAACCCCTGTAAGCAGTGGTTTAGGCTCAGAGGCGTGAGGAGGCATCCAGACCTGCTGAGTCCTGTCAGACAGAAAAGAGGACAGCCAGTCTAAAACAACCCCCCCAATACCAATGGCCGACAGCCGGCGGAGGAGGAGCTCATAGGGGACGGTATCGAACGCGGCAGAGAGGTCCAATAAAATAAGGACCGCTCTGCCACCTCCGTCTAGACAGTCCCGAATTGCCTCGGTCATCTCCACCAACGCCGTCTCAGTGCTATATGCAGCCCTGAAGCCTGATTGAGCGGGGTGGAGGGCATTGGAGGCTTCAACAAAGCTCTCCAGTTGTTGAAGAGCAACCTTCTCGCAGATTTTCGTGAGTGCCGGTAAAAGGGAGATGGGACGGTAGTTACCGGGAGCCAACGCATCCAGTCCAGGTTTCTTCAGAAGCGGCAGCAGCTTGGCCTGTTTCCAAACTGAAGGCAGCTCGCCAGCGGCCAGGGAGAGATTAACTATCTGCGTGATCTCAGCGCTGACTTTTTCCGCCACTTCCGAAAGCACCCGGGCCGGGCACGGATCGGCTGGAGAGCCAGACTTCAGAGACTGGAGGAGAGGGAGAACAGTACACTCCGCAATTTGAGCAAAGTTCGTAAGCTGCAGTCCCGGACATGGACATAGTGGAGGGCCCAAGTCAGCTGCTAGGTAGTCGGCTGGAAGAGCCGCTAGAAGGTCCTGCTGAATCCTCGCTATTTTAGTAATGAAAAAGGTGGACAGCTCCTCGCACCATTGCGCAGAGGACGGGAGGGGAACAGCAGCAGCCACAGGTGACATAAAACTTTTAACAATAGCAAAGATCTCTCTGCTATTGTTGTCCGCCCTGGCGATGCGCCCTGCATAGAAGTTCCCCTTAGCTACCTTAATGGCTGCATAATAGTCTTTCTGGGCGAGCCGTAGAGCGGATTTAGCCTCAGAGCTATATCCACATCTCCACGCTCGTTCTAGTTTTTTACACCCCAATTTCAACTCTCTCAGTTCAGGGGAGAACCAGGGTTGAGAGGGAGAGCGCCTGGCTCTAGACAACGTGCAGTATCAGTGCAGTGCAGAATTTTGTTCAGAAGTAAAAAGGCTCATTACCAATTTTCAAAAAGCAAACTATTGGCAGTCTCTCAAAACAAACAAAAAGCTATGTTTTCGTATCATACTGTTAATGACCTGAAGACATGTGGTGGGCAGCTTTATTTTCTCAGTGTTTTAGCCTTACACAAAGTCAACTCAATTGTAATAGTTACCAATTTTGCTATACTCAAAAATTAGCTAAGACTTCGCACATTTGTCTATGGATTGTGTGCATTTTGTGTGGTGGTTTGATTGTCTCAGGTGGTGGGTTAAGAGCTATATTGATTTCAGGAGGAGTTGATTTGTGACTCGATTTTGGCTTTCACACAGGTCCCATCATCCCTATCATCAATGCCCTAATGCCCCATAATTGGCCTATGGTTTAATGTCAATGCCAGACCCACAGTTGATATAGAATTGCACATTTTAAGTGGCATTACACTTGCCTCATTTTTTAATTCGGCACAACTCTTATCTGACCACGTCATGGGCATGACTTTTAACCATCCTTGTTTTTTCAGACAACAGCACTGACAATGCTGGGTCTTGAAGATCCACATTTCTAATGGGAACATGTTAAACTAAATGTCCCATCCTGCTTAGCGCTGGGTTAAAGTCATCCTCATGTTATAAAGCCGGTTGACGTCTATTAGAGTCATCATTTGCTTCAGTTATTTTGTGTGGCAGTAAGACAGATTTGCTTTTGGGACTGTATAATGAAAGTTTATCCTTTATGTCCTAATTTCAACATTACAACCTACTCTGGAGCTAATTCATGAAGGTAAATGGACACATAGGTACATCAGCACGTGTAAATATACTCTTACACTTACATGTCCCGACCCCCTGAAACAGGGGTGGAGTCAGTAAACAAGTGATATACAATATTAAAGTTATTATTAGTAGTTGCTTTACAACACTATTTGACATTCCACATATATTGGAAGAGACCTCAACAATTTGAGCAGAAGTCTCTCAATCTAAAAGTACAGAATAATTTAGAAAAATAAATAAATTAAAGTAAATTAAAGTTTAAAAAACATTTAAAATATTTGTAAGATAATTTTATATGTGATTTTTAAATGTAGATTAAAGGTATATTTTTATACAAATGCTACAGCACAACTAACATGTTTACAAAAAAATTATTGAATGTAGCATTAAAATTAATGAATGTAGCATGATAACACAAATTAATATTGTGGTTTTTATGTTTTATTTAACAAATAACACCCACTTCAATTATAATATTTAAATGTATGTATTATGTATTAAAAGCTCATGAAAGTAATGTAAAAAGGTGAATGAATTTAATTTGCATTTTATTTCACAAATTGTAAGCTGCATTTATTAATAAATTAAAAATATCGATAAATTATATTGAAATAAAATCATATATTTTTATATTTTATATATAACATTAAAATAATTGTATATTTTTTTAAGAAGCTTAAATATGTTTTTTTATTTTAACATTATTTCCTATGGAGTTTTATTTAACATCCTACATCCATCACTTTCTATGAAAGCGTGTTGCGCTACATGTGAGTGGCCAGGGCTGGTGCTGCGCTTGCTCAAGCCTTGAACTGGAGTACATTTATCCCTGTTTTGAGTCATTTTTGGCTGTAGTAACCATTGAAGTGCAGTTCAGTTGTGAATAAAAAGGGGTTTACTCTTTTGTGGGTGAGTGCATGTCCATCCCTATCACTCCTTTAAGCACTCCTGACCCCTCCCTAAACCCCTCTTTTTAGGTTATAAATATTGCCCATTTTCGAGCTACTCCCCCACTCCTCCCTCATTTGCTACTAAACATATGCTTAAATACGAGACGAGGAGTGGAGACCTCCGCATGTAGATTTTTGAATAGCATTTTGCAGTACATTAGTGGTATACTATTGAGGTACTAATAAATGTACTACAAAATGCATTTTGTGAATAGGCTTTATGAATAGGTGTCCTGTCATACTGCAGAAGTACCATAGCAAGAACAGTTGGTGATTTATGCACTAAACTGGCAACAAGATGCCATAAGGCGGATTTGTTATTGGAACGGGTCGTTTGCCAAGTGCAAGATGGGCTGTGAAGTGCATCATAGAGTATTGGACTATTACATCTCACTTGTCTTGCATGTTCTATCTGAGACTCCTAAATATAGAAGGAAAAATTAAATGTAGTTTGAGAGTCAATGGATATAATGGGGCTGGAAAATGTCAATCAAACGTGCATATTCAGCACGCTTTTCAGCCATTTTTAGATTTCTATTTTTGAGCAGCAAACTGCTTATGTAAAAAAAAAACTACCCACAGTTGGAAGAACTTTTGAAATTACATTATATTTTCCACCTACTGTTTTATGAAGAATCATCTTATGCAGCAAGTAAGTGCATTTTTTATAAGAAAACCTACACTTATGTAAATACCGGACGCAAAAATACACCGGCACAAATTAAATTGGCATTGAAGATCAGGTGCTTTTTGTATTTTTTAAGTTCAAGTTTATTGAAACCAAACAGAAAATACAAATGTGAAAAGGCATTAAGAAATAATAATATACAAGAAATAATGGAATGAAACAATGCCAAAGAATAAGAAAGCGGAGTCAATAAACAACTCACTCTCGTTCATGAAAAAAGAAGGAGGGAGAAAAAATATAAAAATAAAAATGAGTGCTTTTTGTATTTTATGGGGATAAAGTTCAGATTGTTTTCTGTGTGTTGGTGCCACTCACACACTATTTGGATGGGCAGGTATCACCAGCTAAATACTTGTGGTAATAGCTTTTGGGCACTGGGGCTAAAATGGGCTCACATTCAATTTGCACCCAATATAACACTGGTACCTGGGTCTACATAGTATTGTAAATGACGTGTGACAACATTCTTCTAAAATTAGCTAGTTTTTCTTTACCACATTTGGTAATAGTCATAAGAACCTAGCATCTCCAAGCCCAAGGGAAAACATCTCAAAGGCATCCATTCATGTATTACCAGTGAAATGTGCTCCTAATTCCATAATCTATAAAACAGTGACAGTCACGGAGTCAGACTGCAATGCTCCTTTTGTGCAGTATCAAAAGCAATCACCGAACGTGAAACCTGAAGTTAACCCGGTGATGGTAAGCTGCTTTGTCAATAGCATAAGAAAACTCAGCAGAATGAGCGACCAATGCTCTCAGAACTGGGATGCTGACTGTGTTTGTGTGGTCACCGCAGGATTATAGATCATAATGTAACCTAATAAATATAGGGGACTGCTCAAGGCTTGCCAATTCATCTTTCTCTTAGGCTCTCAACAAGACAAGCACCTAAGAGTTATTATGGACTAGCAGTGTAAGCACTTCAGTTCATGGCTGGAGGCATTACTCTGTGGTGTCGGGCCTCAGGCCCACATGGCGCGAATAACTGAGACGGACACCAGGTGATTAGGTACAGTTACTGACCACGAGCACGTGCACCCGGGCCCTTTTATTAGTGAGGTCACGTCACTCGTGACACCCGTGATGGCTGGGTGTGTGGGTGTAGTGTGTCCAGCCCTCAAGGGAGTGGCTGGTAGTCTAGCTTCCTGCGGAACACTAGAACATGTCCTGCAGGACATTACATACTCTTGTGCCTGTTCCTAGTTTGACAAGCAACTGGTTCACACCCGCTGTTCCCATTGTCAGAGACTTCATATGTACCACGCTGTGCCCTGTAGCCACTCAGTAGCCAAAAGCAAAAGAGTGAGTCTTTAAAAGTAGGAAAGTTTGAGCCTCAATACATGGAAAAGCAGTAAACAATATCTTAGTGGATTCAAACTGAGGGCCCGATTTATTTGGTAGCAGAAATGGTACTCTGCCAAAATTAAAAGCGGAATGACCGTAGTTTAGTGACAGCAGAGACTACTCCATCTTTGCCGTGGCCAAACTTCTCCAATGGCCGACGGATTAAGGGCTGTCGTTGAATTGGCTATGTGTCCAAATGGCCAATTTAGAATAGCAGACATGTAGCTGTTTTTTTATTGCTCGTCACTGCCAGGAAACCCTTTTGGTAAGCAACAGTGAACACATAAAATTGCCCCCTCGCCATGGGCAATGACTCCCAAGGCGAGGGGCATTTTTTTTATTTTCAAAACCAAAATCCAGCTTTGGGGTTTTGTTTTTGAAAAAATAAAACTTTGTAACATTGCCGTACGGATCCGTCATGTTATATCTCAAAGTTACAATGCATTCACTTAAACCACCTTGATCGCAGTTCCTGTGAATGCTAAAAATGTCAGTCGGCCTGATAGACATTTCTAAATTTGGCAGCATGGACCTCCGCCAGGGTGATGAAGTGAAATACTGTGTTGTCCTGTCTGAGAACGGCCCGACCACCAACATCTAAATCGGGCCCTTTGTTCATCCAGAGAATACATGGATATTCAGATGTTCCAGGATAATATTCTATATCCAGGATATGGTTTTAAAATGTATTCAAAATAGATATCTTACATATTCCAAACTACATATGCCCATGAAGTGAAGGAGAAGGTGACCAAAGAAGCAAACAGGTAAAGCCTGATGAAAAACAACCTGATCATTTTACCCCACCTGTATCATTTATCCCACTCCCTTGCAATAATCAATTTTGTACTCAGAAGCAATTGTATTCTTTAAGATGTACCTATTCCCAGTAATGTTTGTCGACAGGTGTCCTGTGTCAAAGACTTGTCCATGTGCACTCTAAGCACTTTCTTCACGTACTGCACTATCTCCTTAAGGAAGTAGGGATTGCACTCAGTTCTGATTGAATGAATGATTTCACTGTATCATGTTTTAATGATTTCGTCATACATACGTTTGTTTATGCCTATGCATATGTTGTACTACTCAAGTGCATGTATAAAATGTTCATGTAAATGGTGGGTATTGTGCAAAAGGGGGCCAGTTATTCAAACAGGTAGGGGGCGGGCGGGCCACACATTCACACTCAATCACACCCATGTATTCTAACACACCCACTCACAAGACGCACTCACAAATACATACACACAAGCTTCAAACATAAAAAAACATATCACTTACCGGCTGCAGCATCTTCGGAGGGAAAGCCTCAATAGTTAATGGCAACTGGAACTTTCACCTCCTTTCATTGGTTGGTCTTAGGTCAGCCAATCAAAGGAGGCAGCATTCCCTTACTCGTCATAAAGTAGATGGGGTACAGTTAGACTGCTGTCCGCACCGTACTCTGTAATGAGCTATCTCTGATTGACACTTGACTCTGGGCACTTGAGGGCTTAAAACTGAAGCGCCCAGATCCGAGGCTACCAGTGACACTCAAAACAAAAGGTCTGGGTTTTTGAAGAATTCTACAAGTGTATAAAGAATGGAGAGGTCATTTGACCAAAAATGAAGGGATACACCCTCCCAACTCAAACATACTACTAACAAAAGAGTATCCCTCTGGAGCTAAGTTACTTAGAAAAGAGGAAGGGGACGGTACGTGCCTCAATTATGCACCACTCCTAAGGAAGTGGGGAAGACAAAAGATCCATTTTTTTAATATAACCATCACCCCCTCTAAGAGTAGCATGCTAAAAGTGAGGGTGGGCTGCTCAACCATATTTCATGGAGATCTCATGAAGATAGTTAAATAGGGGGCGCAACTTTAAAGGTAAAAATTCCTCATTCACTCCCGGGTATCCCTTTATTGCAATCGGGGTTTTTCAAGCAATGGTCCTAGGACCCTAAAATCACCAACATGTTTAGCCCTCTACTAATGACCTGAAGAGGTTCAGGGCTTTCGTCAGGGTGAGTTCTTAAATTTAGCACGACCCCATGGACGTATTTTACGTTTTCCTGTGTCGCATGCAAATACACTTTAACCATGCACAGGCATTGTAATACTTGCCACTCTAAGTTGTACCCAGTGTATTGGCGACAATTGCATCCCACAAAGAGAAAGAGTGGGTGTTTCTGCAGTCAAACCTTCGGCAAGGGTCTCTACCCGCTTCGTGACCTACTTAGCAAAGCTCTCTTTGGCTTGTGGCACTCCCCCTTGTCATGAGGGGCAGGACCTCTTGAGGCACTTTGCTGAGCATTTTTAGCCCCGCAAAGTTCAGCTCAGGCAGCCAGGTGCCTAAGCATTTAGAGCATGTACAGCTCCTGTCTGCCTGACCCGACCATAAAGAGTGTCTGTCAGACCTACCTTTGCTTAGTTTAACAGGCACTCTTCAGGTCTGAAGAAATTTGAGTGGCCCCTGCTGTTATTATGCATACTTTTTTTAAAGAGTTTAACTGATATACAATCTTACCCTCAAACAACTCAATGCGCTTTTGTTCTCTATAAAAATTTAGGGCCTGATTTAGAGTTTGGCAGATGGTAACTCCATCATAAATCTTATTATACGTACCATAGTCCAGTCCATCGCACTGCAAGTGCATTGTGCATTAATGTACTTCAATAAAGCAGATGAGGTATCTGTGCAGTTTGTGACTGAGTACCTGCCGCCAAAACTCTGTATCAGGCCCTAAATTTGAATCCAATGGGGAGGGCATTTTGTAGCCAGACTCTTCTCTGTCATCATCCTGCACGCAGAGGCAGACCTGCTGTGGATGCTTCATGGTGCCACCATTAACACTACAGTGCAGCACTATTTGTGCTACTTTTGTACTTGCACTATAAGCTAGATCTTCAATATTATACGCTTGTGTTCATACACCAGAGGTGACAGACAGCGTGAGGAGTTTCACTAACCTTGCTTGTGAACCAATCCGGTACCATTATTTGCTAATAGAAAGGTCAACGCCCAAGGGGCAGTGATGTGTGCAAGCATGCTGCGGTCATGTGCGTAGCACATTTTTTTCTAATGACTGTCTTTGTGTGCTATTGGGCCCTACCTGAGCCTCTCGTCTATGACATCCCACTCTCTTTACACTCAGCACAATTCCTTTGTTCAACACACTTCTAATGTGACTCTCAAAAGTACATTCACAGTACAGTCTTCCATTGTTTTTTTCAAGGTCTATTTATTGGCATTTCTATAAAAGCAAGTACAAAAACCAAACTGTGCTCTTGTAATTTCTTTGACATTGTCTTCATTGCACCATCAAACCTTTCTGTCTGGCCCCCCTCCTCCAACACAGCCAACAGCAATATTCGACTTGACCATCATAGGTGGCAATTCCTTCCAAGTGACAGGGGCGAGGTCATCACTTATGTTACCTCTGTAGCTATTCCAATGTACCCAGATCTTTTCCCACTTTTGGGGTCATCTCTGCCTTCTTATACCACCATCTCGATCAACATACACCCGTCCATATCACTTTTCCAGGCTTCCAGCTGCATCGCTTGTTCAGCGCCCCACAATCTTGCAACATTCCGGTTACCTACAGCCAACCCTAGGGTTATCCATATATGCTCCATTCGGAGCAAATATGTATCTTCCCAGATATTCAGGAGACAAGACTTTCCCAAGGTAGTGAGGGAATCCCCATAAACCTCGTCCATACATGCAGTCACCACCACCCAAAAACACTGCAGTATTAGACAGTCCCATATCATATAGTTTAGTTTAGTTTAGTTTATTTGGTTAGCACAGTTAATTAAAACCATTGCTATAAAATATCAGCATTAGCACAGTTATCACATTAGAAAACGAAAATGGAAAAACACTCTGTCAAGATTAAAAAGTCTATACATGTAAAAACAGTCTTATAGTTATCAGTGTTTTCGTACTACTGATCTGAACCAAAAATGATTTAGATTGAGAAAGTAAGTGCTAAACCAGGGGACAAAAGAAGTCTGTGATAAGCATTTGCGGGGGAGGGAGAGGAAGCACTGGGGTCAAAGAGGGTGAAAGGAGATAGTCAGGAGTCTCACGAACTTTCCAATCCTTGCAAGCGCTTGAATGTCTGAGGAGGTAAAACACAGGGCCGTTGCCTCCCAGCATGACCTAATGCCCCATTTTAGAAATACGGGTTTTAAGAGTGTTCTTCTAGGGGCATCCATGGCAGAGCAACAACACAAAAGATGCAGCCATGACACGGTGTGGTAGGTGCACAGGCTGCAGGCCCCCGCCCTCCTTTGAGGAAGCCCATCTGTAAAAGGCCGTAGAGCAAAGGCCTAGAAGGCGCATGAACATTATGTTCTTCCGAGCCACTGCATTCAGATTTTCCAGCAGATAAGATTGCGATACCCCAGGATGGTATGAGATATATAGGGGGAGCAGGACAGTAGGTGTGTTTAAAGCCTGGAGGTGCATCCGATGGGAGATTAGTTTCACCTGCTTGTTGATAACTTTTTTCCAGACTGAGTATGGAATATTGTCTGACGTTAGCAGTGAATTGTCAATCTCTAGCGATTTTATGGCCTTTGTAATCTGATGATTCCATGGATTTCCAGGACTGGCGAAGATTTCTTTAAGTTGGAATTTTAAGGTGGTATCTGCAGCTTTTAATGACCTTAAAAAATATTTCAAAGTGTCTGCTTCGTAATAGATGGACTGTCTTTGTAGGCCAAACTCCAGACGTAGTCTTGCCCTCTGAATGAATTTCGGAAGATGAAAGATTTTTTTGTAGATGGAAGCTTGGGCATGGTCAAGACTAGCGGAGCATGCACCAGGGAAGGCCTGATGCCCATAGTTTAAGGCGGGAAGTAGTGTAGCTTTGATCACCTTCAGAATGGGTTCTGCGGAAGGGCTGCTCAGGGACTGGTTCAGTCGGGTCAGGGAGTATGTTATTGCACCTGCTCTTTTTTTCAAGGCAGCTAAGTGGGCTGTAGGTCTAGAATTCTCGCAGAACCAGACTCCCAGATAATTATATTTTGAAGTTGGGTTGATCTTTGCAGGCCCAATGTGCCCCCTTAGACTTCTCTTGTTCTTGCAGCTGCCAAATATCAACACCCTGGTCTTTTCCTGGTTGATGTTTAGGGCATTGGCGGTGTTGTAAGTATGGAGCATGCTTAGCACTCGTTGTAGCCCAGATTTTGCCTGGTCCATTATAACAATGTCATCAGCATATTGTAGAATATGCAGATTCCTTTTTGCAGGGCCCAGTTTTGGTGGGAGAAGATTACTTTTCTCCAGAAATGTTCCCAGGTCGGCAGTATAAATGTTGAACAAAAGAGGGGCAAGAGCACAGCCTTGCTTCAACCCATCTTCGATAGCAATTTTTCTGGAGACAGTCTTTGGGCAAGTTTTGATTCAAACCCAAGTGTTCTTGTGCAAGGAGATAAGGGCACCTAGCAGGCTCTGTGGGATCCCCCATTTGTACAGTTTCCTCCATAAGATGTTACGAGACACTTTGTCAAAGGCTGCGCTGTAGTCTATAAAGCAGCAATAGAGTGGAAGATGATTTTTTTGTGCTGCTTGTTGACTGAGAATGGCCAGGGTTGTGATGTTATCAATAGTGGAGGCCGAGAATCGAAACCCCGTTTGAAAGTAAGGTAGAATGTTGTTTTCTGCTACCCATTTTTCTAAAAGCTTAAGAAGACACCGGGCATATGCCTTCGCCTCAAGATCTAATAGGGCAATAAGTCGATAGTTGGCTGGGAGTGTGTGGTCTCCTTTCTTAATTATGGGGCATAAGATCGAACCTGGCCATGAGTCTGGTAGCTGACAGGTCGTAAACACGTTGTTGTATAATGGGGCCAAGAGTTCGGCCCACTCTTCCAGAGCACATTTAAATACCTCTCCAGGAAGGCCATTGGGCCCAGGAGCCCCGTCGTTTTTCATGGCCTTCAGGAACTTGGAGACTTCGGCTGCAGTGGTCACCTCATGGATTTCTGTCAGGATGGAATCGACACGGTCTCTTAATTCGATCACCACGGGATCCGCCGTGTCGCAACTATATAGTTGAGTCACATGCTGAGCCCAATCTTCTTCACGAACTGCGTTCCCTCTGTTGGTATTAGAGGAACGGAGCTTGTTCATGTAGTTCCAGAACTGGGACAGGTTTTTGCCCCTTAACAGGGCAAATATTTTTAACCACTCATTCTGTTCTTTTAGGCTCTTAGCATCCCATGATGATTTTTTGTAGGCCTTGCGCCGTAAAGCCCTGTTGTTGGCAGAGTGCACAGTGCCATTCAATTTGTGCAGGCGCACGGCCCTCCTTAGGGCTTTCCTTTGTGTGGCTAGCTCTGGGTCGAAGGTCCGCTTCGGGCGTAGCCCGTGGGATTTATGTTGAACCACGGGACCCGTTAAGAGGGCATGTAATTTGATGATAGCATGATCCCACCGGTGATGTAGGTCAGTGGTGGCGTTATGCATGAGATTTGGAATTTCTTCTGTGAGCCAAGGACCCACCTTGGCAGAAACCGATATGTCCCATTTGATTCTTCTGACTGTGGTGTGGCGTTCAACCAGCGCTGAGTGTCCCACCACTGTTATCTCAGTGGCGGCTGGCGCTAGCATTTGCATTGCTACCGTTAAGGGGTTATGGTCACTCTTGTGACGATGAGGAATTTCCATCCTAGTTAGTTTGTTTCCCAGAAACGGTGAAAGGAAAATATAATCAATAGTTGAGATGTTCTGAAATGTTGGTAAAAAAATTAGCCCCAGGGTTCAATTCCAGTCTAATTGGCTTTGCTGAGTGTAGATTGTGATTGATTAAAAATGTAATCATGGCTTCTTGCTCTTTAGTTCTGGTGGCAGAACGAGCGTTGGTTGCCAAATCCTTGATGTTAAAATCCCCTAATAGCATTACTTCTGTAGATGCGAATTCCAATAACAGATCTTCCAGATGTTTGATCAATAGATCTGTTGCTTTTGTGGTTTTCGTTATATTGTGGTAACAATTGATTAGGAGTATGGAGAAGGCACTGCCTAAAAATGAGAGGCCGGTGATTAATACAGTCTGCCCTGTCATTGAGTTCCGAAGTATGGGGGTAGCCGCTATCTTGCACCTGTGCTTGATGAAAATAGAAAGACCCCCGGAGGGTCTTCCATGGGATTTGGCCCGAGTAGCTGGTTGGAAAAGTTCGTAATAGCCGAAGAGAGGTGTTGGGGCTAGAGCCCAAGTCTCCTGTAGACAGATGATATCACTTTTGTTCAGATATTCCACGGCTGATTTAGAGGCCATCGTTGACTTTAACCCAGCCACATTCCAGGATGTAATAGTCAGATTAGGAACTGACCGGTTAGCTTCCCCGTTAAGAGGAGCGCTGCTGGGCACGTGTTGTTGCAGGCTCTGGGTCAGGATGCCCGTAGCAGTTATCGATGGCGGGGGGGACAGGGCGGCTCAGCATGCAGCTCACCAGGCGATGGTTGTTGTCGCATGAGATGTTGATGAAATTATCCACTTTCGTCGCTTATGGGAGCCAGGCGTGAGTTGCGCCCCGGGACCCCTTCAGAACGCTAAAATGCTGCCTCGCAGGGGCCGCCGGAAGGAGAACGTGGGGATATTTTTGTTGTGTGGGCACCCACATTTCTATGCCCCAGTTTTCAAATATGCATGCTTAACCGAGAATTGCGTCCCTGGTAGATTCCCGGGACCACGTTGTTACGGTGGCCTGTGAGCCCCCTTTGCCTGGTATTGAGGAAAACATGACCGATGTCAGGTACGAAGAATTGACCCCAGACAGGGCTGGAACGTTTTAAAATAGCCGAATAAGATTGTTTCGATTGAGGATGTCGTATGGGCCCTTATGGACGTAGTGAGGGAAAAAAACATGTTCAGCGTCCTTTCCGGGACTTTGATGGTTCTGACTCCTGACTGATTTGCTTGAAGATGCAAGCACATTCAGTTGTTGGGGTCGTGCTTCAGATGAGTAATTGTTTCCCTCCTGTTGACTTTTCGCTCCCGGGGCATATTTAAGTTGGGGATGAAAAAGCCTCTGCTTTTGTATAGAAGAGTCCCCGCAGGCTTTAGTTGGAGCCTTTGGCAGAAGGCACGTAGAACAGCCCGTCGCTACACCCTCTGTTACAGTTTGAAGGTCTCCTTTCGATACTCTTGCCGGTCCCTGGCCTTTGTTTTGGCTATTCCAAGCGTCTGGCCTTGCTACTAAGGGCTGTGCAGTATTGTTCTGGCTCCCAAGGCCTAGGTCATAGGTGGCTTTTCCTTTGGTTTTATTTGGCAGTGAACCATACGTTGCTGTTGTGGAGTATAATTCGGTGACTCCCAAGGCCGGGGGTGTTCCCACAGGCGCGTCCTGTGTCATTAGCCCCGGTTTTTCTGTATTAGCCTTATTACACACCTGAATCATGCTTGTCCCGGTAGTTTGCGTTTTGGGTTTTGAGGCCAGACTGAAGATTGGAAAATAAGGAAGGTCCAAGGATTTGATGGCTGGCATGCTAGGAGCCACTGGCCCCTCAAACCCCACTCTCCTTTTCGCTAGGCGTTGCTTTTTGGATTGTTTTTTCAATTTCTTTCTCTCCCTCCTTGACAATGGAGGCTTCATTGGGAGAGTACAGGGCGTATAGGTCGTGTTTTTATGGGCTGTATTAGTGGGGATGGGCTGCGGAGTCGCTGATTTCGTCGGTGTTAGACTGCTCAGGTCGGTGCATTCTGGACCCGCTTGGAGGTTTCCTGGACTGGACCCCGGTGACAGACGAGCTGAGCAATTAGGATCTGGTTTGGAAGACGGGGAAGTAATTTTTCTCCCTGATGGAGTGCCGGCCAATGTAGCAGTGTGTAAAGGCTCCTCAGAGGAGAATGAAATTTGAGGTTCTTGTGTCAGTTTCACTGTCCCGTTTCCATTGATGTTGCTCTTCACACTGTCCAGGAGTTCTCCCAGGATTTCTGGGAGAGAGGAGAGTTTGTCAATTAATGGAGAGCAGGAACAGAAGTTCAGGTTATCCAGCGGCCCTGCAGACCTTTCAAGAACGCTTAGTCTGGAGCCCAGGTCAGACAGTGTTGAAGCCAAGGTTTGAATTAGGTCAATCTGCAGTTCCATTTTCTGAGATTGCCATAGCATGGCTGCGGCAATTGCGCCTTGCTTTACATGGACGGATGTCAACGAGACCAAGATGGGATTTATAGATCCCAGAGAAGTGAACACAGGTAACTCTTGATCATCTTGCACAATGCTAGAAGAGTTGGAATGCGAGCTGAGGCCCGGTGTGTGAGCAAGGGATTCTTCGATTCGGGCTTCTAGGGAAGCCAAGAATCGAGGGGCTTTCATACTTTAGGTACTTATTTAATGATAAAAGGTCCTTCTGACTGATTTGGAGAACACCTGAGCCTGGGCTGCATTGTGGTAAGGGCTTGAGTGTTAAATCTACTACGTTGCAGTTGTCAGAATATTTTAGAGGTGTAGGTGGTGCTCTGCCTGGACTTGGACTTGGACTTGTAACCTGGCCGCAGTATTTATTACAGTGGTGTTTGTAGTGGTGTTTGTAGAATCTGAGTCCAAGGCTGGTTCAGATGGGTTCCACAGGCCAGTAGAAAGGGTACATGGTGAGACAATGGAGCTGTCCTGGGTCGTGATGGCGTCGTCCTGAGAGGACGAGCGCGACTGATAATTCTCGCGTGAAACCAGGGCTTTGGGCGAGGATGAATGAGGATTTTCCGAGCAATGAGCTTTTGAGGTGTATAGGGCTGGAAGAGGCATGATTGTCATAAACCAGGATATCTGCGTTTGTTTCCGCGTCAAGCTGTGACATTCCGGTGGAGGGAGAGCCTGTTTGAGGCGCAGTGTTGCCAAAAAAGTCACTTATCCGAGGTTGAGACAGCGAGCCGCCTAAGTGAGGCGTTTTGACCTGGGGAGGCGGCAACTGCTGCTGGATGGCCCTCGGGGAGACGGCACGTAAAACGGTGCCCTTTCTCCAAGGTAATTTCCTAAGTGGCTTGGAAGACTCCATAGCGATTCCGCAAATATTGCAGCTTGCTGGGAGGGCGCTTGCACTCTCCCTAGTGCCCTCCAGGAACTATGGCGGCCCAATAGTAATAAAAAGAACTGCAGGGACAACAATCCGGGGGCAACAATCTGCCAGAAGATAGGCCTGCAAGAGCCCAAGAATGGTTCGTCAAGGGAACTGACAGTGCTGACGGTACAGATTGTAGTATAGATAGAAGGTGCTAGTTACCAGTTGCCGCACCGCTCTGGGCCCGTGGCCGGTCCTGACCGTCCAGGTAGATGTCCACTCTTTGATAATCCCTGCTCACCCCCTTATGCACACACTTCCGAGTGTCGCCCCCTTAAGTCGCAACACCACCGAATCTCCAGATGGGGGGCAGGGAGACGAGCTGGGAGATCTCTGCCACGGACGATGATCAAGCGAACAGGCTGCCAATCAATGGCTGGGTGGCCGGGGGGGGGTCTAGGCGGCCCAGACTCAGCACAAGCAGACCAGCGGACCCGCCGGCAGCTTGAGCTCAAGGCTTAGTTCACGGTGTTTGGTTCACGGACCTCCGTGCCTCCTGGCAGCCGTGGCCGTGGCGGCCAGTTTCGCCCGCTCTCAACTGGGCACCCCAACCGAGCTCACCCCTAGGCTCAGGCACAAGATTCCCCGCAGCCTGCAGCCCTTAGCGGCAGCTCACAGCTGAAGCTGATAGCCGGAGTAGAGTAGTGTGGAGCGGAGCCGCAGCCGAAGTCGTGCCGCTACCGCTGCCGGAATCTCAACCCAGATCTTTTGACTGGGTGTGAGTGTTTGATTGGTTCAAATGCTCCGTCCATCACCACCCCCTTTTGTACCGGAATCTCAACCAGGGCAAAGGCTGTTCCCATTCTGTTCGCCGTTCGCTGCTCGCCGTAGTAACCCCCGCAGGTTCCGCGGATTCCGCCGCACTCCCTGGTCTCCTTGTCTCCTCCCTGACGGGGGCTCTGCGCTTAGCGTTGGGGGGAGACGTGCTGCGGAGGAGCTGCCGCTGCTGCTGCTGTGGGTTGTGGAATGGCGGTCTGGCTCTCTGGCTCTCTGCTGCTCTCTGCTGGTTCCAATAGTACAGTAGTGCCTGCGGATAGAAATAAGTACTAGTGTGTCCACAACCACACCAGCAGTTCTCATTCGGTGTTCTACTGATCTTAACCAGTATGGTCTGAACATAATGGGAGCGGTGGAGGATCTTTAATTGAACTAGGCGGAAACCCGCCTGTATAGCCAGCTCTCTAGTGGATGCAAGGGTCTCCGCCCACTCGTTGTCCTCCAGGCACCGGTGGCTGGTTTTAACAGGCGTAGGGGGCATTGCCCTCCCAGTTTCGGAGTGGAGAAAAGGGAGAAATTAACACCACCATGGACATGGAGCAGCTTTAAATCATGGTATGCTCACTGCTTGGTGCTCCTACCAATTTGAAAAATGTTTATGTAATAAATATCATCGTTGTTTTTTTTTAGGTCGGACCCTCGGACGAGAGTCCCCTCCCAGTGCGCATGTGCTGAACTGGGCGAGGAGAGGGACATCAGCCTGATGGGAGTGGCTGAACCAAGCACCAGAGATTGGGCTTCAAATGGGGTGCTTCTGATGTGGCCCACGGCGCGGTCAGCAGAGCCTCATTGACTTTAAGGGGAATGGGTGGGGCTGGCAAACAGCAACACAGTGCAGTGGGTGGCAACAATTGTAGCACTCCTTTCGCCTTCGCACTGTTCATTGGATAGCTGCTGGGGGCGTGGGTTAGTTCAGTTCAGCTCTTCTTCCTAATTCCGTGATTTATCAGCATGTGTTAATGGTTTTGCACATGAGGGAGTGCTGAGGCAAGACCCCTCCTTCCATCACCTCGTGAGTGAGTCCCCTCGCCACTGGAAACGTCCCGGTCAAGCTGAAATTACAAGCACGCTCTAAACTCACAGTAGCTGCGGGCCGCAGAGTAAAACAAAAGGTAAAATCAGTTTGGTTGATACTTAATTTTCTATGTTTAAGTGTTTCTATGGTATGCCAATGCCGCCATTGCTAGTGTTTGAATATGCGGCTGTAGGCTAGTGCAGTTTATTTTTAAGGGTGCTAATAACAATGGCGCAGGACAATGATGTTGGCAGTGCACAGTGACCACTGATAATGATGCTGTGTGATACCTTCTGAGCCTCATAGATACTTTGCTTTGCTTGTTGCTTTAGCAGCCTTCTTAGTAATTGCCCTTGGCTGGGACGCACTCCGCAGGGATTGTTTCGGCTTCCCCTGTTGAATTCTCAGGGTAGTCCAGGTGAGCAATTAGATGTTTAGCCTTGCAAATTGCAGGAAGGCTGCTATACGAAGTTGTACCTTGAAGCGGATTTGCTGTACGCAGCAGCGTACGCTTTCTGCCTACTGGACGTCACATTTCGAGATCTGGTGAAAAGGAGTATGATGCACACTTGGGGCCCGATGTGGGCCTCAAGGCCCATAGGAATCAATGGCAATTACCGAATCGGTAAATACCGATTCGGTAATTACCGAATCATATCGATTCGGTAAAAATTACCAAGTTTTTTCCTACATCTCATTTACCGAATCTAGAATACCGAATCGGTAAAATTCGGTATTCTAGAGTCGGTAAATAAGATTTACCTACATCGGGCCCTACCGACACAATGTATATTTACAAATGCATTTAGAAAGTGTGGTACCCATGAGAGTGTATCAGACAGCAGCTGCCGTGGATCACAGTTTATGTATTACCGATTACTTAAGCCATAAAGTCCGCCATGGCTCGGTCTGGGGGAGGCATTGGCTGTTTATCGCTGCAATGTTCGAAAGGTATAGGCCTGGGGCCAATAATGCACTAATAATTGCACGTGACAGTGCTAACCTTCACGCACTTAGTTTCGAATCCTGGAAATAGTGGGGAGGGGCTCCATTTTCGAGCAGGGAAGCTGTGCTCGCCGTGTAAGTAAAATGCTGTAAACGGGTACTGTAAACTCCAGTGTTTTCAAGCCTGTGTGGTTATGGGGCCTAGTCAACTCTCTTTTGTCTTTAATGTCGCTTCAGCCTTATCTTGAGAGGGATGGGAGCATGCTGATGTGCCAAAAGTCTCAGGCTCCCACATATTTTGACTTTTTTTATGGAAAGGCCAAGGGAGTCTCCTCTTTAAACACTGCAGACACAGAATTGCCTGCTTGTGGCGTTTTTTTGCCAGGCCTATGAAGGAGCCAGCGTTGATATCCTCCATTCACAAAATGCATATTATAAACAGTGCACTCTGCTGCTAAAATGAAAATAACTTTGCCTGGCCCCTACATGTGTAACTCCGTTCTGCCAATCAGTCTGAGAACTAATTTAACCTCATAAAAAAATGCACAGTAAATCGCCACGGACTTCCATAAAAATGTTGTGCCCCCTCTCTGCACCACTCTCAGACTTCACCATCTGCCACTGCCTCCAGGCCTTCCAAGTCATAGACTCAGCACTCTTTCAATTGCCTGAGGGTATCAGGCACATTATTAAGTAACTTAACTTTTTGTTCACCAGGGACATGGCAGGACCTCCCTCAGTGAATGTTTGTATACCTCGGAGTTCCGTAAAAGACTTGAGATGTCCCCCTCATTGCAGAACCGTTCTATCCATCCAGAATGGGGGTTCCTCCAGGGAGCAGAAAACCAAATCATTTTTGGTGGTCAATTGCACCGCACAGTAGTATTTTTGGATATCAGGTAGGGCTATCCCCTCATTATACCATCCCCTCGTTAGTTTGTGTTGCACTATCCGCATCAGGCCCCCATCCCAGAACAACGTTCTAAACTTGCCCTATATTTTCTTAAAACACGATTTATGTACAATATATGGCGTGTTTTTCAGGACATAGACAAAACATGGTAGGGACATCATCTTAAAAAGAGCAGCTCTACCTAGAGCTAGATTGGCAGAGAGCCTCCAATGTTGAACATCTCGTTTTAACCTCTCCAATTTTGGCGACAGGTTGCTGTGGAAGACCAAGTCAAGGGTCCATTGTTACATTAATCCAGAGCTTTCAGCAATCCTCAGGTGTCGAAACCCACCTCACAATGACGGGGCAATCATGGTAGCCATACCTGAAAATTGGATATTTGGGATTTTCTTCAGTTCATTTATATCGTGAGCAATGACCAAAGTTGGTTAGGATCTTCATTAACCTCTTCAGGGTATTTTCAGGATCAAACATAAAGTAGGAGACCATCCACGTATACAGATATTTTATCCTTCCAGTGATCAGCCCATTGCAGACCGGGGACCAGTGGATCCTACCTGGTCCAGACTGTCAAAGGCTCTAATGCTGGGGCAACGATTAAGGGCAACAAAGGGCAGCTCTGCCAAGTACCTCATTGAAGACGAAATTCACAGGATGTCCGCCGGCCCCACAGGGGCAGCTCCTCTGTTGTAGTGTAGGAGCGTTACCCCACTTAAATGCTTCAAGAAGAAAAATAAAATGGTAATTCATTACCATTTTATTTTTCATCCACCCATCCCGAACATAGCGTTTGAACGGGTTTTGCCTTCTGAGTGACAGCAGCAGGGAGGAGGGTGGGTTGTCTATGCACTGTTCAAAGTGTGCATGTCTCTTTGGACAGCCATCTTGTGACGGTCAGCCACACATGTGCACTTTAAACATCTCTAACCAGCTGTCCTAAAATAGCTGGGTTAGAGCAAGTAAAGGCCTGCAGAGCACTGAGGAGCACTGAGTGAGGCCTTTCCTCCAATCAGGGCACTGCTCTCATGCCGGTGAGCAGCGCCAGTATTGGTCAAGGGAGATTCCTGGTAGCTGGGCTGCAGTCGCAACAAGGACGTCCGGATTTTGTGAGGTCCTGTCGAGTTTGGTAAGTGTTTATTGTTATTTTTTTTGATCGTGCCTGCCCCCAGGTAGATGCCAGCAGCCACTGCCTCCCCAGTCTTCCATTGTTGATGTTTTAGCAAGGCCTCTGCTCAACTCTGATTCCTAAGTCTTTTTGCCCTGAGTGTTCACAAGCATCACAAAAGCCACCCATTTGGCAATGTGCTGCTCTCAAAATTTTATTTATACAGCTCAGTACCCACATCTCAAAACTCCCATGTAAGAGAGCACATACTTCATGACCAGCACATGCGAATGCAACAACATCTACCACATGTTCAAACCTCGACTGGGCAATTCTAAGGTGTCTTACAGCCAAATGGCAAAGTACACTCCAACAGTCCAAAAACCTGCTGTAATGAACAATACAAACAGGCTTGTGGACTGCCAACAGGTATGGCAGTCCACAAGCACACAGAGAAGCAGTTATTGGTAGCGGTGTAATACAGATTCCTGCAACGCCTTTGGCACAGAAGGGCACCGCAATCCTTCAAGGGGTCCCATTCAGTCCAAGGGCAATGGTATTTGTGGGAGATGAGAGGCTAGGGAGCCCATCATCACGTTTTGCAGGTGACATCATTTACGCCGCTGGCTATTGGCAGACATGCACCATGCAAATAGCATTTCAGTAACATCCCATGATGTGGTCCTGGCTTAAATGAGGAATGTCAGGCAAAGAACGACACTCTTATTTGTTCTCTTCAGATGAATAAATTGTACTTGTACTTATTTCATGTTTTTATAACGTATGAGCTGTCTCTTCCTGTAAAGTATTTCCCATGTTGAATAAAATGCATTTCCTTGATTGCGTAGAAAGCAAATCAAAGTAAAATGACCTTCATAGGGAAGAACCCTGGCCCGCAGTGCAGATTTTGAGTAGGGTGCTTACAATTGCCCTTTTTAGGTCGCGCCTGTAGCAGCGCGCATGTGCTACCCTGGCGAGAGTTTTAGTAAGGGGCTTTCAATAGCTTACCACACGCTTATGTGTGTGTGGCCTATTGCTTGCGGTTATCCGCACGGGTACCCGCACGGGGGCCACATGTGTTTTAAATTATTGTGCCCAGACACGGGGATGATAATTCAAAACACATGGCTTGCTGTGGAGTGTGCGCACCACTCGCATGCTTGTTCTACACTGCTTTTAAATGTAAATGTACAGGAATTTATATAGCGCAAATCACCAAGCGGTTTCTAAGCGCTTGCTTAGGGAACCCGTCCTGGTATTCCCCTGTGAGATAACCCCGGCAGGGTATCCGCAAGGTGAAAGCCAGGCATCCCGCCGCGAGGGGCCGTTGTGGAGATTAAGCAAGCTATTGCCCAGAGTCGCAGAGTGTGAACCCGTGAATCGAGTAGGCACCGGAGCGAGAATTGTCGAGTCCATGGACATTTTAGGACTCAAGACCCCGCCGAGCCGGGAATTGAACCCTGGTCCCGGGCTGACCTCTGCTTCCAGGTCTGCCTCCTCTAACCAGTGAGCCACACTTCTCCACTTCTCTTCCATTAGATTGCTTCATTCCATAGTCTGACTACTCCGGAGAAGTGATACAATGTTTGTGGATTTACAAGAACTTAGTTGGGATCAGAGTCCTGACTTTTCTATGCCTTGCATTATATGGCATCAAGTGGACACAGAAACGGTGAAGAGTTCTGCTTAAAAATGAATCAATTGAATGCAAAAATGCAAGTGAGTCAGACAACACACTATTATATGGACTGTTCTCCCCATACGTAATGCACAAAACATTTAGTGAAAGAGGTCTAAGTACTGAAACTTTCCAAATTTTCCCTTAAGCTGATTTTTTAGAAGCTGAAAACATGCATTAGTAAATCAGGTAAAAATCAGTAATTTTACATTTAAAGTTATTTTATCCTCCAGAAGACTGAACTCTGCAGAAGAAAACCCTTTACACTACACCAATATAACATGTGGGCTTGCTACCTACCTTGACTGTTCAGAAAATGTGTTTTCCTCGGTTTGTTAGAAGTTTTTTGCACTTTTCCATAATTGTAGGTTATAATCATGTCAATATTTCTATAATAACCAATTTGGAGACAAGAGATTTGTGCCTTGGTATTCAACAATACTTTACAGTTTCTTGTGTAAGTCCCACATTGAACGCACCTCAATGGATCAGGGCACACACAGAATGCATGCAAGGTACCATGGGAAATGTGCATCACACAAGGCATCGCTCGTACATCCGGAAATACAAACAGTTGTGCGTGGTTACACTCTTTCTGGTGGTGCTGTTAAAAGGACTTCAAGGGTGCAGATCACACAAGCGTGGGGTGATTCACCGCAGTCGCTATGGGTATGTAGGCCAAAGCATTTCAAAACGTTAAGGTAGCAAACACTGCAGTCTCGTTAGGTAAGGGTGCATTCCTGCTCAGTGACATACTGACCACACTAAAAGCCGCAGTGCCGCTCATCCCCATGGGAATCCCTGCTCCAAACACATACAGGACAGCTTCTTCTTAGAACAAGGAGATCTCTGAGCAAGTTCTTTTTCTGCACAAAATAAGACTTGTTTCATATATTTACCCATCATCAGGATTGCAACACGCTATCAAAAGCAAAAAAAAGACATCAACTAAAGTAAAAAAAAAAAAAAACGTTACCCAACTCCCACCAATTCCGCAAACAGCACAACCTGGATTGAGCAGCCTTTCCTCTAGAAAGTTGGTCATGCAAACAAATGTCTTCAAAAGCCCTAGAGCAGCAAAAAATATAGATTGCAATACAACAATCAATGTTACACCCAGCCTGAAGTATTTACTTTCTTGACGATAGGATTGTCTTTCTGTCCAACCACAATAGGCTGCAGTACTTCAGAAAACAATTTGAGAGCAAAGAGTTCAAAGGAAAGCAGAGACTAAGACACGCCTCTTGTACTCTGCATTCCTGTGGGGCAGCTAGCGTCACATGTAGGGGGAAACCCTGCGACTTTGGCAACACCGCCACAAATCAGTGCACAATGCTTAAGCTGTGCTATTGTGTGTGTGGGGTGGAACTTGCCCATTCAGAGTGAACTCAGCGATTTCACTGTACACCTGAATCATGTACTCTGGGGACATGGTGATACTGCACACAGGAAAAAGCGCATGTATCAGTGTTTGCCCAGGTGTCATTCCCACTTCATTTTTTACCAGGGAACTCATGATAGGGTCCTATAATCCAAGCTGAAAGATTTTTTTTCAGTGAGCACCAAGATCACAGCCGTCTCAAGGTCTGAGAGAATGTGTCATTACTTACCTGTAATCTTCATTACCATGATTAAGGTCCTCCCCGCCCCAGTCCTGTTCCCTCCCTCCCTCCCTCACGCTGTTATTGTGTCTGGTCTTGTTACTGGAAGGAATTGTGTGGGGTGGAAGCGTTTATACAATAAAAATAAAGAAAGGACTAGCGCTGTAAGGCCTGGGGGGGGGGGGGAGGTCTGCCTCACTTATTTAAGGACTGGGACGAGGAGGTCCCACGAGGGGGTAATGTGTGGGTTTTCAAATACGTAGGAGGTCAAAGGCCAAGTTAAATAGGTGGATTGTCGGCCATCCCCAGGCCATAGGCTGGGATGAGTACTTTGTTTTCTGGAACCACATGAAGCCACTGTTTTGCTTTGGATAATGGGTGCAGTGAGCAACACAATCTGTCTGGTTGAACTTGGAAGCCCTTTCCTACCCGCTAATACCATGGTTCAATAAAAAAGAAAATATAAAAATGTTTTAATTCTGTAGGAAAGTATCAAAACGATAATACCTATATAGAATTAATACATTTCATCTAGTTGACTGAATTAATGGAATAAAATAGACTGCAACATGTCATTATTAGCCTCCAAGCTGGAATTCAATTAGAAAACAATGGAAAATAAAATATGCACATACACCAACAATGATTATTTATTGTCCCTGAAGTTCCACTCAAACTCATGAACGATGCCTAATGGTGTATTTCCTATTTATTAAAAGGCCCGTATCCTTCTACACTGCAGCACAAACTTAATTTTTTACTCAAACCATCCATTTTCTGAGTTCAGGCGACTGCTGCAGGATTCCAGTAAGTGATTACGTGTAATGATGGTTTTGCTCTTCATTTGTATAAAGTGTCCTGGATCCGCACAGCTGCTCTCCTTTTCAGAAGGCTTTATTCTGTGCACCACTTAGGCACTGCTGTGATGGTATTGTTGCCTTATTGGCCATTTACTCTAATTAAATTTCACGGCTCTTTGTAAATGGCTTGTGACATGGCTGAGGAATGTAGTACTTAAGTCTGAAAGTGCCTCGTGATGTAGTTGAGGTCTGGAAGGTCACAGACAGTTTATTTTGATTTCCAGACCTGTGTAACAATTCAGCTAATAGAAATGTCAATACATCCTGAGATGGTCTATTTGTTTACGAGCAGCTGGAGGTCATGATTCTATTCTACTATATACAGAGGGCTCATCTATTCTGCAACTAGAAATATTACCACATTCGCCTGCAAGAAAACTGACAGGACTAGTAGCATCATTTGTAGATATTTAGTAATCGGCATACCACACTTTTATGCCATTTCAATAAATTATGAAGGGTTATTCCACATCAGATCATGGAAATCCCATCAGAACGTGACTATCATCTGCAAAAGACTGGTGGTCTTCAAGTGCAGACCCCCTAGAGGCTAAGTCGAGTTGAAATACCTTAGTGTAATGCTATTATATTATCTATAGTCTACTTCAGGACAGTGGCGGCTCGCATAGGGCGTGCTTCGGAGTGGACATACGACGGAACGGAGGAACATAATACGTTCCTCCGTTCCGTCGTATGTCCGAGTTTACTACCCCCCCACCCTGCCCTTCCCCCAACCGGCCCCACCGCCCCGCAGCACACCCTATGCGAGCTGCCCCTGCTTCAGGATTTAAAGCAGGACTGTAAGTTTCTGTAAATGCAAATAAAATCTGACTATGATACCTGAACCAATGAGGAATGCAAGTACAAATATAAATCCTATTGGATATAATGGGTGCGTCAGACGGTGATATCCGTCTCCGGAGTAACCCGTCCGCCAAGATCTAAATCAGGCCCATAGTGTGAATTTCTAGGTTTAAATGCGTGCATGTATGTATGTAGTGGTGTAGTGGTGTCCTACATGGTGGACCTGGCTGAAGAGCAGCAGAGTGGAAGTCGATAGGATTCCAATTATTTTATAAGAGGCAGGTTGTACAATGGTTCGTGTTGTGTGCGCTCTGAATAGATTTGACTTGAACACCTTTTTGAATTATCTTCAATTTTGATCTGATTTATAATTTGCAACAGTAACCTGTATGCATGTAAAACCCTAAGTAAAGTATTTTTTAAATTAAAATGGTGTATCTAAAAAGGCAGAGATATTCTACTTTTAATGGAATGCTGTTGGTATCCATAATCCGGCAATGGGTGCAAAAACAAACCTAAGGTGAAAGGTCATGATTAAAGTACCAGCAGATATTCAGACACGAAGGAAATCTACATTTGGAGCAAGAAGAGGCATGAGGGAGGATGCAGAAGGAGTGAGATGTACTACATGGACCACAGCACATGATAGGGTGGTCAACCACAGTAACATGCCTGGCACTGACTGCACATGTATACAAACACATACATCCACAGCAACACACGAAAAACAGGGCAATTTCTTCACGAGGACCAGTTCCCATAGAGCACTAGTTAATAGTTGAGGGTGTTGATCCCTACTCAAGCAGCAACCACAATCCTTGTCAGGGTGAAGTCACAAGCAAACCTCAAATTAACCTGTGCTCAACACTCTGGTAGTTTGGCACAGAGGTCGGCACAGAGCAGTCAGGCTTAACTTAGAGGCAATGTGTAAAGTATTTATGCAGCAACTCATACAGTACTAAAGTAAAACACAACACAAAGAGAAGTCCCACACTTATTTAGAAAAATTGAGTAACATTTAATAAATAATTTAGCACCACAATGACAAAAATCAAATCAGTAGGGCCAGAGCAATGCAATTTTAAAGATTTAATTGAAAACAGCACTTAAAAGCACGAAGCGCCATCTGTGGTTATATGATGGTGCTGGATGGGACAGAGTCACAAGTTCAGGCAACAGAGTGCGGACCAGCTATAGGGGCCCAGCTAGGCCTGCTGATCAAAGTACCTTAAACCCTGGTTGTGGAGCATTGCATGATCCTGCTTCCAGGATGCGCCATGCATTGATGGTTCCAAGGAGCTGTGAGACTGCAATGCTTGGTTAGGAGCCGTTGAACATGATACCAATGAGGGGTTTGCAATAAGAATTCATGAGTCAAAGTTATGTAGTGCACTGGCTAATAACGAAGAAGTTGAAAGGGTTGCAATGTGAAGTCCGTTGAAGGCCTGTGTTGAGGATACGTCTTGTAGTGGCAGTTCCGAGGAGACAGCGGGCTGCGATGCGATGTGAAGTCGTGCATCAGGAATGCCTCACCCAGCGACGGTTCAGAAGCAAAACTGCGAGGAGATGTGTCCCGCTTAGTCAGTTCTGCCCAACGGACCACAGCTGGACTGGCAGAGCACCTTCTGGTCCACGTCTAAGGGTTCAGAACTTGTGGGGCACCACTTCCGGGACAAGACTCACAGGAAACTGAGTCCAGGTGCTGTGTTCAAGATGATGGGAGCCTCATCTGTCCTTGAGGCCTCTGATCAGGAGGTCATCCAACTTGCCCTTTGGGTCACTCTGGTGGTCCTGGGTTCAGAATACAGGTCCTGCCCTTCACTCAGGCATCAGGGCAGCAGGGCAGGTCAAAAGAGTGGCAGTTCTTCTCCCAGCAAAGCAACACAACAGTACTTCTTCTGGATATTTATCAGGTCTAGGTGTGTACTGAAGAATTGGGACTGAGGGTCCAGTGTTTATACCTGGTGCCAGCTTTGAAGTAGGAGATGTATGAGAAGGCACTAGAGGCTTCTCCTCGAAGTGTCAGGCATCCTCTCCCTCCTTCCTTGGTCCCAGCTTGTTTGAAGACATAAAAGAGTAGTGACAAACCCTTTTTGTGTGTATCAGGCAGAGCCTTTATAAAGTGCAAGTATGGTAGGTGGCAGCTCCTCCCTCTTTTTAAGTCAGAGTGGCCCAACCTACCAAAACCAATCTTCCCTCTGTATCACTGTCTGTAAGGAATACACAAAGACCAGCTGCCAGCTATACCAAGTCATGTGACCCAGGAACAGGCTTTAAGCACTAAATGGTTAGGACAAGCAAATGCTATCTAAACGTTTTAAAAAACAGATGATGGGCAGAATGCTGAACAAATCACAGATCTCGATTTAATCACTCAGTTTTTTCCTCCCCATACCTCCCTAGCTGTATGCAAATCAGTCTTGACCCTGCTCCCCATGGAAACAGTTCAGCCTGAACTGCCAGGCCAAGTCCTCCCTGGAATGTAAACAAGAATCCTGAGACCAGTTTTGGGGTATCACTCCTCATCAGTCAGACTAGCTTGAATCTAGTGGCACAGTGAGCACATGACCGTAATCTAGGCATAGCCTTCCCACTTTGGGTGACAAAAGCAAAAAGAACTGATGATGGATGGAATGTTGCACAAATCAAACAATTACCCCAGCCACAGTTCTGGGTTTTATCCATCGTATTTTTGCTCACCATGCCACCCCAGTTCGGACCTAGCCTTGTGCAAATCAGTCTTAACCCTGCTCCCCAGGAGAACAGTAGTGATTTTCCTTAGATGGGGCGCTGAATTTTTCCCTGGGAACTCATGACTATTGTCACATACAACACAACAACCTGGAGTCCCTATCCTTGGATCATTTATTTTAAATGCATTTCACTGCATGCATTCTTCACCTCTGCTACAAGAAGTCCTGACTGTGGTGTTGACAAATCAGTGCATGTGGGCAAAGCTCCATGTTTCTAGACATCGCCTTTGTATGAATCAGTTTAGCAAGTGACTAATGGCTCCATGTACTAAGTTTAAGCCGCAAATAGAGGCTGTGCAGGCACATTAGTAGAGTGGGACAAGCCAGAGCCCAGTCATGGGTCTGGCTTGGCTCCTAGAGACTGTAAGAGGCAAGCCATAAAAATATTTGGTATGTATATCGTGCAACAAACATAGTGTAAAAATATGATACAATCTCTTAACAATTAAAAAAGTATATTTCTTTACCATGAGGAAGCATTTCACCTTGGTACATCAGATTATATAACTGCATAGACTGACATTTATTAAAAGTGATAGCCCGATTCACAAAGACAATCTGAGACAAAAGTCTAACTTTACGACTTTTTGTATTCACAGAGGTCATTTCTTTACATCCGCAGTCAGGCCGAAATCTCCGCACCCGGGCCGTACTCGCTGGCTCCGGCCGTACTCTCCGGCCTAGGCATTACTCTCAGGCTCAGGCCTGATAAAGTGTAATCAATCGGCTGGAATACAATTATTTTTTCCAAAAAGGAACATTAGGAAAGTGTGATAAATGGTACAGGAGGTTATTAGAATCAATTTGGGCAGGGAAAATGGTGTGGCTGGACACTACTCATAACCCAGAAAAGTTTGCTCCTTCGCATCCTGGTACATGCAGTCCACGATTTGCGCTTCCTTGGTGTTGACTTTAATGTCAACACTACGGTTAACACTAGTGTTGACACTACAGTCAACACTGGGGGGAGCTTAAATAACTGGATTAGGTGTTCCTGGATGGACCATCACTGGCAGGATTGGGGGCAGAGCTGGGCACAGCCCCACATGCAAATTGATAGGCTGTGCCCTTTCTTTATACAAAGGACTTGACATTGTGCATTGTGCCTGTAGCAAGGCCTAAAGGCCTTGGGCATGGTAGAAAGCAAACTCTAAGCACTTCAAAGGGAATTCTCTATAAACGTCTCCTTCAAAGATGGAACTAAGTATAAAAATAGGACCCTCAGACCATCTCTTCATTTTGCTTTCTGGACCTGCAGGGGGACTCCCAGAGGACTACCTGCTGCTTTGGCCTGCTTGGTACTCCAGAAGACTGTTTTGATGCACCTGGAAGGGGTGATCAACTCCCTTAAGCCTGTCTGGAACCATCAGAGGCCTGCCCTGCTGCTTGAGCCCAGGACTACCAGAGCAACTCCAAGGGCTAGTTGGCTGGCCATCAAAGTCTCCAACCAACTTGAACTCATACCTGGACCCAGCTTGAGTGAATTCTGACTCTCCAAGTGATCCCCTGCCTGTCCCGGACGATTGGAAGTAGTGCCATCATAGCCACAATTCAAAACTTGGCTCAAAACTGCTCTGAGAGCCAAGACTAGACCAGGATCAACCTTCTTGTTTTTCTTAAGGGTGCAATCTTCTGTTGGCCTGACTTTGCAGCAGCTCATCCTACGCTCTTCTCTGCAACAGCAAATCCTGTTCGGCAGTCCTACACCGAAGGGGTGTCTAGCCTTGTGCATCCCTCTTCATCTACAGCCACCCGCTGGAGAATTTTGACTTCCAAAATAGAAACTAAGTTCAAACGTGGAAACCTTCACCCACGACTTTGTTCAATGGCTCCAGAATTACAAACTTTCCCCTTAGACACCGCCTGCAGTCTTTTCGTCCTGTTTTTGTTGACATTTCTTCTAAGTCCACTTGAAAGTGCTGACCTGGCCAAATTCACACCAGTCGGCCATGTTTTTCGACTTTGAACCTGGTTCTCCCAACAAGATGGCCACAGTTGGCGCTTTAATCTTTTAGGTACGAGTTTTTACCCTAAACTTTAAAAATTCATAATTCCCGTTCTCCTAACTGGACTTTTGTCATCTATGAGTCAAATCATTCATACAAATGTACTCAATTTTTCTAAACAGTTTTTTCTTGTTTTGTGCTTTCACTCTATTAATGTTAATGGGCTGCATTAATACTTTACACGTTGCCTCTAAGTTAAGCCTTACTGATTTTGTGACAAGCTAGCAGAGTGTTAAGCACAGGTTAATTTAGTGACTCTTGTGGCTAACCCTGACAAGGATTGTGGCTGTTAGGCTAACACCCTACTCAAACAACACCCACATTTTCATGCAGCAACAATACAGTCTATTAAATCAAATAAAAGAGATGCTTCTTCAGCGCACACCATGAACTCAGCGATTTAAAAGAGCACCCATGTTTTATAATAAAGAAAAAGTAGGCTCTGTGAAATAAAGTATTTCATAGTATAAGACAATTTGGATGAACAGGGAAGCTGGTATGATTAGAGTTTATATGGGTTCACATTTTGTTATACAACCACCAGATGGGCATCACTATCTCTCTTTCTTTCTCCTCTTTAAATAAAAGGTTGCTGTTTTGTCTTTCATTCTTCCCTCATGATGAGGAAAATTGATATAGAAATTGCAGACCCGATTCAGGGTCCCCCAGACTCAACTACCCATCCAAGAATGCATTTATTTGGGGGGGGTCATACCCAAAACATCCCTTTGAAGCCACGCCCTTGTCTGTTCCCTGTGTGAATGGCTGTGGTAAGATTTTATCAGCCATAAATGTAGGTGCATCTACTGTCACTAGTGGGTGGAAGTGGGAGTCAACAGAAGTAAAAAATATATATTATGTAGCTGTAAGTTTATACAGAGTAGTAATGCCTTGGTCTTTGCATTGTTGAGGATAGTGTACCATTTGTGGCTTAATAGGTAGTACCTGTATGTCTCTAGGTGTTGCTCAATGGTGGGTATGGAGATGGGTAAGCTGCCTTTGTCATTGGAGACCTCCTGCACTTCTCTGTTTTTCTGTGGTGTTCAAGGGAGGTGAAGTATGGGGCTTCAGGTCATTAGTTACTTGCCAGACAACCTTAAGGGCCATTGATTGTGAAATTCCAATTATGCCTTCATTGCCTCTTTGTTGTGGTCTAATGGCATAGTTACTTATGATAAATGGCACCTTTTTTTCTATGGTCATGTGTATGTTGGTTTTTATTTGGGTTGTGTTGATCTGTAAGAAGTTATTGAAGGATGTTGATTGGGAATATTTGAATGCCTACCTGATTGGTATAGTATTTGAATGCTGTTGTTTGCTTGAACCTCTTTTTATCTGTGTACTTTTCTGCTCCTCCTAAGATTTCACATGATTAACTAAGGCATGCAGAGTTTAATTTCAATGAGTTTGTGGTTTTCTTGCAGGTTTTGTTTTGCATTAGCATAGCCAAGCAAACATTCTAATGGTTATGTTTTGCATATCCTTGTTATGACAACCAGCCTATTTCATTTTTCACAACTGTGAGACCTAATCCTTTCCTAGGCTAATATTGGGAATTCCTTAATAAACTTTTAGCTGCCATTCCTGCTCAGAGAAGAGTAGCTTTATCATGTTTCATACGTTTGGAATGGCAATGACAAATCCTCTTTACTTTTGAAGTTGGATTTAACATTACTGTTTTAGAAATTCCACTTTTAGAAAGTGGACATTTCTCTATGCTCATAACTCTGTGTGCTTTGCAGCCTGTTTCCAATACACGTGTGGGTCGGGTGACAGCTATACTTTGTGTATTGCCTCTAGACAGCCACAAACACAGGAAGGTGAGGCTCATCTTCATTGAGTACTCATCTGCATTCATTTGCATTCTGATGGGTCTTCCGGGGCTGGGAGAAATGAGAGGGGCTGACACTTGCACTTCAACAGGTAGTGTTCTGGCCACACACAAATCATTGATTTACCACCCACTTTTTGCGCTGTCCATCCACTGCTTGCTGTGATTCAGGTAGTATTTCTTTTCTTCATGACTCTCATCTGTGTTGCTTTTTTTCACTCCCACCTCCATTTTGTCTTTTCCTTCCATCCCTTACCATTGTCTGTGTTACTTCTTTCCCATCTCCCACTTTTATCCATATTTCTTATTACCCTCCCACACCTTTATTGTGTTACTTTTTACTATCCCACTACCCCCTTGTCCATGTTGCTTTTTTTCTCTCAACCTCCTGGTTTCCACGGTACTCCTTCCTGTCTGTCTGTGTTGCCCTCCAATCCACCAGCAGACAATAAAAGAGTTATGACTCAGCCAGTACTGACCACGTCTTACCATTTCCACCATCTTTCCCATTATCCATGTTGACCACACCCACCCTCCTTACCATTGTATGTGCTTCCCATCCTCACTCCCCCATAAGAAAACAACCGATATGACATGGCCAGCGCTGGCCACGTCGTAGAGCTTTTTTTTCTAAATTTACTTTTAGCCGTGCTGCACAGTCATGCTGTTATCCAACATGGCTAAATGACATTGGCATGGCCAATAGCTTTCACATAGACGAGGCCTATTGGCTTTTTTAATACTTGCTCCCTCTTGTGATGCAGGGAGAATAGTGCAAATTGTGTAGGGAGAAGGTGTCCCTTCTATTGCACAGATGTGGGGGTCTACCCTTTTAGTATCTTGCCTCTTGGTTTCTGCTGATTCTGTCTAAACTGAATTCTAGTCTCCTATAATCTTTAATCTTTTGTCCTCGTTGGCCAGTTTTACTGATAATTTGACTATGCACATGATGTCTGATGGTTCAAAATGACACCCTCTCTTTTCGCAGTGCACCAGCACTTACACTGATTACATAGCCACGCTCTGATTTACTACTTGATGCTCTGAGAACGTATAAGTCTAGTTTCAGTAGCTTTTTTGCGCACCGCTGCACTGACGTTTCACCTGCAAGCAGTTTCCTTTAGTATTTAGTGAATGTAGACATGCTTATGCTAATGCTGGGTGCGTAAATTCTCAAACTAGAAATTGCTACCTGCATTGTGCGCTTAGTAACTATGGCATCCTAACTTGCAGGCTGCATTACTGCCATTCAGTAATCTAAGAGGGCCTGATTTGTTGTAGGTTACTGAGTACACACCTTCAGATCGTTTGGATCTTTGTTGGTTTTACATATATAATGGGTCTTGCTACTATACAACTGTAATTACAGGAGGAATTGTGAATAACAGATAGTGATTCGTAGTGCGATATTTTGTCAGTTGAAATCGATGGTTATTTCCTTTCTGTGGGGTACGGGCAGATGCAGGATAGCGCTGACCACGCTGACCCGCCCAAAGGACGAGGGAGGCCTGGCGGTCCCTGATTTTGAAATCTACTACCTAGCGGCCCAGCTACAGACCTTTACGCAGGAAATTGCGAGGGTGTACCGCGGTCCGGAGCAGGAAAGGAACAGCGGCACCCCTCGACATGTGCTTGCCTATATCGCCCTACAACAACGATTGGCACTCAGAGACCTATCCCTGGAGGAAAGAACTTTCCGTCTTTGCTGGAACCGATCACAAAGACGAGCGGGAGTCAAACATCCTTACACACCCGAGATCCCTATGGGCATGGTGAGAGCGATCCCACATGGTGGAGATTGATCGCACTTGCAACACTGGGAGGAAGTAGGGCTCCAGATGCTGGGGGACTTATACGACGATGGGGCACTGACCCCATACCAAACGCTGCAAGAGCGCTACGACCTGCCACGGGGGGACTACCTACTGCACGCGGCGGTGGTGCGAGCCATTCAGGCACACTGGGGCGAGGGGCTAGTGGAACCACCAACGACGCTGGCCTGCCAGTACACTATGATGTCTGCAGGGACCTACAAGGCGGTCACATGCCTCTACTCTAGAATACTAAATGAAACCTTGCAACCTCTGACCGGGCTAAAAGCCAAGTGGGAACTAGACCTGCAGACGGAAATCCCAGATACCACGTGGGCGCAGCTGGTGAGACGCGCTAGAAAGAGTACGAGGAACACACGATTCCAGCTGATTCATTTCTATGTTCTCCACAGGGCCTACCTTACCCCAAACAAAATAAGGAAATACTTCGGGCGGAGGAGACAGCCTGCCCACGATGTAATAGAATAGGAGCGGATCTGACCCACATGCTCAGAGACTGTCCTCACCTACAGAATTACTGGGAGGGGATTGGCGACACCCTGAATGAAGTGGCAAGTAAGGACCTCCGTTATGATACAGCCGTCAGTATATTGCACTGGTTCCCACACACGCCCAAAAATAAGATATCAAGCAAATTCATTGACATGGGCCTCCTCTTAGCCAAAAGAGAAGTGACCAAGGGATGGAAGTCGAAAATGGGCCCCAGGCATCGGAGGTGGCTAAATGAGTTTCTGAAATGGGCGGCGAGCGAGAGCACAATCAGGTACCAATTGGCACGCCGAAAGGGGGACGAGAGACCTCGGGAGGCGGCAATGGAGTGGGAAATTTTGGTGCAAGCCCTGCGAGACAGCTCGGTAGAGGAGGAGGAAGGAGAGGGGGAGGCACCAGAAGACGCGACCGGCACACCCATATCAATAGCGCCCTCACCAAGCACACATATCCAGTACACGATTATGATCTCCTGCTAGTCACTACACAGACACACATATGTTGGCTAGGCGCAAGTGGGGACATTTGGGGGGGAGGGGTTAAGAGGGGGTGGTGGGGAACTTCTAGGTCAAGCGGTGCAGGAGAGGCGATTATTTCATGAGACACCGGGGGGGGGTGATGTAAACTTAAAAGCAGACAGCGGACCTCCTCATACGACACACACAGCGACTAACGGATGTAAAGATTTTCTTGTTTACGAGTATTGCCGCCCGGCCTCCGGGATGTGGGCTGAATGGCTGTGTATAAAGGTTGGATGTACGGACAAGGGGGCGAGGACTCCACGCTGATGACAAGATTCCTGTTTAGGATGCTATGTTATGTTATGTTATGTTATGTTATATTTCTTTTTATATAGCGCGCGGCGACTCAAAAAGAGTGTCCCGGCGCTTTAACAGCGAGACCTACGGCAAAATAACATAACACGGCAATAATAACAGAGAAGGGAATGCAGTGAAAAAAAGGGGAAGAAAGGCCTATAGAGTAAACAGCCAGGTCTTTAGACCCTTCCTAAAAGCCAACAGGCTGGTAGCGCCCCGGAGTGTCAGCGGCAGAGAGTTCCACAGCTGTGGTGCCCGCAGTCCAAAGGAGCGACCTCCGATACGAGCTCTTTCCATGCGTGGCACCACAGCCAGGAACTGTGACTCCGATCTGAGAGCCCGGGCCGGATGGTAAAAGGACAGTCTCCTTTGAAGGTACTTTGCGCCCCCGGAGTGAAGGGCCTTATAGGCCAAGGTCAGCGTCTTGAAAATGATGCGCTTGCGGATAGGCAGCCAGTGTAAGGCCTGCAAGAGACCCGCCACACTGGCTCGCCTATTTAAGCCATAAATGGCTCTTGCCGCAGCGTTCTGCATCACCTGGAGGCGCTGTAGCAGATACTCCGGCAGGCCCAGGTAGAGGACATTGGCATAGTCCAGCCTGGACCCGATCAGAGCCTGCACAGTCAGTTTCCGGTGTTCTTCCGACAAAAGGGGTAGAAACTTCCTTAGTACCTTGAGGAGACCGAAACAAGTGCCCGTCACCCCCAGAATCTATACATTTGGTTCTGCAATAAAAACGGTTTAACAAAAAAAAAACAGATAGTGATTCGTCCTAACCCACCCAAACATGCCACACAGCCCCAACCTCTGCTAAACCAACTGCCCTCTTCCCATGAATGCACAGATTAGTTGGTTGGGGATAACAGGCCACAGTTGTTTATCACTTTGTCATAAAGCCATGAATCACTGATAAGAACCATGAATCAGTCACAATAAAACCATAAATCACTGATACCAACTGCAGGTCCTTGCCTCTACTCGCAGGCTTCAGTTCCATCGTTATTTGACTGGAAACTGTGTAACGCACCCTTGACTTGCATGCAGCAGCATCTAGGCTTCCCTTGCTACCTATGTTTGACTTCGTAGACATTCAGGCCATGTTAGGGTTGCAAGTGATATGTGTGCTTTGTGGCTACCCTGTTGGCTCCTCTATTGCCCCTGCCCCGGTGCCACTGCCATTAAGTATCCCAAGGCATAATGGTATGGCAAGGCATAATGGTATGGCAATCCTGCCCTTCTTGGTCCTTCCAGCTTCCTGTGGGCATGATTGAGATTGCTTAAATTTGCTGCCTCCATCATGCTGCCAATAGTTGCACAACCTTTGGCAGCTTCACCCTCTGCACCTACATCCAGATCTACCAATGAGTATACAAGTTGTTCTAAAACACCTGAAATATTCAGAAAGATCATAACCATGCCCACACCCAACAAATGGACTTTGTTCCCCTTGTGGTAACAAGGGACCCGTAGGTTAATGATCCTGTGGCTCATAAAATCCCAGCCCATGCTCTGCAGAAATTGCCCATTGCTATGTTAATATAGGCGGGCCCAATAGTTTGGCTACCATGGTTATATCCCTTCTCATTGTGTCCGGTGCTGCCTCCTTCCCAGATCGTTCCTCCCTGCCCCCCCAGGTGGACCACAAGTATGTTTGATTGAGCCCTACTTTCCAGCTCTCTCGTCACCATCACTAGCAGTTGGTCACACATCTTCCTTGGTGTGTAGCACCCCTGTTGGAAAGATAGATCTGCTACTTAACACAGGTTCAGGCTGATGCATGTCTTGAATGCCCAAAACTTCTATTTTCCTAACAGCTTCATCTCAAATACATGCTACGCTGCTGTTGCAGCGGCCCCCATGCTAAATGAATGGGTGCTGAAGCACTGAGCTGGCAGCATTGACCTGCCCTGACCTGCCCTGCTCAGGGCTTTATGGATTACCATGGGAAACTGGAATGTTCTTAGGAATTAATTGAATTGCTGGATGAATGAAGGTCACTCACCCAGTGCAACGCCGCCCCATCTCTCCTTGCCCTTTCTTCCCAGCATTTCTTGGGACCCTGATGACTGTGGGAAGGAGGAAAGGTTGCTGTCCTGGCCTCTCCTGTCTTCCAAAGCCTCAAACACCACCTGGTTCAGCGCCTGAGCTGTTGGGCGTGTTAGGCTCCGCCTCCAAAGCCTAGCTGCTCAGACTAAGGCAAGCGTTCATTGATGGTGTTTATAAGTTATGGAAAATGGTTGGTTAAACAAGAGCCCTGGTTGGTGTTGGAATCACTTTTTTGCATTGGCCTGGGTTGTATATCCTCATACTCTCAGTGTCTTTGCATTTTTTTTTAATACTTATATTGGTGGTGTTTCGCTAATTCACTTTTCTTCCTTGGGTACTTTTGACTCTTTCAAACGAGTGTTCATCTGGTTGTAATGTAGTTATTTTCCTTTTACTGATGGATCTCAAAAGTTGTCAAGGAAGCCTTCTTTGTTCTGAGGAGGGTCTTATATATAAATGACATAAAAAGACCAAAATGTCGACGCTGGTCATTGCTATAATTGAAGTACTTCATATTACGCGTTGTTGTACAATTTTTTGACAGGCTGGAGGCGGATTGGTTTGTTGAGTTCGTAGATCTTTCTTTAACACAACTTCCCTGTTGTTCCTCTTCTTTACAGATAATATCTGTGTGTACGGGGACGTGTGTGTTTAGTGGCTTTTTTATGCCTTTTTGACTTGCACAGATTTTTTTATAATAGTATTTTTTATGATTATGCTTTTGTATATATTATTAAAGATCTAATATTTTTTTCACCCAAGCATGATTATCTAATTTTTGTTTTAGCTATCTTTTTGTATGTATTAATAATGATATGTTCAAGAGTTTTTTCTTTGGAAGCATGATATCTAGATATTCATTAAGTCCCCGCATCCCTGGGGTTATTGGGCTCTCTTTATTGGCGCAAAAAAGAAAGGGAGCATACATATTCATTCTATTAATTTATCCTCTAACCCTTTCTGCACAAAGCAGATACAATTTGAAATAAACTATACTTCCATTAAACCGCAAGTGCTCGAAACATCATAAAATGCAGACAGTTTTTAAACAGCGTTTTAATGGTCTACAAACTGTTCGCAATAAAGTTTATTTCCCCAAACGGATTGCATTTGCAATCCTGCCTCTAAACATTTCTAGTTGATGCAGCCATTTCTGTGACCCTGGAGTTGGCTGGAGTGCTAACAGCTCATTTGGTGCCTTTTAGATTTTGCAGGTGTCCAAGTGGAAATGCAGTGATGCAATTCGGTTGTGCGTACAGATGGGGCAGTATTATCGCTGCTGAGTTTCAGAATTCCCTTCGTGTCCATTTATTTTTGTCAAATTTAGCGTTATCTGCACATACCAACTGTTTCCTCCAAATGTATTTTGCTTAATGCTGACGAAGATATTGTGACTATGTTGTACGTGTAACTAACTACATTTTACCTATAATTGGTAATTCTGTATTTGCTCAATCGGGCCCTTTTTGACAAATGTACGAAAAAAGTATGTGCTGTAATTGGGTTCTGTAGACACTAATTGTATCAGAAGAACTGGAATTTCCACGGCAGATTGTCGAATTCAAAGAGAAAAGATAAGGCAGCCCATACATAAGTCTCAACCTCCAGTGAGGTCTGGCCTGAGCCTTTCTGGTATATGTTATTACTGCTTCGCACTACATGCAGGCACTGGATGTGTTGTGTTGCAACAGCAGTCCCATAAAGCCTGGCCCACATCCCTCAGTGTAGGGATGGTCTGCAATTTATGCAATTATCCTTGGACTGGTTGTGTGTGTCTGTGCGGGGGGTGTGTCTTTGTGCGAAAATATAGGAACTATTGATGAGTCAAGGTGGCACACAGGGCCAGACTGGCCATTGCGGGCATCAGGCCTTTGCACAGGAGCCTGGAAGGGTGCAGCTGGTTTTGGAGCGATGGGGGCGGTTTTGTTACTGGAGGCCAGTTTTGCAGCGATGCTGCAATATCATCGCCCAGTAGCATAAGCAGCAGTGATCGGGCCTGGTTTTGTTACCCAGCAAAGCTTCACGCTTGCAACCTCCCCCCCACCCTACCGTGGCTGGGCGCTGGCTTGACAAAATTGCCAGGGCTGCTTTGGGTTCCCAGTCCAGCCCTGGTAGCGCAGGTATAATTGAGGCAGTAAACTACTATTGCAACATCACACAACACACAGGCAAGAAAAACTGTTCCCACATATGCCAAAGGTATGATGCTTAGTGCCAAATATCTGTCCTAAATATATTTTACAAAAATCTCTCCCCATTGGAGGTAATAATAGAAAATCTACACTCAATAGTGTCGATTTTGTTTGTAAACAATATTGAGAACATGATATGCGAATGGGCAACGATATTGCAGCAAACAGCCAGAGTAGTAGCCAGTTCTATCAAATTCTCCTACTGCTTTGGCAACTCTCAGGAAAATTCACAGGCTAAAAGTCGGATTGAGGGCTACCCTCAAACCATTGTTACGATGAATATAGCAGGGACCGCAGGATTCATTCAGATTCATTTAGAGTATGCCACAACCTTGCTCCCCCAACCCCATTTAGAGGCGAGTGATCCACTGGATTTCTACCAGTGGAGTCCAAGCATGCTCTCCTACAAGAAACCCCTGATTCGGCTCTCCTTCTGATACAGGACTGTCTTGAAGCAGTGGTAGCAGCCGCACCTTAATTCATGTAGAACAGCACAGCAATTCCATGCAGGGAAAACAATTGATAGCCCTGTTGCACTCCCTACACACCAGGTTCATTGTTCATTTTTGCCTGAAACAAAGGTCTGATTTGGAAGCTTGTTTCAGAAAAACAAGAAGATGAGAGGCTGCCAATCGGCGCAGCACCGTTATGGTTACATCGACTGCCCCTCGTCTGATCGATTTCTGCCAGGCTCCCTTCCCCTACAAAAGCTCTTCTGCTCGTTCCAGCCATCCCAAACCTTTGGCCAGATAAAGGAGCGCAGACGTCAGACCTAGTTGCCTTAGTTTCGCCTTTACTTCCAGAAATTAGTGTCTTTTCTGCTGGGTTTGAAGCGTAAAGGTCAGGAAGAGGTGGACCCTACTACTGTCCACTGACCAGGGGCCAATGGACCTGGTAGCCATTTGCAAGATCCGGTTCCAATCTTTGAAGTTTAATAACTTCCCCACCATCATTCTTGGTAGTCCCCCTGGGACCACAGGTATGCTAGGACTTGGTGTGCTCTTTCAACTAAAAATAGAGTTGGTGGGGCACCATTATATATGATGTCAGTGAGCCACGATTCCACATAAAGATCCACCGACTGCCCCATGATCCTCTCTATTAGCTCTGTGACCTAATGTTATTAAGGCTGAAGCGACCCTCCATGTCCACCACTCATTCCTGGTGGCACCTAAGAATCTTCCCCAGCTCGTCCACTTGATTCGCTATTGTTGCTCCCATGGACATGAAGGCATCACCGCACTGTCCCTGTTGGTAGATTGAGAGGGAGATTGTTGCTTTTTTGGCAACGGAGTTCTGTCCGACCTATCTTTCACCATTGTCTGATGCCTTCATTGGGTTCTCTACCCTGTCAATTTGTAGTGTGATCATTCGCCCCCCCCACCACGTCGTTGTGCTACATGTGCTTTATTGAATGCAGACCATAATGTGTGGTATATGAGGGCCACTGTCTCGCTTCGCTTTGAAGGGGATATGTGACTACCACAGCTTCTCTCTAAAGGAAGCCTGGTGCACAGTTTTCAGTGCTTCACAGCTTTAGAAATCCCTTGTCCTCTTCCCCAGCCGTTCTTGGTACCGGGCCTGGTGGGGGAGGCAATCAAAGGGGAGGGAGGGCTCTCGGAGTCTCAGGCCATTCTACGTCATCTTGGTGGGCCTGGGTTTGGCGCTTTGCTCCACTGCAGTCATACCCCCAGCTTCTCTCTACCGATGGTACCTCCTAGCAGGTTCATTCAGCTCCCTTCTGCGGGAGAGTGCTACCTGAGCTCTTCCAAATCCAAGGATAAATTGCCAGAGCAGGGATCACCAGCAGGAGCTTGGAGATGTCCATCCTGTCGTTCATCAAAGGAGAGGGATGAGGAATTCTTGTCCCGTTCAGTTCCCCAAGGACAATATCTTGATAATCAATGAGAAAAGGACACTTGTATCTACAAAAACCATTGGTTCTCTTTGACAACCCTCATAGACGCTGAAGATTGTAACGATGCGGTATATTTGTTTTTCCGCCCCTCATCTAGCGTCATGGCATAGTCATTGGGTGGTCAAAGGTATAGTATGCCTGCCTCACCCGAGGCACCTCTGGAGAATGTAGAAGTGTCCAGAGATCAAAATGACACCTCCAGAGGGATGGTGTCCAAAGGCCAAACTAAGAGGGTAAATGTAAAAAACAGTTGTTCACCAAAACGACAACTTTATTAGAAAAGGTGAGTACTGTTAGCTAAAATAACTGGGTATATTCGATAATCGTGTAACTGGATTATCATATATGACATTGGTAAAAAGTCGACATGTTTCAGCTCCTGATGGCCCAGCTGGGTCTGCAGAGCTTTCGTCAGGACAAATACAAAGGGGGGGGTATTACTTACACTACTTGTGCAGTATTCATGTGCTTACAGGCAATCACAGATTCATATTCCTGTTTGCTGGGAGAATTCCTCCTCTTCAGGGCGCATAGAGTCGCTATTAATCATGGTCTGGGCCACGTGAAAGTCCAGAAATTTCCTGTGCTGACTCTGCCCCTGGAAGCTAGTTTTTGTAGATACAAGTGTCCTTTTCTCATTGATTATCAAGATGATGTCCATCCTGTGCCAGCTTAATGCCTCCAGTAGAAGCGTTCTCCAACAGTGGGCAACGTCACTAGATTACACTCTGCAATAAGCTTTCAATAAAGTTCTTTCAAATCAAAATAAGATTCGTAGATAAAATGTTGTTCTTCTTGTTCTTCCTTTATTAATAAAGAATTCTTCATTATTCAGATTATGGCGGTTACTGACGAAGAAACGCCACCACCTTCTGAACCTTAATCACGTCGGTTCCGAATCCAGCGCGGACTACACCCGATGTATGCACTATATCTAAGTGACTCCACAAGTGAACCCTTGGGATCACACGAATTCACAACTGATATCACAAATCTAAATTCCCCTGATGAAGGGCAAGCCCTGAAATGCATTGGGCATACAAGGCAATGATTATGACTGAAATAATCTGAATCATGAAGAATTCATTATTAATAAAGGAAGAACAAGAAGAACAAAATTTAATCTACGAATCTTATTTTGAATTGAAAGAACTTTATTGAAAGATTTTTGCTGAGTGCAATCAAGTGACGTTGCCCACTGTTGGGACAACGCTTCTACTGAATTCATTCACACCCTTAAACTCAGGAGTGTTTACCTGATTGCACCTACTCACAGTTCTACCTGGACCCAAATCCCCAGCTGACAATAGGAGTGCGACTGTTCACCATTATCTTCTGTCCAGCTTAATCCCTGCCATGCCCTCCTCATGTACGACACTTTTAATAAGGCTGCTGCTTTGGCATTTTTCCGTAACTGGAGATTGTGATAGATGCCTTGTGAGATGGTGTTTGTCTTCAACATCTTCTGTGATATACTGTGACCTACTGAGGATCCTCTGAACACATTTTTCACAGATTTTACGAACCTGTGATGTATTGGGAACATCCACTTAACTTCTGTTTACATATAGGGGCCAGTGCACAAAGACATATATAACTACATGAAGTAGTACTACATGTTAGATTGTTGGTGTTTTCCTTTATTAATGATCACTCTTTTGTCACAAATAAATCCCATTTTCCTACACGTCTCTATTCCACACTATCAGGCCAATTCACAAGAGTACGTGATGTGGTACTCTTCTAGTACTACTTTACATATGCATAAACACCTTAGTAAATTACCCCCACCGTTTTTATTTCTCAGTGGAGGTGAGATGAGAGGAGCTCTCCAGCTGGCACCCCTTTTAAGAGTTATTTATTAATTTGTTTGAAAGGTTTTATATAGCGATGGCTAGACCCAGGGGTATCAGAGTACTTTACATGGGTATCAGACCATAGTTGAAGGTTACATTGTAACCTGTTTTAGAGACAGTTCATGTAGGCAATTTTGTTTTTTGGTTTGAAAAATATGTTTGCGTGGAAAGTATTTTACTAGTTTAACATGTTACAAGTACATTTAAAGTTATAAGCACTTAGGCATAATACAAAAAAGGTACATCCTCCAAAGCTTCTACGGGTGGTGTCAAAAACAACTTCCCTGTACCATCCTTTTGTAGTACTCCGGAAATTCATGAGTATGTCAGGAGTACTGTAAGAATAAGTCATACTTCTATAAGCCAATCTTTGTGAGTTGGCCTCTAACCTTTTTGTTTCTCTTGGTATATATATCGATAGGAGCTCACTAATTGGGGAGAGGATGTAGCCTTAGGCTATAGCAGTCGACCTCGAAGCTGGGGAACCGGGTACGAGTCTCGGCAACAATGCTCAACATCCTGTGATTCTGGGCAAAACACTTAATCTCCCCATGACTAACAAAAAAAATGAATGTGTCCTTCTGTAACGAAACTGGTGCTCGTGTAAAGCTCTCTGGTACCCGATGTCTCGGGTCTAGTTCGCTCTATATAAAACTCTAAGAACCCTTTTTTTAAATGTGCCTTTCTTACACCATTGAAGTCCACCAGGCCTCACTCTAAAAACCTGCAGAGTATAATCCTCTATTGCAGTATATAAATCAGCTTTAATTGTTACACATGCTGGAAAAATGCTCTGATATACCATTCCTGGATGGGTGGCTGGATGTTCTATCTTCCAGTAGGTTAAAAGACGGGCTTTCCCCAGAGAGAATGAACATCAGAGATGCGGATGATCTGAAGCTTTCCTGCACATTGGATTTTCATGGCAGCATATACAGTGGCGATCATATAATGGGAAAACCCATACGTTCTGGGCGTTCCAGCTGAAGATGGTATTCTGCATTCCCAGACATGTCCGTCCTTCCAAGACACCCTTCCGGCTTTTTTGGCTGACACCAACAGAAGGATTTACAAATGAGCCAATCAGGAGCTAGCATTCCATACATCAGACATCCTTCAACACGCACAGAGTAGAAGCCTTAGGCTAAAGGGTGCTAAATGCTCACCTCCAGAGCAAGTGGTTGCCAGTGGTGACAGTCTGGGTCTGAGGAAAGTGTGCTAATTGGTCCAAGTAGCCCATGACCCCAAGTGAAGTCTACTGGATTATTCTGATGATGTCAAGGGGTCAATTTACATTGAGAGCCAATTAGAGTGTGTCGCCCTACTTAGTTTCCTTTTCCATGTTCTTTTCAGGGAGGTTTACATTTGATGTTGGCCTTTCCCCTAGAGCAAGACCACAAATAGCAGACCTGTCTTCCCAGAGAGCTACGTATGATATAATTGGTTATGGTCCACTAGTCCCCAGTTCAACATGTACTGCCAATCTTAATTGAAAATGGTTATAACTGATTGGTACATTTACATCTCTTTTCGAATTCCATTCCAATTACTAGGAGGCATTTTTGTAGAGTGTGTGGTACTTTCGCCAACTTATATTTTCATGCAAAATTGTGGGATCAATAATCGTGTAGTCTCAACAGTTTACAATACAACAGTTTACATAATCTCTTTGATGGCATGAAATCTTTATATTTACACCCAGCATCCTCATTGTTCAGCCAATCACCTTTTCGATCTACGAGCTTCGGGCTGTCTCAAGACTGAAAATTAGGTGTAGCATTTCTAAGAAGAAAATAATACTTATTATATAATGAAGAGTATGATACTTTCAATAGTATAGCTTACTCAAAGGAGAAATATTGTGGTCCATGGCAAATGTGAAACACGTGTAAAGAAGGGGACTGATTACTAACATACTCTATAATTGGCCACTAAAAGATGATGGTCCTTGTAGAATTATGCACTGATTGGCTGTGCAAAAGATACAATGGGGGAAACGCTTTCCCTTCCTGGGATCAACTTAGAATAAGTAACATCTAAGCATTTAAATCACTATGCAGGTGTGTCTATATAAGAAAAAATTCAAATGGTATGATTAAGAAAGTGCTGAAAGACCGAGGGAGATTAGCAATAACTTTTTGTGTTAAATACCTGTTATTAGTTAAAGCATATAACAGTTTGGTCTACAGGATGTATTTTTACTCTTCCTAGAGGAAAAGTTAAAAAATACCATCTCTTTTATATTGTGAAATGTGGGTCTTGAGCAGTTGGCTGTCCGCCATGTGTTAAAGTCTCCTACCTTCCTATCGGTATGTCTTGTCCCATGTGGTTGGGTGACAAGTTTGCAGCCATGTACACCAATTTAGTGAAACCTAAATTACAGGGAAGTTAATTGTAGTAACGTTACAGTAGTAAATACAATTGTAATAGGCTCCACCTCCTCATTTGATGGGGGTAGATGTACGTTTACCATTAAGTTCAAATCTCCATTTGGAAATGGTGAATAGCAAACATTGGAGATTTACACTTAGGTGTAAGAGTAAAAATACAAAAGAGAATATACACGTGCATACTTACTTTTATGAAACGCCCTTTTAGTTGAACACAGATTTTGCTAGCACAACATTCTGTCTGCCTCTCAAGCAATACCAATCATAGTGAAGCTCTAGGAATAGTAGAATAAACTCTAGTGTGGTAAATATCAAACTTCTTTTAAAACGCTAGCAATTAATATTTGATAGCAGCACAATTGGGACAATTAGCCAGTCTATGTATATTGTTTTACTTACATATTTTAGCACTTATACCAGTATAATCATCTTTAGAAAAAAGAGTTACAGGGGAATATAAAATATCAAATTGAAAGGATAAGACAGGGTAAAGAGGAAATGTTTTATGAATAGTTTTCAAAAGGAAAATAAAGCAAGCATGGTAAATTGTAAAGAATAGATTACATTGCTTCACGGATATTTTGTTGATGAAAAGGACATTAGTTTACATTATTAGAATGGCCAAGAGTCTTGATAAGTGCGAGCAAGGTGTGCAGTAAAGACAAAGGTTTCGATTCACAAATATTTCACTGTGACATACTCTTGTAGTACTTCTGAATTCTAAGAGTAATACAGGAGAAAACCAAGAGTAGTCCAGGGTCCTGCCCTGGGGTAGTTAATTCAGTGAAATCCAGAGCGACTGCTTATAATTTGCTCCAGAGATGGCAAGCACACCAAGTGAATACCTTCAAGACTCAAGACTCGGGTAGAAGCGCACCCGCTGATACCTACTACATCGACCATCATGCTCCAGGGTCACACGCTGATGGGACGAGCAGTGTGCGACCTCATTCGGAATTACTATTTATACAGACTCCCTTGAGCCGGTGGGGGTGACGACCTCGAGATTACGCACCTGCGCGCCACAAAAAGGTATCTGGACCTATGAATATTTTCGGTAGCCCACACAGCAACCCCGTGCACACGCCTAATCCCTGCTGACGAGCGGTAATAACCGCGAAACACGTGTCCAGGGATGGCAAGCACACCAACTGAATACCTTCAATACTCAAGACTCGGGTAGAAGCGCACCCGCTGATACCTACTACATCGACCATCATGCTCCGGGGTCACACGCTGATGGGACGAGCAGTGTGCGACCTCATTCGGAATTACTATTTATACAGGCTCCCTTGAGCCGGTGGGGGTGATGACCTCGAGATTACGCACCTGCGCGCTACAAAAAGGTATCTGGACCTATGAATATTTTCGGCAGCCCACGCAGCAATCCCGTGCACACGCCTAATCCCTGCTGACGAGCGGTAATAACCGCGAAACACGTGTCCAGGTATGGCAAGCCCACCAAGTGAATACCTTCAAGACTCAAGACTCGGGTAGAAGCACACCCGCTGATACCTACTACATCGACCATCATGCTCCGGGGTCACACGCTGATGGGACGAGCAGTGTGCGACCTCATTCGGAATTACTATTTATACAGGCTCCCTTGAGCCGGTGGGGGTGACGACCTCGAGATTACGCACCTGCGCGCCACAAAAAGGTATCTGGACCTATGAATATTTTCGGCAGCCCACGCAGCAACCCCGTGCACACGCCTAATCCCTGCTAACGAGCGGTAATAACAGCGAAACACGTGTCCAGGGATGGCAAGCACACCAAGTGAATACCTTCAAGACTCAAGACTCGGGTAGAAGCGCACCCGCTGATACCTACTACATCGACCATCATGCTCCGGGGTCACACGCTGATGGGACGAGCAGTGTGCGACCTCATTCGGAATTATAAGTTGCTCCATGTTCCACAGTGCAGGTGGAAGCCAGAGAGCGCCCCCCCTTAGGTGGGTGGAGTGAGTGAATTAACCTTCCTGCAGGGGAATGTCCAGGGGCGTCCATGAGACCCACTTTCTCCCCTCCAGAAAGCTGCCCTCAGGAGGCGTATTTACAATACGCCAACTATTGTGAAGTACTGTGAGTGGGTCTACTAAGGGCCTCTTAGCCTCTGCACCCATGTCTGTAATAGGACACAAAGAGGCAAAGTGCTTCTCTCATTTGCATGGTGCCATGCCTCAATGCAAGTGAGGGAATGCTCTCTCAAGGTAACACTGGCTCTTACATGTGCACCAGCCCTATCAGTATTACATAAGTGGCTGCATAACCATCTACAGCCCCTTCTGTAATACCCTAGTGCCCCAGGGGCACACAAAGTGGGCACACACACCGCTGAACTCCCAGGGAACCGGACATAATACGGCCCCTGATGTCGTTATGACGCTAGTGCAGTCGCAAATACAAAAAACTGTGGTGCAGGGGGAAGGATCCTAATAATGCTGCCACAATTGACGCATGGACACCAGCTTAAAAACACAGTTTTTGATTTTGATAAAAACAGAATGCACTTTGTAATAAAGATTGCATTAGGAATGGGCTAGACCTGGTGGCTGCTATATAGAAGATTGCAGGTCATTTTTTAAAACTAGATAATTGATTGATATTTTTAATGCAGTGTTCTTTTGCACAGAAATGTTTTTTGAAACATAACACTTGACCAATATAGTGTACTAGAATTTGAAATAATAATAATGGTAAATGTGTTTAAATGAATTCAATTACTTCTTATCGTTTAATATCGCTCAAGATTTTCTACTTTCCTACCAAAAAGTGTTTTGTAAATGGAATAAACAATCATCAATCTGACAGGTTTGTTGCTTTTTATAGGAGGTAGCAATGCTTCCAATATTAGTTCAGCATTTTCCAAATAGTGTCTACCAGATGCTGAAAGCAATGCACCTCGTCCATTACTAAGGAAACTCTACATAGCAGGCAGAATAGTGTACCTAAAAGACAATATAATTATGGTGAGACATAAATGCTACTCTGGTCTCACCCAACTAGTGATTGATACTTTCACAAAGCTTTGAGTGAAGGGGTGTCCTGCCCAATAGAGCCAACAGTTGAAGACTGCATACCCAAAGTCTACTCTTTGGGGTATATTCACAAGAAAATGTCAGAGCGTAGAGTTGTGCCAAATGTAGCAGTGCCGTGCTCCAACATTTTCAAAACGCAGCGATGCACCATGTTCACGAGCTTACAGCACAGCCTTGTGTTTCCCCTAGCGACGGTGCAAAAGAAGCTGACTAGCGCCAACGCAGGCACCCTGCCGCCATGTTGTAAGGGTGCCTGCGCTGCAGGGACAATTGTTTATGTGCAGGATGGAACACCTTCCTGCACATAAACAATCAGTAAAGGCGATTTGCACCTTCTATGTGTGCTGTATGCAGCACACGTTGAAAGAGCATAAAAAGTGGTGCTTAGGTGGCGCTGAGGGCTTGTAAATATGCCCCTCTGTGTATAATTTCCACAACCTCATGTAGAAAGCTGATGCTGTCAAGACAGTCTTAAAAAATGTCTTCCAAAAGAAAGTGCTGTAGTTTTCCTGGATTCCTAGAAACCATATCTCTGAAAAAGTATGTTGGTACTGCTGTAAATGCACCTATAAATATGTAAATAGAGTTTTCTGAGCCTTGCTACACACTCATTCAAAAACACCCATCAAATTCTGCTGTTTTTTCAGAGGCCAAGGTCGCAGCAAGCCATTTTTTTAATGGCGTTGTCATATTGTTGATGTAAGGCTCCTGCACTGCATTGGTAGTTTTGTTTTTAAAAATAGAACTACTTATGTCTGAATACTGAGAATGGGTGCTTTATCTTATCAAAGCAACTGCCATCCGTCATTTTACACTTAGTAGGACGCATAAGAAACGTACTAAATCTGCTAAAGGCAGAACACTGTAGTAATGCTCCTATTACTACATTAATGTCGGTAAAGTGGAAAGGCTCCCACTCTCTTTATAGCTTATACCAATTTACAGTATTTTTTCTAGATTCAAGTAAAATGACCACTGTCAGCTATATCGCTTGTTCTATAGCCAATGACACCCTGATGTTTGCCATAACTATTTTATTGTAGGAAAAGTTAATAAAATATATAGATTTAAGGAGCAAACCTGTTGCCTCACAGTAAAAGAACATTAATTAAGAACAACTTATGCATGCACGGTATTTCGTTGCTATTCAACATTGTTATATAAGGTTGTCAATTTACAGCTGACTCGGAAGTGTATTCCCTTCTTGCTTTTTGCATTCCTTCCCTTGTTCTTTACTTCCTTGCTAGTGTTCTTCCTTCCTTTAGTTCCTTCCGTACTTCAGTTCCCTCCCTCACGTCCTCACGTATCCCTTCTTTCCCTTGGTCATCCATCTTCCTTTCAATCCTTTTTCATTTCTTTATTGCCTTCATACATTCTTCCTCCCTCCCACTCTTCTTTCTTACTCTCGTCCTCCCATTTTTTTACTTTCTATTTCGTCCTTCCTTCGTTACATCTTCCTTCCCCGTGTTTAGCTTGCCTTCTCCTATCCACGCATGTTTGTCCTACCTTTCTTCTTTTCTCCCTTCCGTTAAACATCTTTCCTTCCTTCCCTCATTCCATCCTCCCCAAATTTCATCATTCCTTCCATCTGTACTTCTATTTATTTATTCTTTCTTTCTTTCCTGCTTTCTTTCTTTCCTGCTTTCTTTCTTTCTTTCTTTCTTTCTTTCTTTCTTTCTTTCTTTCTTTCTTTCTTTCTTTCTTTCTTTCTTTCTTTCTTTCTTTCTCTCCTCCCCAACTCCCAGCCAACCAAGCTCAGTGCATATTGTGTGAATTTTGTAGTCTACACTAGCATTTTAATGTTGATCACACTGCAGTTAACAATGCTGTCAGGAAACATCTCATTAAAAGTCAACAGTTTTCTGCAAATAAATGGGTCCTCCATGTTATGCAAAGACTCATTCACGCCTTCTTTTGTCTTTCAGGACAATATTAATATTGATGAAGCTTCCAGATGTTTGGTGAAACACATCATCGCTAACGAGAGTGACACTCTGACTCAGTTTGCAGAGCCTGACGTTGTAAAGCCACAAATGAATTCTTCCAAAATTGTTAATTGCGCTTCTTGCTTTAAATCCTAATGGTGCTCTCTCAAGAATAAAAATGTTAATAATAACATAAATATATTGTGACCATACGTTGTTGATTGTCCATCGTTTCTTATTTTTAAATGGCATACTGCCTATGTATCACAGAAATGTTTCGTAATTTTAGTAATCTAAATATATGCATATATGTAATAACTATGTGAGTGACTTCTTGAGCGAACTGTGAATTGATGGAGAGGACGAAATAGAAAAATAATCAGAAATGTACAGACATTAAATGGGAATAATCTGAGTTGATAGATCCAGATGGAAGGTAGACCATCGCACTCACTTGTGGATTGCTGGTAATTTAGTAAATAATTTGTTACCTGATTTAATTTCTTTAATTGGTGCTGATTGGTGAATTATCCCTAGTATGAGGATAAATAACTGCTAAATAGCGCTGTCCTCAGGACGGGGGAGCGTCTCCAAATCGCACTCAGTTTGTACTTCAAATAAAGTTGTTAAAAAAAGGTTTTGTAACTTTTCAGCCTCAAATGCATTGGGCGCAAAATTGTTATTTACGTATTAAATAGATGTTACTGAATGAAGTAAAACCCATAAATTAAGAATTGAGAAACCAAAAGAAATGTAATAATTGTGAATCCTGGAACAATAAAGAATTCAAAATTTACAAAAACTTTTTGGAACAACTTTATTTGACGTACAAACTGAGTGCGATTTGGATGTCCCCGTCCTGGGGACATCGCTAGTTAGACATAATCTGAGCTTCCCAGCATTAATTGATTCATTAGGATTTTGATTGCGTATAATTCGTAATTAGCCAATGCGTATCCTGTCGTCAATGGTATAATACAAAAAGTCAGTGGGCAAGATTGAGAATTTAGTGGGCAGGCTACACCATCGCAAAAGTGATGGTGTACCCTCTCCTCCAAATCCTTTGTCCACCATCGTCATTTAGAGATAAGCGGGCCTTAAGTTTCCATGGACACAGCACCCATTTGCTCCACCTATGGAATGCTTCTCTCGATGGCCTGATAGAGTAGGGACCGTCGCAGGAAGGACATTACACCGCCAGCCCTATATTGGTGGTGAGGCACAGAACAGTACAGTAAAGTCCCCACATACTGAGGAAAACTCCCACGCTTTGGGGATCATTTGTATTTTAATTTTTTCAGAACCACATTCTTACAAACTTTTTCAAACCTCCAAAGTGAGATATTGTTTCTGAAAACCGAAAACGTTTGTGAACGACCATCTAAACTGATATGAGTCATCCACCAAACTTTTTGTTTATAATGCCACTTACTTTCAATGTACAGAGATGACCACTGGGACGTCAGTAATCTCTAAGTATGGCAGATGGTAGCCTGTCAAAGTGACCAAGGTACCCTCTGCCAACCTGACAGTCTGATTACTGTCTACAAAACCTTAAATCAGGCCCTGAGGTGCTTATTTCGTGGGCCAAGGTAGTCCTGATGAAGTGCAGCCCGTGCAGGTAAGAGCGGTGGGGCGGGGAGGTGGGGTATTGTCGACAGACAACAACGGGGTAAACTTAAATTAAAAAAAAAAGACACTTACCTTGCGCTTGCCGCATTGCCGGGTCAGTGGCCTGGAATCAGCTCCCGATAGACTTACGATCTGTAAGTGATCTGGGTCTATTTAAAAAGATATATAACCACAACACCCAGACTATGTCCGGGATAAGGGGAACCAGAGGCACGGGGTGCTGGGAGTAGGCGGCCTCCAACAGAAACTGTTAAACACAAAAGAGCCGCTGCCAGTGGGTTGTAGCTAGTGCTAGAGATAATTAAATAGTGAGTGCTGGCATCTCACAAAAAGTGAAGGACTGGTCTCACACACCACCTGGTGTCATGCTTCATCATTGACCAGTCCTTGCCCTCTAAAAACTTGGTTTGATAGAGGGCGGGCATACACCTGACGACAGGGATGCACTTCTAAACTAAGTGGGGGCCCTAGGACAAATAGTGCGGTTTAAAAGCCCTTAGAGATGTCAAATTAAGTTTTAATGGTGCTGGCATCTATATAGTAATTACAAACAAGTGATTGGTGTGATGGGGATATTATTGTCCCCTACCGATATCAGTGAGGTCAACATGTTTCTGCCAGTGGCCCAGTGGGGTCCGTGGCATTCATCAGGACCTAAGTGTGAAAGTAAATCCGGGCTCCACTCTTACCAAGCTCTGGTTAGAGGTATTCGACTGGGTGGGGTGATAAAGATCACTCTCCACTGCAGTCTGAGCTGTATCTAAAGCCCTATGTGTGGGATAGAATTTGCCACATGGGAGGGTGAGGGCAGGAGACCTGTTGGATCAACCGTGTAATGTGACGTGGTCCCGGCCTCTACGCCTACGTCTGTGCTCCTCCGCTCCCTGATGATAAAAAAGAAGCTGAAAACATGGTGCTTTAAATAATCTGTGCATGCTCTTGCCTATCCCGTCTCTAGGTAATGCACCGGTGCACTGCAGTAGCTGTGCGCAATATAAGTGCTGTTTGAAAAAAAAAAAGTTTACTTTGTCGTCGTCTGTCAACACCCCCCGCAATGCAAGCCCCACCGCTCTTACCTGCATGGGCCGTGCCTGCAGTTTGTGGTGAATTCCACCTCCAAATTTCGGCAGGTAAAACATGGTAGAATTTGAGTGGCGCAACACCACAGTATTCTGAGTTGTGCAGCTCGAATGAGGAAGACATACAGTACTACAAGTGCAGTTGTCAGGATGGAGAAATACTACTGCACTCATTAGGTACTGATCCTGTGGTCTGATTGGTTACTAGGTACAGTTATAACTTCCCTTAAATAAAAGGTCTATTTTAATGAGGACATGAAAAATAAATCAGTGACATTTCAGACTTGTTTGTAATCATGGGGCAAAAGACAAGACAAATGAAATGTAGTAGGGAAATGGTGTTTTTTGAGTGAAGCCTTGAATTGAAAAAGGTTTGGGGTAAAGTTTACAATACACTAAAGGGAGGGTTCAATTATGTAGGTGTATTTAAAAACAGAGAGGGACAAACCTAATAAGAGGAGCAGAACAATGCATACGAATGACAATAAGAGGCACAATTCAAAATATCCAGGCTTTGATAGTCGGAATATTTCTACCTTAGTTTGCCTCTAAATTCTATAGCAAATTTCTGACTTTGGTTTCACATAGGATACCAGGAGTACTAAGGAAATCTAGTATAGTTGAATGCTCCCCTAATAATTGAAATGCATAAAGGTTCTGCATATAAAGTTTCCGCATGGGGGAACATTTTGCATGCATAAACGTTATGCCCATTCTACCATCTCACTTTTCAAGGACACACATTGCCAAATATGTTTTGTTGCGAGCCAAATTTGTACCTTTTCATAGATTGGTATTGATTATGCGTTGGCTTCCACATATTTTTTGTATGAGGCTTTATTTACCATGAGATTTGTTTGAACTTGAGACAATCTATTGTGAATTAGACTATGTAGACTCCAACTTGATGTCCATTCTTGACACAATGGGGAGCATCTTGATGTGGGACCCAGTGGGATGAATAAATAAGAGATGCACGTGGAAGCAGCGAGAACACTGGTGTAGGAAATCCTAGGGACTGCCAAATCTACCTAAATGTGATGGACCAGATAGAGATAGAATTGTAAATACACCGATAGAATCTCTTTAATGCAATCTGTATGCTCTTCAGTTTGACAATGATAGCTATAGAAGAGATGAGTTTAGAATCACACCAATTTATTGAGAGTGTTCATAACTGAGGTGGTCTGTGACTCTCCATAACAAACCATATAGCTTGTTAAGATGTGTTGCAGTGGTTGAACCATGTGCCTGTCCATTGATAGTATGATTTGTTGTGGGTATGAAGCGACCTAAACTATCGGGGAGCCTATCACAACTATTGTGGAATTGTATTCACTTTCTCAAATAGGTTCACTATAAATCTAGACTAATGGTGTGCCACAAATGTGGTGGTATGGGCCTTCTTTTGTTAGGTTAAACACTGTTGATTATTTTCCACTTAGGATTAAGTTGTGCAGTACGGAAACAGAGCATACTGAAGGCAACTTTAATGTAGAGCAGGCAAGTGAGAGAGAGCCTGACAGTACACTGCGGCATTGACTGTTATTGGCTATAGTCAAGGATTTAATCAATATGTTTAAAGGGTCAGTCAGTCAAATATCTTTATTCATTTATAATACCAATAACCATAAAAGCATATTAAAATACGTAATTAAAAATAGTTATTGAGCCAAAAAAGTACACAATTACATGTCCCATTATTATAGATTTCCGAAAATTAAAAACATTTTTAAGAAACGCAGTAACAGATGCAATGACAAATTAATTTTCTAAAAGTTGCAGTACTAAAAAAGCGGGTCGGCAATGTCTCAGACCGAGATTCTTAAAAACCGGAATAAGTCATCTCTTTCTTGCTGTGTCATAAAATTTACAAAAAAACATGATATGGATAGCTGATTGTACTGAGACATTGTCACATGGGCACTTACGCAGATCTCTTGATCAATCTTTTACTGCAGGAAAACTTACGGATCTATATAAAAAATATCCAATCTGAAACGTGTCAGCAAAAAACGGTCAAAGTCTCTATCTATTAATAGTATATACTGCTGGGTTGTTGGAGTCAACAAGGGTAAATGATGGGCTTGTACCGTAGACTTTCACATTTTAATAATGGCTCTTATTTCGCCCAGAAGACCCATGCAACTGGTTTTAAAGGCTTTTCTAGGTACACTGCACATGGAACGAGGCTCTGGGAAATATTCCGTATGTCCTAATTTTGTAAGCCACATTTTCACGTATTCCAACCATCTTATATGTTTGACACCATCAGACCCCAGCGCATCCGCCAATATGTAACGATTAAAACCGGTTTCATCTGACGTCCAGATTCTATGCCAGAGAAGGACAGACTGAATCTTGATTGTGTCCTCCAAGTATGGCATACCAAATGCCAGGTAACAAATATAGTTTGAGGTACTTTCTGGTAGGGCAAGGAGAAACTTGAGAACAATATTTTCTGCAGTCTGCAAAGTTTTCACGTCTGCGTAACCCCATATACCTGCCATATACCTTCTCCATAGGTAGCTATAGCCATGCATTTAGCCCTATAAATATGTAGGAGTTCCGCCAGTGAGTGCCTTCCTAGTTTACGACTGAAGTTTGATAGGGCCATTAAAGCCTTGGCAAACAGCAGACTTCTAGTTTTAACTGCCTCAGACCATAATCCTGTCTTATTAAATAGTATCCCTAAGTATGAAAATGTTTTGGTGCACTCTATCGGTCTACCATCTATATGTAATGTTTTAATCCTCTTATTTGACCTGACTCCGCAATTCATTGTGTATGTTTTGGAACAGTTAATAGTAAGTCCCAAATTTGACATAAAATTAGAGAATGAATTAACAACTCGTTGGAGACCAAGTGGTGTAAGGGCCATTAAAACTGCATCATCTGCATACAAGAGTGCAGGGCTGAGGGGCTTTGCCGCCTTGGGTAAGTCCCTGCACTCCTCAACTAAAAGAGTTTCTAAATTATTTATATGTAATGTGAAAAGAAATGGGGCAAAGACACAGCCTTGCCTCACTCCTCTCCCAACTCTAAAGTGACTAGTACATTCTCCACCCAAACCATATCTGACCTTAGCCTTTGCCCCTGAGGAAAGCTCCTTTAAAAACACAATTATTAAAACATCAACACCTAAGCCTTCTAAAATTGACCACAAATTGTCATGAATGACGCAGTCAAAAGCTGCTGTTAAATCAACAAATGTCATAAATAATCTTCCCTTTTTAGCCCTTGTGTATTTATCCAATAAAATATGCAGGTTAAGATCCTGCTCACCTGTGCCTAGGCCCTTGCGGAACCCATATTGCAGGCCGCTTATGACATCTTGATCTTCTGCCCATACCTGCATTCTTTCTAGTAAAACTAGCCCGATGATCTTAACAGTTGAGTCCAGCAGTGAGATCGTGCAGTAGCAAGCAGGGTTCATCCTGTCTCCCTTTTTAAAAATAATAGATTTGTACCAAGTTGGTAGAAAAACGCTTTCACTACATGCATTAAGAACCTGAGTTAAAAGTGGACCCCATAACGCTAATTTTTTTTAAAAAAGGTCAACAGGTATGCCATCAGGCCCTGGGGCTTTGCCACTCTAGCTAGAGCTAATTGCCGCAGTGACCTCATTAAGTGTGAAATCCAATCTTAATTCTTGTGCTGTGACATCCTTGTTCAGCGTGGTTCCCTGTGCGTCTGTTACCGGGTTGTTATACAGGTTGGAGTAGTGTTGTATCCACTCGGGTTCGGAAATGGCAATCTCCATGGAAGCCATCTCCTTATCAGCTAAAAAAGGGGCATTTACTGCTTTCCAAAAGGCTGAAAAATTGCGACTATTAGAAGCATCGTGTAAAGCACACCATGCTTCCTTTTTTAAAGTAGTCTGTCTAGCTTTCAGTGCAGCATTGTAATTTCTTCTTGCCTCCCTGATATGGTCCTTATTTTTCACTGTGACATGGACGCAATGTTTAAGCTATTAGTAGGTTTCCTCTAAGTTTCAACAAAAAGTGTTTTTTTTATGTAGTTTGAAATAGCCATGAAGTTTTCCATAATCTCTTGAGTGGGCGACCTTTCATCCAAGCATGAAAAAAACATACTTTTACAGTTTGACACAACTTTTGAAGTAAATTCCTCAGTATCCACAGTAGTGCATATCTATTTTGTCTACTCAAGGCAATATTATCAACATTATCAGCGGAGATGGTCCTGCGTTAGTGCTCTTGTTAAGCACTATCACGTCTATACTTCGAGGGAAATGATCGCTTAGGGCAATCTCATGTGTCTTAAAGTTTTTATTATGTGAAGAGTATCTGCTCAAAGACAGTATAAAATATATGGTATAGAATATGCCACAGCCATTAAAAGGAGGGCAAAAAGGAACCATGGGTGAACACAGATTATTAACAAATCCCAAATCAAACATAAACATGATATCATTCAAAGAATAAGATTGAATTAGTACAGCTTTTCACTACCAGAGATCCTTATTGCTCCCCTTCACCTTCCTCAGTCTGTGCTGAATTCCATATAAGTGCAGGCTTTATAGGCACATTGGTTTCTCAGTAAATGTATATACTAATAGCAATTTACCGTGATTGAAGGTATTTAAAGTTTAAATTGAGCCTGTGAATTCAGGTAAAGTGAACAAACACCTTCAAGAAGGCAGGCAGAGTTTCCCAACTTCATCTGGAAAAAGGTAAGCTTCTCAACTCTGATTTGCTGTAGCTGAAAGTCCTGGATGACACACAACTCTCCCTCATTGCAGTCTGATGTCCTGCCCCAGAAGGGTGGGATATCAGGCTGCAGGGAACTGGTTGTTCTGCGGATGTGGATTTCCCCACTGATTCTCAGGGCTGCAAAAGTACATTCTCTGCCCAGTGAAGCCCTGCCTATTAGAGAATGGACATGCATGCACGGCTGACCAGCAGAGTAGCTCACAGACGAAGCAAAAGCAGCATTTTCCCACTGTTAAATAGTATACTTTTTTTCACTCTCTTGCAGCTTCACGATTTGGAATTTTGTAAAAACATATGTGATGTTGTAAAACTTTTAACTTCAAACCTTCGTACATTCCTAACCTTGACCTAGTGCTTTAAAAGAGTGATTTCCTAGGAACTCACCACCTAAAGTGGTTCCATTTCACAGTTCAGCAGACTTTCAAATGAATGAGTCCTATGCATTGGCAATCTTGACTCCTCACAAAACGTCCTTTATGATACATTTTTACCACACTTTCAAACTTACCTAAGTCTATGAATTTATGGAATTTTAACAAAACCTCCACTATATGGCGAAAGTTGACTTCCCAAATGTTGAACACTATTAATATCTACTGAATGTGCCCATGTCACTAAATATGCCCCACGATGTGTATATGGATATCAGGTATTGTTCTGGAATCTAATAGTGATTAAACCCAATCTGAGGGCTTAACTTAATATTGGGTCTTTACAAGTGGAGACAAAGAGGTGTTGCATGCAGCTGACCAATCAAGCAGGATCAGGCCTTCAGATTGTTCCACTTCAAGGGCAATGGACATGTCTTCCCTAATGTGGCCTGTTGTGAGTTCAATTCCTCTCCCTGATCTAAATCCTGACTGTCTGTCGTGCACACTATTGTTAGAGTCTACAAAGTCCTGACGCTGGTGTGCTGCTGTCCAGTCCAAGGTTTTGCTGACAAATTAAGATTCAATATGGGGCTAGCTTCTGCTGGATCCTATAGGGAGGCTGATGGTTTCTTCAGTGATTCGTTAGTTATTGCTTTTTTTAAGGCATTAGATACTAATCCTTAGTGGAGTGACATATTAATAAGTTCTTGTAAATCTTACAAAGAAAGCACAAGAAATTCAGCAAACAGACTAGTAAGTGGCTGTTAAAGGATTCTATCTACTCTCATCCATTGCCCATGAATCCGTTCTCTGCAATGCGTCACAGAAGGGGTCTATATATTTATGTCCCATCTTCAGTGCATATATTCAATAGCAGGGAGTTTTACTAAGATTTTACACCATGCTCAAATCACAAACGTGATGCAAATTAGTTAAAAAATCTTTTATTTCAATTCACTTTCCTGCGCTAAACTTGTTCAGGGCTGGAAATAATGTGAAAGTACCGCGAAGCAGTGCAAAGCGCTGCTTTCCATTACTTAGCGCCTAGAGGAGTACCATGGGTGGTGCATGGACGTTCCAATGCAACGACTCAAGGTTTCTGATGCTAAACCCTATTTACTACATAAAGCAGACAGGATTAGGGTAAAAAACTGCACCCTTTTAAAGTAGGCGCAAGGAATGAGAAATGCTTTCATTTCTCTTCCTTTTCTGATTTTGTACGTGTGCTGCATTTTACAGCACCCATACAAAAAGGGAAAAGGGTTAAAGTTAGTCTACTAACCACAAAAGAGGGGAGAGGGTCAACCGTATCTACAACTCTACCATCCAGAACCCCCTAAGTCACGTTATACACACAAGAAGGGGTGGAGAGACTCAAATACACATATAACACCACAAAACAGAAAAAATACAACTGTTTTGGAAAACTGCCCTCACTCACACACCGTAGTGTGTGACATGCTTCATCATCAGGTCTGCTTACAAAAAACGCCCTGGTGTAGCCACACACAGGATGGAGCATAAGGGAGGGGGTAAACATAAAAGACCAAAAGACGCAATACAAAAACAAACACAACATATATCTAGTGATTGATCAGTGAGTGTCACCCTGTGAGTAGGTCTAGTGATGCGACAAAGTGCAGTTAATAGGGAAGTGGTTTAAAACTGGTATGAGGATACCGATTGTACCTTTATTAATGGGTTCCACAACCAGGATTAAAAGAAAAATAGGATGGTTAGTGTTTAGAAGAGAAGATTTAAGTTCTCAAAACAAAACACCCCTCCTGGTACAGCTTGTGCCAACATGTTTCGACCGACTTACTGCGTCTCAAAAGGTCACCCCGGTTTTCTTCAGGACGTATGTCGTTCCCAGTCCTGATAATAGCCTAACCTCAGTGCGGTCAAGGTGCCAAAATCAACTGATCACAAAAGATATCGACTAAATCATCAAGTGTGGAGGGAATTCCCAACACCACAGGAAACAAATACGAGTCTATTTTCATTGTAAACTCGACATGGCGCCCAGCAGAGAAGTGACCCAAGAACACAACTGTTCCGGAGGGACGACCTAACAGCACTGCCTGCTCCCGGATCACCGCGTAGTCTAAACATGGTATTTTGTACTGGAAGTGTAGCCTTCCAGTACAAAACCTATGTTACCCTCATGGAGACACACTTGCACTTTGGCGCAAAGGTGTCTGTGTGGCACAGGGCAGCTCATTTCAGCACTGGCGCTAGCAAAAGGGGAGGAGAGTGCCATATTTCTGAAAATATGGCGCTCTTCTCATCTCTCCTGTTCATGCAGTACAGCACAGCATTTGCGTCTGCTGCACTGTGCTGTGTGAATAATCAAATCTGGCGCTAAAACTCTCCCAGTTAGTGCCTGGGCTGCAGACAGCAAATCTGAGAAACACAGGGCAATAGGTACCTCTTTGTGTTTCCAAGCTCTGCTGCAGCAGCACATGCTCTAACCGGGAGATTTGAAGTGTTAATGTATGCTTTGAAGATGGAAAAAAGAATCGTGCTCAACATTAGAGCAAAGAATGGGATCCTGATGCACCCCATAATCTGCATTTAAATGACTCCTGCCCATTCAGCATGCTGGAAAAGATAGGTAGCAATAACATACTATACTTTCATCATTCTTTCCATCATTCTCATTAATGTCTGCATTGTGAAAACATCTTACCTTTAGCACTAAGATGAAGTATGTGGTAAAGAGATTTGTGATTAGTACCATGGATCCAATTTGCAAATGTAAATTGAATTCCTGCAGCTATAAATGAGTTACAGTCTTTCACGTTTATTCAAGTCTGCAGGACTAAGCATATGGTAAACTGAGTTTCATTGTTTGTCATTTAAGAATTGTTGCAAGCATCACATTAGGTACAGCTCAGTGGCGCTTTGATAGTGTACTCCACAATGCTTCCAGTTTGGTATGTACACGGTAAAGAAAAGTTTAAGTTCCACAATCTATAGTAGAACTCGCTACAATAGGGGCCATCTGTACCAAGAATTGATTTGCAAAAAGTGGTTGCAAATAGCACATCACTTTTTGCAAATCAATTGTGATTTAATCAATTATATTCTATTACCATTCAGAGTGGGTCGCGATTCGACCTACATTATCCATAGTCATGAGGTCAGTTTCAAATTGCAACTCACTGTGATTGGATGCTGGTAGAAATTAGGTTATTAGCTGAGGGGGTGAAAGCTCCACTCAAGTGGCAACAACAATTCTTGTTAGGGTGAGTCACAAAAGACACTAAATGAACCTGTGCTTAACCATCTGGTAGCTTCACATAGCTGTTAGGCTTACCTTAGAAGCAAAGTGTGAAGTATGTATGCAGAACACAAACAGTAATAAAGTAAAAACACAATACAGTAAATACTAATAAAATGATACCCAAACAACTAGAGTCCAATTAGTTGAACTGGAGATTTGAGTTTTTAAAGCTTTTTGTGAAAGTAGCAGAAAGAAACCTCTGGCCCTTTTTGTACACTTTTTATCATTCTTCCTCCTAAGGATAAACTGTAATGTTATTTATGACACCAAGCAACAACGGCATGCATGCCATAGCAATGAGAATGTTCATTTCTCATGCAGCGCCATTGCTTTTGAAATCCTGTAGAGGAATATATTAATTAGCAATGCACTCTTTTGCAAGCTTCATACATGAAGTGATTCAATTAGATTCCACAAAGGCTTGGCTCACAAAGGCCTTTGCTATGAGTGTGTGTAACTTACTATTGCTGTTCTCCGGGCTTACTTGAAGTGCCTCTGGCTTACTCCTGGATTTTAGGAGTAAGCCTGGAGTGCAACAGGAGTATGCTACAACTACTCATGCAAGATATTTGCGACTCATACATTTTGGGGCCTATTAACAACGACATTTTGTAACATGTAAAATAGTACTCTTTTATGTCCTCTTACAAGCCTTTGTAGATTAGCAAAAAAAACATCTAAATCAAATAGAATGAGCTATACAGGAAATATACACATAGCATTATTTCAAATAGAAAGGATGGAAATTCTTTGCACTTTTGCTTACTGATTGACAAAAGCATGGACTAGTACATAAAAGAGTACCCCAGTAGTACTATGTCTCCTACTCATGAATAATTTTGTGAATCGTGTCGTTTGTCTGCTCTGATGGAATCCACACACAAATGGTCGCCCCCTCACCTGCTGGTGTGGTGTAGGACTCAGGCAGTACAGCTGATCCTAGCCAATCAAACATTCAGCTCATTTAGGGTGATAAACACTAAGGCATGAGTCTCAAAGTAAGAAATCTACACCCATATAATATTTCACAGTTTGTATCAGATTTGTGACTTTTTAAATGAATTACAGTAGATGCCTGGGCCATGTTTATTAATACTTGGCGCCGGCAGGTAATCATCAAAAGTGACACAAAGCAGTGCGGTGTTTATTTGGGATTTACTTTCCTACTCAAAACTGGAAATATAAGGTAGCAATATGTGTTTCTTTGCAACAGTGAAACATCTCGTGGGAGGTGCATGAGCATTCTCACACTATTACTCATGGTTTTTAACTCAAAGCTCTATCTGCTAGCATTTGTAGACAAGGCTTTGTGACATAGAATGCCTCCTTGAGGCAGGCACGAATTCAGAATAAATTGTATTTTTTCCAAACTTTTTTCAATTTGTATGTGTATTGCACTGTTCCGCAGATATATAAAGTGAAAAATGTTTTACAATTGAAGCTTATTGTTTTCTCCTGGATGTGTCCCTTTCCAGTACAAAACCTATGTTAGATGCACACACAACTAAGCTCTATGGTGCAAATGTGTATGCACTTTTCAAGGCAGTCATAAAGTATGGCAGTATTTGGGAAGAGAGAAGCAGCACCATATCTTAATAGATAGAGCACTGTCCTGCCCTCTGCCTTTCATGCACTGCATGAAAAAATAGCAAAATTGCTCCCAGGAGGGGTACTAGAAAACTACAACAGCAAAATGTATTTGTGGAATTTTCTCATGTTAGAAAAATCTGCATGAGCAAAAGATGCAGATATTTGCTTTTCCACATGAAACCTTTTTTTTTATTCTCCCTGAGGGAAAACAACTTCTCAGCTGAGAACCCCCTTCTCCAATACCCTTTTTAAAATGGCAGGAGATCCATCATTCTTAATACCTGAAAACCTCATACTGATGCAAGGATAGTTTTGGGTGTACTTCAAGGGTGAAAATGCAGTTGCCCATTGATACTTATTCCTGCACACATATGATTGTGGGTGTTTTCTACAGCTTGCTGTACATCCTCACAACTATCGTTTTCTGTATTCATAATTGCAATTTAGAAGCGAACAATTATGTGGGAAAAATGTGGAATTTCCTCTTGCAGCTGTTTTATCAGCGCATCCACATGTAAATTAAATGGGGCAAAATATTTGTGACATGGATCATTTAGACTTCTTAATACTCCTCTGTTGCTTTATTTGGTAGTGCAATTTTCTTAGCGCTTTTTTTACCTTCAGGGACAAAGAAAGTGGTATTGGAAGAGTGACTGAACCTTCTTGAATTTTGAACCGAATCACAGACCCTTCGGAATCAACCATTATTATTATTTTGTGGAGAAGTGGTTTAGATTATTTTTCAGGAAAAAATATATATTTTCTAATCCGACTTTCAAGACTGTCTTATTCACAAACATAATCTTAAGGTGAAGTTGTGCTGATTATTCATGAACTGTTTGTACCTTTGCTAGAAACAAAGTACTTCTCATCAGAATCAAAGCACCATTCGGGGGCAAATTAATGGGCCCCATTAGGATGTCGGGTCGGATCGCCACCGCCATGCGAGTGGTGGTGATCCGCCCGACATCCTCCCCCGCCTGCCACCCATTTTACCCCCGCCATATTACTATGGCGGGGGGACCACGGCGGACGGAAAGACCGTCCGCCGCTTTTTCGCACTGTCGACAAGTCGACCGGGCGGAAAAGAGTTTAATATATTGGGGTGTCTGTTAGACACCACCAACAATATTATGACAGGGGCGGACACAAACCTTTCCGTGGCGGCAACGCCGCCATGGAAAGGCATGCAGGAATGACTTGCAGGGGCCCGTGGCGGGCCCCCATGGATTCTGGGGGGTGTGGGGTGCACTTGGGGGGGTATCTATGGTACCCCCCTGCATTTCAATATATAAAGTGGCAGGCACCGCACGGTGCCTGTCATGTTGTACATTGAACTGCTTGACGTGCATGTTAAAAATGCACCATGCGCCCGCCACTGTGGCGGGCGCATCCTAATGGCCCAAACGGGACCCCCGCCCTTATGGCGGGCGGTCCCTTTTTGCGTCGGGATGTATGTGCCCCTATGTGTCAATATTCCCTTCTTTTTCTCAAATATTTTCTTAGGTAGTGTTGCCCTTGCTGGATCGGCAGAGCTCATGATCATAAACTGGTGGATTTTCAATTAGCAGCAGCTTTCCATGAAATAACATCCAATTGGAATAATGCATTAAATGTTAATTTTCAATCTTGGTGGTAACCATAGGTTATATACAAACTATGGGCTTGATTGAGATATTGGCGGGTAGGCTACTCCATTACAAAGGTGACAGATATCCCAACAACTGAAATAAAAATCCTATCAGATATAATGGGATTTATATTTCGGCAGACGGGATATCTGTCATCTTTGTAACGGAGTAACCTGTCCACCAAGATCTAAATCAGGCCCTATATCTTGCCTCTTTCATTGTCTGTAAATTTGATTTACTGTTGATACCTGTTAAGAGAGGTGTTTGAGCCTTTCTTGTTGTTACCACTCAGTAAGGACATTGGTGTTCCAAAAATATGCAAGCCATCTTGAATAGTTTATATCTGTCTTTTTGTTATATGCCCTAATGTTTTATTCATACAGCATTTCTCTTTGAAATATGTCTACATACTGTTATATTATACATATTGACCATAGCAACCTTTTATAATCCCTCATTTTTCCCCATACATAAATGGTTATATCCTTTATTGCACCTTTATTGGTATTACAATCTTCTCAATAATATAGCCTTATAGCCCGCCGTAGAGGGCTATACTGGCTATTAAAGGCCCTCTCCAGCGTTAAAGGCCCGAGCGAAAGGCGAGGGCCTTTAACAAGGGAGAGGGACTTTAATAGCAGGTATAGACAAGCTACGAAGGGCTCTAAGGCTATTAGAACATTCTGCCACTAGATAGCAGAATGTTCTAACAAAAAATAACAATGTTTTATGGGAGCGTGAGGGGATTGGAATCCCCTCAGGCTCCCTGAAGCCTTTGTTCACAGCCAGAGCTGTGAACAAAGAAACATTGGAATGTTGGAGCTCCAGGCTTATACCAGCCATTATAAGCCCGGAGCACTCCATTGTTTTCAATGGAGCTCCCAACATTCCAATGTTCTAATATAGACTTATAGCCCGCCGTAGAGGGCTATACCGGCTATTAAAGTCCCTCTCCAGCGTTAAAGGCCCGAGCCTTTAATAGCCAGTATAGCCCAGCTACGAAGGGCTATAAGGCTATTAGAACATTCTGCCATTAGAGGGCAGAATTCTCTAACAAAAAAAACAAAGCCTCATGGGAGTGTGAAGGGATTAGAATCCCAACAAATTTATTGGAAGGTTCCCCAGGTCGTTTTCACAGGGAGGTGGGAGAACAGTGCCAAGTAAGAGACCCTGTGGTTTGTTATTACTAAATGGGGTCAGGGATACTGACTGAAACAAGACGTATGAGGGGGTGCTGGTCTGAGGAGAGTCCTAATATGTCAATTAAATTATACTGGCAAAAGAATATATAGAACAATTTTCATACTGTATACCCAAATATTATAAAATAGATAACTCCACCAAAGATATAAAAAATAAGTTAAAAACACAGTTTATTGTGGTACCTCCCTTAAGGGTTACAATCTAAATTATTCAAATGCAATAAAAGATTTGTGATAAAAAGACATTTGTGATAAAAACAGTCAAAAGAAAGAGTCGACGCGGCGTTTGGGTGTTCGTTTACAATAGTCACACCTTCATCAGGACATTTTTTTTTTTTTTCAAAACCTTTATTGCACTTTGCATATTACACAATGGAATGCCTACAACCCAACGGGCCGGCCCGGCCGCTATTTCGTAGTCGCTATTCACAGTGCAGCACAGTAATGTGGTCCACAAAGCAATAGATACAATAATTGTGCGGTGGAGCGTGCTGAAAAGTAAAAGTGCAGTTTGAGAAAGCATTTTTAGCGGTAAATGCGGTTTTGATGGCATTTTTATACCTTTTTTGAAAAACAATAAACTCTCAACTTAAACTGTTAGGAATGTGTTCTGCTTGGGTTCTCAGATTAGATAGAACCGGCCCATCAGGGCCTTACTAACCCAGCCAGAACGTTACCCTCTGCCCCTCCCTAGGACCTATTCACACCAGGTATCTACCCCCTAAGGACAGGGAATTTCTAAGATACATACCATGTACCTCCTATAATCGGCGATCTCGCAGTCCCATACGAACCCAGACCTCTCTACCCAGACGGCAGTATCAGAATCGGCGATCTCGCGGTCCCATTCGAACCCAGATCTCTCTACCCAGACGGCAGTATCAGAATCGGCGGCCTCGCGGTCCCATTCGAACCCAGACCTCTCTACCCAGACGGCAGTATCAGAATCGGCGATCTCGCGGTCCCATACGAACCCAGATCTCTCTACCCAGACGGCAGTATCAGAGTCGGCGGCCTCGCGGTCCCATTCGAACCCAGACCTCTCTACCCAGACGGCAGTATCAGAATCGGCGATCTCGCGGTCCCATACGAACCCAGATCTCTCTACCCAGACGGCAGTATCAGAATCGGCGATCTCGCGGTCCCATACGAACCCAGATCTCTCTACCCAGACGGCAGTATCAGAATCGGCGGCCTCGCGGTCCCATTCGAACCCAGACCTCTCTACCCAGACGGCAGTATCAGAATCGGCGATCTCGCGGTCCCATACGAACCCAGACAACCTACCCAGACGGCAGCATCAGACTCGGCGATCTCGCGGTCACATACGAACCCAGATCTCTCTACCCAGACGGCAGTATCAGAATCGGCGATCTCGCGGTCCCATACGAACCCAGATCTCTCTACCCAGACGGCAGTATCAGAATCGGCGGCCTCGCAGTCCCATTCGAACCCAGACCTCTCTACCCAGACGGCAGTATCAGAATCGGCGATCTCGCCGTCCCATACGAACCCAGATCTCTCTACCCAGACGGCAGTATCAGAATCGGCGATCTCGCGGTCCCATACGAACCCAGACAACCTACCCAGACGGCAGCATCAGACTCGGCGATCTCGCGGTCCCATACGAACCCAGATCTCTCTACCCAGACGGCAGTATCAGAATCGGCGATCTCGCGGTCCCATACGAACCCAGATCTCTCTACCCAGACGGCAGTATCAGAATCGGCGATCTCGCGGTCCCATACGGACCCAGACAACCTACCCAGACGGCAGCTTATCCTATGATTACCATTATACAAAGGGGTTGATCTCACTATTCATCAGGGGTATAGAACCATAGTATTCCCGATCACACAACGGTTGCCAATTTAGATAATGTGCAGTATGGTCGTTAATTCAAGGGGCTCCTCTCTCCCTTATTCAGTTACCACTTACCTGATCAGGGTTAGCATCTGTTCACATAGCAGCATCTGACTAGAAGAATAGGTTACCCTCTCATACAAGAACACACGGCACATGTCGGTTCACTAAGAACTGGGGTACTTTATTTCCCATCATTACAAACAAACATATAACACCATACTACAACACATAGCCTGCAAAGAAAAGTAAAAGATTAGGTCGTACACTCTAATGAGAAAGGGTCGACATCACCTTATTAATATGAAGTCCACAATCAGCAGTCATCTAGGTTCCCTTCTCGTCTGGGCCTTGGCTCGTCTTGAAGTCACACCTCCGCAATCACGGATACACGGCTGCACCGCTATGCGCTGTTCCCTTCACCCTTCTCCAAGCCCCTGGGACCTTCCTCTCATCAGCTACTCTCCTTCCCTGGCTGTTCTGCTAGGAGAGTATCTGTTTCTCGATTCTTCTCCGCCTTTGGAATGGCGTCTGTCTTCCCTGGAATAAGTAATAGGTTTTCTACTAACGGCTAGATGCCGCCTACAAACTGACTCCACAACTATCTCGGGCTTTCACTAATATAGAAGCGTGTTTCTTCATGGAAAATTCCAGCCAGTAACCTGCCGCCCACCAAATTCTTGTACCTCCCCGTACCAAGCACACGTTCCCAGCCGGCCGGCCTGATGTTGTGTCTTCGGTATGAAGAAAAATACAATCCTTCGACAAGGGCCGGCCTGAACCGGTTCTCTCCAAGCGAACAACACCTCGTAACTAAAACATTACACTTGACCTAGAAGCATCCCAAGCTGCCGGGGCAGAAAGAAAGATGGAGTCTCTCCCGTTTGAGGCCTACCAGGCCCGAATTCAGCATAACTCCATAGAAAGTGTAATAATACCCTGACTAAAGGACGGATTACCCCTGATACTAGCAAATCTATCCCCTAGCCTATATGTATAAGCTCTAATCTAGGGAGGAGAATGCAGAATTATATCCAAGTGCCTCGTAAATAGGCTCTATCCACTACTCTAACCCTTGCACTGGAATGATAAGAGACTGAAGTCACCATCCATCCCCTTTCCTCAAAAGAGGGCCGGGAAAATCGAGCAGAACATTTCACCCTTGACTTCAGTCTATTATACATTCATCAAACAGAACTAACATCTGTGGAAGAATAATACGAAACAAAACTAACTGATCTATGTCTAGTACCAGGTTTGCAGTATTGAAGTAGAGAAGGAATACACTGAATAAAGCAACAAATAGCAATCAGAATGCTAATAGTAATCAAAATCCCCCCTAATATTTGACGCAACATATGTAGATCAGGTAGCCAATTAAAGAGCCAGTCAAACCAGCCCTGGTCAATGTGTTTTCTAACCTCTTCCGTCAAGTCATGAAGTTTGTCAATATGAGCCTGAATGGATTTTGTATGGTCAGACAGGTTAAAACAACAAAGACCCTCAAAATCAGAACAATCATGTCCATGTTTAAGCAAAAGATAATCAATAGCCGCCCGGTTCTGCAAGATAGCTCTACGTTCACCCTGGGCGTCTAATAGTATGTCAGACAAAATCGTAGAAGTATGATTAATGGATTTTACCATCCAGCAGGCCATTTTCCCAATAGACTTGGCATTATAGACCGCCAAGGCAGGAACACCAACAATTGAGAAAGCTAAGCTAAGGTATTCAGATTTGGAATATAAATGCATAGACGAATCACAGTCCTCTTGTAACATTACAGCATCTCGGATCACACGGGAATTAGCATGGGGATGTGAGGAGAACATCAACAAACTCAGTCTGGTAATGGCACAAGGGCCTCCGGAAATGTTCGCGGGAATATATGGCCAGGATGTATTACCACAAGAGAAGAGCCAACCAGAGGGTAGCAGCATTGTACGGTAATGACTGGGGGTCACCACTAAACTCTTACAAGTCATATTATTTTGAACAGAGGTACATGATTTCGGTGATCTTCGGAAGCATAAAGTCCTTTCATGAGCTGTGAATGATGTAGCACCTTTCAATTTTAAACCCACACACTCAGAAATAGCATTGGGATCACAAGTAAGAAAGAAGCATAAATCACCCTGCGTGATATTATAAGTTATTATCTGGGACTGGATCAAGGGTGTTGAATCGGACAACTCAGTACATAAAGGGCAGTATTCATGTGTAGCAACGTCTCCCAGAAGGACATTAGGACGGGCATTCGATACATTGAAAATATGGCCCAAAGTCTCCAATGAAGCAGGGACAGCAACTAAACAAGTCGCTAGAATGTCAGTCACCGACCGCATCGGCGTTAAGCAAAAATGAGGGGCATTAGTCACCCGCTTGGCCAAAGTAGTCCAAAAGTTCGATGATGAATCCCACGCAGCAAAGGAACGCGGCATCCGGGTTCTCAAATCAGCCCGGGTCGATGGGTTCCCTCCTCTCCCGTCGTAGCAGTCCAAAAGGAGTCCAACGCCGACACATCCTGCAGCAACAGTCCAGAGAATGATCTGAAAGAGAATCAAAAACAGGCATTATTCATTCTCGTAGGTAACATTTGTCAGCTGGGACAGCTTCCCAGCTATCTTTCCCTGGTCTCATGACTAGAACAGTATTATCATGACCGGTTGCAATAATTTCAGCTTGTTCAGGGGGATTCTTAGGCGATTGCACCCAAACTCTAGCTCCAGGATTATCCGTGGAGCCGAAACCTTTTTGTCCTCGTACAGTTAGCAACGTTGGGGCAGTGCCTTTTGTGATCTCACCACTGAAAACAGGCATTATCAACAATTGAGCAATTCGGTCAGTTTTATGAATCGGTAAATCAACCTCACTGCTATTCAGCAGGAGCACCTTAATCTCTCCCTGATAGTCACTGTCAATGACTCCTCCAAGTACTTGTATACCTTTCACAGCCAGCCCCGATCTAGGGGCGATTAATCCAAAATTTCCAGTGGGTATACAGACACCAACACCGGTTTCAATGATGACTCGATCTTTACTCTTTATAATAGTATCATTCATGGCATGCAGGTCTAGACCTGCCGACCCCGGGGTCGCTCTGCATGGAGCCAGTGCTCCGGGGGTAATTTCCCAGTATATCACAGGGTCACTAATTTGATTGGGCTTTGCATCGACATTTGGAGGAAACAAACGCATCAATGGAGATTCAGCATTTAGAAAGGGACGATTATTCAAAATTAACAAGGCCTGAAATAAACAGTCCCTCCAATTCCTATAACGGTCGCCGGTTAGCTTACACAGTTGATGTTTCAGCAAACCGTTCATCCTCTCGATGAGTCCCGAGGCCTGAGGATAATATGGTATATGAAACACCCATTCAATATTATTCTCCACACAAAATTCCTGTACCAATCTTCCACGAAAATGGGATGCATTATCAGATTGAATTTGGAAGGGGACACCATAATGGAGCATAATCAATTCCAATGTCTTAATTGTATTCACTTGGGTAGCTTGTTTACAGGGGAGGGCCACTAACAGGCCACTGTATGCATCCACAATGGTGCAAATGTATTGACAGTTTTTACTCATAGGAAGCGGACCAATATAATCAATTTGCCAAATTTGAGCGGGCAGTTTCCCGCGATGTAAATGACCTTTAACAATCTGAGGCACTTTCCGCTGCCTAGCATGCTGACAAATGGGACAATGCAAAATAATGTCTTTGATTAAATCTAAAGGAATATAAATTCCTCGATCAGCAGCCCACCTGCTAGTGGCTTTCTCTCCATAATGTCCTGCTTTCTGGTGGGCCCATTTCGCCAATCCTTCCATATCAGAATCCTGCATGTCCACCATTGCCTCAGCAATTTTAGATTGTTCATCTGCAATATTATGAAAGAATTTGTCAAGGGAGTCTATTGGGGTATGAGCATCCACGTGAAAGATTGTAACAGTACTCTGCGGGAGCATGTCCCAAATCTCTTGCCATAATTCTTTCCCCCACAGTTCTTTTGAATGCAATTCCCAATTATGGGAATGCCAAGTCGGTAACCAAACTGCCAATCCATTGGCAGTAGACCAGGAATCAGTAAAAATATGACATGTGCCAGGTAACTCTTGCTTCAGAACTTGATAAACAGCATAAAGCTCAGCAAATTGGCTACTCTTTCCCTCACCAGTTGTACTCAGCAACTTTTGTGTGATCGGGTTATAGGACACTGCCTTCCAATGTCGTTTTGTCCCTATGAACCTTGCCGAACCATCAGTAAACCAAACGTGGTTTCTGTCCTCCAGGGACAAATCATCAAATGGCTTACCTCACCTGACAGGGGATTCCTGTACTAAAGGTACGGAGCATTCACTCTCTGTCTCAACCGACGGTGCCCGCGCCACCTGCTCATGCAAGGATGCAACTCCCTTTGGTCCCACACGTGCCCTGTCCTGTATGTACCATTTCCATTTAATCACACTCGCCTCCTGAGCATGTCCAATTCTGTGAGTTTTCGGCGAACTCAAAACCCACTGCATGATAGGAATTTCAGGTCGCAGGACCACATCATGTCCCAAAGTTAATTGCTCGGTATCCACCAGAGCCCAATAACATGCAAGCAACTGTTTCTCAAAAGGTGTATAACGCTCACCAGCATCAGGTAACTTTTTAGTCCAAAAACCTAATGGTACTTTACTTCTGCCTTGTTTTTGCCACAAACTCCAATTTGCATAAAGGCCTTGCACAGACACATTCAAATCCACATCACCATCGCACACAGGCCATAAATCCAAGGCACACTGAATCGCTTCTTTTGCCAAACTAGACGCATCTTGCTGTGGTTTACCCCATTCAAACGCATTCTTTTTATGAGTGACTCGATACAAGGGGGCCAATATCTGACTCAAGTGAGGAATATGCTGGCGCCAAAAACCAAATAAGCCAATGAAGCTTTGGGCTTCTTTCCTATTCCTCGGAACTGCAAAATCAAGAATCTTTTGTTTTACTTGTGGGATCACTTCTCTGTGACCTTCATGCCAATTAATACCCAAAAATTTTACAGTCTGGGATGGACCTTGTAATTTATCCGGGTTGATTTCCCAACCTTTCTCACGTAAACATTCAAGGATTTTATCTAATTGGGTCTGCACTTCATCTTGTGTTTCACCTTGAATCAGAACATCATCAATATAATGACATATCTGAATTTTCGAATGTACAGGTACCTCAGCCAAATGCTCTGCCACCAGCCGGTGACATATCGTAGGACTATGCACATAGCCCTGGGGAAGACTTCTAAACGTCATTTGACGTCCGTTCCATGTAAAACTGCATTGTTCCTGGCATTCAGGGGCAATCGGGATTGAAAAGAAAGCATTAGCAATATCAATGGACGCATACCATGTACCTGGATGCTTTTGAATTCTTTCAATTAAAGTAATAATATCCGGTACTGCGACAGTCAAAGGGGGCGTATACTTATTCAATTCTCGATAATCAACAGTCATGCGCCAGGAGTTATCACTCTTACGCACCGGCCAAACAGGATTATTCCAGGCAGAGGTAACCGGAGTTATAACCCCTGCATCCACCAAATCCTGAATAGTGGTACTAATTTCTTCATGGCCACCTGGGATACGATACTGCTTCTGGCAAACTACTTTTGTCGCCTGGGGAATCTTTACGGGGGGCATTCTTAAACGACCAACCCGTACGGGTCTAGACGATATATAATGTTTAGTTCCAAATTGATAACATCCATCATCCAAATGTAAAGTCATTCCTTTCAAAATGTCAATTCCAATGATGTACTCTACAAGGGGCACGACTAATACAGAATATTCTTTTCTAGGAATTCTTCCTATTCTCATTTCAATTGTAGTTTGTACTGTGGGAGTTTCCTTTCCACCTAAACCAGTAATTGTAAAAAATTGGCCTTTAAATTTCTTTGATTTTCCATGAATAAGAGTGGCCTCCGCTCCTGTATCTACCAATGCTCGGGCCCTTTGGATATTACGATGTCTCCAAAAAATGTCAATATCTACATAGGGTCTATTATCTCGGTGAGCCCATCTGTGTACGGGAGCTTGACCTACTTCCTAGTCATTTTTACTGCGTTCTATCATCCAGGACAAATCAGGATAAAGGTTCTCACGTTTCTCAGGTATCAATATATCGTGTTCATATCCATCTCCCTTACGAAATGGATTTTTGTCCTCCGTATTGTACTGTGAATTTCGATCAGAAAATCTGTGTCGATCCTCCCTCCTCCTCAACTCAGGGGACTGATCCCTTTCATCTCTACGTCGGTTGTTACCATAATCATCTCTCCCCCTCTCTCTCTCCCCCTCTCTCTCTCCCCCTCTCTCTCTCTCTCTCTTCCACGACGAGGGGACACATCACGTACATACCGTCGATCATCACGACGATCAAAACGCACACGATGGGCGTCATCACCGCTGTCATCAGAATACTCACGATCACACTCATTCGTCCGCACACGCCGGGCACCCTCCTTTCAGTCCAACCCGCGCTTGCGAAACAAGTCCCACAAACGAGAAGTAGTTTCACCATCAATATCCTCCTTCCTCACACCATCAGCCAAAAGTGCCATAAACATGTCACGTCTAGTAAGCTTATTGTCACCAGGAGTACGAGTGTCAGGCCGAGACTGTCGCTCAGGTTTAAACCAATCAGCCAACTCACCGAGCTGGCGCACAGATTCCAGTACCATAGATAACGCATTACCAGTCTGATTGATCAATAAGGTCATCATGACCTGCTTATAAGCAACCGGGGAAGAACGAATAATACGATTCCGCACAGAAGACGTCAACAAACCATCAAGCAATCTGTCAGCAGTACTCAGAAAAATCGCAGTTTTCATCACCTCCTCTTTGAGACGTTGTGCAGCATCGCGCAATGTATACCACGGCTTGTCATTCACAGGCCAGTCAGATTCAGTAGGGTATTTCTGATTACACCCCTCAGTCGCCAACTGAAGCAAACTGATTTGACCACCACCGTTATAATTACGAAAATGATCCTGTACAGTAGAATCCGAACTCAAGGAACAGAATTTCAAAGAATCGCCAGCATCCAACATAATGCCAGCAGCGCCCAGTTCATAAAGGCGCACCATCCACGTAAGCAAGGTCTCACCAGCGCGCTGTCGAAAGCGCTGCAAGATATCACTAATTTCCTGTTGAGTAAAATCCTCCAAAGAATCTAAAGGAATACCGTTCGGGTTACCGGGAGTCTGCTGCAACTTCCTACGAAAAACAGGATGTGCAGAGACCGCAGAAAGAGCACCAGAAGGAGCCTGATCAGTAAACCTAGGAGAACAATCCATATGGGAAGCATCAACCGAATGCAAAGACCGATCGCAGTCGCGGGACTCAACATCCGTAGCACAAGAAGCAGATTGAAAAGTCCGTCTAGAGCGAGAAGACTCGCGATTGTTAGATTCCTCATCCGAGGAACGGGAATCACTCGAATTCCAGATATTACCATCCCATTCATCAGGATTCCAATCCAGTCCGGCTTTCGCCACGACCAATCGCACTTTCCGTTTAGAAACGTGACCCCGACGATTCTTGTATTTATAACGTGCAATCCGCACCGCCGCCCTTTCGGCGATAGTCTGATACGTCTCAAGCTTGTCGGCAAGCAATTTATTTTGACACCGCAACAAAGTGTGATCATTCTGAACTTCAACAAACTTCCGTTCCATGTCAACATGCTCCTTCTGTAATTTCAACAACCTCTCATGTACAAGTCTGTACGCAGACAAGACAATCCAACCCCTGCGTCCCAAAATAGGAAGCTCATCACCCTTCGCCACTGGCGCCTTCTGCAAACAGGAAATCAGATCATCCGGCTCCGCCAGCCCCAGACAAGAATTCCAACTTTCACTCAAACCAGTAGAATCAGCCCACTCGCGGGCCAAGGCCTCATAAGGCGTTGAATCCCAGCCGGGAATATCAACAGGCAACTTAAAAACAGATTTCGACTTTCTTAAAAACATCCTGACAAAACAAAACTACACACACACAATAGAAAAAGAATACAAAAACGAAAGCACGTATACGCCGAGGACAAATAGAAAGACAACAACAACGCACACAGGTTTCGTAAACAGTTCGTGACGCCAAATGTTCTGCTTGGGTTCTCAGATTAGATAGAACCGGCCCATCAGGGCCTTACTAACCCAGCCAGAACGTTACCCTCTGCCCCTCCCTAGGACCTATTCACACCAGGTATCTACCCCCTAAGGACAGGGAATTCCTAAGATATATACCATGTACCTCCTATAATCGGCAATCTCGCGGTCCCATACGAACCCAGACCTCTCTACCCAGACGGCAGTATCAGAATCGGCGATCTCGCGGTCCCATTCGAACCCAGATCTCTCTACCCAGACGGCAGTATCAGAATCGGCGGCCTCGCGATCCCATTCAAACCCAGACCTCTCTACCCAGACGGCAGTATCAGAATCGGCGATCTCGCGGTCCCATACGAACCCAGATCTCTCTACCCAGACGGCAGTATCAGAGTCGGCGGCCTCGCGGTCCCATTCGAAACCAGACCTCTCTACCCAGACGGCAGTATCAGAATCGGCGATCTCGCGGTCCCATACGAACCCAGATCTCTCTACCCAGACGGCAGTATCAGAATCGGCGATCTCGCGGTCCCATATGAACCCAGATCTCTCTACCCAGACGGCAGTATCAGAATCGGCGGCCTCGCGGTCCCATTAGAACCCAGACCTCTCTACCCAGACGGCAGTATCAGAATCGGCGATCTCGCGGTCCCATACGAACCCAGACAACCTACCCAGACGGCAGCATCAGACTCGGCGATCTCGCGGTCCCATACGAACCCAGATCTCTCTACCCAGACGGCAGTATCAGAATCGGCGATCTCACGGTCCCATACGAACCCAGATCTCTCTACCCAGACGGCAGTATCAGAATCGGCGGCCTCGCGGTCCTATTCGAACCCAGACCTCTCTACCCAGACGGCAGTATCAGAATCGGCGATCTCGCGGTCCCATACGAACCCAGATCTCTCTACCCAGACGGCAGTATCAGAATCGGCGATCTCGCGGTCCCATACGAACCCAGACAACCTACCCAGACGGCAGCATCAGACTCGGCGATCTCGCGGTCCCATACGAACCCAGATCTCTCTACCCAGACGGCAGTATCAGAATCGGCGATCTCGCGGTCCCATACGAACCCAGATCTCTCTACCCAGATGGCAGTATCAGAATCGGCGATCTCGCGGTCCCATACGGACCCAGACAACCTACCCAGACGGCAGTTTATCCTATGATTACCATTATACAAAGGGGTTGATCTCACTATTCATCAGGGGTATAGAACCATAGTATTCCCGATCACACAACGGTTGCCAATTTAGATAATGTGCAGTATGGTCGTTAATTCAAGGGGCTCCTCTCTCCCTTATTCAGTTACCACTTACCTGATCAGGGTTAGCATCTGTTCACATAGCAGCATCTGACTAGAAGAATAGGTTACCCTCTCATACAAGAACACACGGCACATGTCGGTTCACTAAGAACTGGGGTACTTTATTTCCCATCATTACAAACAAACATATAACACCATACTACAACACATAGCCTGCAAAGAAAAGTAAAAGATTAGGTCGTACACTCTAATGAGAAAGGGTCGACATCACCTTATTAATATGAAGTCCACAATCAGCAGTCATCTAGGTTCCCTTCTCGTCTGGGCCTTGGCTCGTCTTGAAGTCACACCTCCGCAATCACGGATACACGGCTGCACCGCTATGCGCTGTTCCCTTCACCCTTCTCCAAGCCCCTGGGACCTTCCTCTCATCAGCTACTCTCCTTCCCTGGCTGTTCTGCTAGGAGAGTATCTGTTTCTCGATTCTTCTCCGCCTTTGGAATGGCGTCTGTCTTCCCTGGAATAAGTAATAGGTTTTCTACTAACGGCTAGATGCCGCCTACAAACTGACTCCACAACTATCTCGGGCTTTCACTAATATAGAAGCGTGTTTCTTCATGGAAAATTCCAGCCAGTAACCTGCCGACCACCAAATTCTTGTACCTCCCCGTACCAAGGACACGTTCCCAGCCGGCCGGCCTGATGTTGTGTCTTCGGTATGAAGAAAAATACAATCCTTCGACAAGGGCCGGCCTGAACCGGTTCTCTCCAAGCGAACAACACCTCGTAACTAAAACATTACACTTGACCTAGAAGCATCCCAAGCTGCCGGGGCAGAAAGAAAGATGGAGTCTCTCCCGTTTGAGGCCTACCAGGCCCGAATTCAGCATAACTCCATAGAAAGTGTAATAATACCCTGACTAAAGGACGGATTACCCCTGATACTAGCAAATCTATCCCCTAGCCTATATGTATAAGCTCTAATCTAGGGAGGAGAATGCAGAATTATATCTAAGTGCCTCGTAAATAGGCTCTATCCACTACTCTAACCCTTGCACTGGAATGATAAGAGACTGAAGTCACCATCCATCACCTTTCCTCAAAAGAGGGCCGGGAAAATCGAGCAGAACAGAATGACAGTACGGTCTGGCATGAATCAATGCAGTTCGCAGTGCAGGTGCCCCCCGGAAGAGGCCTTTTCTAACCTCATATCCCAGCAAGCCAACGTCCCTGCCCACCTTGTGATTCCCATCGTCCCCTGTCCCACAGTTTCAACCTAAGGGGAAGAACGCGTGTAGTGGCTGTGACCGTCCCCTCACCCATCCACCCCGCCTAATTACAACCCTCTTCATCTTCTTCACCAGAGTCTTCCTGATCGTCCTCTGACAGTGGATCACAAATGTCCCCTCTATACTCATTGCATTTCAACCAAATCTTGTTCCATTTTCCTGGGCAGGCTCGATTGGAGTATACTGCCCTCTCGGTCAACATTACCCTATCCATATTCAGACACCATTGGGACTTAGTCGGCAGGTCTGCTGCACCCCATCGCTGTGCTATGTCACGCTTTGCCACCATTAACCCCGTTGTGACCCAGAGCTGTTCATATCTGGAAAGGTCAGTAGGCTCCCATATATTTAGTAGGCACCTCCTTGGGTCAGGCAGCAAGGACCGGTCCAATGTTTGTGAAAGTGTTCGGAGTATTTGCTTCCAGTACTCCTGGATCTGGGGACAATCCCATATGGTGTAAAAAAATGTGCCTTCCTCCCCACACCCACGAAGACAGTATGGATGAGACACCCTATGTATGCGATGTAACATGGTCCTCGTATAATAGACCCTGTGTAGGATCTTGAATTGCACTAGTCGCATGCGCGCTGAAATGCCCACTTCCCTGGGGGACCCAAGTGCTTCATTCCATTCGTGTTCGTCCATTTCGTTCACGTCCCCCTCCCATTTCCCCTTAATGTGGAGTGTAGGATCCGGGGCATTATTGAGTAATTTTCGGTAAGTGAGCGATGTTGCTTTTTCCAACATGTAGTCAGTGAGGAGGCGATCTTCCAGTGGCGAGCACTCAGGCAGAGGTGTGTCGGGGGGCAGGGCCGCGAGCAGTGCATGCCGAATTTGAATGTACCTGTAAAGTTCCCTGTCTCCAAGATCATGTATTTCCTTTAGCCGGCCAAAGGGTATCACTGCGTTTCTCTCCCACATATCCCCCACCGTGGTAATTCCTATCGTGTCCCAGTGTGTAAATCCCTTAGTATTCCTCAGATTGCCCAGCGCCCAAGAGTCCCACAGCGGAGTCATCTTGGTGACCTTCCCCTTCCAGCCCAGCGCCCCCGTTGCCGTGTGCCACAACTGAACCGTTAATTTAGTGGGGCCCAGTAATGTCCGTACCTTGCGGCGATCATACAACGGGCCCAACAGACTGTTTGTGCCCAACTGTGCCCTGTCGGACTGGAACGCCGGCTCAGCGTGCGATGCGTGGATCCATTGATTAATTGGTTTAAGGTGTGCCGCCCAATAGTACAGTTTTAGATTGGGTAGCGCAATACCCCCGTCATACCAGTCTCTGTGCATCTTGGATTGTGCCACTCGTGCCGGGAGGTTCCCCCATAAGAGGTTGGAAACTAGAGCTGCCACTTTCTGGAAAACTCTAGGGGGCACCGGATAGGGTGTATTCTCAAGGACGTATAAAAAACGTGGCAATGCCATCATTTTGTAGAGCGCCGCCCTATCCCATCTTCGGGGTCAGTTAGATAAAGCAGCATATCGTCTGCGTACAAGGACAGACGGTCTTCCCAACCCCCGGTCCATGTTATACCCCTGAGGAGGGGCGAGGCTCTTATGAGGGTCGCAAGAGGTTCCAGAGAGATAGCAAACAGCAGGGGTGACAAAGGGCATCCCTGCCGCGTGCCTCTTCCCAACGGGAACGTGCGTGAAATATGGCCGTTAGCCACCACGTGAGCCATCGGGTCAGTGTACAGTAGTTTGACCCTTGCGATAAAGCGCGGACCAAACCCCATGTGTTTCAGCGTTTCAAAAAGGTACTCCCATTCCACCAAGTCAAATGCCATTTTGGCGTCAAGTGCTAAAATTACTGCTGGTGCGTTAATAGAGTCCGCTCTAGCCAGTACACCGTGTAGTCGTCTCAGGTTCAGCGCCGTGTTTCTGTGTGGCATAAATCCGGATTGGTCCGGATGTATAATGGACGACAGATGGGGCAGGATCCTTTGCGCCAGGAGTTTAGCCAGAATTTTCACTTCAGCGTTTAGCAAGGAAATGGGTCGGTAAGAGGAACATTCCTCCGGTGGTTTGCCTGGCTTGGGGATAGTTACAATGGTCGCCGCGCGTTGGTCCAGCGGAAGTGAGCCCCTCTCCAGACAGTCCCTGAACATCCCTAAGAGATGAACACTGAGGGTCTCTGGCATCGCCTGGTACCATTCAATGGGTATTCCATTCGGTCCCATTGCCTTACCCGGGTGTAGAGCTTTAATTGCCAATTGGATTTCATCGGCAGTGATGTCTACCTCCAATTCGCTTGACGCCTCCGGAGACAGTGTTTGGACTCGATCGGGGCCAAGAGTGCCCTGGCTCTCTCGGGCGTGATCACACACTCCGGGGTGTATACTCGTTCAAAATGGTCCGCAAGTAGCTCTGTGATACGCCTTGGGTCAGTATGTGTCACCCCACTCTCATCATTCAGACGGTGGATCCCCCTGGAGTTGCCCTCCCGCTTATCAAGCCACGCCAGCATTTTCCCCGCTTTGTCCCCCACCTCGTAAATTCTATTTTGAGTATCGGCTATGTATCCCTTTGTTAGCTGGCGCAAGTGGTCATTATATAGCTGCTGTTGGAGGGAGAGTGCGTGAAGGGTGGAGGGAGAGGGGTGCTGCTCATGAGCCACGGTTCGTTCCTGTAGTGCCACCTCCAGATTGGCCAGCTCCTGGGATTGTTGCCTCTTGTGCCCCGTTATGGTGTTGATGGCCTGCCCCCGCAGGACTGTTTTATAGGCCTCCCAAAGTGTTTCAGGGGAACGCACTGAGTGTACGTTTTCATGAAAATAGTGTGTCGTTGTACGTTTGAGAGCTTTGCGAACTTGTGGAACTTTAAAGTAGGTTGCATGTATGGGGTAAACGCGTTTGCGCACACTAGTCTGTATGGAAAGTTTCAGTGTGAGCGGTGAGTGGTCCGAAATCCCCCGAGGGTGAATTCCCATTGCATCTATATACCGGAGGCCCTCTCCCAATGACAGGAAGTAGTCAATGCTGGAGAGGCTGCCATGCACCGCGGAGTGAAAAGTGTATTGTTTCAAGCCGGGGTGTAAGTGCCTCCAGACGTCTGTCAGTCCCATGGCCGCTGTGAAACGCTGGAAGTAAGTGCTTCCCCCCGTCGGGGCCGGTGTGGGGTGTTTATCTAATTGCGTGTCCATTACCGCGTTGAAGTCCCCCCCCAGAATGATCTCACCCTCGGGAAGAGTCAGAAGGAATTCCCCTAGTTTTGGGAGGTGGACCGAATGTAGTGCTGGTGGAATGTATACTGACACTAAGTTAAAGAGTGTCCCTTCCCACTGTCCTTGCACGGCCGCGAAGCAGCCTTGATCGTCAGTCTTAAAGGATAGGGGCATGAATCGCGAGTTTTTCTGTATTAGAATGCCGGACCCCCTGGAGCCGGATGTGAACTCAGAATGGACCCACATTTTGTAACCTCGCCTATCCAAGGCCTTTGCGGCCCCCCCTATCAGGTGCGTCTCCTGCAGCAGGACTACGGTAGGACGTTGTCGCTTGATGGCAGTCAGTACCAACCCCCGCTTAATTTTGTCCCCTAAATCTCTCACATTCCAGGACATCAAACTCAGGGGTGGGCAGCGTGAGTCGGGTGGCGCTACCCCTCCTGTCGGTACAGAGCTGTTAGCCATTGGGGATTATGGGGTGTGTGATGCAGCGACCAGGCAATGCAACTGGACCAGTAGCTATGCCGTCGCACAGCAAGGAACCCAGAGACATCACGGGGGCATACCATCGTTGTCCTTCCCCACTAGCGTGCATTGACCCCCACATAACTGGAGACATCGACTTCGACCGTTTGCGTACATTCCCAACATGAACATTTCAAAACAAACCCCCCTCCCTGCCCCCCTGCTCAACGGACTTATAACTGCCCGCCACCCCAACTGTGCAGAGTGCTTTTCCCATCCCACAACCAGAGTACTTGCGTGTAGGGGGGAGAGCGTCTCCCCGGGCAGGCGGCCTCCCTGTAGGCTTTCGGGGTAGCCATGCCAGCGTCTACGTGCAGCAGTTAAAACGATAAGTCAGTTTGGCGATCGGCGACTGCATAGTATGCAGAGTCCAGGGCCGGGATTAGTCTTCCTCGCCTCCCCCTTCAAATCCATGGGAGGGCGAGTGTTCCGCTCCCTCCACTCGACCAGATGTTTGTGAGCCAGTTCTGCTACCTCCTCTACGGTCATGATCCGGTCTGTGCGGTCTGCGCTGTCGTCCAACGGTGCTCCAACCCTCAAGCCAGTCCTGGGCAGCACCAGGGGAATCGAAAATCCACACTTTTTTGTCCGCCACCACCCGCAGCTTAGCCGGGAATAGCATTGAGTACGGCAGTTCTTTCTCTCTCAAGGTCTTTTTTACTTCCAGGAATGTTCTCCGTCTCCTAGATACCTCTGCCGTATAGTCCGGAAAGAAAGCAATCTTCGAGTTCTGGATTTGAATGGCCGGCGCTACTCTTGCAGCCTGCAAAATGGCGTCCCGATCTCGGAAATTGAACAATCTAGCCAATATCGGTCGCGGTGTGGCTCCTGATTTGGGTTTTCCCCCCGGAACGCGGTGGGCCCTTTCGATGGAGAAGAAGTTTGAGAGTCCCTTGGGCTGGAGCCGATTTTTGACCAAGTCCTCCACGTAGAGATCCAATGCCCCCGTGTCCTCTGATTCCGGCACACCTATAATTCGGACATTATTGCGCCGGGAGCGACCTTCCTGGTCATCCAGTTTGTCCCTGAGCATTTTGTTATCAGTTTGTAGACGTTCCACTGCCGTTTGCAATTCGGACACATCCTCAACCAGCGATTTAGTGACCACTTCGACCTGCTTGACCCTCTCGTTCATTTTTTGGAGATCCGCCCTTATCAAGGTGACTTCAGTTGCCGTGGCACCCACCGTTGTTTGCACCTGAGCCAATGCCGCCAGGACATCATCCAGCGTAGCCTTTCTTACCCCCTTGGTGTCGGTCACTTTTCCGGCGGTCTTGCGCTGTTCCTGGGGCGGTGAATGCCTCTCATAAGCAAATTTGTCCAACTTGGCCTGGGTTGAGGTGTTTCTGGGGCCCCTTTGGGACATGGTGCTGCCGTTATTAAAGCAGCCAAATGGCACAATTGGTTGTGTCCGGGTTGAGCAGGGCCGCCCCTTCGTGCTTCGGCGGTTGGCCGCGTCGAGGTACGTGGGCACAGCGGGGGGGGGTGGTATCTCCCCGCAGGTATGCAGTGGTGTAGTGCTCTCGTAGAGTGTATGCACAGGCCAGTTACTGAGTGCACACCCTCGCAATGGGGCCGTTGGGAAATCTGGTGGTGTGCTGCAAGTTGCGACCAACACCGGGCGGTGCTGTCGTGGTATGCCTCTCTCCAGTACCCCCTTGATGTAGATGCCGCCCAGGTTCTCGCCCCTCTGGTGGTGCAGCCTGCGTATGTTTCCCTGTGCCCCTGCTGGGAAGTCCGCAATTACCACTGTCCGTTGACCGCGGTGGTCGCCGTGGGGTTCGGACGGCTGCCGCCGGGGCCTGGTGCGCTCCACGGGTGTGGCCGGACAATGGCGGCACCGGGTCCGACGTGCGCAGCGCCTTTCGCGCTTTCGGTAGATTCTTGCGTGACCGGGGAGTGCTGACGGGCGGTGTTGCAGCGCGCCCGTGCGCCTGGGTTGCCGGAGGGAGCTCTGCGGTGTAGTCGGGGTGACGCGCTCGGTAAGCCGGCGCTTCCTGTCACTCACCCCCGCCTTCAGGACACTTCCGGCTGGAACTGAATGCACTGTGGCTCCGGGGCTTCACGGCTGAAGGCAGGCCCGGCTCCTCCTCCGTCTCCGGCCAGTGATAGTATGCCCGTTCGGGCCGCCGCCGCGCCCAGAATTTCAGTACTGCTCGCCGCACGGACTCTGGGTCCGGTCCGCCCTTTTCCGCCAGCGATGATCAGGATATTTGTAGCGGATTGTTGCGGAAAGCCGCCTCTTCCCGGGAGCCTCCCTAAGCTGCGGCCGCCATCGTTGGCTGCTAGCCACGCCCCTTCATCAGGACATTTTGACAATTGATTTGTAATCTAAAAAATTAAAGCAGTGTTTTAGATATATTGTAATTAGACAGATATACAGAAATGCATACATAGCGTTTCTTTTTCTTTTTCGTGTTCTTTTAGCCCTATAGACTCCTAGACCTGTTCCTCTGTAGGGACCACCCTTTGTACCCTCCCTTGTATATTATTGTGTACTTATGAAGGAACCCTTTTTTAAAAAAAACATATAAAATAGAGGGGGGTAGTTAGATTTAAAGACTATCAGCCTGATTCATCAAGCTAAATTGCGGGCGCAATAGCAGCGAAAATGCTATTGCGGCCGCAATTTCCCAAATCGGCATTCATCAAGAAAATAACCAAAGCGCTAACCAAAGATTGCGAATTCGCTAATATAATCTCAGATCCCAGTAGGTTTGCGCCAAAGCACGGAATTAGAGAATAAATGTAGCGAATCCGCAATACAGTCGCAATCGGTATTCATGAAAATTCTCTAATAGCGAAAAACCTCAAATTCTCTATTAGCGCCGCGCAAATTAAGGACAACCCAAAGCATGTGGTAACCATAAAAGTCATTAGAGAAAATTTTGAAAAACCGTTGGCCAATCAGGAACAGGGAAAGGGCTGACCAAACACACATAAGGAGATGCAGCAGCAGCAGTTGGTGTCTCACAATGCCAGGAATGTACATGCTGGTCAGGCGGCGAAGGCTACAGCGAGCAGCACGGAGGAGACGCAGAATACAGGAGAGGATATTCCGCCAGCGGATCACCCTGCTGGGACAAACCAGGGAGCAGATTTATGCGAAGTACCGGCTAAATGGGGCCATGATAATTCAACTCATACACGACCTTGACCCCCTGATGCAGCACCCAACAAGGCGGACCAATGCTGTGCCTACACATGTACAGGTATTGTGTAGCCTGCACCTCCTGGCCTCTGGGAGCTTCCAGGGGATAGTAGCGGCTGCAGGGGGGATATCCCAGCCCACTATGTCACGCTGCCTCCGGAGTTTTGTTGACGCAATGCTCACCCAGCTACACCGACACATCAAATTCCCCACCAGCCAACAGGAACTGGACTTGACAAAGTTAATCTTCTACAATGTGGCCCATTTCCCATCTGTGATAGGATGCATAGACTGCACCCACATTGCCATCTGCCCACCAGCTGCGACGGAGTACATGTACCGGAATCGGAAGTCATACCACTCCCTTAACATACAGATGGTCTGCAATGCCAAGACTATCATTACTGACATCGTGGCCCAGTACCCAGGGAGTACCCATGACTCTTTTATATTCCGGCACAGCGGCCTCCACACACGACTGGCCAGGGGAGAATTTGGGGAAGGACACCTACTTGGTAAGTACACATTGTCAACAATTACACATTGCAATGATGTAGCTGCGCAGCACAGGCACTCACCCTCTGCTCCTCTCATTCAGGTGACAGTGGCTACGCCCTCCGGGAATACCTCCTCACCCCATACCTCAACCCGGCTACACCACAGCAACGGCGGTACAATGTTTCTCACATACGGACAAGGAATTGTATAGAACGGACATTTGGGCTACTCAAGAGCCGGTTCCGCATACTGCACAAGACAGGTGGGGCCATGTACTACAGTCCTGATGTGTGCTGCCGCATTGTGGCTGTCTGCGCAATGTTACACAACATTGCAACCAAGCGCCGGATACCAGTAGAGATCTCTGGCAGTGAGTCTGAAGGGGACGACCGTCCACCAGCACATGTGTGTCATGCACGCGGGGAGAACCCTGCTGAAGGACACAGACGGCGCAACCACATCACTATGAACAGTTTCTGAAGCCCACAATCCACTCACCCAACAATCACTACTGCATGGCAATGTAAATAATGACTGGAGGCCCATGTATGTTGCATGAATAAATATTATTGTTAAATCCACAATAATAACGTAATGTCTACATTCATAATATTGCAGCAGTACTGCGCCATACTGCTCCTAACTAGCCACTGGACATGCTTGTATCATCAGCATTATCTAGGAAATGTTCAAGTAACTCAATTGCGCCTCCGGCGCGCAGCCCCCAAACGCCGCTCTGGCTCTTCCTCTGGGACGGCACGTGTCCCTGCAGTGGGCCTGGTGCTGCGGCGTAACACGCCAACCAGTGAGGCAGACAGGCTGCTGACACTGGAGGCGCCCTCACTGGTGTCGTCCCTCCCCACATTGCCTTCACCAGTAGGATGGAGTGCCAGTACGGCAGTGGTGACCTGCTCCAACACCCGTCCAACATCCTCGACACATTGGATTAGCTGCTGCTGCTGCGCCAGGCACCGTCGTGAGAGCTGGGAGGTGGCATTCCCCATTATGTAGTTTGAGCGGGTGTAGGCTGTCAGGCGCGTAAGGAGATGCCGGTGGCGTCGGCGGGCGGAGTTGCGCTGCGATATGAGTGCAGCAGTGTTGGCCTCCATGGCTGCCGTCATGCGCTCAATCCTATCACCCACATTGGCCACATTGCGGCCAATTTTGTGTAGCTGCAGCTGAATGGCCCCTTGCCGTCGTGCCTGCTGTTGGTGAATGCGTAGCATCCGGCGCTCAGTGCTCATGCCTGGCATGCGCGCAGCCATCCCCCTCCTGCCGCTGTGTGATGTGTCATGGTGGCGAGCCCTGACATGCCTGCTCTGCTGGCTGCCCACAGTGGGTGTGTGCACAGTCACCACAGTAGCTGCACCAGTAGTAGATGGTGCCGCTGGTGGTGGAGTTGTGGTTGGCAAAGGTGCAGCACCTGATGGTGCTGGAGCTGTTGGTCTTGCCCTGCCTGCAGGGTTAGGTGCTGCCGATGATGGTGCTGGAGCTGTTTGTCTTGCCCTGCCTGCAGGGTTAGGTGCTGCGCCGGATGGTGCTGGCGCTGTTTGTCTTGCCCTGGCTGCAGGGTTAGGTGGTGCGCCGGATGGTGCTGGCGCTGTTTGTCTTGCCCTGGCTGCAGGGTTAGGTGCTGCCAATGATGGTGCTGGAGCTGTTGGTGTTGCCCTGGCTGCGGGCTGTGGTGCTACGCCTGATGGTGCAGGAGGTGTTGGTGTTGGCACCTCCTCGGCATCCTCTTCTGACTCATCGATCTGCAGCATGTCGCTGTCGCTGCTGTAGTCGGCGCCACCTGTGAGGGGAATTGGACTTACATTAATAGCATGTATCTGTCACACGTACAGTTGCTACATGCATGCTGGTTGACATTCCCTGCCTGGCTTAGCAATTGCTTATTTTGGGATATGTGAGGCTGCATTGGGGTTCTTTTACATTATGGGCAGACTACATGTCCCACAATTCTTGTGGCCATGATCTCATGTGCATTGTTTGAATGACTTGGAATGTATATGGGAGGCTATAGGGCCATGACCATTGTTAGGGGACAGGGTCGCAGTCGCATGCCACTTACCTTGGCTGTCTTGGCTGGGTCGGGATGAGTCCAGGTTGGTGACACCTATGCACGCCTCTGTCTCAAGGGTGTCCTCCACGCGGTCCTCCATGGGGGTATTGGGAGGGACAGTAGGTTCTCCGCCCCCAGTACCAGATGTCTCGCCCAGCCTCTCTGCCACCCTCTCCTTGGCACGACCTCGGAGGTCGTACCACCTCTTCTTGAGCTCGTCCAGTGACCTGTGTGTCACGCCCACAGCGTTCACTTTAGCTGAGATTCCTAGCCAGATGCGATGTCTCTCCATCTCTGGCACCCTCCGGGAGTCCTTTCCAAAAAGTTTTGCGTGGTTTTCAACCACTCCCTCGATGAGCTGCTCCAACTCCTGCTCGGAAAACTTGAGCTTTCTCTTGCGTCCGGTGTCACTGGGCCCTGGTGCAGACTCCTCTGACATTGCTACTGTCGCAAATGGGTAAATTGCGCTACTTTGGAGGTGTCCCGGTAGGAGCTTTGTTTAGCTGCAGCCTCGCGATCAGCCTCGCAGTTCAGAATGGGGGTGGGAACTGCCTGCTTCCTGGTTGTGATGTCATCACGGCGCTCGAAAAGCGACTTCCCATTAGTGCGATCTCGCTACTGGCGAGATGTCGCTAATGGGGATTTGCGATGGCGCAAAATAGAGACGGAATATCTGGGTAATAGCGATTTTTCGGCGATTTTATTTTCTCGCTATCGATTTTAGCGTCCGTGTGCGAATCGCTTTATTTACTCGCTAACTATGATGAATTCCGATCTGCGCCTTTCCATTTGTGATTCGCTGTGAATCGCAAGTTGAGAGTCGCAGATTCCTTTCTTCATGAATCAGGCTGAATGTCTTTGAAGTTAACCGAAAGAAAAAATCTTTGTAAGCAAATACCTGAATTTTTGAAGCTTTTATTTAAATTTAAACGACTGCTAGATCGGCTGGAAACTTGTATACATCAGTTTCTTATGATAATGTAGTACCTTGATAAGGGGAGAATAATTTCCACAGTTATCTATCTGGTATTTCAAGGTATCTGATGGTTTATGTTATATTTCATTAATGTTATTTTTACCTGTGATGAGGCAACTACGTAATGTAGTTCAAGCACGGAGGAGCCACCGTAATTTACTCTCAGGTAAGTATAAAAAGGAGTCTCGGATCCCTTCGTCAATTCGGAATCACTGTGTATTAAATAAGACACATTGTATAGTGGACTCTTACTGAAATTATCATAGTACCGTCATTATAAAGTCTACTTTTTATTATAAATTCTTCACTTACCGAGTTATATGTTCGTTTTTTATGGGGCAAGTGCGACTGATAGCTCACTCTTCTTAGGCCTTGGATTTTAAAAACGCTTCCTGTTTTTCATGAGCCTGTTAGAGTAAACGGTATACAAGATGATGAATGTGCTGGTTCTATTGGTTGTTGGATTAGTTTTTGCTGACACGTATTGCTATGCTTCTACAAAAACTTGTTTGAAAAACAGCTTGGTCGACATTCATCTTAATAAATGGGTAGCTATTAACTTGTAAAATATGGGACGTATTTAGACACATTAGGGTCAATGCCTTTCTTAACTTTTTAGAACGCGGGACATATTCAAGTACCTTGAGATTGAGATTATAATGAGATGACTCCTTATGGAAATTCTGTAGATATTTTCCGCATTTCTGGCCGAGAGGTACAAGCTTGAGGTTATAGTAAGATAACTAATCTGGCGTAGAAGTGATGCAGTATAGCCTAAGAGGTGGCGACATTCAAACAAAGAGAAAAAAGAGAGAGAAATTCTATATGTCCCTCTTTAACACCTTCAGGAGTGGCTTAAACAACAAAGAGGAATGGGAAAGATTGATCCTATAGTATAGGGAATAGTTTAATCTCAATGAGGTTCCTGAATCTGTACATAGATTGCACTACGAATACATATGTAAACAGTATGTTTTATATTAGCTGAAGGTAGTGGCCTTGATACTAAATGAATTATGTATGGACTTAGGACATGACGACTGTATATATTTTACATATTATTTCCCAATGTTCTGACGGATCCCTACAATGGCCATTATAAATGTATTGAGCCTTTATATATGGAAAGGATGTTATTTAGACAACAACCATGGAATGTTATATCTGGTCACCATGTTAACATCATTAAGTGAAACCCTGGTGATGATAGGGCCAATGTATTGTTGTATCTTTGTACTTTCGCAAAAATATCTTCAAGTGTAAATAAACTGATTATGCCAGAAATCTGATTTACAAAGTTATAAGGGTATGTGTATAAAAAATCACAAAATATTTTTTTAAATAAAATGTCATCATTAATTGGTGATGAACGGGAATATTGTGAAGATTGAGATGTGATTGTTTAATTCAAACATAAAGCTAAGGAATTTTAAAAGAAGTAAACACGACTGATGATCTGTCGAGCTTAGGTACAAGGAAGGTTTAACCCTCCCCAACCGAACATGGCCGCCAAAGTCATAACGGGACTCGGAAATCAAACGCATAATCATGCAGTTTGGGCTTAAGAAAGAACTAAAAAACTGTCACTTCGGGTTCCGCAAGAATAATAGATAAATACGAAATAAATATCTGTTTTTTAAAATATAACTCAAAAATTATCGGCGACTTCCGGGATAAAAAATGATCATTGAACGAATAGAAAGTAGAAAATCTAATCTTTATTAAATTATACAGCCAAGAACCCTATTTATGGTAATAGGCAGATAGAGTGATACAATTTTAAAAAATATTAAACTTAGAGTAAAAAAAATATAAGAATCATTAAACATCCATTTCCGGGTCATGAATGGAAGAGTCAGTATAAATGCTGGCGCTGAATCCCGGCCATTATTTTCCCGGACGACTTGAATACGGAGGAGCAGGGAGGTCGAATTAATCTATGAAGGTATGTGATTCCCAACCTGATAGGAGCCTTTTTGATGCCGTAAAAGAATGCCAGGATGAGAACTGACTTTGCGTTAATCTATAGCGATGGTAGTCTGCCTATAATAGGTAGATTCGCTCTAGAAGCTTGATTGTACTGAAAGGTATTGCTGTAATCAACAAAAATTAGTCCGCTCGGCTAGAGCACGCGGAAAATATCTACAGAATTTCCGTGATTAGTTATCTTACTATAACCTCAAGCTTTTTACCTCTCGGCCAGAAATGCGGAAAATATCTACAGAATTTCCGTAAGGAGTTATCTCATTATAATCTCAATCTCAAGGTACTTGAATATGTCCCGCCTTCTAAAAAGTTAAGAAAGGCATTGACCCTAATATGTCTAAATACGTCCCATATTTTACAAGTTAATAGCTACCCATTTATTAAGATGAATGTCGACCAAGCTGTTTTTCAAACAAGTTTTTGTAGAACCATAGCAATACGTGTCAGCAAAAACTAATCCAACAACCAATAGAACCAGCACATTCATCGTCTTGTATACCGTTCACTCTAACAGGCTCATGAAAAACAGGAAGCGTTTTTAAAATCTAAGGCCTAAGAAGAGTGAGCTATCAGTCGCACTTGCCGCATAAAAACAAACATATAACTCGGTAAGTGAAGAATTTATAATAAAAAGTAGACTTTATAATGACGGTACTATGATCATTTCAGTAAGAGTCCACTATACAATGTGTCTTATTTAATACACAGTGATTCTGAATTGACGAAGGGATCCAAGACTCCTTTTTATACTTACCTGAGAGTAAATTACGGTGGCTCCTCCGTGCTTGAACTACATTACGTAGTTGCCTCATCACAGGTAAAAATAACATTAATGAAATATAACATAAACCATCAGATACCTTGAAATACCAGATAGATAACTGTGGAAATTCTTCTCCCCTTATCAAGGTACTACATTATCATAAGAAACTGATGTATACAAGTTTCCAGCCGATCTAGCAGTCTTTTAAATTTAAATAAAAGCTTCAAAAATTCAGGTATTTGCTTACAAAAATGTTTTCTTTCGGTTAACTTCAAAGACATTGTCTTTAAATCTAACTACCCCCCTCTATTTTATATGTTTTTTTAAAAAAAGGGTTCCTTCATAAGTACACACAAATATACAAGAGAGGGTACACAGGGTGGTCCCTACAGAGGAACAGGTCTAGGAGTCTATAGGGCTAAAAGAACACGAAAAAGAAAAAGAAACGCTATGTATGCATTTCTGTATATCTGTCTAATTACAATATATCGAAAACACTGTTTTTAATTTTTTAGATTACAAATCAATTGTCAAAATGTCCTGATGAAGGTGTGACTATTGTAAACGAACACCGAAACGCCGCGTCGACTCTTTCTTTTGACTGTTTTTTTTATCACAAATGTCTTTTTATCACAAATCTTTTATTGCATTTGAATAATTTAGATTGTAACCCTTAAGGGAGGTACCACAATAAACTGTGTTTTTAACTTATTTTTTATAGCTTTGGTGGAGTTATCTATTTTATAATATTTGGGTATACAGTATGAAAAGTGTTCTATATATTCTTTTGCCAGTATAATTTAATTGACATATTAGGACTCTCCTCAGACCAGCACCCCCTCATACGTCTTTTTTCAGTCAGTATCCCTGACCCCATTTAGTAATAACAAACCACAGGGTCTCTTACTTGGGATTAGAATCCCCTCAGGCTCCCTGAAGCCTTTGTTCACAGCCAGAGAGAGCTGTGAACAAAGAAACATTGGAATGTTAGAGCTCCAGGCTTATACCAGCCATTATAAGCCCGGAGCACTCCATTGTTTTCAATGGAGCTCCCAACATTCCAATGTTCTAATATTATGTATAGCCTCTCTATATAATTATCATGCTTCATCTATGAATGTATTGTACCTTGCTGCATCGTTGTTGATGTTACTATTTATTTCTATAAACTCAAACTTTAAAGAAAAAAAGAATTAAATCATCACCATAAACTAAAAGTGGGGGCGATTACATGTTCAGAACATAAAATTGAATAATTCAATGAAGGTCACATGAGGGATACTGACGGGTGGACTTTTGGCAGTGTTACTGCATCTCTGCCTCTGTACAGATACTGACATTATTGTTTGATTTAGCATTAAAAATGACATAATTATATGCAAATGAAGGCTTGGAGAGGAACAACACAATGGGTTGACTGAACTGCTTACAAAGAGTGGACGAAATCTAATCCAATACTCTCCAGTGCAAAATCTGGCCTTCTATTCACCCGGGTGGGTTCAAAGAGTGTGCCAAAAGGAGCTCAGACTGTGAAATAGTAAAATAATTGTATTCACTCTGTAGCTGAGCAATAATGAACATCTGGACTCAGAAAGAACTAAAATATTTTGCTTTGAGTTTTCAATATATCTCTATGAATACCTTGTATATCACATGCAGTAAAATGTATCCTCTCAATCACTTTTTGCTGCTGCTCATGAGGTACCAGGTCCTTGCACCTCAAGATCCTTGATTGTCCTGAGATCAGTCTGTTCTGCCCAGAAAGTTGGGGAAGTTTATGACCTGATGACTGCAAATGTGGTTGCAAACCACTGATCAGTTACTGACTCATGAGTTGGGGGGGGGAACTGATTTGCAAAGAGACAGCATTTACTATGGGAATTGTTTCAAGCAGTCATAAGACCACTGCTTACTTTGATGTTTCCCAAGTGGGAGAATCTTTTTTTAAATGCAGCACCTATCCCTTTAATTTATGCAAGCTAAAATTTAAAAAATCTTTCCCATTCAAAATTGCATATGAAATCAATGTAAATCTGGTTTCCCTTGCAGGCCTTCATCCCAACTGTTTGATCCATTTGCAGGGCTTTGCAAATACCCACTATACTAGTTCAACATTTAATTTGTATTCTGCTAATACATAGGTCACAATTTCATTTGCAACCAGTCAGAAGGCTAATTGCATATCCTGGTTTTCAAATGGGTACATCAAACCCCTAATTCTTACTGTTTCGCCTCTTATGTCAGCTAAGGTTTGTATTAAGCTAAGTGTCAGTTATGATTTGACTTTACCACCTTCCCTTCTCCAACATAAAAGTTTATCATGTTATGTTATGTTAATTGTTATGCTAAAATGTTTTATAGAGCGCACTATTACCCAAAAATGGGCATCTTGGCGCTAGTGGCAAGAAACTCTCAAAACTTGTCAATAATCTGAAAACCAATGCAAACTCTTCCTTTAAGGGGCACCAGCCCGATGGTCCACAGAGAAAAAACAGGCTTTTAGATCCTTCCTAAATTTCAAAAGGTTTGGTTGGGCTCATAAGTGCTTTGGCAGTAGATTCCACCATTTTGCTGCCATATAGGAAAAGCTTCTTCTTCCCCAATGAACTTTCTTTATTCGGGAAATATGTACTTTGTTAGCTGTACTAGATCTTAAAGTACGTGGGGGAACAAACCAGTTGTAAATGTCCTGCAATCACCCCAACTTTCTTAACCAAAGCATTAGGTATGTTTGTCGTGGTGACCGTTTTATTTTTTTATTGTCTCTTTTCACATTACTTTGTCAGTTTGTTACTTTTGTGTCAGTTTTCTTTCCCCCATTCACCCATATTTCAAGGCACCTGCTTCTCTTTTTTGATTCTGTGTTGTCATTTAACTTCTTATTTTCAGCTAGGCTTATGAATGACATAATGGTCTAACTTGGTATGAAATTCAATACCTATTTTTAAAGAGAGAAAATAAAAGAGAGTGAAATGACAACACAAAGTTATCATTTGCTTTGTCAATTCCAACTATTATGCATCAACCCTTCCTGGCTGGTAAACATCATCCAAAGCTCAGAGGTATTCATGAAACCACATCATTGCCCAACATTTCAAAGGAGGTAAATTAAAAAGGAATGCATATACTACAAATGAATAACACATACAGAATAACTGTTGTATTATTCTGGAGTACTGCTTCCTTTATGAAATTGATAGGAGGTCTGCATGGTCCAAGAGATTCACCCCACACCCCATGTCTTTGGTCGGAGGACTCCTGACACATTTGTCATAATGCCTAATGTGTGGGTTCATTGTGGGAGTGTATTACGAAAACAGGGCTTGACTCCTCGTAAATGTGTTTCCTGAAGTAACAACATGTTCTGCCACAAATTTTAGCCTGATGACTATCATATTGCTGAATGGTTTCTGAATGGTGCCTGTGGCCCTATTCTCACCACAAAACCAAGCTTGCAAAGCCATCGCAATAAACCACTTTTGGACCCGGTACAGGTTATGTATTAAATACCTCAATTCCTATTTAGTCTCTGTGCAGACTTCTAATTGTAAAGCAAAACATAATGGTCTTTTCATATACTTTGCCAAACACATGGTGACATGGGCCAGAATTGTAATTTTATCAAGTAAAAGATGATTTAACCATTTGAACCAAAATTAAAATGCTTTGTATACCTGTGTTAGACACTGTTTAAAACATGGAGCTTACTCGTGCCTACTGTGAGACCTAGGGTTGCCACATTGTGGCTAAAGCCACAATCCTTTTCAGGGTGAACCACAAAAGATACTAAATTAACCTGTGCTTAACCCTCTGGATGCTTGGCACAAAAGCAGTCAGGCTTAACTTGGAGACAATGTGTAAAGTATTTAAGCAGCATACAAACAGTAGTAAAGTGAAAAAATCACAAGATAAATCCCACACCAATTTAGAAATATAGGGTAACATTTAAGAACTAAATTGAGACAAAAATAACAAAACTGCAATCAGTAGACCCGTAGATATGCAATTTCAATGATTTCAGGTAAGTACAGCACCTAAAAGCACAAAGTGCCACTCGTGGTTCTCTGGATATGCGAGACCAGGTGAAAGTTGATAGAGCGCGCGAGGTCACCCAGCCAATGATTCCGCCGTTTCCGGCTTCAGGGCCCATATACTTTCAATTCACACTATTCATTGACCAGGCGACTTCACGGGCTGCTATCAATTGTGTGTGTTCCCTACTTGTTATGACTCAGTGTACCCGACTTACCATCCACCGACACGGGTACCTATGACTTCAATGGATCAGGGGCCTAGCTGTAAAAGGAAAAGCAGCAAATGCAATTTCAAATGACATTCAATATTGTTTAAAATGACCACGGACAACTGGAAGTTTTAAAATGTTTATCTAAAGTTCGTTATCATCAAGCATGAGATACACTAGAATGAGGCAATCAACAACCAAAATAACGTAAATTATATAGCTATAGAGAAATAACGACAGAGTAACCATTCAAATCCAGTATGAAATGCAATTGGCAAAATACTATATAATCTCAGAAATGTTCAAGCATGGACAGACTATGCATGGGTTACTATAGGAGGGCCTATAAAGAGTAACACGCTAAACTTAAAGTGAAGGGACCTTTAAACAGTCTAGGTAAGGAAGTTCTAGACCATATCAGAAAATGACAAACTGCAATGCAAAATATAATCTCTAAAAGGTAGGGTGACATGGGAACATATCATGAAAAATATGCAAATGACTTTTCATTCAATAGTTTGCAGCAAAAGCATGGAAAAATCAACATATGCAAAGATGTCACTTTATTGTAGCGAAAGGTAGAAATATAGAAAGGTGCAAGTTTTAAAGAACTTAGAGCAGTATTTACCTAGACTGGTGTGGAAACCAAACCCTGGCCACGGGTCAGTTAAGGACAGGAAACCCTCAAGGAAGGATACCCCTCGAAAGACGGCAGGTGCAGAATGGACACCCCGGACAGGACAGGATACCCTAAGATTAGGAATCAGGACAGGACCTCAGGACAGGACAGCAAACCCTCAGGACAGGACCGCTCAGGACAGGACCGCACCCGCAGTTTGGAAGCAACGCCTGCTCTCCACCCTCTCTGCAGCTATCGATCAAGACCCCGATTGGGTCAGCGAACTCCCAGTAAAGTGCTTCGCCAGCACTTTAAGGTTCAGTAGAACCTTAGTCTATGGTCAATTTCGGACAGAGTGCTCCGCAGCTCTCTGTATCTTCAGTCACCTATTGAGTACGATGGGTCAGTGACAGGTCAGCTAAACCAGACAAGTCGGACAATTCCCTAGGTGAACCCAGGGTAGATATACTCTTTTGGGACGGTGTACCACCCCCCAATGTTGCAAAGTGTCAGAATCCCTCAATTTGGATTGGTCCTAAGGTAGGATTTGGGTAACACACCAATCAGAATACGCTATTTTGAGCCTATATTAGCATACTTGGGTACCGCCTAGAGAGATTGGGGTTCTCATGAGAAACTGTGCAGAAATACGAGTGACAATTAACATTGTAACACATGAGGAGCAACATTCTCCGCTCTCGTAGCGCAGAGGTGGCTTTCCCAGGCACATCTTGACTGTGGCTGCCAGCTGGCTGAGTTCCACTGTCCAAAGTTGCCACCTTTCAGTATTCTCTGGTTATGCGCAGAAGAGACCGTCAATATGGCTCCCAATCAGTTCGGACCCCCATTCCCCGCGGTACATGAAAAGTAAGCGAGAACAAATTAATACACAAACATAACGTTATGAAATCACATCACAGGGTTGTACTTTCAACTTATCATCATAAAATATACTTATGCAGTCTATGTGTTAGCTACATGGATACAATCACAAGAGCAGTGGCACGAGCAGTACCACATGATGGGCACAGCTATGTATTACGCATGCGCATAAATTTCCCTCCACTTCTGCAGACGCGTCAGGACACGTGAGTGTGGCTGACGCATGCGCAGTAACTAAAATACAAGCGGCGGCCATGTTTAAGTACACGGATTAAATGCATTAGAAATACACATAGGCAAGCTTCATAAACTTTTACTCAAACTTAATATAAATGTTAGTAAGACATACATTTATTACCTTGTTACACATAAACGAGGTTCTTGAATACAGCAAGGTCGCAAATATGCGAAGCTTTGCTTCATCAATCCCCTCTTTGATGATATTTACTATCATCACAAAATACATGGAACCAGATGCCAACTTTCTCTCACACTTTATACAGCTCTATCTCATCCAGCAATCGCTCCAACTTCTCTCTTTCAGTTCTGGTAGGGTGAGAAGTCTTCACCTTTTTGTATATCTGATCATTCACTTCTTCCAATTCGATCTCATCCACACTCCGTTTCAACCCTCTTGCATTTACCTCGTGCCTTTTGGTGCGCTTGCGGCATTTACAACAGATAAAAATGAGAAATATGATAAGACCTATAATTCCAATTGGCATCAGTATCTTGAACAATAAGCCTTTACCTACGCTAGCAAGCCAATGACCTACATTTGAGAGACCATCTACCAGTCTCTTCCAGGCACTATCAACCTCGAGTGGTCTGAGTTCCTTTGCCAAATTAGTAATGTTTTTCACATATCTTTTGATCTGTACACTTTTGTCCGGAATATAAGTGCAACAATGTTGCGCCTTCAACATCCGGCAGACTCCGCCCTCTTTCGCTAATAAGGTGTCAAGAGCAAGTCGATTCTGCAAAACCATTGATCTGATCGCAACCATTTCGGTATTGACCAGCAGAAATCCATGAGCTGTCTCAGTAGACAATACATCCACTATAGTAGACAATTTACAAATTCTGTGAGTGTTTAGAACCACTCCCACTCCAGGTATCAGTGCACTGAAAATACTACCCATAATTTCACCTATACTTTCTCTTTTACTACGCACTAAGCCATTAGTATTTTCATTGCTCCCAGCATTCCCATTCACATGGTATATTTTCGGGAAGACAATGCCAAAATAGCAACTTCCATACCAGTGATCCGGCAATTTGAAATAAGCCTTGTCCCCACAAATATAATAAATTCCAGGAAACACAGGCTCTGACCCATTTTTGAAACCCCAACCTCCAATTACCTTGTAATTATGTTCGCATTCACTGGAACCAATGAAAACATTATTATAGTAGCTAGTCTTCTCGCGATGAAGACATAACTTTCCTTTCTTTTCAAAATCCAGCAACAGAGCAGGTCCCGCCCCACCATTTGAGGTGCCTTCCATGTTCTCAGCCCACTTTGGCTTTTTCTGACTTTCGTCATTAGCCTTCTTTTGTATTTTAATTCTTCTTTTCTCTGCCATGTTCAGGAACATCTTTTCCTGTTCACGCAAGGAACAAGTCAAGTTATCTCTGTGTGCGTCCGCTATGTCAATATTACCTATAGTCAGGAAGTAATCTCCCATATATCTAATTGTGTCACTTTTGGTATGTACAGGATTCAAGTTCCCACGTATAGGAAGCTCAGAAAAGATCACGTCATTGTTAGAGTAATAGTACTGTAACGGTCCTCTTTTGTAAAATAAACTAGCTAAAATGCTACAGGAGATTCCATATGTCAGCGGCAAGTGATGGTATGTCACGCCTTCAGCTACAGAAGTGGGTAGCTTCATGCAGACATAGCAATCTTCAATTTCCATAGTCTCTACATAGTGTATTAATAAGTTTGCAAAAACATTTAAGTGTGTCCTGTTCTTAATTCCATGATAATGTAGTCCTCCCTCATCTGATGCTTCTAAGTCTTGTTTTGTTTGTCTCAGTGCTCTCTCATGTCTTGCTACACTTTGTGTTGTCAGCTCCTCACTGTCAGTATTTACAATCTCAGTAGGGACAATGTTAGTATCTTTACTCACAGCAAAGGGTATAAAGATTGTTAGTCCTATCCAGAGTAATATCAGGACAACTACACTACAGACACATACCTTGCAACATGTTTTGCAACAGCTGCGACTAGGTCTACCACTCACGTTTGAATCAGACATTTTGGCTCAGAAGAAGTTTCTCGACCCCACTTTGTGACTTTACACGAGTATCTTACTTTGTGCAAATTCACGGTGGCTCGTCTTCTTCTTCGTCAGAGTACTCAGGGACGGGCTCTCCGTCGCTTACGTCAGTTATATCAAGATCTTCAAGTTCTTCCAACACCAGAGTCCATTCAGGTGACTTGTACTTTTTGTTTTGTCTTTTTATTCGATCACTCCTTCTGTTGGAAGTATCTTCTTGTTGTTTAGCTATGCGTGCACTTCTCCTTTCTTCTGCACGTTTTTCTTCTACCGTCTTTATCCTTAGTCTTAACTTCTTTACGAACCTGGGCTCAAGATGCTTTCTTTTCTTAAGTCTTTTAGTTGGTACTTGGACTTCGTTTCCTTCTCTTGCCCTTTTGTTCTCATTTACTGTTGGTAATTCTGTTTCAGTTTCTTCTTCTTCTATCTGACTAATACCAGGACTCGCATCTATTTCTTCTGCCTGGTTACTAATCTGGCCTTGTTCAGGTAAATTAGGTGTTTGCTCTTCAAGTGTCTCTGATTCTGTTTCCTGAACACGTTCTTCTAATCCTATCTGATCCTGTTCAAGCACTTCGATCTCTGGACTTTCTTCTGCTCGAACTATTACACTATGTCTAGTCTGTCCCTTTCCGATATCAGGAGTCAGTGGAGGAGTATCATACACTTGCTCTGTATCCTGCACTTGTTCAGTATCGGGCACTTGTTCAGTCTTATTCACTTGTTCTGTATCAATCACGTGCTCTGTCCCTGTCTGACCTTCTCCTTCCTCAGTTTTGATGTGAATCTCAAGATTCTGAGGTTCTTCGCCTGTGCCTTGCTTTTCCTCACTAGTCCACTCTCTACCTTCCTGTAGTCGCTCCCTCGTTCGAATGGGATCTTCAGTGAGATCAATCAATGGAATCCACTCTTCTGGCCATATGCTTGGCAGCTCGTCTTCAGCTACTTCTGGCTCAGCTTCTTGGACCCCTTCAGCAGGCTGGACTCTTGGTAGTTCGTTATCAACTATTCTTGGGCCAACATCTGCTGATTCTATAGCTCGACTGGTACTGGGCTGTACGTCGTCAGCTACTTCCGGTCTGGCTCCTGCAGAATCCTCTGCTGGACGCACTTCTGCTTCAGGCTCCTCGTCTGGTGGTACCTTCTGGGTGTGGCTGGCGTGTACCCAGCGTGGAACTCCCGCACACTTTACTGCTGTGGTAGTTACCAAGATCACCTGACGTTTTTCTCCCCACCTTGGCTCCAGGCAGGTCTTCCGAGTGTGCTTCTTTATCTTCACTCAGTCTCCTGGGACCAGTTTGTGGAGAGGAGTCGTTGGATTGAGGATGGCGTCTTCTCCGATCTGGTGAGAGATAGAACGCACTTGGTCACCCAATCTCTTGCAGTATTCAAGCACCAAATCATCAGTAATACTCAGCAGTTTGCTTCCTGGTACCCATGCTTGTCTCATCACTCTTCCCATAATGATTTCATGGGGACTTAGGCCTGTTTTGCGATCAGGAACACTTCTCAGTCCCATCAGGACCAGGGGCAGGGCCTTCACCCAGGTCATTTTAGATGCATCACACAATTTTGCTAGCCTGTTTTTGATAGTTCCATTTATTTGTTCCACTACTCCAGAAGCCTCTGGACGGTAGGCGCAGTGAAGCTTTTGGGCAATTCCAAAGGCCTTACAGAGTTCATCGATCACTGCATTCTGAAAATGTGAGCCTTGATCTGATTCAATAGTGACTGGCACCCCGAATCTAGGTATCAGTTCTTTCAATAAACACTTAGCTACTGTTTTTGCGTCATTTTGGGGAGTAGGGAAAGCTTCCACCCACTTGGAAAATAAACAGACCATGACAAGGACATATCTTTTCCCTTCACAACGGGGCATGGTGATGAAATCAAACTGTATTCTTACAAAGGGACCCCCGGACCTCCCAATTTTTCCCAGTTCCACCACAGTTTTCTTCCCTGGGTTCATCTTTTGACATGACAGGCACCTCTGGCAGAGGGACTCGGCCACTTTCCTGAACTTTTTACTGTACCAAGTCTGTTGGAATACTAGAATCATGGCATCCCTACCAATGTGTGACCCTTCATGTATCAACCTCGCCATTGTGCTAAGTAAGTGTCTAGGTAACACAGGCATACCAGTTGGACCTAAGATGACACCATCCACACGCCTTGGTCGACACCCATCGTCCTTCCACTTCTCTCTTTCTTGCCAAGGTGCCGCCTGCTGCCACTCTTTCACTTCATCCCATGTGGGCACTTCTTCAAACACCTGAAGTTGGCAGCTGGTTCCTGGCCCCCCTCGTTTCGGATTTACGATATACCGATCTCTGGCGCACCATTGGGCCACTCGATCAGCATAATCGTTTCCCAGTGATACCTTGTCCATGCTCTTCTTATGAGCAGCACATTTTACCACTGCCAGTTCCTTTGGTAACTGGATTGCCTCTAAAAGGTCCTGAACCACCTTTCCATTGCGAATAGGGGTACCTGATGAAGTCAGGAACTCCCTCTGTAGCCACAATTGGCCAAAGTCATGCACGACCCCATAACAGTACTGACTGTCAGTATACACTGTTATGCGTAGGTTCTTCCCAATTTGGCAAGCTTTTATCATAGCAATCAATTCGGCTACTTGTGCAGACTTGATGTGATATAGATAACCTGCTTCTTCAATTTTTTCTAGGGACACTACTGCATAGGCAGCACTCAGGCCTCCTAGTTCATGCCTTAGACATGAGCCATTTACAAACAGTTCTTTATCATGTACAGGCAATGGCGTTTCTTTTATGTCTGGGCGTGGCTTAGTATTGAATTCTGTTAGATCAATACAATCATGTTCATCATCCACCCACCCTTCCATATCCTTTGGGTCAGGGAGTAAGGTGGCTGGGTTCAGAATACTGCACCTAACAATGTTTACATTTGCAGCACCCACAAGAATCCTCTCATATTTAGTCAGCCGACTAGGGGTGAGATACTGAGTTTTTGTTCTGGTCAATAAAATTACCACTCCATGCGGAACATACACAGTTACTGGATGTCCCATGACAATAGACTCACTCTGTTCTAAGCTGGCACAGGTAGCAGCGACTGCTTTCAGACAACCTGGTAATCCAGCAGCCACTGGATCCAAGGTGGCAGAGAAATATGCCACAGGCCTTCTGGTGGTGCCATGTTCTTGAGTCAGGACAGACAACGCGCAATTATCGCGAGTGTCACAGAATAGGGCAAACTCTTTGGAATAGTCTGGCATTCCCAATGCAGGGGCTGTGCACAGACAATTTTTCAGTTTGGTGAAGGCCATTAGGCTTTCATCATCCCATTCCACAATATCTGGCATTCCTCTCTTGGTCATTTTTATCAAAGACCGGGCTAGGACTGCAAATCCCAGAATCCACTGCCTGCAGTATCCTAGTACACCCAGGAACATTCTGATCTCTTTTTGAGTACGGGGCAACTGCATCTTTTGAATTATCCTCACTCTTTCCGATGTCACTTTTCTGACACCTTTTTCTATCTGGTGCCCCAGATATTTCACCGATTTTGCACAGAATTGTAACTTGTCAGGGGACACTTTATGTCCCTTTTCACACAAGTGATTCAGCAAGGCAATGGTGTCAATCACACAATCTTTATGACTTTTAGACGCCACCAAGAGGTCGTCTATGTACTGCACTAAGACAGAGTTCCCAGGTAAGACCAAAGTTTCCAAACATTTTTTCAAGATCTGATTAAAGATAGAGGGGCTCTCTGTATACCCTTGAGGGACCCGGTTCCAGCAATACACGTGACCTTCGAAGGCAAATGAGAAAAGAAATTTGCTATCTGGATGCAAGGGAATGGAAAAGAATGCATGACACAAGTCTATCACTGTGAACCACTCAGCATCCCAAGGAATCTGATACAGAATCACTGCTGGGTTCGGGACAATAGGGCAACAGGGAACTACTATTTTGTTGACTTTTCGTAGATCCTGTACTACTCTGTACTTGCCACTAGGCTTCTTAATGCCCATAATCGGGGAGTTACATGGGCTACTCATTACCTCCTGTATGATGTTTCCTTCTAGTAATTTCTGTATTTCCACAGTAACACCAGCTTTCACTTCTGCATTCATTCTGTAGGGTTTAGTATTAGGGTATACTGCATTGTCCTTTATTGCTATCTGTATGGGGTCCACATTTTTCATTAACCCTACATCTTTCCCAGTAAAGTCCCACACCTCTGGCTTCACTGCTTCTTGGAGTTCTTGGGGTAAATCCTGCATGGTCATTCGTTTAATTTCCGAGTCAGGGCGGACTAACATTAATTTATAAATGCCGTCTTCATCTGGGGTCTGAATTTCAACACCCTTTGGTGTGCAAAAGATGGTACAATTCATTTTGCACAGCAAATCACGTCCCAGTAAGTTTACCGGACTGGTGTCACAAACGACAAATCTATGCATTTCCTTAAAGTTTCCAATTGAGATCTCCATGGGCTTGGTAACAGGAGTACTAATCAATTGATTAGATACACCCACTACTTGGATGGCTTCTCCCGAGAGGGGTAGGTTTGGAACGTCCACTGTTCTCACAGTAGAAAGGGTAGCGCCAGTGTCCAACAGAAAGGTGACATCATTTCCGTCAACCTTTCCTTCAATGTATGGTCCGGACTGGTCTACCGGCAAGGAGGCGCCAAGTACGCACTCCTCGTCCTCCCCTCTCAGGCCCCGTCAGTACTGGTCATCACAAAGGAAGGTATCATTCAAAAGATACTGCGAAGTTGCTGCATTTCTGTTCTCATTGCTTTCCCATACTTCTATCTCATCTCCCTCTGCCTGTTTCCCCCTGTACACTTGCTTTGGTGCTCGGGGCACCTGAACTGTTTTTACCTGTGGTTGAGTCTTTCTCGGTCTCTCTTTCTGCGTCTGTGGAGTTAAATCAGGAGTTTTAGGGTTATCTTCGGGCAAGTAAGGACACTCATTACGCCAGTGCCCAATTTCGCCGCACTGATGGCAGGGAAATTTCTTCATAGCCTCTTCCCTGCTCATTTTGGGCCGGGGCTTGCCCCCTCCCCCTCCCCCAGGGCCTTCGTTCTTAGCATTTTTGACCATGTTACTCAACTGCTTTTCCTGCTGTTCTGCGAGCTTCACCTGAGCCCACATCACTTTCTCCTTTAGAGCTTTTTTCTTTTCTGCCATCTCGTCCTCGCAGTACTTTGCGTACCGCAGGACCTCGTCTACCTTTTTGGAGTGCCAACAGATTTTGTTATCTTTCATCCACTGACAAATTTCAGGCCTTAAACCGTTTACAAACCTGTAAATGAAGTGCGTCATGTCCTTCATCTCGATGTTATCTATACCACTGTATGTTTTAAACACCTGTAACAGCCTTTCATAATAGGAGTGCACTGTCTCCTCTCTTTCCTGCGTTGTTCTATCTATCCTGGTCCAATCAGTTTCCTTAGCTGGCACTTTTAGTTTCAGGTGCTGAATTACTTGCTCATATTTTCTCATTACTTCTTTCGATGGTTCCCCTGTTTTCTCATCTCTCGGGTATTCCTCACTAGGCCCGGCTATGGCTATTTTACACTCAGTCCATAGATCGACCGGGACCACAATGTCGAAAAACCCATCCAGGTCTTTCCACAGGCATTTCTGCACCTTTACACACCTTTCCACTTGCCGGTACCATTCAACTGGCTTCTCACGCAGTTTCGGGAAATCGTTAGTAAAGGACACAATATCCTGTCTGGACCATGGAACGTGCACATACCTCCCACCGGGTACCTCGCGCATGGGGCATAAAGTTTCGGGCTTATCTACCTCTCTCAAAGGGAACTCAGGGGTTGCTTGTCTGGATCGGGCCTCCTCTTTCTTATGTGCCCACCTCGTTTTCCACCTTTCCACGTCTCCCCATTTTTGCAAAACTGCAAGCAACTCTTTAATCTGCAATTTTCTTCCTGACACATTCAGACTTTCTAAATCTTTGTCTGAAAACTCAGCTCGGTATGGTTTCTGCAAGGGCTTCGATCTTGATATATCTATCCCCATACTAGCTGCAGTGTCGGTCAGTTTCTCGTGGAGCACCCTAGTACTCCTGGTAAGACTTTTACACATAAACAGCAACTCTTCTTCAGAATAGGTGTTCAGTCTGTCCAATCCCACATTTCCTGCCATTAATTCCTCTATTTCTACTCTCAGTTTGTAGAGGTCTAAAGTTTCGTTTGCGGAGCCTGTTTTTCTAATTCACGACTCCAATTTTCAATTTCTTCCGGCGTTACCAAAGAGACACTCCTGGTACCCGTTGCTGACTCTAATTTAATTTCTTTCGGATCAAAGGGATTATTCCTCTTCTGCACTCCTTTCCCTGTTTGTTTGTTTGGTAGGTCCAAAAACACAACATCAGACTCACACTCACTGGACTGATCGTCTATTAGTAAGGGCTCTTGCGGGGCCATTATCGGGTTCATAACTGGAGGGTTCGGACCTCCTTGACTATTCCCGTACAATGGGACCACGGGTCCGATTGTTACCGGAATAGTCAAAGCTTCAGGACTGGTGTTTAACTGGGAGATTTTCTGAATTATTTCTGACCTCTGTCTAGCTATGGCCTCTTGCTCCCTTTCATCTAATACTCTTCCTAAGGTTCGATCAGGTATCATCTGTGGGGTCAGTTGAGGCGTAAAACTCGGGGCCGTAGGATGCGTCTCACTTGGTCCCCCACCATAATTTGGTTTCGGGAACAAAGTTCCTGTTCCAAATGACCTACGTTCCTCCCCATATGGAGGCTGCAAAAAGGGCACTCCTGAACTTAAGGGCTTCTCTTCGTTTTCATAAAGAGGTCTGGGGTAAAAGAGCTTTTCACGGGAATATTTTTCCTCCGGGATCCCGGACATACTGGGATATATATTTCGCACCTCCGGGGGCTCGGGCTTCTCAAAATAGGGCAATACCTGGCCCCCTCCCCCTCTACATAGGGATCTGTCCTCCTCCTTCTTAACAGATGGACGTTGGGCAATTTCTCCTGTACTGGAAGGTCGGGCTCCCTCATTATAAGGTGGCGGACTTCTCGTAAAAATGTCATCTAATAATTCATCATCTGACTCCCCAGGGGCCCCCCAATGCTTACACTTTTCGGTACTTTTCTCACCCGCTGCAGGGTTATGACATGCCGGCATCATGGGAAACAGACCCTCAACAATCATGCTCTGCCTCCACTGTTTCATCCTCTTATCCCTTGTCTCTTGTTTCAGCCTGGGGTACCACTTAGTCAGACCTTTGTCCATACGGGGTTTCTCTCTTTCAAAAGCCTCAATCTCCCATTCCTCTAATGCCTCATACTGCGTTAGTCTCGGTCTGGGATGCAATTCATTCATGCGGGTTCTCAAATTAAATAAAATTCTGCCATTGAAAGTGCCGTCTAACGGAAAGGCCAATACTCCGTCATCTTTAGTGTACTTTACCCAATTCTCCAACCACACACAGGTATTGTACCCTCGGTCAAACATCATGAATGAGGCGGGAGTATTCGGTGGCGGGATAGTAACGCCCTCCCTAGACTTAATCGGTTTGTCCGTTTTGAAATAATTCTTTACCCTACTTACAAGGGACATCTTTCTCTTAGCTCCGTACATGATATCGTATCTATTAGCTTTCCACTGATCCCTTTCGAACCCTTGGTTTCTTGGATCGGGTCTAGTCTCTGGACAATACGAGTGCCACATACGATTTCTACGCTTAACTTTGTTTACAAAGCTACCTCCAATCAGAACGCGCCTTGCAAATCTGTGCGACCAATGAGGTGCACGCGTTCAAATAATTTCGACCAATGGGTGCGCGGCCCCTTCGTGAGACAGTTCCCACTCCTCGGCGCTTCACCCCTCCTTTACAATTCCAGCCCCGCTACCCGCCCGCTGCTTCTACCAATCCCAGCGCGGCACGGAGTGACGTCAGAGACGCTTCGCGGCTGACTCCCTCCCTTCACAAGGTAACGGAAACTTTCTTTCTTTCTAAAGTGCTCAGTGCTTGGTTATTTTACAACGAATACACATTCGCCACAGTGCTCAAGTGTCTAGACAGAAAGATTTCTTCTACTGCAAGTAAACTACTTCCATTTACTTTTCACGCGCTGCGGGCAGATCTCTTCCGCCTACCCTTCACTCTAGCATCAGTGAACCTGTTATTCCCCTAAACTCATCCACTTCTTTCCGGGATATATTCCGAGTTTAAGGTTTCTCAGCGGACCCCTCTGCTTTCACCCTAGCTCCGAGGAACCTGCTACTTTTCCGATGTGACCCTTACTAGGTTACGCCACTATGGGAATTTTGCCAATGAACCTCGTTACTAACATTTATTCACACATGTATTCAGAAAACCCTAGTTAGTGCTTCCCGGTTATCCTAACCTGCACCTAACTTTCCTTTAAGCCTGTGACCTCAGGACAATGGATTCTATTCACCACTTGCCCTTTCTATTCCCCGGGGAGTTCGGACAACACGAAACAATACGGTTTACGAACGCATGGATTAATACATATAACAATATAAGAACAAGAATAATAACAATACAGCAATTCATGAATTTCAGCAGCGTATTCACAAGAGAATGATCAGCTCTCTCAGAACAGCCGCTCTTATAGCAGCATTAACGTACTAGCAGCTTCCGACTCAACTAGTTTAACTAATCCTGCCTATCCTTTAACTAGTCCCTAACCATACCTCTGCTTACCAGAAAACTGATAGAGCGCGCGAGGTCACCCAGCCAATGATTCCGCCGTTTCCGGCTTCAGGGCCCATATACTTTCAATTCACACTATTCATTGACCAGGCGACTTCACGGGCTGCTATCAATTGTGTGTGTTCCCTACTTGTTATGACTCAGTGTACCCGACTTACCATCCACCGACACGGGTACCTATGACTTCAATGGATCAGGGGCCTAGCTGTAAAAGGAAAAGCAGCAAATGCAATTTCAAATGACATTCAATATTGTTTAAAATGACCACGGACAACTGGAAGTTTTAAAATGTTTATCTAAAGTTCGTTATCATCAAGCATGAGATACACTAGAATGAGGCAATCAACAACCAAAATAACATAAATTATATAGCTATAGAGAAATAACGACAGAGTAACCATTCAAATCCAGTATGAAATGCAATTGGGAAAATACTATATAATCTCAGAAATGTTCAAGCATGGACAGACTATGCATGGGTTACTATAGGAGGGCCTATAAAGAGTAACACGCTAAACTTAAAGTGAAGGGACCTTTAAACAGTCTAGGTAAGGAAGTTCTAGACCATATCAGAAAATGACAAACTGCAATGCAAAATATAATCTCTAAAAGGTAGGGTGACATGGGAACATATCATGAAAAATATGCAAATGACTTTTCATTCAATAGTTTGCAGCAAAAGCATGGAAAAATCAACATATGCAAAGATGTCACTTTATTGTAGCGAAAGGTAGAAATATAGAAAGGTGCAAGTTTTAAAGAACTTAGAGCAGTATTTACCTAGACTGGTGTGGAAACCAAACCCTGGCCACGGGTCAGTTAAGGACAGGAAACCCTCAAGGAAGGATACCCCTCGAAAGACGGCAGGTGCAGAATGGACACCCCGGACAGGACAGGATACCCTCAGATTAGGAATCAGGACAGGACCTCAGGACAGGACAGCAAACCCTCAGGACAGGACCGCTCAGGACAGGACCGCACCCGCAGTTTGGAAGCAACGCCTGCTCTCCACCCTCTCTGCAGCTATCGATCAAGACCCCGATTGGGTCAGCGAACTCCCAGTAAAGTGCTTCGCCAGCACTTTAAGGTTCAGTAGAACCTTAGTCTATGGTCAATTTCGGACAGAGTGCTCCGCAGCTCTCTGTATCTTCAGTCACCTATTGAGTACGATGGGTCAGTGACAGGTCAGCTAAACCAGACAAGTCGGACAATTCCCTAGGTGAACCCAGGGTAGATATACTCTTTTGGGACGGTGTACCACCCCCCAATGTTGCAAAGTGTCAGAATCCCTCAATTTGGATTGGTCCTAAGGTAGGATTTGGGTAACACACCAATCAGAATACGCTATTTTGAGCCTATATTAGCATACTTGGGTACCGCCTAGAGAGATTGGGGTTCTCATGAGAAACTGTGCAGAAATACGAGTGACAATTAACATTGTAACACATGAGGAGCAACATTCTCCGCTCTCGTAGCGCAGAGGTGGCTTTCCCAGGCACATCTTGACTGTGGCTGCCAGCTGGCTGAGTTCCACTGTCCAAAGTTGCCACCTTTCAGTATTCTCTGGTCATGCGCAGAAGAGACCGTCAATATGGCTCCCAATCAGTTCGGACCCCCATTCCCCGCGGTACATGAAAAGTAAGCGAGAACAAATTAATACACAAACATAACGTTATGAAATCACATCACAGGGTTGTACTTTCAACTTATCATCATAAAATATACTTATGCAGTCTATGTGTTAGCTACATGGATACAATCACAAGAGCAGTGGCACGAGCAGTACCACATGATGGGCACAGCTATGTATTACGCATGCGCATAAATTTCCCTCCACTTCTGCAGACGCGTCAGGACACGTGAGTGTGGCTGACGCATGCGCAGTAACTAAAATACAAGCGGCGGCCATGTTTAAGTACACGGATTAAATGCATTAGAAATACACATAGGCAAGCTTCATAAACTTTTACTCAAACTTAATATAAATGTTAGTAAGACATACATTTATTACCTTGTTACACATAAACGAGGTTCTTGAATACAGCAAGGTCGCAAATATGCGAAGCTTTGCTTCATCAAAGTCAAAGGTTCATGCTAACTGCAATGCAGTGGAGGTCAGCCACAAGGACCAGGTTAGTCCTGCTGAAAAGCTACCATTCTAAATTCCAGCACGAAGAGTTCAATTCGCAGTGGAGGATATAATGAGGAGCAGTGGCAGTGTTGCAGTTGGTCTTCACTCTAGCACAAAGGGTAGGCTGGGTATTGCAGAAGTTTGTTGCTGTATCGTGGAAGGTCATTGCAGGAGTATTGCATTGGTGGTCATTGCAGGCTATCGATAATGTAGCGTGCAGTGCAGATCTTGAGTTGCCAGTCGCCGCTGGTGGTTGCTACAGCGCGAAGAGTGGGGTTCACTGGATTTTCACGTTGCCAGTCGTTGCTGGCAGTCGCTATAGCGCAGAGTCAAGTTCACCAGAGCTTCCAGTTGGCAGCCAGCACAGGCAGCAAGGTCATGGTGTAAACAGGCCCATTTATGGTCACAAAGAGTCCTGTCCTTCAGGAGTTTTCCTAGCAGTAACTCAACTGGTGCCACAACAAGGGTCCAGGACCTTAGGGGAACCTCTGGTGGATCAGGAACTCAGTCCCGTAGAGGCAAGCAGTGCTCAGGCAGTTCCAGTTACAGATCCAGGCAGCAGGTCCGTTGGGCAAATGCAGGGCCTCTGGAGCCTGTCTTCTTCCTTTAGCTCAGAACAGGAGGTCAGTCAGCTGACCCTTAGAATCACGTCAGCCTGAGATGAAAGGTACAGGCCCAGTCTTCCTTCTCATCAGGTGGCAGGGCATCCATCTACTGTAGTATCTACTGTTCCAGGAGTGTACTGAAGAATGGGGCTGAGGGTCCTATTTTTTACCTTGTGTCCCTTTTGGAGTCGTAGAAGCTCCTAGAAGTTCCCCTTACAAATATGTTTGACATTTCATGCCTCCCTGCCCTGGTCACAGATTGACTGAGGTTACGGTGGACTAGTGTGAAACCTTCTGTCAGAGTGCTGAGGCAGCCCCTTTGAAGTGCAAGTGTGGTAGGTGACAGCTCCACAACCCATCCTACCGGAGATGACCTATCCTGCCAACATCCAGACCCTCTATTGTAATGCTGTCTGGGAGGAACACACAAAGGCCAACTGCCGACCACAGCAAGTCTAGTGACCCAGGAAGCAGGCTGCAGGCACCCAAAGGTTAGGACAGGAAAATGTAAACTTTCTAAAAGCGCCATTTTAAGGACTGTGACTTAAAATCTGACTTTACTATTAAAGAGGGTTTTAAGTTACAATTCCTCAGGCACCAAACATGAGTTTCCTACCCAATGAAAAGTTATCACTTATTAAATATAATACGGTGACCCAATGTTATCTTGTGGGATAGGTAGGACTTGCAGTTGTGAAAAACAAAGTTGAAAGTTTTTCACTAACACAACATTTAAAACTTAAACATACATGTCCAACTTTTGATACAATGGACTCTGGCCTATGGACTGTCTAGGACATACACTAGGTGTGAGTTATATGCATTAGAAATGAGGGTTTAGGGGTGGGAATGGATTTACTTTGTCAAGTTGAAATGGCAGTTTAAAACTGCTCACACAGGCTGTACTGGCAGGCCTGGGATATGTTTGAAAGGATACTTAAGTGGCTGGCACAATCAATGCTGCATTCCCGGTGGTAGCATGTTATTTACATTCACTGGGTACCTGTAGTGCTTCTTTAACTAGGAACGTCCAAGTTAATTAAATGTTCAAATTGGGCGTGAGCCAATTTCACCATGCTTAAAGGAGAATGCACATAACCTTTAGCACTGGTTAGCAGTGGTAAAGTGAGCAAAGTCCTAAGGCCAACAAAAAAAGATTCAGCAAAGTTTGGGGGAAGACCACCCTAAAGATGACAAGTCTCACACTTGCCGGATAGGAGCCAGAAGTTTAATTTTCTATCACAATTTAACGGGAAACCAATCAGTACCTTTTGCTCAACTTTCTTGGCGATGAATCTTTATTTAATTAGTTGATTATTGGGAATTAATATCAGAATTTCTAAGAGTATCACCATAGAATTATCATTTCATATAACTAAATAAATTAAACTAATAATGACAAACTCTTTTTGAGAGTCAAAAATGCTTTATCCAAATAAATGTGACCACTCATCAAGTACAATACAGCTCGAATCATAAGTCATCACACAAGACAAACATTAACAAAATAAACAGCAATTGAACATACCAAATGTCAGCGCAATGAGAGAGTGGATAGGCGTAGAGACAAAAGATAAAGACATTTGCAAAATAGATTTATGCAAATTCAGAATATCATGCTAACCAATCTCACAAGGTTTCTAGAAATCCGAAAAGCTACCCTCTGGCCATGAGAGTAAGCTACGCACCACAAGAAGAGTTGAGGAGCAAAGTAAAAGAGTCAGGATTAGCAGAACAACAGTCAGCCTAATACTCCCGCCTATACCAACACACGTCAATCCACCACACCGAACCCCCAACCCAACACAACTGAAGCTACCTACGCGCCTATACCCACTTCCCAACCATCCACTCTGACAACCCACCCACCGTCATCCACAACTCTACCCGCACCAGCAGCCCTGCCACCCTCCCCCACAGCCCACCTAATACACACACCTGCAACACCCTTACTGCCCCTGCATACAGTGGCCCCAAACAGCACTCCAGGCCGGCCCCCAGAGCCTACATTTACACCCTAAACACAGACCCATTCCTCACTCATACCACACCCACAGCCCTCCCAACATTTACACCCCCACCAGCTGCACCCCTCCTATCCACAATCACACATACAACAAACTACACACCAGGCCAGACTCCACTGCATGCATCCAAATCCACACCCATAACACAGCAACTTACCACACGCCCGCCTGCACAAAACGACAGACTTGATGAGATCATAATTTTATTGAATCATATCAAAGAAGAACTCCAAGCACTCAAGGATCGTTTCTCGAAACAACCTCTGGGTATTAGAGCTACAAGACACTCCAAAACTAGCTGGGCAAGAATCCAACCTACAACAAACATGAATCCCTATCATCCCAATTGGCACTTAGTCCCCTCCTACAACAATTCATCTCGGCCAATTAGAAGCACCAATCAGCTCTCAGAGAGCGATTTACTCTCCCTGGTGAGTTCATATGTCTCCGCTCCCATGAAGCCTACCACACCTGCATCATCGCTGATTCCTACTATCACCTCCAATCCCCATAGGACCAGTAAACCAAACACTAGAGGCGTCACAAACACAACCTTAGAAGAATTCCTATCACTCAGGAACCTTCTTCAACCATCAGTACGCCCAAACTCAAATGTATACTCCTAAACTGCAGATCGGCCGCCAGACATGCAGCGGACATAGCTGACCTCATCCTCACACATGAGCCAGACCTGTTAATGCTAATCGAAACCTGGCTAAAATAATCCTCCACACTAATCATTGACATCTTAGTCCCACCTAATTACAACATCATCGGACTAGATAGAGACAGAGCTGATAAGTCCGGGGGAGGTATAGCCTGCACACATCGAATGAGTATTTCAGTAAATAGAGCCATTTCCCCTTCTTTCCAGTCATGCGAATACATGTGCCTTAACATCACTATCAAGGGCAAACCTGTCTGTTCTCTGCACATCATCTATCACCCACCAGGTGAAAACCTCAACTTCATTGAACATTTCATGGACATGGTATCTTCAAACACGGGGCAACAAAATACCCATATATTCCTTGGAGACTTCAATCTCCGTTGGGACGATCCTAATGATACAGAGGTAAACAGTCTCAAGAATTTCCTTATTGACCTTGACTTAACGCAATTCTGCAACATCCCAACACACGGCAAAGGTTCTATTCTGGACTTATTAATCTCTAAAACTGACTCCATTCAGCCATAGTCGATCCAACCCTGCGACTGGTCAGACCATTATATCATCACTTTCACCATTAAGGAAAAGGTGAAATTGAACTCAGTGCAATCCACAAGACCAAAAGTGTGGAAAAGAGACCTGAAAAAACTCAACCCCAACACCCTGCCTTCCTCCTGCTCCAACCTAGCTGCCTCCCGCAGGATCTTCCAAAGTACACGATCTCACCAACCACTACCTCTCGACCATGACATTGATATTAGAAGAGGTAGCACCTCTTCAACTAAAAACAGTCTCTTTGAAAGATTCAAAACCTTGGTGCAACGGTATACTCAACGAGGACAGGCTTTCGCTCAGAACTTCGGAACGGGCCTGGAGATCAATACCATCGCCAACCACCTCAAGATCCTCAGGACAAAAAGAAACGCATATTTCCGAAAGATCAAGCGCACCAAAGCCGACTTTTTCAGCCTTCAACTTGATCAGGCAAGAAATCGTCCCAAAAACTCTTTGTACTGATCAAAACTCAATCTAAGGAGGCACCTCATCGTCCACAAGATTTAGAATGCCAGCAGCCAAATTGTGAAGAATTCTCCACCTTCTTCACCTTGAAGACCGTCACCATCAAGAAAGACCTCCTAAAGGATCTATCCTTATACGCGAGACCCAATACACAAATCCCTCCTGCTCCCCAAACTGCGCCATGCCAACTCCTATCAAAGTCCAACCCAAAAAATAATGCAGACTGGTCATCATTTACCTCCTACTCCGAAGATGCCATAGGCAAAATACTCAGGGCATAGAAGCCAGCTAACCACGTCTCTGACCCGCTTCCTGCAAGCACAGTTAAAGACCTCACTCCACTGTTTCTGCCTATCTGGTCCAAGATCATAAACAGTTCACTTCAACAAGGATGCATTCCCGATACCCTCAAAGTAGGCCAGGTTTCACCCATTCTAAATAAAGCCCACGGCAGACCCCACGGACCTTACCAACTATTGCCCTATCTCCAATATCCCTACCTTAGCCAAGCTGCTGGAAAAATGTGTGCACCTACAGCTGACGAAACATATTGATCACTTTAATCTTCTCAACAAACACCAATCAGGATCCGTGCAGGCCATAGCACAGAATCAGCCATGACACACATCATTGACGACGCGCTGCAAATACTCGACCAAAATAGATCCTGTCTACTCATCCTACTGGACCTCTCCTCGGCCTTTGATACGGTCAAACATGAGAACTTGTTACACCTTCTGAAACTCAGAATGGGTCTGTCTGGGGCTGTGCTTAGATGGTTCACTTCATTTCTTCAAAGTCGGACACAACAATTCAAAGTCAATAACACCCTGTTCAAACCCGTCCCAGTATCTTTAGATGTCCCGCAAGAATCCGCACTGTCCCCAACACTGTTTAATCTCTTCCTAGAACGTCTCACTGAAATTCTACAAGCCTCTAACGTGCAATATCACATGTACGCAGATGATACACAACTATATCTCAAGATACACACCCTAGAGGACGTGAAACTACTTAATACAGCGCTTAGAAACACCTAAACTTGGCTGGCAGAAAATCATCTCAAACTGAATGCCCTAAAGACCGAATTCCTACTAATAGCTCCTCCAGCTCAAATCCCCAAATTGCAAGATTGGATGAAACATATTACAGCGTTCAACGTTCAACATACCATCGTAGACTCAGCAAAATCACTAGGAATCACTTTAGACAGTAACCTCAACATGCAAAAACTTTTCAGCAATGCTACAAAGGGAGCCAACTTCCAGATAAACACATTGAGGAAAATGAAACCCTTCCTACCACACAATGACTTCAAACAGGCAGTACAAGATCTGGTTATACCCAGAGTGGAATACGGATGTGTCTCTCTATGTCGCCTACCCAAAACATCAACTGCACCACTCAGAGCCGCAATCAACGCCGCAGCAAGACTCATAACTGGATCTAAACGTACCTCCCACATCTCCCCGGACCTTTAATCCTTGAACTGGCTACCCCTGGAGGCGAGAATCCAGCTGAAAATTGCCTGCATGACACACAGAGCCATGCATCACAAGACACCCAGCTATTTGGCACAGAAATTGACGATCGCGGGTGGGTCCAGATCCTCAAGAAGTGCGGAAAAACTACTACTGAAACCACAAAAATTCCATAGGAAAAAAACTTCTCTGGGATGGCACCCAGAATTTGGAATGCCCTACCCCCAGAAACCAGACTCAACCCTTCCACTACCTTTTTTAAAAAGGAAGTTAAAGAAATCCTCATGGCCAAGTTCACATGATTAAAATCTACTGAAACCCTGTGACGAGACGCACATGCGCCCCCACCCACAAGACACTTTCTTTTTTGATGTTACACCTAATTATGCTGTTTTTACTATATGCTTTGTACATATGTTTTTGATCTGCTCTTATTTTCGGTATAAGTAACATTTATTGTCTGTACAGCACTCTGATATCCGCTAGGATCTTGTTCGCGCACTATAAAACTTTCAAAATAAAAATAAATATATAAATGAATAGTATTAGGAAACAGCAACACAGCTCTCTCCTCTCACAAAGTAAGAAAAAATTTACCATAATCCACACCCTCTTACTACTAATAGTTATTCCCTATATTCGCTAAAGGTCCAACCCTCATTGTAGCACACGGAATTGTTCAATTTCATTGGTCCAAAACAAGGGGGGGTTTCAATCACACCACTCTCGACGTGCCTAACTTTTCAAATGTTTCATTGTTTTAACTTTGCACATTGTAATCAGCTTCTAACAGAGGAAATTCTAATATCAAGCTATCGTGGTTTGGATCAACCTGTAGTACAAATGTCCTCATGCTTTGCTCCGCAAGGAAATTCCATTCATTTATTTTGTTTCCTCTGCAGAACCTTGGCCATCATCATGGACTTGTGAAGGACAGATCACAGTTTATCTCCCTTCTACATCTCTAATATGCCATGTTAATTCTAAAACGACTCTCCGGCCTTTTCTGCAGAGCAGAAAAATACACTTCTAGGAAAAACAAATACAAGTGTTATTTATCATTTTTAAAAACTCCACTATTGAACGCACTTTGAATGCTTTCACTTGTTTTTTCTTTTCTTACACACTGCTTATTATTTTCTAACTATTAGTGAAAAATAAACTCTCTGCTTTTGACTGTTATTTTCTGCATTAATCATATGCATTTGCGGCCTACTCTAACACTCCCAGAACGCGCTTGCCCAGTTTTCATCTTTCCCCTTTTAGTCTTGCACTGTTAGTTTTCACGCCTTTTGGTTAGTATTGCACACAATGAGGAGTTCAATCCGAGCAGATTTTATTTCACAAAAACCCTTCTCCATCAGCACCATTAGCTACAAAGAGATGGTGCTTGTGTCAGGCTGCCTAACGTCACTCACACACCTTTGCACCACAGTGCACAGGTGTCTGTCTGATGTCTTGCCTAGGTTATATACTGGAGGGGCGCCTTTCCAGCACAAAATACTACACCTTGTCAAAAATGACTGTGCCTCACTTAAGGAAATGGAGCACACCCTCATAGCAGCACAACAAACATCACTTCACCTCCAGAGGGGAATGAGGATCGGGCGTACACTTGCACTAAACAGAAAAATTAATTGAAATGCAAAGCTCATTTTTAAGAGTGTAATTATCCCAGGTGCTGGTGAAAATATTGAATTTCCCACAACGCTTCGCATCCAATGACTAGTGTGTTGCATGACCCATGTCCATCTTCAGAAGAAAATCAGAACAGAAAATGTTGAAAGACTGCTATGCTATACTGATATGATGTATGTTGTCATGGTCATTATTATAGAATGTAGAATGTGAGGTGTTGAGAATTCCTAAAGGGTAGGTTAGCCCTGTTTGCTCCTGGCTCTGGGGGATGGTTGACGCCAGGTTTTGTTCTTTAATAAAGAAGACGTGCATCAACATCTATGTGATGTTTACACAGTTACTTCACCTTGTATATGGGATCATAGCATTCAATTGAATTATTTTTAATTTATCATGTAAACGGTGCACCGGTAAGTCAAAATACACAACGTTCATGTGTTTGCGGGGTGTTGGACATTTTAACACAGGTGTTTATAATTTGGGTGCATCTTGCTTCAATCGACTATCTGTTCAAATGAAGAGATTATAAAATAGAAGCTTTAGAAAGAGTTTGAAGTCCTTACTCTTCTTCATGATAAAAGCATGATTGTGCCCATCACATCCCAGGTTTCATCACCTGGTCATTTTTTAGATTCAGCTGCTCCTTGCATAATCCACAGACCGTCTCCTGTATCCACAGACTGTCTCCTATAACTTGGTTTTGTTCACAGATTAGTTCAGGATGGGTACCATACAGTCTCATTGCTGGAGTTGGAGTCTTAGACGCCGTCCAGTCCACAGAGTGTAAATCTCCCTACTGCCACACGCCAGGCCACACCACCCACCTTTTAATCAAGATTTGCTTGGAATGGGAGTCCAGAGGCAGGGATTATAAAGACTGTGACTGCCATAGCCAGGCCTCCTTCCAGCTCGAGATTATGCGGTAAACAACATGTCGACGGGAGAAATTTACCACCTGATAATCCTAATCAAGTGGCTGTTGCCCCAAGTGGAAGCTGTACAACCTAACTTTGGAAATCGCGCCAATATTTGGGAAAATATTGAGTTACATCTCATCAAAAATACATAACTTTACGGAAATTCAAAGCTACATGATTCATTTGTGCTTCCCATTGGTTAAGTTATCGCACAAAAAATGCTACAGAACAAAGTTATATGTGCTTATTTACAATACACCTGTTAAAAGAAGCCCACACATTACCTTTCAAGTGATCTAGGAATTGTTGACTCTTTATTACATTTCATAAAAACAGTTGTATTTTTGTGATTTAGAAGTCTTAATCCAGGTCGAAATTCCCAGGTATTGCCATATCACTTTTATGTTACTGCTTCTTTTTTCTATGCTCGATAGTTCAATAAACTATATGTCCCACTAGTGCCTTCCGGGTTTACCCTGAAGGTTAATTGTATGTATACTGGCAGGGCCACTCAGCATCTCATTATTCTGGGGTTAATATACTGAAACAATAGAACTAGTTTTGGTAATAGGAACACCAGCTATTTCAGAATCTTAATGCTTAGGTGATAAATGCTAAATAAGTAGCTATGTCTCATATTTTACCTAGCAGCACTTTAGACCTGTTTCTGGGACCATTTTGTGCCACAAAACGCCCAATGTTCACAAAGCCTTTCCTCCTTCATGAAATGGAAGTAAATTGCTTGGGCATAATCTACTCAATTTATTTATGTTACATTTAACTAAGCATCTATGATCGTATTGAATTTGCAAAGACTCAAACTACTAGGATGGTAGGGAGAAGACGAAAAAGGAAGTAGGGAGGTAAGGTTGCTTGCCCCAGAGGGGCAAATGCAGGTGGGACTGATGGAGGGGCAGACGGAAGGGAACCGACGAGGATGGAATCAGTGAGAGCAAGGAAGGCGAGCGTAGAGCAAAGAGCATTGAACCAGCGAGAACAAGCAAGGGGACTGGTGAGGATAGAGTCAGCGAGATCAAAAAAGGGGGTGAAGAGCATTGACTCAGCAAGAGCAAGGAAGAGACCGATGACGATAGAACCCGTGAGAGCAAAGAAGGGGAACGAAGATGATTAAAGCAGTGAGAGAAAGGAAGGGGACCAGTGAGAATGCCGTCAGTGAGAGCACAGAAGGGAAGTGAAGAGGCTGACTCAGCAACAACAAAGAAGGGGACAAAAGAATATTGAACCACTGAAAGCAAGGAAGGGGAGCGAAGAATATGGAACCAGAGAGAGCAAGGAAGGAGACAGAAAAGGATTAAAGCAGCAAGAGCAAGGAAGGGGACCTAAGACAATGGAATCAGCAAGAGCAAGGAAGGGGACCGAAGAGGATGGAATCACCAAGGAAGGGGACAAAAGAGGATGGAATCACCAAGGAAGGAAGGGGACAGAAGAGGATGGAATCATCAAGGAAGGAAGGGGACGGAAGAGGATGGAATCTTCAAGGAAGGGGACAGAAGAGGATGGAATCACCAGGGAAGTGGACTGAAGAGGATGTAATCACCAAGGACGGGGACAGAAGAGGATGGAATCACCAAGGAAGAAAGGGGACAGAAGAGGATGGAATCATCAAGGAAGGGGACAGAAGAGAATGGAATCACCAAGGAAGGGGACAGAAGAGAATGGAATCATCAAGGAAGGGGACAAAAGAGGATGGAATCACCAAGGAAGGAAGAGGACAGAAGAGGATGGAATCATCAAGGAAGGAAGGGGGCAGAAGAGGATGGAATCATCAAGGAAGGGGACAGAAGAGGATGGAATCACCAAGGAAGGAAGGGACAGAAGAGGATGGAATCATCAAGGAAGGGGACAGAAGAGGATGGAATCATCAAGGAAGGGGACAGAAAAGAATGGAATCACCAAGGACGGGGACAGAAGAGGATGGAATCACCAAGGACGGGGACAGAAGAGGATGGAATCACCAAGGAAGGAAGGGAACAGAAGAGGATGGAATCATCAAGGAAGGGGACAGAAGAGGATGGAATCATCAAGGAAGGGGACAGAAAAGAATGGAATCACCAAGGACGGGGACAGAAGAGGATGGAATCACCAAGGACGGGGACAGAAGAGGATGGAATCACCAAGGAAGGAAGGGAACAGAAGAGGATGGAATCATCAAGGAAGGAAGGGGACAGAAGAGGATGGAATCATCAAGGAAGGGGACAGAAGAGGATGGAATCACCAGGGAAGTGGACTGAAGAGGATGGAATCACCAAGGACAGGGACAGAAGAGGATGGAATCCCCAAGGAAGGAAGGGGACAGAAGAGGATGGAATCATTAAGGAAGGGGACAGAAGAGGATGGAATCATCAAGGAAGGGGACAGAAGAGAATGGAATCATCAAGGGCGGGGACAGAAGAGGATGGAATCACCAAGGAAGGAAGGGGACAGAAGAGGATGGAATCATCAAGGAAGGAAGGGGACAGAAGAGGATGGAATCATCAAGGAAGGGGACAGAAGAGAATGGAATCACCAAGGAAGTGGACAAAAGAAGATGGCCTCAGCAAGAAAGGGTACCAAATAGGATGAAATGAGCAAGGAAGGGGACCTATAAGTTGGAATCAGCAAGAGCGGGTAAGGGGACAAAAGAGGATGGAATTAGCGAGACTAGATGTGGGCGGTCTTGATGCACCCGCCATTAACATTTCTGAGAAACTTTGCAGTTGTGTATACGTGAGGTATCATACACATTTGCTCACCGCAGGAAAGAAAGTAACACATCTGATTACACGTACATTCTAATAGTGGTTTCTGCTTCCCTTCAGCCATTGCACTCTGTCAGAAGCTCACATAAAACTGGAAATGAATTCGATGACATCAGTATATGTATTTTATGTCCACACACCATCTGCTCTGGGCTCAGCTGATTAGAATATCCCTGGGCATTAAACACTGTCTTGGGTAAAGACATGTTTCCACATTATACCTGGAATTCAATATCGCATCCGGCGACAGCGTGTTACCATGCAAATGTATTCAACAGATAGAATTTCAGACAACTGAAAATGAAAATTCAACCACTGTACACCTGGATTGAAAGCAAATTGAATTGCTGGTTTACAATAATTGTGACACCATCAGAGAGTGTTACCCATGCTTGTGGCAACGCCTCAGAACTTGAAGGATGTTTTCCAAAGCACACTGAGATTATACTGTAAATGTACTCGGTGCACAGGGCTGATAAGCACTCTCCAAATCCTGAATTAATTTCCTGTCACACACAGAGATTCTAGAAAAGCTACCATGCATTGGATTAGATTGATATTATTCAATAGAATGACTTTAGAGTGATCATCCAAATGTACTTTCAAAATAAAATGTTCAGGTTTATTGCAGTAATGGTGCTTTCTGTCAGTAGCATTGAAGTCTCTGTGCATCAGTCATGTAGGAATATATGCTAAAGTGAAACAGAAGGAACGTTTACATTAGAAACCATAGTGTTTTAATAGTAGTCGATTAAAAAGGCACACAATTGCAAAGGTAAATATATTTCTTGTTCTTTCTTTGCATAGGCATGTCTTAAGTATTTTACAATAATATTATTGGCAAATACAAGCTGCTCTATTTCTGCTTAACCTAAAGGAGCATTATTGTGCTCTTTTCTTTGTCTATGATTAATATTAATCCACATGTATGGGAAACGGACATTCTAGTGTCAAAACAAAAATATATTGCACCAACCCACCTTCATCTAAAGCAGAGCAAAAAAGTAGGAGGGGCCTGTATGTTTATTGTAATTTGTGCAATATATCTAAGCCTGAGGTAAGGATTGCTCTTCATTAGGGACTGTAGTCCAAGCGATTTAGGCAAGTTTTTTTTTGAGTTATCAATAATTCCTTACCATACAAAACACAGCAGCTTTCGTGCCTATTATACTTACAAAATGTAATCAATCAATGTGATATGCCCCCGATGAAGAGGGACTCATCTGAGCACTTTGAAGGCGCGTTAGATTGTAGTGCTGTGTATGTACCCACCAGAAGTTACCCAAAATAGAGAGGCATATTTACAAGCCCCTTGCACTGCCGGTGGTTCACTTTTTTTGGCGCACCGGCAGCGCAGTGTGGTGCTTCATGTTTACAAGGCCACGAAAGCCCCCCTGCGTAGCCTTGTAAATACAGCCCCGGTTCACAGAGCACTTTGCGTGAAAGGGCCGTGCCATGGTTGTTGCTCAACACCCATGGATTCAGCGTTTCCTCCGATTTACATTTTTCATACCTGGGAATGCGTCAGAATGCTATGCCTTCCCATGGGAGGCGTAGAGGGGTAAGGAAGATCAACGGGCAGAAATACTTATGTTTCTCCTCGTTTTCTCCTCTTTCTATGCATTCTGTATTCTGCTACACACATAAAAAGAGGAAAACACCTCATGTAATTGTTTTTGTACAGGAAGAAGACCCTTCCTGCACATTAACAATCTTCCCTAAAATGCAGATAGTGTTTTCCTCTTTCTATGTGTGCTGCATTCTGCAGCAGGCATACAAAGAGGAAAACACCTCATGTGATTGTTTTTGTGCAGGAAGGTGTTCCTTCCTGCACAAAAATAATCTCCTCTAAAACGCAGAAACCCTTGCACGATGGTGCATGGGTCCCTGCATTGGCACATAGCAGCCAATTGTGTGCCAGCGCTGGGGAAAATACAGGGATGCGACATGTAAATATGACGCATTTCTGTGCTGTGTCACTTTCTTTTAAATAAGGTCCAGAGTATATAAAATCTCCAGAGATCCTTTAGCTCACTGGAGGTTTAAGTGGTCTGGCAAAGCTAAATCCCATGTACTATTAACTGTAGTCACTGAATATAAATAGTGACTTAGAGCAGGTGGAGTCATAACTGCTGTTGTCCTGGCCCTGTGCATAACTTTGTTCGCTTGCCTAATTACTGAAATTAACCTCACAAGGGCAAAGCGATTCAATGCAAAAAAAAACCTCGTCAAGACTCCAAGACTTTATGAAATGAAGTCAAGGAAGCTTCTTGTCTAAGAGAGTACAACATGCTACCCTTTCTGGCCACACCGGCCAACTTGGCAGACCTGTGCCGCAAAAGGCTGATGAGATGGAGCTTACCTTCCTCATGCCCAGCTCATAGGTAGGGACAACTTGACTGGACTCGATACGAAAACATCTTCCAGATATGGAGTACCTTCCAAACATTTAAGTGATGGACAGAATGAAGATATAATAAATAATCATCTTCCAGAAGTCCTCTCCATACCACAGCTATTTGGGATGTCGAAAAGATAACAACCATTATATCCACTCACAAATCCAATATCCAGTCATGAGGTAAAGGCTCAAATACACCTCCGTCCAATCCACTTCTTTCTCCAGACAATACATAGATGATGTCCTCTTTCTTTAAAACCATCATGCTTTTCATGACAAAATACCTAGGTCCATTACAGCGCTTACACAGAAGTGCTCACAACGTTGAGTTTATTGGGCTGTACCTTGGGCAAGTTTTTGTCAAGTTTCAAGGGAAACGAGATCAGCAGTCATTGCTTCATGGTACATGGTCATACTCGTAAGAAATTGGGTTATTATTTGAGGGGATAAGTACTAACCTCAATTGATAATCACCATCCTTGTCAGAGTGAACCCTTAAAGTCACTATATTAACCTGAGATCAACTCCCTAGTAGCTATGGCGCAGAGCAGACTTAAAGGCAATGTGCAATGTAGTCATGCAGTACTAAAAGGTTATTAAAGTTTAAATACAAGCAATAAAAAATACCAACATAGATTTGAAAATTCAAGTCAATTTTAATTAATATAATAACACCAAAATAGCAAAAATCCAACAAGGGGACCAAAAAATATGAATGATTGATATTTTAGGGAGACAAGCTGCAAAAAGCACAAAGTGCCACTGATAGTCATAGGTCATGGTAGACCGGATCATACATGCAATTTGATGCTGACCACGGAGGAGCGTGAATCAGATACACTATCCTGGTTACAGATTTTAACTGCTGGCTTTTGTCTTTTAAGTCCCTTTCCATCAAAAGCATACACTTCTAATAAACCTCAGTACCACAGGAGAGGTACTTAGAAACTCACAGGATGTCAGGCATAGTCCAGTCCAGGTATATTTCCACTGATCAGCTGGGAAGTTAAAGAAAGGGTCTTGGTTATCTTGTATCCATGTAGCTTTAATAGAAGATCAGTCTTATGACCCTTGGAGTCAATTTGATTGTCCTGGGCACAAGTGGGTGAGCAGGTCCAGTCTTCTAGGCTCTTCTCAGGTTTCAACCAGCAGGTTCAGACCTCTTTTGATCTTCCATGAGTGTAGAAGGGTTCTGGAGTGGGTGCCTGGAGATGCCACTTTTATGCCTGGCATGAGCTAGTGGGTGGGAATAAATCCACGGCAAGCCCTGAAGAATGGGGTAAAAGTTCCTGAAGCTAACCCTACCCATTTTGGGCATTGAACGTCTTCCACGACAGTAAACCTGCTCTCTGTGGGCTGGATGTGTGTGTTGGGAGTATACTATGGCAATCCTAGTGTCCTCCCACATCTAACACTAAAATCCAGCATGATGCAGGTCCTGTACCCACAACAAACTCAGAGATAGAGGTTTGGTCAAACAAAAAATGACTTTCCAAAAACACAAAAGTGGAAGAATTGTTTTTGAATTCCCATTTCCCTTCTTTGAAGTGTGTCCCAACTTTTATAAGAAAACCCATGAGACCCGTTGGGCAAGCTTTTCCACTCTACAGACAAAACAAGACCCACTGTGATTAGTGCCTTCCTGGCTGTGGGGAACAAAAGAAGGGCTCTGCCCAGGTGTCAGATAACATTTGTCTGTGACAGGGGCTGCCTCTTTGAAGGGCGCTCCAGTTGTTATATGAAAAACCCCAGTGGACCTGTTAAGCGGGATTTATCACTTTAACGTAAAAAGGATGCTCATATCCCCATCCTGTATATTCTGTGCGGTTCAGAAAGATCATCTCTGCCCATACAGGTCAGCTTATTTTTGGAAGGTATTTTACACCAATTCACACCTATTCAAAAGAAAATTAGTGGCTGTCAGAAGTGAGACAGCAAACTGCAGATTAGCCTCCTGCAACTTTATGCAAGAAAAAGATACATTTCTAAAAGTTATCTTTCCGTAATATTTAGTAAAAATCCGACTTCACCATTGAATTTGATTTTTTATAACTATTTAGATAGTTGATTAATTATTTCCCTAGCTAGCCCTATTCCTGAAATACAGTATTATTATTTAATATTGCATCCTAGGGTATATCCAATGAAAATAGCTTTGTGGCATTTTCACTCTAAGAACATGTTAATCATTAAAACTTTGTATGTCCTCCTTTTAAATACCACACACCCTGCCTTATAGGCAATAAGGGTACTCAGGGAAACTTCTGAATATGTAAAAGGAGGATTTAGACCTGGCTAAAGAGGGTATTTTGGCACCTGAAATTTGCATTTTAAAACTACGAAAGCCAGGACACAAAGAGTATCAGTAGACTGCAGTGGATGGCACAATGGGTACTGCAGTCCCCTTCTGACATTTAACATATAGGCCGCAGGTACACTTTTGTACCAAATTCTAGGGACTTATAGGTAAGTTGAATATGCCAATTAGAAGTATTCAAATTGTACCATGTTGAAAGGAGGAGCACAAGTACTTTAACACTGCTTAGCAGAGGTACAGTAGGCAGAAGTCAACAGCCAGCAAGTATACATGGCCTTAAAGAGTCATTAAAAATAATCCAGCCTACAGTATTTTTTTTGTTTTATTTAATATATCAACATGTAGGAAAGGTTGAGTATAGGATTCATTTAAATTATTTTATATTACACAAACATTTAAAAGTTGAATGAAATTTTAATATTAAAATAGGTTTATTACATTTTAAAATATTACAATACAAGTTTATTAATTATGTATATATTTAATATTAAGCATCCTACATATATATATATATATATATATACATATATGTATATATATTTGGGTATTTCTAGTTAGGACTGCGCTTATATAGGAAATAGATATTTTGGTTTGCTTATAACTTGGGCCCTGTTAGACAAATCTTTACATTCGTCGAGGGTCTGTGGTCCCATTAAAAAGAAATATGAGCATAGTCCCACCCTTTACAGTATGAATTCCCCTGGATGAACCACAGCCTGTTTTTTTGTTATCCATTGGGGAAAGGGGCCTGACTCCCCATTCCCTGAACCTACCTAAGGTACAATGCCTACAAGGGCCCCCATTCCATAGGGGCATATTCACACTTTTGGGGGAGAGGGACCAGCCTCCCTACCTACCTGAGCCTTGGGAAGAACCTGGGGACCTCATCTCTTTGGGGACACTTTCATATATTTTAGGGAGAGGGCACTACACCCCTTCCCTTGTCTCTTCAAGGCTCTGGGGATTCCATCTCCTAGGGCCAAACATTTATAACAAATAGAGGGAGCTCACAGACCTTCACCTTAAACCTTGCAAAAGCCCACTGGATGTCATCCCCCTGGAGCTGAAAATTGCAATAAGGGGAAGGTGGTATGGCCTCCCTCCCCGGACTGTTGATTAGTCTGCGGAACCGCATCCCCCTGGGGTCCAATATCATTGCAGTGTTCCAGCCAATAACCCGCCTGCATGTTCTCAGGCCGGCAACGTAACTTTGCTCATTCCCTGGCAATGTGTTAAGAGAACACTCTCAACCCGTAAATCATGTTTAGTTCTCTTTATTGCATCCACCATAAACCTGCATAGCCACCACCTGGGCAGCTCGGCCATGAATGCCTCGCCGTTGCCTCGGAGCAATCACATTCTAAGTGATGTATACAAAGGTCCAAAGGACCGCATCTCTGCTTAGGTGACATGAACATATATAAGAATATAGGCAACAACACATCCCCCCCAACAATATAATAAGAACCAATAGAAACTAGGGTAGGAAAGCTATAGTATGGTAAGCATCACCAGACGTTTGTGAAAAAAACTAAGAAAGAAAACAGAACAAAAGTATAAAACATTTAGGTGTCACAGAACACTTTGACCACCATTCTCCAGGATGTGAATCTAAACAAATTCTTTATCTCCACCCTACCAAAAATGAATGGTTATACATAATCCTTAAGGTAGGTTGGTCTCCACCTGGTACATGCTCCCAAAGATGACCACCTCATGGGAGTGTCTAATTCAAGTTTCCCATTGTACTCAGAGTACGTTCCATGTTTACCCAGATCACTCACAGGAACTCCCTCTCCCTCTGCTAAGCATGAATTACACTTCCCCAGACGAGACATGCTCCCCATTTCACCATTTTCCAACAACACAACATTGTTTTTTATCTCCTTTGTCTAGAAAGGTCCCATGAACTTGGAACCTCCCTTGACAGACCATCTAGGTTGATTCCCATAACCATACTCTCCTACCTACCACCATCTACGAATGGCACCATGTTTGACACCAAAACGCACCTTGTATCCTCTTTGGTAATCTACCACTATATCCCTGACAAGCCACAGTTTTCCTCTCCCATTTCAACCATTTAGGGCTGAGCTTGGACCCTCCAGACAAATGTCCATTCAAACTATGGAACATAGAAACTCCAGTTAAAGTGTTGGGAGTGGCATGATGAACCCACAATTTCTCAGTTGAAGTCCTCTAAACAACTCTGTGCTTGTCACCGCAGCGTGGGCACAATCTCTCACCACGCTATTAATTTTCTCCACCAGGCCATTGGCTTGGGAGGCATACAGTGCAGTGTGCTGATGTTCAATAGACAACTCTTCGAGGGAACCTCTCATTTCGTCTGCCACAAATTGGACTCTGTTAGACCTGGCATCTTTGGCGTGGTTTCCCCTATCTTTTTGCCTCTACCTCCTGTATTTTTGATGCTGTGCTGGATTTCGTTTTTGCTGGTTTAGATGCTTTGGACACTCTGCCACTGCTGATCAGTGCCAGAGTGTAAGTGCTCCCTGTGTAAATTGGTATTCTGATTGAATATACATGTTTGGCATATTTGTATCACCATGAAGTCCCTAGTAAAGTGCACTGGGTGTGCCAGGGCTGGTGATGACAAATGCTACTAGTGGGCCTGCAGCACTGATTGTGCCACCCACAGGAGTAGCTCTAAAATGATGTCTCAGGCCTGCCACTGCAGTGCCTATGGGCAGTTTAGAACTGCCATGTCCTCCTGGTCAGTGTCCCCACTGACCAGGCCTAACCCTTCCCTTTTTGTGCACATCAGTCACCCCTATGGAAGGCCCAAGGTACCCCCCTGGGCAGGGTGCAGTGTATGTAAAAGGTAGAGCATGTACTAGTGCAGGTGACATGCTCTGGTAGTGAATGGCAGCCATTTTCGTTTGTCACTACTGTAAGGCTATCTTGCTCCATAGATTAACATGGGGGATGCTGGCTACAGTGGTTAACAGCATTTCTTCCCATAGGAACAAGATAGGACATAAGTATCTAGTATCCCTGAACTCAGAATTTAATAACACATCTTTTAGGAAAGGTTGTTTTTAAATCCTGTGTTCCAGAACAGCACTTTTAGAAAGTCGTGTTCTCTTGTCTGACCCTTCTGTGTGCCTGGGCCTGTTTGTGTATTGACTGTCTGGTTTGTGAGTGACAGGGGCTGGGGAATTCCCCAGCAGGATGGATGAGTCAGCACTAGGCTGAATGACTGCATCTGCAACTTGAGTAGTGGGAGGAGTTAGCACCTGGGCTGAATAGGGCTGTGCCTGCCTTCCACAATGCTGGCTCCACCCCCCTGCTGGGTGGCTGAGGACCCTGCCCCTCACTCTGAAAGGAAAGAGCAGCCAGCAAAACAAAGTGCTCAGGATCCACCCAGAACTGGTTCCGACCGGGCTCAGGGCCCACATGCACCCAGAGAACAAAGACTTTAGGGGTATAAGTACAGGACCCCTGACAACAGAAAATTAGATCATCCTGGAAATCAAGAAGGAACCTCTGCCAAGGAGAAAGCTGAAACTGAAAAAGGAAGATTGTCCTGCTGTTGCTCTGCTGGACTGACCTGTTGCTTTGCTGCCAAGGAGAGGGGAAGGACTTTGCTGCTGAGCTGTGTCCCCTGTCTTGAAGGAATCTCCAAGGGGCTGAGAAGAGCTGGCTCCCTGTTTTGAAGTCCCAGGAACAAAAGGACTTCACCCCCAGCTTCCCTGAACTCTGCTGAGAGAGTTCTGTCCCTCCTAGAGTGCTTGATCCAGTTGTGGGGCCTCTGGAGGTTGGACCTGTGCTGGGAAGCTTGAAACTAAGCTTGAGTGACTTTTGAAACTGAAAAGTGTTGCATCGCTCGCTTGCGGAGCGCATCCCCGACAGTGCGAGAAGTTTCCCGCCGCTACGGAGGTCGAGATCGTCGCAGCGCCTGACGCCGCTGCCAGAGACATCGCATCCTTCGTTTGCGAGACGCACCAGACCGGTGCGGGAGAATCGAACATCGCTGCGAGTATCGTCGCAGAGCCTGTCGTCGCTGGGTGAGAACGCCGCACCGCTTGCTTGCGGACCGCATCACGTCGCTGCGAGTGTCGTCGCAGAATCATCGCATCGAGGAGCTGCGAGAGAAAGGATCGCCGCTGGACCGCGCATCGTCGCCCCGGAGATCGTCGCAGCACCTACGAGATCGTCGCATCGTGCCTTTGCGAGAACAGACTTCCTACGGAACCTACGCACCGGAATCCATACAAGTGGCCTTCCTCCCCATACAGACCGGATTCGTCGCAACACACCCGCTGCTGCAGCGGGGCTGTCGCATCGCCTCCCCAGGGTCTCAGGAGCAACGCATCGCTTGTTTTCCACCGCACCAGCTTCTGCTTTTGGAACTTTGTTGCAACTAAAGGTACTGTGAGTAAACGTGACGCAACTGTGAACTTTTCACGCATCTGTGGTTTATTTTACCGCAACTTGAAGAATTTTAACACAACCTTAAGAACTCTTTTTGAAACCATATCCTTGAACTGTGTATGTTGGATTTTTTGTCGTTTTGGTCTTATGTAGTTTAGATTAAAAATACCTTTATTTTTCTAAACAGTTGTGGAGTCAGTTTGTGGTGTTTTCACTGTGTTACTGTGAGTGTTGGTACAAATACTTTACGCATTGCCTCTGGTTAGCCTAGACTGCTCGTGCCAAGCTACCTAGAGGGTGAGCAGGGGTTTTCCCAGAGGGTTATCTACTTGCCCTGACTAGAAGCAAGGGTCCCTATTTGGACAGTGGTACCTACCTCTGCCAACTAGAGACCCCCAGATCTAACAGACTCCATTTTCAGGAAGAATCACCCTGGGAACCCCTGATGTCCCTTGCTATGCGTGACATGAGGTACAGGCCCTGCACCCAACCCTTGCCCCGCTGCTGCGCCTGGTTGGCTATGTCATGTAACAATATAAAAGGTGTCATTTTAATTAAGGAAGGCCTACTGAATTTGTCAAAGTCCCCCCCAAAAAAAACAATAGTGGCAGGGCAAAATGTTTTTAAGAAAGGGTCAGCACATTAACAAACATAAGCAAACCTATTGGCTGTGTCAGAAAGTCACTAAAAACCATAATCACACGTATGTTGCATGAATCCAAACATTGCAATGTTTAATAATAGTGATTGTGATAACATGGTTTCATTAAAAACATACTAAAAAAAAATAAGGTGTGTTTCAGTGTTTTAATATTTTTCAGGCCATGATGTGCAGCCATAAAACCAACCACTAGAGATCCCTGTACTCCAACTGAAGAGCATACAGCTCCAGCTCGGAGTGCTTTAAAACATTATGGTACGCTCTCCTGGGTTCATGAATTCAATGGGCCAGGAGACGCACTGTGTTTTTGTTTAGTGGTGCCCCATCACCTTCTAGGGGCACCACCAACAAGAAAATTAGTGCATGTTAGTGAATAGCATTTTGTAGTACACATGTAGTACTACTGTCACACTACTTCATGTACTAGAAAACCCAGTTTGTGAGTAGGCCCCTCTGTTTCAATCAATTAATATATATATAGTTTTTTGAGCCAGCTAGTGATAATATTGGTGTGGGGGGTCTCATTTAGTTTTTATGTGGTATTTTAGGGCACTTATTGTCTGAACTTTGTCATTGAAATGGCTGCTCTCATTTGAGAAAGAGAGGTGCCAGAAATGCTAAAGACTCCATTAGTATGTCAGGTGGATCTCCACTGCCTGCATGACAGTGGCGATCCACCCGACATATTCCCCCACCCGCATGTAAATTTCCCCCGCCACATTACCATGGCGGGGGGGCCCCAACGGACGGAAAGTCTGGTAGACACCACCATCCATATTAGCATACATGCGAGGACATGCCTTTCCATGGCGACAATGGCGACAATGCCACCACAGAAAGGCATGCGGTTCTCAGCATTGGGGGCCCGTAGCGGGCCCCCAGGGATTCTGGGAGGGTGGTGGATGCACATGGGGGGTACCTAAGGTACCCCCCTGCATTTGACAGTACAACATGGCAGGCACCGTGCAGTGCCTGTCCGTTGTACTGTCAAATGCCTAACTTGCATTTCTCAAAAAACGAAAATAGAATGCCAATACTGATATACACAATTTCGACCAACAATGTGCTACTCTGAACCTGAAAAAACAATTCAAGGACGGGAATTGCTAGTTAATAGCTTTTTATTTGCAATATTTTTTAGAAAGATCAATTTTTATTTTTTCAAATAATATAAGAAAAACTATTTACAAAGAAGGGACAGAAACAATTTAAGAAAAAGCAGAACATTTGTCTTCAATCATTCAATATTCCAACCATATCACACGCATACAACACACTTTCATACCATTCAGGGGAAAGACTATAGAAGCATAGAAAGTATTTTGTTTAAAAAATATATATACATTTGCACATTAGCTTCACAAAAGAACAAAAAAACAAAAAAGCCACAGCCTGCGGACAAAATACTACGTCAATAAACAGAACGTTTTTTTGAACACAAGTACATTCGTCTCAAATGATTATGTAAATAAACTTGTAAAGGTTCTTAGTAATGTACAGACGGATTGGAAAAATTAAGTAGCCAAGCCGTTCTTCGCAGGTAAGGTGTGGCCAGGAGCCTACGCGTTTCGAATCCCGATCGTTTTCATAGGATTCTCTTCAGGGCCTTAAGCAATATCAATTGGTGGAATGCTCCAGGGCGGAGGGAAGCAGGGAGTTCGTTTCTTAACTCTGTTCTAGTGGTGTTCGAGCAGCGCGGAGGGTGCATTCGGGGTGCAGCTCTCCAGGGGCGGATTTGCCGCGGCTGGCAGTTGGGCGGGAGCCGGATCGCTCGCGCTTGTAATCCGTTCTCTCACGGCAGAATGAATTAGATTTGAGGGCCGAATTTGAGTCACCTTGTTAATCCATAATATATGTGGGTTTCCGACCAGCTAGCTCAATGGAGACCTTCGGGCGGCTCTTCGGCGGTTATTTGCTCTCGGGTCAAACGACGTTAATCAGCTCGCGTTCCAGTCGGCACTAACTTCAAAGACATGCGCACAGCCTTGCTGATTAGAGCCCACCCATAGTTGTTTTCTAGTAACTTGCATTTCTGGCATTGTGGCGGGCGGTGCTTTTAACACCGCCCGCCACAATGTCAGAAATGCAGGAGGCGCCTGCCCGTGTGGCAGGCGCATCCTAATGGGATATGCAGGACCGCCGCACCCTTAGCGGGTGATCCCATTTCCCAGCAGTATGGCGGGTGTACAAAGTCCGTCCGCCATACTAATGAGCCCCTAGATTGTGCAATTGTGATAATCATCATGAGACTGCCAATAAGTCGGTTATAAGACCTTTGATGAAATAAAGCTTATTACACCCTCCTCCATAAATTACTGGCAGAATTATTGCACTTGTGTCACTTCAGTGTGACAAGAACGGACCAATCTTTGTTACTAGGGACATCAGTACTATTGATCCTATGATGCAGTGGTAGATGTTGACTTCTACTGCCGTTTTAAGGTTTATGGTAAAACCCTCTGCTAAGGATTAATATTTTACATACTGGATTTTTGTCAGATAGCGCATGCAACATTATTGGTGATATGACTAAAGCTGCCAGTCTGCATTTTTTACAGCCAAAATTTCACAGCAAGTTATGTATATGCTGCTGACATCTTTTGAGACCTAAAGGTCATGAGGGGTAATAACAGCAAAGCCAGTTTGTCTTTCTGAATTTATATAGGCATATAGGGATCACTGAAAGAATATCGACTACCAAAATATCGACTACCCAAAATATCGAGGAAAAAATATCTACAGCAAAAATATCGAGTTTGTATGTACAAACAGGTAAGTACAAAAATATCGAGTACAAAATATCGTTTACAAAAATATAGTTGTAAAAAATATCGTATTTACTAAAAACAGTGTTAAATTAAATTAATATTAATAATTAATTACTAAAATATACTTAAAATTACTTAAATTAACTTATAATAATTAAATAACTAATGAAAGTTAAATAAATATATTTTTATTTCATATTTATTAAACATATATATATAGTAATAAAATACAATAAAATAATACCCAAAAACTGAAAACTGACCCTGAACCCTAAAAATACCCCTTTACCCAAAAACTGAAAACTGACTCTGAACCCTAAAAATACCCCTTTACCCAAAAACTGAAAACTGACCCTGAACCCTAAAAATACCCCTTTACCCAAAAACTGAAAACTGACCCTGAACCCTAAAAATACCCCTTTACCCAAAAACTGAAAACTGACCCTGAACCCTAAAAATACCCCTTTACCCAAAAACCCAAAACTGACCCTGAACCCTAAAAATACCCCTTTACCCAAAAACCCAAAACTGACCCTGAACCCTAAAAATAAAAACTATTTATTTTACTATCTATAGTATATACTTACATATTTTCACTTTCTATATTATTTACAGTCGATATTACTGCACTTACCTTAAAAACGATATTTTGGCTGTCGATATTCTGTCCAGTCGATATTTTGTCCAAACGATATTTTTTCCTCGATATTCTGTCCAAACGATATTTTGGAGTCGATATTATGTCTGTGCACCGGCATATAGGCATATCATAATGGTACCACTTGTTTATTGGGGTACATGGAAATGGGAAAGCATTAAAACATTAAAACACCATACAACAATTGAGTTATTGCTATTTAAAAGCAATACAGTTAGGCGGACATTGAGCTTTATCAATTTGAGCCATCCAATGGCCATAGTACACTTTCGCTGATGCTGATGCTTTTTCGGCCCTTTCTAAGCTAATAGTGCTGTTGCACATGTAGTTCCAGTGCTATCTTTAAAGGGCTTTCCCTGATTTTCATGGGGACGTGGACCCATGCAAATAAGGGAATCACTTAGCCTCTGCACCTGTGCCGTATCATGGATGTGGGCACAGAGGTGAACAGGTTCTTAGGAGGCACACTGACAGTGTGCCACAAAAAAGGTGACTATCAGTAAATCTCCTTAAGCCAATACAATGGAAGGGGAAAAGGAGGTCCCAGGGACTCCCTGAGACATCCCCTTGTAGGGAAGTACAATCACTCACTGCACCTGCCTGCTGGCGCATCTCTCTCCACTCTTTAAAGTGCAAGAGGCATGCTGTCAGCACTGCAAAACACAGAGCAGCTTGTAATGTGCTCCCGATTTCACTGCATGCTGTGCCCTCAGGGCATATGTGGGCCTTCAGCTCCCCTTAGGGCAGTGCATTATTGTAATAGGGTGCACTGTCCCTGCTTGCGCCGGCACATCACAAGATCAATGCATCTAATCTGTAATAGGATAATACAAGTGTTTTGACTGTTTCCATCTCCATTAGTCAATGTCAGTTTCAATTTGTTTTATTACTTTAGGCTATTACTGATTCCACTAACAGAAAAAAGACAGAATAGGAAGATAAAAGTAATGTACAATAAAATATGAAATTTAGACTCCATTAGGGAAAGGTAATTAGAAAATAGCACAATAGTATGCAAATTAACTAATGCTCTGCCAAGATTTAACCAGTGATTTAGATTCACAAAAGGAGACAAAATAGTGGAAAGCAATTAGACTAGGCTTTATGTTCTGAGAATGTAAAAGTAAATGCATCCTCTACTAAGGAATGGAAATTGGGGATTCCTTTTAAGTAAAATACGTATTATAAAGGAAAGGGGAGGTGTCTTGGCTGTTTTAGCAACAAGTACCTCAAATTCAAGGTAATTTTACTTCTTTTCAAAAGATTTGTCACCTTTCTACTGCCCTTCAAGCGCCTCTCATGCTGCCTGCTTGTCATATAATGTATTTTAACATTATATGGTATTGTGATTGTGGGAAAATCTGAATCTCACCCGAGTGGGTCACAAATTACCAACCTCATGAACATTAATGAGGTAGGTCGCAATTTGCGACCCATTAGGAATTGCATAAATCCAAGAGATGGTGGCCTGCTGAGGTCAGCAGACCACCATGTCTTTGATTGCTTTTAAATAAAGCACTCTTTTTTTTATAAAGCATCCTCTTTTCCTGAAACGAAAATGGGATGCTGTACAAAAAGAAAAATGTCAAATGTTTTCCTTTCATTGTTTAAGAACAGTCAGTGGTCCGTGGGACCACTGCCTGCTCTTGAAAAATGCTTTTACAAACAATCGCAAATGGATTACCACCAACTTGAAGTTGGTGGTAAAATGTGAAGGTTTTGCGACCGCAATACGGTCACAAAACATTCAACATACTACTGCAATAAGGTATTTGGAAGGGATGTCCTAAACAAGCCCCTTCCAAATACCGAATCGCAAACCCATTTTGCGATTCGGTAACAGGTGACCGTATGGCAAAATAGGGTTTGATATATCTAAAAGCCTTTTTTGCATTCACAAACAAGCTGATTCTGTGAATCTGCCCATTTGCAGAAGCAAAATTGGTTGACACATGTGGCCATTAGACTCTTTTGAAAAGTATTGTTTTTTTAATAAGTGTATGTTCAATTGAGTGTTTTCAAGAGCAACTGTTAGAACTGCATTTAGATAAAAGAGAATTAGTCAATTCTATTGGTTAAAAAAAAAAATTTATATTATGCAAGATTAAAAACCTAATGAGGGAGAGCAAGAAACTAGGTATTATTATGCTACTTTCCTCACTATCATCATAAGATCAACATATTTCAGCTCATCAACTGGTGACCAAAGGATCCTCGAGCGTTTATTAGGACCATGGACCCCGTCCGTCTGTATATTCTGAGTTGCCTACTTTTAGCTAAACAAGAAGAAAACTCCTATCTTCATTAAGCTAAAACAAGACCTGGGATCCCATGGAGCAAAACACAACAACACTAAGGGTGTCTTCATGGGTGGACAGGCCATAGCGGGCACCGGGTGTTTCCCCGGTGGGCCGCTAGAGTGGGGGGGGGGGTCGGTTTTAGGCCCCAGGGGGGGGGGCGTTGTTGTTACTAGGGGGGGGGGGGCTGCTGAGCAGTTTGCCAGCAGTTCCCAGTCCAGCCCTGGGTGCCTTTGAATTAAAATTAACACATCAACACACATACTCTACCTCCATAAAAGCACTCCACACCTGTAGCCATAGAAAACTTCTCACGTTGTACTCAGTTCTATTGCTTTCCTAAATCTTCAGCCCTTAGTTGTCAGGAGACTGGAGAATAATGTGCAATGGAGGTTTGTGGGATTCAAAGCTTTCCAAGCTCTTTACCACTCTTCCCTGCCTATGTTGTCCTATGAAGAAAGTGGTCTTCATAATATAAATGCTAAACCTAATTATCATTATGAACATTTTATAAGGGGTGCCACTGCTTGCTATGTATCTTGTTAATATAGTGGGAGGACCGTCGTTATCATTCAGAAATGATCTATTTTGGTAAATCGAGATCATTGCGCTGCAACAAATGACTCATGTTATAACAAAGCAGATATTGCCTAATCTTTAGAGGCAGAAATCACAGATAGGGTCAACAGCACTGTGTCTCAAGGGCAGCATTCATTAGAACCAAGTAGTGCCCATCGGTTAATTGTGCCTCATATATATAGTTGTGTGACTGTGGTTATTATGAAGAAATGAGCTAATTAGATAAATCAAAATTATCTTGGAGACTTAGTGGCTTATATGATGCCACATTAAATCTAAAGTGTAGCATACCTTTGATTGGACTGCTCTACAACCCAGTCACCTACCTGCTGTGCTCTGGTCTTAACTTGCCTTACTGAAACCAAGATGCATGGGCAGCTTTTAAAAAGCTGTGTACATAGATGGGGGTAGGGGTACTACTCCCAGTTTTGAGGTGTGCACACTTAGCTTTGGACCACGTGGTCCTATTCCTAAGTCATCAATATTCAATCAAAAATTCATTCGGAATGCTTCTTTTAACGTTTTTCTCTGTAATATTTATTGATGATAATTTTCTCATCTCATTACTTCATTTTTTCAAAATATCAGCAAATTTCATTGTTTTTGACGTATTTCACATTAAACCCAATGCATTTCGGGTACAAATGGACCCTTCATCAGGGGTCTCTATGGAAAGAACAAAGAACAATATTGAGCCCAAAGCTGTGTTCTAAATGATACATAAAACGCAGTACAGTGCAAAATGAAAGCGAACATAATAATGCTACGAGTCTCATTCTATGTCATGTCTAATAAACAGTTCCTCTCACTGTGTCAATACGAAAATCCAAAGCTAATAAAACATCTATGTCTTTTGCGGTTATTTCCTAATCGGAACGACCAGCGTTCCGTGTCCGTTACTTACAAAAATGAACTGTATCAATCTGCCTCTCCTCCTCGCCAATAGCAATCTGGTTAGGATCACATACAACATTCTGTCTTTAATGTTTGATCTTATTGGCTGACAACGCGGTCACGTGCCCGCAACTCGTTCCCATTGTTTACATGTGTATATCTTGTCTACACCACTCAATGAGATTACTGCGCAACCACTACGCTAATATATTTCATGACAGACTCATTAAGAAATGTCCAATCATTATGCTCAGCTCAAAGATCGTATAAAATTCATCGTTAGTTATGGTTTCACGATCTCGAAATTCAAACTGAATTGCCTACTATCACATAATTAGTCAACCACCAAAATTAAACAATGCATTTAGCTTTTAGAATGACAACAAGGTATATACATATGCAGTGATGATGAGCTCAGGACATGATCATAATATATCGGCCATATTGGAATGGAGTGTAACAGTGATAATCAACATGTATTATTATCAACAATGACATTATAACTGTAATATCGAGGTTACCCCGGGGTGACACTGTTCGCCCAGGCTAACACGGGAACATTCAAATGACCTTCTCATTGATTACAAGAAACATGTTAGTTCCAGTCTGTCATTAAGCCCATCTGGCTGAAGACTTCCCATCTTTTTTATCCAAAAGTATTCTGATCTGAGTCTCATTTTGTGTGTGTCCAGTCCTGGGCGTGCAGCGACCACTTCTAGTATAGTATAACGTAATTGGGAAATGTTATGTCCTGATTCTGCCCAGTGTGCTGCCACTGTGGATTTCAAATTCTTTTGACGGATGTTACTTTTATGTTCAGTGATTCTTACCTTGATCTTACGTTCGGTTTGCCCAACATACAATTTCCCACAGGGGCATTTGATTCCATGAATCACTCCTTTAGTGTCACACGTGCTTGAATGTTTCAATGGAATCGATTGACCAGTTCTAGGATGTGTAAAGGACGATCCAGTTATTACGTTATTGCAATGTGTGCAGTTTTCACATTTGCGCATGCCTTTGTGTACTATCTTGTTAGGACTCTTTTCTTTCTTTCTCAACAATTCTTTTACATTTTTAGATCTGTTGTAAGCAAATGTTATGCTTTCTGCAAACAAAGGTTCAAGATCAGGTTCCTGGGTGATTATAGCCCAATGTTTCCTCATGATGTTACTAATTTGTGATGACTGCATGGAATATTTGAGAACACACACTGTGAGTTTTTGGTCTGTTTTATCTTTTTTTGTAAGTAGGGACTCTCTCGTCATGGCCATGACTTTCTTTTTTGATTCTTGTAGAAGTTGATTTGGATATCCTCTTTTTTCATATTTTTTGATCTGTCTGTCAATAGTGTCAGAAGCATCCATGGCGTCCGATGTGATCATTTTGTAGCGGATAAACTGCGATAGTGGCAAATGCTGCTTCAAAGCTTGATGGTGAAAACTGGAGTAATGCAATCCACTGTTGCGGTCTGTTTCTTTTATATGTACATTGGTACATATTTGCCCATGTTTTATGGATACTTTTACATCAAGAAAAGATAGTTGATGTTGATCAATGTCGTATGTGAACTTGATTCTTTCATGGGTCACATTCAATCTCTCAATGTTTGCTTCCAATTCTTTTTTCTTGCCTCTACACATAATAAAGATGTCATCTATGTAACGTTTATTTACAATCAGGCCAGTTTTCCAATCTGGGTTGTTGAGTATATGGTCACTCTCAAACTTGGACATAAATATGTTCGCGTACGACGGTGCTCCAGCAAAACCCATGCTGGTCCCGCTGCATTGTGCAAAGTACTCTTCTTCCCATTCAAAAGTGGTGTACCCATATAAAAGATACGACGGCATTCTTAACTATTCTACAGGAGGTGAAGATCCCAGAAAATGAAGAAGTCTGGCTCAGTTCCATTGACGTGACCGCGTTATACACCTCGATCCCTCACAATGAGGGGCTTGAAGCAATGGAGTGGTGTCTATTAAATAATGAAATTGAGGGACCAGAAATTTTTTTCTTGTTGGAAATTTAGCATTTTGCGCTTTTCCACAGTTACCTAGAATGGGAAGAAGAGTACTTTGCACAATGCAGCGGGACCAGCATGGGTTTTGCTGGAGCACCGTCGTACGCGAACATATTTATGTCCAAGTTTGAGAGTGACCATATACTCAACAACCCAGATTGGAAAACTGGCCTGATTGTATATAAACGTTACATAGATGACATCTTTATTATGTGGAGAGGCAAGAAAGAAGAATTGGAAGCAAAAATTGAGAGATTGAATGTGACCCATGAAAGAATCAAGTTCACATACGACATTGATCAACATCAACTATCTTTTCTTGATGTAAAAGTATCCATAAAACATGGGCAAATATGTACCAATGTACATATAAAAGAAACAGACCGCAACAGTGGATTACATTACTCCAGTTTTCACCATCAAGCTTTGAAGCAGCATTTGCCACGATCGCAGTTTATCCGCTACAAAAGGATCACATCGGACGCCATGGATGCTTCTGACACTATTGACAGACAGATCAAAAAATATGAAAAAAGAGGATATCCAAATCAACTTCTACAAGAATCAAAAAAGAAAGTCATGGCCATGACGAGAGAGTCCCTACTTACAAAAAAAGATAAAACAGACCAAAAACTCACAGTGTGTGTTCTCAAATATTCCATGCAGTCATCACAAATTAGTAACATCATGAGGAAACATTGGGCTATAATCACCCAGGAACCTGATCTTCAACCTTTGTTTGCAGAAAGCATAACATTTGCTTACAACAGATCTAAAAATTTAAAAGAATTGTTGAGAAAGAAAGAAAAGAGTCCTAACAAGATAGTACACAAAGGCATGCGCAAATGTGAAAACTGCACACATTGCAATAACGTAATAACTGGATCGTCCTTTACACATCCTAGAACTGGTCAATCGATTCCATTGAAACATTCAAGCACGTGTGACACTAAAGGAGTGATTTATGGAATCAAATGCCCCTGTGGGAAATTGTATGTTGGGCAAACCGAACGTAAGATCAAGGTAAGAATCACTGAACATAAAAGTAACATCCGTCAAAAGAATTTGAAATCCACAGTGGCAGCACACTGGGCAGAATCAGGACATAACATTTCCCAATTACGTTATACTATACTAGAAGTGGTCGCTGCACGCCCAGGTCTGGACACACACAAAATGAGACTCAGATCAGAATACGTTTGGATAAAAAAGATGGGAAGTCTTCAGCCAGATGGGCTTAATGACAGACTGGAACTAACATGTTTCTTGTAATCAATGAGAAGGTCATTTGAATGTTCCCGTGTTAGCCTCGGCGAACAGTGTCACCCCGGGGTAACCTCGATATTACAGTTATAATGTCATTGTTGATAATAATACATGTTGATTATCACTGTTACACTCCATTCCAATATGGCCGATATATTATGATCATGTCCTGAGCTCATCATCACTGCATATGTATATACCTTGTTGTCATTCTAAAAGCTAAATGCATTGTTTAATTTTGGTGGTTGACTAATTATGTGATAGTAGGCAATTCAGTTTGAATTTCGAGATCGTGAAACCATAACTAACGATGAATTTTATACGATCTTTGAGCTGAGGATAATGATTGGACATTTCTTAATGAGTCTGTCATGAAATATATTAGCGTAGTGGTTGCGCAGTAATCTCATTGAGTGGTGTAGACAAGATATACACATGTAAACAATGGGAACGAGTTGCGGGCACGTGACCGCGTTGTCAGCCAATAAGATCAAACATTAAAGACAGAATGTTGTACGTGATCCTAAACAGATTGCTATTGGCGAGGAGGAGAGGCAGATTGATACAGTTCATCTTTGTAAGTAACGGACACGGAACGCTGGTCGTTCCGATTAGGAAATAACCGCAAAAGACATAGATGTTTTATTAGCTTTGGATTTTCGTATTGACACAGTGAGAGGAACTGTTTATTAGACATGACATAGAATGAGACTCGTAGCATTATTATGTTCGCTTTCATTTTGCACTGTACTGCGTTTTATGTATCATTTAGAACACAGCTTTGGGCTCAATATTGTTCTTTGTTCTTTCCATAGAGACCACTGATGAAGGGTCCATTTGTACCCGAAATGCATTGGGTTTAATGTGAAATACGTAAAAAAAAATGAAATTTGCTGATATTTTGAAAAAATGAAGTAATGAGATGAGAAAATTATCATCAATAAATATTACAGAGAAAAACGTTAAAAGAAGCATTCCGAATGAATTTTTGATTGAATATTGATGACTTAGGAATAGGACCACGTGGTCCAAAGCTAAGTGTGCACACCTCAAAACTGGGAGTAGTACCCCTACCCCCATCTATGTACAATTACTTAACAGTGTTCCTAGACAAAACACTTCATGAGGGAGTCGCACAAAATTAAGACAATTCGTAAAGATTGGGAAAACAATCACAAGCATAAACGTGTGCAACTGATGGCCTAAGAAAACAGCTTTTAAAAAGCCACACACTCAGCATGGCTTACACGTGACTGCATGAATGTCCTTACACTCATAACATAAAGATGTGTTAATGTTGCTAGGTGAAGCTGGAATGGTCAACTCAAATTTGGTAAGAGCAGGATGATGAACATTCATTCTTACATGAAGCTGAAGCACTAACCCCAATTGTAGTATGGGCGAATGGACATACTTGCATTAATAGCAATTGCCTGAGTACCAACCTAAAGAACACCACTGTACAATGACAAAAAGATTTGTTTATAGAAATTCAACCAATGAACAACAAGAGAGTGCGGGTTTTCAGGTAATCTAAGAAGAAGCACTCTTAGTCCACCTGAGAAATATAGTAAAAAACAACAAAAGAGTGCACTTTCCTTGAGAGAGGAGAAGTCGGAAAAAGAATCACAATGGATTCTTTAGAAAGCCTTCACTTACCAATCTGGTTGGTGACATGCTTCATCATCGGGCTCCACCAGGAAGGTCTACACCCCCCCACCCGGTGTGCTTCGACACCAGAATTACTGTCGAGCAGGTTATTTTGTGTATGAGTGATCAAGTGATGTGAAGTAAAAGTGACTAGGTTGTGTCTGAAAGAATTTTATTCGTAGGCCAACCCAGCACGGTTAAAAAGGAGAGCGGGCGGAAAGCTGGATAGATATTTCAGCTATGCCACGCTCAGTGTGGTCAACATGTTTCTGCCTATCTGTGTGCAAACTAGCTAGGCATTCATCAGGACCAGTGTGCAGACCCCGGCGATATGAGCGCGCTAAGGCTCACCCTGATGCGCTGGTCATAATGTGAAAAAAAACAGGAAAAATAATTTAAAACCTGCTATGTGCAGGGTACTGGATGATGTTCGGCACCTAACAGCTATCTGAAAAGGAAGCAGACACAGACAAACATATATATATATATATATATATATATATATATATATATATATATATATATATATATATATGGGGTTCATGATCGGACTTGAACACAAATGATACACCCCAGAGAAGCTTTTTGAGTTTCTTGATGGCCCAGTAGATATACAGGGCCTCTTCCTCAATCACAGAGTAGTGGCACTAATGCCCTGGAAAAAACATTATAGTTTCTTCCCTTCCTTCATTGACCTGTTGTAATACCATACCTAAACCTTTGGCACATCCATGACCAGGACAGATTGCCTTCCAGTGTCAAAACTCTGTAACAAAGGAGCATCAGGCAGCTCTCTTTTAGTGTCTTGAAACTCAGAATAACAATGAGCACAACACTTCAATCCTTTCTTTAAAACTGCCCTCATGGTGTGCGTGAGACAGCAAACTGGGCACAAATTTATTGTAATATTTGGCCATGCCCAAGAAAGTGGCCAAATGATCCCTGCAACTCGGAGTAGGAAGGACATCAATATACCTCACTAACTGATCCTTTTAAAGCCATCTTTGGTAAGCTTGTGACCTAAATACTCAATCTCTTAGATTACACTTGCATTTATTCTCCCTCCAGGTTAAGACCCTCTCTTTGAACCTTTCCAGAACTTGCCCGATTCTGTCGTCATGCTCCACTTGAGAGGAAACAAACACTAACACATCTTCTTGGTAGACCTTAACATCAGATACTCCACACAATATGTCTTCCATGACCCTCTGGAATATGGAGGCAGCTGAGTTTAATCCAAAGGGTAACCTCATGAATTTGAACAGACCAAAGGGAGTGACAAAAGAGGTCAAATTCATGGAGGCATCATCTAACTTAATCGGATGATACACAGCCCTGAGGTCTAGGGTTGAAAAAACACAGTGACATCAAGCAGAGCTAACATCCATTGCACTATTGGGAGTGAAAAATGTGTCCAGTTCCTTCGAACATGGAAGAAAATAGTCCCAAAAAGTTACAAGTGACAGTTCCTTGAGACAAAGAGGCAACCAACAAAGGATAAAAAAGTGTTGAGATACTTCTTGACTTCACAAAGGTAGACAGGAGAACATAGGACAGAACTGTAGGCATCCACAAATAGCATGAAAAAGAGACCAACGCAAGATTTTGGTCAATGTGAAGTAGGACTCGCATACTTAGCATAGTGTAAAGGGATTTTTTTAAGTAGTCTAATTATAGAAACGTCCCAGCCACCACATTTGCCTGCAAGTAACTGACCTGCATCATTCTATCACATCTCAACATTCTCGAATCCCGGTTCTACATTCTGTCCCCAAATTAGCATGGCAACGTAAAGGCAAGATGTTACAATGACAAGATACCACACTCAGAACTTATTCTCCGTATGTGGGAATTTCGGCATCTGGATAGAGGTGGATCTGGTTTTAACCCCTTTAACATCAGTATTATCAAAAAGCTGTTTCCTATGAACCTATGACAACTCTCACACCCTTCCTTTTGTGGCATCTCTCCCACTTGTTTTGTAATCAATCAATTCATTTCTTTTGTAATATAGAGCTCTGCTGTGAGCAAAACTAGATTATTACAACACTTGGATACTCCTAATAAAAAATATCAATACATTTTAAAAGGTTTATAAAATAAGTTTAAAAATGTATAAACATCATAGCAAACAACTCTTTCAGTAGACATAGAATTAAGTTATCGAGATCGGCCCAATTTGTTACATAAAATGTAAAATATAAAGGCAATCTATAGCAGATACAAGGTATCACAATGGTTGGACAAAGAAATAAAACATGATTTAAGTCTTGGATCCATCCTCTACTTAAATTACATAAATCAGTCTCATTATTCAGAGATGGCCTATGACTCTTATAAGCTTTCACAGGTAGTATGCTTAACCTGAGTGCTAAGTGACCCGCCCATCTCCATGGTTAAGTGAAAAAGAAAGTTACAGTTAAGGATGCATAATCTCAATGTTGTGTGTTAAGAAAGAAAATAGATTTAATGACTTGCAATGATTGCTATCCTCCATAAAGCTGAATCTTTGGATTGGATTTTTTAGAAAGAGCCTAAGGTGACTATGTTTGAAGGTATTCTAAGTTAAAGTTTAGTTTTTCCATCGCAGACCTGAGATTTTTATTAAACGCATAATTTTTGAGAGGAGCCGAGAAAGACTTTACTTATACCAAATCTCTGAGTGTGCCTTCCGAGCGCATGAAGCAAACTGTAGGCCCAGCGGACTATGCTAGCCATAACAAAAGCAACAAAGCTTGGTAATGCTAATTCTAGTTGCATCACCTGGACTGGGGTAGCTTGACTAACAGTTGTGAGTTTAAGCAGAGCTTTCCCTTAATATTGGTTTAAAGAGGACCATTTCTCAAAAGAAATGTATTCTAGTGCTGAGGTGAATGTGGGAGGAATCTTAACTTTAAAAATTTACAATAAATAATTAAAATGACTCCTACCAGAAGATATGTACAATTTGCTCAGAGCACTAACATGTGCAAGAGCCCTACTTTCTGGGTGAGAAGGGTGCAGTTCAAAATCAAAATTCTTTGAGTACACAAGTTATGTGTATGCTTTTACTGTTTCCACATTATTTCCTTCAATTTTCCAGGAAAAAGTGATGACACACTTTTCTTCCCTTAAAAACTAAAACATTCATATTAGATATATTAATATTTGAAACATCCTGCCTGGCATAGCTATTCAGGGTGCTCAGACTTGAAGTTGCATAGAATGATATAGTCAGCATACAGTAGTACATAAAGATCATATCTGGCACAGCAGAGGGGAAAAGGTTCTTACATCTGAGAATTGGGCAGGAAGATCACATAAGTAGATGATGAAAAGAAACGGAGCTAGAGGACATCCCCTTTTTAACCCTTTCCCAGTATAGATTTTGGGGTTAAACCCTTTGTTTCCACCCATCAACACTCTGCACCAATTTATCAATTAGAGTTAGTACAATCGTAATCCTATCTATAACAGAGTGTTTGTGAAGGAATCCAGCTTGTTCTTGTGGTATTATCCCTTTAGCAAGTGCCCAGTCTTGCAGCTGTTCTAAAATGCTTGCAGCAAACATTTCCCCTCTTAAATCTAGGAAACCAATCTGGCAGAAACTGCTGGGTAAAGAACAAAAACTTTTATACTGTTAAGGATTTATGATGTTACCTTTCCAGAAGTTTGGTGCTCGACCAGTTATAAAGCAGTACTTGAAAAGAGAAACTAAAACTTCTCCCTATGCCTCGGGATCCCTTTTTAGAGCTTTTACTGAAATTCTGTTGGGACCCATTGCTGAAGGATCTCCAGCTTTATCTTTGCAATTACTGATTTTTGTGTCAGAGGTCCTCTAGGATATTCATTGCTATCTGAGAAGCAAGTGAGGCTGTTCAATTGATTTCAATAGTTACAGTTTCCCTATAAACATGCGATATGTTATCGATCCCGACTGGTTCAGGGATAGAAACAATACATAACAGCTTTCTGATGCCACTTGGCATGGCAATCGGAGACCAGAACCATTTGGCATCCTTCGTTCAGGCTGCCTGTGGTAAGCCAATCCAATTTTCATTAGATATAAACTTTTTCTTTTTTTCTGTGTAGTTTGAATGTCTTCTTTCTACAAGTAGAGTATTTTGCATGTTGTAAGCAAGTACGATATTGTTTTTCTTTTTTATCTAAGTGTTATCAGTTTGTATCTCATTTACAACAGCTTTTATAAAAGATTCATATTGGTTGATTGGGTTTGCCACATGTGAGATATGTTGTGAAAGGTTAGTTACATTTAGATAGTTCAACTTCCTAGAGTCTCAATATAGCTTGCCCTGCCGCGCGTCACAGGCCCCTTTGCTACTGCCAGGAAGTGCCACTTTGCCACTTCTGGTAGCCTTCAGCCCAAGGCCATGGAAGAGGAGCATAATCACTCCCTTGAAGGGGATGAACTTCCACAGCAAGAGATTACATGAACAAGTCATAACTAGCTATTGTGTAATCTATAATGAAGGCACCAGAGTTTCCTCCGCTTTTGGGGGTTGCTGGATGTCAAGTCCCATCCTCCTGTTCATTATTGCTGCGTTAATTCAAAGGAGAGAATCAAGTAGAAGCATCCTACACCTATCTGCTTTGATTGTCATGAAGAAGGCTGACTCTAGAACATTGCAGCGTTCTTCAAGGTCTTTATCCTTAAAGCAATATATTAAATTGCAGGAGATTTTCACAATAACATCCACCAACAAACGCATGCTGCAATTGTTTACTCCATTTGGACTAGAGTTACCAAATCAAATAGTTGACTCAAGTTTCTATTGTTTTGCTGGAGAATTAGAGAAAGATATTCTGATACCTTGTAAGCTGATTGAACGCAGAGTAACGACCTTGAATTCCCAATAAAAGTCAATAGATAATGGGATATCAAGGCTTCCTTTTGCTTGATCTTTCAATACGGAATCAGCAGGAACATCTATAATATAGTATGAATCAAGAGTGACATTCTTTCTAAGCCATGTTTCCAGGAGACAGATGATTGAAGGATTCAGGTCTAGTAGAGTGCTAAAACCAAAAAAGGTATGCTGATCCTATGAAGGCAAGAAGGGGGGAGATCCGAAAATGCGACAGATTGTCCTTTAGGAAAGGAGGGAAAGAGGAATCCCTTCTATCGGAAGTAGGGCCCTCACATACCAAGCCAGCTGGATGTCATGCTTCATCATAGGGCATGCACCTTGTAAGGTTGGTGCTGCAATACCTGACAGGCCCCCAATAAGGGGCTCTTTGGCAGAGATCTTTTCTTCCTTGCCGTATAGTGCCGTGGGTGTGAGGGACCTAAAAGTGTAGATGTCCTAAACTAAGGGTAAGTAGACCGTGCGGGGATAAAACAGGAAATGGAAGTCCAGACAGAATAATTTTAATTAACCTGACTTCAAACCTGGTTAAAAATAGAGTGGGGACTACCTGATGTAATGTGTCAGGATGTTGCACTCAGCTTCATGTGGTCAACATGTTTCTTGCCTGTGTGTGTGAGAGCGATCTAACAGCAATTCTTCAGGACCAAAGCGAGATTGTCTATCTACACTAAAAGTGGTGTTCTGGTTCTGTTAACCTTGATATACCACACAGTGCACCTAAAGGTGAAGTGCCTGTAGATGCGATGGCCAACCTGTAGATGCGATGGCCTACCTAAAAACTATTATAGACTGGCCCCATCAACTTCCAGCAGGTCAGGACACTTGGAATTTCCAGTGTCGTGTAAGGACCGCGGGGATGGCAGAATACCCACCCCAAAGCTGCCGGAGCCTAGTAGAGAGCCTGTCATATTACAGGATATTATTTTAAGACTATTGCTAAAATGGCAGTTTGGAAGATTTCTTAGCTTTGCTTTCATTGATTGCACTCACGAACAAGGACAAAGAAGTCTTGTCCCCTCGTTTTTGCCTACCGCAGATTGAGGACACTGGCTTCTAATTTTCCTTCCATTTGGACTAAAACGTATAGTAAGAGAATCTGATTAAGCCTTAGATTAGGAACGATTAATTGCAATTGTTGAACAGACCTGGTTAGGAAATTTAATGTTGGAGATAAAACAATGGGAGCTCATCAAGAATGAATGAGGAATACTGCAAATGTCATAATCATTTTTATGTAAAGTATTGCTAATCTTAAAATTCTCAAGGGAATCAGGCTTGACCAGAATTCCACACAAGCAATGGAGAGGTCTTGTTTTTCTGGAAAGTTAAGCAATTTTTATTCTGCAGCAGAAAGTGATTGAAATGTGGTATAATATCGGCAATAGATCTTATAAACTTTGTCTATTCAAAGGACTGTTTGTCAGTTGAAGAAAGGTCTCTTATTTCATTTTTTGAAGAGCACTAAGAAGGGGGAGATTCTTCCATCCCTATACCTGTTTTCTCAAAAATGGTGCAGGCCAAGGGAGCTTCTGGCAAGGATACAACTTCATTAGAGATACGATGACAAGCTCTAACTTCAAAGGCCTGTGGGTTTAAGAGTTGCTTAGCGATTGTCGTGGTACTTATAGAATGGGATTCGGGGACGTCTGAAAGTTGGGCAAAACTTTCTTCTAGAGAGGTGAGGAGTTGAATTTCACTGCTTCCATTTGCTATCAACTTTTTAATTGAATCTTATCCAATTTGTTTTTTTTCTAGTTAATTCTATGCTTTGTTTTTTATTTTGTAAGACGACGCCTCCATTAGAGCTTCCATTGGAACTGACTCTATTTCTAGTGTTTCAGTTGATTGAACATCCTTAGCCATCAAGGATACATACTTTTTAAACAAGCATTTGCAATGCAATAGGTCTCGCATTAGGAAAGTTTGAGCTATTGGTATTGTAAATGACCCATTTTTTATTTATGTGTTAGTTTTGAAAATAGCGAAATTAATAACTTTGTCATTTACAATGCCAGTAGTTTTAACTTTCGCAAATGTGACATCTAAAGCATTTGTAATGCAATATGTGTTGTATTTACGTGACTTAGATGTATTGATATTACAAATAACAATGGCTATTTTTTATTAATACTTAAATAAAAGTTATTGTAATTTATAATGGCATTAGCTTAAACTTTTGTAAATAACTTTTGTGAAGATTATGTTCAGTGTATTTTATTGTGACGAAAATCCAAGAACAGGAGAGAAATATTAACATATTTTTTGTGACATTTGTAATAAAGCTTGGACCTTTGAGAGAACATATTTGAACCAGTTGTTGTTGAATGGTTGCACAGATTGATGCTGTGGTGGCGCTGAGTGATGTTGTGGTGGCGACGAGTGATGCCGTGGCGTTCAGTGATGCTGTGGTAGCGCATAGTGATGTTGTGTTGCCCCTGAGTGATGCTGTGGTGGTGCTGAGTGATGCTGTGGTGATGCGATAGAGTGAGTGCAATAGATAGATAGAGTGAGGGCGTTAGATAAGAGTGAGGGTGATAGATAAGAGTGAGAGCGATAGATACATAGAGTGGGGGTGATAGATAAGAGTGAGAGCAATAGATAAGAGTGAGGGCGATAGATAAGAGTGAGGCCGATAGACAGATAGAGTGAGGGCGATAGATAGATAGATTGAGTGAGGGCGATAGATAGATAGAGTGAGGGCGATAGATAGATAATGTGAGGGTGATAGATAGAGTGAGGGCGATAGATAGATAGAGTGAGGGTGATAGATAGATAGATAGATAGATTGATAGATAGATAGAGAGATAGATAGATAGATAGATAGATAGATAGATAGATAGATAGATAGATAGATAGATAGATAGATAGATAGATAGATAGATAGATAGATAGATAGATAGATAGATAGATAGATAGATAGATAGATAGATAGATAGATAGATAGATAGATAGATAGATCGACAGAGTGAGGGCGATAGAGTGAGGGTGATAGATAGATAGAGTGAGACGATAGATAGAGTGAGGGCGATAGATAAGAGTGAGGGCAATAGATAGATAGAGTGAGGGCGATAGATAGAGTGAGGGCGGTAGATAGAGTGAGGACGATAGATAGATAGAGTGAGGGCGATAGATAAGAGTGAGAGCGATAAATAGAGTGAGGGCGATAAGATTTCTTAAGTTACTAGTGCAGAGGAGAAGCTGTACTGCCTCTATGATTATTAGGCACAGGGATTTGTCCAGCTTAGTGGCACTAAGGAAGGATAAGGAAGGATGAAAGGCTGACCAGTGGATTCCTTTAAGGTTGCAAGCTGAGCTCTGCAGTATGCGCATTAACCCGCTGATATACATTACCAGCAGCTGAAGGAATTCAGTTTCAGGCAGACCACAATGTTCCAGCCCCTGAGCGTCAGAGTGCATGCTTAACTCTCTCCTGTATGTGCATTGCAGCACCTGTTTCTAGGTATTAAAAAAAGAACTTAAAGGAAAGAGAAAACATGGTGTCTGGCGCCATCTGGAGGTCTGTCTACACGACCATCCCGCTACCCACCAACAAAACAGACAGCATGTCATAAAAGATTATCTTTAACGATCCGGACCATACTACTGCAGAAAAACCTGTACAGACAGGACCTTGCCTGATCCTAGCAGGTCTGATGCAAAGGACCCCCACCCCTGAGGCCCATGAAACAAACCACATAATTACAATACTCATAACCATAGAGTAAATGTTTAACACACGCTGTTAATTATCCAATCTAAAAACTTACCGACTAACAGGGTAACACTCACGTGCAACTTGCACAATAGTTTAAAATCTGTCTGCAATGTTGCTACACTCGCAATAAACTAATTTAGCAGACGACTATTTGTAAACTTAACTAGGTTAAATCTAGCTCTGGGCCTCTAGGGAGGAGCGAGCAACCTACCCATTCACAAAGCACTTCAGCGGCCCATCAGCCATGGAAAGCGTTTTACAAAAAGGCCCGTATCATAAACGATTAAACCATGTCTGTAACCTGCTTTTTCGGTGAACTAATAGAACTTTTCAGGGGCCCTGAGTTCATACAGAGGGAGCAGAATTCTGCAATAACGTCACTTTGTAATCATAAATCGTATTACCATGCATCCTGTGTGTGTTGTGTGTGCTAGAAATTAATCAGTGATGTCACAGGCCATGGTGCCAAGTAACCCGAGAGAAAACAATGTGTCACGTGAGTGGATGCCATCAGCTGTGGCCCAGCACCACACTGGCACGAAATACAGCACGCAGGCCTAGAATTCGGCATGGCCTCTTTTGAGAATCACTATGCATCCAATCAGCGGTGCTGAGAGGTACCTATGATTAAAGTCACAGGAAAGCAGCTTTGGCATGCCGGGGAAAAGCCCTATGAAGTTAAACTCACACTTTGTTTTGCCTTTTGCAGTTTTATATAGCACGAACTCGACCTGAAGGTGTTGCTAGGCACTGGGAGATTAAGTGACTTGCTCAGAACCACAGGATGTGGAGTCGAAGGCGAGGCTCGAACCCGGTAACCCAGCTCCAAGGTCGGCAGCTCCGGACGTTATACCACATCCTGTTTTTACTGCAGCGTCCACGCACACATTACAAGAAGCAACTAACTTCATGTACAAAATGCACATTGTATTTGAGAACGTGTGGGCTGGCGCCTTTGGCATTTTCAATGGCACATATCCACATCTCCATGGTGTACTCTGCTCATTTGTTAAATATCCGTGGCTCTGCTAAGCAACTTCAAGCACACAAATCCCCCTCCCCACCAGCTGCGTAAATGTGCCACATTCTATCCCAGAGTCAGTGTGGGAGATATTTTGGCACGGAAATGCCTGACGCGGCGGGGTCCTTCATCATTAGCTAGGTCTGAGGTGAAGGAATCCCCTCTAAGCCACTGCTCCTTTGCCTCAGTGTTGTTCTTGCCTGCCGCCTGTCTTCTTTCTATCTCATCCATCTTTCCAGGCAGGGTGAGCGGCGCGCGCAGTCCCCAGAGAGCAATTAAACTCGCCTCCCGGGGACTCCTCTTCAGAGCGGGGTCGGAAGGGGCACGAGGGGCTGGGGAGGGTAGTGAGGGGACATTAGTCATTCTGGCATTCGGGGATGCGCGCCTCCTGCCCTCCTCGATAGTGCAGGCCTAAGCTAAAGGTCGAAGACAGCCAACACTGATGAGACGAAAGGACAGCAGATCGAGTGCAGCGACAAGAGCCCAGTGAGGTAAGGCCGGGAGGGGTGTGTGTGTGCATGCGGTGTGCGTGTGTGCATGCGTGTTTGTGGGTGCGTGCGTGTGTGCATGCGTGAGTGTGGGTTTGTGCGCGCGCGATTGAGAGAGGCGAGAAGCTGACTTGTTGGGAATGTGGAACAGGAGATGTGCACGGCGCAGGGGTGGACGTGCGCGCCCACGAGGTGAAATCGCCGAGGGAAAGCGCGTGCCCATCCCCTGTCCAACATTCCCGGCAAGTCGGCAACAATAGGTCTTTCACTAGACGCAAGACCTAAAAATTGAAAAGTGTGAAGTATGAAGAAACAGTTAGGTTTGCAGAAGAATGTACAGATGTTTGAGAGGCCTGGGACTCGTCAGAAAACAACTTTCACAGAGAGAAAACAGCCTCCTATGCTTTAATATTATCCTTGTTTTTAACTCTAATGTATACTTTTCTAACTTGAGAAGCCCATCAGCTAGTCTGATTAAAGCTCTTACCGTGAGTGGTATTTACCTCCTCAAAGGGCTGCGTTTCAATACTAGGGCTTATTTCCTCAATGGTCTTAGGGGAAACTGAGACCACTTTTTGTGAAATGAGAGATTTTAAGATTGCTGTTAAGATATCCAGCATATGATCTGCGTTAACTGTAGATTTTTCAAAGAGCTGCAGCATTGACTCCAGGATTCAAGTATTTACAGGGAAGTCAGGCGAACAGTAGAGGTCATCTGCTCAAGCTGGATCCTCGCTTTGGATGCTATTAAATAATTTCAGAATTTCTTTTGGGGTTTTATTTATAGATATGTTCTTCTCACCAAGTGTAAGCAAGCTCAAGTCGACATCTGGAAGGGTGAAGTTCAAGGTAAGATGTTTATCGATTTTTTTGTAGTCTTAGCAGTACAGTCAAATGATAAGGTAAACATCCTTTACAATGAAACTTTTTCCACGCAGTAGCTTTACAATGCAGGAATTACAACGCAAGTCGTTACAACGACTTGCGCTGGAGGGCGCTGTAGGATAGGGAATAGTTTAATTTACTATCCAAAACCTTCCCTACTATCCACGGGGACTGGAGTTGTAATAGTAAATTAAACTATTCACTATCCAGCGCCCCCCAACGCAAGTCGTTGTAACGACTTGCGTTGTAAAACCCTGCGTTGTAAAGGCATGCGTGGAAAAAGCATGCGTTGTAACGACATACATCCAATGATAAGGACTCTAGACCTAGCTGAGATTTGTGTCCAGGAGTGACATCGGTGGCAAGATCGTGTGTAGCGTGCTGGAGTGGAGTGGCTGATTCAGGTCTGTCTTTGTGCTGCCCTGCCTCGTTTTCATGCAAAGATCTTAATTTAGTGGGAAAAAAATGGGATAGTAGGCAGGTCCTCTACAGTGCCTTGAATAGAATGGTTTCTGAGCTTCCTAACCGTCATGGCAGGGGGGTACTTAGCAACACAGACAAGAACTAACATTTGCCTTTAGAGCTTATGTTTACTGCCACCAACCACAGGAGTTAGGTACTACTGCTCATGTAAGCAGAGAAGCAAGCAAAGAGGCAAGAGGAGTAGCAGTTATAGGACAGATGAAGTTTGTGTGAGATTTCAGCTTTTGATATCCTCAGTAGAGAAGAAGATAAAGGGAAAGGCTGTTGCACGCAGAAGTGCAGCGTCTATAAGGGATTCAAGAGTTGTATCCACAAGAGAGTTCTGACATGCGCCAAATGCTGGCTCTCACTCTCCATTCGCACCCTCCCTTGAATCCACAGAGCAGTGAGGAGAGACTTGGTCAAGGACTGGAAGACTTGCACCCACAGAATCAGGGGAACAGGAGGAACCAGGAGTGGGGTGCAACAACGCACGGAAAAGCAGCACCGCAACATGAGCCGCCGACTGACTTGGGAGAGTCAGGGAGAACTTCAGGACTGGTTCCTTCTCTGTTGTTCCCTTTGCCTTTTTCACCTCCTTCTATCGACGCCGCAGAGGGAGATTACGGCATCTCGAAAGGGGCATAAAACTGCCACAAGAACTACCCCAATAACTGTTCCAAGTGGATGAGAGATGTTGAGAAACTAATGCAACAGTATACAGAAAGTATATGAAAAAGAACCACTGCTCCCAGCACCATCGCCGACAGTGCTGCTTGCTGCTTCCTATTTCCTGCTACTTCCGGCTGCTTCCTGTGGGTGGGCACAAGCACGACCAGGCTGAGGATTGACGAGCAGACCAGAGCACCAGTTATTGTAGTGAACTCTTGTATGCCTTCTGGATATGATTGACATTGTGATCTACCATGGTGTGCCAGACTGGAGTATCAAAACAGCCAAGATACAGAACGAATGAGCTATTGAAACTGGGTAGATCTGTCTTATGTTCTTTTCCTGACTTCCGGTTCTCAGAAGGCCCTGTCCACATTCTGCAGTGGACAGTGCCTGTTCGGTGACTGAACCGTGGCTCCTTAGATGGAAACAGGTACAACTTTGCTTCTCCGACCCATAGAAGGGCAGTTTAATAAAGCCCATGGCCAGTATTGGGGGTGAGATTGGAACTGAATCTTAGAACGGTTCCTTCACAGGGCATCTCCTCTCTGTTATGTTGCATGTTTGTGACCAAGTGCGTATTGCGGGAAATGTAGCTAACCTCAAATGCGTAAAATATTAACCTAAATTATAACCCTTATGGCACGTTATAAGTTACAATTTCACATTTTTCTTTTTGACAGGAACAATGGTGAATGTGTGCATCAGACAATCCATAAACAATGTTATGCACACTCATAATGCCGGGTTCTAAATGATGAGTATTTGTTGTTTATTGTTTATTTAAAGGAGTGCAGATTGTACACGGTGTAGATGAATCTTAATTGTTCTTAGGGCCTTATCTACAAGAAATTGATGCAGTGCCGCAAGCCATTTAACGGCACTGTGCTGCGTCATTTTCAAAGCATGGGATTGCGTTCTATTAACAACAGTACGACGCATCCCTGTGCTTTCCACAAGTGGCGCACATGCTTCAGTGGAGGCACCTACCGTCATTTTGCAAGAGTGCCTGCCCTGCAGGAGGATTGTTTTTGTGCAGAAAAGGACTCCTTCCTGCACAAAAACAACCATTAATGTCATTTTCCTCTTTCTGTGCATGCTGCAGAATTCAGCACACGACGAAAGAGGGAAAAAGGAGGAGAATTAAAAATATTTCTCCTCGTTGATTCATTTCTACGCCTCCCCTGGGGAGGCATAGGATTCTAACGCATTCCCAGTTTTACAAAATGTTGTAAATCTGGCAAAGCGTTGTTACATTGTGGTAAATAAATAATTAATTACCGGTACTATTTTTTAATATAATCAATAAAACAGATAGCTCAATAAATAAGAGTCAGGATTCGAGGTATCTTGAGTCTATAGGCTTTAATCAGACATAAAGGGCAGGAACAGGACAGCCTATACGGGAATGAAGGATGGCAGCTGCCGGGGAAATGGGAAAAGGCTCAGAAGGGTAACTTTTTGTAACAGTCCACAGTATATATATCAAAACAATTGCATTACATTCAATACAGTAGGCGTAGCAGTAGGCGTGACTCGTAGCAGTCGCGAAAGATAAGGGCAAAATGATGTAACAAGAAGGCGTGTACAGGGCGTATACATAGACATGTGATGTAAACGTAACAGAAATGTCATAAACGGGGCGGAAACATGGAGGGGGCTACCTGAGCAGCCGGGACCTCTAACCTAGTAGTGCGCGCAAACGGGCAATGACGTGTTACCAGGGAGAACTGGGGGCTATGACTTCTGCGCTAGAAGAGGAGACTAAAGTCTGGAGTGTCAGAGCGACATGTACCTAAGGCATATCTAGTATCTGGTGTTTGGAGTACATATTGATAGAATCCAAAAGTTATCAGGGCAAAGGCTACTTGATACTAAGACTGATGCGTGCATAATTCTACATATGTTGCGTGTGCGAGGAATATTCTATGAATATTAATACAGTATTTCTCTTACATGGAGACATAAAGGCTAGACCATGACGGAAACTATTGATGCGATGCAGTAGCTTAGGAATGCAGAGAAGGAGGGCTGGACTGATAACTAGAAACATAACATACTCTTGGCAGACTGGGAGGCAGAGCCAGGCCGGGCCGGGCACTGCGAGGCAGGAAGTAAGTGAAGGGTCGGGGATGCAGGTGGGGGCTGTATCGCTCCTCGGAATGGGTTCAGGAGACAGGAGCTGAATCTGAGTCCGGGCCTTTTTGAGGCCTAGAAACGGGGACAATTCAATGAATTAACGTGCACACTGTGAAATGTGGCAACGTAGGTTTATATAGGCCTAATATTCGTTGTTTTCACGAGGACTGGAAACTGGCATATTAGAGATGGACACAACTGTAATTGCGTCTTTAATTGATAAGAGGGGAATACATGCATATCGATCATGCACATATAACATAAGATGGGGAACACGTAGGCACATACAACATGGCAAAATTTACTTTTCCACATTCCCTCCTTGTGCCCTACGTTTCCATCAGGAAACATCAATATTCATGATACCATCTATCATTTCATATAGCATCATTTGCTCGTCTCGAATTGTCTTGGAACGGGATTTAGGACTAGGGATACAAGAGGTAGCACACATGCCGCAAATCGCAGGGCCACATTGTATACAAAGGCAGCAACTGAATATGATCATTACTGCAATACCTAGGAATGACAATACTTTCCATCCCCAGGCAGATATAATATTCCAGAGCCAACCGGACCATGTCCAGGTGCCTGGATTCTGGTGTAACTGATGGGCAATTTTATGAAGTCTGGTTATAGCTGAATAAACAGACGGCGCGTTATTAGGAATGAAAATGCAGCAACTAGATCCGATGACTCTACATGCTCCTCCTCTATCGGCCAGTATGACGTCAAGAACGAGACGATTTTGGAGCACGACAAATCTCATAGCAGATTGCTCTTCAGTTAAGTTACCTAGAGCAGAAGTAGTCTCATTCACTACTGCTTCAAGGGTTCTAGTTAACCTACGGATTAGCTTACTATTCTGGATAGGTCCTATAAAGAAGAAGAAACCTTTATTAAAGTCTTGATACTGTTCTAGAGTAGTTTCAGTTTGATCGACAATTGGGGACTCGATCTCTCTTCTATGTCTAACGTGTACTAGATGTGTATTTCTGTGATAATCAGATGGGGCTAGGAAAACTGGTGGCAGTAGGAAGGCAATGTAACATGTTCCATCCCAATCGAGGGGCAGACGAACATATGCGGTCTGACCACAAACAAAATAAGAATGACGTGAGGCTTTGGAAATAGATTTCCCACTGTCACTATACTCGACAGTAGTAGTACAATCACTATGTCCTACATGTGCGGAACCATTCTTTCTGACACATAATTCGCCTTTGACTGGTAGTACTGAAATAGCAGGCAAATCTGGAGTAGTATCAGACTGAACATTCAGGACCATGAAATTCGAAGAATAATTACCTAAATCATATACTTCATTTTCTAGATCTAACCCTGTTCTATGGGAGAGACCCTGCTTGTCTGGAAAACATGTTCTATTCAGAAGGGACATATCATTGGAGGATGACGTTAACGTGGACCATGCTCCACACGAACCATTATGTGAAAACGGATAAGGAAAGAGTGGCAGAACTCCCTTCGGTGTCTGGAAAGGGGGGAGACGACCACACACCCAACAATTAGTGGCATTGCTGGTCTGGTGTGAATAGTGCAACATTCTGATGAATGTATTATTTCGCATGGCAAGACGATAGGATAGCTCGTGAAGAGGCAGATCACTAAATGTGTGCTCTACTGTAGCATTAGAAAACATATGTACATGTGAAATTGGAAAACATAAATGTAAAGCATAACTTGTGCAGGTAACCATAAGACTCAAAAATAACAAGAAACTTAGAACAATAATACATCTTTTAGAGTTTTGACTAACTCTCTCACTATGGGGGTCTATCTCATACATGTCAGGAACCTGTCTAACCGTTTCACCCGAGAGGGACTTAGACAATTAAACTGGCTGACTTATTTTACTAGACCGAAGTTTCTCTTTATACTCCTGTTGCGGAGTTTTCTCTAACAGGGGAACTTTGAGTTCAGAGTCTGTTTTTAGGCAGTCTTTAGGAATAAGGCAGTCTTTAGCAAAAGTCTTTTCTCGTAATCCATGGAATTTTCTGATATGGCTCAGGTGGACCCATCCTTTCCTGCCTTCAAGTTTTACGGCGGTCCTTGTTGTAAGCAATACCATGCGAGGCTCCTTCCAGCGGGGCTCCAGCGGACTTGAACGATCAAAATTCCTCACCAACACCAGGTCGCCTGGAATGACTTCATGCGGTTTCACCTCGGTGTTGTCTGGAAATGCGGCGGCAACCTGTGAACGACAAGAGTGTAGGGCAGACATCAAGGAAGCTAGGTAATCTGTCAGCATATTACTGGAAACATCTGTAATACTGCGGGGTCTAGGTGTACCCCACATGTTTGGGGGGCGGCCGAATACGACCTCATACGGGGACAGACCTGATCTGGAATGTGCAACCATCCTCATATAAAATAAAGCAACTGGCAGGGCAACTAGCCAGTCTACACCTTTTTCTCTACATACTTTTGCAATGCGGATTTTCAAAGTCTGATTATGTCTCTCTACAAGACCGGCTGCTTCAGGATGGCGCACACAATGGAACTTCCACTGGTACCCTAACAGAAGGGAAACATGTTTCATGAGCTCAGATGAGAATGGCTGGCCGTTATCTGAATACACGACCCTAGGGAGTCCATAGCGGGGAAAGAACTCACGAACCAACTGCCTGGCAGTGGTCGCGGCTGTGTAATCTGGGACTGGATATGCTTCTGCCCACCTGGACAAAGCGCATACAACTACGAGGACATACTTGAAACCTCGACATCGCTCCATCTGAATATAATCCATCTGGAGGACTTCAAAAGGGTGGTCAGGAGGTTGGAATCCACCTTGTTCCAACGGGACACTTTTACCTGGATTGAACTGACAACATATCATACAGGTACGGACTTTCTGCTTGGCTGCAGCTCGTAAGTGCTTATTGAACCAAAGGTTCTGAATACTGTCTAACATAGCTTTTTCTCCTAGGTGTGCTGGACTATGTGCGGTATTAATAATGACTTGAACCATCGAGTCGGGGAGAAACCATGTGGCTTTTCCCTTCGTCAACCATCCTTGTTCTGTCTGGACCCCTCCTTGTTCGGACCATTTCTTGATTTCTTCGGGAGTAGCGTGTAACTGTATGTCTATGACATCTTGTGTAGGGTCCTTGACTGTCATACAAGTAGTCTGATCTGGAGTGAGTATCTGTGTCGTGTTAACTGGAATGTCTGGGGTCTGAGCTGTAAGCTTGGCTGTTCGATCTGCTAGATCGTTACCTTGGGAAATGATGTCAGTAACTTTCGTATGTGCCTTGCACTTCATAATAGCGATAGCTGTTGGTAAATGTATTGCATCTAACAGAGCTTGAATAAGGAGACCATGCTGAATCTTGGTTCCATGAGAAGTCATGAAACCTCTCTCCTGCCAGAGCACTCCAAAGTCGTGTACGACTCCGAATGCATAACGTGAATCTGTATATATGTTTACTTTCAGGTTCTTGGCACGTATGCAGGCTTGGGTCAGAGCGACTAGCTCTGCTGCTTGAGCAGACAGTGTGTCAATACGATGTGTTTCTATAACTTCGGTTTCAGTAGTCACTGCATACGCGGCTACTAGTTCTCCTGTACTTGTTCTCATACATGAACCATCCACATAAAGTGTCAGGTCCGGATTAGGTAATGCAATATCTGTCAGGTCTTGTCTTGGTTTTGTCATAGTGTTAACAACTTCCACACAGTCATGTGTGGCAGGATTTGAAGTAACTGACGGTAACAGTGTAGCAGGATTTAGAATGTTGCAGCGTCTGATTTCTATGTGTGGCTGAAACAGTGTCAGTTCATAACCTGTTAAACGTGCAATTGTCAAGTGCTGAGTCTGTGTTCGGTTTAAAAGAACTTCCACGGAGTGTGGAACTTGTACTGTCAGGGAGTGTCCTAATACTATGAAATCACTTTGTCTGATAGCTAGAGCTGTGGCTGCAACTGACTTGAGGCACGCAGGTAAAGCCTGGGCTACTGGATCTAATGTGCTCGAAAAATAAGCACAGGGCTTGTATTGTCCTGCTTGATCTTGTGTAAGAACAGATAATGCAGTACCATCACGTTCTGTGACAAAAAGTATAAAAGGCTTACTGTAGTTCGGTGTTGCTAGAACAGGTGCTTGACATAAGGCTTTCTTTAATTCATTAAAAACAAGTGTATGTTCCTGGGTCCAAGGGAGGACAGTCGATACGGCTGCCTCCTGTGTCGTTAACTGTATCAGTGGCTTGGCTAGAAATGCATACTGAGGAATCCATTGTCTGCAGTAAGAAGTGAGGCCGATAAAAGCTCGTACCTCCTTCTGTGTCTTGGGCTGTGGAAGACGTGCTATTAACTGGATACGGTCAGGTGTCAACTGCCTACCCCACTTGGACAGTAAGTGTCCTAAGTAGACCACTTGCTGGACACAGAATTGTAATTTGGAAGGGGACACCTTGTGCCCCTGCTCGGCCAGGAAATACAGGACTGTGAGTGACGCTCGCTCGCAGTCACGTTCAGAACGGGCTGTGATCAGTAGATCATCGACATACTGGAGCAGGGCAGTGTCAGTTGGCATGTGAATATTGTCTAGTTGTCTCTTAAGTGCTTGACTGTAAATACTAGGACTTTCTGTGAAGCCTTGAGGAGCTCGTGTGAATTTATAGCTCCTTCCATTTAAACAGAATCCGAAAAGGTACTGGCTATCTGGATGAATGGGGACACTGAAGAATGCGTTCTTGAGATCGATAACTGTAAAGAACGTGGCTTCGGAATCAATGGCTGTCAATAGGGAAGAAATATCTGGGACTACTGGGTACTGGGGTATGATACATTTATTAAGTTCTCGAAGGTCAATCACTAATCGATATACTGGAGGTGCATTTGGATCAGTACGTTTCAGGACTGGAATGATAGGAGAATTACATACATTGGAGTCAGTTTCTACAACCACTCCTTGAGCAATAAGTTCGTCAATAATTTTGGATAAGGCTGCTACAGCCTCAGGTGGCAATCTGTACTGTCTGATTCGTGGCAAAACTATACCTTGTTTGAGAGTCACACGATGGGGTGTGATATGCATACAACCTACATCAGTTGGACCTTGCGCCCATAAATGCTGTGGTACATTCAATAATCTTGGATCAAAATCACGTAATACATAATGACCTTTAAAGTCTCTCAGAAACAATCGGACCCCTTCTGGGGAGCAGCAAATTACTGCACCTAATTCTTTTAACGTCTTGATGCCTAACACATTTTCTGGACATGATTTCGTGAGTAACAAATCAGTAGTTCGGGACAATGGACCAACTTCTAGAGTAACTGGTTTCGAAATTTCATTAACAATCGGCTTTCCTGAAAATCCAAGGGAAACATTTTTAGAGCCTGAGAGCGGAGCCCCTGGAACCTCGTCATGACTGATAGTAGTCCTACTTGCCCCTGTATCAATCAAAAACTTTCTGTCTTTCCCTAATACTTGACTGTGTACATAGGGACCCTCTTGATCTACAGGTATCTCGATGAGAGGCAAGCCTACCTCCCTCTCTAGGCTGTTTCATGAACATGGTTGATAATCTAGATACTCTGTCTGGGCATACTGGTACATCTGCTGTGTAACATGCTGTGTTGCAGCGATAGGCTGCGGTGCTGGAACTGTCTGTTGTGCATTCTGTGGTGACTGAGAAGTCTGTGAAACTTGTTCTTGTCTAGGCGGACGTGGTCTTTCTTTAGTTTTACCTGTAGCTATGTTGTGTTTCAGAACTGCACACTCGTTTATAAAATGACCTGGCTGTTTACAGTAATTGCAAGTCCCTTTAACGGGAGCTGCAGGGTAACTGGCTTGATTCGGACCCCTCTTCTGACTGTCTTGTGGAACAGATTGTGCAACTAATACTTTCATTTTCGTGTCTTTCATACGTCTCCTTTCGTGTTCTTGCTCTTCCCTGATTCGGTTCTGGTGATACTGGAGCATTTGTAACATTTGCGACGAAGTATTAGCTTGCCAACTACTTTCGACTTTCAAAACTCGATTTTTAACTTGTGGACTTGAATTCTCGACCAATTTGGTAACAAAAAGATGAGGGTACGATTCACTACTTGTTTTCAGACCACTGTTAATAATAAAACATTTTTCAAATCTAGAATAAAAATCACTAGTGTCTTCATCCTGTTTCTGTTTACAAGCTGAGATTGCATCCCAATCTTCCTTTTTCGTGGCTAGTATTCTTGGCAAAACCTGTATCAATAACTCGGGCAATTCTTTAACTTTACCCCCAAGACCGGTACCTGGTACTCGTGAATTATCCTCAGCTTCTAGAGCTGTCCAATCTATCTTTTTCTCCCCCACCTCCCATTCTTTTTCCTTGAGTTTTTCATATACCCCTGCGGGCAACAGGACCTTTAACATTTTAATGATATCAGGATACGTGTATTCTCCCATACGGAGCATGTCTTTTAATTCTCGGTGGAACCCTGCTGGATCTTTGTCGTGACAGGGAATTAACTTTTTCATCTCTAAGAGTTCCATCTTTGTGATAGGGGTGTAAACAAATACTCGTTCTAGTTCACCACCCGCTGTCCTAACTGGGTGTACTTCTCGTAACGGATGCTGTCTATCTATGTAGAATGATTTACTTTCTGGAGGTGAGACATGAACAAAATGCGGATTTAGAAACGTTCTATATTTGTGGCGCTGTTCTAGAATGATACTAATTAAATCAGTACCTAGACCTCTCCATCTATACTGGAGTAACTCGTTCAAAACATCATGTAACGGACCTGGATCAGAATGCTGTTCCTCATATAGTGTAATGAGGTGCTGGATCATATACATACCCACCAGTCGCTGCTCGGCTGGGGGCAGTTTCAGAAACATTTGTGCCACTATTTCGTCTGGAAAAGTGGTAGAGTCAGTAATCCATCGGACTGCTGATCGGGCTAGTTTTTGTTCATGCATTGTACTAAGTTCACTATAACCGATTCGTGATTTCAGAATGTGATCGGTACCTTGAAATACTTGCTCAAGAGAACCTTGTTCTGGTGCTGGAGAAAGGAAAACTTTCTTGTGATCTAGGCGTAAATGTCGGTCGGGAAGTCTAGTTCTACCTACATACGCTATTCTGGAGGGATTCTCGTCGTCTACCTCTTCAGTAGAAGAGTCATTTTCTTTCTCGGTTACTTGTGCTGCTTCTCGTTTCTCGTGTAACTTTATTATTTCCCTACGGATTTTCTTGTACATACTCTCTATACAGTTCTGTGTCTTGTGTCTTCCCTCGGCTATATGGTCACTCCACCTGGTCAGGACCTTAATTTCTACCGGATCTTTATCTGGATAATCTTGTTCTCTTATTAAACAATTAATTAGAAACTTTAAAAGCATGAGCTGGGTCTCGACTTTTCTTTGGACCATGGCGTCGCCAATACTTTCTGGATCTACTCCTGTACGGATGAAACGATATATTCTGTCTAGATATCCTTTCATATTCGGCAGGGTGTCCAAATATTCGGTCACCCGTCTTACACGCAATGAATACAGGACCATATCATCATCGCCTGGGACTGGACCATAACGGCATTCGGTAAGGGCTCGCTTGATATCTGCAACTGACTGAATTTTTGGCGAACGCTGTAACGCTCGTTCATGTAGCTCGAGTAACGTTAGACGTCTGTGTTGAGGCGGGGTTCCAGGAGGACTTCCCCCCGTGGCTCCTAAACTAGAATCGTCGACGGGTATTGTACGGGCTGGGAGAGTGACTGATGTAGCGGGTACATGTACTGTAGGCTGGACCGGGGGTACCGTAACAGGTGCTGCAACGGGTGCCCCGGTGGCTGGAGGAACAGGAATTACATTATTTACGGGAGCTGGCGGAACAGGATTGGCATATTCTGGGACTGTGTCGTCCAAATAGGACGAGAGAAAAATATCAGCTGCGGTCGGTTTGTGACGTAGCTTAATCGGAACTAATGGCGGCGGAAAATTACATGGTGCTTCCGGGGTCGCTTTTGGCAAGCCCTCGGCAAGAAGAGGATACATACCCTTAATAAGGGCATTTCTCTGTCTGTCTGACTGTTCGGCTTTAACTCGTTCACCTACTTCGATTAATTCCCTTTCTTGGGCTCTTTCTGAGGATTCCCTACTTAATTCTATTTTTCTGATTTCTTTTTCGGTTCTTCTATGAGATTCTTTGCGCCATAACTCGATGGCATCTTTCTGGGACTGTCTGGCTTTCTTTTTCCATAATGCTTCTTCTACTCGCATGATGCACTCGGCATCCCATGTACCTGACATGGGCCATCTATATTTCTCCTCTAATTCCTTGGTGTAATCCACCCATAAGTCTAGATATAATATGGCACTTAAGCCATGCTTATGATACATAAAATGACCTGGACTGTCCCTAGGCGGGACAGGAACTGCTTCCTCGAGCAATCCTTTTCTGGTCTTTAACTGACGTAACTTAGAGAATAGAGGCATTCTTTAGGCTGGAATCTGAACATAATACAATACACGATAAACACAATAATGACTGGAAAAACAAATCACTCATACCACGACATGGAAAACATATTAAATAACATTTAGAATAACAGTTCGGACAGAAATATTACCTGATATACTGAGAACAGAACACATGAATTTCTCGAGAACGGAACTTACTAGAATGACTAGATGCACTGCTAAAACAGTACGAAACATACCGGTCCCATAAAGAGACACGTCAGGACCCGCGTCCACCTAGGTGAACACTTCGTGTTGGATTTGCGTACCCAAACCCACGGACCAGAGACAAATTAATTGACCCTGTCTAGATACTACCCCAGCAACGGTACTCACCGGGCAGCAAGAACGGAAGGCCTCGGACTGGACTGGACTGCTACGACGACGGACTACGAACTTCGGACTCCAGTTACAGGTGGGCCTCCGGATACCTCGGACCTTGGACTCTCAGCTTGGGCTCTGGTCGGGACTCGCCGCGTTCCTCACCGCCTCGTCTGGATGCTGGACCGCAACCTCCGTCTCCTCCGTGGGCCTGAGGGATACTTGAAGCAGAAATATCTGCACGTGCACGGTATGGTTCCGTCACGGCTGCAGAGGATCAGGGGGCCTGCGTGGCTTCTCCGGCGCGTGGGGAAAGAGCAAGTCCCTATTCGGGCGCCATTATGTGGTAAATAAATAATTAATTACCGGTACTATTTTTTAATATAATCAATAAAACAGATAGCTCAATAAATAAGAGTCAGGATTCGAGGTATCTTGAGTCTATAGGCTTTAATCAGACATAAAGGGCAGGAACAGGACAGCCTATACGGGAATGAAGGATGGCAGCTGCCGGGGAAATGGGAAAAGGCTCAGAAGGGTAACTTTTTGTAACAGTCCACAGTATATATATATCAAAACAATTGCATTACATTCAATACAGTAGGCGTAGCAGTAGGCGTGACTCGTAGCAGTCGCGAAAGATAAGGGCAAAATGATGTAACAAGAAGGCGTGTACAGGGCGTATACATAGACATGTGATGTAAACGTAACAGAAATGTCATAAACGGGGCGGAAACATGGAGGGGGCTACCTGAGCAGCCGGGACCTCTAACCTAGTAGTGCGCGCAAACGGGCAATGACGTGTTACCAGGGAGAACTGGGGGCTATGACTTCTGCGCTAGAAGAGGAGACTAAAGTCTGGAGTGTCAGAGCGACATGTACCTAAGGCATATCTAGTATCTGGTGTTTGGAGTACATATTGATAGAATCCAAAAGTTATCAGGGCAAAGGCTACTTGATACTAAGACTGATGCGTGCATAATTCTACATATGTTGCGTGTGCGAGGAATATTCTATGAATATTAATACAGTATTTCTCTTATATGGAGACATAAAGGCTAGACCATGACGGAAACTATTGATGCGATGCAGTAGCTTAGGAATGCAGAGAAGGAGGGCTGGACTGATAACTAGAAACATAACATACTCTTGGCAGACTGGGAGGCAGAGCCAGGCCGGGCCGGGCACTGCGAGGCAGGAAGTAAGTGAAGGGTCAGGGATGCAGGTGGGGGCTGTATCGCTCCTCGGAATGGGTTCAGGAGACAGGAGCTGAATCTGAGTCCGGGCCTTTTTGAGGCCTAGAAACGGGGACAATTCAATGAATTAACGTGCACACTGTGAAATGTGGCAACGTAGGTTTATATAGGCCTAATATTCGTTGTTTTCACGAGGACTGGAAACTGGCATACTAGAGATGGACACAACTGTAATTGCGTCTTTAATTGATAAGAGGGGAATACATGCATATCGATCATGCACATATAACATAAGATGGGGAACACGTAGGCACATACAACATGGCAAAATTTACTTTTCCACAACATGGATGTTGCGTGGTAACATCCACAGCAACACCCATGGAACGCCCCTTTCACGCAGAGTAGTGCACAAAAGGGGCTCATATTTAAAGGCCATGAAAAGTCACAAAGGGTGAGTTGACATGGCCTTGTAATATGGGCAAGCCCATTGCATCAAAAAAGCGACGCACCGGTGGCGCAATGGGATTGTAGATTAGCCCATTAGTGCTTATGTTTCTAGCAGCTTTATTTCAAATATTCAGATTGTCAAAAGAAAACAATTAAAATGCTTTATTTATATTGAGGTTTTCCCAAGAAGTATTTATGCATACAAAATCGGGTACTTCTTGAAAGCAGATGATATATTTAAACTTATCTATATTTATGCATATTGATAGCTGTTTTTCAAACAGCCACCTGGTCCATAATAACATTATACATGTTTTATTTATATTTAGCATTTGAACCCTAGAGATTACTTTCGAACAAATACTTCTAAAATAGCATACTTCTTAAAAACAGATGGAATGAACGAGAATGCGTGCCATGGTTGCGAGGGATAACATGAAAAACAAGCTGTGCAATGCCAATAGGCGGTGTGTTGACAGCAACGCTTTTGGCATGCTGGTTTCAGAGTTACTTTTCTAAACTGTACTGTTTGTTGGGGGGGGCTGCCGGCTTTTGTCAAAATAAAAAAATATTTCAGAAGAAAATTATTTTTGGTCCAAAGAAGGCATATGGGGCCCATATTATCAAGAAACGGTGATACATTATCGCTGCTTTTATCAGCAGGAAACTGTAGCTAAAGCGGCGATAATGGGCGTGATAATATGCCCTTGTGAATTCCCATAGAAGCCCAGGTTCTGGTGTTAACCTGGGCTTCTATGGGAATTCACAAGGGCGTATTATCAAGCCCATTATCACCGCTTTAGCGGCAGTTTCCTGCCGATAAAAGCGGCGATAATGTATCGCCCTTGCTTAATAATATGGCCCACCGTTATGTGTGGGTGTGCTGCTTGTAAAAGAACCGAAAGCTATCCTTCAAGTTAGCCAGAGACTGGAGTGGGCCGACCTATTTCCCTATGCTGCAGTGGGTGTGTGGAAATAACATGTGAATGACACAACGAAGCAGTGGCGTCACTAGGGGGGTGCGGGGGATGCGGACCGCACCGGGTGACACCAAAACATGGGGTGACACCAATCTGCACTGCAGCCTCGCCTCTGCTCTCACCTTTACTGTCGCTCCCTGTGCAAGCTTGTTCCTCGTGCTGTTCACACTCGCCAGCGTCTCGCAGGAGATCTGCAATGCTTGACTGCAATTTTCTTTGCTCACAAGGCAACTCTATAGCAGCCTAGCTCATCTGAGGGTGCATGGTTTCCTATTTTTCAGTATCTTGCACAGTCTTCAGTTTTCCAGTGAACCAGTTCCAAATTTCAGCTTGCTCTTCAGTACAGTGCCACCTGTTGCTCGCACTCCCAATCCAGGGAAGACAGATGGAGTAAGAGAGAGAGGGAGACAGAGGGAGCTAGAGGGAGTAATACAGAGAGAGAGGGAGTAAGACAGAGAGAGAGGGAGACAGAGGGAGCTAGAGGGAGTAAGACAGAGAGAGAGGGAGCTAGAGGGAGCAAGACATAGAGAGAGGGAGCTAGAGGAAGTAAGATATAGAGAGGGGGCGCAAGACAGAGAGAGGGAGCTAGAGAGAGCAAGACAGAGAGAGAGGGAGCAAGAGGGAGTAAGACAGAGAGAGGGAGCTAGAGAGAGCAAGACAGAGAGAGAGGGAGCAAGAGGGAGTAAGACAGAGAGAGGGAGCTAGAGAGAGCAAGACAGCGAGAGTGGGAGCAAGAGGGAGTAACAAAGAGAGAGAGGTAGCTAGAGTGAGTAAGGCAGAGGGAGCTAGAGGGAGTAAGACAGGGAGAGAGAGAGCTAGAGTGAGAAAGACAGAGAGAGAGGGAGCTAGAGTGAGAAAGACAGAGAGAGAGGGAGCTAGAGGGAGTAAGACAGAGAGAGGGAGACAGAGGGAGCTAGAAGCAGTAAGACAGAGAGAGAGAGTGAGCTAGACAGAGGGGGTGCTAGAGGGAGTAATATAGAGAGAAAGGGAGCTAGAGGGATCAAGACAGAGAGAGAGGGAGCTAGAGGGAATAAGAGAGAGGGAGCTAGAGGGAGCAAGACAGAGAGAGAGCGAGCTAGAGGGAGTAAGACCGAGAGAGAGGGAGACAGAGGGAGCTAGAGGGAGTAAGACAGAGAGAGAGAGGGAGCTAGACAGAGAGAGAGGGAGCTAGAGGGAGTAAGACAGAGAGAGAGGGAGCTAGAGGGAGCTAGACAGAGAGAGGGAGCTAGAGGGAGTAAGACAGAAAGAGGGGGCTAGAGGGAGTAAGCAAGAGAGAGAGGGAGCTAGAGGGAGCAAGACATAGAGAGAGGGAGCTAGAGGAAGTAAGACAGAGATAGGGAGCTAGAGGGAGTAAGACAGAGAGAGGAAGCTAGAGAGAGCAAGACAGAGAGAGAAGGAGCAAGAGGGAGTAACAAAGAGAGAGAGGTAGTTAGAGAGAGTAAGACAGAGAGAGAGAGAGGGAACTAGAGGGAGTAAGACAGAGAGAGGGAGCTAGAGGGAGTAAGACAGAGAGAGAGGGAGCTAGAGAGAGTAAGACAGAGAGAGAGGGAGACAGAGGGAGCTAGAGGGAGTAAGACAGCGAGAGAGGGAGCTAGAGGGAGTAAAATAGAGAGAGAGGGAGCTAGAGCGAGCAAGACAGAGAGAGAGGGAGCTAGAAGGAGAGAGAGAGAGAGAGAGAGGGAGCTAGAGGGAGCAAGACAGAGAGAGGGAGCTAGAGGGACTAAGACGGAGAGAGAGGGGGCTAGAGGAAGTAAGACAGAGAGAGAGGGAGCTAGATGGAGCAAGACAGAGAGAGAGGGGAGCTAGAGGGAGCAAGACAGAGGGGGAGCTAGAGGGAGTAAGAGAGAGGGAGCTAGAGGGAGTAAGACAGAGAGATGGAGCTAGAGGGAGTAAGACAGAGAGAGGGAGCTAGAGGGAGTAAGACAGAGAGGGAGACAGAGGGAGCTAGAGGGAGTAAGACAGGGAGAGAGGGAGCTAGACAGAGAGAGGGAGCTAGAGGGATTACGATAGAGAGAGAGGGAGCTAGAGGGAGCAAGACAGAAGGAGAGGGAGCTAGAGGGAGTAAGAGAGAGAGAGAGGGGGCTACACAGAGAGAGGGTGCTAGAGGGAGCAAGACAGAAGGAGAGGGAGCTAGAGGGAGTAAGAGAGAGAGAGAGGGAGCTAGACAGAGAGAGGGAGCTAGAGGGAGAAAGACAGAGAGAGAGGGAGCTAGAGGGAGTAAGACAGAGATAGAGGGAGCTAGAGGGAGTAAGACAGAGAGAGGGAGACAGAGGGAGCTAGAGGGAGCAAGACAGAGGGAGAGGGAGCTAGACAGAGAGAGGGAGCTAGAGGGAGTAAGACGGGGAGAGAGAGAGCTAGAGGGCGCAAGACAGAGAGAGGGAGCTAGAGGGAGTAAGAGAGAGAGAGGGAGCTAGAGGGAGCAAGACAGAGTGAAAGGGAGCTAGAGGGAGTAAGACAGAGAGAGGGGAAGCTAGAGGGAGTAAGACAGAGAGAGGGATCTAGAGGGAGCAAGAGAGAGAGGGAGCTAGTGGGAGTAAAACAGAAAGAGGGAGCTAGAGGGAGCAAGACCGAGAGAGAGGAAGCTAGAGGGAGTAAGACAGAGAAAGGGAGCTAGAGGGAGCAGAAGAGAGAGAGGGAGCTAGAGGGAGTAAAACAGAGAGAGGGAGCTAGAGGGAGCAAGACAGAGAGAGAGGGAGCTAGAGGGAATAAGAGAGAGAGAGGGAGCTAGAGGGAGTAAGACAGAGAGAGATTGCGCTAGAGGGAGTAAGACAGAGAGAGAGGGAGCTAGAAGCAGTAAGAGAGGGAGAGAGGGAGCTAGAGGGAGCAAGACAGAGAGAGGGAGACAGAGGGAGTAAGACAGAGGGAGAGGGAGCTAGAGGGAGTAAGACAGAGAGAGAGGGAGCTAGAGGGAGTAAGACAGAGAGAGGGAGACAGGGGGAGCTAGAGGGAGTAAGACAGAGAGAGGGAGCTAGAGGGAGTAAGACAGAGAGAGAGGGAGACAGAGGGAGCTAGAGGGAGTAAGACAGAGAGAGGGAGCTAGAGGGAGTAAGACAGAGGGAGAGGGAGGTAGAGGGAGTAAGACAGAGAGAGAGGGAGCTAGAGGGAGTAAGACAGAGAGAGAGGGAGACAGAGGGAGCTAGAGGGAGTAAGACAGAGAGAGGGAGCTAGAGGGAGTAAGACAGAGAGAGGGAGCTAGAGGGAGTAAGACAGAGAGAGATTGCGCTAGAGGGAGTAAGACAGAGAGAGAGGGAGCTAGAAGCAGTAAGAGAGGGAGAGAGGAGCTAGAGGGAGCAAGACAGAGAGAGGGAGACAGAGGGAGTAAGACAGAGGGAGAGGGAGCTAGAGGGAGTAAGACAGAGAGAGAGGGAGCTAGAGGGAGTAAGACAGAGAGAGAGGGAGACAGAGGGAGCTAGAGGGAGTAAGACAGAGAGAGGGAGCTAGAGGGAGTAAGACAGAGAGAGAGGGAGACAGAGGGAGCTAGAGGGAGTAAGACAGAGAGAGGGAGCTAGAGGGAGTAAGACAGAGGGAGAGGGAGCTAGAGGGAGTAAGACAGAGAGAGAGGGAGCTAGAGGGAGTAAGACAGAGAGAGAGGGAGACAGAGGGAGCTAGAGGGAGTAAGACAGAGAGAGGGAGCTAGAGGGAGTAAGACAGAGAGAGAGGGAGACAGAGGGAGCTAGAGGGAGTAAGACAGAGAGAGGGAGCTAGAGGGAGTAAGACAGAGAGAGAGGGAGACAGAGGGGGCTAGAGGGAGTAAGACAGAGAGAGGGAGACAGAGGGAGTAAGACAGAGGGAGAGGGAGCTAGAGGGAGTAAGACAGAGAGAGAGGGAGCTAGAGGGAGTAAGACAGAGAGAGAGGGAGACAGAGGGAGCTAGAGGGAGTAAGACAGAGAGAGGGAGCTAGAGGGAGTAAGACAGAGAGAGAGGGAGACAGAGGGAGCTAGAGGGAGTAAGACAGAGAGAGGGAGCTAGAGGGAGTAAGACAGAGAGAGGGAGCTAGAGGGAGCTAGACAGAGAGTGGGAGCTAGAGGGAGTAAGACAGTACCTAGCGCCGTACATTTCCGACAGAGGTGGTCCATGCGGTAAGTCGTGAGGGGGTGACACCATGAGTTACCCGCACCGGGTGACACCAACCCCAGTGACGCCACTGCAACGAAGGACCAGGCGTTGAAGAGGACTGTGCTGACTGAAAGCCATCAGTATGTTAATCATATAATTTTAGTAAAATTAAAAGGTTTTGACTATGTCACACCTAATAAAAAACGAGTGAAATGTTTCGGCTTTAGGTAACATTTTAAATCAATGTTCAAAATTCTGTAAAAAATTCTAAATTAATACAACAGTCGTCAGATCAGGTCGGACAACATAGTCATCACGATCACCTTCCTGAGAGACAGAATTCACAGAAAGGTCAGTAATTAAGTGACATCCCGTTGCCAACAGCGACACCCAGAGGTCAGTGTGAAGACTAGGGCTTCTTATTTTTAAAAAGAAACGGCACTGAAATATTCAGTGCAAGAAACCGTCACTTAAATTGTACAGTTTGACAAATCACACAGTTATATCAGTATGTGAATTAGCAATTCACAGAATTTAACTGACATTTACTGAAAATGTATTTTTTGTGTAATATAGTTTCTCGTTCCGCTTTCATTGCTCTATAGATTTCCTCTCAGAGATGGCTGATAAAAAAATTTATGAAGGTATTTGGAGAAATGTCAGTTTTCTATTGATAGAGCACTCACAGCACTCTAATTTGTGAGGGTGCACTATACTCATGATCAGATCACACTCGCATATAATCATAGTGTTAAGATGTATTATGTGTATGAAATGCATTTACTTTACATGATCAATACGAAATGTAATGTGCACGTTAAAATAAAGTGCATAATTTAAAAGACACCATCATATCAACATGTAAAAGTGTGCAATTTAAAAGTATATTCACAATAATATAATTGTGTGTGTTAAAGTTGTCTGTAGTCTAGGCCCAAAGTTGGAAGTTGTTTACGAGTTAGTTTTGTTCTCAGCTTCAGAAGAAATAATTGCAGGTATAAAGAACAACTTCGTTAGTTTAATTAGGGAGATACCTAGTGTTGGACCTGGCCCTTTTTGGCTGGTTCACCCCGAAACTTTTTGCTTTTTCCTAGCCTGTTTCTGTACCCTGGTGTTGGTGATTTTGGGTCTCTGCGCACTTTTTCACTGTGGTCCAGTGTAAAGTGCGTGCGCTCACTGTGTATGTGTGGTGAGAGTGACCTGCCCTCCCATAGGAATGCATGGGGAATATGTGTGACCATGGTAGTTCCTGATGTGTGGGGTGTGCATGGTCGAGTTTGGTATGTGCGAAGTCGTGAAATTGAATGCTGCGCAATGATGTCTGTGGCTTTAATGTGTCTAGTGTGGAAGTGCCACTTCTAGAAGTTGGTGTGTCTGTGCAGTGAATGTGCTGGCTTGTGATTGGCTGGAGCTGGCTGGTGTGCCTGGCTCCTGGAGTCAGGCTGGGTCTGCCCCGGTGGTGAATGGTGAGATCTGCATGTTGATGGCAGGGAGGGGCTGCACCTGGGACCTGAATAGGGCTGGGTTTTCCCTCCACAATGCTGGCTCCGCCCACTGTGGTGTGTCTGATGTCCCTGACCCACCCTGTGAATAGGCAGAGGGGCTGAGCAGAACAAAGTGCTCAGGAACCAGTTGCATCTGGTTCGCCCCTTGCCTGCACCTTTGGAAACAAAGGGGAATGCTGTATAAAAAGAGGCTGTGACCTCATTTAAAATGTTCATGTTTTTCCTAACTAGAATCTACCAGGGGCGTGCTGCTGCTGGGGTCCAGGGGAAGGCTTGCCTCCCTGGGCCCTGCCCAGCCCCTGGATGCTGGAGGAATTTCCTTGTTGGGAGCTGCTTGCTCCACCTTGTCTCCAGGACCTTCTCTTTGGGACCCTTGTTGCTTTGGAATCATTGCTGCTAGGACCCTCGTTGCTTCAGGGGTCATTCCTGGGGACTTTGGGGGTTTTAGTGCCCCCCCCAGCGCCTCGTGAGCGCTTTATTTTTACTTGTCGGCAGAGCGCTGTTGTTATCCCTGAAAGAAGCGCTCCTGCCTGTCCCTCGCAGCGCCGGGCTGCAATCCCCTTCGTAGGGATTCCCTATGCCTTTTTGCTTATGGCGGGTGGCACCCCGCTGATTGCGAGATGTTAATGGCAGGAGCCCACCCTGCATAAATGCGTGCATTAATATGGCTAATCACGGGTGCCCACTCCGTTTCTACTTTTATTTTTAAAATCGAGGGTGCCCACCCCTCATTTGGCACCAAGAGAATCACCGCCGCGGCCCGAGCCGCATTAAAATGGCCGTCGCGTCCGCGGCCCGCCTGGTTGTGGGCGGGACCACCGGACGGAAGTCCCGAGTGTGCCCGGAAGAAGAGAGAGGAGGTCAGGAGCCCACCCCGCCTCCTCGGGCCCCAGAGAAGGAAAAGAAAAAGTCCTCCTGCGGCCCGGGGCTCCCGTGAGCTGTGGAGAGCCCCAGGGCCACCAGTGGGGAGGAGAAGCCTTGGTCCCGCCTTTCCGGTCTCCCGTGTGGAGAGGGAGACCGGAGTTGTTCCCCGCTCGCATGCTGGCCGCTCCCACCGCGACCACAGGAGGAGTGCTGCCGGTCCCGCAGCACAGGAGGAAGAGACCGGCCCCGAAGACAGCTGACCGGTGAGTGGTGCCCCGGGTGTAGTGTTGTGGAGGGGGGGCTTTACCTTTATGCTGGTGTTATACTTCTAAAGGTGCTCATGCTTAGAAGTTTTGTTTTGTTTTGCCTAGTATGTTATACTAGTGAGTTTGTGTCCCTGCGTGATCTAGGCCTATGGTCATTAGTATTGCGTAAGTGGTTACTGGTTGTGTTCTACCATTGTTATTTTGTGATACACTTATTCTATGTGCTAGAAGTGCTACTTCTGCTAAGTGTTGACCCTGACAGTGGCCCACGTGGCCCTTTCCTGTGTAAATAATCCCGTGTGAATATTGCCCGTGCCAGTTGGCACAATACATATTGTGTGATTACTATCTGATGTGTTTTGACAATACAAAAGATATTTTTATATAACCTTGTGTGGAGTTGCTTTTGTAGTGTGCCTGGGATGTTGTTGCTGCTTTACACATCGCCTCCGGGATAAGCCTGTCTGCTCGTGCCAAGATACCAAGGGGGTGAGCAGGGGTTATCTTGGCTTGTGACTCCCTTGCCCACTACAATGGTGGTTTCTGCCTGGCTTTGGCGCAAGCCTTAGCCAACCAGAAATCCCAGTTCTAACACCTAGAATGTCTTTGAACAGCCTGAGAAGCTACGGGAGGATATCTTCTGTGCCTGGCTTATCTACACTCCAAGGTCACAAGAAGCAAAGACGATTTAATTGAAGAAGTTATAGAACGCTACTGGACCCTTGGAAACTTTGGAGAAATGAAACAAAATGTCACGTGATACCTTTGGGAGGGGGCTGAATTCATCATCTTTGTATTATGCGCAGGGACAGATGCGGCAGACTTCTAGATTTTCGGAGAAGAGAGAGCACCTTAAGAACGAGCTCTGTAGCCTTAAACTATTTGACCCATTCTAACGTGAGTACTTCTTAGGAAGTCTACACGTGCTGACACTTTCGAAAGCCGAGATAGGGGAACCACCTAGAATCACCATCAATGAGAATAGTATAGGGAATGAGATGTCATGCTTTCTTTCCTAATGAAAAGAGGCTTGGACTCCGCCTCCATCTTGGGTTGCTTGCTAATCTTGGAGTTTATACTTTTATGTCTCTTTTGCCGAATCAATCATATGCACAGATTTGGCTCTGTATTGATTTTCCTGTACCTATATTCATTGATTTTGCGGTGTGTTCATGTACAATTGTTTTTGACCTGATAATAAAAATCCTTAAATTAAATTCGGAGTTTGTGGTCCTTATCAAATGAATACACTGTAAGTATAATTTTAACGTGTTGTTTTTCCCCTCGACAAAGACCATCCGAGCTGAACTTGGATAATAAGGCAAGGCCCAAGTTTGGTTCTATCACTATAGACTGGAGAGTGGTGATATAGTAGCACGTTATACTGTACTGATATAAAGGCATTCCTGCATTTCTTTCATGGTCTGCAGGAATCCCCATTAATTCGGTTGCCACCAAAATACAATCAGCGAACAGATGTAGAAGAGCACATAAAACCACTAATTGCTCCTGGACTGCAGCACCGCCACTGTCTTAAAAACCCCAAGATAAAAACATTTGTGATTTACTTCAATGTATTCGCGGCAAGAGAAAAAGAAGCCGTTCACATCCAGAGTTAGGGTTCTGGTGAGACATCTCTGCTCCAAAACAAGACCCATGAGCGAAAATTATGTGATTGTTCATCATTATCAATAATTCATTATTTGGGCAGACAGGCCATAAAAGACAGATAAAAACAACAACAATGCACAGCATGATAATACAACATCGTTAGAAAAACAGGTCCAAAATTGAAACGTCAATTGAATAAACTTCTTAAAACAGCAAAATGTCTTAATAAATATCAGCAACCAAAAGTGAACACTTAAGGTGATCATAACATTTACAACTTATCAATGGTAAAACCGCTGTGAGCAAGATTAAAAAGATTAAAAAACGTTTTCACTGTGCCTCTAATTCTCCAACTCATGTTCTACCTGTTAACAATATTGGCTCCTGTGTAGAGCATGGCCTTTCACTTAGTCAACAAATTCAGAAAGCAGTACAAATCTGTAACTCCTACCTAGGAATGGCTGTAAAGGCTTTTCATTTCTAAATTGCCAATGCCAGGCACCATTCATCAAGGCAAAATTGTCTCAGAGCGAGTTCTAGAATTCTTTTGCATCCCTGGGTTTGCCAATTAAATGTTGTAATGGGTGTAGAATTGAGTCGCCATGCCTATTTATCTGTATATTGAGAATCAGGCGTCTCCTTGACACAGATCATTTCCATTGGTTGCCCTTAGTTTCCAGGGTGAAGTTTTAAGGATCTTGACTCATCAACCAATCCACAATGGATGCTTAAGTACTTAAAGATTAGATTTAAGCTTCATGAGCCTAAAGTCAGTATCAGTCACCATTCGGCCCATAATTCCAAAAGCTCCAATTGGTTGAGATGCTTGCGTGTTAATGGAGTCAAATATTGGAAGGAGCATTGAGGTGAACTAGAGTGGACTAGTTTTCAGGAGGGCTTTACCCCGATAGTATAGATGATGGGTCTGCCCCGGTTTCAGGTTCCATTGTGTTTCTGTGACATGTGCCGAAAGTAGCTGACCTTGGGCCATACTCGATAAGGTTGACAACATAAATACGAAGGAATGCTGAAGCGCAACTATTGTCTAAGCCCCAAACTATTTATTTGTGACAGAGCCTACAGGCTCAGTAAACTCAATTAATAAACGTACTCAAACATATTTTCCAGAAAATGTTTAACCAGATTTGAACTGACATTAACAATCTATTGATTGTACCAATGTTTCCAATACAACCTCTAATTTAAAAAATAAAAATGTTGCAGAGTTTCAACATCAGAGGTCATAAAGACATTGGGGAGAGGATGTGGCCTCACGGCTACAGCTGCCGACTTTGGAGCTGGGGAAGTAGGCTCGAGTCTCGGCGTCCGCTGAGCATCCGGTGATTCTAGGCAAATCACCTAATCTCCCCTGCCTACCAAGAAATGAACGTGTCCTTGTGTAACGTAACTGGTGCTCATGTAAAGCGCCCCACCTTCCGGTCGAGTTCTCGCTATATAAATCTGCAAAAAAAATAAAAAAAAGACAGTAAAGATGCACGGCTCCTTCCAATGTTTAGAATAGTTTTGGGTGAAACAGCCTTGATGAACGCTGAGAAGGTCCGTGATATGGTGGGCAACTTTGCCTGTTCACGAGTGGACGGGAGGATGGACCGAAGGACCGTAATTAGTTTGTGGGTTTTCGTTTTTGGAAGATAAACACATTTATTGAAACATTCCAGGCATGCTGTGGAACATCAGAAATATTCAAAGCATATGAGCAATCTGGCAGTTTTGAGAGGCAAAACGCGGTAGCCCGTGTCACATGGCATTTTATTCTAGTAGCAGTAGGAGGGCATCTGTAACAAAAATGCCCCCCCTCGAAATATTCTTGTCTGTCCACCTTCGTCTAGAGGTGCATTCTCACTTCATCACCGAGCATATCTAATATCAAGGGATGATTTACGTAAAAATATTGAAATATGAGTGCAATGGTCACAGCTCGTATGCATTAATCAGAGATACCGATAGTACCAAGGAAGCATAAGTATTTTCAATATTTTGTAAATGAATGTTAATGCTTCATTTAGTACCTAATTAAAAATATGCTTTATTTCCATGGGCCAATTAGTGTTTGCACAGAGCAATTTGTTAACTGTTCACTTGGTAGTATCTGTAATAAATATTTAAGTACATTGCGGCTTGTAGATGAACTTCGGTAGCAGATTTTCTCCCAAGCAGAAAAATAGGAGTGAGGACCATGAACCTCTTAGACTGCTAACACGGAGTATTTTACACAATTAGGGCCAGATGTAGGTAGGCAAATACCGGTCGGTAACGGCCGAAATTCGGTTATTTCGGCCGTTACCGACCGGTATTTGGAAAATGAGATGTAGGTGGGCATTTTACTGATTCAGTAATTTACCGAATCGGAATTTTAAGGAATATGTCTGCAACATGTGCACCCATACACAATTGAGGGGTGCAACAGGGTGTCAAAGTGACACCCTGCCACCCTTCAATGTTTCCCCCTTTTACCGAATCGGTAAATACCGATTCGGTAATTGGCATTTATTCCTATGGGTCTCCAGGCCCATAGGAATGAATGGCAATTACTGAATCGGTATTTACCGATTCGGTAATTACCGAAAGTTACCGATAATGTAATTTTGTCGGTAAAATTACCTACATCCGATTTGCCTGTTCTTAAATACCGAATCTGTATGATTCGGTATTTAAGAATTGTTAATCTGGGATTACCTACATCGGGCCCTCAGTCTTGTATTTTTAAGCCACATTTCTCTCACTCTCCCCTGACAAGAACTATGCATCCCTCACATTTTTCTTTAATTTTGTACAACCCTCTTTTCTGAAGGACCAATTTGTGTTAACTCCGTTGATTTTGTCTACCCAACAAACATAATACAGTGTGGTATATTGTACTTCTCATATACTCCCATCATAGCGTTTCAAAACTTTCAAACCTTGTCATAGATCACACAAGTGAACCTATTCTCCATCTGCAGGTTCACTGGTGCATTATTTAATACACTTGTGAGGCTTTGAGTATGCCAAGAATCTACCAAGGAATTCCAGGGGTTGAGTTGTTCAAACAGAAGCAGAAGGTTCTATTGGTGAATGCAAGGTTGCTGAATATCAAGGATGCAGAGTCTTGATTCCACTTCAAGCCTCCTTTTTTCTTCACAGTGACATCCTGTCTGTTCATCTACACTTGCAGGCGCTTTTACATCCCTGCTTCCTTCGTTTGCCATTTTGTTTCTATCTTTCTCTACCTCATTCTTTTTTTACTTTTCTCTTCTTTGCTCAAAGTCTGATGACATAAAAATAAGCTCTGGTCCTAAAACATTAGTGCCAGTGCTGATCACCTTCAACCACCGACGCAAATTAGATACTGTATGGAGAGTGGATACAAGTGGTCGTGATTGCGCAAGTTTAGTTAAAGTGACACAAGATCGCTCGAGATTTCATGAATTGTCCCACTCTAAATATTACGTACGACAGACACGACTTTACTGGCGTCTGGCATTTTCCCAGGCGTCTGAAAGGGTGGGGGGGGGCCAGTGGACCGAGTCCCGAGTCCTAGGGTGGCTGCTGCCCACCATTGTTGATGTGGTGACAGCCAACCAGAACCCAAACTCACTATAACATCCCTGTGAGCTTTGTATTTTTCAGTGAATTTCTAAGGTTTTTTAAATTCCATTTACTAACTATAACATCCCTGTAACCTTTGTTTTTTCAGTGAAAATATTATATATATACATATATATATATATATATATATATATATATATATATATATATATATATCATGCTCCACGGGTGATGTCCAAACAAATGAGCAGCACACGAAAGTAAGTAGCTTTCACCCCTCAGCTTTATTCTTGGTACGTTTGTGCGTAGGCAGAGTTAATAATCAACACCTGACTCTCGTAGTCCGACGCGTTTCGTTATGCACTTCCTCATGGACAGTTCAAAAGTCAGTAAGGTGCATGTTGGGGCCGTTAGTTCCATTGGTGAACACAGCCTTTCCTTTCCTGAATGGATGCACCTTCATTTGCGTGTAAAAAAGGCTCTGGATGAGCCCCTCCGCTGCAGCACGCCCTTATCCACACTTACTCCCCACCAGCGGTGGCCCCCTCTTCCTCGGGGGTGGTGCCAGCTCGACGGCAGGACAGCCGCCTATATATCATGCTCCACGGGTGATGTCCAAACAAATGAGCAGCACACGAAAGTAAGTAGCTTTCACCCCTCAGCTTTATTCTTGGTACGTTTGTGCGTAGGCAGAGTTAATAATCAACACCTGACTCTCGTAGTCCGACGCGTTTCGTTATGCACTTCCTCATGGACAGTTCAAAAGTCAGTAAGGTGCATGTTGGGGCCGTTAGTTCCATTGGTGAACACAGCCTTTCCTTTCCTGAATGGATGCACCTTCATTTGCGTGTAAAAAAGGCTCTGGATGAGCCCCTCCGCTGCAGCACGCCCTTATCCACACTTACTCCCCACCAGCGGTGGCCCCCTCTTCCTCGGGGGTGGTGCCAGCTCGACGGCAGGACAGCCGCCTATATATCATGCTCCACGGGTGATGTCCAAACAAATGAGCAGCACACGAAAGTAAGTAGCTTTCATGATATATAGGCGGCTGTCCTGCCGTCGAGCTGGCACCACCCCCGAGGAAGAGGGGGCCACCGCTGGTGGGGAGTAAGTGTGGATAAGGGCGTGCTGCAGCGGAGGGGCTCATCCAGAGCCTTTTTTACACGCAAATGAAGGTGCATCCATTCAGGAAAGGAAAGGCTGTGTTCACCAATGGAACTAACGGCCCCAACATGCACCTTACTGACTTTTGAACTGTCCATGAGGAAGTGCATAACGAAACGCGTCGGACTACGAGAGTCAGGTGTTGATTATTAACTCTGCCTACGCACAAACGTACCAAGAATAAAGCTGAGGGGTGAAAGCTACTTACTTTCGTGTGCTGCTCATTTGTTTGGACATCACCCGTGGAGCATGATATATAGGCGGCTGTCCTGCCGTCGAGCTGGCACCACCCCCGAGGAAGAGGGGGCCACCGCTGGTGGGGAGTAAGTGTGGATAAGGGCGTGCTGCAGCGGAGGGGCTCATCCAGAGCCTTTTTTACACGCAAATGAAGGTGCATCCATTCAGGAAAGGAAAGGCTGTGTTCACCAATGGAACTAACGGCCCCAACATGCACCTTACTGACTTTTGAACTGTCCATGAGGAAGTGCATAACGAAACGCGTCGGACTACGAGAGTCAGGTGTTGATTATTAACTCTGCCTACGCACAAACGTACCAAGAATAAAGCTGAGGGGTGAAAGCTACTTACTTTCGTGTGCTGCTCATTTGTTTGGACATCACCCGTGGAGCATGATATATATATATATATATATATATATATATATATATATATGAAGGTGGGCCCCCCCACTGAATTGGAAGGCCAATGAGTCGCACTCGCTGCGCAAGTTCAAAACCATTTATTGAGAGCATTTGCAGGCAGGTGATTGATTCCGGGTAATCCTGACGCGTTTCGTTGACGGCAGTCAACTTCTTCAGAGGTCGGCCCAGTGAATAGAAAGCCGCGCGGGGTCACCAGAGTCCTTTATTGGCATGTCCGGCCCTCTAGTGGACACTTATAGGCGCTTGCTTGGCATGCTGGTATTCGTGGTTCCTAAGCCTTCCATGCACTAACTGCCCTGTTTTTCAATGTCTCTCACTGGAACCAAAGGTGTCCAGTCGTGTAGCTCCTCGTTGCAGGCTCACTTTGAAAGTCTGCTGAAGAAACATGCCCCACTCTGGTGCTAGGCGGCAGCCTGTTTTCCTTTATCCGTGTGACCGGGTGAGTTCAAGGTGTGTCCTTTGTGTGCGGAAAACGTGGCGCTCTTGTTGTCGGTGCTGCACTCTACGACAGGACACAGTCGTTGTATATGGGAAGGTGGGCCCCCCACTGAATTGGAAGGCCAATGAGTCGCACTCGCTGCACAAGTTCAAAACCATTTATTGAGAGCATTTGCAGGCAGGTGATTGATTCCGGGTAATCCTGACGCGTTTCGTTGACGGCAGTCAACTTCTTCAGAGGTCGGCCCAGTGAATAGAAAGCCGCGCGGGGTCACCAGAGTCCTTTATTGGCATGTACGGCCCTCTAGTGGACACTCATAGGCGCTTGCTTGGCATGCTGGTATTCGTGGTTCCTAAGCCTTCCATGCACTAACTGCCCTGTTTTTCAATGTCTCTCACTGGAACCAAAGGTGTCCAGTCGTGTAGCTCCTCGTTGCAGGCTCACTTTGAAAGTCTGCTGAAGAAACATGCCCCACTCTGGTGCTAGGCGGCAGCCTGTTTTCCTTTATCCGTGTGACCGGGTGAGTTCAAGGTGTGTCCTTTGTGTGCGGAAAACGTGGCGCTCTTGTTGTCGGTGCTGCACTCTACGACAGGACACAGTCGTTGTATATGGGAAGGTGGGCCCCCCACTGAATTGGAAGGCCAATGAGTCGCACTCGCTGCACAAGTTCAAAACCATTTATTGAGAGCATTTGCAGGCAGGTGATTGATTCCGGGTAATCCTGACGCGTTTCGTTGACGGCAGTCAACTTCTTCAGAGGTCGGCCCAGTGAATAGAAAGCCGCGCGGGGTCACGAGAGTCCTTTATTGGCATGTCCGGCCCTCTAGTGGACACTCATAGGCGCTTGCTTGGCATGCTGGTATTCGTGGTTCCTAAGCCTTCCATGCACTAACTGCCCTGTTTTTCAATGTCTCTCACTGGAACCAAAGGTGTCCAGTCGTGTAGCTCCTCGTTGCAGGCTCACTTTGAAAGTCTGCTTAGTAAATTCCAATTACTAACTATAACATCCCTGTAACCTTTGTTTTTTCAGTGAAAATATTATATATATATATATATATATATGTCAGGAACTCCGAGAATTCAGCAAATGCAGCCGCAAGCTAAATGACGGAACGGACCCAATTGGATAATTTCAACGCTTTTATTTTCTGTGCACCCTCTTGGTCGCCATGACGCGTTTCGGGCCCAAAAGCCCTTGATCACATGACATGGTCTAAACACACCCAGTGATTTGTAGTGCTGGAACGGTCACATGACTCCAGGCCTATAGAGATAAAGAAAATACTTCAGCCTAGACCGGATTTTTTGACACATCAACATTTACATTAAGTTCATGTACGTTTTTAAACCCCATTTCTGCATCACAGTTGTCCCATTCATGGAATGTGCAAAATTTCGCAATAAATACATTAAATATTTAAAATAAAATATTAATACATGTGCAAAATTGCAATACACCTATATACAAACAATCTTAATAGATTACTGTACAATAAAGTTCTCTGTGCAAAATAGCAAGAAAATTAAAGTGCATTGTGCAAACTTCCAAGGAAACGGGGTATGTTATTTACAAGGGATTTCGAAAACAGTTCTGCACAAGTGGGCTTTGTCAACAAATTTCCGGACCACTGCTTCTACATTGCCTGGAATTCTATCTTGTTTAATCCAAGCACCACTACAGGAAATAGTAACATTAAAGTGATTAAAGTGATTATTCCCTAAATTAGTGTTACGTTATAATTCTGTGATTTTAAAAACTGGCAGTACTAAAAAAATGTAGCTTACTTAGTTGTTCCTATTCCTTAATACTTTTATGCAATTTTAACTCTTTGATTCACATAACCCGCTTCTGTTCTTATTCCAAATGTAAGCAAGTATATAAATCCTCAGTCGCATTAAGCCCAGACGGTGTCTTAGTGTCAAGTTCAAGAATGTACCGGGTTTCCAAGGCTCTCAGTTTTGCCTCTCTGTTTCCACCACGGCGTGATGGTAGCACCATATCAATTGCATAATATCTCAGGCAGTTTACATCTCCTTATATATATATATTACCTACTGGCAGTCGCCAGTAGGTATATATAGTTAGGATTTTTTCTCTATGGGATTTTTGAAAATTCTATGTCTAATAACTTTGGCGTTTGTGGACGGAATTGGCTGAAATTTTCAGGAAAATGGCACATTTTGTTTCTGAGCAGCCCTTGAAAATTTTGGGGGGGTTTGTCAAGGGGGGGCCGAGAAAAAAGGGGGGTCCCAAAACGTGTTTTTAACATTGAGTTTTCCATAGGGCGGTTGGCCTCACTTTTAGCCCGAACGGCTGAATGGATTTGCACGAAACTTGGCAAATTTGTAGAGACTGGTAGCCCGATGTGCCTTTTGTAGGTCTCAATATATGTGCTACAGTGGATTTTGAGAAATTAACGTTTAAAAAAAGATATATATCTGTAACAGCGGACCGGGCAGCGCTCCGGTTCGCGGACTTTTCGCGCAACGGAGCTTTGTGAAGCGAAGCTGATTCGTTCTCCGGCGTCTGTAAACATTCCAAACAGTCCGTAGCGGCCGCCATCTTGTCTCTCGGTAGGACCGAGAGACAAGAGGAGGCCAAAGCGAAGGGGCAAATGACCATAAGGGGGCATAGTAGATCCTCGCTGACCCCCTAGGTTTGATGTGGAGGTTTTAAAAGGGCCCCGCGGGGCAAAAAAAATAAATAATAATAATAATCGAACGGCTGAATGGATTTGCACGAAACTTGGCAAAATATTAGGGACTGGTAGCCCGATGTGCCTTTGCTAGGTCTCAATATATGTGCTCCAGTGGATTTTGAGAAATTAACGTTCAAAAAAAGATATATATCTGTAACAGCGCTCCGCTTCGCGTACTTTTCGCGTTACGGAGCTTTGCGAAGCTGATTGGTTCTCCGGCGTCTGTCAACATTCCAAACAGTCCGTAGCGGCCGCCATCTTGTCTCTCGGTAGGATTGAGAGACAAGAGGAGGCCAAAGCGAAGGGGGAAATGACCATAAGGGGGCATAGTAGATCCTTCCTGACCTCTTAGGTTTGATGTACCATTTTGCCAAGTTTGGTGTAATTCCGTTCAGCCATTCAGGCTGTAGACGTATGTAAATGTCCTATGGAAAATTGCATGGGGAAAACACATTTGAAAGTGTTGAAATTTAGAACCAATTAAAATGTTACTTTGGTTTTGTATTTGTGTGTGATGAAAGTTAATTGGTTATGTATATATGTCAAATGAGAGGAAACCACAGCCATTTTGTGATACTACTGTCTGAGGTACATTTGTGAGGAATTTTTGGTGGTGAATTTCTGGTGTTTGATTTACACAGTACTAACACTTCTCCTACTTTTAAAAAGGTGAGTTGTTAATTTGTAAGGGGAACTATGTTGTACACTTGAAGATAATTTGAAAAATGTTTTCTGTTATTTATTTGCAGTCCTTCTGTTATACTAAATACTTGATAAAGTTAGTTTTATATTATGTATTACTAAAAACGATAAATGAAAGTGATTATTTTTTTCTGCAATTTACAGCAAGCAATTTCAAAATAAAATGGCTCACAATGAAGAGACCGTGGCAATTTCTTTTGAATTGTCCACTACATTGATTGAAATTGAGAGCACCAATAATGAAATATTGTCACAAGGAGGAGATGACTTGTATGATTCCATTAGATTGATTGAAATGGACAGCACCAATAATGAAATATTGTCACAAGGAGATGACTTGAATGATTCCACTACATTGATTGAAATTGAGAGCACCAATAATGAAATATTGTCACAAGGAGGAGATGACTTGTATGATTCCATTAGATTGATTGAAATGGACAGCACCAATAATGAAATATTGTCACAAGGAGGAGATGACTTGAATGATTCCACTACATTGATTGAAATTGAGAGCACCAATAATGAAATTTTGTCACGAGGAGATGACTTGAATGATTCCACTACATTGATTGAAATTGACAGCACCAATAATGAAATATTGTCACAAGGAGGAGATGACTTGAATGATTTTTTTGATCAATCTGTTGATGGCGAATTTATCGAATGTTTGGAGACCATAGAGTTACAAGAATCATCATTGCAGACTTTTCATGAGGAAATTGCTGATGAGGACATGTTACTAGTTCTTTCAAATTTAGAAAATTCTGAAGAATAAATTTATATTTAGAAATCAAAAATTGTTTGAGACATTATTCATTTTTATTTTTAATTTATGAGGTTGTAGCGAAGTGATTGTAGTATAAAATGAGACTTATAGTATAGAGTGCAACATTTTTATGTTACATGGTAAGTTTACTCATATTTACTTCCCTTCTGCCACTATATTATCTCCAATGTGTATTTGACATCTCTTCTTCATCTCCGGCCTCCTTTCTCTTACTGTGTGTCTCCGATGCATCTTATCGCTGCTATTTTGTGTAATTACAGAAGAGAGTAAAATAAAATAGTTCGGAACGTGAAAAGGGGGCAAAGTAGAGTACCCCTCACCCCCTAGGCCTTTTTAGGCGGTCCCAAAAGGATCAGTTTCTGCTTTCCTGAGAGATTATGGTATGAGTTCCATATACCACAATAATTTGCATTACAACATGCAAGATATCTATCTCCTATTACCAACTTTTGGAGATATTCGCGCTAAGCGCGAATATCTCCAAAAAGTAACACCTGCCCTGAGCAGTTCTTAGCCATGTTATGCAATGGGAGGTGGATAACATGGCTAAGAGCATTAGCTCGGTAATGCATGAATATCGCTGACTTTTTAGCGATATTCATGCATTGCGGCCGTTTATTATCGCATTTGCGATAAACCTTGATAATAGCAAGGTTTATCTTCGATAATTTCTGACGATGCTTAGCGGTAAAAAATTCGTTGGTAAGCATCGTTAGCGATAAATATCGCTTAACTTTGGTAATATGCACCAATGTCTGTTAACGTTCGATTCGAAGGAAATGAGGAAGTGTTGAAAAACATTGTTTGCGCCATCTTGCCTTTTTTGAAATGCCACACTTTTGTCGTGCACGGCAGCCATTTTAGATGCCTTGACCAGACCCACTCTCTGCACGCTGTCGATTCGTAGCATGGCTCCCCACCCTCGCAAGCATCTTCCCCAGGCACTGGTCACCCCCGCTCTCTGTCTTATGCATCGGCAATAAACCTCCCCCCATCTGCGCTGCTCTTCCCTGAAAATCACACTCTGTGCCCGCCCGACACCTCCCTTTCGCCCTATTCACTACCGCACCCTCTGACACTCCTCTTCCTCTGTGTCCGATTGTCCAGGCTATCACCTAGCCCTGCAGATGTAGTTTATGGCCCCAGCTGTAAAGAATCACCCCTCTTCAAAGGAGTTATAGTAGATCAAGGCCCACACCCGATGAGATCCGTCACACCACACGTGTTCCTACTATCTGAAAACCATCCTGTATTGTGATTGGGGAGGGGACCGAGCCTGAAGCGGAAGATTCCAGGAATGACTCTTTGTACATCAAAGTTTTTACAATTATGTGTCACATTAAAAATATATAGCACTCCAACAAAGTAGTAGGAATATAAAACTTTAATAACATATAAATATATACAACAAAACAAAAACAGTAAAAACATTTAAATAACGAAGAGACCGTGGCAATTTCTTTTGAATTCCTGATGAGGACATGTTACTAGTTCTTTCAAATTATGAAAATTCAGAAGATGTTGCCTGGGGGTGGGTCGTCAGTAGCAGTCTGTTGTGCGAATAGTTCCAAGGCAGCAGAACGCGCTGAAATCTAGATGGCACGAAAGTGATGTCTAGTAAGTTGCCGCCCAGCAAATAACGGCGTGGGGCGCCGCGGGGGTGAGTGAGTCCAGTAGGCACCACAGCTATTCTTAGCCGGCATTGCAGAATTACTGCTGGGGACAATGCCTGTGCTGTAGCAGGGTCACAGCAGAAACAAAAAGGATTCTGTTGAAGATGTTGTTGGTTTTCAATTTGAAAACAGTTCTGGTGTCAACTGCTATGCTAATGTAGTGGTTAATGTTTTGTTTTCTCTAGAAAATGTAAAAGAGGGGGAGGCAGTCCAAAGTTCCGTTAAAAGGGCAAAGGAAAGGATCGGTGGTTTGAACTATCAGTCAAAAAGGGGAGGGGGTGCAACAATTTTTCCTACCGGGTCACACTGTGCTTTCACCGGAACTGAGGTCTGCAGGATTCTAGTAATTCAAAGTGAGGCTGGCGCCAGCATGGGAGCGCCGACGTCCCGCGGATACAGTTTTGTCACTCCACGGGCGATCATGGCAGTCATTCCCCATCGGGGGTCGGAGACTCCCGCGGCTCCTCTTGAATCTTCAAGGTCGTGGAGGACTACGGTGGTGGAGTCAACCAGTGACCGGGCCATTTCTTTATGCTGGGCCCGCTCTTGCCAGGTCGACCGCCATTTTGAGAGTTCGGTAGCTACTGGCGATCGCGGGGTCAAATGAGCGGACGGGCTCCACCCTGCCGGGCGAGACGTTGCAGCATGGCCACAGTGGAAGAACCCTTTTCCGGGCGCCTGGAGCGCTGAGGGTGCAGCTGGGAAGCCTCCACCTGGGGAGGCGGGAGAGGCCTGTTCGCACCGTCTCTCCCTCCCAGTGCACCCCACGGCGTCTCGCTTGAGATTTGTTATGGCCGGACCAGGCGATGAGGACGAGGGGGGGGGGGGGTCGGAGGCATGTGCAAGACATCCCCCCCCAGTGTTGTCGCAGCCATTATTCAAGACAGAAGAAGTGTCCCGTCCGTCTTCGGGCCGGGCTTCTGGTAGATGTCGGCCGGACGCCCCTGGCTCTGGCCCCATGAACGGGTTTCTTGGTTTATCGGCTGCAGCCGGATTCCGTCGGCCTCGGCCCCCCGACCGTTGGTGGCCGGACCGGAAGAGCATGTGGCGGGACTACCTGCAACTCTCAAGGGCCACCGCGGCCGGACTGGGAGAGAGAGGGGAGGGTCGAGGAGACATTCCCCCCCCCCTGCAACTGTTCAGCGTTGTAAAGGCAATCCCCTGGCCGGGTCCCGCTGGCCTCGGCCTCTCCTCCGGCTACACCCTACATTAGGATCTCCTGGCCGAGGCGTGGCAGCAGGACCCGCCTTATATGGGCTGCTCCCGGCTGGGCGTAGCCGCAAACCTGCCCCACCTTGGAAGTTTCCAGAGTGGGGGCGGATGTTCTACTGACTTGCATTTTCCCTAGTCTATCGATTTTTTTGGCGTGGCAGGCGGTGGGACAGCGAGGGGTGATTTGGTTTCTCTTACTGTTTTTCTGGTCTCTCACCACTGGCATATTTTAACGTTTTCTTGTTTCTAGGACATTAATAGGTTTTATCATTACGTTATGTTATCGTTTCTTTGTTCGTTGTTTAATAAAAGTTCATGTTCATCAGTGGCCTACTGATTTTCGTTTTCCTATTCTTTTCTTTCCAGGTTGTTTCATGCTAAAGTTTCTGTTAACAGGATACAGTGATCACTTCGTTATTATTGCATATGTCCTTTTCACTAGGGGTGCTCTCTGGTCGGGCCAGATGACGTATCTCTAGTAAATGGTCCGGGTGAAACAGGTGCATCAATCAGTGGGGAGTAGATAGGCATGACAGATTACAACGGGGGAGAAAGGTCCGCATTACGTACCCTTTCACTATTTGCAAAGATTTTCCTACGTATATTTGCAAACAGGGAATACCTCCAAAAAGAACCAATTCCCAAACAGTCAATGTTTGGGGAAACAATCAATCAATGAGGAACGAAATAGGCACGACGTGTTAAAGGTTTGCGTTACCTACCCTTCACTATCTGCAAAGGGAGAGAGAATATTCCTATTCTTCCTCGTTTGCAGGCAGAGAAGATTCTTAAGAGAATCAACTTCGAACAATTCAATGCTCGATTCAAACAATCAACAAGGGGTACTGTGAACACAAATGAACGCCGCTTATGTACATACACATTGGTATTATCAACAGGTTGTTCCTAATGTTTCTATTTTAGGGAGGTCAAAAAGAGATCCCATTAGTGGCCTACTGATTTTGCTCGATTCCTTTTGTTTTTTTACACGATTTTTCGCTATCTGCAAAGACTAAACAGAGTATTGCGACTCTGTGCTTGTTTGTAAATAGAGAATGAACGAAAGAGAACAATCAATCAAATGGAGAGAGAAGCAGGCACGACGGATTACAACGGGGGCAACGGGGGCAAAGGCCTGCGTTAACTACCCTTCACTATCTGCAAAGAGAGAGTACTCCTAATAGAAATGAGGGGTGGGGGGCAGCATTCAAAGCAGATCAGTGTGCATAAACACGAAAATGTTTTTACTTACCATGTACTTGACATTCGACAGCTTATGATGTTTGCTATTAAAAAACCATTGAAATTCACTGAATAAAACATAGGTTATAGACCATATATAGTTAGGAATTAGCATTTAAAAAACCTTATTTTACTCACACAAAACCATTGAAATTCCATATATAGTTAGTTGCACTAACTATATATCGCGCACCCGCAATCCACTGCTGATCATGTCACATATTACATCATTCATGACATGGTCAGTGACATCACTGATGACATCACTGATGACATCTCAAATGACATCACTGATGACATCACTGATGACATCTCATTTGACATCATTCTTGTGCTAATACGATAAACCTCTTCAGACTCTAATATAACCTTAGATACACTCAGTGTATACAGGCACTCACACACTGCCACTCATCCATGGAGTTACTCACACACCCAGTCAGTCATGCAAAGAAACAATCTCACCTCCATTTCTTCAACTATACAGTTAAACACACTTTACTTATTGAAACATATACTAACACATATTTACTCTCTTATACAATCCCTGATACAAGTTCACAATGATCGATACAACCACTCACTCATTCAGTGGCTCTCATGCACAGTTATTTATATATGCCAACTCTCACATGTACTGTGTTTAACATATGTACTTACTATGACATGTAGCATTGAGATATCCATTCACTCATCAATACACTCATGCACACAGTCAACTGCCCATGTAGCTGTTTCCACATGCAGTCTTGAACTCATACACCTAGTGAATAAACTGCTCACACATCTATGCATAGAGTCACACACCTTCCAGCCACCCCCACACAAACTCAATCTCCCATAGAAATACTTGGGCAACCAATTAATAACACATATAGCCTCTCGTATAGCTAATGATCAACACATGCAGCAGTTTACATCACAACAGACATAATGATGCACAAATTAAGACAGTTTAGTCACTAACCCATGCATTCAGTGAGACACATTTAATCACTCACTCATACAGTCAGTCACGCACCTACTAAATCCTTCATCCAGACACTTATACATCCACTCATTCTTCAATATGTAAGACATATTTTAACTTTACAGAAACATACAGTCACTGGATGTTGTCATCAGTGATGTCATTTGAGATGTCATCAGTGATGTCATCAGTGATGTCATTTGAGATGTCATCAGTGATGTCATCAGTGATGTCACTGACCATGTCATGAATGATGTAATATGTGACATCATCAGCAGTGGATTGCGGGTGCGCGATATATAGTTAGTGCAACTAACTATATATGGAATTTCAATGGTTTTGTGTGAGTAAAATAAGGTTTTTTAAATGCTAATTCCTAACGATATATGGTCTATAACCTATGGTTTTTTCAGTGAATTTTCAAGGTTTTGTAAATGCTAATTCCTAACTATATATGGTCTATAACCTATGGTTTTTTCAGTGAATTTTCAAGGTTTTGAAAATGCTAATTCCTAACTATATATGGTCTATAACCTATGGTTTTTTCAGTGAATTTCAATGGTTTTTTAATAGCAAATATCATAAGCTGTCGAATGTCAAGTACGTGGTAAGTAAAAACATTTTCGTGTTTATGCACACTGATCTGCTTTGAATGCTGCCCCCCCCCCTCATTTCTATTAGGAGTACTCTCTCTTTGCAGATAGTGAAAGGTAGTTAACGCAGGCCTTTGCCCCCGTTGTAATACGTCGTGCCTGCTTCTCTCTCCATTTGATTGATTGTTATCCAAGCATTTACTGTTTTAGAATTGGTTCTCTTTGGTTCATTCTCTATTTACAAACAAACACAGAGTCGCAATACTCTGTTTAGTCCTCCCCTCTTTGACTGATGGTTCTTGTTGCCTGTCCCTTCTGTTGTCATTTAACAGAACTATTTAGCCTGCTGAAAGGGGTTGTGTTCCGACCGCTGGTTGGTGGAGACATTTTGACTATATTCTGGACCTGCGTTGTCGCGTAATGCGTCATATGACGCGCCGCGTTAGCGCATCCGGAAGTCATCCGGGGCGCGACGCGCAGCGCGTAACGTAAGCATAACAGGTCATGTGACTTGTTAATAAAACTTTTCATTGGTTCATTTTACTTTTCTTATTCTAATGATGAAAGGCTTGGTCATATGACCTAAAAATTACGCTTTTTATTACTTCCGAACATTATTTTTTCTTAAATATATGTTATAATGTTCCAGGCTAATGTACTTTCCCGGAAAATTTACAACTGTCCTGCAAGTAAAATATATTCTTTTTTCGAGAAAAAGGGCGTTTCTTCGTCCCATGACGGAGCCGTTGAGCAAAAGAGGGTCGACCTGCTGTCTTAGTCGCCGATACGCCTGAATATGAGATTCTTATCGATCACTTTATGTTGCAGGAGTAGAAAACACAACAGCCCTTGACCATTTATCTTTACTGCGTTCCTGCGTATTATACCTTTTACCCTTCATGTAATTGGTCTGCTTTATTTCACTTGCCTTTTAATGATTCTAAAACAGTGACTATTATTAAAAACTTTACCAATGTATATACTACTACCATGTTTTCTTTTAAAAACCTTTATTGTGAAAATTTCATTATACAAATACGAGCCTATAACCACGGGTGCCGGCCACGGAGCAAACTGTAATCGTATATGATGAGTAGACATTTACACTGTATAGGAACGTAACGGGCGGGCCATTAGGTTGCAAGAACTAAGGTGTCTAACAGTTGCGGAATCGGTGGACGTACATTTTATAATTAAAATACGACAGGGCCAGTTACAATAAAATTATCTAGATATACATTTGCGGGCAAGTACCATGGGTGACGTTAATTCGAACTTTCAATAGTACAGTAATCAATAACACATCAGAACTTAATATCAATAGAGATGTCGAAATATTCAATCTATTCTCGTCCCCGCCCGCCATGTGCTTCAAAACTGCATACGTATCTCGTGATATCAAGGTTGTGCAACCAGTACACAACAAGGAGTTACGAGTCCCATTTATTCCGGCGCCATTTTGGGCGAGGACGGGCAGGTCCAGGATATAGTCAAAATGTCTCTACCAACCATCGACTATGATGATGTTCATATGCTGTATTTATTAGAGTAACACTCATCTGTCCACATGAAATTAATTTGCCACAATCTAAACATGTCATTTTAATCTTTCCAAAGTTCTTCTAAATATTTGGGACCGTTTCCCTTGCCTCTGATGCTGTCAGTGCCACTTCTTTGATGAATGTACTGGCAGGTCGGGGGTTCTCCTCCAAATCTCTCTTTTATGCAGCACTATAATTAATTGGTGCCACCTCTCCATATGACGATGCATGGTATAGTTACCATAACTATATTTTTTTTCGGTTCCTCTGGAGAGTACATCGTGGCAGATGAAGCGTGTAACGTACCGGGCATTTACCTTTTTTTGCATGTAGAGGAAAGGAAAAAAAATTCGTGCGTCCGAGTTCTAAGGTGTCCCAGGGCCATTTTAGTGGACCAGGCCCAAATCCAAAGAACAGGCCGCCATTTTGAGAGTCCTGTTGCAGCCGCCTATCGCTGTAGCATCAAGAGCGGCCGAAACTCAGCTAAATGGCAACTGAAACGGTAAAGGGGCGCCCCACTACAGCAGACGAGCCTCCACCTAGGAAGGCCCGTTCACGCCGCCTCCCCCCCCCCCTTCGGGCACCCCACGCCGTTATTCGGAGCAGTATTGTAGGATGGACACACCAGTGCGGCAACTTGCTAGACATCACCTCGGTGGTAACCGAATCTCAGCGCCTTGTGGTGTCTTCTATTCAGAAAATATTGTTGCGCTGCCTTTGGCCCCATTCGCACATCGGTCCGCTACTGACGCCATCTCACAGGCTAATGGGGCGCCCCACGCCGACTTTCAGCATTGTAGGATGGCCACACCAGTACAGCAACTTGCTAGACACCACCTTGGTGCCATCCGGATCTTGGCATCTCAGCGCCTAGTGGTGTCTTCTATTCAGAAAATATTGTTGCGCTGCCTTTGGCCCCATTCGCACATCGGTCCGCTACTGACACCATCTCACAGGCCAACAGGGCGCCCCACGCCGACTTTTACCATTGTAGGATGGCCACACCAGGGCGGCAACTTGCTAGACACCACCTCGGTGCCATCCGGATCTTGGCATCTCAGCGCCTTGTGGTGTCTTCTATTCAGAAAATATTGTTGCGCTGCCTTTGGCCCCATTCGCACATCGGTCCGCTACTGACGCCATCTCACAGGCCAACGGGGCGCCCCACGCCGACTTTCAACATTGTAGGATGGCCACACCAGTGCGACAACTTGCTAGACACCACCTCGGTGCCATCCGGATCTTGGCATCTCAGCGCCCAGTGGTGTCTTCTATTCGGAAAATATTGTTGCGCTGCCTTTGGCCCCATTCGCACATCGGTCCGCTACTGACGCCATCTCACAGGCCAACGGGGCGCCCCACGCCGACTTTCAACATTGTAGGATGGCCACACCAGTGCGGCAACTTACTAGACACCACCTCGGTGCCATCCGGATCTTGGCGCGTTGTGCTGCCTTCGGCCTATTCGCACATCGGTCCGCTACTGTCGCGAACTCACAGGCCAACGGGGCGCCCCACGCCGACTTTCAGCATTGTAGGATGGTCACACCAGTGCTGCAACTTGCTGGACACCACCTCGGTGCCATCCGGATCTTGGCGCGTTGTGTTGCCTTCGGCCTATTCGCACATCGGTCCGCTACTGACGCCGCCTCACGTGCCAACGTATTTTCTCCGCATTTTATACCCTATGCCGCATAACAGGTCATGTGACTTGTTTATAAAACTTTTCATTGGTTCATTTTACTTTTGGTTTCCTAATGATGGAAGGCTTGATCATATGACCTAAAAATAACACTTTTCATTGGATGAAAACTTTTTTTTTTTCCCAAACGATGAAAGCCCCACCTTGTTTCTGGATGTTTCAGACTGAAGCTGGCGTCAGCATGAAAGCACCACCATCTCGTGGCTCCGTCGTGGTCATTCCGCGAGCAATCATGGCAGCCGCTCCCCACCAGAAGCCTGCAGGAGTCGGGGGCCCCCCAAACTTTTGTTGAATCCTCAAGGCGGAGGGGACGCTTTCGAGAATGGGGTCCAAGACCTAGCAGACAAGCGTCCGATTTTCAAGGTGTCCCAGGGCCATTTCAGTGGACCAGGCCCAAAAAGGAAAGAGCCTGCCGCCATTTTGAGAGTCCTGTGACAGCCGCCTATCGCTGCACCGCAAGAGTGGGCGCAACTCAGCTGAATTGCGGCTTTTGACACAGTGGACCAAAAGCGGACGGAATGGCAACTGAAACGGTAAAGGGGCGCCCCACTACAACAGACGAGACTCCACCTGGAGAGGCCCGTTCACGCCGCCTCCCCCCACCCCCGGGGCGCCCCACGCCGTTATTCGGAGGGCGGCAACTTACTGGACATCACCTTGGTGCCATCGTTCTGCTGCCTTGGAACTATTCGCACAACAGACCGCTACTGATGACCCACCCCCCGCGACGCCCCACGCCGGATACCGAAATCAGTGCGGCACCCAGGCAACATCACCTGGGTGCCGTCCAGAAATCTGGACGTTGTGCTGCGTTGGGACTATTCGCACAACCGACGGCTACTTCCTTCTTTTTCCCTAAAAATGTTTAAATGTTTTTACTGTTTTTGTTTTGTTGTATATATTTATAAGTTATTAAAGTTTTATAATCCTACTACTTTGTTGGAGTGCTATATATTTTTAATGTGACACATAATTGTAAAAACTTTGATGTACAAAGAGTCATCCCTGGAATCTTCCGCTTCAGGCTCGGTCCCCTCCCCAATCACAATACAGGATGGTTTTCAGATAGTAGGAACGCGTGTGCTGTGACGGATCTCATCGAGTGTGGGCCTTGATCTACTATAACTCCTTTGAAGAGGGGTGATTCTTTACAGCTGGGGCCATAAACTACATCTGCAGGGCTAGCTGATAGTCTAGGACCGGACTGGACAATCGGACACAGAGGAAAAGGAGTGTCAGAGGGTGCGGTAGTGAATAGGGCGAAAGGGAGGTGTCGGGCGGGCACAGGGTGTGATTCTCAGGGAAGAGCAGCGCAGATGGGGGGAGGTTTATTACACATGCATAAGACAGAGAGCGGGGGTGACCAGTGCCTGGGGGAGATGCTTGCGAGGGTGGGGAGCCATGCTAAGGATCGACAGCGTGCAGAGAGTGGGTCTGGTCAAGGCATCTAAAATTACTGCCGTGCACGACAAAAGTGTGGCATTTGAAAAAAGGCAAGATGGCGCAGACAATGTTTTTCAACACTTCCTGATTTCCTTCGAATCGAACGTTAACAGACGTTGGGGCGTATTACCAAAGTTAAGCGATATTTATACCTAACGATGCTTTGCAACGAATTTTTTACCGCTAAGCATCGTCAGAAATTATCGCAGATAAACCTTGCTATTATCAAGGTTTATCGCAAATGCGATAAAAAACGACCGCAATGCATTAATATCGCTGAAAAGTCAGCGATATTCATGCATTACCGAGCTAATGCTCTTAGCCATGTTATCCACCTCCCATTGGATAACATGGCTAAGAACTGCTCAGGGCAGGTGGTAGCTTTTGGAGATATTCGCGCTTAGCGCGAATATCTCCAAAAGTTGGTAATAGGAGATAGCGATGTTAGCGACTGTTTCCAGTCGCTAACATCTTGGCATGCCCACTTTGCATGTCATTAGTGATAAATATCACTGACATGCAAAGTGGGGCCCAAGATGGTCGCTATCTCCTACTACCGGTCGCTAACTGGTGTTAGCAACAGCTAGGTAATACAGAGATAATTTTATCTCCGCGGAGCGCTGTTACAGATATATATCTTTTTTTGAACGTTAATTTCTCAAAATCCACTGAAGCACATATATTGAGACCTAGCAAAGGCACATCGGGCTACCAGTCTCTACAATTTTGCCAAGTTTCGTGCAAATCCATTCAGCCATTCGATTATTATTATTTATTTTTTTTTTGCCCCGCGGGGCCCTTTTAAAACCTCCACATCAAACCTAAGAGGTCAAGGAGGATCTACTATGCCCCCTTATGGTCATTTGCCCCTTTGCTTTGGCCTCCTCTTGTCTCTCGATCCTACCGAGAGACAAGATGGCGGCCACTACGGACTGTTTGCAATGTTTACAGACGCCGGAGAACCAATCAGCTTCGCAAAGCTCCGTTACGCGAAAAGTACGCGAAGCGGAGCGCTGTTACAGATATATATCTTTTTTTGAACGTTAATTTCTCAAAATCCACTGGAGCACATATATTGAGACCTAGCAAAGGCACATCGGGCTACCAGTCCCTAATATTTTGCCAAGTTTCGTGCAAATCCATTCAGCCGTTCGATTATTATTATTTGTATTTTTTTTTGCCCCTCGGGGCCCTTTTAAAACCTCCACATCAAACCTAGGGGGTCAGGGAGGATCTACTATGCCCCCTTACGGTCATTTGCCCCTTCGCTTTGGCCTCCTCTTGTCTCTCGATCCTACCAAGAGACAAGATGGCGGCCGCTACGGACTGTTTGGAATGTTTACAGACGCCGGAGAACCAATCAGCTTCGCTTCACAAAGCTCCGTAACGCGAAAAGTACGCGAACTGGAGCGCTGCCTGGTCCGCTGTTACAGATATATATCTTTTTTTGAACGTTAATTTCTCAAAATCCACTGGAGCACATATATTGAGACCTAGCAAAGGCACATCGGGCTACCAGTCCCTACAATTTTGCCAAGTTTCGTGCAAATCCATTCAGCCGTTCGGGCTAAAAGTGAGGCCAACCGCCCTATGGAAAACTCAATGTTAAAAACACGTTTTGGGACCCCCCTTTTTTCTCGGCCCCCCCTTGACGAACCCCCCCCAAATTTTCAGGGGCTGCTCAGAAACAAAATGTTCCATTTTCCTGAAAATTTCAGCCAATTCCGTCCACAAACGCCAAAGTTATTAGACATAGAATTTTCAAAAATCCCATAGAGAAAAAATCCTAACTATATATACCTACTGGCGACCGCCAGTAGGTAATATATATATATATATATATATATATATATATATATATATATATATATATATATATATATATATACATAGCAGCCTGTGTGCTGAACCATAGGTACAAGCTTCCAGGAGAAAGATCTACTGGCCACCCCTGAAATGTGCGGGAAAGTTCACATCAGTCTTTCAATATCAAAGGAGAGAAACCAGTGCGCTTGTCCACATCGTTGAATGATGTTCAAGTGCCTCTCTGATGTGCTACGACGCCTGATGGCACTTTTTACAGTAGGATGTATCTGGTCAATGAAGCTACTTATTAAACATTCAACACACTTTTTTTGATTGGCGCCTGGTTTTCCACCATTAAAATGTTTTGGGATCAAATCAAGGCATCTTTTAAATCACATCTTTTCACCATTGCACTCACGCCATACACAAATAAACCTGCTCCGCTGTAGTCAGGCGTTGTGGTACACCAGAGAGGCACTCGGCCTCTCTGGTGGGACTCCTCTTGCTGGCTCCTTTTCTGTTTGGCCTCACTCTTTCATTGTTTTGCTGTTGCAATAATCATCATTGAACAGTTGGGGAAAAACAACCATAAAGATTGCAGTTAAAAAAAACGGCACACTATGTGTATGTAAGTAGATGTTTTCATGTGGTGGTGAGTGGACAGTGGCAGTGTCCCAGCTGCTTACGGCGCCAGCACGACCCAGGATTGTTTTAAACTGCTTTTAAACTGCTTTTAAGTATGAGGGAACAGAGGGAGGAGAGCGATTAGGCTCCCTCCGTGACTTTGTTTGTTTTACCTTTGTGCTCATCCCGACTGCAGAGGTCTTCTGGCAGTCACCCCGGAGGCATTCTAAAAATCTGCGGGTGGCACCGCTGTTCTGCCCAGGTCTCCTACCTGAAGGCAGCAGCTTGGCACAGGGGGGCTGGTCTTGTTTCCTTCCTACCCGCCCTGTTCTGACGCCGGTGACTAGCACCGTTCGAGCAGAGGGCGTGGTAGGTCCGAGCCAGCCACTTCCGGTGCGCGGGGGAGGACGGGCAGCGCTCTAGTGTTGCGAGGCGCTGGGGGTGATAAAAGGCACTGGATCCCGGGCCCCCGTGGTGGTGAGTGGACAGTGGCAGTGTCCCAGCTGCTTACGGCGCCAGCGCGACCTAGGATTGTTTTAAACTGCATTTAAACTGCTTTTAAGTACGAGGGAACAGAGGGAGGACAGCGATTAGGCTCCCTTCGTGACTTTGTTTGTTTTACCTTTGTGCTCATCCCGCCTGCAGAGGTCTTCTGGCAGTCACCCCGGAGGCATTCTAAAAATCTGCGGGTGGCACCGCTGTTCTGCCGAGGTCTCCTACCTGAAGGCAGCAGCTTGGCACAGGGGGGCTGGTCTTGTTTCCTTCCTACCCGCCCGTTCTGACGCCGGTGACTAGCACCGTTCGAGCAGAGGGCGTGGTAGGTCCTAGCCAGCCACTTCCGGTGCGTGGGGGAGGACGGGCAGCGCTCTAGTGTTGCGAGGCGCTGGGGGTGATAAAAGGCACTGGATCCCGGGCCCTCGTGGTGGTGAGTGGACAGTGGCAGTGTCCCAGCTGCTTACGGCGCCAGCCCGACCTAGGATTGTTTTAAACTGCTTTTAAACTGCTTTTAAGTACGAGGGAACAGAGGGAGGAGAGCGATTAGGCTCCCTCCGTGACTTTGTTTGTTTTACCTTTGTGCTCATCCCGACTGCAGAGGTCTTCTGGCAGTCACCCCGGAGACATTCTAAAAATCTGCGGGTGGCACCGCTGTTCTGCCAAGGTCTCCTACCTGAAGGCAGCAGCTTGGCACCGGGGGGCTGGTCTCGTTTCCTTCCTACCCGCCCCGATCTGACGCCAGTGACTAGCATTGTTCGAGCAGAGGGCGTGGTAGGTCCGAGCCAGCCACTTCCGGTGCGCGGGGGAGGACGGGCAGCGCTCTAGTGTTGTGAGGCACTGGTGGTGATAAAAGGCGGATGTGTGCTCGGCAGCGCAGTGGACGAGTGCAGCGGGCGTGCCAAAGGCGAGCCCGTCTGCGCTCGTACGCGGCCGGGCGCGGGCCAGGGCCCCAACCCCTGGTCCAACGAGAGTCCGCACGGTGTGGAGCAAGGATCAGCTCCTCAGCCTCCGCACTCTAAACCCTAACCCGTGCTTACATAGCATGCGATTGGAGGAGAAGGTGAGCTGTAAACACTGTCAGTATGTTTTCAGCATTCGAGGAGAGGATAAGCAGGAGCACCCCGGTCTTAACTGTGGGTTGCTTAATGTTAGATCCCTGCGCAAACACAGGTTAGACATCTGTGACCTGCTCACGGAAAAACAACTGGATCTCCTGTTTCTTACAGAAACATGGATAGACGCGGACTCGGACCCCGATGTCATTGAGGCCTTACCAGAGGGATATCTGATGGCCAGGCTAGACAGGCCCATCGGCAGGGGCGGGGGCATTGCTATTGCATTTAAGCAACCGCTTACCTGTCAAATGGAGCATATGACCATTACGGACAGTGAGGCAGGGGCCTTTACCTTTGGGGTAAAGGGTGGCACCACGGTGAAGGGTTTTTTGATTTATAGGCCGCCGGGTCCCCATTCCAGGTTCGTAGACAGCCTGGTAGAGGGTATCACCGAAGCCACTCTTCGAAGGGATAAGTTCCTTGTGCTAGGAGATCTGAATATGCACCTGGACGATCCCTTGGATAGAGGGGCCGCAGGGCTTTGTCAAGAACTGCTGGCTCTTTAGCTGGAACAGAGAGCGAAGGCCCCCACTCACCAGCAGGGCCATTTACTGGACCCGATATTCGCGAACGGGAGGAATTTAGAGACCAAACCCAATATTCCGATGCCCTGGACAGACCACCTTCTTGTGCCCTTCGTGGTGCTGATGCCAGGTGCTAGGATGTGGGAACAGGCACCCCTGAACTATCCCAGCCGGAAGTGGGTTAATTTCTCTCAGACTAGTTTTGATGACGCACTCACCAAAGGAGGGAGGCCGGGTGGGTTGGATGTGGAAACAGCCAGTAGTAACCTCGATAAACGTATCATGGAGGCGCTGGACTGCACAGCCCCACTCTGTTTGGTCAAGTCGGGCCGCCGCACACAGAGAACGGCCCCATGGTACAACGATGAGCTGCGGTTGGCTAAATCGGAATGTAAGCGCATGGAGAGGCAGTGGAGGGTGGCTTTTTCGAGTCTAACCAGACAGGAGGCTTAGTGAAGAGGCGGGCTTACCATGGGTTGATTAGGAAATCGAAAGCTGCCTACTATGCAGATAGGATTAAGGAGGTGGAGAATTCCGCGTAAGGAACTGTTTAAAATCTATAAATCCATCTCGGTAGCTAAATCCTCCGTGGTACAGGGGGACTGCTCGTTGGACTCGTGCAACCGTATTGCGGATTACTTTGCAGAAAAAGTCGCAAATATCTACCTATCCTTCCTGGCCCAAACCACAACAGGGTCTGAGTTTGTTGAAGCTACGGGGGAAGCTAGGGGAAAGTATGGCTTAGCTAACCTCACTACCCCCCCTCCGGAGGCGCTGATACAGATCTGCAGATCGGTAAAGTCTGGCTCCCGAGGGATCCTGCACCACCTAAATGGCTCGTTGAAAGCTTGGTGATCTTGGAGCCCTATATTAGGCACCTGTTGGATGTATCTTTTAGGACCCACACTGTACCCATAGGGTGGAAACAGGCGGTAGTACTCCCCCTACAAAAGAAACCGAACATCAGTTTCGAGAAACTGGAGAACCTCCGCCCCATATCACTCCTACCCTATATGGCCAAAGTAGCGGAGAAGGTCGTGAATATCCAGCTGATGGAATTTGTGGAGGAGGCGGCCCTCCTTCACCCCACTCAGTTTGGATTCCGGCCTCGACATTCCACCGAGTCGGCCTTACTAATGGCAGTCGAGACCATTAGGCAGGGAGTGGATGAGGGCCAAACCATGGCCCTGATTCTGCTGGACCTAAGTGCAGCGTTCGACACTGTAGCACATACCACCTTGCTACAGTGTCTGAATGAAGGTGGGATCTCAGGCGCTGCACTGAAATGGATCCAGTCCTTCCTGGTAGATAGGGGTTTTCAGGTTAGGCAGGGGGACTGCTACTCCAGAGTGATCAACTTGGGTCAGGGCGTTCCACAGGGTTCGTCCCTGAGCCCAACCCTATTTAACCTGTATGTGTCCCCGGTGGCTACCATCGTGGAGGCTCATGGGCTGCGTATAGTGTCCTATGCTGATGACACGCAGCTGGTCATCTCCCTATCGCGCGCGCCGGGTCTTGCTGCGGACAGTTTCAAAGCTTGCATGCAGGAGCTGGCAGCCTGGATGTCTTCCAACTGCCTGAGGCTGAACGGCAGCAAGACAGAGGTGCTCGTGGTGGGGGGGGGGGGGCATCTGTGTGGAATTCAGCATGGTGGCCAACCTGTTTAGGGTTGGCACCGATACCTTGTCAGGAAGCCAAAAATCTTGGTATCTGGCTTGATACTGACCTGACATTTAGGCCTCAGATCAACAGAGTGGTAGGGGTGTGTTTTGGTGTCCTGAAGGGCCTGCGGAAGGTTCTTGAGCTCCTAACCACGGAGGCCCGAAGGACGCTGGTGCATGCCCTGGTAACAGCATGCTTGGACGATGGCAATCTCCTTTATCTGGGGGCCACAGAAAGGAGCCTCGACCGTCTCCAGGTGTTACAGAACGCCGCGGCCCGCCTGGTTTTGAGGCTGCCTAGGAGATCGGCCTCGAAAGCAGCGCTCCGAGCTCTTCACTGGCTGCCGGTGAGGAGTAGAATTGAGTTCAAGGCTCTGTGCACGTGCCACCGAATCATGGGCGGTAAGGCACCGGTGCCATTACAGGACCTTGTCACCCGCTATGAGCCACCCCGAGCATTGAGATCTGCTGGCTCTGGGTTATTGAAGATCCCCAGAGTGAGAAAGGCTCGCATGGGGGGCAGGTCTTTCAGGTTCTTGGCTGCCAAAAGCTGGAACAAACTCCCGCTGGAACTGCGCCTCGAACCCTCAGAGTCAAGATTCAGGGGCAGACTTAAAGCCCATCTGTTTGTTCGGTAGACTGGTGCGATATCAAGCTGCGAGGGTTCTGTCATTACCACCCACCATAGCGCGGAGACACGCCGTTGAGCGTAATCAGGCGCTTTATAAACTTGCCTATTATTATTATTATTTTGTGTAAATAGGTATGTCACTGACTACACAGGCTTTTGAGTCGGAGTATGACAGTATGTGGGTGTGTCAGTACCTATATGAATGACTGTATAGGTGTATGAGTAAATGCATGAGTACCTCTAAGGGTGTATGTGTGACCCGTAAGTTAAATTAATAATATATTTATAACATAATAAGTATATTGTATTAAAATGTTAGAATACAATTTAAACCAAACAATTAACAAACATAACATAACTTATTTCACTGTTTACAAATACAGAAGCACACTGAAACTTGAACTTTTGATTAATTGGAGCTCCCCCAGTGCTGCTGTCTACTTACTTTACCTCTTGATATTTGTAACGGAGATGGAATAAGTCAGATTAAAAGTAAAAAATGTTTTAAACAACACCTAATTTGATAGGAAGGTGGAAGCAATTTAAAGAAATATGAATAAAAATGTTTACAAGTAGACTAATTCAAAATTTGGTATGAAAAATGAGGGACACTAAGACCATGTGAAAGGGCCTGCATCACCCTTACGCCTGTAGTGAGGCAGGCGTAAGGTTTTGATGCAGTGGTGTCCTAGAAGTGGCATAGTGAAATCTGATAGATTTCACTACGCCACTTCTAAGAGGTTTTCTTGCGGGGGAACACCCACCCTGCATACATAATGCCTGAATCAGGTATAATGTAGCACAGGGGTTTACAAAATAGCGCATCTGCCTACATGTGTAATTTTGTAAATATGGAGCAATGTGGTGCATTATTTACGCTGCCAGTGCGTCTGCAAAGTGACAGACCGGGGTGTAAAAGTGCTGCAAGGGGCTCATAAATAAGCCTCTTGCTTTTCTAACCCTGAATTGTGCAGAATATCCACGGTATAACTTACATTACTTTCTGAGAGAAGCAAACTCAACACTAAAGATGTCTTCCACGGAGCTTCAGAAAGGGCTTAAAGGTTGAGTTGTGTATTTACCTCTAGATGCTAAATGCAATATTGAAACTGTGGGTGTACAGAGAGATTTGAAAAGACCACTTGTTATTCTGGTGAATGGCATAGCCATGAAAAACAAAAGAATCTGGCAGGAACTAGTGGATGTAAATAAGGTGATGAAAGCTACTTATATCTTATGGACAATAATGTGTACTATAAAGATGTAGATGCTGTCTTACATGGAAGTTGCATAGAGGAAGAAATGTAGCCATGAAGTAGACAATTTGAGAAAGTGGATAGAAATAGATCCATCCACTGCAATCGAAAGAGGTTATTGGGGATGCCATTGAACAGTAGCAGATGAAACAAGCTAAAATAACGCCAATGAATGTCTGGAGAAAAGTCTAGAGGCTCAATATGTTCCTCAACTATTTCGAACTGGAGTAGACAGAAGGTATGATGACCACCCTGTGCAAACACCTGCTGCAGAGTAAAGGTCAACAAGATTATAGTCTAAGGAGCCTAGATTTCATATTCCATATGTATTCCATCTGTTGTTTGAAACAAGTTGTTTCTTCTCAGTTCTCTTTGATAAAAAAGAAAATGTATAAAACTGTTTTAAATACTTTCCTAAAAAACAGCAGTAATTTTACCAAACATTTCAAAAGTACCCTACAAAATCTTCCCAGCAGTAGTGAATTTCAACCTACACCCCTCTGGGGTTAATTCATACCTACTGACAAGGGCCTCCTTTATAGTGTGATACCTCAACCTCTTTCCCTTATCTAGAGCCAGTAAGTTGACCCTCCCATCACCACGAATATGACTCCAAAGGCACTTCTACAATTATCCTCAGAGATCCTCTGTACCTCTACAGCTACTTCTTATGCCACAAACAATCTGTCTATATCAATCCCCTCCTTAAAGTCGGGCACCAAGGGGCATATTCACTAGGGTAGTGGCGGAGTGAGGTGTTAGCCTTCCTCACTCCGCCACTTCAGAAACGCAGGGCTGCACCATATTTACAAGAGTATGGTGCAGCCCTGCGTTTTCCCCTGCGCTGGCGATCCACTTAGCAGCCTAGCATCAATGAAGGCACCCTTGCACCATAGTGTAAGTGTGTCTGTGTGCAGGGAAAGATTGTTTATGTGCAGGAAGGTCACCCTTCAGGCACATAAGCAATCTTTAAATGCCGTTTTGTAACTTCTATGTGTGCTTCTTAATGCGCACACATAGAAGTTCCAAAACAGCACTTTTTTGCAAATGATTGTGTATGCGAAGGAAGGGGAACCTTCCTGTACATAAACAATCATTGTCCTTTTGCTGTTTTCATTTGTGCTGCACAACCAAGCACACATGAATACAGCAAAAACTAGGAGAAATTAAACATTCCTCCTCGTTGCACCAGGGTAAGACCAGGTTTTCCCTGGTCTTAATTCTGGCGCTGCCTCCTATTAACACCTCCCTTGTAAATAGGGGTCAGTGTCAGAATCAATAGGGGTTGTAGTGGAACGGCCACAGCAGCACCCATTGCCCTCCCCTTTCACGCTACGCATAGCGTGAAAGGGGGCCTTATTTACAAGGCAGTGTTAAGTCACAGTAAGTGGCTTAACGCTGCCTTGTAAATAAGTCAAAGCCCCTATCGTCACAGGAACATCGTAAAAAGTGATGTTCCCGTGGCAATAGGGCCTTGTAAGTATGCCTCCAAGTCTCTGAATGAATGTGCTCTTTCTTCTGCCCTGAACAATGTAGTTGGGCTCCCACCATTTATGCTAGACTCTAACACATATTTGGCTTTCAAGAGCACCTCCTTGACACTCCAGCCAGCAAGACCCTGTTCTCCTCCAAGGCTCTCTTCGCCTCAGCTTTTCTATCCTCTGCATCCAGCTGGGCCAGCTGCAGCCTCAGGCCCCACTCAGCCTGTCTGTCTTGGGGATCCCCCAAAGAGAATCTCTCTTTGGGAGATCCCCTCTCTCGTTTGGAGATTTTACCCACTTATTTTTCCACTCCTCTCCCTCCTTCTGAAACCCACTACCCTTTAGGGCCCTCATTCTGCGGTCAACTACAATCAGGGTGCTCCCTATTCAAGAGTGCTGAAGCAGTACTCGTCAAACTCTTCTTGTGATGCAGGTTGCATCCTGCGGATGTGCCCCTAGGTTCTAAAGATGAACTAGTACACAAACCTGGACATACACATGAGTAAATGGGTGTGTGAATGGTCGTATGAGTGTAGCAGTCACTGTCTGGCTATATGAGTGTTGGGCCAAAAGGTTTATTTCCCTTCAGAGACTGATTCACTCAGTATCTGCTCTCCATTCGTACCACAGTCATCCAGAAGTCACTTTTAAACTGGTACCACAAAAATGTTAAACGGGTGCAAGAATTTAATATTGTGTTAGAAAAAGGCATTCACTGTGTGTATATACCCACAAGTACAGTACAGATCATGCAAAACATCTGATCCACAAAATTTAAAACAATTGTCAAAGCCCCACCCTGTTAAAAAGAAGAATTGTTCTTCAATGCAAAAACCTTTCAATACATAAATGGGAATTACAAAACGACAAAATATGCACAAGAATCGGGAGAAACAAACTGGTTTATCTACAAACTGATCCATTGGATCTATGGTGGAGACCTTGATACGATATCCCAAATGTCAATTCCCCACTCCAGAGTCAGCATAGATTCAGTATTCTAAGTAGTGGTTCCATTAGAAGTGGTGACAGAGATCTGAGTATAGACCTTTTGAAGGTGCGGTCTGAAGACAACAGAAGATTGGGAGTGCTGTATTGCCTAATGGCCTCCTATGGTTGGTGGCTGCAACAACGGGGCCACTTAGTGAGAGAACTGATGATGTTTCATGAAGAGGGTTATCAATATTGGAGCTAACTCTGTTATGGAAAAAGAGAGAAAACTTAGTGGTTCCATTAGAAGCGGTGACAGAGAGCCCAGTATAGTCCTTTTGACCCTATTTAAAGATGGTGCCCACGGAAACCAGAATATAGGTTTTTATTTAACATATCTTGCTTACATAGAAGCACTTTATAGGAAACACCACCGTCAGGTTTTGAAAATCTTAATGTTTATAGATATTGGGTGGGGTGTGAAGAAATATATATACATTATTCCTCCCCCAAGATATGGTGGTTCATTAACATTTCTAGAGCTAGCAGCACCCATTTATTTATGGCACCCATGATGAGAACCCTCTAGAAATTCAGTAGAGATCTAATTAGGTGCTGATGTGGACTTGGACAGCCAATGAATAGTACTTATAGAGCGCACCCAAGTGTGCTTTCGTCCATGAACGGAAAAGTGGTCTAGTGCTTACGCAGTCTGAATATTGATGAAGTAAGCCATAGAATAGATGTAATCGATATTAATTCCTAATACATTATGTCTGTAGTTTTGTGGACCTGTAGGGGGATGTTGCTGACTTTTGTATCCCCTTAGATTAGAGGAAACAGGAATTTTGATATGGAAGAACATGCGCCAAACATGCACTTGCCCCAGCATGCCTGACATAGCTATGTGGACTTTCAGCTCATGTGTTGGTAGGCCGGGCCCCCCCATTGGGTAGTGACAACAATGTGGAAGATTACATGTTAAACAACAGTGGGTTTTTAATTCTCTTACCGCCCTGAACTCATCTAAAAAAAGAATTTCTTTGTTGTTGACAAGCATATGGTTTCGAGACACAGTGCAGAAAAGTGCAACCTGTGGGTTGCACGGAGATGCAGATACTAGGATCCCCTTCTGAATTCTTCTGATTCCGGGTTGGCCTTAAACGGAACTAAGAATTAGTCACAGCTTCAAAGGGTAAGAATTAGTATATAACCCTTTTAATAGAGAGGGTGGTTAGGACCCGGATTGGCCAAGATATATTCTCTGTTAAATTTCAGATTGCTTTTTCATGACAAGGATGACCCCCTCGAAGGTGAAAAGCCCATAAGGACCTTTGTTTTATTATATGGTGACTGACTACTGCATCAATTAAAGATCTAATATTTTGTTTCAAAAGGGTGAGCATGATTTTTCTGCCCTGTCAAGGGTAAAGATATAAGAGAGGTCCTGAGTACGGAGCAGAGCCTCTTTCTCTAAAGAATAGTTTTAAAACATACTGAAAGAAGGGGGTCAGTTATCATTTGATCATAAGTTCTTGATAAATGTCTGATAAGTCTCTCTACATTTATAGCCACAGGTTACTCTTCTGTTAACAAAAGCTGCAATTTTTGTATATTGTTTTTTTTTATAATGTATGCTTTTTTACTTTTTTGTGGGTATATTGTCACATGTCATTTATTGGTAAGGATGTTTCTGTCTTTGGGAAATTACACTATTTGTACTATTGTTCAGGTATTATTATGTGTCACTTGTGCATGTTATATATATGTGTTTTTTTGACCCATGGTACGGATTGCATTATTGTAAATGTAGTTATATATTTTTTGTACTCATTGCATTACAGCCTTGAAGAAGACCATGTTTATGGGAAAACACGTTGGCTGTCTTCGCTGTAAACGTATGGCTTTTCATGAAAAGAAAAGAAAATGGAGAATTGCACACATACAAGAATTTAAATGGGACTATTTGTTCATATGACAATATTGATGTGGTGCACCTCTATTTTGTATTACTTGTCCTTGATCCTCATCTAAGCACGCTTCTTTTTCCCCATATTCTATTCTGTCTAGAAGCTACACATTTTCTTTCACCCTACATACAGTCACTTTTTTGTACTCAATATACTTTTATATACTACCACCTAATTAACATACCGGTAAAAGATGTTTACTGTTCTCTCAGTTTTATTTTTATGTTTTGTAACATCTGTTTTCATTCCAAATCTCCATGCACAACTCCTGCAAACCACCTGCTAACTCTGTAGAAAAGCAGCTAAAATGGCTACCGTTTACCATGTGCAATTACTTATGCTTCTCTAGTTAATCAGAGGCTTCCTTCCATATTTCTTTTTTTATACCACTTCTAAATGGTCAGTATTTCTTTAACCCCTTCCATGTTTCCTGCGAAGAAGCCAAATTTAGTTATTTTTTTCATGAAACTGCTGATACATCCCAATGCGCTGACTTCCGTGTAACTTCGCGACGATATTCGCAAATTTACATAGGGGCCGAACTGAACACCGTGACGGCTACGCAGATCTTGTGAATGATCCCAAAAATGTTTTCTGGCACTTTACTGCCCATTAAACATGCTTTCACCCATTTATAACGTACACAAGAGTTGAGGAAAGCTTTCACCTGACCCCTTTCCTTAGTATACAAGCAACTTTTCTGCCATGGGGACCATTTCCCAAGATATGAAATGGCAGCCACAACTTTTCTCTGAAGGTGTGGCTAGTCAATTGGAACCTTGCTTTTGAACATGGAGCTTCAGATTCACCACTGGTGGATTCACATCACTAGATATACAAATTTGTTTTGCAGTTAATATCTCTAAAATGACTGAAGGGATTTACACCAAATCACAAAAAACATGCTTTTATGGACCAAGAGCTAGCTTTCTGCCAAATTTGGTGTAATTCCATCCAGTGGTTTGGTCTTTAGTCATGTCCCTATGTGAAACTGCATGGGGAAAACACATTTTGGCAACCCCCTTTTTCTCTGCCCCACTTGATGGATCACCCTATAACTTTCAAGACAGCAGCTGAAGTGAGTGGCAAACTAGTTTTATTTTTATATTTCTTTTTATTTCAAATAAACATAAACAAACAAGGCAATAAAAGTCAGTACAGCTGGATGAGCGCTCAGTGAGGAAGGGAGTGCATTAAAATTTGATACAAATCATCAGTGCAAAGGGGGGAGCAGGGGGGGAAATTTAGAGTCATAGACATCAAAGCATAAACAGCATTAGGAATGTCAGGTCAGGGGGAAGACGGAACATCCGGAGCATCCACGAGGGGAGGTGTACATATATCACCTCGGTAGGAGTTCCAATGGCCCCAGACTTTACCCCCACTTTTTAGGTCTGCAGCGTGCCACATACACCGTCTTCTCTCTAAACATACACCAGTCCATATTCTCCTTCCATGCCAGGACCATGGGCGGTCTCTGCGAGCCCCACATTTGCGCGATATCTCTGTTGGCAATCATATTCCCAAGGGTCCCCCACTGAGTCCGCGCCACATCGTAATCAGTCGGCTCCCAAACATTCAGCAGACAACGCCTTGCTTCCGGCAACAGCGCTATACCCGTGACCTCCTCCATCACAGCATGCACTTGACTCCAGAACAGCACCACCTCCGGACATTCCCAAATTGTGTGGAGGAAAGTACCAGTTAAACCGCATCCACGCTTACACAACCCATCCACAGAATATCCCATACGAATCAGGCGAGGGCCGGTCACATAAATCCGGTGCAGGATCTTGAGCTGTACGAGTCGGAGACGAGCCGGAATGGCGACCTCCTTCGTGAGGATATTGCCGATTGCCAGTCCTCGTCGTCCAACTCCAGACCGTCACTAGTCCAAATCTCTCTGAGGTGGACCAACAAATCAACCCGATCATTAATCAATTTCTTATATATCAGGGAAATAGTGCTGTCGGGAACATATCCGTCGAGCACCCGATCTTCAAGTGGGGATGATTCCGGGACAACGGTACCCACCGGGAAAACCGAACTCAGCGTGTGGCGAATCTGCGCATATCGCAAGAACTCCTTATCACTCAACTCATATTCTACTTTCAATTCCTCGAAGGACTTAACCCTATCCTTGGCCCAGATATCATTCACCCTGCAGATACCAATCATATCCTACTTCTCGAAACCTTTCGTCTTCCACAGGCTGCCCAATCTTTCAGATGCACAGAGCGGAGTCGCTCTAGTCAGTCGATCCCTCCATCCCATTGCCGCATTAGCACATTGCCACACTCGCACCGCTATCTTAGTGGGTCCCGAAAGTTTCTGCCCAGCAGATTTGGAGTAAAGCGCCCTGTTATAGTCGCCACCCGGCAGTAGCCACTTATCCATTTCAAACGCAGGATTTAACGCAGGACCGTACATTCCATGATTAATCGCTCCTAGCTGGGAAGCCCAATAGTATCGTCTTATATCTGGAAGTGCAATACCACCGTCATACCAGGGAAACGTTAGCTTGGCGAGGGCGATACGCGAACGCCCACCCCATATCAATTGTCTCTGCAAACTTTCTACCTCCCGAAAATAGCTCGCCAGAATGACATCAAGTGTGTTTTGCAGCGCGTATAAAAACCGCGGTAAAGACATCATTTTGAAAAGAGCTGCACGCCCGTGGGGGGACAATGGCAGTCTGCGCCAGGCCACAACGTCGGATTTTAAGCGTTGGAGCGGGGGAAGCAGATTACGTTCATAACGGACCACGGGGTCCAAGGCGATAAAGACCCCCAGATACTTAAACCCCGTCTGTACCACTTGCATGGGACAACCGCGTGGCAAAGAAGGAGAGTCACCCGAGAGTACATATACACAGGATTTGGTCCAATTAATCACAAGACCGGAGTTTATCCCGAACGAGCTAAACACATCATGCAATACAATCAGCGACTTTCGAGGCGACGTAAGATACAACAGGATATCATCAGCATAGAGCGATATTCGGTCCTCAAAATCCGGGGTCCACCGAATCCCCTTCATCGATGGCTCCCACCACAGCCAAGCAGCCAGGGGTTCTAAGGCGAGGGCAAAAAGAAGCGGGGACAGCGGACACCCCTGCCGTGTGCCCCTCCCGAGAATTAAAGACTTAGCGACCCGACCATTTTCCACAATCTGAGCCAATGGTTCCGCATACAAAAGTCTCACCCAGCCGATTAAACCAGGACCAAAACCAAACTTTGCAAGAGCAGCCCAGAGATACGGCCATTCCAACATATTAAAGGCCATCGTAGCATCCAAGGATGCCAAGATGGCCGGTTCACGCAGTGACACTGCTCTTGCGAGAGCGCCATGCAAGCGCCGCAAGTTCAATGCTGTATTACGATGTGGAATGAAACCGGACTGATCCGGATGGATCAGGTCGCTGATCACCTTTATCAAACGGTTTGCTAGCAATTTTGCGAGGATCTTGGGCTTTGCATTTAGAAGCGAAATAGGCCTATAAGATGCGCAACGATCCCGCGGCTTCCCCTCCTTATGAATCACCACAATGGTCGCAAGTCGCTGATCACGAGGGAGGGAGCCGATGTCTCGCGACTCCAGGAACATAGAAAGAAGATACGGCGCCATTTTGTCAGGACGCAGTTTATAAAGCTCGATGGGGAGACCATTAGGGCCCATAGCTTTTCCCGAACGTACAGAACGAATAGCATTTGCCACCTCGTCAGCGGAAAATACTGCGTCCATCAGATTCCTATCTGAATCCGACAGGCAAGGCAATGCAATGTCCCATAACAGCAGATGTGAATCCTCCTCTGGTCTAACGGATACTGGGGAATACACTTTTTGAAAATATTCCTCGAAACACTCCACAATCTCAACAGGATCAGTCACTCTCACTCCATCCACTCTCTCAACCACAGGGACCACACGACTCGCCTTCTTCTTTCTATCTAACCAAGCAATCAATTTCCCAGCCTTATCTCCCACATCATATAAACGTCCCTGCTGCTCTCTACTCATAACTTTAGCGGCATCCGTTTCCAACGCCCTGTAATCAAGTTGTTTAAGACTGAGAAGATGACTCTTGTCGTGAGTGGTACCCAATTGCAAATCCCCTTCCAACCCAGCTATTTCGGTCTCAAGGCGGAATACCGCCTCGTTTTTGCTTTTCTTGGCGCCAGCAATTAACGACAGCGCCTGGCCACGGATAACCGTCTTGAAAGCCTCCCACAGTGAAACAGAAGAGGACACAGACCCCGAATTCTCGGCAAAATAATGATCCAGAGACTTGATCAACTCCGTCCTAGTTTTGGGGTCACGGAGGTACCAAGGATTGATCGGGGCCACTCGACCCTCAGTTCCCATCTTCGTATCCATCATAAGCCACAGTGGGGAGTGGTCAGAAATACCCCTAGCCAGATGTGTGACTTCCCTGAAGAGGCCTGCGCCGCTGGCATCAGGACATAATCCAGTCTAGAGTAAGCATGGGCGGATTTTGCGGATCCACGATTCACGAATTTGCGTATTCACGGTTCGTGGATCCGCAAAATCCGCGGATTTTGCGGATCGGCGGATTTGGGGGCGGGGCTTCCATGCCAGGACCATCGTGCCAGATTGAACCCTGCCCTTCATATTTATTCAAGAAGACACCACCGTTTTGTGCCATACCTCTACTCAACTGGAGTACTTTCTACTGGATAATCAGTAAGTGCTACCTCTTTGGGTAAATGTATAGTGCTTTTACTACACTACAGCTACCTAAAGTGCCCGAGAGTTGTCAACAGCGACCAGGTGTGTGTTACTATGCAATCGCGCCGAAGGGCGCAGGGGTCCCTTGAGTGACCTATCATAGTGGGTAAATGGCGGGAAGACGGTGCACACCTCGAGTGTGTGGGCGGGGCCAAAATTAATTATTGTGGGAGATTTTAATCTCTGGCTTAATGGCAACCTTGACACAGCACTAAATAACCTTTTGGTTTCCTGTGATAGTGTGGGGCTCCACCAACTAATCCAGCAACCAACCCACTCTGCAGGCAATCGACTAGACCTCATTTTCTCGAGTGCAGGCCTAACACAAGTGGGCAACATTTTGCCTATTAGCTGGACTGATCACTCACTCATTAAAATACACATCACCAGTACCACCGTTAATAAGCTGAAAAACTGTCGTCCAGCTGAATTTACATACCGGAACTGGAAAGCTCTAGGAAAGCCCGGCTCTGCCACCCCAGTTTTCAATATAGATGACAGTGTCTCCCCCACTAGCTCGGTGGAAAACAACTACAGAACCTTCAGTAGCAGGATAACTTCTATCACGGATTCTATCGTCCCTTTAAAACGCGGCATTCTTAAAGGGCGAGGATCCGCTCCCTGGTTTACTGATTCTCTGAAAACCCTCAAGTCAGCCTGTAAGCAGGCCGAGAGGAATTGGAGACACGGCTACTGTGGCATTAATAAAACCCTTTGGAAAAACAAACTTATTGAATATAAAGCGGCCATTAGAGTGAGCAAATCGACCTACTATTGCTCCACAATTGTCAATGCAGCTAACAGCTCAAAAAACATTTTTCAGATCTTAGAGAATCTCATACATCCAGACTGTACGAAGAAAACTATTCCCCCATCCCAGACGCTCTGTGATAATCTCGCAGAGTTCTTTCTGGATAAAATCACGAGAATCATTAACAACCTGGGATTTTCTCAATCCCAATACCCACCTACTTCTCATGCAACCTGTCCCACAAATTACACCGCCAGGCCAGTCGGTCTGCCCAGGGAAAGTCTCCTGGCTCTCCCCCAGATTCCCGAAGTAGATTTTGAAAGACTGGCACTGAGCATTACCTCTGGGTCCCCCCTTGACCCACTGCCCCCAAAAATCTGGAAGGCTTACGGGCACGAGCTATTCCACACGCTGCGGAGGATTTGTAACCAATCTCTCCGCAGTGGAGTGGTTCCAAACCCCTGGAAGCAAGCGTTGATCACCCCGCTTCTGAAAAAACCATCCCTGAATCCAGAATGCCTCTCCAATTTTCGCCCCATATCGCTTCTGCCCGTTCCAGCGAAAGTGGTGGAGCGATGGGTCAGCACCTGCCTGTCATCTCACCTCGAGCAGAATCACATTCTGGACGACTTCCAATTTGGATTTCGTCCAGTCCATGGCACCGAAACAGCTGTACTTACGGCCATGGAAGAACTTCGAGTGCGTGCAGACAGGGGCCAGGCGGTGGCCTTGATCCTGTTGGACCTGTCTGCCGCATTCGACACCGTCAACCACGTGATCCTGCTAGAGAGGCTGAGAGCGGCTGGGGTTGATGGCTCAGCCCTGCTTTGGTTCCACTCTTTTCTCAGCGACAGGAAACAGGCTGTATCCCTTCCCCCTTATCAATCTGCCTTCTCCCCAGTCCCTCACGGTGTACCCCAGGGTTCCTCTATCAGCCCGATTCTCTTTAATGTTTATTTACTACCACTGGTCTCTCTCATTAAATCACACAACATAACCACAGTAAACCACGCAGACGACACCCAGCTTATTTTTTCCTGGGAGGGTGAAGACTCTATTACTGTAGAAGCATTCCACGACTGCCTGAGAGATACTGCTGGCTGGTTACACCATAATTCCCGCCAATTTAATTCCTCTAAAACCGAGGTTCTGTCCTGCCCAGCCAGCCGCATACCTCGCCCTCTGCCTGCTGGTTTCTGGCTTCCAGAACACTCGGACAATCTGTCACCTGTGGCCAGTGTTCGGAATTTGGGCGTCATGCTTAATAACAAGCTGAGCATGGAAACACAGGTTTCGAGAACAGTTGCCACCTGCTCTGCCCTTATGCGATCACTACGCAAAATCCTGCCACTACTTCCACTGTCCACTAGAGCGCAGATAGTCAGGTGTACCATCCTTAGTCGCATTGACTATTGCAATGCTCTCCTGCTTGACTCTCCCTTGGTACTACTGGACCGACTCCATCGTGTCCAATCAGCAGTAGCCAAACTGGCCCTTGGATGGACCAGAAGATCCTCAACCAAGGCTGCTCTAGCCGAGCTGCACTGGCTTCCCTTGAAGCAACGTATTGCCTTCAAGTCTCTCTGCTTGGTCTTTAAGGCATTACATGGGCTAGGACCTATCCCTTTACAACGGATGTTCACCTGGTACACACCAACCAGAGCTCTTCGATCCGCCACCGCTCGACTTGTAACAGTACCCAGATTCAAGAGAGCTAGGATCGGGGGAAGATCATTCCGAGTGGCGGCTGCAAAGCTCTGGAACAGTCTGCCAGCCGACATCCGCCATACTTCACAGCTCCTGCCTTTTCGAAAACTAATAAAGACTTGGCTTTTTCCCTAGAGTCCCTCCGTCACCATTAAACAATCTTCCACTATTTCTATCTTAGGAGTAGCCACCCTAGCGCCAGGATGCCTGCCAGGCGACAGCTGCGCTCTATAAATGTTTTAAATAAATAATAATAAATAAACGGACGGGGCTTCCATGCGAGTGCACATGCCTCTTGTGTGTATAAAAGGTCAGAGACTGATCAGAGCAACAGATGTAGAGACAGAAGCTCCTGGTCACAGAACAGCACGGGGATTGCGCTCGTGAAGGTCAAAGATGCAAAGGCCTGTATCCAGCGTCACAGCTGATTTTCGACGGTATATTTGGGAAGAAGGCACACCTGCCCAGCCTCCACAACGCTCAGGATTGTTTTTGGGCTGATGAATGAGTCACTGAATTAAAGCTTCAACTAGGGCACATGCTGTATTGATATCTGTAAGTGCTTCCTGTTGAGGTTTACTTTTTGTGCCAGGACCGTCGTGCCAGAATGAACCCTGCCCTTCATATTTATTCAAGAAGACACCACCGTTTTGTGCCTGTTGTAACTAATTTACGATGGCGCCGGCAAGCTGCCAGCACCATCCTAAAATAGTTACTAAATTAGCTTCAACAGGAAGCTCTAATTGGTAAAATAAAGCAGGCGCTCGAGCCCCTGCTTTATCTTATCTATTAGAGCTTCCTGCTGAAGCTAATTAAGTAACTTTAGGATGGCGCTGGCAGCTTGCCGGCGCCATCGTAAATTAGTTACAGACCAGCAAGGCTTGAACTTTTGACCGAGGAATCCGCCGCTCGCGAATTGCGGATTTTCGGTAAATTCGCGAGAGTTCGCGGATCGCGGATTTACCGAAAATCCGCAAAATCCGCGATCGGAGCGGATTTTGCGCTCATGCTTAGTCTAGAGAGACTGCCATGAGCATCAGAGTAGAAGGTGTATTGCGATTGTCCCGGATGCAGAAGCCTCCAACAATCTACCAATCCCAGCGTTTCCAAGAAGTCACCCAACCAAGAGTGTGATGTCGTGAGATCCCTGGGTGGGTAACGGTCCTCCCTACCGGAGACGACAGAATTGAAGTCTCCACCCACCACCAGGACGCCTTCCGGAAGCCCCAAAATTACTCTCCCCAAATCAGCAAAGGTTGTAGTCTGTAGGCCGGGAGGAACATAGACGGAAAGCAGTGAGACAGTCTTCCCCTCCCATCTACCAGTGAGAGCAGCGTAGCGCCCCCTGTCGTCAAGGATTACGTCGTTGACCTCCAGGGGGAGGAAACCCCTGACCAGGATACTCACCCCCCTAGAACCAGTAGTAAATCCAGAGTGTGCCACAAGACGATAACCTCGCCGATTCATGGCATGGCAAGTGTTACCGATCAGATGAGTCTCCTGCAGCAACACTATGTCAGGGGAGAGGCGTCTCAGTAGCTGCAGCACTACATCATGTTTTATCCTATCCCCCAACCCGTTAACATTCCAGCACAATAACCTCAGCACCCTACCCCCATCCCGAGAAATAAATGCAGAATCCACCCCACAGCGAGCACAGCACCCAGGTCCAAAAGTTAAACAATGCGTTGCCTTGAAACAAAGTGAAACATATACAAACCCCCGCCCCTCCCCAACAAATACCTCAAACACAGACCCCCACCCTGCACCCCTGCGTTAGACTCAAAAGCCACCCCAACTTGCAGTGTGCCTGTCGCCCTAACATTAAACTAGTCTACAAGAAGAAACCCGGAGGAGGAAAGAGTCTCACCCCCCCGCCACCTCTGGGTATTCCATCTCAAACAGTGCAAGTGTAAAAGTCATCGAACCACAGCTGCCAGTTGTGCACAATGTCTAGAAAATCCGAAACCACTGCTCACTCCTGTTCCAATGGGCCGCCTTCAGCTCCTCTGGAATGTTCAGAGCGGTAACGCTGCATGGGCAACGTCTCGAGCCAGTCACTCACATTCTCAGGGCGGTCAAAGAAAAACGTCCGATCTTCATATTCTACACGTAGCCGAGATGGAAAAAGCATCGCATATTTCATACCCATGTCTTTCAATCGTCGCTTCACCCCCTGAAACCCCATCCTTTGTTTCTGAACGAACTGGGTGAAATCTGGGTAGAAGCTCACCGTAGTGTTTTCAAATTTCGTAGGGCCGCCCACCCGCGATGTCTGCAGGATAGCGTCTCTGTCCCTAAAATTGAAAATCCTGGCGATCATAGGACGTGGAGGGGCGCCCAGCTTGGGTTTCCCACCCGGCACTCTGTGTGCGCGTTCCACCGCAAAGAAGTCGCTCAGGCCCTTGGGGGCAAGATGGTTTAGGATGAGGTCCTCGACAATGAGATAAACTGCTGGGTTTCCGGTTTTTCAGGGACCCCGATAATACGTACGGTGTTGCGTCTGGCCCGACTTTCAAAATCCTCCAGCCGGCGAGAAAAGAGATCATTGGAGGATCGTAGATTGCGAACCTCCGTCTGTAAGTCGGACACATCAGTCGTGAGGCTGGAGGTCTTCAAGTCTAAGCATTTGACTTTTTCGTTAGTCCTTGATAAATCCGCCCTGATCAAGTTGACATCGATTGCCACAGTGTCAAGCTTTAAGGCCAGAGCCTCAAATTGTTGGCCGATAGAGGTCTTCATACTAGCAATGGCGCCCATGACATCACGCAGGGTCAAGTCATCCACGGCCGCTGAGTCGTCTCCCGCATCTCCCAGAGACCTACACGTACCGCCGGGGGACCCCTTAGGATGAGTGTAGCGATCCATGATATTCGATTGAATAGTGCCCCACCGTTGAATGGTCTTGGTCTTCCGTTTCTCGCTGTCTGGTTTGCCTGCCATATTGGATGTTGCGTCCCTGAGGGGCTTTCGAGACCTGGTAAAAATGGCTCTTTTCGATTCACCCACCAGCTTCACCAATAAACCAAGTTCCAGCCAGATTTCGCACGACCGGAGACACTCAGTGGCAATCACACAGTGGGGTTGCGGGGTCAGACTGCATCCCGGGTTGCCAGAGCGGCTCTAGACAGGAGAAAGCAGAGGAGCCAAAAACGAAACTGAAAGTTAATTCCGGGTCGTGAACAGTGCCCCGTAGGCCGTTGTTGTTCAATTACTACCTGGGCGCCACATTGACTCGAGCCCCGGGCAGTGCCATGGAGCAGGCCGCAAAAGTTCGAAGTGCCGTAGTTACGGTTCCCGGAGTCCAAATCGATTTTTTAAAGCAGCTATTATATCAGCTGGGTTGCGTCTTCAATAACCCGTCATCATAATCAGGATAAAGTTCAGGATAGATGCGGGAGGTGGCGAAGGTCTCGGGAGCCCTGTGCTCACGCGTCCATCTCGGTTGCGCGCGAAGCTCCTCCCTTGGCAAGCTAGTTTTGAAACTTTCGCAATGGTTCGTCAAACGACACCAAATTTATTAGCAAAACAAAAAACGCTTTTCCTGTGGAAATGAAGTCCGAACTATAACTACCTACTGGTAACTGCCAGTAGGTAATATATATAATATATAAATATATTACCTCGCAGATGTCACCACTAGGTAGTTATAGTTTGGTCTACGTTTGTAGTTTGCTCATAACTATGTCCCCATTTGCCAAATCGTCACAACCCTTTCCAAAAAGAAATGTTCATCCGCCTCCGCTCCTTCCTGGAAAGTTTCTGGGTGATCCGAAAAAAGGGGGTCCCAAAACGCAAAGTCCCCATGCATTATTCATAGGTATCCATAGGCTTCTGTGGACAAGGCTACAGACAAAACTGAATTACACCAAATTTGGCAGGATGCTAGATCTTGGTCCGCAGATTGGCTTTTTGTGATTTGGTTCAAATCTGTTCAGTAGTTTTTTTTAGAAATTAAGTACCAAATATAATCGCACATCTGGATGGTTTGGCCAAGAGAGTCTCACCGATTTAAAAATAGAGTGTTCTCATTGGCCAGGAAGCATTATTACCCTTGTGTCATCTCCATCCCATGGGAGTCAGAGTACAGTGGGAATGACAGCTCTGATTGGCTGCCAGCAACAGGAGAAAAATGTTGCTGGCAGCCATTACAGGACTCAGGGACAATGGGCCAGATGTACAACCCTTAAATTTTGCGACTCGCACTTTGTGACTCATAAAATGCAATTTATACCAGTGACTGTTAACAGTTCCTAATGGGGTGGCAAATTGCCTGCCTCATTAATATTCATGAGGCAGGTGCTATTTGCGACCCCATTAGGAATGGCCAGCACTCCCAGGGATGGTGGCCTGCTGGGGTCAGCAGACCACCATGTCTGTGGCTGTTTTTTTAATAAAGCAGTTTTTTTTTAATGCAGCCCGTTTTCCTTAACGGAAAACAGGATGCATTAAAAAAAGAAAAATGAAACTTTTCAGTTACATTTATTTAAGGGCAGGCAGTGGTCCCTGGGACCACTGCCTGCTCTTAAAGAATATTTTGCCACCCATTCACAAAGGGGAAGGGGTCCCCTGGGGACCCCTTCCAATTTGCAAGTGGCTTACCACCTACTTGAAGTAGGTGGTAAACTGCAAGTGTTTTGATACCGCAAATGCAGTCATAAAACAATGGTAGATACCATTTGGACTCTCTATTAGGAAGGGAAACCCTTGGCACGCCCCTTCCTAATAGCGAGTCGCAAACCCTATTTTGCGAGTTGGTAATTGGTTACAGACTCACAAAATAGTGTTTGTACATGGGCCAGACCAATTTTGGGGTTTCAAACGAGCCAATGTCCCGTTTGCGACCTCAAAAAACGGTCGTACATCTGGCCCTTAGTCTCCTGTCATCAAGTTTAAAAAAAAGCAAAATAAGGTGTCAGAGTAGAGATACCCTGACCCTATACGACCCAGGGTGGGACCCACAGGGACCACTCCTGGGGCCAAAAAGAAAAAAAATTGGCAACAATAGACTCTCACTGGATCAGTGTCTGGGTTCCAATTAACAATTAGCCCCAGACAGTCCACCCCAAGGGCTGAGAAATAAATGCTGAATCCACCCCACAGCGAGCACAGCACCCAGGTCCAAAAGTTAAACAATGCGTTGCCTTGAAACAAAGTGAAACATATACAAACCCCCCGCCCCTCCCCCAACAAATACCCCAAACACACACCCCCACCCTGCACCCCTGCGTTAGACTCAAAAGCCACCCCAACTTGCAGTGTGCCTGTCGCCCTAACATTAAACTAGTCTACTAGAAGAAACCCGGAGGAGGAAAGAGTCTCACCCCCCCTGCCACCTCTGGGTATTCCATCTCAAACAGTGCAAGTGTAAAAGTCATCGAACCACAGCTGCCAGTTGTGCACAATGTCTAGAAAATCCGAAACCACTGCTCACTCCTGTTCCAATGGGCCGCCTTCAGCTCCTCCGGAATGTTCAGAGCGGTAACGGTGCATGGGCAACGTCTCGAGCCAGTCACTCACATTCTCAGGGCGGTCAAAGAAAACGTCCGATCTTCGCATTCTACACGTAGCCGAGATGGAAAAAGCATCGCATATTTCATACCCATGTCTTTCAATTGTCGCTTCACCCCCTGAAACCCCATCCTTTGTTTCTGAACGAGCTGGGTGAAATCTGGGTAGAAGCTCACCGTAGTGTTTTCAAATTTCGTAGGGCCGCCCACCCGCGATGCCTGCAGGATAGCGTCTCTGTCCCTAAAATTGAAAATCCTGGTGATCATAGGACGTGGAGGGGCGCCCAGCTTGGGTTTCCCGCCCGGCACTCTGTGTGCGCGTTCCACCGCAAAGAAGTTGCTCAGGCCCTTGGGGGCAAGATGGTTGAGGATGAGGTCCTCGACAAGGAGATAAACTGCTGGGTTTCCGGCTTTTCAGGGACCCCGATAATACGTACGTTGTTTCGTCTGGCCCGAATTTCAAAATCCTCCAGCCGGCGGGAAAAGAGATCATTGGAGGATCGTAGATTGCGAACCTCCGTCTGTAAGTCGGACACATCAGTCGTGAGGCTGGAGGTCTTCAAGTCTAAGGATTTGACTTTTTCGTTAGTCCTTGATAAATCCGCCCTGATCAAGTTGACATCGATTGCCACAGTGTCAAGCTTTAAAGCCAGAGCCTCAAATTGTTGGCCGATAGAGGTCTTCATACTAGCAATGGCGCCCATGACATCACGCAGGGTCAAGTCATCCACGGCCGCTGAGTCGTCTCCCGCATCTCCCAGAGACCTACACGTACCGCCGGGGGACCCCTTAGGATGAGTGTAGCGATCCATGATATTCGATTGAATAGTGCCCCACCGGTGAATGGTCTTGGTCTTCCGTTTCTCGCTGTCTGGTTTGCCTGCCATATTGGATGTTGCGTCCCTGAGGGGCTTTCGAGACCTGGTAAAAATGGCTCTTTTCGATTAACCCACCAGCTTCACCAATAAACCAAGTTCCAGCCAGATTTTGCACGACCGGAGACACTCAGTGGCAATCACACAGTGGGGTTGCGGGGTCCGACTGCATCCCGGGTTGCCAGAGCGGCTCTAGACAGGAGAAAGCCGAGGAGCCAAAAACGAAAACGAAAGTTAATTCCGGGTCGTGAACAGTGCCCCGTAGGCCGTTGTTGTTCAATTACTACCTGGACGCCACATTGACTCGAGCCCCGGGCAGTGCCATGGAGCAGGCCGCAAAAGTTCGAAGTGCCGTAGTTACGGTTCCCGGAGTCCAAATCGATTTTTGAAAGCAGCTATTATATCAGCTGGGTTGCGTCTTCAATAACCCGTCGTCATAATCAGGATAAAGTTCAGGATAGATGCGGGAGGTGGCGAAGGTCTCGGGAGCCCTGTGCTCACGCGTCCATCTCGGTTGCGCGCGAAGCTCCTCCCTCGGCAAGCTAGTTTTGATACTTTTGCAATGGTTCGTCAAACGACACCAAATTTATTAGCAAAAAAAAAACGCTTTTCCTGTGGATATGAAGTCCTAACTATAACTACCTACTGGTAACTGCCAGTAGGTAATATATATAATATATAAATATATTACCTCGTGGATGTCACCACTAGGTAGTTATAGTTTGGTCTACGTTTGTAGTTTGCTCATAACTATGTCCCCATTTGCCAAATCGTCACAACCATTTCCAAAAAGAAATGTTCATCCGCCTAAGCTCCTTCCTGGAAAGTTTCTGGGTGATCCGAAAAAAGGGGGTCCCAAAACGCAAAGTCCCCATGCATTATTCATAGGTATCCATAGGCTTCTGTGGACAAGGTCACAGACAAAACTGAATTACACCAAATTTGGCAGGATGCTAGATCTTGGTCCGCAGATTGGCTTTTTGTGATTTGGCTCAAATTTGTTCAGTAGTTTTTTTTAGAAATTAAGTACCAAATATAATCGCACATCTGGATGGTTTGGCCAAGAGAGTCTCACCGATTTAAAAATAGAGTGTTCTCATTGGCCAGGAAGCATTATTACCCTTGTGTCATCTCCATCCCATGGGAGTCAGAGTACAGTGGGAATGACAGCTCTGATTGGCTGCCAGCAACAGGAGAAAAATGTTGCTGGCAGCCATTACAGGACTCAGGGACAATGGGCCAGATGTACAACCCTTAAATTTTGCGACTCGCAATTTGTGACTCGTAAAATGCAATTTATAACAGTGTTGCAGACACTGTTAACAGTTCCTAATAGGGTGGCAAATTGCCTGCCTCATTAATATTCATGAGGCAGGTGCTATTTGCGACCCCATTAGGAATGGCCAGCACTCCCAGGGATGGTGGCCTGCTGGGGTCAGCAGACTACCATGTCTGTGGCTGCTTTTTTAATAAAGCAGTTTTTTTTAATGCAGCCCGTTTTCCTTAAAGGAAAACAGGATGCATTTAAAAAAGAAAAATGAAACTTTTCAGTTACATTTTTTTAAGGGCAGGCAGTGGTCCCTGGGACCACTGCCTGCTCTTAAAGAATATTTTGCCACCCATTCACAAAGGGGAAGGGGTCCCCTGGGGACCCCTTCCAATTTGCAAGTGGCTTACCACCTACTTGAAGTAGGTGGTAAACTGCAAGTGTTTTGATACCGCAAATGCGGTCATAAAACAATGGTAGATACCATTTGGACTATCTATTAGGAAGGGAAACCCTTGGCACGCCCCTTCCTAATAGAGAGTCGCAAACCCTATTTTGTGAGTTGGTAATTGGTTACAGACTTACAAAATAGTGTTTGTACATGGGCCAGACCAATTTTGGGGTTTCAAACGGGCCAATATCCCGTTTGCGACCTCAAAAAACGGTCGTACATCTGGCCCTTAGTCTCCTGTCATCAAGTTAAAAAAAAAGCAAAATAAGGTGTCAGAGTAGAGATACCTTGACCCTATACGACCCAGGGTGGGACCCACAGGGACCACTTCTGGGGCCAAAAAGAAAAAAAATTGGCAACAATAGACTCTCACTGGATCAGTGTCTGGGTTCCAATTAACAATTAGCCCCAGACAGTCCACCCCCAGGGCTGTATTCATAAAGGCAAGGGGGGCTGCCTGGTACCCCTCCCGAGCCGCCAGAGCACCCGAGAAGTCCACCTCCAGGGCTGAAAACATTGTTTATGGGGAGGGGGTACACACGGTCCCACACCCATGCCATCAGAGGTCAACCCCAGGAAAGGCAGCAAAATGCACATTGCGCAGGGCTGACGATTACCTGCAGCCAAAATCATTCTGGTGTCGGGGGTTGGTCCTAAAGCCAGACCCTGGATACCCCGTTTTTTTATTAATGGGGAGGGGGGCCAAACTGCACACCTCCCCAACTCACTTTAGTTCATGAGGACCCCATCCCCGAGGGCTGTACATATAAGCTAAAAGGTGAAGGGGGCCGTGTGGTCTCCACCTCCCTTAGCATTGTTAGGCCCTGGAGAACCCACCCTTAGGGCCACTCTTTTAAATAAAGGGGAGAGGTAGTGCATGTGGCCCCCTCCCTGAGCCAATTTCAGCCCCAGGGATCCCATTCCCCGGCACCCGGCATGATTTCGCGGGTACGGGGCACAAGGCCCTCTTCCTGGGCAAAGGCCTTGAGCACCGTAGGTTTGGCTGCATGTGGGGGGTTGGCTGCAGGGCCTGGCCAGCTGTGCATGGCGAAAGGGAAATTCAATTAAAAAAGCACATGTTAAAGTAACATTATGGTTAGGTGTGATAAAAAGATTTCACTTTTTTTTTTAAATGTTAGAAATCACTTTAAAAAAAGAAAGGCAAAAGTATTGTTATAGTTAGGGGAATTTATTAGTGACAACATTAACGTTTTACTAAAAAAAACACAGAATGCACTGCTTATGGTCTCACATATGACATCGCTCATGACAAGTTTTATATGACATCACTTATGACATCATTGATGACATCTCAAATGATATCATTGTGCACATCACTGATGGCATCACTTGAGGCATCATTGGAGATTCTTTTGTACACATTGCTGTTTGAACAAGTATACCATTAGAGCTATGAAAGTAAGTGCCAAATAGCTAAGAATAATATGAAGCTTCTTTACTGCTATCACACATTCAACCCCCATAGGTAAAGTAAGCGTGTGTTATCTGTAACATTGACCCTAGACTGTAACACTTCATGGGTAGCCAAGTTGATGTTGACTATGAAACACAGATGAAAGGATAACCTATTCTGCACCGGTGTTCAATTTGTATACAACTGTTCAGGGAAAATCAAGTTTGTCTCAGTACTCAAGTCCTGTTACATAACTACTGTTCTACTACAGACAATCTTTACCTGTATCAAACCCCGGACTGTCACTCAACCTACTTTGAGAACTGAAGGGTATCTGAATAGTGAAGTGGGTACTGTTAACAGTGTCTACGCTATGGAGAGAGTTTACTCTGTACCACACTGCTTGTTGACAGTGAAACTCTACTGAAAAGTATACACCACAGAGTATTAAAAAGTATCAACTAAGTATCTACATGTAAATCTTGTCCAAAGAGCCACTAGTCACTTAAAATAACCAAGGTCTGAAGGTGCTAAATCTACCTGCAGCCTTCATACTGTGGTAAAAGCATTAAAGATAGCCCATCTTCAGAAGCAAAACAAGCACATGTACATAGGTTGGTACCTGGTGCGCACAGTCTTCTATGTTAAGTAGAAACTGTCAAGCTGAGACTATTCTGTCTAGTAACTCAAGGATGCTTACAATACCTACTATGTAGTATGTATATTCTTTGCCCTGCTGGAATTATATTTTGCAGTACCAAAACACTTGTGTCTAATATAATTGACGCAAGTTGTCAACTGTCACCTGCACACAGGGTTACTCTTCAATGCAAAAATGTATAATGTATTTAATACCTCTATACACCTATTATGCATTAGGAGCACATTTGTTTGTTAAATACTTACACCCATTAGATGGATCCAGACTGTACAAAATTAGGTAGAAAAGTGATATGGTAGTTACACGCCTCTATGCAAACTATAAAACAAACTAGTGCACTCATTGCATGATGGATTCAGTGATGTCATCAATTGTGTCATTTGAGATGTCATCAGTGAATTCATAAATGATGTTATAGAACATGTAATGAGTGATGTCACATGTGAGGTCATAAGCGCATGGTGGGGGCGCCCGTTATAGTTAGCTCTGCTAAGATAGATAGATAGATAGATAGATAGATAGATAGATAGATAGATAGATAGATAGATAGATAGATAGATAGATAGACAGACAGATAGACAGATAGATAGATAGATGACATATGTAGATACAAATATAGATATATATGTATAGTCAGTGAAAAAAAGTTTAAATTAACATTATAGTCAGATGTTGAAATGAGTCAAAAAATAAAAACTTTAAATTAAAATAAATACTGACAGCTATAGTTTAGCGAGCTAACTATAACTTGCACCACGCCATGCATTACTTATGGCCTCAAATATTACATTACTCATGACATGTTCAATACCATCATTGATGACATCACTGATGACATCTGAAATGACAATATTGATGACATCTCTGATGTCATCACTGAAGGCATCATTCAACCTTCTGCTGTACAATTTCCTGTACAAAACAATACAGCCTTTCAAATAAGTAAATAACTGCTGCATGATGCAGAATCATGAAAAACATAAAATGCATAAACTACAGGGAGCTATATGCTTGTATAAAATAATTATACTGTAGCCCACTCCCTGTACACAAACATTGTTACATAGAGAGCCCCTAGTACTCATTTATTTTACCCCCTGCACAGGTCTTGACGAAGAGTCCACTCTCGTTGCACACAAAAGCATAATTAGATGGCCAAGCCATTACTACGCACAGCCTTTACCATGTGCAGAACTACTTATGGAAAGGCCAATCCCTCTAGACACACAAATCCTATTAGGAGGCTATGCTCCTACTATGCACAGCCTTCACCCTTTGTACAACCCTCTATGGAGATATCACTACCTCCACACACACCCCCTGTTAGATGCCTCCCCCCCTACTACACACGGCCTGCACCCTTTGCACAGCTTTTTAAGGTGAGCCCACTTCCACCAGACACCCAACCCCCATTAGATTACTAAACCCCTACTACTCACAGCCTTCACCCTATGCACAGTACTTTATTCCAGACACCCAAGCCCATTATATGGTCAAGGCTCTACTATGCACAGTCTCCACACTGTGAAAAAATCTTCACTGATTGCCTATTCTCTTTGCATAACAACCCCATTAGATGGCCAATCCCCTAGCACACAGACTCGTTGCTCTGTGAAGAGCTCCTAACAGAAACTCCACACTCTTCGAACACCCATGGCCAAGCATGTTGTATATACAGTATATAGCAAACTCTCACACTCATTAGATGATGTAATCAGTGATATAATCAATGAATTGATTTGAGATGTTTTCAATGATGTGATCAATTATGTCATTGCACGTCATGAGTGATATAATTGTGAGGTCATACGCAGTACATAGAAGAGGTGCAATTATAGTTAGCTTGCTAAACTACAACAAGCTAATTTCACAGTTGTTTTGTTTTTGAGCATTATGTTTAACTAATTTTAAAACCTAACTATAAAGTTACTTTAACCAGTCTTTTTTTCAGTGAATGTCTAGCATTTTTAATGTAATCACTATACCTAACTATAACATCCCTTTAACCATTGTTTTTAAAGTGAATATTAGGATATGTTTAATGATAGGGAACTTCATAATACCATACCTGACTATAACTTCCATCTAACCTTTGTTTTTTTCATGCATTTCTAGTTTTTATTTTTAACATATCCATCCAACGCCCCCACTGCACACACCCTTCAGCCATTTACAGATAGTTGGCACAGGCCACCTCCACGCTGGTGGCCAACCCACTGCAGCCCAACCTCTGATGTTAGCTCCTCTCCTGCTTGCCCTCAATTCTTCATCTGCGTGTCCCTGCCCTCCATGGCCAGTTTGCTGCTGCTGCTTCCCTCCTGCCTGCCCTCTGTTGTCTGAATGCCCCTATCTCCCCCTCTCCAGCTCTCTCTCTCTCTATATATATATATATGAATATATATGGTCCTGTGCTCATTGTGTTACTGGATTCAAGCTAGACTGGCTGATGAGGGATGATACTGATGGAGCGAGATTTAGAAACATATTTTGTTTCAACTCGCAAAGTTAAACTTCCATAATAAAATAATTGTATTAATCAGCATGGACTGAATTTTACTAATCAACCTAGTTTAAAATGCATACACGACATAAGGGACTAATATATGTGCTCTATGTTGCATCTACATGTTCGTGAAAAATAATAAACTAACTTTGTCTAATGTCTTTGTCAGTATTAAATGCGGCTGTTTAATTAATGGCATGTGCTTATTTGTGTGTGCTTATGTTATGTCTTTTTGTCTTTGTGTGGCACAAGTTTGAGAAAGAATTCTGTTTGTTACTAAAATGCTTTGGCTAGGTAACATTTATTAATGGGTTAATAATTATCAAAGGAGGATGGGTAACAGAACAAATTCTAATTCTTTCATTAATTGATGTCTTGTGTTTGTTTATACATTGGTTTTGCGAATGGGCCTAAGAAAATGGCTGGCAGTGCTGCAGAATATGAAACTTGACCAGAGTGAAGCCTTCACTCATGCGCAGACGAAAGAGCATTTTGCTGAACTGACAGCGTTTAATGCAGAAGCAATCATGGTCGAGTTGAATATGTTCTTGGTGACATTTCCAAGGACAGAATGCAGTATGGCCTGCCAAGATTAGGAAGTGAAAAGTTTTGTGCACGGAGAATGTATTTTTTTTGAGGACGCAAAAAGGATGGAGAAACTAAGAACAATAAGGGCTATGATGAGGCCCCGGACTTGGTCAGGAGAATATGACCTAATGGTGGACTGACATGGATCAGCCAATTAGAAGTTCGGATTTTCAGAAAGAATGTGTGATAAAGATACTTTAGCTAGTCAGAAAAGGTATAAAAATGGACCCCTTTGGAGGGAGGGCACCTCTCGCTTTCAGAATCCTGTATGGCGTGCCGTGCTGAAGGACTTTTTGGAGCACGTAAGGATCAATAGGGTTATTGATTATTTCTTTAGGTCAAGTGAGTTTTAGACAGGGAAAATAAAAATTAGATGATGAAAACTGTTTATTTTACTTAAATCATGCTAATTGATTTTACTTTGAATCTTCAGACTAATGTGCTATTCCTCAATAAAAGCTGCTAAAATTGCTAATAAAGAATTTAATAAAATGCATTTATTTGAATAAAGTTAATAAAATAAGATTCAGAAATAACAAGCTGGTCTTGTTTAATCACGTTCTTGTTACCATTCGTTGATCCATTTACCTTAGTGACTTAATTAAATGTTTAATGCGCAAAACCATGGTGATGTATATAAATGTGTAAATAATTTGCGAATAGGTTCTGATTAATTAGGTCACATGATTCAGTTGCCCAAAACCTGTCTCGCTGGTTAATGGACCTTGTGGGTGATTTATGATTAATGGTGAGTATTTGGTGTTGGGTAGCGTTGCTGAGACAGAATTTCTATAGGGGCGCTGGATCAATACCCTGAAACCGGTCCCAGGATCCTTGTTTCCAGTCCAGAGAGGACCTGGCCTGGCAGTTCGGGCTGGATTGTTCCCATGAGGAGCTGGATCAAGATTGATATGCATATGGCTTGGTCTAAACTGGGGAGGCGAGCAACAAAATGATGGATTAAACCCAGATCTTTGTGACTGGGGGGTGAATGTTTGCATTGTTCAGCATTCCGTACATCATTCATTTGTTCTTTTTGCGTTGGTTTGTGACTAGCATTGACTAGCCTGACATTTTTCTTCCAGTGTAATATCCTGCATCTGGTTTATTTAGGGGCAAACATCTAGTCATCTACAGCCTGAATCTAAAAAGAAACATATTCTTAGAACGTAGCATGCACCATACAACACTAGTCTGCTAGCTATACCAAACACTCATTACAATAGATTAGACAACACCCATCACACCCATTTAACACAGCTAATCCATGTGCTTGGATCTGAGTGGGCTATTAATAGCATTCCCACTAATAAACAACATGCATGACTGTTCACACTTCCCAGAGTCGGATGGGAGTGCAGAGCCATACAAATACAAGCAGTACATAGAAATCTATGTTCTTAAAACGAACGTTTCAGCAGGTAGCAGATAACCCCCAATGGAACATAGTTGGTAGAACAATGAGCATACGTGCATCACAGCTCAGATATTCAATATAGTTGGGTATCACTGTAGCAAACATAATGTATCAATGATCTTAACCTCCAAAAGAATATATTTGTCAGAAAAAAACGCACTCATCCCTCAGTTTAGTAGCACCATATTGGTGGACCATCTCCAAGCACGTAACATTGCTACACTCTTTATAAAACAGCGTACCTTTCCAAGACATCACACAACTACTACACCAACATCAACCACCACCTGACAGCTACACAGAGTAAAGGGATACTGTGGACCCTAGCAATATACCAAATTCTCCTTTTTCTCGTACACATATCGCAAGAGGATAATGTAGATACACTCCTTCAGATGACAGATACCTGAATTCATAAAGTTCTCTTGGTACACACACTAAACAACAGTAACCAATACAACATCCTTGCAAAAACAACATAAACATTAAAGCCCAGATTACCTATATTTTTGCATCAGGGATGCATCCATTTTGTGGTGCATCCCTGCCACAAAATACTTTTTTGGCATTTACTAAGCCATGCAAAGCCACTTAGCGTTACTTTGTGTCAAAAAGGAGTAACATGGGTGGAGTATGGGTATTCGCATGCATCCACCCATGTATTTTAACACAAACCTAGATTCACAAAAACGTATAAATCTGGGTTTGCCCCAAATGGTGCGCTAACCTGGCAAAGGAGAAACAAGGAGAAATGTCTTTATTTCTCCTCATTACTTCATTTCATGCGAGCTGCATTCTTCTGCACACCTAGAAAGAGGAATAAGCCATTACGTTTTGTTTGTGTGCGAGAAGGTATTCCTTCCTGCACAAAAATAATCCTTCCCATAATGCAGTCACATTGTACACAAGTGTTTGCGTTGGAGCTAGTGGGCCAATGCAAAAACAGGGCAGAAATGCTCAATTTCTTTGTAAATGTGTAGCATTTCTGTTCTAGTGCTTAATTTGAGCCAATGGTTTATGGTGCTCGGCACTGGCACTTAATTGATAGCACCGGCTCTAATGACAGTCTACCACATAGTGCTGCAGTCTGTCAAATTTTGAGATGAGCACATCAGTGGTTAATAAGCCTTTATACATTAAAATGACTAATACCTGATGCTCAGACAATTATTAAAGCTTACGGGGCCTGGAATAGCCTGAAGTGTCACACATGTAGGAGTGTGATAGTTAGTAGTTGTGTAGGTACTGTCACTGGCAGCGCAGGCAGGGTCATTTGGTGGTGCAGGCTGCAATGGCCTCTTGAGAAGGGCCATGCCACTTACCTTTTTACAAACTAAACACTGTTTTGCGCTATACCTTTCATGCAACGCAGCTGAACTTGCTGCGGGACGTGTAAAATAATAGTTCATGTGCTCCTAAATATGAGCTGCACCCACACTACTTTAAATCCTAATCAAACAGAAAACAATGTGTGATGGAAGCCCAGCATGAAGGTACTGGTATCTGACAGCTCTGAGAGGCTATACAAATGGCAATCATTGGCGGCTTGCATCTACGGGTGTCTGTGGGGGGGGGCGGGCGCATGTAAAAATAATATTAACAAATTAAATAAACCTTACAGAACTCTGCGACGTTCTCGCTGTGGGTCTCATCTTTTTGTTTAATAAAGTTTTATTGAACATTTTTGCAAAGAAAACAGAGTACATGCAATGAAATGAAAACATTATGAACATGAATAAGGAAATATAATCAGGCATAGGAGTAAACTATTAAATATATCAAAAGGGATAGGCAGGGGATGGGACAGGAAAAGGGAGAGGGAGAGAAAGGAAGAAAGAAAAGAAAGAAAGAAGAAAAAGGAGAAAAAAGGGAAGTAGAGAGAAGAGAGGTGAAAAAAGCGGATAAGACTCAGTTAGTTAGAGTAGTAGAGGAAAGATAGGAAACAAAGGGGAGCCAGAGAAGATCAGATTTTATTTTTTGAGGGATGGAGGAAGAAGAGACAGTAGCAATCCTATGTTCATCACAAATAAAGTTCCACCACATGGATAATGATAGTTTGGAATTATCTTTCCATGACGATAGAATAACCTTAAAAGCTAGAGCAATAAAAAGGTCAAACAGTCTAGATTCAGATGAGGCTATATCTATATCAGGTGATAAGGATCCTAGAAAAACATGTATAAATGATATAGCAGTGTTAAACTTAAAAATTGACATGCAAACTTTCCAAACTGAATTCCAAAAGGAAGAAACAGCAGCACAATCATATAATAAATGAATTAATGATCCTGAAGCATTAGAACAAGACCAACACAGGGGAGAGGAATTAGGAGAAAATTTACAAATGCTAACAGGAGTAATAACCGCTCTATAATAGACAAAATATAAAGATTGAGTTACACGTGCAGATGCAGAAACTTTAAATAACTTGGACCAACGTTTCTCCCACGTAGCAATAGAAAAAGAAGCAGATACATCATTTTCCCAAGTAACTTCAATAGTAGATTTAGGACGAATTTGAGTATTAGATAGCAATATGGTATAAACAAGAGCAGCCTTAGGTCTGTGGGTAGAGAATAAAGGATATAAAGGGGTCAAGGGGGTTAAGGAGGGAAATTCAGTGGGCAGTGAGAAAGTAGCTAAGTGGGATTGAATAGCTGTAGCAATATTAGTGTATTCACCAAAAAGAGCGTCAGGTATTTGGTAACGGAGTTGCAAATCTTGGAAGGGAAGAATATCGAAATTATGGAGGAATTGATAAACAAAAGATACATTCTTCTACTTCCAGTACTTGTAGTAAAAAGATTTACCCTTATATTTGATAAATTTATTATACCAATTGATGGAAGATAAAAAACAATGCAAGGGGTTTACATCTTTAGAGAAGGTATTGGAGATGAGAGTTTGTGAATATTTCAAAATGGGGTATTGGGATAAAAAGAAACAGTTGGACATGAAAGCAACATGTTTGAAAGGAAAATCCTTCAAAAGTGAACGCTCAAAAAGAACCCATTTGGGAACTGGCATGTTTAAAAAATCATAAGCTAGTGAAAACGATTGTTTAAGCAGAAAAGCTGAATGGTAAGCTTTAAATTAGGGAATCGGACACCACCTTCAGATTTAGGACGAGTAAGTTTAAGCAAAGCAATGTGAGGATGTTTATTATTCCAAAGGAATTTTGTACATATAGAGATTATTCGGGAAAAATACACATTGGGAATTTTAATGGGAAGCATAGAGACTGTATACAACACATGAGGAGTAATCATCATTTTAATAGTGTCCAGCCTGCCCCACCAGGAAAGAAAAAGTGGGGACCACAGGAGGAGAAAGGCTTGTAGTTTCTGAACCAATTTATTAAAGGTAAATTTGAGAGTGTCAGTGAGGGTTGAAGAAAACCAAATACCCAGATATTTAATTTTGGAAGGGCACCAGGTAAATTCAGTATCACTGAACATAAATTGGGAGCAAACAGAGTTTAAGGGCAGAACTTCAGTTTTGGATAAATTGAGTTTATAGCCAGAGATAGAGGAGTAAAGTTGGACTTCATTCATAAAATGTGGCAACGAATCAACAGGATTGGACATGTAAACTAAGATATCATCCGCATATGCAGAAATTTTTATGTCAACAGAGGAAAATTTAAAGCCAGTAATCATGTGATTATTGCGGATACGTTCTAGGAAGGGTTCAAGGCATAGGATTTATAGTAAGGGAGAGAGGGGGCAACCTTGCCTTGTACCACGAGATAAAGAGAAGTATCTGGAAAATTGATTATTGACAAAAATACTGGCACGGGGACAGGAATATTATAATTTAACATAGGAAATAAAAGAGGGCCTAAAACCAAACCATTGGAGGGTCTGAAACATAAATTGCAAATTAATTCGATCAAATGCTTTTTCTGCATCCAAAGAAAGAGCAGCAAGGGGGTCTTTACATTTCTTACTAAGGGAAATAATGTCAGCAAACATACGTGCATTGTCCGATGCTAGCCTACCCTTTACAAAGCCAACCTGATCCGTTTTAATCAAAAGGGGAATAATATTGTCAAGGCGGGAGGCGAGGATCTTGGCAAAAATTTCGCAATTATAGTTAATTAGGGATATAGGGCGGAAATTTTTACAATAAGAGTGGTCCTTATCTGGTTTGGGGATAATAATGATTAACGCGTCCATGAAGGACCCTGAAGCTTTGGCTTCAGCAATAAAGGAGTTAAAGAGCTGTAAAAGTTTAGGGGCAAACATCGGGGAGAAAGTAGAATAAAATTCGACAGGAAGGCCGTCAGGTCCGGGAGCTTTAGATCTTTTCAAAGCATGAATGGCAGTAATAAGTTCTTGAAGAGTAATGTCTTTCTCTAAGGTGGGAGGGAAGGAGGGGAGGGGAAGGGAGACCTGAGAAAAAAGAATCAAGGTTCTGAGTAGAGGGGAAAGTGTCATCTGAGTAAGGGACCGATAATAGTCATGGAAGACATCCGCAATATCTTCATCAGTTGACACTAATTTGTTGGTGGATTCATTAAGAATTGGACCAATGGTTTTGCGTTCAGATTTAATTTTCAGATAATTAGACAACATCTTGCCTGCTTTGTTTTGACCCCCGTGATACTTAGATTTGATTTTAAGCAAAACGTCGCAGGCTTCAATAGTAGCCCAGTTTTTTTAAGTTCCGTTTTTGCAGCAATTAGGGCATTAAGGGCAGTGGGATCTTTAGAAGTAAAATAAGTGTGTTCCAGTTGTTTAATAGTTTTCAATTGAGCCTCATATTTAGCAACTCTTTTCTTGTTTGAGACAAAAGATATGACAAAACTACGTGAGGCAGCCTTGAAAGCATCCCATGTGTTAGGAATAGAAGTATCCGAGGGAGCTTTAAAAGCAAAAAATTCATTAATGAAGATGGTGACATTTTTGATAAAAAGTGGGTCAGATAAAAGGAAGGTATTACATTTCCAGCGGCTAAATTTCGAGGAGGTAAGTGTAAAATCAAGTGTGACATAAACAGGTGCGTGATCTGATATAAAAATTGAACCAATTCTGATTTCTGAATAGAGGGGAGCAGGGATTTACTAACTAAAATGTAGTCTATTCTAGATCTGGTATGATGCATATTAGAGAAAAAAGTATATTCAAAAGAGTCAGGGTTACAAGTTCTCCATACATCATAAAATGGACGAGAGGCAATGGCCGATTGGAATGATTTACGAGTTTTGTCAGGTTGGAATTTACATTTGGATAGTCTATCGGAGTAGGGATCCAACCATTGGTTAAAGTCCCCGGCCACAAAAATATTAGGGCAATCGATAGAGGATAGGAGAATTTTAATATCTGACCAAAATTTGGGATCTGGGCGAACAGGGCCATAGATATTCAATAGAACTAACGTCTTGTTCTGGATTACAATCTTAGCCATCACCCATCGTCCATCGTCATCATTGTGAGAAGTTGGCCTGGTATATGATGCTCACTAGTTCTAGTGATCACCTTGTACCATGCCAAGCAACCCTTATGGTGGTGGTTGTAAGTCAACCCAGATAGACCAGCTATCCTAGTGGTAACGTGGACTATGCAGTCTTTAGGCTAAACTCGTTATGGCATGTGAAGCAAGCTGTTTTACCATATACACTCTCCTTGAATATCAAATGAAAGGACACCACACAGATATATATTGAAAATATATATATATTTATTTACTACAAGTATCCCCTATACTCTTTATGAGCACAGAAGCAAATGCGTTAAAACAAAACAGGGTTTAAATACACAAAAGTTGCACAATATGGATAGGCCCTGGTGGCCTCAAAAACCATATACTAAAATAGTGGTATAAGAACCACGTATCTAAAAGGAAGAAGGCCTAGGGCCTTGGGAATTGCTGGGACTTCGAGGAGCTAGCAATAGTTAGTGACCAGGAGGCCCACGGGATGCGTGTGCAGTGCTTGAAGTTACACGCGGGCGCCCATAGACTTTCAATAGGTGCGTAAAAAGTACAAATTTACTGCAAAGGGAACCTTCCGGATGGACCAGAACCTAACAACTTAAAACCTAGACACTAGAGATGTTTCTCTCAACAGGAGCACCGGAGTTCCAGCGTTACCTCACCCACAGGAAGCGGGTGCATAGGGTTCAAAGTGCGTCGGGTTTCGTCATGCGGTTCAATGGAGCCTGAAGATGAAGATGCTGCAGGCAGCCAGTCGAAAAGAGTTCCGGTGGATCAAAAGATGGATCTGAAGATGTGAAGACCTGAAAGCAGAGGGGACAATGTTCAAAGTCACTAGCCAGTGACTACCGTGGAACCAGGAGGGAACCAGGCGATGTCGGGTGCCAACAGCTGAAGAAAGGAAGCTTGTCTCTGCAGCCACGTGGACACGAAGAGGTCAGCGACGTCCAGGAGTCGATCATGAGCTGTACCACGCAGGCTCTCGCTGATGGCGGTGTCGGCAACTTGATTGAGGCAAATAAGGCCTTGGCAAAAGCAAGTCACACAGGAAGTGAAGAAAGCTTGTTGCTCTGACCAGCAAGGTCAGAAGGGCTGCTCCTTTTCACAGGAGCGAGGGCCAGTCTGGAGCAACCAAACCAGTGGTGTTGATTGTAGATTTCGTCGCCAAGATGGCCACTAGCCAACGGGCCAGTAACCGGGATGACGCGTCGAGTGGCAAATGCAAAAGGGCCCCACGCAGATCGTGGAGATGCTGGGGGGCTGGTCTTCGGTGCAGATGCTGCTCGGTGATGGGCCTTCTCAAACCCCAAAGCACAGCGTTGAGGGTACCTCGGGTGCTGCGCAGTCAGCTTTTCGGGGGTCTTTCAAGATGGCCGGTCCCACGTCTCTCGATGCCTCAATGGGTCTCTTCAATCAATCAATCAATCAAAGCATTTATATAGCGCACTACTCACCCGGAGGGTCTCAAGGCGCTGGGGGAGGGGGAGTCCGCTACTGCTCGAACAGCCAGGTCTTGAGCTGCTTCCTGAAGTCGAGGTGGTCCTGGGTCAGGCGGAGGTGGGTCGGGAGGGAGTTCCAAGTCTTGGCGGCGAGGTAGGAGAAGGACCTTCCCCCTGAGGTGGCTCTACGGATGCGGGGGATGGCGGCGAGGGCGTGGCCGGTCGATCGAAGCTGGCGTTTGGGAGCGTAGAAGTTGAGGCGGCTGTTGAGGTATTCTGGGCCTTGGTTGTGCAGGGCTTTGTGTGCGTGGGTGAGGAGACGGAAGGTGATTCTCTTGTTGACCGGGAGCCAGTGCAGGTCTCTCAGGTATCCGGAGATGTGGTTGCGGCGGGGGATGTCCAGGATGAGTCGTGCTGAGGCGTTCTGGATCCGCTGGAGTCTCTTCTGGAGTTTAGCGGTGGTTCCGGCATAGAGGGAGTTGCCGTAGTCCAGACGGCTGGTGACGAGGGCCTGGGTGACCGTCTTCCTAGTCTCGGTGGGGATCCACCGGAAAATCTTCCGTAGCATGCGCAGGATGTTGAAGCACGACGAGGAGACGGCGTTGACTTGTCTGGTCATGGAGAGGGAGGAGTCCAGGATGAAGCCCAGGTTGCGTGCGTGGTCTGATGGTTTGGGTGCGCTGCCTAAGGCGGGGGGCTACCAGGAGTCGTCCCAGGCGGAGAGTGAAGATCCTAGGATGAGGACTTCCATCTTGTCTGAGTTCAGTTTCAGGCGGCTGTTCTTCATCCATTCGGCTACCTCTTTCATCCCTTCGTTTAGGTTGGCTCTGGCGGTGGCGGGGTCGTTGGTGAGGGAGAGGATCAGCTGGGTGTCGTCGGCGTAGGAGATGATGTTGAGGTTGTGCTGGCGTGCGATGGCTGCGAGGGGGCTCATGTAGACGTTGAAGAGGGTTGGGCTGAGCGAGGAGCCTTGAGGAACGCCGCAGATGACTTCGGTGGCTTCTGATCTGAACGGGGGGAGGCGGACTCTCTGAGTCCTTCCGGCGAGGAAGGAGATGATCCAGTCCAGTGCCTTCTCCTTGATTCCGATGTTGCTGAGGCGCTGCACTAGGGTGCGGTGGCAGACAGTGTCGAAGGTCGCGGAGAGGTCCAGGAGGATGAGAGCCGCTGTTTCTCCGTTGTCGAGCAGGGCCCGGATGTCATCGGTTGCTGCGATCAGGGCGGTCTCAGTGCTGTGGTTGGCCCGGAAGCCAGACTGCGAGAGGTCGAGGGATCCGTTCGTCTCGAGGAAGGCGGCCAGCTGTTTGTTGACGGTCTTCTCGATGACATTTGCCGGAAACGGGAGCAGCGAGATGGGGCGGTAGTTCTTGATGTCGGTGGGGTCGGCTGTTGGTTTCTTTAGTAGAGCGCTGAGTTCGGCGTGCTTCCAGCTCTCCGGGAAGGTGGCGGTGTCGAAGGAGGTGTTGATGATGTCCCGCAGGTGGGGTGCGATGACAGCGTCGGCCTTGTTGAAGACGTGGTGAGGGCAGGGGTCGGTCGGAGATCCGTAGTGGATGGAGTTCATCGTGCGGACGGTGTCTTCGGTGCTGATCGGGGTCCAGGCGTGGAGGGTGGTGGTGGGGGGCGGTGATTCGGTCATGGTGTGCGTCGGTTGAGTGCTGAAGCTGTTGTGCATTTCCGCGATCTTGTTGTGGAAGTAGGAGGCGAGGGAGTTGCAGAGGTCGTGCGAAGGGATGATGTCGTTGTTTCCGGCGTTGGGGTTGGAGAGCTCTTTAGCGATGTTGAAGAGTTCCTTGCTGTTGTGGGCGTTGTTGTCCAGTCGTTCCTTGAATGCAGTTTTCTTGGTGGCGTGGATCAGTTGGTGGAGTTTCCAGGTGGCGAGCTTGAGGGCAGTCATGTTGTCCGGTGTTGTGTCTCTGCCTCAGGCTTTCTCGAGGGCTCTGCAGTTCTTCTTGGAGCTCTTGAGTTCGTCGGTAAACCATGGGGCTTTCTTGCTACCGGGTCTGTTGGGCGGGGTCTTCAGAGGGGCGAGGTCGTCTGCGCAGTCGCTGATCCACTTCGTGAGGTTGGTGGCCGCTTGGCTGGGGTTCGTTGCGCTGGTGGGTGGGTTCTTGCTCAGGGTAGTCGCGAGCTGGTCGGCTGTGATCTTGTTCCAGCTTCTGCGTGCGCCCTGTTGCTGGTGGTGGTGGATCTCTTCTTTTCAGGGACTGTGGATCGGGCTGTAAGATGTCTGGGAATCCAGGTCTTGTTGGGCTCTGGGCTCCAGATCTGGCGGGAGGCGGCGGCAAAGCAGGCATCGAGTTGCTGGATGGTGCCTGTATTCACAGGGTAGTCACTCCTTGGACACAAGGGAGATGCTCTTCAGTCTTCTGTGCAGCAGAATGTCGAAGTCCAGTTTTCTTCTTAGTTTGTCGAGTTACGTATGATCTGAAGTCTTAGGACACAGCTCCAACTCTTAAACCAAATCTAGGTGCCGGATCATCTACTAGGTCCCTCCTCTGGGTGGGACCAGGAAGGGGGGTGGTTACACCCCCTTTCCTTTGTCCAGTTTCGCGCCAGGACTGGGGATGGAGAGCTTCAGGACCGGTTTGGACTGGCATATGCACAGTGACACCTTGTGTGCCCCAGGCATGTCTCATTCTTTTCAGCCCTCCCCAACCCACTACACAAAATCCTGTCTGGAGTGGTGCAAGCACCTCCCCTGACAGGAAACCCTTTGTCCAAGCCTCCCAAGCTGGAAGGACTCCCAGCAGCAGGAGGTCAGACTTGTGTCTGTGGTGGCAGCATCCATTTTGTGATGCTGAGGCTCATGTCTAACTTTACCCGGGTTTCAGGTTAGGTACATGTCGTGTCCCTCTAGAAGGATAGAATGCTACCGCCGTTGCCAGAAATTGCGAGGGGGTAGTATTCCAATTCGTATGACACCTTACTCGACATGTTTTGATAAAGCCAAACCAAAGTTAGCATTTAACCGCGAGGTTCATAATGCACTTAAGAGTATATGGTATGGCAATATCATGAAACAGCTGAAGGACGTTGTTCCGAAAGCTGCAGACAGGCTCAGCTCATGCCAGAGCACCATCTCACATGAAATCAAGCACTCTGCCTCCAGGATTGTTAAGGCCTGCCATAGGAGTGCCTTATAGGTTACCATGTGTCCATATATGTTAGATATAGATATACTATATCTAAGTAAGAGCTGATTGCACCAACTTACCCCAGCTGATTGATCAGCCAGTTGTGTCAAATACGGAGGCCAGGCCAGGGGTGGCATAATACATGCTGCAGTCCCTGGTAGGCCTTAGTTACACCTATGCCCTGGGTACCTAGGGTACACTGTTATAGGGGCCTATACGGTGAACCATTTCCAATTGTACATGTACCTAAGGTACATGGAGTCCATTTTAAGGAGAGAGCAATTAGCCTGGGGCCCTGAATAGCAGGATCCCAGGCCAACTAAGTCAAAAACCAGCTAAACACTAGGCAAAAAGTTTGGGGGTAACCATAGTCAGATATCCACCTTCCTACACGACCCCCCCCCCAAACAAAAGGAGATAAGGCTATCCTTGACCAGGTAAGCCTATATTGCCTAAGTGGCCATATAAGGAAGTACCAGCTCTGGCTTGGTTACCCCCTGTCTCATGGTCCACTAAGCAATCCTTCACCCTAAGGGTATCAGAGGGTCTCCACCATAGGGAATCTCTACCTGTGGTGTGTTTTGGCAAAGTAAAAGGCTGGTGTTGAGATGGAGTATTGAAGTGAGATTCCTCTGTGCTTCCTCCAGTCACTCTCCACCATGTGTGCCTTTCTTTCTTTGACTGAGTTGCACTGTGCTCTCAGGGTCAACCTCTGGCTACCTAAAGCTGGAGGCTAGGTCCCTTTTGTGGGCTTACTGGAGGGACAGGTCAGGTTTGGGGTTTTTAAGTCCCAGGTTTGGCTGTGCCCAACAGAGTCTCTCTGGGGGAGGTCCCTAACTAATTTTAAGGGGGATCCCTCAGGACTTTCAGGAATTTTCACCTGGCTAGGGCTGCTAGTTTTGGTGCCCCTAATCTGCTGATGGGGAGGTTCCTGGGGCCAGTGGGCCCTGTGGGGTCCACTGGCCTCCCTGTCCTCCACAGCCCTGGGCTGAGTGAGGCAGGGTAGAGAGGGGCAGGTTACCTGCTCCAGACTGGGTCCCACCATGGAAGGGTCCACTGACATCAGAGGGTCTGCCAGGCTAGGCCTGACTACCTCTGGGGCAGTTCCTTCACAAGGGGTAGGGTCAGTTCCCTGAGGAGGCTGACTCTCACCTAATGTCTGGTGGGGGGGGAGACTTTTCTTCCTCCCCAATGCTCTCTGTCTGAGTGGAGTGATCCATAGTTTCAGGCTTCACAACACTAAAATCTGTCTGAGTCTGGGCTGAGACCATTACAGCCCTACCAACCTTTTCAGGAAGGCACTCAGTCTGGGTGTGGGCTGTGACTGTCACAGCCCTGCCAACCTTTTCAGGGAAGTCTGTCTGAGCCTGGGCTGTGGCTACCACAGCCCTTCCAACCTTCTCAGGGAGGAAATCTGCTTGGACTGGGGCTGCAACTGTTACAGCCCCACTAACCTTTCTGGGAAGGCCTATCATTCTAGAATGGGTTTCCTGTTCCACCTCAGCCCAGGCTGAGATTTCTAAGTCGTTCCCCAGTAAGCAATCTACAGGTAGGTTGTTAGACACTGCCACTCTCTTGGGGCCAGTGACATCTCCCCAACTAAGATTGCCTACTGCCATGGGATGACTTCTCTGCACTCCATCAATGTTGGTCACCTTGTAAGTGAATCCAGGTATAAGCTGAGCAGAGGGGACTAGGTGGTCAATCACCATGGTGAAAACTAACCCCTGTGTTTCTGTAGGCCTCAACTTTCTGGCCATTGATGTGGGGCTCCTGTCTGTACCTGCCCAAAGTGTTGGGACAAGCAGTGAAGTTGGCAAACCCCATGCCATGTTCACAGACAAGAGTTGCTGTGGTAGGGGAACTGGTTAGGCCAGAGTTCCCCTGTGCTCCCAAAGTAAACCCAACCACATTATGTCGTTTTAACTTTAACGACTCCACATCAGAACAATGAGTCTCTTGAAGAAACGCAATTTGCGATTGAAGTTTAGATAAATGGGACAATACCTTTTGACGTTTGACAGGGTCTCCAAGACCACGAACGTTCCACGAGACAAGATTACACATAATGGAGGATTGGAGGGATGCAAAACAGATGAAGGGAAGACACTTCAGGAAGGAGACTACAAAGTAAAACACAGCAAACAAAAATGTTACAAAAGGGTAAATCAGCATGAGAAACTACATAAGCACAACATGTGAACTCCGACAAAAGCATCAATATTAAGAAAGAAGAAAGAGAAAAACAGAATGACCAAGAAGAGAGAATGAAGTAAGAAGCAGAGAAAGAAAGAGAAGAAAAGAGCATGGAGAAAGTAGGAAAGGATAGGGGAAGAAACAGATCAGGGCAATAAAGCCAGATCTGTAAAATAACGAAAAGACAGTGAAGACGGAGCATAGTGACGAACGGCAAGGCAGACCACTGGCATAGAGAAAGAGAGAGAGAAAAAAATATATATATAACATACACAAAAGGAAGGAAAGAGCAACTCAAGTAGGAAAAAGCCAGGAGTAAGGGTGAAATTAGAAAAAAGACAGCAAACAACAGAATTGAAAAGAAGGAATGGTTAATGAAATACCAGAAAGATGTCTAAGTAGAGGTGAGAAACAAGTGAGAGAGGGAGAGAAAGAAAAAGAAAACACTTAAACACTTGTATCCATTCCTGTGGAAGGAAAGCTTTGTAAGAATAACTTTAGTTTTACAGGATCATCAAAAGTACGTGAGCGCCCATCATGAGTAACCTTGCATAGGCAAGGATGTAGGATGCCATACTGAAGATGAAGATGCCTCATTTGAGGGTGTAACTCCAGGAACTCCTTACGGCGAGCATTCGTTGCATTGGAAACATCCTGTGAGATGTAGATGTTATGTCCCGACCAAATAAGATGACGTTTAAGCTTAGCAGCTTTCAGGACAGACATTAGTTTGGTGAATTCCAGAAAGAGCATGATGATGCCTCTAGGTCTAGTAGAATTAGTAGCAGGTCGACCCAATCGGTGTGCTCTTTGAATGTTTAGAGGAGTAGAGGAGGGCGAAAGACCTAAGAGCTCTGGCAGAAATTTTTGTAGAAACACAACCATATTAGGCCCCTCAACATTTTCCGGCAGGCCATAAAGGCGTAGGTTATTTCTACGATTTCTATTTTCAAGGTCCCCGTGTGCAGTTTCAGCCTGTGAATTTCCTGTTCAAGCATCGGTATTTTAGTAGAGACATCTTGAATATTACTGACGCGTTGTTCGAGTTCCAGCACCTTGCCTTCCATAGTTATCCATCTCTCCTCCATTTGCTTCAATTTCTCATTAGTTGAAGACATAAACGGTTGAAGACCACGTACTTCATCCAGAATTGAGTCCAAGACTGGGTTAGGAGAAGCGTGGATTGGGGAAGGAGGATAATTTTTCTGTCTCTTTGGCTTGGTACCGGTGACAGATGATCGAACTGAGTGAGAGTCATTAGCCATTGTAAATGGTGGGAAAAATACACCAAAAGTAGAGAAGAAGGTGTAGCAACACAAGAGTACCCAACGTGGAGCAATATTTAATAGGGTTGCACTGCGAAAAGAAAGAGAAACATGTGCTCAGCTGCTTAAAAAAAAAGCGGCCGCACACATTCCCAATCGAGGAGGAGTTGGCATCAGAAGAAAAGGTGACGGAAATTATCCAGCATAATCTGGCGAATGGGGGGGAAATCCTTCAATTCAAAAAGCACAGTAGAAGGAAGTGGCAATGAGCATGTTTGACGGGAGGCAATGCAGAAGGAAGCAGGAGGCATCAAAATATAGGAAAAAGAGTCTGGAAAGACTGCAGTTACAAACAGGAGGCGTTGAGAGAAAAGGGCGCGAAAATCAATGAACCGCAAGAGGAGTAGCGGTAAAGCGCACCGTTCAGGAAAGCAAGGGCATAAAGATAATAGTGAGCATCAAGAAAATAACGTTGCTAGAAGGACATATGAAGCCATGTGGAGTACAGCATTATTTCCATCAAAGTTGTGCAGCAGGTAACGGGCTTACTGCAGGGCGAGGCAGCCTAAAATGGCGGCTGCCCGCACCCGTTCTGAGGAGAGCGCGTCGAAGACGAGAACTATCGCTCCAGCGATATACAGGAGATGGAATTGATGTCCATCGGCTCACCGCATGATCCGGTTGCGGAAACCGTCATTTGTAGGACAAAACGCGGTGCAGAAACGTCAGTAATCTGAAGGAGAGGCCCGCCGACTTGCGGAGCTCACGCCGGGTCCGCCATCTTGCCGTGGCGTCCAAGCCACGCCCCCCCTGTGGGCCTCATCGTTCGCCAACACAGGAACCGGATGCTGGAATTACCTTGGTCAATCCTGGCACTGCTGTCACCAGCATGAGAACAGCGCTAGGATTGGTGGGAGCGGCCTCACTCGGCGCCGCTCCACAGCGCTCCGGAGGCCTTGGCTTGCTCTGAAGGCGGCAGGGTTAGAGATGTTTAAAGTGTGCAAGTGTAACTGGCCGTCTCAAGATGGATGGCCAAAAAGACATGCACACTTTAAACAGTGCAATACCTGCCCACGCTCTTCCCTGGTGCTGTCACTTAGCAGTGGCCCTGTCCCCGAACTGACGCTCAGCTCAGGACAGGGGATGGAAAACAGATTGATAATTAATTGCCATTTTAAATTTAATCTCTGGGGCTTTGGGGGGATTTTTAAGTGGTGTGAGGCTCCTCCACTCAAACTATATCATACACTGTTAGCACAGCACTACCTAGCAGCAGGTTTTGTGAAGGCCGCTTTTTGTGCTTTATACTTCTCAAAGGTACTCAAATTAGGTAATGGATCTGTTAAGCTAATTTATAAAATGAAACGATTACACAGAATTGCACTTTACCTAAATGAAGATCCAAATCTCTTGTTTTTTATATTGTTTTTACATGGTTCAGCTGTATCACATTAGGGAGGGTTGATCTGCCCTACTGCCTAATTGAGGCACATGATGAAATGTTTCATTGAAGAGCCAGACCCAGAAACACTGCTTCACCAGAGCTTTCATGATTGTTCTGCTCATTTGCTTCTTTCCCTGACTTTGAAGAATAACCTCTAGTAAAGCAAGCGTAAATGTATTGTCCCTGCTAATAATACCGAATGGAAAATAATCTGCTGCATGGTAAGGACCATTTATTGTCCAGGTGCAAACTCTAAATGATGCTGTGGGAGTCGGTGCTCGGTGGATAAAGGAACATCATCTATTATGTGGAGGCGGCCGGGTAGAGACATCCACAGATGTCTGGCTGCAGCACATGAATATTGAAATGGGTTTTCTGTTCGCAATGCAGCATTTTATAAATACACAAAATTTACCTTAATTTGCCAGCGTGGTTCTTTTATGTAATGTAGTTCCCGTAAAATATTTTGTTCTTGACCGCTGTTGGGAAGGCTATTTTCTCTGAATTAAGGTTTTACATTTTTAATAAAAAAGTGTAATGCCAAATCTGTATGCATCCTCTCCAGGAGAAAGAACAAATATATGTAGTATTAATCACTGATTAATTTCGAGAGACCCGCATCTACAAATATTAGGTTCTCTTGTGAATTTTCTTTTTTCAGTTTAAAGTTTATTGAAAACGAAATACATATCACAAATAGGAAAAAGAATTACATAAGAGAAATTACAATGAAAAAATAAGTTATTTCATTATACAACATATCATAGTCCACGTGTAATAAAGGAAGGAGAAGGCGAAAGAAGGAGAAATAGGGAGGGGAAGAAGGGGGAAGGAAGGAGAGGGAAGGGGGAATAACATGAATGATAATGTCAGTGAGAGCAACACCTGAATTTTATCTTTAAATAACAACAAGAAAATGGCAAATAACAAGAAATATATAAAACTCAAATCTTACAATAAAATAGATAATACGAAGGAAGGGAGTAAAATTTTAAACATTCATCTGGAATGTAGGATAAAGGTGACAACAGTGAGATTTATGGGGGTTTCCTAATTTCATCTGGTTTGGTAATTTTCAAAGATGAGACCAAGGCCAAATCCGAGAGGTAGGAGGAAAGAGGGAGCCATAAAAGATCTCTTCTAATATGTAAAGAGAGAGGGGTAACATTGCAAGTGTCTAATCTATGGTGAAAACAAAACGCATTCCACCAGGCCTAGCAAGTGACCTTAGCTGCCTGTTTCCAGTGAGAAGTAATTAAATGGAGGGCTATCGCCAATAACAAGTCAAGTAATGAGGGAGAATGCTTCGAGTGTGGCCAAGAGGGTGATAATGATCCTAAAAAGATATGGGAAATAGAAAAGGGGACTTGTGTATTGAAAATTTTATTTATTTGGAACCAAACTGAGAGCCAGAATTGAGATAGGGAGAAACAGTCAAAAAGCAAATGTTTTAAGTCTGCTGAGGTACTATTACACAACCAACAGGTTGGGGAAATGTCTGGGGGTAAAGGTGACTAATTTCATTGGAGTGAAAAGAAGGCGTTTATAAATGAAATACAAGGTCTGGGTCGTATTAGCTGCCCTTGATGTTTTATGAATTTTTAACCATAAAGAGTCCCAAAAAGGAATAGACCAACACTCCCCCAAGTCCTTCTCCCAGGCCAATTCAGATTTCCCCTTAGGTCTGTCAGAAACAAAAAATAGATTTTTATATAAAGAAGAAGCCAAAGTGTGAGTAGATAATAGAGGAAATAGATTAGAAGATATAGATGGGATGTTAGGACTAGGGGGCAAAGATTGGAGGTACTGAAGAAGAGAAGGAATAAGAGATTGAGATTTCCAAGAAGAGGGTAAAGAAAAATTTAATTGGAGTTCTGAAAAACAGAGAGGGAGAGAATTAGACACCAATTGCGAAATCCAAAGCAAACCTTTGAGTCTCCATTTTTTCCAATAGAAAGTGCGACCTTTAATACGCAATAGATGATTATGCCAAATAGGCTGAGAATCTAGCGAAGATAGGGCAGGATATGAGGAAGGAAGAATAGCTATTAACAATTTACGAGTATGGGAAATCACTTGTGGTCTGAATGAAAAGATAGTATTAGTAAAAGCTAGAGATTCACGAAAGTGGAAGGGGGCTATGAAGTGCTGCTCTATTTTCAACCAAAGAGGAGGGTGTACACCTTGATCTTGATCCAACCAACGGGAGGATTGTTTTAAAGAGAATGCACGATGATATGATTTGAAGTCAGGAAATTTGAGGCCTCCAGAGGATTTATCAGCTTTAAGAGCAGTAAGAGCTATTCGAGGAGATATATTCTTCCAGAGGAACTTATTCAAAATAGAATACATTTTCTTTAAAATAGAAGGCAGGAATGTGGATTGGAATCATAGAAAGAAGATAAAGGACCAGCGGAGAAAGCTTCTTATTAATTGAATCTAATCGACCCCACCAGTAAAGAAAAAGCGGATGCCAACGATCAATAGATGCAGAGAGAGATTTAGAAAGAGTAGCAACATTTTCTTTCAAAGTTTCTGGGATAGAGGGAGTAAACCATAAACCTAAATATTTGATTTTAGAAGTTTTCCAAGAGAAACCAGAGGTAATAAAGTCTTGTTTTAAACAAAGAAAATTTAAAGGAAGAACCTCACATTTATCCGAGTTAAGGCGATATCCGGACAACTGGGAGAAAGTGTCAACTTGAGAGAGGAAAGCTGGCATAGAAGTAGAAGGATTGGCGCAATATAAAAGGATGTCATCAGCATAGACAGACATTTTAACATGGGAGGAATCAAGGTGAAAGCCGGAAATTCTGTCATCGAGCCGACTTTTCGTTAGAAAAGGTTATAAGGCAATAATAAATAATAGAGGAGATAAAGGGCAACCCTGATGAACACCCCTAGAAAGAGAAAAATATTCAGAGGAAACATCATTAACAAAAATAGAGGCTTTAGGATTAGAATACAATAAAGAGATGAGAGAGATTAGTTTAGCAGGAAAACCCATCCATTTAAGTGCCTAAAACATAAAAATCCCATCCAATTCTATCAGACGCCTTTTCAGCATCTAACGCTATGGCAGCAATTGGGTAGTCAAGAGAGGAAGCCTTACTTAAAATATTAAAGAAAACCCTAGAATTATCAGATGATAGACGACCTTTGACAAAGCCGGATTGTTCTGGACCAATAATGTTTGGGAGAATAGGATCCAAACGGAGAGCGAGGAGTTTTGCAAATATCTTATAATCTAAATTAACTAAGGAGATCGGACGATAGTTCTTACAAAGCGAGGGATCTTTATTTTCCTGTGAATTAAGCAGATCACAGCTTCTTGAAAAGAGCCTGAAGAAGAACCTTCTTTTATAAAATGCTGGTACAACAATAAAAGATGAGGGAGTAACAAAGAGGCAAAATGGGTGTAAAATTCAATGGTGAAGCCATCAGGCCCAGGTGCCTTACTTCTTTTTAGTTTAGAAACCGCATGAGTGATTTCGGATAAAGTGACATCTGATTCTAGTGAGGCATAATCTGTAGCTTCCATGGGAGGAGGATGGAGCGAGTGAAAAAAAGAAGAAAGAGCAGCAGAGGACGGGCTACTTTCCGGCGTGTACAAATTGTTATAAAAGGAAACAAATTAATTTAAAATATCACTATCTTTAAATAATGAAGCACCAGCACTATTATGTATGGATTCAATTTTAGTGCGATCACGGCGAATTTTTAAATAATTTGCAAGCAATATGCCCATCTTATTCTGTCCTCCATAATACCTGGCACTACTTTTTAAAAGATAGGAAGATGCTTTCGTAGATGATTTATTAAAAGAAATTTTTGCATCAATGAGACGTTTCAAGGAGGATTCAGAGTTAGACAGGTAATAGGAATGTTCAAGGTTTTTAATGTCGGCTAACAACCGAGTGTTTTTGGCTTCAAAAAATGTCTTTTTCTGGGAGAAAAATCTTATGACAAATCCTCTAGCTGCTGCCTTAAAGAAGTCCCAAATCATAACTGGAGAAGATTATGGGGTAGAATTAATAGAGAAGAATTCAGACGCAAAAGAAGTGAATTGGCCTGTGAAATTAGGATCCAATAGTAATGAGTTATTAAAACGCCATTTACCCTTATTGGGAGTGAAAGGTAAAAGATCAAAGTCTACAAAAACTGGATCATGATCTGATATTAGTATGGACCCAATTTCAGCATGTGTAACAAGTTGGAATAAGGGTTTACTAAAGAAAAGGTAGTCTATTCTGGATTGTGAGTTGTGAGGAGGGGAATGAAAAGTATACTCCTGCAGGTCTGGATTACAGAGCCTCCAAATATCAGTTAAAGCCTTGCGGCGAATAGCAGAGGTAAACTGAGAATGCATTTTAGTATTTGTAAATCTTACAGAGGAATGTCAATCTAGGATAGGGTCAAAGACCTGGTTACAATTACCTCCAAAGATAATATAATCGTCACCAAACAATAGGAGTTTTTCAGAAATCTGATTCCAGAACATATTATCCACATTAACAGGTGCATAGACGTTAAACAACACCAAAGGAATTTGATCAATAAGCAATTTGACAATTACCCAGCGACCTTCGAGATCATTTTCTTGATGGACTATTGTAATTTGATGTTTTTTATGGCACAAAATTGATAGGCCATTTTTCTTTCCAAAGGCTGGGGAGGAGAAAACATGACCCACCCAACCCCATTTCAATTTGGCTGCTTCAATATCTGAGAGATGAGTTTCTTGAATAAAGGCAATATCTACATTTAATCTAGCTGAATGGGTTAAAACTTGTTGTCGCTTTATAGGATTATGAACTCCCTTAACATTCCAAGTTAAGACTCTAAATAAGAATCATAAAAAATGAACATGCACAGGTAGTATTTAAATTAACAGTAATATAACATCTATGAAATAGATTAGATAAACTAAACATAAGTATGTAAACCGTATAAAGAACTAGACGTATAGTATGAATAAGAGCAGGGAAACTTCTTAGAAAAATAAAAGAAGAGAAATTGTCATTGAAACTTGTAATTACTAAAATGATAACAGTATAAGAATGCAGAACCATATCATCAAAAAAAGAAAAGTTAAAGAAGAAGAGAAAAATATGTTGATTCTGAAAAAAGTAGAGAAACAAGAAACGGTGAAGCAATGAAAAAGAAAACGAAAAGTGCAGGAAGGAAAAAGAGAGAGAGAGGGAAAAAGGAAAGGAAAGTGTCAGAAAAGGAAACATTGAGAAAGAAGGAAGCAAAGAACAAAAATAAGAGATAATAAAAACAATTTATGAGGAAAAACATTAAAGAGACGTACCACACTAAAACAATGAGACTGGGGGTGGTGGAGCCACATGAGGAGAACAGCACACCGGAGCAGGGAAGAGACCACGGGAACGCGCACAGGGAGAAGGAGTTCCAAGTGAACACAAAGAGCATACAATGTAGGGGATCACAGAGCCGCATCTAGAATAAATCAAAAGAAATGGTGTTAACAAAGGAATATTACATCATGAAAAAAGAAACAATGCACAAAAGAGAATACATAAAATAAGGTTTAAATACAAGGTACAAAATACGAAAGGGAGAGGAATACATAAAGGACGTCAAGACGTGTCATCATTCCAACATGCGAGGAGTGCATACAAGTATTCATGGTCGAGGGATTTCCATGGAGACACTTAAACATGAGTCCAGAAATCGCTGAAGCATAACCGGGTCTTCGTAATTCGTTGTGTTGTTGTTATAAGTCACTTTGAAGAGACATGGAGGGAATAATCCGTAACGAGCATTCAAAGAGCGAAGAGCAGGCCTCATTTCCAGAAATTTCTTGCGACGATCTGCAGTACTTTTGGCATAATCTTGAGCAAAGAAGAGGTTGGAACCCTTCCAAGTAACTTTTCCTTTTTGCTTGGCAGCCTGGAGAACTTTGAGTAGGTCAGTATATTCCCAAAAATATAAAATAACACCTCTGGGTTTAACTGTAGAAGATGATGACGTAGAAACGTGAGAGGGTGGACCTAGGCGGTGAGCACGTTTGATATTTAAAGGTGGAGAATTCGGTAGACCAAGAAGTGGAGGCAAAAATGTTTGAAAAAAGGAGATGGGATTTGACCCCTCAAGACCTTCTGTTAGACCATAAATGCGTAGATTATTGCGTCTATTTCAGTTTTCTAAATTTTCCACCTGTTATTTGAGGCTTAGTATTTCTCTGTGAATGCCAGGAACTTGATCCGTGAGAGCCTGGACTGGTCTTTTCAAGCTGATCATCTTTTTGTTCAGTATGCGACCAATTGACTTCAAGGTTCTGAAGTCGAGCATTTGTGTCAGCCATGCAAGGCTTGAGTGAACGAATTTCCTCCATGAAAGGTTTAAGAGAACGGATTTCGTCCAGTAGGAGCTTCATAGAGATAGAAGAGGATGAGTTAGTTGGAGAAGGAGGATTCGTTTTAACTCGCTTCCCAGTGTTAGAGGTAGACGCAGATGATAATATAGAAGTATTCTTTGTATTTGAGCAAGAGGAGTGAGGAGAGGAATTTTTCATTGAGGGAGAGTCAGTATTTGCGACTTCCATATTTTCCTGTAACACACTAAAGGGATTAACATCCTCTAAAGAGGTACTGGCGGCGTTGACTTGTTGAGCGGAGTTTCAGTTGTGTCGTGACATCGCCATTTATGGAGAGTTTTGCTGAGCTAAAACCAATAAAAGCTACATAGAAGAGGGACTGCCCCAAAATTACGTTGGCAGTATCACTTGACCACAAAGCAACCAAACTGGTGTAGGAATAACTACCTCAAAAAATAGCACAGCGCAAAAGAGATTCCTTAAAATATTCTTGTACCTTCTGAAGCATTGGTAAAGTGTAGGCTACACCACATCTTGGTCAAAAATACATGTTTGCAGCAGCAACAAAGAAAAATGGTGTTGAGGAAAAAAGCACCTCAGAGAATATATAGAAAAAATGAAAAATGGGCAGTGAATAACGTTGAGAATTTGTGCCCATACCTTTCTGAAGGCTAAGTAACTATAAGGAAAGCCTCATGTAAATATGCAGGCATTGGCGTGAGGAGACATCAGGCAGCAGGTATCAGCACACGGCAGAAGCGGCAGAAACAGCAAAATGGTGGCCGCAGTTCCAGCGCGAGTGAAACTATGTCGCAGGAAGAAAGAAAGGCCTACCGCCGCTTCTTTCCGTCACCGAAAAGGACACCAATGGATGCTACGGTGTTCCGGCGATAAATTCCGCGGGTCTGGAGAGCCCGTAGTCATTGGGAGCACTCAAAAGCTTCCCGTCGTGACTACGCTGCCGCGGAGCCTCCCGGAACAGCGGCCAGAACAGCGGCCATTCCTCTCGGCGCCGAAACTACGCCCCTCTTGTGAATCTTCTGACATGTCACTCTGCATGATTATTGAGGTCCCTTTTGGGTCACCCGCAGGCGCAGGTATGGGCCAAGACATGCTGCTGTATGGACAGATGGTACAGTAGAGATGTCAATAAGGCGCAACCCCTATATTGACCAAGACAAGAAGCCACTTAGCAGCTTAAAGCTAGTTGCAGAGGAGAAGTTAGTTATAGCCGCTTAGAGTCTACTGTGCTTAGAAGAAATTAGTTGAAACTGCTAAACGCCTGATTCATTTACTTGAAGTTACTTACAGCTGCTTAAAGTAGTTAGTAGAAGTTAATTACAGCTGATTAAAGTCGAATGTAGGTAGTAGAAGGTCATTACAGCTGATTAAAGTCAGCTGTTCTTAGCAGTAGTTTACTGCTGCTGCTTAAAGTCGGTGCATTTATCAGAAGTTAGTTACATCTGCATTAAGGCAGCTGTACTTCGGAGAAGTTAGTTATAGCTGCTTAAAGTCAAGTACATTTAACAGAAGTTAGTTTCAGCTGCTAAAATTCGTCTGTACTTATCAGTAGTTTGGTACAGCTGCTTAAAGCCCAGTGCAAATAGCTGAAGTTAGTTACAGCTGCTTAACTCAGGTTTATTAAGTAGATGTTACTTATAGTTCAGACACAAGACGGTCAAATTTAAACCATAAATTCCACAATTAAGGCAATGCTACAACTGCTAGAAAATACATATAAGGTACACTAATGAACAGATCTCTCAGTTAAATTTGCTTTCAGATAACCGATTTTAAATGCATTACAAATCTAAACTTTACTGTTGGTGTACTTAAAAGCTACATCTTAACACCAGCTTTTCAGTGTGGTTGTTGGCTTTTAGAGCCACTCCTTTATTCTTGGTATTCTACTGAAATAGTAGTTATTATGTTTTGCTGTTTACCCTTCATCACAAGGGCACCCAGCCCTTGGTGTGACAGCCTAAACGGCGAGTCCTCAATGCAGTAAGGTCTTTGTAGTTATTCAGTAGGTAATACAAGTCTTTGCAACTTGCGTCACTTTCCTCCCTTATTTCACAGTGCCTTTTCTAACATATACTTTATTTTCACAGCTCATCGCAGTGTGTCGCACTGACAGTTTGAAAGTTGCTGAAAATCCACGCACAATGATGACTCAGTACATGCTAATAACTATAATTTTTAGAAGTGAATTCCTCTCCTGCAGTGTTGCCACCTACCTGAATGAAGTCACCTTAGTCTAAAACATGTACCACCTGCTTCTCGGTGTTGAGTTATCTATGAACTCTGAAGCAAATGCCTTTAATTTGCAAAATGCTTTAGACTTAAAATCCATGATGGGTTTTCTGCAAACTGTGCCGATTCCTTAGTTTTCAAATGTGCATTTTCCTCCAGTACTACCTGGAGAAAACTGCATTTGCAAAACAGTGCTGTAACGGGAAAATCATGTGCAAAAAACGTATACATTTGGCGGTGGTGTGACATCCAAACTGATACTATATGCAAACAGTAATTCACAGATATTTGTTGTGCCCATCACTACTGTGGGACTCATACTGAGACCAAACCTGTGGCTGCTGTTCAGCAAATCAAGAGGGAATGAGTAATATGAAACTGAAAGCGAAAGTGTATGAAGCACCTAGATACGCTCTCAAAGAGTCTTAACCGACTTAGAATGAACTGCATGACTGTACTGTGGTGGTATGGAAAGATGGAAAATGTGCTATTGTATCCATGCCAAGCCCTACAACAAAGGAGTGAACCACTCTTGCGTCTTGGAGGATTTAATCACAGGTGTAAAACAGGTCCTTGCAGACCCTGCGGCGTGGAGCGGGCGGGGGGTGCCCAAGCTTCAGGGGTTCCTCAGCCCTTCAGGGGAACTCCCATTCAGATGAAAGCTAATGAACATCTGTGAGTCATGGGAGACCTCAGGGGCCCTTCTTCACAATTTGCAGGGGAGGGCTTGCGGCTGCTCCATTAGGGCGTTGGAGCAACGCCCCACTGCTTTCTCGCAGTTTATTTTCTGCCTCTCGCGCTGCGGGAAAGCAGATGGCTGGGGTATGCCTGGTTGGAGGCGGGCAGGAGCGTATGCCTGGTTGGGGGTGGGTGAGTCGCGGAGGAGTGGCTTGCACCACTCTGAGTGCCCTGACTGTTTGGTTGGCCCTGGGGCCGACCAAAGCAGTCATGCACACTCTACATTTTCTCTATGTAGGCTGCATAGAGCCTACATAGAGAAAATGACTGGGTGCCGTCCGGGACTCCACACCAATCACAACGCTGCCATTGCAGCTTTGTGATTGGCTTACAGGAGGGGAGGGAGCTGCAGCATGCCTGTTCCTGTTCAGAAAGCGGGACCCCGGCCCAGGAGCAGAGGCGGCTCGGACCCTGTCAGGTAAGTTTTCTTTTATTTATATTTTCATATTAAACCAGCCCGGCTCCCCCCTCACCCCCATGCACCCCCCCCTGCGAGCATTGCGAGCCGCGACTGTTGAATCCTGTCTGCAACAGAACGAGCAGAACGTTCCAATTTTTTAAATCTTGGCGAATCTTGTTCATACAGTGCCATTTTGTAAATGTTTATTTATGCATTGCTTTTTTCGTCTTATAAGCCCAATGCTACCCTGCTGTCTGCAGCAAAATGTAATGTATTTTATTTCCATGTGCCCAGTCTTCCTGGTTCTGTGCTTTTTCCTTGGTTGTTTTCTTTCCTTTCACTCCCTCTCCTGTGAGAACCCCCTTTGAACTGATAAAATACAAGCGCCTTTCCCCCTCCTTTCCCTTCCCTTCCCCAGGCTTGATTATTGTCAAAGTTTCTCTGAAATGTCTTGGTCTCATTCATTCATGAGAGGAGCAAACGCAGGGCTAAAGTCGGGGTACCACGTGGGTGGACGGCGTCCCCCCACTTATTTTACCCGGGGGCGCCGTACCCCCTGCCAAACAGCTGGACTTCACTCTTTGGCCTCTCTGGGATGAGGAGCTCGGCACCTTTCGTGACGTCACTTCCTGTCGTGACGACACTTCCGGTGACAGAGTCCCCAACTTCTTTTTTTACGACTTGTGCCCCGTGCAAAGGTGTCTTACAAGTTCTACCTTGCAGCAGGAAAGTTAACTGTTGAAGGAGGAGGCAGTGTCAGAGTGGGTCTGGTCCCCGTGCGGGTCTACTCTCTTCATATTCATATACCTCATTTTTGATCCCGCTGACTGAAACCCTCTCACAAGCGACCAAAATCATGCTAAACAACACCAGCAAACAGGAAAGACGCTAGCAGCAGCTCGCAGACAGTGATATGTGAGATGCGCCAATTGCGAGGAAGATGGGTTTTTGAGTGCAGACGATGACGCCCTTTGGGGCAGGGATAAAGTTCTGTGAAGTGTGCCTGTCAGGGCCGGACTGACTACTGGGCAGTTTAGAATGCTGTCGAGCTAGGGGCTGATTTCTCTGCGGTGGAGGCTGATTTCGTTCATGGAGACCTGCGTGTGCTTCGAAATAATTAAAACAAAACGAATTTCGTTTAGCACAGGCAGGTCTCCATGAACCTTCCACCTCACAATGCGCCCTGCTCAGCAGCATTCCAAACTGCCCGGTAGCCAGTCCGGCCCTTGTGCCTGTGCTCTTTGCTCGCCAGCTTCCCCTTTTATTAGGGTGACCAGGTGTCCCCGTTTTGCCAGGACGGTCCCTGTTTTTAAATAGCTGTCCCAGCAAATTTCAAGAAATTTAGCTCATGTCCCCGTTTTTGGAGAGGGTCGACTGAAAATGGTGGGGGGTGTTTTTTATGTTTTACAAAGCAGGGATACTTAGCAGTTGTTTCAAGAAAGCAATTTAATTAACAGGCAAGCTACTGGGCTTAAAAATTGCATTTCATGTATGTTCTTACTGCCTGTTCTGTAATTCTCTGCTGAGGAGCGCTCTCATCGCTTGAAGTAAAATTGTAGTCCTTCTATTTTTGTGAAATTTCCCGGTTTTTGGCTTTAAAATTCTGGTCACCCTACCTTTTATTTGCTGTGTTTATTTTGTGGCAGCTCTCACTCCTGAAGCAGTCGATCCATTCACGGCCCCCTGACGCTGCCTGCTCTCCAAACACAGCTCCGTAATGCTTAATTCGGTTTGTATTATGTCCTAACCTCTTCCCAGTAAGCAGGTATCAGAAAATGGTGGGCACCAGGAAACAAGTACCTAGGAGACATGCCATACCGCATTGGTTCATGAGCCCGAGGGGGCATAGGTGCAGTGTCTAATGAGCAAAGGCCAGACAAACTTAATTTTAAATGGCTGCCATTCTGAGACCCTTCACCCAGCCCCAGACCTAGCAATCCGCGGCTAGAGTTCCCTACAACCTCAATCCTTGAAAGACTCATTGTGTAAACCGCAATTGTTTAAACCCAAGGTAAGAAGTTCTTACTGATTTCTGCCGGCGCACGCCGTGTTCACCTTATCCCTTCTCACAGGTTTATTTATTTACTTTTCCGCCATGACCGCTTATTGTAGTGAACCCGAAGCTCATCTAGAGCTCCCACGCTTCTCTTGTAATTGCCTATTTAAACGGCATCAAGGTCAGTTTTTCCCTATTTCAGCCGTCCAGTCGCCACCTCACAATGCGCTCCGGTCTGGCACTCACTGCATGCTCTGCTACCTTCCACCTCACAATGCGCTCTGGTCTGGCACTCACTGCATGCTCTGCTACCTTCCACCTCACAATGCGCTCTGGTCTGGCACTCACTGCATGCTCTGCTACCTTCCACCTCACAATGCGCTCTGGTCTGGCACTCACTGCATGCTCTGCTACCTTCCACCTCACAATGCGCTCCGGTCTGGCACTCACTGCATGCTCTGCTACCTTCCACCTCACAATGCGCTCTCGTCTGGCACTCACTGCATGCTCTGCTACCTTCCACCTCACAATGCGCTCTGGTCTGGCACTCACTGCATGCTCTGCTACCTTCCACCTCACAATGCGCTCTGGTCTGGCACTCACTGCATGCTCTGCTACCTTCCACCTCACAATGCGCTCCGGTCTGGCACTCACTGCATGCTCTGCTACCTTCCACCTCACAATGCGCTCTCGTCTGGCACTCACTGCATGCTCTGCTACCTTCCACCTCAAAATACGCTCTCGTCTGGCACTCACTGCATGCTCTGCTACCTTCCACCTCACAATGCGCTCTGGTCTGGCACTCACTGCATGCTCTGCTACCTTCCACCTCACAATGCGCTCCGGTCTGGCACTCACTGCATGCTCTGCTACCTTCCACCTCACAATGCGCTCCGGTCTGGCACTCACTGCATGCTCTGCTACCTTCCACCTCACAATGCGCTCCGGTCTGGCACTCACTGCATGCTCTGCTACCTTCCACCTCACAATGCGCTCTGGTCTGGCACTCACTGCATGCTCTGCTACCTTCCACCTCACAATGCGCTCTGGTCTGGCACTCACTGCATGCTCTGCTACCTTCCACCTCACAATGCGCTCTGGTCTGGCACTCACTGCATGCTCTGCTACCTTCCACCTCACAATGCGCTCCGCTCTGGCACTCACTGCATGCTCTGCTACCTTCCACCTCACAATGCGCTCCGCTCTGGCACTCACTGCATGCTCTGCTACCTTCCACCTCACAATGCGCTCTGGTCTGGCACTCACTGCATGCTCTGCTACCTTCCACCTCACAATGCGCTCTGGTCTGGCACTCACTGCATGCTCTGCTACCTTCCACCTCACAATGCGCTCTGGTCTGGCACTCACTGCATGCTCTGCTACCTTCCACCTCACAATGCGCTCTGGTCTGGCACTCACTGCATGCTCTGCTACCTTCCACCTCACAATGCGCTCTGGTCTGGCACTCACTGCATGCTCTGCTACCTTCCACCTCACAATGCGCTCTGGTCTGGCACTCACTGCATGCTCTGCTACCTTCCACCTCACAATGCGCTCCGGTCTGGCACTCACTGCATGCTCTGCTACCTTCCACCTCACAATGCGCTCCGGTCTGGCACTCACTGCATGCTCTGCTACCTTCCACCTCACAATGCGCTCCGGTCTGGCACTCACTGCATGCTCTGCTACCTTCCACCTCACAATGCGCTCTGGTCTGGCACTCACTGCATGCTCTGCTACCTTCCACCTCACAATGCGCTCTGGTCTGGCACTCACTGCATGCTCTGCTACCTTCCACCTCACAATGCGCTCTGGTCTGGCACTCACTGCATGCTCTGCTACCTTCCACCTCACAATGCGCTCCGGTCTGGCACTCACTGCATGCTCTGCTACCTTCCACCTCACAATGCGCTCCGCTCTGGCACTCACTGCATGCTCTGCTACCTTCCTCCTCACAATGCGCTCTGGTCTGGCACTCACTGCATGCTCTGCTACCTTCCACCTCACAATGCGCTCTGGTCTGGCACTCACTGCATGCTCTGCTACCTTCCACCTCACAATGCGCTCTGGTCTGGCACTCACTGCATGCTCTGCTACCTTCCACCTCACAATGCGCTCTGGTCTGGCACTCACTGCATGCTCTGCTACCTTCCACCTCACAATGCGCTCCGGTCTGGCACTCACTGCATGCTCTGCTACCTTCCACCTCACAATGCGCTCTGGTCTGGCACTCACTGCATGCTCTGCTACCTGCCGCCCCAGCATTTTCTTAGGCAAAGCGACTGGCCATAATACACAATAGGCGCCGTGAGCACGGGCACAACGGTATCCATCATACCAACAATTCAGTTTAGTCACCAAGCCGTTGGACTGACAATTCTAGCATCAATTTCTCACGGTTCTCACGCAGCTCACCGCTGCACCGCTTTCCACGTAGTAGCACTGGCCACTACTAGGTATACTCGAGCCCAATCAAGCCCTTTATTTAACTCTTCTGCACTTGTCTGACGATACCAACCACATTTTAGCATACACAGTAGTTTCCACCAGGAGATTACCTTTATCTCCTCTTGTACATGTCCTCTAATATCTTTTTGTTTCCTGCCTTTCTTCCCCAAATTTTTCCTTTTGTTCCACAGGCAGTGTATTAATTCAGGCTTGTATAATACCCGTCCTGATGATGATCCTAGTATTTTAAAAAGGATCGAAACGCCCTAGACTTGTTTAAACAGTATGCACATTAATCCAATGTGTTAAAACAAGTGCATTAACTGTTTCTTTGAAAGCTTGCCCTAATTATTCGTATTGGCCACAAGCTACTGTTGTCTTGCCTGAAGTGTTTTTGTCCAAATGTAATTGTTCTGTGTTTGTGTAGGATGTAATTGTTCTGTGTTTGTGTAGGATGTAATTGTTCTGTGTTTGTGTAGGATGTAATTGTTCTGTGTTTGTGTAGGACGCAGGACTGTGTCCCACTCTATTACTGTGCTCTTATTTGCTTTGCATTTTTTGATTCATTAAATTGTTTGTCTGACTGGACATCTTTAATATAGCACTGATTCTAGTCTATATTTACCATAACTTTATTGTGTTCTTTAAGGACCTTAGTTTCTGTAAAATTCTGAGACCCATCACAGAAAGCTTTTCTCTGCCAGAGAGGGTCTAATAGCAATTAGCATGTTGAGGTGAGCCGCTCCCTGGAGGTTGGGTTAAAGTGAGCCCATCAGAGGGAGGACAGTGAGCCAAAACGCCACGTTACCGGCTGCACTAGAGTACACCCATTGTGGTGATTTCCAATTTCAATTCTATGGAGATGTCCAGAAAAGAGGAGATTGGCTGAAATCCAAAGGAGGCTACCTCGTACAGGAAGTGTTCAGCAGATAGTTCATGGGTGTTTTATACAATTGCGTCTTTATTATAGGGTTACTATTCAATGTCCGCCACGTGGACCCAAGTGACAAAAGAAAATCTAGCATTTCACAATGTTTAAGCTTTCTCCCACTGGTAGGTAAGAGCGCGCAGTGGGTCGAGCACTCACTCAGAATCCTGTAAGTCTCAGATTTGAATTACAGCAGGGCTGATTCAGTCTTTCAGCACTCTGGTGTTGATAAAGTGGCTATTACATGATGTGCAATAATAACATGCTATTAACGTACTTAAGCACAAAAAGTCATGTATGCCACTTAAAGAGCTGCTGTTTGACCACTTTATTGGCATAGGGACAATGCACGAAAACCCCTTTGAATATATAAAAATATTTGCCAGTAAATTATAACCAAATATTACCGAAATTATGAACCTTACTTTTATATTTCCCAGGCGAGGGCATTATTGATGATAGTAGATGGGGTTGGAGAAAGAGTCAAATAAGCATTCATTGAGTGCTGTTTTGGAATCGAAAATAATATTTCCTTGTGCTAACCTTACCTTCAAGCCAAGGACAAGTGGCATGTTGTTCAGTCGGATTCCAGGAAGGCATTGTTTGCATCCTTTAGAGGCTCCATCTGCACGAAGAGGTTTAAAATCAAAGTGCATGCGAGGAAAACGTGCCCTCTAATGGAACATTTAGCGCGCGCTGTACTTGTAAAATAATTGATAGAAGTGATAAACCCAGCTGGCCCATATTTTGTGACTTGTTAGCCTTTGAATCTTTCTGTGAATGCCGCTGAGTCTGTGCTTGGACACTCTTAATAAGAAAATATCTATTAGCTGGATATGTGAAATTACAGGAGATGTGTGAAAATGCAGGATGTATGGGAGCACCTATTGTTTTTCATGTTGCCCAAAAATCAAAAATGTCTCCCACTGCCAGTTGGTCTTTACCAAATCCTTGGTGTGGGCATGAGGGAGGGTTGTGGATTGGTGGGGGTCTGTAAGAGGTGGCAATCAATTACTCAATAGCTTTGTGTTCAGTTGTGGTTGGTGGTGGCAATGCTTCTTTGTCCTCCTTTCTTTGCCATAAAACTTCGCTAGCTTTCAAAACAAGATGAGCCACCTAGTATTCCAAAAAGTAGCTAACAGGGTAGCTGTTTAGCCACTTAGCAAGCAATCCTCCGAGTGACTTTCACACAAACCACACATGGGGCAGTCACGCACAGGCACAATATGCCCCTCCACATCAGCATACGCAGAGATTGTCCTCTATAACTCATAAAAATTGGCAATTTCTTAATTTCTTAAATGATAAATAATTCAATCGTATTGCTTTATTAACCTTCCTGCTTCCTCAAGTTTGCTTGAAAATGCACCGTTTGTCCACTCTTTTTTTCAAAATGTTCTCAGGGGGTGAACCCCCCCCCCCGAATCCTCCTTAAGTTGTTTGGGCTTGCTCGCAACATTGCTCATCATATTGCTGTACGGCAATAATGTTATGCTTCACCACTTTCAAATGTCACCAGCCACCACTGGGGGGGGCTATCATTTTGTGTTACGCCACTGGATTTAATGAGACTATAAAAGGTTTGCTATATCCAAGAAAGTTAATAACCATAAAGAATAAATATTAATAGGCTATTTTTGAGATTCATGGGATTTAAAATTCAGTCAGTATGTGAACCAGCAATTTCAAATGATTGTTAGTGACCTTCGGGTTTAATTTATGTTTAAATCCGGTAGAGATAAAAAAAAAAGGTTCTTTTACACATTTCTGCATTTCTAGCAATCATCAACAATAAGTATTCTAGAATGTTTGTTTGTTGATATGAGATAAGATTTTGCGGTCGATTGTGACATTATTCACAGGATGGCCCCTTCAATCTTAAATGCATCCCTCTCATGATAAATGCAATGCTTTTTATTCATCCTTTATCTCATAGATAATAAATAATCAAGGAGTTATGAAGAAAAACAATTACACTAATCGCATGACACCCATGCAAGTCTAGTTCTGAAGTTCCAGTCATTAGAGGTTTCTGGGCAGTATCCTGGGTGGGTACCGCGATTTACTCCTAGTGTACCAAGGCCACAATATTGGTACACTCCAAACTGGACAGCCAGGATACGCCCTTCAGGCTCCTGCTTGTCTCAGGGTAGCAAGAGCAAGCAGTCAAGAATTGCTCATGGTTACTCCAGGGAACGCAGGAACAAGCAGTAAGAGCCTCAGATTTAGTGTAATTTAAAAACTTCAATGCCCAATCAGTGCTTTACCTCAGAAAAGGAAAACAACAATTAGGGACTGATTACGATGCAGCCCCTAAAGGCTCCGACCGCAGGCCCCATCGTAATGGCCGCACAATTTTCTTTCTGACCACCTCATTATGATGGAGGCAGTTGGAAAGTAAACTGGCCGGTCACTCCAGCTGGCTTCTGACTTGCTCAGAGAGCTCGTCTTCCAGTCGGAAGCCGGCCAGTAATCTCAAGGGCAGGCCTTTCTGCCCTTGAGAATACGATGCATGGTTTCCGCCATAGTTTCCATGCCGGCCTGTCTGACATGGAAACCATGTCGGAAAGCGTGTTTGTGAGTCCCTAGCAGGGCCCCCTTTGGTTGGAGGCCGGGGGGCACCTATTGTGCCCCCTTGTTGAACCCTGCACCTTGTGACAGGCACCTTGAGGTGCCTCCCAAGGGGTGCAGTGATGATGGGAGCTTGTGGTACGGCCGGTTTATGGCCGTAAAAGGAGCTCCCTTGAGAAAAGAGAGCATACAACCAAATAATGTTCGGTCGTATTGTAATTGGCCGGTCCAGACAGCTGACCAGGTGTCTGTCGGTCCCAGGACCGAGTCGGTGTCAGGGGGAAACAATTATGCCCAACGTTGAAATCAGCTGCTTAGTTACAGCTACATAAACAGCCACGGATGGCCGTCATGAATCGCGGAAGGGGGGGCGAGTGAATGGGCCACGGGACATGGGGGCTGCGGGGGGATCATGGGGATGTCACGTGGGAGGGAGCAGGGTTTAGAAATTTAAAAATGAAAACTCGAGGCAGGTCTTGCGTCTTCTGCACTCCTGCTCTCCGGAGTACGCTTGTGACTGGTCTGAGTGCCGTGACACAGCGCACACTCAGGGGCTGTAGGAGTGGGCATGTACTCCATGCAACCTGTAATGCAGCCTGCATGGAGAACAGGAAAGTGTGATGAATACTGTGGGTGGCCTGAGAGGGCCGACCAAACAGTCATTGCGCACTTGAGCACGTAAACCACTCCGACCCTGCCCTGCTCCGTGAGCAGAGCAGGCCCACCCACCCTCCCACCCGCAAAGGAAGCATAACATGATAATAACTGACTGTTATGTTTCATCTTCTCACACTGCTTGAAAGCAGTGGGGCGGAGGAGCCACCACTGTAAACACCACATTTAAAAGTAAGATAAACTTCAAAAATGAGAAGATGGTAGTACTTTCTGGGCCTCACTATCAGACCCAATTGGCTTTAGAAGCATAAAGACTTCAGTTTACACTGATCCTTATCGCCTATAATTTCCTGTGATGCTGTGGGTTGATTTACTAATGTATGGAAGTACTTGAAGTTTGTTAATGTTAGTGTGTTTTGGCCATAAGATACATACAAGGAAACTGGAACATGAGCTTTACTTTGATGTAATACATTTGTACCAAGAAGATTTTCAAAAGAAATAGTGAAATCCCAGTATAGAGCCTTAAAAAAGATCTGTCCAAAAACCAACTGTGCAAAAAACATTTCCACCTGCTGAAAACCCTTGGATGCTCAAGGGATCAGGCGCGGTGCGTCCATTGGGGCGTGGGGGCATAGCCCCCCCCGCCCGCAGCTCCCTCGGCATCTTTGAACTTAAGTAAACTGATTCAGTTTACTTAAGTTCAAAGACCCGAGGGAGAACTGACAATCATGTCAGTGAGCATGACGTCGGACCGCCCACCCCTTTAGAGTCTGAAGGGGGTGGGCGGTCTGGCGTCATGTTGACTGACATGATTGTCAGACCAGTGGGGGGCAACAGGCAGCAGCAAAACACAAGTGCGCATGAGTGGGGACGGAGGGTGAATTTTAGCACCGTGCCCACTCACGCGCACTTGTGTTTTGACTGGTTGGCGCATGCACATGCGGGCGAAGAATAGCCATGCCCTAAGCCAAGCCTGGCTAGGTGTCAAAGGACCGGGCGGCGGCGCGGACCTGCTCAGGACTTCAGGTAAGATTTTCAAATGTATTTTAATAACCCCCCCAGCGCGACATTTCCCACCCGCTTGACACCCCCCTCCCCCATGAGCCGCGAGCCGCAACTGCCAATAGAGCATCCGAGAGTGCAGCCTTATTTTTTAGTGGAATGCAATTTAAGAGGGTTGTCTTGACCCCGGGGCTGGCACCAGCATTCAGAGAGTGCCACTTTTGAGACTATGAGCTTTAGATTTTAATTTCAGCTGCGGCGCTCGGCATCAATGGAAACGTTAAAGAGATTAAGGAGGGGGTGAGGAGATACTAATTTCTTGCATTTGTACTAAACAATTGGAGACTACACGAGGCGAAAGGCTGAAGGTACGGGGGCTCACAGGGGGGAAAGCGCTTTGAAACGACCGTAAAGTGGCAGATAAGAGCTAAAGAAATCAGTGTATATTGAAGCGAAGCGCGGAGGCGGGTATTGGGCTTCTTTGATTCTGTAGCGAGTAGAGAAGCAGTGTATGCGCAGGTGACTTTTTGTGTACCTTCCAGGCGTGTGCAGGTGGTTACTGTGTGCCCCCTAATTGTGTGCGGATGCCTCATACTGTTCATTCCAAAGTGTGTGTGCGGGTGCCTGGGACAGTGCATCTTAGGTGTGTGCTTTGCAGGAGGCCTGTGCATCTGTTCCTCCCACGCCCAGGTATATACTGTCTGCTGTTAACACACTTGTGCCCTGGCTATGGATCACAAGGCGCTAGGAGGGAAAAGGCCGTTGAGTGATGTCACTGCTGGGCTATAATTATTGGGTGTTTGTTGAGGGAAGAGGAGAAAGGGAGAAGACATTGTTATGAGTGTCTGAGCCACGGAGACTGCACAGCAGGGGCAGGGCGGGACTTTCTCATTGCTGGATGAACTAGAAATGGCTGACGTCTGTCATAAGAGCGGAGTCAGTCTGCTGAAGTGGGTTCAGCCTCATGAAAGATGTGACCTCCTGCTGTAACACCCTGTGCCCAAGGGAGTAGCTACAAAATTAAAATAGCCCCAGGAAACTGTGGAGCCTCATGAAAAGCGTGCCATCCCAGTGGCTATGGCAAAGAATCCGCAAGAGAATCTGGCGAGTTTCAAAGCTGTATTATTCCAGCCTTATTCAAAACATGCCTGAAAGGAGCTCCCCGAAGAATCTCTTTGTGTAAAGTTTAAAGCCTTTTAGGTTTTTTTAAAGACCTTTATGAACGATGTCATATCACCACGGCTTGTTGGGTGAGGAGTGGACTACTGTCTGTTAGGCATTCTTGTAAAGCAGTGGGACGCTAAATGGAGGAATTCCAAGGTTAGGAAAAATCATTTTGGAATGTTTTGGTTGAAAGCCTCAGGAATATTTTTTCAGTTTATTTTATTTTAAAAACAATGAGTATTTATTTTGTTACAATTATAGCATAATACAAGTGATTCGGATAAGGGCACAATCTGGAAGGTATCGCATTGTCAGCATGAAGGGGTGTCTATGAAGGAGATGAAGAAGTGTGAACAGCTGGCTGTGTGAGGGCAACAAACCCTAATCATGCAGTGCTTCCCTACTGTGCTAGGTAGACGTAAGAGACAACATATGCTGTACTCCCTGCTTCATGTGGTAGAACTGGAAATAGGGTGCAGTACTGCACGGCTGTGTGAGGGTAAAGTGCAATCAAAATGGATGCAGTGCCACCATTCTGTGTGAGCTAGAACTAGAAATCGAAAAGATGCAGTGTGATTCAGTAGTGTGAGGTCGAAGTGCAATTAGGAGTGCAGTACTTTACTTCTGTATAAGATAGAAATGGAAATAGGATGCAGTATGTCTCAAATGTTTGAGGTCAAGTGCAAGTAGAAGGGATACTGTGCCACTCTTCTGTGTGTGGTACCAATGACGGAAAAAAGAATGGAGCATCATTGTTTGTGTGTGGTGGAAGTGTAATTTGAAGGGATGCTCCGCTCGCTCGCTACATGCCGCTCATCCTGAACTTTTACGCCTCACCATTTTCAAATGTCACCAGCCTCCACTGCAAGGGATCACAGTTCAGTCACTAGAGTAGATATACCAGTTAAGTTAGTAGTGACCCTATACCTATAATATTTTACAAAAAGGGTGCAACAAAATTTGTAAAACAAAAACAATAAGAATAATAAGTTGGATAATTGATGAAGGGGGAGCTTAGACAGTACAAAATTGTTTTGAATGGGGGATCCGTTTTTCAAATATAAATAGCTATGGACCTGATTTAGATATTTGCGGATGAAATACTCTGTCACAAATGTGACGGATATCCTGTCCGCCGTATTACAATCTGCACAGGATATAATGGAATCGTATTTCAGGGGATGGGATATCCATCACGCTTCACCAAGATCTAAATCTGGCCCCCTGTTATTATTAAATCCCATACGTTGACTTAATTAATACATAAGAGATCTTTAACTAATGAACAGTGTAATTGCATTCTTTCATTGAATGAATGATATAATGCGCACAGCTACTCCAAGAGTGTCCAGGCGCAAGGATCCCTTTCACTGACAAACTGGGGGCAGATGCCACATTGCAGCCTAAAAAGCCAAGTTTTAAGAGACTTGCTGTAAGCAGATTTATTTTTAGTATTGTGCAACATAGCAGGAAGGCGTTTCCAAGCTTGTGCAGCTAAAATAGAGAAGGAAGTACCTATTTTCCTGGTTCGATTGAACTCAGGAGTTACCGCTAATAAGCTGTCAGATGACCATAAAGCCCTCAAAGACAGTGAGTGAACCTTGCTGTAAGGCATTGTGGAGCAGACCCATAAAAGCAGGGTACAAGTCGAGGGTACACATGGGTAGACATCTAACCACTCTTTTCACAGGGTGGATGCTGTCTACCGTGCCAAGAGATTGGTCTGCAAAGAAATATGTTCAACTTGTCCTAGTGTGATTTTCAGATACCTGGACACATTCAGCACCAGCTGCATGTTGTCTGCTTTCATTCTGAGCAGCAATGTGCAGGTGGGGAGGAAGCTTATCAGATTCCAGCTAGACCCATAACAAAGGCTGAAGTTAAGGGACCATCAGGACTCCCTTTGTTAGAGTATCATGGCTGGGAGCAATCAGGAGCCTGAAATGCAATTAAGGGGAAACAAGGGCACACAGTTTATCACTTCACAGGTACTGAATAGAGGCATGCTTTTGACTTTGTTAAGTCCTTTTATGTAAGAGATATTGTTAGACATGTCAGCCCTTGGGTGGTCTTACCCCATTTTTTGTCCTTTTTGCCTTATTTTTGCCACCGTCTTTTGATGGACCTAGGTCTCTGGGCGCCTTACCATTGCCAAACAGTGCTGAGGTGCTCCCAATAACATGGTTGCCACAGGCCCCTGCTACTATGGAGTGGCCATTGAATACACGCACTAGTAGTTGGGAGCAGGCTGGGACATCCTGATACAGTATCTCTGCCATCCCGCCTTTTTGTTCCATAGCCCAACATGTGGAAGCTCCTGGAACCTTCCGACCCTGGGAGGGGTTATGCTTTGCCACCTTTACAGGAGGGTCACCTGACCTAGGGGTATAAGAGGAAAGGAGGGAAACTGAACTAGTCAGTTGGGGCACCACTGGACCTGGGGGAACCTCTGCCACAGTATAGGGGGTTGGGCCTAGGGGAGGAACCTACACTACTGGGACTGACTGAGCTTAGGCCCTGCTGTTCCCAAGTTAGATGAAGTACTCTGCCAGCCTGCTGATCTTGCCCAGTGAGGGGAAACCCAGGGGACCAACTCCAGTTTGCTGCAGAGAACCATCCTGCCTCTGATGCCTGCCAACTCAACCCCCTTCTTCCCCTCAAAAACCTGCAACTAAGACCTTCTGTGTAACCTTACCCCCAAGACAAGCGCTGTACAGAAGAAGTGGACTGCCTGCTGTGAGCACTGCTGGGGGATCAACCAGATAAACAGCGCTGTGCCAACTAAGCGCTTGATTGAGAGAACTGTGCCCCCCTGCGCTGAGCTCCTGAAGCACTACTTTGCCCAGGACTTTAAAAGACTGCTGCTGCAAGAACTGTGCCCCCCTGTGCTGTGCTACGAAGGCGCTGTGTTAGTAAAGCACTATCTGCCCATCACCGCCGCCGCCCGCTACCTGTGTGCTAGCGCTGTGTCCTTAAAGCGCTTATCTGCCAATCACCGATGCAGCCGGGCGCTGTGAGGACCGAGGTGCTGCCTGTGTCTCCCCCGCGTGTGTGCTGGGGTTGGGCACTGCCGTTGATTGCGCCTGAGGGCCTGAAAATCCCCGCCGCCGCCCCGGCGCCTACTGCAATAAGGATCCTCTGCTGCCCGAGTTCGCCGCTGCAGCCCCTGAAACCTGGAGAGGGCCGCCTCGGTATTGAAGAGGCCCGCACTGGGCCGGAGAAGCCAGTGTGTCCATCGTCACATGACGGGGGTGCCGGCCGCGTCATCAGCCACGCCCCCATCAGCGCCGCGCAGCCATTGGTTGAGGCTGCCGCGCCCCCAGTGAGCCGCGCTGGGATTGGCGGTCACGGGCGTGCCTCTCAGGAGCAGTGCGCTGATTGGTTCTGAGGCCGAAGACGAAGCCGGTAAGCCGAAGCCGGCCCAGGCCTCAGTACCGGGGCTCCGAGAGGATCGGGATCCCCCCTTCCTTGCCCAGGACGACCGCGAGTGAGAAGAGGTCCGGAGAGTTCGAGGAGGAGCAGCTGGGAGAGAGCTTAGCCTGCGCGGGCTCCCGAATCAAGACCGAGGCTAAAGACACAGGTAACACCCCCTGGGGGAGAGCGAAGAGTCTGCTGAGATAGCGGGGCCATCAGAACGTCAGAGAGGCAGCCCTGTGACCGCCCCTCTCCTTCAGGAGACTGCCACTGAGCCCTGTAGGCCCTATCTAACCCTGCAATGGCCCTGTGGGCCCTGAAGGCCTAAAGTGAGAGAAAAACTGTGTAGAGGCCTCCTGAACTGGGCACAAGACTGCTTTGGCTAGGGAAGTACTGTGTTTAAATTTACCCCTTGCCAGGGGACTGTTCCTTTAGAGGACCCCTACTTAGAAAATACCGTGTATGTGTCTGTTATGCTATTCATGCCTATGTTGGGTTATTTGAATGATCCCCATGCACAGGAGATGTTTTGATGTTGGATCCAGATACACGGAATGTTGCATTCAATGATCCTGCTTATAAGAAATGTGGTATGCCTTGAAATAGTATCTGGAAGATGTTGACCCCATTGGCCTGATATAAAAAGAGTTACTTACCTGCACTAAAGAGTCCAGATAAAACGTCTTGAATTGAACAGCAACCTGGTGTGGTGTCATTTTATTGCGTGTGCTTTCTTGAGTCAGTGTGAGTGTGTGCTGCCCACTGCTTTACACATTGCCTTCGGGTGCCTTCCTGCCTCGCACCAAGCTACCGTGTCGGAATTGGTGACCCCAGTTCTAACAGATATGCATGCACTGTATTGGTCTGTCCCAGTATTTATTAACCCTGGGCAAAGCACTACGCTACGCTCGCATGGTTTGCGAAGTTTCTGCTACTTCGCACTACGCGAACTGCACGTAGCACAGTGCAAACACGCATAGCGCAGCGGTAATTTTTTGCTTGCTCGCGTCCTCAATATCAAGTTGGCGACCGCGAGCAAGCAAAATGACCCCCCGGCGAGACATTTTCCTTTTTTGCAATCAGCAACATCAAGTTGCCGATCGCAAGCGTGGAAAATAATCCTCCCTGCGAGATTCTCAACGCGGTGAGGTCAGGTTTCTCATTGCGAGTGGTCGCGTATGCTCGCGACCGCTCACGATGAGAAACTACCAGTCCGCGTTGAGAAAGCTGCCGTTCGAGTAAAAATCTACTTGAGCAGCAGAAAACTACAGCTCGCACTGTGCAAGATACCGTTTTCAATGATTGCACAGTGCCGGATGCTTGTCCGCAGTGTGCAATCATTGAAAACGGCATCTTGCACAGAGCGAACAGGGTACTACACATAGCTTGCGTAGTGCGAAGTGCAATTCGCGTAGCTACGCGTAGCGCTACATTGCGAACTACGCCCAGGGTTAGTATTTAGACAAATAACAATCTAAATACGACTATTTTGTTTTATTTCTTTTATAGCGCTATATGCTACTCATCCCATTGAAGGGTGCCAGAGGACTTTACATCACACATACACATTATACATTGACAATAAATCATATCTGTGTATACCAATGTATAGGATGTATTAAATAAGACAGAGAGGGTTCCAAGGTGTAGGAGCCACATGTCCTTCATAGCTCACTGTCCTATATTAGAAGGATTACAATTTATGAACTCAAAGTAACAAAAGGATCTCTGTGTTAAAAACAGTAGCCCACTTACCCATTAATTTAAATAAAAATCTGCCATATATGTGTTACATAATGTGTTTTTCAGGAAACATATGAGCCCTCTATGCTACTTTGATTCAAAACTGCAACTAAAAAAACACAGAACAATCCAGCAAATGCGTTAACCTCCAGAGTTATCTCACCATTATTATTATTGCCTGAGAATTAGTTGGTAAACAAAGATGTCTGCAGCAGCTGCCTTAACCCCATCAGATATTTTACAATGTAGACTTTGCAACCAATTAAGCAGAACACATTTGCTGCCACATGTCTTTTTGCTGCTAATTTCTTTGAGTAGGTTTTTAAAAATTAAATCTATAAATTGAGGCCCAGATTTTGTGTTGCGGTTGCTTCACTTTTTTGGCACAATACAATGCAAAATCTAATTTGTTAAATATTGTAATGCGCTCAAGTGTACTCATGACAGACTTGCTAAACATATGTGTGAGGTCTTAAAATCTGATGTCACTTCTTGTGATGTCATTGCTTGTGAGGTCATGGGTTGTGATGCCACTTCCTAGGATGCCATGTGCAATGTCATGTGCTGTGATGTCATGCATTGTGATGTAATGTTCCATGATGCCACTTGCATACTGCCTAACTTGGTTAATCCCCCACTTCTTTGTTTAGGACTTATGCCCTGCATTAAAGGCCCGATGTGTAAACAACAGGGTCTTAAAAATAATTATTTGTTAATTGGCAGCCAGTGAAGGGACATAACAGGATGGGAAATATGTTCACAGTGATGAATTCTTACCAGCAATCTAGCAGCTGCATTTTGTACCATCTGACGATGGTTAATCAAGAACTTAGGTAGGCTTGCATAAAGCACATTGGCATAGTTTGGTCTTGACATGATCAGTGCCTGTACCACTGTCTTCCTAGTGTGAAGTGTAAAAATAAACAGAAATTATATGAGGGACGTTAGTAGCGCAAAATGAGATCCCACCACCGCTAAGACTTCAGCTTGAAATGACAGCTGACAATCCTTCTATTCTGGAAGTAATTTAGCTTACTCACCACCTCTCTCAGTAGCTGGGAAGATGCAAAGTCATTATGTCTAAGGGGCATAGAGGTCATGCCCTCACTTAACCCACGGTTCATTACTGACTTGACCAGTGAAATGTATCTTGCCCAACACATTCTTACACTTTATTGCACAGTTCATTAAGAAAGGCACTCAACCTCACTCAACCCATGGAACGTTTTCAAATTGCACTCATTTGTATTAATTACCAAAATGATCTAAATGCCACATTTGTTCCTGGAGAATCAGAAACCTCATTTCTAACAGTAATGAGCTCTAATTCTATGTATAAAGCAGTCACTGCCAAAATGCTAAGAAAGCGAATACCTGCTAGAAACTTAAATAATGTTTTTAATGCAGTGGTGCCACAACCACATACCAGCAGAAAAAGTTTACAAACAAAGAAATTCCTTTGTTTCATCTTCTCCTTTGCAGATGAAGTCAAGCTCGCCCTCGTTCATGTGCTTTGTGGACTGCAAACCGGCATTGACCGTGTCCCGTGAGGAAAGTTGTGGGCTGACTCGGGTATCGCACAGAAGCTGTTGAGGGCCATTAGGATGTTGTACACTTAAACATGAATTAAGATCAAGGTAGGGAATGGAAGGCACCTGTCAAGGGAAGTACCAGCATCAATGGAGCTGGGGCGTGTGCTTGAGCCACTCCTGTTGCATCTATACATCTCTGATCTTTCAGCTGAATTTGACATGTGGACCTTCTTTGCCCCTAACCTGGGAGGTGGATCCATATCCAATCTCCTTTATGCGGATGACCTACTGCTGATGAGGAAGATACGAGTGGGCCGGCAAAGACTGATTACCAAGCTTACAGAGTACACAGTGTGTATTGCCCTAGAAATAAACCTTAATAAGACCAATGTGATTTTGCTTCGGAAACGCATCATGAAACAAGGCAAGAGGCTACTCAATGGTCACACCATGCAAGATGTATCCACCTACAAGTATTTGGGTTTACCCTTGATTCACAGGCGTCCTTTCCCCCACAATAGGAAAGTATTACGAGAAAAGCCTTAGCCCTAATATATGCATTCATACCCCTCTCTAAAAGATTGTGTGACCCCACCTTGATCTCACTTATTGGTGTTGTACAGCCAAAATTCTTAACTGCAATTTATTATGGAAGTGAGTTTATGATTGGGCGGGAAGCTAAACTTCTGGAGACTCTCTTGACAACGATGTACAAACGTGTATTCCATGTGCCCAGATCTGCCTCACCTGCACAAATAAGGCTTGAGTTTGCCCAAGCTAAACAAACAGTGGCACGGAAGAAGGCCCTTTTTAAAATTCAGTCATAAGATTCGGACATCCACAAATGACACCCTGGATTATTATGTATGGGCAGAAATGAAGATGTAGAAATGAAAGGCATGCTACAAGAGATACTTGGATGAATCAATTGCTAACTTGGGCCTAGGGGAGTTCTGCCTCCTTCCAACGAGCCAAACTGTCTTTAAAAAGACAGTGAACACATTTATCCAGAGGGCAAGCTGGGTGGAGGCCAAAGGTGCTCTAGCAAAGCGGGCCCAGGGGTGGTTGGTGCTGAATTCCTGCCGCAAGCATGTTGGAGAAACCACAATTGGGAACTGCTACTCTATGCAAATTGAAAGAGAATTCATGGCTCTGCAATTAAGATTCTTTCCGACCCTGGACTACATCCCAATGTGGCTGGAAGAAGGAAATACAGTGAATAAATGATGTTGACTATGCACGTCTGCAGGGGAAACCATTTAGCAATGAGTTTGCATGTGTCCAGGTATGTTGACCCATCAGAGGTCATTGCTGCACAAAGAACTCCTGGCCCTGAGGATGCAAAGCTGCAGGCAGGCACTTATTGAGTCATTAAACCTGCGGAACCCTATGCTAATCTCCCGAACATTGCAATTCTGAGACATTTTCAATAAGGAGGTTGCAGCTTAACCGCGGAGACCACGAGTATGGGGTCAAAAAGTGATCTACGAGGCTATTGGACATGAATTTGACCCTATCAAAATGATTTTACATATGTCCCTCTTTTGTTTTCTATCCTTAAGGGCCATGCTGCTAAAGGATTGCTCTTCATGTAAGTCATGCTATCCTCTATCCTGACCCCACCAGGGCCAGGCTGCTAGAGGACTGTTCTTAATTTGAGCTTTGCCAGCCTCTATCCTGACTCCCTTTGGTTATTATTTATCTTTTATTCCTAGGGGCCTGGCTGCTAGTAGATTGCTTTTCAGCTGGACTATTGCCCCCTCCCCCTAAAAAAGCTATCTTATTTACGGGGGTAAGGCTGCTAGAGGACTTTTTTATTGGGGTTTGCTGCCCTCAATCCTAACACTTTTTTTTACTGTGCTTTGTGATCATTGGAGAATCGTCCTCCGGACTAACTGTTTAGGGGGTAATTTTCTAGGATTATAACCTTACTGAATCATGTTCCCCCAGTTTTTGGGGATAATTCTAACAATTATAGAGGTTTGTTAAAGACTGTTGACTAACTATGCAATATTTATTATCCTTTTATATGTTGTGCTTGCTAATCAATTCAATTAATGTCATTTATAGATGGCACTGCTACCTCGAAGGAGGTGTCCAGGCACTAGCGGATAGCTCATAAGTAAAAAGGTTCAACAAACATTACACACTCATAAACAGGTGTTAAAAAGAGGAGTTTTAAGAATATGGGGCTGATTACGATGACATGGTAAACAGCTCAGAACCTCGGTCGGAGCCGTTCCTACAGCATCGTAATCAGCTCTTCAGTTTTGTTTTCCGACCGACCCATTTGAATGGAGTCGGTCAGAAAGGAATCCAAACTGGTTTTCCAAATGGCTTCCAATGGGCTCGGAGAGCACATCTGCCGTTTGGAAAGCCTCGAGTACTCCCAAGGGAGTCTCTTTCAGTCAGAGGGATTACAATGTCAAATTCCAACAGCCTTTCTGTGCCGGCCTTTCCGACACAGAAAGACTATCGGAATTCGACTTTGGGGGCCTCCAGCAGGGCCCCCATGTGGCCCTGCCTCTGGTTGGAGGCCGAGAGGGCACCATGTTGATCCTGAAGGGGCCTGCTATGGGGTACAGGGATGAACTACACCTCTTCTCTTTACTATGAGAGCATGCATTCCGGTGGGATTGCATGATCCATTTGTAAAGGATAGGAGTGCGACTGAACAATGTTCAGTCGCATCCTTATTGCTGGGTTGGGACTGCCGACAGGAGGTTGGTCGGTCCCAGTACCAAATCAATGTCCGACATTGAAATTGGGCCCTTAGTCTAAAAAACAATACTGTGGGACTGCAACACAAACGGAATTGCAGCGCATTTCACAGTTTGAAGGCCAGATGAGTGAAGGATCATCCCCCACTTCTAGCTTTGTATATGTGAGAAATTTAGGGCAGTTTGAGTTTGTTAGATCTCAGGGCTCTGGTGGGGAGGTACGGCTTAAGTCTTCTCCTCAGGTAAACAGGGCCTTTATGAGTGAAGGCTCCAAAGACACAAGTGAGTGCCTTAAACTGGATCCTCTATTGAACTGATAAACTAATTAACTAATTAATTAACTAATAAACAATATATATTCTTCTTCTTAAGTTGAAATGCCTTTACCTCAGGAAGACAAAATGGCACCAGGACCATATGCCACCCAGCTGACAATGTGTCCCGTTCACAAATGTCAGCTCTGGAATGTGTGCGAGGTTCATTTGTTTGCTTGCACACAAAAAGGCTTCAACGCTGAACATTGAACCTTCTCAATATAATTCTGTGTCTTTCGGATTATACAGGACAATCTTTCAGCACTTTCATTGAAACAACATATTGCAATATAATTGTGACACATGCTGGAAAGTTGCTGTTTTCACATTATTCAAACCACAGACTGTGTATTTTGTCTTTATTTTCCTTATGTTGTTGATGCTTGCATGAAATTGTATGTATCTGAATTCATTATAAAAACTATAAAATGGCACCATAGCAGCTCATGATTCTTTGTGTACTCTCAGATAGTCCTTAAAATTGGCCTTCTGGGGCATCTAGGCTGTCATTTTCAGACAATTTTGTACATTTATCTGTGTCAGAGTTACAAGTGCAATTGAGAATAGGAAGGGAGGACTCTTACAGTCTCTTTTGTCTAGGGCTCCATTTGACTTTTTAAATGGGCCACCCTACCCCCTCTCAGAAATCCATGCATTGCAAATCTAAAAAGGAATAGACCATGGAGGTCCTGAGAGTGGAGAGGTGTGGCTCACTGGTGAGAGGCGGCAGACCTGTAAGCAGAGAACGGCCCGGGACCAGGGTTCAATTCCCGACGCAGCAGGGTCTTGGACCAGAGTCAGCGGACTCGATAATTCTCGCCTCGGTGCCTACTCTAACCAGGGAACACACTCGGTAACTCTGGGCATTAAGCTTGCCTTATCTTTACAACGGCCCCCCACAGACGCTGGGGATGCCTGGTTTCACCATGGAGATACCCAGAAAGGGACCATCTCACAGGGAAAACCAGGACGGGTTCCCCAGCAGTCTACAGCGCCAGGACACTCGGGTAGAGTAACAGTGCGCTTTACAAGTATTTTACATTTACATATTTAACATTTAACTTCAATTTATTTTGTCCACTTTAGTTGGATTTACACCTATCTATTGCTGTATGGATGCTCCCTCCTCTTGTCCAACCCCATAGGTATCTCAGGCCAGTCCTAACCCAGGTATCAGATTAGTAGAACAGCTGAGGGACAAGCCTCTATCACTATTGTCAACTTCAGGGCCTTGTGTTCTCCCATTCCTTTCAGCTCTCCCCAAACACTGGCTCTAATTGCCTTACTGGAGCTCTCTCCTTCCTCTGCTCACCTGCCCTTCACAGTGACTCACTCCTTTTCTGTTTGTTGGTCACTTTCATGCTCTCTTTGCTATATAGAATAAGGGAGGACTGTGTTATAGCTCGCCTCTGAAATCCTCCGTATTTGCTACATCAAAGCCTTCTGCCAGAGGCAAAAGCCTCCGAATCCCAATATTCAGAGCCTAATTTCATGGATTTAAATTCCAAAAACAATGGAGACTTTCAGATTACAGTTCTGCAGCTGGGAACAGAATGTCACCACACTCAGCTTTCTTTCAGATACAACATATACAAGTGCACAAGGTTCTGCTAGAGACTGTGAATGTAGGAAACTCACATTACTTTGCATGGTGTTGACATATGCATACTGAGACTGTGTTATCTTGGATCTCGAATAGGTATATTTTAGCCTGTGTGTATCTCTTCATTCATATTTTACACGCCAACTCTCAGTGGCTTCCAAAGTCAGTCACTTTCTCTCATTTCATCTCACCGTAATTCAGGTGCATATGCTGACACTCTTTGTGGTCTTTGATTTCAAGCATGAGGGGGTGTGTGTCTGCATGTGGGTACATCAAGCTGTTGGCGTGCAGGGCGTGGCAACTATCTATGTGACTGTGTGGTGGTTTTGTACCTGTGTGACTACAGGGTGTGCAAATGTGAATGTCTGTATGGGTGCAGGATGTGACCAAATGAATTCAGGGTGCATCAAGTCGTACCTATTGGCATTGCCCATGCTTGTTGGCCTAGTTGTAGGAGAAAAAAATAATTCAAAGTGTTGCTTTTCACAGTAAGACTGCACTAAATTTGTTTAAATGGAAAACACCTCGGTTTCAAAAGGGATGCAATTAGAAGATTTGAAATATAACTAATACTCATTCTTAATGAAAAAAAAAAACTCACAAAGCATGTAAGTATGAACATATGTGGTATTTCTAGTAAACAAAGCCACCTCAAAGGCAGAAACGTGCTCTACTGGGTCAAAGACAAGCTAAAAGTAATTGAGTGATAAGAGAGCTAGCTGGTTTGTGGGCTGTTAAAGCAGTGTGATGTACAGTATTTTGATGAGAAGTGCCTTCAATTCTTTTATAAACAGTGTTGGGATGGTCCTAATGGATACCGAGGTGTTGTTGCAGATTCTGGGTGCATAGATAAAAATGGCCTGTTGCCTTGTTTTTCATTTGTACGCTTGTTCAGGCCTGATTTTGAGTTTGGTGAACTGATAATTCATCACAAATGCGACGTGCCTCTCATGTGGACATCCCATCCTCCTTATTAGAAGAGCATCAAATGCAAATGAGATCTATTATGTTTGTGACGGAGTACCCATCCATCACAACTCTAAATCAGGCCCTAGTCTTCGGTTTGAGGTGCCTGGATGAGAGGTGTGCAGAGAACCACCCCGAGAATATGAGCTTGTTTGCAAGATAAGCTTGTGTGCTGGTCATGAAGGCTTTATAAGCAATGCAGCTGGTTTTGAAGATGATGCAGGCTTGCAAGGGAAGGAAATTGGATCATTTTTGTCAGGCCCTGAATGGGACATGGTGTGGTGTGGATGATACCCTTAATGGGTGCCAGCAAGTGTGGCGTCTGAGAGACCATGGAGAAGGGTGTTACCTTCATCCAGTTGTGAGAGTACAAGGGCTTGGACAGCAGTTCTGAAGTCACTTTCTCGAAGAATTGGTTTCACTTTCTTTAGAAGTCAGAACTGGTACCAGGTTGACTTTCGTTCGTTTGGCCGGTGTTCAGGGTGAATCCAAGAAATGTGGCATTTCAGTGAATGTTAGGGCGTGAAGCCACCAAGGTTCATGTCATTGAGTATGGTCTGTACAGTTCTTGTTTGTTGTTTTTGGCCAGTAGCTGGAATTCTATTTTAGTTGAGCTTTATATAAGCACTGGGCATCCAGGTCTGTAAGATGTGCAAGCAGAGTTTGAGGTGTTCGATGTCTGAAGCAGTGGAGGCTTTCAAATAGAGTTGTGTATCATCAGCATATTGGAGGTTCTTGTTGCTATTGTCTGTGAGAAGAGAAACAGGCAGCTCTATGTAGACCTTGAAGATGAGAGGGGACAGAATGTAACCCTAGGGGATTTCGCAGGTGATAAGGATCTTTTATAAACTTGGAGGTCCTGAAGGTAAAACTGCTTTCTAGAAACAATGGTTCAAGTCAATGCTGTAAATAAACTGCCAGATTTATCACCACTTTGAGTCAGTATACTGTCAGTAAAAGTGACACAAACCAGGTAATGTGTTTATTTGGTATCTACTTTCCGGCATAAAACGTGTTTTGTGTTGGAAAGTAGCCATGAAGCAACACACTATGGCTGTTTTTTGCTACTTTGCTTGCAGCAGACAATGCATGGGGTCCCCATGGGCTCACCCATGCAACCAATAATGGATTTTTACACAACGTCGTATACAACATTTGTACACAGGGCTTTGCACCAAACATATCTGCCTCCTAGAGGCAGGTGTAAAGTTGGAGAAAGTAAAATATACTTTAGTCCATTTTGGCTACCATGGCATTTGTGCTATACTGTACAGCACACATACAAAGTTGGAACTGGTTTTATTTGTGTTTAAACTTAGGCTTTTGTACTAGAGTAGTATTCTTCAGTACTAAACCTGTGCTAGACATCATGCACACATGCTTGCTCTATGGTGTAGAGGTGTGTGCGTGTTGTAACACAGACTAAAGTGCACCAGCACTGTGGAAAAGCACATTATTGTGATAACTAAGTAGCTATGACTCTACCCTGCTCTCAAAGAAAAACCAAAGGTGGTGATGGATGGAGTGTTGACAATACAAACACTCACCCCTAGTCAACTGATCTGGGTTTAATCCATCACCGTTCTTTAGCTCTGTCCGCCACCCCAGTTCAGACATGGCCATATGCAAATCAGTCTGACCCTGTGCCTCATGGGAACAGTCCAGCCCGAAGTGCCAAGCCATGTCTTCCCTGGACCGGAATCAAGCTTCCCAGGACCGGTTTCTGGCATCACAGCCGTCTTCAGCCGGGCTTGCTTGACTCCAGTGGCAAAGTGAGCAAGGGACTCACGTCTGAGCATACCCTGCCAACTTAGGGCGAACAAAGAAAAACCAAAGGTGGTGATGGACGGAGCGTTGACAATACAAACACTCACCCCCAGTCAACTGATCTGGGTTTAATCCATCACCGTTCTTTAGCTCACTCCGCCACCCCAGTTCAGACATGGCCATAATGCAAATCAGTCTGACCCTGTGCCTCATGGGAACAGTCCAGCCGAACTGCCAAGCCATGTCTTCCCTGGACCGGAATCAAGCTTCCCAGGACCGGTTTCTGGCATCACAGCCGTCTTCAGCCGGGCTTGCTTGACTCCAGTGGCAAAGTGAGTAAGGGACTCACGTCTGAGCATAGTTTGAGTTTGAGTTTAAAATATTTCTTGAGCGCGCGTACACCTAGCGGTTTCATGGCGCTAATTGAGCTGAACCCCTGAAGCTTAGAGATGGGAGGAAGGAAAGAGGGGGGTTAGGAGGAAAAAGCTTGTGTGAAAAGAAAAGTTTTCAATGCCTTGCGAAAGAGTGTGTACTGGGGGCAAGATCTCAGGTGAGCCGGGAGGGAGTTCCAAAAAGAGGGGGCGAGTTTGGAAAATTTGGAACCGCCCCACTTTTTACGTTTGAATTGAGGAACTAGGAGCAGATGTTGGGTGGAGGAACGCAGCTCCCTGGCGGGGGCATAGGAGTGAATTTCAGAAGTGATAAAGAAAGGGGCTGAACCGGAGCGAGCGTTAAAGATGATGCATCCTAGTTTAAACTGGGCTCGTTCACGGATGGGGAGCCAGTGAAGAGTCTTGAGGAGGGGAGTAACATGATGATACTTAGATAGATTAAAGATCAGGCGGGCCGCCTGGTTCTGGACTAATTGGAAGCGTCGCAAGCTGTACGCGGGCATGCCACAATAAAGGGCATTGCCGTGGTCCAGGCGGGAGATCACCATTGCAAGGACTATGAGTTTAAGAGCCGGATAGGAGAAAAACCGAGAGACTTTGCGGATGGTGCGAAGGGAGTGAAAGGATGAGGACACCACAGAGCTGACTTGGGAGTGAAGTGAGAGCTGGTGATCCAGTTTGAAACCGAGGGTTTTTACAGAAGAGGAAGGGGTTGGAGGAGAACCCAATGAGGGGGGCCAGAAAGAAGAGGACCAGGGACTGGAGCAGCCACCTGTCAGCATCAGCTCCGTTTTGTCAGGGTTGAGCTTCAGGTGGTTGTGGTTCATCCAGTCCCGGAAAAAGATCATGATAGATTGAAAATTAGAAATGGACTCAGGGGAAGAAGATAAGGAGAAAATGAGCTGGAGGTCATCCGCATAATTATAGACAGAGACCTCCAGCTGTTGGAGGGCAAAGATAAGAGGAGCAATGTACAGGTTGAATAGTAACAGGGACAGGGATGAACCCTGGGGGACCCCGCATTTGACCGGCTGAAAGTCCGCTGCAAAATCTCCCAAGCGCACAGCTTGGGTGCGGCCACTCAGAAAGGAGGACAGCCAGACCAGGGCAACGCCTCCGATTCCCGCCGCCTTGACACAGGACAATAAGATGGAGTGATCAACCGTGTCAAAGGCGGCGGAGAGATCGAGGAGGACCAGGGCTTGTGGGTGGCTAGTGTCCATGCCCTCTCTGAGGTTGTCAAGAACCGAGAGTACCACGGACTCCGTTGAGTGTGAGGGGCGGAACCCAGCCTGCCGTGGGGCTAATATCATATTCTCCTCCACAAAAGTGCTGAGCGTCCTAGTAACGTGGCGCTCCAGGGCTTTCGCCGGAAAGGGTAGGAGAGAGATAGGGCGATAATTGACAAGTACAGAGGGGTCCGCTCCGGGTTTTTTTAGAGTGGGTAAAATGACGGCCGTTTTTAGAGGTGGGATGACAATGCCCTGTGATAGCGAGCTATTGAGAAGAGTGAGAGGGGGCAAGGTGCAGGCAGAATAAATCTGTTTCAGAATGGGTGCAGGGCAAGGATCTAGAGGGGAGCCAGACTTGATCATCGGTAGAAGAGAGAGAAAGGATTCTTCTGTAAGGAGGGGAATAGAGTCGAGACGAGCTGAGTTGGGGGGACACTGGGGATTTACAAAGGAAGGGGAGGAAGGAGGGATATTTGCTTTGATGGTAGAAATTTTATCGAGGAAAAAAGTATTGAGAGAGTCGCAAAGATACTGGGAGGGGGAAGGGTTAAGGGAGGCCCTATAGGAGTAGGCGAGATCGTGCACAATGGTGAAAATTTCTTTGGACTGATTCTCGGCGGCTAAAATTTTTGAAGAAAAGTAGGTGTTCTTGGTCGCTAGGATGGAGTTTTTATACTGGGCCCAGAGTGTAGTATACTGTTTTCTTCGTATTGAACAGTAGCCGCACCTCCAGGAGCGTTCTGCTCGACGAACATTAAGTTTTAGATCTTTGAGATCATGGTTGAACCAGCGATTGGCGTCTTTGGTGCGTTTGGATGATACGCGCCTGAGGGGAGCGACTAAGTCGCACCCTGAACAGAGCCAAGAGGTGATGGCGTCAGCTTGTTCGAGGGAAGACAGCCCGAGGAGATCTGGGCAGGAGGCGGAGAGAGTGGTAGACAGGGAGGTCACATCCACGCGGTTCCAGGAGCGCGCCCAGGTGTTTTTAGGGAGGGGGGACTTACGGGCTGAGCAGATGGGTAGTGAAAAAGAAATAAGAAAATGATCGGACCAGGTGCAGGGGGAAATGGCTAAGGACAACACCGGGCAGTTGAGGGACCAGATCTGATCTAAGATGTGGCCCTGACAGTGGGTTGGGTGGTGTACAGCTGGAGAAAAGTTGGCATACCCTGCCAACTTAGGGCGAACAAAGAAAAACCAAAGGTGGTGATGGACAGAGCGTTGACAATACAAACACTCACCCCCAGACAACTGATCTGGGTTTAATCCATCTACCCTGCTCTCTCCATTTCACACAACACAGAACTGCAACTTCTGATGCAGCACGGTTTTGCTAGACATCTTTATCAGAGAGTTGGGCAGTGGCAGGTTTACGCTGTCTAGTGAGGGACAAAACTTGAGGTTTGAAGTTTAGCACCTCTATCGGTTTGTGTAAAATGAAGCACTTTTTGATTTCTACCAGTCACCAGTAACACATTCAGTCTTACCTAATGTCTGGTATGGCTTTTACCTTGGGCTGATCAACAATCCTAATCTCTTCTGATTGTTTGGGATTTGTATCAAGACTGACCATGATCTCTTGCTAGTTCACCTAGTCAGTCACTGAAGTGTCTGGGAGTGTTCGTGTATGATACTATTACTTTCTAAATATTGTCAACCAGTGACTTAAGTTGGCTCTTTAATGGCCAGTCCTTTCAAAAACTGATGTCTTGCCTTCTTTTTCTTGAATAGCTATATAACGCTCAATTGGCATCACTCTAACGTACCTCACTGATATAGAGGTGATATGTGAATCTACATGTATTCCAGAGTGGCGAATGGTATGCCAGGCGTGGATCTCTTGCTCGTTGTGTCACTGGATTCAAGCAAGCCTGGCTGATGATGGGTGATACCACTAAACCAGCCCCAGGTTGCTTGTTTCTGGTCCAGGGAGGAACTAGCCTGGCAGTGCGGGCTGGGCTGTTCTCATGAGGAGCAGGCTCAAGACTGATTTGCATAAAGCTGTGTCCAAACTGGGGTGGCATGGTGAGCAAAAGAACAATGGATTAAACCTGGATCTCTTGACTGGGGGTGAGTGGTTGAAAAGTTTTAGCAGCCCAGCCATCATCTTGTTGAATTTGCTATGTTCGTCCTAAGTGGCCAAGGGTATGCCCATACGTAGGTCCCTTGTTCGCTGTGCCACCGGATTCAAGCTAGTCTTGCTGATGAGGGGTGATACCCTGAAATTGGTCCCAGGATTTGCTTTTCTGTGCCAGGGAGGACCTGGCCTGGCAGTTTGGGCTGGACTGTTCCCATGAGGAGCAGGGTCAAGACTAATGTGCATATGACTGGGTCCAACCTGGGGTGGCATAGTGAGCAAAAGAGCAGTGGATTAAACCCAGATCCCTTGACTGGGGGTCAGTGTGTGGAAAAGTAAATTTTGCCATGTTCTGTGTCCCTACGTGTCATCCATCATATGTTATGTGTGCATGACCAATATGCATATGTTATTCCCCATGTCCGATTAATGACGCAATTATAGTTGTGTCCTCCTCTAGTATGCCAGTTTCCAGTCCTCGTGAGTAATATGAGTATCAGGCCTATGTAAAGCTACGTTGCCACGTTTCTCAGTGTGCACGTTATTTCATCATAAAGTCCCCGTTTCCAGGCCTCAACAGGGCCCGGACATCAGATTCAGCCCCTGTCTCCTGAAGCCTTGCTGAGGAGCGATCCAGCCCCCACCTGTATCCTCGACCTTTCACTTACTTCCTGCCTCGCAGTGCCCGGTGCAGCTTGGCTCTGCCTCTGAGTCTGCCAAGACTATGTTATGATTCCAGCTATCAGTTCAGTCCTCCTTCTCTGCATTCCTAAACTACTGAACTGCATCAATAGTTTCCGTCATTGTCTAGCCTATGCGGCTCCATGTTAAGAGAAATACTGTATTTAATGGTCATTTAATATTCTTCATCACGCACTACATGTAGAATAAATGCATGCTCTGGTCTTAGAGTCAATTAGCTTTTCCCCTCATGACTCTTAGTTTATATCAACATGTTCCCTAAACATCAGATACTAGATAGGGTTTAGGTACATGTCGCTCCGACCCTCCAGACTTTAGTCTCTGCTCCTAGCACAGAGTTCATAGCCCCCAGCTTCTCCTAGTAATACGTCATTGCCAGTTTGCGCGCACCACCAGGTTAGAGGTCCCGGCTCCTTAGGTAGCCCCCTCCTATGTTTCCGCCCATTCATGACATATTCTGTTACGTTTGCATCACATGTCTGAGTTACACCTTCTTTTTACTCTTATCTTTCGCGACTGCTACGCGTCACGCCTTCTGCTCCACCCACTGCTACGCCTACTGCAATGTAATGCTATGTGTTTGCGCTATGTATATATACTCATGTATTGTTATTAAAAGTTAGCGCGCTCATCCCAGACCCAGCCCCAGCAGCTGCTGGGCCCTGTCATCCTATTCCTATGCAGGTTGTCCTGTTCCTGTCCTTATGCTGTATTAAACCTGCAGAAACTCCTACTACCTCGAATCTTGACTCTTATTTATTGAGCTATCTGTTATGATATATGTCTAGTCAAAAATAGGGTATTATTTATTTATTTACCACATAATGGCGCCCGAACAGGGACTTGCCCTTTCCCCACGCGTCGGTGAAGCCACGCCGACCCCCTGACCCTCTGCAGTCGTGACGGAACTCTTCTGCGCAGTGGCAGATATTTCTGCTCAAGTATCCCTCAGGCCCACGGAGGAGACGGAGGAGGCGGTCCAGCATCCAGACGAGACGGTGGAGGAACGCGGCAAGTCCCGACCAGAGCCCAAGCCAAGAGTCCAAGGTCCGAGGTATCCGGAGGTCCACCCGTAACTGAAGTCCGAAGTTCGTCGTTGTAGCAGTCCAGTCCAGTCCGAGGCCTTCCGTTCTTGCTGCCCGGTGAGTACCGTTACTGGGGTGGTATCTAGACAGGGTCAATTTAATTGACTCTGGTCTGTGGGTTGGTGGTACACAGTCCCACAAACGAAGTGTCCACTTCGGTGGATACGGGTCCTGACGTGTCTCTTTAAAGAGACCGGTAAGTTTCGTACTGTTTCAGCAGTGCATCTAGTTTCTGTTCTAGTCAGTTTCTGTTCTCGAGAAAATTCATGTGTTCTGTTCTCAGTATTTCCAGGTAGTATTCTGTTCGAACTGTTATTTTAAATGTTTTTCATGTATTTCAATGTCGTTGTATGAATGGGGTATAAGTATCGTGTTTATTGTGTATTGTATTGTGTCTAGATTACAGTTCAGTCATGCCCATATTTTCCAAGTTACGTCAGTTAAAAACTAGAAAGGGTCTGCTGGAAGCAGCAGTTCCCGTCCCGCCTAGGGACAGTCCAGGTCACTTTATGTATCAGAAGCATGGCATAAGTGCCATATTGTATCTAGATTTATGGGTAGAATATACCAAACAGTTAAAAGAAAAGTATAGATGGCCCGTATCGGGTACATGGGATGCTGAATGCATCATGCGAGTAGAGGAGGCATTATGGAAAAAGAAAGCCAGACAATCACAGAAAGATGCCATCGAGTTATGGCGCAAAGAAGCTCATAAAAGAACTGAAAAGGAAATCAGAAAGTCAGAATTAAGTAGAGAATCCTTAGAACGAGCACAAGAAAAAGAACTAATCGAGATAGGTGAACAAGTCAAAGCCGAACAGTCAGACAGACAGAGGCATGCCCTTATTAAGGGTATGTATCCTCTTCTTGCCGAGGGCTTGCCAAAAGCGACCCCGGAGGCATCCAGTAATTTTCCGCCACCATTAGTTCCGACCAAGCTACGTCACAAACCGACCGCAGCTGATATTTTCATCTCGTCCTATTTGGACGACACAGTCCCCGAATATGCAAATCCTGTTCGCGCTCCGCCAGTCCCTGTAAATCAGGTAATTCCTGCTCCTCCAGATACCGGGGTGCCCTTAACAGCCCCCCTGGGTCAGCCTGCCATACAAGTCCAGCCCACATTACAATTACCGACCCTGCCAGGACGAAAAACATCAGTCGATGATTCCAGTTTAGGGGCCGCGGGAGGAGGTCTTCCTCAAACCCCGCCGCCATACAAGCGTTTATCAGCACTCGAATTGCATGCTCAAGCATCACAGCGTACTCCCAAGAGTAATAAGTCTGTTGCAGAAATCAGGCAAGCCCTTGGTGAATGTGTTTATGACCCAGTCCCAGGCGAGTTTAATATGGTTTTATATTCCGTACGCGTAAGGAGAGTGACCGAGTATCTAGTCACCCTGCCGAATATGAAAGAAGATCTAGACAGGATATATCGTTTCATCCGTACAGGGGATGACCCACAAAGTATTAGTGATGCCATGTCTCAAAGGAAAGCCGAGATTCAGCGCATGATATTAAAGTTCTTAATTAACTGTCTAATAAGAGAACAAGATTACCCGTCTAAAGACCCGGAAGAAATGAAAACTCTGACAAAGTGGAGTGATAATATAGCCGAAGGAAAGCACAATACCATTGGTGCCATGGAGAGTATGTACAAGAAAATCCGTAGAGAGATAATAAAGATACACGAACAGCGTAAAGCAGCACAAGTAAGCGAGAAAGAAAGTACCTCTGATCCTGAAGAGGAAGACGATGAGAATACCGCCAGAATAGCGTATGTAGGAAAACCTAGATTTCCAGATCGCCATTTACGTCTAGAACCCAAGTCTATTTTCCATCATCCAGCACCAGAACAAGGTTCCCTAGAACAAGTATTTCAAGCTACCGATCACATTCTGAAATCACGAATCGGTTATAGTGAGTTAAGTACCATGCATGAACAAGAAATAGTTCGGTCAGCAGTCCGATGGATTACTGATCCTACCACTTTTCCGGACGAAATAGTGGCACAAATGTTTCTGAAAATGCCCCCAGCCGAGCAGCGACTGGTGGGTATGTATATGATTCAGCACCTCATTACTCTGTATGAGGGTCAACACTCTGATCCAGGTCCGTTACATGATATCCTGAACGAGTTACTCCAGTATAGATGGAGAGGTCTAGGTACCGATTTAATTAGTGTCATTTTAGAACAACGTCATAAATATAGAACGTTTTTGAACCCGCATTTTGTCCATGTCTCACCCCCAGAAAGTAAATCATTCTACATAGACAGACAGAATCCGTTACGAGAAGTCCACCCAGTCAGAGGAACGGGTGGCGAAATGCAACGAGTGTTTGTATACACTCCGATCACAAAGATGGAACTTCTCGAGATGAAGAAATTAATTCCCTGTCATGACAAAGATCCAGCAGGGTTCCATAGAGAATTAAAAGACATGCTCCGTATGGGAGAATACACTTACCCAGATATCATTAAGATGTTAAAGGTCCTGTTGCCCGCAGGGGTGTATGAAAAGCTAAAGGAGAAAGAATGGGAGGTGGGAGAGAAAAAGATCGATTGGGCAGTCCTAGAAGCAGAAGATAAGATACGTGTACCAGGTACTGGTCTTGGAGAGAAATGTAAAGAATTACCAGAATTATTAATTCAAGTTTTACCCAGATTATTAACAACGAGAAAAGAAGACTGGGATGCAATCTCAGCCTGTAAACAGAAACAAGAGGAAGATATTAGTGATTTTTATTCTAGGTTTGAAAAATGCTTTAGTATCAACAGTGGCCTCAAGACAAGTAGTGAGTCATACCCTCACCTTTTCGTTACCAAATTAGTCGAGAATTCAAGTCCACCAATTAAAAACCGAGTTCTGAAAGTCGAAAGCACCTGGCAAGCAAATACTCCGTCCCAGATGCTCCAGATGCTCCAGTATCACCAGAATAGAATCAGGGAAGAGCAAGAACATGAGAGAAAACGTATGAAAGACACGAAGATGAAAGTACTAGTTGCACAATCTGTTCCTCAAGACAGTCAGAAGAGGGGTCCGAATCAAGCCAGTCATCCTGCAGCTCCCGTTAAAGGGAACTGCAATTATTGTAAACAGCCAGGTCATTTTATAAACGAGTGTGCAGTTCTGAAACATAACATAGCTACTGGTAAGACTAAAGAAAGACCACGTCCGCCTAGACAGGAACAAGTTTCACAGATTCCTCAGTCACAGAATGCACCACAGACAGTTACAGCACCGCAGCCTATCGCTGCAACCCAGCATGTTACATCGCAGATGTACCAGTATGCACAGTCTGAGTATCCAGAGTACCAGCCATATTCATGAAACAGCCTAGAGAGGGAGGTAGGCTTGCCTCTCATCGAGATACCTGTAGATCAAGAAGGTTCCTATGTTCACAGTCAAGTATTAGGGAAAGACAGAAAGTTTTTGATTGATACAGGGGCAAGTAGGACCACAATTAGTCATGCCGAAGTTCCAGGGGCTCCGCTCTCAGGCTCAAGAAATGTTTCCCTTGGATTTTCAGGAAAGCCTATCGTTAATGAGATTTCAAAGCCAGTCACTCTAGAAGTAGGTCCATTGTCCCGCACTACTGATCTGTTACTTACTAAGTCATGTCCAGAAAATCTATTAGGCATTAAAACACTGAAAGAGTTAGGTGCCGTTATATGTTGTTCCCCAGAGGGAATACGATTGTTCCTACGTGACTTTAAGGGTCACTATGTATTACGAGATTTTGATCCCAGACTGTCTAAAGTTCCGCAGCATTTATGGGCGCAAGGTCCAACTGATGTAGGTTATATGCAAATCACACCCCATCGTGTGACTCTCAAACCAGGTGTAGTGTTACCACGAATCAGGCAGTATAGATTGCCACCTGAGGCTGTAGCAGCCTTATCCAAAATTATTGACGAGCTCATGGCTCAAGGAGTAGTTGTAGAAACTGACTCCAACGTATGTAACTCTCCGATCATTCCAGTCATGAAACGTACTGATCCAAATGCACCCCCAGTATATCGATTAGTGATTGATTTACGAGAACTTAACAAATGTATTATTCCTCAGTACCCAGTTGTCCCAGATATCTCTTCCCTATTGACAGCCATTGATTCCGAAGCCATGTTCTTCACTGTCATAGACCTCAAGAATGCATTTTTTAGTGTTCCGATTCATCCAGACAGCCAGTTTCTTTTCGGATTTTGTTTAAATGGAAGGAGCTATATGTTTACACGAGCTCCTCAAGGTTTCACAGAAAGCCCTAGTATTTACAGTCAAGCACTCAAGAGACAACTAGACAACATTCACATGCCAACTGACACTGCCCTGCTCCAGTATGTCGATGATCTATTGATCACAGCCCGTTCTGAACGTGACTGCGAGCGTGCGTCACTTACGGTTCTGTATTTCCTAGCCGAGATGGGGCACAAGGTGTCCCCTTCGAAGCTTCAATTCTGTGTCCAGCAAGTGGTCTACTTAGGACACTTACTGTCCAAGAGGGGTAGGCAGTTGACACCAGACCGTATCCAGTTGATAGCGAGTCTTCCCCAGCCCAGAACCCAGAAGGAGGTGCGTGCTTTTATCGGCCTTACTTCTTATTGCAGACAATGGATTCCTCAGTATGCATTTCTAGCCAAGCCACTGATACAGTTAACGACACAGGAGGCAGCCGGATCGACTGTCCTCCCTTGGACATCTGAACATACACTTAGTTTCAACGAGTTAAAGAAAGCTTTATGTCACGCTCCAGTTCTAGCCACACCGAACTACAGTAAGCCTTTTACACTTTTCGTCACAGAACGTGAAGGTACAGCATTATCTGTTCTCACACAAGATCAAGCAGGACAAAACAAGCCTTGTGCTTATTTTTCTAGCACACTAGATCCAGTCGCCCAGGCGTTGCCTACGTGCCTCAAGTCAGTTGCAGCCACAGCACTAGCTATCAGACAAAGTGATTCCATAGTTTTAGGACACTCCCTGACAGTACACGTTCCACACTCCGTGGAAGTTCTTTTAAATCGAACACAAACACAGCACTTGACAATTGCACGTTTAACAGGTTATGAATTGACACTGTTCCAGCCACACATAGATATTAGACGCTGCAACATCCTGAACCCTGCTACACTGTTACCATCAGTTAATTCAAATTCTGCCACACACGACTGTGTGGAAGTAGTCAACATTACGACAAAGCCAAGACAAGATCTGACAGATATTCCGTTACCAGATCCTGACCTGACACTTTATGTGGATGGTTCATGTATGAGAACTAGTACAGGAGAACTAGTCGCCGCATATGCAGTGACTACTGACACCGAAGTTATTGAGACGCACCGCATTGATACCCTGTCCGCTCAAGCAGCAGAGCTAGTTGCTCTGACACAAGCCTGTATACACGCCAAGAACCTGAAAGTTAATGTTTACACAGATTCACGTTACGCATTTGGAGTTGTACACGACTTTGGAGTGCTCTGGCAGGAGAGAGGTTTCATGACTTCTCATGGAACCAAGATTCAGCATGGTATCCTTATCCAAGCTCTGTTAGATGCAATACATTTACCGACATCTATCGCTATCATGAAATGCAAAGCACATACGAAAGTCACTGACATTATTTCTCAAGGTAATGATCTAGCAGATCGCACAGCCAAGCTTACAGCACAGACTCTAGACAGTCCAGTTAACATGACACACACTCCAGATCCGACTACATGTATGACAGTTAAAGACCCTACTCAAGATGTCATAGATATCCAGTTACATGCTACTCCCGATGAAATCAAGAAATGGTCTGAACAAGGAGGGGTCCAGACAAATCAAGGATTGTTAACAAAGGGTAGGACCGCATGGTTTCTCCCCGACTCTATGGTTCAAGTCATCATTAATACCGCACATAGTCCAGCACATTTAGGAGAAAAAGCAATGTTAGACAGTATCCAGAACATTTGGTTCAACAAGCATTTACGAGCTGCAGCCAAGCAGAAAGTCCGTACCTGTATGATATGTTGTCAGTTTAACCCAGGTAAAAGTGTCCCGGTGGAACAAGGTGGTTTCCAGCCTCCTGACCACCCTTTTGAAGTCCTCCAGATGGATTATATTCAGATGGAGCGATGTCGAGGTTTCAAGTATGTCCTTGTAGTTGTATGCGCTTTGTCCAGATGGACAGAAGCATATCCAGTCCCCGATTACACAGCCGCGACCACTGCCAAGCAGTTGGTTCGTGAGTTTTTCCCTCGATATGGACTCCCTAGAGTCGTATATTCTGATAACGGTCAGCCATTCTCATCTGAGTTGATGAAGCACGTTTCCCTGTTGTTAGGGTACCAGTGGAAGTTCCATTGTGTACGCCATCCTGAAGCAGCCGGTCTAGTCGAGAGACATAATCAGACTCTGAAAATTCGAATTGCTAAAATATGTAAAGACAAGGGTGTGGACTGGCTAGTAGCTCTGCCAGTTGCTTTGTTTTATATGCGCATGGTCGCACATTCCAGATCAGGTCTGTCCCCGTATGAGGTCGTTTTCGGCCGCCCCCCTAACATGTGGGGTACTCCTAGACCCCGAAGTATTACTGATGTTTCATGTAATATGCTGACAGATTACCTAGCTTCCTTGATGTCTGCCCTCAACTCATGTCGTTCACAGGTTGCCGCCGCATTTCCAGACAATACCGAGGTGGCACCGCATGAGATCGTTCCAGGTTCGATGGTGCTCGTCCGGAACTTTGACAGATCAAGTCCGCTGGAGCCACGTTGGAAGGAGCCCCGTCAGGTCCTCCTCACCACCCGTACAGCCGTGAAATTGGAAGGACGCCGCGGCTGGGTGCATCTTTCGCACGTCAAGAAATTCTACGGATTAAAGCCGGTCTTCAAGAACATTTCCCAGGATATCAAGACTTGTCAAAACATTGTTCCTAAGGACTGTCCCGCAAATGACATTGATACAACCCCTCCCCTGTTAGAGAAAACTCCGCAGCAGGAGTATAAGCAAAAACTCCGGTCTAGTAAAATAAGTCAGTCAGTTTGATCGTATAAGTCCTCCCCTAGGTGAAACGGTTAGACTGTTTCTGACATGTATAAAATAGACCCCCATAGTGAGAGAGTTAGTCAAAACTCAATTCGATGTATCGTTTTTCTAAGTTTCATATTATTCATCAGCATAATGATTTCTTGCACTAGTTACGCATTTTTCCTGTGTTTTCCAGCTTCTCATGTAAAAGTGTCTTCTAATGTTACAGTAGAGCACACGTTTAGTGATCTGCCTCCTCATGAATATTCATACCGCCTCGCGATGCGTAACAATACATTCATCCGCATGTTGCATTATTCACACCAGACCAGCAATGCCACTAATTGTTGGGTGTGTGGTCGACTCCCCCCTTTCCAGACCCCGAAGGGAGTTCTGCCACTCTTTCCTTATCCTTTTTCACATAATGGTTCGTGTGGAGCATGGTCCACGTTAACGTCATCCTTAACAGATATGTCTTTTCTTAACAGCACATGTTTCCCAGACAAGCAAGGTTTCCCCCACAGAACAGGTTTAGATCTAGAAAATGAAGTGTATAATTTAGGTAACTATTCTTCGAATTTCATGGTCCTGAATGTTCAGTCTGATACTACTCCAGACTCACCTGCTATTTCAGTATTACCAGTCAAAGGCGAATTATGTGTTCGTAGTTATGGTTCTGTACACGTAGGACATAGTGATTGTACTACTATTATCAAGTATAGTGACAGTGGGAAATCTATTTTTAAAGCTTCACGTCATTCTTATTTTGTTTGTGGTCAGACCGCATATGTTCGTCTGCCCCTCGATTGGGAGGGAACCTGTTACATTGCCTTCCTACTGCCACCTGTTTTCCTAGCCCCACCTGACTATCATAGGAATTCCTTCCTAGTACATACTAGACACAAGAGAAACCTCCCGATTGTCGATTATACTGAAACTGCTGCAGAACAATTCATTGATATTGATAAAGGTGTGTTCCCTTATTTAGGTACAGTTGTAAACAGTAAGCTAATCCGTAGGTTAACAAGAACCCTTGAAGCAGTAGTAGATGAGACTGCCTCCGCTCTAGGTAACTTAACCGAAGAGCAATCCTTTATGAGAATTGTTGTGCTCCAGAATCGTCTCGTCCTTGACGTCATACTGGCCGATAGGGGCGGGGCCTGTAGAGTCCTCGGATCCAGTTGTTGCATTTTTATTCCAAATAACGCGCCGTCTGTTTATTCAGCTATAACCAGACTTCATAAAATTGCCCATCTATTACACCAAGATCCAGGCACCTGGACATGGTCCGGTTGGTTCTGGAGTATAATTTCCGCCTGGGGATGGAAAGTCCTGTCCTTTCTAGGTATCGCAGTAGCGATCATATTAAGCTGCTGCCTCTGTATACAATGTGGCCCTGCGATTTGCGGCATGTGTGCTACCTCTTGTATTCCTAGTCCCAAGCCCCGTTCTAAATCCCGTTCCAAGACAATTCGAGATGAACAAATGGTACTGTATGAAATGATAGATGGTATCATGAATATTGATGTTTCCTGATGGAAACGTAGTGACAAGGAGGGAATGTGGAAAAGTAAATTTTGCATGTTCTGTGTCCCTACGTGTCATCCATCATATGTTATGTGTGCATGACCAATATGCATATGTTATTCCCCATGTCCGATTAATGACGCAATTATAGTTGTGTCCTCCTCTAGTATGCCAGTTTCCAGTCCTCGTGAGTAATATGAGTATCAGGCCTATGTAAAGCTACGTTGCCACGTTTCTCAGTGTGCACGTTATTTCATCATAAAGTCCCCGTTTCCAGGCCTCAACAGGGCCCGGACATCAGATTCAGCCCCTGTCTCCTGAAGCCTTGCTGAGGAGCGATCCAGCCCCCACCTGTATCCTCGACCTTTCACTTACTTCCTGCCTCGCAGTGCCCGGTGCAGCTTGGCTCTGCCTCTGAGTCTGCCAAGACTATGTTATGATTCCAGCTATCAGTTCAGTCCTCCTTCTCTGCATTCCTAAACTACTGAACTGCATCAATAGTTTCCGTCATTGTCTAGCCTATGCGGCTCCATGTTAAGAGAAATACTGTATTTAATGGTCATTTAATATTCTTCATCACGCACTACATGTAGAATAAATGCATGCTCTGGTCTTAGAGTCAATTAGCTTTTCCCCTCATGACTCTTAGTTTATATCAACATGTTCCCTAAACATCAGATACTAGATAGGGTTTAGGTACATGTCGCTCCGACCCTCCAGACTTTAGTCTCTGCTCCTAGCACAGAGTTCATAGCCCCCAGCTTCTCCTAGTAATACGTCATTGCCAGTTTGCGCGCACCACCAGGTTAGAGGTCCCGGCTCCTTAGGTAGCCCCCTCCTATGTTTCCGCCCATTCATGACATATTCTGTTACGTTTGCATCACATGTCTGAGTTACACCTTCTTTTTACTCTTATCTTTCGCGACTGCTACGCGTCACGCCTTCTGCTCCACCCACTGCTACGCCTACTGCAATGTAATGCTATGTGTTTGCGCTATGTATATATACTCATGTATTGTTATTAAAAGTTAGCGCGCTCATCCCAGACCCAGCCCCAGCAGCTGCTGGGCCCTGTCATCCTATTCCTATGCAGGTTGTCCTGTTCCTGTCCTTATGCTGTATTAAACCTGCAGAAACTCCTACTACCTCGAATCTTGACTCTTATTTATTGAGCTATCTGTTATGATATATGTCTAGTCAAAAATAGGGTATTATTTATTTATTTACCACAAGTGGTTGAAAGGTTTCAGTACTACGTCCATCATCCTGTTATTTCAGAGTAACCCAGCACAATTTTAATAGAGTGCTGAAAAGGTCAGATCTGGTCACAGAGTGGATTAGGGCAAGTGGGCTAGAATTAACTGCCTCAAAAACTGAGATTCTTCTTGGTCCATGTTCTCAAGAAATACTTAGTGGCATTACCAGAACCACCACTATTCTTCAGTCTGAATTTGGCTTTTGTCTACAAAGTCCAGAATCTGACTGAGACTTTGGTGGGATGCAAAGACAAATCATATGGCACAGAATAAGTTCATGATCAAGGAGTATCTTTTTAGCTCTTCAAAGGTGTTATGGTACAGTTAGAAATTGGTTTACTGGTGGACTAGAGTGTAAGCCCTGCTCAAACAGCCACCACAATCCTAGTCAGGGTAAATCACAGTAATCACAAGTTAACTTGTGCTCAACCCTCTGGTACTTTGACATGGAGGAGTCAGGCTTAACTTAGAGGCTATGTGTAAAGTTTTCACTTCAAACATTAAAACAGTGAGAACACCACACAAAAAGATCCCACACCAAGTTACACAAATAGAGCAAACGTTAATTTAATAAATAAAACAAAACCAAAACAACAAAATTAAACTGTAAAATAGCACCTAAAAGCATAAAGCGCCAACTGTGGATATCTAGTTGCATCAGACTGTGTCAAAGTCAAAACTTCAGAGCAACTGCAATGGAGCGAAGGTCGGATACAGTCCAAGATTAGTCCTGCTGTAGGTTTACCTTCTGAAGTTTTGTGCCAAGAGTCCTGTTCGCGGTAAAGAGGGCCACAGGAAGCAAGGAAAGTGTTGCTAGTGGTGGTCTGCATTGCGTGAACAGCAGACTGGAAGTCACGGACCGGTGGACTGTAGCTTCACGTTGCTGGTCCCCAATGGGCTGACAATGCTGCTATGTGGAGAGATGGGCTGGTGACGGCTTAAGCTGATTTTCGGTGCGAGAAGTACAGTTCCAGTGAGGTCGCGAAGAGATCAAAAGCTTAATTTCGAGAGCCACACCAAATTCACAGGACCTGAGAGGCACCACTTTGTGGTCAGGAACTCACTGAAAACGGGTTCAGGGGCTGTTGGGGAGCCTTTTAAGCCCCTGAAGCTCAGATCAGGAGATCTTGCAGACTACCCCTTTGCATCACTCTGGGGTCCTGTGTTCAAGATGAAGATGCAGGTCCAGTTCTTTTTCCCCAGACAAAAGGGCAGATGGCAGCAAATCAGCACAGCAGGGCACCAGTTAATTTAGGGCAGCAGTTCAGCAGTGTGTCAGTCCTTCTAGCAGGACAGCAGTCCTTCTTCCTGACAGGGTATTCACAGGTCCAGAAGTGTATTGAAGTGGTCATGTTTGAGTTCAGTACTTATGCCTAGTGGTGCCTTTAAAGTAGGGGAGAATTCAAAGACATGCCTTGAAGTGCACAGAGGTCCTCCATTCCTGTCCTGGCTCTAGGGCCAGACTGGCCGTAGCGGGCACCGGGCATTTCCCCGGTGGGCAGCCAGGGTGGGGGCCAGTTTTGGGCACCTGGGGGCTGTTTTTGTTACAGGGACGTTTTGCAGCATAGCTGCAAAATTGGCCCCTGTAATAAAAACGGCTGAAACCGACCCTGGCAAACAGCTCAACCTCACCCCCAACCCCTCGAGGGGCTGGCCGAGCACTTTGCCAGGGCCAGTTTTGGTTCCCAGTCCGGCCCCGCCTGGCTCCAGACTCACTACAGGGTGGTATGCAGCACTTTGTGTACGGACAGGAAACATCCTATTCAGTTGTAAGTGAGGATGGGTCCAGCTCCTCTCTCCCAATCTGCCATTTATTGTGTTCTGCAATTCTAAATTAAAAAACGAACTAACTTTTCCTGAATACACATACTGGGCACCCATTCTACACACTTGCCATATTTACAGGTTATGCTGCCACTTCTTATTACAGGCAACATGCTATGCCTGTTTGAAACAAACATTATTCCACCTGACCTGCCTCCTGTCCCTATAAAAAGAATGTGAAACTTACCCCAATACTCACATGTTTCACTTGTTCTTAATGCAGTCATTGTTGCATGTCTTTACTGCAATCTATTCAATCTGTCAATAATACTGAACCTAGTCCATCTATTTCTAAGACAGACTATTTCTCATTTCCTTAGTGTACATGTCTTGCCACATCAACCTAGCCATATGGTATTGTTAAAAGAGTACTACCACTACTATCTATCCACATTTTCTGGTCCGATCACTACCCTATTACATTGGAGCTGTGATGATCCCTTCCTCTACAGAGTATAGTTTGATACACTATACCATTTTCCGCTCATCAAGGCTGAGGTATTTATAGCAGCCGTGCAATATCAGAGATACTCTAAATACTTTCCTAAACCTAATAACACATACACTATGTAGTCAGATAATTTAAAGTACGGTGAAAAACATATTCTACTAAAAAATTTCCATTAAAAAACTATAATTCTTCCTTATATGAATTGCAGTCTACCTGCTGCCCTCTGTTTGTGCCTCCTCTGTTCGTTTCTGCTAGTTATTCTGCCCTCTGTTTTGTCACTTTCTGCTCATGTTTCTGCCATCTGTTTTGCCTTGTCTGCTCATTTTCTGGCCTCTGTTTTGTCTTTTCTGCTTGCTTTTCTACCCTTTGTTTTGCATTTTCTTCTCTCTCGTTATTTTGCCCTTTGTTTTGCTTTTTCTGCTCGTTTCTTCCCACTTCCTGCCATTTCACAGGCAGGAAAAATCAGTAACAGTCACTGTGACCTGTCAGATCAGTGGTGGACAGGCAACTGAGTCAAGGGTTTTTTACAGAAAAGCCAGCTGAGGTTTCACTGTCTGAAACCCAAATGTTCTCCTGACTTAGAATGAGGTGGGGGAGCTGTGAAGTTCATGAAGCTCCCTTCCTGCTGAACAGCAAATGATCTCTACATTTATCCTTTTATGAATGGTCATGCTGCATGATAGTGTAAAGCTCTAAAGTTCTGTATCCTTGTGCCTAGCTATTTTTGATTCACCCAAAAATCTCTTTCACAATGCTCACTGCTATTGTGTTTCACTTGTTCAGTACAGAGCTCTTTGGTCATTTCTTTCTCACTCTTTAAGATCCTAATCATATTTTGAATATGAACTTTCTGGTCTATCCCTCCTGCTATGCCCTTTCTTCGCTTCTTCAACTTTCTCTCCCTTACTCAATGTTATTAAGTTTTGATAGTATTCTTTAAACTAGATTTACATTATTCTTATTCGTACTATTTTATGTTCCATTTTCAATTGCATTCTTTCTGTTATCTCTAGGCTGTGGAGAGTCACGGTATCTTAGCACATTTTCTGAGTATCAATCTGGGTGCAGTTATAGTGTGAAAACCAATGATTTTAGCTTCTCTCTGAACAGATGGATATTCAAGGGAATAGTGTTCTATAGTTGGGTCAATTGGGACCGAAAACTCTGACACCCCGATTTCATCTTTTTAAATCTATATACCACTGCTGGGATTGAGCTCTTGACTTGATTGTCAGCTGAGGGAGTATTTACGAACCTTTTGGCCATGAAATGAAGCCCAGTGATAAAAAGTAGTCACATAGACTGTCTGGAAAAACATGCTTTTGTTAAGTGGTAGACAATGAAACTGCATCAGATAGGCTGAAGAGCTGTAAATTTTCCCCAGGCTGAATATTACTCTTGAATTTGCAATTTGAATTCTATGCACGTGGCAAATGCTTTTCTTTGTGACTCTTGTGTAGGTAGAGTTACAGAAATGAATTCGTGATTGAATAAATGTGTATGAATAAAAACATAAGCCTCATTAATTTTATGATGAAATTATAGGAATGGGAAGAATCAGTGAAGCAGGCATAGATTGTAATGAACAGATGTAATAATTATTTGCTGAATCAATAGTTGGTGATCTATAGTAGTGTAAGTTGCTGAAAGATTCAGTAAAACACTCCCTACCCATCACCAATTAGCATCATGTGCCAACTATCAATAACATATGTCCATACTGGCTGGATTCTGCTTCTTGTTCGAAGGTCGGACTGTGCCTCACCCAGCAGTTCATTTGATTTGTTGCAGTTTTGCAGTTGTCTTATCACCACGTTCTCTTATAATTTTGCATTAGAAAAGCAGGAGGATGCGCTGAAAGTATGAGCCTACTCTTTAAGGTTAGGATTCATATGTAGAGGGCGTGAACTTATTATTTTTAAGCACCCTGGAATTGCAACTGACCTCAAAGATTCATTAATAAGATAAGTAAATGAGGAGCTGTAGCGGGTTCAATTGCCTTGATTTATTTGGAAGGGCAGACATAAAGAGAAGATCCTGATGGTTTAGTGTCTGTCATACATTTCTTGCAGTTGTCCACAGACAGAGACTCCATTATAGAGAAACAACTGACCTTCAATGCTTAAGGAGTGTTGTTGGCTAAGGTCCCTGAGGGTATCTGGTCTATACTATCCACTAGCTCATTTCTAGTCTTCTCTGTCTTTTCAGTAAATATGGCTAGTGTATCAATCAACTCGTGTGAGGGAATTATGCACCTGTGTATGAATATGGTATTTCCATAACGCAAACCTATCCTCAAGGCAACAAATGTTCAGGTTTGGATGCTTACCCATAATCCAGTATGGGTCTTCCACTACACAGGTGACTGTTTCTGCAAACCACAATGTCACCACACACCGGAATATGTGTTATGCAAGTGCCCTCAATAAGCTGCAACCATCTCAGGAGAAAGAACCCCAGCCATTAGAAAATCTTCTTGATTGAAGAAAGACAGAGATCTGGAATCTGAAAGTGGATATCTGCAGGAGAGGGGAGTCAGGATCAGAAACTGGAAGGAGTGAGGAAACAAACGAAGGAACACTGCTTTGTTGCGACACATCCATCAACCAGACTAAAGCCTTTATATAGTAAAAGAATAGAAAAAGGTGACTGCATCAAACATCAGGCAACAAGAAACACAAATGATTGGGAAAACAAATAAAATAATAAAGGAAGAAGTAGCCACGATGGAAAGAAACAGGAATAAAAACCTGAACCAGAGTAGCTGTGAGGCAGCTTCAAAAAGCAGCTGCATACCCTTAAGCAGGTGATTGGAGCTAGAAGAGCAATGAGCAGCAGGTAGAAACACAAGAGCACAAGGGAAAGCAGCCTCAGGTAAGTAAATCTCACCACCAGTAGGTCTGTGCTTCATGCTGCATTTCTTGAGACCTGGGAACCCCGGAACCATGCAAGGCATCACGGTTCTCGAACACCCAGACAGCTAAAAACGTGCGATTTCAACAGCGTAGCATTGTAAGTGGTAAAAGACAAGTATAGAGTTAGCACATGAAGGAGACGAATCTATGTTGTGGATGGTTAATGCATTATGATGCAGTGTTATTTAAAGAGGTGAGTCCTTAACTCGTTCCTAAATTGGAGAAGTGTTGGGGCAATCCTAATGGATCCAGGGACCTTCTTCCAGACCTTGGGCGCATGAATGAAAAAAGTCTGCTTTCTTGTTTTACTTTAGCTCAATATTTGAGAGCTCATATGTTTTTTTAGGCACACATTTAATTTAGATACAACCAGAAAATTTCTCTTGGACAAATCTGGTGTTTTATTGTCTCATGCACAGATGAAACATCTTGGAATATTAGCCCTTCAAACTGTTGACAATATTTTGACTTCAATTGGTCATATCAATATTTTGAAAACCATCATTCTTCAAAAGCTGTTATTCTTATTTTAAACATCACCAGTGAAAGTTGCAGACAATCTTTAGTCAGCTTTTCTCACATTATCATGTGTCTAAAATAGTTTTACCGAAACCTGACAGGCTGAAAAGATGGGTGGTTAAAGTCAGAAAAATAAAATACTACTGGCCATTGGGTCTTAAGTTAGTTTACATATTGATAAACCCTGAGCTTGAAGCATTAATTCACTGTCTCCACCTTCCAGCTATGCTGGCACCATACTAGGATCACATTGCAACTTTCCTTCTTTATTTTTCTAATACCAAATTGTTAATGAATGTGGATTTATATAAGTATACCAACTACAAAGCAACAGAGCAATGAACAGTCAACAATGGAATACAAAAAATATACAGGAAAGAAGTGGGGACAGGCCCATGCCCCGGGGAAAGGACAGGGAGAGGGCTTATAGGAGGCTGACTATTGGGTAACCTGGACTGTGATAAACATGGCGGAGTTGATGGAAGGAATTTCTAAGGAGGATGATGACATGATATTGCACATTGATGAGGTGTTGAAGGGAAATTGTGCTCTTTTCTGAAGCGGAGGTTGGCTGCAACCTGCCATATTTCTGCTTGGGTGGAATACCACACCCTTGCATCATAGCATTGAAAGGTTGGTCTTCTGTTTCTGGCATCTTCAGGTTTCTAAAATGCTTATGTCATCAATTGTGTTTTGCAGAACTATTCTGATGTCTTGACTTTCGAAACCAGTTATTGTATGTCCCAATGTTCACCACTTTGTAGATGATGTAGCATCTCTTAAAACACATACAAGTGACTAATCAGCCTTGGTACCAACCACAATGTGGCAGTAGTGGTGGACATAGAGGACAAAGTGAAGCTTATTACTCTCACTCGCTAGAAATAATGAATAGAAGAGCACTCTCAAGGAACAGGGGAATGGAATAAGGGGAAGGCTAGTGGCGTAAATACTATAAGGCAAAAACAATAAGATGATAGGCGGAGTGCTAAACTTTTCAGACACTCACCCGTCACAGATCTGGGTTAAATCCATCATCGTTCTTCTGCTCACTAAACTACCCCAGTTTGGACCCAGCCATATTCAAATCAGTCTTGACCTGCTCCTCATGGGAACAGTCCAGCTTGAACTACCAGGCCCGGTCCTCCCTGGACTGGAAACAAGCATCCTGAGACACGTTTCGGGGTATCACCTCTCATATGCCAGGCTAGCTTGAATCCAGCAACAAAGTGAGCAAGGGACCCACGTCTTGGCATATCCTGGCCACTTGAGGCGAACATAGCAAACACAATAAGATGATGGAAGGAATGCTGAAACTTTTCAGACACTCACCCCCAGTCACAGATTTGGGTTGAGTTCATCATCGCTCTTCTGCTCACTAGGCCACCCGAATTTGGACTCCGCCATATGCAAATCAGTTTTGACCCTGCTCCTCATGGGAACAGTCCAGCCCGAACAGCCAAGCCTGGTCCTCCCTAGACCAGAAACAAGCATCCTGGGACTGGATTTTGGGGTATCACCCCTAATCAGCCAGGCAAGCTTAAATCTAGTGACTAAGTGAGCAAGTGACCCACGTCTGGCCATACCCTGGTCACTTACGCCAAACATAGAAACACAATAGGATGATGGATGGAATGCTGAAACATTTCAGACACTCACCCCCATTCCCAGATCTGGGTTGAATCCATCATCGTTCTGCTCACTAAGTCACCCAGCCATATGCAAATCAGTCTTGACCCTTCTCCTCATGGGAACAATCCAGCCTGAACTGCCAGACTTGGTTCTTTCTGGCCTGGAAACAAGCATTCTGAGAACAGTTCTGGGCCATACCCCCACCCCCATCCGACAGGCAAGCTTGAATCCAGTGGCAAAGTGAGCAAGGCACCCATATCTAGACATACACTGGCGTCTTAGGGCGAACATAGCAAACACAATAAGATGATGGACGGAGTGCTGAAACTTTTCAGACACTCACCCCCAGTCACAGATCTGTGTTGAATCCTTCATCAATCTTTTGCTCACTAAGTCACCCCAGTTCAGACACAGTGATATGCAAATCAGTCTTGACCCTGCTACTCATGGGAATGGTCCAGCCAGAACTGCCAGGCAAGGTCCTCCCTGGACCAGAAACAACCATCCCGAGAGGGGTGTCAGAGAATCCAGGGAGGGCTTGGCCTGGCAGTTCGGTTTGAGCAGGGTCAAGACTGATTTGCATATGGCTCGATCTAAACTGGAATGGTATACCATGCAAAAAAAACAATACATTTAACCCAGATCTGTGACTCAGGGTGAATGTTTTATTTACTCAGCATTTCGTCCATCATCTGTTCTGTTTATAAATACTACAAGGTCAAGTTGAGAATGGGTATACTTAAGATTGTATAATATTGCTAAATCCGACTGGATTTTTTGGCACATTTTGTGACAACTCTCTTGCTTAGCAAAAGACACACAATTGATGGACGGAATGCAGAACAAATCAAAACATTCACCCCCAATCAAAAGATCTGGGTTAAATCCATCATTCTTTTGCTCACTATGCCACCCCAGTTTAGACCTGGCCTTATGCAAATCAGTCCTGACCATGTGCCCCATGGGAACAGTCCAGCCCGAACTGCCAAGCCAGATCCTCCCTGGACTGGAAACAAGCATCCTAGGATCGGTTTTGGGGTTTCACTCCTCATCAGCCAGGGTAGCTTGAATCCAGTGGCACAGTGAGCCCGGGACCCACGTCTGGGCATACCTGGCTCACTTAGGGCGAGAAAGCTAAAGACACACATTTGCATATAGCTGGGTCCAAACTAGAATGGCATGGGGAGCAAAAAAACGATTCATTTAGGCCCAGATCTTTGTACTGGGGGGACTGTATACCATTTTTTCTGAATTATGTCCATCAGTTGTTCTTTTTGCATTTGTTACCTCGAGAGGGACGGGTATGCCCAGACGTGGGTCTCGTGCTCTCCATGCCACTGCAGTCAAGCTATCCTGGCTGACGAGGTGTGAAACCACGAAACCGATCCTAGGATTCTTGTTTCCCGTCCAGGGAGGACCTGGCCTAGCAGTTCAGGCTGGACTATTCCCATTGGGTGCAGGGTCAAGACTGATTTGCATATGAATGGGTCCAAACTGGACTAGCATGGGGAGCAAACATACGATGGATTTAGGCCCAGATCTCTATACTGGGGGGAATGTATGACATTGTTCTGCATTATGTCCATCAATTGTTCTTTTTGCAACTCTCTTGCTTAGGCAATATATTATTAGGGTGAGAAAATAACATCATTAACAATATGTTAAGAAATAGCCAGTCTCTCTTCAGCTGTACAGTGATGTGCAGAGGATTAGAATGTTTACCATCCATTGGTGACCATCAGTATCATAGATTGTGCAGCTAGAATTCAAGGAGGATCAGTTAGTTGTAAGACACCAAAATAACTTTTCTACTGAAGAACCCTTGCAAATGCTCTTTTAGATGATTATCTAGGTAGAGCTTCTGTTATCTCTGACATTTTTGCTAACATAGTTACTCAACATAGTTTCTGCTTTAGCACCTTCATACTAATTATTGGTGATTCATTCCACAAAACAAAAGTTCACCGACAACAGGAAAGTTAGTACTTCAGTGTTAAAGGTAGATTTCCTCTGAGTCATACTTTTTTTGTACTCTAGTAAGTGTAGTTTCATGTGATCATGTGCAGTAGGACCCTTGGGGTCCTAGGCGAACTCCTTACAAAGTTGCGTAATTGGTTGGGAGGTATTTGGGTGTACCTGGGTGTGGTCAATAAAGTCTATGAGGCAGTACATTCAGTTAACGGTTGCATGTTGTGGAATAAAAATGTGTATTACTGAGATTTGTGTGTGGTGTAGTCATTTGCGTGCTCTACAGCTGGGGTGGATGCTACAGTAAGTAGTGCACCGCCCCACTTTACACTGAGAGGCAGCAACAGAGAAACACATGGATTTGTTTATATTTCTTTATCCACTGGTCTCAAATTATCCCCTAATCTGTGTTTAGTACCTTGCTTGCTGATTTACTTCTTGTCTGACTTTTTGAAGAGTCTTTGGAGGGTGGCATGGTGGGTGCTGGAATTGCCAATCAGGAAGGGGTAGCCCACGCATTCTTTGTCTGAATATTCTTCCGCGTGACGTTTGCTCATAGTCCTCTCTTCAAGGGGCATATTAACAAGCGGCAGCGATAATTATCGCTGACCGCTGTTAGTGTGAGGAAATCTATTGCTGGCGATAATCTCCATGTTAGCGTTGTATTAACAATGCTTAACGCCATGGAAATAAAAATCCCAGATTATGGCTGTTTTCAACGGAATATCGCTGGTTTTCCAGCTATATTCCATTGAAAATGGCGATAACCTTGTTGATAGGGCCTGTGGTTTTAGCCACATAATCCACCCCCCCATTACAGGTATGCCTAAATCAGGAATTTAGCAGACATTAAATTCCTGAGTTAAGCCCCTGTTAGCGATATAAATTGCAACTCTAATGCTGACGGGGCCGCGTTGTTAATATCGCGAAGACACGCTAGCGATAGATTTCCCTGAAGTATTCCCAGACACGCCTACCACACGCCTACCTTGCATCTCATTAGTGATGTGAGGCTAGGCGATAAAAAATCCGATCGCTAAGTATTGAAAACCAATGCTAAGTGGCCTTGTTAATACGGCGATAAAATTATCGTAGTTTAGCGTCCTAAAACGGACGCTAAAGCGGCGATAATATATTTATCGCCTCCTTGTTGATATGCCCCAAGTCCTTGAGAATCCGTCTGTCCTGAGCAATAACTGTACTGTGAGAGCCCAGTTATTTGCTTCTTTCCAAAAAGTGCACTTAATGCATCATTGCAAAATGTAAAGTATGTCTCAAATAAGCAGTGATAGCAGTTCATTGGATGTGATAGTCTTGTGGTTAACTGGTAAATAATGTGATTTGTCATCGAAACTGGCACTGCTCACGCAGATAATGGTTACTCTGAACTAATACAGGGAAAACAAACGTTATATTGAATTTTTTAAAGGGAGCAAAATGTAGGTGCTCCCTTTACGACAAAATGCAAGGAGTGTTTTCCTTGGCCCGGCCCCATTTTATCTAAACATTCCAACTGTTTAGTTTTTCCCAATATGTATGTAAATATTCGCATGACTCACCCTTTAATATTATAGAATGCTGCCCGTAATTGTGAAACCTCTGTTATGATGACTAAAGAAATTATGTAAAGTTCGAAGGGCAAACCATACCCTGCCCCCTTATCAATGGTTTTCGCATTAGGTTATTATGTAACAAGAAGCAGTTACTATGGATTACATTCCTCCAACTCTTTTCCTTCTCACGTTGTCTAATGAAATCAGCATCCCAGAAAACTACGGTGATTTAGACATCGGCCAAACTACTCATAAAATTATGGACAATTAGCAAAGAAAAGCCGCCGATGCCGCATAAATGTAGCAGCATCCCGCCCATCCCGGCCTGCCCCATCCTTCAAGGTCACCTCGGCGCGTCCGGATATGAGTGAGTGACAGTGCAGTGTGTTCCCGCGAGCGCTCATTAGCGACGCAGAAGCTGATTGATAAAAGAAGCAAACAACAATGGGACAAACAAACAGATCATTAATTCTTCACAATCAGGACCCAGGTTACCTGTCAGTCTGGATAATTGTCATTGGATTATTCGCTGGGTTATTCTTAAAAACGCTTCTGTCGGATGGAAGGGCCCTTGAGTGCGGGCGCTGGGTATTTACTTATTCGCCATTAATATATGGCACTTTTGGCTTTAGGGAGAATGTAAACACTTGCTCATTTTGTAGACTTTAATCAATACGTTGGGGCTATTTGCAGCGAAATCTGTCCAAAAGTGGGGGATGTGGTGTCTGTTTAGAGTGACATTTACATCAATGTGCTCTTAGTAACTGAACAGGACATCTGCTACTTTTGTTGGGTGATGTCCTGTATCTGCCAAAGTCTAAAGAAGGCCCTTTGTCTGTGAATCCATGTTCATAATTCAGCGGCGGCTCCTCCACTAAGGCGGAGGAGTGTCGCCCCACTGCTTTTGAGCAGTGAAAAATAAAATGATAGTAACACAGGTTATAATTTTCTTTTTCCTCACTTACTTCCTGCAGCTGAGCTGAGGGCGGGCCGTCCATTCCGACACGCAGGAAGGAGGAGGAGTGGTGGCACTGCTTTAAGTGCGCATGACGGTTTGGCCGGCCGAAACCGTCATGCGCACTTAGATCTTTCCACCCGAGCTGTGCTATACAGCTGAGTGGAGAACAAGCAGAGGATCACAGTATCTTAGTGAGAGCCTATCTTTGGCCCTCACACCAATCACGGTGCTGCTTTCATGAGGGGTAATACCAGCATGGCAGCAGCGTCTGGATTAGCGTAGGGGATTTTTTTCCCTTTGCTGCCCCCACGCTTCCCACCCTCGCACTGCCCCCCCCCACACTGCCCAATTACTTAAATGCCACAGCAGCCACCACTGGTTCCCATCACACTTCTAAGGGTAATGTATTTGTCACATTAGATAGTTAAATGACAAATGGATAATACATTTAGGGTTCCTCTACGTGTAAAATACTCACCACAGACATCTGTGTGTAACTGACGTCCGCAGAATGCAATAAGGCTGAACCAGACTGCCCTTTATTGAGACTGTTTCATGTCATGTCCTGGATCAGGTACCACGTGAGGAGGGGACTCCAGTCCTTCTCTCCATAGACATAGAAAAAGCATTTGATACTATCCTGTGACCGTGTTTGCAGTGCTCTGGGAACTGGGTTTTGGACCCAAACCCTCAAAGGATAAAAGTGTTACACATGCAGCCATTGGCCAGGGTGCGTACTGGTTATATGGCGTTGCAACAATGGCCCATCTGTTGTAGTATTAGGCAGGGGGGCCAGCCCATTTTCGCCCCTTCTCTTTGCCTTAGTGATTGAACCTTCGGCCCACATACCACTGAGAGAGCGCAAACTGAGATAAATATATGAGTACATCACACTTACCTATAGAGAGCATAATTCATGAAGAGAAATGCCATGAGTGCTAATAGTATCTGAAATTATATTCTAAATGTATAGCTAATATAGAGATTTAAGTAGAAGTGGAACTAATACAGAAATGTGTGACATTATATGATTTTATTAGACGTGATTATTTTGAATCCATGTCGTGAAGCTGCTAGAACATAAGGTGGTATGTGGTTAAGAGCAGAACGTGGTAGGCCTCAGGGCCAGAGCTGGAGCTAAAAGGGAAGGTGTTTCTTTTCACGACACAGATTGTTTAACGTTTTTGGTCATTGCATTAATGGGCCATGATTTAGAGTAATGTTTTCTAAATAATAGAATAAGAGTTTTAACATGCTTTAATTAAATGAAGAAATTGAATGCTATAATCATAATGTGAAATATTGTAGGCCTGAAATGTTTTAGCATTGATTTACACGTACATGTCTGGGCTGAGAAAAGTTGCAAGCTTTTTTTAGAAGTCTATGAGAGTTGGGTTCTTGGCGGCAGATATCTGTCTGCAACAGGAAAGGGGGGATCCAATTATAAGTGAATGAATAGAGGCCTGTTCAGTAGACGGCCCAGACATGGAGGAGGGTTCTGGAATGTTTAAGGGGTATCAGCGGGCCGGAGAAGAGACTGAGAAGCAAGGTCAACTCTAACGTCTGAGGCCCAATACAAAGCATCATGGAAAAAGCCTGAAGTTGCACCACGTGAGAGGCGTTTCGCCAGGGGCGTCTCAAATGTTGTTGACTGTTTTGTATTAGGGACAGCACCCCTGGGTGGAGTTAGAGCAGAGACCTGAGGACCCTTTAGAGAGCGGATGGGTAGGCAGTGAGGGGTCATGACTGGAGAACTTTAGGTTTTCACCAAGAGACTTAGAGTGGGTGACTTCCCTTGGGGGTCATTCATTGCTGACACCTTTGTTAGGTTGGGATTTGGTTAAGTAGGGATACCATCTAGAACAGGGTAGGGACGCCTAACCTGTGTTTGTTTTCCTCCAACCTAAATGAAGGAGAGATATGCGTCTATGCTGATAGCTTTGCTATTTTTAGAACTTGTGTTAGTGATTTCTGTTGCTCGTCTGAGGGCTTTTCGAGAGCACATGTATGTAATTGGACCTGTGTATCTCGTGAATCTCATTCTGAGATGCTTGTATTTGCAGCTCATTATATCTTTACAATAAACTTTTGAAACCTAGAAGTTGTCCGTGATCTTTGAGAGTAGAGTCCTTTCTTGGGTGAACTAATTTGCAGATAGGTGTACTGTTTCCTTCCAAGACAGGCAATAAAGGTTCAGTCGACCAGATCGAGGTTTGGATCAATAGATATAAGGTATCGATCAAAATCTCGCCCTTTCAGTTGGTAGCTATAGAGGATGGTTGCCTTCTTGAGGACGGTGACCTAGGCCAGGTTAGCTTACCCCAAGGCCCCTAGAAATCGATGATCGGAAGAACAGCCCGCAGATGAAGATCCGGATGACGTGAGACAGAAAAAGCAGCAGTATCGGTCGAGAGTGAGTATAAAGGGTTATGCGTGTTAGATTGCGGTGTTTTTGTATTGTATCTATGTTGTAATGTCTGGCGGAGTTGAATGTTTGTAGAGGGACTGTGGAACAGGTTGTGAGCGCGCGCAACCGGTGGAAATCTTAAGTTCAAGGAGAGCTTAAGTGGTTCGGGTGTATCGGACACCCAGAGTAATTGTCAACTAGTGTGAAGGGGGTCATGAGGTACCATTGATCACCCGAGAGACCGAGATAGGGGGAACGTAAGAGTGAGTGCGTGAGTAACGGACGCTGGTCGGAAGTTACTGTGTGTGTAAGTAACCTATCAGAGAGACGATAGACATCTCGTCAGTTGTGTTGACAATTACAGATAGACTGTGGACGTACAGTCGAGAGAAGTGACCGCTTGGTCGGAAGTAGTCATTTTTCAGTGTATGAATGGGACGCATGCATAACCGGGAGACGAGTTGAGAAAGGAGGGGTGCTGCTGCGAAGCGGAGAAAAGAGACGTCAGGTGGTGTCGCGCAGTGATTGGCTGACCGGAGAAAGACCGCGCTGTGATAGGCCAGCTAGCGAACACGTCATACAGGGTCGCGACGTGATTGGCCAACAGGAGAAAGACCGCGCTGTGATAGGCCAAGCTAGCAAAGCCGCGACAGGATTGGTGGATTGTCATCAGGAAGTAAACAGAGTAGCGAGGCTGAATTTTGTGCGCATAATTATGAAGTGTTTTAAATGGTTGAAAGCGCTGTTTAAAAAAGAGAGGCGAGGATCGTATGAAGGGGAAGAAGCCCCGCCGGAGGGTACGCCAGCTCGTTATATGGCAGTAAATGTTGGGTTGCATACGATCCTTTGGATATCAGAGTGGAGTAAGATTACTGAAGGAAACGAGGAACTGACGTTCCCGAAGTACGGGACGTTCAGATTAGAGGTGTTACATCGATTGAAATCAGTCATGACCTCAAAGAGACCCTTGCCTAGACCAACCCAGTTTGAAGCCCTTGATGCATGGCTTAGGGCAGCGCATGAAAGGAATATGAACAGACGACAAGAAAGGGTGAAACGCTCGGTAAGGGCAGTACAGGATGCCAGGTGGGATGCGGATGCTAAAAGATGGAGAGTGCATAATTTGGAAATAAATAAACTGTACCCAGTGTTAGAGGCGCCAGTAAATAAAAGCCCCCTAGAAGAAGATGATGAGAGCGAAACAGAGGACAGCCTGATAAACAGATTACTGACAGACAGGCCACCCCCGTATAATAGAGCAGGGGGAGAGGTCGAGAATACTGAAGGAGAAAAGGGGGGCAATGCAGGAGAGCATAGACCGCTTCCCAGTTCAGAGTGGGATCCTGAGCCAAAGAAAGAGTTGCTCCAGCCTAGTCAGGTGCAACAGGTAGTCGGTAGGTTTGTGGTACAAAGAGCGCCGGAAACGGAAAGCGCCACATCCTACCCATTACCAGATGCACTACAGGTACCTGTTACCATAGGTCCTATAATATCGATATATGACCAAGAGAGAGCAAAAGGGGAAGAACGGAAACGGAAAGACAGAGAAAGAGCAGAGCAGGCAAGGAGGAACGATACCACTAATTCCCCAAGTCAGATGCCGATACCCAGAGAGTGGAGCACCCCGATGCACACAGCAGGGGACCCAGGAGGAGATCCTGGGGGCCCTAGATGGCCAATGGATCTGAGGGGATCTGGACGAAGATCCTTTCAAGAGCTAAATGAGTACATGAAGCAGTGGGATGAGGCAGTGAAGGCTCAAAAGTGCATCAATGCTGCAGAAGCAGAAAGGGAAAGTCAGGACAGCAGAGCACGAACTCACTGCGGGGCTGGGGAGAGTAGCCCGGAGTGGGACTGTAGAGGGAGTAGGGGAGTCACCCATTGGGCCCGGAATGGAGGTAGAACAGACCTGGAAAACGGGGGCCCCGGGAGTGGAGGGGTGGCGTGCCCAATACTCAGTGAAGGGGAGAGGAGAGCGCAAGAGTACAGGAACAGCTTTAAGTGTCCACACTGTGTGCCTGCCACCAGAGAACTGAATGGGAGTTGTGAGAGGTCGCACCATAGTCCCTGTGATGACAGAAATGAGCGCAGCCCAGGGAATATGGGGAACCAGGAAGGATCGTATCGGATACTGAGCGATACGAGGCAAAGGGAGTGTAGCGACCAGAGGGAAAATAACAGAGAGATGTGCGGTGAGAGGAGAGAAGAAGACGAGAGTGGGCAGAGAGAGAGTAGGGATAAAAGGCCCGTGTTCCATCACCTTCCAAGATCGGATGGCCGAGCATGGGACCTGGAGAGATGGGAGCAAGGGAGGCCACCCATTAATTCTCCTGAGCCCAAACGCAGAGCTCGAAGTTGGGATGGTAGGGAGACCAGTGAGCCCCCTTCGAAAGACATATTGCGAGCTGAGATAAAAGCCAAGAGACTTGATGTCTCCAGCTTAAGGTCAGATCTGGATGACATGGTAGATGGTACCCTGCCTTTAGAAAGAATGGAAATGTATGAACAGGATGAAATACTGTATATGGCAAAGGACATCACACGAAAGGCGAGAGCAGTCCATGAGAAGTTAGTCGAACTAGCAGGCAAATATATGGTGGACTTGTCAAGAACCAAAGCATTACAGGGTAACCACAGGCTACATTACTCAGATCGAGATCTAGATGAGAGGAGAACGATTGGGCTGAAAACACACATAAGGGAACTGATTACTGGAATAAGGACATGGAGGGCACTAGATAAATGGGAAGAGAGGTGGTCCAAGAAAGGGACCGGCAGAAGAAGCATGATTGGTATAACACCAGGACAGCAGGGAATAGAAGCTTACCCTTTGCGTGAAGTTGCCAATGGGAGCTATGTACATGTCCCTTGGAGTAGGGGAGATTTAGCTGCTTTTACCACATCTTTCCCCAAGTTACGAGAGAGCCCCGTGGAGTGGTACAAGCAAGTCGAGAGGTTTGTAAAGATCTCAAAAGTCCTATGGATAGATCTGAACACGCTGTTTGACATTGTAGTACCAGGAGATCTGTGGACAGCATGCAAGGTTAGCGCTGAGTGGCCCACAACGGAGCCAGAGAGAGATGCTAGGACTAATGGGCCGTCCGAGATCGTGATGGCAAAATTCGAGAGAGTGATGACTTGGCTGAAAGAAAAAGTGCCAATGCAAGACATAGATTGGGTCAGAATAGACAGAACGAGACAGGAACCCAAAGAGACAGTCCATGAATATTACGAGAGATTGCTGAAGGCGTTTAAACAGTATAGCGGCTTGGATGTAATGGATCCAAAGGACATAGGGCAATTCGTGTCCAAGTTCGTCCTGGGACTGAGACCGGATATTAGTTTAATGATTCAGCAACACTCGATTTGTTGGCAAAGTAAACCCCTAGATGAAATACTGAGATATGCCAGGTACTGCTGTGATGAGGTAGACTCCAAGGCTAAGAAACTAAAAGAGAAGCTGATGGTGGTACAATTGCAGACAGCAGGAAAGGGGGGACCGCAACAACAGCAGCAAGGGACAGGTACAGGAGGTAAGAAGCAGTACAGTCAGAACAAGGGTAATGAGGAGAGTACTACCTTTAGACCCAGAGTAGACATAGCTACCTTGAAGAAAACGACTAGGTGCCACCAGTGCAACGAGCTGGGGCATTGGAAACGCGAGTGCCCTTACAATGTAGAGATCGGAGAGCAAGAGATAGAGGAGGAAGAGGTCCAGAGCGCACCTATGAGAGGGGCGACGCCATACCAAGGAAAGGTGCTCAAAGGGGGGGGGGCTCCTCCCCGAGCCCAGTTCCCGCAACCTCCTCGAGTAGGGAGTATGGGTAAGACCTATAGACAAATGCCCCTGTTTATGGAAGGGGAAGAATGCTATTATGTGGACCCATTAACCGGACAGAGAGTGGAAAGAGAAGACTGCACCCTTGGGGCAGCCTTAGAGGTAGATCAGAGGGGACCCTATGTGGAAGCAGAAGTAGCAGGGTGCCCTACGACATTTCTGGTGGACACAGGAGCCACTAGATCCACGATCAGATCAGCTGCAGTTCCAGACCTGCCCATGTCTGGAGAGACCATACAGGTGGTAGGGGTCGCAAACAGGAGAATAACCAGCCAATTGACAGAACCGGTACAGGTGAAAATAGGGAAGTACAGCGATGAGCACCAATTTGTGGTTTGCGATTCAAGCCCTGTGTGTCTGCTAGGAAGAGACCTGTTGTGCAAATTGAATTGTACTATATATTGTACACCCCAGGGAGTGGAGGTATTGACTAATGATGATGATGCAGATTTCAAAGTTGCAAACTCAAGAATATGTGTGGAGCTGTACCCTACTTTGACAGTAGACGAGCTTCCCTGGGATTTGAGAGAGACAGTGGCATCAGAGGTATGGGATTTCACTGGGGAAGAGATTGGATTGGTCAAAGGGGTGGACCCAGTGAAAATTGTAGTGAAACCGCATGCTGAGTTCCCAAGAACACCCCAGTATAAATTGACTCCAGAAACGATTGCAGGCATAAAACCCGTGATCGAGTCCATGATTAAACAGGGAATACTGAAAGAAATCGTGGGTAGTCCATGTAACTCCCCGATTATGGGTCTGCAGAAACCAAATGGGAAATTTCGGATAGTGCAGGACCTTCGAAAGATTAATAACATAGTCGTTTCATGTTGTCCAGTGGTACCGAATCCATCAGTGATACTGTTTCAGATTCCATTCCAAGCTGAGTGGTTCACTGTGATAGATCTTTGTCAGGCTTTCTTTTCGATCCCTTTGGACGAAGATAGCCATTTTCTTTTCGCATTTAAGCTGGAAAATCGCGTCCTAACATGGTGTCGTATCCCTCAGGGGTATACAGAGAGTCCATCGATCTTTAACCAGCTTCTGAAGAAAAATCTTGAAAGTCTAGTGCTGCCCCAGAAGTCAGTTCTGGTCCAGTACATAGACGACCTCCTTGTGGCGTCAGACACAGAAGAAGCTTGCAGGGAAGACTCCATTGCTTTGTTAAATCACCTAGCTGCCAATGGGCATAAGGTATCCCCGGGAAAATTGCAGTACTGCCTGACAGAAGTGCAGTACTTGGGACACAGAATTGAGAAAGGCAAACGAAAAGTGTCACCAGATAGGATAGAGGCGATCATGAAAATGAATGCGCCTCAGACCCAGAGAGAGGTCAGGATGTTCCTAGGGATGGTGGGTTATTGCCGACAGTGGATCGTGAACTTTTCACTGAAAGCAAAGCCCTTGCAAAAACTGACGCACAAAGAGGTGAGTGATCCGGTACCATGGGACAAAGACTGTTTGATGGCATTCTTACAGCTGAGGGAGGACCTGTGTCGTGCTCCGGCATTGGGAATGCCTGATTACAATAAACAATTCTTTCTTTACTGTTGTGAGAGAGAAGGTTGTGCGTTGTCTGTGTTGGTCCAAATCCATGGGAATGCCCGTAGACCAGTTGCTTATTTCTCAGCTACTTTAGACCCAGTAGCCGCAGCGTTGCCCGGATGTCTCAAATCCGTTGCTGCAACGGGTGTCAGCATTGAGAGATGTGAAAATATCGTCATGGGGCACCCGTTAGAGGTGTGCGTGCCACATTCTGTTGAACTGTTGATGACCAGGACCAAAACACAGCATCTGACCAATAGCAGGCTCACGCGCTATGAGCAAGTTATTCTTGCTGCAGAGAACGTGACCCTCAAGAGATGCTCTGTTTTGAACCCTGCTACCTTAATGCCACTTCCAAATGATATTGATGATGATGATGAATATACAGACCATGACTGTCTCGATGTGACTGAACTATGCACCAAACCCAGACCCGACATCGTAGATGAGCCACTGACCGACCCAGACGAAGTTTTCTTTGTCGATGGCTCATGTGTAAGAGACGAAGTTGGGCAGTTGAGAGCAGCTTATGCTGTTTGTACAATTGAAGGAGTTGTGGAAGCAGGGTGCCTGGAAGGAGTAAACTCCGCTCAGGTAGCCGAGATTATTGCCCTAACACGTGCTTGCTTAGCAGGCAATCAAATTCGAGTCACCATCTACACCGACAGCCAATACGGGTTTGGGGTAGTTCATGATTACGGGCAGTTATGGTCTCAAAGAGGGTTCATGACTTCTTCAGGCTCTCCCATTCGCAATGGAGAGTTTGTGCGCTTGTTGTTAGAAGCATTGCAATGTCCAGCAAGTATCGCAGTTGTAAAGTGCATCGCACATACCAAAAATGAGGACTTTGTTTCGAAAGGCAATAGATATGCTGATGAAGTTGCGCGGTATTGCGCAGAACAAGGTTACTCTTTCACAGAGGTGGATGTGGGTGGAATAAATGTAAGAACTGAATTAGCCATGATACTGGAAACTGTTGATACTTGGGATGAATTGTCAACCATGCAAGAAAATGCTCCTGATTCAGAAAAGGAAACATGGGTAAAGGCAGGATGTGTAATGGGTGAGACTCATTTTTGGGTCTCAGCAGACGGCAGAGCAGTGTTGCCCAATGAGATGGTGAGTCCAATGGCTAGACTCATACATGGTCCCGTACACTTAGGGAGAGATGCTATGCTGAGAGTGTTTAGACAGACTTGGTACAATCCTAAGTTTAGAATAGCAGCAGAAGCAGTGTGCCAGCGTTGTGTGACCTGCCAGCAGCTGAATGTAGGGAAAAGAACACCAGTTGCACTAAGTCACATAGGAAGGTCTGGAGGTCCATTCAACAGAATGCAGATAGATTTCATTGAAATGCCAAGATGCAACCGCCTCCGCTATGTCCTGGTGGTTGTTTGTGTGTTCTCCAGATGGGTTGAGGCATACCCTACACGTAGGTGCGACACCCTCACAGTGGCTAAGTTACTGCTTAGAGAACTTATCCCTCGTTTCGGGGTGCCGGCCTTTTTGGAATCAGATAGGGGAACACATTTTAACAGCGAGCTTGTGAAGATGATTTGTGTTGCACTGAATATAGACCAAAAGCTCCATTGCAGTTACCGACCAGAAGCCTCAGGAATTGTGGAACAAATTAATGGCACGATCAAGTCCAGAATAGCGAAAGTTTGCTCCTCAACGACCCTGAGTTGGCCTGACGCCCTGCCATTAGTACTCATGAGCCTTCGTAGTACCCCAGACAGAAGAACAGGGTTGTCACCACATGAGGTGTTAATGGGGAGAGCAATGAGACTGCCATCTATTCCAGCTACTGCACTGTTAAATATCACAGATGATATGATCCTGGACTATTGTAAGGGGCTGTCTGACGCCATGCGTTCTGTGTCCCTTCAGGTGCAGGCTGCAGAGGTTCCAGCGTGCCAGGGCCCTTGCCATGACCTGTATCCTGGGGACTGGGTCCTGGTGAAGAAACATGTGAGAAGAAGCTGCTTGGATATTCGTTGGCGTGGGCCCTACCAGGTCATCCTGATCACAAGTACAGCTGTAAAGGTGGGAGGCCTGCCCACCTGGATACACGCGTCGCATACGAAAAGGGTTCCAGCACCTCTGGAAACAGCTCCTCTCTCGGATGGACGTCCAGCTGAGGACCAAGAAGCCATAGAGGGGGCTAGCCAAGCTGTAGAGGTGCCAGTGGAAGCAGGGAACGAGTCTGACCAAGCTGAGGACGGTCAGTACAACAGCGAAACAGAAGACGCTACAGAAGGAGAAGACAGCTGGGAGTACGAGTCTGACCCTGACAGGTCTGAAAGAGAGCGAGAACAGACCAGAAGGAGAAGGAGTAGAAGGGCACGTGGAGAAGCAAATTGGCCGCAAAGAAGAAGTTCTAGCCTGAGGTCAACTCCAGAAGCAACCCTTCCTCCGATATCAGAAGACTCAGACCCAGAAGAAGGTGCTCAGGGCGCTGAGGCACCGAACCGAAGGAGGTCAAGAAGAGTGCGTGTGCCTAACAGAAGATACTCCACACCTGAGTGGACATATCTGGCGACAAATGTCTGTGAAACCGGAGACAGGGAGGATCCGAGCGGTGGTGGTGTCCAGTTCTGAGCCCATTATCACCGTGGAAATACAACTGTTGGTACCCGGGGTCGAACAAGAAGGGTCACTAACATTCGTGCTCCCCAGACCTCCCCGCCTCAGCAAGTTAAAACACATGTTTCTTACAGAATTGAAATTCCCCGACTTTGGTACCACGATAACAGCACATGAAGAGCATACTCTTCGCATGGAAATATTGAACTATGCTATTGAAGCTGCAACCACAAATCTAATAGTCGATTGTTAAAGGACTTTGTAAATAAAGTAAGCAGAAGAAAAGAAGATTACCTAGCGCCCAGGAAGCAGAGAATTTTAGGGAACCCCTTGAGTGGATGGAGAAGGGCTAGGGTTGTCTTTTTGAACTGTGAAAGGACTTTTTGCGAAAAAGGCTGTCAGCCTCCAGCTGTGTGGATTCTAAAGACAAAAAAGGATTGAAAGAGACTGTAAAGGAACGAGAGGAAAAGAACTTTTTTTGCAAAGAGAAAGGGAAAAGCTAGATTGTCTGACGAAATGGAGGCCGGCACCCCGAACCGCAGAGCTAAATGTATAATAGGTACACTAATAGTAGGAGTGATAATATTAATAGCTTTAGTGGTAACAATTTCTTATGTAAAGGGACATAAGGAAGAGGTAAAGGTAACTGATGCGAATTCTGTAGTAACACTTACACCCACTGTTGCAGGTGAGAAAAGGGAAAACACTCAAGAGAAAGCGTTATTGGCTGCAGAAGCCCGCAGGTTACATGTAGACGAGTCCCAAGGAGACTTTAGGTCAAATGCTTATGCTAAACTTTTGTATGAATACGTGGATGCCATGGAGGTTAAGGATTGCTACGTCTGCATGCAGTTGCCTGCGTCTGTAGATGAAGGAATTCGATATCATCACCTCCCTCTGACATATGGCATTACATGTAGCTTATTGCTTAGTATATTTTATGAGAGAGATAGTTTTGAATACTATTTCTCCAATTATGATTCTGTGTTGCCAGAAGTCCCGAATTATAAGCAGATGAATAAATGGGATTACTGGAAGAGTGAAGACAGATTGGCCAAGTTCTTCATTCCTTGGATTACCTTAGATACTTCACATGCCCGTAGAAATAATCTGACATGCAAGGTGTCAGAAGTCGAGAAAAAGTTCATAGGGCAGGTGGATGATCGTTACAGGAGACAAAAGATTTTGAAAAAATCAGGACAAGGGAAATTAGATTGGACCGAGGAAGAGAAGTCACACAAGAGAAAGGGTAGTAGTGGTCCAATAGCTTTAGATAAAGCGCAGAAAGGAAAGTTATGTCTTCACCGAGCCAAAACGTATTATGAAAATGTATACGTGGGTGAAGTTGACTGTGAACATGCTTTTAATTTAGAGTACTACACTAAGGATTTCCTGAAGGGAATGCAAGTGATTCCAAATGTGTATTTTGTATGTGGAAGAAATGCTTACGTGAGACTACCTGACAACTGGTATGGATCATGTTACTTGGCAATTGTCTTCCCCAAAATATATCATGCACAAGACTTATTGATCATTGAGGGCCAGACATCATCGAGGGGAAGGAGAGATTTAGGCGATGCAGAAATGGTTGGAGATGTCTTTGGAGCTATGTTCCCTCTTTTGGGAATAATCCTTAATGATGTTAAAATTAGACGACTGGCAACAGTTGTCGACAGGTTGTCTGCCAGCACTGCTCAGTCCTTAATGCTGGTAGAAGGAGAGATGCAATCGATAAGGGCTATGGTTCTTCAAAATCGGCTTGCATTAGATGTCTTATTAGCAAAAGAGGGCGGAGTCTGTAAGGCTTTGAAGGTTCAGGAATGTTGCACTTACATTCCAGACCTTTCAAAACCCCTTGAGAAAGTTATTAAGAACATAACTAATATACACAAAGAGATCGAAGACTTGAGTAGAGAAAATGTCTGGGAAAAGGTGGGCCACGGAATGAGTACAGTTGGAGGGTGGTTTTCCACCTTAGGCAAAAGCTTTATTTGGTATATCCTAAAGCCTATCATCATAATATTGATCTGTGGGATAATATTGTGGGGATTGGTGAGGGTATTCAAATGGTACAGAGCAAGAAGGTCAGAAAGGGCCCAAAGAGAACAGTTGCAGAGATTGGCTGCCATACAAGATAATCAGTACAGGAGCCTGAGAGCTCTGGAAGCGCAGAGAATGCCAGCAATAACTGCAGTTTAAATGTTAGTGATGACCCCGAGAGGTCATCAAAGGGGGGAACTGAGAGAGCGCAAACTGAGATAAATATATGAGTACATCACACTTACCTATAGAGAGCATAATTCATGAAGAGAAATGCCATGAGTGCTAATAGTATCTGAAATTATATTCTAAATGTATAGCTAATATAGAGATTTAAGTAGAAGTGGAACTAATACAGAAATGTGTGACATTATATGATTTTATTAGACGTGATTATTTTGAATCCATGTCGTGAAGCTGCTAGAACATAAGGTGGTATGTGGTTAAGAGCAGAACGTGGTAGGCCTCAGGGCCAGAGCTGGAGCTAAAAGGGAAGGTGTTTCTTTTCACGACACAGATTGTTTAACGTTTTTGGTCATTGCATTAATGGGCCATGATTTAGAGTAATGTTTTCTAAATAATAGAATAAGAGTTTTAACATGCTTTAATTAAATGAAGAAATTGAATGCTATAATCATAATGTGAAATATTGTAGGCCTGAAATGTTTTAGCATTGATTTACACGTACATGTCTGGGCTGAGAAAAGTTGCAAGCTTTTTTTAGAAGTCTATGAGAGTTGGGTTCTTGGCGGCAGATATCTGTCTGCAACAGGAAAGGGGGGATCCAATTATAAGTGAATGAATAGAGGCCTGTTCAGTAGACGGCCCAGACATGGAGGAGGGTTCTGGAATGTTTAAGGGGTATCAGCGGGCCGGAGAAGAGACTGAGAAGCAAGGTCAACTCTAACGTCTGAGGCCCAATACAAAGCATCATGGAAAAAGCCTGAAGTTGCACCACGTGAGAGGCGTTTCGCCAGGGGCGTCTCAAATGTTGTTGACTGTTTTGTATTAGGGACAGCACCCCTGGGTGGAGTTAGAGCAGAGACCTGAGGACCCTTTAGAGAGCGGATGGGTAGGCAGTGAGGGGTCATGACTGGAGAACTTTAGGTTTTCACCAAGAGACTTAGAGTGGGTGACTTCCCTTGGGGGTCATTCATTGCTGACACCTTTGTTAGGTTGGGATTTGGTTAAGTAGGGATACCATCTAGAACAGGGTAGGGACGCCTAACCTGTGTTTGTTTTCCTCCAACCTAAATGAAGGAGAGATATGCGTCTATGCTGATAGCTTTGCTATTTTTAGAACTTGTGTTAGTGATTTCTGTTGCTCGTCTGAGGGCTTTTCGAGAGCACATGTATGTAATTGGACCTGTGTATCTCGTGAATCTCATTCTGAGATGCTTGTATTTGCAGCTCATTATATCTTTACAATAAACTTTTGAAACCTAGAAGTTGTCCGTGATCTTTGAGAGTAGAGTCCTTTCTTGGGTGAACTAATTTGCAGATAGGTGTACTGTTTCCTTCCAAGACAGGCAATAAAGGTTCAGTCGACCAGATCGAGGTTTGGATCAATAGATATAAGGTATCGATCAAAATCTCGCCCTTTCACCACGAAGGAAGGTAAACAACTGGGGGATCACATTACCTCATGGAATGCATATTGTGTCCATTTATGCAGACAATACTTTGTGTAGCTGCGGAACCCTGAATACTCTCTCCACAGGGTGATGTTGCTGACAACCTTCAGCCAGTTATCTGGGTTGAGGGTTAGCTGCAATAAGTCTTGCTTGTTTCTGGTTTGTCCCCTATGTCCTGACCTCACTGAATGAGGACATGTGACATCCCAGCGCGCTGGAAAGAAATCACATTCCAATAGGTAGGGGTGCAAATATACAGAGGCGAAGCACAATGTATAGTAGTAACATTGGACAGATCCTAGCCACTGCCAGATGTTCTCTTAAGTTCTGGTGTAATCTACCGCTAGCGCCTTTGAGGCAATAGCCAGGATATTGTTGCTATCCCAGGTTCTCTATTACTTTACAGCTCTCCCAATTCTATTACCCATGGGATTTTTCAGGGACATGAATACTCTTCTCAGGCAAATGATATGGGGCAAAGGTAGGAGAAGAGTGTCTCTTAATGACCAGCAACGACTGATAAATGGAGGTGTGGTCTCACTCCAAATTATGAAGCTTATTATCTGGAGATGCAACTTCAGATGCCAATCTGGTGGCTGGCATTGGGGTCAAGGCTGTCTTGGGTGCTAGATTCGGTCTCCCTCTATGAAGTGGTATTGGGCAATGGGCCTTTGTATGGGGGCTGCCCCAAAGCTGTACATGTGGCAAGACATTGTAAATTCAAGAAGAGGCGAGTACTTCATGAGTTTTACGCCCCAGAGAGCAATTACAGACATATGGGGGGAAGGAGATATTGAAACCCACATTAACTCTATGCACAATTGTTATGCATAGATTAGAGGGGTGGTAACTGAATTGCATGTTATGTTATTGGGTTTATAGAGCATGAACAGCTTTAAAATCAGGCTTCCCGGCGCTAGCAGAAAGAGGCTGACAGCATATCTAAGAAGGCATGAGTGGTTTATCTAAAGAGATATGTTTTAATTGCTTCCTGAAGCTCAACAAATTGTTGTTAGACCTAATCTGTATGAGAAGAGCATTCCACAAGTTAGCCGTTAGAAAAGCGAATGTTCAACCTCCTCCTCTCCCTTTCTTTATTCTGGGGACTGTCAGGATGGGAAAGATCATTTGATCTTAATGCTCTCGCAGCTGTATGTGGTGTGACGCAATGTTGCAGTTCATGAGGACATGATGAATATTTTACAATTTGGGCGATGCATTGAGCCTTGAATTCTATAAGTCTCTGGCCATGCAACCAATGTAGTTGCTAGAGAACTAAGGGGGTTATTAGGATGGCGGGCTGACCTTAGTCCGACCGCCACCCTAGCGGTGCTGGGACCAGCCGCCAGATATGCGACGCTCCCGCACCGCTAATTAGGATGCGACCGCCACCCTGGCGGTCGCATTCTGCATTTTTTACATTGCTGCGGGTGTTGCTGTAAGCAGCACACGTCGCAATGCCAAAGTGCCATGTTGTGCATTGCCATGCACAACGTGGCAGGCACCGCACTGTAGGGGGGTACCGTCGAGTTGCGATGGCGGGCGGATCGGCACCGCCGGGCTGGCGTGGGCGATTCCCCTGCCTTCCTAATCACCCCCTAAGTGTGCTGAATTCATCTTAGTCAGGCCCTTAAATGCTGCTGTATTATGTATGACCTGAAGGTTTTTTGTGACGTTATTTGGGCTGCCCAGGTAGAAGGAGTTGCCATAGTCAAGGCCTTGTACCACCCTCCTACGACACTCCATTGTAAGCCACCCAAGTGTCATCCTTCATTCTCTTCATTCATAGTTAGATCCCTATCAAGGATGACCCCGAGGTCCCTCACTTCTGCTTTTGGAGAAGGGGGTTCTCCCAAGCATAGGGGCCAAGAGCAATGAGTTATTGCCTACTACCATCCCCTCTGATTTGTCTCCATCAGCTTGAAGCAACCTGCTGCCATCCAACTGCCCGCCTATTCAAGTTCAAGGCATGCATAGAGTCTCTTTGAGGTGGCTATGGTATTTGGAGACATAGATACGATGATTTGAGTGTTGTCCGCGTAAGATGTCATGGCAATGCCATAGGTGCATATAATGTCTGAGAGTGGTTTTACATAGATGTTAAAAAGCGTGTGACTCAACTGGGAGCCCTGTGGCACTCCACACTTCCACTACATGGAGAGATCTCTGCAGCACTATACACAGACTCGTGGGCCATTAGAATCAAATTGGATGGTGTCCTGAAAAGTGAGATGACAGTGAGTGAATGAGAAAGGATTCTTGCAATACACGAAGATGGTTTCTAGGAACCCATATTTTAAATATATGCAATTTAACTATTACATCAGACCTACCTTCTTCACCTGGAGTTGAGAGGATATACTCAGGGTCTTTACTTTAAATAGTTGTCCTTGTCACCGAGTGCCCAGTGCAGGTTTCTTACATATGGTCTGGGCTTATACCAAAATAAGAACATACTATTTATTTTATTTATTTATTGGGACATTTATTGAGCGCTGCGCTTACGCACACCGGCGTGTCCACGCGCTGAGAGTGGGAGTAGACAGATGACAGGGAGCAAAAACATCACGGGCCCTTATTTGCTATAAAGATAGGTTTTTAATTTTGCCCGGAATCTGGCCTCATCTAGTTCCAGACGCAGGTCCGTTGGCAGTTTGTTCCAGTAAGTTGCCGCCAAATATCTGAAAGACCTGCCTCCCATGCGGGCCTTCTTGATTCTTGGGGTCCTCAGTAAGCCACCCCCTGTTGATCTAAGTGCCCGTGTTGGTATGTAGGCTTCGATCAAATTCGTCAGGGGGACGGGTGCCCTGCCATTCAAAATACGGTGACAGGTACATAGGGCTTTATACTCCACTCTTCTCCTTACAGGGAGCCAGTGTAGCTGCTGGAGGGCCGCCTTAGAGTGCGCCCTTTTTGGCAGTCTGAGTATCAGCCGTGCAGCCGCATTCTGCAGCACTTGCAGCCGGGCCATGCTTTTTTCTGGCGCTCCCAGGTACAGCAGGTTCCCATAGTCCGCCCGAGCTGTTACCAGGGCATGAACCAGGGTTTGACGTGCTTCCAGCGGGAGTAAGTCCAGGACCTTTCTCAGCTTCTTCAGACACACATTACATTGGTCTTTACGGAAGTAAAAGGCAGATCACTTTCTCAGTATATACTGTCATGTACACTTGCCAGATGCCATGTCCAACAACACATAAACACATAGTCAGATATCTATACCCGGGGCTTATATTAGCTAAGCTTGTCATAGCATTGTCGTAGAATTCTCAGCAATCCCCGGTTGCTAAAATATAGCTAGTTAATGTCTAGAAATGGACCAAGGGGGAGGTAATAGCCTAAATGGGCTCAATAGAGGGGAACGGGGATACACTGGCCTAATAAAACGGGATGCATTATTGTGAGAGGTGCAATCCAAAACTGATGACAGGGCCCCTTAGACACTAGTAACTAGAGAGCTGATCAGCGACCAATTGGTTCAGTGTGATAGGGTCCAAGTGTGTGCTGCTTCTTTTGTGATGTTATTGCATCAACCAGTGGATAGCCTTTCCAGTATCCTGCAGATTAGCCACATACACTCCCACCTGTGCCACTAGCTGATAGGCAGACTGACATACCTGGATAGCATTTTCCATTTACTTAGTTGGGCCTGGACATTGTTGTTTGATTGATTGTTTTAAACTTTTTACTGACAACTCTTGCATACTGTGTCTACTAAGAAGGTGACTGTGTCCCGTGCTACTGTTTTATTGCTGACACAACGTATCATTTTCCGATATAATACTATTTTAATGCTGCTCTGAATTAATGATTTGCAGTACAGGTAACACTATGAAAATACAAAATAGACAATTACATTTTTTTATTGATATTACGTTATTAGGTTATGAAGTATAATGTGAGAATTGTGCAACAATGCTCGGATTACTTACCGGTAATCTTCGTTATTCCTATTCCTACCCATCTTCATTCTTTTCATTTCTTATGAGGTGAATCCCACATCAAGAAAAGAAAAACTTCAGGAAAGAATGATCTAGGTGCCATGAAAGGGTCTGATGTTACCAGTATCTTGTGGAAGGTCTGACCAGTTAAGGAATGGTTGGTGGGTTGCAATGACTGACACAAGTAGAAGTGGAACTAGTGATGTGAAGATTATCAGTACATAATCAGAGCATTTCTTCTACGACCCTCGGCCATGTCCCAGTCATTACATATGAGGAATTTCAAATCTGACTTGGGCTTTGAAACCCCAAATAAAGGCACATCACTGCAGCACACTCAGTGACATTATTACTGAATCAATATTTTAAGGTAGTACTGAACTAAGAACCCATGCATTAAAGTTTCTCCAATCCATCTTCAAACCTTGAAGTCTAAAGTGGTGACTACAACTATTGGAAGAAGACCATCTGGCTGTTCTACAAAGTTCTGCCAATGAAACCCCCTAACTTCCACCCAAGAGAAAGCAAGACTCCTTGTCGATCGGACCTGAATCCTAGCTGGGAGAGTATCCTTAGCCATGGTATTCACAAACATTGTTCTGGACTTGATCAACCTCCTAATATTTATCCTTCTGAAAATCACACTCAAATGCTCGGCCAAATGAAATGATATGGGGCAGATTCACTAAGACACAAATTGTTGCAAAATCTTTTTGTCTGATTTTATTTCCAGCGCTAAGCTTATTTAGTGCTGAAAATAATGTGAATGTAAAGTAATGTAATGTAAAAATTATTTATAAAGCGCGCGGACACCAACGGTTTCATGGCGCTAGAAAATGGATGTGCAAAAGTGGGAGACGGAGTGCAGATGTTAACGTAGGCTTGGCGGTGCTAACGCGGGATTACTGGTTACTAATTTTCTTACCAAATCCCCAACTATGTCGACTGAATCGTTGGTACCTGTCTTGGAGTAAAAGGTAATCTTCGCAATAAGTCAATCAATTTAAGAACTTACACCACTCTAAATGACCACTGACCAAAATTTAGTTTTAAAGATTTAATATAAAGTCAGAGATAACTGAAGATACAAACTTCTCAAAATGAGATTTAACAGGTAAATTGGTATCACTATAAACATGAACTTCTTGAATAATCTAAGTCTGAAAAACAGAATAATAAGTACAAGCTCGAAAACCATCAGGGTTGCCAAAATGGATACAAGTTGCAACCTCAAAGTCATTACAGAAAAGAAAATTTAGGTTAGTCTGTCCCTACACTACACTAAATGACATCCCTACTTAGCAAGATCTTAACCCTCTAGGTGTCAGCTGTGGTGACTTCCTAAGAAGATCACGCACTTCTCTTTGTCTCTTCTCTGATAATGGGTCTCTCCTGATCAGCCTATCTGCCTACCCATCCGCTTCCTTAGGCTCCCAAAATCATCTGCTCTGCTCTCCTCCCGGGTCTCTTTCCCTAATACCAAATCACATTTCCAATAGAAACGCCCCTTGGGACGCCCCTCACGTGGTACATCTTTGCGCGGCAAACTCCATGATGGTACTCTTGAAGACCCTCGTTATAGTTGACCTTGGTTCCCAGGCTTCTTCTTCCGTGCGCTGATACCCCCTGAAATTCCTGGAAACTCCTACAGGCCTGCGCAAGGCGCCACTGAACAAAGTCCCTTTCATTCGAGCTGATTAGGACCCTCGCACCTGCATACAGCTCGTCCTGCAGTGGGCCTCAAATTCCAGACTCCACCATATCTTTAGTCATAAAACACTCTCAAAGCTCGGTGCTGGACACCTCTCGACCTCTTCTCTAACGAGCACATGATGATTTACACGACATGACATTATCTCCTCTGGCCTACTTGATTTACATGCAGCAGGTCCCTGCACTCTTAAAACGTTAACTTGATTTAAACAGCAAACATTCTTAACTAGCATACGTTTCTAAAATAACACATCTATAAAGCATATACTTTTAACCCTAAGTTCAATAGTACATTTTGGAAGAACCATGTCAACTTTATCTCACATTAATTTAGCAGCACGTTCAGGTTTGCTGTGAATTGCCCTAAGGCCTACACATAATACTGGATTTTCAAAGTTACATTTAATTCGGACATGATTCTTTTAACATGAGAACATGAGGTTTTCACATATATTCCAACATTTCTACATTATTCTCACACCGTTATAATTATAGTTACTCTACTTAACATTCTATGCATTTCACCACTGAATATAAGACACTCGGTGTATTTCACTTCTAAATATAAACACTCTGGTGCAAAGTACATGTTAACTAACTACGTGCTTGTAAATATGGCGTACTTATACATTTTTTCAAACTTGTGCTCTCTCAGTCCCCCCTTTGATGACCTTCAGGGGTCATCATCACCAAGACACTAAAAATGTAGAACCTTTTAAAGTGAAGACAGGGCAGTACCACTTCTTTTCATACTCTCTAATGCTTTCAGACTCTTATATTGAGTGTCCTGCATCGCTGTCAACTCTTCTTCCTGTTTCTTCATAGCTCTCTGTAACCTATTTGCTCTATAACATTGATACAAACGCACCAATCCCCACAAAGTGATTACACAAATCACAATTATGATGATGGGTTTCAATATGTACCAAACGATACCTTTTCCTAAGTTGGCAAACCAACTTCCAACTTTACCCATTCCATGGCCTACTTTTTCCCACACATTTACCTTTGCCAGGTCCTCAATTTCGTAGTGTATGGCAGTGATGTTTTGTATATATTTCTCTAGAGGCTTTGAATTGTCTGGAATGTAAGTACAGCATTCCTGGACCTTCAAGGCCTTACAGACTCCTCCCTCTTTTGCTAACAGAACATCTAGAGCAAGTCGGTTCTGAAGAACCATTGCCCTAATCGATTGCATCTCCCCTTCTATCAGCATCAAGGATCTTGCAGTACTGGCAGATAGCCTATCTACGACTGTAGCTAACCTCCTGATCTTAATGTCATTCATTATCAATCCTAAGAAAGGGAATGCAGCACCTAGTACATCTCCAGCTACCTCGGCTGCACCCAGCCCTCGCTTCCATCTAGTTGATATTTCTTTCTTAGGCGTGTCTAAATTCTCAACATGATATATTTTAGGGAAGACAACAGCCAGATAGCATGATCCGTACCAATTATCTGGTAACTTCACATAAGCATATCTTCCACATACGAAATATACATTTGGTATTGCTTGCATCCCTTTCATAAAGTTCTTAGAGTAATACTCCAATTGAAAGGCATGTTCACAATGGACTTGACCTACATAAAAGTTTTCATATTATGAGTAACTCCTGTGAATGTACAGTTTTCCCCGTTTATCCTTATCCAAAGCAATTGGACCAATACTACCTTTTCTTTGATGTGCCCTCTCCTCCTTGGTCCAATCTGTTTCCCATTGTCCTGATGCTTTCAAAATCTTCTGCCTCCTGTATCTAGTATCTACCTGTGCTATAAACTTTTTCTCAACTTCTGATATTTGACAAGTAAGATTGTTCCTTCGAGCATGTGAAGTATCTAACGTTTTCCATGGAATAAACCATTTGTGTAATCTGTCTTCGCTTTTGTAGTAGTCCCATTTGTTCAAATGCTTGAAATTCGGAACCTCTGGCAATGTCGAGTCGAAATTCGAGAAATAATACTCGAATCCTTCTCGTCCATAAAACATGCTCAACAATAAACTGCACGTTATTCCATATGTCAACGGAAGATGATGGTATCTGATACCCTCCTCCACTGAAGCTGGTAATTGCATACAAACATAACAATCCTTTACTTCCATGGCATCAACATATTCATAAAGCAATTTAGCATAAGCATTTGACTTGTAATTTCCCTGTGACTCGTCGGTGTGAAGCCTTTTTATTTCTGCATCTAACAATGCTTTGTCTTTCTCATTGATGTTTCCCTTCTCTTTAATAATGGTAGTTTTCGGTGTTGATACTCCCTTATCCTCCTTAACTGCGGTTTCATCCCCTTCGTGTCCCGCTAGGAATGAAACAGTTACCACTAAAATTATAAGAGAAACCACTACTCCTAAAAGTATAACAGCTATACATTTTGCCCTGCGGTTCGGGTTGCCAGCCTCCATGTTCTCAAACAGTGTAGTTTTTGACTTTCTTCCAGCATTCACTTCCTCTCCTTTTCAAACAAAGTCTTTCTCTCCTGCAATGTCTTTCTTTGAACACTTGGAAGCTTGACAATTTGTTTCCGCAAAACAGTTCAAAGTCCAGTAAAAATAGACAACCCTAGCCCTTCTCCATCCACTAAAATGAAACCCCTATCACTTTTCTTCTTCCACTCGGCGCTAGGTTATCTTGCAACAAGTTTTTACAATTTCTTTTCAACAGTCTTATTTTCGTCTGAAGTTATGTATGACTCAAGGAGTGACACTACTTCTTCATAAATGTCCATCCGAAGTATCATTCCCTCAGGTTCTGGGCAGTTCGTACCACAACATGGAAAGTCAACTTTTTCTAGGATTATTCTCCTTATTTCGCTCAAGACAAGTGGACGGACAAAATTGAGAGTTAGCGTTTTTTCAATTTCCACTCCTGGTACTATCAGTTCTACATCCACAATTACAAAGGGGTCCGTTCTAATCAAGATCACTTTCTTCACCTTTCCAGTTCTGCGCCCCTTTGAAGACATTCACAATATGGTATTAATCCACAACAATAAGCGCTCCTAGCATTTCTACTACTCGCTCAAGCATTTCCAAACGAAGAAGAGTTCCCTCCAATATTGGATATCGTGAACAGCAAACTGGAAACTCAACTGTCTCTAAAATCAATTTTCTTATTCCACTCAGGAGAGCAGGATGAACGATGTTGAGTGTCAGCAACCTTTCGGTCTCCGCTCCTGGCAGTAGAAACCTTATTTGCACTGTGATGATCGGGTCAGTTCTGATCAGTTCCACTTCCCTGATCCTCCCTGTTCTGTGTCTCCCAGACATCTGCAACGAGGTAGGTCCAGTCGGGAGTAGAGTATCTTCTACTAGGCACTCGCACCCTCCTTGATCTTCTAAGACCCTCCTCGGCTTGATCCTGGATATCTTCTTCTGGATCTGAGTCTTCGGATATAGGAGTAAGCGTTTCTTCCTGGGCCGACCTCAAACTTAGCCTTCTTCTCCTTGTTGGCCAAGTGGCAGCTCCAAGCCTTATTCTCCTATTCCTTGTCCTCCCACTTGGTTCTTGGTCGCTCCGATACGGATCTGAGTCTGAGTCGTATTCACTTCTGCTCTCTCCTTCAGTTGCGTCTTCTGTCTCACTGCCGTCCTGCCTTCGCTCTTCTTCTGAATCCGATGCGTTCCCAACTTCTTCCGACACCTCCTCAGCTGCCTCAATCCCTTCTTGCGACTCTTCTTCCACTTCCGGGCTTTCGTCTGGGATGGGAGCTGTTCCTTCTAGAGGTGCTGGAACTCTTCTAGTATGGGATGCATGGATCCAATTTGGCAGCCCCCCGCACTTCACCGCGGTGTTCGTTATCAGGATTACCTGAAAGGGCCCACGCCAGCGAACATCTAGGCAGTTCTTCCGGACGTGTTTTTTAACTAAGACCCAGTCCCCTGGGTTCAGGTCATGACACAGGTTCCTCGCTGCTGGAACTTCAGCCGCATGCACCTGAAGGGACACAGAATGGATGGCGTCAGACAGTCCTTTACAATAATCCAAGATCAGATCATCTGTAATATTCAATAGAGCAGTAGTTGGAACTGTAGGAAGTCTCATGGCCCTCCCCATCAGGATCTCGTGGGGAGAGAGACCTGTCCTCCTATCAGGTGTGCTGCGCATGCTCATGAGCACTAAAGGAAGAGCATCTGGCCAACTCAAGGATGTGGATGCCACTACTTTAGCCAATCTATTCTTCAAAGTGCCATTCACTTGTTCCACAATTCCTGAAGCTTCTGGTCGATAACTACAATGCAGCTTTTGATCGATATTCAGTGTGGAGCACAACATCTTCACTATTTCGCTGTTAAAATGTTTTCCTCTGTCAGATTCCAAAGAGGCAGGCACCCCGAAGCGCGGTATCAACTCCCTGAGCAACAATTTAGCCACTGTGAGTGTATCGCACCTACGTGTAGGGTACGCTTCAACCCATCTGGAAAATACGCATACAATCACCAACACATACCGAAGGCGATTGACTCTTGGCATTTCGATGAAATCTAGTTGCATTCTATTGAAAGGCCCCCCCGACCTTCCAATGTGACTCAGTGTGACTGGTGTTCGTTTGCCTACGTTCAGTTGTTGGCAGGTAACACATCGTTTACATACTGATTCTGCTGCTATTCTAAATTTAGGGCAATACCAAGTTTGCCTAAACACTCTCATCATGGCATCCCTTCCTAGATGTACTGGACCATGTATTTCTCTCGCCATGGGATTAGCTAATTCTTCAGGTAACACAGCTCTCCCATCTGCTGAAACCCAAAAATCCATTTCACTTCGCACACAACCTGCTATTTCCCATGCCCTTTTCTCTGTTTCAGGTGCGTTCTCCTGCATTATTCTTAAATCCTCCCAAGTGTCTACAGTTTCTAACATCATACTTAATTCAGTCTTTTCTTCTGCACCTTCTATTTCCACCTTTGAGAAAGAATAACTTTGTTCCGCACAATAGCGTGCGACTTCATCAGCATATCTATTACCTTGTGACACAAAATCTGTATTCTTAGTATGAGCTACACACTTCACTACCGCGATGTCAACAGGACCTTGTAATGCTTCTATCAGCAATCGCACAAATTCTCCATTTCGAATGGGCGAACCAGAGGAGGTCATGTAACCCCTCTGAGACCACAACTGCCCGAAATCATGAACCACACCGAAACCATATTGGCTGTCCGTGTAGATGGTGACTCTCTTTCCATTTCCTGCTATGCAGGCACGAGTTAGGGCAATAATCTCTGCTACCTGTGCGGAATGTACTCCTTCCAGGCAAGCGGCTTCCACAACTCCAGTAATGGTACAAACAGCATAAGCTGCTCTCAACCGACCAGTATCGTCTCTTAAACATGAGCCATCAACAAAGTAAATTTCATCGGGGTCAGACAATGGCTCATCCACAATATCTGGTCTGGGTTTCGTGCATAGTTCAGTCACATCAAGGCAATCGTGGTCTTCACATCCTTCGCCTTCTATTACCGTAGGTAATGGCATCAAAGTAGCAGGATTCAAGACAGAGCATCTCCTGAGAGTCACATTTTCTGCGGCAAGTATAACTTGCTCGTAACGCGTGAGCCTGCTATTGGTCAGATGCTGCGTCTTCGTCCTGGTCATTAACAATTCAACTGAATGTGGTACATACACCACTACTGGATGTCCCATTACAATACTCTCGCTCCTTTCAATGCTGACACCCGTTGCAGCAACGGATTTGAGACATCCGGGCAACGCTGCGGCTACTGGATCTAATGTAGCCGAAAAGTATGCAACTGGTCTACGGGCATTACCGTGGGTCTGTGCCTGACAAAGCACATCCCTCTCTCTCACAGCAATAGAGTGAAAATGACTTCTCGTAATCTGGCATTCCCAGAGCCGGAGCACGACATAAATCGTCTCTCAGCTGTAAAAACGCCACCAGACATTCTTCATCCCATGGTACCGGATCACTCACCTCCTTGTGCGTCAGTTTCTGTAAGGGCTTTGCTTTCAGTGAAAAGTTAACTATCCACTGTCGGCAGTAACCCACCATTCCTAGGAACATTCTAACTTCTCTCTGTGTTGTAGGCGCATTCATTTTCATTATCGCCTCAATCCTCTCTGGGGACACCTTACGTTTCCCTTTTTCTAACCTGTGCCCTAGATACTGTACTTCTGTCAGACAATACTGCAACTTGCTCGGAGATACCTTATGTCCATTTTCAGCTAAATGGTTCAGTAAGGCAATTGAATCTACTTTACAAGCTTCCTCTGTTTCTGACGCAACAAGTAGGTCATCTATGTACTGTACCAGAACCGAGTTCTGTGGCAGTACTAGATTCTCAAGATTCTTCTTCAGCAACTGATTAAAGATGGATGGGCTGTCGGTGAATCCTTGTGGGATTCGACACCATGTTAAAACGCGATCTTCCATTTTAAAAGCGAAAAGGTACCTGCTCTCTTCATCCAATGGGATTGAAAAGAAAGCCTGACAAAGATCTATCACTGTGAACCATTCTGCTTGACATGGTATTTGAAACAATATTACTGATGGATTCGGTACCACGGGACAACATGAAACGACTATGTTATTAATTTTTCGTAAATCCTGAACTATCCTAAACTTCCCGCTAGGTTTCTGCAAACCCATAATCGGGGAGTTACAAGGACTACCCACGATTTCTTTCAGTATTCCCTGCTGTATCATTGACTCGATCACAGGTTTTAATCCTGCAATCGTTTCCTGTGACAATTTGTATTGAGGCGTTCTTGGAAACTCAACATTTGGTTTTACCAATATTTTTACCGGTTCTACCCCTTTAATCAATCCTATATCTTCTCCTGTGAAATCCCACACCTCTGACGCCACTGCATCTCTCAAATCTTGTGGAAGATCTTCTACAGTCAGAGTAGGATATAGTTCTACACAGAATTTTGAATTGGCCACCTTAAAGGTAGCATCATCGTCGGTAGTCTGTACCTCCACTCCTTGTGGGGTGCAGTATATGGTGCAATTCAATTTGCATAACAAATCCCTTCCTAACAGACATACCGGACTCGAGTCACAAACCACAAACTGATGTTCGTTCATGTGGTTTCCAATTTTCACAGACACTGGTTCTGTCAAGGGACTAGTCATTCTTTTATTTGCGACTCCTACCACCTGAATTGTTTCCCCTGACATTGGCAAGTCTGGAACTACCGCTGATCTCAGAGTCGAACGAGTAGCCCCAGTATCCACTAAGAACGTAGTGGGACACCCTGCCACTTCTGCCTCAACAAATGGCCCTCTTTGATCCACTTCTAGGACTGCCCCGAGGGTACAATCCTCTTCACTGCTCACCCGTTGTCCTGTCAATGGGTCAATGTAATAACATTTTTCTTCCTCGATAAACAGAGGCATTTGTTTAAAGACCTTTCCTCCCGCTGCTATCTTCGGTGGCTGTGGGAATTGGGCCCGTGGAGCCGAAGTCCCCCCTTTGGCCACCTTACTGCTTGAGACTGTCACCTTTTGCACTGGGTCTTCTTGGACCTGTTCTTCTACTTCTAGCTCTCCATTTTCAGGGTTAAAGGGACACTCGCGTCGCCAATGCCCCACCTGGTGACACTGATGACACTTTGTCGTTTTCTTTAAAGTGGCAAAGTCTATCCTAGGTCTCTGCCCTTCTTCATTATCTTTGCTCTGACCATTTGGTTTTCGTCCCATCCCCTGCTTCTGCTGGCCACCATTCCCAGCGGACTGCATTTGCACCACCATCAATTTCTCCTTTAGATTCTTGGCTTTAGAATCTATCTCGTCACTGCAGTACCTCGCATATCGTAAAATCTCATCTAGTGGTTTGTTCTGCCAACAGATTAAATGTTGCTGTATCATCAAACAAATATCAGGTCTCAACCCCAAGACAAACTTTGACACAAACTGCCCTATATCTTTGGGATCCATTACATCTAGTCCACTGTATTGCTTGAATGTTTTCAGCAATCTTTCATAAAACTCGTGAACTGTCTCCTTGGGTTCCTGCCTTGTTCGGTCTATTTTTACCCAATCTATGTCCTGTGGTGGTACCTTATCTTTCAGCCATGCTATTACCCTTTCATACTTTCGCATGACAATCTCAGACGGTCCATTAGTCCGAGCATCCCTCAATGGTTCAGCATTTGGCCATTCGACACTAGTCTTACAAGGGGTCCACAAATCAGATGGGACCACGATGTCAAACAACGTGTTCAAATCAATCCACAATACCTTCGAAATTTTAACAAACCTCTCTACCTGCTTATACCATTCGACTGGATTGTTCCGCAACTTCGGAAATGAGTTGGTAAATGCAGCTAAATCTCCTCTACTCCAGGGCACATGTACATAATTTCCGTTTGATATTTCTCGCAAAGGGAATGCCTCCATCTGCATTACCCTTCCCTCAGGGGTCATCACATTTGTACTTCGCCTAACTGTGCCCTTTTTCGACCACCTTTCTTCCCATTTATCCAGTTCCCTCCACACTCGTATCCCTGTTACCAGCTCTCTTATGTGTGTTTTTAATCCAGTAGTTCTCTTCTCATCTAGATCTTGGTCTGCGTACTGTAATCTGTGGTTACTCTGTAATGCCCTTGTCCTAGACAAATCCACGGCATATCTGTCTGCCAAATCAGTCAGTTTCTCATGAAACGCTCTAGCTTTCCTAGTGATATCCTTTGCCATGAACAATAACTCATCCTGTTCATACAATTCTATCCTTTCCAAAGGCAATGTTCCATCTATTATCTCATCAACATCTGATTTTAAACTGGTAACATCAAGCCTTTTTGCCTTAATTTCAGCTTTCAAGACACTCAATTTAGCTCCTCCATCCGCATCTCTCCCATCCCAGCTCCGAGATCTACGTTTAGGTATTGGTGAATTATAGGGAGTCCTCCCCTGTTCCCATCTCTCTAAGTCCCATGCCTTTCCATCTTCTCGGGGTGGGTGGTGAAACACTCCTTCATGCCTCCCAGCCTCTCTCTCTCCATCCTGGCTAGTTTCACGGGATGCAGGGTAAGATGTTCTATTACTCCCTCTTTCTTCCCTACTTCCCTGTGATTCCTGATTATTCGAGGCGTGGCGGGACCTATCGCTGTTCTCCTTTCTCCAATGTTGAACGTCTTCCCCAAGTGTATGATGAAGGCACCTAAACCTATTCTGAAAAGCCCGTACCGCCTCATCTCCTCCTTTCCCCCAGAGACGGGACATTTCCTCACATTCTACAATCCTAGTATTTTGTTCCGGCTGTTCTCTCTGATTTGTAGGACATGCATCCCCTCTATTCTCCTGACTTTGGCCTTCCCGGCCCTGACTGCTTTCGCTGGCCCCACAATGAGATACTGTCCCATTGCCCCTGGTATCCCACTCTGGTTCCGTCCTTGTCCTGTTACTCGGGGATATTATGGACCCGTCCCATTCCCTCAAATCAGCTCTTAACTCTGAAAAAGATCTTGGCCGTGGTCCCCTTAGATCCATTGGTCCTCTCGGACCTCCCTGTTCTGAATTGGGACCGACAGTTGTGTCTAATGGGGTGTTCCATGTTACCGAACCTGGCAATTGCTTCCATGCATTTGTCACATTATTCCTCCTTTCCATCTCAATCCTTTCTCTATCCAATTGCCTTTGTTGTTCCCCTCTATCTCTCTCAGAATTATAGATCGAAACTATGGGTCCTATGGTAACAGGCACTTGAAGAGCATCTGGTAATCCCACAGACTCAACCCTTTCTGTGGTTGGCGTTTTCTGCACCACAAACCTTCCCACTACACTCTGTACAGTGTTGTTTGGAGGTGTTTCTCCACTTTTGATAGGTGTCCATTCCGATATAGGGAGTGGTGTATATCCCTCTATGTCATTCCCATCTTCCCTTGCGAGCCCTCTATCTTCTATTAACTCCACTCTCGGAGGTGGTCTATCCATTAACAATCTGTTTATCAGATTGTCCTCCGACTCGCTTTCCTCGTCTTCTTCCATGAGGTTTCCTCCTCCTGACACCTCCCTCATCGGATACATTTTCTCCACCTCGATAGTCTGTACTCTCCAACGCTTTTCCTCCTCATCCCATTTGGAATCTCGCACTGCCCTTACCGATCGCGTCAGCCTTTGTTGACGCCTGTTCAAATTTCGGTCGTGTGCAGCCTTAATCCATGCATTAAGAGCCTCAAACTGTGTTGGTCTGGGCGAGGGTTTCAATGAGGACATGGTTGCTTTTAGCCGATGTAACACCTCTAATTTAAACGTCCCGTACCTCGGGAACTGCATTTCCTCATTCCCTTCCGTAAGCTTATTCCAAGCCCCAATCCACAATATCGTATGCAGCCCAACGTTCGTTGCCATATAATGAGCTGGCGTACCCTCCGGCGGAGCCTCCTCCCCGTAATAATGTTCACTTCGTTTACGTTTAAAAATCCCTTTCAAACACTTAAAACACTTCATGATTTCTCTTTTCTCCGCGTTCGTTTACTTCCTGATGATATTCCACCAATCTCAGCCCCGTTCTCACTAACTGGCCTATCCGTACGCGACTTTCCTCCGACGTCACGCTAGCCGCCCAACCAGAGCGCGGCTCTAGCTAACGTCACACCAACCGCTCAATCAGAGCGCGGCTCTAGCCGACGTCACCCGTCCCCCTTCGCAGCAGTTCCCCTCCTTTCTCAGCTCGTCTCCTCGGTCATGCACGCATCCCATTCATACTCTGAAAAATGATTACTTCCGTCCAAGCGATCACCTTTCTTGACTGTACGCCCACAGTCTTTCTGTAGTTGTCACCTTAACTTGGCAAAATGTCTTTCCGTTTACTTCCAGACAATCGCCTTCTCCGATAGGTTACTCACACGCAGTAACTTTCGACCAGCGTCCGTTACTCATACATTCACTCTTACACTCCCCCTATCTTGGATCCACGGCGGTCAATGGTACCTCGTGACCTCCGTACTATGGTCGACAACTACCCTGGATGTTCGATACACCCAAAACCACTTAAGCTCTGGCCTGAACTTAAGATTTCACTAGTTCACCCGTTTACCAGGTTACCAGTTTACCAGGTTGCGCGCGCTCACAACCTTCTCTCATTCACACTACAGGCATTCAACTCCGCAAGACATTACAGTACAAATACAACACAAAACACCGCAATCTATTCACGCATGACCCTTTTTATACTCACTCTCCGATACTGCTGCTTTTCTCGCACCGTCTGCACCTTTCGGCACACGATTCTTCCGCTGCTCGTCTCTCGGCGTCTCGGGCCTTGGGGTAAACTAACCTCTCTAGATTACCTTCCTCAAGAAGATAACCATCCTCACTCTGCTACCAACTGCTAACGCGGGATTACTGGTTACTAATTTTCTTACCAAATCCCCAACTATGTCGACTGAATCGTTGGTACCTGTCTTGGAGTAAAAGGTAATCTTCGCAATAAGTCAATCAATTTAAGAACTTACACCACTCTAAATGACCACTGACCAAAATTAAGTTTTAAAGATTTAATATAAAGTCAGAGATAACTGAAGATACAAACTTCTCAAAATGAGATTTAACAGGTAAATTGGTATCACTATAAACATGAACTTCTTGAATAATCTAAGTCTGAAAAACAGAATAATAAGTACAAGCTCGAAAACCATCAGGGTTGCCAAAATGGATACAAGTTGCAACCTCAAAGTCATTACAGAAAAGAAAATTTAGGTTAGTCTGTCCCTACACTACACTAAATGACATCCCTACTTAGCAAGATCTTAACCCTCTAGGTGTCAGCTGTGGTGACTTCCTAAGAAGATCACGCACTTCTCTTTGTCTCTTCTCTGATAATGGGTCTCTCCTGATCAGCCTATCTGCCTACCCATCCGCTTCCTTAGGCTCCCAAAATCATCTGCTCTGCTCTCCTCCCGGGTCTCTTTCCCTAATACCAAATCACATTTCCAATAGAAACGCCCCTTGGGACGCCCCTCACGTGGTACATCTTTGCGCGGCAAACTCCATGATGGTACTCTTGAAGACCCTCGTTATAGTTGACCTTGGTTCCCAGGCTTCTTCTTCCGTGCTCTGATACCCCCTGAAATTCCTGGAAACTCCTACAGGCCTGCGCAAGGCGCCACTGAACAAAGTCCCTTTCATTCGAGCTGATTAGGACCCTCGCACCTGCATACAGCTCGTCCTGCAGTGGGCCTCAAATTCCAGACTCCACCATATCTTTAGTCATAAAACACTCTCAAAGCTCGGTGCTGGACACCTCTCGACCTCTTCTCTAACGAGCACATGATGATTTACACGACATGACATTATCTCCTCTGGCCTACTTGATTTACATGCAGCAGGTCCCTGCACTCTTAAAACGTTAACTTGATTTAAACAGCAAACATTCTTAACTAGCATACGTTTCTAAAATAACACATCTATAAAGCATATACTTTTAACCCTAAGTTCAATAGTACATTTTGGAAGAACCATGTCAACTTTATCTCACATTAATTTAGCAGCACGTTCAGGTTTGCTGTGAATTGCCCTAAGGCCTACACATAATACTGGATTTTCAAAGTTACATTTAATTCGGACATGATTCTTTTAACATGAGAACATGAGGTTTTCACATATATTCCAACATTTCTACATTATTCTCACACCGTTATAATTATAGTTACTCTACTTAACATTCTATGCATTTCACCACTGAATATAAGACACTCGGTGTATTTCACTTCTAAATATAAACACTCTGGTGCAAAGTACATGTTAACTAACTACGTGCTTGTAAATATGGCGTACTTATACATTTTTTCAAACTTGTGCTCTCTCAGCGGAACAGGTACGTTTTTAACTTTTTCCTGAAAGATGAGTAACAGGAGATAGACCTGAGTTCGTGTGGTAGAGAATTCCATAGTTTGGGTGCCAGAAATGAAAACCTGAGGCCACCATGTTTTTTCCGTTTAAAGGAGGGAACGGAAAGAAGGTTGTGGTGTAAGGAACGGAGGTTACGAGATGGAACGTAACGGTGAATCCTAGATGCAATAAAAGCAGGACCATGGCCAGTTAATGACTTAAAGGTGGTGCAACCGAGTTTAAAGATACCGCGTTTTGCCACCGGAAGCCAATGGAGCCTCTTCAGCAAAGGGGAGACATGTTGGTGTTTAGGTTGATGAAAAATAAGTCTCACCGCTTGATTCTGAACCAGTTGTAGTTGGCGAAGCTGGTAGGCTGAAATGCCAACATAAAGAACGTTGGCATAGTCAAGGCGGGAGGTAACCAATGCCATAATGACTAATATGAGGGCCTCAGTGGTCAGGAACCTAAAGTGACGTAACGTGAAAGTAACGTGAAGCAGCGCATAGCACAGCTGTGCACAACTTAGCACCAAAGGAGCATACCATGGGTGGTGCATGGGTATTCCCTTGCAACCACCCAATGTTTCTGGTGCTAAGCACAATTTTCTAAATAAAGTAGATAGCATTAAGCGTCAGAAAATATTGCATCCTTCAACTAGGCGCTATGAGAGAGAAATGCTCTTTTCTCAATAATTTTCCTACTTCGCATGTGTGCTGCACTGTACAGCACACGTACAAAGTGGAAAATGTTTAAAATGAGTCTAAACATAGCATTTTGTACTAGAAGAGACTTCCATTGCACTATGGCACAAAGGTGTCTCCGTGGCACACATCAGCTAATTTCAGCACCAGTGCTAGGGAGAGGGGAGGAGAGTGCATTATTTCACTAAATTTGGCACTCTCATGCTCTCTTCTTCTCATACACAAAAAGAACAGATGATGGACGGAATGAGAACTTAATCAAACATTCACCCCCATGTCACAGATCTGAGTTAAATCCATTGTATTTTTACACGTTATGCCATTCCAGTTTAGACCCAGACATATGCAAATCAGTCTTGACCCTGTGCCCCATGGGAACATTCCAGCACAAACTGCCAGGCCAGATCCTCCCTGGATCAGAAACAAGCATCCTAGGACCGGTATCAGGGTAACAGCCCTCATCAGCCAGGCTAGCTTGAAAATGGTTGCAAAGCGAGCACATGACCCATGTCTGGGCATACCCTTCCGACTTAGTGTGACAAATTAAAAACTAACAGATGATGTACAGATCTGTGACTGGAGGTGAGTGTCTGAAAAGTTTCACCACTCCATCCATCATCTCCTTGAGTTTGCTTTGTTCGCCCAAAATGGCTGGGCATACCCTTCCGACTTAGTGTGACAAATTAAAAACTAACAGATGATGTATGTTGGTTTCCACTTCCAATGCCCATACACTGCAGGAGCGAAGTATGGCCCGATCCACTACCCCTACCCATATGCCACTCACTGGCCAATAAACAATGAGTGAACAAATGAGCCAAGGGGAGGGGGGCAGGAAAAAAGAGGGACAAAGGGAAAGGACAAAGATGATTGCTTCCACCCACGTAGTAAAGGGCAGGGGCTTCTTTGTCTCCACAGCTCTGCACCTATGGAACAAGACAATGCTTTACCAATCTGCTCTCTCTACTATGACAACCCTCATAACCCTTTGTCCATGACCATGCCCCCATCAACACATAACAACCTCCTTACCAGTGTGGAATGCAGCGTGCTCGATATGGAGACATCCAATAGGTGTATTCAATGTCCAAAGAGAGAGGGAAAGGGAGGGGGGCCGATACTATAAAGGGAAATCCTGAAGCAATCCCTTTGTAAAAACAAAAAAACCTCCGTAAGGGGGAAAAAGTCGACTAAACGAAAAAAAAAAAACCTTTATCATCGTTTGGGAAACAGAGGCTTAGAAAGGCAGAATATGGGGTGATAACGAGCGGTGTATACTCTCAGCGCGTTCTCCGTTTTCCGCGCCGTGCAAACCAGGAAGCAACAGGAAAACGTCCGAATCGGCAAAACAAAGCCGATAGGTTCCACAACAACACGGAAGTCCCAAGCGTCTCTGTCCGTGTTACTGCACCAAGACGGTATTCTGCTGACGCCCGATTCACCGGATCTTTTGTCAAGCGAAAGGGAACTGGAGCCCCAGTGCCCTAGTCAGGCTGTCCTCCAGAGAAACGCCGGATAACACCGCTGGAGTCGAGGTAAAGGGGAGGGGAGGGACTTCGCTAGGGAACCGGGGGAATCACAAGAACAGCCAAATAGTCCCAAAGACCAGCTCAAGAGCCCGTGAGCAGAACAGGGGTGATACTAAAAACCAACCCCAGGCACAGAACCCAAAACCAACATGGATAGATACCAAGCACTGAAGGAAGGGCAGACCCGGCTTAAGTCCACCCAGGTAAGTCATGTGACATCAAGAACATGGTCATGGAAAGAGGACTAGCCCCAAACCCTAACAGTACCCCCCCCCAACAATCCTCCCCACCGGACGAGGCTTAGAGGGATGCTGTCTATGAAACAACCTAACCAACCGGGGAGCGTGAACCCCCCCAGCAGGATGCCATGTCCGATCCTCGGGAGCATAGCCTTTCCAGTCCACCAAGTAGAATAAGCGACCCCTCCTGCGTCGTGAGTCTACAATAGCATGAACCTCAAACTCCTCCTGACCATCAACTAGCAGAGGAGGAGGGGGCGGCAACGCTTGTTGAGAAGGCACATACGGTTTAACAAAGAAGTATGAAACACAGGATGGACCCTATACTCCCCAGGCAACCCCATTTTCATAGCCACAGGAGTGACCACCTGTACAATAGGAAAGGGACCCACATATCGAGGCTGCAATTTACGGGACCCCTGCAGCCTGAGATTACGGGTAGCCAACCAAACCCGTTCCCCCACCCGATAAGAAGGAGCAGGCACCCTTTGCTTATCTGCCTGTGTTTTCATATCAGCCTTAGCCTTAAGCAACTGAACTCGTGCTATACCCCAGATGTCACTCATCCGCTTACACACGTCGTCAATGGCTGGCACACGCCCCGTAGGTTGGATGGCTAATGCCCTAGGATGATACCCCAGTGAACAGTAGAAAGGCGGCATACCCAACGCGGAATGCAGACTATTATTATAAGCAAACTCCGCTACAGGAAGAGCCGTCACCCAATCACATGACAATGATGACACAAGGCACCTCAAATACTGCTCCATGGTCTGGTTGGTGCGTTCAGTCTGCCCGTCAGACTGCGGATGATAAGCTGATGACAACCTTATTTCCACCTTGAGCACTGAACAAAGCTCTGTCCAGAAATGGGACACAAATTGAGCTCCCCTATCGGACACTATCGCTGATGGCAATCCATGTATCCTCACAATTGAATTCATGAATACCATGGCCATCTCTTTAGCAGTAGGGATCTTGGCTAATGCGACGAAATGTGCCATTTTTGTGAACAGGTCCACTACCACAAAAATAGCAGTGCAGCCACCCACAGAGGGAAGGTCAGTAACAAAATCCATACTAATGGTGTGCTAGGGAGCTGGAGGTACCTCCAAGGGCTGCAGCAAACCAGATGGTTTCCTATGGGTGGGCTTACTGGTGGCACAAACAGGGCAAGCTGCCACATAACCCTGAATGTCTCGACCCACTGTATCCCACCAAAACCATCGCAAACACAGCTCTTTCGTTTTCTGCACTCCAGGATGCGCCACCAACGCCGACGCATGACACCATTGTAGCACCAACTCCCTCAAATCAAGGGGGACAAACAACCGGCCCTCATGATACAATAAGCCATCTTGGACCAAGACCTGGGGCAACGATAACCAAGGTGCCAGATCCACCTGACGCAATTGCTCCTTAACATCAGAGAGAAAGTCATCGGTCATGGTAACCCCTACAATCTTATCACCATCGATCATAGGTCTGTCGCCCTTCGCAGGTCCAACATCCCCATGATCAACGTGAATTCGTGAAAGAGCATCTGACTTGATCTGCTGTGCTGCGGGTCTATAAGTTATGACAAAGTCATACTCGTTAAAAAAAAGAACCCACCACATTTGGCGTGGTGTCAAAGCACGAGCAGAACGGAAAAACTCCAGATTTTTGTGATCGGTGTAGATCGTCATGGTATGCCGAGCTCCCCACAAATAATGTCGCCACTCCTCAAAGGACAATTTAACAGCCAACAGCTCCCTCTCGGCCACGGTATAATTACGCTCCGCTGGCAACAAAGTCTTTGAAAAGAAGGCAATGGGGTGCATATGACCAGTCTCTGTATCTCTTTGGGACAACACCCCACCAACAGCGCACAACGAAGCATCCGTTTCCACGAAAAATGACAGGGCAGGATCAGGATGCACCAAAACGGGTGCCGTTGTAAACGTCCTTAATAACGTTTGGAAAGCGTCCTGAACCTCAGTAGACCAAACAAAGGGAACCCCCTTCCTCAACAATCTTGTCATAGGTGCCACAATGTCGGAGAAATGGGATATAAAACGCCGATAAAAGTTGGCGAACCCCAACAAAACCTGGATGTGCTTAACTGATGAAAGTATAGGCCAAGTAACAATAGCGTCTTTCTTTCTGTGGTCCATCTGTATTCCTCCTGCTGAAATGATGAAACCCAGGAACTCCACCTTATGTGTGCTGAACTGACACTTCTCTAATTTATGTATAATCATGGGGATGGGGGAGGCAGAGTGAGAATCCTTTCAGTCTCCGTAGTTAACTCTCTTAATCAGAAGGGGGAAAGGATCACTTGTCCTGCTTAAACCTTGGGTTCACAAGTCGAGGAACTGGTATCTCCCAACAAATATGACCCTCATACACGTGTATGTTGGTAACTTCTCTTCAGCGGTATATACTGTGTCCCCGCTTTTATACACGTGCGTGCGTAATCATCGGGTCATTTTTTGTATTGTGCACCCTCCACCAGGAGGTTTTGCCTTAGGTTTAAGGCAGTAGTGATCGTGGAAAGTGGGGGGTCTAGTGGTGGTGTCGTTATTAAAAGTCCGGACAGTCAGAAAGAGACAATTTAATAAATCTGGATTCGGACTATGGATAAAATTCTCGGTGCACTCTTCGCTTTAGTAAGGGATTCAAGTGCTCTATATATATAAAGTTTAAAAAGAGGTCAACATGTTTCAGCCTTTGGTAGTCAGAGGATCTATAGGCTTTCGTCAGGACCAATGGGGGTGAATAAATTGTGAAAAAAATTGTGAGAAGAATAAAGGGTTATTGACCTGATTCTTCGTGAGTTAAGGTTTCATTGTACCTGCAAAATAGAAAACATACACACAAACAGCAACAAACAGGGAGATGGGGTATAGGAAAACACATAATTATGTACAATAGTACTCTTATAGTTGTAAGGAACTAGAAAATGGCAATACTTTTCATCATACTCATTTCAGGCGTCAACTCTTCCATTGTCATACTTCGGTGGGCAGAGAAGAATCGACTAGTACTGTAGTGAGGTGCCCATAGTTCTAACATTATGCTTTGTCTTGTGCGTGGTCTATGGTGAGAGACGTTATGAAATGTGGCTGCCTTGTGATTGCGTATAAGTACGCTACAAACATTCCATGCTAGATTGGTAAGTATTTCGAGCGTGTGGTGTTTACGTACAGGAACAGACTAAAAACGTGCTTTTTGTGACCAAGAGTTGTCCACGAGTCATTATATCGTGATTTGGTGATGCGTGACTTGGTTCGTTCTAAGTACGCTATGTGCGCTTTCATTTACAGTGCGTACCTTATTTTTTCGGAAAATTGCTTCCTCGGGGAGTTAGGCTGGTCGAGAGAGGCCTTACTACGGGGTTATTAAGAGAAAGGTATTAAAGGACGCGGTCTCGTACTTGCGGTTTGTTGTGTTCTCAACGCGCATGGTTTTCTCGATTACCTTAGTGCCTTCTACTCGGTCCTGGCAGCTTGTGCTGACTCTGCCTGTCATCACCTGGAACTGAGGCATAGTGCAGTTCCGGGTGGATTTGTACTCTGTAGCGGTGGAGCTAGAAAAAATACTATAACTTACAGATCGATCAGCAAATGGAGTTAGTCTTTTTGCAAGATACATTAATTTGTATGAATTAATGATAAATATGATGACACGTGGGATAATATGCACAAAATAAGTATTATTAATTGAGTTTGATTGGGGGAAATTTTTATTTAAAATATCAAGATGATAGTTAGGCGGGCTGAATTTTCTTTTCAATAATTTTTAGGTAGGCTAAGGTAGGCACGATAATTACTAGACACTTGGGGAAAGCACAATAGTTTAGTTGTTGCTCTCGTGGGTCACTTAGGCGGGCATCCATTAATGGGCAGGGTTCTAAGACCACTGGAGTAACGCACTCATGGCAAAATGCTGAGACTGGGACTTTGAGTATTAAATCATCTGTTGAGGGACAACCAGGGAACGGAATCGTTAAGACCAAGGGTATCTGTTTTGAGCCTATGGACCCAACGTATATATATAGTGCACTTGAATCCCTTACTAATTCGAAGAGTGCACCAAGAATTTTATCCATAGTCCGAATCCAGATTTATTAAATTGTCTCTTTCTGGCTGTCCGGACTTTTAATAACGACACCACCACTAGACCCCCCACTTTCCACGATCACTACTGCCTTAAACCTAAGGCAAAACCTCCTGGTGGAGGGTGCACAATACAAAAAATGACCCGATGATTACGCACGCACGTGTATAAAAGCGGGGACACGGTATATACCGCTGAAGAGAAGTTACCAACATACACGTGTATGAGGGTCATATTTGTTGGGAGATACCAGTTCCTCGACTTGTGAACCCAAGGTTTAAGCAGGACAAGTGATCCTTTCCCCCTTCTGATTAAGAGACTTCTCTAATTTAGCATACAGATGATGTTGTCGCAATTTCTACAATACCTGTGTCACATGTTCTGGATGGTCAGCATTAGTCTCCGAGAAAATCAGTATATCATCTAGATAGACGATGGCACTTCTATCTAGATACTCTCGGAGGACCTCATTAATAAAAAACTGAAAGGCCGCCGGCGCATTACATAAGCCAAACGGCACTACGCAATATTCGAACAAGCCATGTTTGGTTTTAAACGCCGTCTTCCACTCATCCCCGGGACGAACGCGTATTAGATGGTAAGCACCGCGCAAGTCCAATTTGGTAAAAACCGTAGCTTTTCGCAGCTGATCTAATAGCACAGGGATGAGAGGAAGAGGGTACTTGTTCTTCACTGTGGCCTTATTCAGGGCCCTATAGTCCACACAAGCGCGCAACGTGCCCTCCTTCTTTGGAATAAAGAAGATCGCCGAGGACACGGGTGAACTAGAGGGACGAATGAACCCCAACCGTAACATCTCGTCCAGATATTCCTTGAGGTGCAACTCTTCGGGTTCCGAAAGCGCGTAAATGCGACTACACAGCAGTGGAACCCCAGGAACCAAATCAATCTTACAATCAAAAGACCGATGAGGCGGGAGACCCTGAGCCTGGCCCTCATCGAAAAAATCCCTATATGCTGCATACTGCAATGGAACAGAGTCTACATTGGTTAGAGCACAAGATAAAAGGGACACCCCCTCACTCGCCTCCTGATAGCAATGCTTCACACAATGTATGGAGTCCAGGGTTACTAAACGTTGAACCCAATCAATCCTGGGAATGTGCTCCTGGAGCCAAGGCACTCCTAACACCAACCCAAAAGATGGAGCATCGATCAAGTCAAAGCACACGAACTCAGAGTGTCCGTTCTCACACAGCAAACGCAAAGAAACTGTCTGACGTGTAATGGAACCCGAAGTCAACTCTGTTCCATCTATCGCCCTCACTGGCAAGGGAGCTCTAACTTCTCTGCCAAAGAAATATCTATAAAATTCCCTGTGGCACAGGAATCCAATAATACAGACACCGGCACCCTGTTGCTATCAGACAGCAGAAGAAAGGCGGCAATAATGAAATGTCTAGGCACACGATCAATGACACCCAAGACCTCATATGTCCCCATAGTTTCATTCTTGGAAACAGGACCACCTACATGATGTATACAGGCTACCTTCTAACTAGATGAAACACCAGAGGGCTTCACTGGACATTCTCTCGCATAATGGCCTCCCTGACCACAATACAAACACAAGTTCAGTTCCCTTCGTCGTTTCTTCTCCACCAGTGTCAATGGGCCTCTTACCCCACCTATTTCCATTGGTTCTGACACAGCCTTCTGTTCCCCACCAGGCCTCGCCTCCGGCTTAGCATAACTTCCCCGAGACACCTGGAATCGATTCCGATCCTTGCGTCTCTCAGACAATCGATGATTTAATTTCACTACAAGGTCAATAAAAGCAGCACAATCGTCTGGGGGACCCACCACCTGAGAAACCACATCCTTTAGGTCCTCACAAAGACCCTGATAAAACAAGGAAGTCCTCTTTGCCACTGGCCACTGAGTTTCAGACACCAACCTGTTGAATGTTGAAATATAAGTTAACAGACCCTGCCTGCCCTGCCGTAACTTCAGTAGCTCCGCATCGCTAGCCTGCATAAAGGCGTGCTTAGCGAACAATCCCCGCATTAACTCCTTAAAGGCAGCATAATTGTACAACACCGGATCATCGTTATTCACAAGAGGGATAGACCATTGAGCAGCGGTGCCAGCCAAATACGAGATGGTAAAAGCAACTTTGGCGGAATCATCAGGGAAGGCATTAGACTTGCACATAAAATGCAATTGGCATTGGTTCATGAATGTACCAAACTTTTCGCTCTCCCCTGTAAACCTCTCAGGGGGTGCTAAAGGCACCGGAACAGGTGTTATTACTTTAACAGCTAAGGGAACCCCACCAGTAGCACCCTGTCCTGTCCCTCCTGTGTAGTGGAAGGTCGCAGGCTGTATTACTGGCCCTTGCCCACGTTGTTGTAACTGTTCTCTGGTCTTCACTGCCCCCAATTCATGCTTCAATCCCACATTCTCCTGTATTAAGTCCTGTACCTGATTTTGTAAAGCCGTTATAGCTCCCATCAGATCCTGCATAGTAGGAACACTAGTAGCTCCACCTAACTGCTCATCCATACTCGCTCAGGCAGTGTTATAATGTCTTGGGCTTGGTATTCTGTTGGTTTCCACTTCCAATGCTCATACACTGCAGGAGCGAAGTATGGCCCGATCCACTACCCCTACCCATATGCCACTCACTGGCCAATAAACGATGAGTGAACAAATGAGCCAAGGGGAGGGGGTGGGAAAAAAGAGGGACAAAGTGAAAGGACAAAGATGATTGCTTCCACCCACGTAGTAAAGGCCAGGGGTTTCTTTGTCACCACAGCTCTGCACCTATGGAACAAAACAAGGCTTTACCAATCTGCTCTCTCTAATATGACAACCCTCATAACCCTTTGTCCATGACCATGCCCCCATCAACACATAACAACCTCCTTACCAGTGTGGAATGCAGCGTGCTCGATATGGAGACATCCAATAGGTGTATTCAATGTCCAAAGAGAGAGGGAAAGGGAGGGGGGCCGATACTATAAAGGGAAATCCTGAAGCAATCCCTTTGTATAAACAAAAAACCCGCAGTAAGGCGCGTTCTCCGTTCTCCGCGCAAACCAGGAAGCAACAGGAAAACGTCCGAATCGGCAAAACGAAGCCGATAAGTTCCACAAGAACACAGAAGTCCCAAGCGTCTCTGTCGAGTTACCGCACCAAGACGGTATTCTGCTGACGCCCGATTCACCGGATCTTTTGTCAAGCGAAAGGGAACTGGAGCCCCAGTGCCCTAGTCAGGCTGTCCTCCAGAGAAACGCCGGATAACACCGCTGGAGTCGAGGTAAAGGGGAGGGGAGGGACTTCGCTAGGGAACCGGGGGAATCACAAGAACAGCCAAATAGTCCCAAAGACCAGCTCACGAGCCCGTGAGCAGAACAGGGGTGATACTAAAAACCAACCCCAGGCACAGAACCCAAAACCAACATGGATAGATACCAAGCACTGAAGGAAGGGCAGACCCGGCTTAAGTCCACCCAGGTAAGTCATGTGACATCAAGAACATGGTCATGGAAAGAGGACTAGCCCCAAACCCTAACAATGTACAGATCTGTGACTGGGGGTGAGTGTCTGAAAAGTTTCACCACTCCATCCATCATCTCCTTGAGTGTGCTCTGTTCGCCCAAAATGGCAGGGTATGCCCAGACCTGGGTCCCTTGCTCACTTTGCCACTGGATTCAAGCTACCTGGCTGATGAGGGGTGTTACCCTGAAACCGGTCCCAGAATGCTTGTTTCCCTTCCGGGGAAGACCAGGCTTGGCAGTTCGGGCTGCACTCTTTCCATGGGGAACAGGGTCAAGACTTGTTTGCATATGTCTGGGTGTATACTGAGGTGGTGAAGTGAGCTTGAGAACGATGATGGATTCAACCCAGATTTGTGACTGGAGGTGAGTGTCTGAAACGTTTCACCGCTCTGGCTGTCATCTTCTTGTGTTTGCTTTGCTCTCTTACTCAGCACAGCGCAGCATGTGTGTCAGGAAATCTGATCTGACATTGTCCAGCAACCTCACATGAGAGGCTGACTGGAACAAAAATCTTACTTTGTCTATAATCCCAATTGAACTGCCACTGTTCCTAGAGACTTGAGAAAGTACCACCTAGGTATTGATTTTTGCTACTGTGAACATATTGTCTAATTTCACTAATACAGGTTGATCCTGTATCCCTGAAAGGAAATGAAAATCACTAGCAGAATTTCATTATTTCATTCATGAAATCCTTCATGAGCCCATTTATAGTTTTGCAAACTTTTACATCAATCACATTCTGATAGTTTCTAATGATGAACATGTTCACATCATCATATTCAGAGATAAATGGGAAAGAGGTACAAAGGTGGATTTTTGCAGAATCCTCAAAGCAAGCACTAAATGCCACACAGCAACCAACACCTGAGTATTCAATTCAATTAAACTTTATTCGGCAAACAGCCATAAAAGTTTCAACGAACAAACAATTCAAGTTTTTAAAGAAAAAAACTGTTCAAGTTTAAAATACATTCTTTCGTCCTTTTAAAAATAATATAAAAAAGATAAAAAGTTCCTATACAACTTAAAAAATATGATTGTACATAGTTGAAATAACGTCCATCTAATTTGGTTCCTATTGAACAAAAAAATCCAATTAATTTCTTCCCTCCCCCTTAGTTACTATACTTCATAATGTTTCCTAATGCCCATTGCCGATTTAATAAAATTTAGTACTGCAGTACAAATAACAGGATTAATCAATAATTCACGAATATCTAAAGCCTTCTAGATATGTACGTGGGCGAATGTTCATTAACAAGGGCACCAAGAATCTACTCCTTGAATCATTATAAAGTGCACAAAAAAGAGTAAAGTGCAAAGTGCTCTGGGTAGTACTATTATCGCATGGGCAAGGGATAAGATTGTCTGTCCACCCAGATTGTTTAGGAAACCCTACTAGATAGTGTACTGTGCTTAGACGGAATCTGGCTGTTTGTAGTGAAGGAAAGGTAACATTGCTGTATATGCATAAAAGGGCAGCTAGGGCCAGGCACCTCCAGTTGTAAATGGCGCATTTTTGCCCAGACACGACACTCCTCTTTGATCTTGCCCTACGCATTAGTGGGGATACTTGACGGGTGTCAAAGTACTCACCCAGCCCAATCTGGAGTAACATAATCCCTGAGTAAAATGAACACTTCCAATAACCTGTAAATCAAGGAAGAAATGTTGTCCAAACTTCACTTTAGCTCTCTAAAGGGCTTGGTTACAGTCAAAAGAGCTTTAAGGTACCTACTGCAAATTCCACATGAAAACATTTCAACAACACATGAGTATCCCAGGAACAGGACAAGCCAAAGGTTGCAAACCATGTTCTGAGCACTAATACTGACCGGAAAACCAGTGGTATTTGTATGCTTTTCAAGTTAATACCCTCTTAGAGATAGTCCTTATTCCTGTAGTCCTAACCTCTGAGGTGCGAAACCACAAAATAGAAATGACAGAACCAGAGACAGCATTAGGCACTAGAAAAGGAAAGGTAAGAGAGGAAGTATCCAAGGAGTACTCACCCATAATTGTACTAAAAGTAGGAAATATGGGGCATATTACCAACAAATAGCGATATTTATCGCTAAGTAGGGTTAGCGGCAATATTTTTATCGCCGCGCATCACCGTTTTTTATCGCTGAGATAACTTGCTATTAGCAAGGTTTATCTCAAAAGCGATATAAATCAGGCGAAATGCGTGAATATCGCTGAGAATACAGCGATATTCACGCATTAGCGACGAAATGCTCTTAGCCATGTTATCCACCTCCCATTGGGTAACATGGCTAAGAACTGGTCTGAGCAGGCGTTAGTTTTTGGCGATAGCGGGAATATTTCCATCGCTACGCCTGCCTTGCTCATAGGCGATAGCGACGTTAGCGACTGCTTTCAGTCGCTAACAGGTTGGGTAAGCCCACTTTGCATGTCATTAGCGATAAACATCGCTGACATGCAAAGCGGGCCCCAAATCGCTCGCTATCGCCTAAAAGCTGTCGCTAACATAAGTTAGCGACAGCTTGCTAATAGGGCAATGATATTATCGCCGATTAGCGGCCAAAAACAGCTGCTAAAGCGGCGATAATGTCATTTCGCCAGGCTTGGTAATATGCCCTCAAGGCCACTGAGGAGCTTTCAGCAGAACATGGACTTTCTCTCCCTTGATGAAGTTTGAACATAGCCCTTGGTATTAAAGGAAAATGGAGGGCAGGCCCACAGTCTACCGTTGAGGTTCTTAACTGTCTTGGCATCTATCCCCCAGGCCATAAAGTGCCGACATTTGGAAGAAAATATGGAAAAGACTCAGTTGGCTCTGGATGTTTGAAGGTCCACTCATGGGGATCCAAATCTTCTACATATCTCTCGAAATATCATTCTGATTCTGCATTGGCACTGTGAAGATGGGAACACTCTACTCGAGTGCTAGGCTTCAAAGTTCAGTTTGCCTTTGATGTAAGATGTTATCAAGAATGCAATTTGCATCTCTACCCTTTAAATACACTTGTTGCCATCAATGCCAACACAATTGATTTTGTCCTCCTCCTATATGTTTATATGGTTTGGCTACAATGTGGTCCATTCAGATGGCTTAGGGCACAGAAGTAGATAAAAGTATTAAAGTCCAGGTGGACTCCAGTTCTCTTCAATTGAATGATTGAAGAGTTCCTGTCTTGTACCAATAGGTCAGTATTTCTTAGAAGCTCAGAGTGGCCCTCCATCCCAATGTACTATTGGCCATCATCAATAATTGACAAGTAGATGAAACTAGAGACATCCCCCAGTTCAGACTGGAGTTATGTAGCCACTAGAGTACTTGAAGATGAAGACTGATTTGAACGTTCAGAGACATCTCATAATGTACTGATAATGTGGTCCAATTTCTCAAATGATGTCAAAGTAAAGATTTTAGGCAGTGGCAAACCTGTGGCATGAGAAAAACTGTAAAAGCATGAGTCCTTGGATTTGCTTAACTATGAGGGAGAGTGTGTAGTACCAGCTCTTATAATTAGATCCGGGAGGGAAATGTTCCCTAAGGTCTGTCTTCCAGAGCACATCAATAAACTCTAAAGCCTGCAGCCGACTCAGATGTGATATGTTTTGATTTGTGAATTGACCATGTAGAGATAAGACTTGGCAAAAATGTTTGTGTTGCTGCTTTGTTCAAATACCTCATTTCATGCATCAGCCAGTCTCTCAGTTATCGGAGCATATGCAATCCCTCCCGATGTAGGATGTCTACTAATAGACCCATTGTCTATTTTGAAAAATAGTATGATGAATTAAAAATTCTGCTTGTGTAGATGAACCAGAGATGCTTTCAGATGTAAAGAGATGTGAAGGTAGGCATTCTGACAATCCAGGGATGATATCAAGTCTACTGGTTCAACTAGCTGAAGAGGAGACACCTTGAAAGAAAGATGTAAAATCCACATATTCAGATATTTCTGGTGGATGGCCAATCTGTACCCTCCGTTACTCTTTAGAATCAGAAATACAATTGAATAAAATCCAAAGCCAATCTCTTATGATGTAACTCTCACAATACATCTCTTGGCAAATAGCTGCTGTACTATTTCTATCAATGCTGTTTTCTTTGCAGGGTCCTTTGAGAAATGTGTAATTCATATTCCAGACACTGCTGGAATCAAAACTATTTCTAAGCCATAACATTGGGATATTACATTCTGCTGGGAAACATCCATTACAACGCCGTCATTATATTGCACTGCTTTTACAACACAACTGTTACAACGCAACTGCCTTTACATCACATGCCATTACAACGCATGCCATTACAACGTATACCATTACAACGCATGCCATTTCAACACATTATAATGTGAGCAATGAAGATTTATTAGTTTTGGAGTGGGTATGGGTTTTGGGGTAGATGGAAATAGCAATGTTTACCCCTACACTATCCAACACTTTCCCTACTGTTGCACTCACTGGAGTGGGAAAATTAATTTTTGCCCCCACACTATCCAACACTTCTGTTACCCACTGGAGTGGGAATAGTAATTTTTACCCCTACACTATTTAAGACGTACCCTACTGTTGCCCTAAAAGTATTATGCATTGTAATGGTATGCGTTGTAATGGTATGCGTAATGGAATGCGTTGTAATGGTAGTTTTAAAAAATGCATTATAATGGCATACGTTGTAAAATCACGCAATGTAATGGTAGTTGCGATTTAAAAACCGTGTTGTAAAAGCATGTGTTGTAATTGTTTGCATTGTAACGTCATATATTCCATTCTGCTCCCAACCATCAGACACTGTTCATTTGCACGTGGAATCGAATAGGTGAAGGCTTCCTTCTACCAGAATCTCCAGCAGCGTATCTAGTATACCAACAGGAAGCTATATGTGTTCATTCCAGCATTGGTTGGAAGCAAGACTTGCCCTTAGGTTCAGAGGCAGCTCCGGTTTGAAATGGAGTCATGCTTTTGTATTCTGTTTATTTCTGGATTGGAAAAGATATGCATATTTTTGATTTTAGAATGCTGCATTAGATATTTCTGTTAGATACATAAGTCACTGACAAATCCTCCTGTACGGCCGATTGTGTTGAGCATCGGCTCGATTTTGAAGCCCCTTTCAAAGTTTGCAGATGCCTCCTAAGACCTCTTATTCAGAGTACCAATACATACTAACAAGACACCAAGGCGGTCTTATGTCTTCTTCGGAATTTTCCATTCGATCCCAATACCAACATTCTAATTGGACTGGATGTCAAGAGCCTGTACACTAGCCTCCCACATAAATAAACCCTCGATATTATTGAGGAAGTCCTGTTTGAAGCCAACTGGACCTACCATATGCCTAGGCATCTGGTTTTGGGAGGCTCCAAATGGGCCTTAACAGAAAACTTCTTTAGTTTCGAGGATATTGTGGTAAATAAATAAATAATACCCTATTTTTGACTAGACATATATCATAACAGATAGCTCAATAAATAAGAGTCAAGATTCGAGGTAGTAGGAGTTTTTGCAGGTTTAATACAGCATAAGGACAGGAACAGGACAACCTGCATAGGAATAGGATGACAGGGCCCAGCAGCTGCTGGGGCTGGATCTGGGATGAGCGCGCTAACTTTTAATAACAATACACGAGCATATATACATAGCGCAAATACATAGCATTACATTGCAGTAGGCGTAGCAGTGGGTGGAGCAGAAGGCGTGACGCGTAGCAGTCGCGAAAGATAAGAGTAAAAAGAGGCGTAACTGGGCGTATGCATAGACATGTGGTGCAGACGTAACAGAATATGTCATGAATGGGCGGAAACATAGGAGGGGGCTACCTAAGGAGCCGGGACCTCTAACCTGGTGGTGCGCGCAAACTGGCAATGACGTGTTACGAGGAGAAACTGGGGGCTATGAACTCTGTGCTAGGAGCAGAGACTAAAGTCTGGAGGGTCGGAGCGACATGTACCTAAACCCTATCTAGTATCTGATGTTTAGGGAACATGTTGATATAAACTAGAAGTCATGAGGGGAAAAGCTAACTGACTCTAAGACTGAAGCAGGCATTTATTCTACATATAGTGCGTGATGAAGAATATTAAATGACCATTAAATACAGTATTTCTCTTAACATGGAGCCGCATAGGCTAGACAATGACGGAAACTATTGATGCAGTTCAGTAGCTTAGGAATGCAGAGAAGGAGGACTAAACTGATAACTGGAATCATAACATAGTCTTGGCAGACTCAGAGGCAGAGCCAAGCTGCACCGGGCACTGCGAGGCAGAAAGTAAGTGAAAGGTCGAGGATACAGGTGGGGGCTGGATCGCTCCTCAGCGAGGCTTCAGGAGACAGGAGCTGAATCTAGTGTCCAGGCCCTTTTGAGGCCTAGAAACGGGGACTTTATAATGAAATAACGTGCACACTGAGAAACGTGGCAACGTAGCTTTACATAGGCCTGGTATTCGTAGTATTCACGAGGACTGGAAACTGGCATACTAGAGGTGGACACAACTATAATTGCGTCTTGAATCGGACATGGGGAATAACATATGCATATTGGTCATGCACACATAACATATGATGGATGACACATAGGGACACAGAACATGACAAAATTTACTTTTCCACATTCCCTCCTTGTCACTACGTTTCCATCAGGAAACATCAATATTCATGATACCGTCTATCATTTCATACAGTACCATTTGTTCATCTCGAATTGTCTTGGAACGAGATTTAGAACGGGGCTTGGGACTAGGAATACAAGAGGTAGCACACATGCCGCAAATCGCAGGGCCACATTGTATACAGAGGCAGCAGCTGAATATGATCGCTACTGCGATACCTAGAAAGGACAATACTTTCCATCCCCATGCGGAAATTATATTCCAGAACCAACCGGACCATGTCCAGGTGCCTGGATCTTGGTGTATCAGATGGGCAATTTTATGGAGTCTGGTTATAGCTGAATAAACAGACGGCGCGTTATTTGGAATAAAAATGCAGCAACTGGATCCGATGACTCTACAGGCCCCGCCCCTATCGGCCAGATAACGTCAAGGACGAGACGATTCTGGAGCACGACAATTCTCATAAAGGATTGCTCTTCGGTTAAGTTACCTAGAGCGGAGGCAGTCTCATCTACTACAGCTTCAAGGGTTCTTGTCAACCTACAAATTAGCTTACTGTTTACAACTGTACCTAAATAAGGGAAAACACCCTTATCAATATCAATGAATTGCTCTGCAGCAGTTTCAGTATAATCGACAATCGGGAGATTTCTCTTGTGTCTAGTATGTACTAGGTAGGAATTCCTATGGTAGTCAGGTGGGGCTAGGAAAACAGGTGGCAGTAGGAAGGCAATGTAACAGGTTCCCTCCCAATCGAGGGGCAGACGAACATATGCAGTTTGACCACAAACAAAATAAGAATGACGTGAAGCTTTAAAAATAGATTTCCCACTGTCACTATACTGGATAATAGTAGTACAATCACTATGTCCTACGTGTACAGAACCATTATTTCGGACACATAATTCGCCTTTGACTGGTAGTACTGAAATAGCAGGTGAGTCTGGAGTAGTATCAGACTGAACATTCAGGACCATGAAATTCGACGAATAGTTACCTAAATTGTACACTTCATTTTCTAGATCTAAACCTGTTCTGTGGGGGAAACCTTGCTTGTCTGGGAAACATGTGCTGTTAAGAAAAGACATGTCTGTTAAGGATGACGTTTACGTGGACCATGCTCCACACGAACCATTATGTGAAAAAGGATAAGGAAAGAGTGGCAGAACTCCCTTCGGTGTCTGGAAAGGGGGGAGTCGACCACACACCCAACAATTAGTGGCATTGCTGGTCTGGTGTGAATAATGTAACATGCGGATAAATGAGTTATTGCGCATAGCGAGGCGGTAGGACAGTTCATGAGGAGGCAGATCACTAAACGTGTGCTCTGCTGTAACATTAGAAGGCTTATTTACATGAGGAACTGGAAAACACAGGAAAAATGCGTAACTAGTGCAGGAAATCATTACGCTGAGAAATAATATGAAACTTAGAAAAACGATACATCGGTTTGAGTTTTGACTAACTCTCTCACTATGGGGGTCTATTTTATACATGTCAGAAACAGTCTAACCGTTTCACCTAGGGGAGGACTTAGACAATCAAACTGACTGACTTATTTTACTAGACCGGAGTTTTTGCTTATACTCCTGTTGCGGAGTTTTCTCTAATAGGGGAGGGGTTGTGTCAATGTCATTTGCGGGACAGTCCTTAGGAACAATGTTTTGACAAGTCTTGATATCCTGGGAAATGTTTTTAGAGACCGGCTTTAATCCGTAGAATTTCTTGACGTGCGAAAGGTGCACCCAGCCGCGGCGTCCTTCCAATTTCACAGCTGTACGGGTGGTGAGGAGGACCTGACGGGGCTCCTTCCAACGTGGCTCCAGCGGACTTGATCTGTCAAAGTTCCGGACGAGCACCATCGAACCTGGAACGATCTCATGCGGTGCCACCTCGGTATTGTCTGGAAATGCGGCGGCAACCTGTGAACGACATGAGTTGAGGGCAGACATCAAGGAAGCTAGGTAATCTGTCAGCATATTACATGAAACATCAGTAATACTTCGAGGTCTAGGAGTACCCCACATGTTAGGGGGGCGGCCGAATACGACCTCATACGGGGACAGACCTGATCTGGAATGTGCGACCATGCGCATATAAAACAAAGCAACTGGCAGAGCTACTAGCCAGTCCACACCCTTGTCTTTACATATTTTAGCAATTCGGATTTTCAGAGTCTGATTATGTCTCTCGACTAGACCGGCTGCTTCAGGATGGCGTACACAATGAAACTTCCACTGGTACCCTAACAACAGGGAAACGTGCTTCATCAACTCAGATGAGAATGGCTGACCGTTATCAGAATATACGACTCTAGGGAGTCCATATCGAGGGAAAAACTCACGAACCAACTGCTTGGCAGTGGTCGCGGCTGTGTAATCTGGGACTGGATATGCTTCTGTCCATCTGGACAAAGCGCATACAACTACAAGAACATACTTGAAACCTCGACATCGCTCCATCTGAATATAATCCATCTGGAGGACTTCAAAAGGGTGGTCAGGAGGCTGGAAACCACCTTGTTCCACCGGGACACTTTTACCTGGATTAAACTGACAACATATCATACAGGTACGGACTTTCTGCTTGGCTGCAGCTCGTAAATGCTTGTTGAACCAAATGTTCTGGATACTGTCTAACATTGCTTTTTCTCCTAAATGTGCTGGACTATGTGCGGTATTAATGATGACTTGAACCATAGAGTCGGGGAGAAACCATGCGGTCCTACCCTTTGTTAACCATCCTTGATCTGTCTGGACCCCTCCTTGTTCAGACCATTTCTTGATTTCATCGGGAGTAGCATGTAACTGGATATCTATGACATCTTGTGTAGGGTCCTTAACTGTCATACATGTAGTCGGATCTGGAGTATGTGTCTGTGTTAGATTAACTTGAGTGTCTGGAGTCTGAGCTGTAAGCTTGGCTGTGCGATCTGCTAGATCATTACCTTGAGAAATAATGTCAGTAACTTTCGTATGTGCTTTGCATTTCATGATAGCAATAGATGTCGGTAAATGTATGGCATCTAACAGAGCTTGAATAAGGAGACCATACTGAATCTTGGTTCCATGAGAAGTCATGAAACCTCTCTCCTGCCAGAGCACTCCAAAGTCGTGAACGACTCCAAATGCGTAACGTGAATCTGTGTAAACATTAACTTTCAGGTTCTTGGCGTGTATACAGGCTTGTGTCAGAGCAACTAGCTCTGCTGCTTGAGCGGACAGGGTATCAATACGGTGTGTTTCAATAACTTCGGTGTCAGTAGTCACTGCATACGCGGCGACTAGTTCTCCTGTACTAGTTCTCATACATGAACCATCCACATAAAGTGTCAGGTCAGGGTCTGGTAACGGAATATCTGTCAGATCTTGTCTTGGCTTTGTCGTAATGTTAACTACTTCCACACAGTCGTGTGTGGCAGAATTTGAACTAACTGATGGTAACAGTGTAGCAGGATTCAGGATGTTGCAGCGTCTAATTTCTATGTGTGGCTGGAACAGTGTCAATTCATAACCTGTTAAACGTGCAATTGTCAAGTGCTGTGTTTGTGTTCGGTTTAAAAGAACTTCCACGGAGTGTGGGACTTGTACTGTCAAGGTATGTCCTAAAACTATGGAATCACTTTGTCTGATAGCTAGTGCTGTGGCTGCAACTGACTTGAGGCACGCAGGCAGAGCCTGGGCGACTGGATCTAGTGTGCTAGAAAAATAAGCACAGGGCTTGTATTGTCCTGCTTGGTCTTGTGTGAGAACAGATAATGCTGTACCTTCACGTTCAGTGACAAAAAGTGTAAAAGGCTTACTGTAGTTCGGTGTCGCTAGAACTGGAGCTTGGCATAAAGCTTTCTTTAACTCGTTGAAACTAAGTGTATGTTCAGATGTCCAAGGGAGGACAGTCGATACGGCTGCCTCCTGTGTCGTTAACTGTATCAGTGGCTTGGCTAGAAATGCATACTGGGGAATCCATTGTCGGCAATAAGAAGTAAGGCCGATAAAGGCACGTACCTCCTTCTGGGTTCTGGGCTGGGGAAGACTCGCTATTAACTGGATACGGTCTGGTGTCAACTGCCTACCCCTCTTGGACAGTAAGTGTCCTAAGTAGACCACTTGCTGGACACAGAATTGAAGCTTCGAAGGGGACACCTTGTGCCCCATCTCGGCTAGGAAATACAGAACCGTCAGTGACGCTCGCTCGCAGTCACGTTCAGAACGGGCTGTGATCAGTAGATCATCGACATACTGGAGCAGGGCAGTGTCAGTTGGCATGTGAATGTTGTCTAGTTGTCTCTTAAGTGCTTGACTATAAATACTAGGACTTTCTGTGAAACCTTGAGGAGCGCGTGTGAACATATAGCTCCTTCCATTTAAACAAAATCCGAAAAGAAACTGGCTGTCTGGATGAATTGGAACACTAAAAAATGCGTTCTTGAGGTCTATGACAGTGAAGAACGTGGCTTCGGAATCAATAGCAGTTAACAGGGAAGAGATATCTGGGACAACTGGGTACTGCGGAATAATACATTTGTTAAGTTCCCGTAAATCAATCACTAATCGATATACTGGGGGTGCATTTGGATCAGTACGTTTCATGACTGGAATGATCGGAGAGTTACATACATTGGAGTCAGTTTCTACAACTACTCCTTGAGCCATGAGCTCGTCAATAATTTTGGATAAGGCTGCTACAGCCTCAGGTGGCAATCTATACTGCCTGATTCGTGGTAACACTACACCTGGTTTGAGAGTCACACGATGGGGTGTGATTTGCATGTAACCTACATCAGTTGGACCTTGCGCCCATAAATGCTGCGGGACTTTAGACAGTCTTGAATCAAAATCTCGTAATACATAGTGACCCTTAAAGTCACGTAGGAACAATCGTATTCCCTCTGGGGAACAACATATAACTGCACCTAACTCTTTCAGTGTTTTAATGCCTAATAGATTTTCTGGACATGACTTAGTAAGTAACAGATCAGTAGTGCGGGACAATGGACCTACTTCTAGAGTGACTGGCTTTGAAATCTCATTAACGATAGGCTTTCCTGAAAATCCAAGGGAAACATTTCTTGAGCCTGAGAGCGGAGCCCCTGGAACTTCGGCATGACTAATTGTGGTCCTACTTGCCCCTGTATCAATCAAAAACTTTCTGTCTTTCCCTAATACTTGACTGTGAACATAGGGACCTTCTTGATCTACAGGTATCTCGATGAGAGGCAAGCCTACCTCCCTCTCTAGGCTGTTTCATGAATACTGCTGATATTCTGGATACTCAGACTGTGCATACTGGTACATCTGCGATGTAACATGCTGTGTTGCAGCAATAGGCTGCGGTACTGTAACTGTCTGTGGTGCATTCTGTGACTGAGGAATCTGTGAAACTTGTTCCTGTCTAGGCGGACGTGGTCTTTCTTTAGTCTTACCAGTAGCTATGTTATGTTTCAGGACTGCACACTCATTTATAAAATGACCTGGCTGTTTACAATAATTGCAGTTCCCTTTAACGGGAGCTGCAGGATGACTGGCTTGATTCGGACCCCTCTTCTGACTGTCTTGAGGAACAGATTGTGCAACTAGTACTTTCATTTTCGTGTCTTTCATACGTTTTCTCTCGTGTTCTTGCTCTTCCCTGATTCTATTCTGGTGGTACTGGAGCATCTGGAGCATCTGGGACGGAGTATTTGCTTGCCAGGTACTTTCAACTTTCAGAACTCGGTTTTTAATTGGTGGACTTGAATTCTCGACTAATTTGGTAACGAAAAGGTGAGGGTATGACTCACTACTTGCCTTGAGACCACTGTTGATACTAAAGCACTTTTCAAACCTAGAATAAAAATCACTAATATCTTCATCTTGTTTCTGTTTACAGGCTGAGATTGCATCCCAGTCTTCTTTTCTCGTTGTTAATAATCTGGGTAAAACTTGAATTAATAATTCTGGTAATTCTTTACATTTCTCTCCAAGACCAGTACCTGGTACACGTATCTTATCTTCTGCTTCTAGGACTGCCCAATCTATCTTTTTCTCTCCCACCTCCCATTCTTTTTCCTTTAGTTTTTCATACACCCCTGCGGGCAGCAGAACCTTTAACATTTTAATGATATCTGGGTAAGTGTATTCTCCCATACGGAGCATGTCTTTTAATTCTCTATGGAACCCTGCTGGATCTTTGTCATGACAGGGAATTAATTTCTTCATTTCGAGGAGTTCCATCTTTGTGATCGGAGTGTATACAAACACTCGCTGCATTTCGCCACCCGCTCCTCTGACTGGGTGGACTTCTCGTAACGGATTCTGTCTGTCTATGTAGAATGATTTACTTTCTGGGGGTGAGACATGGACAAAATGCGGGTTCAAGAATGTTCTATATTTATGACGTTGTTCTAAAATGACACTAATTAAATCGGTACCTAGACCTCTCCATTTGTACTGGAGTAACTCGTTCAGGATATCATGTAACGGGCCTGGATCAGAATGTTGACCCTCATACAGAGTAATGAGGTGCTGAATCATATACATACCCACCAGTCGCTGCTCGGCTGGGGGCATTTTCAGAAACATTTGTGCCACTATTTCGTCTGGAAAAGTGGTAGAATCAGTAATCCATCGGACTGCTGATCGGACTAGTTCCTGTTCATGCATAGTACTTAACTCACTATAACCGATTCGTGATTTCAGAATGTGATCGGTAGCTTGAAATACTTGTTCTAGGGAACCTTGTTCTGGTGCTGGATGATGGAAAATAGACTTGTGTTCTAGACGTAAATGGCGATCTGGAAATCTAGGTTTTCCTACATACGCTATTCTGGCAGTATTCTCGTCGTCTTCCTCTTCAGGATCAGAGATACTTTCTTTCTCGCTTACTTGTGCTGCTTTACGCTGTTCGTGTATCTTTATTATTTCTCTACGGATTTTCTTGTACATACTTTCCATGGCACCAATGGTATTGTGCTTTCCTTCGGCTATATTATCACTCCACTTTGTCAGGGTTTTCATTTCTTCCGGGTCTTTAGACGGATGATCCTGTTCTCTTATTAGACAGTTAATTAAGAACTTTAATATCATGCGCTGAATCTCGGCTTTCCTTTGAGACATGGCATCACTAATACTTTGTGGGTCATCCCCTGTACGGATGAAACGATATATCCTGTCTAGATCTTCTTTCATATTCGGCAGGGTGACTAGATACTCGGTCACTCTCCTTACGCGTACGGAATATAAAACCATATTAAACTCGCCTGGAACTGGGTCATAGACACATTCGCCAAGGGTTTGCCTGATCTCTGCAACAGACTTATTACTTTTAGGAGTACGCTGTGATGCTTGAACATGTAATTCGAGTGCTGATAAACGCTTGTATGGCGGCGGGGTTTGAGGAAGACCTCCTCCTGCGGCCCCTAAACTAGAATCATCAACTGATGCTTTTCGTCCTGGCAGGGTCGGTAATTGTAACGTGGGCTGGACTTGTATGGCGGGCTGACCCGGGGGGGCTGTTAAGGGCACCCCGGTGTCTGGAGGAGCAGGAATTACCTGGTTTACAGGGACTGGCGGAGTGCGAACAGGATTTGCATATTCGGGGACTGTGTCGTCCAGATAGGACGAAATAAAAATATCAGCTGCGGTCGGTTTGTGACGTAGCTTGGTCGGAACTAATGGTGGCGGGAAATTACTGGATGCCTCTGGGGTCGCTTTTGGCAAGCCCTCAGCAAGAAGAGGATACATACCCTTAATGAGGGCATTCCTCTGTCTGTCTAATTGCTCAGTTCTAACTCGTTCACCTATCTCGATTAATTTTCTTTCTTGGGCTCGTTCTTGGGATTCTCTACTTAGTTCTGACTTTCTGATTTCTTTTTCGGTTCTTTTATGAGCTTCTTTGCGCCATAACTCGATGGCATCTTTCTGTGATTGTCTGGCTTTCTTTTTCCATAATGCTTCTTCTACTCGCATGATGCATTCGGCATCCCATGTACCCGATACGGGCCATCTATACTTTTCTTCTAACTGTTTGGTATATTCTACCCATAAATCTAGATACAATATGGCACTTATGCCATGTTTCTGATACATAAAGTGACCTGGACTGTCCCTGGGCGGGACGGGAACTGCTGCTTCCAGCAGACCCTTTCTAGTTTTTAACTGACGTAATTTTGAGAAGAGCGGCATGACTGGACTATAATCTGGACATAATACAATACACAATGAAAACACGAAATCACGTCGCACTCATACCACAACAGTAAAATACATGAAGAACATTATGAATAACAGTTCGAACAGAATACCACCTGAAAATACTTGAAATTTCTCGAGAACAGAACTGACTAGAACAGAAACTAGATGTACTGCTGAAACAGTACGAAACTTACCGGTCTCTTAAAGAGACACGTCAGGACCCGTATCCACCGAAGTGAACACTTCGTTTGTGGGACTGTGTACCACCAACCCACAGACCAGAGTCAATTAAATTGACCCTGTCTAGATACCACCCCAGTAACGGTACTCACCGGGCAGCAAGAACGGAAGGCCTCGGACTGGACTGGACTGCTACGACGATGACGACGAACTTCGGACTTCGGACTTCAGTTACGGGTGGACCTCCGGATACCTCGGACCTTGGACTCTTGGCTTGGGCTCTGGTCGGGACTCGCCGCGTTCCTCCACCGTCTCGTCTGGATGCTGGACCGCCTCCTCCGTCTCCTCCGTGGGCCTGAGGGATACTTGAGCAGAAATATCTGCCACTGCGCAGAAGAGTTCCGTCACGACTGCAGAGGGTCAGGGGGTCGGCGTGGCTTCACCGACGCGTGGGGAAAGGGCAAGTCCCTGTTCGGGCGCCATTATGTGGTAAATAAATAAATAATACCCTATTTTTGACTAGACATATATCATAACAGATAGCTCAATAAATAAGAGTCAAGATTCGAGGTAGTAGGAGTTTTTGCAGGTTTAATACAGCATAAGGACAGGAACAGGACAACCTGCATAGGAATAGGATGACAGGGCCCAGCAGCTGCTGGGGCTGGATCTGGGATGAGCGCGCTAACTTTTAATAACAATACACGAGCATATATACATAGCGCAAATACATAGCATTACATTGCAGTAGGCGTAGCAGTGGGTGGAGCAGAAGGCGTGACGCGTAGCAGTCGCGAAAGATAAGAGTAAAAAGAGGCGTAACTGGGCGTATGCATAGACATGTGGTGCAGACGTAACAGAATATGTCATGAATGGGCGGAAACATAGGAGGGGGCTACCTAAGGAGCCGGGACCTCTAACCTGGTGGTGCGCGCAAACTGGCAATGACGTGTTACGAGGAGAAACTGGGGGCTATGAACTCTGTGCTAGGAGCAGAGACTAAAGTCTGGAGGGTCGGAGCGACATGTACCTAAACCCTATCTAGTATCTGATGTTTAGGGAACATGTTGATATAAACTAGAAGTCATGAGGGGAAAAGCTAACTGACTCTAAGACTGAAGCAGGCATTTATTCTACATATAGTGCGTGATGAAGAATATTAAATGACCATTAAATACAGTATTTCTCTTAACATGGAGCCGCATAGGCTAGACAATGACGGAAACTATTGATGCAGTTCAGTAGCTTAGGAATGCAGAGAAGGAGGACTAAACTGATAACTGGAATCATAACATAGTCTTGGCAGACTCAGAGGCAGAGCCAAGCTGCACCGGGCACTGCGAGGCAGAAAGTAAGTGAAAGGTCGAGGATACAGGTGGGGGCTGGATCGCTCCTCAGCGAGGCTTCAGGAGACAGGAGCTGAATCTAGTGTCCAGGCCCTTTTGAGGCCTAGAAACGGGGACTTTATAATGAAATAACGTGCACACTGAGAAACGTGGCAACGTAGCTTTACATAGGCCTGGTATTCGTAGTATTCACGAGGACTGGAAACTGGCATACTAGAGGTGGACACAACTATAATTGCGTCTTGAATCGGACATGGGGAATAACATATGCATATTGGTCATGCACACATAACATATGATGGATGACACGTAGGGACACAGAACATGACAAAATTTACTTTTCCACATTATGCTGTTCCTCCAACAACATGGGACTAGAATGGGGAGTACTTTTGCCCTAGTGTGATGGTGTTGTACGTACACCACTTGGAGTCACTCAAAATTCTTAATGACACCAGCCCCTTTCTCTATCACATAAAACAATGGTAATCTGGGATGGTGATAAGTCCACAGCTGAAGAGTTCATAATATGGCTCAAAACACAGAATACTTTCTTGAAGTACACCCAGACTTTGAGCAGGGCAGAACTACTTTTCCTGGATCTTAACATCGTTGCAGAAGAAGGCATCCTAAAGACCAATACTCATGAATAATTAACAGCAAAAAACTGCTTACTACTCTATGACAGTTTCCATCCCAGATACCTAAAAGAGAATCTACCTTTTGAGCAATTTTTAAGACTAAGGAGAAACTGTACAGAACTCAACCATTAAAGAACACAGGCGAAAAAACTGACAGAGAAACTGATGGTAAGAAACTACCCCAGACGAATAGTGTCACAAGAAACGTGCATTTAAGAACCATAGGGATAGCCTCCTTGACCCCAACTCAAAACCAGACAAACAAGAAGAAGAAACAAGACCAAGCGGCATAACCACATATAACATAGCTTTAGACTGAGTCTAAAAAATAATAGGAAAGCACTAGCGGATCTTGAACAGCGGTAATTTGAACATACCAAAACCTATGTTCTCTCACAGGAAAGGGAAGAGCCTGAGGGATATGCTAATACATACCCGCCCCAAACTCACCAATACTAGATCAGTGAGCCTATCTATCTCTGTAAAACCACCAACGGGCCGTAGAGAATTGGAATGAACTCCAATGATGAAGCATGCCACCAAGGGGCAACACTGGTGGGTGAAGGATCTGTAAGGAAAACGTTTTTTCCTACTGGACGATCACAGTGTAAATTCACTGTATCTCACACACCATCCTCTGGGTAGGTTTCTTTTAGAATCTTTCGAGTTTTGTGCTAAAAATATATGTATCCAGCCTTTCACACTGATGGCACCACGATTCACGTTTTAGCTGTTTATCATGGTGCTGGTGTCCCTGCCCAATACACAAATATACACTGCACTGTTCTGCTTGACATGATGTGATATCACTTTACTGTACCATCTGCAACCACCAATAAATAAAGGTTAAAAAATAAAAGAAGTAGAGAGGAAGACATCACTCCTGTTTTCGCTTGAAATTCTATTTACAGCTGAATGAAGAATTACAGTCTAGTGGGAATGAGAGGCTCATTCTGTTTCCAGTGCAGTGCAGTAACACGATGCCTGCAATGTGCGATAACACATGGTGAGGTATTTTGTTGTTGCACTATTACCATAGCATTATGATTCATACACCTCTTGAGAATTGTAGATGCAGTCTTATGACAGACCACCAAAGCTGCCTGCCGCAGAAGCATTTTTTACAATACTGCACATAGTGGGCTTTCTGTCAGCCCTTGCTCAAGATGAAATGGCAATCTTATCAATCTCTCTTGTCTGCTCTTTCAAGAATGGCTTTCCTATTTATTCGGCGTTGGGTCAACCCTTACACAGCATAGCTTGATTTGAGCAGATAAACTGTAACCCTCCACTGCACCCTTTATCTTGGATAAAGGTGACTCATGCTTCCTTACCCTCTTGAGCCTGTCTGAGCAGGGGCTTGACACAATCACCCCACCATAACAAAGACTCTAGAAGGAGGAATTGGATTAAAAGGGATAACTCTAAAATGATTCACATCATACCTTGAAAAAACGATATTGATATATAAAAATCTCAAGTTCCTATTCCAATCCATCTCCACTCACCAATCAATACTCTCTTCTATTCTCTTCAATGTCCATATGGACCCTCTTTGTTCTAATATCCCCAACATGCCTGTGCTGATGACACCTGCTTCTATATGAAAGTCTTACCCCAAAAACAAATTGAGGTACTCTCACAGCTTTGACAACAAGTTCTCCTATTGAGTGCTTCACTCCATGCAGTCTTGGCTGAATCCTTTCTGCATACTGGATTGCTTCCCATTCACCATGCAATGTGTCAAAACCCTGGGTTTTATGATGGATAAGTATCTTAAACTTCAAACTCACATACATTTCTTGAAAAAGGGCTCAATTTAAAGTTAGATTTCTGTGAGAAAGTACTTTCTTTCCAAGTGAAGAATTCAAGCAAGTGTGCCAGTAGTTAGTCTTATCATGATCAGACTATTTATCATGATGGGGAAGATATGAAAAAAGCAAATTGAGTCACAGAATATTAAAAGGGTAAAACATCAGGAGGATGGGAAATTGTGTGCTCGAATCAACTACATTGCATACTTGGTTTCATTATATACCCTCTCTTCGTGGTTACTTTGGGCACGTCCAGGATAAGAGAAATAGTGCTAGTATTTAAATCCACCCCACCAAAAAGCGACAACGTGTTGCGCTACTGCTGATTTTTTTCGACTTTCTTCATAGTTACCACACCTTTTTTGTTTTTCTCCCTATTTGTTTCCCCCGGCTAGGGTGTCCTATCCTTCAGCCCCATAGTTTCTTATTGTACTTGCCCTCTTGGTGTTCCCCTAACTGTACTTACATTTCAGCAATTACTTATTTGTTCTGGCATACCTGGGTCTCTACCTCATATTCTGTTCGGTCAGGATCTTATCAACACACCATCCACCAGAGAAACAGGTAAGCCTTGCCTATGCTACTTCATGGCTGTATGTATTTTTCTTTTTGTTGTGCCCATCTTCCTAACATGTACTCTCCCTTTCCCTTTAGTCTGTTGATCAAATTCTCCTACCACACAAGAAATCCTAAGAAAAGGGACTTGCTCGCAGCACCAGGACAATTCTATCCCAAAGAAGTCTAGTCCTGGTTTCCTTCAACTGCTGTTCCTGCTTCCCTTTCTCTGTTTTCCCCAGTTATCTCAATTGGCATTGTGGGATTTGTAATCATGCAGCAGAGAGGTTACAGGGCATCAGTTTTTTTAGCAAGACGGGAGGCTAGCATTATGCATGAACTTTTATTCACCCAATCAATTAATCAAACAATATTTCTAAAGTGCAACACTTTCACTCCTAGGGGTATCTGGGCACTGTGTCTCAGTCAAAGAGCCAGGTCTTGAGTCTGTTTTTGAAGTCTGCCAGTGAGGGGGCTGTACAGAGCTGTGGTGGCAGGTCTTGGCAGCAATGTAGGACAAGGACCGGCCACCGCTGTGGCTGCGATGGATATGGGGGGGTGTTAGGGCAAGTGAAGAGAAGCCTAGCTGTCCAGAGGGTTGGGGAAAGTTCAATCGATGGATGATGTAGGCAGGTCCTAGGTTGTGGAGGGCTTTGTGGGAGTGTGAGGACCTTTAACTGTCATCCTTTCTGTATGGGGAGCCAGTGGAGGTCTCTCAGGCGGAGGTGATGTGGGTTAGTTTGGGGAGGCCCAGGATGAGTTTGGCTGCAGCGTTCTGCATGGTCTGGAATCTTCTGAGGTGCTGGGTGGAGATGCCAGTATAGAGGGTGTTGCTCTAGACGAGGTGACTGGTGACAAGGGCCTGCGTGACAATCTTTCTTGTGTTGTTTGGAATCCAACTGAAGATTCTGCAGTGCATGCAAAGTGTGTGGAAACAGGAGGAGGTGACTGCATTGATTTGTCATTTCGTGGTCAGTTGGTTGTCCAGAATGATGCCAAGATTGCATGCATGGTGGTCAGTGTGGGTGTCGGTTCGAATTCTGTAGGCCACCAACTGTGGTCCACACAGAGGTGTTCTTCCCAAAGATCAGTACTTCAGTTTCATCAGAATTGAATTGGAGGCAGTTGTAAGGAAGGAGGTGACCACTTGAGTGCATCTAGCTGTATGCCTATGTTGTCAAGCCTGTTGATTAGGGTATTGCGGGAGAAGGTGTTGAACACCGTGGAGAGGTGAGAAGGATCAGGACCACAGTTTCTCTGTGGTAGAGGAGTGTTCTGATGTTGTCTGTGGAGGCAATCAGAGTGGATTCAGTGCTGTGATTCACACGGAATCCTGATTGTGAGGTATGTAGGGGGTGTTTTTGTTCCAGGAATTCAGTGAGCTGCTAGTTGATGGCTTTCTGGAGGACTTTGGCTGGGTAGGGGAGCAGGGAGAGCGGATGATAAGTTTTGAGATGTCTGGGATTGGCGGAGGTTTCTTTAGGAGGGGTCTGATGTCTGCGTGTTTCCATCTGTCTAGGAAGGTTACTGTGGAGATTGAGGTTTTTAGGATGCTGGTGAGTTTCTGATTGGGTTTGTTGCGATGTTTTAGGAGCAGTGGGTTCATGAATCAGTGGGCACCCCAGATTGGATGAAAGATATGATGGTTAAGGTGGTCAGGGCATTGAAGGGAGACCAGCTGGTAATGGTTTGGCTGATGTTCGCTGGTTGGTTAAGGTCGTTGGGTCTGAGGGTGGAGGGTTGGAGGTTGAAATTGCTGTAGTTGTTGGTGATCTTGCTGTGGAAGTAGTCTGAGATGGTGTCGCAGAGTTCTTGGGAGAGTTGGAAGGTGTTCTCTATGGCTGTTGGGTTGGAGAATCCTTTGACTATTTTGAAGAATTCCTTTGTGTGGTTGGCACGGACTTGATGTGGGCTGCTTTCTTAGCCTTCTTGATATGTTGGTGATATTTGCTGAGGGCTGTTTTGTGAGTTGCTCTTTCAGCGGTGTTCTTAGTGGCACACTATCATTTCTCTAGGTGGTGGCAGTTGCGCTTGGTGATTCTGAGTTCTGGGGTTTATCAGCTGGCATATTTGGAGGTCTAGTTGGATTTTGTAGGTTTCAGGGGGGCGACTCTGTCGGTGCTGTTGGTGATCCAGGCGGCAAAGATCTGGAAGGCCTGATCGAGGTCTGTTGAGGCCTTGTGTTGGGAGGTGGTTAGGGCCTGTGACCACTGGGTTTCAATGACCTTGCTCCAGCTGCGGTGGAGGGATCAGGAGCCTGGTGATGGTGTGCTGGTCATTCGGTGATGGTGGAGTGTAAGATGGTGTTGTCAGTCTAGGTGAATTCTGTGGGGTGGCTGAATTTGATTCTGTTGCTGGAGGTGAAAAGGCGATAGTGTGTGTCTGGCTTTGTGCTTGGGTTCAGAGACCAGTTGTGTGAGGCCAATGTTTTTTTCAGGTTCTCCAGGAGGGCAATGGAGTTGGCGTCATTGGGGTCATCGATGTGGAAGTTGAGGTTGCCTAGTAGGAGGTTGGGGATAGCATCACAGAATGTTACTGATGTTGGGGATAGCATCACACAATGTTGCTCAGGCGTCCTGTGAGCTTGTAGTTGAGGGTGCCTCTCATTATGGTCTTTGCATCAGCTTATAGTAGGAAGTTGAGGTGTTCCATGATAGGTGTGGGACCGTCGTGGGTGATGGTGCATCTGATGGGTTATTTGAAGATGATGGCAATGCCTCGGCCTTGTTTAGTGGCGCAGTCTCAGGTGTATCATCTTGTAGGCTTAGGGAGTGGCTTTGGGGATGTGGGGGTTTCAGTGATGAAAGCAATGTCCGAGGAGAGGGTGGTTGGTATGATATTATTAGGCATTCTCAGCCAGGCTGAGACTGTTGTGACATAGTAGTCCTCTTAAATATCATGTGGACGATTCCGCAGTTGAGCACCTGGAGGAGAGATTGTAACTGCGCCTGTGACGGTTTGGTGTTTCCTGTCTTCCATCAAAAAAGCTTAATGGAAGAAAATGAAGGCTGTGACTACGATTTTTTATGACAGTGGTGATGATGTCCCATATTTATAAGGTGTGTTTGGGCAGTAGCGGTGCGGGATCTTTTGTAGGTTGTGTCGCAGGAGAAGTTGCAATGTTGGCAGATGAAGTGTCCTTTGGTGGATCATAGAAAGATGGGACGCATCTGTTGTTTCTGCATCTGGGGTCCAGGAATTCCTTGGCAGTGTACTGTCTTTTGTTTGTTGCTTCTGAGCAGATAAGTATTATCCTTGCAAAATGTTTAAATATAAGATATAGCTGTTAGTATATAATAATGTAAGTTATGAATAAGATATTTGGGATTTTGTTTTAAGGTAGCACCCAGTTCATGGGTAAAAGTATTTGCTTTGAAATAATACATTTTTTTAAAACATCACAGCATTTAGTACGTAATATCTTAATCTTCCATATAATTGAAGTGATTTCAAAAGTAAGAAAATATTTAAATAACATTTATGAACTGGTTACAAATAGTGTGGATTTAGACTAAATATTCCATTTTGAAAATAGTTGCATTATTAAAGAAATAACTGATGTTTCGGTGCTCACTTGTGAGCGAGAGCGATTTGAACTGCATCGCTCACCGACCACTGCACGTGATCCACCTGCACAGCAGCCATGATTCCCATGAAAGCTGTAGGGCACGTAAGTCGCATCTGGTGCTCATTTGGTAAGGAGATTGGGCTTGCCGCAGGCCCTTGCATACTCGTCCATCGACCTAGTCAGCGCATACGTTTTTCAAAGGAAAAAGAGCTTGCTTGGAAATATTTGCCTTATTTCTAAGGCTATTAGGGATGCAAGGACCATTTCTTTGACAACATAACACTTCTGAACAGTGTTTGTTTTCAGAAATGGCCTATTGTGGAGGTTGAAATGATAAAAAACAAGAAGTAACAGGAGGAAAATGCTAAATAAAGAAATAGTATTTTAATATAAAATAACTTAATCAAAGTCAATAAGACTGATAAAACACTTGAGAAATCAAGCCAGGAAGGCTTGTTAAGAAAAATAAGCCAAGAGTCACATGATGCTGTTCAAGAAACAGTAAAACAAGTATTGAGTAGGAAAAGGGAACTTGAAAATGTAGATGAGGAAGAGTATTTCTCAATATCTGATGAAGAGGATCTGAATAGAGGTCCTGGAGCAAAATTGATAAAGAAAAAGAAGCATATGGATGCATATGTGCAGTAAGATAGGATCCCAAAGTAGCCCGATAAGACTTGGTGTCCAAACAGCACGCAAAAAAGTCAGTTTTACACTGAGAGTGAGTTTGGTGCTAAGGATGAGGTTGAGATGACAGGAGAAACATCCAATCTTGATGAAAATTTCCTAGGTTTGGACAATAAAGATGGTCTAGAAGAGGAATTTGATAACAGTAATAAGAATAAACATACAGAGTAAACTTGAGTAGTAAGTCCATTGGGAAAAAAGTTATTTGACCCTAGAGGTATTAGACACCCAGGAGGTAAGGGCTGGTGGCCTTTAAACGATTTAAAAATATATATATATTTTAAAAGTTTTATATAGCATTGGCTAGACCCGGAGGTATCAGAGTGCTTTACATGAGCATCAGATCATAGTTACAGGTTGCATTGTTACAAAGGTTACACAGTTATTAGAGCATGGCAACATAGTTACTTGTAAGGTCGAGATAAAACAATAAGCACAAATACGTAAGGGGAAAAGCAGGTAAGGTGGGGAGGGGCAATGAGGGGGGAAATAGAAGAGGAGGGTGACGGACACAGCATGGAAAGAGGAGGGGAAGGGCGACGGGGACCCAAACCGGTAGACGAGTCAAAGTAACGTCCAAAATCCAGTAAGCTGTGACCCCAGGGGAAGTGGTATCACTTCTCTATCTCTGTTGTGGGACGTTCCCTTTACGAAGTGGACTCTCTCAGAGGGTCTTTGAGACTCCAAGACCTACAAACTGGATCCTTCCCCAAAAAGGGGAGAGGGAGTGCTTTGGCAAGGGGTGCCATACCATACCTCAGCTGTGAGTGTCTCCCTTGGCGCAGTGGACTCTCTCAGCGGGTTTGCTGAGACTCCAGAGTGTAAATATTGGATCTTTTCACAACAAGGGGGAAAGGAGTGCTTAGTCAAAGGGCACAAAGGACAGGGGGGACAGGCAGACTAGCAGGCAAGGTGAGAGATTCAGGGGAGAGGGGATAGGAGCTAGGAAAGTAGACAAAGAGAGAAAGAGTACTAAATGAGAACAAATTTAAATTAATGCACTATTATATAGCGCTGGCTAGACCCGAAGGAAACAGAGCGCTTTACATGAGGAACAATAATGTTGCAATTTACATCAGTTAAAAATTACATAAGTATCAAGAAAAGCATTTAAAGAACATAGGGGACAAGGTGAATGGCGCAAGGAAGGGTAAGGGGATAGGGTAAAGGGGTAGGTGGAAGATAGGACGTAGAGACGAGGGGAAGATCTGCCCAAGGTCCGGCTGGGTAGGTGATGGCAGGGGGGAGTCCACAACCCATCTCCTCTTTAGCTATATGGTAGCTCCACCGGGATTCAGCCAAATCACTTGGTCTGTCTTCAGTCTGGAGTAAGTTCCACAGGTTCCAAGTCCTGATGTGTAAGCAGGTTAGGGGATAGGATCAAGGTCTGATCAATGTCCAATTCTTGTCCCAGGGAAGTAAAACAAAGTGGAGGGGACCACTATGGAAGCCATCTTGGAGTCTGGCAGGAAGCTGTTATGTACACTGGTGGCCATCATAAGGTCAGGCATCTGGGAGTTAGAGTCAATTTCCAGGACAGTTGCTGCCAGAGAATAACAAATCCAGCGTGCACACACCATCACACGCACAGACATGCACATGCACATACACATGTGGGCACACACTCTCATATGCGCACATACGCACACACATAAGCACATAGACAGAGACATCCAAAAACACAAGTACACATAAAATCCCTTACTCTAGTACAAAACACCCAAGTACATGCACACACAAACACCATCACATGCACAGACATGCACAAGCACACACAAATGCGCTCACACTCTCATACACGCACAGACGAACACACACACACGCACACATACAGAAACTACTAAAAACACAAGGACACATACAATCACAAGCTCCAGAACAAAAATACCCAAGGACGTACACACAGGTATATGCACACACACCATCACACGCACAGACATGCACAAGCACACACAAATGTGCGCGCACACTCATACGCGAACAGAGGGCTTACACAAGCACACAGACATAAGCATACATCCAGAAATATCTGCGCGCACCAACACGAGCACAGATAGAATCACATGCTCTAGTACAAAAATACCTGAGTACATGTCTACTGTGCCTAATTGTATCAAACCAATAGAATAAGGAGATCTTTAGAGAAAGATGAGAGTAACATTATGTGAGCAGACTTCTCTCGTCCAATGATAGAAGAAAAGGTGGCACTGACACCAAATCTAGACCCCAAGCTGATCACATATCTCTGTATAATGGGTAGAGACCGAAGGATGGGTTTGGGGAGGTCCCTTAAAAAATGTCAGAACAGGGCTCTTGATATCCTGGGCCCATTGACTAGGTTTTTCAACACACTAGAAGATGCCTACTTAAGAGGGAGCAACTTAAAAATTAATTTACTGAGAGGATGGTGTTACCGTGCCATTTGTCTTTTAGGCAATGCCAATGCAGGTCTTCTTGCGGAAAGTCGCAGAACAGTGCTCATCTGTTTCAACCCTAAAACGAATGATTTAGCCAGAAAGGAGTCTAGTGATGAGGCTAAGGGACTACTATTCGGAGACTAGATGGTTAATCCCTTGGTAAATATGTTCAGACCTTCAGAAGTTTGGATAAGGTGCAATATTCAATGCGCGGAGAATTTACAGGAAACAGTTCTTATGGGAGGGTTGGAAGGAGGGGGCACCCTTTCAGCCGGGCAAAATATGAGTCCCAATATCAAAATACTGGATACGAGAGGAAAGGCGAAAGATGGGGGAAAGTGAATTTCGGAGCCGTGGTATCTGTGGCGTTCTGAAAATCAGCCCGTAGAGGGCGAAAACCCGCGGAGAGGACTAGGTCACCAGGGGCCGAATTGACACCCTGAAGCTGCACGCGAGTTGAAGCACCCGCTTCTAGGAGCAGCACCGATGCTTGTAAAAGACAACGCAGTGGAGTACGAGACTCAGCAATGACTCATCAAGTGGAGGTAAGGACATACAGCCACAGGGAACCGTGTCTGTGCAAATTCCTTGTTTCCTTTACTCAGTGAGCCTGCTCTCTTGCGCAGATTCACCTTTGTTTCTACCGGACACTCAGGTGCGGCAGCTGCCTAATCAGCGATCACTACTAGTATTACTACTTTGTTAAGCAGGTGCAAGCCAAGTACAGGAGGGGGAGAAGAAGAGGAGGAGGCAAAGAGAGGGGAATATGGAGCAAACGCTAATTTGAAAGTGAGACTTAATAGAGAAGATCACTCCCAAGGCTCTGACTGCTCCTACCTTCCTGCCATGAGGGAAACGGCCAGCTTGCATTGACACAAGCCGTGAGGGGAACGGCCAACTTCTCTGATTCCACGCCGCGAGGGGAACAGCAAAACTACATCCCCCAGCAGCCGCGTGCCTGCGATGCTGTACTCGTGCCCGGAGGCACGTTAGAAGCACTGCCAACGCCATTTGTCCCGCGTGTGGTCGAAGCCCGGGCCAAAGGTGGGCCCATCACCAGCAGCAGGAAGAAGCAGGGCAGGGCCACCCCCCCTTGGCTGTGTATAAAAGCCAAACAGAGACGCCTGGTAAGGTGATTCATTGTTTGCTCTATAATAATCCAAATGTTTGAGGCCCTCCTCGTGGGAAAATGGGCAAAAGGAAGCAACCATACTCCATTGGGAAACCGCTTGTAGATAATACGCCTATCACTAAGTATTTAAAATCTGCTGTGGGAAGAATTGACAGTGAGATTGTCCTTGTGGAGGAGCAATTGGCGGCGACAAAAACAGCACTTGATGCGGCCATGACGGTATCGGTTCTAGAGACCTTAGAGAATAGTTGTGATACTGTGAAACAAGTGTCCATTGGCAAAGAGAACTATAGAGAAGTAGAGGTGATATCAGATAGTCAACCTGTGAATAAAAAGGTCAAATCCCGGAACCTAGATAATCAGTGCATATTAACATTGACGTTAACCCTATCTGATAACTCAGACATAGTCTCACCACCAGCAAAAAAACCTAAACAACTGCCAAAATTGAAGCTTAGCACTGACGACAGTAAGAATGGGAAACCCAGAGCAAAGCAGAGAGCAAAGAAAGGCGGTAGTTCAGATGGACCAATAAAGGAGGGGGAAAATCTAAGAGGGAGTGACCAAGCGATCCATAATTATGAGACACTATTTAAAAAACTGCATTCTAAATTGGACAACATTGAGGGCTGTGTAATGACAGAGATCAAACTAGTTCAAAAAGATGTAAACTCCCTAATAGACCTGGTATCGGGACTTATCTCTCCTAAAAATCCGAGTTTACCCTCTCTGAGTGACAAATCAGTATTAAAGCAAAAAGAACATTCAACTGTTGTCCAAACAAAACAAAGTTCCACCAAGCCTTCTACCGGAGAATACATTTGACCTACTCAAAATCAAAGACCATCAAATGCACATAAAACCCCCCCACATGCCCTAAAGAAACCAAGAAAATGGCTGTTTCAAGTAGATTTGTGAATTAAGACATTGATAAGGATGATCACCGACACTCAACCCCTCTATACCTTCCACCGCAGGCGACACCTTATGGTATTATACTTAAAAATGTGACTAGGTTGGAAAATAAGAAGCCTGAGTCTTATGAGACATTAAAAAACCAAGTGACATATTGGTTCACAGCAAATACGAATATGGATAGTAATGTCTTACAAAGAAACATAAGAATGCTGAGAAGGGTGAGCTGGGTGGGTAGATCTATGAAACAATGTGTAGGAGACTATGTAGTGGTGAATTGTCATAGTAGGGAAATGGTAAGGAATTTGTTAGAGATACTTGAATATAAAGTAGCAGCAATGAATCCCAATATGGTTGAAGATATAATTGCTGTTCGGCTGGGCTATTTTTTTAGGACAGCTAATAAAAACAACAAAGTAAATGGGTTTAATCCTAATGTGTATAGACCCATGATAAATGTGCCGACATATAATAGGTATGAATTACTTCAATCCTGTAATGAGATCGATTGACATAGGGAGGACACAGAAACTGCTACTGTTAGAACCCCAGGTCACACTCTGATTTTAAACAAGCCTGATGGCGGCTTATGTCCACAAATGCCTATTAATGAATAAAATATAATTGATACTTCTAGGGACGATACACCTTTTAGAGATATGGAGGGGGTTGTGGCAGGCCATTTAATTGTACAAAATCACAAGTCAGTGAATACCATGTCCTGGAATGTAGCAGGAATCAAAAATGAGTTAAATAATGATGACTGACTTAAAACGATAGAGGGGTGTGAAGTAATCATGTTCCAGGAAACATTGAATACTGTGCCTTTTTTCATTAATGGTTTTAAAGTAATTTGTACTAATGCTAGCCATTCTAGAAGGGGGTGAACAAAAGGAGGTTTAGCGGCATTAATAGCGGTAACTGCGCCTCTATTAGTAAAAGAAGTTAATATTAAGTCCCAAATATATATGATACTTATGGGGGAAGAAATAAATAAGAGTATTTCCAAATATAATCTAGCGATTATAGAACCCAAAACCGGGAGGGAGAAGTAGCCAGGCAAACCTATGTAGGAAGTAGATCATCATCAAGTATTGACCATTTTATTACATTTTCAAAATGTAAGGGTCTGGTGGAAAAATGCTTAAATACTGAAACATTGCATAGTGATCATCACCCATTAACACTGATGTTGAGACTTGTGATAACAATCCAAGATGGTTTAATAGAGAATGTTCCAGAATAAACAGAGCTTTCAAAACAGCCCTTAAAGTAAAACCAAGGGACATTGTTAAAATTAGTATCTTAAGGAAGGATTATAGGAAAACATTAAACCAAAGAAAAAGCGAAATTTGCGAGGATGCCTGGGCAAGCCTAGTAGAGGCCGCAGAAACAAGATATGCGGTCCTATTCTGGAAAACAATTGACCACCCGATTTTTAAAGATAATGCAACAGGGAGAATAGAAATAGCTTTCCCTCGCGAAGAATGGATTATGCACTTTGATTGTATTTTTAATACAGAAGCCTTAAAAATTAGTAAAATAAAGAACATTACATTTATTTTAGTTAAAACTGTAAAAACCCTACCAATTACATCTGAAGAAATTAAAACAGCCCTCCATAAAAGTGCTACTGGTAAAGCCACTGGACCAGATGGGGTGCCCATCGATATTTTTAAATGTAAGATTGATTTTTGGACCCCCATCCTATTAAAGGTTTTTAACGCTGCGTTAAGGGGGTTTTTGCCTGCATTCTGGGCATAAAGTATCATCGTCCCAATTTTTTAAAAGGAGACAGAGGGAAGGAAAACTGTTATCGACCCATTACCCTTCTGGACTCAACCTCCAAATTAATGGGACAAATTCTTCTGGGGAGGCGGGAAGAATCGGCAAATGAGAATAATATTCTCTCTGAAGCCCAGTATGGGTTCAGAAGGGGAATTGGGACAGTAGAACAGTGCCTAAACTTGGAATTACTAATAGGAAAATATACCCTTGCTAAGGAGGTTGCTCTTCATCTTTGCCTCATAGATCTAACAAGTACTTTTGATCTCGTTAATCATTCCAAACTATGGCAAACCTTGAAAGAGCAGGGAGCACCCACTGATATTATTATATACCTGTCCCAAATTTATACATTTTTAACATCCAGAGTATGTTTTTGGAAAAAACGGGGAATGTACAGAGAATTTTAGAGTTACAAGGGGAATACACCGGGGTTGTGTACTGGCACCACTGATCTTTTCTTCATATATAAATAATATAGATACCTACTTACAAAAAAATAAAACTGTAGATACCCCAAAAGTTGGAATACGCAAAAGTCCAGTCTTACATTATGCTGATGACGCTGTCCTTTTATCGAGTACAGCGAATGGCTTACAACATTTAATTGAGAAATTTGCTGAACTCATGTCAAATAAGGGTTTAAAGCTAAACCTTACTAAAACATTTGTAATGACATGTGGAAAATCTAAGTTGAAGCATAAACAACACCACGTTGGAGGAGTAGTTATAGGGAGAGTCCCAACGTTCTCCTATCTACGTCTTCTTTTTAATAGTAAGGACTCTTGGAAACCACATATCGACTCATGCAGTCTGACATTTTTAAGAATAATTGAAGGAATTTTCATATTTTCTGCAAAAATGGGAAATAAACCCATAAGGGAAAGCCTCACCCTATAAAGAACTAAGTGTGTGACGGGTGTTTGCCATGGGCCAGTGATATGGGGGACAGCAAATTTTACGTCCTTACAAACACACGAGAACAACTTTTTAAAAAGATTATTGGCAATCTCAAACTCCACGGCCAATTTTATAACACATAAAGAACTGTCGGTATCATACATTAGTGATTTTATTAATATCGCGGGACTTACATTCTGGCGAGGGTTATGGATCAAAGAGGTGACCAAATTCACAACGGATCTGATAAAGGACTGTTTAGCCCTTGATCACAGTAAGAAATCCCTTGGCTAGAGAACATCTCTAAACTACTTAAATATTGTAGGATAGACTTTAATAAAAATGGATCCGGGATCTATTCTAGACATAAGTAAGAAAGAACTGAAGTTGAGATATATTTTTGCCAGTGAACAAGACAGATATGATGATGCAAGACAGAAGGAAAGCGTTATTATTTACTGTGAAATTCCCTTGGTGGAGGGTATACAAACATATCACTAGTAAGGAATACCCAACATAGATTTTACCTAACAAGGCTTAGACTTGGTACATTACATTACTTAACTGCATTTTCCGATAAGGAAAAGTGGTCCTATAATTTACCAAACTGCCCGTGCAATGGAAATACCCCACAGTCCAAGTTGCATTTTTTACCATTGTGTACCTTCTATAGCGATATCAGGAAAATAGGTTTAAAACCACTTTTTCTCACCAACAGGCTGTTTGATTATAAACCTTCTTTTACATTTTTATGTAGCCTGAACATGAAAACTGTGTATTCTGTTATTTGCTTTATAGTAAAAGCAATTTGGAAAAGAAGAGAATTAACACATCTAGATGCATTATTATATGAGAAAGCTGACGAGAGTAAATAGGTCTGTCCAACAATGAAATAACTTAAGAAGCAGCCTTGTAGATTAAGCATATTTTTTATACATGAGACAATTTATATTAAATGGCGTATATAGTTGTATATGTTTATACAAGTGTACATATTTTAACTGTGTAATAGGATGATATTTTAACATACTCCCAGATTAATTTTGTGTGCTGTCCCTAGCGAACCATTGGTATTCTGAAAAACTTGTATATACTATATGTTTTATTTATTTTTTCTTCTTTTCTTTATTACTTTTAGTATGTTTTTATGGTTGTACATTTTACACCGAATAAAGTTGATTTGACTTGACTTGGATACCAGAGTTATGGGAACTACAGGGTGCCCAACTGCTATCCCCAAAGGAGGAGAGGAGAAAGAGGTCTATCAAGGTAAGTATGAGGACTGTTTCTAGTCCTATCCAGAGGTGGGAGGAAGATTAAGCTTTTTCAAAAAACAATGGAGCAAAATTAAAAAAGGATACATGGGTGTTATAGGCAATAGAAGGTTATCAAATAGAGTTTGAAAGAGCCAAACAAATTACCCTTGCAAAAAGATTTAAAAGAGATTATTCAAGAGGAAATTTTTACAAATGATAGAGAAAGATACAATAATAAAGATTTGAGAAGAATAGAAAAAAAATGTAAGTACATTTTTTCCGGTGGAGAAAAAGGACAAAGGCTGGAGACCTGTGATAAACTTGCGAAATCTAAATGAAATTGTCCTGTATTGTCAATTCAAAATGAAAGCGATACATTTATTATGAGACATGCTTCAGATTTGGATTGGATGGTGTAAATGGATCTCAAATTTCAATTGCAAAAGTGAGGCAAGGTTATTTTAAACTTAAGATGAAAAGGACAGTTATACCAATTCTAATATCTCCCAATCAGACTGTCAGCAGCAACATGGGGCCTCATTACGAAGTGGGTCGGAAAGGCTATGAATGGCATTTGGATTTTTCTAACCTGTGTCGGAACCCATTTTCCCGACCGACTCGGAAACATTTCTGACCGACTGATTATGATAGAAGGTAACCGTTTGGTCTTTCTGACTCGGTTCTGACCGACATTTGGAGAAACCGAGTCGGTCGGAGCCGAATTGTACAATTCTATGGACCACGTTTCCCACCAATGTATTAAGATGTCAGATTCGAGCAGCCTTTCCGAATCGGTTTGTCTGACAAGGAACGGCTGTCGGAAACAGACTTTGGGGCCTTTGGTTGGGGGCCGCGGGTGTACCAATGGGACCCCTCTTTCAAACTATGCACAGTGTGGCAGGCACCATGGGGTGCCTGACACAGGGTGCAATGATTTCTGCAATCACCCCTTTCTTCAAAGGGTACCTGTGTTGTCGGTTGGAACACAGGCTCCCATTGAAATCAATGGGAGTCCGACCGAATGGTGTTCGGAAACATCGTGATAGGTCGTTCGGAAACTATTCCGACAAGGGGTAAGTCAGAAAGCTTTCCGACAGATATCGTAATGAGGCCCATGGTGTTTTACAAAAGTACTAAGACCAATTGTAGGTTTGCTTAGAGAGGGAGGAGTGAGAATGATTATTTTTTGTTTAGATGATATTCTGAAAATCAATCAAAATGGAGAGGAATTGAAGGGACGGTAAATCTTGGTGAAGAATTCATTAGAGACACAGGGTTTTGTGGTAGATTCAGAAAAATCAATTCTAATACTATCGCAAAAGCTGGGATTTCTAGGATTTGTGGTAGACACAGTAGTAAGGCAATTGCAGTTACTGGAGAAGAAAGTAAAACTGATAAGACAGGAAGTGAGATTATTGTCAAAGAAGGAGGAAGTGAAGTTTAGAGAATTGGCACTGGTGATTGGTTTGTTATCATTATCAATACAAGCTGATGAATTCAGTAATGAAGGAGACAGGTATACACTTGACTGAATTTAAGGTATATTATGTCAGAGGGACCATGGCAAGAAAGGCACATATGCCTGGACGGAGGTTGGAAGGCATTTCAAATGCAAACTTGATCAAATGCAGATACATTTAGAAAATTTCATTTTAGACTTGTAGATTATGTTTCACGCTGCGCTTTGAGAAACCTTAAACATGCATAATGCAAATCAAGTTTTCTCACATTTCTGTGTGAGATCACTGCACTGGCACACATTTTCTACCACTCAACGTTCTCCTCGGTCTCCTGATAAAAATGATACCTCACTTGTTTGGGTGTCCAATTTAGAGCCAGCCTAAAACATATAGAAAACAAATATATCACTTATAGCTCGCTGTGCTATCAACTCAATCATTACGACCAAAAACACAGATGACTCCCTCCCAAAACAAGGTCGTTTTGCGATTGATAATTTTGAAGTCTCCACTGTACGTTTTGGGCCATTTCCTGTTGCGGGCACTAGGCCTACCCACACAAGTGCGGTACCATTTATTGGAAAACCATGGGGGAATGCTGAGTGGTAGGAAATTTGTAGCGGCCCAGTGATTTCACAACTTTGCCATACAGAAAAGTGAGGAGAATATGATTTGTTTAGCTAAATTTGAGGTTTACAGGGGATTCTGGGTAGGAAAATGTTGGGAGATCCATGCAAACTACACCTCCCTGGACTCCTCTGGGTGTCTAGTTTTCAGAAATGCTTGGGTTTGGTAGGTTTTCATAGAAGGCAGCTGAGCTTGGGACCAAAAACGCAGGTGACAAGCTAGCAAAACTAGGTAGTTTTGCGATCGATAATTTTGAATTGTCCAAAGTAAATTCTGGGCCATTCCTTGTAGCGGGCTCTAGGCCTACTCACACAAGTGAGGTACGATTTTTATTGGGAGACCTGGGTAAATGCTGGGTGGGAGGAAATTTGTAGCCGCCCAGTAATATCACAACTTTCCAACACAGAAAAGTGAGGAAAATTGCAATTAAATGTTGGGAGATCCATGCAAGCCAAACCTCCCTGGACTCCCCTGGGTTTCTCGTTTTCAGAAATGTCTGGGTTTGGTAGGTTTCCATAGATGCCCACTAAGCCTGGGACCAAAACCACAGGTGACTCCCTCACAAAACCACAAAGTTTTGCAATCGATGATTTTGATGTATCCACAGTATGTTTTGGGCAATTTCCTGTCATGGGCACTAGACTTACCCACACAAGTGAGGTACCATTGTTATATGGAGACCTGCGGCAACTCTGGGTGGTAGCAAATTTATGGCAGCCCAGAGATCGCACAACTTTCCCACGCAGAAAACTTAGGAAAATATGATTTTTGTAGCTAAATTTGAGGTTTGCAGGGGATTCTGGGTAGGAATATGTTGGGAAATCCAAGCAGGATGCACCTCCCTGGACTCCCCTAAGTGTCTAGTTTTCTGAACTGTCTGGGTTTAGTAACATCCATTAGATGGCCGCCGAGCCCAGGACCAAAAACCCTGGTGACCCAGTCATGCTAGATAGCGGGACACCTGACTTTTTGGTCCTGGGTTTGGCAGCCATATAGGGAAACATACCAAAACCAGAGATTTCTGAAAACTAGACACCCAGACACCAGTTACCACCTCCTTGGAGATGTCATCCACAAATCTAATATATTGATATATACAATGCCAAATTGCAAATATGAATTAACACTCTTTTTATGCCTCTTCCTGTGGGTAAGTAAACACATATTGCGAGCTGGAAATGCTTTTCTGGCTCTAAAAATGCATTTGAAATATACTAAAAATCTATTTTGCAGTCCCCTTGTGTAATAAAAGAGAATGGAAATCTCTGTGATGTAACCTTGCAAGCTGGGTATCGAAATTGTAAAGAAAATGTCAATCCTGCCCCCATTGAATTCATGGCCTCATATGCTCTCTTAGTTATATGCTATCTTATGTTATCTTAACCTTAAAGCTGCATGTAAACATCTTGCATTGTGTGCTTTAAACCATTAGGCTCTCCATATCCAACTTCCACAGACCCACCAAAATATGGTGCCATTGACATTTTTCAAGAATATCGAATATAAATTAACACAAACATCAGAAAACTGTAAAATTGTTTTCAATCACACTTTACTCACACCAGGACATCAATTAGGGGTAGGTAGCCACCAGGCCTGGGCAGGAAATCAAAATCAGCCCTGACAAAATATCCAATCCGCCACATCTTGCCATGTCTAGAGTGGGGCCCTGGCAGCATAGTCGGGTCAGGTTAGTCCATCCTAGGCTGAAAGCAGCCCTCTAGCCCACAGCCTGCCGAGGATATGCCATAGTGGCAGAATGGCCAGCCTGACACTGGTTTGCACCCTGCTTGCTCTTTGGTGCCCCTCAGATGCTCCTGAGTCTCAGATGATGTAGTTTCCAGTTCCTGCTCTACCAGCTAGCCCTTCAGCAGCAAGCATAAGGCTTTTGCGGGGGTGAAGAGTATGGTGGGGGTGGGGTCAAATGGTGCATGACGCCACTATTGCGTTACCTAGCATTTTGGTGAATCCACGTCTATGTGCTTATTGTGATCTGCTGCTGGAACCAGAGCACTGTAAACAGAAATATAACAAATGTAAGTTGTGTTTCAGAAGCCAGCCATAGCAGCTCGCCTATTAAGCAGGAGCGATTATAAATATGCTAACAACATTCAGCTGACAGTGTCTCAGCATGGATGTCATCTGAAAATGTCTACAGGTTCTGAATTGCTAAGCAGTGCTTGGAAAGCCTGTCAGCCTGGCCACTTGATGCAAATCATCTATTTTGCCAGCAAAGCTAAATATCTCTCATGCAGGGTAGCTGTGAGACACTTGGTTACCATGGGAATTTGGAGAACGAATAGGTGATGTGTTGTAACCCTTTATTTTCTGTAAAACGTGAACTATATATAGTACGTTTTTAGCTTTTTGAATGTGTGGACAGCTAGTAGTTACTTCCGTCAAAGGAGAATGCCATGTTTTTTCTAGCTGTTGTCTCATGCAGAAAATAAATATGATGATAGCTAACATATACAAAAAAAGTGCAGGCGCGCGTTGCATAAGGTTAAGCGTTCTTAACAGAAGGGCATCCCTATCTGCCTGATTCTTAAATGGACGTGCATATCTGCAATGGATAGATTGCTATTCGTTTGCTTTTCTCAAACAGGTGCATTTTGCACAAACAGAGGACGAGCCGTATCATGTAAAGTGAGCACTGCAAGTGCACATTTAAGACACAGCCTGTGACACAGTTTTGGGCAGGCTGACTGATGTCTTTGATAGAGAGCTCGATCAGCACTGTTTTACCACCTTAGCCAGTGGCATAAGGTTGCTTGTCATGGGAACTTTAAAGGCACATGCTGTTTGTGGGTGGAAAAGTAGCTCTACTCGTTGTCATATCTAAAGTGAACAAATGAAAGCAAAAAAAAAGAAAGTGCACCACAACAACACAATTAAAACATAACAGGGCAGAACACAAAATAGTAAAAACAGAAAGCAACACCACCGCCACAGTACAAAACAACAGCATCATATTGCGATAATGCTGCACAAAAATAACACTGCACATAACACCACAGCAAAATGCCACACAGGAATTTTACACATTCTTGCACACATTACCATGTCTAAAGATCTGCTTTCATAATATGGTGGTAAACGGTGTAAGCACCAAGCAAAGCTTTAACTTACCACAAAGGACAAACGTATTTTGTATTGCAGTCCCCTGAGTATAAGGTAAAGGACAGACTTGAAGCGCAAATGCTATGGTACCTGTTAAGTAACCCATCCCATTCACTGTGAAGTGTCAGACACAAGAGTTTATGATTTATTGGCTCCATAGAGCCACATGGGTGAAGCTGAGACAGACAATTACTACATCAGCAGGCCCTTGTTTTGTCTCATAAAGAATTTGCACTAGTGTAAACATTGGTTTGCACAAGTTTATTTCCAAAGCATATATTTCCATCCATTAATGAACATTATATCAAGCTGTGCGTAACTAAGACTATGACACAAAACTGCACTAAATTAAACCAGAGCTTTTCACTCAGGTGAAATTTTGAAAGTTTCCATTCAGGATAATTTTGCATACGTTCATTGTCTGAATTGTTGCAGGACTATCAAAAGTGTTCTTTGCAGTGTAACAATCAGCTTAGTCCCAGGCTGAAAACCACTATTTTAAAATGGTGAAAACGTGTTTTGCCACATATTCACATTTTGGAACAACTTTATAAAACGTGCTCTGATGAAAAATGTAACATGCACATATGCGTCCATCACAGCAGAGTTCTTGCACTAACACTGATTAGTCGTGTAAATTACAGAATTGCTTCTGTGTGTGTGTACGTGTAAACAAAGGTGAATACTTGTTCAAATCAGTTTTTGCACAAGCGCATGTTGTTCATAATACTGCCTTCGCTGTGCTTGCTCTAGGAGAAGAAAGGCAAGAGAAAATACAAAAGCAGGGACATTCAACTATGGAACAAGCATTGGCAAAGCCCGTAGGTCAAGCGTTGTCCACCAGCCTTTTGGCTTTGGCAATTCTTGTTTTGTTTTGTTATGGTGGGTGCCGAACTTTATTGTTGAGGAAGCAGCTGGGTTCTCATCAATCTAAAAAACATAACTGGTTAAAGGTAAAACATATTTGTTTGGTTTCAAATTAACATGCATTTCCAAAATATCCCCTGACACAGAAGGGGACTACTTTGTATGCGGATGTGTTCCTTGGAAGAGGGAAATATGCTGTAACTCACAGTGAAGTCAGCCATTGGCTGAAGTCTGCGGACCTATTGCTATATGATGTATGCTTTAATGGCTGGATGAAAAAATGAATGAAACTAATGGATGACGTCTGGCTGAAAACCCCTATAAGTAATTATATTGTACATTTAATTTTAGTAGAAATCAAAAAGTCTTGGCTAACACCAGATCTGAAAAAGCCAATAGGTCTGGTTTTGGCTGTCAGCCTCTTGCCTTTGCTAATGCTTCTTTTTGTGATAATTTTGTAAAACCTTCTTACAAATAGAAAGGCTTTCAAAGAAAGATAGGTAGAGAGGCTTGCAAAGACAGAGAGGATGCTTGCAGAGACAGATATGTTAGATAGATAGATAGTTAGATAGATAGACAGACAGACAGACAGACAGACAGACAGACAGACAGACAGACAGACAGACAGACAGACAGACAGATAGATAGATAGATAGATAGATAGATAGATAGATAGATAGATAGATAGATAGATAGATAGATAGATAGATAGATAGATAGATAGATTGATTGATTCTGAGGGAAACAACCTTTATAACAAAGCTGGAATTACACTGTACCTTTACAATACTGGCAAGAGAACAATCACATCGTTACCACGCATTCGTTTAGCATGCAAGTCATTACAATGAGACGTTTGTTCTAATGCCAGCATTGTAAAGGCATGCATGCTAAACGCATGTGTGATTACGTCATGCAACCAGATTCTGATTCTCAAAGGTAAACGCACACTTTTGCGTACCTTTACAATACTGGCAAGAGAACAATCACATCGTTACCACGCATTCGTTTAGCATGCAAGTCATTACAATGAGACGTTTGTTCTAATGCCAGCATTGTAAAGGCATGCATGCTAAACGCATGTGTGATTACGTCATGCAACCAGATTCTGATTCTCAAAGGTAAACGCACACTTTTGCGTACGTTTACTGTTGGACCTGGCTCTTTTTGCAGGATCAGCCCCAAACGTTTTGTCTTTCTCAGCCTATTTTTCTGACCTTCTTTTTGGTGGCTTTAGGCCTATGAGCAATTTACCACTGATAATCAACGTTAAAGTGCATGTGTTCTCTCCTCTAATCAAGGTACGGTTGGTTTACACCCATTTGGCGTATTTGACTACTATAAGTCCATTGTACAGTGGTGTACTATATACCCAGGGCCTGAAATTAAATGCCAGTAGTAGGCCTGCAGCACTGCTTGTGCCACCTATTGAAGTAGCTTTTCCAAACCTGTTTCAGGCCTGCCACCATAGGTCCTGCGTCTGCAGTTTACTCCCAACTTGGCAGTTAAAATGACTTGCCAAGCTTAAACTCTCCTTTCATCACACATGTCTACCCTATGGAAGGTCCTAGGTATCCCTTTGGGCAGGGGTCTGTGTAAGTAACAGGTAGGACATATGCCTTTAAGTGTGGCATGGCCTGGTGGAGACAACCTGTGTATTTTGTTTTTTACTAATGTGAGGCTTGCTCCTCCAATAGGTTAGCATTGGGAATACTCGTATACACTTTTAAGTGGTAAATATTGGTCAGAAAGTAATGGCATTACCATGTTTTTTATACTTAGAATAGTGGTGATTAATCCAACTCTTACTGGTGTAGCTGGATTTTACATTACTATTTTAGAAATGGCACTTTTAGAAAGAGGACATTTCTCTGTGTTTATGACTCTTTGTGCTTTGCAGCCTGACTCCAAAACATGTCTGAGCTAGGGTGACAGCTACACTTAGGGGCTCATTAGGATGGCGGTTTTTCCGCATCCTCTGGGCCGGCGGAATCCACCGCCGGCCCGGAGGATGCGGAAAAACCGCAGCGGACCCACCAAAGACCCACCGCCACATTAGGATGGCTGGTGGGTCCTGGTTTCCGTCCGCAGCTTTTCCGCCGCGGTTGGCTTACAACCGCGGCGGAAAAGCTGTAATATGGTGACGGTGTCTCTCAGACACCGTCCACCATATTAGGATGCACAGAAAGAAATGCTTTTACACGGCGGATATTCCGCCGTGTAAAAGCATACGGAGCTTCACTGCGGGGGCCCGTTGCGGGCCCCCTGGGTGAAGGGGGGCTGGGGGGTGCACATGGGGGGTACCTATGGCACCCCCCTGCATATGTATGCAGCAAGCGGCAGGCACCGCGCGGTGCCTGCTGCTTGCTGCATACATATGCAATGTATGCTTTTTTAACATTGCGGCGGGTGCAGCTTGAAGCTGCACCCGCTGCAATGTTAAATATCCAGGATGTGACCACCAGGGTGGCGGTCACATCCTAATTTGCACGGTGGGACCGCCGCAGCCCATGCGGACGGTCCCTCCTACTCTAGGGTGGCGGACGGACGCAAGTCCGTCCGCCATCCTAATGAGCCCCTTAGGGTGTACTTCCAGAGAGCCACAACACAGGAAGGTCTGGGTGTGATAGGGTATACCTCTGCATTCAGCGGATGTACGTTGTTACAACGCATGCTTTTACTACGGATGCCTTTACAACGCAGGTTTTTCAACGCAAGTCGTTACAAGGACTTGCGTTGGGGGGTGCTGGATAGTGAATAGTTTAATTTACTATTCCAACTCCAGTCCCCGTGGATAGCAGGGAAGGTGTTGGATAGTAAATTAAACTATTACCTATCCTAGAGCGCCCCAGCGCAATTCGTTGTAATGACTTGCGTTAAAAAACCTGTGTTGTAAAGGCACTGCGTGGTAAAAGTTGCGTCGTAAAGGATGTTTCTCGCATTAAGCTGCATACTGATAGTCATCCTGGGCTGGGAGAGGGAGAGGTTGTTCACACCTTACATTTATATAGATGAGAAACTTTCCTCCATGAAGGTGGAGGAGCGTCTCCCCACCTGCTACAAGCACAGCAGGTACACACAAAATAATAAAATGGTCATAACCATTTTATTATTCTGTGTGTTGCTGGCCGCGCTCCTGTAAGCTTGATGGTGGGGGTGAGGCAGACAGATTACTCAAATTGCAGGATAACTGCTTCAAGTGCTCAGTGCACATTGCATATTAGTTTTTTTTATTGAGTTTGTAAGAAATTCATCTCAAATACAGTAAAACAACTCAGACCAGTACACTACAGCATTCGTCAACCAAGTGATATGCATTATAAAAGCACATAAATGTTGCACAGACATATCAATTACAGTAATGAATCAGTAGGACATATACAATCTATATCATGGGATAATCGGATTAGCACTTAAATAATGTGTTAAATATTGCCAATAGTCTTTTGGCCTGGATCGGGCAGAAAGCTCCTCTTCATATGTTCGTAGCGTGTCCTGACAGTGGGACACATCACTGAGCCACTGTTTAATGTTCGGTGTTATTTTACTGTCCCAGCACATGGATATTCGCCGTTTGGCGAGCAATAGCGCTACCACACAGAATTTACGTTTCATAGCTCGAACTTCTCTCAAAAGCCCCAATAGGCACACCCGGATATTACATTCAAGGGTTATACCCACCATCTCTGTCAATAGTGAGGTGACCTGCTCCCAGTATGATCGTATCTTTAAGCAGTGCCACGCTAAATGAATGAAATCAGCTTCTTCGAACCACCAACGTTTACAACTCGCTTCCACATTGCATATTAGTTGGCTGTCTACAGCTGGCCAATCTGTAAAACAGCCGAGGGATTGCAGGCACAGGCCCCCGCCTCAAAATAAGTTCTGCTTTAGCCTGCTTCAACTAATCCTGGAGCTGCTAAAAACATGAGAGCAGCTCCAGGATTGGTTGGATTCATATGCAGGAAGTAAACCACCTTCCTTTCCTCCTTGTTGTCATTGGGAGCAGAGACATATTGGTGAGTTTTACGGCCCGCCATGCCCCACCAATTTTTAAAATTGCTAGCCACCCCCTAGTATAGATTGTATCCTACCCTCACACATAGGGTTCATTTACCCCCTACTGTTCATCTGGAACCAGGGCTGGGTAGAAAGGGATTGTAGCTCACATCTAAGGGTGCCTTTGAAGTCACCCTTTGATCATACCCAATCTTGCGTGTAAGAACATGATTCTCAAACCCCATGATTTTAGACACTGCGTGGGACTTGGAGCAGACACTGTTGGCTGTACAAACTGCACTTTGCCAGAAGATTGCTGTGCTGCCAGGATGAACCGTCATTTGGACTACCTGCTTTGTTGTGTTAACCTGCTGACTGCTGGGCTGCCGGAAGGACTGCCACTTTGCATCTTGCCTTATGTGCTGTCCTGCCTACCTGCTCTTTGTGCCCCCCAGTACTCTCCAGGAGCTTGTTGGATTGCAACCCTCCTCCCTGTTCTTTCGATCCTATGGATCAAAAAGGATTCCATTAAAACAACATGACAAACAGTTGTGGGATCTGAGTCTGGCCATTAAACCTTTCCAAGGGCAGTGTGTGTTGGGTAATTAACTCCCCGGTGACAAGAAACGTGTGTGGAGTACTCTTCCCCAAGGGAGAGCAGCGAGTGTTGAGCGCCTCTTGGATTACAAAGAGTGGAGGGTGGGTTTGCTTCCTGCGCTGTTCGCAGGCTGCGGTAATAGCTGTCCCCACACATCCTGGGTATTGTGTCAAGCATTAGCAGCCTTCTTTGTGAGGAAATACCTGGTCAGCTGCATGTGGCGACTGAGGGTCACCGCATCTACTTTGGTGATCACAAATGGCTGGAACCAGCTGTTTTCCCAAAGCCCCACTGATCCTTCTATGCAGCCCCTTTCCCTACAGCTCGTCAGAAGGAGACAGGCCTACCCTAGCATGTCTCCTAGATCCATATTGTCCCCGTGCCACAGATCCTGCAGGAAGAGTTCACTCAGGCCTTGACCCAAAGGTCAGCCGACAGTTCTTGAGCTGGTCCTGGCCTCATCACAGTATTGTGAGGCTAACCGGGGACAGGTATGGTGGAAATTTGCCGTTGTCAATGGATCGGTATTGCCGTGCTAGTGAGTTCTGAAAGCAGGAGATCGGACTTCCAAGGCCCTGAAAGGGACTTCCTGCACTTCTTCAATGGTGGCCCCGTGTTGGGTTATGGAGACTGAGCGTCATGGCACGGGGCCAAGAGTGGTGTCCAGCAAGGTCCCTGAATGGGTACTAAGACAGCTACTCCGCACACTCAGGAGCAGCTGCTTTGTGTGCATTCCAACTGCATGGGGGACCGAACAAGGTCTCCCCATGTGATCTCAAGTTTGTGCCTTACCCCTGTTGGCACAGATCTTGGAGGCATTTGGTGCTTCTGTGAGCTTTATGGGGAGACAACTCAACGGAGGTCCCTGAGCACAACCGGGTACTACTGCGAGGATCTTTCCATAACCTCAGAAGACAGTAAATAAGAAATTACTGTAACAAGTGTAGTAGGCACGCAAGTACTCCAGCACCCTACTCTCTTCCCTTATGCACTAATTTCCGCTAGGCCATGGTGATTTCCTTAACCCTGCTAATAGGAGTGTAGGCGTTCCCAGGCCTATGTTTCCTTACTGTTACTGATGTGCATTTTCTGATGCATTTCATGCCCTAAGCATTTCCCGATATATGTTGTTTTACCTTGCATTGTCCAGGTCGGGTATTATCTGAGTAAATACAATGGATGAAAAGTATTTATGATTCTAGTCTTTCTGGTCTTGTCTTATGTATAATATACTATAAATATATATATACATATATATATATTTTTTTTTATATATAATCCCGAGTGGAGTCTCTTTTGTGGAGTCTTCATTGCGTTTCTGCGTGAGTGTGTTGCGCAAATGCTTTACACATGGCCCCTGATGATAGGTCTGACTGCTCTGCGCCAAGCTAGCAGAGGGTGAGCACAGTTATCCTTGGTGTGTAACGTACTTGCCCTGACTAGAGCGATGGGTTCTGCCTTGCTTAGGTGCATATCCCATTTCTAACATTTACAAATTTTTTCAATTCATAAACTATAAGTTAAGAGTAACTTGCATCCTTTTATGTGCGGATTTCTCCGCTCCAACTGGGGTGTCTCAGCAGTTGTAGACTTACTCTTGTCTCGTAGTTTGAGCATTGCAAAAAAATAGTAAACTTACACAAAATGTTCAGTTACATGAGCAAATTGAGGGCCTGATTACGTTCTTGGTGGATGGAACACTTCGTCACAAACCTGATAGATATCCCTTCCACCATATTACAAGCTCCCTTGGATGTAATGTAATTGTAATTTGGAGGACGGGATATCCGTCACATTTCTGACGGAGTAACCCTGTCAGTCAAGATCGTAATCAGGCCCTAAGTCTGGCAGCACCTCTAAATGGACAGTCCTTGCTCAACTGCAACACAAGAAACATCAGACATGTATCACCATTATGGGCCTCATTGAGGGAGATGTGTGTCGCAGTGGCCAGAGCAACTGACTCCTGAGCGTGGGGTTCACGGTTCGATCCCCGGTGGCAGCTCAGCTAAGCGTCATGCAACTCTAGGCAATAGCTCACTTAATCGCCCCGATGGCACCCAGCACTTGGATATCCTTAGGGGTAATAAGTCACGCTTTACAAATCTGGAATTATTAATATTATCACAGTTGTGTTCCTGGTGCTCTTGAAAAAGTAACATTTCAGATGGCATTCTTCATGATTTTTTTATTAAATGCTCGATAATGGACTTCATATACATATAACTTTATTCTGCAGCTAGAAGTTGTACAGCTTTGTTTGACGAGGAACCATTTAAAAGTGCTGTACTACATACTAGGTCCTAGAATGTATTAATTAATTGAGGCCATCTCCTCATGTGTTAAAACATTGTGTCCCATCAGTGGGCTATAAAAAAGAGGAAATGTAACAAAGCAAAAGTACAATGTTTGAGTTCACCCTAATGGCACTGCCTGCAATTTTAGCTTTTGCCATTTCCTAACAGGTTTGTCCCTCTTGTGCCAATTCTTCCTCGAATTATGTTCTAATTAGTTTTAGCAATTCTTCTGCTCAGACGCTCCTCATTTTAAGACTGCTTTCTTGGGGCTTATATCTTATTTGTTTGATTAAAGGATTTTAAATAATTCAAAATATTCTTAAGTGTCTCTCTCTCTCTCTCTCTCTCTCTCTCTCTCTCTCTCTCTCTATATATATATATATATATATAGTAATATTTATATATTTCATAATTCACTAAAATGAGTCACTGTTCCTGAGAAGAAAGTTTGGGGGGAGTCGTTTTAGGGAAAAATGGGAGAAAGTCGGAGAGACTTTTGCTTGATGCCCTCACACACCCCGAAGGATGTCATGCTTCATCATGGGGAGGTGCTCCTCGTCAGGCCGGCGCTGCAATGCGACACGGGTCCCCCGAATGGGTCACTTTGTCCAAGATATTTGGTTGACCAATTCGTCTGGTGTGTGCGGGTCAGTGCTCAGTGAATAGTGGAATTTAAAAATGACTATAGGGTGTCTAGGGTAAACTAGTTTAATAAAAGAGATTCCGCTGTCATGATCTATAAAAAACAATATGTTGGGTGCTGCTCAAGGGTAGTTATGACTCTGACCCTCAGTAGCTAAAGAGATACAGGGCCAGATGTAGGTAATTCTATTTTACCACTTCTTAAATACCGAATTTTACCGATTCGGTATTTAAGAAGTGGTAAAATAGAGGGGGAGGGGGATGTAGGTAACACAGACACGGTAAATACCGAATCGTTAAGATTCGGTATTTACCGATTCTGTAAATACCGATTCGGTAATGCCCATTGATTCCTATGGGCATTGAAGCCCATAGGAATCAATGGGCATTACCGAATCGGTATTTACAGAATCGGTAAATACCGATTCCAGCAAGGGTGCAGGGGGTGTCACTTTGACACCCTCTAGCACCCCAAAGACGGGCATGTGTGCCATGTGGCAAACAGACATGCCCTAAGGGCATGTCTGTCTGTCACATGGCTAGGTGTGCATGCACACATGTGCATGCACACCTGGATTCGGTATTTTACCACCCAATTGGATTGGGTGGTAAAATACCGAATCTGTAAGGCCTGTGGGACTCAGAAGAGTCCCACCTACATCTGGGATTTACCGAATCGGTAAAAATACCGATTCGGTATTTTACAGAATCTAAATTTACCGATTCGGTAAATTTACCGAATCTGTAAAATGATGCCCCTACATCCCAAATACCCATTTACCGGTCGGTAACGGCCGAAATCGGCCATTACCGGTCGGTAAATGGCCTCCTACATCTGGCCCACAGTGTTTATTTGTGAAAGTAAAATGTATAGGGTCAACATGTGTCGTGCTTTGATGCGGTCTCAGGAGGAAATCCTTTGTGCTTCTTCAGGACCATGAAAGAGTTAAAAAGGTAATTGATGAGAGTGTAGGTAAGGTGGCCTCATCAGTTGAAGTGGTGCCACTGGGAGGCCCCAAGGGTTGGTCCAATCTATTCTCTGTTGGTATAATCCTCCAGGAAGTGTTGGCAGCCATTTTGGGACTTGGCTTAAGCTGAGTCTCCCCCCCCCCCAAAGAAAAAAGAAAGGAAAGAAAAGAAAAGGAGGTAGAGTAGGAATATCTTGGCCCCCAGTCTGGCGCTCAGGGACACTGTCATGGCAAAAAAGCTATTTTTTAAAGAAATTTGCAGCAAAAACCACAACGGATTCATGATTTTGCAGAAAAAAAGTGTGTCTCGTGCTTGTTTTTACTTTAGCCACCAAGTAGGCCAGGTCCCTGGGGTATGAAGGTATTTAAGAAAAATAAAGTAGGGGCACACGGGGCCTCGTCCTAGAGCTCCTTAACGCTCCGGGGACCACCGCTTCCCAGGGGCGTTAATTAAAAAAACAAGGGGGGCCGCACAGGCCACTCTCCTGGGGCTTTAATATGCCCTGGGGACCAAGACCTCCCTGAGGCTAAATAAAGATGCCAGGGGGCAGCGCAGACCCCATATGCCCAGGGACCACTACCACCCAGGGGCCGGTCCATGCAAGCTAAAGGAAGGGTGACAGGTGTCTCCCCTCCTAGAACCAATTTTGGCCCTGGGGACTGCCACCCCTCAGGGCCGGCTCCTGCTATCTCCTGAGGTGCCCACCCTCGGAAGATAGCAGTTTGCTTTCACTTGGCGGGAGCTGTAACAGCTCCCACCTAGGGACAGCAAACACTAACTTCGCTCCCAGCAATCGGGAGCTGCCAAACTACTCCCTCTTGCTGGGAGCTGAGTTTTAATTTGTTTTCTTGCCTTCTACCATGCGGGCAGGCTAACAGATGTAAGATAGCTTACGGGTGCAAGGAGCTGCATATTTAGCAGCTCCCTGCATGTGGGAGCAATGCCGGCTTCCACTTGAGGCGGAAAGCTGGCTGGGACTGCGGAGGCATTAAGGCTTACCCCGCAGTTCCCATAAAAGCACACTGGGTGCCCTCAGTGGAGCCAGGGCATCCAGGTACGCATGGCCGGGGTAAGGGGTCCTTTGGACAAAATCAACCCGGGGGGAGGGTTGGGAAGCCCTCCTCCCCATTGAAAGTTGACCATGAGATGGGGTCCCCGGGGCTGAACTCACCCTGGGAAGGGAGGCTGTGCAGCCCCCCGACCCATTAAGTTTGGGAGGGCAGGAAAACAAGAAGAAAAACACAAAACAGAGGCAGAAAAATGACTTGAAAAAGGCAAAACACAGGGCACAAAAGCAAGCAGAAAACACAAAACAGAGCAGAAGAGGGCAAAACATAAGGCAGGAAAAGAGGCAGAAAAAAATAAAAGAGAGGGCAGAAAATGAGCAGTGAGGCAAAATAGAGCAGAAGAGGGCAAAATAGAGGGCAGAAAAGGCAAAACAGCAGAAGATGGCATAACAGACAGCTGAAAAACTAGCAGAAAATGCGAAACAAAGGGCAGAAAAACAAGCAGAAGAAGGCAAAGCAGAGGGCTGGAAAACAAGCAGAAAAAGCCTCAAAAGATAGGGCAAAAAAATTGACAGAGAAGGCATAAACAGAGGGCAGAAATAAGGCTAGAAAAGATAAAAGAGAGCGCAGAAAAACAAGCAGAAAAAGGCAAAACAGAGGGCAGAAAAAAGTAGCAGAAACTGTAAAATTGAGGGCAGGAAAGGAAAAACAGAGGGTAGGAAAACGAGCTGAAAAAAAACAAAACAAACGGCAGAGAAACGAGCAGAAAGGCAAAACAGAGGGCAGAAAACCGAGTAGAAAAAAGCAAAACAGAGTAAGAAAAAAGCAGAGGAGGCAAAGATAGAGGGCAGCAGGTAGACAGGCAGCAGAGGGTAACGGTCTGTGGGCAACTTGGACAGGAGAACTGTTGCGGGGGGATCTGGCACAAGGACCTGCTCAATGAGGTCGTACTGCAACCTCCATTAAATAGGGTGGTGGGATGAGGGAACTGGTGGCAAGAGGGAAATGGCGGAAAGCTAGCAGAAAAGGGCAAAACAGAGGCCAGAAAAATGAGCAGAAATGGCAAAACAAGGCAAAAAAAACAAGCAGAAAAGGCAAAACACAGCAGGAGGACAAAAAAGAGGGCAGAAAAAAGAGCAGAAAACGCATCACAGGGCAGAAAAATATACATAAGACGCAAAGCAGAGAGTGGAAAAAGACAAAACAGAGGGCAGAAAAACAGACAGAAAAGGCAAAACAGAGCAGATGATAGCAAAACAGAGGGACGAAAAATTAGCCGAAAGGCAAAACTGAGGGCAGAAATACGAGCAGAATAGATCAAACAGAGCACAAGAGGGCAAAACAGAGTGCAGGAAAATGAGGAGGAAAGGCAAAACAGAGGGCAAAAAATTTGCATTGAAGGCAAAATGGAGGGCAGAGAAATGAGCAGGCAAAGCAGAGGGCAGAAAAACGAGCAGAAAGGCAAAACAGAGGTCAGAAAAAGAAGCAGAAAGGGCAAAACAGATGGGAAAATCCTAGCAAAAAAGGCAAAACGGAGCAGAATACAGCAAAAGAGATGGTTGAAAAATGTGCATAACGGAGGGCAGACAAACTAGCAGAAGAGGCAAAAAGAGAGCAGAAAAACATGCAGGAAAGGCAAAACAGAGGGCAGCAAAACGAGCAGAAGAAGGCAACACAGAGGGCAGAAAAATTAGCAGAAAAGGAAAAAGAGCAAGAAACTAGCAGAGGAGGCAAACCAGAGGGCAGCAGGTAGACAGGCAGCAGAGGGTAGCAGACTGCGGGGAAGCTGGACAGGAGAACTGTTGCAGGGGGAGCTAGCACGAGGACCTGCGGAATTGTTACAGAAATTAAACCTCAACGGGAAACACTTACATATATAAAGCAGGTGCCCCAACTGAAGCTCCACTTCTGTAAAGGACAACTGATCCTGACATCCTGGGCTTGGCAAAGGCAAAGCAAGTGTGTTTTCTCCGCAAATCCACATTGAAAGATGATCTGAAATGTTTCATGGAGGTGAATGCATCGTCTAATCATTGGAGCACAATGTGTAGTGAGTTCTTTTTTTGTCCCTTCCTGGTGAGAGCAGACTTCATGGTCCTCCCTTTAAATGACTATGGACCCGATTCACAAATGTAATCTGAGACAAAAGTGACAGTCTATCTTTATGACTTTTGGTATTCACGGAGGTCACTTCTGAGTCGTATATTTATGTCCACAGTCGGGCCCGAATCTCCGGCTGGGGCCGGTGGAAGTGTAACCAATTAACCTGGAATTTTTTTTTGTTACAAAAAGAGCCATTAGGAATGTGTGATAAATGGTAGAGGAGGTCATGAAGATCAGTTTGATCTTATCCCGGATAAGTTTGCTCCTTTATATCATGGTACAAGCAGTCCACAATTTGTGCTCTCCTCAGTGTTGACACTACAGTAAACAGTGATACCACTACATTAAACTCTGAGGAGAGCGCAAATTGTGGACTGCATGTACCATGATGCAAAGGAGCACATTTTTCTGGGTCCTAAAATGGCTGTTGCCACATCGCTGTTGATGTGGTGGCTGCCAATTAGATCTCAGCTCAAGATCTTTTGGGTCTGCGATTCCTCCACTGAGTGAAATATGCAACATTTTTTAGCATTATTTGCTTAAATGCTACTGAACAGATTTACACCAAATCACAAAATGTACTTTTCCGGGACCAAGATCTCGCTTTCTGCCGAACTTGGTGTAAATCTGTGCAAGCGTTTGGGCTGCAGCTGTGTCTAAAGTTCCCATGGAAAATGAATGCGGAAAATGCGTTTTGGGACCCCCTTTTCACTGCCTCCACTTGACAGAACACCTCAAAACTTTACAGAGTTGGAAGAGCATTTTTGGGAAAGTTTACATTTGTCAAATGGCTCCAAAGTTATAAGCATTACTGCCACTGAGTCACTCACTCTCACACACACACACATACACACACACACACACACACACACACACACACATATATATATATATATATATATATATGTCGAAACTCCACAAACGTCACTTCCTGATCCACCCAGGACCGGCGAGGCAGGCAAAGTAGGAGACGGACCACAAGATTCACAGGTTCTTCACTTTATTGTAGCTGGTAAAACAGGAGGGCAATACGCGTTTCGGGCTTCAAGAGCCCTTGTTCACATGCCTTGTATAAATATATATGCAAAAAATAAGGAGAGAACTCTGGGTAGTTCCCAAGTTTAGGTGGAAGGCATCTCCTGTATAGAGCACCCTCAACACCAGCAACACTCTAAATTTGCTCACCTCAAATGTCTGCTTTTCTATTAAAGTGTTTAAGCATAGGATTAGCACAGTACTATCCACGCCATGATAGAAATGGACAAAGTATTTTGCCATTTGTACAGGAAAGTCTTTAAGCATAGGATTAGCACAGTGCTATCCTCGCCGAGCTGTAAAATGACAAGAGCCATTTACCACTCCAACCCCTAACACGTGTTTCGCTGTCATTACAGCTCTTCAGAGAGGTTTAGCTTTGTCCAGACCCAAGGAAGCACCCAGTATAAGTCAAAACAATACCCTTGCAGGCATAGAGTGATGCATAAATTATGTAAAAAAAGAAGGAGAGAACTCTGGGTAGTTCACAAGTTTAGGTGGAAGGGATCTCCTGTATAGAGCACTCTCAACACCAGCGACACTCTAAATTTGCTCACCTCAAATGTCTGCTTTTCTATCAAAGTTTTTAAGCATAGGATTAGCACAGTGCTATCCATGCCGAGATAGAAATGGACAAAGTCTTTTGCCATTTGTACATTTGCTGTTCTCTCCTTCTTTTTTTCATAATTTATGCGTCACTCTATGCCTGCAAGGGTATTGTTTTGATATATATATATATATATATATATATATATATATATATATATATATATATATATATATATATATATGTCAACTACTCACATTCACGGAATGATTTCCCATTCAAAAACGTCCCAGAATAAACGAAAGGCAGACCCAAGTTGCTGTGCAAAAACAGGTTTATTTGGCAACCGCCTGCACCTCCACCATGACGCGTTACAGACTCGTCCGAGTACTTGATCACATGACGCTATCCATTTTTTTGTTTTTAAAGTGCTAGTGCATTACACAGAGTCACGTGGGTGAGACAGGCAAGCTGTTCGTGTTGGTTGTAAATAGCCCTCATAGTGAGGCATTAAAACACAACTGGAAAAACACTGCTGTACATATATCACAGGGTTAAAATCATAATGCAATGCTTCAGTCAATGTCCGTAAACAATTTGTAAATAAATAACTATTTCAATAAATAGATAAATACACATTTGCATACATGTAATTAAATACCATCAGGGTGTATATTCACATAGGGACTTAAAAACAATATTATAAATACAATATGTTAAAACCATTGTAATAGACGGAAGTCCTTGTATAAAACAAATCCTGAAGTATAACCCTTTGCATAAATTGATAAGGTGAATTTCCGTCAGCAGTGATTGAGAATAAAGCTCAAGTGAGCAATGGTCAACCAGACTCTACCCATGTGAAAACTCATTAAATATAGAAATGTGTAAACTAATGATCCCCCTAGTGCAATTATACAATGGCTTACTATTAATTAATTGACAGCCGTCAATAATAACATTCTTTTAAATAGTAAAACCATATCTAAAACTAATACAAAAAAGTAGTAAAATAAAATACATTTCATAAGGAAAATGTACATATTAACTATTAGAGGTGGGCAAGATGCCGGCTTCGGGGCAGCAATATCTAAGGGCAGTTAAGAAATCTATTAACAAGTGGTTAAAGGCAGGTATAGAAATCCTCACTCATGTTCAGGCCATTCGGGGTTTTGCTATTCAATTCTAGAATGTATTTTGTCTCCAGCTTTCTCAAGAGCTGTTCCCTGTTACCACCTCTTCGTAGGGGCGGGATGGTGTCAATTACAAAATACCTCAAAGAATTAATGTTACTTTGATGACTGTCCACAAAGTGTCTCGCCACGGGTAAGCCTGGTCCTTGTTGGCGATGGCCCGCATGTGCTGGAGTATCCATTTGTGGACCTGCAGGTTGGTACTCCCAACATATTGCAGGCCACATGGACACTCCAGCGCATATATGGCGTATTCAGTTTTACAGTTCAGAAATTTTCTGATAGGGACTGGTTTGGGTTTAAAGGTTGAGATGAATGTCTTTGTGTTAACCACTTGCTTGCATGCTGTACAGCTAGCGCATTTGTAGAAGCCTTCTCTGCTAGCTAGCCAGTTGGGTGAATTCCCAATTTCAGGACTATTTTTAACTAAGGCATTGCCCATGGAGGGTGCCTTCCTGTAGGTGATATTTGGGGATTTGGTTAAACCACTACCCAACACTGGATCATGCAGTACAAGTGGCCAGTTTCTATTGATGATCTTTCAAACCGATTGGTGCTGTCGATTATATGTAAGCACCAATCTGGTTGGTTCTGACATTGGATCTGAATTGCTCGGCTGAGGAATAGGTTTGTTGGCCGATATTGATTGTCTTTCCGCAACATTTGATTTACTCATGGCTGTGTTGATAGTTTTTCTAGAGTAACCCCTTGCCAGAAATCTCTCTCTGCTCTCTTTTTGGGCCTGTATGCACTCAATTTCAGAGCTACATATTCTCTTGATCCTCAGCATCTCCCCCTAGGGGATGCTGTTGATCAGGTGCGAGGGGTGGTGGCTGGAGGCATGTAGGACGGTGTTGCCTGATGTGGGCTTTCTATGTAGACGGGATTCAAGCTTGTTATTTTCCACATATGTCTCCACGTCCAAAAATACAATACTTGTTTTACTGGCTTTTACCGTAAACTCTAAATTGAGATCGTTTATGTTTAGTTCAGATACAAATGGCAGTGCCTCAGATTCACAGCCCTTCCTGATGACAAACAAATTGTCGATGAATCTATACCAGCATATGACATGCTTGTAAAGGGTGCTCTTGTGATTAGCCATGAGGACCTGCTCCTCCCACTTGCCCATGTGAAGCCAGGCATAGCTGGGAGAAAAGCAGGCCCCCATGGCTACCCCCCTGATCTGTTGGAAAATTTGATTTAAGAATAAAAAATAATTATTCTCCAAACATACAGTAATCATGTCAATCATCATCTTATTGTGGGCAGAGTGGTGCAATCTCCTTTTGCTCAGATAAAATTCTACTGCCTTAATGCCATCACAATTATGGATGCTGGTATAAAGTGACGTGACGTCCATTGCAATCAACACACAATCATTTTCCCATTTGATCAGTTCTAACTTGCGTAGGAAGTCCCCTGTGTCCAATATAAATGAGGGCAAACTTCTAACATATTCCTGCAGAAAAAAATCCACATATTTAGAAGTGTTTTCCAACAGGCTGCCTATGGCCGATATAATTGGCCTACCAGGGGGTTTCAGGAGGTTTTTGTGGAACTTCGGGATGAAGTAAATAGCGGGTATAACCGGGTAATCGATCTTTAAGTATTTGAACTCGTCCATACTTAAAAGTCCTGCCGATTTCCATGCCAAAAGTTTGTTGTTCAAATCACCCCAGAATGTTTTGACTGCTGGCATGGTACTTCTCTTGTAGCAACTACGATCATTCAATTGCGAGAGAGCCTCCTCCATGTAGACCTCTCGTGGCCACCACATTGCCTCCCTGATCCGATTGTCTGATAATAATGTTATTATCTCTTTGTAATTTGCTGATCAGTTGGGAATATACATAATCCTGTTTAGAGTGCTTACTTTTTGTCCTTGAGATGGAACAATAACGTTTTTTTAGTTCACATGTGACTTTTTCATGGAATATATTGATATTATCCCTGAGCATAATTGGGCAAAACTTGGATTTTACCTTAAAGTTGTCATTGTTCTTACCATCGTCTTTGTGCTCCCCAAGCATGGTTCAGTTCTTGGTGTGCTTGATTCATCCAACAATGCCTCTAAATCCATACTCAATGGCATGTCACCAGCCGTTAAAGTTATGTCATCAGGTAGCGGGATAATCTTATGCTCAACATCCATGGAATTACCACTGCTATTTTTCATAGAATGGTACTTGCGCAGTTTTATTTTTCGCACAAATTTATAAACCTCAATTCTTGTTTGAGCATAGTTCACGTCTTGTGCGGGACTAAACGATAGTCCAAGCGACAACGTTTTTCTTTCATTTTCAGTCAACATTGTCTTTGTCAAATTAATCACTGTATGATCATCCATTTTGGTCATCATTGTTTGTTCCATCTTTTGTAAGTGCTCTTTTTTTTGGTGTTCTGTTTTCCTGCGCCGATTGCATTTGCATCTTGCCCCTCGTTTTTTGTCCCTTCTGCCTTCGCCTGTTGTACCTGTTGTACCTGTGTATTTTGTCCCCGTGGGCGCAGTGACTGTATTCTGTCTCTTCTTACATAGTCCAGTTCCTGCTCCAACGAGGGTTTTGTAAACCCCAATCCTCTTTGCGCCGATAGTTCATTGTCTGAGCCACTGTCAATTGCCGAACTTAGTTCAGAGCCTGATGTAGAGGCTTGTAGTTCCGTGTGGGAACCCAGGGCGTTAGGGTTCATTTCAACACTCGGTAATGCTGTTTTTACTGCATCATATTTTTGGCGAAAGTGAATACACGCCCTTGTTCATAATCAGCCTTGTCCCTCTGGAACTTGAAAGCCTTACGTTTTATTATGCTGTCCTTCTCTTTTTGCAACCATATATTCATTTTGTCACGGTATTTTTTGCTCAGGTCATCATTGCCTTGTTTTTCGATCTCTGCATTTAAGTGGGCAATCATTGAATGTATTGCCATTCTATCACTGTCAGCATATTTAATAAGAATGGCTAAGAGTCGCGCAGAAGAGTCAAGGTTACAATTTGCCCATTCCGACAACATATTTGGGTCCGGATTTTCGTATGTATGTATATATATATCACTGAAAAAAACACAGGTTTCAGGGAAATTATAGTTAGAAATTAGCATTTAAAAAAACCTTAGATATTCACAGAAAAAAATAAAGGTTATAGTAAGTCTGACATTTCACTCATACAAAACCAGAAAAATTCAGCTTTTATAGTTAGCTGAGGTAACTATAACTCGCGCCTCACAATGCACTACTTATGACCTCCTATATAACATCCCTCATGACATGGTCAGTGACATCACTCATAATATCTCAAATGACATCACTGATGACATCATCCAGTGACTGTGAGTGTTTTTTAAAGGTTTATGAGTTTTAAATATACCAAGGTGTGTTGGTGAATCAGTAGGTTTATGAGAGACTGTATGGATGACTCAGTGGGTGCGTGACTGACTGAATATGGGAATTATTTGGTGTGAAAGTATGTGTGATCGACTGGTTGTGTGAATGTGTGTATCTGTCTGTCAGTTAATGTCTAAGTGGGTGTATAAGTGTGTTAGTGGGTATGTGAATGGCTATATGGGTAATTGATTGGTTGTCTGACTATGTCTATGGTTGTCTGGGTGCCTGTGTTTGTGGGTGAAGAGGTGTGTGACTGCCTGTATGGATCAGTAAGTGGATGAGTCAGTGGCTGTATGGGGTACTGTTGCATGTGTGAAAAGTTGTATGAGTGAGTGAGTTTATTGCTGTGTTGATGATTGAGTGCATGTGTCAGTATGGGTGAGCAACTGAGTATGTGAAAGGCAGTATACGTGAGTGATGGGGTATATGAGTGACTGTATGCGTGAGTGAGTAAATGTGAGGGAGGCTATATAGATGAGTGCATACTTCTGTCAGTGACTGTATGCTGTATGCATGCTTCTGTCAATATCTGTATTAGTGAGTGAGTGGGTCTATCAGTGGCAGTATGGGTGAGCAAGTGGATGTGTGTATAGATCAATGAATCAGTGAGTGGGTGTGTAAGTAGTGGTGTGGCTCTGTGAACGGGTTTGTGAATGGTTGTGTGGGAGGTTATTAGAGTTTCAATCTCGCCGGAGCGAACATCGGTTGTCCGTGTCGCCCATATTTTGTTGCTGCAGACAACACGTGGAATTCGAGCCGCGCCTGTTCCATGTTTGACCCATCCAAGTGGATTCACTACGTATATATTAAGGAAGATTTCCTTGTCTTGGGGTCAGATAGTTATCTCTGCCCCTCCCCCACACACCCCTCCCTTGAGGGTGGGTGTGTTTGCGGGCTGCCAACACCTGTCCGAGAATCTTCGAGGACCGATAAGTATAGAGTACCCATTGTCCTGATGAAGCCTACATCATCTGGCTGAAACGCGACCGCGACTGCGTCGACACCTTTTGCTTCAATTGGAGTCCCTTGTTACGTTGAAATTATTTGTTGGATTTTTTTCTGATTGGCACCTATATAAATATAGATTGGGTTGATTTTATATCCCCCAGGTGCTTTACTCTTGGGACTACCATTGTGTTGTGCACTCATTATAAATTAAGTGGAGGCACCGATCCAAATTAGGATACATATATATATATATAGATTTTTGTATATATATTTGTTTTGTTATGTTTGGGGTACATAGAAACGTGTTATTGTAAATGTAATGTATATTTGTATATATGTATATGTGATATTTTGTAGATATATTGTTGGTTGTTGTGCTCCCCTTGATGTCCGCTCATATGTGCGCTGAAGAATTTATATATGAATTTTTTTCATGTTTGATTTTTGTGTCACAAGAGAATTAATTGTTTCTTGTTTGAAAATTAAATTTGGATCCATCCCTTTGGTACCTTTTTTTGCTACTTTTTCATCTTAGGATGTCTCCTGCTCAGGTATGGGAGGGTTAAATGGGCAGAACCACTGACCATTCTTTTGCTAGTGGTTGTGTGGGAGCAGCAGTGGGTGTAAAAAACGGTATACACTCAAAATATCGAGTTTTTAATATCGAATTACATTAATATCGAGTTAAAAATATCAAGTCAAGTCAAGTCAATTGTACCTTTATTACGGGCAACATAGCCCAAAAAGTGCAGAATTATATCACATATATTTTAAAAAATTGCAACAAGTTTAAAAAGGACATTAAAATAACAGAACCCATGGAATATATACAATTTAAAAATGAATTAAAACATATAGTTAAAAGAGAATAGAGTCATAATTATATCTACCGCCCCAACTCTATACAGTTATACAGAACTATATACAGTTCTGTATAACATGACCTAGCGTCTCTCATGCGGCTCCCATTATATTTAAATGATAAAGTCGAACCATAAGCATACCCGCCACAGAATTTCAGTTTGAGTTGCGGCCCTCATAATCGTCAAAAAGACTGTTACTATACATCATTTGATCTATATGATGGATGGCAAAGCCAAGACAGTTTTCTTTGTATGAAAATTACGATACGCTTGCTGGATAAATTTAGCAAATTTTAGGTTTAAAACAGTATTATCCGTAGACAGGGCGGCAAGGATGGCATGCCTGCAGGTCCGAACTCCCAGCCTATTCCATTCTGACCTAAGCATGCACCTGCGTTGTAAGTTGAAGGTGGGGCAAATGCAAACCACATGCATGATTGTTTCTTTTGCTAACCCACACCCTCTGCAGGTTGTGACCACCTCCGTACGACGCCAAATGGGTAGATTTTGAAGGAAGCGCCAGTCCCCCAATCTTAAGGCTATAAAACTGCACTTTAACTAGAGTGAAAAAGTGGTGGAAAAATACATAGCGGGGGATAGCCGTTTGTAAGAGTGACTACTGCCCAAGAATATTACATTACCAAAAGGGGGTTGAACCATATAGTCGCGGGGACCTGGGTGTACTGTGGTAAGTGTAAATGGATCCCCGCAAGGAGAACGTGTTGTGAGAACCACACACAATCAAAAATTAAACAATTTTAGAAAAATTACTCAAAGATAGTCAGATATTGTTATTTATTCAACAATACTGCACTTGAATCAATCAAACATGTCAATCGACTTGATGAATAAGTAAATAGCCCCAAGACGGGGGGAGGGGAGGGGGAGAGGAAGAGGAAGTGCTCAAAAGGCGGTGCAGAATAGGAAAAAGTACATAGAATCAAGACAGTGACAATACATTTTATGAATCACACTTAAAATCAGTCCTAGTTAACAAAAGGCCTACACAATTGCGGCATATATTATGTCAATAATAACCTAGGGACATTTCAACGGACACAACCATAGCTTGAAATAATCAGGGAATTGTGCCGGAGGCCCCAATTAAAAAGAAGAAAAGGTCGTCGACGTTTCGACCCCTATTCGTAGGCTACATTAGGTCCTTTATCGGGGTCTTCATCAGGACGGGTACGGGGAAAGGAAGTGAGGTGGGGCAGTCTTATCTGCGAAATTCAAAAAACCAAGTCAAATTAGTGCACTCATATGAGCTAGAAGTCATCATTAACTCAAGCAAAACACTTTAATTCCTATAAATTTTAAACTATTGAGTCCGGGCCACAGGAAAGCCTCTAGGACGTGGAAAAATGAGAGAGAGCAAGCAATAAGTCAGGCTTAAACTCATACCTAAAAGAGGTCAATAAAACCAACTTCAACTCAAAACAAACTTACTTCAACTCAAAACAAACTTACTTCAGCCTAATACATTCAAAGCACTGAAGTGATATGGAGCGTCCAGGCGGGTACTGTTCCAACTACAACTAGCGGCTCCTACAGCGCACCAGCTATGAAATAAGATGTAACAGTATTAATAAACATTCCCAATGAAGGGCACCAAACATACGCATTGTGGTCGCTAGTTGCACGAATGACTTACATTCACTACAAAAGGACCGATCCACTAGTTGTCTGTGCAATTATGAAGTAATACTGGAGATCATTCAGCTTCGAAAATAGTCACTGTTGAAAAATATACATATAGTTATGTGTACTTTGAAACCATCAGTATTGTAAAATGCCAGTATAATTCTCAACGTGCCCAATTCAGCAATTCATACCTCAGGGAGGGCCATTCTATCTCGTTGTCTTAAGGTGATGAACAACGGCTTATTTTCTATTCAGCAAAATATCAGGTCTGTTGGCTGAAATAAAACACACACACCCGCCACGGTGTCAAAAATAATCGTTTCCAAGTTGAACAATGGAATATAACATATTAATTGGGCTTAACCCAGTCACATACCGTCTTAGTTGATCACCAGAACCAAAGATGTATTCGGGTCGCAGAAACAGGCAAAGGCGGGTGGGTCACAGCAATTCAACACAAACCGCCGGGAAACGGGGAAGAAACCTCCGTAAACCTAAAGGGTCCTAAACCATACACAAATCCCAAATCAGATAAGGACAAAAACACTATTTGGTTATTTACAGACGGGGACCGAGGAAGTAAACTTACTGACTCCCAAGGAAAAAACGCCACAGTCGAACTCCGCAAAACTCCGCTGGCAACTACGCGAGGCAGGAGGGGGAGGAGCCGTTCTAAGACTAAGATAGTCGAAATGGAAGAGTTACTCAAAAAACGCCACTCATTGGGCTATGTCAAAACAGAAATTCGAAAGTACGAGGCCTGCAAATGTTTTTAAAATTGGTGATAGCACGTGACACTATTTCGGGCTATGTCACACCAGGAATTCAGGAATATTGTACCTTCAGGTATTAATTTAAATGTTATTTAATTGTAAATGTTGTGGTAGCAACATGACGGGGGCAGCCTCGAATCTGAGATTCATTTGCAAAAGAGTTTTATCTTGAACATAATACTACCTTGCGTTCAAATGATACCCATAATATTTGTGAAATGCAGTATACATTCAACAGTCCAGATGTTACACCCGTGCACCCCTCTAGCATGAGGGTGTAAACAAAACGACCAGTTTTTTCAATAACGGTAGATTCGTGCACCTCCCAAGCATGGGGGTGTAGACGAATACAAACACGACTGCCAGGTATAGCATCAATAATAAAGAAGCCTCAGCTCGTGCACTTACCAAACATGGTGGTGTAAACGAGTACAGTTGACAAATCATAGCAATGCAGCCGATTGTACTAAAATACTGTCAATTTTCAAGAAAGGTGGATTCGTGCACCTCCCAAGCATGGGGGTGTAGACGAAAATACACACAAATTCACTGGTCTAGCATCAGTAAAAAAGAGACCTTAACTCGTGCACTTACCAAACATGGTGGTGTAAGCGAGTACAGTTGGAAACTCATCGTAATGCAGCCAATTGTGCTAGACTGCTATCAATTTCGTTCAGCCCATTCTTTATGGAGTCTAAGAGAGACATCCACTTGGATTCACGTGTGTTAAGGACAGCTTGTAAATTCCCCCCTCTTCTTCCCCAAGAAACCTTTTCGATGGCCAACCATTTCAAGTCAGACACAATGTGTCCCGCAGTGTTCCAGTGGTCTACCAAAGGGGCACCCAGTACCTTACATCGCAGTCTACTGCAATGTGATGAAATGCGAGATTTAATCTTCTGTTGTGTTTGTCCCACATATACTTGGTTGCAAGGGCATACAATAATGTAAATTACACTACTCGTGTTGCAATTAGTGTGATGTTTTAAGGTGTAGGTCTTGTCCCCATGTACAAACGTTTTCGTCTGAATTGTAGTGTCACAAGCGGTGCATGTACCACATCTAAAATGCCCTACCACTGGTGGCAAATTCCACAAGGTTGTGAGCGTGGGAGGGCACGGTGGTTCCAGATACGAGTGTACCACCCTGTCGCGAATATTCTTGGCCCTTTTGAAGGAATGAAGGGGGAGATGCGGTTGTCCAATCTCTTCTGCTATTAGTGACCAGTTCTTATTGATAATTTTTTTCACTTCATTACTTTTTGTGGTGAAGGTGGTGACACAGATCATGCGGTTTGACTCAGCTGAGTCACGACATCCAGGGTTAAGCAGACTGTCCCGTGGATTGTACCACGCTCGTTTCCTGGCGCGTTTCACCATTCGTGCAGGATACCCACGGGATGTGAGGCGTTCATAGAGGATTTCTGATTCCAGCAGGTAGTTAGCTCGAGTAGAACAATTTCTTCTGACTCTGAGAAATTGTCCGATGGGTAGATTGTCTTTGAGGCCTCTGGGATGATGACTCCCATACTGCAACAGGGAGTTACGCTCTGTTGGTTTTCTGAACAGAGTAGTCTGCAGGCGATCACCATCCACATAGATTGAAATATCCAAAAACGGTATGGTAGTATTGCTTGCTTCCAATGTGAATTGAATATAGGGTTACATAAGTTGAGCCACTCATGGAATTGTTTAAGTTGGTCCTGACTGCCTTCCCAGATGCACAGCACATCGTCAATATACCTGACCCATAGGGCCAGCCTTGGCGCGAATGGGTTATTTACCGAGAAGATAAATTCTTTCTCAAAATGGTCCATAAAAATAATGGCCAAGTTTGGAGCAAAGGTGGCCCCCATGGCCACGCCTTTCGTCTGCACATAGAATTTCTCCTGGAAAATGAAAAAATTCTGTCTCATGGCGATGTTTAGCAGTTCAATTATGAAGTCTGTAGGGACTTGAACCGGAGCTGTTCTTCTATCTAAAGCATCCCTCATCACATTCAAAGCATCCTGTTGAGGGATACTGGTGTACAGCGATATGATGTCACACGTCACCAATAATGTGGTTTTGGGGTCAAAAGGTCTTTCATCTATCAGTTTGATGATTTGAGTGGTGTCGCGCCAGTAGGCCCTAGTACTAAGGGCAATGGGCTTTAGAAAAAAGTCAATGTATTTACATAGCGGTTCAAGAATGGATCCGCAGCCGGACACTATGGGACGACCAGGGGGACTTTCCAAATTCTTATGTACCTTAGGCAATGTGTAGATTGTGGCCAGTCTCGGGAACCTTTGGTTTAAAAACTTGAATTCTTGTTCACTTAAGAACCCTTCGTCCATACCCTTCTGTGTGATGGATAAAATTTTCAAGGCTAACTCTTTTGTGGGATCACTTGGTAGTTCTTGATAACTGACCCCATCAGCCAGTTGTCTGTAGATTTCCTCCTTGTATTTTGAAAGGTCTTGCACGACTATGGCACCACCCTTGTCTGCGGGTTTGATGACCACTTCCTTGTTGGTACACAGATCAGTCAATGCTCTTTGTTCATTCTTACTGAGATTTAGTCTGGCAAACTTTCTCTGATCTAAGGCCTGGTCTACTGATTTCGTAATAATTTCCTCAAAGGCCAGAATCCGAGGGCTCATGGCATATGTAGGTGGGAAAAAGGTTGATGGTTCCCTCAGGCCAGTGATGGACTTTTGTTGCCTAGTGGTTTGGTTACGAAAGAAGTATCTCAGTCTCACCTTTCTGAAGAAACGGTATAGTTCCGTTTTGAGTAGGAATTTGTTGGCTGGGGCAGTTGGCACGTAAGACAAGCCTTTACTTAAAACCTGAATCTCCTCATCCTTGAGGTGATATTTGGAAATATTGATCACAGGGTTCACACTGGGCCTGCTAGTTCCCACTGTGTGTGAATCGATAGGGACTCTTACATTCACCATCTGTAAGTGTTCCTGCGAGTTGAGATCTCTCCGTGTTCCTCGGGCGGAATGTTACCTGTTTCTGTTGTTTGCCCCTGTTGCCGTTCCATCTGGAGTTCTGTTGCTGGCCTCTCCCCTGTCCTCTGGCCCAGTTGTTTCCACGACCTCGTGGGGGCCGCCATTGTCCCCCGCCCTGATCTAAAAAATGCGGTTGGAATTGTTGTGGATATTGTTGATAGTTGGGATCCACAGGAGGATAGTTGTAAGAGGTGCTTGGACCAGCTTCGCTCTCACTCCCTGAACTGTAGGAAGAATCCGTAAAGGTAGTAAAATGTCGTCTTCCTCTGTATCCTCCGCGACCGCGGTTGGAAAATCGTCCCTGGTTATCCTGTTTGTAATAATCGGGTTGTAAATAGGGATAGACAGATTTTTTGTCGAATAGTCTCAGGTCTCTGGCTAGTTTTTCCAATTTCTTGGTCTGTGCTGTTACGTCAAAGTCTTTAATTGTTGCTTCCAAACTTTCTAAAGCTTCCTTGCTTTTGGTGAGTGTACTGTCACCCATAATTTCGGCTTTGAGGTCCGCAATTTCCTTACTCAGTGTAACTACCTGTTCCGCCGCCGTCTCAACCCCCAGCACCATCCAGTGCCGGGAGCAATTGTTGGCTACGTGACTGAATCCCTCTTTGAACTTCGGGACGTCCACGAAAATGGCTGGCTCGATTTTAATCTGTAGTCCCACTGGAATTATATTTTCTTGTAAATATCTAGTAAACAGATGCCCATGCAACCTGGTTCTAATGAGCTTCTTTTCTAATCTCTCTAGACGAGATATTTTGTCGTTAAGGGAGATATCAATTATAGGAGCAGTTGTTGAGAGAAAGGTGGTAGATAAGTCTTTAGTGAGTTGGTTAATATATTCCTCTGTATAGGACAATAGTTCAGATTCCACCATAGTTGCTTAGATGTAAATCTAAAATACTGGAAACCTCGCAGGTCAGCACCTGCTCAGAGGACATTACCAAAAGGGGGTTGAACCCATATAGTCGCGGGGACCTGGGTGTACTGTGGTAAGTGTAAATGGATCCCCGCAAGGAGAACGTGTTGTGAGAACCACACACAATCAAAAATTAAACAATTTTAGAAAAATTACTCAAAGATAGTCAGATATTGTTATTTATTCAACAATACTGCACTTGAATCAATCAAACATGTCAATCGACTTGATGAATAAGTAAATAGCCCCAAGACGGGGGGAGGGGAGGGGGAGAGGAAGAGGAAGTGCTCAAAAGGCAGTGCAGAATAGGAAAAAGTACATAGAATCAAGACAGTGACAATAAATTTTATGAATCACACTTAAAAACAGTCCTAGTTAACAAAAGGCCTACACAATTGCGGCATATATTATGTCAATAATAACCTAGGGACATTTCAACGGACACAACCATAGCTTGAAATAATCAGGGAATTGTGCCGGAGGCCCCAATTAAAAAGAAGAAAAGGTCGTCGACGTTTCGATCCCTATTCGTAGGCTACATTGGGTCCTTTATCGGGGTCTTCATCAGGACGGGTACGGGGGAAAGGAAGTGAGGTGGGGCAGTCTTATCTGCGAAATTCAAAAAACCAAGTCAAATTAGTGCACTCATATGAGCTAGAAGTCATCATTAACTCAAGCAAAACACTTTAATTCCTATAAATTTTAAACTATGGAGTCCGGGCCACAGGAAAGCCTCTAGGACGTGGAAAAATGAGAGAGAGCAAGCAATAAGTCAGGCTTAAACTCATACCTAAAAGAGGTCAATAAAACCAACTTCAACTCAAAACAAACTTACTTCAACTCAAAACAAACTTACTTCAGCCTAATACATTCAAAGCACTGAAGTGATATGGAGCGTCCAGGCGGGTACTGTTCCAACTACAACTAGCGGCTCCTACAGCGCACCAGCTATGAAATAAGATGTAACAGTATTAATAAACATTCCCAATGAAGGGCACCAAACATACGCATTGTGGTCGCTAGTTGCACGAATGACTTACATTCACTACAAAAGGACCGATCCACTAGTTGTCTGTGCAATTATGAAGTAATACTGGAGATCATTCAGCTTCGAAAATAGTCACTGTTGAAAAATATACATATAGTTATGTGTACTTTGAAACCATCAGTATTGTAAAATGCCAGTATAATTCTCAACGTGCCCAATTCAGCAATTCATACCTCAGGGAGGGCCATTCTATCTCGTTGTCTTAAGGTGATGAACAACGGCTTATTTTCTATTCAGCAAAATATCAGGTGTGTTGGCTGAAATAAAACACACACACCCGCCACGGTGTCAAAAATAATCGTTTCCAAGTTGAACAATGGAATATAACATATTAATTGGGCTTAACCCAGTCACATACCGTCTTAGTTGATCACCAGAACCAAAGATGTATTCGGGTCGCAGAAACAGGCAAAGGCGGGTGGGCCACAGCAATTCAACACAAACCGCCGGGAAACGGGGAAGAAACCTCCGTAAACCTAAAGGGTCCTAAACCATACACAAATCCCAAATCAGATAAGGACCAAAAATCCGACGGAATCGCACACTATTTGGTTATTTACAGACGGGGACCGAGGAAGTAAACTTACTGACTCCCAAGGAAAAAACGCCACAGTCGAACTCCGCAAAACTCCGCTGGCAACTACGCGAGGCAGGAGGGGGAGGAGCCGTTCTAAGACTAAGATAGTCGAAATGGAAGAGTTACTCAAAAAACGCCACTCATTGGGCTATGTCAAAACAGAAATTCGAAAGTACGAGGCCTGCAAATGTTTTTAAAATTGGTGATAGCACGTGACACTATTTTGGGCTATGTCACACCAGGAATTCAGGAATATTGTACCTTCAGGTATTAATTTAAATGTTAATTTAATTGTAAATGTTGTGGTAGCAACATGACGGGGGCAGCCTCGAATCTGAGATTCATTCGCAAAAGAGTTTTATCTTGAACATAATACTACCTTGCGTTCAAATGATACCCATAATATTTGTGAAATGCAGTATACATTCAACAGTCCAGATGTTACACCCGTGCACCCCTCTAGCATGAGGGTGTAAACAAAACGACCAGTTTTTTTCAATAACGGTAGATTCGTGCACCTCCCAAGCATGGGGGTGTAGACGAATACAAACACGACTGCCAGGTATAGCATCAATAATAAAGAAGCCTCAGCTCGTGCACTTACCAAACATGGTGGTGTAAACGAGTACAGTTGACAAATCATAGCAATGCAGCCGATTGTACTAAAATACTGTCAATTTTCAAGAAAGGTGGATTCGTGCACCTCCCAAGCATGGGGGTGTAGACGAAAATACACACAAATTCAATGGTCTAGCATCAGTAAAAAAGAGACCTTAACTCGTGCACTTACCAAACATGGTGGTGTAAGCGAGTACAGTTGGAAACTCATCGTAATGCAGCCAATTGTGCTAGACTGCTATCAATTTCGTTCAGCCCATTCTTTATGGAGTCTAAGAGAGACATCCACTTGGATTCACGTGTGTTAAGGACAGCTTGTAAATTCCCCCCTCTTCTTCCCAAAGAAACCTTTTCGATGGCCAACCATTTTAAGTCAGACACAATGTGTCCCGCAGTGTTCCAGTGGTCTACCAAAGGGGCACCCAGTACCTTACATCGCAGTCTACTGCAATGTGATGAAATGCGAGATTTAATCTTCTGTTGTGTTTGTCCCACATATACTTGGTTGCAAGGGCATACAATAATGTAAATTACACTACTCGTGTTGCAATTAGTGTGATGTTTTAAGGTGTAGGTCTTGTCCCCATGTACAAACGTTTTCGTCTGAATTGTAGTGTCACAAGCTGTGCATGTACCACATCTAAAATGCCCTACCACTTGTGGCAAATTCCACAAGGTTGTGAGCGTGGGAGGGCACGGTGGTTCCAGATACGAGTGTACCACCCTGTCGCGAATATTCTTGGCCCTTTTGAAGGAATGAAGGGGGAGATGCGGTTGTCCAATCTCTTCTGCTATTAGTGACCAGTTGTTATTGATAATTTTTTTCACTTCATTACTTTTTGTGGTGAAGGTGGTGACACAGATCATGCGGTTTGACTCAGCTGAGTCACGACATCCAGGGTTAAGCAGACTGTCCCGTGGATTGTACCACGCTCGTTTCCTGGCGCGTTTCACCATTCGTGCAGGATACCCACGGGATGTGAGGCGTTCATAGAGGATTTCTGATTCCAGCAGGTAGTTAGCTCGAGTAGAACAATTTCTTCTGACTCTGAGAAATTGTCCGATGGGTAGATTGTCTTTGAGGCCTCTGGGATGATGACTCCCATACTGCAACAGGGAGTTACGCTCTGTTGGTTTTCTGAACAGAGTAGTCTGCAGGCGATCACCATCCACATAGATTGAAATATCCAAAAACGGTATGGTAGTATTGCTTGCTTCCAATGTGAATTGAATATGGGGGTTACATAAGTTGAGCCACTCATGGAATTGTTTAAGTTGGTCCTGACTGCCTTCCCAGATGCACAGCACATCGTCAATATACCTGACCCATAGGGCCAGCCTTGGCGCGAATGGGTTATTTACCGAGAAGATAAATTCTTTCTCAAAATGGTCCATAAAAATAATGGCCAAGTTTGGAGCAAAGGTGGCCCCCATGGCCACGCCTTTCGTCTGCACATAGAATTTCTCCTGGAAAATGAAAAAATTCTGTCTCATGGCGATGTTTAGCAGTTCAATTATGAAGTCTGTAGGGACTTGAACCGGAGCTGTTCTTCTATCTAAAGCATCCCTCATCACATCCAAAGCATCCTGTTGAGGGATACTGGTGTACAGCGATATGATGTCACACGTCACCAATAATGTGGTTTTGGGGTCAAAAGGTCTTTCATCTATCAGTTTGATGATTTGAGTGGTGTCGCGTAAGTAGGCCCTAGTACTAAGGGCAATGGGCTTTAGAAAAAAGTCAATGTATATACATAGCGGTTCAAGAATGGATCCGCAGCCGGACACTATGGGACGACCAGGGGGACTTTCCAAATTCTTATGTACCTTAGGCAATGTGTAGATTGTGGCCAGTCTCGGGAACCTTTGGTTTAAAAACTTGAATTCTTGTTCACTTAAGAACCCTTCGTCCATACCCTTCTGTGTGATGGATAACATTTTCAAGGCTAACTCTTTTGTGGGATCACTTGGTAGTTCTTGATAACTGACCCCATCAGCCAGTTGTCTGTAGATTTCCTCCTTGTATTTTGAAAGGTCTTGCACGACTATGGCACCAACCTTGTCTGCGGGTTTGATGACCACTTCCTTGTTGGTACACAGATCAGTCAATGCTCTTTGTTCATTCTTACTGAGATTTAGTCTGGCAAACTTTCTCTGATCTAAGGCCTGGTCTACTGATTTCGTAATAATTTCCTCAAAGGCCAGAATCCGAGGGCTCATGGCATATGTAGGTGGGAAAAAGGTTGATGGTTCCCTCAGGCCAGTGATGGACTTTTGTTGCCTAGTGGTTTGGTTACGAAAGAAGTATCTCAGTCTCACCTTTCTGAAGAAACGGTATAGTTCCGTTTTGAGTAGGAATTTGTTGGCTGGGGCAGTTGGCACGTAAGACAAGCCTTTACTTAAAACCTGAATCTCCTCATCCTTGAGGTGATATTTGGAAATATTGATCACAGGGTTCACACTGGGCCTGCTAGTTCCCACTGTGTGTGAATCGATAGGGACTCTTACATTCACCATCTGTAAGTGTTCCTGCGAGTTGAGATCTCTCCGTGTTCCTCGGGCGGAATGTTACCTGTTTCTGTTGTTTGCCCCTGTTGCCGTTCCATCTGGAGTTCTGTTGCTGGCCTCTCCCCTGTCCTCTGGCCCAGTTGTTTCCACGACCTCGTGGGGGCCGCCATTGGCCCCGGCCCTGATCTAAAAAATGCGGTTGGAATTGTTGTGGATATTGTTGATAGTTGGGATCCACAGGAGGATAGTTGTAAGAGGTGCTTGGACCAGCTTCGCTCTCACTCCCTGAACTGTAGGAAGAATCCGAAAAGGTAGTAAAATGTCGTCTTCCTCTGTATCCTCCGCGACCGCGGTTGGAAAATCGTCCCTGGTTATCCTGTTTGTAATAATCGGGTTGTAAATAGGGATAGACAGATTTTTTGTCGAATAGTCTCAGGTCTCTGGCTAGTTTTTCCAATTTCTTGGTCTGTGCTGTTACGTCAAAGTCTTTAATTGTTGATTCCAAACTTTCTAAAGCTTCCTTGCTTTTGGTGAGTGTACTGTCACCCATAATTTCGGCTTTGAGGTCCGCAATTTCCTTAATCAGTGTAACTACCTGTTCCGCCGCCGTCTCAACCCCCAGCACCATCCAGTGCCGGGAGCAATTGTTGGCTACGTAACTGAATCCCTCTTTGAACTTCGGGACGTCCACGAAAATGGCTGGCTCGATTTTAATCTGTAGTCCCACTGGAATTATATTTTCTTGTAAATATCTAGTAAACAGATGCCCATGCAACCTGGTTCTAATGAGCTTCTTTTCTAATCTCTCTAGACGAGATATTTTGTCGTTAAGGGAGATATCAATTATAGGAGCAGTTGTTGAGAGAAAGGTGGTAGATAAGTCTTTAGTGAGTTGGTTAATATATTCCTCTGTATAGGACAATAGTTCAGATTCCACCATAGTTGCTTAGATGTAAATCTAAAATACTGGAAACCTCGCAGGTCAGCACCTGCTCAGAGGACATTACCAAAAGGGGGTTGAACCCATATAGTCGCGGGGACCTGGGTGTACTGTGGTAAGTGTAAATGGATCCCCGCAAGGAGAACGTGTTGTGAGAACCACACACAATCAAAAATTAAACAATTTTAGAAAAATTACTCAAAGATAGTCAGATATTGTTATTTATTCAACAATACTGCACTTGAATCAATCAAACATGTCAATCGACTTGATGAATAAGTAAATAGCCCCAAGACGGGGGGAGGGGAGGGGGAGAGGAAGAGGAAGTGCTCAAAAGGCGGTGCAGAATAGGAAAAAGTACATAGAATCAAGACAGTGACAATAAATTTTATGAATCACACTTAAAATCAGTCCTAGTTAACAAAAGGCCTACACAATTGCGGCATATATTATGTCAATAATAACCTAGGGACATTTCAACGGACACAACCATAGCTTGAAATAATCGGGGAATTGTGCCGGAGGCCCCAATTAAAAAGAAGAAAAGGTCGTCGACGTTTCGATCCCTATTCGTAGGCTACATTAGGTCCTTTATCGGGGTCTTCATCAGGACGGGTACGGGGGAAAGGAAGTGAGGTGGGGCAGTCTTATCTGCGAAATTCAAAAAACCAAGTCAAATTAGTGCACTCATATGAGCTAGAAGTCATCATTAACTCAAGCAAAACACTTTAATTCCTATAAATTTTAAACTATGGAGTCCGGGCCACAGGAAAGCCTCTAGGACGTGGAAAAATGAGAGAGAGCAAGCAATAAGTCAGGCTTAAACTCATACCTAAAAGAGGTCAATAAAACCAACTTCAACTCAAAACAAACTTACTTCAACTCAAAACAAACTTACTTCAGCCTAATACATTCAAAGCACTGAAGTGATATGGAGCGTCCAGGCGGGTACTGTTCCAACTACAACTAGCGGCTCCTACAGCGCACCAGCTATGAAATAAGATGTAACAGTATTAATAAACATTCCCAATGAAGGGCACCAAACATACGCATTGTGGTCGCTAGTTGCACGAATGACTTACATTCACTACAAAAGGACCGATCCACTAGTTGTCTGTGCAATTATGAAGTAATACTGGAGATCATTCAGCTTCGAAAATAGTCACTGTTGAAAAATATACATATAGTTATGTGTACTTTGAAACCATCAGTATTGTAAAATGCCAGTATAATTCTCAACGTGCCCAATTCAGCAATTCATACCTCAGGGAGGGCCATTCTATCTCGTTGTCTTAAGGTGATGAACAACGGCTTATTTTCTATTCAGCAAAATATCAGGTGTGTTGGCTGAAATAAAACACACACACCCGCCACGGTGTCAAAAATAATCGTTTCCAAGTTGAACAATGGAATATAACATATTAATTGGGCTTAACCCAGTCACATACCGTCTTAGTTGATCACCAGAACCAAAGATGTATTCGGGTCGCAGAAACAGGCAAAGGCGGGTGGGTCACAGCAATTCAACACAAACCGCCGGGAAACGGGGAAGAAACCTCCGTAAACCTAAAGGGTCCTAAACCATACACAAATCCCAAATCAGATAAGGACCAAAAATCCGACGGAATCGCACACTATTTGGTTATTTACAGACGGGGACCGAGGAAGTAAACTTACTGACTCCCAAGGAAAAAACGCCACAGTCGAACTCCGCAAAACTCCGCTGGCAACTACGCGAGGCAGGAGGGGGAGGAGCCGTTCTAAGACTAAGATAGTCGAAATGGAAGAGTTACTCAAAAAACGCAACTCATTGGGCTATGTCAAAACAGAAATTCGAAAGTACGAGGCCTCCAAATGTTTTTAAAATTGGTGATAGCACGTGACACTATTTTGGGCTATGTCACACCAGGAATTCAGGAATATTGTACCTTCAGGTATTAATTTAAATGTTAATTTAATTGTAAATGTTGTGGTAGCAACATGACGGGGGCAGCCTCGAATCTGAGATTCATTCGCAAAAGAGTTTTATCTTGAACATAATACTACCTTGCGTTCAAATGATACCCATAATATTTGTGAAATGCAGTATACATTCAACAGTCCAGATGTTACACCCGTGCACCCCTCTAGCATGAGGGTGTAAACAAAACGACCAGTTTTTTCAATAACGGTAGATTCGTGCACCTCCCAAGCATGGGGGTGTAGACGAATACAAACACGACTGCCAGGTATAGCATCAATAATAAAGAAGCCTCAGCTCGTGCACTTACCAAACATGGTGGTGTAAACGAGTACAGTTGACAAATCATAGCAATGCAGCCGATTGTACTAAAATACTGTCAATTTTCAAGAAAGGTGGATTCGTGCACCTCCCAAGCATGGGGGTGTAGACGAAAATACACACAAATTCAATGGTCTAGCATCAGTAAAAAAGAGACCTTAACTCGTGCACTTACCAAACATGGTGGTGTAAGCGAGTACAGTTGGAAACTCATCGTAATGCAGCCAATTGTGCTAGACTGCTATCAATTTCGTTCAGCCCATTCTTTATGGAGTCTAAGAGAGACATCCACTTGGATTCACGTGTGTTAAGGACAGCTTGTAAATTCCCCCCTCTTCTTCCCCAAGAAACCTTTTCGATGGCCAACCATTTCAAGTCAGACACAATGTGTCCAGCAGTGTTCCAGTGGTCTACCAAAGGGGCACCCAGTACCTTACATCGCAGTCTACTGCAATGTGATGAAATGCGAGATTTAATCTTCTGTTGTGTTTGTCCCACATATACTTGGTTGCAAGGGCATACAATAATGTAAATTACACTACTCGTGTTGCAATTAGTGTGATGTTTTAAGGTGTAGGTCTTGTCCCCATGTACAAACGTTTTCGTCTGAATTGTAGTGTCACAAGCGGTGCATGTACCACATCTAAAATGCCCTACCACTGGTGGCAAATTCCACAAGGTTGTGAGCGTGGGAGGGCACGGTGGTTCCAGATACGAGTGTACCACCCTGTCGCGAATATTCTTGGCCCTTTTGAAGGAATGAAGGGGGAGATGCGGTTGTCCAATCTCTTCTGCTATTAGTGACCAGTTCTTATTGATAATTTTTTTCACTTCATTACTTTTTGTGGTGAAGGTGGTGACACAGATCATGCGGTTTGACTCAGCTGAGTCACGACATCCAGGGTTAAGCAGACTGTCCCGTGGATTGTACCACGCTCGTTTCCTGGCGCGTTTCACCATTCGTGCAGGATACCCACGGGATGTGAGGCGTTCATAGAGGATTTCTGATTCCAGCAGGTAGTTAGCTCGAGTAGAACAATTTCTTCTGACTCTGAGAAATTGTCCGATGGGTAGATTGTCTTTGAGGCCTCTGGGATGATGACTCCCATACTGCAACAGGGAGTTACGCTCTGTTGGTTTTCTGAACAGAGTAGTCTGCAGGCGATCACCATCCACATAGATTGAAATATCCAAAAACGGTATGGTAGTATTGCTTGCTTCCAATGTGAATTGAATATGGGGGTTACATAAGTTGAGCCACTCATGGAATTGTTTAAGTTGGTCCTGACTGCCTTCCCAGATGCACAGCACATCGTCAATATACCTGACCCATAGGGCCAGCCTTGGCGCGAATGGGTTATTTACCGAGAAGATAAATTCTTTCTCAAAATGGTCCATAAAAATAATGGCCAAGTTTGGAGCGAAGGTGGCCCCCATGGCCACGCCTTTCGTCTGCACATAGAATTTCTCCTGGAAAATGAAAAAATTCTGTCTCATGGCGATGTTTAGCAGTTCAATTATGAAGTCTGTAGGGACTTGAACCGGAGCTGTTCTTCTATCTAAAGCATCCCTCATCACATCCAAAGCATCCTGTTGAGGGATACTGGTGTACAGCGATATGATGTCACACGTCACCAATAATGTGGTTTTGGGGTCAAAAGGTCTTTCATCTATCAGTTTGATGATTTGAGTGGTGTCGCGTAAGTAGGCCCTAGTACTAAGGGCAATGGGCTTTAGAAAAAAGTCAATGTATTTACATAGCGGTTCAAGAATGGATCCGCAGCCGGACACTATGGGACGACCAGGGGGACTTTCCAAATTCTTATGTACCTTAGGCAATGTGTAGATTGTGGCCAGTCTCGGGAACCTTTGGTTTAAAAACTTGAATTCTTGTTCACTTAAGAACCCTTCGTCCATACCCTTCTGTGTGATGGATACAATTTTCAAGGCTAACTCTTTTGTGGGATCACTTGGTAGTTCTTGATAACTGACCCCATCAGCCAGTTGTCTGTAGATTTCCTCCTTGTATTTTGAAAGGTCTTGCACGACTATGGCACCACCCTTGTCTGCGGGTTTGATGACCACTTCCTTGTTGGTACACAGATCAGTCAATGCTCTTTGTTCATTCTTACTGAGATTTAGTCTGGCAAACTTTCTCTGATCTAAGGCCTGGTCTACTGATTTCGTAATAATTTCCTCAAAGGCCAGAATCCGAGGGCTCATGGCATATGTAGGTGGGAAAAAGGTTGATGGTTCCCTCAGGCCAGTGATGGACTTTTGTTGCCTAGTGGTTTGGTTACGAAAGAAGTATCTCAGTCTCACCTTTCTGAAGAAACGGTATAGTTCCGTTTTGAGTAGGAATTTGTTGGCTGGGGCAGTTGGCACGTAAGACAAGCCTTTACTTAAAACCTGAATCTCCTCATCCTTGAGGTGATATTTGGAAATATTGATCACAGGGTTCACACTGGGCCTGCTAGTTCCCACTGTGTGTGAATCGATAGGGACTCTTACATTCACCATCTGTAAGTGTTCCTGCGAGTTGAGATCTCTCCGTGTTCCTCGGGGCGGAATGTTACCTGTTTCTGTTGTTTGCCCCTGTTGCCGTTCCATCTGGAGTTCTGTTGCTGGCCTCTCCCCTGTCCTCTGGCCCAGTTGTTTCCACGACCTCGTGGGGGCCGCCATTGGCCCCGGCCCTGATCTAAAAAATGCGGTTGGAATTGTTGTGGATATTATTGATAGTTGGGATCCACAGGAGGATAGTTGTAAGAGGTGCTTGGACCAGCTTCGCTCTCACTCCCTGAACTGTAGGAAGAATCCGAAAAGGTAGTAAAATTTCGTCTTCCTCTGTATCCTCCGCGACCGCGGTTGGAAAATCGTCCCTGGTTATCCTGTTTGTAATAATCGGGTTGTAAATAGGGATAGACAGATTTTTTGTCGAATAGTCTCAGGTCTCTGGCTAGTTTTTCCAATTTCTTGGTCTGTGCTGTTACGTCAAAGTCTTTAATTGTTGCTTCCAAACTTTCTAAAGCTTCCTTGCTTTTGGTGAGTGTACTGTCACCCAAAATTTCGGCTTTGAGGTCCGCAATTTCCTTACTCAGTGTAACTACCTGTTCCGCCGCCGTCTCAACCCCCAGCACCATCCAGTGCCGGGAGCAATTGTTGGCTACGTAACTGAATCCCTCTTTGAACTTCGGGACGTCCACGAAAATGGCTGGCTCGATTTTAATCTGTAGTCCCACTGGAATTATATTTTCTTGTAAATATCTAGTAAACAGATGCCCATGCAACCTGGTTCTAATGAGCTTCTTTTCTAATCTCTCTAGACGAGATATTTTGTCGTTAAGGGAGATATCAATTATAGGAGCAGTTGTTGAGAGAAAGGTGGTAGATAAGTCTTTAGTGAGTTGGTTAATATATTCCTCTGTATAGGACAATAGTTCAGATTCCACCATAGTTGCTTAGATGTAAATCTAAAATACTGGAAACCTCGCAGGTCAGCACCTGCTCAGAGGACATTACCAAAAGGGGGTTGAACCCATATAGTCGCGGGGACCTGGGTGTACTGTGGTAAGTGTAAATGGATCCCCGCAAGGAGAACGTGTTGTGAGAACCACACACAATCAAAAATTAAACAATTTTAGAAAAATTACTCAAAGATAGTCAGATATTGTTATTTATTCAACAATACTGCACTTGAATCAATCAAACATGTCAATCGACTTGATGAATAAGTAAATAGCCCCAAGACGGGGGGAGGGGAGGGGGAGAGGAAGAGGAAGTGCTCAAAAGGCGGTGCAGAATAGGAAAAAGTACATAGAATCAAGACAGTGACAATAAATTTTATGAATCACACTTAAAATCAGTCCTAGTTAACAAAAGGCCTACACAATTGCGGCATATATTATGTCAATAATAACCTAGGGACATTTCAACGGACACAACCATAGCTTGAAATAATCAGGGAATTGTGCCGGAGGCCCCAATTAAAAAGAAGAAAAGGTCGTCGACGTTTCGACCCCTATTCGTAGGCTACATTAGGTCCTTTATCGGGGTCTTCATCAGGACGGGTACGGGGGAAAGGAAGTGAGGTGGGGCAGTCTTATCTGCGAAATTCAAAAAACCAAGTCAAATTAGTGCACTCATATGAGCTAGAAGTCATCATTAACTCAAGCAAAACACTTTAATTCCTATAAATTTTAAACTATGGAGTCCGGGCCACAGGAAAGCCTCTAGGACGTGGAAAAATGAGAGAGAGCAAGCAATAAGTCAGGCTTAAACTCATACCTAAAAGAGGTCAATAAAACCAACTTCAACTCAAAACAAACTTACTTCAACTCAAAACAAACTTACTTCAGCCTAATACATTCAAAGCACTGAAGTGATATGGAGCGTCCAGGCGGGTACTGTTCCAACTACAACTAGCGGCTCCTACAGCGCACCAGCTATGAAATAAGATGTAACAGTATTAATAAACATTCCCAATGAAGGGCACCAAACATACGCATTGTGGTCGCTAGTTGCACGAATGACTTACATTCACTACAAAAGGACCGATCCACTAGTTGTCTGTGCAATTATGAAGTAATACTGGAGATCATTCAGCTTCGAAAATAGTCACTGTTGAAAAATATACATATAGTTATGTGTACTTTGAAACCATCAGTATTGTAAAATGCCAGTATAATTCTCAACGTGCCCAATTCAGCAATTCATACCTCAGGGAGGGCCATTCTATCTCGTTGTCTTAAGGTGATGAACAACGGCTTATTTTCTATTCAGCAAAATATCAGGTGTGTTGGCTGAAATAAAACACACACACCCGCCACGGTGTCAAAAATAATCGTTTCCAAGTTGAACAATGGAATATAACATATTAATTGGGCTTAACCCAGTCACATACCGTCTTAGTTGATCACCAGAACCAAAGATGTATTCGGGTCGCAGAAACAGGCAAAGGCGGGTGGGTCACAGCAATTCAACACAAACCGCCGGGAAACGGGGAAGAAACCTCCGTAAACCTAAAGGGTCCTAAACCATACACAAATCCCAAATCAGATAAGGACCAAAAATCCGACGGAATCGCACACTATTTGGTTATTTACAGACGGGGACCGAGGAAGTAAACTTACTGACTCCCAAGGAAAAAACGCCACAGTCGAACTCCGCAAAACTCCGCTGGCAACTACGCGAGGCAGGAGGGGGAGGAGCCGTTCTAAGACTAAGATAGTCGAAATGGAAGAGTTACTCAAAAAACGCCACTCATTGGGCTATGTCAAAACAGAAATTCGAAAGTACGAGGCCTGCAAATGTTTTTAAAATTGGTGATAGCACGTGACACTATTTTGGGCTATGTCACACCAGGAATTCAGGAATATTGTACCTTCAGGTATTAATTTAAATGTTAATTTAATTGTAAATGTTGTGGTAGCAACATGACGGGGGCAGCCTCGAATCTGAGATTCATTCGCAAAAGAGTTTTATCTTGAACATAATACTACCTTGCGTTCAAATGATACCCATAATATTTGTGAAATGCAGTATACATTCAACAGTCCAGATGTTACACCCGTGCACCCCTCTAGCATGAGGGTGTAAACAAAACAACCAGTTTTTTCAATAACGGTAGATTCGTGCACCTCCCAAGCATGGGGGTGTAGACGAATACAAACACGACTGCCAGGTATAGCATCAATAATAAAGAAGCCTCAGCTCGTGCACTTACCAAACATGGTGGTGTAAACGAGTACAGTTGACAAATCATAGCAATGCAGCCGATTGTACTAAAATACTGTCAATTTTCAAGAAAGGTGGATTCGTGCACCTCCCAAGCATGGGGGTGTAGACGAAAATACACACAAATTCAATGGTCTAGCATCAGTAAAAAAGAGACCTTAACTCGTGCACTTACCAAACATGGTGGTGTAAGCGAGTACAGTTGGAAACTCATCGTAATGCAGCCAATTGTGCTAGACTGCTATCAATTTCGTTCAGCCCATTCTTTATGGAGTCTAAGAGAGACATCCACTTGGATTCACGTGTGTTAAGGACAGCTTGTAAATTCCCCCCTCTTCTTCCCAAAGAAACCTTTTCGATGGCCAACCATTTCAAGTCAGACACAATGTGTCCCGCAGTGTTCCAGTGGTCTACCAAAGGGGCACCCAGTACCTTACATCGCAGTCTACTGCAATGTGATGAAATGCGAGATTTAATCTTCTGTTGTGTTTGTCCCACGAATGTCTGACAAAATATCGAAATCAAAAATATCGAAATACAAAAATATCGGAACAAAAATATCGAAGTCAAAAATATAGGAATCCTATCCCTAACAAGGTAAGTACAAAAATATCGAAAAAATAATATCGTAGTACAAAAATATCGATATTAAAAATATCGTTTTTTTAAATGTATTAATAATAATGTAAAAATAATTATAAAATACATATAATGTTACAAATATTAAATAAAAATATTAAAACATAATTAAAAAATTAAAACTAATACATATACATTTAAAATAAATAAAAAACTTAATAATTTAATGTAATTTTATATTTTTTAATTTCATTTAATTGATTTAATTTAAATTTATTTTATTTTTACCCTGTACGACTGTACCCCAAAACCCCAAAACTGACCCTGACCCCTAAAAATACCCCTTTACCCAAAAACCCAAAACTGACCCTGAACCCTAAAAATACCCCTTCACCCATGAACTGAAAACTGACCCTGAACCCTAAAAATACCCCTTTACCCAAAAACTGAAAACTGACCCTGAACCCTAAAAATACCCCTTTACCCATGAACTGAAAACTGACCCATAACCCTAAAAATACCCCTTTACCCAAAAACTGAAAACTGACCCTGAACCCTAAAAATACCCCTTTACCCAAAAACTGAAAACTGACCCTAAACCCTAAAAATACACCTTTACCCAAAAACTGAAAACTGACCCTGAACCCTAAAAATACCCCTTTACCCATGATCTGAAAACTGACCCAGAACCCTAAAAATACCCCTTTACCCAAAAACTGAAAACTGACCCTGAACCCTAAAAATACCCCTTTACCCAAAAACTGAAAACTGACCCTGAACCCTAAAAATACCCCTTTACCCATGAACTGAAAACTGACCCTGAACCCTAAAAATACCCCTGTACCCATGAACTGAAAACTGACCCTGAACCCTAAAAATACCCCTGTACCCAAAATTAATTAATATTATTTAATTACCAATTAATTATTAATTAAAATATGTACAAACATATATCAATTAATTAATTATTATTAAATTACTTCCCACCCTATTCCCCTATAAACCCATAACCCGCTACAGAACATATTTATCTATTAATAAATTAATTAAAAATAATTAAAAATTAATTCTCAATTAATTAATTAATAATTCCTACTAATTAATAATTAATTTAACATAATTAAATTACTTCCCACCCTATTCCCCTATAAACCCACAACCCGCTACAGTAGTAAAAGACAATATTTAATAAAATAACATTAAAAATAAATAATAAAACATAATAAATACAATATAATATACACTAAATTTATTTAAAAATTGATATTAGTAACATCAAAGTTATTAATTTCGATATTATTAACATCGATATTTACAACTTCGATATTACTGATATCATGCCAATATCGATATTTAGACTGTCGATATTACTTACCTTCGATATTTTTGTATATCGATATTTAAACTTCGATATTTTTGCATATCGATATTTAAAAATCGATATTTTGTCTGTGTACCTTGTCGAACATATACTTGGTTGCAAGGGCATACAATAATGTAAATTACACTACTCGTGTTGCAATTAGTGTGATGTTTTAAGGTGTAGGTCTTGTCCCCATGTACAAACGTTTTCGTCTGAATTGTAGTGTCACAAGCGGTGCATGTACCACATCTAAAATGCCCTACCACTGGTGGCAAATTCCACAAGGTTGTGAGCGTGGGAGGGCACGGTGGTTCCAGATACGAGTGTACCACCCTGTCGCGAATATTCTTGGCCCTTTTGAAGGAATGAAGGGGGAGATGCGGTTGTCCAATCTCTTCTGCTATTAGTGACCAGTTCTTATTGATAATTTTTTTCACTTCATTACTTTTTGTGGTGAAGGTGGTGACACAGATCATGCGGTTTGACTCAGCTGAGTCACGACATCCAGGGTTAAGCAGACTGTCCCGTGGATTGTACCACGCTCGTTTCCTGGCGCGTTTCACCATTCGTGCAGGATACCCACGGGATGTGAGGCGTTCATAGAGGATTTCTGATTCCAGCAGGTAGTTAGCTCGAGTAGAACAATTTCTTCTGACTCTGAGAAATTGTCCGATGGGTAGATTGTCTTTGAGGCCTCTGGGATGATGACTCCCATACTGCAACAGGGAGTTACGCTCTGTTGGTTTTCTGAACAGAGTAGTCTGCAGGCGATCACCATCCACATAGATTGAAATATCCAAAAACAGTATGGTAGTATTGCTTGCTTCCAATGTGAATTGAATATGGGGGTTACATAAGTTGAGCCACTCATGGAATTGTTTAAGTTGGTCCTGACTGCCTTCCCAGATGCACAGCACATCGTCAATATACCTGACCCATAGGGCCAGCCTTGGCGCGAATGGGTTATTTACCGAGAAGATAAATTCTTTCTCAAAATGGTCCATAAAAATAATGGCCAAGTTTGGAGCAAAGGTGGCCCCCATGGCCACGCCTTTCGTCTGCACATAGAATTTCTCCTGGAAAATGAAAAAATTCTGTCTCATGGCGATGTTTAGCAGTTCAATTATGAAGTCTGTAGGGACTTGAACCGGAGCTGTTCTTCTATCTAAAGCATCCCTCATCACATCCAAAGCATCCTGTTGAGGGATACTGGTGTACAGCGATATGATGTCACACGTCACCAATAATGTGGTTTTGGGGTCAAAAGGTCTTTCATCTATCAGTTTGATGATTTGAGTGGTGTCGCGTAAGTAGGCCCTAGTACTAAGGGCAATGGGCTTTAGAAAAAAGTCAATGTATTTACATAGCGGTTCAAGAATGGATCCGCAGCCGGACACTATGGGACGACCAGGGGGACTTTCCAAATTCTTATGTACCTTAGGCAATGTGTAGATTGTGGCCAGTCTCGGGAACCTTTGGTTTAAAAACTTGAATTCTTGTTCACTTAAGAACCCTTCGTCCATACCCTTCTGTGTGATGGATAACATTTTCAAGGCTAACTCTTTTGTGGGATCACTTGGTAGTTCTTGATAACTGACCCCATCAGCCAGTTGTCTGTAGATTTCCTCCTTGTATTTTGAAAGGTCTTGCACGACTATGGCACCACCCTTGTCTGCGGGTTTGATGACCACTTCCTTGTTGGTACACAGATCAGTCAATGCTCTTTGTTCATTCTTACTGAGATTTAGTCTGGCAAACTTTCTCTGATCTAAGGCCTGGTCTACTGATTTCGTAATAATTTCCTCAAAGGCCAGAATCCGAGGGCTCATGGCATATGTAGGTGGGAAAAAGGTTGATGGTTCCCTCAGGCCAGTGATGGACTTTTGTTGCCTAGTGGTTTGGTTACGAAAGAAGTATCTCAGTCTCACCTTTCTGAAGAAACGGTATAGTTCCGTTTTGAGTAGGAATTTGTTGGCTGGGGCAGTTGGCACGTAAGACAAGCCTTTACTTAAAACCTGAATCTCCTCATCCTTGAGGTGATATTTGGAAATATTGATCACAGGGTTCACACTGGGCCTGCTAGTTCCCACTGTGTGTGAATCGATAGGGACTCTTACATTCACCATCTGTAAGTGTTCCTGCGAGTTGAGATCTCTCCGTGTTCCTCGGGCGGAATGTTACCTGTTTCTGTTGTTTGCCCCTGTTGCCGTTCCATCTGGAGTTCTGTTGCTGGCCTCTCCCCTGTCCTCTGGCCCAGTTGTTTCCACGACCTCGTGGGGGCCGCCATTGGCCCCGGCCCTGATCTAAAAAATGCGGTTGGAATTGTTGTGGATATTGTTGATAGTTGGGATCCACAGGAGGATAGTTGTAAGAGGTGCTTGGACCAGCTTCGCTCTCACTCCCTGAACTGTAGGAAGAATCCGAAAAGGTAGTAAAATGTCGTCTTCCTCTGTATCCTCCGCGACCGCGGTTGGAAAATCGTCCCTGGTTATCCTGTTTGTAATAATCGGGTTGTAAATAGGGATAGACAGATTTTTTGTCGAATAGTCTCAGGTCTCTGGCTAGTTTTTCCAATTTCTTGGTCTGTGCTGTTACGTCAAAGTCTTTAATTGTTGCTTCCAAACTTTCTAAAGCTTCCTTGCTTTTGGTGAGTGTACTGTCACCCATAATTTCGGCTTTGAGGTCCGCAATTTCCTTACTCAGTGTAACTACCTGTTCCGCCGCCGTCTCAACCCCCAGCACCATCCAGTGCCGGGAGCAATTGTTGGCTACGTAACTGAATCCCTCTTTGAACTTCGGGACGTCCACGAAAATGGCTGGCTCGATTTTAATCTGTAGTCCCACTGGAATTATATTTCCTTGTAAATATCTAGTAAACAGATGCCCATGCAACCTGGTTCTAATGAGCTTCTTTTCTAATCTCTCTAGACGAGATATTTTGTCGTTAAGGGAGATATCAATTATAGGAGCAGTTGTTGAGAGAAAGGTGGTAGATAAGTCTTTAGTGAGTTGGTTAATATATTCCTCTGTATAGGACAATAGTTCAGATTCCACCATAGTTGCTTAGATGTAAATCTAAAATACTGGAAACCTCGCAGGTCAGCACCTGCTCAGAGGACATTACCAAAAGGGGGTTGAACCCATATAGTCGCGGGGACCTGGGTGTACTGTGGTAAGTGTAAATGGATCCCCGCAAGGAGAACGTGTTGTGAGAACCACACACAATCAAAAATTAAACAATTTTAGAAAAATTACTCAAAGATAGTCAGATATTGTTATTTATTCAACAATACTGCACTTGAATCAATCAAACATGTCAATCGACTTGATGAATAAGTAAATAGCCCCAAGACGGGGGGAGGGGAGGGGGAGAGGAAGAGGAAGTGCTCAAAAGGCGGTGCAGAATAGGAAAAAGTACATAGAATCAAGACAGTGACAATAAATTTTATGAATCACACTTAAAATCAGTCCTAGTTAACAAAAGGCCTACACAATTGCGGCATATATTATGTCAATAATAACCTAGGGACATTTCAACGGACACAACCATAGCTTGAAATAATCAGGGAATTGTGCCGGAGGCCCCAATTAAAAAGAAGAAAAGGTCGTCGACGTTTCGATCCCTATTCGTAGGCTACATTAGGTCCTTTATCGGGGTCTTCATCAGGACGGGTACGGGGGAAAGGAAGTGAGGTGGGGCAGTCTTATCTGCGAAATTCAAAAAACCAAGTCAAATTAGTGCACTCATATGAGCTAGAAGTCATCATTAACTCAAGCAAAACACTTTAATTCCTATAAATTTTAAACTATGGAGTCCGGGCCACAGGAAAGCCTCTAGGACGTGGAAAAATGAGAGAGAGCAAGCAATAAGTCAGGCTTAAACTCATACCTAAAAGAGGTCAATAAAACCAACTTCAACTCAAAACAAACTTACTTCAACTCAAAACAAACTTACTTCAGCCTAATACATTCAAAGCACTGAAGTGATATGGAGCGTCCAGGCGGGTACTGTTACAACTACAACTAGCGGCTCCTACAGCGCACCAGCTATGAAATAAGATGTAACAGTATTAATAAACATTCCCAATGAAGGGCACCAAACATACGCATTGTGGTCGCTAGTTGCACGAATGACTTACATTCACTACAAAAGGACCGATCCACTAGTTGTCTGTGCAATTATGAAGTAATACTGGAGATCATTCAGCTTCGAAAATAGTCACTGTTGAAAAATATACATATAGTTATGTGTACTTTAAAACCATCAGTATTGTAAAATGCCAGTATAATTCTCAACGTGCCCAATTCAGCAATTCATACCTCAGGGAGGGCCATTCTATCTCGTTGTCTTAAGGTGATGAACAACGGCTTATTTTCTATTCAGCAAAATATCAGGTGTGTTGGCTGAAATAAAACACACACACCCGCCACGGTGTCAAAAATAATCGTTTCCAAGTTGAACAATGGAATATAACATATTAATTGGGCTTAACCCAGTCACATACCGTCTTAGTTGATCACCAGAACCAAAGATGTATTCGGGTCGCAGAAACAGGCAAAGGCGGGTGGGTCACAGCAATTCAACACAAACCGCCGGGAAACGGGGAAGAAACCTCCGTAAACCTAAAGGGTCCTAAACCATACACAAATCCCAAATCAGATAAGGACCAAAAATCCGACGGAATCGCACACTATTTGGTTATTTACAGACGGGGACCGAGGAAGTAAACTTACTGACTCCCAAGGAAAAAACGCCACAGTCGAACTCCGCAAAACTCCGCTGGCAACTACGCGAGGCAGGAGGGGGAGGAGCCGTTCTAAGACTAAGATAGTCGAAATGGAAGAGTTACTCAAAAAACGCCACTCATTGGGCTATGTCAAAACAGAAATTCGAAAGTACGAGGCCTCCAAATGTTTTTAAAATTGGTGATAGCACGTGACACTATTTTGGGCTATGTCACACCAGGAATTCAGGAATATTGTACCTTCAGGTATTAATTTAAATGTTAATTTAATTGTAAATGTTGTGGTAGCAACATGACGGGGGCAGCCTCGAATCTGAGATTCATTCGCAAAAGAGTTTTATCTTGAACATAATACTACCTTGCGTTCAAATGATACCCATAATATTTGTGAAATGCAGTATACATTCAACAGTCCAGATGTTACACCCGTGCACCCCTCTAGCATGAGGGTGTAAACAAAACAACCAGTTTTTTCAATAACGGTAGATTCGTGCACCTCCCAAGCATGGGGGTGTAGACGAATACAAACACGACTGCCAGGTATAGCATCAATAATAAAGAAGCCTCAGCTCGTGCACTTACCAAACATGGTGGTGTAAACGAGTACAGTTGACAAATCATAGCAATGCAGCCGATTGTACTAAAATACTGTCAATTTTCTAGAAAGGTGGATTCGTGCACCTCCCAAGCATGGGGGTGTAGACGAAAATACACACAAATTCAATGGTCTAGCATCAGTAAAAAAGAGACCTTAACTCGTGCACTTACCATACATGGTGGTGTAAGCGAGTACAGTTGGAAACTCATCGTAATGCAGCCAATTGTGCTAGACTGCTATCAATTTCGTTCAGCCCATTCTTTATGGAGTCTAAGAGAGACATCCACTTGGATTCACGTGTGTTAAGGACAGCTTGTAAATTCCCCCCTCTTCTTCCCAAAGAAACCTTTTCGATGGCCAACCATTTCAAGTCAGACACAATGTGTCCCGCAGTGTTCCAGTGGTCTACCAAAGGGGCACCCAGTACCTTACATCGCAGTCTACTGCAATGTGATGAAATGCGAGATTTAATCTTCTGTTGTGTTTGTCCCACATATACTTGGTTGCAAGGGCATACAATAATGTAAATTACACTACTCGTGTTGCAATTAGTGTGATGTTTTAAGGTGTAGGTCTTGTCCCCATGTACAAACGTTTTCGTCTGAATTGTAGTGTCACAAGCGGTGCATGTACCACATCTAAAATGCCCTACCACTGGTGGCAAATTCCACAAGGTTGTGAGCGTGGGAGGGCACGGTGGTTCCAGATACGAGTGTACCACCCTGTCGCGAATATTCTTGGCCCTTTTGAAGGAATGAAGGGGGAGATGCGGTTGTCCAATCTCTTCTGCTATTAGTGACCAGTTCTTATTGATAATTTTTTTCACTTCATTACTTTTTGTGGTGAAGGTGGTGACACAGATCATGCGGTTTGACTCAGCTGAGTCACGACATCCAGGGTTAAGCAGACTGTCCCGTGGATTGTACCACGCTCGTTTCCTGGCGTGTTTCACCATTCGTGCAGGATACCCACGGGATGTGAGGCGTTCATAGAGGATTTCTGATTCCAGCAGGTAGTTAGCTCGAGTAGAACAATTTCTTCTGACTCTGAGAAATTGTCCGATGGGTAGATTGTCTTTGAGGCCTCTGGGATGATGACTCCCATACTGCAACAGGGAGTTACGCTCTGTTGGTTTTCTGAACAGAGTAGTCTGCAGGCGATCACCATCCACATAGATTGAAATATCCAAAAACGGTATGGTAGCATTGCTTGCTTCCAATGTGAATTGAATATGGGGGTTACATAAGTTGAGCCACTCATGGAATTGTTTAAGTTGGTCCTGACTGCCTTCCCAGATGCACAGCACATCGTCAATATACCTGACCCATAGGGCCAGCCTTGGCGCGAATGGGTTATTTACCGAGAAGATAAATTCTTTCTCAAAATGGTCCATAAAAATAATGGCCAAGTTTGGAGCGAAGGTGGCCCCCATGGCCACGCCTTTCGTCTGCACATAGAATTTCTCCTGGAAAATGAAAAAATTCTGTCTCATGGCGATGTTTAGCAGTTCAATTATGAAGTCTGTAGGGACTTGAACCGGAGCTGTTCTTCTATCTAAAGCATCCCTCATCACATCCAAAGCATCCTGTTGAGGGATACTGGTGTACAGCGATATGATGTCACACGTCACCAATAATGTGGTTTTGGGGTCAAAAGGTCTTTCATCTATCAGTTTGATGATTTGAGTGGTGTCGCGTAAGTAGGCCCTAGTACTAAGGGCAATGGGCTTTAGAAAAAAGTCAATGTATTTACATAGCGGTTCAAGAATGGATCCGCAGCCGGACACTATGGGACGACCAGGGGGACTTTCCAAATTCTTATGTACCTTAGGCAATGTGTAGATTGTGGCCAGTCTCGGGAACCTTTGGTTTAAAAACTTGAATTCTTGTTCACTTAAGAACCCTTCGTCCATACCCTTCTGTGTGATGGATACAATTTTCAAGGCTAACTCTTTTGTGGGATCACTTGGTAGTTCTTGATAACTGACCCCATCAGCCAGTTGTCTGTAGATTTCCTCCTTGTATTTTGAAAGGTCTTGCACGACTATGGCACCACCCTTGTCTGCGGGTTTGATGACCACTTCCTTGTTGGTACACAGATCAGTCAATGCTCTTTGTTCATTCTTACTGAGATTTAGTCTGGCAAACTTTCTCTGATCTAAGGCCTGGTCTACTGATTTCGTAATAATTTCCTCAAAGGCCAGAATCCGAGGGCTCATGGCATATGTAGATGGGAAAAAGGTTGATGGTTCCCTCAGGCCAGTGATGGACTTTTGTTGCCTAGTGGTTTGGTTACGAAAGAAGTATCTCAGTCTCACCTTTCTGAAGAAACGGTATAGTTCCGTTTTGAGTAGGAATTTGTTGGCTGGGGCAGTTGGCACGTAAGACAAGCCTTTACTTAAAACCTGAATCTCCTCATCCTTGAGGTGATATTTGGAAATATTGATCACAGGGTTCACACTGGGCCTGCTAGTTCCCACTGTGTGTGAATCGATAGGGACTCTTACATTCACCATCTGTAAGTGTTCCTGCGAGTTGAGATCTCTCCGTGTTCCTCGGGGCGGAATGTTACCTGTTTCTGTTGTTTGCCCCTGTTGCCGTTCCATCTGGAGTTCTGTTGCTGGCCTCTCCCCTGTCCTCTGGCCCAGTTGTTTCCACGACCTCGTGGGGGCCGCCATTGGCCCCGGCCCTGATCTAAAAAATGCGGTTGGAATTGTTGTGGATATTGTTGATAGTTGGGATCCACAGGAGGATAGTTGTAAGAGGTGCTTGGACCAGCTTCGCTCTCACTCCCTGAACTGTAGGAAGAATCCGAAAAGGTAGTAAAATTTCGTCTTCCTCTGTATCCTCCGCGACCGCGGTTGGAAAATCGTCCCTGGTTATCCTGTTTGTAATAATCGGGTTGTAAATAGGGATAGACAGATTTTTTGTCGAATAGTCTCAGGTCTCTGGCTAGTTTTTCCAATTTCTTGGTCTGTGCTGTTACGTCAAAGTCTTTAATTGTTGCTTCCAAACTTTCTAAAGCTTCCTTGCTTTTGGTGAGTGTACTGTCACCCAAAATTTCGGCTTTGAGGTCCGCAATTTCCTTACTCAGTGTAACTACCTGTTCCGCCGCCGTCTCAACCCCCAGCACCATCCAGTGCCGGGAGCAATTGTTGGCTACGTAACTGAATCCCTCTTTGAACTTCGGGACGTCCACGAAAATGGCTGGCTCGATTTTAATCTGTAGTCCCACTGGAATTATATTTTCTTGTAAATATCTAGTAAACAGATGCCCATGCAACCTGGTTCTAATGAGCTTCTTTTCTAATCTCTCTAGACGAGATATTTTGTCGTTAAGGGAGATATCAATTATAGGAGCAGTTGTTGAGAGAAAGGTGGTAGATAAGTCTTTAGTGAGTTGGTTAATATATTCCTCTGTATAGGACAATAGTTCAGATTCCACCATAGTTGCTTAGATGTAAATCTAAAATACTGGAAACCTCGCAGGTCAGCACCTGCTCAGAGGACATTACCAAAAGGGGGTTGAACCCATATAGTCGCGGGGACCTGGGTGTACTGTGGTAAGTGTAAATGGATCCCCGCAAGGAGAACGTGTTGTGAGAACCACACACAATCAAAAATTAAACAATTTTAGAAAAATTACTCAAAGATAGTCAGATATTGTTATTTATTCAACAATACTGCACTTGAATCAATCAAACATGTCAATCGACTTGATGAATAAGTAAATAGCCCCAAGACGGGGGGAGGGGAGGGGGAGAGGAAGAGGAAGTGCTCAAAAGGCGGTGCAGAATAGGAAAAAGTACATAGAATCAAGACAGTGACAATAAATTTTATGAATCACACTTAAAATCAGTCCTAGTTAACAAAAGGCCTACACAATTGCGGCATATATTATGTCAATAATAACCTAGGGACATTTCAACGGACACAACCATAGCTTGAAATAATCAGGGAATTGTGCCGGAGGCCCCAATTAAAAAGAAGAAAAGGTCGTCGACGTTTCGACCCCTATTCGTAGGCTACATTAGGTCCTTTATCGGGGTCTTCATCAGGACGGGTACGGGGGAAAGGAAGTGAGGTGGGGCAGTCTTATCTGCGAAATTCAAAAAACCAAGTCAAATTAGTGCACTCATATGAGCTAGAAGTCATCATTAACTCAAGCAAAACACTTTAATTCCTATAAATTTTAAACTATGGAGTCCGGGCCACAGGAAAGCCTCTAGGACGTGGAAAAATGAGAGAGAGCAAGCAATAAGTCAGGCTTAAACTCATACCTAAAAGAGGTCAATAAAACCAACTTCAACTCAAAACAAACTTACTTCAACTCAAAACAAACTTACTTCAGCCTAATACATTCAAAGCACTGAAGTGATATGGAGCGTCCAGGCGGGTACTGTTCCAACTACAACTAGCGGCTCCTACAGCGCACCAGCTATGAAATAAGATGTAACAGTATTAATAAACATTCCCAATGAAGGGCACCAAACATACGCATTGTGGTCGCTAGTTGCACGAATGACTTACATTCACTACAAAAGGACCGATCCACTAGTTGTCTGTGCAATTATGAAGTAATACTGGAGATCATTCAGCTTCGAAAATAGTCACTGTTGAAAAATATACATATAGTTATGTGTACTTTGAAACCATCAGTATTGTAAAATGCCAGTATAATTCTCAACGTGCCCAATTCAGCAATTCATACCTCAGGGAGGGCCATTCTATCTTGTTGTCTTAAGGTGATGAACAACGGCTTATTTTCTATTCAGCAAAATATCAGGTGTGTTGGCTGAAATAAAACACACACACCCGCCACGGTGTCAAAAATAATCGTTTCCAAGTTGAACAATGGAATATAACATATTAATTGGGCTTAACCCAGTCACATACCGTCTTAGTTGATCACCAGAACCAAAGATGTATTCGGGTCGCAGAAACAGGCAAAGGCGGGTGGGTCACAGCAATTCAACACAAACCGCCGGGAAACGGGGAAGAAACCTCCGTAAACCTAAAGGGTCCTAAACCATACACAAATCCCAAATCAGATAAGGACCAAAAATCCGACGGAATCGCACACTATTTGGTTATTTACAGACGGGGACCGAGGAAGTAAACTTACTGACTCCCAAGGAAAAAACGCCACAGTCGAACTCCGCAAAACTCCGCTGGCAACTACGCAAGGCAGGAGGGGGAGGAGCCGTTCTAAGACTAAGATAGTCGAAATGGAAGAGTTACTCAAAAAACGCCACTCATTGGGCTATGTCAAAACAGAAATTCGAAAGTACGAGGCCTGCAAATGTTTTTAAAATTGGTGATAGCACGTGACACTATTTTGGGCTATGTCACACCAGGAATTCAGGAATATTGTACCTTCAGGTATTAATTTAAATGTTAATTTAATTGTAAATGTTGTGGTAGCAACATGACGGGGGCAGCCTCGAATCTGAGATTCATTCGCAAAAGAGTTTTATCTTGAACATAATACTACCTTGCGTTCAAATGATACCCATAATATTTGTGAAATGCAGTATACATTCAACAGTCCAGATGTTAAACCCGTGCACCCCTCTAGCATGAGGGTGTAAACAAAACGACCAGTTTTTTCAATAACGGTAGATTCGTGCACCTCCCAAGCATGGGGGTGTAGACGAATACAAACACGACTGCCAGGTATAGCATCAATAATAAAGAAGCCTCAGCTCGTGCACTTACCAAACATGGTGGTGTAAACGAGTACAGTTGACAAATCATAGCAATGCAGCCGATTGTACTAAAATACTGTCAATTTTCAAGAAAGGTGGATTCGTGCACCTCCCAAGCATGGGGGTGTAGACGAAAATACACACAAATTCAATGGTCTAGCATCAGTAAAAAAGAGACCTTAACTCGTGCACTTACCAAACATGGTGGTGTAAGCGAGTACAGTTGGAAACTCATCGTAATGCAGCCAATTGTGCTAGACTGCTATCAATTTCGTTCAGCCCATTCTTTATGGAGTCTAAGAGAGACATCCACTTGGATTCACGTGTGTTAAGGACAGCTTGTAAATTCCCCCCTCTTCTTCCCAAAGAAACCTTTTCGATGGCCAACCATTTCAAGTCAGACACAATGTGTCCCGCAGTGTTCCAGTGGTCTACCAAAGGGGCACCCAGTACCTTACATCGCAGTCTACTGCAATGTGATGAAATGCGAGATTTAATCTTCTGTTGTGTTTGTCCCACATATACTTGGTTGCAAGGGCATACAATAATGTAAATTACACTACTCGTGTTGCAATTAGTGTGATGTTTTAAGGTGTAGGTCTTGTCCCCATGTACAAACGTTTTCGTCTGAATTGTAGTGTCACAAGCGGTGCATGTACCACATCTAAAATGCCCTACCACTGGTGGCAAATTCCACAAGGTTGTGAGCGTGGGAGGGCACGGTGGTTCCAGATACGAGTGTACCACCCTGTCGCGAATATTCTTGGCCCTTTTGAAGGAATGAAGGGGGAGATGCGGTTGTCCAATCTCTTCTGCTATTAGTGACCAGTTCTTATTGATAATTTTTTTCACTTCATTACTTTTTGTGGTGAAGGTGGTGACACAGATCATGCGGTTTGGCTCAGCTGAGTCACGACATCCAGGGTTAAGCAGACTGTCCCGTGGATTGTACCACGCTCGTTTCCTGGCGCGTTTCACCATTCGTGCAGGATACCCACGGGATGTGAGGCGTTCATAGAGGATTTCTGATTCCAGCAGGTAGTTAGCTCGAGTAGAACAATTTCTTCTGACTCTGAGAAATTGTCCGATGGGTAGATTGTCTTTGAGGCCTCTGGGATGATGACTCCCATACTGCAACAGGGAGTTACGCTCTGTTGGTTTTCTGAACAGAGTAGTCTGCAGGCGATCACCATCCACATAGATTGAAATATCCAAAAACGGTATGGTAGTATTGCTTGCTTCCAATGTGAATTGAATATGGGGGTTACATAAGTTGAGCCACTCATGGAATTGTTTAAGTTGGTCCTGACTGCCTTCCCAGATGCACAGCACATCGTCAATATACCTGACCCATAGGGCCAGCCTTGGCGCGAATGGGTTATTTACCGAGAAGATAAATTCTTTCTCAAAATGGTCCATAAAAATAATGGCCAAGTTTGGAGCGAAGGTGGCCCCCATGGCCACGCCTTTCGTCTGCACATAGAATTTCTCCTGGAAAATGAAAAAATTCTGTCTCATGGCGATGTTTAGCAGTTCAATTATGAAGTCTGTAGGGACTTGAACCGGAGCTGTTCTTCTATCTAAAGCATCCCTCATCACATCCAAAGCATCCTGTTGAGGGATACTGGTGTACAGCGATATGATGTCACACGTCACCAATAATGTGGTTTTGGGGTCAAAAGGTCTTTCATCTATCAGTTTGATGATTTGAGTGGTGTCGCGTAAGTAGGCCCTAGTACTAAGGGCAATGGGCTTTAGAAAAAAGTCAATGTATTTACATAGCGGTTCAAGAATGGATCCGCAGCCGGACACTATGGGACGACCAGGGGGACTTTCCAAATTCTTATGTACCTTAGGCAATGTGTAGATTGTGGCCAGTCTCGGGAACCTTTGGTTTAAAAACTTGAATTCTTGTTCACTTAAGAACCCTTCGTCCATACCCTTCTGTGTGATGGATAAAATTTTCAAGGCTAACTCTTTTGTGGGATCACTTGGTAGTTCTTGATAACTGACCCCATCAGCCAGTTGTCTGTAGATTTCCTCCTTGTATTTTGAAAGGTCTTGCACGACTATGGCACCACCCTTGTCTGCGGGTTTGATGACCACTTCCTTGTTGGTACACAGATCAGTCAATGCTCTTTGTTCATTCTTACTGAGATTTAGTCTGGCAAACTTTCTCTGATCTAAGGCCTGGTCTACTGATTTCGTAATAATTTCCTCAAAGGCCAGAATCCGAGGGCTCATGGCATATGTAGGTGGGAAAAAGGTTGATGGTTCCCTCAGGCCAGTGATGGACTTTTGTTGCCTAGTGGTTTGGTTACGAAAGAAGTATCTCAGTCTCACCTTTCTGAAGAAACGGTATAGTTCCGTTTTGAGTAGGAATTTGTTGGCTGGGGCAGTTGGCACGTAAGACAAGCCTTTACTTAAAACCTGAATCTCCTCATCCTTGAGGTGATATTTGGAAATATTGATCACAGGGTTCACACTGGGCCTGCTAGTTCCCACTGTGTGTGAATCGATAGGGACTCTTACATTCACCATCTGTAAGTGTTCCTGCGAGTTGAGATCTCTCCGTGTTCCTCGGGGCGGAATGTTACCTGTTTCTGTTGTTTGCCCCTGTTGCCGTTCCATCTGGAGTTCTGTTGCTGGCCTCTCCCCTGTCCTCTGGCCCAGTTGTTTCCACGACCTCGTGGGGGCCGCCATTGGCCCCGGCCCTGATCTAAAAAATGCGGTTGGAATTGTTGTGGATATTGTTGATAGTTGGGATCCACAGGAGGATAGTTGTAAGAGGTGCTTGGACCAGCTTCGCTCTCACTCCCTGAACTGTAGGAAGAATCCGAAAAGGTAGTAAAATTTCGTCTTCCTCTGTATCCTCCGCGACCGCGGTTGGAAAATCGTCCCTGGTTATCCTGTTTGTAATAATCGGGTTGTAAATAGGGATAGACAGATTTTTTGTCGAATAGTCTCAGGTCTCTGGCTAGTTTTTCCAATTTCTTGGTCTGTGCTGTTACGTCAAAGTCTTTAATTGTTGCTTCCAAACTTTCTAAAGCTTCCTTGCTTTTGGTGAGTGTACTGTCACCCAAAATTTCGGCTTTGAGGTCCGCAATTTCCTTACTCAGTGTAACTACCTGTTCCGCCGCCGTCTCAACCCCCAGCACCATCCAGTGCCGGGAGCAATTGTTGGCTACGTAACTGAATCCCTCTTTGAACTTCGGGACGTCCACGAAAATGGCTGGCTCGATTTTAATCTGTAGTCCCACTGGAATTATATTTTCTTGTAAATATCTAGTAAACAGATGCCCATGCAACCTGGTTCTAATGAGCTTCTTTTCTAATCTCTCTAGACGAGATATTTTGTCGTTAAGGGAGATATCAATTATAGGAGCAGTTGTTGAGAGAAAGGTGGTAGATAAGTCTTTAGTGAGTTGGTTAATATATTCCTCTGTATAGGACAATAGTTCAGATTCCACCATAGTTGCTTAGATGTAAATCTAAAATACTGGAAACCTCGCAGGTCAGCACCTGCTCAGAGGACATTACCAAAAGGGGGTTGAACCCATATAGTCGCGGGGACCTGGGTGTACTGTGGTAAGTGTAAATGGATCCCCGCAAGGAGAACGTGTTGTGAGAACCACACACAATCAAAAATTAAACAATTTTAGAAAAATTACTCAAAGATAGTCAGATATTGTTATTTATTCAACAATACTGCACTTGAATCAATCAAACATGTCAATCGACTTGATGAATAAGTAAATAGCCCCAAGACGGGGGGAGGGGAGGGGGAGAGGAAGAGGAAGTGCTCAAAAGGCGGTGCAGAATAGGAAAAAGTACATAGAATCAAGACAGTGACAATAAATTTTATGAATCACACTTAAAATCAGTCCTAGTTAACAAAAGGCCTACACAATTGCGGCATATATTATGTCAATAATAACCTAGGGACATTTCAACGGACACAACCATAGCTTGAAATAATCAGGGAATTGTGCCGGAGGCCCCAATTAAAAAGAAGAAAAGGTTGTCGACGTTTCGACCCCTATTCGTAGGCTACATTAGGTCCTTTATCGGGGTCTTCATCAGGACGGGTACGGGGGAAAGGAAGTGAGGTGGGGCAGTCTTATCTGCGAAATTCAAAAAACCAAGTCAAATTAGTGCACTCATATGAGCTAGAAGTCATCATTAACTCAAGCAAAACACTTTAATTCCTATAAATTTTAAACTATGGAGTCCGGGCCACAGGAAAGCCTCTAGGACGTGGAAAAATGAGAGAGAGCAAGCAATAAGTCAGGCTTAAACTCATACCTAAAAGAGGTCAATAAAACCAACTTCAACTCAAAACAAACTTACTTCAACTCAAAACAAACTTACTTCAGCCTAATACATTCAAAGCACTGAAGTGATATGGAGCGTCCAGGCGGGTACTGTTCCAACTACAACTAGCGGCTCCTACAGCGCACCAGCTATGAAATAAGATGTAACAGTATTAATAAACATTCCCAATGAAGGGCACCAAACATACGCATTGTGGTCGCTAGTTGCACGAATGACTTACATTCACTACAAAAGGACCGATCCACTAGTTGTCTGTGCAATTATGAAGTAATACTGGAGATCATTCAGCTTCGAAAATAGTCACTGTTGAAAAATATACATATAGTTATGTGTACTTTGAAACCATCAGTATTGTAAAATGCCAGTATAATTCTCAACGTGCCCAATTCAGCAATTCATACCTCAGGGAGGGCCATTCTATCTCGTTGTCTTAAGGTGATGAACAACGGCTTATTTTCTATTCAGCAAAATATCAGGTGTGTTGGCTGAAATAAAACACACACACCCGCCACGGTGTCAAAAATAATCGTTTCCAAGTTGAACAATGGAATATAACATATTAATTGGGCTTAACCCAGTCACATACCGTCTTAGTTGATCACCAGAACCAAAGATGTATTCGGGTCGCAGAAACAGGCAAAGGCGGGTGGGTCACAGCAATTCAACACAAACCGCCGGGAAACGGGGAAGAAACCTCCGTAAACCTAAAGGGTCCTAAACCTTACACAAATCCCAAATCAGATAAGGACCAAAAATCCGACGGAATCGCACACTATTTGGTTATTTACAGACGGGGACCGAGGAAGTAAACTTACTGACTCCCAAGGAAAAAACGCCACAGTCGAACTCCGCAAAACTCCGCTGGCAACTACGCGAGGCAGGAGGGGGAGGAGCCGTTCTAAGACTAAGATAGTCGAAATGGAAGAGTTACTCAAAAAACGCCACTCATTGGGCTATGTCAAAACAGAAATTCGAAAGTACGAGGCCTGCAAATGTTTTTAAAATTGGTGATAGCACGTGACACTATTTTGGGCTATGTCACACCAGGAATTCAGGAATATTGTACCTTCAGGTATTAATTTAAATGTTAATTTAATTGTAAATGTTGTGGTAGCAACATGACGGGGGCAGCCTCGAATCTGAGATTCATTCGCAAAAGAGTTTTATCTTGAACATAATACTACCTTGCGTTCAAATGATACCCATAATATTTGTGAAATGCAGTATACATTCAACAGTCCAGATGTTACACCCGTGCACCCCTCTAGCATGAGGGTGTAAACAAAACGACCAGTTTTTTCAATAACGGTAGATTCGTGCACCTCCCAAGCATGGGGGTGTAGACGAATACAAACACGACTGCCAGGTATAGCATCAATAATAAAGAAGCCTCAGCTCGTGCACTTACCAAACATGGTGGTGTAAACGAGTACAGTTGACAAATCATAGCAATGCAGCCGATTGTACTAAAATACTGTCAATTTTCAAGAAAGGTGGATTCGTGCACCTCCCAAGCATGGGGGTGTAGACGAAAATACACACAAATTCAATGGTCTAGCATCAGTAAAAAAGAGACCTTAACTCGTGCACTTACCAAACATGGTGATGTAAGCGAGTACAGTTGGAAACTCATCGTAATGCAGCCAATTGTGCTAGACTGCTATCAATTTCGTTCAGCCCATTCTTTATGGAGTCTAAGAGAGACATCCACTTGGATTCACGTGTGTTAAGGACAGCTTGTAAATTCCCCCTTTTTCTTCCCAAAGAAACCTTTTCGATGGCCAACCATTTCAAGTCAGACACAATGTGTCCCGCAGTGTTCCAGTGGTCTACCAAAGGGGCACCCAGTACCTTACATCGCAGTCTACTGCAATGTGATGAAATGCGAGATTTAATCTTCTGTTGTGTTTGTCCCACATATACTTGGTTGCAAGGGCATACAATAATGTAAATTACACTACTCGTGTTGCAATTAGTGTGATGTTTTAAGGTGTAGGTCTTGTCCCCATGTACAAACGTTTTCGTCTGAATTGTAGTGTCACAAGCGGTGCATGTACCACATCTAAAATGCCCTACCACTGGTGGCAAATTCCACAAGGTTGTGAGCGTGGGAGGGCACGGTGGTTCCAGATACGAGTGTACCACCCTGTCGCGAATATTCTTGGCCCTTTTGAAGGAATGAAGGGGGAGATGCGGTTGTCCAATCTCTTCTGCTATTAGTGACCAGTTCTTATTGATAATTTTTTTCACTTCATTACTTTTTGTGGTGAAGGTGGTGACACAGATCATGCGGTTTGACTCAGCTGAGTCACGACATCCAGGGTTAAGCAGACTGTCCCGTGGATTGTACCACGCTCGTTTCCTGGCGTGTTTCACCATTCGTGCAGGATACCCACGGGATGTGAGGCGTTCATAGAGGATTTCTGATTCCAGCAGGTAGTTAGCTCGAGTAGAACAATTTCTTCTGACTCTGAGAAATTGTCCGATGGGTAGATTGTCTTTGAGGCCTCTGGGATGATGACTCCCATACTGCAACAGGGAGTTACGCTCTGTTGGTTTTCTGAACAGAGTAGTCTGCAGGCGATCACCATCCACATAGATTGAAATATCCAAAAACGGTATGGTAGCATTGCTTGCTTCCAATGTGAATTGAATATGGGGGTTACATAAGTTGAGCCACTCATGGAATTGTTTAAGTTGGTCCTGACTGCCTTCCCAGATGCACAGCACATCGTCAATATACCTGACCCATAGGGCCAGCCTTGGCGCGAATGGGTTATTTACCGAGAAGATAAATTCTTTCTCAAAATGGTCCATAAAAATAATGGCCAAGTTTGGAGCGAAGGTGGCCCCCATGGCCACGCCTTTCGTCTGCACATAGAATTTCTCCTGGAAAATGAAAAAATTCTGTCTCATGGCGATGTTTAGCAGTTCAATTATGAAGTCTGTAGGGACTTGAACCGGAGCTGTTCTTCTATCTAAAGCATCCCTCATCACATCCAAAGCATCCTGTTGAGGGATACTGGTGTACAGCGATATGATGTCACACGTCACCAATAATGTGGTTTTGGGGTCAAAAGGTCTTTCATCTATCAGTTTGATGATTTGAGTGGTGTCGCGTAAGTAGGCCCTAGTACTAAGGGCAATGGGCTTTAGAAAAAAGTCAATGTATTTACATAGCGGTTCAAGAATGGATCCGCAGCCGGACACTATGGGACGACCAGGGGGACTTTCCAAATTCTTATGTACCTTAGGCAATGTGTAGATTGTGGCCAGTCTCGGGAACCTTTGGTTTAAAAACTTGAATTCTTGTTCACTTAAGAACCCTTCGTCCATACCCTTCTGTGTGATGGATACAATTTTCAAGGCTAACTCTTTTGTGGGATCACTTGGTAGTTCTTGATAACTGACCCCATCAGCCAGTTGTCTGTAGATTTCCTCCTTGTATTTTGAAAGGTCTTGCACGACTATGGCACCACCCTTGTCTGCGGGTTTGATGACCACTTCCTTGTTGGTACACAGATCAGTCAATGCTCTTTGTTCATTCTTACTGAGATTTAGTCTGGCAAACTTTCTCTGATCTAAGGCCTGGTCTACTGATTTCGTAATAATTTCCTCAAAGGCCAGAATCCGAGGGCTCATGGCATATGTAGATGGGAAAAAGGTTGATGGTTCCCTCAGGCCAGTGATGGACTTTTGTTGCCTAGTGGTTTGGTTACGAAAGAAGTATCTCAGTCTCACCTTTCTGAAGAAACGGTATAGTTCCGTTTTGAGTAGGAATTTGTTGGCTGGGGCAGTTGGCACGTAAGACAAGCCTTTACTTAAAACCTGAATCTCCTCATCCTTGAGGTGATATTTGGAAATATTGATCACAGGGTTCACACTGGGCCTGCTAGTTCCCACTGTGTGTGAATCGATAGGGACTCTTACATTCACCATCTGTAAGTGTTCCTGCGAGTTGAGATCTCTCCGTGTTCCTCGGGGCGGAATGTTACCTGTTTCTGTTGTTTGCCCCTGTTGCCGTTCCATCTGGAGTTCTGTTGCTGGCCTCTCCCCTGTCCTCTGGCCCAGTTGTTTCCACGACCTCGTGGGGGCCGCCATTGGCCCCGGCCCTGATCTAAAAAATGCGGTTGGAATTGTTGTGGATATTGTTGATAGTTGGGATCCACAGGAGGATAGTTGTAAGAGGTGCTTGGACCAGCTTCGCTCTCACTCCCTGAACTGTAGGAAGAATCCGAAAAGGTAGTAAAATTTCGTCTTCCTCTGTATCCTCCGCGACCGCGGTTGGAAAATCGTCCCTGGTTATCCTGTTTGTAATAATCGGGTTGTAAATAGGGATAGACAGATTTTTTGTCGAATAGTCTCAGGTCTCTGGCTAGTTTTTCCAATTTCTTGGTCTGTGCTGTTACGTCAAAGTCTTTAATTGTTGCTTCCAAACTTTCTAAAGCTTCCTTGCTTTTGGTGAGTGTACTGTCACCCAAAATTTCGGCTTTGAGGTCCGCAATTTCCTTACTCAGTGTAACTACCTGTTCCGCCGCCGTCTCAACCCCCAGCACCATCCAGTGCCGGGAGCAATTGTTGGCTACGTAACTGAATCCCTCTTTGAACTTCGGGACGTCCACGAAAATGGCTGGCTCGATTTTAATCTGTAGTCCCACTGGAATTATATTTTCTTGTAAATATCTAGTAAACAGATGCCCATGCAACCTGGTTCTAATGAGCTTCTTTTCTAATCTCTCTAGACGAGATATTTTGTCGTTAAGGGAGATATCAATTATAGGAGCAGTTGTTGAGAGAAAGGTGGTAGATAAGTCTTTAGTGAGTTGGTTAATATATTCCTCTGTATAGGACAATAGTTCAGATTCCACCATAGTTGCTTAGATGTAAATCTAAAATACTGGAAACCTCGCAGGTCAGCACCTGCTCAGAGGACATTACCAAAAGGGGGTTGAACCCATATAGTCGCGGGGACCTGGGTGTACTGTGGTAAGTGTAAATGGATCCCCGCAAGGAGAACGTGTTGTGAGAACCACACACAATCAAAAATTAAACAATTTTAGAAAAATTACTCAAAGATAGTCAGATATTGTTATTTATTCAACAATACTGCACTTGAATCAATCAAACATGTCAATCGACTTGATGAATAAGTAAATAGCCCCAAGACGGGGGGAGGGGAGGGGGAGAGGAAGAGGAAGTGCTCAAAAGGCGGTGCAGAATAGGAAAAAGTACATAGAATCAAGACAGTGACAATAAATTTTATGAATCACACTTAAAATCAGTCCTAGTTAACAAAAGGCCTACACAATTGCGGCATATATTATGTCAATAATAACCTAGGGACATTTCAACGGACACAACCATAGCTTGAAATAATCAGGGAATTGTGCCGGAGGCCCCAATTAAAAAGAAGAAAAGGTCGTCGACGTTTCGACCCCTATTCGTAGGCTACATTAGGTCCTTTATCGGGGTCTTCATCAGGACGGGTACGGGGGAAAGGAAGTGAGGTGGGGCAGTCTTATCTGCGAAATTCAAAAAACCAAGTCAAATTAGTGCACTCATATGAGCTAGAAGTCATCATTAACTCAAGCAAAACACTTTAATTCCTATAAATTTTAAACTATGGAGTCCGGGCCACAGGAAAGCCTCTAGGACGTGGAAAAATGAGAGAGAGCAAGCAATAAGTCAGGCTTAAACTCATACCTAAAAGAGGTCAATAAAACCAACTTCAACTCAAAACAAACTTACTTCAACTCAAAACAAACTTACTTCAGCCTAATACATTCAAAGCACTGAAGTGATATGGAGCGTCCAGGCGGGTACTGTTCCAACTACAACTAGCGGCTCCTACAGCGCACCAGCTATGAAATAAGATGTAACAGTATTAATAAACATTCCCAATGAAGGGCACCAAACATACGCATTGTGGTCGCTAGTTGCACGAATGACTTACATTCACTACAAAAGGACCGATCCACTAGTTGTCTGTGCAATTATGAAGTAATACTGGAGATCATTCAGCTTCGAAAATAGTCACTGTTGAAAAATATACATATAGTTATGTGTACTTTGAAACCATCAGTATTGTAAAATGCCAGTATAATTCTCAACGTGCCCAATTCAGCAATTCATACCTCAGGGAGGGCCATTCTATCTTGTTGTCTTAAGGTGATGAACAACGGCTTATTTTCTATTCAGCAAAATATCAGGTGTGTTGGCTGAAATAAAACACACACACCCGCCACGGTGTCAAAAATAATCGTTTCCAAGTTGAACAATGGAATATAACATATTAATTGGGCTTAACCCAGTCACATACCGTCTTAGTTGATCACCAGAACCAAAGATGTATTCGGGTCGCAGAAACAGGCAAAGGCGGGTGGGTCACAGCAATTCAACACAAACCGCCGGGAAACGGGGAAGAAACCTCCGTAAACCTAAAGGGTCCTAAACCATACACAAATCCCAAATCAGATAAGGACCAAAAATCCGACGGAATCGCACACTATTTGGTTATTTACAGACGGGGACCGAGGAAGTAAACTTACTGACTCCCAAGGAAAAAACGCCACAGTCGAACTCCGCAAAACTCCGCTGGCAACTACGCAAGGCAGGAGGGGGAGGAGCCGTTCTAAGACTAAGATAGTCGAAATGGAAGAGTTACTCAAAAAACGCCACTCATTGGGCTATGTCAAAACAGAAATTCGAAAGTACGAGGCCTGCAAATGTTTTTAAAATTGGTGATAGCACGTGACACTATTTTGGGCTATGTCACACCAGGAATTCAGGAATATTGTACCTTCAGGTATTAATTTAAATGTTAATTTAATTGTAAATGTTGTGGTAGCAACATGACGGGGGCAGCCTCGAATCTGAGATTCATTCGCAAAAGAGTTTTATCTTGAACATAATACTACCTTGCGTTCAAATGATACCCATAATATTTGTGAAATGCAGTATACATTCAACAGTCCAGATGTTAAACCCGTGCACCCCTCTAGCATGAGGGTGTAAACAAAACGACCAGTTTTTTCAATAACGGTAGATTCGTGCACCTCCCAAGCATGGGGGTGTAGACGAATACAAACACGACTGCCAGGTATAGCATCAATAATAAAGAAGCCTCAGCTCGTGCACTTACCAAACATGGTGGTGTAAACGAGTACAGTTGACAAATCATAGCAATGCAGCCGATTGTACTAAAATACTGTCAATTTTCAAGAAAGGTGGATTCGTGCACCTCCCAAGCATGGGGGTGTAGACGAAAATACACACAAATTCAATGGTCTAGCATCAGTAAAAAAGAGACCTTAACTCGTGCACTTACCAAACATGGTGGTGTAAGCGAGTACAGTTGGAAACTCATCGTAATGCAGCCAATTGTGCTAGACTGCTATCAATTTCGTTCAGCCCATTCTTTATGGAGTCTAAGAGAGACATCCACTTGGATTCACGTGTGTTAAGGACAGCTTGTAAATTCCCCCCTCTTCTTCCCAAAGAAACCTTTTCGATGGCCAACCATTTCAAGTCAGACACAATGTGTCCCGCAGTGTTCCAGTGGTCTACCAAAGGGGCACCCAGTACCTTACATCGCAGTCTACTGCAATGTGATGAAATGCGAGATTTAATCTTCTGTTGTGTTTGTCCCACATATACTTGGTTGCAAGGGCATACAATAATGTAAATTACACTACTCGTGTTGCAATTAGTGTGATGTTTTAAGGTGTAGGTCTTGTCCCCATGTACAAACGTTTTCGTCTGAATTGTAGTGTCACAAGCGGTGCATGTACCACATCTAAAATGCCCTACCACTGGTGGCAAATTCCACAAGGTTGTGAGCGTGGGAGGGCACGGTGGTTCCAGATACGAGTGTACCACCCTGTCGCGAATATTCTTGGCCCTTTTGAAGGAATGAAGGGGGAGATGCGGTTGTCCAATCTCTTCTGCTATTAGTGACCAGTTCTTATTGATAATTTTTTTCACTTCATTACTTTTTGTGGTGAAGGTGGTGACACAGATCATGCGGTTTGGCTCAGCTGAGTCACGACATCCAGGGTTAAGCAGACTGTCCCGTGGATTGTACCACGCTCGTTTCCTGGCGCGTTTCACCATTCGTGCAGGATACCCACGGGATGTGAGGCGTTCATAGAGGATTTCTGATTCCAGCAGGTAGTTAGCTCGAGTAGAACAATTTCTTCTGACTCTGAGAAATTGTCCGATGGGTAGATTGTCTTTGAGGCCTCTGGGATGATGACTCCCATACTGCAACAGGGAGTTACGCTCTGTTGGTTTTCTGAACAGAGTAGTCTGCAGGCGATCACCATCCACATAGATTGAAATATCCAAAAACGGTATGGTAGTATTGCTTGCTTCCAATGTGAATTGAATATGGGGGTTACATAAGTTGAGCCACTCATGGAATTGTTTAAGTTGGTCCTGACTGCCTTCCCAGATGCACAGCACATCGTCAATATACCTGACCCATAGGGCCAGCCTTGGCGCGAATGGGTTATTTACCGAGAAGATAAATTCTTTCTCAAAATGGTCCATAAAAATAATGGCCAAGTTTGGAGCGAAGGTGGCCCCCATGGCCACGCCTTTCGTCTGCACATAGAATTTCTCCTGGAAAATGAAAAAATTCTGTCTCATGGCGATGTTTAGCAGTTCAATTATGAAGTCTGTAGGGACTTGAACCGGAGCTGTTCTTCTATCTAAAGCATCCCTCATCACATCCAAAGCATCCTGTTGAGGGATACTGGTGTACAGCGATATGATGTCACACGTCACCAATAATGTGGTTTTGGGGTCAAAAGGTCTTTCATCTATCAGTTTGATGATTTGAGTGGTGTCGCGTAAGTAGGCCCTAGTACTAAGGGCAATGGGCTTTAGAAAAAAGTCAATGTATTTACATAGCGGTTCAAGAATGGATCCGCAGCCGGACACTATGGGACGACCAGGGGGACTTTCCAAATTCTTATGTACCTTAGGCAATGTGTAGATTGTGGCCAGTCTCGGGAACCTTTGGTTTAAAAACTTGAATTCTTGTTCACTTAAGAACCCTTCGTCCATACCCTTCTGTGTGATGGATAAAATTTTCAAGGCTAACTCTTTTGTGGGATCACTTGGTAGTTCTTGATAACTGACCCCATCAGCCAGTTGTCTGTAGATTTCCTCCTTGTATTTTGAAAGGTCTTGCACGACTATGGCACCACCCTTGTCTGCGGGTTTGATGACCACTTCCTTGTTGGTACACAGATCAGTCAATGCTCTTTGTTCATTCTTACTGAGATTTAGTCTGGCAAACTTTCTCTGATCTAAGGCCTGGTCTACTGATTTCGTAATAATTTCCTCAAAGGCCAGAATCCGAGGGCTCATGGCATATGTAGGTGGGAAAAAGGTTGATGGTTCCCTCAGGCCAGTGATGGACTTTTGTTGCCTAGTGGTTTGGTTACGAAAGAAGTATCTCAGTCTCACCTTTCTGAAGAAACGGTATAGTTCCGTTTTGAGTAGGAATTTGTTGGCTGGGGCAGTTGGCACGTAAGACAAGCCTTTACTTAAAACCTGAATCTCCTCATCCTTGAGGTGATATTTGGAAATATTGATCACAGGGTTCACACTGGGCCTGCTAGTTCCCACTGTGTGTGAATCGATAGGGACTCTTACATTCACCATCTGTAAGTGTTCCTGCGAGTTGAGATCTCTCCGTGTTCCTCGGGGCGGAATGTTACCTGTTTCTGTTGTTTGCCCCTGTTGCCGTTCCATCTGGAGTTCTGTTGCTGGCCTCTCCCCTGTCCTCTGGCCCAGTTGTTTCCACGACCTCGTGGGGGCCGCCATTGGCCCCGGCCCTGATCTAAAAAATGCGGTTGGAATTGTTGTGGATATTGTTGATAGTTGGGATCCACAGGAGGATAGTTGTAAGAGGTGCTTGGACCAGCTTCGCTCTCACTCCCTGAACTGTAGGAAGAATCCGAAAAGGTAGTAAAATTTCGTCTTCCTCTGTATCCTCCGCGACCGCGGTTGGAAAATCGTCCCTGGTTATCCTGTTTGTAATAATCGGGTTGTAAATAGGGATAGACAGATTTTTTGTCGAATAGTCTCAGGTCTCTGGCTAGTTTTTCCAATTTCTTGGTCTGTGCTGTTACGTCAAAGTCTTTAATTGTTGCTTCCAAACTTTCTAAAGCTTCCTTGCTTTTGGTGAGTGTACTGTCACCCAAAATTTCGGCTTTGAGGTCCGCAATTTCCTTACTCAGTGTAACTACCTGTTCCGCCGCCGTCTCAACCCCCAGCACCATCCAGTGCCGGGAGCAATTGTTGGCTACGTAACTGAATCCCTCTTTGAACTTCGGGACGTCCACGAAAATGGCTGGCTCGATTTTAATCTGTAGTCCCACTGGAATTATATTTTCTTGTAAATATCTAGTAAACAGATGCCCATGCAACCTGGTTCTAATGAGCTTCTTTTCTAATCTCTCTAGACGAGATATTTTGTCGTTAAGGGAGATATCAATTATAGGAGCAGTTGTTGAGAGAAAGGTGGTAGATAAGTCTTTAGTGAGTTGGTTAATATATTCCTCTGTATAGGACAATAGTTCAGATTCCACCATAGTTGCTTAGATGTAAATCTAAAATACTGGAAACCTCGCAGGTCAGCACCTGCTCAGAGGACATTACCAAAAGGGGGTTGAACCCATATAGTCGCGGGGACCTGGGTGTACTGTGGTAAGTGTAAATGGATCCCCGCAAGGAGAACGTGTTGTGAGAACCACACACAATCAAAAATTAAACAATTTTAGAAAAATTACTCAAAGATAGTCAGATATTGTTATTTATTCAACAATACTGCACTTGAATCAATCAAACATGTCAATCGACTTGATGAATAAGTAAATAGCCCCAAGACGGGGGGAGGGGAGGGGGAGAGGAAGAGGAAGTGCTCAAAAGGCGGTGCAGAATAGGAAAAAGTACATAGAATCAAGACAGTGACAATAAATTTTATGAATCACACTTAAAATCAGTCCTAGTTAACAAAAGGCCTACACAATTGCGGCATATATTATGTCAATAATAACCTAGGGACATTTCAACGGACACAACCATAGCTTGAAATAATCAGGGAATTGTGCCGGAGGCCCCAATTAAAAAGAAGAAAAGGTTGTCGACGTTTCGACCCCTATTCGTAGGCTACATTAGGTCCTTTATCGGGGTCTTCATCAGGACGGGTACGGGGGAAAGGAAGTGAGGTGGGGCAGTCTTATCTGCGAAATTCAAAAAACCAAGTCAAATTAGTGCACTCATATGAGCTAGAAGTCATCATTAACTCAAGCAAAACACTTTAATTCCTATAAATTTTAAACTATGGAGTCCGGGCCACAGGAAAGCCTCTAGGACGTGGAAAAATGAGAGAGAGCAAGCAATAAGTCAGGCTTAAACTCATACCTAAAAGAGGTCAATAAAACCAACTTCAACTCAAAACAAACTTACTTCAACTCAAAACAAACTTACTTCAGCCTAATACATTCAAAGCACTGAAGTGATATGGAGCGTCCAGGCGGGTACTGTTCCAACTACAACTAGCGGCTCCTACAGCGCACCAGCTATGAAATAAGATGTAACAGTATTAATAAACATTCCCAATGAAGGGCACCAAACATACGCATTGTGGTCGCTAGTTGCACGAATGACTTACATTCACTACAAAAGGACCGATCCACTAGTTGTCTGTGCAATTATGAAGTAATACTGGAGATCATTCAGCTTCGAAAATAGTCACTGTTGAAAAATATACATATAGTTATGTGTACTTTGAAACCATCAGTATTGTAAAATGCCAGTATAATTCTCAACGTGCCCAATTCAGCAATTCATACCTCAGGGAGGGCCATTCTATCTCGTTGTCTTAAGGTGATGAACAACGGCTTATTTTCTATTCAGCAAAATATCAGGTGTGTTGGCTGAAATAAAACACACACACCCGCCACGGTGTCAAAAATAATCGTTTCCAAGTTGAACAATGGAATATAACATATTAATTGGGCTTAACCCAGTCACATACCGTCTTAGTTGATCACCAGAACCAAAGATGTATTCGGGTCGCAGAAACAGGCAAAGGCGGGTGGGTCACAGCAATTCAACACAAACCGCCGGGAAACGGGGAAGAAACCTCCGTAAACCTAAAGGGTCCTAAACCTTACACAAATCCCAAATCAGATAAGGACCAAAAATCCGACGGAATCGCACACTATTTGGTTATTTACAGACGGGGACCGAGGAAGTAAACTTACTGACTCCCAAGGAAAAAACGCCACAGTCGAACTCCGCAAAACTCCGCTGGCAACTACGCGAGGCAGGAGGGGGAGGAGCCGTTCTAAGACTAAGATAGTCGAAATGGAAGAGTTACTCAAAAAACGCCACTCATTGGGCTATGTCAAAACAGAAATTCGAAAGTACGAGGCCTGCAAATGTTTTTAAAATTGGTGATAGCACGTGACACTATTTTGGGCTATGTCACACCAGGAATTCAGGAATATTGTACCTTCAGGTATTAATTTAAATGTTAATTTAATTGTAAATGTTGTGGTAGCAACATGACGGGGGCAGCCTCGAATCTGAGATTCATTCGCAAAAGAGTTTTATCTTGAACATAATACTACCTTGCGTTCAAATGATACCCATAATATTTGTGAAATGCAGTATACATTCAACAGTCCAGATGTTACACCCGTGCACCCCTCTAGCATGAGGGTGTAAACAAAACGACCAGTTTTTTCAATAACGGTAGATTCGTGCACCTCCCAAGCATGGGGGTGTAGACGAATACAAACACGACTGCCAGGTATAGCATCAATAATAAAGAAGCCTCAGCTCGTGCACTTACCAAACATGGTGGTGTAAACGAGTACAGTTGACAAATCATAGCAATGCAGCCGATTGTACTAAAATACTGTCAATTTTCAAGAAAGGTGGATTCGTGCACCTCCCAAGCATGGGGGTGTAGACGAAAATACACACAAATTCAATGGTCTAGCATCAGTAAAAAAGAGACCTTAACTCGTGCACTTACCAAACATGGTGATGTAAGCGAGTACAGTTGGAAACTCATCGTAATGCAGCCAATTGTGCTAGACTGCTATCAATTTCGTTCAGCCCATTCTTTATGGAGTCTAAGAGAGACATCCACTTGCATTCACGTGTGTTAAGGACAGCTTGTAAATTCCCCCTTTTTCTTCCCAAAGAAACCTTTTCGATGGCCAACCATTTCAAGTCAGACACAATGTGTCCCGCAGTGTTCCAGTGGTCTACCAAAGGGGCACCCAGTACCTTACATCGCAGTCTACTGCAATGTGATGAAATGCGAGATTTAATCTTCTGTTGTGTTTGTCCCACATATACTTGGTTGCAAGGGCATACAATAATGTAAATTACACTACTCGTGTTGCAATTAGTGTGATGTTTTAAGGTGTAGGTCTTGTCCCCATGTACAAACGTTTTCGTCTGAATTGTAGTGTCACAAGCGGTGCATGTACCACATCTAAAATGCCCTACCACTGGTGGCAAATTCCACAAGGTTGTGAGCGTGGGAGGGCACGGTGGTTCCAGATACGAGTGTACCACCCTGTCGCGAATATTCTTGGCCCTTTTGAAGGAATGAAGGGGGAGATGCGGTTGTCCAATCTCTTCTGCTATTAGTGACCAGTTCTTATTGATAATTTTTTTCACTTCATTACTTTTTGTGGTGAAGGTGGTGACACAGATCATGCGGTTTGACTCAGCTGAGTCACGACATCCAGGGTTAAGCAGACTGTCCCGTGGATTGTACCACGCTCGTTTCCTGGCGCGTTTCACCATTCGTGCAGGATACCCACGGGATGTGAGGCGTTCATAGAGGATTTCTGATTCCAGCAGGTAGTTAGCTCGAGTAGAACAATTTCTTCTGACTCTGAGAAATTGTCCGATGGGTAGATTGTCTTTGAGGCCTCTGGGATGATGACTCCCATACTGCAACAGGGAGTTACGCTCTGTTGGTTTTCTGAACACAGTAGTCTGCAGGCGATCACCATCCACATAGATTGAAATATCCAAAAACGGTATGGTAGTATTGCTTGCTTCCAATGTGAATTGAATATGGGGGTTACATAAGTTGAGCCACTCATGGAATTGTTTAAGTTGGTCCTGACTGCCTTCCCAGATGCACAGCACATCGTCAATATACCTGACCCATAGGGCCAGCCTTGGCGCGAATGGGTTATTTACCGAGAAGATAAATTCTTTCTCAAAATGGTCCATAAAAATAATGGCCAAGTTTGGAGCAAAGGTGGCCCCCATGGCCACGCCTTTCGACTGCACATAGAATTTCTCCTGGAAAATGAAAAAATTCTGTCTCTTGGCGATGTTTAGCAGTTCAATTATGAAGTCTGTAGGGACTTGAACCGGAGCTGTTCTTCTATCTAAAGCATCCCTCATCACATCCAAAGCATCCTGTTGAGGGATACTGGTGTACAGCGATATGATGTCACACGTCACCAATAATGTGGTTTTGGGGTCAAAAGGTCTTTCATCTATCAGTTTGATGATTTGAGTGGTGTCGCGTAAGAAGGCCCTAGTACTAAGGGCAATGGGCTTTAGAAAAAAGTCAATGTATTTACATAGCGGTTCAAGAATGGATCCGCAGCCGGACACTATGGGACGACCAGGGGGACTTTCCAAATTCTTATGTACCTTAGGCAATGTGTAGATTGTGGCCAGTCTCGGGAACCTTTGGTTTAAAAACTTGAATTCTTGTTCACTTAAGAACCCTTCGTCCATACCCTTCTGTGTGATGGATAACATTTTCAAGGCTAACTCTTTTGTGGGATCACTTGGTAGTTCTTGATAACTGACCCCATCAGCCAGTTGTCTGTAGATTTCCTCCTTGTATTTTGAAAGGTCTTGCACGACTATGGCACCACCCTTGTCTGCGGGTTTGATGACCACTTCCTTGTTGGTACACAGATCAGTCAATGCTCTTTGTTCATTCTTACTGAGATTTAGTCTGGCAAACTTTCTCTGATCTAAGGCCTGGTCTACTGATTTCGTAATAATTTCCTCAAAGGCCAGAATCCGAGGGCTCATGGCATATGTAGGTGGGAAAAAGGTTGATGGTTCCCTCAGGCCAGTGATGGACTTTTGTTGCCTAGTGGTTTGGTTACGAAAGAAGTATCTCAGTCTCACCTTTCTGAAGAAACGGTATAGTTCCGTTTTGAGTAGGAATTTGTTGGCTGGGGCAGTTGGCACGTAAGACAAGCCTTTACTTAAAACCTGAATCTCCTCATCCTTGAGGTGATATTTGGAAATATTGATCACAGGGTTCACACTGGGCCTGCTAGTTCCCACTGTGTGTGAATCGATAGGGACTCTTACATTCACCATCTGTAAGTGTTCCTGCGAGTTGAGATCTCTCCGTGTTCCTCGGGCGGAATGTTACCTGTTTCTGTTGTTTGCCCCTGTTGCCGTTCCATCTGGAGTTCTGTTGCTGGCCTCTCCCCTGTCCTCTGGCCCAGTTGTTTCCACGACCTCGTGGGGGCCGCCATTGGCCCCGGCCCTGATCTAAAAAATGCGGTTGGAATTGTTGTGGATATTGTTGATAGTTGGGATCCACAGGAGGATAGTTGTAAGAGGTGCTTGGACCAGCTTCGCTCTCACTCCCTGAACTGTAGGAAGAATCCGAAAAGGTAGTAAAATGTCGTCTTCCTCTGTATCCTCCGCGACCGCGGTTGGAAAATCGTCCCTGGTTATCCTGTTTGTAATAATCGGGTTGTAAATAGGGATAGACAGATTTTTTGTCGAATAGTCTCAGGTCTCTGGCTAGTTTTTCCAATTTCTTGGTCTGTGCTGTTACGTCAAAGTCTTTAATTGTTGCTTCCAAACTTTCTAAAGCTTCCTTGCTTTTGGTGAGTGTACTGTCACCCATAATTTCGTCTTTGAGGTCCGCAATTTCCTTACTCAGTGTAACTACCTGTTCCGCCGCCGTCTCAACCCCCAGCACCATCCAGTGCCGGGAGCAATTGTTGGCTACGTAACTGAATCCCTCTTTGAACTTCGGGACGTCCACGAAAATGGCTGGCTCGATTTTAATCTGTAGTCCCACTGGAATTATATTTTCTTGTAAATATCTAGTAAACAGATGCCCATGCAACCTGGTTCTAATGAGCTTCTTTTCTAATCTCTCTAGACGAGATATTTTGTCGTTAAGGGAGATATCAATTATAGGAGCAGTTGTTGAGAGAAAGGTGGTAGATAAGTCTTTAGTGAGTTGGTTAATATATTCCTCTGTATAGGACAATAGTTCAGATTCCACCATAGTTGCTTAGATGTAAATCTAAAATACTGGAAACCTCGCAGGTCAGCACCTGCTCAGAGGACATTACCAAAAGGGGGTTGAACCCATATAGTCGCGGGGACCTGGGTGTACTGTGGTAACTGTAAATGGATCCCCGCAAGGAGAACGTGTTGTGAGAACCACACACAATCAAAAATTAAACAATTTTAGAAAAATTACTCAAAGATAGTCAGATATTGTTATTTATTCAACAATACTGCACTTGAATCAATCAAACATGTCAATCGACTTGATGAATAAGTAAATAGCCCCAAGACGGGGGGAGAGGAGGGGGAGAGGAAGAGGAAGTGCTCAAAAGGCGGTGCAGAATAGGAAAAAGTACATAGAATCAAGACAGTGACAATAAATTTTATGAATCACACTTAAAATCAGTCCTAGTTAACAAAAGGCCTACACAATTGCGGCATATATTATGTCAATAATAACCTAGGGACATTTCAACGGACACAACCATAGCTTGAAATAATCAGGGAATTGTGCCGGAGGCCCCAATTAAAAAGAAGAAAAGGTCGTCGACGTTTCGATCCCTATTCGTAGGCTACATTAGGTCCTTTATCGGGGTCTTCATCAGGACGGGTACGGGGGAAAGGAAGTGAGGTGGGGCAGTCTTATCTGCGAAATTCAAAAAACCAAGTCAAATTAGTGCACTCATATGAGCTAGAAGTCATCATTAACTCAAGCAAAACACTTTAATTCCTATAAATTTTAAACTATGGAGTCCGGGCCACAGGAAAGCCTCTAGGACGTGGAAAAATGAGAGAGAGCAAGCAATAAGTCAGGCTTAAACTCATACCTAAAAGAGGTCAATAAAACCAACTTCAACTCAAAACAAACTTACTTCAACTCAAAACAAACTTACTTCAGCCTAATACATTCAAAGCACTGAAGTGATATGGAGCGTCCAGGCGGGTACTGTTACAACTACAACTAGCGGCTCCTACAGCGCACCAGCTATGAAATAAGATGTAACAGTATTAATAAACATTCCCAATGAAGGGCACCAAACATACGCATTGTGGTCGCTAGTTGCACGAATGACTTACATTCACTACAAAAGGACCGATCCACTAGTTGTCTGTGCAATTATGAAGTAATACTGGAGATCATTCAGCTTCGAAAATAGTCACTGTTGAAAAATATACATATAGTTATGTGTACTTTGAAACCATCAGTATTGTAAAATGCCAGTATAATTCTCAACGTGCCCAATTCAGCAATTCATACCTCAGGGAGGGCCATTCTATCTCGTTGTCTTAAGGTGATGAACAACGGCTTATTTTCTATTCAGCAAAATATCAGGTGTGTTGGCTGAAATAAAACACACACACCCGCCACGGTGTCAAAAATAATCGTTTCCAAGTTGAACAATGGAATATAACATATTAATTGGGCTTAACCCAGTCACATACCGTCTTAGTTGATCACCAGAACCAAAGATGTATTCGGGTCGCAGAAACAGGCAAAGGCGGGTGGGTCACAGCAATTCAACACAAACCGCCGGGAAACGGGGAAGAAACCTCCGTAAACCTAAAGGGTCCTAAACCATACACAAATCCCAAATCAGATAAGGACCAAAAATCCGACGGAATCGCACACTATTTGGTTATTTACAGACGGGGACCGAGGAAGTAAACTTACTGACTCCCAAGGAAAAAACGCCACAGTCGAACTCCGCAAAACTCCGCTGGCAACTACGCGAGGCAGGAGGGGGAGGAGCCGTTCTAAGACTAAGATAGTCGAAATGGAAGAGTTACTCAAAAAACGCCACTCATTGGGCTATGTCAAAACAGAAATTCGAAAGTACGAGGCCTCCAAATGTTTTTAAAATTGGTGATAGCACGTGACACTATTTTGGGCTATGTCACACCAGGAATTCAGGAATATTGTACCTTCAGGTATTAATTTAAATGTTAATTTAATTGTAAATGTTGTGGTAGCAACATGACGGGGGCAGCCTCGAATCTGAGATTCATTCGCAAAAGAGTTTTATCTTGAACATAATACTACCTTGCGTTCAAATGATACCCATAATATTTGTGAAATGCAGTATACATTCAACAGTCCAGATGTTACACCCGTGCACCCCTCTAGCATGAGGGTGTAAACAAAACAACCAGTTTTTTCAATAACGGTAGATTCGTGCACCTCCCAAGCATGGGGGTGTAGACGAATACAAACACGACTGCCAGGTATAGCATCAATAATAAAGAAGCCTCAGCTCGTGCACTTACCAAACATGGTGGTGTAAACGAGTACAGTTGACAAATCATAGCAATGCAGCCGATTGTACTAAAATACTGTCAATTTTCAAGAAAGGTGGATTCGTGCACCTCCCAAGCATGGGGGTGTAGACGAAAATACACACAAATTCAATGGTCTAGCATCAGTAAAAAAGAGACCTTAACTCGTGCACTTACCAAACATGGTGGTGTAAGCGAGTACAGTTGGAAACTCATCGTAATGCAGCCAATTGTGCTAGACTGCTATCAATTTCGTTCAGCCCATTCTTTATGGAGTCTAAGAGAGACATCCACTTGGATTCACGTGTGTTAAGGACAGCTTGTAAATTCCCCCCTCTTCTTCCCAAAGAAACCTTTTCGATGGCCAACCATTTCAAGTCAGACACAATGTGTCCCGCAGTGTTCCAGTGGTCTACCAAAGGGGCACCCAGTACCTTACATCGCAGTCTACTGCAATGTGATGAAATGCGAGATTTAATCTTCTGTTGTGTTTGTCCCACATATACTTGGTTGCAAGGGCATACAATAATGTAAATTACACTACTCGTGTTGCAATTAGTGTGATGTTTTAAGGTGTAGGTCTTGTCCCCATGTACAAACGTTTTCGTCTGAATTGTAGTGTCACAAGCGGTGCATGTACCACATCTAAAATGCCCTACCACTGGTGGCAAATTCCACAAGGTTGTGAGCGTGGGAGGGCACGGTGGTTCCAGATACGAGTGTACCACCCTGTCGCGAATATTCTTGGCCCTTTTGAAGGAATGAAGGGGGAGATGCGGTTGTCCAATCTCTTCTGCTATTAGTGACCAGTTCTTATTGATAATTTTTTTCACTTCATTACTTTTTGTGGTGAAGGTGGTGACACAGATCATGCGGTTTGACTCAGCTGAGTCACGACATCCAGGGTTAAGCAGACTGTCCCGTGGATTGTACCACGCTCGTTTCCTGGCGCGTTTCACCATTCGTGCAGGATACCCACGGGATGTGAGGCGTTCATAGAGGATTTCTGATTCCAGCAGGTAGTTAGCTCGAGTAGAACAATTTCTTCTGACTCTGAGAAATTGTCCGATGGGTAGATTGTCTTTGAGGCCTCTGGGATGATGACTCCCATACTGCAACAGGGAGTTAGGCTCTGTTGGTTTTCTGAACAGAGTAGTCTGCAGGCGATCACCATCCACATAGATTGAAATATCCAAAAACGGTATGGTAGTATTGCTTGCTTCCAATGTGAATTGAATATGGGGGTTACATAAGTTGAGCCACTCATGGAATTGTTTAAGTTGGTCCTGACTGCCTTCCCAGATGCACAGCACATCGTCAATATACCTGACCCATAGGGCCAGCCTTGGCGCGAATGGGTTATTTACCGAGAAGATAAATTCTTTCTCAAAATGGTCCATAAAAATAATGGCCAAGTTTGGAGCGAAGGTGGCCCCCATGGCCACGCCTTTCGTCTGCACATAGAATTTCTCCTGGAAAATGAAAAAATTCTGTCTCATGGCGATGTTTAGCAGTTCAATTATGAAGTCTGTAGGGACTTGAACCGGAGCTGTTCTTCTATCTAAAGCATCCCTCATCACATCCAACGCATCCTGTTGAGGGATACTGGTGTACAGCGATATGATGTCACACGTCACCAATAATGTGGTTTTGGGGTCAACAGGTCTTTCATCTATCAGTTTGATGATTTAAGTGGTGTCGCGTAAGTAGGCCCTAGTACTAAGGGCAATGGGCTTTAGAAAAAAGTCAATGTATTTACATAGCGGTTCAAGAATGGATCCGCAGCCGGACACTATGGGACGACCAGGGGGACTTTCCAAATTCTTATGTACCTTAGGCAATGTGTAGATTGTGGCCAGTCTCGGGAACCTTTGGTTTAAAAACTTGAATTCTTGTTCACTTAAGAACCCTTCGTCCATACCCTTCTGTGTGATGGATAAAATTTTCAAGGCTACCTCTTTTGTGGGATCACTTGGTAGTTCTTCATAACTGACCCCATCAGCCAGTTGTCTGTAGATTTCCTCCTTGTATTTTGAAAGGTCTTGCACGACTATGGCACCACCCTTGTCTGCGGGTTTGATGACCACTTCCTTGTTGGTACACAGATCAGTCAATGCTCTTTGTTCATTCTTACTGAGATTTAGTCTGGCAAACTTTCTCTGATCTAAGGCCTGGTCTACTGATTTCGTAATAATTTCCTCAAAGGCCAGAATCCGAGGGCTCATGGCATATGTAGGTGGGAAAAAGGTTGATGGTTCCCTCAGGCCAGTGATGGACTTTTGTTGCCTAGTGGTTTGGTTACGAAAGAAGTATCTCAGTCTCACCTTTCTGAAGAAACGGTATAGTTCCGTTTTGAGTAGGAATTTGTTGGCTGGGGCAGTTGGCACGTAAGACAAGCCTTTACTTAAAACCTGAATCTCCTCATCCTTGAGGTGATATTTGGAAATATTGATCACAGGGTTCACACTGGGCCTGCTAGTTCCCACTGTGTGTGAATCGATAGGGACTCTTACATTCACCATCTGTAAGTGTTCCTGCGAGTTGAGATCTCTCCGTGTTCCTCGGGGCGGAATGTTACCTGTTTCTGTTGTTTGCCCCTGTTGCCGTTCCATCTGGAGTTCTGTTGCTGGCCTCTCCCCTGTCCTCTGGCCCAGTTGTTTCCACGACCTCGTGGGGGCCGCCATTGGCCCCTGCCCTGATCTAAAAAATGCGGTTGGAATTGTTGTGGATATTGTTGATAGTTGGGATCCAGAGGTGGATAGTTGTAAGAGGTGCTTGGACCAGCTTCGCTCTCACTCCCTGAACTGTAGGAAGAATCCGAAAAGGTAGTAAAATTTCGTCTTCCTCTGTATCCTCCGCGACCGCGGTTGGAAAATCGTCCCTGGTTATCCTGTTTGTAATAATCGGGTTGTAAATAGGGATAGACAGATTTTTTGTCGAATAGTCTCAGGTCTCTGGCTAGTTTTTCCAATTTCTTGGTCTGTGCTGTTACGTCAAAGTCTTTAATTGTTGCTTCCAAACTTTCTAAAGCTTCCTTGCTTTTGGTGAGTGTACTGTCACCAGGGTTTCTTAAGTGAACAAGAATTCAAGTTTTTAAACCAAAGGTTCCCGAGACTGGCCACAATCTACACATTGCCTAAGGTACATAAGAATTTGGAAAGTCCCCCTGGTCGTCCCATAGTGTCCGGCTGCGGATCCATTCTTGAACCGCTATGTAAATACATTGACTTTTTTCTAAAGCCCATTGCCCTTAGTACTAGGGCCTACTTACACGACACCACTCAAATCATCAAACTGATAGATGAAAGACCTTTTGACCCCAAAACCACATTATTGGTGACGTGTGACATCATATCGCTGTACACCAGTATCCCTCAACAGGATGCTTTGGATGTGATGAGGGATGCTTTAGATAGAAGAACAGCTCCGGTTCAAGTCCCTACAGACTTCATAATTGAACTGCTAAACATCGCCATGAGACAGAATTTTTTCATTTTCCAGGAGAAATTCTATGTGCAGACGAAAGGCGTGGCCATGGGGGCCACCTTCGCTCCAAACTTGGCCATTATTTTTATGGACCATTTTGAGAAAGAATTTATCTTCTCGGTAAATAACCCATTCGCGCCAAGGCTGGCCCTATGGGTCAGGTATATTGACGATGTGCTGTGCATCTGGGAAGGCAGTCAGGACCAACTTAAACAATTCCATGAGTGGCTCAACTTATGTAACCCCCATATTCAATTCACATTGGAAGCAAGCAATACTACCATACCGTTTTTGGATATTTCAATCTATGTGGATGGTGATCGCCTGCAGACTACTCTGTTCAGAAAACCAACAGAGCGTAACTCCCTGTTGCAGTATGGGAGTCATCATCCCAGAGGCCTCAAAGACAATCTACCCATCGGACAATTTCTCAGAGTCAGAAGAAATTGTTCTACTCGAGCTAACTACCTGCTGGAATCAGAAATCCTCTATGAACGCCTCACATCCTGTGGGTATCCTGCACGAATGGTGAAACGCGCCAGGAAACGAGCGTGGTACAATCCACGGGACAGTCTGCTTAACCCTGGATGTCGTGACTCAGCTGAGTCAAACCGCATGATCAGTGTCACCACCTTCACCACAAAAAGTAATGAAGTGAAAAAAATTATCAATAAGAACTGGTCACTAATAGCAGAAGAGATTGGACAACCGCATCTCCCCCTTCATTCCTTCAAAAGGGCCAAGAATATTCGCGACAGGGTGGTACACTCGTATCTGGAACCACCGTGCCCTCCCACGCTCACAACATTGTGGAATTTGCCACCAGTGGTAGGGCATTTTAGATGTGGTACATGCACCGCTTGTGACACTACAATTCAGACGAAAACGTTTGTACATGGGGACAAGACCTACACCTTAAAACATCACACTAATTGCAACACGAGTAGTGTAATTTACATTATTGTATGCCCTTGCAACCAAGTATATGTGGGACAAACACAACAGAAGATTAAATCTCGCATTTCATCACATTGCAGTAGACTGCGATGTAAGGTACTGGGTGCCCCTTTGGTAGACCACTGGAACACTGCGGGACACATTGTGTCTGACTTGAAATGGTTGGCCATCGAAAAGGTTTCTTTGGGAAGAAGAGGGGGGAATTTACAAGCTGTCCTTAACACACGTGAATCCAAGTGGATGTCTCTCTTAGACTCCATAAAGAATGGGCTGAACGAAATTGATAGCAGTCTAGCACAATTGGCTGCATTACGATGAGTTTCCAACTGTACTCGCTTACACCACCATGTTTGGTGAGTGCACGAGTTAAGGTCTCTTTTTTACTGATGCTAGACCATTGAATTTGTGTGTATTTTCGTCTACACCCCCATGCTTGGGAGGTGCACGAATCCACCTTTCTTGAAAATTGACAGTATTTTAGTACAATCGGCTGCATTGCTATGATTTGTCAACTGTACCCGTTTACACCACCATGTTTGGTAAGTGCACGAGCTGAGGCTTCTTTATTATTGATGCTATACCTGGCAGTCGTGTTTGTATTCGTCTACACCCCCATGCTTGGGAGGTGCACGAATCTACCGTTATTGAAAAAACTGGTCGTTTTGTTTACACCCTCATGCTAGAGGGGTGCACGGGTGTAACATCTGGACTGTTGAATGTATACTGCATTTCACAAATATTATGGGTATCATTTGAACGCAAGGTAGTATTATGTTCAAGATAAAACTCTTTTGCGAATGAATCTCAGATTCGAGGCTGCCCCCGTCATGTTGCTACCACAACATTTACAATTAAATTAACATTTAAATTAATACCTGAAGGTACAATAATCCTGAATTCCTGGTGTGACATAGCCCAAAATAGTGTCACGTGCTATCACCAATTTTAAAAACATTTGCAGGCCTCGTACTTTCGAATTTCTGTTTTGACATAGCCCAATGAGTGGCGTTTTTTGAGTAACTCTTCCATTTCGACTATCTTAGTCTTAGAACGGCTCCTCCCCCTCCTGCCTCGCGTAGTTGCCAGCGGAGTTTTGCGGAGTTCGACTGTGGCGTTTTTTCCTTGGGAGTCAGTAAGTTTACTTCCTCGGTCCCCGTCTGTAAATAACCAAATAGTGTGCGATTCCGTCGGATTTTTGGTCCTTATCTGATTTGGGATTTGTGTATGGTTTAGGACCCTTTAGGTTTACGGAGGTTTCTTCCCCGTTTCCCGGCGGTTTGTGCTGAATTGCTGTGACCCACCCGCCTTTGCCTGTTTCTGCGACCCGAATACATCTTTGGTTCTGGTGATCAACTAAGACGGTATGTGACTGGGTTAAGCCCAATTAATATGTTATATTCCATTGTTCAACTTGGAAACGATTATTTTTGACACCGTGGCGGGTGTGTGTGTTTTATTTCAGCCAACACACCTGATATTTTGCTGAATAGAAAATAAGCCGTTGTTCATCACCTTAAGACAACGAGATAGAATGGCCCTCCCTGAGGTATGAATTGCTGAATTGGGCACGTTGAGAATTATACTGGCATTTTACAATACTGATGGTTTCAAAGTACACATAACTATATGTATATTTTTCAACAGTGACTATTTTCGAAGCTGAATGATCTCCAGTATTACTTCATAATTGCACAGACAACTAGTGGATCGGTCCTTTTGTAGTGAATGTAAGTCATTCGTGCAACTAGCGACCACAATGCGTATGTTTGGTGCCCTTCATTGGGAATGTTTATTAATACTGTTACATCTTATTTCATAGCTGGTGCGCTGTAGGAGCCGCTAGTTGTAGTTGGAACAGTACCCGCCTGGACGCTCCATATCACTTCAGTGCTTTGAATGTATTAGGCTGAAGTAAGTTTGTTTTGAGTTGAAGTAAGTTTGTTTTGAGTTGAAGTTGGTTTTATTGACCTCTTTTAGGTATGAGTTTAAGCCTGACTTATTGCTTGCTCTCTCTCATTTTTCCACGTCCTAGAGGCTTTCCTGTGGCCCGGACTCCATAGTTTAAAATTTATAGGAATTAAAGTGTTTTGCTTGAGTTAATGATGACTTCTAGCTCATATGAGTGCACTAATTTGACTTGGTTTTTTGAATTTCGCAGATAAGACTGCCCCACCTCACTTCCTTTCCCCCGTACCGGTCCTGATGAAGACCCTGATAAAGGACCTAATGTAGCCTACGAATAGGGGTCGAAACGTCGACGACCTTTTCAATTGGGTCCTCCTGCACAATTCCCTGATTATTTCAAGCTATGGTTGTGTCCGTTGAAATGTCCCTAGGTTATTATTGACATAATATATGCCGCAATTGTGTAGGCCTTTTGTTAACTAGGACTGATTTTAAGTGTGATTCATAAAATTTATTGTCACTGTCTTGATTCAATGTACTTTTTCCTATTCTGCACCGCCTTTTGAGCACTTCCTCTTCCTCTCCCCTCCCCTCCCCCCGTCTTGGGGCTATTTACTTATTCATCAAGTCGATTGACATGTTTGATTGATTCAAGTGCAGTATTGTTGAATAAATAACAATATCTGACTATCTTTGAGTAATTTTTCTAAAATTGTTTAATTTTTGATTGTGTGTGGTTCTCACAACACGTTCTCCTTGCGGGGATCCATTTACACTTACTACTGCCCAAGAATGGCTGCGTTTCGTAAGGAGAGCTTTGTCAGTGGCGAGAGATGTCAATCTCACACATTTTTTAATTGCCTTTTTAAAGGATGACTGACTAGGATTAAGGGCCCAGAGGTCAGCAGCTGACATTTGGTGGATATAGTCCTTAAAGAGACAGCCAAATGATCTTCCTGGGTTGCTCTTGTTGATTTCTTTCCAGACTTGGGATTCTAGTGTGCCTGGTTCAGCCTGTCTTAATTCGTGGCAAAGCTTAAGGTATGTGCCAACGTTAGAGGCTTCGTAATTAGTCAACCCCGTAATCTGTTCTGTGCAGGGGATGCAGAACTTGGCAGGTGGAGTACCTTTTTGTATATTTTGGTTGTGTGTTTATTTAAAACAGTGTTCATTTTACCTTTAAAGATCTCTATACCATATGATAGAGTGGGGCCGATCTTTGCGCTTAAAACTTCCAGTAGGGGAGAGAGGGTTGGACCAGAGAGTTTCTTCGACAACTTAGACAGTGATACCAAAAGTGCTGTGGCTTTGGCTGTGATCACATTACTCTGCTTTATATAGTTGCCTCTGTGATCCAAACAAACACCTAAATATTTGTATGATTGGCCGGTGGAAAGGCTTGTTTTGTTAAATGACCAGCCACCACCACCGTAATGTTTCTTACCAAACAGAACTGCAGATAGAGTTTTTTAGCTGCCGGGGGTTTAATTAGGTCAAGAACCCTTTCAAAGACAGGGCTGTCCTTAATTTCCAAAAAGGTTAGGGATGTTTTACATAAGTTGGAATTAGGGTGTAACAAGCCCATTCTGTAGTTCTTGTAAATGCTTTTTAGTTGTTTTTTAGACACTTGGCAACAAGCTGCCTCCGGGTTAGACCAGCATTCCCCCAAACTCATATCAACTAGTAGATGTTTGATGTGGGTGAAAAATATAGAATGGACACAATATCGAATGGACAGACTATAGACTACAAAAATATCAAATAGAATAGCATTAATATCGAATCAAAAATATAGAATTGCCAAAATATCGAATGGACAGAATATAGACAACAAAAATATAGAATGGACAGAATATAGACAACAAAAATATAGAATGGACAGAATATAGACAACAAAAATATAGAATTTGAGGTAAGTAAGTTAATATTAATTTTATAAAGTATTTTTTATGTTAGTATATGTGTGAAAAGTGTATATTTATTTTATAATTTATTTTAATTAATTAATTTTATGGTATTTCATTTTTGCCTAATATAATTCTGTAGCGGGTTGTGGGTTTATAGGGGAATAGGGTGGGAAGTAATTTAAATATAAATAATTAAATATGTTAATTTATTTATTGGTATTTATTTTGAAATACTTGTTAATTAATAATTAATTAAAATGTAATTGGTAATTATTTTAATTAATTGATTAATTGATAATTATGTTAATTTTACTAATGTATTTTCTGTAGTGGGTTGTGGGTTTAAAGGGTAATAGGGTGGGAAGTAATTTAAATATAAATATTTAAATTTTTAAATGTATTTATTGGTATTTATTTTGAATTAATTGATATTTAAATTTTTAATTGGCAATTCATTAAAATATAATTGGTAATTCATTTTAATTAATTGATTAATTGATAATTATGTACATTTTATTAATGTATTTTCTGTAGTGAGTTGTGGGTTTATAGGGGAATAGGGGGGAGAGTAATTTAATTATAATTAATTACATTTTTAAATGTATTTATTGGTATTTATTTGGAATTAATTGATATTTACATTTTTTATTGGTGATTAATTAAAATAGAATTGGTAATTAATTTTAAATAATAGTTTAATTGATAATTATGTTAATGTTATTAATTTATTTTCTGTAGTGGGTTGTGGGTTTATAGAGGAATAGGGTGGGAAATAATGTTATTGTAAAAAATTAAATGTTGTTATTTATTTATTGGTTTTGTTTTGTTGTAATTTTTAATAATTTTTTAATTGTTAATTAATTGATTGTTATTTGGTAAATAATTTGTATTAAAAGGTCATTATTTGCAATAATTTCTTTTTGTATTTTTAATTGATTAATTATTATATTATATAAAATTGTTAATTACTTTTAATTAATTTGTATTTGGTATTAATATTTAATGTATTTTTATTCATATATGAAGTATTTACTTTCCCTACTGTTGCACTCTCTGGAGTGGGAATAGTAATTTTAACCCTCCCGCTATCCCACGCTTTCCTTACTGTTGCACTTTCTGGAGTGGGAATAGTTATTTTTACCCCTACGCTATCCAATGCTTTCCCTACTGTTGCACTCTTTAGAGTGGGAATAGTAATTTTTACCCCTAAGCTATCCAACACTTTCCCTACTGTTGCACTCTTTGGAGTGGGAATAGTAATTTTTACCCCTACGCTATCCAACGCTTTCCCTACTGTTGCACTCTTTGGAGTGGGATTAGTAATTTTACCTCTCCCGCTATCCAACGCTTTCCCTACTGTTGCACTCTCTGCAGTGGGAATAGTCATTTTAACCCTCCCGCTATCCAACGCTTTCCCTACTGTTGCACTCTCTGGAGTGGGAATAGTAATTTTTACCCCTACGCTATCCAATGCTTTCCCTACTGTTGCACTCTTTGGAGTGGGAATAGTAATTTTTACCCCTACGCTATTCAACACTTTCCCTACTGTTGCACTCTTTGGAGTGGGAATAGTAATTTTTACCCCTACGCTATCCAACGCTTTCCCTACTGTTGCACTCACTGGAGTGGGAATAGTAATTTTACCCCTACGCTATCCAACACTTTCCCTACTGTTGCACTCTCTGGAGTGGGAATAGTCATTTTAACCCTCCCGCTATCCAATGCTTTCTCTACTGTTGCACTTTCTGGAGTGGGAATAGTAATTTTTACCCCTACGCTATCCAATGCTTTCCCTACTGTTGCACTCTTTGGAGTGGGATTAGTAATTTTAACTCTCCCGCTATCCAACGCTTTCCCTACTGTTGCACTCTCTGGAGTGGGAATAGTAATTTTTACCCCTTAGCTATCCAACACTTTCCCTACTGTTGCACTCTCTGGAGTGGGAATAGTAATTTTAACCCTCCTGCTATCCAACGCTTTCCCTACTGTTGCACTCTCTGGAGTGGGAATAGTAATTTTTACCCTCCCGCTATCCAACGCTTTCTCTACTGTTGCACTCTCTGGAGTCGGACTAGTAATTTTTACCCCTACGCTACCCAACGCTCTCTCTACTGTTGTATTTACTGGAGTGGTAATAGTAAATGTTACTCTCCTGCTATCCTATGGTAAAAATATAGTATATTTTTTATTAATATTATGTTTATATATATATATGTGTTAAAAAATGTAATCGTATGTTTATTTATTTTTAACTTAAATTAATTATTTAGGATGGCTGAGTTCTGATAGAAAGCCGCACCCCCTTTGTCCACCACTCTGCAAACGCTCTTTCTGGCATGCTCTTGGTTGGGGGATGAAGTCTCCTTCGCTGCTAGGTGTCCTTAGGGGTGAACTAGCCCACCTGTTACCCCCAGTAAGCCCCACACAGTGGACTTGCTGAGAAGTGGTTGCAGGCCATGCCCCCTTTCTCCACAAATCTGCAAACACGCCTCCTGGGGTGCTCTTGGTTGTGGAAGGAAGTCCCCTTGCCTCTTGAGGGTCCCTGGCAGCCAACTAGTCCTCCTGTTACCTCCAGTAAGCCCCACATAGCTGGATTGCAGAGAGGTGGTCAGAGGCCACACCCGTCTGCAAACACGCCTCCTGGCGCACTGCTGCTTGGGGGATGAAGTCCACTTAGACACAAGGGGACCTCATTCCCCCACCAGCAGTGCGCAAAGAGGCGCATTTGCAGAGTTTAAAAAGCGGCGGACCTTCGACCACCTCTCAGCAATCCCACTGTGTGGGGCTGACTGGAGGTACCTGGTGGGCTAGTTGGCCACTAAAGACCCTCAGCAGCAATGGGGACTTCATCCCCCAACCAAGAGCGCACCAGGAGGCACATTTGCAGAGTTATGTTAGGAAATTTGTTATGTTAGGAAATGTTTAAAGCGCGCGAATACCAAACGTGTTTGGTGCTGTCAGAAGAGGCCGGTGAGTAGAAGCTTTAGATGTTAAATAGCCAGGCTTTTATCTCCTTCCCAAACGTTGTTAATGAAGGAATAGCTCTGAGGTGGGGTGGGGGGGCTGCTCCAGAGATTGATAGTGTTGAGGATTATACCTCTAACACCCCATTGCATCTTTTTGAGTGTCCGAACAGCTAATAGGTTGGCATTGGCCGATATGAGTTCTCTGATGGGCTTGTATCTTTCTGAAAAATCCTGGGCCTAAGTTATGCAATCCTTTGTGAGCCAAGCAGAGGACTTTAAATGTGGCCCGACAGCACATGGGAAGCCAGTGCAGCTCACGAAGTCCCTGTTTGATGGAATGGAATTTAGGAAAATTAAAAATCAGTCTTGCTGCAGCGTTTTGGACTTATTGTAGTCGTCTCATATATTTTTCTAGAATGATTAGATAAAACTATTACAATAGTCCAGTCTGAGAAGTACAAGCAGGGTTATTAGAGTTTTTCTTTGACTGTCTGGAATAAAAGGAAGTATTTTTCTTATCATTTTAATGATTTAATAAGTTACTGATGTAGCTGGTGATATTTGCGCACTCATGTTAAGGTTGTCATCAATGATGATTCCCAGATTCTTCACTTTGGTGACCGAGCGAGGTGGTTGTGGCAAGTTATCAGGCCACCAAATGGTGGACCAAGCCGGGGAGGGAGCACCAAACACCATAATCTCCGTCTTCTCTGCATTAAGCTTAAGGCTGTGCCCACTCATACATCCACTGATTGCATTAATGCAGCTACAGCATTTTAGGGGGCTTGATGTGTCATTATGAGCTGCTGGAATTATAAACTGGGTGTCATCAGCATACAAGGTTACCTCCAGATTAAAGTTTTTTATGAGCAGGGTGAGTTTAGCTACATAAACATTAAAAAGTGTGGGGCTGAGGGAAGATCCCTGGGGGACTCCACATGGCAGTGAGTAGGGTGGGGAGTTGAAGTTCCCTAATATTACTGTTTGATCTCTGTCTCTGAGAAAGGAGGAGAGAAGCTCGAGGGCAACCTCCTTAACTCATATTTCCTTTATACAGCCAATAAGAGTGGTCTGATTAACAGTATCAAAGGCAGCAGATAAGTTCAGTAAAATCATACCTGCTGAGCCTCCGTAATCGACTGCCTTCCTCACTACCTCAGATGCCTTGACCAGGGCAATCTCTGTGCTGTGCCCTGGTCGGAAACCATACTGGGAGGAGTCTAGGAGCTGATTATCGAAGATGTATTTGGACAGTTCCAGGTTCATAATCTTCCCACAGATTTTAGCAGGCAGGGGTTGTCGGGCAATAGGACGATAGTTGGCAGTGTTGTTAACCTTTAAACTGGGCTTTTTTAGGAGAGGAAGGATAGAATAGTGGAGAAAGGGGGCGGGTCCTCTGGCTACTTGCTGGTTCCTATATATTTTTTTATTTTGGAAAGGGGACTGTGTGGCTCCCCTTTCCTTGGTGCTTTTGGGCCCAGGGACCCTGGAGCCTGACCCATTTTTGTATTGTTATTTCATTAAAAAGGGAGGGGGGCACGTGGCCCCTCCTCCAAAGGCTGATTTTTGTTCTGGAGATCCCATCCCCTCGGGCTAGGAACTATATTTTATTTATAATTGATTTAGGGAGAGGACCGTGTGCCTCCCCTCCCCAGGCTGATTTCGGTCCCAGAGACCCCATCCCCCGAGGCCTGGCCAATATATATATATTTATATATTTATATTTTCTTTAGGGGATGGGGTCCAAGCGGCCCTCATCCTCCAGGCTATTTTCAGCCCCGTGGACCCCATACCCCAGGGCTTGGCCATTTCTTTTTCTTTTTTTAATATTTATTTAAAAGAAGGGGGGCCACGCGGCCCCCCAATCCATGTCGATTTAAGCACTGGGGACCCCATCTACCGGGGCCCAGCCACTTTTTAAAAAAATTTAAAAAGGGAGGGGGGGCAACGCATATTAAAAGAAAATAAAGCCCCTGGGAGGTGGAGGTCTCTGGCCCTGCAGGGGGGCCTGCATGCCCCCCGCATTTAAAGAACATAGCCCCGGGGAGGTGGTGGTCCCCGGGGATGCGGGAGCACACGCGGGCCCCGCATGTATTTTCATGATGGCCCCCGGGCCTAGCCCAACTGGGGGCTTAAAGAAAATATAGCTTTGTTTAAAAAAAGAAAATTCTGCGGGATTCAAGCACCCAATGCGACTCCCGCTGATTTCTTTTTTTTTAAATGCTTTTTTGGGCGCTAGGGGTCCCTGTGGGACCCCATGAGCAGGCCTAGGGGATCAGGATGTTTCTACCCTGCCCCCTTTTCTTGTTTTTTATCCTTTATTTACCTTTTTTCTTGTGACTCGGTTCAACCAAGTCACAAGTTGGCTGCCAAAGTTTCCTGGTTGGAAATGTTTGCAGCCAATCAGATCGCAGACTTGAGATATATGGATATCTGAGAAATGTTTACATATCTCACCAACTACTAAATGGATTTACACCATTTAACAAAAAGAGTGCTTTCTGGACCAAGAGCTACCTTTTTGCTACATTTGGTGTAATTTCGTTCAGCAGTTCGGGCTATAGCCGTGTTTAAAGTTTCCTATGGAAACTAAATATGGAGAAACATGTTTTGGGAGCCCCCCCTTTTTCTCTGCCCCCACTTGACGAATCACCCCGAAACCTTCAACACAGGAGATGACCTGACCGCCTCATTCGTTTTTAACATTTTGCGAATATTCGTCAAACAGCCCCAAAGATATTGGCAAAAGAAAAAATACTTTTTGAATAGAAACAAGGTCTACTGGCGACCACTAATAGGTTATATATTTCTCTATTTGTATAGATATGGATATATGTATATATACAGATAGATAGATAGATAGATAGATAGATAGATAGATAGATAGATAGATAGATAGATAGATAGATAGATAGATAGATAGATAGATAGATAGATAGATAGATAGATAGATAGATAGATAGATAGATAGATAGATAGATAGATAGATAGACAGACAGATACTGGGTAATAACGCAAAAAGAGAGTACCGTCTCCACCAAACTGAAGTTTAGAGTTGTGTGGAACTTCAGTAAAACAACTCTCATGGTGTGGGAATGATTTGTTTTTTTTTATTTTCTAAAACAAAACCATGCTTTTGAATTTTGTTTCTGAAAATTAAAAAAAATGTTAAAACTTTGATGGAGGGTACCATAATGTTGATGGTATTCTGTCAAACTTTTAATACATTGACTGAAACCACCATGACGGTGGTTCCTTCCCATGTAAGAGAGCTCATTGGGCTGACTGATATCTCTAGATTCACTGGACTGTTAATTAGTGAGGGCAACAGAGTATTTTACTTCATTCCCCTGACAGAGTAAAAACAGTCCTCTATGTTTGAAATCGGTCCCTATATATCTTCAGAGGAGATAATACCCACAAACAAATGGTTTGATGATGAAATATTAACTGAATTAGCCAGATTATTTGTATACGTTATTAAAAGCCACAGAAACATTACACAGTGATAGAATTCACTGGACTGTTTCAATTTGTAACCAAATTAGAATTCTGTTATCTTCATGTTAACCACTTCTAACCAAAAGAGGCCATGGGCCATATTTACAAAGTTCTTGCTTACCTTTGCATAACGCACGGTGACGCAAGGCAATGTATGCCCTTAAATGGAATTTACTAAGCCGTGCATAGCCACCTTGCGTGGCTCTGCAAGTTTAAGTAAATCCAATGTAATGCACGGCAGAACAATTCACTGCCTTAAATTACTCTGCGTTGGGAAGGTGTTCCATAGATGGAGCTTGGGCATTCGTATGCATCCACACGTGGATTTTTACACAATCCCAGAGTTACTAATGTTAGTAAACCTGGGATTAGATAAAAATGGTATGCCTTCCCAGCAGAGGTGTAACGAGCAGAAATATCTTTATTTCCTCTCGTTATTTCCTGTTTGTGTGCATTCTGCAGGATGCAGCACACATACAAAGAGGACAATGCCTGAAAGGATGGTTTTTATGCAGAAACGTGTACCTTCCTGCACAAAAACAATCCTACCTGTAACTCAGGCACCCGTGCACCTTGGTGCAAGGGTGTCTGCACTGGTGCTAGATGGCATCAGTGCGCCAGCGCAGGGAGAGCAGGAATTCATCATATTTTAGTAGATATGGAGCATTTCAGCTCTCCCCCTGTCACACAACACAGCACAGTAAGTTGTCTTGCTGCCTTGCCTCACCTTTTGATAAATCTACCCCTATGTTTTTGCCATCAGTATAACAGAGAACCCTGCAAAATACCCTGGAACATCATGTCAACAATATACCTAGCATTCCTGTCCGTTTTGTTGTTTTACAAGAGCTAACATGCATTATTAATCCCTTTGATCATAGCTAAATAGTTTTCATAAAATGTGCCATATGTCAGGTAAGCCATTGCAAAGATGCTACAATTACATTTGCATAATCGTCGCAAATAGCTGGTTTCTTCTCCGAATATGCAGCCACTGAATGCCGTTCAGTCTGGTACATATTCCTTCGAATGCAAATGTAGGGCTTAAAAAGATCTACACTTCAGCAAGCAGGACGAGAAATGCACATAATAAATGAGCCAGCCTCGTGTCCACATTTCCACACAAATGGCAGGGTCTGCCCTTTTAGTTTTATCGGTCAATTATATCTAAAGTCAGTCATTAGACTGAGGAAAAACTTCGCCCAGAATTGTCGGGTTCATGACATTTCTCTTTACTGCTTGTCTTCTTAAGAAGCAGATGCCTTCTTAGCATTCCTACCTCTGCTGTTTAAGCCACATTTTCAGGAAAAGAGAAAGATTTGCTTTGTTAACGAATCTTAAAACTAATAGAATCTGTTACTTCCGCATACCAGTTATCTCGTAGGTGGAGTTTTGCTAGGATGCTCCCTGGATAGTGTAACCAATGCTTCCCTCTTTTGCTTTTGATCCCTTGGTACCTTGAACCTGGTTAGGACTCATACAGTTTCAGTATTGCCTTGCCCAATATTATGCTTGTTTTTCAACTGAGCACCACTTACCAACATCGACAAATGAGTTAGCACAAAACCTAAGTGATTTGGTGTCGGAGATGTAGATTTTGATGGATGAAAAATAAGGCACAAACATTTTACTTCTTTTGGACCCATAGTGAGGTTTAAATGGTCTGTAAATGTTAATGCTCTATAAGCTGCGGCAGGCGTGAACTTTGCATCCACTACCCTTCACAGAATCTTGGATATCAAACTGGGCAGTGACATACAGATTTGCTTCTGAACGTTCATCTGATCTTCTTGTGTTTCATCGTTTAAAACACTGCTCTACAGATAGTCAGACAATTGTAACTTCCAACCATCTTTAGTGTTGCTTCCACTAATTGCACGTTTTACACCTTGTGCATTTTTCCAAACACTATTTTATTTAGTCTTGCTGGTGTTTATGGTGAACCCTCAAGGTTCATCTTAGTAGGATCAAACATAATCATGTTGTCATTATATATATATCTATCACTCTAATTACTGGTAGATAATAAGCAGAAGGCAGTGACGCACTCTATCCAACCCTTCATCAGCATAAGAGATGACAAGCAGTAGTGCAGTGATGCCCGTTTTTCAATCGTTCATCAGAATAAGAGATAACAAGCAGCATGGCAATGATGCGCCTTTTTTGAACCTTCAGCAGTGGAGGAGCTAGCTAGAGGTAGGGCACTAATGCAATTGTTTTTAAACCTACCCTTGTGTATATCACTCTAATTACAGGTACGTCCAAGCCCTCAGACTTCAGAGGGAATCCAGTTGTCAAATCAGCCGTGTACGAGCTAACAAGCAGCAGGGCAGTGATGGGCCCTTTCCAATCCTTCATCAGTATAAGAGATAACAAGCAGCAGGGCAGTGATGCACCCTTTGCAACCCTTCATCAGTATAAGAGATAACAAGCAGCAGGGCAGTGATGCACCCTATCCAATCCTTCATCAGTATAAGAGATAACAAGCAGCAGGGCAGTGATGCACCCTTTGCAACCCTTCATCAGTATAAGAGATAACAAGCAGCGGGGCAGTGATGCGCCCTATCCAATCCTTCATCAGTATAAGAGATAACAAGCAGCAGGGCAGTGATGCACCCTTTGCAACCCTTCATCAGTATAAGAGATAACAAGCAGCGGGGCAGTGATGCACCCTATCCAACCCTTCATCAGGATAAGAGATAACAAGCAGCGGGGCAGTGATGCACCCTATCCAACCCTTCATGAGTATAAGAGATAACAAGCAGCAGGGCAGTGATACACCCTACCAACCCTTCATCAGTGTGAGTGATAACAAGCAGCAGGGCAGTGATGCACCCTATCCAACCCTTCATCAGTGTGAGTGATAACAAGCAGCAGGGCAGTGATGCACCCTATCCAACCCTTCATCAGTGTGAGTGATAACAAGCAGTAGGGCAGTGATGCACGATATCCAATCCTTCATCAGTATAAGAGATAACAAGCAGCGGGGCAGTGGGGGCGCTAGAGGGCACACAAGTGGAATGGCCGCCTTTGGGTGAGGCTCCTACTCCCCGGTTCTATTATCCTCAATAAATCCTGCTAACCTGGGTTCGAAATGAGCTGTTGTACATGCCGAGGCTTTCTGCTCTCCTGAGGCACACTCGCTGAAAGTTTGGGACCGATCAGCTGCTGCGCGCCGGCGGGCGGAGACGCTGAAGAACTGACCGGCTCTGGGACGGAGCCTGTGGAGTGGCGGCGGTGATCAGGACAAGCCGCGGCTCACCACGAGGGCGACAGGCCCTGAAAGAAACGGAGAGGACGCTGAGGGTGGATGCGGCGAGAAGGGAGTCTGAAGGTGCGTCCTCTCATTGCGGCACTATCGAGTGCCGCTCCGCCGCTCTACACATCCTCTACACCGCTCCACGGCCATCTCCGTGGGCTCTCTTTGTAGCTACTGTGCATTTCCACTGGGGGCTGTTGCGACCTCGCGGCACCTGGGGGCCTCGGTTGCGCTACAGCGTCGCAGCGCGAACGTTGACTATCCAGACCAGCGGGGAGCTGTGCTGCTGAGGTGAGGGCGACTGTGTTGGGGCCCGGTGCGTGGCGCTGCTGGCACCATTAGAGACTGCATTTCTGGCCTGCTTGGACGTTTGAATTGTGAGGCAGTGCCCCGAGGGCCCCACGTGTCTGCCAGTCCCAGCCATATCTGTCTGAGTGTGTTCCTGGAGCAGCTGTTATTGCAGTGAGTAAGAAAACTGCAGGTGCCACTGAGGTGAAGGCCTCTCTGCCACATTCTGGTCGGGGGAGCACACGTGAGAGGTGGTGAAGAGCCTAATGGGATAACACAGCCACTGTAGCGGTTCTGCTGCTAAGGCCTGGTGGTGGCAGATGGTGACTGACTGCTGACAGGGTAGAGCATACCTTCCAAAAACAGCAGCTGACATTGTGAAGGCACTCCTCTGCTGGCGTGCCCTTTGGCGCAGTCACCGGGCGAACACACGAGCAAGTCTCTGACGCTCATTGTCACACAGGATACCAGAGTGAGTGACATTGCACACCGGGCGGTGGCTTGATCTGCGCTGTACGGCCCATAGGCCCGCTTCTGATCCTTTTGCGACGATGGGGAAGCCGGATACCCGCCAGCCTAGGCTCACCTTCGAGGTTGCAAAGAAGGGACCTAAGCCACCGGCTGGTAAGGGGGCCTCGGAGGGCTCGGAGGCACAGGGTGGTACTGAGGACAAACCGGAGCTGGACATGCGCCAAATCCTGTTGGAGATGCGTCAAGGATTTGCCACCGTGGTGGACAAGGTGGACCGCATGTCCTCCAGACTAGACGCCCTGGTACATAAGGTGGACCAGCATGAGGATCGCATCAAAGAGGCAGAGAGAAGAATCTCGGAGAGGGAGGATATAACTGCCGGTCACTCCACACAGCTGACAAGGATGGACAAGCTACTGCGAGATATTGCTGCCAAGAACGAGGATTTGGAAGCCCGGGGGCGACGCAATAACATCCGCGTCACGGGCGTACCCGAATCCACAGACACTGGGCGCATGGAGGACTATATTGAGAAGTTGCTACTAGCCTCTATAGGTGCCGACAAGTTCTCTACACAATTTATAGTTGAGAGAGCGCACAGATCCTTAGGTCCCAGACCGGAGCCCGGAGCTCCCCTCAGGCCAATCATCGCGCGGTTGCTGAATTATCGCGACCGGCATGTGGCGCTACGAGCTGCGCGGACCCAAAGAGAGCTGACATACAATGGAGTCTCCTTCTCCATATTCCCGGATTTCACTCCGATGGTGCAAGAACAGCGGCGCAAGTTCCTCGGGGTGAAGAAAAAGTTGCGTGGGGCACAAATCGACTATGCGTTGTTATATCCCGCCCGACTTCGAGTGACGCATCAAGCAAAGCAATATTTCTTTACCAACCCGCAACAGGTGGAGGACTTTCTGCGATCCTGGCGGCGGGGAAAAATGGTGAACGGTCTCGGGATGATGCACAGCGGGATCAGGACCACAGCATGGACAAAGAGGATTGACGCCCGCACATGGCTGATCGGAGATAACATGGATTGCTGTATTTTGACATTGACATTCTGGATTGTACTACACTTCCAATGCGCTCAGGACTAATGTTCCACGTTTCGGAAGGGCGTGGAGTGTGGAAGACAACAGACTCGATATATACCCAGCGGTAATGTATACCGGGGACCACTTCCTCTCCTCGACTGGTGCCTAGTGGTGGTACAGGTCCGAAGGCACGAGGGGGAGGGAGGGGTCGTAATGCTCTCTGGAGGTTCCCCCAGAGGGTGCTCCCCCACAAGGGTATTTTTTCTATGTTGCAGTTGTTGGGGTTGGGAGGAACATGGGGGTGAGGGGGAGGGACATGTATACTGGCAAGTTGGGGATGCTTCAGTGGGAGGGGGAGTGCAACTCAGTTTGAGAGGGAAGAGGGAACTAGTTGACTGTTCTGAGCAGGGCACAAGGCAGGCAGGATTTGCAATGGTGGGAAGGGGCGGGGAGGTTGGGATGGTTCCACACTATGAATATTTTACAGACATTGGAAACAAACCCACTGATGGTTACCACAGCAGATAATCCGAATGCACTGTTAACGATATTGTCATGGAATGTTAGGGGTCTCAATAATCCGAGGAAATGCAGACAGATACTGACATACCTAGATAGACATGGTGCACAGTTGGTGCTGTTACAGGAAACGCACATTCCCCCACACACCACTCCATCATTCGCGAGTCGTTGGGCAGGATGCAGATACTTCTCGTCCTATTCCTCATACTCCCGAGGAGTGGCGATATTGATTAAACGTAATACTCCCTTCCTCTTGCAGGGTGAGACCATCGATGCAGCGGGCAGGTATGTGATAGTTTGGGGCAGGCTTGGTGACTCCACGATTACGATTATGAATTGCTATGCTCCCAATGTGGATACGCCAGAATTTTTTGTGCTCCTTTGGGGTAAAATAGCAGACATCGGGTCCACACACGTCATATGGGGGGGTGATTTCAATGTGGCAATGGTGCCTACAGTGGACAGGGCGGATGGCATGGTGCAATATCACCCTAATTCGAGAGAAGTGCTACAGGGCATCATGCTGGAAGGTATGCTACTGGATAGCTGGAGACACTTACATCCCCAAAAGCTTGAAGGCACACACTTTACTTCATATACGGGGACCTGGGCGCGTTTGGACTATTGTCTCCTGACACATCACCTGGCAGGCACTATATCCAGCGCGAAACACTTAGCCCGCACATACTCAGATCACTGCCCTGTGGTAGTTACATTGCAGATTCCCGGCCTCGACCGTCCCAGACCTCCGTGGCGGTTACAGCCCACTACGCTTCTGGACTTAGCATTTAGGGAGGAACTGCACAATGACATTGCTGATTTCTTCCCCCGTAATCAAGGCTCTGTCGACAGCGTAGAACATGTTTGGGAGGCCTTTAAGGTCACGGTGCGTGGTTGGTGTATTTCGAAGGGGTTCGGTGTCCTGCGGGACATTCAGAGGACGATTAGCAGATTGGAGGCCGAACTGAGAGACCTGGAGCATGGCATGCTGAGCGGTGACAGACAGGGAGCGCAAGCTTTGTTTAGGAGTAAATTGACGGAATACGAAGTGGAGGCAGAGCGTGAGACACGCTTCCGTAGTAAATACTGGAGTGCCAGACATTATGGGGAAGGGGAAAGGCCTGGAAAGACACTGGCCACCATTGTGCGCAACTCCCGGGGTACTAATACTGTGCTGGAGATAATCGATAACCATGGGGACACACTGAGGTGCAATGCACACATAGTTGAGGCCTTTACTAGACATTATACGGAGCTCTATACTTCCCAGGCTAGTGATGACTGTGACTTTGATCCATTTTTGGGAGATGTGGCTTTATGCTGGCTCAGCGATGTGGATAGACAATTCCTGGGGGCCCCTTTTGAACTCGGTGAAATAAAAGGTGCTATTATGTCCTTGAAAAATGGGAAAGCACCCGGTTTAGACGGCCTCCTGCCGAATTCTATAAGTGCTACATTGACATTATGGCACCTGTGCTACGAGAGGTCTTCGAGGATGCACTAGAAGTGGGCGTACTGCCTCGCTCTATGCGCGAGGTGATAATTACTTCCCTCCTGAAGCCCGGGAAGGAGCCCTCACAGTGTGATTCCTACCGACCACTCTCGCTTATCAACTGTGATGCAAAAATTCTGGCTAAAGTGTTGGCCAATAGGCTGTCACTACTCATGACACATATTATACTTCCGGACCAATCAGGGTTCGTCCCCACAAGAGCTACTAGCCATAATCTTAGAACTCTATTCTCCTTAGTAAACACGGTAGCACCTGAGATCCCGCTAGCAGCTGTGTTTTTGGACGCTTCTAAAGCTTTTGATTCGGTGGAGTGGCGCTATTTATTCACAGTATTGCAGAGAATGGGATTCCCCCCAGTGTTTCAAGCATGGGTGAAGCTGCTCTACACGGCGCCCACAGCGAGGGTACTCATCAATGGCCACCTGTCACATGGGATAACAATTACGAGAGGCACCAGGCAGGGGTGCCCACTCTCCCCTCTCCTGTTCGCCATCGCTATTGAGCCCTTGGCTTGCAGACTGAGACAACTTCACAGAAATAGTGCTCTTCAATGTTTTCAGAGGCAGATATCGGTGTCATTATATGCAGATGACGTCACACTCTATGTTAAAGACCCCCAAACTCATCTGAATGCGATGTTGTGTGAGTTTCTGGTATTTGGTTTGATCTCAGGCGTCAACATCAACTGGCGCAAATCCCAATTTTTCCCATTAACGCCTGCTGTGCGCAAGTTCCCACTAGACTACCCGATCGAGTGGTGTGACGATGACCCAAAATATCTGGGGGTACGGGTGTCCAGAGACCGGGAAGAGACGTTGCGTATGAACTATGGCACGGCTGTCACCAAACTGCGGGACACTGTGACGCGCTGGATAGCGCTACCCTTGTCAATGGCGGGACGGGTTTCCCTGATAAAAATGGTTGTTCTCCCATGGTTCTTGTACCTTTTCCTAAACATTCACTACTATCCGGAACGCTTCTTTTTTAAGACGCTGAGAACAGAACTCATACGACTGGTCTGGGGAGGGCGACAGCCTAGACTCAGATGGAGTGTGATGGCGCAACCATACGCGAAAGGGGGTTTTGATATCCCTGACTTTGAGGCCTACTATCTCAGTGCCCAGGCACACTTCTTATACCACTGGCTACGACCTACCCCCTTTATGCCGCAGCTAGCACTAGAGGACTGGATCGCGCACCCGCTCCCTCTGACCGGCGTAGTACAGGGGCCGATCACTGCACTGGACATGCACCCAAACACGGTGTCATGCACGGTAGACGTGTGGCGTAGAATACTTGGCAGACTCCAACTCCCCCTGCTGTATGCACCACGCATGCCCCTGACATACCACCCACAGTTGGTAGTGTTACAGGAGACGGGTTTCCAGAACCTATGCAAGAAGCTACAGAAATCCACCTGGGGGGATTTATTTCATGATGGGAAATTTTGCACTAAAGAACAATATTTTGGCGAGGCCGTCCCCACCCCCCTAGAGGTTTTTTATTATGTACGGCTCCGAGAGGGAATGAGAAAACTACTGATAGCATACCCGGATGAACCCGAAGTAGTTCCTCCGCTGCTCACACTACTTAATAGCCCGAGGGTGCACATATGGTTTCTGGTTTGTGTGGTAGTCTGAGGGCGCACTCAGTAGAGGATGGCGGGCGGGCACGCCACTACTGGGAACAGGACCTGGGAGAGGTTATACCTGATGATGCCTGGGAATATTGTTGCACACTGACGGGTCGTATCACGTCTAGCTGTAGATTTAAACTCATCCATTATAAATTTCTCCAACGTGTCTATTACACGCCTGCCAAGAAATATCGATTTGGCCTCACGGACTCCGACCGATGTGAGAGATGTGGGCAGCCGGGTGCTGACTTCTTCCACTTGGCCTGGCTGTGCCCGCAGGTTTCTACTTATTGGGAATTAATACACGAGGCTTTGGAGAAAATTGTGCCCTTAATGGACATACTTCCCATATACCTAAACCACATAGGAAATTTATTGACACGGCCCTTTGCTAGCCAAACGTAGATTGGCATGTAGGTGGGGGAGGGGGAGAGCCCCGAAATTCAAGGAGTGGCTCCAAGACCTGTTATACTGTCAGGATCAATACACAATATATGCTGAATTACAACCTGTCACATCAAAGCCCAAGGATATATGGGGACCGCTCCAGAAATACACATTACAACAAGAGGTTGAGGAGGAGGGTAGTGTGGATCAATGTACTGCGAGACTACTGGAGGGCCCTGGAGGAGGGAGTACTGTATAGTAGTCCTGGACATGTTGTCGGATAACACAAAATCCCAAATGATGAAGCATGGTTTCAAAAAATCCCAAATGATGAAGGGCGGTTTCGAGTGGTGACTGATGGGTACTTTTGATCATCCACTGAGTTGTCATTGTGCACCTTGTTGGTAGTCAGTCCGGGGTCTCTTGTTTTGACGGTTTTTGCTTACTATAGACTCACACCCTCTCCTAGACCCTCTGGAACTTTGTTGATGTTATATATTCATGGGGACTGTTCACAGAGTATGGTCTTTAAATATTCCCCTGGGACCTACCTCACCGTAGTGTTTATGTTGTCGGATAACACTACCATTTGACACTGTGGGGGGGAGGGGGTCGAATTACATGCTCTAACGCACGTACTGTTTCAGGGAATTATTGGTATGTCCCTATTGTCTTGATACATAAATACTGATTCTATGTATAGTGATAGCACATTGCCTTGGTTGTATGTCCCCTACCTCCTGACTATACCTGTGTGGGACCGTCCTCCCAAATGCTACCCCGCTACACTGATTCTGTATGTATATGCAATATTAATGGTCTGCCTTGCTGACTGTCTGCTCACTTTGTACAGAAAAAAAAGTTTATAAATAAAGTTTAAAAAAAAAAAAAAAAAACAAGCAGCGGGGCAGTGATGCACCCTATCCAACCCTTCATCAGTATAAGAGATAACAAGCAGCAAGGCAGTGATGCCGCCAATCCAGTCCTTCATCAGTACAAGAGATAACAAGCAGCAGGGCAGTGATACACCCTATTCAACCCTTCATCAGTATAAGAGATAACAAGCGGTAGGGCAGTAATGCACCCTATCCAAACCGACAGCAGTATAAGAGATAACAATTAGTGTTGCACCTTTTTTTTTACCTTGGGGCTCTAATGCAATTGTTTTTAAACCTTCACTTGTGTATAAGCTAACAAAAAGTGGGGTAATAATGCAACCTATTTGAAAAGGATTCAGCAGTGGAGAAGCTAATTTGAAGTGAGGCGATTCTGCTCATTCCTTTAAACCTCCTGCACTTGTCATCTGGCCAGCCCTGAGGGCCTGATTCACAAAGGGCCTCAGTACTTGTGGCAGGGGCCCCGCAGTCATAGAGGAGTCTCCACACTCAGGTGGAATCCCCACAATCAGAATTCTCATTGCTGAGTTTCCGCCCCGAGTGCGGTGACACTCCCACGAAAGCGGGCCCCTGCCCCGAGTCAGGAGACACTCCCACGAAAGCGGGCCCCTGCCACGAGTCAGGAGACACTCCCACGAAAGCGGGCCCCTGCCACGAGTCAGGAGACACTCCCACAAAAGTGGGGCCCCTGCACAAGTGCAGAGAAACTCCTGCGAAAGCGGGGCCCCTGCCACAAGTGCAGGGGCACTCCCACAAAAGTGGGGCCCCTGCCATGAGTCAGGAGACACTCCCACAAAAGCGGGGCCCCTGCCATGAGTTAGGAGACACTCCCACAAAAGCGGGCCCCTGCCACGAGTCAGGAGACACTCCCACGAAAGCGGGCCCCTGCCATGAGTCAGGAGACACTCCCACAAAAGTGGGGCCCCTGCACAAGTGCAGAGACACTCCCACAAAAGTGGGGCCCCTGCCACGAGTCAGGAGACACTCTCACAAAAGCGGGGCCCCTGCCACAAGTGCAGAGAAACTCCTGCGAAAGCGGGGCCCCTGCCACAAGTGCAGGGGCACTCCCACAAAAGCGGGGCCCCTGCCACGAGTCAGGAGACACTCCCACAAAAGCGGGGCCCCTGCCATGAGTTAGGAGACACTCTCACAAAAGCGGGGCCCCTGCCACAAGTGCAGAGAAACTCCTGCGAAAGCGGGGCCCCTGCCACAAGTGCAGAGAAACTCCTGCGAAAGCAGGGCCCCTGCCACTGGCACGAGTCAGGAGACACTTCCACAAAAGTGGGGCCCCTGCACAAGTGCACTCCCACAAAAGTGGGGGCCCTGCCACGAGTGAGGAGATCCTCCCACAAAAGCGGGGCCCCATCCACAAGTGCAGGGACATTCCCACGAAAGCCGGCCCCTGCCACGAGTGCAAAGATCCTTTGTAAATCAGGCCCTCAATTTCTAACAATGCAAGTTTACCATATATTTTTACTTCTGCCATTAACATTAATGTGTTCATAAAGCAACGAAATTTCAAGATCTGCTTTAAACTATTTACTTGGCAGTCTCTTTAGGTAGATTCCATGGATGGCCTAGCTTTCACTATTAACATTTTAACTGCCATTCCTCGATCACTAGCATAGTGGCTGCCTCTTTGTCAATGGTCATACAAACCTTATATAAAATACTCCTAACCTGTCAAGGCAATTGCTATCTCCTGAGAATTGGGTCTCATCAAAATACTAACCTAGGCCAACATTTTCCCGAATTCTAGTCTGAACCCTTGAATGCCTCTACTCAGGGGAAGTTGTTCTGATTCATCTATTACTCTCCAAAGATGCATCCATGGCTTTTTGGTACCTTAAGTTTAGAACACCGATGTGTAATTTTGATATCTTTCTGTGTTCTGTATACTGCACTTTTTGTCGAGTCATTTGAGTGTCTGCGTGGTGGCAGGCAGGAGCCTGAGTCAGTGCTTAATTTGAGCCGGTGGTTCCGGTGCTGAGCACACTTAATCACCAACACCGGCGCTTTTCATGAGCACCAGTTATGGACACATTCATTTACGGGAGAGTAAGGGATTTGCCCAGAATCACAGGATGTTGAGCCGAAGCCCAGACTCAAATGTAGCTCCTCAGCTCCCTGTAGCTCTGGTCATTACGCCACATCCTTTCCCCGCGTTCATGGTTAGTAGTTGGCAGTGTTTTAGGCGGCGCTAACAGTAGAAATGGGCTGGTGCAAGCTGTCTCCTGATGAGAGACTGAGCACTTATGTTTTTTACACATTAGCCACTGGCTTGAGTGGTTTTCTGTTCTTTATGCTTTATGCCTGGCCAGGGAACAGTCGCAGCCTGAGTAACAGATTAATGGACATTATCACGATTACTGTGCTGAATGTGAATGTCCTTGGTAATTATTAATTTTTATAATGATCATTTTAGCAAACACAATTCTGGTTATTATTGGCTATGAAATCTTTTTTTGCTGGCTTTTAAGTGTGCTATTGAAATATACGTTTCCATCATTCTTATGAGGAATGTGTATTTGCATTTATGTAATAAAGATTGCTTTTTTAATGGCATGCCTTCGATTTTACAACTGATTTCACTTTGCCCTTGAATCACTTTTCCCAGGGAAAAGCCACGAATGATTTATTACACAAATGTAAGTTATCCTTCTCTTTTAATTGGGAGAGGGGCCTATGTTCTGGTAAGATCCCACTTATAGTTACTGGCAGGTGTCATCAATCTATCATCAACCATATTTTTATTTCTGTTCCTCCTTGTTCAAAGTTCGAACTAGTCATTTTAGTGATCCTAACTGTACACTGTGGTCTCATTAAACACAATTGGGATACTTTTTATCCAAAGTCTGAAGTCATTCAAGATCAGGGTTGCAGACTGGACCAGTCTAATTCCTGACGATTTTTGATTGTTGTAAAAGACTTATTTTATGTTGTCTTTCAGAATGTTATTGTTGTCTTGATTTGGGTTCCTTACCTTTTTTGAAACGTTGCTCTTTTAATGCCATTTGCCTATATACAAACATGCTCCTGACTGTATCCTGTTGAACAAAATTCCTAGGTGGTTCGATCATGCCTGTCCCCTCGCTCATTGCAAGCTCACCTTGGCTTCAAAAACGGTATCCTGATGGAGCACTGAAGTGGCTCTCTGCAGATTTAGTTATAAGAATAAATTAAATTAAGTTATGCATTGAATTAAAGATGTTCATTGTTAAAAATTGCTATAAGGGAATCGTTTTCAACAGGGCCAGGATACTGAATTTAAGTGTGCTTAGCTAGGAAACATATTTTTCTCCTACACCTTAGTGGTTGCAGAACTATTCTACAAAACCTTTCAAGTTTAAATTCAAACACATTTTCCCACGTGTATAATGGAGGTTATTAAGAGTACACATTTTAACAAACAAACACGTTTATAACATAATTTACTATTATGGCCTGATCAGCAATGGCCCTTATTTGTATGAGTTGAGCTGTCATCTTTCAGACTGCCATCACCTGGTGGTGATTTCATATTTTCTCTTCAGTACAGTGAAAGGGCCGCATAAACATTCACTAATATCTATACTGGACAAGGTTTGATTTACTCATAGGGAATCGGCAATCTGAGAGTTAGAATACACTCAAAATACCTTGGTCCTCATTTGTCTTCATTCAGAATCAATTACTATATAACCTCAACAACATCAGCTGGCCAGATCATTTGCTGTATCATGATCCCATTGTATTCCCTTCCCAAATCAGAAAGGGGTGCATCATCAAGAGCTGCACAGGCTCAGTGCAGAGCCAAGTGCCTGCTTTTTGCATTCGAACTGTCTTAAGTTAATACATGTTGTAATTTCTCTGAATTAATACACTAAATGCAGGCAGCACAAGTCCAAAACACTGAGCAAGAACTGTCAATCTCTGTTTCGGCTTCTGCTCTCTAATGTTCACAGATGAACTCAGAGAATTTCCAAGTAATATGTGCAAACTTAGATAACTCACAAAATAGGCATGCAATTCTGAAATCAGCCCATGCAGCTGTTCATGGTACAGTGCAAGGGGTCTGCACATTTATTTTTCTTAGCTACAATGTGTACATTAACTCGAAAAATCTCTGAGTTAGTGCATGAGCTGTGGACAACAGAGCTCAGAAACACAAACAGGCAATGGATGCCCAGTGTTTGTTTCCTAGCTTTGAGGTCTAGAGCCAAGAGATGTTTACAGTTCATTGGTTGTATTATATACAGTGAGTAGTGCAAGTACTAATTTAAGGCACAGTTGATGCCATAGTATAGAACTGCCTGCTGCTGTAAACACTTGTAGAGCTGGAGCAGTGCTATTCTACCATCGTAGACTGTGGTAGATAGTTGCTTGGCACAGGAACTTTAAATGCTTGTGCAGCTTTTAGCTAGAAATGAAAGAACATTTGTTGACACACCTACAGTAACAAAAAGCATAAAAATAAAATACACAAAGCAACACCAACACACAATTAAAATGTTATAGGGCACAACACAACATAATAGTCAAAACAGAGCACATCACAACAGCTAACATATTGCAATGATGCAGCAAGAAAGACCACTGAAAAAAAACAACCAAACTTCCTCACAAAAGAATGGAACACAACAAAAATGTACAAATAATCATTCATTTCCTACAGTACCACCTCCAGAAACCTCTGCTTAGACCCGTACGTGGAGGGGATTGAATTAGTAAGGATCTTTGAGGGTGTCGCCCAATTAATTGACGGTCTGCTTAGATCTACATCACACAGAGCCAGATAAGAAGAACCAAGGTGGTTTGACCAACAATGTTCCAGCACCTCGAGAGAGCTGAAAGCTGCTCTAAAATTTACCCCATGGGACAAGGGTAGGGTGACCCTCTGCAGGGCAAAATATAAGTTAGCCGTTAAAAGCCGCAAAATAAAATTACAAAATTAAGCCTGGGAGGATCAGAGGGAGGCGATGGAGTTAAAAGATTCAACTGCCTTTTGGAAAGTCATAAACAATCCCTCTTTCCAAGAGGCAAATAAACCTAGGAAAGCCAACAACAATCTGCCAGTGCAATAGTAAGAGCATTTATTTTTTGCTTTATAACTACTGCACAGATAAGACCCAGTCGGAGGGAAAGAGGGTGGAACGGAAAATCACTGAGACAAGATTTTCCTTGGGTGAGATCAAGGCAGGGATTGAAGATCTGACCCGAAATAAGGCCACGGGTCCCGATGGGATTCCACCTGATCTCTTTCTGAGCAAGGTGGATTTATGGGCGCCCATTCCGACAAGAGTTATCAATGCAGCAGCTGATACAGCAATGCTGCCATCTTGGCCCACAGCCACGATTGTCCCCATTTTCAAAAGAGGAAACATAGATTAGCCAACTTTGTTACAGACCAATCTCCCTAATTGATGTGTCAGCAAAGGTTTTAGGGAGGGCTATCCTCAGTCGATTAATGGACTGGTCTGAGGATCAGCACATTATAACTGATACCCAATTTGGTTTTAGGCCTGGGAAGGCAACAACTGATCAATGTCTAAATCTATATCTGCTCTCAGCCAAGTATACTATCGCTAGCAAAGGTACTGTGTACCTGGCATTTATGGATTTGAGGGAGGCCTTTGACCGGGTTAACCGAGGTAAATTATTGTATATAAACAGACTTGATCAGGCACTTAGCACTTCAAAGGTTGACACACCCAGGATTGGCTCTCGAGGGATCCCCGTCTTGCTGTATGCGGATGATGCGGTCCTCCTGGCCCGCACATCCAAAGGGCTGCAGATTTTGATAGATGGCTTTGTTCTTTTTATGGAGAATTTAGATCTGTCTCCTAATCTATCAAAATCATATGTTATGGAAGTGGGCAAAAAAACAAGTAAAACGTACAATGATACCATTGGCAAACATCGACTGGGCAAAGTGCACTCTTTCTCGTATCTGGGGATTTTATTTGATGGCCGTCTAAATTGTAAAAATGTATTAGAGGAGAAATGCCGTATTTTAATTAACTGCTCTGGGTCAATCATGAATTTTGCACAAAGGTTAGGTCGTTGGTCACCTGATAAAATTTTGAGAAGCTATACCTCAATGTGCTGCGCCAAAGTCTTGATTGGTAGTGAGGTATGTGGTTTTATGAAGTGAAGCAACTTCAAATAGAGGAAAACAAGTATTTTTGGCGTTTGCTCAAAGTGCCACAGAGCACGCCATCACATATCGTCAATGAAGAACTTGGCGCTCACTATATCAGGGACAGGCTGGGAGTTAAACCCCTAGTCTGCTGGGTCAAACTTTGGCCACACACAGAGGAATCATTTAGTAGGCAGATCATAGCAGACTGCCTCACACGTGATCAGGGGCTTTATATCAAATGGCTAAAGTACGTGAAGGATTCCCTTGAAGGAATAGGATGTGCAGACCTTTTTATTAACCCCTCTAATATATCCATGCAGGATAAGACCCTCGTTAAGGATAGGTTTTTTAAGCAGGGCACAACAATCAGGGATGACAGAGAGCTGACTAAGCCGTCAGTAAGAGGACATCTTTTGATTAAAACATCCACAGGCATTGAATCTTATCTGTCTTACTTTTATAATCCCCATGATAGATTCCTAATGACACGGTTTAGGTTAAACCTTCTGCACCACGTACTAGCTGACCCAGTAGGATATAAACCATCCATAGAGCTGAAGGGACCATGTGGCTGCGACCAACAGTCTCCACAGGATACCCATCACTTTGTTTTACTATGTTCTTTTTATTCAAAGCAAAGGAGCATTTTTTTAAAGAGAATTTTAAAGAAAGCCAACGTAAAAGTGTGGCTCTGTTATTTTTAAAATTGTCCTCAGATGCTTTGGGACTGTTTTGTACAGTAAATTCTTTAAGAGTAGCGGCCAGGCTTAGAGCTACATGGGGAAATTGGGAGAACACAGGCGGACTGGGAAATCATCCTCCGTTATGGACCTACAAAGGAAATGGCTGAAGGGATGGGCACCCAATCTTTGATGCATTGAATGTGTATTCCAGAGAATTTTAGATTGCTGAATAAGTTTTAATTTTGATGTATTTTACCTGTACTTTTATGGTATTTTTTTTATACTGAATAAAATTATATGATTGATTGATTGATACTAAGGATGAAGATGGGAAGCATATTAGAAAGATCCTTTGCATAAGGATACCATTCAAGATCAGCTAAAAACACTAGGCTCTCATCAGGAGTGATCCATAAACTCCCATGTGCCCAGCAACGGGAGTCACCAGGCCAATTGAAATTCCAAGATTTTGTTTTCCATGAGGAGATTTCAATTTATGGAAGAGAATGAATTTCCTTGTGAATAACTGGGGGAAACATGTGGGAATCAGCCTGGAAATATTGATTCCCGCAAATGAGTTCCCAAAAAGTTATAATACCTGTTATTTTCTCTCCACTGGAATTACCAGGAACCCTGTAACAATAATACTTGGGTGGAAAATAATAGTAATGTTAATAGGTTACTGATAATGAGGGCTAAACAGTGAATCAGCTATTAGCAGATACAATAGCTTCACCAGCTACAAATCAGTACTTTTAGCGCTGCTTCTGTATGATTACAATGGGAAGGGTCAAAAAGGAAGAGAAGGATTTCTATTTTCAAGGCAAAATAGTAAGTGATCATTCGTATGGCCAGGAGGTTAATGCGCTGAAAGTGTTGACTGATTTCCTTTTTTGTTTGAGTATAGTTTGACGTAAAGGTAAGATATCAAGGACTTGATGAGGTTGAAGCAGGTACTGAGCTGGAAAATGGTCTCATCTGTCGAGATCTTAAGATATAGTTTCGTATCAATTCAGTATTTGTATTTGAAGCTGGAGCTGGCTTGGAGGACTCTGGGAAGGTCCTTTTAGATATTGGGGCAGAGATGGGAGAGGTTGGATATTTTAAATATTTCATATGATATTGGTGCCGCTGATCTCTAGAGGTGTTTTTCATATTTATTGGTGTTGGTCTGAGGGATCGGAGTAAAATTACTTTAGTTTTTTTTTTTTGTGTCCTCATAAATGCCACCAGATATTGTCAACTCTAGATGGGCTTATATCCTGGCCTTTACCACGGAATAACTGTTCACGCCCTGGCTGCCGTGTATAGCCATCGAAGATCGCCCAGAGGTAGGTCGTTACCTAGTCCCACTCTCTTTCGTGATGTATCGAAGCCCATGGGAGGACCGGACCACAAACCTCTGGCATAATCATTGGACATTTTGTATACCTTGTCCGTTATCTCTCAGACCATGCTATTAATTGAGACCATACTTTTGCCACACTCTCTCCTCCACATAGTTGGTCAAAACGACTAACAGCCATAATATTCTTGAGACAGTTTGCAAATCGGGGAGGACTTGCCGATTTTCACTCCCTGCATATTTCTCTTCTGGCAATGACAATAACGTAAAAAATGAACTGTGAAATACTGTTACTAATATCATATTCCATAGGGAGGCCAAAAAGTATTAATCTGGGGGAATTTACAACCGGTATTAATAGGACCTCTTCTAAAAACCCAATCACCTGGTACCAATAGTTAACGATTTCGTGGCAGTCTGCAAACATATGTCTATCGTCTGCATCTGGTGACCTACATCTTGGACAGACATATTCTTCTGCTGAGATCCTCGATAATTTAGCTGGAGTCCAATAGGCCCTGTGAGTTGTAAATAGATGATTCCTCCTGAGGTTGGATGGTTTTATAGTCTTTTGGGAAATTGTGAAAGAGTCTATCCAAATCTTCAGCGACTCTTCAGGATCCTGGATAATGGCATTAGCCCAGAGCTTGGTGATATCCACTCCTAGTTCATCCTTTGCCCCCACCAGTGCGTTATACCAGAGTGAAACCTCCCCTTTCTTCCCAGTCGCCCTGCTAATAAGTCCCAGGATCGGAATATCGTCCTCGTTAACCCAATTTTGACTGCCCCACCAGGAAGATAATTGGTAAAACTTAAACCTGGAAATAGAACCCCCGGTTAGATTTAAGATAGATTCCCAGCCTAGTAGTTTAGAATCATTGGTTAGATCTCCCCACTTAGTTAATCCTGCAGTTCTCAGAGGAAGAGCCAACCGATCTAACAAGCAGTCTGGTGTACCTGGGGAGTCCCAAATGGGAGCTTGGGAGTGATAGTAAGGTATGTTCAGAATTCTACGTATTGCCCTCCAGATATTAAGTGCTGTCCCAAGAAGCTTCAGTCGAACCTTTTTAAAAAACTTCTGGTCCCCAAATTTGTATAGAAAAAACTCCCGCCCTTGTGGCAGGTGTGATAGCATGGCTTGAAAAAGTCTTCCGTGTGAGGAAGAGTCTAGTTTATTTGTCAGAAGTCTAAAGTTCTTAAATTGAAAAGCATAACAGTAAAAAAGTAAATCCGGCAGAGCCAGTCCACCCAATTTTAATCCCCTTCTTAATTTCCGCCAGGCAATTCTGGGGGACTTGGTCGCCCAGATAAACAAGCCAATCCTCCCTTGAAGATTAGAAATATCTTTTTTGTTGAAATATAAGGGGATAGAATTAAAAAGAAAAGTGACCTTCGGCAGTATTTTCATCTTGACTAGATTCACTCTCCCATAAATGTTCAGAGGTAAGTTGTTCCATCTAGCCAAGAGCTTTCTAATTTCTTTTACTGCCATCTGCCAACTACATTTGGTAATTTCACCCAAATTGTGAGTAAGCTGAATACCCCGGTATCTAATTTTTAGTTTGGCTTCTGGTATCGGATGCAAATTATTCCAACTCATAATGTCAGTTTTTTCTTTATTAATACTGTTGCCCGAGACCATGCCAAAATCTTCAGCCAATTCAAATAGTCTGGGAATGGCCTGCTCAGGATTTGATATGTACAGAAGCAAATCGTCAGCGTAAAGTGCTGTCTTAAGGGGCAAGTCTCCAATTTTAAAGGGGAGAATCACTGGGTCAGATCTCAAGGAGCAAACGAACGGTTCAATATAAATATCGAAAAGAAGAGGAGACAGGGGACACCCTTGCCTCGTTCCCCTCAAGATGTCCAGCCATTCAGTCAGACCACCATTAATTAATACCCTGGCTCGTGGGCCCCTGTATAGTGTCTGAATTCCTCTGACAAATGTGTCTGGAAATCCGAAGTTTACCATGGTTTTCCATAGAAAAAGCCAGTTAACTTGATCAAATGCTTTTGCAGCATCAATCGCCACAATGGTCAGCGGGAGTCCTTGCTGTACTGCCATATCTATTGCTCCTACCACTTGAAAGGTGAGTTCGTTTAATTGGCGCCCAGGTATAAACCCGCGTTGATCAGGGTGAATGATGGACTTGATTATCTTTGCCAATCTGGATGTAAGAATACCTGAATAAATTTTAGAATCCGAGTTGAGGAGTGAAATGGGTCTATATGATTCTATGTGGTTGGGTTTTTGTTTGGCTTTGCTATCAAGGTGATAGTGGCCTCTGACCAGGAAACTGGGGTCTCCTCTCCTTCTATAAAGATTTTATTAAATAATGACAATAGTGGGGAAATTATTTCTTCCACATTGTCCTTATACAACTCGGTTGGCAGTCCATCTGGACCCGGAGCCTTGTTCCTAGCCATTTTTTTTAATTGGGCTCGCACCTCCCCCTCAGTGATCTCTGTAACTAGATATTCTTTATCAGGCTGACTCAACTGGGGTAGTTCTCTCGTGGCCCACCAACGTTCTAAATCTTCTTCCCCCAGGCTGTTCTGCTCCCGATAAAGTTCTTCCATAAACCCTCTGGCCTCTATCCTAATGTCGGCATCTTCGGTTATGGGCAAACCTGAGCTCCGTTGTATTAATGTACTAATACTATTCCTGGATCGTTCCATTCTGGCTTTCCAGGCGAGAAGAGAGCCACACTTCTCCCCATACTCAAATTTTCGAAGTTTACTCACTTCCCACCTGTCCTTGATTTTTTTATCGGCACGTGCTTTAAAGCTAGTTTGTAGTTCAATCAGCTCTTTCTCGAGTAGTGGGATTCTACTCCTGTCTTCCAATGTGGCTGACTGTAGTTGTTTTTCTTTAGTTTTAATCTTTTTGAGATCAGATCTGTCTCTTGCTTGCGTAAGCTTTCTTTTTAAGGCCATATGTGATCCCAGGGTACCTCTCAAATAGGCCTTAGAAGAATCCCAGACAATAGGTTCGGGAGCTGTATGTGCATTAAATAAAAAGAACTCTAACAAATTTCCCTTGATTTTACTTTTAATTGCATCGTCTAAGAGGATCGTTCTATCTAAGGTCCATCTGTATGTTGGGGTCTTAACCTTAAGATCAATTATCAGTTCCACTACCGAATGGTCAGAGAAGCCTACCGGAATGTGAGATATTGATATAATATCTGACATGAAAGCTTGGTCTAATAAGAAAAAATCGATTCTAGAATATTGTTTGTACTTCTTGCTGTAAAAAGAGTATTCCCTGCGATTTCCTTGCTTGATCCTCCAGGCCTCCCTAATATTAAAGTTTCTTATGATGTTTTTCAGGGCTAGCAAAGACTTATTAGGGGAATTATATTTTGCCTTGGAGGTGCGATCTAAAGAGGGATCCAAAACAAGGTTAAAGTCACCTCCCATAATAACTGGAGCTGTGTATTGAATCATATATTCTTCGATTTTTTGGAGAAACCTGGGATTATCTTCGTTAGGGCCATAGTATGCAGTACATAGAAAAAAAAGACTACCTATAGAGAGGACCGCTGAAAGCCATCGCCCTGATTGATCTGTCCCCCAATTTTGTACTCTAATACCCTTATTTGCTCGCACTATTATAGCCACTCCTCTAGTGGAGCCCTTCTGCCCAGAGCATAAAGTCTCCTGAACCCATCTAAGTCTAGAGAAAAGTTTACCGCAGGCTTCCGCCTCAAGATGAGTTTCTTGTAAAAGAAAAATATGTGCTTCTGTGTTTTTAAGGAACTCACAAACTCTTTGCTGTTTCTTTCGATCCCCTATTCCATTTAAGTTCCAAGATAATATCTTAGTGTTCACTGCCATGGCGGAAGCTAGTAGTTATAGCTCGTTGAGATCTGAGTTCATTTTTCAGCTAATCAAAATAAAGACTTCTTGCATATGAGGACATTTTTAAGTTTTTTACCCCTCCCCCCCAGTAACCCCACCCACCCCTCCCACCGAGGAACCCTCCCTCCTTGCTCTTATTCGGCGTACCTACGCCCTAGAGAGTCCTTCTCCACCGTGACACCACATCTTACTTAAAAAACAAATTTATCCTACCCGTGTTCTATGCATTCTGTATGTTGACCATTTTAGCCAGTGACTATTGTTTCCCTCAACGACCCGTATGCGTTTTTTTATTTACCCCTTTTTTGTGTATTTTCCAGCAAAATATGATAGCTATTTTCTCCCTTCATTACTATCTACATACTATTTACATACTATTGTATATTTTTTGTCAAAATTGATAAGTTGGTAAATAGATAACATGACTATTTTCTCATTATATCTAGTAGTTCATCTACTTCCTCAGGATAATTACAGTTATGCATCTTGTTTTTCCACATGATCTTTAGTAGGGCAGGGAATTTCATTTGGACTTGAGCCCCCAAAGAACGAAGTTCAGGCATCCTGGAGCCCAGCTCCCACTGCCTCTGAGCCGTTTTCCCCCCAATATCTGATCTAATCTGATAGGGATTAGCCTGATAATGAAGAAAAGATCTTGCGAGGCACCTACTGAGGATTAGTTCTTTTACAGTGTATGTCTGGAAGTATACCAGTATTTTTCGGTGAGCTTTACGGTCTGGATGTAAACGAAAGGGGTCTCTATTGATGAAGCAAAGCTTCGCATATTTTGCGGCTTGCCGAAGTCAAGAACCTCATTTATGTGTAATAAGGTAACAAATGTATGTTCTACTAACGTTTATTTTTGTTTAGGCAAAGTTCCCGAAGCTTGCCTATGTGTATTTCTAATGCATTTAATCCGTGTCCTTTAATATGGCCGCCGCTTGTATTTTAGTTACTGCGCATGCGTCAGCCACACTCACGTGTCCTGACGCGTCTGCAAAAGTGGAGGGAAATTTATGGGCATGCGTAATACATAGCTGTGCCCATCATGTGGTACTGCTCGTGCCACTGCTCTTGTGCCTGTTTTCATGTAGCTAACATTTAGACTGCATAAGTATATGTTATAATGATAAGTTGAAGGTACAACCCTGTGAATGTGATTTTATAACGTTATTTCTGTGTATTAATTTGTTCTCGCTTACTTTTCATGTACCGCGGGGAATGGGGGTCCAAACTGATTGGGAGCCATATTGACGGTCTCTTCTGCGCATGACCAGAGAATACTGAAAGGTGGCCACTTTGAACAGTGGAACTCAGCCAGCTGGCAGCCACAGTCAAGATGCGCCTGGGAAAGCCACCTCTGCGCTACGAGAACGGCGAATGTTGCTCCTCATATGATACATTGTAAAATTGCCATTGTTTTTCTGCACAGTTCTCATGAGAACCCCAATCTCTCTAGGCGGTACCCAAGTATGCTAATATAGGCTCGAATTAGCGTGTTCTGATTGGTGTGTTACCCAAATCCTACTTTAGGACCAATCCAAATTGAGGAATTCTGACACTTTGCAACATTGGGGGGTGGTACACCGTCCCAAAAGAGTATATCTACCCTGGGTTTACCTAGGGAATTGTCCGACTTGTCTGGTTTAGCTGACCTGTCACTGACCCATCGTACTCAATAGGTGACTGAAGATACAGAGAGCTGCGGAGCACTCTGTCCTAAATTGACCATAGACTAAGGTTCTACTGAACCTTAAAGTGCTGGCGAAGCACTTTGCTGGGAGTTCGCTGACCCAATCGGGGTCTTGATCGATAGCTGCAGAGAGGGTGGAGCGCAGGCGTTGCTTCCAAACTGCGGGTGCGGTCCTGTCCTGAGCGGTCCTGTCCTGAGGGTTTGCTGTCCTGTCCTGAGGTCCTGTCCTGATTCCTTATCTGAGGGTATCCTGTCCTGTCCGGGGTGTCCATTCTGCACCTGCTGTTCCTTGAGGGGTATCCTTCCTTGAGGGTTTCCTGTCCTTAAACTGACCCGTGGCCAGGGTTTGGTTTCCACACCAGTCTAGGTAAATACTGCTCTAAGTTCTTTAAACTTGCACCTTTCTATATTTCTACCTTTTGCTAAAATAAAGTGACACCTTGGCATATGTTATTTTCCATGCTTTCCGCAAACCATTGAAAGTCATTTGCAATTATCTCGCAAACGTGTTCTCATGTCATCTCATCTATTAGAAGTTATATTTTGCATTGCAGTTTGTCATTTCCTGATATGGTCTAGAACCTCATTACCTAGACTGTTTAAAGGTCCCTTACTTTAAGTTTAGCGTGTTACTCTTTATAGACCCTCCTATAGTAACCCATGCATAGTCTGTCCATGCTTAAACATTTCTGAGAATTTAGTATTTTCCCATTTGCATTCCATATTGCATTTTGAATGGTTACCCTGTCGTTAGTTCTCTATAGCTATATAATTTACATTATCTTGGTTATTGATTGCCTCATACTCGTGTATTTCATGCTTGATGATAATGAACATTAGATAAACATTTTAAAACTTCCAGTTGTCCGTGGTCATTTAAACAATATTGAATGTCATTTGAAATTGCATTTTGCTGCCTTTCCTTTTACAGCTAGGCCCCTGATTCATTGATGTCATAGGTACCCGTGTTGGTGGATGGTAAGTCGGGTACACTGAGTAATAACAGTAGGGAACACACACAATTGGTAGCAGCCCGTGAAGTCGCCTGGCCAATGAATAGTGTGAATTGAAAGTATATGGGCCCTGAAGCCGGAAACGGCGGAATCATTGGCTGGGTGACCTCGCGCGCTCTCTCAGTTTTCTGGTAGATCAGAGGATGGTTAGGGACTAGCTAAAGGTTAGGCAGGATTAGTTAGACTAGTTGAGTCGGAAGCTGCTAGTACATTAATGCTGCTATAAGAGCGGCTGTTCCGAGGGGACTGATCACTCTCTTGTGAATACGCTGCTGAAATCAATGAACTGTTTTTTCATTATTATTCTTGTTCTTATATTGTTATATGTATTAATCCATGCGTTTGTCAACCGTTTAGTTTCTTGTTGTCCGAACTCCCCGGGGAATTGAAAGGGCAAGTGGTGAATAGAATCCATTGTCCTGAGGTCACAGGCTTAAAGGAAAGTTAGGTGCAGGTTAGGATAACCGGGAAGCACTAACTAGGGTTTTCTGAATACATGTGTGAATAAATGTCAGTAACGAGGTTCATTGGCAAAATTCCCATAGTGGCGTAACCTAGTAAGGGTCACATCGGAAAAGTAGCAGGTTCCTCGGAGCTTGGGTGAAAGCAAAGGGGTCCGCTGAGAAACCTTAGACTCGGAACATATCCCGGAAAGAAGTGGATGAGTTTAGGGGAATAACAGGTTCACCGATGCTAGAGTGAAGGGTAGGCGGAAGAGATCTGCCCGCAGCACGTGAAAAGTAAATGGAAGTAGTTTACTTGCAGTAAAAATCTTTCTGTCTAGACACTTGAGCACTGTGGCGAATGTGTATTTGTTGTAAAATAACCAAGCACTGAGCACTTTAAAGGAAAGAAAGTTTCCGTTACCTTGTGAAGGGAGGGAGTCAGTCGCGAAGCGTCTCTGACGTCACTCCGTGCCGCGCTGGGATTGGTAGAAACAGCGGGCGGGTAGCGTGGCTGGAATTGTAAAGGAGGGGTGAAGCGCCGAGGAGTGAGAACTATCTCACGAATGGACCGCGCACCCATTGGTCGAAATTATTTGAACGCGTGCACCTCATTGGTCGCACAGAATTGCAAGGCGCGTTCTGATTGGAGGTAACTTTGTAAACAAAGTTAAGCGTAGAAATCGTATGTGGCACTCGTATTGTCCAGAGACTAGACCCGATCCGAGAAACCAAGGGTTCGAAAGGGATCAGTGGAAAGTCAATAGATACGATATTATGTACGGAGGAAAGAGAAAGATGTCCCTTGTAAGTAGGGTAAAGAATTATTTTAAAACGGACAAACCGATTAAATCTAGGGAAGGCGTTGTTGTCCCGCCACCGAATACTCCTGCCTCATTCATGATGTTTGACCGAGGGTACAACACCTGTGTGTGGTTGGAGAATTGGGTGAAGTACACAAAAGATGACGGAGTATTGGCTTTTCCGTTAGATGGGACTTTCAATGGTAGGATCCTATTTAATTTAAGGACTCGCATAAATGAATTGCATCCCAGACCGAGACTAACGCAGTATGAGGCATTAGAGGAATGGGAGATTGAGGCTTTTGAAAGAGAGAAACCCCGAATGGACAAAGGTCTGACCAAATGGTACCCCAGGCTGAAACAAGAGACCAGGGATAAGAGGATGAAACGGTGGAGGCAGAGCATGATTGTTGAGGGTCTGTTTCCCATGATGCCAGCATGTCATAACCCTGCAGCGGGTGCGAAAAGTACCGAAAAGTGTAAGCATTGGGGGGCTCCGGGAGAGTCAGATGATGAATTGTTAGATGACATCTTTACGAGAAGTCCGCCCCCTTATAATGAGGGAGCCCGACCTTCCAGTACAGGAGAAATTGTCCAACGTCCATCTATTAAGGAGGAGGACAGATCCCTATGTAGGGGGGGAGGGGGCAAGGTATTGCCCTATTTTGAGAAACCCGAGCCCCCGGAGGTACGCAATATATATCCTAGGATGCCCGAGAGCTCAGAGGAAAAATATTCCCGCGAAAGAACATTTTACCCCAGACCTCTTTATGAGAACGAAGAAAAACCAGTAGGTTCAGGGGTACCCTTTTTGCAGCCTCCATATGGGGAAGAGCGTAGGTCATTTGGCACGGGAACTTTGTTCCCGAAACCAAATTATGGTGGGGGACCAAGTGAGACGCATCCTACTGCCCCGAGTTTTACGCCTCAACTGACCCCACAGATGATACCTGACCGAACATTAGGAAGAGTGTTAGATGAAAGGGAGCAAGAGGCCATAGCTAAACAGAGGTCAGAAATAATTCAGAAAATTTCCCAGTTAAATACCAGTCCTGAAGCTTTGACTATTCCGGTAACAATCGGACCAGTGGTTCCGTTGTACGGGAATAATCAAGGAGGTCTGAACCCTCCAGTTATGAACCCGATAATGGCCCCGCCGAGGCAAGAGCCCTTACTAATAGACGATCAGTCCAGTGAGTGTGGGTCTGATGTTGTGTTCTTGGATCTACCAAACAAACAGACCGGAAAGGGAGTGCAGAAGAGGCATAATCCTTTTGATACAAAAGAAATTAAATTAGAGTCAGCAACAGGTACTAGGAGTGTCTCTTTGGTAACGCCAGAAGAAATTGAAAATTGGAGTCGTGAATTAGAAAAACAGGCTCCGCAAACTAAACCTTTAGACCTATACAAACTGAGAGTAGAAATAGAGGAATTAATGGCAGGAAATGTGGGGTTAGACAGATTGAATACCTATTCTGAAGAAGAGTTGCTGTTTATGTGTAAAAGTCTTACCCGGAGTACTAGGGTGCTCCATGAAAAACTGACCGACACTGCAGCTAGTATGGGGATAGATATATCAAGATCGAAGCCCTTGCAGAAACCATACCGAGCTGAGTTTTCCGACAAAGATTTAGAAAGTCTGAATGTGTCAGGAAGAAAATTACAGATTAAAGAGTTGCTTGCAGTTTTGCAAAAATGGGGAGACGTGGAAAGGTGGAAAACGAGGTGGGCACATAAGAAAGAGGAGGCCCGCTCCAGACAAGCTACTCCTGAGTTCCCTCTGAGAGAAGTAGACAAGCCCGAAACTTTATGCCCCATGCGCGAAGTACCCGGTGGGAGGTATGTGCACGTTCCGTGGTCCAGACAGGATATTGTGTCCTTTACTAACGATTTCCCAAAATTGCGGGAAAAGCCAGTTGAATGGTACCGGCAAGTGGAAAGGTTTGTAAAGGTACAGAAATGCCTGTGGAAAGACCTGGATGGGTTTTTCGACATTGTGGTCCCAGTCGATCTATGGACCGAGTGTAAAATAGCTATAGCCTGGCCTAGTGAGGAATACCCGAGAGATGAAAAAACTGGGGAACCATCGAAAGAAGTGATGAGAAAATATGAGCAAGTAATTCAGCATCTGAAACTAAAGGTCCCAGCAAAGGAAACTGATTGGACCAGGATAGACAGAACAACGCAGGAAAGAGAGGAGACAGTGCACTCCTATTATGAAAGGCTGTTACAGGTGTTTAAAACATACAGTGGTATAGATAACATCGAGATGAAGGACATGACGCACTTCATTTACAGGTTTGTAAATGGTTTAAGACCAGAGATTTGTCAGTGGATAAAAGATAACAAAATCTGTTGGCACTCCAAGAAGGTAGATGAGGTCCTGCGGTACGCTAAGTACTGCGAGGACGAAATGGCAGAAAAGAAAAAGGATCTAAAGGAAAAAGTGATGTGGGCTCAGGTGAAGCTAGCAGAGCAGCAGGAAAAGCAGTTGAGTAACATGGTCAAAAATGCTAAGAATGAAGGCCCTGGGGGAGGGGGAGGAGGCAAGCCCCGGCCCAAAATGAGCAGGGAGGAGGCTATGAAGAAATTTCCCTGCCATCAGTGCGGCGAAATTGGACATTGGCGTAACGAGTGTCCTTACTTGCCCGAAGATAACTCCAAAACTCCTGATTTAACTCCACAGACGCAGAAAGAGAGACCGAGAAAGACTCAACCACAGGTAAAAACAGTTCAGGTGCCCCGAGCACCAAAGCAAGTATACAGGGGAAAACAGGCAGAGGGAGATGAGATAGAAGTCTGGGAAAGCAATGAGAACAGAAATGCAGCAACTTCGCAGTATCTTCTAAATGATACCTTCCTTTGTGATGACCAGTACTGACGGGGCCTGAGAGGGGAGGACGAGGAGTGCGTACTTGGCGCCTCCTTGCCGGTAGACCAGTCCGGACCATACATTGAAGGAAAGGTTGACGGAAACGATGTCACCTTTCTGTTGGACACTGGCGCTACCCGTTCTACTGTGAGAACAGTGGACGTTCCAAACCTACCCCTCTCGGGAGAAGCCATCCAAGTAGTGGGTGTATCTAATCAATTGATTAGTACTCCTGTTACCAAGCCCATGGAGATCTCAATCGGAAACTTTAAGGAAATGCATAGATTTGTAGTTTGCGACACCAGTCCAGTAAACTTACTGGGACGTGACTTGTTGTGCAAAATGAACTGTACCATCTTTTGCACACCAAAGGGTGTTGAAATTCAGACCCCAGATGAAGACGGCATTTATAAATTAATGTTAGTCCGCCCTGACTCGGAAATTAAACGAATGACCATGCAGGATTTACCCAAAGAACTCCAGGAAGCAGTGAAGCCGGAGGTGTGGGACTTTACTGGGAAAGATGTAGGGTTGATGGAAAATGTGGACCCCATACAGATAGCAATAAAGGACAATGCGGTATACCCCAATACTAAACCCTACAGGATGAATGCAGAAGTGAAAGCTGGTGTTGCTGTGGAAATAAAGAAATTGTTAGAAGGAAACATCATACAGGAGGTGATGAGTAGCCCATGTAACTCTCCGATTATGGGCATTAAGAAACCTAGTGGCAAGTACAGAGTAGTGCAGGATTTGCGAAAAGTTAACAAAATAGTAGTTCCCTGTTGCCCTATTGTCCCGAACCCAGCAGTGATTCTGTATCAGATTCCCTGGGATGCTGAGTGGTTCACAGTGATAGACTTGTGTCATGCATTCTTTTCCATTCCTTTGCATCCAGATAGCAAATTTCTTTTCTCATTTGCCTTCGAAGGTCACGTGTATTGCTGGAACCGGGTCCCTCAAGGGTATACAGAGAGCCCCTCTATCTTTAATCAGATCTTGAAAAAATGTTTGGAAACTTTAGTCCTACCTGGGAACTCTGTCTTAGTGCAATATATAGACGACCTCTTGGTGGCGTCTAAAAGTCATAAGGATTGTGTGATTGACACCATTGCCCTACTGAATCACCTGTGTGAAAAGGGACATAAAGTGTCCCCTGACAAGTTACAGTTTTGTGCAAAATCAGTGAAATATCTGGGGCACCAGATAGAAAAAGGTGTCAGAAAAGTGACATCGGAAAGAGTGAGAATAATTCAAAAGATGCAGTTGCCCCGTACTCAGAAAGAAATTAGAATGTTCCTGGGTGTGATAGGATACTGCAGGCAGTGGATTCTGGGATTTGCAGTCCTAGCCAGGCCCTTGATAAAAATGACTAAGAGAGGAACACCGGAGATTGTAGAATGGGATGATGAAAGCTTAACAGCCTTCACCAAACTACGAGATTGTCTGTGTACTGCTCCTGCACTGGGAATGCCAGACTATTCCAAGGAGTTTGCCCTATTCTGTGACACTCGCGATAATTGCGCATTGTCAGTCCTAACTCAAGAACATGGCACAACGAGAAGGCCTGTGGCATATTTATCTGCCACCTTAGATCCAGTGGCTGCTGGATTACCAGGTTGTCTGAAAGCAGTAGCTGCTACCTGTGCCAGTTTAGAACAAAGTGAGTCAATTGTCATGGGACATCCGGTAACTGTGTATGTTCCGCATGGAGTGGTAATTTTGTTGACCAGAACAAAAACACAGTATCTCACCCCTAGTCGGCTGACTAAATATGAGAGGATTCTTGTGGGTGCTGCAAATGTAAACATTGTTAGGTGCAGTATTCTGAACCCAGCCACTTTACTCCCCGACCCAAAGGATATGGAAGGGGGGGTGGATGATGAACACGATTGCATAGACTTAACTGAATTCAACACCAAGCCACGCCCAGACATAAAAGAAACGCCCTTGCCTGAGCATGACAAAGAATTATTTGTAGATGGTTCATGTGTAAGGCATGAACAAGGAGGCCTGAGTGCTGCCTATGCAGTAGTGTCCTTCGAGAAAATTGAGGAAGCAGGTAATTTATATCACATCAAGTCTGCACAAGTAGCCGAATTGATTGCTATGATAAAAGCTTGCCAAATTGGGAAGAACATACGCATAACAGTGTACACTGACAGTCAGTACTGTTATGGAGTCGTGCATGACTTTGGCCAATTGTGGCTACAGAGGGAGTTCCTGACTTCATCAGGTACCCCTATTCGAAATGGAAAGTTATTCAAGACCTTTTAGAGGCAATCCAGTTACCAAAGGAACTGGCAGTGGTAAAATGTGCTGCTCATAAGAAGAGCATGGACAAGGTATCACTGGGAAACGATTATGCTGATCGAGTGGCCCAATGGTGCGCAAGAGATCGGTATATCGTGAATCCAAAACGAGGGGGGCCAGGAACCAGCTGCCAACTTCAGGTGTTTGAAGAAGTGCCTACATGGGATGAGGTGAAAGAGTGGCAGCAGGCGGCACCTTGGCAAGAAAGAGAGAAGTGGAAGGATGATGGGTGTCGACCAAGACGTGTGGATGGTGTCATCTTAGGTCCGACTGGGATGCCTGTATTGCCTAGACACTTACTTAGCACAATGGCGAGGTTGATACATGAAGGATCACACATTGGTAGGGACGCCATGATTCTAGTGTTCCAACAGACTTGGTACAGTAAAAAGTTCAGGAAAGTAGCAGAATCCCTCTGCCAGAGGTGCCTGTCATGTCAAAAGATGAACCCAGGAAAGAAGACTGTAGTGGAACTGGGAAAAATTGGGAGGTCCGGGGGTCCCTTTGTAAGGATACAGGTCGATTTCATCACCATGCCCCGTTGTGAAGGGAAAAGATATGTCCTTGTCATGGTCTGTTTATTTTCCAAGTGGGTGGAAGCTTTCCCTACTCCCCAAAATGACGCAAAAACAGTAGCTAAGTGTTTATTAAAAGAACTGATACCTAGGTTCGGGGTTCCAGTCACTATTGAATCAGATCAAGGCTCACATTTTCAGAATGCAGTGATCGATGAACTCTGTAAGGCCTTTGGAATTTCCCAAAAGCTTCACTGTGCCTACCGTCCAGAGGCTTCTGGAGTAGTGGAACAACTAAATGGAACTATCAAAAACAGACTAGCCAAACTGTGTGATGCAACAAAATTGACCTGGGTAAAGGCCCTGCCCTTGGTCCTGATGGGACTCAGAAGTATCCCTGATCGCAAAACAGGCCTAAGTCCCCATGAAATCATTATGGGAAGAGTGATGAGACAAGCATGGGTGCCTGGAAGCAAACTGTTGAGTATTACTGATGATTTGGTACTTGAATACTGCAAGAGATTGGGTGACCAAGTGCGTTCTATCTCTCGCCAGATCGGAGAAGACGCCATCCTCAATCCAACGACTCCTCTCCACAAACTGGTCCCGGGGGACTGGGTGAAGATAAAGAAGCACACTCGGAAGACCTGCCTGGAGCCAAGGTGGGGAGAAAAACGTCAGGTGATTCTGGTTACTACCACAGCAGTTAAGTGTGCCGGGGTTCCGCGTTGGATACACGCCAGCCACACCCAGAAGGTACCACCAGACGAAGTGCCTGAAGCAGAAGGGCGTCCAGCAGAGAATTCTGCAGGAGCCAGACCAGAAGTAGCTGACAACGTACAGCCCAGTACCAGTCAAGCTGCAGAATCAGCAGACGTTGGCCCAAGAATAGTTGACAACGAACTACCAGGAGCCCAGCCTGCTGAAGGAGTCCAAGGAGCTGAGCCAGAAGTAGCTGAAGACGAGCTGCCAAGCATATGGCCAGAAGAGTGGATTCCATTGATTGACCTCACTGAAGACCCTATTCGAACAAATGAAAGACTTTGGGAAGGTAGAGAGTGGACTAGTCAGGAAAAGCAAGGCATAGGCGAAGAGCCTCAGAATCTTGAGATTCACATCAAAACTGAGGAAGGAGAAGGTCAGACAGGGACAGAGCACGTGATTGATACAGAACAAGTGAATAAGACTGAACAAGTGCCCGATACTGAACAAGTGAAGGATCTTGAACAAGAGAGGAATACAGAACAAGTGATTGATACTCCACCACTGACACCTGATATCGGGAAGGGACAGACTAGACATAGTGTAATAATTTGAGCAGAAGAAAATCAAGAGATCGAAGAGCTTGAACAGGATCAGATAGGATTAGGAGAAAGTGTTCAGGAAATAGAATCAGAGACACTTGAAGACCAAACACACAGTATACCTGAACAAGGCCAGATTAGTACCCAGGCAGAAGAAACAGATACTAGCCCTGGAATTAGTCAGATAGAAGAAGAGGAAACTGAAGCAGAATTGCCACAAGCTAATGAAAATAAGAGGGCAAGAGAAGAAAACGAAGTCCAAGTACCAACCAAGAGACTTAAGAAAAGAAAGCATCTTGAGCCTAAATACATAAAGAAATTGAGATTGAGAATAAAAACAGTAGAAGAAAAACGTGCAGAAGAAAGGAGAAGTGCTCGTATAGCAGAACAACCAGAAGACTCTTCCAAAAGAAGGAGTGATCGGATAAAGAGACAAAACAAAAAGTACAAGTCACCTGAATGGACACTTGTGTTAGAAGAGCTTGAAGATCTCGACATCACTGACGTAAGCGACGGAGAGCCCGTCCCTGAGTACTCTGACGAGGAGGAAGAAAAGCCGCCGTGAATTTGCACAAAGTAAGATACTCGTGTGAAGTCACAAAGAGGGGCGAGAAACTTCTTCTGAGCCATAATGTCTGATTCAACCGTGAGTGGTAGACCTAGTCGCAGCTGTTGCAAAACTTGCTGCAAGGTGTGTGTCTGTAGTGTAGTTGTCCTGATATCACTCTGGATAGGACTAACAATCTTTATACCCTTTGCTGTGAGTAAAGATACTAACATTGTCCCTACTGAAATTGTAAATACTGACAGTGAAGAGCTGACAACACAGAGTGTAGCTAGACATGAGAGAGCACTGAGACAAACAAAACAAGACTTAGAAGCATCAGATGAGGAACTACATTATCATAGAATCAAAAACAGGACACGCTTAAATGTTTTCGCAAACTTGTTAATACACTATGTAGAGACTATGGAAATTGAAGATTGCTATGTCTGCATGAAGCTACCTACTTCTGTGGCTGAAGGCGTGACATACCATCACTTACCACTGACATACGGAATTTCCTGTAGCATTTTAGCTAGCTTATTTTACAAAAGAGGACCGTTACAGTACTATTACTCTAACAATGACGTGATCTTTTCTGAGCTTCCTATACGTGGGAACTTAAATCCTGTACATACCAAAAGTGACGCAATACGATACATGGGAGATTATTTCCTGACTATAGGTAACATTGACATAGCGGACGCACACAGAGATAACTTGACTTGTTCTTTGCATGAGCAGGAAAAGATGTTCCTAAACATGGCAGAGAAAAGGAGAATTAAAATACAAAAGAAGGCTAATGACGAAAGTCAGAAGAAGCCAAAGTGGGCAGAGAACATGGAAGGCACCTCAACTGGTGGGGCGGGTCCTGCTCTGTTGCTGGATTTTGAAAAGAAAGGCAAGCTATGTCTTCACCGCGAGAAGACTAGCTATTATAATAACATTTTCATTGGTTCCAGTGAATGCGAACATAATTACAAGGTAATTGGAGGTTGGGGTTTCAAAAATGGGTCAGAGCCTGTGTTTCCTGGAATTTATTATATTTGTGGGGACAAGGCTTATTTCAAATTGCCGGATCACTGGTATGGAAGTTGCTATTTTGGCATTGTCTTCCCGAAAATATACCATGTGAATGGAGGCGCTGGAAGCAGTGAAAATACTAATGGCTTAGTGCGTAGTAAAAGAGAAAGTATAGGTGAAATTATGGGTAGTATTTTCAGTGCACTGATACCTGGAGTGGGAGTGGTTCTGAACACTCACAGAATTTGCAAATTGTCTACTATAGTGGATGTATTGTCTACTGAGACAGCTCATGGATTTCTGCTGGTCAATACTGAAATGGTTGCGATCAGATCAATGGTTTTGCAGAATCGACTTGCTCTTGACACCTTATTAGCAAAAGAGGGCGGAGTCTGCCGGATGTTGAAGGCGCAACATTGTTGCACTTATATTCCGGATAAAAGTGTACAGATCAAAAGATATGTGAAAAATATTACTAATTTGGCAAAGGAACTCAGACCACTCGAGGTTGATAGTGCCTGGAAGAGACTGGTAGATGGTCTCTCAAATGTAGGTCATTGGTTCGCTAGTATAGGTAAAGGCTTATTGCTCAAAGTACTGATGCCAATTGGGATTATAGGTCTCATCTTATTTTTCATATTTGTCTGCTGCAAATGCCGCAAGCGCACCGGAAAGCATGAAGTAAATGCCAGAGGGGTGAAACGAAGTGTGGATGAGATTGAATTGGAAGAAGCGAATGATCAAATATACAAAAAGGTGAAGACTTCTCACCCTACCAAAACTGAAAGAGAGAAATTGGAACGATTGCTGGAAGAGATAGAATTGTATAAAGTGTGAAAGAAAGTTGGCATCTGGTTCCATTTTTGTGATGATAGTAAATATCATCAAAGAGGGGATTGATGAAGCAAAGCTTCGCATATTTTGCGGCTTGCCGAAGTCAAGAACCTCATTTATGTGTAATAAGGTAACAAATGTATGTTCTACTAACGTTTATTTTTGTTTAGGCAAAGTTCCCGAAGCTTGCCTATGTGTATTTCTAATGCATTTAATCCGTGTCCTTTAATATGGCCGCCGCTTGTATTTTAGTTACTGCGCATGCGTCAGCCACACTCACGTGTCCTGACGCGTCTGCAGAAGTGGAGGGAAATTTATGCGCATGCGTAATACATAGCTGTGCCCATCATGTGGTACTGCTCGTGCCACTGCTCTTGTGCCTGTTTTCATGTAGCTAACATTTAGACTGCATAAGTATATGTTATAATGATAAGTTGAAGGTACAACCCTGTGAATGTGATTTTATAACGTTATTTCTGTGTATTAATTTGTTCTCGCTTACTTTTCATGTACCGCGGGGAATGGGGGTCCAAACTGATTGGGAGCCATATTGACGGTCTCTTCTGCGCATGACCAGAGAATACTGAAAGGTGGCCACTTTGAACAGTGGAACTCAGCCAGCTGGCAGCCACAGTCAAGATGCGCCTGGGAAAGCCACCTCTGCGCTACGAGAACGGCGAATGTTGCTCCTCATATGATACATTGTAAAATTGCCATTGTTTTTCTGCACAGTTCTCATGAGAACCCCAATCTCTCTAGGCGGTACCCAAGTATGCTAATATAGGCTCGAATTAGCGTGTTCTGATTGGTGTGTTACCCAAATCCTACTTTAGGACCAATCCAAATTGAGGAATTCTGACACTTTGCAACATTGGGGGGTGGTACACCGTCCCAAAAGAGTATATCTACCCTGGGTTTACCTAGAGAATTGTCCGACTTGTCTGGTTTAGCTGACCTGTCACTGACCCATCGTACTCAATAGGTGACTGAAGATACAGAGAGCTGCGGAGCACTCTGTCCTAAATTGACCATAGACTAAGGTTCTACTGAACCTTAAAGTGCTGGCGAAGCACTTTGCTGGGAGTTCGCTGACCCAATCGGGGTCTTGATCGATAGCTGCAGAGAGGGTGGAGCGCAGGCGTTGCTTCCAAACTGCGGGTGCGGTCCTGTCCTGAGCGGTCCTGTCCTGAGGGTTTGCTGTCCTGTCCTGAGGTCCTGTCCTGATTCCTTATCTGAGGGTATCCTGTCCTGTCCGGGGTGTCCATTCTGCACCTGCTGTTCCTTGAGGGGTATCCTTCCTTGAGGGTTTCCTGTCCTTAAACTGACCCGTGGCCAGGGTTTGGTTTCCACACCAGTCTAGGTAAATACTGCTCTAAGTTCTTTAAACTTGCACCTTTCTATATTTCTACCTTTTGCTAAAATAAAGTGACACCTTGGCATATGTTATTTTCCATGCTTTCCGCAAACCATTGAAAGTCATTTGCAATTATCTCGCAAACGTGTTCTCATGTCATCTCATCTATTAGAAGTTATATTTTGCATTGCAGTTTGTCATTTCCTGATATGGTCTAGAACCTCATTACCTAGACTGTTTAAAGGTCCCTTACTTTAAGTTTAGCGTGTTACTCTTTATAGACCCTCCTATAGTAACCCATGCATAGTCTGTCCATGCTTAAACATTTCTGAGAATTTAGTATTTTCCCATTTGCATTCCATATTGCATTTTGAATGGTTACCCTGTCGTTAGTTCTCTATAGCTATATAATTTACATTATCTTGGTTATTGATTGCCTCATACTCGTGTATTTCATGCTTGATGATAATGAACATTAGATAAACATTTTAAAACTTCCAGTTGTCCGTGGTCATTTAAACAATATTGAATGTCATTTGAAATTGCATTTTGCTGCCTTTCCTTTTACAGCTAGGCCCCTGATTCATTGATGTCATAGGTACCCGTGTTGGTGGATGGTAAGTCGGGTACACTGAGTAATAACAGTAGGGAACACACACAATTGGTAGCAGCCCGTGAAGTCGCCTGGCCAATGAATAGTGTGAATTGAAAGTATATGGGCCCTGAAGCCGGAAACGGCGGAATCATTGGCTGGGTGACCTCGCGCGCTCTATCACTATGTACACGCTGAATCTCAGCTTCTAAGTCTATATCTGGCCGATCCTTTAATATGTCTTCCCTCAATAATCTGCATACAAATCCTTTTATATCTTCCACCTCTGTCCCTTCTGGAATTTTAAGGATTCTCAAGTTGTTCCGACTGCTCTGCATTTCTAGTCTTTCCATATCCATTGTGAGCTTGCGGTTCTGCTCCTTTAAGGTCTTAATGTCTTTGGAGTTGTCCTTTGATATTTCCACAAGCGAGGTGACTTTGTTTTCTAGCACGCTGGTATGAGCCGTTAGACCCTCCATACTTGCCTCCAGGTTATCGAATCTGTCATATAACCCTCTCTGATTACTCTCCGAGGTTGCAAATTTGTCCATCAGGTCATCCCTAAGAGACCGAAATAGACAGCCAATTCGATCAGTCTCTTCACTGCTGAGAGCTCCATCAAGCCTATCTCTGGTATTTAATGCGTTAGAGGTGGGAGCGTGTAGGAAGGTATTTAGACCGTGAGAGGAGGGGGAGGTGGATTGGACTATACGGGGAGCTTGAGAAAAGGAAGTTCCCTTATTATCAGGTATAGTTTGGGCCATGGACAAGACCGGAGACGAAACAGTAGTCAAAATTACTGCATCTGGGTTTATGCTTGAAATGGGAGGCCCTTGTCTACTTGGAGAATTGATACTCAACCCCATTTCAAGCTCTGGAGGAGCAGTTAGTGTGTCATCAGATCTTTCCATATGTACTATTGACCCCAATGCTGCATACCTGTTTTCCAAGGGTAAGGTTGTCGAAATAATAGGGAGGGGGGACTCAATGTCTAGTTCATTAGCGCTTTCGACTACCTCCTCCACCTCATTCGGGACGGAAGTCTCTGCATTGGTATCTTGTATTTCTTTTGCTCCCGCAGTTGACTTTCCAGAATTAACCGCCTGCTCCATTATCTTAAAGAAACTTTTAAGTGAGGGGGTGCCTTTCTGAGCTGATAGCTGTTTGTTACCCTTAACAGCCCCGCCTTTTCTATTCCCCCCCCTCTTCTTGTTTTTATAAGGGGATACCGGGGTCGGTCCCTCTCTAACCTGGGTCTCTTCTAAATCCCAAAGCCCCTGCCTCCTAAGGTCCTGTTTAGACCTTAACTGATATTGGTTTCTGTTTCTAGTGTCCGCTGCTCCACCACCTCCTAACACTACCCCCTTTGACTGTTTTGACTGTTTTGAGACTTTTTCTGTATTGCCTGGAGGATTAACTACCGTAGGTCGGTTTTTACCTTCACTCACGACCTCTACCTCCATAAAGGCACTCCCACTTAGAACCCCCTTAACGGCAGTCTTGAGATCCCTTGGACTTGAAGAGGAACGATAGTCACAGCAAACCGGACCTTTTGCTCGATAAATGAGAGCTACTCTTGAACGCTGCCAATGGCCACGGCTGCGAAGTAACCTGGTATCTCTGAGGCTATCAGTGGATGGGTTCACAACAACCTTCTGTAGTACTGTAATTGCGCCCTGTATCTCTCACCCGGTTCTGCTGTCCCGCTCTCCGTGCTCGTTCCACCGATCGGGCACACAGCTGAGCGTCGCGTGTGACGTAGTGCCGAGGCTGCATCCCATGAATCCGGATCCCGGGGTCCTAGTGCCAGGATGTTTTCTCCGACGAGAAAAAACAAGGCAAACAATTTAGTTTACATGAAGAAGAGAAAGAAGCCGAATCGCTATCTATTCTCACCGTGGAAAACTGCAGGGACTAGCCGACAAAGGTCATCATTGTGCCGGTAGGTTTTCAATGAGCGCTGGTGTCAGGGCGAGGGAGCTCCGCAGCAGCCGCTAGCCTGCCGCCGCCATGTTCCTCGTCTCCGCCACCATTATATACTTCTGCACCACGTACTAGCTGACCCAGTAGGATATAAACCATCCATAGAGCTGAAGGGACCATGTGGCTGCGACCAACAGTCTCCACAGGATACCCATCACTTTGTTTTACTATGTTCTTTTTATTCAAAGCAAAGGAGCATTTTTTTAAAGAGAATTTTAAAGAAAGCCAACGTAAAAGTGTGGCTCTGTTATTTTTAAAATTGTCCTCAAATGCTTTGGGACTGTTTTGTACAGTAAATTCTTTAAGAGTAGCGGCCAGGCTTAGAGCTACATGGGGAAATTGGGAGAACACAGGCTGACTGGGAAATCATCCTCCGTTATGGACCTACAAAGGAAATGGCTGAAGGGATGGGCACCCAATCTTTGATGCATTGAATGTGTATTCCAGAGAATTTTAGATTGCTGAATTGGTTTTAATTTTGATGTATTTTACCTGTACTTTTATGGTATTTTTTTATACCGAATAAAATTATATGATTGATTGATTGATACTAAGGATGAAGATGGGAAGCATATTAGAAAGATCCTTTGCATAAGGATACCATTCAAGATCAGCTAAAAACACTAGGCTCTCATCAGGAGTGATCCATAAACTCCCATGTGCCCAGCAACGGGAGTCACCAGGCCAATTGAAATTCCAAGATTTTGTTTTCCATGAGGAGATTTCAATTTATGGAAGAGGATGAATTTCCTTGTGAATAACTGGGGGAAACATGTGGGAATCAGCCTGGAAATATTGATTCCCGCAAATGAGTTCCCAAAAAGTTATAATACCTGTTATTTTCTCTCCACTGGAATTACCAGGAACCCTGTAACAATAATACTTGGGTGGAAAATAATAGTAATGTTAATAGGTTACTGATAATGAGGGCTAAACAGTGAATCAGCTATTAGCAGATACAATAGCTTCACCAGCTACAAATCAGTACTTTTAGCGCTGCTTCTGTATGATTACAATGGGAAGGGTCAAAAAGGAAGAGAAGGATTTCTATTTTCAAGGCAAAATAGTAAGTGATCATTCGTATGGCCAGGAGGTTAATGCGCTGAAAGTGTTGACTGATTTCCTTTTTTGTTTGAGTATAGTTTGACGTAAAGGTAAGATATCAAGGACTTGATGAGGTTGAAGCAGGTACTGAGCTGGAAAATGGTCTCATCTGTCGAGATCTTAAGATATAGTTTCGTATCAATTCAGTATTTGTATTTGAAGCTGGAGCTGGCTTGGAGGACTCTGGGAAGGTCCTTTTAGATATTGGGGCAGAGATGGGAGAGGTTGGATATTTTAAATATTTCATATGATATTGGTGCCGCTGATCTCTAGAGGTGTTTTTCATATTTATTGGTGTTGGTCTGAGGGATCGGAGTAAAATTACTTTAGTGCTGTATCTTTGAATTGTATAAAAGTCAATGGGTTGTCAGTTAACCCTTGCTGCTTGCTCATTTTGAAGGCTGCCAACAGTTAACCAGATCAAGATGATAGCAGTTGCTGCTGTCACTAACGAGAAGGGTGTCAATCTTTACTTGAATAGTTACTGCTTGCAGTCACTGTTTGGTTAGAACCTGGTTTGTTAGTTGTGAAACAGATTACTAATGTTTATTTGGTCATGTAGTTGAGTGGTGACTATTTTCTTGATTATATTTTTGAGGAACATGTATAAGTTGCTGGGTCTGTAGGCTACAACATATTTGGGGGACAATGTTTGCTTTGTTTAGGGGAAGGAGACACTGTCCCATCCTAAGTGTGTTAGGAAGGATACCTTCTGTATTTTATTGTATTGTACTATTGTTGTGTTTATAATACAGCACTTCATACTCCATTTGTGGAGTGCCAAAGTGAATTATCAGATGGTAGCATGCTACACTGTGAATTAACTCTTCGTTGGGACTGTGTTGTATTTGCAATGATGTCTATGTGGGAATCATTTTGTTGTTCTGAATGGATGACCAGATTGGTGCTCTTATCTTGAAGACAGATAAGTGAGAAATAGAACACACAGATTACACTAGTTTGCTGTTATGAGATAGGTTGCAGGCTTAATATGGAGTTTTTGAAGATTTTTGACCCTTCAGATATATTCCGTGCTGGACATTATGAAATCATTGCACTATCAAAATAATTTGTTACACATTAGAATATCCAGTCTTGAATCTAGTGTGGAACGAGAGAGAAACCTGGAGCGATGGTCTATATTAACTGTATTTAAGGCAGAAGCTCAGTGGGCCTGGCCCTATGCCCTTTACAGGCCCAAGAGGGATGTCAACCTTTAACCTTCTCTGTCCTTTCCTGAATGCTGAGATAAGTCTCCAGAGAGGACAGGTTAAATAGGAAGAGAGATAACACTTGACATCCCAGCTCAATCCGGCCAGCACTGTTTGGATGCAGTCAGGCCTCTAGGAGGAAATGGGTTGAAGCAGTAGTGGAAACCTGAGCGTAATAAACACAAATATCCTGGTGCATGTAAGAAACTAGTCCTAGACAAGGTGTCCTGGCCAAAGACAGGCCTTTGTCTTGCTTGTAAAAATTACAACTCTTTTTAACCAGTGCACTCTGTACTTTTGTAGAGTCAAATGTAGTGAGTCACTTCAATACTAGGGAAAAACTGTTCTCCTGCTAGCTGCTGTTTACCATTGGCGTCAAAGTAGTGATGAGGTTCTATAGGACAGCTCTAGGCACATTGGTTGGGGGCTAGCTCAGCCTGTGATCTCGGTATCCTCTCTCTAGATAAATAGGGTGTTTGCAGAAGGCAAAGAGAGATTAAGTATCTGCCAAAGGGCTGTTCTCAATGTCAGTTTTTCTAGGGTATCTGATCTCCCTGGTCAGCTCAGTTTTCCTGCAGCTGGGCCTCGAACCATAAAGTTGGCAGATGCAGTGATATAAACCAAAACACACCCTGGTCTTATTTGGAAAAGCCATATTTCTTTACGGCAATGAAAAACACTTAAAAAATGTACCTTGAACATTTTATCAGGACACACAAATACGAAAGAAAGCAAGGGCAATCTTCCTGTTAGAGGATGCTGTAGTTCTGTTCTCGTCAGATTTGTGAGGTATTGCTCACTCTAAAGTACTCTTTCACTGTGCTGAAGAGGTGGATTAGTATTTTTCTACAGAGGTGTCTACACTAAGGGGCCGATTATAATCTCATTAGGAAAAGGAAAGGCTCCAAACGGGTTTCGGAAAAGGCAAATCCGAATCGGAGCCTATGTTTCCTACCGAATCGTTCCCCTTTCCTAACAACCAAGTACGATGTGAGGAAGCCATCTGCGCTGACCGAATCGGTTCAGAGCGAATATGATGGAGAAAAACATTTTTTTTTCTCTATAACTTATTGATTTCATCCTATTCAGATGATTTATCATCGGTAAAAGAGAGATGGGACGAGAAGCTTGGTGTGGATAATGTATTGATTGAAGACGCTATTCTCTTGGCTAATTCCATTTTATTGACTGCCAGATCTCGCACACAGCACTACATGGTTCTCTTTGATCTCTATTACACCCCTGAAAAAATCTCTAAGTGGGGAGCGTTTAAAGGAACATCATGTAATAGTTGTGCATTGGATGCTGCGAATGCAGTGCACATGTTTGTTTGGTTGTTCGCAATTAACATTACTGCTCTCTGAAATTCAATCTTTTCTCTTTGTATTAATGGGAATCTCAGTAAACTTAACGGCAGAATTAGTACTGATAGGGGTGTCCCCTACGATAACAGGAGATGATAATAGAAAGCTGATATCTATTGCTATGTCTACCTTACGTGCTTGTATTACTCAAGAATGGATTAGCCAAGATCCTCCATCCTTTTCCACGTGGAGGGCTCGTCTGCTAGCTATGTGCAATTTGGAACATGCTATTTATGCAACAAAAGGGCGGAAAAAAAGACCTGCAGGACGGAAAATGTGGGCCCCAGTCCAACAGTGGATCCAGGGGGAAACGGTGTCACTAGTACTCATATTTTTATCATTTGTGTATGAAATTGACTGATTCCAAGCATATATCGAAATGTGTTATATATTTATCTTTTTGTCTGTATGAATGATATTTCAAGATCTGTCTTGCTTGCAATAAAAAATTCTAAAAAACAAAAAAACAGAGCGAATATGATGACCGATTCCGACAGCCGTACTGATTCGGTTATGGAGAGACGAAACAGATGTGGGAATTGGAATTTGGGAGCCAGTAGCAGGCCCGCCTTCACCCTGGGCGCTCCGATTCGGTCAAGGGTAACCCATGGACCCCCCCTTTCTATGCATGCACAGTGTGGCGGGCACCATGGGGTGCCAGTCACAGGGTGCAGGCTTTACCCCACCCACCCCTTTTTTCAATGGGAGCCTGTGTTCACATTGGGTACACAGGCTCCCATTGAATTCAATAGGAGTGTGACCGAACCAAGTCCATACACTTATGGACACATTGTACTCGCTCGGTGGGACTCCCAGAGTGCGAGTCATTCGGAAAGCATTCCGGAACCGATTCAGTCGGAATGCTTTCCTAACAAGATCGGAATCGGCCCCTAAGTTGGATAGTGAGTGGTGGTGGCTTTCACAGCATTAGGAGTGTCGCTAAAGTCAGTGATTAAGAGTTGCTTAAAACACACCCATTTGTAATATTGAGTGATGGGATAGAAGGGACGTTTGCTCTTTGTTGATGATGTCGTTTTTGAATTTGTCTTTCTTTTTTCTGAAGATTTGTATAATGATATGGCATTTGGTAATTGGGGTCTCATTTTGGGTTCCCCATTTGGTCATTAGCAGTAAATCTGCCCCAGTGGTATTGATAAAGTGGTATACTGTGCGTCTTTGGAGAAATTAAGAATTACTGAAGGAATTGGTTATTGTGTGTCCAATTCCTCTAGTAATTCCTTATTTTGTCCCAGAGGTTTGTGGAGAGATTTTGCTGTTGAATTATCTAAGTGAAGCTAAACAGGTCAGTGCTGTCACCCCGCATCTCACAATTCAAAGGGGGCTGGTAACTGCTGTTACGATCCTCACCAGAATCACCAGGCCACTGATGATGAAAGTGGTATGCAGTGGTCTGTTATTCTGCCACATAGTTTGGCAACTTTTATCAGGGTTTTGGTATCATTGGCAACGTTTGTGATGGTTGGCATGGAGTAGGTTGTATTATGCTGTGATGATTAGGTAATTGAGCGACCATTTAAATGTGATGGTTAATCAAGTGCTTAAGTAAAGATCATTTCCTTTGATGATTTTGGTGGGTTATTTATTGTAGTTGATTCCATTGGAGTACCGTGTTGCAAAAGGTGTGGTTCTGTACAGTGAAGCTATATTGGTGAATGCACCTCCATGGTTATGTTGTAAGGAGCAATTTCAGGAGTGTATTGACATCTATTGTTGGTTCATTTGTCATTGGTAGGGTGATGGGGTCCTGTTTCAGAGTGCATCGGTCTTTGAGGAAGCACAACTGTTATTTGGTGAACTTCCTTTGATCTTTGTGAGTAGCTGCTAAATGTTGGATGGGTTATGAAGCTGGTCTTATCTGCCTCGAAGTGTGTAAAGTGACAGATGATTGAAGGCATGGTGAAGACTTTGTTGAGGGTGTTGAAACTGGTGTGGTTCAGATTGATAATGGTTTGGTTGAATTTATTTTAGTTGAGAAGGTCAACTGAGATTTGTTTATGTTCTTGTTCGATTGATCTCCAAGGGAGCCAAGGTCCCAGAGAAAGACCTTAATGAATGGTAAACAGAGAGATCACTGATTTTTGTTGATGAAGTCTGTGTTGGTAGATGGTTTGCAGAATATTATTTTCTGGAATCTAGAAGGAATTAGCAAACCAGGACAATTGTGCCTCAGAGTGGTAGCATCTATTCTGGTGGTGGTTTGTGAGAGAGGGCGAGTTGGATATTTATGAGCATACTTGGATTGATAGTGTGTGTGTTTAGTGTAGATGGAATTAATGGGTTTGTGCTTAATGAGGGGTTGTGTGGTGGGACTGTATTAACAGGTGCAATAGTATCTTAATTGAAGTGTTAGGATCTGGGATTCTAGCTCTTGAACACTTTCACTCATGAATAGGACTAAGCAGGAAATTTGCCTTTTTGTTGTATCCCCTTTTGCTTCAGATTGCAAGAGAAGAAAGGCCCGGTGGTTGAGAAAATAACATTGAGGGCATGAAACTGATGAGACAGGAATTGGATAGGATCATGGGATTTGTATCCGGATTAGAATTGCTGGAGTGTTTTTGGTCCTTCAGTTTGAACCACTTGCTAGGCTGAGGATTGAAGAGTCAGGAGATTGGCTGGTTCTTCAGCAAAACATACAAGTAGATATCCTACCTTTTACTTACATGGCACTCTGCCCTTAGGGTCGCTTATGGCCTACTTTAGGAGTACCTTATATGTAATAAAAAAAATAAGGCCTGGCAAGTAGTTTTAAATGGCAAGTCGAAGTGGCAGTAAACTGCACACACAGGCACTGCAGTGGCAGGCCTGTAAAAGGTTTGAAAGGCAACTTCTGTGAGTGGCACAATCCTTGCTGCATCCCACTAGTAACATTTGAAATACAGACCCTGGGTAGATGGTATACCACTTTACAAGGGACTTACCAGTACAGCAAATATTCCAATCAGGTATACAGCAGTGTAATCATGTTTAGGGGAAAAGCATAAGCACCTTAGCACTGGTTAGTGGCGGTAAAGTGCTCAGAGTCCGAAGGTCAATAATAAGAATCAGCAAAAAATAAGAAGCAAAAGGCAAGAAGTTGGGGGAAAGACCACCCAAAGGATGACAGGTCTAACAGTTGTCGAGGCACCTTCTCTGGTTTACAGAACCTATTACCAATCTGAACCTTGGTATGTCTGCCAAAGATTGAAAACCTACACTCCATCCCACTCTCTTAGGGAGTTCTCACCCTTTTACTACAAATTCATCATGTCAGAATGAGCCCTGTAGGCAGTAGTTCTTTCTCTTTCCTAGCAGCCCAAATCTGGATCTTCCTTCCACTCCCCATTTGAGCCTTTCCTACCTGAAGACGTTTTTGAAAGTAGCTTAAGGTGTGGCTCTTGCCACCTAGATAATTTTTCTTTCCTTTTGTGCCAGGACACCCTTCTGGGTCGCAGTGCGCTTTATTCATTATCTTCATTCATTTCCAAACAAAAAACATGCAAACAATGAACAATTGTTCCATCCATTTGTTTAAGAAGACACAATATGATAAAGACAACATGGACATTACAAGAAAACATTAGACTAGAGACATATTAGGAAACCAATTTTAAAACACATAAACACATATTGTCAATCAATCAATCAGGGGTTTTAAAGCGAGCTACTCACCCGTGAGGGTCTCAAGGTGTAGTGTAGTTCCTAAATTCCCAATAGGCTCTGCGCATTGGAATAATATACCCTGCAGCTTAGACGTAGGACTTATGTCGACTAGGTTTATGCCGAATATATTAGACTTAATTGTGAGTGCCAGCTAGCTCAGAGGTCATTAGAAACTTTCTCGAATAAACAAGAAGGGATTAGTCTCTGACAACCATATAACATGACAACTTTGTTTTCCCAGAATGAAACGTATCTCTAGAGTCGCGGAAACAATAGACAGCTATTTCACTCAGCCAGATGTGCATGCTTCGTTTCACCAGAGTTGCTTAGAAATTGAGAGACAGGCGTTTTCAATTAAAGTATTTATTGAACAGTCATATTTCTTAAGCATAAGAAATGCACCGCTACAATTGAAATGCTAGTTAAGAAGTACAATGCATATAATACGAATAGTATTATAAAATAGTACTGTAAAAGCATGATATGGTTTCTAAGCCATAAACTTAGAATACATAAAATGCATAAAATAAATACAATAATAAAAGAGTGGCTAAAAGTAATCAACTGGTGCTTCTAGCATACCCCTACCCCGGTGTACCTAACCTAAGCCTAGTACAAGGGAAGAAGTAAGTGAGGAGTAGTTTAAGTTTTAGTATTTCTCTGCCAAGAATCTGTTCAAGAATTCTCTAGGGATCTAATCAGCTCCGTACCTTGGTTTTAGGATGATAGAGGTCTTGTATCTCTCTCTCAGGACTTGATCTCCCAGCAACCCGCAAGGGTAGCTTGGAAACACCGGAGCTGGATTTCTCGGCAGGAGAAATGACAGAGTCTCTCAGTGTGTCAGTTGGAGGGTCGGCTTCCTTCAGCACTTGCAGCAGCAGGGCGTTAGGCAAGTAGTTAGTCGATCTGCTCCTGAACCACGGTGTGTTTGACTGAGCAAATGTAGGCATATTTATACCCCTGAAGGTGCCGAGTCTGACGTAAGATTGGACATAATATCGTCACTAGTGCCTCAGTTCCTTGAAAACTCCCGGATTTCTTGGATAAATTAGTATTCAAGCAGGGGGAAGTACCTGACCACGAAATCAATCTCGGAGTTTAATGGAAGTAGCCATGCCATATTAGGGCTGCACAGGCTATAACTAAATTAGGCAATGATTCTTTATGCCTATATAAGGACTGGATGAATGATACCTATATATGGGCATGAATCGGGAGAAATTACACTAGGGTCCTAGATTCCCACATAACAAAGACGCTGGGGGTGGAGGGGGGTGCAGCTCCAGACCAGTCGAAAAGTCAGGTCTTGAGGCTCCTCCTGAATGTGTGCAGAGTGCGGGAGCGTCTGATGTTAACTGCGAGCTTGTTCCAGGCCTTTGCTGCGACATAGATGGCTCTCCCACGTGCTCTGGTTCTGTGGATGCGTTGGGTCTCTGCCAGGGCGAGGTCAGCGGAGTGGAGGTACCTTTTGGGTACGTGGAAGGAGACTCTTTCTTTGAGGTCTTTGGATCCGATGTTATGGAGGGATTTGTAGGCGTGGGTGAGTAGCTCGAAGGTTACTCTCTTCTCGATTGGGAGCCAGTGGAGGTCTCTTAGGTGCTGGGTCATGTGCTCATGTTGTGGGGTTCCGAGGACGAGTCTGGCTGCAGTGTTCTGGATGGTTTGGAGTTTGTGTAGCAGGGATTTGTTGACTCCGGCATAGAGGGCGTTACCATAGTCCAGTCTGCCGGTTATGGGTGCGTGGGTGACGGTCTTGCTGCATTAGGGGGGATTCACTTGAAGGTCATGCGGAGGATGCGGAGGGAGTTGAAGCAGGTGGAGGCAATGGGGTTGATCTGGTGGGTCATGGTGAGGGAGGAGTCTAGAATGATGCAGAGGTTTTGGGCATGGTCTGTCAGAGTGGGTGGGCTTCCGAGGGCGGAAATCCACCTAGTGTTGTCCCAGACGGGGGAGAAGGGTCCAAGGACGAGGACCTCTGTCTTCTCTGAGTGGAGCTTTAGGCAGATGTTGCTCATCCAGGCTGCAATGTCTTTTATTCCTTCCTGGAAGCTGAGTATGGTGACTTCGAGGTTCTTCATGAGGGAGAGGATGAGCTGGGTGTCATCAGCGTAGGATACTATGCTGAGCCCATGCTGTCTAACGATGGCAGCGAGGGGGGTCATTGTCATGCACATATTAGGCATTCTGCCGCACTGCTGCTCAATAACTGAAAGCTGAACATGGAGGGCTGTCCAGGCTTTTCTCAGGATCCTCCTTGTACAGTGGTGTCTTTCGGGGTGCCAGGAAGTTGGTTTGGAGGATAGGCAGAGCACATCCTGGATCTTTAAACAGGCACAGTGCTTTCAATGCTTATGAGCCCTGAGCTGAATGTCCTACCAACGCTTGAGACACTCCTTTGTTGTTGTGGACACCCACTGCACTGCAATGTTTGCCAATGTCTTGCCAAATCTGGGCGTGCACTGCAATGCTTAGCTGGGTCTTAAAGACCTGAGGGTCATTCTGAAAGACCTCATTGCAAATGATATTTAATTTCTTATCTGTAAATGTGGGATCCTCTCTTCTTGACACTCACCCATTTTGGGGGTTTGCATTCACTAGGAAGAGAACAGTGTAGGAGGATGGTGTCACAGTGAACGTATGGCTCAAAATGACAAGATGGCCATAGCTGACTCCTTGGTCCAGTACGTAATTTCCACTGTGTAGCGGTAGGTGGAGATTTCAGCCCAGAGAATTGATGTCTCCACTTGAGGGAGGAGTCTTCGTCCCACACATGGATGCTTCCTGCCTGCATACAGACTACCTCACATCTGAGGACTCAAAAACATAGTGGGAGAAGGGTAACTGCTCAAGGGACTTCATTAATAAATTGTTACACTACATTTTAAGTTTAACCAAGTATCTGCTATACATCTGTAAACTGTGGTGTTAATGATCTTCTTTCAGTGTACAGGCATAAGTGTGATAGAATGAGTGTAAAACTGAAGTGTAAGTTTATTAATAAATGGAGTATTGCATGTTTGTTTATGACATTATGGGAGTGTAACAGTACTGTTTCAGGGTGGTATATGTGGCTGATGTAATACTCTACCATTTAACATTGACGAGACAAAATCAACCACAATAATGTAGCAACCAAAGTAGCAACTCATGTAGAATATTAGGCAACTAGTCATTCCCGCTTCTGCAGACCCTGACCCCTGATCCGTGTCCCACCCTACGACGCTGGATGTGGTTGCAGCATATAGATGTTGTGCAGCACACAATAGGCTACTACAATCCTGCACACATCTTTTGGGGAGTCACTGAATTCTGAACTGTGCCCCACCCAGGGAAACTAGATATGACCTTAGATCAAGGGTAATGTCTATATGGAACCGCATCACAAGGCAATGTTGCAAAACATGCAACAGGCTCCCTCTTTCTTGCTGTACACATGTATGCATCCTCTCCCGGCAGATGGTGAAGGCCTTTAAAGCGTGACTTAAGTATATACAAATTGTGTTCAATAGTGGCTCGTGTGTGCGTGTGTGCAATATTGTACCTCTGCTGATCATCTGAACGGTGTGAGGAGATAGGGCTAAGGCATACCCGATGTCCCCTGCAACAAAGTTATGGCATATAGCTATTGTATGTGCTTCCAATACAGGCACAGCTGGGAAGCAGCGTCTGCTATCCGAGACAGCTTGAAATTTGATTGACTGCCAGCAGTGTCTGTTGTGGAAAAAATATTTCCCATAGTGAGGTGGCAGAAGTGCCATGTAGGTGGAAACCATAGCACCAAATACACAAGCCATGTTGGTAAAAGCATAGGATTTCCTTGCCACCCTTGCCTTTTCTCCAGTGACTGTACCATAGCCACAAACAGGTGCACTCTTCTGGTGATGCATCTCAGAATCTGGTGCAAGCATCGGGAGTAACTTGCTTGTGATACTCCTAAGTTGTTAGAAGTGACCCCTGGGAAGACCAGGTGGCCATGACATGAAGTACAGCCAGTAAGTTGAGATGGGAAAGGATATTCTGAGAGTGGGGTGTAGGTGAATCAAGGTCCTGTTTCCATTCTGTAACCATGTCAAGGATCACTTCAGGGGAGAGCAATATCGAGTAATGATTGTTTCCTTGGACATTCTAAACTATTGACCCTTAGACTGTAAACCCTCAATTTAATTCTTGAATAATTGCTCCCCAAAATTGCAAAGCTACAAAATATATTTACCAACATACTCACCTAAAAATAGTTAGGTTTGTGAGTTTATCTCTTATGTGTCCATTCTCAGTGTGATTGGTTGGTGTTGTAATGAGTTTCACTTGTAGATGGGCGGGGAGTCCTCAATCATCACTCCCTCTTTCTATTAGTAAGCAAGTACTGTGCGTTGGGGGGTTTGTTCTAATATATTTTCAAGAAATTTCTCGGCTTATTTAAAAAAAAAGATATTAGTTAAATACCTTACATTACATTTTAAACTTGGAAAACTGGTAATGTCATAAAAAAAGCTTACGTTTTTTTAAATCTTTTTTTTTTTTTCCCCAAGGTCCAATGATTACTCTGCTTGGCACCTTTTTCTCACGTTTGACTATACCCACCAAAGTTGAATCGGTATAAGAATGGGTATATGAACGCAGCATGTGTCCCTTACGGTTGTTCCAAAGTAGCTTAGTTGGAGTCTGACATCACTTACTGAGGGGCAATTTGGGCGGCCCTTCTGAGAGCCCCTACCAGTCTATCTGTGACAGTAAGTTTAGCTCTACATGCTACTAGTTGGTCACCAAGGGCGAAATATGAGGACACAAAAAAAAAAGCTTACATTTTCCAATGTATTCCTACTTTTATTCACTGCCTTCATTGGTTTCTATCGGAATGAGCTGCAGTACCTTTGATTTGCCATGTGTAGTGCTTGCGTTACTCCCTGGCATGCATGTTGTACACTTGAGTCTGTTTTTTTTTTTTTAATTTTCAAAAACCTTTATTTAGGCACGTACATCTCACACAGCTTGCAGCCTACAACACTGGGGCCGGCAGCGGAACATAGGCAGCTAGGTCATGCTATCTGCGTGGAGCGAACACAGCCGATTAGCCGACAACCCGGAGGTCCGGCGGCGTGCGGTAATATTAAATGCAATCATCTCCAGTTCCAATGCAGTTTCGCTGCCCTCCTCCCTGTCCTGCCCCCCAAGGGTGAAGGCAGTCTCTCTTTCGTAAATCACTGTTGTAGCAACTCTGCTAGGAATTCGACCTGTATAATCCCTTCATGCTAAACAATGTGCGGCGTCCCTCAAGGATCCTCGCTGAGCCCCACCCTCTTCAACGTCTACATGAGCCCCCTCGCGCCCATCGCACGCCAACACAACCTGAACATCATCTCCTACGCCGATGACACCCAGCTGATCCTCTCCCTGACCAACGACCCCGCCGCTGCCAGAGCCAACCTTCATGAAGGGATGAAAGATGTAGCCGAGTGGATGACGACCAGCCGCCTGAAACTGAACTCAGACAAGACGGAAGTCCTCATCCTGGGCTCCTCGCCCTCCGCCTGGGACGACTCCTGGTGGCCCCCCGCCCTGGGCACCTCACCCACACCGACAGACCACGCACGCAACCTGGGCTTCATCCTGGACTCCTCCCTCTCCATGACCAGACAAGTCAACGCCGTCTCCTCGTCGTGCTTCAACATCCTGCGCATGCTACGGAAGATCTTCCGGTGGATCCCCATCGAGACCAGGAAGACGGTCACCCAGGCCCTCGTCACCAGCCGACTGGACTACGACAACGCCCTCTATGCCGGAACCACCGCCAAGCTCCAGAAGAGACTCCAGCGGATCCAGAACGCCTCAGCCAGACTCATCCTCGACATCCCCCGACGCAGCCACATCTCCGGACATCTGAGAGACCTGCACTGGCTCCCCGTCAACAAAAGGATCACCTTCCGTCTCCTCACCCACGCACACAAAGCCCTACACGATCAAGGCCCGAGCTACCTCAACAACCGCATCAACTTCTACGCTCCCAAACGCCACCTCCGATCAGCCAGCCACGCCCTCGCCGCCGTCCCCCGCATCCGAAGAACGACAACAGGAGGAAAGTCCTTCTCCCACCTGGCCGCCAAGACCTGGAACTCCCTCCCTCCCGACCTGCGCCTGACCCAAGACCACCTCTCCTTCAGGAAGAAGCTCAAGACCTGGCTGTTCGAGCAGTAGCAGCACCCCCCCCCCCCCCCCAAGCGCCTTGAGACCCTCCGGGTAGGTAGTGCGCTCTATAAATGTCCTTGATTGATTGATTGATTGAATGTATAAACTATCCCCAACAACCCCCCCGCAACGTACAAACTGCCCGTCTCCTCGCCCTGTCCGCCCTGAGAATTAGACTATTACACAGCCCCTCAAATCACCCTCCATGAACCAACCCACACTCCATTCCTTATTCTGCCCCTTCCTACTGCTAGATCAAGACCACCCAGGACACCCTCTGCTTCAGCATACCCCCAGATTCAGTTAGTCGGAGCAAGGCACACAGCCCCTGAACTTCCCCATGTATCTAGTGCCAGTGCGTCCAGGTCCCTCCGCTTATCCATGTAGTACTCCTAGCTCAGGAAATTGCTTATTCATCAGGGCTAACTATCTCTTCCAGATGGTCCTGACTATTATCTATCCCATCCTGTGCCGTGTCTTCACTATCCCCAGTGTTCAGATATGTCTGGTACAGACCCCAAAAATTCTTCGGCCTACTCACAGGCGGAAGCAGCTCACTGTAAGTTTGCGATTGGGTGCAGCAGTACAGCATATCCCTGGCCCATCTACTTTTAGTCGGCAACGGGCCCCTCATCCAGCATATGGCGACAACTCGTCTGGCAATTAGCAAGCCTATATCTGCCAGGCGACCTAATGCCACCGGGAGTGTTTTGGAGTAGCCCAGCAATGCCAGCGCGGGATTAGCCGGCATCTCCGTTTCCAGTATCATACTCATTTCCGAAAAAACTTCATTCCAAAAATTATTAATATCAGGGCAACTCCACACCATATGTATGAAGTCTGCCACCGGGGCATGACAACGTTCACACTCGGCAGATTGTCGAAGTCCATATCTATGCAGTCGTTCTGGTGTGTAATATACACGCTGCAGATATTTGAAATGAATCAGTCTGTGTCTTCCGTTAAGAGACAGTTTCCTCGTGCTTTGACAACAGTATTTCCACATTTCATCATCAATCTGCATTTGCAGATCGCGCTGCCACGCCAACCTGGCCTTCGAGAGTTGATGTTCCCTATGTTGAGCCCCTATTTTAAATAAGTTTGTGACCAATTTGCGTGGCGAGGACGTTTTAATCACATACGTAAGCTCCGGGATTTCTGGGGGCTCCGCCAGGTCTGGGCCCAAAAGGTCCAGCAGCGCAATGCATACTCTGTGGAACTGGAAACGCAGCAATAGTGTGGTCACAACATCTAAGGAGGCAATCTGCTCCCAGGTTTTCGCCACACCGTCTTTAAATAGGTCTCCCATCTTTATGACGCCTAACTGGTTCAGAGCACGCGTGACCCCTTTCTCCGTCAGCGGGGCAAGCCATACCACCCATTCTATCGGCATAAGTGGGGAGTACAGCAATTCACATCCCTGCTCCTGCAACAGTGCGTGCCATGCATGGTTCGTGGTCTTAATCGAGTCCAGTAGGCCTATGCGGCGGGCAACCGGTCGGAACACCATAGCTGGAGGGGGTATGGATCAGTGAACAAACGTTCTAAAATCACGTGTGGAATATTAGGGTCACCGAGTATCCATGTATGCAGATGAGCAGCCTGAGCCACTCAATAGTATCGTTCCATGTCCGGTGCACCCAGCCCCCCCAACTCATATGGGAGCGTAAGAACTTTCCATTGAACTCTGGGCTGTTTTCCACCCCAAGCTCGCCGAATAAGAGTTTGTGTCAAGGTTTTGAAAAAGGCCTTAGATAGGACCACCGGGATGTTATTGAACAGGAACAGGAATCTAGGCAAAACCACCATCTTCATGATGGCGATCCGTCCCATTATAGATAGTGGAAGCTTGCACCATGTATCCACATCCTCAACTAACTTAGTAAATGCAACCCCATAATTTTCCCACACCAAAATGTCGGGATCCCCAAGTACCGAACCGGCTCCGTTGTCCACTGCAACGGATATTCCATGTCAAATTGCAGCGTCACAGGTGTTAACGGGAACGCCACTGAATTGGTCCAATTCACTTTCAGCCCTGAGAGTGCTCCGAACCGTAACACCTCCCTTAACACTGGAGAGAGGTTAGTTTCCGGGTCCCGGACATACAACAGAGTGTCGTCTGCATATGTAGAAATACCGATCTTGTAGGGAGGGAAGCTGATACCCTCGTTCCTATGGTACTCCCAGAGCGCGCATGCCAATGGTTCCGCCACCAACGCATACAGTAAGGGCGAAAGGGGGCAGCCCTGCCTGGTACCCCTGCTTATCTCAAAGGCGTCCGTGACACGATCGCCCATCCGCAATATCGCCGTGGGCTTGTAGTATAACGCACCTATCATCTGTAAGAAGGGTTCACCCAGCCCTAATTTTCGGAGTACCCTCAGCATGAAGGGCCACTCCACAGAGTCGAAGGCCTTCTCCATGTCAAGGAAAATTGCTAGCGCTTTGTTCTCCTCACGCAGATGTTGCATAGTCCCTAGTACCGTGCGGATGTTATAGGTGAGGTTTCTGTTGGGAATAAATCCCGCCTGCTCTGGTGCAACCAACTCCGGCACAAGTAACGCCAAGCGAGTGGCTAAGACCTTAGCATACAATTTGACATCCACGTTTATCAGGGACAGCGGCCTGTAGGAACCAAATGCATTAGGAGGCTTCCCAGGCTTCAGAAGTGTGATAAGTAGAGCCTCCCTCATAGAGTTAGGCATACTGCCCTCTACACAGATGTCATCAAAGAGGGTGGATAGGAGCGGTACAAGTTTGTCTTTCAAAGCCTTATAAAAGCCCATTGTTAGCCCAGCTGCCCCAGGGGCACTGCCAGACCGCATCCCCTCCAACGCCTCCATAATCTTATCCTTTTGGATGGGCATCATCAGGAATTCTCTCTGGGAGTTGGATAGTAGGGGCATTTTAATATAGCTCAGGTAATCATCTATTTCCTTCTCTACTCAGGAGGATCTGGACTTGTACAGTCCAGAATAGTAATCTCTGAACTCCGTGATTATCTCAGTTTCTTCTGTGAGTACCATCCCCGAATCCGACATCAGCTCACCTATCACCAGTGGCCGCCGTCATTCCGTATAACTCTAGCCAGCAGAGAGCCAGGCCGCTCCCCCTCACCATACGTACGGGCAGTGGCGTATTTACCCATGTGTTGCACTTCCCTGTCAGCCTCCTCATTATATTCAGTAATCAAAAGTTTGATTTGCGCAGCAGTCTCCACATCGGACTTGTTCTGCTGCTGTAATTCGAGGGTCGACAGTTGGACTTTAAGATGTTGCAACCGCTGCCTTATCGACTTAAGAACACTTGAGTGCTTGGACATGGCAATACCGCAAATGAATACTTTAAATGTTTCCCACACTATTTGAAAGCTATCGACAGACCCGACATTGGTCTCAAAGAAGTTGTCAATTTCCTCTGCCAATTCTCCTCTGAATACCTCATCCAACAATGAACACGGGGGGGAAGCGCCACGTGAATGGAGGGATTCTCTTGACCGGTGTCTCCAATACCAGGAGCAGCGGCGAGTGGTCCGAGAGGGTACGTGGTAGTATTGTACACCTCTTAATACTTTGGACGACCGCCTGGGAGGCCAGCCAGTAGTCGATTCTGGTATGGATATCATGGTAGGCTGAGTGGTGTGTGTACCCGCCTCTCAAGGGGTGTCGACTTCTCCAGACATCAATGAGATCTAGTTTGATAAGCTCCGCTTGCATGGACAAGGCTGCAGCCGATGGTCCTCGGGCTGGCCCCGCGGACCTGTCCAACTCCGGGTCAAACACTAAGTTAAAATCTCCCCCCCAAATCATCCTGGAGTAAACGTGAGTCATACAATGCTGGGCTAGAGTATCATAAAAATCTGGGGAGTCATAGTTAGGGCCATAGACATTTACTACTATAAGATCATGCCCCTTGCCTACACATCTGTAAATTAAGTAACGACCTTCAGAGTCCGCCTCAAGCGCCATCAATTTTAATTTGGATTTGGGGTTGACCCACGTGACCACCCCCTGGAATGTGTTGTAAACCCTGCTGCTACGCTGTTACCCTCAAACCCCTTAGCAGAGAGCATTTTGCTAGTGAGAGGGAGGTGAGTTTCTTGGATAAGTGCCAGATCAATGTGTTGTCTGCGTAGGTAATTCAAAACCTTTCGAAGTTTCCGATAGTCGTTTAGACCTCTCACATTCCACGTCAACGCTCTCAGCGATTCAGTGGCGCTTTCTGCGCTAGGTACACTAGTATCAGTCATCTCTGAAGTAAGGATATGTATACATCAAATGGATATTCGTCAGTCTCGGGGTACAGTACTTGAGATGTGCATCAACCACACAGGTAATCTTGACAAGGAGGACCAAAAGGCGCGGGCCACCCAATGTGAAGTGGACATACCAGCAGTGTGACAGATCTACATATAGTAACAGGGAGCACAAGTCCAGCGCAGGCAGTGCGAGCAGGCAAAAGGTATAACATTGTACCACAAACATTCCCCGAACCTCCACCCCCCTCCCACAGCAGACCCACCCCAACTTGGCCATGCCAGTCCCCAACCCTCCCATCCCAACCCCTATCATACCACCAAACATGTTGATATGAACTTCAACAGAGCATTGCGCTCGGGGGTCAAGGTTGCTTGACAGTTCCAGCACCTCAATAACCTCTGTTAGTAATGTCCTGCCCCCTCCCCCCTCCGCCATGCACTCCCTGAGCAATGTTCAGAGCTTCTGCATATTACCACTCATCATCTTTCAGGGATACGCTTTCCCTCCCCCCGCCCCCGAACTGCAGCGTATCCCAGCCTCAAAGAACTAAATGAGGGAGTACAGACATATGTCCCATTCTGACTTGCATTGTCCAACTACCACATGATTGTCTTGTGCGAGTCCCTTGAGACTCGTCTTTACTTATCTGCAAGGCGCCAGTCAGTTCATGGAGTGGGGCGCTCAGTCGTCTTCATCTCCGCAGCTCGACTGGGATTTACAGCATCAGCCAGTGTCCACAGCATATCCACCCCGCCTTAGAATGCCAAGGCCGAGATCCCTCCTGCTCATCTAACCGGCTATTGTCACCATCCACCTGCCGGTCTGCGTTACCATTCCTCTTCTCTCTAGACCAACTCTTCAGAGCCTTCTGCAATTCTGTAGGGTCTGTGAAAATGTGCGAGTGACCCTGTTTGTTGACACGCAGTTTGGCAGGGGACAGCATCGCGTAGTCTAGACCCAGTTCCCTAAGGCGTTTCTTGTGCATGGCGAAGTGCTTACATGCTTCCTGCACTCTAGCCGTGAAATCCAGGAATATTGATATCGCTGAACCTTCATATTGTAGATCCGCTTTGGCTCGTGCCAGTCTGAGAGCCGTGTCCCTGTCTCTGTAGTTGAGCAGTTTCGCTATAATTGGGCGAGGAGGCAGCCCCGGACGCGGCTGTGGGCCCATGGATCGGTGTGCGTGTTCCACCACTAACATCGTCGTAAACACCCCCTTACCCAGGAGGGTAGTGCGCAGCCTCTCAACGAACAGTTCCATCTTACCGGTCTGAGTGGACTCCGGCAGGCCCGTAATGCGGAGGTTACAGCGTCGTGAACGCGCCTCCAGTTCTTCAGTATTGTCCTGGAGGGTTCTCATCAGGTTCTCCACTCGCTTGTGGGCCGTGTCCAGCTCCGTCTGCGCCTCTTCGACTTCCGTTATTCTCCGTTCCGCCATGTCGTGTTTCTCTGCGTGTTTGTCAAGGCGTTCAGCCATGTGGTCCATTCTATACGACATAGCGTCCATTTTGGAGCCCAGCGCCGAGATGCTGGATTGCAGACTTTGTTCCATAGAGCGGAGCATACACTTGAGGTCGGAGTCCACCGCATGTTCCTCTTCCGGGTGCGAGTCCTCCCTGTGTTGTGTAGGAGGGCTCTGTACCTGCACTCGTCGTTGCGCAAAGGGGAGTCTGCTTTGCGTCTTATCCCCCTTTTCCATCGTGGCGGAGTAATCGGCGTCGGCACACCTAAATGTCTGAGTTGGCCCCACCAGGGGGTTACCCACCGAACGTGCAGACGTGGCCTCTAGAAGACGGATATCCCCGGGTCCAGCGCGGTGTCTGATGCTATCCACCTAGCTAGGCAGTTACAGCAACGTGTCATAAGCCAGCACCAGCCCAACTCTGCTTGGCCAGGTATGATGTGGCAGGTCCTACCTCTACACTGGGCCAGGCGCCGTAAACGTATTTATTTATTTATTTTATTTATTTTTTGCATTTGTAATGCGCACAGATACCCACAAAGGGTTTCCCGGCGCCACGTAGTCGTCCGCACTGCCGCTCCAATCCCACGTATCCCATTTTGCTGCTCGGTTGTGCATTCAATCACTCCCACCAGAAGTCCAGGTGTGCACCGTGGGCGAGTTTGTCCCAATGAGTGTTCCGCACAGTCCCTCTATGGGCTTCGGGGAACGGGCCTCGGCAAGGAGGACCCCCTGCTGATTATTCAGGCTGAGAGGGGAACCTCCAACGTTGTGAACAACCCTCCGCAGCAATATGATATATGCAGGCACTCTGTGCTATCAACCGGCCTTCAGGTGTGTCCCGGCCCGGCCACTCTGCTCCCAGCCTCACCAATAGGGCGTCTCTATCTCAGCCGTGCTGGAACCCAAAATGGCGCTTCCCAATGGCGGCACACTTTCCCTGCCACTCGGGGCTTCCTGGGCGCTCACTGTCGTCGCTCCGTCACCGTCAGGATTACACTGGGGCCACAGTGAACTCGATTCCGCCGTAGGTGCCCTAATCCAGCCAATACAGGGCCTGCTCCCCGGCACCCGGGGCCAACTCACTCCCCGTGGCTGCACGTATGTGCACGTCGCCCAGATCGGAGGATTGCTGGAGACCGCGGTTTGTGGCCCACCGCCGCCCGACTCTCCGCCGAGCTGCCCACACTTCCTCCGGTGTCGGATGTCCTCCGCAGCAAGATCACAAGAGTCTCGATCCCCTCCGATATCTGACAAGGAGGGCAGGGGTCAAATTCGTAGCTCTGGACAAGGATATTTGCAGGATAATCGGTAGCGCCTGCAGAGCTAGGGAATTAGGCGGCCATCGTCGCTGCCTGCAAGCTCCGCCCCCTCCCTTGAGTCTGTTTGTTTCACTAATAATGCTGTAGTGAACTTAGAGGAGACTGTTGTGAGTAGAAATTGTCACACTATTATTGAGGATGTGTTTTACATTTGCACATCCCTCCCTAAATGTCTCCTTTAATTTAACCTAAACTCACCAATTTGTTTAGTAAATATTCCACATTACCAATGACTCCCTATTACTTCTCCCACATTTAATTCAATATGTATATCTAGGTGTATGGAGAGCTCCAACACTGGGGCAGAGTTCGCCATACAGAAAAGATGGTAGAGGTGGAGATGGAGATGTCTGGACGGGGTTTAAGAATTCCGGGCCATATTATCAAGAAAGTGCGATACAGTTCTGGTGTTAACCTGGGCTTCTATGGGAATTCCCAAGGGCATATTATCAAGCCCACTATATCCGCTTTAGCGGCAGTTTCCTGCCGATAAAAGCGGCGATAATGTATCGCCCTTTCTTGATAATATGGCCCCAGATTTCTAGTAAGTACTCCAAAATGCAGTTTGTGAGTTGAACCCCGCGGATGGAGCCTTTAGGGCTGTATTCTAATCGGACGGTTGGCTTACTTTCAAACTACCTCATTATGATGGAGGTTGCCAGAAAATAAACCGGCTGGTCATTCCGGCTAGTCCGCCAGTCGGAAGTCGGCCTGTGATCATTGCAAAAGTGTAATCTGGGAGTCTCTGATTGTTTTTAATTGCACTCATTCCTGATTTACTTAACAATCCCTCATTATTTTGCTTTTCCTATTTAGCCTTTTTCAAAAGAGTGATGCCCTTTTTGTGATTTTGATCGCATATTTCATTTATTGTGAAAATATTTCTCTGCTTTTGTACCTGTTTAATTTGTATTTTACTATATGTAGCTTTGTCACTTTGTAACCCTCAAGGGTACACTTTCTCTATTCTTGAATAGAGGCTGTTTGATGGGCAACACTGTATTGCCTCTTGTGGCTAAGCCAGAACAATAACAATTCCCTAGAAAAGGTAAAACAAATAGTGCATGTTAAGGCCTTCATGTCTGTAGCTCCTCCGTCTTTTATGCGAATAGTGCATGGAAGCTATGAAGAGGTATTCAGGTGAAAAGCTTAATTGCATGTCTGCTTTCAGTGGCTGGGGATAAATCCAAAAGTTTATTGATGCACAAATCTAAACTCGTGAATTCATGTGAGCATGAACACTTTCGTCAATTTGCCCAAAATGGCTGCTGTGTTTTATTCTTCAATAATTTTCAACACAAGATTCCTGCATCGTCTTCCATATTTGGTGGAATTTCACAGACGTCTCACTTTCAAAGCAAAGACGTCGCTGATTCCCAGGGAGCGTTCAGTTCCACATGATTTAAAAGTCAAACAATATGTGAGAATACAGAAGGTTTTTATCCTCAAGTGACAGAAGAGAAGAGACTGGAAAGCAGACAGTAGCTATGCGCCAGGCCTTTCATTTACAGTTCATTGCACAGAAGTCTGCACATCACATTCACTGTGGGCATCCTGTCAGATGAGCCACTTCTGGCCAAGAAGGTCACCCATAGCATGGACTCAGAGCCACGATAGGGAATTGTCATGCTTGAACTATGCTTGATCTGGGGATCACAAGGAAGAGCGTGCTGTGATAGCTGAGTCAAATAGTATTTTATGATAACTGCTCACAGTAAACGGATGTCTCCACAAAATTGAAACAAAAGCAGTTGATGCATAAACCATATGAAAAATTCTGCTCGTCTCCTACTTTGTAGGAATCTGAGTCATTCAGTTAAAAAAAATATTTATATGTGTATAATTAAATCAGTGACATTTTACATTTTAATGATGCAACTTAAATGTGTCATCTCCACAATTTAGGAATCATGTTATGAAGGACTCCACGAAAGCTCTGTTTAAAATGAGTGACAAAACTATGTATTTTTTGCAAACTAACACTATAGTGTAAGCCTGGGCGGAGTTCGCGGAGCAAAAACAAATCCAACGCAAGTGGCTGGAGTGCGTTAGAAAACTGCCATTTGCCGTAATTTTCAGCACCGGGTGTTTGTCCACGCTGTGACTTTTTCACAAATGGCACTATGCACAGTGCAAGCGGGCGCTGCTTCCTTTCTGTCAACTAGATTTCCTACTTGACAGGCAGCTTTCTCAACATGAGCGGTTGCTAGCATACGCAGCCACTTGTATTGAGAAATCCGACCTCCTGCGTTAAGAAATCTCGCCGGGAGGTTGATTTCTCTCACTTGCGCTAGCCAACTTGATGTTGACGAGTGTGAATGAGGAAAAATCTCGCTGGGAAGTGTATTTTCCTCACTCAAAGAGTGGAGTTTTTCAGAACTCTGCGAGCTCCGCATAATGTGGCGTGCGGAAACTCAGCAAACTCCGCGAGTGGAGTGGAGTTCACCGCCCAGGCTTACTATATTGTCTTACTACTACACATTGTTACCAAAGCAGAAATAACATGTTCTGGTTGCACCTAGCATTACAGCCCAAAAAATAACCAGGATTAAGAACACTAGCTTTCACACAGTGGTTTAATAAACCTAATTTCAAAACAGAATATGACTTTGTCACATGCACCAATCGTCTAACTTTATCAAAAACACATACATTTTCCATACTCCATTCACATTTAGAGCCGCACTCGCTGGATTAAGAAACACCATGGTGCCATTGATCCCTCAAAAACTCTCTTGCCGGTATTCACAGAAGGTATTTAGGAGTCCTAAAGTTAGGAGTCCTAACTTGAATACACCTAAACTGAGAAATATCCTAACTTTAAGATTTTCGGTATTCACAGAAGGCATTTAGAAGTCCTAAAGTTAGGAGTCTTAACTTTACTACTCCTAAGCTGAGAAAAATCCTAACATTAAGAATTTCGGTATTCACAGAAGGCATTTAGGAGTCCTAAACTTAGGATTCCAAACTTTACTACTCCTAAACTGAAAAAAATCCTCACTTAAAGACTTTCGGTATTCACAGAAGGCATTGAGGAGTCCTAAACTTAGGACTCCTAACTTCTGTGAATACCGAAATGAGTAAGTGCCTTCTGTGAATACAAAAATGAGTAAGTGCCTTCTGTGAATACCAAAATGGTAGTTAATTTAGGATTTTCTGTGTGAATTGGTGCCTACGAGCCTTATTAATTACTAAGCCCTTACATATACATGGATCTATTTTAGTTGATTAGTGTGGATAATTTATCACAAAAGTATTGACCTGGTTTATTCATTAAATGACCACAGACTCAGATGAGATTTTAAAGGTTTATCTGAATTTTTAAAGTGAAACAAATACAAATTACAGTGTTAACTACATCATTCTAAAGAGGTAAGATTTGTTTACCTAAATTAGACTATACATTTTTGTGACGAGTAACTCAGGAAAAAGAGGATAGAGGGAAAAGGCACATTGACAAAATACACAGTTTTTATATTTATCTAGGATGATGCAAGATCAGACCCCTCTGGCCAAGAGATTGGGACCCTCAGAAAGTATCAGGTGACAGGTTCAGGGCAGGATTAGAACAGGGCAGATCACCTCTTCAGGATTTAACGCCAGCGTCAAACCCCTCTCTGATGCTAGTTTTCCTCCTCGATTCTTCAGCAAATCTCCTTACTATTTCTATTGCCTCCTCGATTCTTCCGCAAAACTTCTTCCTAGTTTTATCTGTTAAAAATTCTAAGTATGCTTTCAGGTATTTTGAGCAACATTCAGACAGCATCTCTATCTCTTAGCGTTCTGGCAGCGATCAGACTTCCTCCTCTGATTAACTACCCTAATTATACCCTTTGATGGTATGTTCCACCCGCAAATGTTTCAAACTTGTGTAAATTGTGAATTCTGATTAGACAAGCCAAGGGGATGATCATCACACCATGCTAAGTTTATTACTTTTTCTTAAGAGCATTGTCTTATGTTCCCACCCATTTATTTGTTTTTCCCAAGCTTTATTTCCCACCCGTTTTCATAATGACTTTATACCATTGTATACATTTATACATTTGTCCATTGAGTCTTCAGGATGTTCCACTGTTTCTCTGGACATGGGAAAGGGATGTCCTTGATCGTGTTCCAAGATTTGAGATCATGACTCCGGAGTTGTTTCTAATGTGCCTGTGCACATGGACCTCATGATTATTAGCCTCATCTCTCTTTAGGCCCAATTGCGAACTAACAGAGATGTCAAAAAGACAAGATGTTAGATTCAAATAAAATGATTTCACTGTATACCACTTATCTCTACTCTAATCCCATTTAATAAAAATAGTTATTTATGCATTAGCACTTAGTACAAACACAGTTTAGTTTCGAGCAGAGCAGATGCTTAGCATGTGAGTTCTGAAGCAGCCATATTTGGTGTTACTGTGCAGAAACAAAGCTTTCCCTCCAAGCGTTATGACGTCATGCAATGGGCGCATGCGCAGTACATTTCCCGTGTTTTAGCGGCCATTTTAGCTCCACTCGGGTTACTTGTTAGTAGACACATAGGCAAGCTTCCCCTTCTTCTAATATGTGTACGAGTTTGTGTAAAATTAATACTTCAAACAATTATTAGTAATTTATTATGATTTTATGAGAGGATTTATTAAGCCTGTTGCTTGTGTGCAAATTCTTGCTCCATCACTACTGAACACAAGGTGGGACTGGAGCATGTCAAGATTGATTTAAATGGCAATTTTCAAAGGACAGGTAGTGAATAAAGCGTGCCTGTTCAAGGAACTCTCACTGTAATATTTCAAGAGTTCCTTTGTAAGAAGGACAAAGGCCCGTGTATCAGGGATATATTAATCATTTTTTGAATATGGAGCACTGGAGCCATGGGAAATGAAGCTCAGTTCAATCTACAGAACCACATATATCAGTTTACTTTTTCAATTCATTCTTTGTATTGACTTCTTCAAAGTCTCAGCCTTAGGTGAAAGGCACAGAAGTCATGAAAGCAATTTCTGCAATACAAAATGTTCAGAACTGATACATATTGGAATCTCTGTTTTTCTTCAGACATTATTACCAAATATATTGTACTGACCTGTGTCCTGGTATACCCTTTCCTCAAACTTGAAATACCCCCATCAAGCAATAACGTAGTGTGAATCATAGCCATTCATGTTGTACGTATGGAACATTTGCTTGAAAACAATTGAACACAAATGCACTTTCATAGGTCTGTGCAGTGGCATCGCTGGTGCCATGCTGTGAAGTCTTGGCATGGCACAACTACTTTCAGACTTCCCCTCTGTTTTTTTTTTTATTATTGATTTGATTATATTTTATAGAGCTCAGTATCAAACCAGGCCTCAGAGCACTGTACACCCTGTGAACGAAGCAAAAAGGGAAATTTTGATAACTTCAACACAGTAGCCTCTTATTGCTTCTATACTCTCTGCATGCTTCGTATGATATTCAGATGGCTCCCCTTCAACACCAGGAAAGCAGTGCCCTTGTCACTAGCCGATTGGACTACAGAAATGCTCTCTACGCCGGAACGACGACTCATCTCCTGAAATGACTACAGATTACACAGAACGCCACAGCCAAACTCAACCTCAACCTTCCCAAATGGACTAGCATCACCCTCCACCTCAGAAGCATCCACTGCCTCCCCATCCAGAAGAGATGCCAGTTCAAGCTGCTGACCAACGCCTACAAGGCCCTTAACAACTCGGACCATCCTAAATCAACCACCACCTGTCCTTCCACCAGACAACTCTGATCCTCCCCCCTCACCCATGTCCCCAGCATCAGGAGGAGCCGCAGCGGAGGTCGTTCTTTCTCTCACCTCGCCGTCAAGTCCTGGAATGATCTATCACTCCACCTCCGAACTTCCCCCTCACTCGCCAATTTCAGGAAGGGACCCAAGACCTGGATCTTCGACTAAGGCTCTCTCCATCTCTCAGCACCTGAATACCCACCAGGGTTATCAGCTGTACTTTACAAATACTGATTGCTAGACTGATTGAGTCAGGTAAAATAACACTTCTTTAATGCTGAGATGCTTACATACATCCATCAAGAAGGGACAGGGAGAGCAATCACCGTTTCCTTGAACACTCCAGTAAAACACTGACACACAAACATTCCAGGACACAGCACAATCACTGTCCTTAAAAAAAAATTGTGAAATGAGCAAACATTATGCAATCTGACAGAGAAAAGGAAAAAATATATACATAAAAAAACAACATATGCAATAAAATATATAAAAAGGATGAATATTTCCTATGACACTGGGAAAAATATTAAATAATGTAGGCTTTAAATTACACAGACGGTACAAAAGGGGGTGGTGATGGACGGAGCATCTGAATCAATCAAACACTCACACCCAGTCAAAAGATCTGGGTTTAATCCATCGCCGTTCTTTAGCCCACTCTGCCACCCCAGTTCAGACATGGTCATATGCAAATCAGTCTGACCCTGTGCCTCATGGGAACAGTCCAGCCCGAACTGCCAAGCCATGTCTTCCCTGGACCGGAAACAAGCTTCCGAGGACCGGTTTCTGGCATTCCAGCCGTCTTCAGCCCGGCTTGCTTGAATCCAGTGGCAAAGTGAGCAAGGGACTCACGTCTGAGCATACCCTGCCACACTTATGGCGGCCAAAAGCGGTACAAAAGGGGGTGGTGATGGACGGAGCATCTGAATCAATCAAACACTCACACCCAGTCAAAAGATCTGGGTTTAATCCATCACCGTTCTTTAGCCCACTCAGCCACCCCAGTTCAGACATGGCCATATGCAAATCAGTCTGACCCTGTGCCTCATGGGAACAGTCCAGCCCGAACTGCCAAGCCATGTCTTCCCCGGACCCGAAATAAGCATCCTGGGACCGGTTTCGGATTTATAATCCTCATCAGCCAGGCTATCTTGAATCCAGTGGCCAAGTGAACAAGGGACTCACGTCTGAGCATACCCTGCCACACTTAGGGCGAACAAAGCGATACAAAAGGGGATGATGGACGGAGCGTTTGAACAAATCAAACACTCACCCCCAGTCAACTGATCTGGGTTTAATCCATCACCATTCTTTTTTTTTTTTTTTTTTTTTTTTTTATGTTTTTATTGAGTATAATCAGAGCGAGAAAGCTGCAGTTACATCTTGAAAACATGCATATTGTGCCAATGAGCACAGGTAGATCTTACAATGCTTTCTGTTGATAAAAAGTAAAAGGAGATGCCATTTTCATTTTGTTTAACAGTTCCAACAATAACATTGGTGTACATCAGGGCAACCGTTAATAAAACAGTTCCATCAGAATGCGTGTATAAAAGCAAATGAATACATCATTATTCCAATGCAGGTTCGGGATAGCAAGCATACAGTACCCTCAGCAATGATGACAATGTGGGCGGAGGCCCAGAGACAATTTGCAAATCAAATGCTGGAGGCCAGGCAGTCAACGCCAACGTATTCGGCGGTCATCTCCGTTACACTGTTCATGGGTGGGAAAAGCAGACACATTAGAACAGGTTGTACAGCCACCCAGCAGGTTATGTGTGTCCATCACCATTCTTTAGTTCACTCAGCCACCCCAGTTCAGACATGGCTATATGCAAATCAGTCTGACCCTGTGCCTCATGGGAACAGTCCAGCTAGAACTGCCAAGCCATGTCTTCCCTGGACCGGAAACACGCATCCTGGGACCGGTTTCGGATTCATAATCCTTATCAGCCAGGCTATCTTGAATCCAATGGCCAAGTGAACAAGGGACTCACGTCTGAGCATACCCTGCCACACTTAGGGCGAACAAAGCGATACAAAAGGGGATGAGGGACGGAGCGTTTGAACAAATCAAACACTCACCCCCAGTCAACTGATCTGGGTTTAATCCATCACCATTCTTTAGTTCACTCAGCCACCCCAGTTCAGACATGGCTATATGCAAATGCAAAAACAGTTCAGCTGACATAGACGTTAAAAAGTGTAGGGATTAACGACGACCCCTGGGGGACTCCCCAGGGGAGCACGAAAGGCTTGGAGCTCGCTCCTCCAGTTTCCACACATTGTGTCCTGTTTGCCAGAAAGGATTTCAGGAGAGCCCAGGCCATACCCCTGATCCTGGCTATGGCTAGACGGTCCATCAAAACCTCATGATGGACCATGTAGAAAGCCGCGGACAGGTCCAACATAATAAGAATAGCCGCGCCCCCCTGATCCACCGCTTCTCGAATCTCCTCAGTGGCTTTTAACAGGGCGAGTTCCATACTGTGTTCAGCTCAAAACCCGAACTGGGTGGAATCAAGCACACTATTATCCTGGAGAAAGTTGTTAAGCTGAACATTGACCAGTTTCTCCAGTATTTTAGCCGGAAGAGGGAGATGAGAGATTGGTCGATAGCTGTTGGGATCACCAGGGTCCAACGTGGTCTTTTTAATCAGTGGAAGAATTGAGGCTGACTTCCAAGCCGTGGGATACTGACCTGACTCCAAGATGATGTTAAATAGTGTTGTGAGCTGCTGAGCAAAAACTTCAGGATTGTTGTTAACCAGAAAAACGGGACAGGGATCTGATGGCGAACCTGAACGTGCTCCTTTTAATAGGTTGTTAGTCTCTAAACGGTTTATCGTGGAGAAACTCTCCAACTTTCTCCCTACCCGGCCCTCCTGGACAGAAGGCAAAGTTGTAGGCCCTTCATCAGGATTCCGGTTGGAAAAATAAGAAAAGATATCCTGCACCTTTTGAGTAAAAAGGAGGCCATAGTGTCACAGAATTCCGGGCTATTGAGTGCCCTAGGTTCACTAGGAATTGAGAGCTTTTGAATAGTTTTAAATAATTCGTAAGATGTCTATCCTAGGTATGACAAAAAAAGTTGGGGGGTCGCTTTCACAATGTCAGGGCCTGACGTCAAGTCAGTCCAGGTTTCAGTAATAAACGCAAGGTCAATCTTATGTTTAATCATTAGAAGTGCACATTCCTCGCTGTGTTTGACCAATGACCTGGTGTTGCGCCAATGCTCACTAAGTACATGAAGGCAGGCATCATACCACAAGGTATCCGGGTCGGAAACATGGCAGGCATTTTCAGAGAAGATGAAAAATTCAAAGGTGACTTTAGCCACATCTCAACTATGTGCTCTAGCCACTGAATGGTGTTGGGAGTAGAGACTATTCTAGAGCATGCAAAACAGGAGCTTAAAGAAGTAGAAGCCCTAGAAACAGAACTCCTAGATGAGGACAGAATAGCAGAATCCAAACTACTTCTAGAAAAACTCGATAAAATTAGTGACAAATTGAACGCCCTTGAGCTAAAGAAAAAAGCTGACATTAAAAATATAAAAAACCTTCACAAAAGTGAAAGCATAGCGGTATTTTAGAGAAGACTACTACACCACAACATTTGCACAAGATAGACAGAACACTTGTGGCAGATGCAAAAAGAATTATCCAGTCACTTTCTCTGACTCTTCCACAGAGTTGGACTACTCAGACACACAGGAAGGTCCCAGTTGAAATTATATACATCTAGGACAGCCAGTTTTAGTGAGAGGCCAAAGAAGCAGAGGCATGAACAAAGAATGGCACCAATACCCTGGGGAATGCCAAATCAGGAGAAAATACTATCAGTGGGGGGCCACAGGGGCCCTAAATACCATCTCCACCTTGGGCCAAACAAACTAACATTCAAGAAATACATAGTTTTAATCTGTCACTGCAACACTTTCATCTACAGAAATCTCACTACTTAGTAAGGGCTCATCCTTCGTGAATACTGAAAAGACAGATTCCTTACCCTCAAAACCAAGCTACTTCAATTTTTTCATATAAGTAGACTGAGAATCTTCTTCACGGACAAACCTGCCCCTCTGATGACTCTGTGACTGGTCTAAGACCTTCACCTACATTTTACCCAGCCAGTTCTTTTATGCCACCAGAGTTACTCACCTTTGAGAAACTTGTTCTCCATGGCCTTGTCAATTTGAATTCATGCAGAAGTTTAATTCCGTACAATATCTCTTTAGCCGAAAGGAAAGCCCTCCTGTCTTTAAAAAACGATAAATCCATAATTTTGAAACCTGCAGACAAAGTGATTGTTATTCAAGACCAGACTGATTATGAAGCCAAACTCCTTAGGGAGATCATGGGTACTAAACACTACAAAAAGTTGGCAACAAATCCCTTAACCACTATCAGAAATGAAATACTAAAGGTCACCGCCAATGCGAAAGAACAGAAATACATATCCCAAAAACATTTTGAATATCTAACTATCAAAAATCCCCGTACCCCGGTTCTGCACACTCCACCAAATGTACACAAAAGTGTCACCAACCAGCATGGCAGACCCATTTTATTAGGATGCAATTTCGTCCTGAACCCCTATTTTGACATGTTCATTAAGGACTTTGCCCCATACAGGAAACGTATGTAAGGGGCAGTACTTTTCTGATTAATCTCATTGAAGACATGCCCTTCAATGAAGAAACTGACTGGTTAGTCACTTTGGACACAGCATCTATTTAAACAAACTTACCAGAGGAAGACAGTATCAAGATAATAGAGGACCTGCTAAATAAACAATTGCAACCAGGCAAGTTCCCACTGATTTTATTATTTCTCTCTTAAAGATTGCTCTACAGCATAATTGCTTCAAGTTGGATTGGAATTTTTTCCAACAATGTTCTGGCACATTGATGGGAGCAGTTTATGCTACAAATCTATCACATCTATATGTGTATCATATTGAGCAAACTCACATTCTCTTTGATCAAAACAGATAACGCTCAAATATTAAATGTTGGAAGTGCTACGTTGATGACATTTTCCTGATCTGGTCTGGCTCTGAACGCATCTTTCAAGATTTCTTGACGTACCTCAATAGAGACTTTTACCTTTGCCATTCTGGGCCTTACTATGATCCATCAGCACACAGAGAGGAACACTCCCATGATGTATAACAGCAGTCACCGTAGGGCTCTACGTGATGGCCTACCCTTTGGCCAATTCTCATGCAACTGCAGAAACTGCACCCACATATTCCTAAAGAATAGTGAAGAATTCTCGCATGGTATTGTCCTAGAGAAGAACTACTAACCCCAAAAATCAAGACTCCTCTTGACAAAATTGTTTGCGTAACCACTTTTTTCACCCCACACTAGCAACATTCAGAATCTGATCTTTAAAAATTACCGCCTCATTGAGGATATATAGACCTCCATTGCACGCACCCATGTTTGCTTTTAAGCACATCAAGAACATCAAAGATCCTTAGGGCCATTTCTCCACACAATGCCCAAACACCACCTGATCAAGAACTCTAAAAACTGTTTGGGATTTCCCCCAACTGAAAGGTCATTTTCGCAGTGGTAATTGTATTGCATGTACTTTTTCTGTAGACACAAAACTTTTTAAATGTGGTGCCATCAAAAATGAAATTATCTTTGTCTCAAATTGCATTTTACACAATGCTGTTTATTGCATTTGGTGTCTATGTGGATTGCCATATATAGGCCAAACGTTACTACCTCATCATAACCAGGATCTGCCAGCATCAAAGCAGAATACGATGCACAGTGCCCAATGCACCCTTGGTTGCACATTTCATGGAAAAGAATGCCACAGCAGAAGATCTCAAGTGCCAAGTAATTGATGTGTCATTTTTCCCTGAAGAAGAGGCAATATCACCCATATTCTGCAAATAATGGAGTACAAATGAATGGAACGTTGCAACCCCATTAATCAGGGACTAAATACCTCAGAGGAATGGTGCACTTATGTGACAACTCTCACCATTGACCTCATGATGGTTTGGACATTATTGTCTCTTTCAATATAAATTTACATAGATATGTATTATATCTTTGCTACTAATGTTTTCTTAACTTCTTATGTTTAGTCTAATCTGCCACCTGTTTTCTTCAAAATTGTATTGCCATTATAAATGTTGATGCTAAATTGTTTAAAGTGTAGTATGCACATTGTATGTGTCTCCATTATATCTTTCCTTATTGCTTCCACTGATTTCAAAACCATTCTTTTTTCCACCGGCTCTAGTTTTCATTGTAATTATTCTCCCTGCATTAGGAGCATTCTTCTGTTCCCATCACAGTCCTGCACACTGTGCTAGACATTGCCTAGCAACCTGAGATGCACGACCATCAGTGCTTGTCTCTCTCTAGCACTGTCTTGTCATGTCCCGTTAAGATGTTGCCCAGTGCACGTCTCACCACCTCATATGTTTTTAACTGAGAGCGCGCCTTACATTATCCAGTATCTTCTTCATGAGGCTGACTTCTGTCGCCTGTGACATCTCATTTTGACACGGATCGTCATGTTCATATGCTCCTGGCATTTACAACGTCTCATCTCCAGTCACAGTCGCAACATATTCACCGCCAGACTGCGGTCCCCATAACCAGGGTAAGTGCAGCTGCCACTTATACCGTATCATGTTTCCTTTCTCCCTCTTAGTTCAATGACCTTAATGGTCACTGTTCCGCATGTCTCCGCTTTATGAGAACCGCCATGTCCTTATCCTGGTCCATCCTGGCACGCTGGCTCACTCTGCCTATTCTTTTTAAGGCAGCTTTTCCCTCTGGTCTTTCCATAATATTAATTCCTTGAATTCCTCCTTTTTTTCAAAGCACCCGGCTTGGTCCTACATGAGTAATTCCTCTCTTTTCACTCATGAGTAGTCAGCTCATACCATAACTAACCATATTCAGCCTTTCTAAATTAAAAGGAGTAGGTAGTAGGACATTGCTCATTTAATAATGGTCTTCTTTATGTGTTAAGAAACACTTCCTAATGCTGTAATTTGTCACTTACTTCACTTTGGTTCTTTTTCACATGGGACACCGAGTACAGTCTGCATGTTTTCAATACAGGCACCATTTTTTTTGCAAAAAAACTCTGTAGTAATCACACAGATTGTGGTTTCTTCTCAAGCTTTCTTATTTGTAAGCATATCTTTGCATGCCAGTAACCTCCAGGCAAAGTCCTCTCATCAACCGCTCCTCCCAGAACTCTACTCACTCCCATTCCATTTTACATCAAGTTCCACACCCAACATTCTATGTGCAGCACGTTTCCACATATCTCCCCCTTTCCCTAAAACAATACCAATTGGCAATAACCCTACCAAACATGTGATAAAATAAATATACAATTTCAATAAAATTATAAAATTCGACAATTATAAGAATCAAGAAAACAATAAATATTCAATTTCAATGAAATTATGCAATTCAACAACTATAAGAATTAGGAAACCAATGAATGTGTCCATATCATGACTTAACACACGTTTCCCACACACCATTCTTTTCCCTCTACCAGTCTGACAACAGAACCCTTCACATCAATCACCCACTGAGGTTGGGAAAATTTGCTTTCGCCTTTCCTCATATGACTAATTTTCCTTGCTGTCACCCAGTCACCACATGCAATCCCCATAGTTTTCATGCCTTTCCTCATGTAATAATTCAACTTGTTTTGATTTTGAAACTGCTTCACCCACTTTGCAGTGCACTCATGGTCCACCCAAATCTGACTTTTCCTCTGTAACCACATGGGAGAGATTCCTTTGTTGCAGGCTCCCTACCTTTAAGGGCAATATAGAGAGACACTCCAGTTATGGAATGGGGTGTCACTCTATAGGCCCACATCATTCTGTTCAACTCTTCTTAATTTACCCTCTCCACTAGTCCATTTGCGGGTGAGTAGTGCGCTATACAAGTATCAATTTACATTTTTGCCTGCGGTTTCAACAATGCCACTCTATCATGTCTAATACCAAACTCTGCCAGAAATTACTCCGTAATACTCAAAACCAACTGCACCCCATTATCTGTAATCAACATCTTTGGTATCCCTTCCTCCAAAAATGCTTCTTTCAAAAATTCAATCACTCATGTGGTAGTAATGTGCTCCATGGATCTAACCACAAATCATTTAGTGTGGTAATCCATCAGAACCACTAAGAACCGATTCCTTGAGCCCAATTTATCTACAGCACCCAAAAAATCCATGGCTAATTTCTCGATTGGCCGAGCGGGCACCTTCATGCACCCAAGAAGTGGTTATCTAACAACCCTTCTCTTATTACTGTTACTACAAGCACAACATTCACTTACAACAGCTTCCACCTCTTTGCCCATTCCTGGCCACCAAAATAATTGCTCAATCACCTCTTTGTCATACTCCTACCCAAATGTCCCTCATGAACAATGTTCACCAGCCTCCCTCTAATACATTGGGCGGAACAATTAGACTGCATCTATAACCCTTATCTGCCTGAATACTCAATACATCATTCACTCCTAAATATAGTCCCAAACCTTCACTCTGAACACCAGTGAGTTGCCATCCATTGCTTGTGAGTTTTCCCAATTCTTTGTACTCCTCATCTCTAAGCAATGCCTCCTTCTACTCCTCTTGTTTCAAGGCAAGTTTTCCCTCAATAGGAACTGTCACAGTTTCAACCCCACCTCATCTTCCTCCTTCACAGGCATACACGACAGACAATTGGTGACCATATTTTCTTTCCCTCTAACAAATTCAATCTCAAAATTGAAGACCATTACCGACATCAACCATCTACAGATACGAGGTGTCACACTGCCAGCAAGACCTATTCCACCTTTGTAAACATGCAACAGTGGCTTGTGATCTGTCTGAAGCACTATAGGTAATTCCAACAAGTAATGCCTAAAGTGGTTAATTCCCCAACACCAGGCTAACACTTCCTTTTCAATGGCAGAGTATGACTGTTCCACTCCTTCCAATCTTCGTAACGCAAATCCAATCATTCTTTCCTCATCCTCCACTCTTTGGGTCAACACCGCTCCAAGACCCATGTTACTTACATCCGTTGTTACCATGGTTTTCTTATTGAAATTAAAGAGACCTAATGTCGGTGCATGTGCGAGTGACTGTTTAACATTATTAAATTCCATCTCACTTTCAGTACCCCAGTCAAACAATGCACCTTTCTTTAACAATACTCTCATTGGTTCCACCATAGTAGCCAAATTGGACTCAAAACTGGAGCAGTTTTCTACAAGTCCAAGAAGTGATTTTAATTGTTCCTTATCACAAGGGCGTGGTGCCTCCTCAACTATCTTCACAATTATCCTTTTAGGTCATATCCTTCTTGCAGAAATCCTGTGTCCCAAATAGTTCACCTTCTTCCTCCTTAGCTGACATTTCTCTTTTTTTAATATCAAACCATGATCTTCTATTCTACATAACACCTCATCCTGTTCCTCCATTGATTTGTCCACAACCATGATGTCATCTTGGAAACATAGTACTCTCTACATTCCCTGAAAGATGTTGTGCTTGATCCTCTGAAAGACTGCAGAGGCTGAAGCCAAACCAAATGACATCCAACAATATCTGAAGGCTCCTAAATTCCGGGTGTAGATTCACCTGGTGATACGCTGCCGATATGTCCAAAATACCGACACTTAACATCTCTGCAATATTGGCCAATTGCCGGTGAGCTAACCATATATTTTTGTTTAAATCTCTCAAGTCAATGCAAAGAATAATTTTAATGTCTTCCTTAGGGGAACCACAATGGGAGCAAGCCATTCTGAAAACTCATTTGGCTCAATGATATTTCCTTTCAGTTGCTTGTCTAATTCTTGCAGGATTGGCTCCCTCATCATAAATGGTATGTGTCTCTCTTTATGGACTACAGGAACAGCATTTTTCTTCAGAATTATATGATGAGTGAATTTTTTCAACAGTTACCAGCCTTCTAGTCCCGGGCAACCAAAATGGTTACTGCCGACTAGAGACAACTTTCTGCCCTCCTGCTGCTGAGCCAAACTCAAGCAGGGGAAGGCAAAACAATAGGCATCCTATCACATGGAGGTGTGACCACCTTCTAGACAGGATTTTGAGTATTAGGCCTGGGTGGGTCTGCTTGCCAGTGACCCAAAGTCTGCATGAGGGGCACATTTGGCGTTCCAGTTCAAAACCAGTCCTGGGAGCTGTTGGCTTCTGCTCTGGCGTGAAACTCGGAAAAGGACATGGGAGTAACCTCCCTACAGCAAACCCTCACCTGGGAGGGTCCGCTGAATCTGTCCAACCCTCTCCTGTGGGTTCAAAAGGGCTTACATAGCTCTAGGACCCTAGATTCATTGTGGACAAGATTCTGAACAAGAAACCACTGACCTTCAACCGTCTGGACACTCTGGACTTCTCTGGACTTCGACTGGGCCCGACTCCATCTCCCTCTCCGTCCAAAGCATCATCTGTGCCCGTGCACCATACAGGTTCCGTGCAGGACCTGTGGAGCATCAAGGACAACTGAGGTTATCTCCCTTGGGGTGAAGGAGTCACTCCCCTGCATTCGCAGGCACCATAATACAACTGACCGGTCTGCTAATCCTGAGCTCCTGCGGATTCCGAAGGCTCCAGCAACACAGGAGTGGGTTCCTACGTTCCTTGTGGTCGAGCAAGTGCACATGCTTGTTGGTGTTTCCCAAACAAGTGCATTGAGCTACGAGTAGTCCCAACCTCTGCACACATTACATACAAAGGACTTTGGCGTTGTCGCACTATGTGCCCTACAAGCTGTTACTTTGTGAAACTGGTAGAGGTTCCCTCACGACTCCTGTGCCTCTGGCCTGTGGGTCCTTTTGGGGGTCAACACTGCTTTTCCTGGTCTCCCCTGGTTCCTCCAGGCCTGACATGACTCCCCTTGCTGTGGTGAGTACCCTGGTCTTTGCTGGGCCAGACTGTACTCTTCTTTGACCTTCTCCATGGGTTGCCGCTGCCAAGGCTTGTTGGTGCTCCCGCCGGACACTGATCCCTCAGCACTCGACATCCTTTGTGGGAAAGCTCATGTCTGGGTCCTGGTCCTCCTCAATATCTCCTGGTCCCTGCAGCTGTAGAATCAATGTCCACATCAACGTACCTGAAGCATCCGACATTGGTGGGCATTCGTCTACCAGGCCCCTGGTCACTCTTGAGAGACGCAGACTCTGTACCCTCTACTTTAAGGTACTCTTCAACAAGAATCCACCTTTGGATTCCAACTGACACTTTTATTCTTTCCCACAGTGGCAGTTCCTTGAAATCCTCAATTGAGATCAACAGGGATTTCAGACACTACTTCAGCCCTGTGCACCCGGCTTCCCTGGGAAAGGTAACTCTGGTACTATGGTACCCATGGGTGGGGTTGCCATTACAGGTTTGTCTGCATTAGGATCCAGAATTATAGTCAAATCTTTCTGGTGGCACCACCCCAAAAGATCAGATCCTTCCACTGTGACACACACCCTACCATGCACATTACTCTTTTTCAAGAAAATATCCATCCGTCTCATTCCTACAATGTTGAATCTTTGGCCATCATATCCTACTGCCTTCACATCTGCTTATTGTAGTTCACTGATATCCCTCTTGAGAAAATTTTCATAAGTTTCATGGGACACCTAAATAAACAAACTCCCTGAATCAACTAACATTTGAACTTGCGCCGTCTTCAGGGTAATGTTGCAATGAGGCTCCTCTAACTTATCTGCACTCTCCCATTTCCCCCCTTTTATCTGGTCACCATGATCCTCTTGCTGATCCGAGTCCCCAATCTCATTTATAGTCAGAATCATTTCCTCCTAACACGCATTCAAACCCTCCACCAATTTCAGGTTGGCATCATGCATCCTCCCCTTAGATCTGTAAACCTTTGCCAAATGCACTTTCCTTCCACAAGATCTGCACACTACATTTCTTGCTCCACATGTAAAACTGAAGCAATGTGCCCCAGACACACAGACCTGTAATATAGTATCCTTCTTCTCTCTTCACCTTTACTTGCGCTATTTTCCCCAAATTTGATAGGTTTCTTCACTTTTATTTCTTGAATTGCAACAGCAGTGACTTCCTTCTCAGGGTTCTTTACACTAAGTTTGCTCATATCAATCTCCTTTATCCATACAGCAGTATGTTCCATACTTCTCACAATGTGCACAGCTTCCTCCAGAGTAGCATCAATAGATAATAGTCTTTCCTATTGTTAGTACATCTCACAATATTGTCACGAATCAAAGATTCAGTAAATTCACGAAATTCAAAAGAAACAGAGTTCCTTTTTTCCCCTTCTTTTGAGGTAGTTTACCCCTCTTTACTTTCTTTAGTTTTTTTTCTTTTTCCTTCAACCGGAAACCCGATTCACAGTGCAAGCACATACCTTCCTCGAGCTTCAGGAAGTAGAGGATGATCAAGGTTACAGACGACAATCACTTTGAATCTGATTTCCCAGGAACTGCTTATCAGCGTGAGGGAGGAATGCACTTGAATGGGCACTGAAACTGTGACTCCAATAGCAGGCACAAAGGCACGCTTAAGCTTATAAGAAAGATATTGTAATATGGTCAGAGCACTTGGACGGTTGGACGAAGAGCAGCGTGGGCAAAGTAACACACGACCAGCAGCTTGAAAAACAACGTGTGAATGTAACACACACACAGCTTTAAGAGTATTGCAACTCAACAGCTTGAAAGGTAGAGCGTGAATGTGTCATGCTCACGGGCACTTGAGCAGCTGGAAAAGTTGAGCGTGCAATCACCTAAAATCGCTTCACTGCCTTCCCACTCAAAATTCAAATGTAAGCATTTGTAGCTCCTTCGACCCCTCTCGGAGTACTTGCGGATTCTCCTACTTTTTCGCAGTACTTCATTCCATTAAAAAAATCATACATTCTCTGAACTGGTTCACAAGAGTATAACTATCATACCTCTTTTATATTATTTATCTTCACGTTGTCTCTCAAGAAGGACATATAGTCTGCAAGTGTACTTGAAACTCACAGTTCAAGTTTGTTATCTTGCTTTAGCGCTGTTGTCCTCATAAAGCAGCACTTTTCCAGGGGTGGAGGTTATTCAAGTATCTGCCCCCTGCAGATAATCACTGGTCGCCAAAATTTGTAGTAACCATGCATAGAGTGGTTTCTTCTCAAGCTTCCTCTTTTGCAAGCATATCTTTCAATGCCAGTAACCTCAAACCAAAGTCCTCTTATCAACCGCTCCTCCTAGAACTCTGTTCACTTCCAATTCCATTTTACATCATCAAGTCCCACATCCAACATTCTACATGCAGTACATTTACACACAGAATTTGGTCTCTTTATTGCATTCTGTATAGCGTTTCTCCTTTGACATCCTATTTTAGTTCAATTCGCTATTGCGCTTATATATTATTTAGGTATTCTTACATTGTCCACCAGAACCATTGTTTTTTTGATTGCTGAAATACAGCAGAGGCAAGCACTAAGCCAAATGGCATCTGTCTGTATCTGTAAACTCTCTCTGGAGTAATGAAAGTAGTTAGGTGTCTTGAATCCCCATTTGAATCGATTTGGGGTCATGCTGATGACAAATTCAATATCATAAAAACAGTTACCATCAATATTTGCCAATGAATGTTGATCCACCTACACACAGTGGTTAAGGTCACGCAGACCTACACAAAATCTGATGTTGACACATGCTTTGCCCACCACAACATTTGGCAAAATCCACTCAGATGATTCTATTTCCTCAATCAGACAGTCATGCATCAGACGACCAGCTCAGCCTTCATATCTCCCCACACTGAAAAAGAGACATTCCTCATTTTATGACTCTTGAGAATGGCTTTAACCCTACTTACAATATGATGGACCAGCCCTCAGCAAACAACTCTGCCTATTTAGATTCAACATTATGTTATGTTATGTTATGTTATGTTATGTTATACATTTATTTTTATAGCGCACGGCTACTCCAAAGGAGTGTCCCGGCGCTTTATCGAGGCAGCTCAAAATAAAAAACATAACACCAAGCAGCGAACAACTGAGACAGGAGGAAAACAACAAAGATTCTAAAGGTTAAAAAGCCAGGTCTTCAGGCTCTTCCTGAAGTGAAGCAGATTAGAAGAGGACCGTAGGGCCAGAGGCAGGGTATTCCACAACTGAGGGGCCCTCGAACTAAAAGAGCGCCCCCCAGTACGTGCCTTCCTGATTCGAGAACCCACAGCCAAGAACAAAGATTCAGAACGCAAAGATCTGGCCGGACGGTAAAAGGCGAGCCTGCGTTGGAGGTACTTTGCTCCTACGCCAAAAAGCGCTTTATGAGCCAACGTCAGAACTTTAAACATGATCCGCTTCCGGATGGGCAGCCAATGAAGTGACTGCAACAAACCGGAGGCTCCTTCTCCCCTGTGGAGGCCAAAAATGGCGCGGGCTGCAGCATTCTGCACAACCTGCAGCCGCTGAACAAGATAGTCCGGCAGACCACTGTACAGGACATTAGCATAGTCCAATCTGGAACCAACTAAGGCCTGCACAGTGATCTTTCTATGTTCTTCTGTGAGCAGAGGCAAAAACTTCCGGAGCATCTTGAGTAGCCCAAAGCAAGTGCCCGTTAAGCCACGAACATGTGGCACCAGCGACAGGCTGTTGTCCATCTTTACTCCCAGATTCAGTGCGAAATTCTGTAATAGACACAATATCGTCATAACCTAAAAACTGAAAAGTGTGGTGTTGATCTAATTTCCTGAAAATATTTTTATACATGACCAATCTTTAGCCACATAAACTTTGCTTATGGATTTAGTACCTTTAAATTCTAAGGACATTTAAAAATATCCTACAACATTCTATGGGACGATTTCCATGCGCAACCTATTTAGCAGTAGGTGGAAGTAATTGTAACATCCTGAAATAACTTCGACAATTAAAATCGACAATCAATGTATCCCCAGGCATTGAAACTCTCTAGCATATTTTTACAATAGGGACCATCCTTTTTTTCTTGTTCCAGTTCAGATATATGTAAAATTATTTTATTTTAGTGTAGAAGCTTGATACACTTTTTTCGCATGTGAACTGCCATTGGGTTTCTTAGACTCAGCAACTTTAATGTTTTTCCTCCACACACCTCCACACCCTTGACCTGGTCACTCCACTACCACACGGCCCCCGTGTGCCCGGATTCTGCTGCCGCTGCCGCTGCCTGCTTGGCCCTATTGCTGCCGCCTCTCCTTAGGCCCCCTGCTCTCCAGGCTTGCCCTCACTCTCCAGGCTTGCCCAGGCATGCCCTCGCTCTCGCCCGCTCCGCTTTCCCGCTCTTTCCAACCCCCCCTCTGCTCCCTGCCACTGCTCTCCTGCGGCCCGCCCCCTTCTCCTGTCTCCCGCTCCCCATTCGCCGCCCCGCTCCCGCCTCCCAGCTGCTACTCCCTCCCACTTCACCATAAATGGCAGGGACCGCGCGGCAGTGAGCTGTGACCCTTGACCCGGTCACTCCACTACCGCACGGCCCGTGTGCCCGGATTCTGCTGCCGCTGCCTGCTTGGCGCCCTTACTGCCGCCTCTCCTTAGGGCCCCTGCTCTCCAGGCTTGCCCTCGCTCTCCAGGCTTGCCCAGGCTTGCCCTCACTCTCCCCCGCTGCGCTTTCCTGCTCTTTCCAACCCCCCCCTCTGCTCCCCGCCGCTGCTCTCCTGTGGCCCTGCCCCTTCTCCTGTCTCCCGCTCCCCATTCGCCACCCCGCTCCCGCCTCCCAGCTGCTTCTCCCTCCCGCTTCGCCATAAATGGCAGGGACCGCGCATACGCGCAGCGGCCACGTGCAGCGGCCACGCCGATTGCGCGCCGATGGCATGCCAAAGGCAAGCCCATCTACGCCCGTCCACGCCTGGACCGCACCCAGCGCCAGAACCCCTGGACCCTGCCAGAGCCAGCCAACCCGACTGAGCTACGACGCCGCCACCCTCCACGCACTCAACACCGGCTGACATCCTGCCTGCTACCAAGCCACCCCGAAACGCACCCACGGAGCCTTCACCTGCCACGCCTGCTACTTCACCTGCACTCGGTCCTGCACCGCGCCAGCCAAAACAGCCGCCAACATCAACCACCTCAAGTGCATCCTGCTCAACAACCGCTCCATAAACAGGCACGCCGTCAAACTATGGGACCTCCTGGACAAAACGGCACCAGACGTCGCCTTCTTCACGGAAACCTGGATGAACGCCTCCTCAGCTCCCGACATCGCCATTGCCATCCCGGACGGCTACAAGATCATCCGGAGGGACCGCGTCAACCAGACCGGAGGAGGCATTGCCATCGCTCACAGAAACACTATCCGCATCACGGCCAACACCGATGACACCCTCGCCACCGCAGAGCACCTGCACTTCCAGATTCACACCGACCCCAAGACCACCCTCAGAGGAACCCTCATCTACAGACCCCCGGGATCACGCTCACACTTCAGCGAGGCCATCGCAGACTTCATCAGCCCGCTCGCCCTCGCCTCCCCCGACTACATCCTCCTAGGAGACCTCAACTTCCACCTGGAGAACGACCAGGACAACAACACCACCGCCCTACTAGATAACCTCGCCAACCTCGGATTCAAGCAACTGGTCAACACCCCCACCCATTACGCCGGCCACACGCTCGACCCTGTCTTCTCCTCCAGCAACCACATCTCCTTCAGCCACACCACCGAGCTCCACTGGACCGACCACAGCTCCGTACACTTCAACTTCAGGAAAACAACGACCCACCACCACCCTCAACAAACTCCCCGACTCCATCATCGCACCCAAACTTCAGGACATCATCAACAACTCCTTCATATCCGCCACCTTCCCGGAGAGCTGGAAGCACGCAGAGATCAGCGCCCTCCTGAAGAAACCCACCACAGACCCCTTCGACCTCAAGAACTTCCGCCCCATCTCGCTCCTCCCCTTCCCTGCAAAAGTCATCGAGAAAACCATCAACAAACAGCTGACAGCCTTCCTGGAGACGAACGGCTCCCTCGACCCATCGCAGTCCGGATTCCGAGCGAACCACAGCACCGAGACCGCCCGCATCTCAGCCACCGACGACATCCAGACCCTGCTGGACAACAGAGAAACTACCACCCTCATCCTGCTCGACCTTTCGGCTGCATTCGACACGGTCTGCCACCGCACCCTGACAACCCGCCTCCGCCACGCCGGGATCCAAGGAAAGGCCCTGGAATGGATCACCTCCTTCCTCTCCGACAAAACCCAAAGAGTCCGTCTCCCGCCCTTCCTCGCAGAAGCCACCAAGAGCATCTGCGGCGTACCTCAAGGCTCCTCGCTCAGCCCCACCCTCTTCAATGTCTACATGAGCCCCCTCGCAGCCATCGCACGCAAGCACAACCTCAACATCATCTCCTACGCCGACAATACCCAACTGATCCTCTCTCTCACCAACGACCCCACCTCTGCCAGAGCCAGCTTCCAGGACGGAATGAAAGACATCGCAGACTGGATGAAGCTCAGCCGCCTGAAACTGAACTCAGACAAGACGTAAGTCCTCATCCTCGGCCCACCCATGTCCGTCTGGGACGACTCCTGGTGGCCCCCTGCTCTGGGCCCCCCACCCAAGCCCACGGACCACGCTCGCAACCTGGGCTTCATCCTTGACACCTCCCTCACGATGGCCAGGCAAGTTAACGCTGTTACCTCCCCCTGCTTCAACACACTCTGCATGCTCCGTAAGATCTTCCGCTGGATCCCCACTGGAACCAGGAAAACGGTCACCCAGGCCCTCGTCACCAGCCGTCTGGACTACGGGAATGCCCTCTATGCTGGGACCACCACCAAACTACAGAAAAGACTCCAGCGCATCCAGAACGCCTCAGCATGACTCGTCTTGGACATCCCCCGACACAGCCACATCTCTGCCCACCTGAGGGACCTTCACTGGCTCCCCGTCAGCAAGAGGATCACGTTCAGACTCCTCACCCACGTACACAAGGCTCTCCACGACTTGGGCTCCGAATACCTCAACAACCGCCTCACGTTCTACACGCCAACCCACCAGCTCCGCTCTGCCAGCCTCGCCCTCGCCACCGTCCCACAGATCCACAGAACCACCACGGGGGAAGATCCTTCACCTACCTGGCGGCCAAGACCTGGAACACCCTCCCCACCCACCTACGACTCACCCAGGACCATCTCTCCTTCAGGAAGCAACTCAAGACCTGGCTTTTCGAGCAGTAGCAGCCCCCCCCCCGCGCCTTGAGACCCTAGCGGGTGAGTAGTGCGCTTTACAAATACTCTTGATTGATTGATAGACACTCAAGCAAAATGGCCTATTGTTTTACATTGGGTGGCAAACTGAACCTGTTGGAGGGCAATTCACAATTTTGGCAACAAGAACATCCAACCCACACTTGAAACTGACTAATTTTATCACAGTTTTTTTGGGCTTGACTGAGGTCACATTAGTCACTGAACATTCATCAACTTGTTCTCAAAGTTGCTGAACATCATGCATTTTTCCTCTCTGTGACAACTGCGTCATTACCTGTGAAGTTTCTTCAAACTGTTTAGCAAATGTAGCTGCAATATATCTACTTCATTTCCTGTTTAGCAAATGTAGCTGCAATATATCTACTTCATTTCCAGATTGGGATGAAACATCCATACTTTGTCTACCACTTAGTTCACTCACGGAGTAACTACTACGACCTTTCCATCAAAAGTATTTTTTCTTAAAGTTTTAAAGGTTTCGATGTTTTGTGAACCAACTGAACTCTGATTATTTTATTGTCGCATGATCCATAATTACAAGGAACATCTATCCATCTTAAGACTGATAAGAATGCACCAATCGGCTTCAGAGGAAGTTGTGCTTGCCCTAAAAATGTTGATCTACACCCTCATTGGTTTGCTTTCCATAGTCCAAATCCCCCCCACGTGCTCTGCCTCCCACAGCCTTAATAGGCCCCTGCAACCCTATCCCCTAGGGCCAAATTCTAAGGAGGGAGCATGCAGGCTCTTTTGCCGGACTTTAAAAGGCCCTGGGAACCCCATTGCGTGGGGTCAAACACAATAAAGAAATGGAAGGAGGCTCACAGCCCCCATCCCCGAGCCTTATCAGGTCCTGGGGACACCAAACCCTGCGGCCAAATATAATAAGAAGGGAAGGGGGGTCCCATGATCCCCCCCAATCTTTTTCAGACCATGGAGAATCTATCTCTGGACAAAAACACCCACTTTAGGTCCCCCCATCCCCCAGGGCCCGAGTTGGAAGCCCTGGCGCTTACCTGGGGTACCCACATACATGTTGGGGGCCACACGGGTATCACCAGGGCCCCTGTGGCCCCATCTGGCTATCCACATGTGGGGGAGGCGCCTATTTATGCTGCTCCCTTCAGGTGGGAGCGATATGTGTTTTGTTTCCATACCTGCAACATTGTGGGCAGGGAAACTAGACATAAGTCTGCCCCCGGCTAGCAGGAGCAATTTTTAATCTCTAACCAGCTGGAAGCGTTTGGTGGAAGATTTAAAAATGTCCAGTCTGACGGGAACAAACACATGTTTACCTTTTTCTTGCCTTGGGGGATGGGGGCCGAAGCACCACCATCTGCTTGGGAAGGTAAACACATGCCCCCCGCTTCTTAAATTTGCCCCGGGTGATGGGGTCCCTGAGGCTCTAAGGGCCAGATGTAGGAGCCTAAATACCGGTCGGTAACGGCCAATTTTGGCCGTTACCGACCGGTATTTAAGAATCGGCATGTAGGGGCATATTTTTACAGAATCTGTAAATTTACCGAATCTGTAAATTTACCGAATCGGTAAATTTACCGATTCTGTAAAATACCAAATCGGTATTTTTACCGATTCGGTAAATCTCAGATGTAGGTGGGACTCTTCTGAGTCCCAAAGGCCCTACAAATTCGGTATTTTACCACCCAATCCAATTGGGTGTTAAAATACCGAATTCAGGTGTGCATGCACATGTGTGCATGCACACCTATGCCATGTGACAGACAGACATGCCCTTAGGGCATGTCTGTGTGCCACATAGCGCACATGTCAATTTTCGGGGTGCCAGAGGGTGTCAAAGTGACACCCCCTGCACCCTTGCTAAAATCGGTATTTACCGATTCTGTAATTACAGAATCGGTATTTCCCATTGATTCCTATGGGCTTCACAGCCCATAGGAATCAATAGGAAATATCGATTCAGTATTTACCGAATCGGTAAATACCGAATTTTAGCGATTTGGTAATTCCACATCTGGAATTACCTACATCTCCCCCCCCCTCTATTTTACCACTTCTTAAATACCAAATCGGTAAAATTCGGTATTTAAGAAGTGGTAAAATAGATTTACCTACATCTAGCCCAAAATGGGCTAGGAAGGAAGGGCTCCACTGACACTCCTGAGGTAGGACCATGTTTTTGGAGGAAAAGCATTTTTTGACTTGCCTATACCTTTGGTGCTGTATGACAAATCTTCACGAAATTATCCAAAAACAGTCCACCACTAATTCTAGTTGTGCATGGAAAGGTTCGGGGGATCCATCAAGGGGGGAATCGAGCAAAAAGCCTAAACCGCTGGATGAAATGACACCAAATTTGGTAGAAAGGTAGATTTTGGGTCGGCGATTAAGCTTTCAGTTATTTGGTGTAAATTTGTACAGTACCTTACAAGTTATTAAAGGAAATCCACATTTTTATGTCTACGATCAAGAAAGTCTTCATGAATAATGAAGAGCTTATTCAGAGATCTGCAGTGCTCTGATTGGCTTTCAACTTCAGCCAAGAAGTGTTTAGAGCCATTTTGGAACTCGACTACTAAGTCCCAAAAGAAAAAGTGAAAAAAAAAATAATAGAGGGCAGGGTAGGAATACCTTAATAAAAAAAAAAAAAAAATAATAATAACAAGTCTTGGTCATGTTTTTTTTTACTTCATAGTGAAATTTGCGAATATTCACAAATATCACTGTGAAATAAAAAAAAAACAAGCGCGGTCCCCCACACTTGTTTTTAATGTAGCCCCTGAGTGGGTCAGGTCCTAGGGACATGAAGATATTCATGAAAATTGGAGGGGGCGCATGTGGCATCCCTCCAAGGGCATTATTGTGCCCCTGGTACACCATCTCCCCAGGGTGTATGTTAGAAATAATTGGGGTGTCCCCCGGGCCCTGGGGACCGCCACCTTCCCAAGACTCTAAATAAAAAAATAGATGGGGGCCAACAACTTCTCGGGGCAACAATAAACATTAGGGAGGGGATCTGCACCAAGCAAAAGCAAATAGCTGTCAGAGCACTCCCGCTTGCTGGGAGCGGAGTTCTCATCTTTTTCCTTGCCCGCAGACATGTGGACAGGGCAAGAGATGAAACTATAGCTCTTGCACGTGTGTGAGAGCAATGCTGGCTTGGGCAGGAGGCAGGTAGCTGGCTGGGAACGCGGGGTCCTTGAATCTCCTCTCATGGTCCAATAGCACACTGGGTGCCCTGGGTGGGCTCTAGGGTACCCAAGGAGTCACCGCCTGGCCACAGGGGATGGAGGCCCTGGGGAGGGGGGCCATTAATTTCAGTTGGGGATTTGAGCCAAAATCAGCCCAAGGAAAGGGGGCTGTGCTGCCCCTCTCCCATTTTAGTAAAATGCAAAGGTCTTCCCACCTAGGGATGCATTAAAAAAAGAAAATAATTAAACGTTTTTGTTTCATTTTTTAACGCAGGCAAGCCTCCCTTGGACCACTGCCTGTCCTTAAAAAATATTTTCCCCTACATTTGCAAAGGAGAAGGGTTCGCCTGGTGACACCTTCCCTTTTGCGAGTGCATTACCACCCTCTTGAAGAGTGTGGTAATGTGCGAGTGTTTTGGGACCACAATTGTGGTCGCAACACATTCATACATGGGCTTGCGCTCGCTATTAGAAAGGGAAACCCCTTCCTAATAGCGAGTTGCAAAACCTATTTAGCGAGTCGCAAATGAATTGCGACTAGCTAAATAGGCTTTGTACATGGCCCGTGCTGTTTTTGCATGTACAAACGGGTTCGCAAACCTGTTTGGGCATGCAAAAACAGTCGTACATCTGGCCGTAAGTAAAGGGAAAGTAACCCTGTTTCATGGAGATACACCTCTTTGCTGTCTCGTTGCCTTCTTTTGACTCAGTTTAGTGTTATGACATATGTGTCCTTTACCTAACCATAGTGCAGAATGTGCACAAGACATTTACCTAATGAGGTAGCACTTACTAATTAACCAGATGAAAGTACTCCAGTTGGTAGAACGTTTTTGGAAAAACTGGGGACTATTCTTGGATGAAATGAGGTTCCATTCTGCCCCAGTGCGCATCACAGAAATTAAACCTCAATGGGTAGCATTTACAAATATAACCATAGCAGGCGCCCCAGTTGAAGGTCTACTTCAGTAAAGCTCAAATGTTCATAACTTCTTGTGTTTGGTGAAGGCAAATCAAATGTGTTTCAACTCGTATTTCATATTGGAAAGCAATCTGACATATTTTATGGAGGTGAATGCATCACTGGTCTAATGGAGTGCACTCTGACCTGTAGTGACTGTGATAAGTGGTTTATTTCTTGTCGAGTCCTGGTGACAGCAGAGGTCATGGGTCTCCCTTTTAAATACCTTAAGTATGCAGATGCCCACAATGCATAGCGTCACTCACACACCCAGTTACAGACACGCACAGGCACACACACACCAACCTACAGACCCACACAGCCATTAAAACACCCACTCACAAATCCAATCACAGATCCACACAGGCACTCAGACACCCGCTCACAGCTCCACATTGGCACTCGCAAACCCACTCACAGATCCAAACAGGTACTCACACATTCACTCACAGACTCGTAGTGCCACTCACAGACCCAGCCACAGAACCACATAGGCACTCACAGACCCACAGAGGAACTCACAGACCCATATGGCCACCCACACATCCACTCACAGATCCACACAGCCATTCACATACTCACTCACCGATCTATACAGCCACTCATAATACTATTCTCGAAGTGTACAGGTTACAGTTAGGGAAATAAAAATAACTGAAATTTACTGAAAAAAACAAAGGTTACAGGGATGTTATAGTCAGGAAATATAACTAAAAAACATGGAAATTCACTGAAAAAAAATCAAATCAAATCAAATCAAAATCAAAATCAAAGGTTACAGGGACGTAATAGTTAGGCTCACATTTCACTGGTACAAAACAATAGAAATTCAGCAGTGACAGTTACCTGAGCTAACTATAACTTATGCCCCCGCAATGCACTCCTTATGACCTAACATATTACATCACTCATGACATGGCCAGTGACATCACTCATGACATCAATGATGAAATCTTAAATGACTTTACTGATGACATCTATTTTTGTGAAGTTAATTATATTTGTTATATTACTCATACATGTTTTAAGTACTAATTAGAAAGTATATATATGTTTGTTTATGTTTTTTATATTTTGCTTTGTTAAGTTTTATAGGAAATCTGGGTGGCAGTGTCTTAAAATTTCCATTTATTCATTTCAAATATCTGTATATTTTTGTGAAAAAGTTTTGAAGTGTATCGTTAATATTTCTAAAAATAATATTATTTAAGAATTTTTTTGTATTTTTATTTTACTTATTTGTAATACATTTAAAATTACATTTTCGAAATCAAACTGTGTTAATATAAATGTGTATGTCTGATATCATTATATCATTTAAATTATTTATATTTATATTTTAAAGTTTTTAATTTTAATTTTTTTATTTTACTTATTTGTAATACATTTAAAATTACATTTTCGAAATCAAACTGTGTTAATATACATGTGTATGTCTGATATCATTATATCATTTAAATTATTTATATTTATATTTTAAAGTTTTTAATTTTCTAAATAATTTTATACTGCTATTTTGTGATTTTGATAGGTATTAAATTACAGATATTTTTATTGCTCTTTATATTTATGTAAATACATTTTTTCTGTGTGAATAGTATATGTAATACTCGCAGAAATGCATATTTTCTACAATACTCTTTATTTGGATTGGGAATACTTCATTTGTCGCACTTCTTCTTCCCAAAAAGAATCCAATACTTTCACTAGTATTACTTTCTTTGGAGAGGTAATGGTAAATCTGCCCGTCCAAGACCATCCCCAGTGTAGATTAGTTTGAAATGAGAATAGTAAATCTTACTGCACCACTCGCAGTCCAACATTTTCCCCAATGTTGGTTAGTTTAAAGTGAAAATAGTAAATCTGAACCCTGAATCTAAGGGGTCGATTCCGATCCGGTAAAAAGCGCTCCGATTAGCTGTACGGAGCCTTTTTCCCGTACGAATCGTACACCTACAACGTCCCCGTACGAACGAGCAAGTACGATCCTAACCCAAAGCGCCACTCCGTACGACTCGTACCAAACACCGTACAAATGAAAAGTACATACGGATTCACTCCGGCCGATGCTGTACGCCACGTCCATACGTAAATTGGCAGCCATTTCCGAACCAGGAAGTACGATCCGTGTTGACGACACTCCGTACGACCCTTTTTTTTACGGGAGCTGAAAACAGCCGTAAAAGCAGAGTTCGCGCCGAAACAGGTACGGAACGGCCCCCCGGGTACGGCTCATACCCCCCATGATCGCAGGGGTACGCACTGTACCCCTGCGATCATGGGGTGTACGAGCCGTACCCCCATCGTATGATCGGTGTACGAGCCGTACCCCCATTGTACGATCGGTGTACGAGCCGTACCCCATTGTACGATGGGTGTACGAGCCGTACCCCCATTGTACGATGGGTGTACGAGCCGTACCCCCATTGTACGATCGGTGTACGAGCCGTACCCCATTGTATGATCGGTGTACGTGTCGTACACCCATGGTACGATCGGTGTATGACCCATTGTACAATGGGGTACGGCTCGTACACCGATCGTACAATGGGGGTACGGCTCGTACACCGATCGTACGATGGGGTACGGCTCGTACACCGATCGTACAATGGGGTACGGCTCGTACACCCATCGTACAATGGGGTACGGCTCGTACACCCATCGTACAATGGGGTACGGCTCGTACACCCATCGTACAATGGGGTACAGCTCGTACACCGATCGTACAATGGGGGTACGGCTCGTACACCCATCGTACAATGGGGTACGGCTCATACACCGATTGTACGATGGGGGTACGGCTCGTACACCCCATGATCACAGGGGTATGGTTCGTACCCCTGCGATCATGGGGGGATGGACCGTACGGTGTGTATATGTTTGTGTGCTTTTCCGTACGACTCGCCCTTACCTGACGTGGACTGTACGAATCGCGTCCTCATACCCCGGTCCAGATCGTACTCGTCGGGTCGTACGGCATGTGTACAAGTCGTACGGTATGTGTACGAGTTGTACGGTTCACGGTTTCAGCCTTGCAATACGTACGGATCACGACGATTCGGACGGATTCACGGAATGCAGATCGTACTTGGCGACTCGGACGGACGGGTACGATTCGTACGGAGAGGGCTCCGGATACAAATCGTACAGACGTTTTTTTCCCCGAATCGGAATCGACCCCTAAGTGTTTCACCAAATGTTGGTTGGTCTGGTGTTAGAGTAGTACATTTGACCAGACTACCACATAGCACTTTTTGCATTGTTAGTTAGATTGGAGTTAGAATGGTAAATCAGATCATACTCCCCGAGAAATATTTTATCCCATCTCCCCCAGATATGTTGTATTACATTAACATTTATTTAAGAATGCTTTATATTTTCATAGAATTTTAAGAACGTTTTTTATATTTTTAAAATGAATATTTATTTTTGAAGATATGACATTTTATTTTCATTGGCAAATAACTAGATGTTTCTTTTTAAACACACTTTATAGATTTTTTTGATTTTGTCGAGCCTTCTATGATCTTAAATACATTTGGTACATTGTTGTATTGGAAAGGCAGTTTCTCATACATTTATGAGTACCAGTAAGGTACAGCTAATAAACAACTATTAACTTGCATAGTTTGAACGATGTATTCACATTTCGGAATCATTCCTTTAGTGCAGACATTAATATAGCTAGATATAATTCAAAAAGCGTTAACTAAACGAATGATCCTTAACTCCCCCCACCCTCTGATCTGGCTCTATCCCCGTTTATGTTACTGTTGTATGGTTCTACCTCAGTTACTGTGGTGCATCATGTAGGGGCATATTTTTGAGTATGACATGGTATTGTGTGTCTGTCCTGTTCTTGGAGTGGGCCCTACTATGCGGTGTCAGGTTGAAAGGCCTCTCATACGCGGTGTGTGCTGCGGTAAAGGTGGCAGGTTTAAGGGCTTTGAAAGCCTCCAGTATGAGGTCCTTGCCCATAGAGATAAGATTCTTCCGCAGCCCTCTGCCCTCCTCCTGCCTGCTCCCTCCAGTGAGCCACTTCCCCATGCCAAATGTGGACCGCTGGGAGCCGGGCCGATTTCCATCTCATTGTTATGGAGCGTTTAGCTATGAATAAGGCTAGGTCAGTGAAACGAAGCTGCACTTTTTGTGATTTTGGATGTTGACGCATTCCTAGTATACAGCTTTTGACAGTATCACCTAAATGCCTGTTGCATTTCCTACAATGTGTAAGACATCCGTCCAAAACTCTCTGAGTCCTGGGCAGGACCATAACAAATGCAGAATGTGTGCCTCTTCTGCCTTGCATCTAGGGCAGTGGTACTGTGTCGTCAAATACATGCGTTGTAGGCCATGTGGGGTGAGGGTGGCCCTATGTAATATCATGTACTGTATGAATTTAAATTTGGCATTGCGTGATATCTTTTTGGGGTAATCTAAGATGGCGGCCCATTCCTTGTCGGGCAATTCCTTCTCCAAGTTAACTAGATGTTTACAATAAATATTTGAATTTTTTAATTGATGTTTGTTTTGTGAATACAATGCTTAAATATGAAGTTATATATTTTTTTGCCTATTTGTAATTTCACATGGATATTTTTAATTACTAAATAAATTCATTTTAAGTCTATAAAATATACTTTTAAAAAGTACTGCAGCGTTTTAAAATGTAAAATTATTTTGTATTGCAGTACAATTAATATTTTTATACTATATTAGTAATGTCATTCACACCTGCTAGGTATCCTGTTACGTCTATATAGCAAGTTTAAATACAGAATCTACAACATTCAGGCCTTGTTTATGGCTGAAGGAGGCTTTGAGAATCGTCTCCTCTAGGCCTACATGTTGACGGGTGATATGGTAATTTCGACACTTGAGGTGCCACAACACTCGGATGTTCCTAATGAAAGCATGTACTAAAATGGGTGCACATTTTGCTTGCATCCCATGAACACTTGCTGACAATTTCAAGATTATTATATTTCTACATTGTAAAATGTATGAATATTACATGCTACCCCATATAAGGTAGCCTTCAGGTTTGGCAATTAGTGGATATAATTAACCCAAAATATTCAATTTACTTTACAACATATCCTAAAATTTAGATTAAGAATAATTTAGGATGGTTTACACTCATAGCTCTGCAACTATTTATGATTAAATGTTCAAGTTAATGCATGCGACAAAATATAATAGCATACAATGACAAACCAAAGCGTTTGCATACAAGTGCATCCTAGTTTGGTGATGCTGCATATAGGAGCCGGATTGATGGTGATGAGCCCCCCTCGTAATGCCTACCAGTACCAGAGGATATTATTGCTAGTGGAAAAGGGTTCCATATGGAAGCTTAGGGGAGGATGAGATAGGTATACGGGGAATGGGTGGGCTTGAAGCTAAACCTTTAATAATTTTCCTTTGCAGTTCAACACCTTGAATCATTTGAGGTGTAGTTGAACAGCAGGTGAACCATGGCCGGCCTGTGGCATGGTGGGCTCGTAGTTGCCATTTAGAGTGGCAGTAACCACGCCATCTTGCATCAAAAAGTCCATCTAATTATTGAGAATATTTAAACTGGGTTTGGGATTTTGGACCCGTTTTTATGACTGGAGGCAGGGATGGGTGGTTTTGCAGCTGTTTCTGATCCTCAAATAGCTTGGTGCTCCTTCCTATACCTCCATAGAGTGGGGGGGGGGCTTGCTCCAGGGAACCATGTTGTGGCCCTATTCCCCAAGGACCTCTATTAGAAGGGGGTCCTGTATGGGATGCCTCAGAAATGTTTTTTAGGTCTGCAATCAAACGGGTTTTGCTCTCCTTGGGGTGGGGATGGGGGTTCCTGTTTTAATTGTTTATTGTTTAGATGTTTTCCTTTTTACAAAACCGAGGCCTAGGATGTTTCACTCATACCACACATTTTATTCTCTCTCTGGTTTGTTGTTCACTCTCTTCCGTGCTCACCGGGTCCCCTCCTTATTCTCGCTTTCCCTTTTACACCTAATTTTAGATGAGTCCGGTATTCAGTATCATTTCCAGGATGTCTGTATTTACTGCTGTTGAGCTCCACAGAAAGATAGTCTTTTATTATGAGCTAACGGTGACATGCAATTAAAGTCCATTGCAGCCAGCAGCAGAAGCCATTAAACTGCGTAAACATCTGTGAACCTGGGCAGGGATAGGGTCATCCATCAGTGGACATAAAAGAGGTGCACCCTGGGTGTATTGAGACCTAGTTTGATTTCCTAAATTAATAGAAGTGAAAAATGATTCCCACAGAGAGATGTTGTTGAAAATACAGCTTCTAAAGGAATTCATTGAACTTTGCAATGAAAGACCACAAAAGCCATTCAACGCTACATTGTGCTTGGATTCTTTTGTATTTCACTCCTCTTTTTACACACTAAAACTGCCATTTAACTCCCCTTTCGAAGTGTTGTACATTAACACTTATTAATGTAGAGTTAAAACTCCAGTTGCTACTTTTGGTTTCTAATATATAATTGGGTGGCATATTATACTGTGCTTAATTTTAAAAGATAATTTCAAGTACTGTGTTTACCACACCTGTATTAAATTCCAGTTTTCATAATACGCGTTCTGATTACACAGTGAAATAAGAGCAAGACAAATAAAGCTATAGAAACTCAGTTGCAATATTAAAGTAATATTGTTTTTAGAGGGATCTTTCTATAAAAAAGAAACAAATCTTTGGTTATTGTTACCGAAAAAGTGTGTTCTATCACTCCACACAAAATGAACGTCTTTGTCAAACCTTTTACGTTGCTTGCTTCTTTTACAGTTGAACATTTGCCTCGTCTCACCTTGTTCTTGTTTTGTTTTCCGCAGTTGCTTAGGGTGACCTGTGGTTGTGCCAATGTTCAAACTTCTTTCTACATGTTTCAGCAGATTGACGGTGTTTCATTGCCTGCTATTAGTAATGAGAGTTATTCGTGGACAGGCTGCTAGGTGGGAGCAGCTTTAGCATTTTGGGAGTAATTTATCTTCACTGGCAATGCAAAATGTGTCCTGGCACAAATTAACCTTATTCTCTTTTGCTTGCCCGCCTCGTTCCCTGTCTGCAGACAAGCTCTGATCAGTTCTGTTTTAGGAGTGAAAAGCACAGCACAGCACTTTAGTGCAAAAATAAGTTTACAACCAGGAGTTGGTAGGGGGGAAGCAGGTATTTTTTCATAAATATTTCAACCGGATAAGAGATGATATTATTTGTTATTAACCCCTTCGATGCTGATGACAGAGCGGTTCCGTTATCAGCATCGTTTGGGCTGTGCTGATGACGGAACCGTTCCGTCATCAGCACAGCCCCCCGTGGGGCATCAATTGTGCCCACATCAACGGGGATGGCAGCGGAAGAGTTTCCGTTGCCACCCCCGAGCCCCCCCATGCTTCCTGATGACGTCAACTCGCACAGCGCGCGCCGACGTCATCAGGAAGCGCTGGACGCCCTGGAAACCATTTGTTTCCAGCGCGTCCAGCCTTCACAGGTGAGTTTGGGTCTCCAGTGGGGCGGAGGGGGCTTTTCTCGGTGCCTTGAACACTGTTTCCTCCCCCTGATGTCCCAATGCAGGGCATTCCTGGTGCACGATCACGCACAGCGTCGCGATCGTGCACCAGGAATGCCCCACTAGACACCAGGGATTTATTTTTGGTCAATAAAAGTGTGCACAGGGGGGCTAGAAAAGCCCACTAGAGCCAGGGATTTTCTTTTTTTTAAAATCAGAAGCGACCCCTTGGGAAAGGGTCACTTCCTTGGGCCCATATTTTAAAAAATATATATTCTGCCACCCCTGGGGACAGACAGTCTGATTTTTTGGCATTTCTTGCCCCGGGGGGGGTGGGGGGGGGGGCCGGGGGGGGCAGAAAAGTCCACTAGAGCCAGGGAATTGTTTTTAGTTAAATTGGAAGCGACCCCTTGGGCAAGGATCGCTTCCTTGGGCCCACATTTTTTTAAAAATATATTCTGCCACCTCTGGGGGTAGATCGGGTTTTTAATTTGGCCTTTCTGCCCCCAGGGAGGGGCAGAAAACCCCACTAGACACCAGGGAATTCTTTTTTTTTATATGGAAGCGAACCCTGGGGCAAGGGTCGCTTCCTGGGGGCCCAATTGTTAAAAAAATTATATTCTGTGCACGCTGGGGACAGACAGCCTGAGTTTTTGGCCGTTTCTGGCCCCAGGGGGGGCAGAAAAGCCCACTAGAGCCAGGGAATTGTTGTTGTTTTTTTCAATCGGAAGTGACCAGTCGCTTCCAGTGGCCATTTTTTTTTTAGTATATTCTGCCCCCCCCCCACCCACCTCGGGGCAGATCGGTTTCTTTATTTGCCCTTTCTGCCCCCAGGGGAGGGAAGAAAACACCAGGGAGAGTTTTAAATTTGAATTGGAATGCAACCCCTTGGGCAAGCGTCACTTCCTTATGGGCCTAATTACTTTGTCAGACTTTTCTGCCCCCCCTTGGGGATAGATTACCTATATTTTTGGCATTTCTGGCCCCGGGGTGGGGGGGGGCAGAAAAGCCCACTAGTGCCAGGGATGTAAAAATAAATATTGTGCTTGCTTCCAGGGGACGTATATTTGTTTATGTGTATTCAGCCCCTTCTGCCCCCATTTGTTAAATGACATAGCCTGTGACATAGCCTGTTATATTATGTATTGCTTTTTTTTCTTGTGAATTGTAATGTTTTATTTCCCCCTTTTTTGTTCTTGTTCAAGGCTTTTGCTCTTTAGACTGTTGCAGTTTGCGGTTTCGTTACTGGTGGTTCTGCTGTTTGTGTAGTTGCATGTGTTTGGTAAGAGACCTTTTTTGTACAATTTCAATGTAAATGTGTTTTTGCAAAGTGTGTAATAATACCAGTATGTTTGGTTTCTGTTTTTTGTGATTGTAAAACATGTTTTGCATTTGAGCTTGATGTGTATTTTGTTTTCTGTAGATTATGTTTTTTTTACTTCTTTCTAGTGGGATATCGTTGACTATTTGCTGTGTCTTTGCAGAGTAGGTGCTGGTGAGAGTAGCTGTCCCTTGTAAGTGAATTGTATAGTTTTTCAGTATATAGATCTTTGTGATAAAGGCACACATTTTTTACTTACTTTGCACAGTGTTGGGTATTGAGTTGTGCAGTCTCCTTTCTTAGTAAGGATAATGGCTAGCCACCGGATTACTGCTCAGCAAGTTGTTGGAATGCTTTCTGATTCTTCCTCTGACCATGGTCCAGAGACTGACTCTGATTCTGAGTCAGAGGTGGGAGGGGAAGATTCAGGTAGTGAGTTTTCTCTCCACATGGCATCATCTGATGATGAAGATACTCTGAGTGCTGATGGAGCTACTTTTGGTGTGGATGAAGTGCCTGTGTTAGAAGTGGACATTGCTGTGCCGATAGTGCGGCAAGAGGCATCTGGGCTGCAGCCTTGGGCTGCTAGACTTCCCGTTGGTATAGTGAGACAAGAGGCATCTGGGTTGCAGCCTAGGGCTACAAGGCTTCCCATTGATATAGTGAGTCAAGCCCCAGGCTGGGCTGCAGTCTGGGGCTGCAAGGCTCCCTGTTGAAAGTTCTGACCTCAGGGTTGCCCCAGGTATGGTGTAGCCGGCATTGCCAGACTTTTTTGGTGTTCCAGGGTGTAGGGTGAACACTGAAAAAAAATTGCCGATTGATTTTTTTCAGTTGTTTATGGATGATGTGTTTTTGGCAGAGATTGTTGCGCAGACTAATTTGTATGCCAAACAGTTTTTGAGGGAGAACAGTGCCAGCCTTAAGCCCCACGCTAGAGCTACCCTGTGGACTCCCACAAATCTGGGAGAGATGAAGAAGTTCTTGGGTTTAACTTTTTTGATGGGCTTACTTAGGAAGCCATCAATGGCTTCATATTGGTCTGCTAGTCCCTTGATGGCAACTGCTATATTTCCTGCAGTCATGAGTCGTGATAGGTATTTGCTTCTGCTTCGGATGATGCATTTTGTCGATATTGGTTTAGCTTTGCCACAAGATCACCCTGATTTTGACCGTCTTTTCAAGATTCGCCCTGTCATTGATCACTTTGTTCATCGATTTTCTGAGATCTATGCTACAGGAAAAGAAATTGCAGTGGATGAGTCTTTGGTGTTGTTCAAGGGCCACTTGGTTTTAGGCAATACATGCCTAGTAAGAGGGCACGCTATCGAATTAAGCTGTATATGATGTGTGACAGTCGTACTGGATATGTCTCTAATTTCATGGTGTACACCGGTAAGGAATCCAGGATTAACCCCCCTGGTTGTCCGTCCACTTTTGGAACGACTGAGAAAATTGTGTGGGAACTTGGTGGAGGATTATTTAACAAAGGCCATCATTTATATGTAGATAACTTCTACACTGGTGTGCGGTTGTTCAGGGAATTGGCCAAAGTGGACACTGTTGCTTGTGGCACAATCCACTCTAACCGTAAGGGTTTCCCAAAAGAACTTGTTTGTCAAAAGCTTGCCCGGGGACAATGCAGTGCATTGCGTTGCGAGGAGCTTCTAGCCGTGAAGTTTTCAGACAGGAGAGATGTCTACATGTTGACTACCATCCATGATGAAAGCACTGAACCGGTGACTGTTTGGAGTCAGGTTGCTGAAGCGCGCAAACCTGTGTGCATTTTAGACTATAAGAGGCACAAGGGTGGTGTTGACAGAGTAGATCGGAGGTTGGAACCGTATGCTGCTCTTCGTAAGACTTACATTTGGTACAAGAAGTTGGCTATCCATCTTTTCCACTTGGCAACCTTCTATGTTTTTGTTGTGTTCCAGGAACCTTGTCCTCAGTCAAAGATGACTTTTGTAAAGTTTCAGGAGTCTGTAATAGGCAGCCTTGTTATGGTGGAACAGGCAAGTGTTCCTAGAGTTGGAGTGGTGGAGGATGTTGCTAGATTGAAAGACCGCCACTTTCCTGATCACATTCCTCCTACATCCTCAAAAGACTTTCCTAGTCGGAGATGTAGAGTCTGTTGGTGAAGAGGTTTGCTGAAGGAGGTTCGTATGTACTGCCCTGAGTGTCCTTCTAACCCTGGTCTGTGCGTGCCTGCTTGTTTTAGAATGTACCACACGCAAAAGAATTTTTGGGAGCATCCATGAGTGGTAAAGGGAACTGCCTTGCCTCTATTGTTTAATCATTTTTGTTCAGTTTCAAAGTTGGCATTTGTGTACTGTATTTAGTTTTAGTAGTTGTGGTAGTAGATTTGTATCAATTTGCAATTTGTTTGTGTTTTCTTATTTATTATAAAAAAAATCTTAAATGTGATGTCGGTTTGCGTGAAGTGGCAATTGTTTGATGGTGTGCGTGGTCTGGCGCTTGGCTGGCGGTGTGTGTGAACTTGTGCTTGGCTGGCAGTGTGTGTGGACTGGTGCTTGGCTGGCGGTGTGCGTGGTCTGATGCTTGCCTGGCTGTGTGTTTGGATTGGTGCTTAGCTGGTAGTGTGCCTGGACTGGTGCTTGGCTGGTGGTGTGCTTGGAGTGGCGCTTGGCTGGTGGTGTGCGTGGACTGGCATTTAGCTGGCGGTGTGCGTGGACTGGCGTTTGGCTGGTGGTGTGCGTGGACTGGCGTTTGGCTGGCGGTGTGTGCGGACTGGTGCTTGGCTGGCGGTGTGAGTGGCCTGGTGCTTGCCTGGCGGTGTGCGCAGACTGGCGTTTGGCTGGCGGTGTGTGTGGACAGTGCTAGGCTGGCGGTGTGTATGGGCTGGTGCTTGGCTGGCGGTGTGCATGGATTGGTGCTTGGCTGGCGGTGTGCGTGGAGTTGCGCTTGGCTGGCAGTGTGCGTGGGCTGGCACTCGGCTGGCGGTGTGTGAGTAGTGACTTGATGCTGGTCACTACACACACTGCTAGCTGAGTGCCACTCCATGCAATCCATCAGTTTGTGTAGTGGCTGTGTCAGGAAAGTGGGCGTGTGAAAGTGATGGGCCCTTGAATGGCGCTGTCTGCTGGTGGAAGTGTTGTACTGTGATGGGTTCTCGGCCGGTGGTGTGAATGTTTTGTATGTGTCACACGTATGAAAGGTGAATGAATGGCCTGTAAAGAGGTTGGTGACTTGTCGTGGCTTTACAGCTCACGAGCTGTGAGTCAATGGTTCAGTTTCTCGTCCTTTCAATTATTAATAGTGCATTTCATTTTTGTGAAATCACTTGCTAATACAATTGTATATACTGAACCATCACTCACCCTCGTGCCAAATCCAACCAGTATGTGTGTGTGTTTGAGGAATCGATGGCTGTGTAGAAATTCTTTTTTTGTATTTTTGAAGCAGGGTGCCCCTTGCTTCTTTTTTTGTGAATGTTGTGGTGTGTTGCTTTTGTACCTGGTGTTGTGAATGGTCTTCTGTGTATCAAGTATGAAAGGTGTGTGAATGGCCTGTAAAGTGGCTTGAAGTGGCTTTAAAGCTCACGAGCTGCGAGTCATTGGTTCAGTTTCTTTTGTCCATGAAATTGACAGTGCCTTTCATTTTCATTTCATTTCATTTTTGTGAAATCTCTTGTTAATAAAATTTTATATACTGAACCATCACTTGCCAAATCCAACCAGAATGTGTGTGTCTTTGAGGAATAGATGGCTGTGCAGGAATTTGTCTGTTTAGTCTCTTTGCCAAGGTGTACATTCCACCTAAGAATAACCTACCAATTGTAGATATTGTTGAAAACCCATGGGTGTACATGGTGATGTCTCTCTGGTAAATTCTAACAAGTTATTTTATCCACAATATCCTGCAAAACTCACAATCGCTGTCACATTTTCCTTGCAATATTGTGCTAAAATTGTCACGCTGCAAAACTAAACAGCTAATTTTATCAAAATGAACTGGTTTTGCTAGGGGGGTCACCTGGGTTTTTCACCCCGTGCCTGGCGGCCATTTACAGAAACCTACTAAACCCACATATTTCTGAAAAGTAGACACCCGGGGACTTCTAAGGAGGTATGGCTTGCGTGGATCCTCCAACATTACTTTATCCAGAGTCCCTTGCAAACCTTGATTTTAGCTGAAAAATGCAGTTTTTTAATACTTTTTTGTGTGGGAAAGTGTGGCATCACCGGGCTCACACAAATTTCCTACCACCCAGGGTTCCCCCAGGTCTCCAGATAAAAATACCCACGACATGCAAGGGGCCAAACACTATTGATGCAACATCAAAATGACCTATCACGAAACAACCTGGTTTTGCAAGGGGGTCACCTGGGTTTTTGTCCCCGGGATCGGCGGCCATCTTGGGAAACTACCAAACCCAAACATTTCTGAAAACTAGACACCCGGGGGACTCCAGTGAGATATGGCATGCATGGGCCCCCCAACGTTTTCCTACCCAGAATTCCCTGCAAATCTCAAATTTAGGTAAAAAAACACTTTTTCCATACATTTATGCGTGGGATCACGTGCCGGCACAAATGTCCTACCACCCAGCGTTCCCCTTGTTCTCCTGAGTAAAATGATACCTCACGTGTGGGTGGGCCTAAGGCCTGTGACTAGGAAGATCCCAGAACATAGGGATTTAGAGTATAGCACCGAGAATTCTAAGCGCTACATTTTTTAGAAAAATACGTTTTTAGCCAGTTCTGCTTTGGACACCCACAAAAGTGAGGTATCATATTACTCGGGACACTAAGGGGAACGCTGAGGGGTTAGAAATTTGTGCCGGCATGGTGATTCCACACACAAATATGTGGAAAATGTGTTTTTTTCCAGCTACATTTGAGGTTTGCATGACATTCTACATAGGAAAACATTGGGGGATCCATGCAAGCCACACCTCATTGGACTCCCCCGGGTGTCTAGTTTTAAAAAATGTTTGAGTTTGGTACTTTCCCAAGATGGCCACCGAGCCTGGGGCCAAAAACTCAGGTGCCCCCCAAAACTGGTAGTTTTGCTATAGGTAATTTTGAAGTCTCCACCGTACGATTTGGACCTTTTCCTGTTGCAGCCACTATGCCTACCCACACAAATGAGGTACCATTTTTATCGCGAGACCTTGGAGAACACTGGGGGTGAGGAAATTTGAAAATCCACGCAGATTCCAGAACTTTACCACACAGAAATGTGAGAAAAAAGTGAATTTTAGCGAAATGTAAGGTCTGCAGTGGATTCTGGGTAGGAGAACGATGGGGGACCAACGCAAGCCATACCTCGCTGGACCCCCTTTTGGGTGAATAGTTTCCAGAAATTTGTGGGTTAGGTAGGTTTCCCTAGATGGCCGCCGAGCCCCGGGCCAAAAACTCATGGGAACCCCCTTGCAAAACCAGGTTGGTTGGTTTGTGATAGGTAATTTTGATGTTGCCTCATTAGGTTTTGGGCATTTGCCTTTTGCGGGTCCTTGACCCACCCACGAAAGTGAGGTACCATTTTAATCAGGAGACTAAGGGGAACGGTGGGTGGGAGGATATTTGTGGATCCACACAGATTCCAGAACTTTCCACCACAGAAATGTGGAGAAAAAGTGTTTGTTTTGTCAATTTTTTAGGGATTCTGGGTAACAAAGCCTGGTGGGAGGCAGTCAAGTCACCCCATCCTAGATTCCACTGGGTGTCTAGTTTTCAGAAATGTATAGGTTTGCTAAGTTTCCCTAGGTGCCTGCAGAGGTTGGGTTAAAAAACCACAGCTAGGCACTTTGCCAAAAAAGGGTAATTTTTCACTGCGAAATTGAGGTGCTACCACATTGCGTTTTGCGATGTTTCCTGTCGCAGGCACTAGGCTGACACACACAAGTGAGGTACCATTTTTCTCAGAAGACTTTGGGGAACGCGGGCTCGGTGGTAATGTGTTGATCCACACAGATTCTAGAACTTTCCACCACAGAAATGTGAGGAAAATGTGTTTTTTGTTCTAAATGTTTTAGGTTTGCAAGCGATTCTGGGTAACAGAACCTGGTGGGAGGCAGTCAAATCACCCGATCCTGAATTACCCTGGGTGTCTAGTTTTCAAAAATGTATAGGTTTTCTAGGTTTCCCTAGGTGCCGGCAGAGCTAGGGTTCAAAAACTACAGCTAGGCCCTTTGCCAAAAAAGGGTCATTTTTCACTGGGAAATTGAGGTGCGACCACGTTGCGTTTTGCACCGTTTCCTGTCACAGGCACTAGGCCGACACACACAAGTGAGGTACCATTTTTCTCAGAAGACTTTGAGGAACACGGGGTGGGCAGAAATTTGTTGATCCACGCAGATTCCAGAACTTTACACCACAGAAATGTGAGGAAAATGTGTTATTTTTTGTCAATTTTTTAGGTTTGCAAGGGATTCTGGGTAACAGAACCTGGTGGGAGACAGTCAAGTCACCCCATCCTGAATTCCCCTGGGTGTCTAGTTTTAAAAAATGTGTAGGTTTGCTAGGTTTCCCTAGGTGCCGGCAGAGCTAGGGTTAAAAAACTACAGCTAGGCACTTTGCCAAAAAAGGGTCATTTTTCACTGCGAAATTGAGGTGCGGCCACGTTGCGTTTTGCGCCGTTTCCTGTCACAGGCACTAGGCCGACACACACAAGTGAGGTACCATTTTTATCTGGAGACTTACGGTAATTCAGATTTGTAAATCAACTGTTACTACCTATTGAGGTGTCATGTATTTCTCCCTTCCAAATAAAAGACATTGTGTAAAAAAGCAGTCATTTTGAAAAATGACCTATAATTCTCTTGCTAGTACGAGTATTCCCAATTTTGAAAATTGCAGAAATGTACTGTTTCTAAACTTTATCATTTGTACCCATTTCAGAAATACATTGGTGTCTTTCCTACGGATTTTTCCATGTATGCATTTTCAAAGAATAATTGCTCTAAACCCAGTTCATAATAAAACACCATTGCAAGTTGCTGCGCAGGGTCCTTCAGTGCACAGAGTACCACAGGTGAGTCCACTCCAGTATCAACTAATGGTTTCTGTTGTGATTTGTAAAGTATAAGAGGCAGTGGTCTTGGGTTGCTTTTCTTCTGGTTTGAGGAGGACCTGATCTTGTAGTTCAGATTTTAACGTTCTTACTGGGGCAAGGCCAACAATGATTCGCATATGAATGGGTCCAAACTGATGTGGCATGATGGACAAAAGAACAATGGGAAAGAATGCCACCCACTCGATTCCTAGTGGTTAGATGAATTACAAGCAATCCCCCCATCAACTTTTGTGCGTTTGATGCGCTTCAATTAGACACATGGGGTTTAGACACCATTCTAGTTCTTTTTGACTTGCCAGTGCAACCTAAATCAGATCGGTCAGGTGTCCTAGCAGTGGAGACCAGAATCTGACATGCTATAATATCCATATACTGGTAAGCACAGTGTATCATCATCTGGTAGGCAACCACATCGCCTGAAATCTATGCCACTTCAGAAACAAGGCTTTTGACTTGTACATGATTAGTCTTAAACAGAGCTCCAGTTTATGAACTCTGCAAATAAAATGTGACATAAATCTATTCAGTATCAAGTCACAATGTACTGTAAATTCTGTACTGGGGTAAGGTGGGATTCTACCAGAATTACTAAGAACACATGATCATGAAAGAGATTGTAAACCTAAGGCTTTTCCTGCTCCAACTTTTTCATGAAAGATGTGAGGACCAGCCAGTCATCTATGTATGGGTGAAACATTTGCCCTTTTTAAGGAGGATTGTCACCATGGAAACTGTAATTTTGGGAAAAACCCTTGGAGAGGATTTGCGACCAGAAGAAAGAAATTTAAATTGCAACTGGTCTGATGGGATTGCATAACACAGAAATCGTTGGTTTTGTGCTTATACTGATCTCTGAAGGTATGCTTCTTGAAGATGCAAAGAGGCCATGAAATCTGAAGGAGAGACAATTGGTAGGATTGTTTGTCACATGTATATCATGAGTGAATTGAGGAAAAAAGCATTGCTTTTATGTCTGGCATAATTCTCAGGTGTATTTTCATACGGGGAAATAATGGGGACTCATCCTTGACTCATTTGTTCCCTGAAATGGGTTTCTGTGCTCTCTCTGTGAGCAGATCCTAAGTTTGACTTTCGACTTTTGTAGTGGATTAACTAATTAATTGTGTCAGCACACGCCATAAGAGTTGCATAATCCTAAAGGTTACTATTATAAAAACAAGATTTATAAAAATCAGACAACATTTAAAAATCATTGCCAGTTCATGTACACTCCTCAATGCTGTGAGAAATAGGGTTGTTGGTGGGGGGTGGGATGAAACCCTATTCAAGCAACATCCACTGTCCTTATCAGGGTGAACTATAAACATTGACTACATTAACCTGTGCTTAACTCTCAGGTAGCTTGGCACAAAAGCAGTCAGGCTTAACTGAGAGGCAATGTGGGAAAAATGTGTGCAGCACACAAACAGTAATAAGCAACAACACAACATTAGAACAATCTTACACCAATTTGAAATTATAGAGTAAAATGTAATAGGTTATTTGAGACCAAAACAACAAAAATTCAGTCTGTAGAATCAGAGTTATGCACACCCTGGACCCAATCTTCTCAGCCAGCGACAGAAGAAATTCAGCCATGTCACTAAACTGACCTAGACAGGCCACAGCATCGTCCACTTCATCATCGCAGGCTCACCATGACCCAGCCCTGGCCACCCACCCCACCAGCTGCAGATGGAACAAAATCACCAAGAACCAATGGACAGCTGCCCTCAACACCACCAGAACCCACCCCACCAACAACCTTGAGCCAGCTCTCCAAATCTTCTCCAACCGAATGTCCAACTGTGCTGACACAATCGCACCCATGAAAACAGCCAGCACCAGCAATCAATCAATCAATTATAGAGCACGCTACTCACCCGTGAGGGTCTCAAGGTGCTGGGGGGAGGGGAAGAAGCTCCGGCTCAGTCGAAGAGCAAGGTCTTGAGGTCCGTTATGAAGGCGTGCAGGTTTGGGGAGCGTCAGATGCTGACTGGAAGCTCGTTCCAGGTCTTGGCTGCGTTGTATGATAAGGCCTTTCCTCCTGCTCTGCTTCTACGGATGCGGGTGGTCTCTGCTAGGGCGAGGTCAGCAGATAGGAAATTTCTTTTGGGTGCGTGGAAGCAGACTCTCTCGTTGAGGTATTTGTGTCCGGTGTTGTGGAGGGATTTGTAGGTGTGGTTGAGAAGCTTGAAGGTTATTCTCTTCTCTACGGGGAGTTAGTGTAGATCTCAAAGGTGTTGAGTCATGTGTTCATGCCGAGGCTTCCCAAGGACGAGCCTGGCTGTGGTATTCTTGATGGTTTGGAGTTTGTGTAGGAGGGTCCTGTTGACACCGGCATAGAGGGTGTTTTCGTAGTCCAGTCTGCTGGTTGTGAGGCCGTGGGTGATGGTTTTACTGTGTTTGGGGGATCCATTTGAAGGTCTTTCGGAGGATGTGGAGGCAGTTGAAGCTGGTGGAGGTGACAGCGTTGATCTGGTGGGTCATGGTAAGGGAGGAGTCGAGGATGATACTGAGGTGCCGAGCGTGGTCTGTCGGGGTGAGAGGACTCCAAAGGGTGGAGGGCCACCATGTGTCATCCCAGGCGGAGGTCGAGGGTCCCAGGAAGAGGACCTCTGATTTCTCTGTGTTGAGCTTCAGGCAGCTGTCCTTCATCCAGGCCGTGACGTCCTTCATTCCTTCCTGGAAGCTGAGCTTGGTGTCTTCGGGATCCTTAGTGAGGGAGAGGATGAGCTCATGGTGTCATCGGCGTAAGAGACTATGTTGAGCCCATACTGTCTGACTATGGCGGCGAGGGGGGCCATGTAGATGTTGAAGAGCATGGGGCTGAGCGATGATCCCTGTGGTACTCTGCAGTTGATCTCTGTAGGTTCAGAGATGAAAGGGGGGAGTCTGATCCTCTGGGTTCTGCTGGAGAGACAGGATCGGATCCAGTTGAGGGCGGTACCTTGTATCCCGGTGTCGTGCAGTCTGGCTGCGAGGGTGTGGTGTGAGACGGTGTCGTAGGCCACAGAGAGGTCTAGTAGGATGAGGGCTGCAGTGTGTCCCTGGTCGAGTAGCTTGCGGATGTCGTCAGTGGCGGTGAGGAGGGCGGTCTCGGTGCTGTGGTTGCAGCAGAATCCAGACTGGGAGGCATCTAGAGTGGCGTTCTCTTCGATGAATGCAGTCAGCTGGGCATTTACGAGTCTTTCAGTGACTTTGGCGGTGAAAGGGAGCAGAGAGATGTGCCTGTAGTTCTTCAAGTCCGTTGGGTCGGCGGTGGGCTTCTTAAGGAGGGGCTTGACTTCCACCTGGGAGTCATCAGGGAAGATGCTGGATTGGAGGGAGGCGTTGATGGTCCATTCTAGTTCGGGGGCTGTGGCGGCCCTCTGGTAGATGTGTGGTGGGCAGGGGTCCATGGCGGCTCCGGAACAGATTTTCATCATGGTCATGGTGATGAGTTCCACTGTGGCGGGGGTCCAGGTGATGATGGTCGATTGGAGGTCGGCAGAGGGGGAGAGGGTTGTAAGCGGCGTCTGGTTGCTGAAGTGGTCATAGAGGGCCTTGATCTTCAGCTAGAAGTAGGAGCTGAGCCTGTTGCAGAGTTCCTTGGAAGGTGTGATGTCCTTGGCCTTGCTGGGGAGTTTGATGAATTGCTGTATGAAATTGAAGAGTTCTTTGGCATTGGTTGCATTGGTGTCGATTTTGTTCTTCATGAAGGACCGTTTGGTGTTCCTTATGAGCTGGTGATTTCCTTCACGGTGCTCCTGAAGTTGTTTAGGTAAGTTGTGGTTTTCTGGCAGACTCAGCAAACACACCGCTGGTTCATCCCCAAACTCCAGACCTTCAAACGTGATTGTAAGTGACTGGAGAGATGATGACAAACCAACAGGAACCCATCAGACCTCACCCCCTTCAAAGCTGCCAAGCGTAAATACCAACACAGCTACAAGGAAGGCAAAAAGGACACCCTAACCATCAGCATTGAGGTTAGTACCAAGTGCACAAAAGAACTCTTAAGCATTGTCATAGTTTTCTGCTGTCCGTCTGCCACTGAAACCACGGTTTGTTTGCCCCAAGCCCTCTGCGACTCCCTGGCAGACTTCTTAGACAACAAAATAGCAGACATCTACAGCAACTTCGACCCCAACCAACTAACCTCGGCCACCTCCTGACCCATACCAATAGCTCCTGCAGCCACCTCACTGACTGGACACCACTCACCACACCAACCTCAACATTCATGACATCCATCCACGCTGGAGCACCGACAGACCCCTGTCCCCACTATGTCTTCAACCTAGGATGGACGGAAATCAGCAGCACTCTCACCAACATCCTCAACTCATCCATCACTAGAGCCACCTTCCCTGATGCCTGAAAACATGCACAGATGGAACTGAAGAAACGCTTTGCCAACACCAGCGAGCTCAAGAACTAGTGCCTCATCTCACTGCTCCCATTTCCTGCCAAGGCCCTGGAGAAAACCATGAATCACTAGCTCACTGATCACCTAGAAGGAAACAACCTACTCGATGCCACTGAGTCCGGCTTCCACTCCAACCACAGCACCAAGACTGCCTTGATAGCCGCAATCGAGGATAGATCCATCAGATTCATCCTCGACTGTGGCAAAACTCCAGCCTGATCCTTCTTGAACTTTCAGCGGCCTTCAGCACAGTATCCCTCCTCACCCTCATCACCAGACTCCACCAAATCAGCATCAGAGTATCCCCTCCTTCCTCCGAGGATGCACACAGAAAATATGCCTACAGCCCTTCAACTGTAAACGCAAGAGCATCATCTGCGAAGTCACCCAAGGATCCTCCCTCAGCCCCACCATCTTTAACACATACATTACTCCATAGGTCGACATCACCCACACGATAATGGACTCAACATTGTTTCATATGCTGACGACACCCACTCATCCTCTCTCTCATGGAAGACACAGCCACCACCAGATTCAACTTCCAGAACATCATGACCTACGTTCCTGACTAGATGAGATCCAACTGCCTGTATCTGAACACGGACGAGACGGAAGTGCTCATCTTTGGAAAGAACACCTCCCCTTGGCACAACATTTGGTGGCCCCCTGCACTTAGACCCTCACCTTTCCCCCACCGACCACGCCTAAAACCTCAGCATCATCCTGGACAGCAATATTTCCTTGAAGCTCCAGGTCAATGCAGTGGCCTCCTCCTGCTTCCACACCCTTTGCATGCTTCACAAGATTTTCAGGTGGATCCCTGTCAGCACCAGGAACACAGTGACTCAAAAATCTTTTCACCATCTGACTGGACAACGTAAATGCACTCTATGCCAGAAACACCACCCACCTCTTCAAACGACTACAGACCACACAGAACACCTCAGCCAAACTCAACCTCGACCTCCCCAAATGGACAAGCATCACCACTCACATCAGAAGCCTCCACTGCCTCTCTGCCCAGAATAGATGCCAGTTCAAGCTGCTGACTCATGCCTAGAAGGCCCAGCACAACAGTGGATATTCCAACACGAACCACCGCCTGACCTTCAACCAGCTGGCCAGACAACTTTGACCCACATCCCTCGCACACATCCCGCACATCTGGTGAAGCTGCAGCGGAGGTCGTTCTTTCTCCTACCTCATGGCAAATTCTTGGAAAGACCTCCCACTCCACCTCCTAACCTCCCCTTCACTCATCAACTTCAGGAAGGGACTTGACACCTGGCTCTTCAACTACTGCTCACCATTCCTCACTGCCTGGATGCCCCGAGGTGATAAGCTTCCCTCTATAGATGTGGATTGATAGATCAAGGAAGCGACAGTAGGGCAATGAAAATCAAACCCCCCAGAGATATGGAGTGGACACAAAGCTAGTAGTTGCAATTCTACGGTGAGGCCAGCCAATTGAAAGACTAACAAAATACTTTTATGTGTTGGACAATAACCCAATACGTCAATTACTGTTGTTAGGGTCCATAACAGGCTGCATACACATGACTCAAGGTTTACAAAAACTGTGGCTACAATAACTTGAGGTGCTGATGACCAAACTGAAATCAATCAATGCAACAATAACGACAGCTTAACTCTCAACGGCAGTAACTAATAAAGACATAAAACAAATGCAAACGGAACCCGCCAATCTGATATAACTAGAAAAAACTGAAGTTCACCACTATGATGTACATCAGAAATGCAGGAATCTGCAGATTAGAGCAAGAACGTATTGGAATCTACAGAAAGAAATGATGGGTTTAGAAGATTGGACATAAGATTAGGATAGAATGATCTTTGGTCTCCCAGAAACAAAAGAAAAAAATATTTTTACATTCCTAACTACATTTTGCTAAACCTACTGATCATAACTTATAACCCACATCTTAAATTACAAACAGCCCATCAAATACGCGCCTGTGAATCAAGCACACCTAGACCAGAAATAGCTTACCTAACGAAACACCATCAGTCCTAATGTATTGTCCGTATTACGAAGAGAGGTGATCTACTCTGATATAAAGTATACTTAATTTTCACAACAGAATAATTTTCTGAAGAAGCCAACACTGAAAAAACCTTTGGCCCTTCTGCCAATTACCAGAAAATGGGAATTAAATCTGCCTTATCGAAACCAGTCATGATGATCATAACCATAATAGCATGAACTAATTATATAATAAAAATATTATGAGCCTGATGAAGTGGAATAGTTCTTGTCCACACAAGAAAATGTACCTATGGGTACTGGACGTGCATAGTCAGTAATACCACTTGAGGAAGAACACCCCTCGCCAGGGACCACATCGCAACGCAGAAGACGTCTACAATAGGGCAATATTCTGCAGTGCAATTCAATGGAGAATATCCAAAATCATCATATACCATAAGAGACAAATGCTGATCCCTACTGGAAATCCAACCAAAAGCAACATAACCTGTGGTTTCAAGTCAACAGATTAAACATGCTATGCATGTAATTGCTGAAATACCATTCATGGAATTGGCAGTGCCAATATTCCATCTTCTTCGGTTGAGCACAGCCACGTGCAGTTGAGGTATTGCTCTTCTGTACAAAGTCAAGTCACATACAAAGTCGACCTACTTTAGACCAATCTTTATGAAACACTGTAATCAAAATAATGACATTGATTAATGTTTTAAGGATCTTATCACTGAATGTTAACAGATTAACCAACTTTGTCAAGAGAAAGAAAATTCATATATATATCTACCAACAATAAAATGGACATTATTGTGCTACCAAAGTCTCAAGTGTCCACTTTGGAATCCGCTAAATTGAAAAGAGCCTTGCCAGGCAAAGGGATTTTAACCCCAACCATGAACACAGGAAGGGAGGGGTAGCCTTTCTTTTTCATAATAATCTGTTAGTGTCTGTGTGACCTGATCTGACTCAATACAATATTTTGTTTTCGGGAAGTTATCCAGACAAAAAACTCAAATAGAAATACAATCAATATATGCACAGACAGAGAACAAAATGATTTTTTTCTGCTTTAAAGAGAGTCATTATTGAAACTGACAATATCAATGTAATACTTGGAGGATACTGCAATGATACACCATACCCAAAAGTGGATAATTCAGGACAACCTGAGAGATTCTGCAATGCAGGCATGTGCCTTCTTTAAGGCTTAATGGAATACCATGCCCTTAGAGAGGGAAGATGCCTAGTGCACCCAACTGAAAGGCAATACATTTGCCTTTCATGCATTCATGGAACAGAATTGCCTATTGATTGCTTCCTCAATACAAGTTCAATAATTCCTATCCAGTCCCATGTTTTGAAAATTGGTCACAGTGTATCAGACTGCCTATTGATTTGAATGGACCTTGACCTTAAATCACAAATTCCAAGCACTCATAGCAAGAGAATGTCCACCCTGAAACATAGAAAATCTCCAGACAAAAGGAAGTTACAAAGCTATTTTAAATAATTTTTTATCCTTAACAAGAATTCAGTTTCTTTACACCAACTCCTTTGGCAGCTAGCTTAGAGATCAACTAACAAAGGGCACTCCTGCAGCTAAACAAACTCTATCACAAATGGTGAACGCCCAGGAAAAAAGATTAAGCATATGATTGAAATGCAATAGGCAAAAATCCACTAACCACTTAAAAGTGATATTTAAGGCAAAATATGAACTCATGCGATATTTACTCAGGAAGAGGAACAGACTAACTCAGACCAACATTAAACAATACAAGGACGATTGCTAGCCCACCAACTGAAATAGCAGGCAGCCTTTAGATATGTTCCAGTGCTGAAAAACTAAAATGGAAGGCTACTGACTAACCCACTTGACATATCTATAGACTTTAAGTTATTCTTAGCTCCCACTATACATCAGAACCCACTAACACAAAAGAAGAGCTAATCCCTAGATAAACTCTACATGCTCAATATAAGGGCCAGATTTAGATTTCAGCAGACTGGTACTCCGCCATAAATGTTATGGACATCCTGTCTGCCTTTTTATAGTATAGTATATAATGCACTTGTATTAAGTCAGACAGGACATTCTTTAAGTTTGTGATAAAGTAACCTGCCCATCACACTCAAAATCAGGTCTTGAATGCTAAAGTATTGGACTCCCTTGAGCAAGACATAACAGAGGAAGAAATAGCTGAAGCTATTATATATATGCCAAAAAGAAAGGCTCCTGGAGAGTATGGGCTTCCAATTGAATTCAAAAAAATAAATGCCTTCATGATAATTTGTTTATTAAGGAAAGTCTTTGCAGAAGGAAAGAAAGAGAATGGGCGATGATCCACATTTAATATCATGTTAATACCTAAACCACTGAAAGCTCAACAATCTTCTACCAGCTGTAGACTATTCTCATTTATGTTAGATGTAGAGATCCTGGTGAAAGTTGTGTCCAATAAATTGCAAAAGTACATACCATTTTTGATACATTGTAAACAAGAAGGATTTGTACCAGGTTGATCCTCATACGCGGCCGCGTATGAGGGTGGCTACATTTTCTGAACACTTTCTTGCGCTAGCTGCGAATGTTGTAATCCAATCTTGGTAATTTTAAAACCTTTTTAAAACGATTTCTATTATTTTGTGTGCACGTTACCTGACCTTAGTTGATTCCGTGCCGGTTTCCCTTCCCCGGTCCACCCTGCGGGCTCTATCCCTTTGTGCGGAGGGAAGAGGCAACTTCCGGGCGGCAGTTAGCGGTCTAGCTTCAGACCGGGCCTCACTACAAAAGGGGCATGGAGACCGCAGGGCGCAGCGGATGCGTATGAGGGTGGCTACATTTTCTGAACACTTTCTTGCGCTAGCTGCGCATGCTGTAATCCAATCTTGGTAATTTTAAAACCTTTTAAAAACAAAACGATTTCTAATATTTTGTGTGCACCTTACCTGACCTTAGTTGATTCCGTGAGAGTTTCCCTTCCTCGGTCGATCGCGGGCTCTATCCCATTTGTGTGGAGGGAAGAGGCAACTTCCGGGCAGCAGTTAGACATCTAGCTTCAGACCGGGCCTCACTACAAAAGGGGCATGGAGATCGCAGCGCGCAGCGGACGCGTATGAGGGTGGCTACATTTTCTGAACACTTTCTTGCGCTAGCTGCGAATGCTGTAATCCAATCTTGGTCATTTTAAAACCTTTTAAAAACGATTTCTATTATTTTGTGTGCACCTCACCTGTCCTTAGTTGATTCCGTGCTGGTTTCCCTTCCCCGGTCCACCGCGGGCTCTATCCCGTTTGTGTGGAGGGAAGAGACAACTTCCGGGCGGCAGTTAGCGGTCTAGCTTCAGACCTTGCCTCACTACAAAAGGGGCATGGAGACCACAGCGCGCATCGGACGCGTATGAGGATGTCTACATTTTCTGAACACTTTCTTGCGCTAGCTGCAAATGCTGTAATCCAATCTTGGTAATTTTAAAACCTTTTAAAAACGATTTCTATTCTTTTGTGTGCACCTTACCTGACCTTAGTTGATTCTGTGTCGGTTTTCCTTCCCAGGTCCACCACGGGCTCTATCCCGTTTGTGTGGAGGGAAGAGGCAACTTCCGGGCGGCAGTTAGCGGTCTAGCTTCAGACTGGGCCTCACTACAAAAGGGACATGGAAACCGTAGCGCGCAGCGGGCGCGCCACCGGCGCGCCAAAGGCAAGCCCGTCTGTGCCCGACTGCTGCCAGGAGCCAGGGACCCTGGTTGTTCCTCTACAGAGTACACCCCCCATGCACCTCTATCCCACACCAGACGGGAACGGACGAACCTACACATCAAACCATCTCAGAGCTGTAAGACTGCACTTTGGCCATTTCCCGAAGGGCCTTTCTCCTGCCGAGGTTGCCATTTTCAAACTAATTTTGACCAAAACAGTTGTTCCCAAGACTCTCACGCAATGACCCCCCAAAGAGCATGGGGAAACATACTGTGTAACATCAGGTCCCTACCAAAACATTCAATTGAGGTCTGGGACCTTATATCCTCTATTCAGCTCATGATTGGCTTCTTTACCGAAACATGGATGAAACCCCACTCGGTCCCCGCTATAACTCTGGGTATCCCGGAGGGATATAAAATGATCAGATTAGACAGGCCCATTAAAATCGGAGGGGGCCTAGCTATTATACATAAAGAAAGTATAAATGTCTCTGTTGTAGATCAACTCTGTGACGCGACGTTAGAGATACTGACTTTTAAGAATTGACCTGCCCCAACAGGACAGTTGGAAAGGGGCACTAGTCTATCATCCCCCAGGACACCTACTAGGCTTCTCCCTTAAACTGGTGGAATATCTTGCCCCCCACGTGAAAGAGGGTAGTAACTTTTTACTACTTGGAGACTTTAATGTCCACAGTGAATGTCATTCCAACCCTGACGTCCAGGCTTTTCTGACGGACCTATCTCTTTTAGGTCTATGCCAGCTCAATGAAGGGCCGACTCATATAGCAGGCCACACTTTGGATATTCTGTTCTCCAACTCCTCAAAGATCAAGTGTAAACCCCCCCAACAACTCACTTGGTCAGACCACTCAGTCATCGAATTTGACATTAAGTACCTTAAAAAACCAAAAAGTCACACCTAACCACACCGCATCTGCGGAGGCAATGGCAGAAGGTATCTGCAAATAATTTTCAAAGCAGTTTTAAGAAGCCACAATTTCTTACAACAGACCACATTGAAGACACATTATCAAAACTTAACACAGCAGTGACCACAACCATTAACCATCTCGCGCCGCTTAAACCCTTTCTGAGCCGCCCCAATCGCTCGGAATCTGCCTGGTTCACTCCTCTCCTACGGAATCAGAAACAACTCTGTAGGAAGCTTGAAAGAGCGTAGCGCACCTCACATAATGAGACGGATAGGGGAAAGTACTGGGCCTCTATGACTAGCTACCACAAAAACATAAGAATAGCACGTAAAACGCACCTCCTGTCTCAACTGGTGCAGGCAGGCAATTCCTCAAAAACATTATACCATATTCTCCACTCGTTCACTAATCCAGAAGCTTGTGAAAGCCTGGAGACCTCATCCCATAATATTGCCACATTCTTTGATCAAAAGATTGAACGTATATACAAGAAAATAATCGCAGATGACAACCCACCACCACAGATTCCTATGACTCTGAACCACTCGGATGTGATTAATCAGAACAAACTAATTTGTTTTCCTCCTATTACTTTAGCAGAAACTAAACCCTTGATCCATAGAATAAAATCTGGATCCCGTAGGGATCTCATCCCAGCTAAGCTGATCCCATCCTTGGAGAATCAGCTGTCTCCCGTGGCACAGTCCATCATTGTAATGATTTCCAGGCTGGTTCCGCAGGAACATCAGGAATCCGGAGAATAATCCTCAGCCTTCCCCTACGACCTTTCGACTCTATCAGACTCTAGAGTATCGAATGGCTCGCCAGGGGAAAACAGGGAAACAAAACAAGGAAAGGTTGGGGAAAACAACAGGTCTTGGCAGTGGACTTCAGAGTTGACACTCGGTGAAAAGGCAGGCTGTAAGGGAAGGAATATATTACTATCTACACTTGGTAACCACACAATGTATATGCACAATGTCTAATACATATATACGCGCATAACCTACCACAACTAGTCGTCTGGACCTTGGGACATTGCTGGTGGGTAGAATATGGTGTTCGCTTTCTGTACACAACAAGACAAAAAGATATTAAGAACTCTATCCCACTCTATGCCAGCATGTGAAGGTAAGTGATATGTAAATCTCACTCTGTTATTTTCTGGAGAAAACTGGAAGAACATCCAACTCTTCTTCAAGGCTGGATACGTTTGTGCGAACCTCTACCTTGAAGTATGCCCACGGTTATCTGCCATAGGATATTCACAATTAGTCATCCAGTCCAGTAACCCCCCAACATAATGTAAGAAAAGCAGCGCAAAGTGCTGTTACCGTGATTCTTTGTAGCTGAGCCTCGAAACACACCACACACTGGTCCACGCAAGTGCCCCAAATAAAAGTATACCACAATGCCAAAGGGAAGGCTGGAAGGGTGATTCACCCAACGGGAGTCAGCTCCGGCCAGTGAACCAAAATTCTGATGCCACAAACAGTGCTCTGCCGGGCGGCGGGGAAAGACCCGGCCACCGTGCGGAGCACCAGGAGAAGGGGAGAACTTAGAATAGCAGTACCCGGCCGGATGGCGGGGAAAGACCCGGCCGCCGGGCGGAGTACCAGGAGAAGGGGAGATTGGAATGGCTGTGCCCGTCCGGATGGCGGAGAAGGACCCGGCCGCCGGGCGGAGCACAGGGAAACGGGGAATAGAAGTGAAAACAAACACGGATAGTAATTAGCGTGTTTGTGAGCACTTATTAAGAAAGCCACAGATTACGCTGACGCCAAAGTATGAAAGCGTAACCGAAATAGAACGGCCTCTGAATAACAGCCGAACAAAACACCCTCACGGAGGAGGTAGGAAATCAAACCGGAAACAAACATCCAAGGAACTGGAAGTCAGGCAAAACGAACAGGGACAGAACACGGAAGTAAGGGCTAGTCGCAGAGAACGCAAAGCGGCGTTCCGTTAGTGTAATGCGTCTTTTATAGTGCCCAGGCAATTAGAGCTACAGCTCGAGTGGGACCTCGGGGCATGACAGCACACTCCCCCCACAATGCACCCCCCCGGGTTTGGGCTTGTCTGGATGTCTCAGATGGTATACACGTACCAATCGAGGGGCGTGTACGTTATGAGCTGGCTCCCAGGTGCGTCTCTCGACTCCATAACCTTTCCAATGAATAAAGTACTGGAGGTTCTTCCCCACTCTACGTGAGTCCAGAATAGCCTCGACCTCATATTCCTCAGAATCGTGGATGGTTATTGGAGCGGGTTTCCTTGGCAATTTGGTACCTGGTTCAACCGGCTTTAACAGTGAAACATGGAATACTGGGTGAATTCTGAATGAAGGGGGCAATTCTAGCTTCATGGCCACTGGATTAATCATCTTGATCACCTTATAGGGACCTATAAATTTAGGGTTAACTTGCGAGGACCACCAAGCGAAATGTATCTCGTGGACAGCCACACCTCATCTCCGGGTGTATAGATAGGTTCCAATCTCCTATGTAGGTTCGCTCCCTCCGTGTATCTTACTTTAGCCATCTCTAGACTTTCTAGTGTCTTCTTATGTACCCCCTGTAGTCTCTCAACCAGATCAGCTGCTGCGGGGTTGGGCTGTCTGTAGGGATCCCTGAAGGCAACAACCTAGGGTGGAAACCATAGGAACAAAAGAAAGGGGTGGCATTAATAGAGGTATGTGGACTATTGTTGTATGACATTTCAGCCACCCATACAAGTTCGTCCCAATCTACTAGAGACTGCAAGACCTGATTCCTAATGTACTGTTCGAAGCATTGATTAACCCTCTCTGTCTGCCCATCTGACTGAGGGTGGTGGCAAGAGTACAGTCTAACGTCTATCTGGAGCAAAGAACATAAACACCTCCAAAAGCGAGACATGAATTGGGCCCCTCTATCTGAAACCAAAACAGAAGGGAAACCATGGAGGCGGACTACCTGCTGGATAAACACTGAAGCCAATTCAACAGCTGTGGGTAATCCCCCCAAAGGTACAAAATGAGCCATTTTCGTGAACAAGTCTACAACGACCAGCAAAGTATTGTTCTTCATCTTAGTGAGTGGCAACTCCACTATAAAATCAAGTGACACTGTATGCCAAGGGCGTGGCGGGGAAGCTAGAGGCATGAGTAGCCCTACTGGGTTTTGGTGAGATACTTTGCCCTGAGCACACACATGACATGTTTTGACAAAGGATTCTATGTCTTTAAGCATAGTAGGCCACCAAAAACGTTTGCGCACCGCTTTAGTTGTCCTCTTGATTCCTGGATGGCCTGCCATGGGATGTGTATGATACCACTTCAAGACCTGTTCTTGCAACTCACGGGAAGGCAATACTACTCCTCCCTGTACGCATACATAACCCTCTTTCATTGAAGTTTCCTGAGAACCCACTAGGTCATGCATGTTCACTGTGGCTTGACTTGTCTTGACCTGATTCAAGAATCCCTCTTCCGTGAGTACCCCTCCTATGATGTTCTCCCTAGGAATAATATTGGGCTGATCTATCAATCCCGTTGGGTGATCGAAACCCAATCAAGACAAGGCATCCGCCTTGCCGTTTCATTTCCCTGGTCTATAGTGGACAGAAAAGTAGTACTCACTGAAGAATTGGGACCAGCATAATTGCCTCATGGACAGAGCTTTGGCTGACTTGATATATTGGAAGTTATGGTGGTCTGTGTACACCACTGCAGGATATCGAGCGCCTAGTAAGTATTGCCTCCACTCCTCGATTGCCTTCTTGATTGCCAGGAGCTCTTTGTCCCCTACTGCATAATTGTATTCAGCAGGGGTAAATTTGTGGGAGTAGTAGGCTACAGGAGGACACTCTCCTGACACCGGATCCGCCTGCGATAAAACGCCTCCCACTGCCACTTGGGAGGCATCCACCTCCACCACAAAAGGTAAGGCTGGATCTGGATGACGCAACACTGGAGCACTGGTAAAAGCGGTCTTCAGCAGCCAGAACGAACGATCGGCCTCACCGGACCACAAGAATGGAACACCCTTTTTCAACAAGGCCGTAATGGGCGCAACCAGGGCCGAAAAACTCCGAATAAACCTTCTATAGAAATTGGCCAGACCCAAGAAACTTTGTATCTCTTTTATGCTACGAGGTGCTGGCCATGAAAGAACGGCATCTACCTTAGCCGGATCCATACTGAGGCCCCAAGGAGAGACCACATAACCCAAAAAAGGGACCTTCTGAGTATGAAAAGTGCATTTCTCCAATTTACAATACAAGCGGTTATCTAGTAAACGGTCCAACACGTTTCGTACATGTTGCACATGTTCTGTCATAGAAGGAGAAAAAATCAGCAGGTCATCGATATACGCGATCAAATAAACATCTAGCATGTCTTTTAGTACTTCATTTATAAAAAGAATGAAACGCCGCAGGGGCATTACAAAGCCCAAAGGGCATCACAAGGTACTCAACAAGACCGAACTTAGTACAAAAGGCCGTCTTCCACTCGTCCCCCTCCTTGACACGTACAAGATGGTAGGCACCACGCAAATCCAACTTGGTGAAAAAACGGGCATTGCGCACTCTGTCAAGGAGGGAGGCGATGAGAGGCAAAGGATAACAATTTTTGATAGTGACATCATTCAGCTTCCGATAGTCAATACAACAGCGAAGACCCCCTTCTCGCTTAGGGATAAAAAACAAAGACGAAGAAGCAGGGGAGCGAGAAGGCCGTATAAAGCCTTTCTCAAGCATGGTGTCCAAATAATCTCTCAAATATAAGTTCTCCTTTTCTGTGAGAGCATAAACCCTGCTACAGGGGATCCTTGCCCCTATCTCAAGATCATCCGGCAGTCGTAGACCCTATGCGGAGGAAGAATTTCAGCTTCCTTAGCGTCAAAGACCATTTGTAAAGTCTGATAACAAGATGGTAAGTCTGAGACGTTATCACCATTCTCTATAGTGTTGAGTACCTCTTCAACAGCCGTCACTAAGGGATTCGGACAAGTAGCAGGATGAAACGTCAATGTAGAAGTTTCTCAATTTATGTCAGGGTTATGAGACCTCAACCAAGGGATGCCTAGGAGCACCGGAAATTGAGGAGAACAGATTAAATCAAATTCTATGTCTTCTTGATGATTTGGTTCTATTCTCATTTGCAGCTGTACTGTACGATGGGTTACAGGTCCAGAGACAAGAGAGCTGCCATCTATCGTGGTAACATTACTGATTATCTCCTTCTTTGTACGGGGTATCATGTTTTCTTTTGCCCACTCCGTATCCATGTAATTCCCAGATGTGCCGGAATCTATCATCACTAAAACATGCAGCCCATACTGCCCATGAGTAAGGTACGCCAACACATATAAATGATTAGTGGGTTTTATTTTGTAATCAGAGGAAGAGACTGGAAGGCCAGACCTACCCGGGATTCTCGTCTCACAGGACCCCAGGCTTTCTAGTTTCCCGAGTACTTTGATTGTGTGGGTTTAATGGGACATAACTTTAGGAAGTGACCTGCTGTACCACAATATAAGCAGAGTCTAAGTGTTCTTCTTCTCTGTCTCTCTTCGGGTGTTAGTGGACCCCTTACTATGCCTATCTGCATGGGCTCACTGTCCTCACAAGACTTCTCTGGATTACTCTTTTTCTCCTTGATAGCGACGTACCGAGATTCAAACTTCCCTCTCTCTTTCTTCCTTTCCTGTATTCAGTGTTCTATTTTAACAACTAAATCAAAAGGATCTGTGCAGGATTCAGGTAAGTCAACTATTTGTGATAGAGCATCTTTCAGGTCGTCCCTCAGACCCCTATAAAACAACGTACTGCGTTTCTCTTCAGGCCAGTTGGACGCAACCACCAATCTGCGGAATGATGTTATGTATGCAACAAGATCCTAAATCCCCTGTTTAAGGCCTAATAACTCAGTATCAGAGGAATGGGTATACATATGCCTATCAAACAATTTACGAAATTCCCTCTTGAAAGCTGGAAAACTATGCAACAGTGGATTGTCTCTGTCCACCAAAGGAATGGCCCAATCGGCCGCAGAACCACTCAGGTATGATATGACAAAAGCAACTCTGGCCTGGTCTGATGGAAAACATTGAGCTTTACATGAAAAATGCAGCTGGCATTGACTAAGGAATGCTGCACACCGGGCTGCTTCCCCGGAAAACCTCTCAGGGGGTGCTAGAGGGATGGAGGGAGGTGTAGTGACCTGCACCACTGGAGGTCCCGCATTTGATCCCCCTCCCGCGGCCCCTGTAGTTTGTTGGCGCTGAAGGGTATCTACTCTGGTAGCTAAGGCCTGAGTTTCAGCCTGTAAATTCCCTATCATACCGGCGATATCCACCAGGGACACCGCTCCCAATTCCATGACGCTCGGGCAGAACACACCACTTGGGCTTTGCGTTCTGTAATGATTTCCAGGCTGGTTCCGCAGGAGCGTCAGGAATCCGGAGAATAATCCTCAGCCTTCCCCTACGGCCTTTCGACCCTATCAGACTCTAGAGTATCGAATGGCTCGCCAGGGGAAAACAGGGAAACAAAACAAGGAAAGGTTGGGGAAAACAATAGGTCTTGGCAGTGGACTTCAGAGTGGACACTCGGTGAAAAGGCAGGCTGTAAGGGAAGGAATATATTACTATCTACACTTGGTAACCACACAATGTATATGCACAATGTCTAATACATATATACGCGCATAACCTACCACAACTAGTCGTCTGGACCTTGGGACATTGCTGGTGGGTAGAATATGGTGTTCGCTTTCTGTACACAACAAGACAAAAAGATATTAAGAACTCTATCCCACTCTATGCCAGCATGTGAAGGTAAGTGATATGTAAATCTCACTCTGTTATTTTCTGGAAAAAACTGGAAGAACATCCAACTCTTCTTCAAGGCTGGATACGTGTGTGCGAACCTCTACCTTGAAGTATGCCCAAGGTTATCTGCCATAGGATATTCACAATTAGTCATCCACTCCAGTAACCCCCCAACATAATGTAAGAAAAGCAGCGCAAAGTGCTGTTACCGTGATTCTTTGTAGCTGAGCCTCGAAACACACCACACACTGGTCCACGCAAGTGCCCCAAATAAAAGTATACCACAATGCCAAAGGGAAGGCTGGAAGGGTGATTCACCCAACGGGAGTCAGCTCCAGCCAGTGAACCAAAATTCTGATGCCACAAACAGTGCTCTGCCGGGTGGCGGGGAAAGACCCGGCCACCGTGCGGAGCACCAGGAGAAGGGGAGAACTTAGAATAGCAGTACCCGGCCGGATGGCGGGGAAAGACCCGGCCGCCGGGCGGAGTACCAGGAGAAGGGGAGATTGGAATGGCTGTGCCCGGCCGGATGGCGGAGAAGGACCCGGCCGCCGGGCGGAGCACAGGGAAACGGGGAATAGAAGTGAAAACAAACACGGATAGTAATTAGCGTGTTTGTGAGGACTTATTAAGAAAGCCACAGATTACGCTGACACCAAAGTACGAAAGCGTAACCGAAATAGAACGGCCTCTGAATAACAGCCGAACAAAACACCCTCACGGAGGAGGTAGGAAATCAAACCGGAAACAAACATCCAAGGAACTGGAAGTCAGGCAAAACGAACAGGGACAGAACACGGAAGTAAGGGCTAGTCGCAAGAACGCAAAGCGGCGTTCCGTTAGTGTAATGCGTCTTTTATAGTGCCCAGGCAATTAGAGCTATAGCTCGAGTGGGACCTCGGGGCATGACAGTCATCAACCTCTCTCTCTCTCAGAGGGACACGTCCCACGGGAATGGAAACTTGCCCAGGTCAGACCCATTCGCAAGAAATCTAACATCCCATGGACTGATCTCCCCAACCTCCGTCCCATCTCACTTCTCCCTTTCTGGAGCAAAATAATGGAGAAACATGTGAACACCCATCTTTCCAACCACGTCAAACTATCTGGATGTCTAGATCATTCCCAGTCCGGGTTTAGGCCCAAATACAGCACCGAATCAGCGTTACTTACAGTAACTGATAACATCAGAATGACCCTAGACAAGGGTCATTCAGCGATTCTGGTGCTGTTGGACCTCTCGGCGGCGTTCGACATGTTCTCCCACAGTGTTTTGCTCAGAAGACTGGAGGAAGTTGGATTAAGAGACTCAGCTCTGGCATGGATGAAGAGCTTTCTAACGGATCGTTTCCAAACTGTCAAACTAGGCTCATATCAGTCCGAGCCACTGGGTATGACCAAGGGAGTACCTCAGGGCTCATGTTTGAGCCCTACTGTTTTTAACATCTACGTTGCTCCCTTGGCCAACCTCATGAGGTCGTTTGGGTTCATCCCCATCTCCTATGCAGATGATACTTTCTCCAACGGAACGAGGGCCATCTCAAACTGGATGCAGAGCAACTTCCTCTAGTGCAACGTAGATAAAACAGAGGTCATGCTTATGGGAGAAGCCCCCCTCCTATGGACACCTGACTGGTGGCCAACAGACCTGGCACCTCTCCCTCCACCCAAACTCTCGGTTAAAAATCTGGGGATTCGCCTTGATCGCGATCTCAATATGAAAGATCATGTCAACCTAACCGCTGGCTCGTGCTTTCATGTTATTGGTATGTTACGTCGAGTCTTCCCTCTCTTCCCGGATTCCGCGAGAAAAACCATAGTTCAGGCGATGGTTCTAAGCCTCCTGGACTATTGCAATGGTCTGCTGCTATCAGCTAATGAGGCCCTCCTCAATAGACTGCAGGTGGTGTAGAATATGGCGGCTCGGCTGGTTCTTAACGCTCCACCTCGAACCCCCTCTCTTCCCCTTCTTAGGGAACTGCACTGGCTCCCTATCCGCCAAACACCTTCTGGTGGTACCACGAATCAGAAAGGCCAGACAAGGTGGAAAAGCTCTCTCCTACTGTGGCCCTCTTCTGTGGAATGAACTCCCTTTGCACCTAAGACAATGCGACAGGCATCTGCAGTTCAGAAAAATGCTCAAGACATTCCTATTTTGCCGTGACTGATCTGTCTCCCTCTCTCTCCCTGAATATATAGTCATCCCCTCACAGTCCCGCAAAAGCGCAGAGATACCCCTCAGGGGGTCGATTCTAGCGCTATACAAACGAATACAAATACAAATACAAATCAATAATTTATGGACCCTCAAAAGTCTACTAAGATGAGAAACATGCAAACATTGGTGTCTCTTTAGACACCAAGAAGGTCTTTGGCCATGCAGAATAGCAATGAATGTGCAGAGTCCCGGGATCAGCTGGAATACAGCCCAAATTAGTTTGAAAAATGACATGATTGTACTCAGGGTAGGAGTGGATAGTTGTCAAGCATCCAGAAGGGCAGCAGGCAAAGTTGCATATTGCCTCCCTAAATCTTCTTTGGCAACCGTTGGCAACAACAAGGGGAAAATCTCAAATTTTTAAAGGATTATACACCACAGTAAGATAAATCAAAATATTTTGTATGAAGCTGAGATATTATGGTCAACTCTGATCCCAACACATCACTACACACAACATTAGATATTATATAAACCTATTCCAAATTCCTCTGATATAAAATAAGTTGGGATACAAGCCAAACTTTTCTCATCAATAGATTTAGGACAAAAACAGTGATCTCATCTCATCTCTCATCTCATCTCATCTCTCATCTCTTCAAATTCATGCCTGAGAAGCCGAAAGACACGAGAATCTAAATAAATTCAAATATATCCCTGATGATTCTCAACAATATTTCAACAATACTGGAAAGCATGAAAGAAATTGGGGGACATGGAAGCACTTGCAACTATCACTCTGAGGACAATTTCAGGATTGGCCAGACCTATTACAGACCCATGACAAGGGATGAAGTAGAGCTTCTTTAAAGTATCGCACAACTGCACAACTGTCACTGGTCACCTCCAAAATCTGTAAAGACAACTTGTGTAACTCATCGAAATGCTGGAGATGTGGCAATCCAGATGCAGATACTATGCAGATACTATAGTAATGTAAGCATTTACAGGTACATTGGCAACAAATATGTGATACAATGCAGACCACTAGTAGCTTAGACATCACCCTCTCACAAGCCCTAGCAACGATCGACCATACTTCACAAATCACAGGAATAACAAATTATTGGAAGAAGTGGATCTACACAGTTTTGACAGTCGTCATAAGAAAATGGAAGACATGCCTGCCCTCTGCATGTAATGAATGGCTCAAGGATTTAACAACAGCAGTAGCCCATGAAGGGGGATCATGGCTGCAGCTTATCTTATAGAAATTATAAGTGCTATTTCTGGGAAACCTGGGGAGAAGTGGAGGAATTACTTTGTAGACAAGACTTTCTCTCTTTGACAGTTATAAACAAGATTAATATTTTCATCAAAATTATTGACTCATCCTTCACCAATGGTAAACTTGATCCATTGACTCTAATTTGTATTAAGAGACCTGACTTGGCGAGTGCACTTATGCCTTCTCAAGATGACATTGATGTTCTGATTCTGGGTGAAATACTTCCCTCACGCTTACTTCTAACAATACTCACCTAGTCCTATCCATATCCTTGAGTAAATATGTTAAATTCTGATAAAATCAGACAAAACTACGCAAAATACAAATCTAAAATTTATTGCTAGAATTTAGAGTGAAATGTGGCCTGGCCTCAAACACAAGTGTGTGAAAATACAAGTAGTGTGACTAGCAGCCCTCTTCGTCTTTTCGCGTCATTATTGCACTTGAGGTAACATATTGCCAGGAATGTTGTGTAATAATGTGATGTGGCATAATGGTGTAATTTTAGTAGCTTTGTGTAAGAAGCATAAGTGAAAATCCCCAAATTACACAAATAATGCTAGCGTAATTTCAATTTCACACAGGGCTAATCCGCATCTTCTTCAGCAATTGGTCTGTATGTGTAACTTCACCCTGTAGCAGTAGCTTCTACCTTTCCTTTTCTAGGCATTGTCTTCAATGATACAAAGTGGAATTGGCTCATGCTCAGCACCTGTATCATTATATTTGAAAAATGTGTTTTATCAGAAAGTGCATGCACAAATGTATGGCTACTTTCCTACCATCCCCCTGAAGGTTGTAACATACGATGGACAGTTCCATGGTTAGTTTCTTTCCGCTGTGGAGTATACAAACAATGAGTGCACCAGAGGATGGAATGTTTCCTTCTCAGTTCTGCTAGGCTGGATTAGGGACAAGCAAAACAAACACACATATATGAGCTGAGTAAATAAATGTAAAGTTAGCCTTTTATCTAGGCCACAGACTTTAAAAAAGCATTTTAGACTCATAAATGTATGCAAACAGTGGTAATGGTAACATACAATTGGGACTGATGTTATGCATGCTTTTATATAACATTAAATAACTTACACGGGATGTGCTGTACCCCTCAGTAGGATCTAATGTAATGAACAAAGCAGGTACACCTGCTCTATCCTATGCTTTTATGTTTATGATTATCATGTTTTAAGGAACTGGCATTTGCAATGTGGTTGCAAACTAATTTCCAAGGTATAAAGGATTAAGAATATGAATAGAAAGTATGTCATTTCCCTGATGAAAAGTTTCTCTGTCTACAAAGTAATTATCATTATTACTAAACTATATTGATCATTTTAGTCTGTTTGTACTGTATAACATTAATTTGTCAAAAATCTAAGTTAATAGTGCAGCGAAAAGGGCTGCAGAGGATTGCATTTGTAACTGGAATTTTAATGTGGCTAAAACCAGATCTCTTAGAATCTTGTTAGGGAGTTATGCATCTAACCTAAAATCAGCTAATCCTACTCACTCATGGAATAGGTTGAAATTAGGCACCACTGTCAGAAAGCACTAACCTTGTAATCCAGATGCAATAAGAGCAATGCATTTCTAATCCACTACCGACCACTCTGAATCACTACCAACCCTCCACTTCATTACATGGGGCCAGAAGTAAACACAGTAAAAGACGATTGGGATAAGAAAAGAAACTGAGCCATTCGATATCTCCATTTTGACCTCGCAATGAGATTGGCAGTTCCTCACTAATATTGAAATAAAATAGCATTTAATGTTTTATAAACCTTCCTACAGCGTCAACTATCTTTTGTCACACATAATATAAGTTTCAAATATTTCATTGTTTCCTACACTAAAGGCCCCATTAGTATGGTGGGCGGATCGCCCCCACAGGCCGGCGGTAGCCCCTGCCGGCCTGGCGGGGGCGATCCGCCCACCATCCGTGCCGAAATGACCCCCCCGCCAGATTATAATGGCTGGGGTTCCGCGGCGGACGGAAAGACCGTCCGCCGCTTTTTCGCCTGGTCGACATGTCGACCGGGCGGAAAAGGGTTCTATATGGTGGCAGTGTCTGAAAGACACCGCCAGCCATATTAGTATGTGCATTTTTCAATGCCTTTCCGTGGCGGCATTACCGCTACAGAAAGGCATGCTGAGTCTGCTTTAGGGGCCCGTTGCGGGCCCCCATGGACTCCGGAGGGGGGGGGGGTGCACATGGCGGGGTACCTATGGTACCCCCCTGCCTTTCAAAGATCAACGTGGCAGGCACCGCGCGGTGCCAGTCATATTCCTCTTGGAAGGTCTATTTACCGTTGTGGTGCTGAGGAAGCTTGATACGTGTATTGCCAACTCAGTAGCCTGTCTGTTGAACGTCATCGCAAGTTCTGAGTTGTTCGTGGACGATTGAAAGATAGGGTGGTGCCTTCCCTTTCTGAAAAATAACTAACTGGAACTCATGGACACCAATATAAATCAGCAAATCACCCTGCCTCCTGCTTCAGGGAAGATTTTGGAGAAATTGTTAGCCTTGTATTTAGCCAGTTATCTTGAGGTCACAAAAAATAGGGATCTTCTTTGCATTTGTGTCAAAACTATGTTGGCCACTGCCCTTGATGAGATTAAGATCTGGATCATGGTGATTTTAGAAGAGAGGAATGCAGTGAGAACAATTTCACTTGGGCTCTCCGCTGTGTTTGATATGATGGACTATCGGGTATTGCTGAGTCAACAGCAGGAAATAGGCTAACGTGGAGTGGTATTGGACTGGTTAACCTCATTTCTGTGAAATAATTGTTTTCACTTTCAAAGGCTTCGCACATACATCAACAGTAACATGCCATACACAGATGCATTTTCAGCACATTTTAAAAACTGCTCGTGTTAGTCGTTAGTTTGCTTGTAAATGTATACAAGTATTTTTTGTCGAAAACTGGAAGAAACATTGAAAATATGTAATGGTGATTTTTTTGTTTCTTATGCAGAAAAAAAAGTATTGTTTTTTGAGATAGTGGTGGAATTTCTTAATCAAATGGAGGCCTTTTAGCTGCATCTGCGGGTGCAAACAGCCTGTATGTCTTGTCTGCTAGTTTGAAAGTCACAGTGGATGCCTGTTTGTGAAAAACAGTACATTTTCTGTCTTCACTTGATTGTTAGGTTTCTTGGAGAAATCATGTGTTACTGATAAGTTAGAATTCTTTTGTTTTAAGAATGTTTTTGCAGTGTTTTAGATTCAGATTCTCTTCTAGCTTCCATTACGGTAGATTCCCTTCTAGCGTCCTTTAGAGGAGATTCCTTCCTAGCTTCCTTTAGAGTAGATGCCCAAAGGAGTTTAATTTTACTCATGGGCAGCTGCCTTCCCCACTTGTTAGCCAAGGTTTTACTTGATTTATATATCCTGCTTTTTAGAGGCTTTATACTCTGACACCTTCTGCCTGAAAATTGTCCCAACATTCTGGCTATTTCCTTAGCTTAGCTGAGTAGGGACTTCCATTAATGGAAACCTGGGTCTGCTTTGATTTATTTTGAGACATAGTTAGCCCTCTTTAACTTTATAATTATTTGGCTATTGCTTTTATGATTTTGAATTGCTTTGATTTATATTGACTAGCGCATCCATGTATTGGCTATAGATTTAAACTACATTTATGATTTAAATTTGTAACTTTGTAAATCCTTTATTAAACCTTTATGGTTTGAAAATCCAGTATTTAGTGTCAACTTTGTAGGGCTAAATGTGTTTCACGTAATTCAAATGTATTGATTGCTGCAACGGCCTCCGTCCGGAAGTAAAGATCCATCAGAGTGCAGCCTGCACCTGAGTTTGCAGCCAAACGTGCATGATGCAAAGTGCTGCATCACTTGACTGGAAGGTCACTGATGTTCTTCCCCTGCAGGTAAGAGAACTCTGCTGTAACCTGTGGTGTCCCTCAATGTTTGTCATTATTAGCTATTTTATGCAACACAAACTTTGTCCTATGCTAATGGCATTCATTCCCAATTATTAATGTATGTTTAATGTCTCCCTACTTAATGACATTTATTTAGTCAGCCTCAGAAGGATAAAAGCCTGACTGGGCTTGCCAATATTCAATCCTGCAAGTGTGGTGTCAGCGACATCTTTGTAATGGATGCATTTTATGTGAATGAGTTTTTGTCGAACTCCACAGAATTCTTATCCACAATATTACCCATTCCAAGCAGTAGTGCATGTCATTAGTAGGCACATACCAGTGCATATACTGACAGCACCTCAGGTATCTGTGTGTTGTGCAACACATTGTAGAAATAAATATTGTAGTCTTTAGACCCTGATGGGCAGTCCACCAGCCTGACTAGGTGGAAGAAAGCGATACAAAAGGGGATGATGGACGGAGCGTTTGAGCAAATCAAACACTCACCCCCAGTCAACTGATCTGGGTTTAATCCATCACCATTCATTAGCTCACTCGGCCACCCCAGTTCAGACATGGCTATATGCAAATCAGTCTGACCCTGTGCCTCATGGGAACAGTCCAATATTTACAACAAGGGGTGGTGAGGGACAGAGTCTCTGAATTAAGCAGAATACTCTCACCCAGTCAAGAGATCAGGGCTAGATCCAACACCGTTTTTTAGCTCATGGGAACAGTCCAGCCCGAACTGCCAAGCCATGTCTTCCCTGGACCGGAAACAAGCATCCTGGGACCGGTTTGTATCGCTTTGTTTGCCCATAGTTTGCAGGGTATGCTCAGACGTGAGTCCCTTGCTCACTTGGCCACTGGATTCAAAATAGCCTGGCTGATGAGGATTATGAATCTGAAACCGGTCCCAGGATGCTTGTTTCCGGTCCAGGTAAGACATGGCTTGGCAGTTCGGGCTGGACTGTTCCCATGTGGCACAGGGTCAGACTGATTTGCATATGGCCATGTCTGAACTGGGGTGGCTGAGTGGGCTAAAGAATGGTGATGGATTAAACCCAGATCAGTTGACTGGGGGTGAGTGTTTGATTTGCTCAAACGCTCCGTCCATCATCCCCTTTTGTATGACTAGGTGGAAGAGACACCACTTCTGCTAACATGGCTGTCATTTCTATAGATCCACCTCAGCATGTCAGAGATCGTTTCCGAAAGTGCTCCAGCTAGCATCTCATAAGTAATTGTTAGATAATGATGAGGCAAGTTGAATTTTTACAAAAAAGAAGATTTATTCCAAAGTAAAAGAAGCACCCCTGGATAGGATCTTGAAGCCAGGAGTCTCTGCCAACAACTGTCCCTTCTTGTCTGCTCTCCGTCAACGGCCTGATCCGGGTTGGAGTGTGGAACACACAGATCGTGCCATGAAGGAGAACATTCAAAAGACAACATACACAGCAAAACAGTGTAGAATACAAAATGTGCATGCAAGCACGAGAAAAACACATTGAACTAAAAATAAAGCAGTGCTTGCAAACAGACACGCACTGCACATATCAACAAGATATGACAGTAATTTCAGCAAAATGGTAATGCCTGCTGGCCACCATGTGATTGCTACTTTCCAGCATTTTTTTGATTTACAGATTTTGTAGTGGGATTTTTCTACTTCTGTGTGTGAGGATCAATGTTTTTTTCCTGTTTGCAATCACCATGTTTTAGATGATGCAGATGCATTTGATGCTCTAAAGTGGGTGGCCCTGTTGCAGAAGAACTGCAGGCTAAATGTTTCTAACAGCAGAGGCTGACAAGACTTTGCTGTTGAAATTCCAGAAATCCCTCACCTCTTAATGAAATGAGGAGAGCACAGGCCTGGTGGACAGGGTCTCTACAGTGGTTTGCAAATGTGCCATATCTGCAAATCCCTGCATGATGTCTATGCTGTCTTCTGTGCAGGTATAGAGATGGCATCACCCACCAGGGATGGCTCCTCCACTATGGCGGAGGAGCGTTGCTCCACTGCTTTTAAGCAGTGAGAAACATAAAATGATAAGGGATAGACATCTATAGGTTGTCAGGTATCTTACGCTGTTAAAAGCTCTAGCTGAATGCAGGTTTGGCATTCTTTTAAACCCTTTTTAATTTTAGTTTTTAACTTTGGTGATAGATTGCTTGTGTTGCACTTTGGCTTCCCTCACCTCCTCGGTCCACCGCAGCACTCTGCTGAGTGTTGCGGAAGGTAGTGGGTGTTTTTCTCTCTCCTCTCCACTTCCTGTGAGCTTTGCTCGCTCCGTGGTGGGGTGGGCGCTCTCGTCTTCTTCTGACCCAGCCTACTTAAGATCACGCTGGGCCGGACATGCAGCAGGCGCACGCAGTGGGCGCTCCGAAGTCACGCCAAAGGCAAGCCCTTCTGCACACATACACACCTGCACTGCACCATGCGCCAGGACCCCCTGGTAGTCCCATAAGAGACTTCATTAAGCCCCTCACCTATTCTAAAGACCATCTTCTCGGGCTATGGAGGCATGGAGATCTTCATTGCCATTTCATAATCCTGGAAGCTGATACATCCAGTCAGGGGTATGTCTACCCCTCATGTAAACTTCAGTTTCCTCATGCTGATACTTGCCATATCCCTGCAGATTAACCCTCTTTCCTCCCTACTCCCTTGGAGAAGACCTTTTTAGGCTAGCTCATCAATGCTAGATCCCTTATAAAAAACAAAGTGGAGTTTTGCGACTTTGTGTCTCTTCAAAAGCCGGACTGGGTTTTTATCCCTGAGACCAGGGCCAGGGGCTGCTTCGGACCTAACCTGTTGGATGCAATCCCTCCAGGATATGCATGATCACGTTTTGACAGGGTAGGGAGAATGAGTGGGAGGTTAGGCATACTGTTCAAGGACTCCTACTCCTGCTACACTGAGCCGTTAACTACATCTTCTGGTCCCTAGCAAGCAATATACTTTTCATGAAAAATACTTACTACAGAAAGTTTTGCTGGGATTTTAACCTACCGTCACCCCTGACCAAAATCATTGTTTAGTCTGGATTATACTAATCGCATAGAACCTTACTTGGCAAAACTTAATTTGACGCTCCTGGGTGATTTTAATTTTCACTTAGATAAGTCCTTCAGTACACACTCTCAGCCTCTTTTAGAAGTCATGGCATGCTGTGGATTCCCTCAATTAGTGAAAAACTCTACTCATAAGGCGGGACACATTTTGGATGGTATCTTTTCAAATGACTCCCGTCTTGTGGTAATGGAGCCTCTTCAACTCTCCTGGTCAAATCAATATGCTGTTCCTTTTTCTCTCCTGATCCCCTCGGATATTCAAGCGCTTTAGAAATATTTTAACATAACATAACATCCCTCTACTACATACATCTTTGAATAAGGGAAATACAAATGTAGTAAAAAGGAATTTCAGCCACATTAATAAGGAAACTCTCAGTAATCTTCATTGGAATAATCATTCTGATGCCAATTTGGCATCTATAGAAATCTCCAATTGGCTACTAACAGCTATTGATTCCCTTGCTCCCCTCAAGGAGCACTATGCAGGCAGAAAAAAGCCTACTGCCCCTTGGTTTTCAGAGAGGCTAAGGAAGCTTAGACAATCCTGCCATCATCAAAAAAACATCAGTCGACGATGTCTCAACCCGACTGAAAAAGATCTTCTTAGACAGGAATTAGTGGAAAACAAAACTGCTATTAAAGAGGAAAAATCATCTTTCTATTCTCTAATGGCAGAATCTCTCAGGTCCTCTAGAGAACTTTTCAGTATAATTAATTATCTCTCCTCTCCTCTGGTTTCTACCTATTTGGATAGCTCTCAGGATCTTTGGCTACATTTTTCATTCAAAGATTTCAGAAATATATTCCTCCTTGGACAATCTAAATTCTGAGTTGTCCAATAAAGCTCCTACTACTAGCCCCACTTTCCTTAATTTTCGTGCACTCCACGAGGAGTAGCTAATTTATCTGCCTTCCCCTCCTTGTCTTCGGAGCACAAGGATTGTCTTCTAGGGGGAATCACCTCTGGATCCCCTCTGGAATCTTGCCCCCTGAAGATCATGAAATTAGGAAGGGAGATGATTGTCCCTCACCTTACCTGCATGCTCAATGTAGCTATTTCTTCGGGACAGTACCCTCTCACTTGGAAAACTGCAGTGTCAAACCATTATTAAAAAAGGCTACTTTAGATCCCACTGAATTAAACGATTTTCAATCTATCTCTCTGTTGGCAGTCCCTGCAAAAATCTTGGAGAAGCATCTTAGTTTCCATTTAAGCTCCTACTTGGGCCAACATCATTTACTTGATGGCTCTCCGCATGGCTTTAGGAGTGGCCATAACCAAGAGACGGCTTTAAGCTGTGCAATAAAAACAACATCCACATTCAAGTTGATGCTGGGTACACCTCTCTAGTACTTCTCCTGGACTTAACTTCATCCTTTTATACCATTTCACCCTCGAGGTTGGTCGGCCGTCTCAAGGAAATTGGGGTCACAGACTCCGCTCTGATGCTTATGTCCTCTTTTCTCAATGACTGGTCACAAAAAAAAAAAATTGGATCAATTCTACTCTGATACCACTCACACCTTCTGCGGAGACCCACAGGGTTCTTCATTGAGCCCAACCTTGTTTAATATCTATGTCGCCCCTCTGGCCTAAGTCATTAGAGCGTTGGGCTGGAGGCTCTGTCCTATGCGGATGACACACAAGTTATTGTGCCAATAACCAATAGCATAGAGGCACCGGCAGCACATTTTAAAAACTGCATACGGGCTGTGACCTCACGGATGGTAGATAACTACTTTTGACTCAATGGTGACAAAACAGAAGTCTTGATTTTGGTAGTCAACAATCTATATGGTCCCATTCTTGGTGGCCTGAAATGCTCGACTCATGCCCCTGTCCAGCTCCAACAGCAAAGAATCCTGGTGTCATAGTTGACAGATCTCTTTCTTTTGACCCCCAGATCAACAGAAATGTTTCCACTTGTTTTGGCATCATCAGGGTTCTGAGGAAGATCTTTCCATGTATTTCCTTTTACTCTCAAAAGCAGGCTGCTGTCGCTCTGGTCCTTTCCAGATTGGATTATTGTAATGCCCTCTATACAGACATCAATAAGGGATCCATTCACAAACTGCTGCTTGTACAGAATGCAGCATCCAGACTTGTGATCTTCCTAAATTCCACCCTGTTTTGGCGTCTATTTGCAAGTTGCACTGGCTTCCTCTTGGCCAGAGAATCTTGTTCAAGGCCCTTTACCTTATCTACAAAGCTCTTCATAATTTAGGCTCTGAATGCATCAAAAGACTTTTTCAATGGTATGTGCTTAACAAATAATTATGATCTTCCAGTAAAATCTGGCTGGTAGTTTCCAGGTTCAGGAGAGCCAGGTGGGGAAGAAGAGTTTTTTTTGTCACTGCCTCTAAGCTTTGGAATACTCCTCAGCTATCGATCTCTGGACAAGAGACTCACTCTCTTTTCGGCAAGGCCCTAAAGACTTGGCTCTTCACTACTAATTGTTTGGTTCCCTTCTGTGCCTCCTATGACCACCGGCTCTATCCACAGCGCCTTAACACCTTTGGACAAAGTTTACGCTTTATAAGACTAACATTCATTCATTAATGATAACTTAGAGTTATCCTTTTATGCGTTGCGCCCTGCAGCTTTGCGGTGGCGGGCAGGCGGGTGGTTGGGGCTGCTCTGCTCTGAGAGCAGGGGATGAGTGGTTTGCCCACTCCTAAGTGTTCATTGACTGTTTGGTTGGCCCTCTTGGGCCACTCAAACCAGTCATGCGCAATTGCCCCTTCTCCATGTAGGTTGCATTACTGTTAGCATGGAGAGCATACCCACCTCTCCAGCCCCTGGCTGAGCGCCAAGTCAAGGTAGGGAGTAATCGAAAATATACACAAAATGAATTCCACCAGACATTTTCAGGATTGTTCCTGAAAGCTTCAAATGTTGGAGTTCTACAGAACCAAAATCAGAATAAGTTTTGTAGAGTCTCAACAGTTTGAAATCTGTACCATTTGTTTGAATTGGGTTCACTGCCTGTGTCTGCCAGCGCAGAAGTATACATAGCGTGATGTCATCTAGAGTCAGTTTTATCTGCGACTCTATGAGTTTAGACAACAAGCTTCACTGCCTTTACCAGTGGCCTCTAACCACCCTGAAGGTGGTACACAAACCCACACTGCACCCACCATCACAGGGTTCTCATGCCAAAAATTATACGTTTCAAGCTAAACTTCTACTACTTCGTGTGTAGCAGCAACTCTCCCCGTCTTCAGAGATTGCTGAAGATTGCTCTGAAGACACCATGCACAAGGCAAAGAGAACCCTCACCTGCATTTTTAAATATCACCATGCAAATAAGAAAAGACTTACGGGCACATGCATCAACCTATTTAGGAAGAGCAAACGGTGCGAATCGGTAAATTCGGCCGTTTGCGCTTCCTAAATATGTTTTTGGGATGCATGAAACAGAGTTTCAAAATTCGCTATTTTTTGCATTTCCTAAAAATGCGAATGCATTTAAGGAATCTCATTGGTGCGATTCCTTAAATGCAATGCATCATTTTTTTTTTAAATTGCGAATTTTTAAATAGGAAGTGCAAATTAACACTAGGTTGACCCTCGTGTTAATTTGCAAAAATCTTTAAAAAAGCAAAAAAATGCATTTTTTAAACTTTCATGTTACAGACACACATGTCCTTAGGACATGTGTGTGTGAAACATGCACTTTAAAATACATTTCAGGGGTGCAGGGGGGTCCTTTGGCCCCCCCCTCTGCACCCTTGCAATGCATCAACAAATTGCGAGTGCAAAAAAAAAATGCAAAACGGCATTGATTCCTATGGGCCTCTAGGCCCATAGGAATCAATGTAATGCCATTCCTTAATTGCGATTCGCAATTAAGGAATCGCAATTTCCGAAAATTAAGAAATCCCAAAAACTTTTAGGATTTCTTGATGCATAGGATTTTGCAATTCCTAAATTGCGATTCCTTAATTTTCGCAATTTAGGAAGTGCAAAATCCTACAGTGATGCATGTGCCCGTTAGGGTCTTGTTCACAATAGCATTTATTATTATGGGAAGTAGTAATACAGGAGTACCCTTTTAGATACTCTTACGAGTCTTTGAGGCACGCCCAGTTCACTCTTAGTGAAAGAGGGCACAACCTTTTCAATTAGTGCTAATTGTATATGGATATTCCTTGAATATTCTCATTCTGTTGCTATTTTAGATGTTTTGGGTCCAATTCACAAATATAATAAACATGTGTAAAAGAGTACAACAGAAACACTATTTACATACCGTAAAATGTCTTAAGGAATAGGTTACACAATTTCCTGTGCTCTTCTTGTATAATATTGATTGAATATTCACATTACAAATTAGGCCACATAGTCCCTTCTGTACTAGAATTGGCTTGTGGAGCATGACTAGCACAATGATTTGGATGCTAGGAGGAGAGAGCAGCATATCTTCTAAGATATTGCACTGCTGCTCTCTTCTCCCTCCACTAGTGCTCTTTCAAGTTGCCTAGCACCTGGACACCATAGCACATATGTGTGTGTGATGTCTAGCATAGGTTTGGTAACTGAAGGGTAGCCTTCTAGTAAACAACATTCTATGATAAGACATACTTTACAAATATTCAAACATTGTATGTATGCTCTATAGTGCAGCACAAAAGAAACATTTGAAAAGCCCTGTCTACCATTACCATTAGATAGTGCTTTGTGTAAAAAACCATGAGCGGTAGTGTGGAAATGCCCATGTACCACTCATGGGGCTTCCTCTTGCTGCAGAGTGATGCAAAGTAACGCAAAGTAATGCAAAATGCAATTGAGTACATTTAGTGCTACGTTCTAGCAGATTACAGTTTTGCACTGGAAAGTAAACAACTTATCAACACTTTGCACTAGTTTGTGTCACTTTTTGTGACCTTGTACAATCGCAATGTATTGATAAATCTGCCCTTTTGTTTCATGTGGACTTAGCCTGCAGTAATACTCAGCTGTTTTCTCCAAAATAAATATAATCTGTGATTTCTTGAATATCCTCAGAAATGCATTCATTTATTCATGAATATTGCTGCAGTGGGAGCTATTGTACTACATCTGCGCTTTTCTGTTTTAATATGAAATTGGGTTGTTGGTACCCTTAGCAAGAAATACGTACATTTACAATCCAAATAATGTATTATTTTCTATATATAAATAATGGTAGTGTTTCTTTATGACAGCGTTGGGAGTCTAAGCTCTTTATTCTTCCCCTTTCTCCTTGTGTGCTTGCCTTTGTGTTATAAAATGTAATCAGGAAACCGTTTGTTGAATGTATGGTCTCTAAAACTATGAAAAAGTGAGGTAGACTGTCCCTCGATTTATCAAATGTTAATGACACAACTAATATACACTGTGCAGTTTCCTCACTACACCACAATATTTTAGCAAGCTCTTGCAAAATCTGCAAGAGCAGGATATTAGAATTACTGCTCCTGGTTTCTTGCTTTACAGATATCATTTTTCACATAGATAGACTTCTCCATATCATTTTAGGCAAGGATGCCTAGGGAGGCAATTGTACATTTTCAATCTTTCTAGTGTTTTGAGTGAGGCCTAACAGAGAGTTGCCTATACTGATTACGCTTCTTTGAATCTTGCTAGTTTTGGAGCGAGAGTCTTTTGAGTGGTGCTCTTCACCACCACAAGCCTCAAGTAACACCTAAATTCAAGGGTAACAATAGCTGCTTTCTAGGGATAGAAATAAACCTTCGAGCAGGCACTAAAAGACCAATTGATGATCCTGGTTTGGGTGCTTGTTTATGGAAAGCACCCAAACCACAGCTTTCAACTGTCCCTGATCAGAACTTTCCCTTATAACTCCTTTAAACGACCCATATTAGAACTTTGGCCATGTTCTCTTCTGTAACCATTTCACAGCAAGACATCACACATCTTCCATCAATAAAAATAAAAATAAAAAACAAGAAAAGGAAGAAAATGCACCTGTAGGAAGAACCATCATTATGTCCCTATCATCGTATCATCAACCTTCACTTGAATATTGAACACTTTAATTGTTTGTCCTACTGTCTCTCTTTTTTAGGGATGGGTGGAGCTCACGGAGTTTCACTCCTTGGAATTCAGTGGAGTTACATAAAAACTCAGCGAGATTCTGCAGGGTTCTGCGAGCATGCGGAATTTGGCACTTTGCGCTGCTTGTGCTGATTTTTAGTGCCAGGAGCTTGTTCTGTGCTGTAAAATCACTGCAAACGACACCACTCAGCACACCAGAGAGTGCTGCTTCTTTCTGCAGATGGAGTAGATTTTCAACTAGAGAGGCAGATTTCTCAATGTGAATGGACTCAACCTGCTGCAACCACGCATGCTGAGAAAATCTCTGCAGGTGATGTTCTAGCACTTTAAAACCGTACTAGGGGCCGCAAATTCTTGCTCACGCTTGACAACTCAATGTTGCGTAATGCGGAGTGGGCAAAACTCAGCAAACTCTGCCAGTAGAGTGAAATATTCCACCTACCTCTATTCTTTTGGTCCAGTTACCATTCCTCACAATATCACTCCACCCTTTGGTCCATCTCATTCAGCCAAAAAATAAATGCTGTCAGGGGTTCTACCTTTAAACATCTATACATTAGTTTTCATAGTTATCTGATTTAGAGACAATCAGTATGATATCAATCTCTGATGTTAAAGTCTCCACCAAGTCAAACTGTTAACTTTCACTAGTTGAAATCCTCCCTTTACTGTCCTGGTAAATCTTCCCACTATACCATTAGATTCAGGAAAATACTGTGTACACTTAAGAAGACTTATATCACATGACTTTAATAATGTCTCAAATTCTTTAGAACAGAACAGCACTACATTGTTTGTCAACACTTCAAGAGAGAAACTCGCTATCTCTCTCTCTGAAATTTCTCTTCCAAATCACAAATGATGCCCTTTAAACTGATTTGTATTTACTTCCGGGACGTCTGTCCACAGTGAAAAAACATCAACATGGACAAACAAATAAGGGGTGACAATCTCGGCCAACAATTGCCCAAGTAATCCATTCATCCTTCCTGCCATCTCCTGATGGAGTACAGGTTTTCAAAATCTTATCACTACTTCAGCACTCACCACAATCTCAAACTTCCTCTCCACCTCAACATAAAAACTGAACCATCTGTGATCTAATATTAATCTTTCTTTTAGTCTAACCACGCCTAGGTACCTTTAATGTGTGAATTCCATCAGCACCAAAATGGTTTCAACCAAACAACCCAAAATGTTTCTTTGGGCCAGTCTTCCCCTGGCACACTGAACCTTCGCCTGTGATCATCAGCCTCCTTGCCAAGTTCAACACCCTGCAAATCAGGTGTTTTTAAGCCATTCTTAACATCATTAGATTATTTTCGACAGACATCATCCCACCAAAGCTCAACATTTTTTTTATGAATTTGATTGTTCAGCTAAATTTTGATTCATCCAGATGAATGTCAAAAAACTTTTTTGTGAACTGGTTCTTTTAGATTCTTAATGGTCTCAACCAACCCATGTTTAGGTTTCACACCTATACCAGATGCATGATGGGTCTAATAAAATATTCTTTCTTTAGCAAAGCAAAATGTTTCTGCAGGTAACGTCAAACCATACTTTTGAAATTAATCCAACACACTCATAACCCTTTCATCAAACTCCTTCTTTGTCCAGCTATGCACTAGAACATCGTCCTCACGACATTGTACTCCTGGGAAACCATTCAATAGATAAGTTGTGGTTCTCTGAAAAAACACTGCCATGGACACTAAAACCCAAAGGCATGCCCACACATTTTAGAGTGACGATGGAAGATTTGAAAGCTGTAAGACCTTGGGAATGCTCTTAGAGACAAATCTGGTGGTACGCAGAGGCCATACCAGAGTAGTAAAGTTCCATCTGTAGGGTTGGACAGGCACTGCACACTTTAGATCTTGTCCAAAGTCATACTGTATTTGAAACCCGGAACAACGCTCCCTTTTCTTCCTCCCAACATTTTGATTGACTCCTCTTTTTTTTTGCTGTACCTTTTTGCTAGCCTCTGAGCACTTTACTACTGCTAACCAGTGCATGTGCTTCTCCTCTAAACATGTCGACATTTATTTATTTATTTATTTATTTTATAAACTTGTAAGGCGCAACAGCTACCCAAGAAGGGTTTCCCGGCACCAAAAGACACAGCAAACAAGTGTCAGTGGAGCGTCGGGGTCATTCGGATTTGTTGATCGAACAGCCATGTTTTTATTTCTTTCCTGAACTTAGAATAACTCTCCTCTTTGCGTATGTGGATGGGTAAGGTGTTCCAAATAGAAGGACCCTGATGGGCAAAAGATCTCCCTCCTATTCTGGAAAACTTGAATCTGGGCACACAATATGTTGCTGCTGAGAGTGACCGTAAGTTTCTTTTAGGAATGTAGGGGTGCACTAATGCCTGAAGGTATTTGGGTGCAGTGCCTGCTTTTATTTTGAACATATAGTTTAGGGTCTTAAACGTTATGCGGTTTTCCACTCTGAGCCAGTGAAGTTTGCGCAAGAAAGGGGACACATGGGTATTTTTTAGGTATTTGACAGAGGATCCGGGCAGCCGCATTCTGGATCATCTGAAGTCTCTTTACTGTTCCTTTGTTGGCACCTAAATATAAGATGTTCCCGTAGTCAAGCCGGGATGTAACTAAGGCATTGACTACTGTTTTCTGCATAGAGATGGGCAGCATCCATAATACCTTTTTGAGCCATCTCAAGATGGTGAAGCAGAGTCCAACCACTTTGCTGACCTGTGCTTCATGGACAACGAATTGTCCAGGATTACCCCCAGATTCCTAGCATGAGAAACTGGTGTTGGGAGAGTTCCTATCTGGGAAGGCCAATGTGAGGCGTTCCATAGTTCGGGTTGTTTGCCCATTAAAATAATCTCTGTCTTGTCTCCGTTTAATTTCAACTGATTCACATTCATCCAGTTGGAGATGTTCTGGAGACCTTGTTTAAGCAGAGACGGAGATGATGGATGAGATTCTGATAGCCTAAAGATAATCTGAGAATCATCCGCATACGTCATGAATGTCAGCCCAGATTTTTCGGCTAAATCTGCCAAGGGTCTTAGGTACAGATTAAAGAAAAGAGGGCTCAGAATTGATCCCTGCGGTACTCCATGGGGGGAATTGAATGATTCAGAACTTGCTATAGATGAAGCTAGCTGGAAAGTCCGTTGATCCAGGAAGGATTTAATCCATTTTAAGGCATTGCCTTGAATTCCATTATTTTCTAGCAGGAGGAGCAGCTTTTTATGTGACACAGTATCAAAAGCTGCGCTTAAGTCTAATAGAATAAGCGCAACCGTTTGACCGTCGTCAAGATGTTTCCGAATAGTTTTCATTAGTGCATACCTGGCTGGCATATTTAGTTTACCTGTATGTCCCTTGTAAAGAGGTATACTACTACATTCAAAATTGGAAACAACGAACTAAGTGATCATATGCCACAAGAGTTAAGCCTTTTCGCAACTCCAAGTCAAACACTAGATAAAAGAAAAACCATCGTACTGGACGAAACCAGCAATCTCAAAAGAATAAGGTGCAACTCCCATCACATCGAAGAAATTACATTCAAAGCTAAAGATTTGTACAACCAATTAGACGACAGGGCAACCGATTCCCAGGAACTCTGGGAAAAGTTTGTTACATCTCTTGGAGAGGCATTTACCAACAGGCAGAGCAACATGAAGTAGAAAGTCTCAACCAGTACAGCCAAGATAACAAAAAGCCCGAACTCAAAAAAACGTAATTACTCTATAAACCAAACCTTAAAATTATTTCGTAAGTTCCCAAACAGTCTCAGTTTACAAAGAACTAAAAACAACAGTAAAACGAAGGAGATGAGCAAACAAAAGAGCAATGGAAAATGAATTATGGGCGGAACTTCTTTTTTACAACAATCAGAAAATTAGTGCCAAATTTTGGCAGAGTGTCCCCAAACTACAGCGACCAAACCACAAAGGCATAGACTCCAATATTTCAGAATCTACATGGGCTGATTATCTCAAGAAACATTTTGATAATCTTGAACAAAAATCTGCAAGCCCCAGCCCCTTCCATCAAGAAAAAACGTGTCTTAACAACCTTACAATGGTAGCGCTAAATCACTATTGCCTACATGAAGAGGCCAGCAAAAAATCAAAGTTGACGCAAAGGAGCCACATTTGTTATCAGTCCTAAATTGCCCATTAACTGCAGCAGAAGAGCAGAACGGTCCAGCAGTATCGGCAATACGAAAACAAATAGCGAGAGGCAGACGGGCAGGGACCCCCGGCCCTAACGGCATCCCTCCAATACTGTACAAAAACGACCCCGAGTTCTGGAGGAAAGCATTAGTCCCAGTCTTTAGACACACTTTAGGGACTACCACAATTCCAGAGTCGTGGCTAGGCTCAATTATTAGCCCAATATATAGGGATACAGGTCTGATCCAAGCAACTATCGATTAATAGCCCTCATAGACACCGAGGCAAAGTAGTATGCAGGGATCATCCTAAATGAACTGACCTGTTGGGCCTCCACAAACGATATCATCCCAGTAACACAAACGGGCTTCTGCAAAGGGCAAGGTACCACTACAAATATCATGGCCCTAACTATGCTTATGGACACTGCGAAGTAGGGAAAGTACCCCTTATATCTCTGCTTCATAGACTATTCTGCAGCTTTTGATCACATAGACCACAATAAGCTCTGGCGAAAACTTGAGAGCTGGGGGATACCATCCATCCTCCTAGATCAATTTAGGCTTTTGCACACCAATACGTGGATAAGAATAAAGTTAGGTGCAGGTACGCACCTCTCAAGAAGAATCCCCACCAACAAGGGCTTAAAACAAGGATGCGTACTAGCTCCGCTACTATTTAACCTCTTCCTGGCCGATCTACCCCCAGAATTGGTTAACTGTCCATCACACGCACCAAAGATAGGTAATATGACACTAACACACCTGTTATACGCTGATGACCTAGTCCTGATTAGTCGGACACCCATTGGCCTTCAGCACCTCCTGGATATAACTCAATAAATTGCTGAACAAAATTCTTTGACAATAAATTAAAAAAACTAAAATCATGATAGTAAATCATCATAAGAAGACAAATCCCGGCTGGAACTGGAAGGCAACCGACTAAATCATGTAACAAGCTACAAGTACTTGGGCATCATTTTAGATCAACACAACTCCTTCAAGCCACAAATGGAATCCCTACAAAGGAAGGGAACTATGAACTACCTAGCACTCAAACCTCTGAGGAAGCTGCTGCCTGACCTAACGTTATATCCTTTTTGTAAACGTCCTGCAAGCTAAATTATAGCCCACGATCACCTACCGGGGGTGAATCTTTAAGAAGGATAGACGCAACAACTCTAGATAGTATAATAGTGACCTCCTATCGAGCGATCTTTCAGCTCTCTAAGTACGTCTCTCCAGCCCAAATAAGGTTGGAATTTGGGCTTCAAAACCAGGCAACAGAATGAAGGGGAGCCTACATTAAATGCTGGCACAAGATCAAAACAGCTGAAAATAGTACTTTGACTAACCACCTCTGGGTAGAGTTGTCTCGCACTGGAAAATTGTCAGCTAACAAATATCTCCAGGAAACCATCAATATCTTAGGCCTGACAGACCTTTGGAACTGCCCAATGGCTTATTTTTTCTTTACAAAGATTGTTACAAAGAAAACAAGACTAATATCAGCTATGGAGGACAAGTAAACATTATCAAAGAGAGCCCATGGTTGGGCTGTGCTAAACAATTTTGATATCCTTAAACCACAACCCTACATCATGGCAGGAACTAAGCTTGCGTCACCAGAACCTGGGCTGCTATGGGAATTCACAAGGACATAATATCAAGCCCATTATCGCCGCTTTAGCGGCAGTTTCCTGCCGATAAAGCGGCGATATCTTTATTGCCTGAGCTTGATAATATGCCCCCCAATTTTAGACTGAGCATCAATTATTGAGGCAATTACTTTTTATGTAACAATCTTAATAGTTTAATGAACAATAACAAAGTGGAACATTTATTATTAGTGTGTAATTTGTGTACTAACAAAACCTGTTAATTTTAATGACTATGTATGCAATGGTTTTAATTAATCAAGTATAATAAATTTACCTTACCTACCTAGTGAGCCTGCAGCACTGTTTGTGCCCCCAACACAAGTAGCCTTTCAAACCTATCTCAGGCCTGCCGTTGCAGGGCCTGTGTGTGCAGTTTACTGACACTTCGACTTGGCGTTTAAAACCACTTGCCAAGCCTTAAACTCCCCTTTAATTACATATAAGTCACTCCTAAGGTAGGTCCTAAGTGACCCTAAGGGCAGTGTTGTGTTACTAACAGGCAGGACATGTACCTTTTAGTTTTACATGTCCTGGAAGTGACAAACAGCTAAATTAGTTTTTTATTGCTGTGATGCCCTACTCCTTCCATGAGCTAGTATTGAGGATTCCTTAAAACACCTTTTAAGTTTTCATTCCTGATTAGAAAATCATGGCAAATATCTCCAGAATTGTGGTGAAAATCATTTATATTGGTAACGTTGGATTTAACATTACCATTTTAGAAATGCCACTTTTAAGAAAGTGGACATTTATCTGCTCTTTACTTTGCTCTGTGTGCGTGTAGCCTGTGTCCGATGCACATCTGGCCAGGATGACAGCTACACTTGTGCATTCCCTCTAGACAGCCACAACACAGGAAGGGCTGAATTTGACAGGGGATTCATGTGCATTCATCTCCATGATGATAGCCTTCCTGGGCACGAAGATGGAGAGGTGGCTCATACTTACATCTGAATAGGTTGTGTCCTGCCCACACACAAAGGCCTCATTTACTCCTCACTTGCAGTCTGGTGCCAGAGGTGGCCTGAAAGGGATAGTTGTGTATTTCAGAGAGTTCCTTTGAAGTCACCCCCTACATCAAGGGACCTTTTTGGTATAAGTACCTGGACTCTGGCCCTTTCAAAACAGTACTCTACTGGACCTGGAAAGAACTCTGCTGGAATAAAGGTTGCTGTGCTGAAGAGCTTCCAGTCTGCTGTGACTGACTGTTCTGAGGAACCGTATCTCTGCTTTGCTGAGCTGCCTTGCTGCCTGCTGATCTCTGCCCTGCTGATACCAAGGACTGAAACTCCAAGGGCTTGCTGGCTTCCCTCCGGTTTCAGGGAAACAAAATACTTCCTACCATTCTTCTGGGGCTGCCAGACTCTGCTCTCTGTGACTCCCACCATTGCCTGAGGTGCCCCCTCTAAGCTCCGGTCCTCAGAAGTGGGTTCTGCGGCTGCTTTCATCACCTGCGGCTCCTGAGCCCTTTAAATCAAGATTAGAGCTCTTCGCAACTGTGAATGGGCCAATTCACTCGGGAAGTGCATTGCTCGCACAAAGGATCAGCATGAGAAGGTGCAGCATCCTCTCTTCATGCAGCAGCATCGCTGCCCGCGACTGTGTATAGCTCGCCTGTGTGTCCGTGACACCCAGTGGCTCTTCGTGCACCGCAGACAAGCGACACTCAATGTGCTCCCAGGGTACCCCTTTCCTCTAACTGGACCATCTCCTCAGCTTGGGGAGCTAAAACTTCAGTGGGACCTGTTTGGAATTGTATCCAACATGTGCTTCATTGCAGTCGCCTTGACATTTCAGATTTACCCCTGCCTAGCATCACCTCAAGTAACCTTGAGCGCAACTGACTTTTAAGCACTGTTTCTGCATTTATTCTTTAAAAATTCATATCTCGACTTCTACTGATTGGGTTCTGTCATTTTGGTCTTATTTTACTTAGATATGCTCTATTTTTCTAAACCTGTTCTGAAGTCTTTTTATGGTGTTTTTATTGAGTTACTGTAATTTAAGTGTTGCACAAATACTTTATACATTGCCTCTTAAGTTAAGCCTGACTGCTCTGTGCCAAGCCAACAAAGGTTGAGCACAGGTTAATTTAGGGTGTATATCTGACTTACCCTGATTAGGATGGGGGTCCCTACTTGGACAGGATGCAGACTTCTGCCAGCTAGTGAACCCATTTCTAACACCTGGTTAGAACAATAAAGCTAAGTTTAATCAACACAACAAGACCACAACGACAAAAATCCAATAAGTAGAACTGGAGTTATGAATGATCAAAGAATATCTGCAAATATAGGGCCAAATTCACGAAAGTAATATGAGACAAAATTCTAACTTTATGACTTTCCGTATTCACAAAAGGCATTTAAGAGTAGTAAAGTTAGGATCCCTAACATGTCTGCAGGAAGCCTTTTTCCTTTTTCCCCTTCTAATGGGTGGTTCTCCCAATGACTAGGCAAAATGACGTGGGCTTATATTTGACATTCCTTTCATTGGTGTTTAAAAAAAATTTAATACAAAATAATAAATACGTGACTCTCAGATGCATAACAAATATGGCCCCCTTATTAAACCCAAAAAAATAATTACCCTATCTTACAATATTTTTCCAATCACCAATATGAGGCTTGGCTTAGTGACACGAAGAAGCCAAGAGGTGTGCCAATCACTGTTGAAATTTGATTCCAAAGATTCAATACAATACAGTAGTCTTTAACAAGAATAATACTCTGAATTGCCAGAAAAGCTCTACTCGCCCTGTGAAGAGAAAAACATCTTGTGCAGAACTGGTGTAAGAGTACACTGTCAAGCTCAGGATGATCACTGGAACCAAAGGGCTGAATAATAGCCCAGTAACATCAGACATAGGCGGGGGGCCATACAGTCCCGGGGCAGCGGGAAGTGCAGACATGATGGAGGCACTAATTCAATTAGAAGCTGATATGAGCAGCAAAAAAGATAAAGAAATAAACGAGGAGGCCAACAAATCCAACATAGCAGGAAAAAGTGCTTCATTAACTGTGGAAAAAAACTTGGGTTTGGAGAAAAAAGAGGGAGCCTCAGTAGAAGGGGAATGCTTCTACTCAGTAAATGAAGAAACTGATACTACCCAGTCAAGCGATGTCACGTCAGAAGAGGGGGAGGTAGAAGAAGAAACAAGCTCTGGTTCAAACCTATCAATGAAAGAAACTACGCAGAAAAAGAGAAGGATAAAGGGTAGAAGGCATGGAGGAGTATTAGAATCACCCTTGGCAGGAGGGAAGAAGTTAGACTGGGACTACTCTGCAACTTCGCAGACCTACCTAGAGGAAGGCAATTCTCAGCCTTTAGGCAATACCCCCATCCCAGTACATTATCAGGCCCCCTTTGACATGATATGCTCCACGCTCAAACAGATGCAAGGAGAAGCAAGGGCAGAAAGTCGAAGGGCTAGGAAAGCAACAAAAAAAATCCAGAACACCCTCAGGAAGGTTAACAAACTTTATGAAGGTGTCGTTGAGAGAGTGACTGAGGTTGAGGAACGAACTGGGAAGCTAGAGGATGATGTCAGGGGGTGGCTGGACTTCAAATCGGAGCAGGAGAAAGTGACGGGTGACCTGCAATGGAAATTGGAGGACTTTGAAAACCGTGAAACAACAACGAATCGTGGAGGGTCAGAGGGAAATGTTTAACGACCAAACAGGTAGATACCCCCAGTGGAACTACGTAAATAACAAGAAACCTGAAGGTCGAATATAGCTGAGATGCTTAAACTAACACTGGACAGATTGCACATCAAGACTTTCAATACATCAGTGATCAAAAGTCAAACTGGCTTCCAACAAAAGCTGTTTGAGTCCTATCAGCCCACCCAAATGGCGGAGCCTCATCATGTAGGACCCCCAGAAACTAGGTCTGTGTACGAAAGCCCTGGTGTATTTTGGCTTCGTGTCACTAGGCCATAGTCTGGTCACCGCAATTGTTCTTACAGAAGGTGGAGCTGATGTGTGCAGTGCAAAAAATGAATAAAGTGAGGTGTTTTAAAATGGCTGTCAAGGCAAACAAAGAACTTTATTAGTGTTCACCTGAACGTCAGACTAAAAGATAGTGAAGGGACAGTGTGACAAAATCACTGTCTGGATTGCTTGGTAAAAATTATATATAAGGCCAACATGTTTCTGCCGTAAGGTGGAAGTTCACCGGCATTCATCAGGGCCAAGCTCTTATGTATGCTACTGCAATTACACTATCAATCGTGCTTGATAAGAAATAAAAAATAAAAAATAACAAATCTAACAGACCATTATCAGGAACTGATGAGCGGTCATTAGGACCATCCTACCATGTCCTCGCACTTGGCACAGTTGTTAGAAGAGATCTTCCCTGTAAAAAAAGGGGGAGAACAATGTACTCCGTTCATCAGAATACTGCTAGTTGAAAATACAAATAAAAAGTTCAATAAAACTTAAGTGCGCACTTAATAAAGAGTGCTATTCTGTGCAAAACCAGTGATAGTCAAAATATAACTCAGCTATGCCAATCACTATATCATGATGGCCTCTTGAAATGTGCGCTATATTAAGTCGCCAGCAGATAATCTGTGTATACTTTCAAAAAGACTTTATTAAACACTTACCCAACTCTACGTGGGAAGATAGCCTCACCTCACCCGGCAACTGCTCGGAAGAATGAGGCCCCGCTCTAAACATGTAAGCAAGGACAGTTCCTAGATTAGATACCTGTCACACATTATGACTCTTTTACAGTTTACAAACCCAACAGTTTTCTGAACTGTCTATCATGGTCACAGGAACCCCGGGACCCAGATGGATGCGCTCGACGACTACAATTCAAAAACCCTCCCCTCACATAGCCTAGCTTATGACTGCGTATTTGATGGATATCGCAGATTTGTCTTACATCAACCAGTTGAGTGGCATTTACTGGTGATGAATATGAATATGTCCCCCCAAAAAAGGAATATCTATTAGGGAAATCAATTCTTATAAGGGTTGCAGTTACCCTACATCACAGTGGTTATTTTGGATAAGTTACTCAACTCATGGTCGAGTGGGTGTGTATTATAACCAAAGGAAAAGGGGTCACCCTTGATGAGAGCTCAGTCGCACTGTTGTAGTATCAGGACAAGTAGACCTGACTACACAAGATGAAACATAAAGGTGCTTGAGTCCTTAACTCGCGCTCTCAAGGTGTAGCTACAATGAAGCTTATCAAATGCATCTAGCCACCTTGCCCATCCATTCTGCGGAAATTTTAGAAAACCTGACCTGTTTTAAAGGAGTTTAACCCCCAGGTTGTAATACAAACAGAATAGAAGAACCGCCCTCCTCTACCTTTGCGCTGCCCTCTTACCTGTCCGTCGGTACCTCTCGGCGTGGTCTCGAGCCGAAGGGGAGGCACCGACGGTCAGGCGAGGGCGCGGTTAAATACTGCGGCTCCAGACGAAATCGTCTTCAGGTGGTAGGCAAAACCGTTCGTCTACGCATGCGCGCAACTGTCACATTACTCACACGTGACCGCGCGTGCGCAGATTCGAAGTGTCGACGGTCGCGCATGCGTGGATTTAAGGCACTACACTCTCACGCATGCGTGTGGCCGCGGGTGAATATAACAGCACCGCGATCCTGCGTCTGAATTGCTGTTTAAAAGCAGCGAAGCTACCCCTACTATTGGTTGGCGGTCTAACTATGCCAGTACACTGAATCTGGAGTGGATCAAAAGCAGATCACTCAGGAATACCCAAAATTACTGAATGTGGTGGTTTGAGGAGACTCGCTCCTACTGCAGGGAGCGTCCGGTCTCCATATTGGACACTAAGACCGGCTCCAGTATTCAATCATACAAAGCCTCAGATTGTGCAGACATTCACTCGACTGAGGTTATCGTTCACTTGAGTACAGTATGGTAAGTGTGACACTCAAATCGAGACCCATGGTATGTTGTCATTGAGCCCGTTGATATCAGTCTTCAGTTTAAAAATCCAGCTTCACTGCTTTTAAACAGCAATTCAGACGCAGGATCGCGGTGCTGTTGTATTCACCCGCGGCCACACGCATGCGTGAGAGTGTAGTGCCTTAAATCCACGCATGCGCGACCGTCGACACTTCGAATCTGCGCACGCGCGGTCACGTGTGAGTAATGTAACAGTTGCGCGCATGCGTAGACGAACGGTTTTGCCTACCACCTGAAGACGATTTCGTCTGGAGCCGCAGTATTTAACCGCGCCCTCGCCTGACCGTCGGTGCCTCCCCTTCGGCTCGAGACCACGCCGAGAGGTACCGACGGACAGGTAAGAGGGCAGCGCAAAGGTAGAGGAGGGCGGTTCTTCTATTCTGTTTGTATTACAACCTGGGGGTTAAACTCCTTTAAAACAGGTCAGGTTTTCTAAAATTTCCGCAGAATGGATGGGCAAGGTGGCTAGATGCATTTGATAAGCTTCATTGTAGCTACACCTTGAGAGCGCGAGTTAAGGACTCAAGCACCTTTATGGTTCATCTTGTGTAGTCAGGTCTACTTGTCCTGATACTACAACAGTGCGACTGAGCTCTCATCAAGGGTGACCCCTTTTCCTTTGGTTATAATACACACCCACTCGACCATGAGTTGAGTAACTTATCCAAAATAACCACTGTGATGTAGGGTAACTGCAACCCTTATAAGAATTGATTTCCCTAATAGATATTCCTTTTTTGGGGGGACATATTCATATTCATCACCAGTAAATGCCACTCAACTGGTTGATGTAAGACAAATCTGCGATATCCATCAAATACGCAGTCATAAGCTAGGCTATGTGAGGGGAGGGTTTTTGAATTGTAGTCGTCGAGCGCATCCATCTGGGTCCCGGGGTTCCTGTGACCATGATAGACAGTTCAGAAAACTGTTGGGTTTGTAAACTGTAAAAGAGTCATAATGTGTGACAGGTATCTAATCTAGGAACTGTCCTTGCTTACATGTTTAGAGCGGGGCCTCATTCTTCCGAGCAGTTGCCGGGTGAGGTGAGGCTATCTTCCCACGTAGAGTTGGGTAAGTGTTTAATAAAGTCTTTTTGAAAGTATACACAGATTATCTGCTGGCGACTTAATATAGCGCACATTTCAAGAGGCCATCATGATATAGTGATTGGCATAGCTGAGTTATATTTTGACTATCACTGGTTTTGCACAGAATAGCACTCTTTATTAAGTGCGCACTTAAGTTTTATTGAACTTTTTATTTGTATTTTCAACTAGCAGTATTCTGATGAACGGAGTACATTGTTCTCCCCCTTTTTTTACAGGGAAGATCTCTTCTAACAACTGTGCCAAGTGCGAGGACATGGTAGGATGGTCCTAATGACCGCTCATCAGTTCCTGATAATGGTCTGTTAGATTTGTTATTTGTTATTTTTTATTTTTTATTTCTTATCAAGCACGATTGATAGTGTAATTGCAGTAGCATACATAAGAGCTTGGCCCTGATGAATGCCGGTGAACTTCCACCTTACGGCAGAAACATGTTGGCCTTATATATAATTTTTACCAAGCAATCCAGACAGTGATTTTGTCACACTGTCCCTTCACTATCTTTTAGTCTGACGTTCAGGTGAACACTAATAAAGTTCTTTGTTTGCCTTGACAGCCATTTTAAAACACCTCACTTTATTCATTTTTTGCACTGCACACATCAGCTCCACCTTCTGTAAGAACAATTGCGGTGACCAGACTATGGCCTAGTGACACGAAGCCAAAATACACCAGGGCTTTCGTACACAGACCTAGTTTCTGGGGGTCCTACATGATGAGGCTCCGCCATTTGGGTGGGCTGATAGGAATCAAACAGCTTTTGTTGGAAGCCAGTTTGACTTTTGATCACTGATGTATTGAAAGTCTCGATGTGCAATCTGTCCAGTGTTAGTTTAAGCATCTCAGCTATATTCGACCTTCAGGTTTCTTGTTATTTACGTAGTTCCACTGGGGGTATCTACCTGTTTGGTCGTTAAACATTTCCCTCTGACCCTCCACGATTCGTTGTTGTTTCACAGTACTGAGCAGCCTTGGCTGCGGGTCTTTCTTTGTATTCTAGCATCACACAGCAAGTGTTGTGGTGCTATTTGCTCACCCAGTTTATTTGTTTGCCACTCATGGTTCACTGACCATGGAGGACTTCGGTGGACTAGCGTTTGATGATGAGGATTTGAACACTATCCTCAGTAACAACCCTAGCATATTAGATGACCTACCTTCGACCTCTCATCCCACCACAGAGGATGATTGGGTCAAGTTATTAAATCTTAAGAAAAATCACTCTTGTGTTTCTTTACACGGAGTGATAATGAATGAGTACCTACATGGTAAGTGTGCACCATCGGGTTTGATTGTCACCACGGCACCACGACTCTTCCTTACGGATAAAGAATTCTTGAGAAATTGGGCACTGATCGCATGGCGGTGTACCCACGATTGGTTGATTTTAATAATTAAAACAGCGAAGAAAACAGCCGACGCCCTGTTAATCGAGATCCAGGTCCTGGAGGGACAAATTAATGCAGCAATTCGTCCTGTGATATACAAGAAGAATTTGGAAGATGCTAACAAAACTAACAAGGAGTATCGTGATAACATCCTACTGAACAAAGTGGAGAAGTTCAAGAAAGATCTGGCGCGCTTCTCTATGGATTTAGCCTATCCATATTTGAGTGATTCCTATGTAGCTCCTTCAACCAATTCCAAAGGTAAAAGATATGGGTTGAATTACTCGTCCTCGGGCTCAGATTCGGGCTCAAGCGACCAAGGTAATTCAAACGCAGGCTCTAACATCGGAACGAGGGGGAGGGGTTCTCAAAGGAGACCCAATAAAGGTCGAGGAGCCCAACAGTACTCCAATCCGGGTCAATGGTGGCCCCCAGGACCCTGGAATTACCACCAATTACCCATGGGACCTCCACCAATGGGTCATCCTATGCCTATGTATCCACCCAACCCGTCATTTTACTACGACCAGTCTTTTTTATGGCAGGGACGTGGCAGGAACCGCGGCAAAAGAAGAGGCCAACAGTCAGTGAATTGGGCTCCAGAGACCACCAACAACAGGACAGGCCCACCGACGACAGGAGCTGCGACTTAGTAGTGAACTTGAGTACAAGGGTCATTACACCCATTGAGAATGCTGTCCTGAACAAGGGGTTGGGTTTTGTCCCCACAAATGAGGGAGATCTATTTAATTTGAGATGCGAACTCAAGAGCTTCTATAGAAAAATACGGCTGTACTTTTTCTTTAAGATAGCACGTTCAAATCCGGACGGAGTTGACATGCGAGACCAGGGTGAGCTCAACACTGGCCTTAAACCCAAGTCAACCTTTACACCTCTGAACCAACAAGTGCCGGCCAGTGTCCTAGCCTTTGAGCAAGCAGTGACACATGAGATTATGGGCAACACCCAACCTCGAAAGAAATTCTTTTACAACATGACTACCTCGGAGAAACGAGCATTGTCTGCGCTATTAAATGATAAATCCCTTACCATCAAGCCCGCCGACAAGGGCGGTGCCATAGTGCTACAAGACACCAGCATCTATCATGATGAATGCCAGAGACAATTGAGCGATACCAGAGCCTATCGACATCTCAATGAAGACCCCACGGTAAGAATCTCGAATGACATCAAGAGTCTAGTAGAAGAAGGATCCTCGGAGGGCTGGATTACTCCTCAGGAAGCAAGATATCTTATCACAGCGCATCCAGTGACTCCATATTTCTGTTGCCTTCCGAAGATTCACAAGGCCCAGAGACTGCCTCCTGGACGACCCATTATATCGGGTATAGGTTCTTTACTTGAGCCCTTGTCTACTTTTGTAGACTTTTTCCTGAAACCAATAGTGAAAGAGACACCAACGTACCTACAGGACACGGGGGATGTGCTAAGACTTATAGCAGACACAGAGTTCAACATCGAGACAGACCTATTGGTTAGCTTTGACGTTGAGTCTCTGTACACTTCCATCCCGCAACAAGAAACGTTGGATTGCATTAGAATTCTCCTAGAGGCCAGACAAATGGATACAATAACACCAGTAGCATTCATAATGGAGTGCGCCAGGCTTGCCATGATGGAGAACTTTTTCCAGTATCAAAATGACCTCTATCTACAGGTCTCAGGGACCTCAATGGGGAGTGTCTTTGCACCCAGCCTTGCCAACCTCTACATGCACCAGTTTGAACAAGATCATGTATTGAACCACAGTAACCCATTCTTCCAACAGGTGGTACTGTGGAAAAGATACATCGACGACATCATAGTGATCTGGAGAGGTTCGTCCACCGAGGTACTGGCCTTTCACACCTGGCTAAACTCAAGAAATCAGTTTCTCAAGTTCACTATGGAGAGCAGCAAAGAAAAACTTGCTTACCTTGACCTCCTTATTTTCCCAGGAGAAGGAGGACCACAAAGCGAACTTTTTAAGAAACCCATGGCGCGAAACTCGCTGCTATCGTTTCAGAGTTTTCACCCTCAATCTCTTCGTGAAAACTTACCGGTTGGACAATTCCTTAGAGTGAGACGAAACTGCTCCTCTAACAGTCTATTTGAACATCATGCTAAAGAATTGTCATCAAATCTGAGAGACCGTCACTACCCTAACCACCTCGTGCGTCGAGCATGCAAGAGAGCCTCCAATAACAACAGAGAGGCACTCTTACAACATAGTAGATCAGATGCCACCAATGAACGGATGACGATGGTACAAACCTTCACCACATCATCTAATGGAGTGAAGAAGATCATTCTAAAACATTGGAAAATCCTCAACACAGGGGAGGGAGAAGTACCTCGCCCACTTTTCGCATTCAAAAGAGGACCATCCATCAGGGATAGTCTGGTCCATACCAGACCTCGGAATGACATGAAACAAACCACGAACACTCTCTGGAGAACCAACCCAGTACAAGGTCACTATCCGTGTGGTAGTTGTGCGGCCTGTCCACAGACACGAAAGACCCTGATGATAGACATTGGCACCACAAGACCCTGGAGGTTAACCAAACATACGAACTGTAACTCAGAGAAACTGATCTATTTGATCACTTGTCCATGTATGAAGCAGTACGTGGGCCACACAACAAGAAAGATCAAGTCTCGCATCAGCGAACATAAGAGCACGATCCGTTGTAAGAAACAATCTAAATGCCTCACAAATCACTTTCTAGAAGAAAAACATAAAGCTGAGGATCTAACATGGGTGGTACTTGAACAGCCATATATCCCGCCACACATTACGGACATCTCACGTTTCCTCTTTGTCAAAGAACAACGCTGGATTTTTAAACTGAAGACTGATATCAACGGGCTCAATGACAACATACCATGGGTCTCGATTTGAGTGTCACACTTACCATACTGTACTCAAGTGAACGATAACCTCAGTCGAGTGAATGTCTGCACAATCTGAGGCTTTATATTTACCACTAGAGCCCATTGAACTGACCACCCTGTCTATTCCTACTGGAATTTCTCTATAACGGTAACAGCTAGACCTCACTGATCATTGAGGTTTTCATAATACTGACTCCCTGTTAGTCTATTAGCTCCGTAATGACGTTCACTTTATGAACTATCATCATAGGAGTTGGTCTTTCAACACACCTTTTAAACTCAGATATACCACAGCAACCTGAGACTGTTGCAAACTCTGTGTATGGGTATTCATTTTATAAGATATGAGACTGGCAAGGTTAAACTAACTATGCAGTTGATATATGATAGTTTGGCATACAAGGTTTTGTATGATTGAATACTGGAGCCGGTCTTAGTGTCCAATATGGAGACCGGACGCTCCCTGCAGTAGGAGCGAGTCTCCTCAAACCACCACATTCAGTAATTTTGGGTATTCCTGAGTGATCTGCTTTTGATCCACTCCAGATTCAGTGTACTGGCATAGTTAGACCGCCAACCAATAGTAGGGGTAGCTTCGCTGCTTTTAAACAGCAATTCAGACGCAGGATCGCGGTGCTGTTGTATTCACCCGCGGCCACACGCATGCGTGAGAGTGTAGTGCCTTAAATCCACGCATGCGCGACCGTCGACACTTCGAATCTGCGCACGCGCGGTCACGTGTGAGTAATGTGACAGTTGCGCGCATGCGTAGACGAACGGTTTTGCCTACCACCTGAAGACGATTTCGTCTGGAGCCGCAGTATTTAACCGCGCCCTCGCCTGACCGTCGGTGCCTCCCCTTCGGCTCGAGACTACGCCGAGAGGTACCGACGGACAGGTAAGAGGGCAGCGCAAAGGTAGAGGAGGGCGGTTCTTCTATTCTGTTTGTATTACAACCTGGGGGTTAAACTCCTTTAAAACAGGTCAGGTTTTCTAAAATTTCCGCAGAATGGATGGGCAAGGTGGCTAGATGCATTTGATAAGCTTCATTGTAGCTACACCTTGAGAGCGCGAGTTAAGGACTCAAGCACCTTTATGGTTCATCTTGTGTAGTCAGGTCTACTTGTCCTGATACTACAACAGTGCGACTGAGCCCTCATCAAGGGTGACCCCTTTTCCTTTGGTTATAATACACACCCACTCGACCATGAGTTGAGTAACTTATCCAAAATAACCACTGTGATGTAGGGTAACTGCAACCCTTATAAGAATTGATTTCCCTAATAGATATTCCTTTTTTGGGGGGACATATTCATATTCATCACCAGTAAATGCCACTCAACTGGTTGATGTAAGACAAATCTGCGATATCCATCAAATACGCAGTCATAAGCTAGGCTATGTGAGGGGAGGGTTTTTGAATTGTAGTCGTCGAGCGCATCCATCTGGGTCCCGGGGTTCCTGTGACCATGATAGACAGTTCAGAAAACTGTTGGGTTTGTAAACTGTAAAAGAGTCATAATGTGTGACAGGTATCTAATCTAGGAACTGTCCTTGCTTACATGTTTAGAGCGGGGCCTCATTCTTCCGAGCAGTTGCCGGGTGAGGTGAGGCTATCTTCCCACGTAGAGTTGGGTAAGTGTTTAATAAAGTCTTTTTGAAAGTATACACAGATTATCTGCTGGCGACTTAATATAGCGCACATTTCAAGAGGCCATCATGATATAGTGATTGGCATAGCTGAGTTATATTTTGACTATCACTGGTTTTGCACAGAATAGCACTCTTTATTAAGTGCGCACTTAAGTTTTATTGAACTTTTTATTTGTATTTTCAACTAGCAGTATTCTGATGAACGGAGTACATTGTTCTCCCCCCTTTTTTTACAGGGAAGATCTCTTCTAACAACTGTGCCAAGTGCGAGGATATGGTAGGATGGTCCTAATGACCGCTCATCAGTTCCTGATAATGGTCTGTTAGATTTGTTATTTTTTATTTTTTATTTCTTATCAAGCACGATTGATAGTGTAATTGCAGTAGCATACATAAGAGCTTGGCCCTGATGAATGCCGGTGAACTTCCACCTTACGGCAGAAACATGTTGGCCTTATATATAATTTTTACCAAGCAATCCAGACAGTGATTTTGTCACACTGTCCCTTCACTATCTTTTAGTCTGACGTTCAGGTGAACACTAATAAAGTTCTTTGTTTGCCTTGACAGCCATTTTAAAACACCTCACTTTATTCATTTTTTGCACTGCACACATCAGCTCCACCTTCTGTAAGAACAATTGCGGTGACCAGACTATGGCCTAGTGACACGAAGCCAAAATACACCAGGGCTTTCGTACACAGACCTAGTTTCTGATGAGGCTCCGCCATTTGGGTGGGCTGATAGGACTCAAACAGCTTTTGTTGGAAGCCAGTTTGACTTTTGATCACTGATGTATTGAAAGTCTTGATGTGCAATCTGTCCAGTGTTAGTTTAAGCATCTCAGCTATATTCGACCTTCAGGTTTCTTGTTATTTACGGACTTTGAAAACCGCCAGAGGCGGAATAACATTCGTATTTTGGGTGTGGCGGAAGGAGCGGAGAAGGACGATATCATGTACTTTATTGTTTCCTTTTTCCCCTTCTAATGGGTGGTTCTCCCAATGACTAGGCAAAATGACGTGGGCTTATATTTGACATTCCTTTCATTGGTGTTTAAAAAAAAATTAATACAAAATATTAAATACGTGACTCTCAGATGCATAACAAATATGGCCCCCTTATTAAACCCAAAAAAATAATTACCCTATCTTACAATATTTTTCCAATCACCAATATGAGGCTTGGCTTAGTGACACGAAGAAGCCAAGAGGTGTGCCAATCACTGTTGAAATTTGATTCCAAAGATTCAATACAATACAGTAGTCTTTAACAAGAATAATACTCCGAATTGCTAGAAAAGCTCTACTCGCCCTGTGAAGAGAAAAACATCTTGTGCAGAACTGGTGTAAGAGTACACTGTCAAGCTCAGGATGATCACTGGAACTGTGCCGCACAAAGAACTCTCAAAGCACATTTTGCTGGCATATAATGCATTATTCAAGGACACTCTTGAACCTCCTTCTACACAGCCACAAACTGGCACTTCTTGTCAACGCACCAGGGGCCAGATGTAGGTAATTTCATTTTACCGATTCTTAAATACCGAATTTTACCGATTCGGTATTTAAAAATCGGTAAATGATATGTAGATAAAAAATCGGTATTTTTTACCGATTCGGTAAAAGTCGGTATCGGACGATCGGAAAGTACCGATCGGTAAATGCCTTTCGGCCCATAGGAATGCATTGGAAATACCGATCGGTAAATACCGATCGGTAAATACCGATCGGTATTTTCAAAAACGTGCAGCAAACAAAAGTGAAACTTAACACAACAGCCAATCAGGTGCAACCACCCTCCCCCTTCCTACCAGGAAGTGCCTGCCCAGGCAGCTGCAACTCATTAGAAGGTTCTGGAGGCAGGCAGAGCTGAGCAGAGAGACAGAGCAGCAGGGAGAGATTTGTTTTGAGTGTAATACTGAAAGAATGGCAAGCAGCACAGAGAGCCAGAAGGCTGACAGAAAGAGAAAAATAAAGTTTAGCAACATGGAGCTGCAGGTACTAGTGGAGGAGGTGGTTAGAGTCCACACACAACTATTTGGAAAGCAGTCCCTCACTCTAGCTGAGTCAGCAAAACGCAAGCTCTGGCTACACATTGTTGAAAGGGTGAATGCTGTGGGAGTCACCAGCAGGAGCTTGGAAGAATTAAAGATAAGGTTCTACGACATCAGGAGCCTCACAAAGAAAAAGATGGCAGAGCTGCACAAACAGGCTGGTCTCACTGGTGGAGGCAGGAACCCAGCACCCCCCCTGACTGACCTGGAGGAGTTGGTGGCGTCAACCATCGAGCCAGACAGTGTCGTGGGACTGGGAGAAGTGGACAGCTCAGCCAGAGCCAAAGCAAAAGGTAAGACGCATGCGCAGTATAACACCCCATACCAAGCAGCATCCCTTAACCCTTTGTGCACAGTCCAACCCCAGTCCAGTACTGCTAGCACTATACAGGAGCAATGCATTATGGGAAATGTAGTCAGCTAATATTAGACCATGTATAACTGAACAGACATCAGCAAGGCAGTGTAAGTAATGCCGATTAATGAAAGTAAAATGTGTAAAGATTTTATTTTAGTCACTGTGACACAGTAGCACTCAGTTGACATACGCTTATTTACACCTAGGGGCACCATCAGCCAGTCAAGTCACACCGACAACAGGGACTGCAGCAGCGAGGGAGGAGAGTGACGAGGCAGGGCCAAGCCATGTCCATGCATCGCAGGATGAGGAGGACACAACTGCCATCACACAGGAAGAGGAGACAGTCCAGACCCCCTAGTTTGCACACTCCCCACACCTTTCCCAATCCCCTGCATTGCAATTCTCTCCTGAGACATCCCCATCAATGTTACAGGCTGCGCCTGCAACCCCACCAGCCAGGAGGCGACTCGTGGCCCCACTGCCAATGATGGATGCAGCAGAAGCTGAGGCTCAAGACACTGCACCTATGCCTCATGCTGCACTGCAGCCCAACACAGAATCTGACACCATGCGCAGACGTCGCCGCATGCCCAGCAGTGCAGGTGGCTCTGGAGATGGCACTGTCTTCCGTGGGCTGGAGGGAAGCATGGTGCGCATCCAGCGCATGCAGGGCAAATATATACAGGCCTGCCACCGCCAATTCCGTGCCCTAAACCAAACAATAGGAGAAATGGGGATGGGCATCAGTGACATTGCACAAAGCAACAGGGACATTGTAAAATCAAATGCAGACCTAGCTGCAGGAATTACTTCTGCAATTACGCAGCTGTGCACAAAACTGGACAACATAGAGCACACAAGGCGCAGGGACGCCCAAGCAACCAATAGGGCCATGAATCGCCTCGCCACTGCCACAGCACAGCTATGCCGTAGAGGCAATAACATGCAGGAAAGCCTCACCGAGAACACGGCCGAGGTCACCAGGGGCATGGCCAGAATCACCAGTGCCCTAGAGGCAATGATGATTTCTCAAACAGCACACAATCCTGCCCTGGATGTGCCTGAGGGAGAGGACAGCAGTAGCCGCAGCAGCTTGGGAAGCGCTGGGGTGCAGCCCCGTAGGTGCAGCAGGCGCCCAGCTGAGCCTGCAGGCCAGGAGGAAGGCAGTGGGGAACATCCCAGTGGCTCTGGGAAGCGCGCGCGAAAATGACTTTGCCAGTGGGTGATGTAACCCAGGACATGTTGTCCCCACCTTTCTTAAATTTAATTTGTTGTACTTAAGTGCTTTAACTTTGTGGCTACATATAAATACTTTTGTCCCATACACAACCAGTCTGTGTCTCCTTACTTACTCAGAAATAGTTGCTTGTTATTTCCTCACGTCTGTATCTGCCATCACTTGGTGTTGTGACTCCAGCAGGTTGTCTGTCAGGCACAGCATTGTCGTCGTCATGATCCTCGTAGTCAGACAACTCGACCTCTGTACCCTTCCTCACAGCCAAGTTGTGCAACATGGCACAGGCAGCTATGATCTTGCAGCAGGTGGTGGGGGTATACTGCCTTGCGCCTCCACTCTTGTGAAGGCATCTAAATCTGCTCTTCCAGATGCCAAAGGTCTGTTCTACCACATTGCGTGTACTTTTGTGGGCCCGGTTATACCTCCTTTGGCTGGGTGTGGAGGGGTTGAGGTAGGGAGTCAGGATAAATGAACGTAGGGCATATGCACTGTCTCCTAAAAGGGAAATGGGAATACATTACTCACATGCATACTTGTCATTCTCACTGCAATAGGTGTGGAAGGGGTCGCTGACTCTGTCTTACCTAGGAGGTATCCTTCGCCAAATTCCCCTGCTGACAGCCGTGCATAGATGCCGCTGTTCTGAAATATATAGGAGTCGTGGGTACTTCCTGGGAATTTTGCGACAAGGTCTGTGATGACGTACTTTGCATTGCAAATCACCTGGACGTTGATGGTGTGGCTTGACTTCCTATTGCGGTAAATGTATTCTGTGGCAGCAGGGGGACAAATGGGGATGTGCGTGCCATCAATGCATCCGATGATATGGGGAAATCTTGCCATCTGGTAGAACTCAGATTTTGTTTGAACAAGTTCATCATGGGTGGATGGAAAAGTAATGTAATGCTCCATCCTATGCAACATGGCGTCAAGGAATTTGTGAAAAAACCTTGAGAGGCTGCTCTGGGTCACCCCTCCCACCGCAGCAACCACGCTCTGGTAGCTCCCTGACGCCAGCAGGTGGAGGCTGCACAGCACCTGTACATGTGTTGGAATTGCATGTGCCCTTGGGGTGGGGTGCTCCAACAGTGGTTTGAGGTTCCTGATGAGCTCCAAGATGGTGTCTGGAGCCAACCTGTACCTTTGTAGTATCTCTTCCTCTGTGAGCATGAACAGGGTCACCCTCTGCCTGTAGACCTGCTCCTGTCTCAGCCATTCCCTCTCTCCTTCCTCCCGTAGCCGTAGCCGTCTTGCAATTACATAAAATGCCGCCATTGTGCAAACTGAATTGCATTTTGGGTCCTTTTTTATAGGCTGCACCTGGTTACCACCTGATTTGAATCCATGGTAAATACCGACTCTTAAATACCGATTTTGAGGCAAAATCGGTATTTCAGAGCCTCCCTACATCTCAATGTTCAATTTTACCTATTCTTATTTACCGAATCGGTAAATTTACCGATCGGTAACTATACCGATCGGTAAGTTTACCGATCGGAAAGTTTACCGATCGGTAACTATACCGATCGGTAAATTTACCGATCGGTAACATTACCGATCGGTAAATTTTCATATTCGGTATTTTACCGATCGGTAATTTTACTGAATCGATAAATTTAGCGATTCGGCCTAATTCCTATCACCTACATACCGAACGCTCAATACCGGTCGGAAACGGCCGAAAATCGGTATTTTCGGCCGTTACCGACCGGTATTTGGCTACCTACATCTGGCCCCAGGTTCCTGTGATGCAAATCTTTTCATGGATCAATCTTCTGTGTCACCTCAATGAACACGCACTACTGTAATGCGTTTCGCAATGTCCATCAACGAACTGTGCAGAGTTGCACATGCACCTACATCATCAAATCACAGACTTGACTTTCTTGCACTTTGTTTCCACCAAATGGCAGTCTTCGTTAATGTGCTCACTGTAACAGGTCACTGGCCAATATGCATTCCACTGCAGCTGCTGTCAGGGTTAATACAAAAGTTTTCTTGACATGCATCACGCCCACTAATCACTGGAATAGACGATTATTTTTCTCTGTAGTCAGCGGTTACCTCACAATTGCACTCTCAGCAAAACACACCTCTATCTCATCAGAGTGAACCTATAACAAGAGTCCTACCCTAAGACATATGTAACAAAGACTTAGGTCACTGTAACATATTAAGGTGTGCCTTCTTCTGAAATGGCGTCACCAGAGTGAAGTCTAAAGCTAGGGTTATCAGTAGCTACTTTGTAATTGCAAAATGGGAACTTTTTATAAAGGAATTATTGGCTACCTATACATCAAAAAAGTATAAGAAACAGCAATTCTAAAGTTAATTTATCCTTAAAGGGTAATAGTCTGAAACGATATTGTGATAGAATACTGAGACAAATGAAGATGTGACCCATTAATGAGGCCCTGCGTTCCAAACTAATAAATATAAACAAATCATTGAGAAGGTTAATTTGGTACAAAAAATCTCAGGAGAAACAAGCGCTTTGGGCTTAAGCATTATATGCAAAATTCAAGAAATATTTGGAAGATAATCAATAGTTTGGATAGAACTTATAAGGCGATAACAATATCTCCTTTAATGGAAGCCAAATGGGTCGAGTTAATCGGCTCACTTGAACAATATCAAAGAACCCAAACAAATGGATAGGTTGGAAAATAGGTGAGGGCGAAGACATAAATGTAAATGACGAAACAGAAACAATTATAACTAAAGATTAATTATATAAACCTATTAGAAAACAGAGGCAGGATGGGGGACCAGGCCTAAACAGAATGCCTTCTGCATTATATAAAGATAATCCAACCGTTTGGGCAGAATATCTCTCAAAGGTTTTTAACAAAGCCATACAATCATCATTTCTGTCGCAGTCATGGGAAGGCTCTATAATATCACCTATTTACAAAAGTGGGAATTGGACTCAACCTAGCAACTATCGTCTAATTACATTACAAGACACAGAGGCCAAACTTTTTGCTGGAATGCTCTAGACAGAGGTAATGAAATGGGCAACGAGAAGCATAAAATCCCACCATACCAATCAGGTTTTATGCAAGGGCGGGAACAGTAACTATCATAGTTCTTTCAATTTTAATTGATAAATATAAAATCAGGAATCAACCGCTATATCTATGCTTTGTATATTTTAAATTATCTTTCGATTATGTGCTTCGGAAAACTCTTTGAAGGGAGCTGGACAAACAAGGAATAACAGTTAGCCTCCTAAAAGTGATTTAGTCGCTGTATTCCACACTTGGATTAGAGTCCGAATAAGTGATGGTTTGAACCTTTCAAGGAAAATCTTTACTTCCCATGGATTAAAACAAGGATGTGTCCTCGCACCATATCTGTTTATTTTGTTTCTAGCAGATTTAACACACTGCTTGGATAATGAGAGCGCTCACCCTCCAAAATAGAAGTAAAAAATATATCAAACTTTTTTATATTCCGACAATGTTATCCTACTAGCCTGGCTGATGAGGGCTGTTAGCCCGAAACCGGTCCCAGGATGCTTGTTTCCGGTTCAGGGAAGACATGGAGTGGCAGTTCGGGCTGGACTGTTCCCATGAAGCCCATGGTCAAGACTGATTTTCATATAGCAGTGTCTGAACTGGGGTGGCAAAGTGAGCTAGAGAACGATGATGAATTCAACAAAGATCTGTGACTGGGGTGAGTGTCTGAAAAGTTTCAGCGCTCCATCCATCATCTCCTTGTGTTTGCTTTGTTTCGCCCTAAGATGGCAGGGTATGCCCAGGATTGGATCCCTTGCTCACTTTGCCACTGGATTCAAGATAGCCTGGCTGATGAGTGCTGTTAGCCCAAAACCAGTCCGAGGATGTTTGTTTCCGGTCCAGGGAAGACATGGCTTGCCAGTTCGGGCTGGACTGTTCCTATGAGGCACAGGGTCAAGACTGATTTGCATATAGATGTGTCTGAACTGGGGTGGCGAAGTGAGTTGAAGAATGATGATGGATTCAACCCAGATCTGTGACTGGGGATAAGTGTCTGAAACGTTTCACTGCTCTGTCCATCATCTCCTTGTGTTTGCTTCATCCTACTAAGCCAAACCAGGATAGGAGTAAAACTGCTCATAAACACAATTTTAAATTATTTGTTGGAAAATAGTATGGAAATAAACAAGGCCAAGACCAAGGTAATGGAAGTATACACCAGGAAACTGAACATTTATAAACATAAATGGTATTTGCAAAACCAGCAATTGGAGCAAGTGGGGAAAAAATAGATACTTGGGTGTGTTTTTGATAAAGATTGCACTTTTCAGCAGCATAAGAAGGTTATGGGAAAGAGAAGTAACACATACATCATGGCATTTCAACGCCATGCAAAAGTCATTGGATGGATCCATCTACCTTCCACTCCTAAAGACAATAAATGCAAACTGACTACCAACTATTACATATGGTAGTGGGGCGCTGTGTGGTAGGGACGCTATAGCTTCAAATAATGCAACTTCAACATTTAAGCTTCTCTTTCACCTGATGTGCAATGCGTCCTCAGCCCAAATCCGGTTAGAATTTGGGTTATCGAACCAGCTTATTGCAAGAAAGGGTCGGTATATAAAAGTGTGGAAGAGAAAAAATCAATCTCATCAAACCCAATGTATCAATGGCTTTTGCAAGCACTACAAGCAAGTCTTGGAAATATTTACGAACAGCTTTAGCTGAACATTCAAAATAAGGAAATGGAAAAGAAGGAAAGATATCTAAAGAATTAAATAATAGGAGACTATTAATTCTCCTATATTAGGAACACTGTCCAATCATTTACTACACTGTGACTATAAATACCATCATGAGAACATGAAGATGTGATTACCTATTTTATTTATCGTAATCACAAAAATTATTATCTACTAGATTTGCATAGATTTCAAATATACAATATACACAAATATATATACATACATATGTACACAAGTATATACAACAAAGAGAGACAAATGAACAGGGTTCATATAAAAAACACAAAATCATAAGAATTCTTTTAGCACCCAGAAAAAGTATTAAAGCGAAAGCTAAGTGCCCTCCTATATATTCTAGGAAGTACACACGGAGGTAGTCAGACACAATTGGTTCAAAAAAGATATAGAACCCAAATGTACAGACTGTGTCAATGCATACAATTCACTTTGATTTACATAATTAGATCGGACTACTCCTTATGGATAGTGTTGACGCGGTCGCGTTTCGGCCTTCCAACCAATCTTGGCCTCCTCAGGACAGGGTGATTATAGAATTTATGAGAATAAAGTCCGGCTGAACCCTTCTTATAACCTCCTGGGGTCAAACAGATTCTTCAATATGGCGAAAAAACACCTCTAAAATATATAATCTTGAACAGCTTCCAAACGTAACAAATACCACGATAACCCAACTTCAGTACCAATTCTCTATAGATTACTTCGAAACTCCGCAAAGTCTCCCTACACCACGGCGGTTCCCAATGCTAAGCATTCAGCACATGAAATTTGGGACATGAATATAGGGCTAGAGTTTTTTTTTTTTAAAACTCATCAATAAAACAACGAAACAGTTGTCAGTACTGAAGGACAAGGAATCTTTCTCAAAACGAAATCACGCATGGATGATCTTGAATGAATATAAAACAGTCCCAAATCTACATATCAAAGTGTACTAATTTGTATATTACGAGTGTTGATATTTTATTACGAGTATAGTGCATGCTTTTAAATAATCAAGCAATAGCAGTATTCATTCATACTTTGTAAGGACAGTGGTAATCCTTGGAGCAGGGACTAAGAAACGTTGTGCCCCAAATGATGAACCTCTCCTGAAGAAGATGGGTTCCATTTAATACCCTCGTCTATCTCTTCTGTGCGAGGTTCAAACACGGAACTTGGCAGACATAGCTCTACGGTTTTGCAATAATTGTGAGTGAGCAAAGGTAAGTGCCTAGAAAATATCAGGTGAAATTAGAGCATTGATCATGGCTTATGTTGCTCTCAGGTGCTCAGCCTTGGTAATCCAGTTTATCCCCATAAATCACTAGTTTAGAGATGGGTCTTTGTGGAAGTATATTTTGTATGACTAAGGGTCTTTCCATCAGCGGTAGGATCTCATGCACATATCACTCTGATTGTGATGTTTGAGTGCCACCAAGAAATTTAACTAAAAGAAACATTTTTTCGAGTCAAACAATAGCAAAGCTTAAATAATTATACTTTCTCAGTCATCATCGCAATTTAGGCGAGAGATGAGATGACAACATTACACATCCCCCTACTTTTTCCCGAGTGGACTTGCAAATATACTAAACAAAATAAAAATAAAATCATTTATTTTAGACTATGGAAAGATTAGAGTGAGGCCGGACACTTCACGTTTGTGTTCTTTAAGAACAATTTTCCTAAAATACTTTTAAAACCATTAATTAAATTTCAAAATCATCAAAATTGGTTCCATTCTGTAATGCCATTCTAATTACTCAACAAAATCTCACAAGTGCTTCTATAGTATAGTAAGTGCAATTATGTGCCTTTAGATTCCTTATATTGTCCCATGAAGAACTCCAACTCAGGCTCGCCCTTACACCCAATTGCTGTAAACAATTATTGGGGAGGTGTTTCACACTAACAAATGCCATTCTTTGGATTGTACATTTCTCTCTATAAGTTCGGGCACAATCCCAACTGAACTTAAACAAGTGACATTCAAACCTCCTCTGAAAACCCTAATTTAGCCCTAAAGATGTGTCTAATATGGACCCATTTCCCTTCTTCCTGCTGTTTTAGAAATCACTGAAAACTTGGTGACTAAGCAATTATCGACCCCTCTTAAGGAAAATCATGTTCTTGATGAAGCGTCAGTGGGCTTTCGTGGCAGCAGAAGATCTGAGTTGGCTGTTGTGTCCATTATGGATGATCTCTGTATGGCAGCAACAGTAGGAGTGCCCTGATTACCCTGGTTTTATCAAGAGAGTTCAGTACCTTCAACCATGATATTCTGATCCCCAAAATTGCCTTCCACAGGAACAAAGCAATTGCATTGTCATGAGCAGCCGTGGCCCGTGGAGGGAGTTCGGTGGGGCAGGGAGGCGGTGCGGGGGAGGGGCAGGGTGGAGGGTGGTTAACAACAGAATATGGATAATTGCAGGTAAGTAAACAATTTAATAAATAAAACAAATTTTGTAGCGCGCGCTGCATCGCATTTTGCCGTGGCTGGTCATGAGTCTCCTGTTTTTCGAAAGATAGATGGTGCAGTTATCTAAGATCAGTATATGTCTCCTCTGTAAGTGCCTCGGAGATCCACCTTCTCTCCCTTCTTTTTCAATATTTATGTCACGCCCCTTGCGCATTAAGCTAGATGCTTTGGGTGCAAATTCTACACATACACAACTGATATCCAACTTATTTCTTGCCTTAAAATATTCATACAAATCATGGCATAATAAAAAGGCCTTTGCAACATGAAAAAGGATGGATTATAATTGGCTGAAAATAAACATTGTACTTATTGTTGGCCCCTTTCCTCAATCAAGGTCTAATGTTAAAAGCCTCAGACTCATATTAGACTCTAAACTAAGGATGGAAATCAGATTTCCTCAGACGTCGCTTCTTCTATTTTTTATGGCAAGCTTAAACAAATTCTCTCCTTCTTATTATGGAGGGCAGAAGATCCACTAAAGTCACACTAACAGGCTCCAGATTGGACTATTCCAATACTCATATTTGATGCAAAGACGTTAATTAATTAAAACCCAAGCCTTAAAGCTAGTTATGTCTGTTCCTCGTTACCACAGCTAAACTCACAAAGGTAATTTACACGTTTTAGTAAATTTGCACTTTTGAGTAAGTTTACTACTTTTCGGTAATTACAAACTGAAATTTTGTAGTAACTTACACTAATGTAGTACTTATATAGCAAATCCAACACTACTCACAGTCAATCACTAGTACTGCAACAATCTCCCTAGAAAATAATGAAGGAAGGACCGTAAAATAAGACACTACAGGAAATTATGTAAAATAAAATTCTAATATTTAAAATAGTGAAAATGTAAATAGATAAAAATTAATGTTAAAGAAAGATATATAAATAGTATCTACTTATTATTTAATTTTAAATATTTATAAACAACAAAGACGAATGACAGCTGTCAGGATTCCGGCCACTGGACTTCAATTGACAGATGGATGTCTACATCCTGTGCTTGGGGTAGGCCCAATTGTCCAGCAGTTGAGCTGGCAAGGAGTTGCCCACTTGCTTTTGGGGTCCCTTGGGACTCTTAGGTTTTTTATAGTGGGGACTGCAGCTTCAGGTTGCAGACACCCTCATTCCACTCTTACTTTCACCAATACAGGCGTGGCACCCTGAGACTGGGTTCTCAGCTCAAGGTCTGTACCCTGTGACTGAACAGGTACCTTGTAATCCAGGATTTCTAGGATAGAAACACATTTCTGCTCAAGAATTCTGCATCATATAGGGGGTCTGCTGGGTGCAGATCCCTGTCCTCTTTCTCTATGACAGCACAGGCAGCACTTTCAGGTCAGAATTGGCCTTGCCAGGGTCAGTCTTTGGGGGCTATACTCTCAGGGAAGATAACTCCTGAACCTCCCACTCTGGATGGCATCCACCTCCTACCCCTTAGTTCTCATCTGGGCCCCTGTACTCTCTGATTAGGGACAGTATCCCTTGAAATCTGTGGTTTTGGGGCACCCATGGTGGCTCCCCCTCCAGGGTCTTTTCTCACCAGTGGAAGCTCATTGCCAAGAATGCAGTAAAAAGCCATGTGGGGATTGACAATTACCCTTCTCTGTAAAATGCCCAATCCCATTCTAAGGATACCATGCCATAAGTTGGATACTCAGGCCAGCCCAGGAACCTTTGTATCCTTACATACCTGTCCTGGCAGATACAGGTCTGGTGTAACCAGTTTTGCTACTAACATGGTTTGGCTGCCACAGGTATCCCACAGTGCAGTCACAGAGACCCAGTTCTCTGTGTCCTCCTGGAAGTGATGTCTGGCAGCCTCAGGATTCACCAACTTACCTTCTGGTACACAACCCAGCTAAGGGATACTAGACCATGATTGACGCTCTCCTCTGGGAACAGCTTCCTCCCATCACTTCACTGGTTACCCCTGTGAAGTGTCCACCTGCTGGAAGCTTTCAAACACAAAGTACCCTGGTGAAATGGTACCATGAGCTTCTTCCCATCAAATCCCCCTTTCTTATGCTTAGAAGGGTTCTCGGAATCCTCCCACACCAAGTTCTTTTGTGGCCCTTCGGAGACTTTTTCTTTATTATCCTGAATGGTTGTTCCCCTTGCAGAAAGGAATCTGGACCCCCTTTCTTTGGGTCACTCCAGGGTGCCTTCTTGGGCACTCTGGTATTGGGTAAGTCCGGGGGGTGACTGCAGCTCTGCTCACAGAGTTTGCAGAGATTTCTGCACTCCGCATTATGCGGAGCTTGCAGAGTTACGAAAAACTATGCTCTGCATAGTGGAGCAAAGTTATTCCCCTCGCTCGCATTCGTCAACGTCAAGTTGGTGAGCACAAGCAAAGAAAATCCACCTCCGGGTGCGATTTTTCCTTGTTCGCGATCGTCAACAGCAGTGTGGGTGATGGAAGGCATGGTGCTCCGATACGCTGTTCTGTACAGTGACATGGGGACTGCTAACTTGAGGGCAAGTCAGACCCCTTGTGGCTAGGTTGTTAGACTGCCCGCCTGTCCTCGTCTGCCAGGCCACAGGTATCGAATTCAGGACCATGGCCGTGGCCTCTGTGCAGGGTTAGGTAAATCCTACGAGAGAATGGCAGCCAGATACCACTGGATGCCAGCGCTGTTCTCCTTCGGGCCGCCCCGTGCAGCAGTGCTCCGGGGCCAGGTGGCCATCTTCCTCGGTGTCCAGACTCCTTACCCCCAGCTGCAGTTTCCAGGGTGTCTCTACCTGTCTGTCCTACACCTCTGATGAGGACAAACTACAAGGGGACACACTGCTCTCTGAACTGGCCAATGTAGGTGATGCTCTTCCTGGGGGAAAACACTCCCCTGGCAATGGAATCCCTCAATGTAATCATCTTTTACCTTTTCAATTTTATCCTTCTTCTACAAGCTATAGCAGGTGAACCTTCTCCTGTATCATGAGAGCAAAGTGGTAATTCTTCTTCTCAGACTACTTGTTTGGCTTCAGCGATCATTGCTAGCATATCTTCCTCAGCTCTGCCATCACAAGGCTCTCCATTTTAGCCAGATCCACCTCCATATTCTCAAAAACCTAAGGTGTACAAATTAAGTGTAAGAGTGAATTTGTCAAATCTGAAACATGACCCAATTAAAATCCAAAAGCTAACTAAAAATCCCAAAAATAAATGTTCCATGTGAATTGAAAGAGTGGTTTTTAATTTCAGCCTAAATCACTGTGGGGTATCGCAAAATACATGTCCTGGATCCAACCACTGTAAGAAATTAAATTATTACTTGTGATAGGGGACTGCCCACCTCAAGCAATAATCACACCTCTGATAGCACAGCTCAACTTCCTACTGCAAACTGACACGAAGACCACAATAAGAGCCGCCCTTGCCTACAGACCTTCGGGAGCCTGTGCCCCATTCTGTGATGCTATCCCAAACCTCATTGCCCTTCTAGCAATTGACACACACCACTGCATCCTACTTGACAACCTCAAATTCCACATTGATGACCCCAATGATGCCAAATCCATCGCTCTCCTAGACAACCTGAACGACATCGGCCTCACCCAACTCACGCACAAAGCTCACCCCTATCATATCCTCCAATGACAGCATCAAATCCAGCCACACCATGAACTCACCTGGACAGACCACTCCATTGTACACTTCACAATCACCAACGCCCAGCACACTATCACCAGACATCAGCTCCCCCACCACTGCAGCTGGAGCAAGGTCACTGAAACACAGTGGTCACTGACCCTGACAACCTCCCAACCGGAGGCCTCAATAAGCTTCTACCAGGCCATCCAGAACTTCGCTGTCTGGATCATCTACAGCACCGATAGAGTCGCACCACTGAAACCTACAAAATCCTACGAAACCTCCAAATATGCCAGCTGGAACACCCCAGAACTCTGGATCACCAAGTCCAGCTAGCACCGGCTTGGGAAATGATGGGGCACCACTAAGAACTCCACAGACAGAGCAGCTGACATAACAACGCTCAGCAAATATCACTGGCACATCAAGCCAGGAAACCAGCCATCACCACCTGCATCAACTCCATGGCCAGCCACACAAAATAACTCTTCAAAATAGTCAAAGAATTCTCCAACTCAACAGCCACAGGGAACACAATCCACCCCAATCAAAAGAACTCTGTGATACCCTCTCAGACTACTTTCACAGCAAGATCATCAACATCTCCAACAATTTCAACCTCCAACTCGCAACCCTCAGCCCCAACTACCTCTACCATCCAGCAAACATCAGCCAAACCGTTACCACCTGGCCTCCACTAGCTGTTCTGACCAACTCAGACCTCATGTCCAGTGCACCCACTGCCCCCTGCCCCCACCACCTCTACAACCTTATAATGACCCTAACCAGCACACAACTCACGATCATCCACAACACATCCCTCTCCACCACAGCCTTCCCGGACAGTTGTAAAAACTGAGACTTCTGACCTCCCCTAAAGAAAGCCTCCGCTGACCCCAGCGGTCTCAAAAACTATCATCCAATCTCACTGCTCTCCTACCCAGCCAAAGTACTCAAGAAAGCAATCAACCAGCAGATCCCCAAATTCCTGGAACAAACCCATGTACTGGACGCCGCACAATCAGGATTCTGTGCCAACGACAGCACTGAGATCATGCTGATTGCTGCCACAGACGACATTGACTACGGAGAAACTGTGGCCATGATCCTCTTCAATCTCTCTGCAACATTCAACACTGTCTTCCACAACACCCTCATCAACAGACTCTATGTAATCGCCTACTCAGATCAATCAATCAATCAGGGGTTTATAAAGTGCGCTACTCACCCATGAGGGTCTCAAGGCTTTGGAGGGTGGGGGGAAGCAGCTCCGGATCAGTCAAAGTGCCAGGTCTTGAGGCTCTTCCAGAAGGTGTGCAGAGTGAGGGAGTGTCTGATGTTGACTGGGATCTCATTCCAGGTCTTTGCTGCAATGAAGGAGAAGGCTCTTCTACCTGCTCTGGTTTGGTGGATGTGTGGGGTCTCTGCCAGGGCTAGGTCGGCGGTGCAAAGGTTCCTTTTGGGTACCTTTGAAGGAGACTCTTTCATTGAGGTATTTTGGTCCGATGTTGTGGAAGGATTTGTAGGCATGGGTGAGTAGCTTGAAGGTTACTCTCTTCTCGATGGGGAGCCAGTGGAGGTCTTGTAGGTGCTGGGTCATGTGCTTGTGTCGTGAGGTTCCGAGGACGAGTCTGGCTGCGGTGTTCTGGATGGTTTGGAGCTTGTGTACCTGGGTTTTGTTGATTCCGGCGTAGAGGGCATTCCTGTAGTCCAATCTGCAGGTTATGAGTGCTTGGGTGACGGTCTTTCTGCATTCGGGGGGATCCACATGAAGGTCTTGCGGAGGATGCGGAGGAAGTTGAAGCAGGTGGAGGCAACAGCGTTGATATGGCGGGTCAGGGTGAGGGAGGAGTCTAGAATTATGCTGAGGTCCTGGGCATGGTCTGTCGGAGAGGGTGGGCTTCCAAGGGAAGGGGGCCACCAGGAGCTGTCCCACATGGTAGGATAGGGTCTGAGGATGAGGAACTCTGTCTTCACCGAGTTCAGTTTTAGGCAGCTGTCGCTCATCCAGGCTGTAACGTCTTTCATTCCTTCTTGGAAGCTGAGTCTGGTGTCTTCGGGGTTCTTCGTGAGAGCCAGGATGAGCTGGGTGTTGTCGGCGCAAGATACCATACTGAGCCTATGCTGTCTGACGATGGCAGCGAGGGGGGTCATGTAGATGTTGAAGGTATGGGGCTGAGTGAGGATCCTTGGGGTACTCCACAGTTGATCTCTGTAGGTTCGGAGAGGAAGAGAGGGAGTCTGATCCTTTGGGTTCTGCCGGAGAGAAAGGAGCGGATCCAGTCGACGGCGGTTCCTTGTATACCAGCGTCATGGAGTATGGCTGCAAGAGTGCGGTGTGAGACGATGTTGAAGGCAGCGGAGAGGTCTAGTAGGATGAGGGCCGAAGTGTGGCCCTGGTCGAGTAGCATGCGAATGTCATCGTGGCAGCGAGGAGGGCAGTCTCGGTGCTGTGGTTGCTGCGAAATCCAGACTGGGAGGTGTTGAGGATGGTGTTCTCTTTGATGAAGGTGGTCAGCTGGGCGTTGATAAATCTCTTGGTGACTTTGACTGCGAAGGGAAGGAGAGAGATGGGCCGGTAGTTTTTCAGGTCCGTCAGGTCGGACGAGGGTTTCTTGAGGAGGGGAATGACCTCTGCCCGCTTCCAGTCGTCAGGGAAGACGCTGGATTTGAGGGAGGCATTGTTGGTCCGGCCTAGTTCGGGTGCAGATGACACTCAACTGATCCTCTCACTCATGGAGGACCCCTCCATCACCAAAACAGACTTCTGCAACACCATGACCAATGTAGCCAAATGGATGAGTGACAACTGCCCCCAACTCAGCTTCAACAACACTAAAGTACTGATCTTTGGGAAGAACACTTTTGTGATGATGAGGACTCATATGAATGGTTGAAGAAGGATTTATTTAAGATATAATGCAGCAACCCTCAACAGCTGCTAACCACAGCTCGGACTTCTTCATCTCCTCATTTAGAAACATATGACATCACAGCAGTTGCTAAGATGCAGTGGAAACGACAAAGTCTGCATCACTATTTGCATGTATAAATAACATGTATAACAAATAAAACAACACTATGAAGGAAGAATACAACAAACACCTCCACATGGGACCACAGCTGGTTGACTGCAGAACTCAGTCCTACACCCACACAAACCGACCATGCATCAACCTTAGCATCATCCTTGACAGTGCCGCTCACTGCGCTTTAGGATTTCCTGCTGACATTCCTGGTGACTGATTGAAAAGGACATCGTGGGATTACTTGGAGACTGTTGAATGCCTGCTGCTTCACGAGCGCTTTGTAAGGGGGGGAAACTAAAGAACTACTAACACCGAGGGACTGCGAGGTCCAGCAGGCTCGCTCACACCCAGCTGCTGCCTCTTCCCTCAGTGTTCCCGCCCCCCTCCCGGACCCTTGAAATACCTATCACGGCCCCCGCTCCGCGGGAGCCGCTCACTGCGCTTTAGGATTTCCTGCTGACATTCCTGGTGACTGATTGAAAAAGGACATCGTGGGATTACTTGGAGACTGTTGAATGCCTGCTGCTTCACGAGCGCTTTGTAAGGGGGATAAACTAAAGAACTACTAACACCGAGGGACTGCGAGGTCCAGCAGGCTCTCTCACACCCAGCTGCTGCCTCTTCCCTCGGTGTTCCCGCCCACCGCCCGTAGTGATATAATCTCCTTTCTATTCCTGCGACACGGGACGTGCGCGGGCAGCGCCGGGCTAAGCCTGGGCCAAGGGCGGGCCCATTTTAGCCCGTTAGAGACCCTGTAAGACCGGACCGGGCCCCCCTCTAACCCTCCTAGATTGCGAACTGTATGTATGCTCTAGCTATTTTAAATTGTTTATCTTGAAAATAGTTTTTAAACTTATTTATATCTGTTCATTTGAGAAAAGGTTCTCGCTGTATGTTTTTAATTCTGTTAACGCTAAACTAATATGTCCACATGAGGAAGCAGGAGCAAGACAGCTGCAGGAGGCACTCAGTTAATAGGCCCCCTAGACAATTTTATTATCAGGGCCAATTCTTTTATAGATCAAAGCCTTTCACTCATAAAACGCAGAATGTCACAAGATTTGGCTCTAGCGAAAAGATCTTCCCTGGGTCAGTTGGCGACCGCTAGAACACCTGAGCAGGTCAGGGGCCCCGGTCTGATAGAGGTTAGTGCCGACATACACACCTTACCAAACGTGGTAGATGTATCCACTTCACATATTCTATCTGACAAACAGCTAAGCCTGGAGTTGGAGAGGGCTCCGGATTTAGCCCTGACTATTACCCCAGAGGACACGAGACAGCAGAGGTGAAGGAGGGAGGGTACGGTGCAGAACAAAAGGGATAAACGGGAAACGGCCCATAAACCATCTAAAAAACTGGGAGATAAGTCAGTTCAATCCACAGTGAGAGGGAGGAAACAAGGGCATATTGAGCATTCAAACATCGTGCCAAATGAGACCCTGGGACATGGGAGCCCAGAAACGCTGATCAATCTGGCGGGGGGAACAATTGCAAATGAAACTGATAGTCAATTACTAATAAATATGGGCGAGGTACTTAAACGCTACCTTTCCCCGCTAGAAACCATACTGCTACACATTGAAAAACAGCCAGCGGAAATAATAACCCTTGTAAAAAAAAACTAGTTGGTGGGGCATTAACGAATGGGGGAAACAAACTAACTAATAGCAAAACAGCAGGCCCACAACTAAATAAAATAGTGGCCGTAGAGGTAAATGCCAAATCGAAAACCCCTAATATAACTAAAAAGAACGCCGCAGAAAAGCCCAAAGAACCAACTGTGCAAATTAGCCAACAGGGTAATATCCCCAAGGCCCCCGTCCCAAAATTGAATAGAGATTGGAATAGGGAAGTTTCCAATGGCACCTCTGCTGTTAACTTGCCCCCCGAGGCTAGCCCTTTTACAGTGGTAATGGCAGGTGTCCCTGAGCTGGCTAACTCCAGAGAGGAACCCACTTGGTCACTAATGAATAAGGTTCATCATTGGCTTAATGCGAACCGACCATTACCACCGTATGGGTCGAGTAAAATCTTAATTGCCCGTAGAGCTACCTGGGTCGGTCATGGAAGAAAAACAATCCAGGGTGATTGTATCCTGATTAGTTTTGAGGATCCTCATACGGTGGATCATATTTGTTCTTGGGGGACTCTAGATAAAAATGGAGGTATAGAAACTAAACGTCTTTCTTTTTTTTACCCGCCCAGAAAGCGTTTTGGCACAGACCATGTAGAGAATTGGTATCAAGACAGGGGATGTGACTGGGTGGAGTGGGGAGTTAATCTCAACAGAAAACCCTTCAGGGAACCAGTTTATGAAGGGGCTATCGAGTTAGGGGAGGAGACTGGGAGGAGCGGGGCGGGAATTTTAACAGATACCCTAATAGGGAGGCAGCGTACGGGGACAGCTGGAGAGGAATCCCGACCACAAACAGGTATAGCTGTTTGGAGATGGTCGATTGACCATCACCAACAAAGGACTCCTCGACCGGACACTGTGATCAAATTGTCCCCATCTCCCCAGCGACAAGTCCTGTAGTAACTGACCCACAACTCCTAAAAATCATCGATTGGAACATAGCGGGTCTTCGGCCCAAGGTTGAAGACGGAACTGCCCTGAACTTTCTGCAGCACTATAATGTTATCTGTCTGCAGGAGACATGGTCTACAACCGAGCTACACCTAATAGGATTCAAGACTTACTTCACTCCAGCACTGGCAGGACCCATGGGTAGGCCTAAAGGAGGACTCACCATCTTCATAGCCAACACGATACAATGCCTTAAAATCACGGTAGTACAGATGGAAGTAAATTATCAGCTACTCCGTCTCTCCTTTAATAACAGAGAGACTATCCTTCTTCTTAATTTTTATAATAACCTTCTGGAGGGACAGGTCCTGAAGGTCCTGCTTAACCTGCAGGATAAACTCTTGCAGCTGACGCAAGACCATGGAGACGGAGTAAACGTAAGCATAGTATGGGGAGGGGACTTTAATCTCCACCCTTGCCCACGAAGTAGTAGTAATATCTGTGGGTTGGTGGATGAATATGATAGCCCCACTTCCCATTTTAACCACTCTAGCCTGGGATCTTTTTTGAACGAAGCACTTACCACATTAGGTCTTGTGATAGCTAATAAAGTGAACTCAGCTTCACATCTACTTGAACCAACGTTCCTGGGGAGGGGTCATGAAACAACAGTTGACTACATCTTATTGTCAAATGACCTGGCTAATAGAGTCAGGAGCTTTGAGGTGTTAGTCAACACACTAAGCGATCACTCTGCCCTCAGTCTCGATTTGTACGTAGTACAGTCTCAGTCCTCCTCACAATGTATACTAAGTGCGCTAACCCAGAACACTCTGCATCTGGATAAGATAAAAAGGTATTCCCTAAAATGGGAAAAGGTGGACCCCGGGGATTTCACAGAAAAGGTGGTAAGAGCAGCCTACCCATCTATTCTTGAATGCCTAGATCTTGCAGCCTCAGAGGAGGAAGTCTTAAGCGATTTTACGGTAATCCTAGCTAAAACCAAGGAATTACTGATTGTAAAGACTCAAAGAGACAAACCCAGGAAAATAGGCTGGTTCAACCATAGCTGTACGGCTGCCCATACAAAATTCAAAGTAGCCTTGAATAAAGTAAACAGAGATCCACAAACTATAACCGACCTAAGAAAAGAATATAATAGTGCACGTAAAAAGAAAAAGAGTGAACTAAAGCAAGCTCTATGGGATCAACTCCATAAGAGCTCCATAGAGAAAAATAGTGAGGCTTTTTGGAGAGTGGTAAAGTCCCCCTTTTTAACAGATGAAGCCAAGCTCCCAAGAATTGAAGTAGCGATTGAAGAATCAGCCTGGGTGGACCACTTCTCGAAAATATTTCAGAAGGACCCAACACAGATAGGAACTGACGTAGCTGTAATGAGTAGCTTTTCTGCTACTTCATACCCCATTATGTTAGATTTTGACATTTCTGAGGTATTATTGGCATTAAATTCCAGTAAAAATGGGAAAGCCCCAGGACCCGACGGGGTCCCCGTAGACCTATTTAAATATAACTTTGATCTTTGGGCCCCATTGCTGACCAGGGTGTTTAAGACAGTCATGGAGAAAGGGCTGCTGGACTCCTGGACCAAATCCATCATGGTCCCTATTTTTAAAAAGGGGGATCGGCAGGAGGTATCCTGCTATCGCCCTATCACACTGCTGGATTCGGTGGGTAAAGTGGTGGGTAGAGTGGTGCTCGAGCGACTCCAGCAGCGGGCGGACGATGGCGGGATTCTCTCCGACCTCCAATTTGGGTTCAGGGAGGGCTTTGGTACCACGGAGCAAGCCCTGAACCTTTCAATGTTGCTGGGTAAATACGTGCACGCAAAGCAGGGTAGGTTTTATCTGGTTTACGTCGATTTGTCTGCCGCTTTTGATTGCGTCTCTCATGCGAAGCTTTGGTCCGTCCTGTTACAAATGGGAGTTGATGTTCCTCTTGTAGACTTCTCAAGGGAACTATATTCAAAAGCCTCTGCGAGAGTACGATTTGGCGTAAAAGGTGAATTGTCCACGTCCTTTGGTGTAGAGCGTGGAGTTCGCCAGGGTTGTGTCCTGGCCCCCTTCTTGTTTTCACTATATACTAATGACTTAGAGGTGGCAATGTTGAAGGGGGCTCAAGACCTACCAAAAGTAAACAAGTGTCCAATTCCAGCTCTGCTTTACACGGACGACGCCGTGATACTGGCGCGTACTCCTCGCGAACTGCAGAAGGCTTTGGACAGGTATGCTGACTTTATGGGGAATTTAGAATTACATATTAACATAAAAAAGACATGTGTAATGATAGCAGGCACGGGGAGAAAAGGGGTTAAAGATATATTTCTTGGCAAAGAAAAATTAGAAACTACGGCCCAGTACCCCTATTTAGGTATTTTAATTGATGACAAACTTAACTGGAAAGCCGCAGTTGAAGCAAGAAAACACCTCCTTATGAGAGGCATTGTAGCACTCATATATTTTTCCCCGAAGCTAGGTAAAAGGCCCCCTGTTGAATTGATAAAAATCTACAAAGCAAAGTGTCAGGCAATAGCCTTGTATGGGGCGGGTGTGTGGGGGCATGCGAATATTGGCACCTTGCAAGTGGCAGAGAATATATTTTTAAGATTTTTATTAGCGGGCCCTAAAAGTGTCTCTACGTTTGCATGCCACACCGAGTTGGGGATTCCTTACCTGGTGGACCTGGCAAGAATTCAACCGCTTTTATTATGGCGACGAATTTGGTTGTCAGAAAAAAAACAGTTAACGAAGAAAATTATGACAGACTGTATGTCACTAGATCACTCACTCAAAAATAATTGGCTTTTGTATGTGAGAAACTTCTTATTTGATCTAGGGCTAGGATCCTATTATAAAAGTCCTTAGTCAATTGGAGAAATCTCGAAGAAAGACCTGAAAAACAGGGCACTGGGCCACTTAGAAGAACTTCAGATTACAAGTGAAGTAACAAAGGCTTCTGTTCAACATGCAATAGCGGTCCAGACTACCCTGTTAATCCAGCCATACTTAACACGTGATCTTAAAGTATTTGAGCGGCTTCTTTTAACGAGATTAAGGCTAAATATTTTCCATCGACTTGTTGCATTTCCAGTGGAAAACACTTGGGATCCTATTCTCACACTTTGCCCTTGTGATGGAATTTCAGAACAGTCAACCATACACACTGTCCTGTTTTGTAAGTTCTATCATGGCCATCGTAAGATCTGGTTGATCCCGTTGTTAAAACTGTGGGGCATAAGTCGCTGTCGCCCAGCTATGTTGAGACTGCAGTTTCTAGAGTCTGAATGTGTTTCTATCCACGTCGTAAATTTCTTGAAATGTATTTTTAAACACAAAAGAAACGTGTGATGATCTCTTCCAATGTAGGCGAAATTTGCTAGAAGCTTTCTTAATCTTGATATTGATGATTTTCCTTTTATGTAGTAATTAAGATGATTATGGATCCCCAATGATTTTATGGAAAATGGTGTGCAAAATGAAATGACTTGAAATTGTATCTGTATTTTAATGTACTTTTATGGTTTTTCTATTTTGTAAAACCGAATAAAGAAGAATTCATTCATTCATTCATCCTTGACAGCCAACTGGCCATGAAATGACAAGTCAATTCAGTCACCTCCTCCTGCTTCCAGCCACTCAGCATGCTCCGCAGAGTCTTCAGGCAAAGTCCTATACGCCAGCATCTCCACCCAGCTCCTCAGGAGACTTCAGACCATACAGAACTGTGCAGCCAGACTAAACCTAAACTTCCCCTAATTAATCCACATTGCTCCCCACCTGAGGGATCTCCACTGGCTCCCAATCCACAAGAAGAAATTCAAAATCCTCATACATGCCTACAAAGCTCTCCACGACCAAGGACCTACATCAACCATCAACTGAACTTCCACTGAACTTCCACCAACTCTTTAGACGCCTACACTCCTTTTTATTCACCCTCGCACACACACCCCGCATTCATCACAGCTGAAGCGTTGCCCGTTCCTTCTCCTACATTGATGCCAAGACCTGGAATGACCTTCCTCTCTAGCTCCGTACAGCCCCCTTGCTGACAGACTTCAGAAAGAGACTCAAGACCTATCTCTTCATCAGAAACACAGCGCTCTGATACCCTTACGGGTGCCAGAGTTGTGCTTTACAATTGCTGATTGATTAATGGATTAATTAATTAATCGATTGATAAGCTTAACTCCCGGTAGCCATGGCAGTGAGCAGACATGCTGAGCAATGTGTAAAATGTTTATGCAATACCAAAACAGTAATGAAGTTAAAATACCAAGAAGAAAAAAATCTCAAAGTAAGCTTGAAAAATAGAGCGATATTTAATAAATAAAATGATGTCAAAACAACAAAAATCCAATTAGAGGTAAACTGGAGATATGGATTTTGAAGATTTAAGAGAAAATTGCACCAAAAAGCACAAAGCACCAATGATAGTCAATGACCCAGACTAGATTTCAGGCTGACTGTAATAGAGCACTGTCATACACACCAACTCCAGTTGGAGCTTTTACCGTTGGACTTAATATTTGTTTTAGAAAGTCAAATCCTTCAGTTGGGCAAGGCAGCAGGCTTTATCTAAGGAAGTCCTCAGGAAGTTGGATAGGACTTGGAAAGGGAGAAATTCAAATTTTGCGTCCGGGGTAGCCTTCCCACCCACCGTACACTTTAGTTGCCGTCAACTGGACTTTGGTCTCTTTCTTTGGAGCTTGCAATTCCCCAGATGGACAAGCCTTGAGGCCGTATGTGGCGATGGGGTCCACCAGCCTAGATTTCTTCTCACGAGGGTCCACTGAATCGGATTTGCTGCTGTGGAGAACCACTATGCGAGAGGAAACTGTTTTCTTGGTATAGCAAGGTTACGACTTGGACAGATAGGCCGGGGTGATTTGTCACGGTCCTCCGGAGGTCTGGAATCTCAAAAAGTCCCAGCTTTTCAGGGGTGGTATTAGAAGTCCAGTTAGAGACAGACAAGGGTCCCAGGACCTTATGAACAGAAATTAGGGGCCAAGACTCACTACAGCAGAGACCATCAGCGACTCCGGGTCAGGTCCAGTTGGAACTGGTCATCCAGGTATGTCAAGGAAGCTTGTTGTGGGCCTGTAGCTACATAGGAGGTCAGCCAACTGACCATTGGAGGTTTCCTGACAGAGACCTGGTTTAACGACTCCTCCGCACCCGACATCACCATAGCCATTCCAGATGGCTAGAAGATCACCCGCAGAGACCGCACCAATGGAGTCGGAGGATGAATCGCCATCGTCCAGAAGAACAGCATCAGGGTCTCGACTAGCACCGACAACGCGCTCAGCACCGCCCAACACATGCATTTCCAGATCCACACAGACCCTAACTCCACCCTCAGAGGCACCCTCATCTACCGACCCCCCTGGACCCCGCCCCGAGTTTAGCGACTCCAACGCTGACTTGAACAGCACGCATGCCCTGACCTCCACCGACTACATCCTCCTCGGAGACCTGAACTTTCACCTTGAGAACAACAATGACAACAACTCCACAACCCTTATCGATAACCTCGCCAACCTCGGACTGAAGCAACTTGTCACAACGCCCACCCGCTCTGCTGGCCACACGCTCGACCCCATCTTCTCCTCAAGCCACACCACCGAACTCCTCTGGACCGACCACCGCTGCATCCACTTCGACTTCCAGAAACCCACCACACACCACCGCGCCCAACAGATCCCCCACTGCTGCTGGAGCAAAATCACCGAAGACCAACTACACGCAAACCTCGCTCTCAGCCCACCCATTGAACCCTCCAACACCGACGACGGTGCCCACAGCCTCAGACTCTGCATCGAGGACTGCACCAACACCCTCGCCCCGCTGAAGACACCCCCCACAGAGACACCAGCAAGAGGGTCAGCTGGTTCACCCAGAACTCCTAGCCTCCAAGCAAGCCTGCCGGAAACTAGAGAAGAAATGGCACAGTGAACAAACTCCGGACAGCTACGCAGCACACAAGTACGCCATCCGCAACCACCACCACCTCATCGGGGCGGCAAAGAGGACCTCCTTCAAAGACCGCCTCGACAACAATGCACACAATAGCAAGGAGCTCTTCAACATCGTGAAGGAACTCTCCAACCCCAGCTCCAACACCAATGACATCCCGCCGTCGCAAGCCCTGTGAGACTCCCTCGCCACCTTCTTCCACCGCAAGATAGCAGACATCCACGGCAGCTTCAACACCCAGACAGCCCCAACAGACAGCAACACAACACTCCCTCCACACACATTCGACCATTACCCCCTGCTAGGCTGGGCCAGCGTGAGCATCGGTGACACCATCAAGACCATGCGCACAATCCACTCCGGCTCTCCGTCAGACCCATTCCCGCACCACGTCTTCACCAGAGCAAGCAGCTCAATCGCACCCCACCTGCACAATGTCATCAATCTATCCCTCGAGACCGCGACCTTCCCAGAGATCTGGAAACATGCCGAGATCAACGCCCTACTCAAAAATCCTAAGGCAGACCCAAGAAACCTCAAGAACTTCTGGCACATCTCTCTGCTCCCCTTCCCGGCCAAGGTCATCGATAAAACCGTCAACGGACAGCTAACCCGATACCTCAAAGAAAACAGAATCCTAGACCCTTCCCAGTCAGGGTTCCACAGCAACCACAGTACCAAGACTGCCCTCATTGCCGCCACCAACGACTTCAGGACCCTCCTAGACAACGGCGAGACCGCAGCACTCATCCTTCTAGACCTCTCTGCCGCCTTTGACACCGTCTGCCAACGCAGACTACGTGCACGCCTCCACACCGCAGGGATCCGAGACAAGGCTCTGGATTGGACCACCTCCTTACTCTCTGGCAGAACCCAGAGCGTCCGCCTCCCCCATTCCATTCCAAAGCCTCCGAGATCATCTGCTGCATACCCCAGGGATCTTCCCTCAGCCCGACGCTGTTGAACATTTACATGGCCCCGCTCGCACAAGTAGCCCAACAGCACGACCTCAACATAATCTTCTACGCCGACGATACTCAGCTGATGCTCTTCCTCACCAAGGACCCGTCACCACCAAAGCCAACCTCCACGAAGGAATGAAGGCCGTCGCCAACTGGATGAAGACCAGCCATCTGAAGCTGAACTCGGACAAGACGGAGGTCCTCATCCTCGGCTCCAACCCTTCAGCCTGGGACGACTCCTGGTGGCCGACGGCACTGGGGGCAGCCTGACATCCACCGACCACGCACACAACCTGGGAATCATCCTCGACTCAACGCTCTCAATGACCAAGCAAGTCAACGCCGTCTCCTCCTCCTGCTAAAACACCCTCCGCATGCTCCGCAAGATCTACAGATGGCTCCCGACAGATACAAGAAAGACAGTCTCCCAGGCCCTCGTCAGCAGCGGACTTGACTACGGAAACGCTCTCTATGCGGGAGCCCCGACCAAGCTCATCAAACGACTACAACGCATCCAAAACGCCTCAGCACAACTGATCCTTGACGTCCCACACCACGGCCACATCACCCCCCACCTGAGAAACCTGCTCTGGCTCCCCGTCAACGAGAGGATTTCCTTCAAACTCCTCACCCACGCACACAAGGCACTTCACAAGACTGGCCCAGCCTACCTCAACAGACGGCTCTCCTTCTACATCTCCAACCGCCAGCTACGCTCCGCCGACCTCTCACTTGCCACCGTCCCGCGCATCTGAAGAACAACCACCTGTGGGAGATACTTCTCACGAATCGCCGCCAAGACATGGAACACCCTCCCATTGAGCCTACAACAGACCCAAGACCTGCTGACCTTCAGGAGGATACTCAAGACCTGGCTGTTCGATCAGTAGCGCCTCACCCCCCCAGCGCCTTGAGACCCTCGTGGGTATGTAGTGCACTTTACAAATGATTGATTGATTGATTGCTTCTTTGTTCTGAGTACAAGGAGGAGGAGGTCCAGTCCCTCTGGGCTCCTCCCAGGTAGCAGATATCAGGTTCAGTCCTTTTCTGTTCTCTTACTGGTCCAAAAGTATTCTGAAGTGGGTGCTTGGGTTTGCATAATTCATGCCTAGCACCAGCTAGTGGGTGGAGTTGTCTCCTTACTCCTCTGTAACCAATCGTGTAAATGTTCCCAGGAGTAACCCTACTCACTTTTACAGTGATTCCTTTTTGCCCTACTGCAAACAATCCAAGTGTCCCTCACTCACAAAATCCAAGATGCGAAACCCTTCTCTCTCTGTATGGAGTCTGTGTCCCCAACCAGAAGTGTATTCAGGGTAACAGACAGTCCACTCCTCTGTGGTCACTTCAACCCATTTCTGGGAGCAGCTTTTCCCTACTGGGGCTGCTGCCAAACTGATAGGAAGGGCAACAATGTTCCAGGTCTCACTTAACCTTTGCTGGTGACAAGGGAGGTCCCTTTGATATAAAAATTAAGTTGCTGGGCCCACCCCAACGTGTTATTCTGCCAGGGGAGCAAAACATGTTCCCACACCCATCCCATTGTTGCTGCTCTGGGGACAGTTTACAAACCTCAAGAGGGCTAATCCTGGCTGGGCTACCAGCAAAGCCACAAGACCCAGACAACAATCAAGATGGTAAATGGAAGTGCTCAGGCTCACCAAATGCAACTGAAAACCATCAGCAAATCAAAGCCACCAAATGCTTCGCTTTGACCAGATGAAAGATTGCACCTCTCCGGCAGCAATTTTGACCAGTGTAGCACCCTCTCAGATGTCTATACCCAGCGGTTCCTATTCTTCAGCAACAAGATCACTAGCATCTACAACAACATTGAGCCCTAACCAGATCCCTGCAGTCCTCAGACCCATCTCTACCAACATGCTGAGGTCGACCATGCCTACCTAGCCCACCATCCCCACTCAAGAAATCACACTATCCATGTAGTTTATACACTCTGGAGCACTGTCAGATCCCTGCCACACTATGTCTTCATCAAAGGACTAGACCCTATCAATGCAGTCCTCACCCTGAACCTTAATGAATCAGTCATCACAGCCACCTACCCGGATGCCGGAAAACATGCAATGTCACTCCCCATCCTCAAGAAGTCTACAGCAGACCTGAAGATGGTAGCCAACTACTGGCTTTTCTTCCCGCTACCTTACGCAGCAAAAGCCATAGGAAAACATTATATACAGACGCCTAAATACCCACCTCACTGACAACCACCTCCTCAATAGCACATAATACAAATTCGGGCCAAATTCAGGCCCAATCCTACTAAAGAGACCATCATATTCGCCGCCACAGATTACATCCGAATGATCATGAATAGAGGTGACACCACGGCCCTCTTCCTACTAGACCTCTTGGCAGCTCTCAGCACTGCCTCTAACCTCATTCTTATACAATGACTGCATGTCGGCATCCAAGGTCCCACACTGCACAGGGCTTGCTTCTTCCTGACAGGCTGCTCCCAGCCAGTCAGCTGGCCCCCTTCACCTTGGGCGCCATCAACCTCATTTGTGGAGTTAAACAAGGATCCTTACTCAGCCCCCTCTACTCAGTACCCACATAACGCCACTTGTCACAATCATCCACACCCATGTAATCAATATCCTCAACTGATGACACCCAAATCATACTCTACTTCTCTGACAAGATGCCAAACACCAAGGCCAATTTCTCAACCTGCATGACCAAAATCGCTGGATGGATTAAAACCAACGGTCTCCAGCTCAAAACAGACAAGACAGAAGTAAGAATCTTTGGCAAAGAGACCTTACTCTGGGACTCCACCTGGTGGCCTGCTGAACGCGGACCCACACCCTTCTGGCAACCAATGCAAAGATTCTCAGAATATTAATTGACAAACAACTCACGATAACCAGATGAGTGAAGGCAGCCCCGTCTCCTTTTTCCACACACTCAAGATGCTCAAGAAGATCTTCAAAAGGCTCATCACAAAACACTCTCGGAATCATCACCCAAGCCCTCATCACTAGCAATCTGGACTGCGGTAATTCAGGAATTAATTCTCAACTGACCTGAAGACGTTTGACCCTACAAAACTCTGCAGTCAGGCTCACCCTCAAACTCCCACCCACACCCATATTACCCTGTACCTCAAAGAGGTCCACTGGATCCCAATCTACTTAAGAGTACTCTTCATACTCCTCACACACACATACAAAGCCTTAAACAACGTTGGTCCCACTTACCTTAAGAACACATGAACTTTCATAAACCCACCATACACCTCTGTTCAGCAGGTCTCCTACTCACACACATCCCTGCATATGCATAACCAGATCCAGCAGTCGACTTCCTCCTACCTCCCTTTTAAAGCCTGGAATGACCTGCCACTGCTCATCAGATCCTCCTCCTCAGTTCTTGCATTCCAGAAGAAGCTGAAGATCTAGCTCCTCACCTAGCCTTGACACTGTCTCACCCCCACCAGCTTCTGCTTCATTGCAAGGATAACCTCCTGGGTTGTTCATGTGCTATATAAAAACATAAGATAACATAATGTAACATAACATAAACATCTGACTTCACCATTAAATTGGATTTTTAATAATGGTTAAAAATAGTGGTTTCATTATTTTTCTAGCTAGTCTCATTCCCGAGATGCAGTTTTAAATGTAGACTCTGAATTCCTACATAGTCCAGCTTGTCCTGCCACAGTGAAAACAGCCTGTTTGGCCTTGTTACTAAATTCGCAGTGAGCAAACAAAAGATTAACTGGAATGAGACCCGAGTAATTACTATTTGCTTGGATTCCACTAATCACCTTTTAGTTTCTCTCTACTTATTTGTAATACAGTATCAGTTCTCCTGTTTGGCTTATTTTCTTTTTTCCAATATGTCAATGCTTGATAATGCTGATGTGAGAGGGAGAAAAGGTTATCTCCAGAACAGATAAGGAGGTGTGAAGTTTGAGATATTTATTATTATTAATTAAGGACCAATAGGTTGCTTTGAAAGTCACCAGAATTGTGAATATATATGTTCAGCTAAAGAAAGCCTGGAAGACTCAAGGATTCCATAGGAACAGCCCCTATCCAACTTCTTAGGAAAAAATCGTAGAGAAGAAGAGTAAAGAAGAACATCTGTCAGAAAAGGTGAGCAGAAAAGAGATAGAGCAGGGAAGAAGAATGAGAGAGAAAAAGAGAGATATGCCACAAACATACCATACTTACCCAGGCTTGTTCTTGTTTTTCGAGGGACTCTGGACAGGCAACCTCCATCCTAGGGGATAGAAATTAAATGGAAAAAAAGGATCCAGAAAGAAGAACAAGCACAATGTCAATCAACCTATTGGAAGACAAAATTAGAGATAATGCGCCCTCATTATGTAGTATTTTATCCCAGCTACCACTGAAAAGTACCTTAAAGAGTGCAATAAAGAAATTGAACAATGTTTGGTTCTGAGACTTCAGTATATCTCACAGAATCCTGCCTACAGTTTTTAAACCCATTTTGAGATTGGGTAACATGTTACTGAATTGCAAAATGTATTTAGTACATAACAAAAAGCCATTTTGGAGTCTCAAACCCTGTGAGTTTGTGAATCACAGACTTTGTGACCCGAAAATGGCTATATATTTTAGGCCCTGGTAGACCAGTCATCCATGTCGTAGTCTTCCCTCAAACCATTTGTCTTCACCCCTCCTGCTTTTGAATTAGTTTTTTATTGGCATTAGGACTCTGGTAACTTTGCTACTACTAACAAGTTAAAACGTGTTAGTGCTCTCTCCCTAAAGCATGATAAAATTGGCCTGCACCTGATTGCCACATTTACCATACTTTTAAGGCCTTAGTATATAGTATTACATGTACCAAAGGCCTGTAAATTAAATGCTACTAGTGAGGCTTCAGCACTCATTGTGCCATTCACTTAGGTAGTCCTGGAAACAATGTCTCAGGCCTGTCATTGCAACCTGTAGTGCAGTTTTAACCCCTTGCATGCTGCCGCGATTCTGCGCCTGTGCGGCAAAATCGCAAGTGGGCGAGTTTATGACGGCCCCCAGCCGTCATCAGCACACCAGCGCCGTAGTGCATGATGGCTGGGGGCCGTCATCAGCATGCAAGGGGTTAAAACTGTCATTTCAACCTAGCAAAATACACCTTTTGCTAGGCCTAAACCTTCCTTATACATATAAGCCACCCATAAGGTAGGGACTAACGGCCTGATTCATGAACCGAAATTGCGCTCGCAATAGCTGCGAAAAAGCTAATGCGAGCGCAATAGTCAAAATCGGTATTCATGAAGGAAATAGCGAATTCGCAAACACAGAATAACGAATACGCAAATTTATTCGCAGAATCCCGGCAGTAGCCCATTTGCGAATCGGAAATAGCGAGGAACCACGGATACAGCGAAAAATATTGCAAAACCGCAATATAATCGCAATCGCTATTCAAGAAAATTTGCTAATTGCGAAAAACCCGTAAATCGCAATTTGCGAGGCGCATTTTAAGGACAACCCAAAGCAGGTGGTAACCATCAAAGCCTATGAATTTTTTTTTTTTAAAACCGTTACCCAATCAGGAACAGGTGCTGGCCTGACCAAACACACTTAAGGAGATGCAGCAGCAGCATTAGGAGTTTCACAATGCCAGGACTCTACATGGTGGTCAGGCGGCGAAGGCTACAGAGAGCAGCACGGAGGAGACGTAGGATCCAGGAGAGGATATTCCGCCAGCGGGTCACCCTGCTGGGCCAAACCAGAGAGAAAATATACGCAAAGTACCGCCTGAATGATCATCAAGCTAATTCAGGACCTTGACCCCCTGATGCAGCACCCAACAAGGCGGACCAATGCCGTGCCCACACATGTCCAGGTATTGTGCAGCCTGCACCTTCTGGCCTCCGGGAGCTTCCAGGGGATAGTTGCTGTTGCAGGGGGGATATCCCAGCCCACCATGTCCCGCTGCCTGAGGAGTTTCCTAAATGCAATGCTGACCCAGCTACCCCACCACATCAAATTTCCCACCAGCCAACAGGAGTTGGATGAGACCAAGCATCAATTCTACAATGTTGCGCATTTCCCACATGTGATAGGATGCGTTGACTGTACCCACATCGCCATCTGCCCACCAGCTGAAACGGAGTACATGTACCGCAACCGCAAGTCCTACCACTCCCTCAACATCCAGATGGTGTGCAATGCTAAGACATACATCACGGACATAGTGGCACAGTACCCGGGAAGCACACATGACTCCTTCATATTCCGGCACAGCGGCCTCCACACATGACATGACATGTCCGACACATTTCCTTCATTGCGGCCAATGTTGTGGAGCTGGAGTTGCATTGCCCCTTGGCGTCGTGCCTGCAGTTGATGGATGCTCAGCATCCGGCGCTCTATGCTCTGCCCTGGCACGCGCACAGCCATCCCCCTCCTGCCACTGCGTGCTGTGCTCTGCTGGCGAACCCTGCCATGCCTGCTGTGCTGCCTGGCCACAGTGGGTGTGCGCACTGTCTCCGCACTAGCAGCACCAGATGTTGAGGGTCCCGCTGGTGGTGGTGCTGCGGTTGACAATGGTGCAGCGCCTGATGGTGCTGGCGCAGATGGTGCTGGTCTGGCAGCAGGGATTGGTGCAGCGCCTGATGGTGCTGGCGCAGATGGTGCTGGTCTGGCAGCAGGGATTGGTGCAGCGCCTGATGGTGCAGGATGTGTGGCTGTTGGCACCTCCTCTGCATCCTCTGGTGCCTCGTCTATGTGCAGCCTGTCGCTGTCGCTGCTGTTGTTGTCAGCGCCACCTGTGAGGGGAAGTGGACCTAGATTAATTGCATGTAGCTGTCACACATGCAGTTGCTACATGCATGCTGGCTGACATTCCCTGACTGGCTGTGGCATTGCGTACTTTGGGACATGTCTGGCTGCATTGGGGTTTTTGTACATTGTGGGCAGACTACATGTCCCACAATGCTTTTGGGCATTACCTAATGTGCATGGATTGCATGACTTGGGTTGATTATGGGAGGCTATAGGGTCATGGCCATTGTCAGGGGACAGGGTCGCAGTCGCATGCCACTTACCTTGGCTGTCTTGGGTGGGTTGGGATGAGTCCAGAGTGATGACCCCTATACACGCCTCTGCCTCAAGTGTGTCCTCCACACGGTCCTCCAAGGGGGTGTTGGGAGGGACTGTAGGATCTCCACCTCCAGTAGCCAGGGTCTCGCCCAGCCTCTCTGCCACCCTCTCCTTGGCACGACCTCGGAGGTCGTACCACCTCTTTTTTAGCTCCTCGAGCGGCCTGTGTGTCGCGCCCACAGCGTTGACTTTTGCGCCAATCCCCAGCCACAGTCGGCGTTTCTCCGCTTCAGGCACCCTCCTGGAGTCCTTTCCAAATACTTTTGTGTAGTTTTCTACCACTCCCTCTATCAGGTGCTCCAACTCCTGCTCACTAAATTTGAGCTTCCGCTTGCGCCCGGTGTCACTGTGTTCCCTGGTGCTGCATCCTCTGCCATTGCTGCAGTCACAAAAGAGAGGATTTCAAGGTTTGGAGGTGTTCTGGAAGGAGCTCTGTGAGATGCAGCCTCGAGATCTGCCTCACTGTTCTGTTTGGGGGTGGGAACTGCCAGCTTCCTGGTTGTGATGTCATCACTGTGCTCGAAAAGCGACTTCCCATTTTAGCGATCTCGCTATTAGCGAGATCGCATTTAGCAAACTCGCTAATAGCGATATCGCAATTCCTACACGGATTTTGACGGAAATAGCGATTTTCTAGCGATTTTAGAAATTCGCTAACGCTTTTTGCGGCCGCGTGCAAATCGCTTTATTTTCTTCCAGATTTTGATGAATGCCGGTCTGCGAATTCTAAATTGCGATTCGCTGTCAATCGCTATTTAGAATTCGCAGAATTCGGTTTTCATGAATCAGGCTGTAAATGACCATAGGATAGGGACCATTGTATTTAAAAAGTAGGAAATGTGTTTTAACCTTTTCATGTCTGGTAGTGAAAAACTCCTAAATGTGTTTTTCAATATTTTAAGACCTATCCTATATATTGAATAACAATGGGTTGCCTTATTACATTTATTAAGTGCTAACGTTCTATTCCTCCCAAGAGGAAGCACTTGAGACTTTGAGTTACTTTCTAAACAACAGGGAACAACCAGTGAGAGTGCCTACGGATTTTATCATCTCTTTGGCAAAATTAGCACTCCAAAAAAACTTTTTCATGTTTGGCTCTGATTTCTTTTACCAAATCAAAGGGGTAGCCATGGGTTGCCCCTTTGCGCCAGAACTGGCGGTTCTTTTCATGGGCCTCTTTGAGGCAAAATTCATCATAGACAACAATCCATTCAAAGATTGTATCAGTCATTATATGCGTTATATTGACGACGCATTTTTTATTTGGAATGGAACAGAAGAACACCTAAACCAGTTTTTGGAATGGTTGAATAGACGGACCCAGGACATAAAATTCACTATCAACTATAACAACCACCAAACTACTTTTTTGGATGTGAAAGTCTATGCACTGGAAGGAAAATTGGCAACAACGCTATTCAGAAAAGCAACAGACCGAAATCGGGCATTACATTACACCAGTAATCACCCAAGAAATCTTCGCCAAAATCTTCCTTTTGGCCAATTTTTAAGAATCAGGCGTAATTGCTCAGCCAAAGATGAATATTTTGATCACGCCCAAAAACTGTTGGAACGTCTTATGGATCGTGGGTATCCTAAAAAATTGCTTAAGAATGCCATGCGTAGAGCATGGTGGACCCCTCGAGAGACCCTGCTGGAAAAGAGGAATAAGCGAAGTCTTGAAAGAACAGTTTGCGTCACGACTTTTTGCCCACACGCAAATCAACTTAAGAAAACCATCAACCAGAACTGGCACTTAGTAAGGCACCTTGAAGACAGCTTACTTCAACCACCATTGTTTGCGTTTAAAAAAGAAAAAAGCATTGCAAACTTCTTAGTTCGCGCAGCAGTCCCTTCAAAGGAGCCACCCACATTAAGAAATTTGTTGGGCTTACAGCCCATACGGGGTCATCATAAATGTGGCACCTGTGTGTGCTGCGACAAAACGATTGAAGGTGACGTTTTTTCATACAATGGAGTTTTTTGGAAGCACCAGACATTTACTAACTGTAAATCTAAAAATGTCGTTTACGGAATTTTATGCCCCTGCCAAAAACTTTATGTTGGCAAAACATCCCAGGAAATCAGACAGCGCATCAGTCAACACAAATCTCGAGTGAGAAAAGTTGTTGCAAATGCACCACTTGTTAATCATTGGATTTCTGCGGGACACACGGAACAAGACATAAAATGGACTGTTCTGTCCAAAGTGGATTTAGACATAAGGGGCGGCGACATTGAAGAAAAATTGTGTCAGCGTGAAGCTATCCTTATTCTAAAATTCAATACGGTCCTTAATGGGTTAAATGAATTATCAGAAGTCTCACGAGCACTCTAAAAAAGATACGTGCCACCATAGTTTCACCGTCAAACTACAATTCCCAGCTTCCCCCTATGGTCATGTGACTTAAATCTCGCGCACTGTTTGCCTTCACTCGATCACCGGGTCTGAATCTGCAACACGTATACCGGCATGCGGAAGACTGCGAGAAGCCCCGGTTAACGTTGCAAGAGAAGCCAACACAAGGTAACTACAGCATGTCTTTTCTGTGCGACGTTTAACATGACCGTCTAGCTCTCGAACGCATGAATTAACACACGCCTCCCGATTCCCTTCCAGCCAAAGGCTCTGCATGGGCGATTCCAACTAAAAACATTCGGAACGGGACCCTGAGTCATTCCGCGTCCCAGAGGTATTTTGCTTTTCATTAATGTTTTTAAAAAACCAGTTCATGGTTAAACTCCGTTTAGCGCAAAAATCCATGGTTGTTATGTCTTCCATTTTTATAGCCTCACAAAAAAGCGCCTTATCAAGATGGTCCCCTGATTTTCAGTTTCGAACGCAGCACCCTTGGATCTAATCACACCTGATCCAGGTACATTTTTTCATCTAAACACCCCATACATGACTGCAGGTTTTGTTAGTGATGTTTTACTAAACTCAGGCTAATTCTTTGTTCACAGCACATCCCCGTGCCCCAACACTGATTACACTCAGGTAGGAGGCGATGTTTGGTTTTGTAGGTCGCTGTTTTGATTGCATAAAGACAAGTATACTAAAAGGAATTCTTTTCCTTTTTTCAGATTTTCGGTCCTGATGAGAATCGGACAAAGGGTCCGATTCGAAACGCGTCGACCTTGTATACCTCTTGTTGTCTAGGTTTTGTGGTCAGAAAGGAACTTTATACATCTTGTTTGTTATACAAGCGTTGTGATATTGAGTATTCTTCAATACTTCTAATGCCATTTGTGATTTGCTTTCAACTTGGTTTTCCTGACCTCATTCATTTTCTTGTTCGTTTTGTCTCACATGCACAATGTTGATTATGGTATGTATGGAATGTGAGTGTGAATGTGGTACGACTGTTATATGAAAGGTTGTGTTCACTACACGGACTATTTGTCCTACTGTAAACTATTCTGTCTATCTTTTGTTGGTGTTCTTTATATATATACATGTAAAAAGCATTTTTCTATTGTGTGTTAATATGTACAAAAAATAAGATTTTTCAAATATATAGAAATAAATACAATTGATTCAGTTCAAAAGCCGACTAGCAATTGAATCATTGTTAGTTTGGGTTCTAATTGTTCTTTCTGTGAAATCAGTCACAGTATTTGCCCTTCTGTTGTTTATTCAACGTTCTATTGGGAGCAGGTGCAAATATCATGTTTAGACTCAAATGGATTGTAATAAAAAATCCCCTTTAATGGCAAAGTTCAATTTCAGAAAGTTGACATTTCCCTGTGCTAACCATCTGTTCTTCTACCAGTGTCCTGGGTCACATGACTGTGAATAGCTCCTATCTGAAAAGATAAAAGTCTGAATTGTGTACATGTTTTTTAAAGATTGGTGCTAGAGGCTAAGGCTAAGCACAATTATGAACGATGCATACATATTTGCAGTCTTTTTTAACATAGTGTGAGCAGAGTGAAGCTGATTTGGTCCATGTCTACGCCTGAAACTGAAGTATATTAGTTAGTCAGATTTCATGATTTAGAACGCAATTTTCAGTTTCCCCTTCTCCTACACTAGGAAGACATTTTTTTAACTTTTTATTAAAAGTTTTATAGATGTATGCAGTCAGACAAGCAACTTCTATATTGACTTTGTAAAATATTCACATTAATCATAAAAACAATTACAACAGGAAAGCACTTTATTGTTGTTTAACTGTGTACCTTAGTCGAAGGCTGGCTGATGAAAAATCTAAGTATATTTTATTAATGGATGCAAGAGCTAATTAACTGAGGTTCCTCTGAAGGGATTAGGAATTGGGCAAAAGGTGACTACGCTGGTGACAAACCAAACTACATTTTATCAATGGGTGCAAGAGCTAATTAACTAATGTTCCACAGGAAGGATTGAGAATCGGGTTAGAGGTGACACTAATACATTTAATGAATGCATGGGTAATTAGGAACTTCTTCAGAGTTTTCTTTTCAGGCTTAAATTTCACAACTTGAAACTATGGAAACTAAGCTTGGTTTCCCTGTTAAAAAAGAACAAACATAAGGGTTATTTCCATTGCACCAACCATTCTGGATAAAGGATCCAAGGGAATGCAAAATAATTAACTGAACACTAAAGATTATTATCTATTCCATCTCGATTCTTAGGTTACACACTCTAATGTGATCCATGTTCAATTTCCCGTCATTTATTCATTGATCGGACAAAGCCACAAAGTCAAGCGGACAGATATTCTTAAAATCTTTCAAGATTCATCACAGGGGCAACATTTTTATATTGCTGCATACAATTGAGCACAGCAAGAAACATTTATTTTTGTTGCATTTTTACTTTAATTGATTAACTTTTACAATGAAATAAAGACTTTGGGACTCTGTGCCAGCTCAGCACAGCCAAAGCTGTGCATGGATCGCCCAACAGATTACCAGTTGAATTTGTGTCTGGTCGGTTTTTCCTGTCTTTTTTTTGCTATTCCCACGGCGGTGCCCTGAAAGTGGGCACCAGCAATGGAAACGCAAAAGAAGTTCCAGAATGGCACGGGTTGTGAAGTCTATGCTGCCCTGAACTTGGGGTGGATGCAAACTGGGGGCATATGTTATGCCCCCCTGAATTCATCCCTTTGATGGTGGGGGTATTGGGGCCCTGTGGGTCCCCCTATGTTTCCCCTCCACCAGCCTTTTCATGGCATGCAGCCTTACATATTATATAGGCCTGTGCGCTGCATCACCTCCAGGGAATGGCTGTTCCCTGGTGTAGCCAGCGCTGCGGTGATGGTCCAAAAAGCTGCCTCGTGATAGGGCAGACGCAGGACCGCCATCGCTGCGTCACCATGAGTCTGGCGGTCAAAGACTGCCAGACTCATATTCGGCCCTTTAGATTCTTCTCAATTCACAGGTAGCCTGGCATCCTACATGCTCATTTGACCCCCGATAATAAAACAACGTTGACTCCTACAGCCACCGACAGCCTTTCAAACGCCACTCATTTGGTACTGAGGTACTTGGGGAAGAGAAATGTTTGGAAACTTCAGATTGTAACCATGGGCCTTGTAGTTCTGTTTTCGTTTGTTCCTATTGTTGCTTCTGTGACCCCAGACATTAGGGGTAGCAAGGACACTGTCCGGCATGCCAATAGGCACGCCAATGATAGCAGATGCTACCCATAAATGGCATCAATGCTGAATTGTGGCATTTGGATGCTCGCTGTTATTTTGATCAAGAATCAACACAAGTAGAAGTTTTGACTAATATCTCTTCTGCCTTTCCAAGTGTTATAGGACATTTTTCTCAACACACATCTAACCTATATGTAATAAAGGGTGGAAAAAGGGTATAGGTAAAACGTGAATGCCCATTACTAGATGAACTGGGCTATGAATGTTCAATAGATTATGCATTTCCAGTCTCTATTAAAAAAAAAGTAGATGTATTTTAAGACACAAAAGGCCAGATTTGTAAGAGAAGTTTGCATGCTTAATCCATCATTATTGACATAATGGTTAAGTGATGCTTGAGAACGTTGTGTTTTAAAGTTTTCAGGCGACATGCAGATGACAATATGCAATTTGTGCAAGAAGCTGCCATTAATCATGTGCAAAGCAAGGGGTAGAGCTACATTTTACATTACTAAGATAATGCGAAGAACTATGTATATGTTTAGCTGATATAAAATAAAAGTAGGACTTAAGAATATAAAATACAGAGTGAAAAGGGTTCGAGGCATTGCTTATAGTATTAAAAGTCAGCTGTGCAGTGACAGAACATTCAGAAACATTGATAGTTCTACTCACAGCAGCCTAAAAAGACATGATTGATTGAAAATATCCCAAACTCCATTTTCAGTATACTGGCATACTAATTCTCTGTTGAGGGTTTGTTGCAGAGCATCATTAAATCATATTAAGTAGAATGCTACAATAATTGTGAGAATAAACGTGGTTCGAATTTCCTATTGCAGTCTAGGTGTAACATTAATACTCGCTTCTAATACATTCTTACAGCTGATTTGTGAAGTTACAATTCCTCCTGACGGACCCTACCGTTAAACCAAGTCATAGGTGAATTATAATTGCATGTTAAACAATAAAGTATATAAATATCTGTTTAGCACTTTCTTCTGATGTGTTCCTTGAATAGTCAAAACATTAGCTGATAAGATGAAATTTAGGGCAGTATGTTTACTAATTTCACTGCTTGACATCACTTTAAGAAGGCAACCACATAAGGTTGTTCTCCTACACTCAGAACTACCATTGCTTTTGAAAGTAACATTTTAAACTTCTCAAATACATTCTGCAAAAAATGCCGCTTGTAGGAGATTTGATTTTCCCACTGCTGATGCCACATTTATTCTCCAAATGTGCAAGCATGTAATCGCTTCCATTATAGAAAGCAAGTGACCAATGAATTAAAATGGACCTAAAGGAAGGGTGATGATGTGACCATACACCATAAGGAATAAAATGTTTCCCACTGCACTTTCTAAAGCAATTGCAAGTCACTTTAGAATTATGTAGCTTAAAGGTGCTCAGCATTTGGTCCTAATATCTTACGCGGGCACAATAATTCTCAGTGAATTGCAATATCCTTCAAGAGCATGGTACGTTATCTTATAAACAATATATTTAATACTGACACGTGGCTATAAAGCCCTGCCAGTAACATCAGTATTACAAGTGAGTGTTAATACTAACAAGTCACTTGTATAATGGATAACAAGCATCCTGAAATGTCTGTATAGCCACACAATTTCAACAAGCCGACTCATTTAAATGTAAGTGAGTGCATGGTCACCAGCAGCATGCATATTTCCCTCTAACAGTAGTTCAATTGCATTTTCTCAGTGTCATTTTCTGGGAAGCCACTAATGACTTCCAGAATGTGAGATAAATAATATTGTCTTTCAGAAGCTTTACACCAAACAAAAAAATATCATGTCATTTTCTGGGGAGAGAGAGAGGAAAAGTGACCCTAGGGGAGCGATTAAACGTTGAAAAGGCCCAGTTATGGTTCTAGTACTGTACAGACATGCGGCATCACCTGCAGTATACATGGGGTAGGTTGCATTAGGGGGCATGACCAATGTAAAATGGGTAAGCATATTTAGGCTCCCAGTATCACTGCTCTTCCTCCAAATAGCAGCTCTTCTGACGATAGGAGGGCACTCCCCGAGATGGGCACAACCCCCATGCCTGACCTTTCGAGAATTGTTTTTGGCATCTTCCACTTCCAGAGATTGGCATGAGCTGAATTTTTCTTTTTTGCTAATGCACACCTCCAGTTCTTTTGCTGTAGGCGCATATAATGTCACTGACTCCTTGTCCACTTAAGGAATATGGGATGATTCATCATTTTTATTAAGTTGTATTACCACTATGGAATGGCAAATGGGTCAAATCCTCATGAGAAAACTGGTCGAAAAAAATCATGTTGTTCCACTTTACACAGTGGTTAATCCCATAATGTCTAATTTGATTAATTATATTTGCAGTGATATGATCAAGTACAAGACCATACCAACCTTTGTTTTGAGTAGCTATGACTTTAGTTTAGAAAATATCTACTTCAACCTTCTCATCTCTCTCCCAGATCAACTCGCAGACACACTCCATCCCTTTTAGATCTTCATGCTACTTCTTCCTACATCCCCTTTGCACCTACTCCTCCCAGTCTGCCTATAGTGTAGACTACCATTATCCACAGAGCTCTTTTGCATGCTAGCTAGGTTTTCAATATATAAGTCTCACTCACAAATATATATATACATACAATGCTTACAATTTCATTGTGTGTTTTACTAATTTGGAGTTACTTCAAGTTGGCGATATTTGTATTAATGTGTAGTTAAGAAGTATACAATACATCAATCAGACAATTATCATATGAAAAAATATGTTATATTGTTGCATAATAATTTCTATTAATGGTTAATAAAACAACTCCAACACAGACTATTTATCATCCTGATAAAAGGGAAGAATAAATTAAAAAAGAAAGCCAAATGGAGAAGAGGGAAAGGAAGAAGGAGAAAAATTAAGAAAAAAAGGAAAATGTCATGTTATATTCTCAATCAGAAAAATAACAAGACATTAAAACTTTAATTTATAGTTTCATTAGTATAGTAACATGCAAAATTGAACATTAAAGGATATGATCAAAATAAAGCATTAATGTATAATTTTTAAAGTTTGAGGGCCCTATGCAAAAACTGCTCTTTGTAGTAACATTTTGTAATACTACAAATAGTAGTACAAACAAACTGCAAAATGCTGTTGACACATTCCCTGTGAAGGTCTGCTTCTCCTCCTTTCCCATCTTTTTCTATGCAGAGATCTCCATCCGACTGCAAGGCCTCAACACACATAGGTATACATTTTGATAGTAAATGTGGGAGGGATGTAGGAGTGGCTAGAAAATTGAGAATATTACTACTGTAGAGTAAATAGGGGGTAGGATCGGGCTAAGGATGGTTAGGCGGTAGGGCATGCACCCATCATCAAAAGAGTAGGCCCACTCCTATTCATAAATTGCACTTCCATAGTTTATACTGCAATAAAGGACACAAAACGGTCGAAAATATGCTCCAACATTACACATGGTCACTTACAGGTACTGCAATATACTCCATATAATACAATGGAGGTAAGGACCTAAAATAGACCCACATAGGAAACAATGTTATTACGTTAATATATTTTACCTTTTTATAATCTAAATATTTGTATTTTATAGTTAAAAAAATAGATCATTTTAAAAAATTTGATTTATTTATTAAAAGTTAAATAGGTTATATTAAAATCTAAATATCAAAAATAGAAAATGAAACTTACTTGAGATCATTTACATGCACGTCTTTTATTATTTTCAAATATATTAAATAAATACACTTTAAACTCTAGTTGAGGATTGTAATTTATCAAAAATCTTTTCAAATATAATATTTATTTAATGTGAAATAAATACAAGAACCAAGATGCTAAGCAGCGTACACGCCCAAGGGCGGGACTTTATAAACATTGAAAACGAGCATGAGATGTCAAGTAGCTGTTACGCCCTTTCAGTGCCTGCCTTTGAAGAAGGGAACATTTCCTGAAACGCGTCGGCAAATAGGCACCAAGAAAACATTGCTTGTACTCTGCGCCGATATATGCTGCTGCTTGCTGATTAAAGAAAGGTGAAATACATAACGTCGAGTGGGCGCTTCAAGCGTTTGAGCAACCTATGGATGGATGTGTAGTGGCCCGCTCATGGCCACGAAGCGGCCCCCCTGCTGACGGTGCAGGACCGGTGTCTGAAGTTGTAAACACCAAAAGGAACGACGTTACCTGATTAGTAGGCACAAGTAAAGCAGCAAATACGGTGCAGTTTGAAACACGCAACCCAAAGGTACTTTAATTTGGAAGATGCCCTAAACAGCTACAACTACGAAAAGTTTTATTTAAAAGCATACAAGAACCAAGATGCTAAGCAGCGTACTCGCCCAAGGGCGGGACTTCATAAACATTGAAAACAAGCATGAGATGTCAAGTAGCTGTTACGCCCTTTCACTGCCTGCCTTTGAAGAAGGGAACATTTCCTGAAACGCGTCGGCAAATAGGCACCAAGAAAACATTGCTTGTACTCTGCGCCGATATATGCTGCTGCTTGCTGATTAAAGAAAGGTGAAATACATAACGTCGAGTGGACGCTTCAAGCGTTTGAGCAAACTATGGATGGATGTGTAGTGGGCGGCCCGCTCATGGCCACGAAGCGGCGCCCCTGCTGACGGTGCGGGACCGGTGTCTGAAGTTGTAAACACCAAAAGGAACGACGTTACCTGATTAGTAGGCACAAGTAAAGCAGCAAGTACGGTGCAGTTTGAAACACGCAACCCGAAGGTACTTTAATTTGGAAGATGCCCTAAACAGCTACAACTACGAAAAGTTTTATTTAAAAGCATACAAGAACCAAGATGCTAAGCAGCGTACATGCCCAAGGGCGGGACTTCATGAACATTGAAAACGAGCATGAGATGTCAAGAAGCTGTTACGCCCTTTCAGTGCCTGCCTTTGAAGAAGGGAACATTTCCTGAAACACGTCGGCAAATAGGCACCAAGAAAACATTGCTTGTACTCTGCGCCGATATATGCTGCTGCTTGCTGATTAAAGAAAGGTGAAATACATAACGTCGAGTGGGCGCTTCAAGCGTTTGAGCAACCTATGGATGGATGTGTAGTGGCCCGCTCATGGCCACGAAGCGGCCCCCCTGCTGATGGTGCGGGACCTGTGTCTGAAGTTGTAAACACCAAAAGGAACGACGTTACCTGATTAGTAGGCAGAAGTAAAGCAGCAAATACGGTGCAGTTTGAAACACGCAACCCGAAGGTACTTTAATTTGGAAGATGCCCTAAACATCTACAACTACGAAAAGTTTTATTTAAAAGCATACAAGAACCAAGATGCTAAGCAGCGTACACGCCCAAGGGCGGGACTTCATGAACATTGAAAACGAGCATGAGATGTCAAGAAGCTGTTACGCCCTTTCAGTGCCTGCCTTTGAAGAAGGGAACATTTCCTGAAACACGTCGGCAAATAGGCACCAAGAAAACATTGCTTGTACTCTGCGCCGATATATGCTGCTGCTTGCTGATTAAAGAAAGGTGAAATACATAACGTCGAGTGGGCGCTTCAAGCGTTTGAGCAACCTATGGATGGATGTGTAGTGGCCCGCTCATATCCACGAAGCGGCCCCCCTGCTGACGGTGCGGGACCTGTGTCTGAAGTTGTAAACACCAAAAGGAACGAAGTTACCTGATTAGTAGGCAGAAGTAAAGCAGCAAATACGGTGCAGTTTGAAACACGCAACCCGAAGGTACTTTAATTTGGAAGATGCCCTAAACAGCTACAACTACGAAAAGTTTTATTTAAAAGCATACAAGAACCAAGATGCTAAGCAGCGTACACGCCCAAGGGCGGGACTTCATAAACATTGAAAACGAGCATGAGATGTCAAGTAGCTGTTACGCCCTTTCAGTGCCTGCCTTTGAAGAAGGGAACATTTCCTGAAACGCGTCGGCAAATAGGCACCAAGAAAACATTGCTTGTACTCTGCGCCGATATATGCTGCTGCTTGATGATTAAAGAAAGGTGAAATACATAACGTCGAGTGGGCGCTTCAAGCATTTGAGCAACCTATGGATGGATGTGTAGTGGCCCGCTCATGGCCACGAAGCGGCCCCCCTGCTGATGGTGCGGGACGGGTGTCTGAAGTTGTAAACACCAAAAGGAACTACGTTACCTGATTAGTAGGCACAAGTAAAGCAGCAAATACGGTGCAGTTTGAAACACGCAACCCGAAGGTACTTTAATTTGTAAGATGCCCTAAACAGCTACAACTACGAAAAGTTTTATTTAAAAGCATACAAGAACCAAGATGCTAAGCAGCGTACACGCCCAAGGGCGGGACTTCATAAACATTGAAAACGAGCATGAGATGTCAAGTAGCTGTTACGCCCTTTCAGTGCCTGCCTTTGAAGAAGGGAACATTTCCTGAAACGCGTCGGCAAATAGGCACCAAGAAAACATTGCTTGTACTCTGCGCCGATATATGCTGCTGCTTGCTGATTAAAGAAAGGTGAAATACATAACGTCGAGTGGGCGCTTCAAGCGTTTGAGCAACCTATGGATGGATGTGTAGTGGCCCGCTCATGGCCACGAAGCGGCCCCCCTGCTGACGGTGCGGGACCGGTGTCTGAAGTTGTAAACACCAAAAGGAGGATGTATGACGTTACAACGCATGCTTTTACATCGCATGCCTATACAACGCGGTTTGTACATCGCATACCATTACAACGCATAGCGCTTTTGGGTGTTGGATAGTGAATAGTTTAATTTACTATTCCAACTCCAGTCCCCGTGGACACTAGGGAAGGTTATTGGATAGTAAATTAACTTATTCCCTATCCTAGAGCGCCCCCCAGCGCAATGCGTTGTAATGGTTTGCGTTGTAATGACCGCATTGTAATGGTAGTGCGTTGTAAAAGTTTTGTTGTAAGTGATGTTTCCCCCAAAAGGAACGACGTTACCTGATTAGTAGGCACAAGTAAAGCAGCAAGTACGGTGCAGTTTGAAACACGCAACCCGAAGGTACTTTAATTTGGAAGATGCCCTAAACAGCTACAACTACGAAAAGTTTTATTTAAAAGCATACAAGAACCAAGATGCTAAGCAGCGTACACGCCCAAGGGCGGGACTTCATAAACATTGAAAACGAGCATGAGATGTCAAGTAGCTGTTACGCCCTTTCAGAGCCTACCTTTGAAGAAGGGAACATTTCCTGAAACGCGTCGGCAAATAGGCACCAAGAAAACATTGCTTGTACTCTGCGCCGATATATGCTGCTGCTTGCTGATTAAAGAAAGGTGAAATACATAACGTCGAGTGGGCGCTTCAAGCGTTTGAGCAACCTATGGATGGATGTGTAGTGGCCCGCTCATGGCCACGAAGCGGCCCCCCTGCTGACGGTGCGGGACCGGTGTCTGAAGTTGTAAACACCAAAAGGAACGACGTTACCTGATTAGTAGGCACAAGTAAAGCAGCAAATACGGTGCAGTTTGAAACACGCAACCCGAAGGTACTTTAATTTGGAAGATGCCCTAAACAGCTACAACTAGGAAAAGTTTTATTTAAAAGCATACAAGAACCAAGATGCTAAGCAGCGTACACGCCCAAGGGCGGGACTTCATAAACATTGAAAACGAGCATGAGATGTCAAGTAGCTGTTACGCCCTTTCAGTGCCTGCCTTTGAAGAAGGGAACATTTCCTGAAACGCGTCGGCAAATAGGCACCAAGAAAACATTGCTTGTACTCTGCGCCGATATATGCTGCTGCTCGCTGATTAAAGAAAGGTGAAATACATAACGTCGAGTGGACGCTTCAAGCGTTTGAGCAAACTATGGATGGATGTGTAGTGGGCGGCCCGCTCATGGCCACGAAGTGGCGCCCCTGCTGACGGTGCGGGACCGGTGTCTGAAGTTGTAAACACCAAAAGGAACGACGTTACCTGATTAGTAGGCACAAGTAAAGCAGCAAGTACGGTGCAGTTTGAAACACGCAACCCGAAGGTACTTTAATTTGGAAGATGCCCTAAACAGCTACAACTACGAAAAGTTTTATTTAAAAGCATACAAGAACCAAGATGCTAAGCAGCGTACATGCCCAAGGGCGGGACTTCATGAACATTGAAAACGAGCATGAGATGTCAAGAAGCTGTTACGCCCTTTCAGTGCCTGCCTTTGAAGAAGGGAACATTTCCTGAAACACGTCGGCAAATAGGCACCAAGAAAACATTGCTTGTACTCTGCGCCGATATATGCTGCAGCTTGCTGATTAAAGAAAGGTGAAATACATAACGTCGAGTGGGCGCTTCAAGCGTTTGAGCAACCTATGGATGGATGTGTAGTGTCCCGCTCATGGCCACGAAGCGGCCCCCCTGCTGACGGTGCGGGACCTGTGTCTGAAGTTGTAAACACCAAAAGGAACGAAGTTACCTGATTAGTAGGCAGAAGTAAAGCAGCAAATACGGTGCAGTTTGAAACACGCAACCCGAAGGTACTTTAATTTGGAAGATGCCCTAAACAGCTACAACTACGAAAAGTTTTATTTAAAAGCATACAAGAACCAAGATGCTAAGCAGCGTACACGCCCAAGGGCGGGACTTCATAAACATTGAAAACGAGCATGAGATGTCAAGTAGCTGTTACGCCCTTTCAGTGCCTGCCTTTGAAGAAGGGAACATTTCCTGAAACGCGTCGGCAAATAGGCACCAAGAAAACATTGCTTGTACTCTGCGCCGATATATGCTGCTGCTTGATGATTAAAGAAAGGTGAAATACATAACGTCGAGTGGGCGCTTCAAGCATTTGAGCAACCTATGGATGGATGTGTAGTGGCCCGCTCATGGCCACGAAGCGGCCCCCCTGCTGACGGTGCGGGACGGGTGTCTGAAGTTGTAAACACCAAAAGGAACGACGTTACCTGATTAGTAGGCACAAGTAAAGCAGCAAATACGGTGCAGTTTGAAACACGCAACCCGAAGGTACTTTAATTTGTAAGATGCCCTAAACAGCTACAACTACGAAAAGTTTTATTTAAAAGCATACAAGAACCAAGATGCTAAGCAGCGTACACGCCCAAGGGCGGGACTTCATAAACATTGAAAACGAGCATGAGATGTCAAGTAGCTGTTACGCCCTTTCAGTGCCTGCCTTTGAAGGAGGGAACATTTCCTGAAACGCGTCGGCAAATAGGCACCAAGAAAACATTGCTTGTACTCTGCGCCGATATATGCTGCTGCTTGCTGATTAAAGAAAGGTGAAATACATAACGTCGAGTGGGCGCTTCAAGCGTTTGAGCAACCTATGGATGGATGTGTAGTGGCCCGCTCATGGCCACGAAGCGGCCCCCCTGCTGACGGTGCGGGACCGGTGTCTGAAGTTGTAAACACCAAAAGGAGGATGTATGACGTTACAACGCATGCTTTTACATCGCATGCCTATACAACGCGGTTTGTACATCGCATACCATTACAACGCATAGCGCTTTTGGGTGTTGGATAGTGAATAGTTTAATTTACTATTTCAACTCCAGTCCCCGTGGACACTAGGGAAGGTTATTGGATAGTAAATTAACTTATTCCCTATCCTAGAGCGCCCCCCAGCGCAATGCGTTGTAATGGTTTGCGTTGTAATGACCGCATTGTAATGGTAGTGCGTTGTAAAAGTTTTGTTGTAAGTGATGTTTCCCCCAAAAGGAACGACGTTACCTGATTAGTAGGCACAAGTAAAGCAGCAAGTACGGTGCAGTTTGAAACACGCAACCCGAAGGTACTTTAATTTGGAAGATGCCCTAAACAGCTACAACTACGAAAAGTTTTATTTAAAAGCATACAAGAACCAAGATGCTAAGCAGCGTACACGCCCAAGGGCGGGACTTCATAAACATTGAAAACGAGCATGAGATGTCAAGTAGCTGTTACGCCCTTTCAGAGCCTACCTTTGAAGAAGGGAACATTTCCTGAAACGCGTCGGCAAATAGGCACCAAGAAAACATTGCTTGTACTCTGCGCCGATATATGCTGCTGCTTGCTGATTAAAGAAAGGTGAAATACATAACGTCGAGTGGGCGCTTCAAGCGTTTGAGCAACCTATGGATGGATGTGTAGTGGCCCGCTCATGGCCACGAAGCGGCCCCCCTGCTGACGGTGCGGGACCGGTGTCTGAAGTTGTAAACACCAAAAGGAACGACGTTACCTGATTAGTAGGCACAAGTAAAGCAGCAAATACGGTGCAGTTTGAAACACGCAACCCGAAGGTACTTTAATTTGGAAGATGCCCTAAACAGCTACAACTAGGAAAAGTTTTATTTAAAAGCATACAAGAACCAAGATGCTAAGCAGCGTACACGCCCAAGGGCGGGACTTCATAAACATTGAAAACGAGCATGAGATGTCAAGTAGCTGTTACGCCCTTTCAGTGCCTGCCTTTGAAGAAGGGAACATTTCCTGAAACGCGTCGGCAAATAGGCACCAAGAAAACATTGCTTGTACTCTGCGCCGATATATGCTGCTGCTTGCTGATTAAAGAAAGGTGAAATACATAACGTTGAGTGGGCGCTTCAAGCGTTTGAGCAACCTATGGATGGATATATATATATATATATATATATATATATATATATTCACTGAAAAAACCATAGGTCATAGACCATATATAGTTAGGGATTAGCATTTAAAAAACCTTATTTTACTTACACAAAACCATTGAAATTCCATATATAGTTAGTTGCACTAACTATATATCGCGCACCCGCAATCCACTGCTGATGATGTCACATTTTACATCATTCATGACATGGTCAGTGACATCACTGATGACATCACTGATGACATCTCAAATGACATCACTGATGACATCATCCAGTGACTGTGTGTTTCTGTAAAGTTTAAATATGTTTTACATATTGAAGAATGAGTAGATGTAGAAGTGTCTGGATGAAGGATTTAGTAGGTGCGTGACTGACTGTATGAGTGAGTGATTAAATGTGTCTCACTGAGTGCATGGGTTAGTGACTAAACTGTCTTAATTTGTGCATCATTATGTCTGTTGTTCTGTAAACTGCTGCATGTGTTGGTCAGTAGCTATATGAGTAACTATATGGGTTATTGATTGATTGCCCAAGTATTTGTATGGGAGACTGAGTGTGTGTGTGGCTGGCTGGGAGGTGTGTGACTCTGTGCAGATCAACGTGTACTTGTATCAATGATTGTATAAGAGAGTAAGTATGTGTTAGTATATGTTTCAAAATGTAAGGTGCTCTATGTTTAACTGTATAGATCAGAAAATGGAAGTGTGATTGATTATTTACAGGACTGACTAGGTGTGTGAGTAACTCCATGGATGAGTGACAGAGTGTGAGAGTCTGTATAGGTGTATGAGTGCATATGATAGTGTTGTAAAGATGAGTGATTGTATGTATGAATGATTGTATGGGTAAATGAGTGAATGTGTGTGTAAACATAGGAATCACTGAGTGCATATGTAGTAACTAGTATTGGTGTGTCAATGGTTTCAAAAATTATACTCTGTATTTAACACTGGGTGTAACAGAGGTTATATTAAAGTGTGAGGAGATGCATTGTATTGTCACATGAATGATATCATCAGTGATGTGGTCATTGATGTCAAATGAGATGTCATCAGTGATGTCATCAGTGATGTCATTTGAGATGTCCTCAGTGATGTCATTTGAGATGTTATCAGTGATGTCATTTGAGATGTCATCAGTGATGTCATCAGTGATGTCATTTGAGATGTCATCAGTGATGTCATCAGTGATGTCACTGACCATGTCATGAATGATGTAATATGTGACATCATCAGCAGTGTATTGCGGGTGCGCGATATATAGTTAGTGCAACTAACTATATATGGAATTTCAATGGTTTTGTGTGAGTAAAATAAGGTTTTTTAAATGCTAATCCCTAACTATATATGGTCTATAACCTATGGTTTTTTCAGTGAATTTTCAAGGTTTTTTAAATGCTAATTCCTAACTATATATGGTCTCTAACCTATGTTTTTTTCAGTGAATTTCAATGGTTTTTTAATAGCAAATATCATAAGCTGTTGAATGTCAAGTACGTGGTAAGTAAAAACATTTTCGTGTTTATGCACACTGATCTGCTTTGAATGCTGCCCCCCCCTCATTTCTATTAGGAGTACTCTCTCTTTGCAGATAGTGAAGGGTAGTTAACGCAGGCCTTTGCCCCCGTTGTAATCCGTCGTGCCTGCTTCTCTCTCCATTTGATTGATTGTTATCCAAGCATTTACTGTTTTAGAATTGGTTCTCTTTGGTTCATTCTCTATTTACAAACAAGTCGCAATACTCTGTTTAGTCTTTGCAGATAGCGAAAAATCGTGTAAAAAAACAAAAGGAATCGAGCAAAATCAGTAGGCCACTAATGGGATCTCTTTTTGACCTCGCTAAAATAGAAACATTAGGAACAACCCCTCATGACAAACACGAAACTATTGAGATGAACTGAACTCCACACCATGATGGCTGCAATACAGCTCGGCTCCGCCACCCACTCCGCCCAAAATAACGATAAACTCTATGCAAATATTACAAATATATACAACACACCAGCAAAGTAACAGGGTAAAACATTTTATTAAACAACTATTTACATAACTATTTTATACTTTTTGTTGCCCGATCCGGCTAGCTCAATCGATCGAGCATGAAACTCATTCACTCTGATGGTTCAAAGTTTTGAGGAGTGCTTGTAACACTGTCTGAAGCCTATTTGCACTTGCTTCAGCTTCACTATTCTCAAAGTAAAGTGGGGGCTGTTTGAGGACGTGACTGCATTTGTGAACAATGTAATGCGGTGCCACCCTGAACCGCTTGACGGAGGCCCCCGAGGGACGGTGTGATGGCGCGGACTCGGAGGGGGCGCTTGGCTCCGGCTCCCTCCCCAAGTCGTGTTCTCCTGGTGTAGCCTGAGATCGCCCCCGACATAGGTGGCCGGCTCCCGGGATCAAGCGGAACTTTTTGCCTTTTGGTAACTCTTCCATTCTTGACCTTGTCCCACAATCCGTTTCACCTAAAGACACGCTGTAGTGGGGCGCCCCTTTACCATTTCAGTTGCCATTCCGCCCGCTTTTGCTACACTGTGCCTCTTCCGCTATTCAGCTGTTTACCTCCCGCTCTTTCGACTACAGCATCTCGCTCACCATGTAGTTGAGTTGCTCCCGCTCTTGCGGTGCAGCGATAGCCGGCTGCCACAGTACTCTCAAAATGGCGGCCGGCTCTTCAGATTTGGGCGTGGTCCACTAAAATTGCCCTGCGACACCTTGGAACTCGGACGCTTGTCTGCTAGAGATTGGGCTCCATTCTCGAAAGCGTCCCCTCAGCCTTGAAGATTCTACAAAAGTCTTGGGGGCCCCCGACTCCCGCAGGCTTCTGGTGGGGAGCGGCTAGCATTATTGCTCGTCGAATGGCCACGACGGAGCTACGAAATGGTGGTGCTCTCATGCTAACGCCAGCTTCAGTCTGAAACATCCAGAAACACTGTAGACTACCAATTCGATCAGTTCCGGTAGCGCCCCAACGTGACACGGTAGAGAAGAACTAGCCCTCCCCTCTTTGACTGATGGTTCTTGTTGCCTGTCCCTTCTGTTGTCATTTAACAGAACTATTTAGCCTGCTGAAAGGGGTTGTGTTCCGACCGCTGGTTGGTGGAGACATTTTGACTATATTCTGGACCTGCGTTGTCGCGTAATGCGTCATATGACGCGCCGCGTTAGCGCATCCGGAAGTGATCCGGGGCGCGACGCGCAGCGCGTAACGTAAGCATAACAGGTCATGTGACTTGTTAATAAAACTTTTCATTGGTTCATTTTACTTTTCTTATTCTAATGATGAAAGGCTTGGTCATATGACCTAAAAATTACGCTTTTTATTACTTTCGAACATTATTTTTTCTTAAATATATGTTATAATGTTCCAGGCTAATGTACTTTCCCGGAAAATTTACAACTGTCCTGCAAGTAAAATATATTCCTTTTTCGAGAAAAAGGGCGTTTCTTTGTCCCATGACGGAGCCGTTGAGCAAAAGAGGGTCGGCCTGCTGTCTTAGTCGCCGATACGCCTGAATATGAGATTCTTATCGATCACTTTATGTTGCAGGAGTAGAAAACACAACAGCCCTTGACCATTTATCTTTACTGCGTTCCTGCATATTATACCTTCTACCCTTCATGTAATTGGTCTGCTTTATTTCACTTGCCTTTTACTGATTCTAAAACAGTGACTATTATTAAAAACTTTACCAATGTATATACTACTACCATGTTTTCTTTTAAAAACCTTTATTGTGAAAATGTCATTATACAAATACGGGCCTATAACCACGTGGGCCGGCCACGGAGCAAACTGTAATCGTATATGATGAGTAGACATTTACACTGTAGAGGAACGTAACGGGCGGGCCATTAGGTTGCAAGAACTAAAGTGTCTAACAGTTGCGGAATCGGTGGACGTACATTTTATAATTAAAATACGACAGGGCCAGTTACAATAAAATTATCTAGATATACATTTGCGGGCAAGTACCATGGGTGACGTTAATTCGAACTTTCAATAGTACAGTAATCAATAACACATCAGAACTTAATATCAATAGGGATATCGAAATATTCAATCTATTCTCGTCCCCGCCCGCCATGTGCTTCAAAACTGCATACGTATCTCGTGATATCAAGGTTGTGCAACCAGTACACAACAAGGAGTTACGAGTCCCATTTATTCCGGCGCCATTTTGGGCGAGGACGGGCAGGTCCAGGATATATTCAAAATGTCTCTACCAACCATCGACTATGATGATGTTCATATGCTGTATTTATTAGAGTAACACTCATCTGTCCACATGAAATTAATTTGCCACAATCTAAACATGTCATTTTAATCTTTCCAAAGTTCTTCTAAATATTTGGGACCGTTTCCCTTGCCTCTGATGCTGTCAGTGCCACTTCTTTGATGAATGTACTGGCAGGTCGGGGGTTCTCCTCCAAATCTCTCTTTTATGCAGCACTATAATTAATCGGTGCCACCTCTCCATATGACGATGCATGGTATAGTTACCATAACTATATTTTTTTTCGGTTCCTCTGGAGAGTACATCGTGGCAGATGAAGCGTGTAACGTACCGGGCATTTACCTTTTTTTGCATGTAGAGGAAAGGAAAAAAAATTCGAGCGTCCGAGTTCTAAGGTGTCCCAGGGCCATTTTAGTGGACCAGGCCAAATCCAAAGAACAGGCCGCCATTTTGAGAGTCCTGTTGCAGCCGCCTGTCGCTGTAGCATCAAGAGCGGCCGAAACTCAGCTGAATGGCAACTGAAACGGTAAAGGGGCGCCCCACTACAGCAGACGAGCCTCCACCTAGGAAGGCCCGTTCACGCCGCCTCCCCCCCCCCTTTGGGCACCCCACGCCGTTATTCGGAGCAGGATTGTAGGATGGCCACACCAGTACGGCAACTTGCTAGACACCACCTCGATGCCTACCGAATCTCAGCGCCTTGTGGTGTCTTCTATTCAGAAAACATTGTTGTGCTGCCTTCGACCTATTCGCCGCAAGTGCGCACGCAACTCAGCTGCATAGCTTGCTAGACACCACCTCGGTGCTAACCGAATCTCAGCGCTTGTGGTGTCTTCTATTCCGAAAATATTGTTGCGCTGCCTTTGGCCCCATTCGCACATCGGTCCGCTACTGACGCCATCTCACAGGCCAACGGGGCGCCCCACGCCGACTTTCAGCATTGTAGGATGGCCACACCAGTGCGACAACTTGCTAGACACCACCTCGGTGCCATCCGGATCTTGGCATCTCAGCGCCTTGTGGTGTCTTCTTTTCAGAAAATATTGTTGCGCTGCCTTTGGCCCCATTCGCACATCGGTCCGCTACTGCCGCCATCTCACAGGCCAACGGGGCGCCCCACGCCGACTTTCAGCATTGTAGGATGGCCACACCAGTGCGACAACTTGCTAGACACCACCGCGGTGCCATCGGGATCTTGGCATCTCAGCGCCTTGTGGTGTCTTCTATTCAGAAAATATTGTTGCGCTGCCTTTGGCCCCCTTCGCACATCGGTCCGCTACTGCCGCCATCTCACAGGCCAACGGGGCGCCCCACGCCGACTTTCAGCATTGTAGGATGGCCACACCAGTGCGACAACTTGCTGGACACCACCTCGGTGCCATCCGGATCTTGGCGCGTTGTGCTGCCTTCGGCCTATTCGCACATCGGTCCGCTACTGACGCAGCCTCATGTGCCAACGGATTTTCTACGCTTTTTATACCCTATGCCGCATAACAGGTCATGTGACTTGTTTATAAAACTTTTCATTGGTTCATTTTACTTTTGGTTTCCTAATGATGGAAGGCTTGATCATATGACCTAAAAATAACACTTTTCATTGGATGAAAACTATTTTTTTTTCCCAAACGATGAAAGCCCCACCTTGTTTCTGGATGTTTCAGACTGAAGCTGGCGTCAGCATGAAAGCACCACCATCTCGTGGCTCCGTCGTGGTCATTCCGCGAGCAATCATGGCAGCCGCTCCCCACCGGAAGCCTGCAGGAGTCGGGGGCCCCCAAGACTTTTGTAGAATCCTCAAGGCGGAGGGGACGCTTTCGAGAATGGGGTCCAAGACCTAGCAGACAAGCGTCCGATTTCCAAGGTGTCCCAGGGCCATTTCAGTGGACCAGGCCCAAAAAGGAAAGAGCCTGCCGCCATTTTGAGAGTCCTGTGACAGCCGCCTATCGCTGCACCGCAAGAGTGGGCGCAACTCAGCTGAATTGCGGATTTTGACACAGTGGACCAAAAGCGGACGGAATGGCAACTGAAACGGTAAAGGGGCGCCCCACTACAGCAGACGAGGCTCCACCTGGGGAGGCCCGTTCACGCCGCCTCCCCCCCGCCCCCCGGGGCGCCCCACGCCGTTATTCGGAGGGCGGCAACTTACTGGACATCACCTTGGTGCCATCCACATTTCAGCGCGTTCTGCTGCCTTGGAACTATTCGCACAACAGACCACTACTGACGACCCACCCCCCGGGACGCCCCACGCCGGATACCCAAATCAGTGCGGCACCCAGGCAACATCACCTGGGTGCCGTCCAGAAATCTGGACGTTGTGCTGCCTTGGGATTATTCGCACAACCGACCGCTACTGACCATTGTTCCTTCTTTTTCCCTAAAAATGTTTAAATGTTTTTACTGTTTTTGTTTTGTTGTATATATTTATAAGTTATTAAAGTTTTATAATCCTACTACTTTGTTGGAGTGCTATATATTTTTAATGTGACACATAATTGTAAAAACTTTGATGTACAAAGAGTCATCCCTGGAATCTTCCGCTTCAGGTCGGTCCCCTCCCCAATCACAATACAGGATGGTTTTCAGATAGTAGGAACGCGTGTGGTGTGACGGATCTCATCGGGTGTGGGCCTTGATCTACTATAACTCCTTTGAAGAGGGGTGATTCTTTACAGCTGGGGCCATAAACTACATCTGCAAGGCTAGCTGATAGCCTAGGACCGGCCTGGACAATCGGACACAGAGGAAGAGGAGTGTCAGAGGGTGCGGTAGTGAATAGGGCGAAAGGGAGGTGTCGGGCGGGCACAGGGTGTGATTCTCAGGGAAGAGCAGCGCAGATGGGGGGAGGTTTATTGCCCATGCATAAGACAGAGAGCGGGGGTGACCAGTGCCTGGGGGAGATGCTTGCGAGGGTGGGGAGCCATGCTAAGGATCGACAGCGTGCAGAGAGTGGGTCTGGTCAAGTCATCTAAAATGGCTGCCGTGCACGACAAAAGTGTGGCATTTGAAAAAAGGCAAGATGGCGCAGACAATGTTTTTCAACACTTCCTGATTTCCTTCGAATCGAACGTTAACAGACGTTGGGGCATATTACCAAAGTTAAGCGATATTTATCCCTAACGATGCTTAGCAACGAATTTTTTACCGCTAAGCATCGTCAGAAATTATCGCAGATAAACCTTGCTATTATCAAGGTTTAGCGCAAATGCGATAAAAAACGGCCGCAATGCATTAATATCGCTGAAAAGTCAGCGATATTCATGCATTACCGAGCTAATGCTCTTAGCCATGTTATCCACCTCCCATTGGATAACATGGCTAAGAACTGCTCAGGGCAGGTGTTACTTTTTGGAGATATTCGCGCTTAGCGCGAATATCTCCAAAAGTTGGTAATAGGAGATAGCGATGTTAGCGACTGTTTCCAGTCGCTAACATCTTGGCATGCCCACTTTGCATGTCATTAGTGATAAATATCACTGACATGCAAAGTGGGGCCCAAGATGATCGCTATCTCCTATTAGCGGTCGCTAACTGGTGTTAGCGACAGCTAGGTAATACGGAGATAATTTTATCTCCGCTTTCTTGGCTTTTAAAGCCAAAAAAGCGGAGATAAACCCCCTTGATAATATGCCCCGTTATCTCTCCCACACTACCGGTCCCCCTGGGCTTAAACGCCGAGATGGTAGGGACTGCATCCCGTGAAGATAGGCCGAGACGTCACTCAGCAGAAAAAAAAGTAAAAAAAAAGTCTATAAACATACAATAAGTTAAAAGTCAATCATTCTTCATTCCTTGTAGTACGCTCCCCAGTCCGCTTCCCGTTACGCTAACCGGGCGCACCCCACCAAAAAAACGTTGGTTTTTTGTTTTTTTTTGCCCCGCGGAGCCCTTTTAAAGCCTCCACATCAAACCTATGGGGTCAGGGAGGATCTACTATGCCCCCTTATGGTCATTTGCCCCTTCGCTTTGGCCTCCTCTTGTCTCTCGATCCTACCGAGAGACAAGATGGCGGCCGCTACGGACTGTTTGGAATGTTTACAGACGCCGGAGAACCAATCAGCTTCGCTTCACAAAGCTCCGTAACGCGAAAAGTACGCGAAGTGGAGCGCTGCCCGGAGCGCTGTTACAGATATATATCTTTTTTTGAACGTTAATTTCTCAAAATCCACTGGAGCACATATATTGAGACCTAGCAAAGGCACATCGGGCTACCAGTCCCTACAATTTTGCCAAGTTTCGTGCAAATCCATTCAGCCGTTCGATTATTATTATTTTATTTTTTTTTGCCCCACGGGGCCCTTTTAAAACCTCCACATCAAACCTAGGGGGTCAGGGAGGATCTACTATGCCCCCTTATGGTCATTTTCCCCTTCGCTTTGGCCTCCTCTTGTCTCTCGATCCTACCGAGAGACAAGATGGCGGCCGCTACGGACTGTTTGGAATGTTTACAGACGCCGGAGAACCAATCAGCTTCGCTTCACAAAGCTCCATAACGCGAAAAGTACGCGAACTGGAGCGCTGCCCGGTCCGCTGTTACAGATATATATCTTTTTTTGAACGTTAATTTCTCAAAATCCACTGGAGCACATATATTGAGACCTAGCAAAGGCACATCGGGCTACCAGTCCCTACAATTTTGCAAAGTTTCGTGCAAATCCATTCAGCCGTTCGGGCTAAAAGTGAGGCCAACCGCCCTATGGAAAACTCAATGTTAAAAACACGTTTTGGGACCCCCCTTTTTTCTCGGCCCCCCCCTTGACGAAACCCCCCCAAATTTTCAGGGGCTGCTCAGAAACGAAATGTTCCATTTTCCTGAAAATTTCAGCCAATTCCGTCCACAAACGTTAAAGTTATTAGACATAGAATTTTCAAAAATCCCATAGAGAAAAAATCCTAACTATATATACCTACTGGCGACCGCCAGTAGGTAATATATGTATTCCAAAGTGCCCTGAAGCATTGGAAGGGCTCACGACAGCGCTCTGCCAGCAGGCTATCAGATGCAGCCTTTCTTCCTTCTCCACCTTACTTTCATTCGGCCAACGCGTTTCAAGGACAAACCTCTTCATCAAGGGCCACAAACTTCACAACTAAGGCTCGCATTACTTTAATTCATTTCCGGTTTATTTAAGGTGAGTTCAGCCCTCAGTGGGCGTGTGCAAAGTGCACATTTTGTTGATGCTTGATGGGACATGGAGTCCTCTAATGCGAGAGTCAGTGTTCCATTTTAGTAAATTCAGTTGTTTGTTTGCTTTTTTAAAATTCCATTAATTCCTGTAGTAGGACGTGGATCAGTTAGGCAGGCTCATTAAGCATATTGAACGCTGTGCCGATCCGCTCTGGCAGTACAAAGCAGCAGCCTCTTCCAGCTGGTTTAGAATTTCACTGCCAGCTGGTGATGGAGCACCTCCCCACGGCCAGGCTGCCGTGCCTAAATTTGTAATCCAAAGTGCCCTGAAGCATTGGAAGGGCTCACGACAGCGCTCTGCCAGCAGGCTATCAGATGCAGCCTTTCTTCCTTCTCCACCTTACTTTCATTCGGCCAACGCGTTTCAAGGACAAACCTCTTCATCAAGGGCCACAAACTTCACAACTCAGGCTCGCATTACTTTAATTAATTTCCGGTTTATTTAAGGTGAGTTCAGCCCTCAGTGGGCGTGTGCAAAGTGCACATTTCGTTGATGCTTGATGGGACATGGAGTCCTCTAATGCGAGAGTCAGTGTTCCATTTTAGTAAATTCAGTTGTTTGTTTGCTTTTTTAAAATTCCATTAATTCCTGTAGTAGGACGTGGATCAGATAGGCAGGCTCATTAAGCATATTGAACGCTGTGCCGATCCGCTCTGGCAGTGCAAAGCAGCAGCCTCTTCCAGCTGGTTTAGAATTTCACTGCCAGCTGGTGATGGAGCACCTCCCCACGGCCAGGCTGCCGTGCCTTAATTTGTAATCCAAAGTGCCCTGAAGCATTGGAAGGGCTCACGACAGCGCTCTGCCAGCAGGCTATCAGATGCAGCCTTTCTTCCTTCTCCACCTTACTTTCATTCGGCCAACGCGTTTCAAGGACAAACCTCTTCATCAAGGGCCACAAACTTCACAACTCAGGCTCGCATTACTTTAATTAATTTCCAGTTTATTTAAGGTGAGTTCAGCCCTCAGTGGGCGTGTGCAAAGTGCACATTTCGTTGATGCTTGATGGGACATGGAGTCCTCTAATGCGAGAGTCAGTGTTCCATTTTAGTAAATTCAGTTGTTTGTTTGCTTTTTTAAAATTCCATTAATTCCTGTAGTAGGACGTGGATCAGTTAAGCAGGCTCATTAAGCATATTGAACGCTGTGCCGATCCGCTCTGGCAGTGCAAAGCAGCAGCCTCTTCCAGCTGGTTTAGAATTTCACTGCCAGCTGGTGATGGAGCACCTCCCCACGGCCAGGCTGCCGTGCCTTAATTTGTAATCCAAAGTGCCCTGAAGCATTGGAAGGGCTCACGCCAGCGCTCTGCCAGCAGGCTATCAGATGCAGCCTTTCTTCCTTCTCCACCTTACTTTCATTCGGCCAACGCGTTTCAAGGACAAACCTCTTCATCAAGGGCCACAAACTTCACAACTCAGGCTCGCATTACTTTAATTCATTTCCGGTTTATTTAAGGTGAGTTCAGCCCTCAGTGGGCGTGTGCAAAGTGCACATTTCGTTGATGCTTGATAGGACATGGAGTCCTCTAATGCGAGAGTCAGTGTTCCATTTTAGTAAATTCAGTTGTTTGTTTGCTTTTTTTAAATTCCATTAATTCCTGTAGTAGGACGTGGATCAGTTAGGCAGGCTCATTAAGCATATTGAACGCTGTGCCGATCCGCTCTGGCAGTGCAAAGCAGCAGCCTCTTCTAGCTGGTTTAGAATTTCACTGCCAGCTGGTGATGGAGCACCTCCCCACGGCCAGGCTGCCGTGCCTTAATTTGTAATCCAAAGTGCCCTGAAGCATTGGAAGGGCTCACGACAGCGCTCTGCCAGCAGGCTATCAGTTGCAGCCTTTCTTCCTTCTCCACCTTACTTTCATTCGGCCAACGCGTTTCAAGGACAAACCTCTTCATCAAGGGCCACAAACTTCACAACTCAGGCTCGCATTACTTTAAATCATTTCCAGTTTATTTAAGGTGAGTTCAGCCCTCATTGGGCGTGTGCAAAGTGCACATTTCGTTGATGCTTGATGGGACATGGAGTCCTCTAATGCGAGAGTCAGTGTTCCATTTTGGTAAATTCAGTTGTTTGTTTGCTTTTTTAAAATTCCATTAATTCCTGTAGTAGGACGTGGATCAGTTAGGCAGGCTCATTAAGCATATTGAACGCTGTGCTGATCCGCTCTGGCAGTGCAAAGCAGCAGCCTCTTCCAGCTGGTTTAGAATTTCACTGCCAGCTGGTGATGGAGCACCTCCCCACGGCCAGGCTACCGTGCCTTCATTTGTAATCCAAAGTGCCCTGAAGCATTGGAAGGGCTCACGACAGCGCTCTGCCAGCAGGCTATCAGATGCAGCCTTTCTTCCTTCTCCACCTTACTTTCATTCGGCCAACGCGTTTCAAGGACAAACCTCTTCATCAAGGGCCACAAACTTCAAAACTCAGGCTCGCATTACTTTAATTCATTTCCAGTTTATTTAAGGTGAGTTCAGCCCTCAGTGGGCGTGTGCAAAGTGCACATTTCGTTGATGCTTGATGGGACATGGAGTCCTCTAATGCGAGAGTCAGTGTTCCATTTTAGTAAATTCAGTTGTTTGTTTGCTTTTTTAAAATTCCATTAATTCCTGTAGAAGGACGTGGATCAGTTAGGCAGGCTCATTAAGCATATTGAACGCTGTGCCGATCCGCTCTGGCAGTGCAAAGCAGCAGCCTCTTCCAGCTGGTTTAGAATTTCACTGCCAGCTGGTGATGGAGCACCTCCCCACGGCCAGGCTGCCGTGCCTTAATTTGTAATCCAAAGTGCCCTGAAGCATTGGAAGGGCTCACGACAGCGCTCTGCCAGCAGGCTATCAGATGCAGCCTTTCTTACTTCTCCACCTTACTTTCATTTGGCCAACGCGTTTCAAGGACAAACCCACTGAGGGCTGAACTCACCTTAAATAAACCGGAAATTAATTAAAGTAATGCGAGCCTGAGTTGTGAAGTTTGTGGCCCTTGATGAAGAGGTTTGTCCTTTCATTCGGCCAACGCGTTTCAAGGACAAACCCACTGAGGGCTGAACTCATCTTAAATAAACCGGAAATGAATTAAAGTAATGCGAGCCTGAGTTGTGAAGTTTGTGGCCCTTGATGAAGAGGTTTGTCCTTGAAACGCGTTGGCCGAATGAAAGTAAGGTGGAGAAGGAAGAAAGGCTGCATCTGATAGCCTGCTGGCAGAGCGCTGTCGTGAGCCCTTCCAATGCTTCAGGGCACTTTGGATTACATATATATATATATATATATATATATATATACATATATATATATATATATATATATATATATATATATATATATATGGAACAGCAATGGCGGTTAGAGCTGGAGCGCTCTTCAGCGGGTGCGTGCGTGGGTCCAGCCACCGGACCGAAAATCTTTTTATCACAAAAAGTAAACGCCGCACTCAGGAACTGTGATTTACTGATTTATTAGGCAAACTCCACAGGCAGTCTGTCACACCTACGCGTTTCGGGCACACGCCCTTTCTCACGGTAGGTGGCACTACTTTTCCTTCTGTTTTTAAGGCTTTGCAATTCACGACCCTCCCATAGGATTCTGGGATTGGTAGTTTATACATTTACATAGTCTGAGACACCTTCTGTGACAGCAATTGTAATTTAGTAATTGTTTCACATGACACGTTTACCTGAACCAATTGCATGAAAGATTTGTACAATTTTGTAAAATCTCAACTAAAATTCAAGGGTATAGTACTTTTTAAAATCAAAACACTTTTTATAATTCATGCATTGATGCAGCTGTTTGTCACCCGTTAAGCCACCATTATTATATATATTTTAGTTGTGTCAACTTAGGGTATAGTACCTAAAACTTTTTTTTGAGACACGTGGCTATTCTCGTCCCTGAACTTAATCATTTGCTCTTTCATATTATGTAACATGATGTTCTTAATTTAAATTTCTAGCAATCACTTTTTTTAAATCAAGGCTTGTTTATCAGTTTTTGTTTTACATATGTACAAAAAGTTCCTCGTCAAGGTTCATCCCTCTCGGGATTCTGGTTTTCATACGGATTATGTACTTTGATTCCATTTGGCGTAGTTTCAATTTCCGATCACCCAGTCTCTCATTCAGTTCAATCTGGTCTATCCCAAAAAAGCACATTTTCCTCCAATCCCCACCTTGACATTCGAGCAGATGTTTGGCTGTAGCATATGTCATATCTCTGTTCTTTACAGCTCTTATATGCTCAAGCATTCTCTTCTTCAGGGCACAGATTGTGCTTCCAATGTACATTTGTGTACAGTCACATTGAATGATATATACTACAAATTGAGTAGTACAGGTTATTTTTGTTTTGATTTCAATTGCACGTCCTTCTGGATCCTTGAAAGATTTTGTATTTTTGCCAATTTTGCACGCTTTGCAACGTCCACATTTGTTAAATCCATTTTGTTGCTTATCGAGCCAGTTCATAGATTTTTTGTTTGGATTTACAAAATGACTTCTGACGAGCATATCCTTTAGCGAGGGTACCTTTCTGAATGTCAATTTTGGCTCTTTTCCTAGTATTTTCTTTAGGTCAGCATCTTGTTGTAATAGTGGCCAATATTTTTGAATGCATCCTCGTATTTTGTGTCCCTCTTTGCTATAGTTTAGTATTAGTCTAGGTATCTCGTGTGTGTTTTTTGTCACTTTACTTTGCTGCATTAGAATTTCTGACCTTGTTTTTTGCTTGATATTTTCCAAATTTTTCTTTAAATCTCTTTTCCTGTATCCTCTTGTCTCTAGCCTAGATATGCATTTAGTAATTTGTACATTGGCTTCCTCCTCTTTGGAACAATTTCTTTTCATCCTCACAAACTCTCCAAATGGTATGTTCTTAATCACTGATTTCGGATGAAAACTTGCAGCATGTAAAATGCTATTAGTTGCAGTACTTTTCCTATAAAGGGTGGTATTGATTTCGCCATTTTCAATATACACTGTGATGTCCAGATAATCAATTCTGTTTTTGCTTATGTTACATGTAAATGATAATCCAACATCATTGTTGTTTAATTTGGCAAAGTACTGCATGAATTCTTTTTTTGTTCCGTTCCATATAAGAAAAAGGTCGTCGATGTATCTAGACCAAAGCATTATTTTTTCCAGTTCTTGATGATTGTTCTGTCCCCATGCTATCTCCTTCTCCCACCAACCCATGGTTAGATTCGCATAATTGGGGGAGAAGGAGACGCCCATTGCACATCCGCACAATTGTTGTTAGATGTTATGATTAAAGAGGAACACATTATTGGTAAGACAAGTCTTGATCAGAGTCAATAGCATGGCTGAATGTTCCAATTGTGATATGTTTCTTTGTTTGAGAAAGTAGGCACAAGCGTTTAATCCTATTGTATGTTCGATTGATGTATATAAAGATACAACTTCTATTGTTACTAGTAGAAAGGCAGGATTCCATGTGATATTAGACAGTATACGAAGGAAGTCCCCAGTGTCTTGTACATACGAGGTTAAGTTTTTCACTATTGGAGCTAGATATTGATCGACATAAGTTGAAATATTCTCATAAATAGAGTCACAAGAAGACACTATTGGTCTACCCGGTGGGTCGATAAGAGTTTTATGCACCTTCGGAAGGAAATAAATAGTTGGCATAGTCGGATTTTCCTTCCAAAGGTATTTTAGCTTATCAGTGTTTAAGAGTTTTTGCTCATGCCATTCATCCAACATGGTTTTCAGATCCTTGAGCATTGTATTTATTGGATTGCATGTTAATTTTTTGTACTTGGTCTCGTCATTTAGTTGTCGGTATGCTTCCTTCATATAATTTTGGGTGTCTTGTATAACAACGTTGCTGCCCTTGTCTGCGGGCTTAATTATTATTGCATTGTTGTTAGCCAAAGTTCGTATGGCTTCATTCTCTTTTATGGTGATGTTTTCCGATCTTTTGTTTTGTTGTTTTTCCAATTTGTCTAGTTCTGTCATTACAGCTTCTGAGAATGAGTCTATTTTGTTCCCTGGGTATAGCTGTGGGCAGTATTTCGATTTTGGATTTACACTGCTTTTCTGATGTGATTTAGTATTTATGCCCATTTCTTGTAACATGGTCATTTCTGAGATTTCATCATCCTCATATTCATTAGCAAGATCATATAGAACTTAGAAATGCGGTATCAATTCAATCGTTAGTTCCGATGTTGTTTCACTTGTGGTGGTTCTTATTTCTTCTCCTATTTCAGATGCTTGTCCTACTTCTTCCTCTTTGTTAGCAAAGATTTTAGCCAATTTTATTTTCCGTACAAACTTATAGATGTCAATTTTTGTATTTGTATAGTTGAAATGCTTGTGTGGACAAAAACTTAGGCCTTTATTTAGAACGTTGGTTTCTGCTGGTGTTAATCCATGGGTTGACAGATTTATTATCAAATTTTCCTTTTCTATTAATTCTTGTTTCTGTTCCTCAGCGGATATTGTCTCCTTGTTGCTGTTGTGGTCGTTTTTTGATCTCCTGGTTCTTCTGCGGCTTTTGAAGACTTTGTAATATTTTTTCCAAATCCTCTGCCTCTGCCTCTGCCTCTTCCCCTCGTTTGGCCTTGCGTTCTTGACAAATTTTGATCGAGGTTCACTAGGCGCATTTCCTCTAAAAAAAGTAAGTTTGTTTGCTGTTTAAAGCCCATAGTTGTGGATCCTTCTCCAACACTTACATCTGATTCGCTACCTGATCCATTTATTGGCTGATATGTTTTCTTTGCAACATTTGATTTTAAGGCATCGAAGCATTTAGCGAATGTCAGAATGCGTCCGTGTTTGTAATCGGCTTCGTCTCTTTGAAACTTTCTATGTTTTCTTTGTTGGACTTCCTCCTCGTATCTTTCCAGGCGCTCTTCCATCTCCTTGCGCATTTTTTCTGTTTCTTTTTTGTCTTTCAAAGAGATTTTGTGCTCCAATTCTTTTATTGTGTCATGTATTTCTTCTAAATCTTTATCCGCGAATTTAATTAAAAAACGCATCATGTTTTTGCTGCATTGCATGTTGTTTTCACCCCACTCTAGAAACAGTTCGGTTTTAGTATCAGGATAGGTGGGCATCGTAAAAATTTGGAGTCCACGTGGCACCCTATCTACTTCCAGGTATTTTTGAAGTGTGATAGTTTCCCAGCTTTGGGATAGACCAGATTGAACTGAATGAGAGACTGGGTGATCGGAAATTGAAACTACGCCAAATGGAATCAAAGTACATAATCCGTATGAAAACCAAGATCCCGAGAGGGATGAACCCTGACGAGGAACTTTTTGTACATTTGTGAAACAAAAACTGATAAACAAGCCTTGATTTAAAAAAAGTGATTGCTAGAAATTTAAATTAAGAACATCATGTTACATAATATGAAAAAGCAAATGATTAAGTTCAGGGACGAGAATAGCCACGTGTCTCAAAAAAAAGTTTTAGGTACTATACCCTAAGTTGACACAACTAAAATATATATAATAATGGATGCTTAACGGGTGACAAACAGCTGCATCAATGCATGAATTATAAAAAGTGTTTTGATTTAAAAAAGTACTATACCCTTGAATTTTATTTGAGATTTTACAAAATTGTACAAATCTTTCATGCAATTGGTTCAGGTAAACGTGTCATGTGAAACAATTACTAAATTACAATTGCTGTCACAGAAGGTGTCTCAGACTATGTAAATGTATAAACTACCAATCCCAGAATCCTATGGGAGGGTCGTGAATTGCAAAGCCTTAAAAACAGAAGGAAAAGTAGTGCCACCTACCGTGAGAAAGGGCGTGTGCCCGAAACGCGTCGGTGTGACAGACTGCCTGTGGAGTTTGCCTAATAAATCAGTAAATCACAGTTCCTGAGTGCGGCGTTTACTTTTTGTAAAAAAAAATATATATATATATATATATATATATTCACAGAAAAAACCATAGGTTATAGACCATATATAGTTAGGAATTAGCATTTACAAAACCTTGAAAATTCACTGAAAAAACCACAGGTTATAGACCATATATAGTTAGGAATTAGCATTTAGAAAACCTTATTTTACTCACACAAAACCATTGAAATTCCATATATAGTTAGTTGCACTAACTATATATCGTGCACCCGCAATCCACTGCTGATGATGTCACATATTACATCATTCATGACATGGTCAGTGACATCACTGATGACATCACTGATGACATCTCAAATGACATCACTGATGACATCACTGATAACAACATCCAGTGATTTTTTGTTTCTATAAAGTTTAAATATGTCTTACATATTGAAGAATGAGTGGATGTGTAAGTGTCTGGACGAAGGATTTAGTAGGTGCATGACTGACTGTATGAGTGAGTGATTAAATGTGTCTCACTGACTGCATGGGTTAGTGACTAAACTGTCTTAATTTGTGCATCATTATGTCTGTTGTTCTGTAAACTGCTGCATGTGTTGATCAGTAGCTATATGAGTAACTATATGGGTTATTGATTGATTGCCCAAGTATTTGTATGGGAGACTGAGTGTGTGTGTGGCTAGCTGGGAGGTGTGTGACTCTGTGCAGATCAATCTGTACTTGTATCAATGATTGTATAAGAAGGTAAGTATGTGTTAGTATATGTTTGAAAATGTAAGGTGCTCTATGTTTAACTGTATAGACAAGAAAATGGAAGTGTCATTGATTCTTTACAGGACTGACTAGGTGTGTGAGTAACTCCATGGATGAGTGGCAGACTGTGAGTGTCTGTATAGGTGTATGAGTGCATATGATAGTGTTGTAAAGATGAGTGATTGTATGTATGAATGATTGTATGGGTGAATGAGTGAAGGTGTGTGTAGACGTAGCAATCAGTGAGTGCGTATGTAGTAACTAGTATTGGTGTGTCAATGGTTTCAAAAATTATACTCTCTTTTTAACACTGGGTGAAACAGAGGTTATATTAAAATGTGAGGAGATGCATTGTATTGTCACATGAATGATATCATCAGTGATGTGGTCATTGATGTCAAATGAGATGTCATCAGTGATGTCATCAGTGATGTCATTTGAGATGTCATCAGTGATGTCATCAGTGATGTCACTGACCATGTCATGAATGATGTAATATGTGACATCATCAGCAGTGGATTGCGGGTGCACGATATACAGTTAGTGCAACTAACTATATATGGAATTTCAATGGTTTTGTGTGAGTAAAATAAGGTTTTCTAAATGCTAATTCCTAACTATATATGGTCTATAACCTGTGGTTTTTTCAGTGAATTTTCAAGGTTTTGTAAATGCTAATTCCTAACTATATATGGTCTATAACCTATGGTTTTTTCTGTGAATTTCATTGGTTTTTTAACAGCTAATATCTGTAGCTGTAAAATGTATTCTTCTTTAAATCCAAAAATATATTTTATATGTTTATGAATAATTTTTTTTTTTAATATTTTTTTTTCTTCGTTCCCGCTTCGCGAATCGGGAAGCTTCCCGTTAGCTGACCTTGATGCCGCGAAATAGACCGCGAGCCGGTAAACGTTTCTTTACCGCAAGTGCCGCGTTAGAAAACAACATCGTGACGCCTCCCGTCCGCATGACGTTTCACGTTGTCGCGTGATACGTCATATGACGTGCTACGTTAGCGAACTGGTACGCGAAGCGAGTCGCAAAGCGCAGGTTTCTGGAAGCAAACCGGGAGGCCCTGCAAAGCGCTTAACGTAAACACAGCAAGTCATGTGACTTGGTAATAACACTTTTCATTGGTTCATTTCACTTTTGGTTTCCTAATGATGTAAGACTAGGTCATATAATCTAAAATGAACACTTTTGATTGGTTGAGAACTCTGGTTTTTCCCAAATGATGAAAATCCCTCCTTCTTTCCTCACTCTGACTTTCATCATTGTGAGAGAAAGACCCTTTGTGATCACTGAGCAATGGCTTCTTTAGTAGCTTCAGCTGGTGCTTCCCCACCACCTCCACCACATCCAAGGAAGAGTGGACCACCTGCTCAAGTTATAATTCAACAAGAAGAAGAAGAAGAGGAACAGGACGACGAGCACGAAGAGAGGCAGTTTTTGCCTGAGCAGCCCAGGACGTCTCACCGGAAAGAAAACTTCATTTGGCAATTTTTTAAAATTCCTAAAGGTCAGAAAAAAGTAAATGCAAGATACGTAACTTGCCTTATATGTCAAGATAGACTGTCCAGAGGAACCGAGAAAAAATACAGTTTCGGAAACTACACAATGCATCGCCATATGACTAGGTGGCATCCTAACAACTACAGTGCTGCACAGTTTCGGAACGACCTAGATAATCTCCCTATTATGGCCAGAAGATCTGTTGTACCGGAAGTAACGGGACCAGAGGGCAGGGAGATGGTGCCAAATATACAAATGAAATTTGGTGAAGTAAAACACACCTGCGTATTTTGCGATGGATTCATTTCCTACGGAGAAAAAAGCATCACTCTGATCAACAGAGCTATTGACTATCATATGCAAGTTTGTACGAAACGCCCAAAATAATAAATACTTCTTTTTTTGTTTTGTTGCTCCTGTTGAGCCCTTTACAATGAATCGTTTTCATTGCCCCCTCCAAGAAAAACCCAAAAAAATATAAAACTTCAGAAAAATTCAAAAAAAGTAAAAAAATGTTCCGAAAAATAATAAAAAAAATATAAAACAACAAAAACAATAAAAAAAAAAGTTCTTTTCAGAACTACCTCCCCGTTATTAAAAAATTGGTACAATATTTGGAACTGTGCCAACCTCTATTTCTCTTAGTTCGCTTCCCAGTTCGCTCGCCGGTACGCGAACTAGAAGCGAACCAAAAACGGTAAGTATAAGAGAAGGAAACAGACACTTATGTTAAAAGAAAGACAGCTATAGGGGAGTAAACTAGAGATACTATTACCCGTAATCCACTGCTGATGATGTCACATATTACATCATTCATGACATGCTCAGTGACATCATCAGCAGAGGATTGCGGGTTTTTTGGCAACGTGCCTTATCCACGGTTTAATAACGCTGCCTTTTGCTTTATATAAGTTTTCAAATTGTATGAAATATATACCAATAGGTCGTTATGAACCTTTAGGTAGTGCTTTTCTTCATGAGGTCTGGTCGCTTCCATACACATACAGATGTTTCAAAGATGATCAAGAAGTTTATCTGAATGGAGAGGAATGCACTGAGACGCCAGATCATTCACTAATGTGTAGGCACATACAGTTACACGGTTCATGCAACAAACACCGACCAAATATGGCTTGCGTGTTGCAAGGCACGCCAGTTCCTGCTATCATCCCCACGTTCAAGTTGTTGGAAAATGGTAGTTATTTGATGCTCAATAATGAAGATTGTTCTGAGTTAATTGAAAAGGGTCTGCACCTCTGTACGGGTGTTCGCTATGTGAAGCACGAAAGTTTCACGGGCCGAACTCAAGGCCACCTCTCTCTGAGACAAAAGAGCTCTTATTCTTGCCATGCCGTTGAAATCTGTCCCAAGGTTGGTATTTGTGGCCAGATTGAAAACTCCCTATGTTCATGTGTGGGAGGAAATAGAACATTTCTGCAGCAAATAACCCGTTCACTTACTGTTACGATAAAAGGAATACTTTTAATTCAGATTTGCCTTTCAATTTCAGCAAGATGGTTCCGACTATCTTTAACGCATCCTCCACAAAGACCCTGGCGCACTTTTTTAAAGTTGTTACCAGTGGTCTCGTGACTTCATTTGAGAAAATCTTTGGAGTCATCCCTGCTTCCTTTCATTCCATTTTCTCCACTCCGGTTCGTGGATTGGCATTTTTACTTGCATTACCAGCGGACGCTCTTGTGCTTTTTTACATTTTTAAATATGGATATCCCTCCTATGCAACCTCCCACCCTGCAGCTGCTGACACTGTTCCGCAATCACATGCTAGAATATTATGGCACAATGCCGTTGGCGATATTAAGCACGGCATATGGATTATCTTTTCGATTCTCCTACTTCACCTGTGTCCAGCCTGTATTTCACTGCCTGACCTGTGATTTCGATTGGGCCATTGATTTGTGTCTCTGCGGACCGGTTTCTCCTGACGTCGACTTTAATCAGCTGATGACTCCTATCATTACTCACGAGTTGGTTTGTCCTGGCGAAAGGATTATGGCTGTGGCATTGATGCATGGACTACTTGGTCCCTGGAATTTACTGGCGGCAGCACAGTCTTTCTTGGAACAGAGCTTTCTTGAAAACCCACCGAGCTGTCCTCTGATGGTGATAGAGGATCCGGTGCTGGGAGAGCACGTATGTTCTTTTCCGCTTTTAAATTGGATGGCTGAACTGTTTTCGGATGAAGACGGTGACTTCCTATTGGAGGCTGTTGCAGCTTATTTTGCATACACAGTTATGTCATAGACCTTTTTCATGTTTGATATGCTGAGTACTAGCATTTCATTGACAATTCATTGACTTATTTGTCAAGTTTTTATTATTTACCTTGCCTATTGGCTTAAGACTCGATAAAGTACTTGGCTGTTTTATTTTTCTTTAGCATTAAATTTTCCTAGTTTTTAATGCTTTACCTTGCGGACCGTCCACATATAAACTTGCAATCTGCTCTCATGAGATGGCACTTCTATTATCTTATTCAGTTCGTTTCCGGATCATGGGGAGGTGTCATCTAGGTCCTGGATATCTTTACACCGTGTTAAGTTAGCATGGGCTCATTACCGGTTTAAACGCCATTTTTCCTTTTTTGCAACTTCTGCACACGACACTTAGTTGTTGCTTTAGCTTTCCACCTAGTAGTTCATCGTGGTTTACATGAGAATAATATGTTATTGCTCTACTATCTGCTTTGCTTGTTAAACTATATCTGTACAGCGAGTGCTAAAGTTTCAAGAACAACACGATACAGAATTGTTATGAGGTCTGATCTCCACGACTTCATACTCATAACATAAGTGCAACTTCTGCCAATTCTGGGCATGAGGCGAGTTTTATATTGCTTTGCCGAACACACATACACAACAGTTGATGCGGTTCACATGAAGAGAGAGCTGGTGTATGCTGATGTGATTCCTTCAAATCTAAGACACTAAAGTATGGGCACGCCCTAAACCAACACAAAGAGACCTTCTTAGCAAATAATATAATATGTGTATTAGGGAGGGTGAGATATAAGCAGCCGCGGGCCGTGGAGGGAGTTACGGTGAGGCAGGGAGGCGGGGAGGGGGAGAAGCAGGGTGGAGCCCTCTCTACCTTGCCCCTCCCCCTCCCCGCCTCCCTGCCCCACCGTAACTCCCTCCACGGCCCGCGGCTGCTTATAAGTGTTGCTAACTCTTATTCATTTACAGCATGTTAACATACTGTCACCATTCGCTTTTTATGTACTAGTAACTATGCTGGTAATTTTGCTACTGATAATATGTGTACTTCTATTATCTAAGATACTACGCCTGAGAAGACGGCATTAGTAAATAAACATTTCAAATACACATGTGTTCTTCTTAACTCCATGTTCTGGTTTCTAAGAAATATATAACGACCGACTGTTCATGAGTTCCACGTATCCTGAGGTACTATAAGTTCATATTTTGGATTGTCTAAACATTGAGAGTTTGTTATATCCAATGTGACACTGTACCTAGCTTGCTAAGGAGTTTTTGATTACTAACGTGAGTTTTGGGACACCCTAATTCGCCGAGGTTCCAATCCTCTGTCCACAGTTCTGTGTGAGAACAGAAACCCTGCGACAGGGGCACCCCCGACCCTTGCTGGAGCTTCATCACACTTGCGATACAACTCCAGCAATGCGCCACCTTTACGGCACAGATACATCACGCATCTGTGCTGTTTTTGCCCCATGATGCGCCACATTGTAAATGCAGCACACCATAGGTGACGGAACAGCGGCACAGAATGACTAACACATCCCTGGTGATGCTCCAGTCATCATAAATGTATCCCTATGCTTCTTATCTTGTTAGAGATGAACCGCCATATGTATCATCAAAGTTTTTTGCATTTCCTAAATAGCGAACTTTAAGGAATAAATAGCGATTCTTTACCATTCCTAGTTTGCGATTAGCTATTTGCTAATTACAAATTACCCATTCATTTCCTTCATTTCCATAGGGCGGTTGGACTCACTTTTAGCTCGAACGGCTGAATGGATTTCCACGAAACTTGGCAAAATTGTAGGGACTGGTAGCCCGATGTGCCTTTGCTATGTCTCAAGATATATGCTCCAGTGGTTTTTACGAAAATTAACTTTGAAAAATATATATTGGGCTACTTTGGCCTATATATATGTTGGAGCCCAAATGTAGCCCAATGTAGCCCAATGAAGCCCAATGTAGCCCAATGTAGCCCAAAGATGGCCGCCAGACACACAAAAAAACAAATGTAGCCCAAATATCAGCCAGATGTAGCCCAACTATAGCCCAGTGACAGAATGACCAATCAGCTTCGCAAACCTCCGTTACGCGAAGCGGAGCGCTGTTACAGATATATATCTTTTTTTGAACGTTAATTTCTCAAAATCCACTGGAGCACATATATTGAGACCTAGCAAAGGCACATCGGGCTACCAGTCCCTAATATTTTGCCAAGTTTCGTGCAAATCCATTCAGCCGTTCGATTATTATTATTATTATTTTTTTTTGCCCCGCGGGGCCCTTTTAAAACCTCCACATCAAACCTAGGGGGTCAGCGAGGATCTACTATGCCCCCTTATAGTTATTTCCCCCTTTGTTTTGACCTCCTCTTGTCTCTCGATCCTACCGAGAGACAAGATGGCGGCCGCTACGGACTTTTTGGAATGTTGACAGACGCCGGAGAACCAATCAGCTTCGCTTCACAAAGCTCCGTTGCGCGTAAAGTACGCGAACCGGAGCGCTGCCTGGTCCGCTGTTACAGATATATATCTTTTTTTAAACGTTAATTTCTCAAAATCCACTGGAGCACATATATTGAGACCTACAAAAGGCACATCGGGCTACCAGTTCCTACAATTTTGCCAAGTTTCGTGCAAATCCATTCAGCCGTTCGGGCTAAAAGTGAGGCCAACCGCCCTATGGAAAACTCAATGTTAAAAACACGTTTTGGGACCCCCCTTTTTTCTCGGCCCCCCCTTGACGAACCCCCCCCAAATTTTCAAGGGCTGCTCAGAAACAAAATGTGCCATTTTCCTGAAAATTTCAGCCAATTCCGTCCACAAACGCCAAAGTTATTAGACATAGAATTTTCAAAAAACCCATAGAGAAAAAATCCTAACTATATATACCTACTGGCGACCGCCAGTAGGTAATATATATATATATATATATATATATATATATATATATATATATATATATATATATATATATATATATATATATATATATATTTATATTTCCAAAACTCCTTTACCAAGGTATGGGGAGACAACGCCGAGTCTTGTGTAGAAAACAAAATGTATTCACAAACGGCTGTAGGACGCGTTTCGCGCGACAAACAGGCTTGTTCACCACAATATGAGTAAAGTTTGCCACCATTTTAAAACACAGAACAGTGTCACGTGATCAGTACTACACAAAAGATACCATTGACAACAGACTCGTAGTTTTACATATTCTCATGCTTAAAGTGCATTAAATTCATTTTCATTGAAAATATAAATTAACGGAAGGAGTGAACCAGTTAATCTTAAATATAACATCGCAATTCGTGCACTGTTTTTTGCCCGATTCAACTATTTAAAATTTTATGCGTGTTACATTATGAACAAAATACAAATGTCAGTGCCCCACATTACAACTAAGCCTGGGCGTAGCACTTCGCTACGCCCACGGAGTGAGCGTAGTGTTGCCTACTTCGCCATTTGCGAAGTAGGCGTAGCAGGCAACACTACGCCCACTCCATGGGCGTAGCGAAGTTGCCCGCCACCCGCCACCCTCCCGCCCTCCCTAAATACTGAAATAAATATTTTAAAAACAATAAAACACCACTTACCTTGTCGGCTGCGTCTCCGGGGCTCCCTCTGGTAACCGCGCCGCCATCATGGATAGTAATGCGCATGCGCGGCCGCCCGCGCATGCGCATTTCTCACGACGCCTACTACGCCCAGGGTTAATTACAACATCATGTATTGCGCAGATTTATAGGCAAGTGCCTTAATTCTGCCAATCACTTTGAAGCTAATTCGGGCCAATGCTTGGACGCCCTAGTATTGCCAATTAACTAATAGCGCCCTGGATGTAAGCGAGCCACTCGCACAGATTTCCAATACAGTCTAAGTGGGCAATTCAAAACTATTAATCGATAATGTGTCTACCATTATGTCACTGTAAACTGTTTCTGTACCACACCAGAACATAGTGCAATGATCTACAAATTAAAAACAAACAGAGGTAGAGGATTCCTTATATTAATACTTTACAGATGAGTATGTAAATCTTCTTCAATTTTCACACTTCCCGGGGTCTTGTTATTGAGCTTAATTATTTACATTGATTCTAATTTTCTCAATTTCTTCTCCCGATTGCCACCCCGTTCATTTGGTTTGACTGCTTTGATGACATAATACACTAAACCAGCTATACTTTTTCCATGATGTTTCTCAAAGTGGCGTACCACTGGGTAGGCCTTATCCCCATTTTTTATGGCTCTCAAATGTTGTAAAACTCGTAAATGGACCGGCAGAGTAGTACTCCCTACGTACTTCAGGCCGCAAGGGCACCGAAGTACGTAAATTACATGATCAGTTTTACATGTGTATTGACCTCTGATCTTAAATTCTTTATTTGCCAGATTGGAGGTGTAAACAGAGGTATTCTTTCCGTGTAAACACGCTTTACATTTGGAGCATTTGATAAAACCGTCCCTCTGATATAGCCACATAGAGGTTGCTTTCTTCACTGGGGGAGCTTTCAAAGTGTTACTCACCAACATTTGTTTAAAGCATCTTGCTTTTCTAAATGTTAATTGAGGTCTTTTAGTTACAATTTTACTCAACACTGGATCACTTTGTATTAGATTCCAGTGTTTGGTAAAAATACTTCTAACCTGATTGTGTTGAGTGTTAAATGTGGTAATCATTCTACACTAATTTTTTCCATCATTTTCTTTTCTCTTTCTGCTATTGCTCTTGCTAAAGAGAACTTCTTCCCTAGTAAGTTTTTTGGCTTTAGCAAGTGCAGAATTGACACGGGTTTCAGTATATCCTCTAGCTTTAAAGCGTGTTTTTGATGTGAGTAAAGCTTCCTCACAACTCTCCTTGTTGCTGCAATTATGATTAGTTCTTAAGCTCTCCCCATAAGGGTTGCTCATAATGAGCTTTTGGGGATGGAAGCTTTTGGCGTGCAACAGCGTGTTGCCAGCCGTTGGCTTCCGATAGAGGGCAGTTTCAAGCTTGCCATTTTGGAATTTAAAGTTCACCCGCACTATCAGTGATTCTGAGGTGAATTTCCTTGACTTAGCAGTGTTCATCCAAAATGGCAAGCTTGAAACTGCACTCTATCGGAAGCCAACGGCTGGCAACACGCTGTTGCACGCCAAAAGCTTCCATCCCCAAAAGCGCATTATGAGCATCCCTTATGGGGAGAGTTTAAGAACTATTCGTAATTGCTGCAACAAGGAGAGTTGTGAGGAAGCTTTACTCACATTAAAAACACGCTTTACAGCTAAAGGATATACTGAAACCTGTGTCAATTCTGTAATTGCTAAAGCCAAAAAACTTACTAGGGAAGAAGTTCTCTTTAGCAAGAGCAATAGCAGAAAGAGAAAAGAAAATGATGGAAAGAATGAGTGTAGAATGATTACCACATTCAACACTCAACACAATCAGGTTAGAAGTATTTTTACCACACACTGGCTTCTAATACAAAGTGATCCAGTGTTGAGAAAATTGTAACTAAAAGACCTCAATTAACATTTAGAAAAGCAAGATGCTTTAAACAAATGTTGGTGAGTAACACTTTGAAAGCTCCCCCAGTGAAGAAACCAACCTCTATGTGGCTATATAAGAGGGACGGTTTTATCAAATGCTCCAAATGTAAAGCGTGTTTACAACGAAAGAATACGTCTGTTTACACCTCCAATCTGGCAAATAAAGAATTTAAGATCAGAGGTCAATACACATGTAAAACTGATCATGCAATTTATGTACTTCGGTGCCCTTGTGGCCTGACGTACGTAGGGAGTACAACTCTGCCGGTCCATTTATGGGTTTTACAACATTCGAGAGCCATACAAATGGGGATAAGGACTACCCAGTGGCACGCCACTTTGATAAAAATCATGGAAAAAGTATAGCTGGTTTAGTGTATTATGTCATCGATGCAGTCAAACCAAATGAATGGGGTGGCAATCGGGAGAAGTAATTGAGAAAATTAGAATCAATGTATATAATTAAGCTCAATAGCAAGACCCCGGGAGGTTTGAACATGGAAGAAGATTTGCATACTCATCTGTAAAGTATTGATATAAGAAATCCTCTATCTTTGTTTCTTTTTAATTTGTAGATCATTGCACTATGTTCTGGTGTGGTACAGCAACAGTTTACAGTGACATAATGGTAGACACGTTATCGATTAATAGTTTTGAATTGCCCACTTGGGCTGTATTGGGAATCTGTGGGAGTGGCTGGCTTACATCCAGGGCGCTAATAGTTAGTTGGCAATACTAGGGCGCCCAAGCGTTGGCCCGAATTAGCTTCAAAGTGATTGGCAGAATTAAGGCACTTGCCTTTAAATCTGCGCAATACATGATGTTGTAATGTGGGGCACTGACATTTGTATTTTGTTCATAATGTAACACGCATAAAATTTCAAATAGTTGAATCGGGCAAAAAACAGTGCACGAATTGCGATGTTATTTTTAGGATTAACTGGTCCACTCCTTCCGTTAATTTATATTTTCAAGTAAATTAATTTGATGCATGAGAATATGTAAAACTATGATTCTGTTGTCCATGGTATCTTTCATGTAGTTCCGATCACGTGACACTGTTCTGTGTTTTAAAATGGTGGCAAAACTTTACTCATATTGTGGTGAACAAGCCTGCTTGTCGGGCGAAACGCGTCCTACAGCCGTTTGTGAATAAATTTTGTTTTCTACACAAGACATGGCGTCGTCTCCCCATACCTTGGTATAGGAGTTTTGGAATTAATTGCGGACTTTGCCCGCGTCCTGCGGGAGCCGGCATTGCTTTTCTACATGGGGAGCAGCTAACACGCTGCTCCCCGTGTAGAAAAGCAATAGTCTTTGGTTTTTGGAAGAGAGAGCAGGTTTCCTGCTCTCTCTTCCAAAATCCACAGCAGTTTGCTATGGTAGGGAAGGAGCCGCGAGGCTCCGGCCCTACCATAGCAAACTACGGTGTCCCGGGGGTGGGCACCCCGGGACACTGCAGGAGCTGGCCCTGGGGGGTGGCGGTCCCCAGGGCCACCACAAGGCTCCAGGAGGGGGGACACACGGCCCCCCTCCCAACATTTAAAATCCCCAGGGGGTGGTGATCCCCAGGGCTTGGGGTTCCGTCACGGACCCCCCAATTTAAAAATGTAGTGCCCTGGGGAGATGTCGATCTCGGGGCGTTGGGAGCCCCCTGCATACATAATGTTAAAGCCCGGGGGTGGTGGTCCCCGGGGCTGGGGGGCCGCTCTGGGACCCCATTATTATAAAAAAAGAAGTGGTGGCAGCCCCCTGGTACGTTTGCAGAGTGCTGCATGAAGGGGCGTGGCCTCCGGCGCGATGCCTGTGTAGCCCCCCTTCATTTTCTATTTTTTTTGCCCTGGGGACCCCATTCCCCAGGGCTTGCCATCTAATGTTTTTTTTTCTAACAAAAAAATTGGGAAGGGGGCTGCGTGGCCCCCCTCCTGAGGATTCTTTTAGCCCGGGGGACCACATCACCCTCGGCTCTGCCTCATTTTATTTTTAACATTTTTTGTGGAGGGGGGCCACATGGCCCTCCTCCCGGGCCACTTCTGGCCCCGGGAACCCCATCCCCCGGGGCCGCCTTTCTATTTTTTTTACTTTTTTTTACTTTTGGGGAGGGGGGCTGTGTGGCCCCCCTCCCGGGCCACTTGTAGCCTAAGGTACCCATCCCCCAGGGCCTGCTCTCTCTTCCAAAAACCAAAGCAGTTTGCTATGGTAGGGCAGGAGTCGCGAGGCTCCCGCCCTACCATAGCAAACTACAGTGTCCCGGGGGTGGGCACCCCGGGACACTGCAGGAGCCGGCCCTGGGGGGGTGGCGGACTTCAGGGCCACCACAATGCTCCAGGAGGAAGTTTGGAAGGCCCCCTTCCAAACATTTAAAAGCCCCAGGGGGTGGTGATCCCCGGGAGGACCACCCAATTTAAAAATGTAGTGCCCCGGGGAGGCGGTGGTCTAGGGGCATGTGGGGGGGGCTTGAGCCACCCCACACAGGTTTTTTTATTTGATTTTTTTTTAAAAGAAGCCCCGGGGTGGCGGCCCTCGGGGCTGTAATGTTAAAGCCCGGGGGGTGGTGGTCCCAGGGCTGGGGGGCCCCTCTGGGCCCCATTTATTATTAAAAAAAAGAAGCCCCGGGGTTGGCGGTCCCCGGGGCTGCGGTGGGGCCATGAGCACCCGTATACCAAATATTAAGGCCCTGGGGTGGCGGTCCCCGGGGCTGGGGGGCCCCTCCGGCCCCCCATTATAATTAACTACATTCCCCCAGGATTTGGCCCCCCAGGGGCTAATTGCAAATAAAGCAGGCTTCGTTTTTTTTCCCACAAGATACGCGTATACCACGATCATTGTGGGTCCCCCTGAGCAGGCCTAGGGGGTCAGGGTGTTTCTGTCTTGCCCCCTTTGCGTGTTTTGCGCACTTGTTTTTCAGTTTTCATGTGCCTACCGAGACACAAGATGGCTGCCAGCACTTCCTGGTTTGGAGTGTTGACAGACAGTTGACAGCCTATTAGCATGCAGCTCGTGCTCGTAAGGATATGCACATGATCCTTGGAGGATACACGTTCCCTACTCCGTCCATAGATACATCTATGATTTTACTTTTGATTTTCTCAGGAACTACTGCACTGATTTACACAATTTAACAAAAAGCGTGATCTGTGAACCAAACTCTACCTTTTTGCCAAATTTGGTGTAATTCCGTTCAGCAGTTCGGGCTGTAGCTGCTGCTAAATGTCCCTATGGAAAATTGCATGGGGAAAACACGTTTTGGGACCCCCCTTTTTTCTCGGCCCCCGCTTGACGAATCACCCCGAAACTTTCAGGATAGGAGCAGAGCGGAGCGCCCCATTGTCTTGGAGACTTTTGCGAAGATTCGTCAACTGGCGCCAAAGTTATTCCAAAAAGAATGTTGCAGATTTCCTATGGAAACTAGGTCCTAACTATAACTACCTATATATATATATATATATATATATATATATATATATATATATATATATATATATAAACAATTCAATTTCAAATAATTCTTCATGAATAAATATAAATTTACAGTTAATTGTAAGTTAATGTTTTCAGTAAAAGTATTTTCATTATTTCAAAGTAATTCCACACATCATTAGTGTTTCTAGTGCATAATGCACATATGTAAATTCATATTTTAGGTAGAACATGTTTTATTTATTCAAACTTAGATTTAAAATGTCTTTTAATTTAATTATAATATAATTGTAATAATTATGTTTTAAGGTAAAAGTGCAATAACACTTTTATTATTTTGTTAGTTTAAATAAACTTTAAAACTTTCCATGAGGAGATCTCGGACAAGATCGCAGCTGTTCTACAAAGTGTGTGTAGCATCACATATGTTTGCAAATTCCTGATTAGTAGTACATTTACAGTCATGTATGACATTTCTACTGGACCCCCCTGTTTTGAGGGGATTGGGAAGTGTAAGTATAAGTCTACCACCTCACAAAGTAGTGAAATTACTCAAAAGTATAAGAGTAAATGTACTACTAATAAATCTGCATGTGTAGATTTACCTTTGTGAATAGGCCCCTGTGTAGGTATTGACAGACCTGTAGCTGCTGTCTTACTGAGAAGAAAATGTGATATCTAATCATTATATCATGAAATACATTTAAATGTGGTGGCTTAGGAACTTTTAACAAATATGGTTCATGTGTAGTGTAAATTCCGGAATCTTTATAGAGAAAATATGTTATAGGAGACCCCTGGTATTCTCTCTTAACAACCAGTGACATTGGGACACCTATTGTTATAGCAAACACTAAATCACCATGCTTTAAAGGAAATATTTGTGGCATTTTTCCAATTGTTTCGTAATTGTTATAAGACAACCACTGATAAAAGACGGAAAATAGAACACCAAAAGAACAAGAATACCAATCTTTTGAAAGGCTACATAAAACATTTTTTTTTAACTAAATGAAATGCTAGAATGAAAAATTTAATTTATTTTACTTCAAATCTGTTTCCAAATTCAAAGATAGGAGCACATGAGAATAACATATGTCTGAGAGCTGCAGAATTTCCTTTACAGGATCAACAAAAATCATGTGGTATAGTGTTAGGGTTGTATTGGTACCTGTTGTGGCCAGGGAGCCTTATGGGTCACTGTAATCTGGGGGCCTATTAGGTGCCTAAACGGTAAGTTTGCCTACACTGTAAGGCAGAAACACAAAGACTGACACTCATGAACTCAGCCTCAAGTAGAAGCAATAATTGTTTGAAAATCATGGGAATGACTCAACTATGCAAATGTATGCTGCGCCTGTGACATTGCGATATTGCACACAACAGTTAAGAGAAAGGAATTCTTCAACAACAGAAGTTGGTGTTGTAATCGACTTATGTGTTTGCATTTGGGACTTATCTGTTTTTTTAAGGCGAGGGGACATTGCTCATTGTCTGCTAAGGAGGTATTGATTTGGTTCAAGACTGAGAGATTCATGTGACCACCTCTATTGTATGACAATGTAAAGACTGGAGTTGTGATATCTACAAAAGTGCCAAGAAAAGTATGTGGTGATTTTTTTTTATGTGCGACATGTTCAGGTGATATTTAATATAATATACCCTTTTTTCCAGATGGCAAAATTCCAGATAGTAAAATGGCTTAACCACAAACAACACAAGGGGAAGAACATAAGACCAATAGAAATGAGAGAAGAAGTAAGTCTCCTTTTCATCCTTAGGTGAATAATACAAGTTTTAAGCAGTGCAGATTAGCATATATGTATGAAGGAAAATTCAAAAGAAAGTTTAATCTGTTACTGTTTCTTGTTACTGGTCTCCTTCCTTGATGTTCCCACCCTCTCACCCTTTCCCTCACTCGATCATGCTAAATTTCTTTGCCTTAACGGCAAGTAAAATTGTAGCTGTCGTGAAGTCGACCATTTGAATATCGCACTGATCCCTCAGAGCCTCATTCCTGACATATAGAACACATTTTAAAAAGTGTTTGTGAAGTCATCCTCATTCTATTTCACATAAAAACAAAGGGCCTGATTTAGATCTTGGCAGATGGGTTAACCGGTCACAACGGTGATGTATATCCTGTCCGCCGAAATATAAATCCCATAGGATGTAATGTGATTTAGTTTTGGGAAGACGGGATATCCGTCACCGTTGTGATGGAGTAACCTGTCCGCCAAGATCTAAATCAGGCCCAAAGTTTGGGTAACACTAGCAGCACATGAGGATTTATGAATTTTTATCCATATCTTATTCAATAAAGTCACAGGCCAATAGGAATTCAAATCTTGTCCCCATAATAATTAATTTTTGATTTTGGCCTATCAGCTATGGAATTTTTAAGAACTGTGTAAAGATTAGCCAACTAAATGGTCACTATGCAATTGTGTAGTATTTTTTGAAGAATCTGCATTATTCATGTTTTATATATATATATATATATATATGAAATATAGCTTGAGACAAATTTTACATCCTCAAACCAGTTTGGTAAGTTTAATTTGCTTTGAAAATATAGAAAAGAAAGATGGCCTAATTTCAAATAATTTGGTGAACACAGAGATTTACTTTAGCTCTCAATTCTTTTTTTCAATAAACAGTTCTATTATTTATCTTAATGTATTTAATGTACCTTATCATTGAATGTAGAACCACGGTAATGTTCTGCATTCATTTCTAATCATTTGTGATATTATATTGAATGGTTTTTGAGTGAATAAAAAGTATTCTTTAAAAGGTAAGGGTTTAATGAACATTCTTTCAATATCAACCAAAACAGGGAAGAACAAGTTTACATCGTTGGACAACCAGTAGTGTTTCATTTAGTACTGTTTTAAATGAAAGGCATTGTGATATGCTGAAAATCCAGAAAGATTACCTCTCCTTCTATTTTATTTAATTCCAGCCTTGAAATTGAGACACAGGCTTTTTCTTGTTCAATAAAAAGTCAATACTAAAGTAGCAATTTTGATAAAAATAAAAACTGGAATAATTAAGGGTGTCATAGATAAAGTATACACAATTCAGAGTAACATTAGTTTCTTTATCAAGTCACAAAAGCTTAATTTGAGTGTCTTTCATTGTTGTGGGAAACCATTATCCTAAGTAGTTGATTTTATTTGAAATCCAAGTGAAATTAGTGTTTTCCTATATTCCATTTATGGCCAGAGTGCAAAAACAAAAAGTGAATTTCTTTTTAAAAAAAAGTCGATATTTAATTGTCTGGGATAGAAACATGGAAAACAATATAATTAGCATATACAGACATTTTTAAGTGAAGCTCTGTATATATATATATATATATATATATATATATATATATTACGCTCCATGGGGTTGTCCAAGTAGCGGGTAGCACCCGAGCCTGCGTGCGCCTTCCCCAAAGCGTTAGTTGGTATGGGCAGTTGCGTGTTTGAAATAGGCCCGACGCGTTTCGGAAATTTATTTTCCTCATCAGGGGCCAGCAGTAAAGTGCATGACGTCTACCATCTCCCTGTATGAAAACACATATTGTGCTTGTGGGAGATGTAGTCCCGTTAAAGCCCCTGAAGAGAAGCAGATGGAGCTTCGAAACGCGTCGGGCAGATCCATTACGGAGCGGCGTCTACGAGCGGATCCCCGTCCTCACCTACACATAAATAAAGCTGCTGCTCGCGTGCTACTCACAAGGTGGACAACCTGGAGCGTGAATATATATATATATATATATAAATTGTGAATTCACATATTGTCTTATTTTAGACAGGAATTAATTTATAGCTAAAATGAACAAAAATGGTCATAGAGGAGAGGACTATCTAGTCTCACACCTTAATTTTATATAAATAAAAGTATTCAAAAGATTTACCATTATCAACAATTGATGCTTTGGGTGAAGAGTAGTGTAGCCATATCAGAATATTACGTTTTAGGACAAAACACAACCAGTTAAGATTTTGAAACATAGCATCCCAAACCAACCCATAAAAATATTTCTCAGAATGTATTGTTATAGCCAAAGGATGCTTCTAAATATTGGACTTACTAATTATATTAAATGGTACTTCTGTATTATCAGATAATGATCTACCCTTGACAAAGCCTGATTGCTTACATCCAAGAAATGTAGGTAGAAACTGTTCTACTCAAAGATCAAAAATGTGGGCAAATATTTTGTAGTCCACATTTGCCAACCGTATCAGTCTATATTTTTTACTCAGCTTCGGATTTTACTTTCCTTTGGTATAATACCAATTAAAAGTTTAGAAAAATGTAGAAAACCATCCGAGAACAATAAGCATGTCTGTCAGCAGTCATGGAGAAAGGGAGAAGGGTGCAGTGGGGCTGGTTTGTCAACCTAAAGAGTTAAAGTGTTTAATTCCTTTACCACTCATTCACTAGGCATGTGAGGTGGTGAGGAAAGGTTCAGCAGAGAGCTACAGTTACCAGCCAAAAATTGTGCAGATGACCAAGTTTGAGACTCAATGTGCAGAATACTGGCTGCTTGGCACAGTCCAGGCATAGTTGGTGCAGGCAGGCTTGCTTGTGGTGCACCTTTGGCATTGATGGCTGCAGGTCCTAGTAAATACCCACCTTCACACCTAGGGGCCGATTCCAATGTGGTCCAATTACATCGGAATCAGCTGTTCGGATTCCTTTCTGACCGACCCATTTTGATGGGGTCGGTTGGAAAGGAATCTGAGACAGATTTACGAATGGCTTTCGACGGGCTCAGAGAGCCTGTCTGGCATTTAGAAATCCTCCATCAATCCCTCGGGTGGCTCTTTCTGGCCAAGGGATTCCGATGGAAGATTCACACAGCCTTTCTGTGCCAGCCTTTCTGACACAGAAAGGCTGTTGTAATCCATCGGCGCAAGGCCTCCGACTGGCGGCCTACTCCTGTTGATCCCTGCACCCGGTGGCAGGCACCTTGAGGTGCCTGCCACCGGGAGCAGAGATGAACTGCACCTCTGCTCTTTGTAATGAGCTCATGCATTCCGTTGAGACTGCATGCTCCTATTGTTAAGTGCAGGATGGCGACCAAACAGGTTTTGGTCGAATCCTACTTGCGGGGCTGTAACCAACGACAGAAGGTCGTTAGGTTCCAGTTCCCAACCGATGTCAGATGGACTCCGGTCCATCCCATAATGGAATATGCCCCTTAGTTGTAACAATTGAACCATTACACAATATGGTAACTAGTTAATGGCCAAGTATGCTGAATCAAAAATGATGGTAACTACTAATTGAGAGATACTTCACAAAACTAGCCCCTTGCTAAAAATAAAATGAAAAACATAAGGCAATTCAATATTAGAATAAAATAATCCCCGATAAAATTTAGCTTGTATAGCAGTACCAGAACAAAAAAGTCCACGAATGAAACAGTTCTTCTCAACAAACAGAAAACAGGAATGAAAAGTACTTTCTGCTTAATCAAATTCTAGTGTAGAGCGTGGAGACATTTAAGGGTCAGAGCACATACACTGGGCACTGGTAGGCAGTGCCCTAGTATGCAGTGTCTAAAAACCAACAATAAAATTAAGCAAAAAAAGGGAGGTGGCTAGTCAAAAAGAGACATTTTCTCACATATAAAAAATAGAAGATGGGGTTTTAGGGTATTTTGAGTTCTTGTATTGGTAAAAGAGCTGGTATTGAGGGATGTTTTAGCTATTGAAGTGTCTGACATAGAGGGATTTGGTAACACAGAGAAAGAAGCATCTGGTGTATGTGTATTTGGGTCCTCCATATTACCAAAATCTGATAAAGATGATATAGGATGTTTAAATTTCAAGCCAGTGTGTTATATAGTGAATGTTCTGATGAATTGTAGCCTTCTTATCCTCAAATAAGATGGGTTAGATATTATTGACATCTTACAATAAAAAGAGGGATGTATATCCCAAGAAAATAAACACAGCTGGAACAGTGCTTACGAAAATAAAACGGTATAGTCACTGACATTCCTATTATTGCAGATAATGTAAACGATTAGGAGTGGTTGTAATAAAGAATACCTATATAGTGTACCACTAATCTGTAGTCCATGACATTTTTTTGCTGGCGTATTACTTTTAAGGAAATATACAAGTCAAAATGTTGAGGCAAGATATAGACCTAAGGACAGCACGCATTATATTTAAGGCATTGAGGTAAGCATTTGACACAGATAATTGTGCACTATTACAGGCTTACAATAGTGGATGGTTGAGGGAAAACAGTATGTGGCATGGTGCCATCTATAGATACTGAAATCCCACCTTGAAAAAAACAGGATACCGTCTATATGAGTCATCGCATGTGCTGACTAAACTCCATTATCCAAATTGGTGTGTTCCGCTTTCATGCCATATAACTCAGTTCATAATAACAGGTCCATCATGCAGCTTCAAACCATGGGGCAATTTTCTTTTAGAAGCATAATGCTTCTAAGACCAGTTTGCATGTCATCCTTACATACATTTTGTAAAAGGTAGGAGCGTGCAATGTCTGACTGTTAAAAGCTTTGTGACTCTTCTAGTGGCCAAGCGAACCCCAATATTTTGAAGACTGTTGGGTGCATATTTAGGAGACAAACTTCAAATAAGTGCAAAATCAATTTTCTTTAATTAGTGAAAGCCAACCTGCCTATTTAGTTTTGGTTAGGTAACAGTTCTTTGAACTGAAATTCTTGCACTACTGAAGAATAATCTACCAATAAAAGAAGTGATATTTATTTTTTTGTTGATATTTATGGGTTGTTATAAAGCGCGGACTATCGCTCCGGAAGGAGCATCTTGGCGCTGTGCAAGCATGAAGTAGATAAGTGATAGATGATAAGTGGTGAGGGTCTGGAACTAAATGGCTGCTAGTACAGAGGTGTCAGGTTGTTGATATACCCAAGTCTTGAGGAGTTTTCTGAATTTACTCTCTTTTTCAATTAGTCTAAAGTTGACGGGTAGGTGTGCTTTGAAAATACCAACAGCCATAATTTAACACAAGTAACTGCTACTTTCTGGGAATATATTTTGAAGAGCGGATACTGGCTGTACTCAAAGAAAGGACCATAAAGCAAATCATGGTCCTTCGGCAAAGCCCTGTCATCTTCATAGCTTTTTGTGCCGGTATCACACGCCTATCCTTCATTTCATTTTGTTAAGCAAAAAGGGGTGAGAGAGATCACTTCCTCCTTTAAAAAACCCTACGTCTTCCAAGATATCATTTTGGTAGGACTGATTGTGAGTCCCACAAAATAAACAAATGAAGAGCCAAAAAATATAGATGAAACAGGAAACATATGGTAAGCCCAAGGTGAAGCTAGGAAATCAGTATCAAAAATGCTTCATCAAAAAGCACAAAAGATCAGCCGTGTTTACTATCTAAATATTCAGAGAGGAGAATGGTTCACACTGCGTTGCACACACACATGTCTACATCTAGGTTATCTGCATCTGGCTTTCATGCTTATAGATAAGCTGTGCTTTGCAAAGATATTTTAGAGCACTATGCTATATGATATGAACTAACTTGTTACTTTTACGTACATTTTCATACCTATAATTCTCCTATAAAATGAATACATTCACATTACGTTATCCAATAATATCCATGGTGTTCATGTAGGAGGACAGAACAAAGAAACATCTTTGCAAATTTCTCAACACTTGCTCTGATTTTCTATAAACTGTGATGAGTGCAAAAACATAGCCAGCAACTTCTCACATCCCTTCTTATTCAAACGTCTTAGCGGCCTTTTTGACATATGCATACATCATAATAAAGTTTACCCAGAGTGCAAATATGAGGTGTATATCAACTTTCTGGACACCTGGCACAAATATCAAGGTAAGTGTCCTTCCAGTGTTTGTACAGGATTTGTACAAAATTGGAGCTAGTATATGGAACAGGTGTGTGCAAACAATAGCAGTGAAAATGTAGATTACTTCTGACTGCAGTATGAATTCTCAAAGGTTGTACTTGATTTGATCAGTTATAAGGAATATGTTGCTTGATAGCATTCAAAGGCATAGCATAACATAACATAACGAAGCATAGCATAGAGTAAATAACAGTAGTGTGATGGCTAAATTAGATTCTGGGGACTGATCTCTCCCTAGCTAGACAAGCTAACCATCTGTCTTCGTCATGCTGCATGTTACAATGGGTTTTGAGAAAATCTTTCCAATTCTTACAAAGTCTGCTTGTTGGATAGTAATCCAGGTGACTATTTTGAGTCACCTGGATTAATGCAACTCTCTGTTTTTTAGGTGTGTCTGCGGGAGTGCTTACAAATCGCAAGTGCTTTCAAAATTCGGCAGTCAAGTTGCTCTGGGCCTCTCCTGGCACATTACTTCATATGCTGGATTGGTATCTTTATCTAAACCAAACAAGACCAAAACAACAAACATCCAGCATACATATATCAAGATATCACTTTTAGAACTATTATTGCAAAAATATTGCTTGTAGAAACATGTAGATCCAACTAGGAATATTACAATGCTGTGAAAGGCACAAATCCCAAGTATGGCGCCGACTGCGAGGTGTGTGAGAGCTGGCCGCGGAGTCACATGGACCTCCAAGTAACAGTACCTTGGAAAAACAAAGTCAACGGACGGTGCATCTGTGCTGCACCAGGAAAAGGCCATCATAGTACACCCCTTAGGGCCATATTGAGATCTAGCTTTCTGCGCTGAGCTGGAGCACAAGGGTCTGTGTTTCTTCTTTGCGACTTTGACCCATACATTAACTCGAAAAAATCTCTGAGTTAGTGCATGGACTGCAGATGCAGAGCTTGAAAGTACAGGGCAGTAATTGCCTCTTTGGCCTAGATTTCCAAATAAAACACGCAATGGGAGAGAGCAGAACAATGCCATATCGCCAAAGATGTGATGCTTTTCTGCTCTTTTCTGCTCTTTCCCTTCTCTGGTGCACCTTTACTGCCATGTGCCAATGCAGACAGCTTTGCCCCATTGCACAAAGGTGCTAGCATTGTGGTAAACCTAGTTTTTGTGCAGGTAGGCACCTTCCTATACAAAAACTATGCTGAAAGTCAATTTCCTCTTTGTATGTGTGCTGTGGAATGCAGTACACATGCAAAGAGAAAACATAAAGGTGAAACCTTTTTATCTCCTCTTCATGCCAGCCTTGGGGAGATGCAGGGTTTTGGCACAAATTAATTTCTTCAAGTCTTGTAGAAATGTATTTGCATCAAAATCATTGTCTGGATACACGGAAAGCCCATGCACCGCCCATGGATTGCCTTCTTGCTGCAATGTAATGTAAGATATGGCATTGTGTTGCGTTGTGCTACTTTGGGTTACAATTCAACACAAATCGTGATTTAGGTTGGATTGTAAATACCAATCCACTACTTTTTGTCAGGTCTGCTTTAAAAGGATAATGAAAACTCTACACTGAGGGCCTTATTGCTATGTTGGGTGGACATGCGTCTGCCTGACACCATCAAGGATACAGGTCCAACCGACCTCCAGTCGGCAGGCCCGACTGCTGCATTATGATGCGACCGCACATGGTGCGGTCGCAAGCTCGCTTTTTCTGTATGGGTGCTGGTGCTGCGGTCAGAAACCGTCCACAGAACAAGCTCCCATACAGAAAAGGGAGTTTGTGTTCATCCCTGCCATAGGTGCCCCCTCGTCCCATAACAGGAGGCCGCAGTAAGAAGGGGGCCCTGTTATGGGCCCTCAAACTCACTTTCCAGATAGGCTTTCTATGTCAATAATCCTGGCATGGAAAGCCTGTCAGAAACCTAGCATCATAATGTGGGAGGCGTAAAACGACGTCCATAGGGATTACTTGACGTTTTTTACTGGCAGACAGGCTCCTTGGGTCCCTCGGAAGCCAGCCGGAATGTCCGTCTGCTTTTAAAATTGACAGCCTCCATTGTAATGAGTCTGTTGGTTTTAAAACCTCAATGATTGTCGGAAAGCCTCCGAACTGAGGGGCCGATTATAATGGCGACGGACCTGAGTCCGTCCGCCACCATAGAGTAGGAGGGATCGTCCGCAGGGGCAGCGGCGGTCCCTCCGTGCAGATTAGGACGTGACCACCAGGGTGGCGGTCACATCATCTATCTTTAACAAGGTGGCGGGTGCAGCTTCAAGCTGCACCCGCCGCAATGTTAAAAATGCATGCATGGCATTTGCGTGCACAAAGCAGCAGGCACCGCACGGTGCCTGCCGCTTAGTCCAAGCAAATGCAGGGGGGTACCATAGGTACCACCCCTTGTGCACCCCCCACCCCCCCTTCACCTAGGGGGCCCGCAACGGGTCCCTGAAGTGAAGGTCTGTATGCTTTTCCACGGCCGAAAAGCCGCAGTGGAAAAGCATACTTTCTACTCTATCCTAATATGGCTGGCGGTGTCTGATAAACTGCCAGCCATGTTAATGCTTTTCCACCGCGGTCGGAAGGTGACTGCGGCGGAAAAGCGGAGGACAGATTGCAAGACCCACCAGCCATCCTAATTTGGCGGTGGGTCTTTCAAGCCTCCGCGGCGGTTTTCCCGCATCCTCTGGGCCGGCGGTGGCTTCCGCCGGCCCGGAGGATGCGGGAAATCCGCTATCGTAATAGGCCCCTGAGTTTGGAGGCTTTCTGAGCCTCATTGTAATCGGCTCCTAAGTGTTTGTAAATCTGGGCATTTGTGTTCATGAGCTCTTCTGTCTGAAAACATTCACAAACTGAAAACATTTTCGAAACAACGTCTGTGCTGAAGACACAAAAAAGAAACACGCAGCATCCTTCAGTGCGGAAAACTGAATCATGATATCGACTCTGGAATACTTCCGGAAGGCACATGCAACTTTGTTTTTTCAGGCTGTGCTACAACTAACTCTAGGCCCAAGTTTATTAGCTGCTGAGTTGATTCAGCAGTCCATTCAATTTGAGGATTCACACTCTTAACTAAATCCTGGTAGCTGCAAGTTGCTAAAAGGATGATTACCATGCCATACCATTCGTCAGAGAACATAGCATGTATTCGAATTCCCTCACCTGACCACACTTTGTGATCCTGGGCAAATACCTTTATTTCCATTACATCACATTTTAGAAATTAAGGAAATGCTGTCATTATGCACACAATAACTCAACATTTTCTTTGGAGAGTTTCACATATTAAACGTGTTTCTTGTTCTGTGGTGTAAGCCACGTGGTATTCATACTTTTCTTCTAATTGCAAAAATATTAGTTTCTTGATTCTTTCCTGACTCATTTGTATTAGTCATACCACTGTTCTCCAGAACTGTTCTGTCTTTTATTATTGGAAACAATGTGCTTTGGGTTTGTTGCAAGTGTTCTAAATGTCCCTGCTGTATTGTCCAAATTTGAAAGTATAATTCACCGAATAATGGAAATACAAAATCGCAGCATAGTTTCCAGGACGCCGCTGACTACTTATAAATGTATGATATAAATCCAATTGCCATTCAATTCTCAGTTCGAGAGTTTTGCCTGAGTCAGCAGCGTTTTAATGGAAGCTGTTTTCCCTTTATAGGAGGGTTTTAGGTGCTTTGTTTTTTCTAAATACACTCAGTATTTATGATGTACACATTTTTACAATTTACAACACTTCTTTACTTCCATTTTTGCCATGCTGTCTTTTCACATTCAATTACCTTCAACACATGGTTACTCTTGTTCTTCATCCTGTTGTATGGTTAGTCTGTTTCATCAAGAGATCATTCAAGCCACATTCCCTTAGGGCCCAATTCCAAGGCATTTTCACTGTAACATTTCATTAATGACTGCAATTACTTCCATTTAGACCTGTCTGGAAATACCAAATGAATTCCTGGATGCCATAATTTATTTTAGCATTGTAGGCCCTCTACAAGTGCTGAGAAACCACATCTGTACAACCCAAGGAAAGTGGTGGAAGTGGGATGGTTTGCCTTTTAAAAGTGTAAATTCCTACAAAGGTATTTTTTGGGACACTCTCAAACTTCGATCAAACACCTTCCCACCCCTGAAGTCTTCCAGGATAGAAAGGGGAGCGCATCAACCCTGATATTTGGGAGGTAGGGTGTTGGGAAAGGACTTCCCACAGAGACAAAAGAAAGGTAATGTGCATTTGCAGAGAGGCCCCCATTCCACTATGCTTAAATCTACTTGGTGTAGAAGTCCGCACAAGGGAAAAGGAGCATCCGTGAGATGTTGAATGACTTCTAGGTCACTTGGTGAATGAAAAAATGGCGAATGTATGTTTAGATGGTGATATAACTCTCCACTCAGGCTTTTACTTTTTTTGCGATTTGTATCCTTCATGTAAGGCGCTGGTGCAAGTCCAGCGCTAATCATCTGCATGATCATTTGTGGTGTGCAAAGTGGCATTGTATTGTGTTAAAAAAATCCAATAATTCCTGAAACATAACCAGACATGAGCCATCCACACAAATGCAACTTTGGAAGGGATGTTTACTTCTGCATATTTATGGATATTACTCTATATTTATCTACCAATCACGTATGTAGTTAGTGCCAAGTTTTTGAGCCTTACAAAAAATGGGCAATAATGTGGCTGCGATAACCTCCACACTTAAACACCCTAACTCTTGAAAATAGCAGAGCAAGCAACCAATAAACAGTTAATGCATTGACATAGGAAGAAACTCAGGGAAAAGACACAGATGGAAGGTCACATTGGGTTATCTACTGGATAACATCATTAAGCAAAGTGAAATCATGAATTTACAAGTTAAATAGTGCAAAATGTCACTATTTCTTGGGGGCCCCTACATGGCGAGTCCCATGCAAAACCACTGCATGCTGCACTGCTCCTTACAGAGCACATGTGAGCATGGGTGGTGTTTTAAGAATCATCCTTGCCAGCAGATGCCCATCCATAGGGCAGAGGGACCACCACCCGGCACCTTTTTGACATAAATAGTGTCTGACAGGCTGAACAAAGAACTTTTCTGGTCTGAGGATGTCACATTTGCTGTGGGCATGACCTCCTCAACTCGGAAAAGATCTTCAAGGCCCTCCCCCTCGTGACGGGGGGGGGGGTAGCATCAGTGATAGCTTTCTACAACGAGAGGGAGCAGTCCCACCTCTCCTGGCACCTCCAAGGTCTTCCTTCCCCTGGAGCTGCAGCAGGTAAGTGTTGTTTTTTTAAATGACTGGTGCGTTCGTGTAATTATAAATGCATGTGTATTTGTGAGTGAGTGTTGTGAATGGGTGTGTGTGTGTCTGAATGTGAATGCATGGTTGTAAGTGAGTGTGCAGGTGTGTTTGGGTGTGCCCCCTCTAAGCTGTACTGCCACCACTGAATTCCTTTCATTTGTGTTTTGGAAGCAATAATGATCATTACCCACAGTATTTGAGACACCCTAAATCAGGACCCAACATTCAAATAGGAAAGACTAGCATTATTTGCCCCTTATAATTGGTACTGTAGATTGTACACATCACATTCGTACCACTTGCTGACATGGCACACACATAATGGAGCACCCGTTCTACTTTTTTTTTTGTTGATATAGTGCAAACAAAAACCCTGGAACAGTCTGACAGATTACTTTTCAGTTTTTAGTTTTTGGTTGTTCAATGAGGTTAATGGGTCAAGTGTCAATATTTTATATATGTATGAGGCTTTGTTGAACTCAAAAATTTAATGTAGGGAATTCCGGAATATTGAGCGTGGTCGGCAATTTGAGAGAATGACTTAGATTGTGGTAATTGGGCTTTAAGCCGTTGGTATTTAGTGAGAGAGGATATAGTTAATCAAAAGTTGTGTTGGAAAATCGGATATAGAAAGAAGACCAGAATCCGAAAAAAACTGAAACAATACCCTTTTATGATCAGTCTTTCCAGTAAGGAACTCTACTGTTTATTTTAAGACATTTAATATACCAAAGTAGGGACATCATAAAGTTTTCATCGTCAGCTTATCAACGTGAGGTTTTGCTAAAGATATGGAAAAGGCACTAAGAGGTGAAGAAGAAGAATTGGGAGGTTATGAAATGCAAACCAAATTGTGAAAGGAAAATTGGGTGTACGGGGGAATGTTCTAATCATTAACGTATAGTGGGGGTGAAACCTAAGTCGTCGGAGACAGAGGCCCAAATATGTTTAAGAGTAAAAGCATGGTGATATTGATTACAATTGGGAAAATTCACCCCGCCAAGTACTTTGGGTTGTTAAAGCTTACATAAGGAAATGCAAGCTTTTTGTTCTTCCACAAAAATGTCATCATGGAACTATTTAGGGATTGAAAAAAGACTGAGAGAGTTTTACTGTGAACATGGCTAAGTAAATGTTAAATATAGATAACATCATTTATATGGTGCCCAACCGTCCTGACCACATAGAGAGGATCATTGTTTAGAGAGTGTGAACATTTTATGCTTGACTGTGGCCATTCTAACCTGAATGGTATCATTTAAAGAGGAGGAATAGCTAATACTTAAATGTTTGATATTTGAAGAACTCCAGTAAAACCCATTCCTGAAACATTACTGTGCCGCAGTTTTTTGTAAAAGGAGCTACTTCTGATTTATCAAAATTTCGTTTATGGTCTGATACTGACGAATATTCCAACAATAAATTAAAAAATTCTGGAATAGGTTGTATGGGGTCAGAGTCAAACAGAAGGCCGTCATCAAAATATTGACCTCAATATCTTTCTGTTTATAGCCTGGGAACGTTTATGAGAGACATATGTTTGCCAAAAATCATTCCAGAGGCAAGATGAAAAATAATGGAGAAAGACTACAACTCTGCTAGGTGTCTCTATATAATTGAAAATACGGGATTATTGGCCATTAATAAATATGGATGTAGTTTGTGAGGAGTAGCCTGTGTATTTAAAAATGTCCAGCCTGAAATCATAGCACTTCAGTGATCAAACATAAAATCCCAGTTAACCTAGTAAAATACTTTCTCTGCATCTAAAGTAATGACTGCAACTGGGGAGATGCATTTGGAGGCTAACCCAGTAAAGTTTAAAAAAGTTCTGGAGTAATCAGTTATGTGTTTCTCCTTGACAGAGACAGATTTTTCCACACCAATACATTCTGAAACAATAAGGTTGATGCGCAAAACCAAACATTTTGTGAAGCTCTTACAATCAGTGTTAATGAGTGAGATGGGTCAGTTATTACCACATTGGGGTAATCCTTATATTTTTGGGGGATCTAACAAAGCATAGCCTCTAGGAATGAACTTTGTGGGGGGCGTGGCTTGCGCCCGGAGGCAATGGCAGCGTCTCCGTAGTTCCCCGGGCCCGACGGGAGCGGAGACGGAAAACGCTACTTTTCGGAACTCATACTCCAACTCTACAGCGCAGGATGTCGCGTGCGAAGTGTTCGTGCCTTCCATGGTATTGTTGCTGAAGCCTTCACTATTGGCAGAACTCGACTTTTTTCAAGCTTCCTTCATCGCGATGTTACCGGTCGCTCATCCGCCATTTTGAGGCACCTGCTCGTTCCGTCGCTCTTACGGTGCTTTCTCCTCAAGCTGCACTAAGTATCATTACTCTCCAAAACGGCCTCTTTGGGACTCTACAGGTAGCGACCACCTTACTTTATACATATTTCTGTGGCATAATCTTCTCACTTCAGCTGCATATTTATGCCCCTAAAAGCTGAATGCTGCCTTTTCCTACCCTCAGTGAAGCTGTCTTTTTGTTAAGATTCTGTGCAGATTTCGATTAATTTTTTCACCTTTTATTAACTTTTGCCTCTACTGGTCTACCATAGACTTTTCCTTTTTGTTTTATTCTACAAGCTATCAGGATAACATGCTCAGTTCTTCGTGCACTGTTTCCTCAGCTGTCATCATTTTACTACAAGGACTATGTTTAACTTGTTGGGCACCCCAGATACTGTTCTCCTTGTTCGCTTGCAGCCCTATCAGATAATTGGTATCAACGGATTATTTAAAGTCATTTGCAAGTGGAAGATGTGGTGAAATCTGTTCTGCTTCAACCTCACATTTCAATTGCAAGTCAATCCACCTCAGCATTTAAGCGCCATTTTGATTGCTGTTTTTTCTTACAGTTGAAGGAGTTATGTAAAATTTGACTGAACTTATTCACCATTTAACATATTTTGCTTATGTTGTTCTACCACTGCGTCCTCATTCTTTGTGAAATGTCATGATTAATACTTAATACTTTATTTCACATGCGCTATCTCCTCAGATATTTTCATTGTTCTTCTTGGTACGCACAATAACCTTCACCTTTGGATGACCTATTGCTGTTTTTGTTTTTATATTGCCTTTTCAGGTATGTTTTCATTCTATGCTTTGTGACTGATTTCATATGTTTCTTCCCCTATCCTTACTTTTTTACTGTTTGATGACCTTTTCTTTTATATTTTACATCTGTCAGTAAGGTCATCAACCATTTACCTTATTATATTTATATATGGGAAAACAATTTAAAGACTCAACCACATCTTCATCATCTCGCAGATTTCTTATTCAAACCAGCTCACGATATCAATGCTTGGAAATGGAGGACCCTTCTGGTTTTCCCCCGAAATCTCCATCATCCACATCACCTACCATGGTCTCAAGTGGTTCCAAAGCAACGACTAAACGATTGAAGAAAAATCCTCCTTCTCCTCCTAAACATCCTCCTCAGTCACTATGGATTTGTTGCTAGAAGAGATCAGGGCCTTGCTCCCTTTTGTGGAGGACACTAAAGCTACACTACAAGAGACCACCTCTACGCTTCAAGATCTGTCTAATAAATGGTCATCCGTATAAAGCCGCGTCACTAATCTGGAGGAAAATGTTGAATCATTATCTTCTTCCACCTCTAAAATTCACTCTCTCTGTTCTCAAGTTTCTTCTCTCCACAAACAAATTGAAAATGTGGAAAATAGAAATAGAAGAAATAATCTTCGTATTTATGGTCGGCCAGAGGGAACAGAGGGGTCAGACTCAATTGCTTTCTTCAGGAACTTTCTCCCCAAACTCCTCAAGCTTCCAGAGGCTACTGTCTTAAATATCCAAAGAGCTCACAGATTGCGCTCGCTCTCAAACTCTGCTTCTGCTTCTTCTGCGAGTAGACCAAGAGGTGTGATACTCTACTTTCTTGAATACACTGACCTGCTAAAAATTCTCTCTGCAGCCAAAGCTTTAAACAAGATCACCTGGTCAGGAAGCTCTTTATTTTTCACTCAAGACTATGCTAAGTCAACAGCAGATCGCAGAAAAGAGTTCTTGGCTATGAGACCTCAATTACGTTTGATGGGTGCGAGGTATGATCTCTTTCATCCCTGCCTATTCAAGGTGACTATGAACAATAAAACCACTACTTAGGAGGATCCACTAAAGTTTCCTTTATTCCTTCCAGACTGACTCCATGGATACCTCCTCCTCCTCTCACTCCAAATGACTCATATTGACTTTCGTCTTTCTCCATTTCTCACATTAGCATCACTTTGCTTACTTAGGGTGTTGTCTTAAACTTAATATGAAAATGTTCACTCTATAGTTCCTCTGTTTAATTTTCTTATTTGACTGGTTGATTCCTCGTGATTATACCATCACGGTTTTGTTCTGTCTTCTATGGTTTTTTATTTTTGTGCCTTTAATTTTGTGCCTAACATCTTCTTCTTTTCCCTTCCCAGGTTTACCATCTGCGTTCTCCTTATGTTCTTGTGTTTCACTACATTACATCGGTATCACCCTCCTCTCCCGTCTCCCCATGTGGGTCTCGGACGCGTCATTGTCCTGTGTGGCCTCCCATCCCCCCACTCTCTTCGTATGGTTTGGATTTCATGTAAGTTCCCTTTTCCCTATTTCTTCTTTTGGTTTCTCTTCTGTAATCTTTTTTCTTTCTCATCCTCCCACAGGTCTTGTTTCACCCCTTGTTTCTCCTTTTTCTATTCTTCTAGTTCTTTTTTTAACACATTCTTCGTGTTTCATATCTTTCAATTCCTCTTTCTCTTATCACTTCTCTTCTTCTTCATTTGCCTATTCATTATTCTTCATACATATGCTCTGTATTGTATTTTTATTTCTATTTGTTTTCTTCCTTGTATGATGCATGGTTTATTTTTTCAGATTGTTATTTACATTGTATGCTTTGTGCTTACTGATACTCTCTTATCTCAGACACATTCAGAGTTACGACATGGAATGTTAAAGTTTTAAATAATCCCATTAAAAGACAACGAGTGTTATCCCATATGGCTAGATTGAAAACGGAGATTGCCATGTTACAGGAAACCCATTTATCAGATGCGGAAGCATCTAAATTAAAAAGACTTTGGGTAGGCAATGTATTTTCTTCTCCATCCTTAGGAAAAAAGAATGGTGTTGTTATTCTTAGTCATAAAAAGTATAATGTTTCTATTGTTCATCAAGAAATTGACTCAGATGGTCGTTGGGTGATTGTCAAACTGTTAATAGATAATGTACCATTGGTTATTTTTAACATTTATGCCCCAGTTACTGTTGATAATAATTTCTGGACACTTGTTTCAGACAAATTACTCTCATTTGATGATGAATATATCATTTTTGGCGGTGATTGTAATCAAATTCATGAGCCCATATTAGATAGACGATCCCCAGTTAAATTTGTACACACTAAAATGCACACCCAGTTTACCTCCACCATCCGACGTAAATCCTTAGTCGACATATGGAGACTCTGTCATCCAGATCTTCAAGAACATAGTTATTGTTCCCCTCCACATAAGACACAATCCTGCATTGACTATCTTTTTTTTAGTAGATCTCTTACTCAACATGTTCTCCACTCAGAAATAGGCTCCATTCTAATCTCTAACCATGCCCCGGTCTTTGTTGATTTTGATATAATTCCCTTTTCGCGTTCTTCTGGCAGATGGCGTTTTAACAATTCCCTTCTTACAGACTCTAAATTCTCTGACAGATTCTGTTCCTTTGCTACAGGTTTCTTTCTCACTAATACTGTTTCTGATTCCTCACCAACCATGATTTGGGATTCTTTTAAAGCGACCGCAAGAGGTTTTATAATCAATTACGTTTCCCAGAAGAAAAAGAGTTTCGAGAAACAATCTACCCAACTTCTCACTAAGATTAAACAATTAGAATATGCTTATTACCACTCGTTTACTGAATCATCTTTAAAAGACCTTGTTTCAGCCAAAGTTGCTTTTAATAAAATATACACTGAGTCTGCTGCCTCTTATATCTTCAAAAGAAGCGCACGATACTATGGGGGTCAGAATAAAATGGGAAGCTCTCGGCTTCTTACTTAAAAACCCGTCGTGATAGAACTAGGATTGCTTCCTTCACAAATTCTAACGGTGATTCACTTTTTAAAGATGACAACATCTTACTGGAATTTGTCTCATTTTATAAAACTCTCTACACTCCTGAAGCATCCCCTCTCCAGTCTAATATATCTTCTTACTTTCAATCAATCCCTTCTCCTTCTTCTGCCCATATTGACTTTTATTCGCTTGAGAAATCTCTCACACTATTTCGGTTCTGAGACGTGGTAAAGCTCCGGGCCCTGATGGTTTTACTATCGAATTTTATGATCATTTTTCAAAACTCCTTTTACCACATCTTCTTCTCCTCTTTAATTCTTTTATTGCAAATGGTTCTTCTCAAGGTACTTTTCAAGATGCTATGATCTGTTTAATTCCCAAGGAAAATAAAGATCCCTCCTTTTGTAAGAACTATCGTCCCATCTCTCTTGTAAACACAGATTATAAGATCTTTGCTAAATTACTTGCTCTACGTATTGACCCCATCTTACCTGAACTTATTGGCCCGGAACAGTCCGGTTTTGTCAAAGGTCGCTTATCCTCTGATAATTCTAGGGTTTTCTTTAATGTTCTTAGCAAAGCATCTTCCCTCCAATATCCACTTGCTGCCATAACCCAAATGCGGAGAAAGCATTCGATAGGATTGGTTGGAACTTTATGTTCCATGCTCTCAAATTGATAAATTTCCCCCCCAAATTAATTTAACTTATTTCCTTATTGTACTCTGGCCCTAGAGCTGCTATTTTTGCCAATGGCAACACCTCAGACTACTTTTCTCTCTCTCTAGGGGCGTTTGCCAGGGCTGTCCCTTGTCCCTATTGTTGTTTATAGTGGCACTAGAGCCTTTTCTAACACGAATAAGGCAAGATAACCAAATTACTGTTTTTCATATCGGCACCGATCAAGTTAAACTATCTGTTTATGCAGACAATATCCTATTATAGTGCTCTAATCCAGACGTTTCTCTCCCATCTTTCCTTCATCAAGTTGACATCTCTCAAATTTCGGGTTACCGTCTCAACCGTGACAAATGTGAAGTTTTACCCCTTAATGTTTTATGCCAACGCCACTACTTTGATCAATCAGGTTTTTCCTGGCAGTCCGCTAAATTGAAACACTTAGGATTATGGTTTTCTTCCAATATTTCTAATACCTTAAAATTTAATTTTGAATATATTCCTAAGAAATTAACTGATTCAATTACCAAATGGCACCCTCTCTTTCTCTCATGGTGGGGAAGGCTAGATTCTATTAAAATGATGCTAGCTCCTATAATTTTATACTCTCTTTCAATGATTCCCGTCCATATTCCAAGTTATTATTTTAAAAAAATAGATTCTATTTTATTGAAATTTCTTTGGAAAGATAAACCCTCTCGGATAGCCTTATCTTGTCTTAAAAAAGATAAACTTAATGAAGGTCTTAATTTTCCTAACTTCAGATCTTACCATTATGCTTTTACTCTTAAACAGGCTTCTCGATGGTTATCTACTGAATTAGTTTCTCATCCTCCTGTATGGTTATCTATTGAAAAATCCTTTACTTCACCTTTTGATTTTCTTGAAACCCTTGCTTTTACTGCTAATTCTTCGCTTCTCCGTTTTTCGGTCATTGCTCATACGCGCCAACTCTTATCTCCCCACCTCCCTTCTTCATATCCTTCTCTTATTTCGTTACATCAGCAGCCAATTTGGCATAACAAATTACTGTGCATTAAAATCCGCACTTTTTATTGGAAATCTTGGAGTTCCAAGGGTTTATTGTGGGTTTCTCAACTTTTACATGACAATGTTCCCATGTCTTTTCCTGATCTTCAATCACAATTTCTTCTTCCTAATTCTTCTAGGAACCAATATGATTTTCTTCTTCCTACTCTTCAAGGTTACCTTCAATCCCTTCCTACTTCTCCTGTCCTTCCCTTTTCTTGTTCTACGCTTTTCCCTCTTTTGGCTACCTCTCCTTCTGCTTCGTGTATCTACAAATATTCTCCATCTCCTTCAGAGAGGCTTAAGACACAGACTGAATTGGCTTGGGAGCGGGATCTGATCTTATCCTGGTCTATTTCCCTGTGGGATAAATAATGGTTGAAGATTCATAAAACCTCTAGAGCAGCTAACACTACCCAAACTCTTTATTTAATTTACCAACGTTTATTATATTCCCCTGCAAGATTAGCATCCTTTTCTCCAGACTTTTCACCTAAGTGTTGGTCCTGCCCTTGCCTTACTGCTGACTTAATGCACATGCTATTTTACTGCCGTAATATCTCTACTTTCTGTCATTCAATTTGGTCTCGTATAAATATTATCTTTAACACAAAGATTCCCTTTTCTCCCTCCGATGTTTTCCGAGGTTCTTTATCACCATCTTGGCCTCAAACACCCTATCATTTTAAATTACTTGACTTATTCATAGCTATAGCTTTTCACTTGATTACTTCCAATTGGAAAGACTCAACACAGGTTTCCTACTCTGCATGGTGGAATGCCATATGTTTTCATTACAGATTAGATACCAATTATGTCACTCCCATTTCCCTAGCAATTAAAAGAGATCTGTTATGGATTCCTCTTACTACATATCTATCTTCCCTCGCTCCTTCTTATCCCCCTACTGTTACCCAGACTAATAACCCAGATGAGGTCCGTAAACCGCCTTAATTTTCTCTTGTTGTCTTTTTCTTGCATTTTTACTCGATATTGTTAATAGACTCATATGTGACTTACTTATATTATCCCTTTTATTGATACTTATCGACATACAATGTTTATATTTACTTATGCTTTACTTTCGTTTTTTTTAAATTTAACATGCTATGTTACTTCCCCCTCCCCCCTTCTACCCCCTTTTTTTCTCGACTGGATATTACTGTTTATTGATTCCATTTCTTCACACTTTCTAATATGTATTTTTCAATTTCATATATACCTTATATTGTTGGATGCATTGTTTCATGATATTCTCTTTATGCTTGGTTTTAATAAACTTGAACTTAAAATAAAAGGAATGACCCTTGTGCCTTATTTGTGGAAAGAAAATGTTGGAAGAATAATAGGAGTTTGTGAATAAGTATTCTTTAGAATTTAGTGTACAGTTCTTCAGAAAACCTGACTGGGCCAGGGGCATTGTCTTTAGGTAATTTAGATAGAGCATAAGTGAACTCTGTGACGGAGATGTCCTTTCCTAATGAAGAAAGATCACCCATTTTGTCTTTGTGTCTTGAAATAGAGGTAAAACATGTATCTAATGCCTCTTCTGAAGGGGAGAACACTGAACTATATAGACAAGTGTATAAATCAAGGAAACATTTTCAAATCTTTGAGTCAGTGTGATTGCTTGTCTCATTTTTATCTTTGAAGACACTGATTTTTGACTTTTAATAGAGTTTTTATAATATTGTAGTTTTGCTGTAGTTAGACGGACCAATGTATCTTTAAGATTAGAGGTGAATAACTCATATTCTAAGCCTCCAATGTGTTTTAGCAATGTAGAAAATTCTTTAAGTGCAAGTTTTTTCTTAGAGGCCACATAGCGAATAACAAATTCTCTGGTAGTTGCCTTATAATTGTCCCATACATAAGTCATTTGAATATTAAAAGGTACATTTAAATCAAAGAAATTATCAAATTTGTTTTACAAATGTAATGTGTTTTAATAAGGAATTATTGAATATCTAACTGTTAGTGTGTGTATGTTGTAGTAATAAATCTATGTCAACAATGAATGGCGCATGGTCAGACATAAGGATGGAGCTGATTTCAGCCTGTGCCAAGGTTTGTTTTATATTATGGGTTTTGAAATTGTAGCGTAACCCGGATCTAGAATGATATACAGGAGAGTAAAAGGTAAATTCCAACCTGTCAGGGTAGAGGGACCTACAGACATAAATCAGACCACAAGAGCGAATAGCATTTGTAAAATATGTTTGCATTTTGTTTGGAGTATATTTTGAATGAGGGCATCGGTCTATGAAAGCGTCCATGAGTTTTACTATAATCTCCAAGTACAATAAAGTTATCTTGTGAACAATTTGTGATAAAGTGAAAAAAGTTCCCCTGGAATTGAATGTCAACACCAATGGGACCATATACATTAAATATAGAAATAGGTATGTTGTAAATTTTTAGGGTCAAAAGGAGCCATCTACCATCTTCATCTTGAACTTCAATGTCAATGTCTAAAGATTTATGAATTAAAAGGATGACACATTTTTGTGAATGGTGGCAGGAGAGCACAAAACATGTCCCAGACAATGTTTTTTAAGGGATTGATATATTTTGCTAAAAGATGGGGTTCTTGTGATAGACCAAGCTGAGACTTAATTTTAGATAAATGTGCCAGAAAAATGTATTATGAGCTTGTGAACACCTTTGACATTTCATGAAACTATTCTTAGGTAACACATAATGTACAATCTGAAGGCAGACAATACACATTAGCATGAAAATAATTTTCGAAACTAAAGTGAGAGATTATCTGAAAAGTAATCACAAGGAAATATACAAGAAGACCATAGGAATAGGCTATGTAAGAAAAGAATAGAGGACACATGAAACAAAAATATATGAACAGAAAGGGGTGAAACAGAAGGGGAAACGCAAAAGGAGGGAGATCAACAAACTCCCATTGTTGGATATAGAGGAGAAGGTAAGAGGCCCGAAGACTGTAACTGGCTGACTGACTGACTGATATACTTGTAAAGCACTCGATTGCCGAGGCGTCTTGGCGCTTGGGTGTATTGGTACTGATGCACAACCTAGCCCATCTTAGACGATTAAGGGAAAAGCCAAGTCTTGACCTGTTTCCTGAAGATATAACTATTGGACTGTAGTCTGTTCTGGGTTGGAAGTAAATTCCAGAGCTTGACTGCTTGATGGGAGAAGCTCTTACCACCCCATCTAGCTTTTTTTTATCTTTTTGACCAGTAATAACCCTGTATTTGCTGAACTCAGACTCCGTGGAGGCACGTACCAGGAAAATAGAGTTTGAACATCCATGGCACCTCCTTCATAAAGCACCTTGTGCACAAGGCAGAGGGCCTTGAATTTTACTTGCTGAGGGACTTGTAGTTGTCTGATACTAGCAGACGTGGGGTAATGTTTGGGGAGAGCAAGCAGCACACGCGCTGCCACATTTTGCAGAGACTGCAATTTAGCCCGTCTGGCCCATGTTAATTCCTAAGTATAATGCGTTCCCATAATCAATTCTGGAAAGGACAAGGGCTCCAATTACCGTTTTCCTAAGTGTTAATGGAATAAACAGCAGCATTTTGCATAGAACTTTTAAGGTAAAATAGCAGGAAGAGGTTAGTTGGTTAATTTGTTTTCCGAACTTTAACTCATCTTCAAACATAATTCCAAGGTTCCTGGCCTTAGTCACTCGAACTTGACAGTTCCCGGCCTCAGACGGCCACCATAGTTAGTTCCACACTGAGGGCCCCTTCCCAAACTCAATAACCTCGGTCTTTTCAGTGTTGAGTTTGAGAGAGTTTGAGTTCAACCATGCCATAACTGCATTAAGACAGTTACAAAAGCGGTCGGCAGTTATGTCCACCCTCTGCATAACCGATACTACTATCTGTGGATCGTCTGCATGTGAAACTAAGGTAAGGCCATGCTCTTTAATTAATCTAGCCAGGGGGGTGACATAAATATTAAATAGTGTGGGTGACAAAGCTGATCCCTGTGGGACTCTACACAGGAGGCACAGGTCCGCTGACGTAAGACCATCCCAGTGGATCAACTGTTCCCAGGATGCTAGTAGAGTTAGAGCCGTCTCTCTGATTTTGACTTCCTTCAGTCGCTGAAACAATACCGCATGGTTAGCGGTATTAAAAGCTGCAAGCAGGATGAGGACGGGTCTTCCTCCCCCATCCATGAGTTTTGGATTTCTTCTGTGGCCATTATCAAAGCAGACTCAGTAGAATGTCGTGATCTGAAACCATGTTGGGTAGAGTAAGACCAGTAACAATAAGCTGAGAACTTGGCTAAGCTCATGGGCAGAGACTGTAACCCCCCTCCCACCCCCAAGAAAGGAGAAACAGTAAAAGAATAAAGAAAAAGTATTATGAAGGACAGACTTTTGAATTATAAAAGATGACATAAATGTACTAGAGAAGGAGAAACAGTAACACATTGAATGTGGAATAGAACACTTACGATATCAGTAATGGACTAAACAAACATTCCTGGGTACAAAGGTGGGGGACAAGAAGGCACAGGACCACAGAAAACAGCATTCAATCTTCTGTGACAGACACGGGACCTGCAGAGAAAAATAGAAGAAGTCATGCCACATCTTACATACCTGAACAACTGCATCATCAGTTGAAATCTAAGAAGTATACAATAAAACAGAACAATAAAATGATGAGAGTTCTAGTTTTCCCAAGGTTTATCACTTCTCCCTTCCGTGAATGAATCAATTTCTTTAAGTCTTCTGGGTTGTCTTATGTGTAGGCACCTTCCTGCACAAAACAGTTCTGCCTGTAATGCAGACACTCTTGCACCATGGTCGCAATTATGCCTGCATTGATGCTAGGCAGCACTTTGTGTGCCAGCGCAGACAGACAGCAGGAATGTTCTATATCTAAGGAGACATGGCACATTCCTACTCTCTCCCTGTCACATAGTGTACTGCAGCAAATTGAATTGCTGCATTGCTTTGCATGACATTTTGAAAAGTATGGCCCTTTGTTGGAGATACTGGACCTTTTTTTTCCCTCTTTTTGACATTTACAGTTTGATCCTTCTGGGGTGCAGCTGAGGGCGAAGAAGAGGTAAATTGCTTTAATGATGACGGCACATGATGATCCACAATGAATGGTAAAAGTTCAAAGCGAAAAAAATATCTCTGCGAACCAGGTCGATGGTGGAAATGAAGAAAATTTATAAAATCCTAATAAAGGTGAGTGCATTCAACATGACGCTAAGCTGAATTAATGCCCATTAAGGCATTTTAAAGCTCTGTATTAGATCATCCTCACTATACCCTTTCTCTTTCAATACTCTGCCCTACACCAATGAATTCTGGTCTATGTACCTTACTCAACTAAGTGAACTTGGTTTCTATGAATCTGTCATGTAAAAGGGTGGCATCAGGTCTGGCTGGATTACATCATGCATGCATTAGCTTTTGTCAGCAAAAGCAGAGAGAGACCTGCTTATCAGGAAATGCAGAGGCATTCATCAATGCCACAGGACGATAACCGTCTCTCTACATCATCTGCTTTGACCTTCTCTTATGAAGTGAAATCACTTCAGCCTTGAAACCTTACTCTTTCTTTATCAGTCACAGCACATTTAGTGCTTTAACCACATTAATTGAGAAGGAACAACAACAAAATACTGCTAGCAAATCCATCAATCTCAAAACAGGGACAATATAAATATTGGTGTTTTTGCTACTGTCTCAAATACTATTACTAATAGCTATAGAAATATTACTACCAATAATAACACATATTATTAATATTAGTAGTAGTATAAATAGAGTGTTCAATAATTCTATTAGTCTAAATGTACAGCATCAATCATACTGAATACTCACAATGAACAGGGATTTTCATCCCATTGTATTTCATAGTTGTTGGGTGGGGTCGTGGTTTCCAATTCCAATAGGAAACAAAATGCTGGCATAGCCATGTTGTCTTTTTTCAGTCATTCATAGGCTATAGCCCAGTTAACATAATTAAATGAATAAATATAAAAAAACTAAATTTTAAATAAATAAAAAATAAATAGCCTGCTACATATAAGTAGACTACAAAGGTGGGGCCATACCCTAAGGGACTTATTCACAAAGGTGCAATTTCACAAATGCATTTATGAGTAGTGCTACTGCAGTATGCTTACATAATTTTCTAAAAGGGCCCAAAACATCCAATTGCATGTGCAGGGAAGACACAGCCCTAAATGTGCTTGAATATGACCCAATGTTAATATTTTACTCACAGTTTAGTTGGTCAGGCCTCTTCACCAAGGCATTTATGACTAGGCAGAAGAGCAGTGCAGGCGTAATCTTTTCTATACTCCTGTATGCCTTTGTGAAATGGCTCTAAACACCTAAAATAGCACCTCTATATACATACTGTTTCCACTTCTACCTCTCCTATCTTCACCATGGAGGGGAAGACCTCCACACACATAGGTCAACTTTTTTTGTGATAAATGTGGGAGGGACCAGGTGAGTGGTGGTTTAATGGGGAATAATTACTACAAAATGGGTGGTGTTGGACTTTGTCCTCTCTACAGAGTTACCCCTAAAACATTTTGCCTCCAACATTCGTTTTTTTCAACCTGTTATTGTGGGGTTTTAGGACTCAGTGCACTTTACCACTGCTAACCAGTGCTAAAGTGCTAGCACTCTCTCCTTTAAACATAGTAACCTGGGCTTCCAATCAATTGTCACTTTTAATTTTCTTTTAAGTCCCCAGTAAAGTAGTATTGCCTGTACCTGAGGTCTGTAAATTAAATGCTACTAGAGGGCCTGCCACACTGATTGTGCCACCCAATTAAGTTGCCCTTTTAAACATGTGTCAGGCAGTGTGTGCAGTACTGTCATTTTGAACTTGCAAAATAAATCTTTTTACCAGGCCTGAGCCTCCCTTTTTAATACATATAGGTCACCCTAGGGTAGCCCCTACACAGCCCATAGGGCAGGATGCTATGTGATTAAAACATTGGGTATATACATTCAACTTTTATATACCCTGGTACTGAAAAACTCTTAAATTCACTTTTCATTACTGCAAGGGCTTCCTTTGCCACAGGATAACAATGAGTTACCTTATTACATTTAATAAGTGATAACTTTTAATTGGCAGCAGGTAGGAAAGTCAATCCTCATTTAAAGATCTCCTAGGGTTTTTCCTTAATTTAATTTACTTCCTAAGATTCCTTGATTCTGCAGGGAGTTCAGTTTTTTTCCTTCGTTCCTTCGTTTCTCCCTTCTACATTAACGTCCATCATATTATTAATGAAAGTCCCTTACTTCTTTTCAGCACAGAGTTGATTTTGGGTGTTCATTTGGTTTGGACTATCTAGGCAACTACCAACTTGTTGCACATTTTACGGCCATAAGCTCTTTTTCCTCAAGCTCCTTAATTTTCTCAGATTCAGAGAATTTAAAATGTTCCTTTCCTCTTGTGGTATTGAAGTCTTGCAGTGCGCCCCAATCTTTTTTTCTTTTCAACCTCTCAAATTTCATTCTATGGGCCATCATAGGGAACTTTATGGAGCTATGCTATATCTGCTATGCAATGGCCTACTTAAAGACATTCAGGAAGCTATTACCGCTATATGAAGAGGTGTCTTTACTAGTAGGTGGAGAATCTAAATTACCATATATTTCAATTTAAAACCCAGACAGTTGCTGTACTGTCTCCTGAACTCTAGTGTTTAGCTAAATAGATAACCATATTTTTCTCTGGTGTGTCTAATCTACTAACACCATGTAGTGAGCCATTTAGTGTATATCTATCATAATTTTTAATATGGCTGCTGGAGAAGATGGAGCTGCATGGAAAACTCCTTTGTAGACTGAACTATTAAGATTCTGCAAAATGTTTTCAAATTGTTTCTGTCTGGCTCAATGCTCTATCTAAACCATACATCTTATTAATATTTCACATTCAGCTCAGTTATTAGCCACTCTCCCTTGCTGAAACTCTTTCATTAGAGGTTCTTCATCGTCAAAACATGGAATTGAACACTAAGGGCCCGATTACGATGTCGGGGGGGGGGACCGCAACGGACTGAGCGTCAGTTGCGGTCATCCCTACATCTGTCCCTGTGGTCTGCCAGCCACATTACGATGCAGTGGGCAGAGGCATCGGGTGGAGGGACTGTCAGCTGCTGTTCTGATGCGCTCGAGGAGCCCGTTGGTGCATTAAAAAGAATCTCAATCCCATAATGATAGTGAAGCCAGCATCGGCTCCACCGTTGGGATTATGATGTCACTTTCCAACAGCCTTTCCATGTTGGCCTTTCGGAAATGGAAAGGCTGTCAGAAAGTGCCTTTCGGGGACCCTAGCAGGCCCTCTGTTTTAGGGTCTGGGTGGCACCTATTGTCCCCCTCTAAACATCCCTGCACCATGTGGCAGGCACTGCATGGTGTCTGCCACATGGTGCAGAGATGTTTAAAAACGTACATATTTCAATGGCGGCTTGTGCTGCTGGCCTTTTGTGCTGCCATAGGGTGGTCGCATCCAAATTGTGCGGTCGGGCCCACTGACCCTTGTGAATTCCCATAGAAGCCCATGTTCTGGTGTGAACATGGGCTTCTATTGGAATTCTCAAGGGCATATTATCAATCCCATTATCGCCACTTTAGCGGAATGTTTCCTGCCGCTAAAGCGGCAATAATTTTAATGCCGTTCTTGATAATATGCCCCTAAGTAATTTACAACGTCAATAGCTATAACTCACAAATGCAAGACCTACAGCCTGGGGATTCTAAAGGTACCCAGAATTTGTAGATTCCCATGGAGGAAACAGATACAATATCCTAAATACAGTTAAGTTTTGTTCTTTGTTGGAAAATGACAAAAGAATGTGTCAGTTTTTTCCCTAAAGATAGCATCAGCAAAAATACTTTTGAAATGTGCACAACATCCTTCCTTTAGAAACTTACGGATGGTTCGCTGCTCGAGATAAAAAACTCTGATCCGTGTCACTTTGCAGAGTTTATTGGAACTCTGCGCTCTGCGTGGTCTGGGCAAAACTCTGGGAACTCCACCGGCAGAGCGGAATTCTTCTCCCACACCTATTTCTTACCCACAATACCCTACAAATGGCAAAAGTTAGCAAAAACATTTGCATTTTCTTCATATTTCTGGGTTCCTGCAGATTCCAGAAATTTACTACCACCCTGCATTCCCACACTGCAGGTCTGGGATTTACCACCACTCAGCATTCTAATACTGGTTCTCATAAAACATAGTATGCTCACTTGCAGGTGTGGGCCCAGTTCCACAGCAGGAAAGGACCCAAAATGCAACATGGACAGATCACATTTTTCCATTTGAAAATAATCTTTGTTTGAAATGTAAGTAGATACTGTTGATTTTGGGCCTAGGCTCAGCCACCACCCAAGGAAACCTACCAAACTTAAGTATTTATAAACCCTAAATACCAAGAGAGTTCAGGGTAGTCTAGAGAACAGTGATCCTCTAAATTTCTTTGTACGCAATGGCCAGCGAACCTTAAACATTGCTTGAAATCACACATTTTCCTCACATGTCTAGAAGAGAAACCTCCATATTCTGTGCAGATTTTGAGCCTAGGCTCAGCCGCCAGCCAAGTAACCTACCAAACCCAGATATTTACAAATCCTAAATACGATAGGAGTCCAGGGTGGTCTAGATTGCATTGAGACCCTTCATTTTCTCTACAAACATTGACGTGCAAACCTCAAACCTTTCTTAGAATCACCCATTTTCCTCATACATCTGTGAGGGAAACTTCCCGAATCTGCAGATTCACAACATTCCTATCACGCCACATTCTCACACGTCTTCTGATAAAAGCAATACCCTCTTCTGTAGCTCGGACTACTGCCCGCAACAGGAACAGATCAAACCAGGGACAAGTCCAACGTGAGGGTGCGACCAAGGGTGCTGGGTGTTGATATTCCCACCAGACTCATGCAAAGAAACTCAACTGCATCTCCTTGCCGCTCTACTGGAGTGTGTGATATCAGTGTGCCGTACAACATTATGACATCACTGATGGGCTGAATTAGATGTGGCGGTTGGAACATAAGGGGTTCTGCTTCAGCCTCTGCCAGGAAAATTGAAGGGGGAAACCTCTGGTTCTTGCGTCGGAGGTCCCCTCAAGCTCCTAGCCAGTTTGAAACCATTGCCAGTGGCCACCCTGGAGAGGCAGAGTTCCTATCTGCAATGGTTCAACACCTGCACTGAAGGGATCAAGGTGCATGTGCATCTAGGTTCAATTTCTTTGAACGTTTTACCAGCAACAAAAGCTTTTTTTTAGGCAACTGACCATTTATAAAACATCGTTCTTGTCCCTGTACATTTGGACGGTCAGCCTGTCCACATCCCGCTATGCTTGCTGATGTGTCAGTAATGCTCCATGTCAGCGCATGAGGATATGTAGCAGCAGTGGTCAGAAAGGGGGAAGCAGGCAGCCAATGACAGGTAGAGGGCTGCTTCAACAACCTCACATCCTCTCACTCACTTTTTCTTTCAAGTAAAGATCTCCTCTCACAAAGTGCATGCGCAAACTCATGTATCAACATGAGTGGCTAAGTAGCAGTGGTGGATGGAAGAAGGAGGAGGGAGGAAAAGCAGACATGGAAAACAATATGTTTGTCAAAAGTGAATTTAATTCTTTTAAGTACAAAAGACAGGCTCCTTGGCACCTTTGCATTCAGACTCTGCTGAAACTGCTGCCAGACATGTTATGTTATGTTAACATGTTACACCAAGCGGTTTCATGGCACTGAGCGCGGGAGAGGAAACAGTGACAGAGTGATAGAGCCTTGACTCGTATGCCTCAGAGAACAGCAATGTCTTGAGAAGTGTTCTGAATTGGGCGTATGATGTCAGTCCAGCAGGGAGAGAGTTCCAAAATTGAGGGGCCAGGAATGAAAATCTGAGGCTGCCATGTTTTTTCCGTTTGAAATTGGGGTTGGTAAGCAGGTTCAGATGGGAGGAGCGCAGTTCAAGAGAGGGGGCATAGCAATGGATCCTTGATGAGATGAATGCTGGGCCATTCCTGGCGAGGGCTTTGAAGATGGTACAGCTCAGCTTCAACGCACAGCGTTTGGCAACCGGAAGCCAGTGGAGGCTCTTCATCAGACATGTGCCCACAAGATTGGATACCTGGGGACAGATGTATGACCTGCCAAATAGCTCCTCACGAATTGCAATGCATTTGCAACTCGCAATTTGCGAGGTGCTATTTGGCATGTACAACAGTGTGTTTATCACTGTTTGCGATTCCCAATGGGGTCACAAATTGCGAGATTCATGAATATTAATGAGCCTCTCGCAATTTGCAAGCCCATTGGGAATGACAAGCCATCCCAGGCTCAGCAGACCACCGTGTCGGGGACTGCTTTTAAATAAAGCAGATTTGTTTTTTAAATGCAACCCGTTTTCCTTAAAGGAAAATGGGATGCATTCAAAAAAGAAAAAAGGGCAGGCAGTGGTCCCTGGGACTACTGCCTGCATTTAAAAAATAATATTGCATGTATTTGCAAATGGGAAGGGGTCCCTCTGGGACCCCTTCCCATTTGCAAATGCAGTACCACCTAATTGAAGTAGGTGGTAACTTGCGAGTGTTTTTTAATCACAATTGCGTTCGCAAAATGTAGGTACATAGCTTTGCGGTGAATATTAGGAAGGGAACGCCCCTTCTTAATAGGGAGTCGCAAAACAGTATTTTGCGAGTCGCAAAATACTGTTTGTACATGGGCCCATGCTTTTTAGCGTGCGCAAACGGGCCGCAAAGTCCATTTCCAATAGCCTGCTAGTTCTTCTGTGAAGATGCCATAATGATATTCCTATGATCTTCCAAGAGGTCAACTCTCCAGGCCCTGTGAATGACCGTCAACTCTATAGATTCGCATTATCATGTAGTCTTCTGTTTCCAGTAACATTCTGATTGTAATGCAATGGTTGGCCTTCTTTTCTGTATTAGCCCAGCAGTAATTGGAGTTGGCCTATAAATCTGTCCTTAAAATGTTTTATCACTCCCTCCAACTACCTTCACAGCAGGTTCTATCCCCAATTGTTGTATTTCAAGATGGCACAAAGGTTAATTAGATCTGCTTAGCCTTCTCAACTCTCTAAGAACACACTCAGATATACCCATTCTGATCACCTTCCACAGTCTGTTCATTATGAGCAAACCACCTTAAATTGATTAGCTATCTAATTTTACCCCAGGAAGGAAAGGAGCCAATATACAGATTTTTTATTTAAGAAACAGTCTACAATCCACTTTTCATTACTTTTACTCGATGTAAGTAATGTAAGTGCCACTTATACCGCGCAGCTTCCACTCCAAGGAGTATCTTGGCGCGCACCAACTCAGATGGACCGGTTGGAACGGAAAAGAGTGTCCTAATTTCTGCACACACATTACACTAGAGTCCTGCAAGAGGCGTCAGGCAGAGAGAAAATCCAAGTTTTCAGTGACTTCCTAAAAAGAACTTCTTGCGAAATAGATCGCAGGGAGAGGGGAAGTTTGTTCCAGGCTTTGGTTCCAACTACAAAGATGGATTTGCCACCCTTTGTGACGAGTTTGAAACGGGGCAAAGTAAGCAGGTTCTGGTTTGCAGATCTCAGACAGCGACTTTACGCTTGTCTTTGACAATGTACAGTTTTCCATGGCCTTTTTGCTAAGAGTGTGATCTATACTTACACACATTTGTGGGAATGCATGTTTATCATCTGTACAAAATTGGGTTACTGGTTTACAGGGGGGCGAGCCCTGGTCAAACAACAACCACAATCCTTATCAGGGTAAGGCACAAGCAAAGCCCAAATCAACCTGAGCACAACCCCTGGTTATCTTGACATAGAGCTGTGCAGCTTAACTTAGAGTTAATGTGTAAAATATGTGTGCAACACTGAAAACAGTAACACAGTCAAAACACCACACAAAAAGATCCCACACCAGGTTAGAACAATAGAGTCTAATGTAATAAGTAAAACAAGACGAAGACAAACAAAAATCCAATGAGTAGAACCGGAGGTATGAATTTGTAAAGAATAGTGTGTAAAATGGATCTCTGACAGAATATCGAGGCTGAAAATATCGACAGACAAAATATCGACGTTGGAATATCGAAGGCAAGTATATCGACACCCCATCTACAACATGGTAAGTACAACAATATCGAAACAAAAATATCGATGTTAAAAATATCGTAATTAAAAATATCGGGGCATATTATCAAGGGGGTTTATCTCCGCTTTTTTGGCTTTAAAAGCCAAGAAAGCGGAGATAAAATTATCTCCCTATTACCTAGCTGTCGCTAACACCAGTTAGCGACAGCTAGTAGGAGATAGCGACCATCTTGGGCCCCACTTTTCATGTCAGTGATATTTATCACTAATGACATGCAAAGTGGGCGTGCCAAGATGTTAGCGACTGGAAACAGTCGCTACCATCGCTATCTTCTATTACCAACTTTTGGAGATATTCGCGCTAAGCGCGAATATCTCCAAAAGCTAACACCTGCCCTGAGCAGTTCTTAGCCATGTTATCCAATGGGAGGTGGATAACATGGCTAAGAGCATTAGCTCGGTAATGCATGAATATCGCTGACTTTTCAGCGATATTCATGCATTGCGGCCGTTTTTTATCGCATTTGCGATAAACCTTGGTAATACCAAGGTTTATCTGCGATAAAAATCGCCGCAGCTCTGCGGTAAATTTTTGTCTCTAACCAAGCAATAGCGATAATTATCGCTATTGCTTGGTAATATGCCACATCGTTTTTTAAAACAAAGGTAAAATTAAGTAAATAGTACTTATATATATTTTAAACTTATGTTAAAATGTGTTATAATGTTTAAAATGAATAAATAATACATATTTACTATTAAACATTTAATTAAAAATAATAATTAAATATATAATATATACTTAAATAATTATAATATATTCATTATTTCTTAATGAATTATAAAATATTAACAAATACTACAATTTAAAAATACATCAACACTCATAAAATAATAACATAAATAATAATAAATAATTATATTTAATAAATAACAACAATTAATTATACTTTCAATATTTTTAAAATTAATTAAATACAACATTATGTAACATCTTAAATACATAAATAAATATAAATAATATTGAAGAGCATAAGGGTAAAAATTACTATTCAAACTCCAGAGGGTGCAACAGTAGATAAAGCGTTGGATAGCGTAAGTGTAAAAATTACTATTCCAACTCCAGTGAGTGCAACAGTAGGGAAAGCGTTGGATCGCGGGTATGTAAAAATGACTATTCCCACTCCAATGAGTACAACATTAGTGAAAGCGTTGGATAGCGTAAGAGTAAAAATTACTATTCCCACTCCAGTGAGTGGAACAGTAGAGAAAGCATTGGATAGCGGGTATGTAAAAATGACTAATCCCACTCCAATGAGTCCAACATTAGGGAAAGCGTTGGATAGCGTAAGAGTAAAAATTACTATTCCCACTCCAGAGAGTGCAACAGTAGGGAAAACGTTGGATAGCGGGTGGGTAAAAATTACTATTCCAACTCCAGTGAGTGGAACAGTAGGGAAAGCGTTGGATAGCGGGTATGTACAAATGACTATTCCCACTCCAATGAGTGCAACATTAGGGAAAACGTTGGATAGCGTAAGAGTAAAACTTACTATGCCAACTCCAAAGGGAGCAACAGTATGGAAAGCGTTGGATAGCGTAGATTGGCTAATTACTATTCCAACTTCAGAGGGTGCAACAGTAGGGAAAACGTTGGATAGCGTAGGGGGAAAAATTACTATTCCCACTCCAGAGAGTGCAACAGTAGGGAAAGTGTTGGATAGCGTAGGGAGAAAAATTACTATCCCCACTCCAATGAGTGCAACATTAGGGAAAGTGTTGGATAGCGTACGGGTAAAAATTACTATTCCAACTCCAGTGAGTGGAAAAGTAGGGAAAGCATTGGATAGCGTATGGCTAAAAAATAATATTCCAACTCCAAAGGGTGCAACAGTAGGGAAAACATTGGATAGCATAGGGGGAAAAATTACTATTCCCACTCCGGAGAGTTCAACATTAGGGAAAGCGTTGGATAGCGTAAAAGTAAAAATTACTATTCCCACTCCAGAGAGTGCAACAGTAGAGAAAATGTTGGATAGCGGGTGGGTAAAAATTACTATTCCAACTCCAGTGAGTGGAAAAGTATGGAAAGCGTTGGATAGTGGGTATGTAAAAATGACTATTCCCACTCCAATGAGTGCAACATTAGGGAAAACATTGGATAGCGTAAGAGTAACAATTACTATTCCCACTCCAGAGAGTGCAACAGTAGGGAAAAAGTTGGATAACGGGTGGGTAAAAGTTCCTATTCCCACTCCAGTTAGTGGAACAGTAGGGAAAGCGTTGGATAGCGTATGGGTAAAAATTACTATTCCAACTCCAGTGAGTGGAACAGTAGGGAAAACGTTGGATAGCATATGGGTAAAAATTACTATTCCAACTCCAGAGGGTGCAACAGTAGGGAAAGCGTTGGATAGCGTAGGGAGAAAAATTACTATTCCAACTCAAAAGGGTTCAACAGTAGGGAATGCCAATTAATAAATATTTACAAAAAATATTACACATAAAAATTTGTAATTATTTACAATTAAATTACATCCCACACTATTCCCCTATAAACCCACAACCCGCTCTTGTACTAAAACATAACATTTAATAATAATTAACATTAATTGCCAACTAAATATTTAATTTATTAAATAAAATAAATAATTGCCAATTAATAATTACTATTAAATTACTTCCCACCCTATTCCCCTATAAACCCACAACCCACTCTTGTACTAAAACATAACATTTAATAATACTTAACATTAATTACCAAATAAATAATTAATTTATCAATTAAAATAATTAATTGCCAATTAATAATTAAATAAAAAAACTAATTAATTACTATTAAATTACTTCCCACCCTATTCCCCTATAAACCCACAACCCGCTCTGGTACGGAAACATAACATTTAATAAAAATTACCATTAATTACAAATTAAATAATTAATTTATCAAATAAAATAATTAATTGCCAATTAATAATTACAATTAATTTACTTCCCACCCTATTCCCCTATAAACCCACAACCCGCTCGGGTACTAAAACATAACATTTAATAAAAATTAACATTAATTACCAATTAAATAATTAATTTATTAATTCAAATAATTAATTACCAATTAATGATTACAATTAAATTACTTCCCACCCTATTCCCCTATAAACCCACAACCCGCTCCGGTACTAAAACATATAATTTACTTAAAAATACATTTATTAATATATAAAAATAATACACATATAATATAAATTAATTTAAATACTTTACAAAAACATATAACACATACATAATAAAAATCTAAAAAATAATACAAATATCGATATTATTAACATCGAAATTAGTTACATCGATATATATGCTATCGATATTACTAACTTCGATATTACTTACATCGATATAAATGAATTCGATATTACTTACCTCAGGGTCGATATTCTGTCCTACGATATTCTTGACATCGATATTCTGTACCTTCGAAATTTTAAACACGATATTTTGGTAGGTCGAAATTTTCAACTAGATATTTTGACTGTGTACCGTATAGGATAGCACCTAAATGCATAAAGCGCCAACCAGGAATATCTGGTCATGCTGAACCATGTCAATCTCAAAGATTTAAGGCCGACCACAATGGAACGAGGATCGTATACAGTTCCAGATTATTCCAGCTGTAGGTTTACCTTCTCAAGTTCTGTGCCAAGAGTCCATTTCGTGTAGGAGATGGCATCAGGGGGCAAGGAGATCATCACTGGCAGTGGTCTGCATGGCGCGGAGAGCAGGCCATGCATCGTGGATGGGCGTTCTGGAGCTTCACGTTGGCAGTCCCTTGTGGGCTGACAATGCTGCTATGTGAAAAGATGTGCTGGCCATGACTAATGCTGATTTTTTTGTGAAAGCAGCACAGGTCCGGTGGAACCTGTCCCGTTCGCAGTCGCAAAGAACCCAAAAACTTGATTTTAGAGCCTGCTGAGCAACACCAAGGTTCCGGGAACGAGGGGCTCCACTTAGGGGTCAAGGACTCACTAAAGAGAGGGCCAGAAGCTGTTTGGGCAGTCTTTTATGTCCCTGAGGCTCAGATCAGGAGGACAGCAGACCAGCCCTTTGAGTCACCCGGGGGTCCTGGGTTCAAGATAGTTTGCAGGTCCAGTTCTTGCTACCCCGGCAAGAAGACAGCAGGTCAGCACAGCAACGCAGTAGCACCTTCACAGTAGCAGTCCAGCAGACTGGTAGTCCTTTCAAGAGCACGGCAGTCTTTCTTCCTGGCAGAGTGTTAATAGGTCCAGAAGTGTTCTGAAGAGTTAGTGTCCTAGGTCTTTCTTTTATACACACGTGTGCCTTTGTTTTGGAGAGAAGCTACTGGACGCATACCTCTGAAGTGCACAGATGCCCTACCTTTCCTGCCCTGGCTCCAGCCTAACTACAGGGGGTATGCAGCCCTTTGTCTGGAGACAGGGCACTGTCTATTCAGGTGCAGGTGAGGCTGCGCCCAGCATTCGTCAAGACCCTGGAAAAATACACTTCTGCTAATCAAACGCGCAATGAAAATGAAGAAATGCAGACCCATGAAACTGGTACCTGGCATTGGTCGGACTCTGCAGCGGCTTTTCTGTAGGACAGAGTGCACCCTGGGCCCCATGCCAGGGTCTCTCGAGTTCAGGCACGACATCCAACGACTGCTGCTCGTTACAAAGTGGAAGTGGATCCACTGTTGAACCAGTGGTGACCACTCTCAAGGTTCTGTATTTCTTCTATTTTATTGCAAGTAGACATGTATTTTTCCAAGGTCCTGATGAATGCCAGTACACCTCGGCTGAGGGTTTTTGGCAGAAACATGTTGACAAATGACACACAAAAGCAGGTTCAGTTGGTCACTGCTGTCTCTTCACACTCTTTTTAATCCTGATCCAGGCAGACAATAATAAAGTTGTACGCCTGCCTCAGAGTTAGTTTTAATCACATTGTTCACACTTTTTTTTGCATACTTCACACTCTGCTAGCCTCACCCCCCTTTTGTCTCTATAGGCATATTGTGGTATTCCTCCTATGACTTATGTAGAATGTATTCATGTCATGGACAGAATGTTAAAGATGTAACAGTGTGATGTCATGGCATTCTTGGTTTGTGTATTTTTGTATGTAAGTAAGATCAGTACTCTGATCAACTGCTAGTGCCTGCATCCTGATCTTGGATGGGATTCTTTAAGGAATAAACTTAAGAAGATTAAAGCTTCCTGTGTCAAGTAATCATTCCAGGAATTTTACACTGGCGTAGTCAGAATGTTACAGCTGCTCCGTTTTTTCTTTCCAGTCCTGGGGATCCTCCTATTCAATGGAAAAAATTGAAGGTAGTGTTTGAGAGGTATGCAAGCGTGTGTGGACCATCATTAAGTGCTGAAAAAAAGTCATTATTGTTATTGCATTGTTTTGGTTCCAAAAGTCAGGACGTGTTTGACAACTTACCTGAGTTATGTGGGGAGGATGCTAATGGACTTAATGATTATGAAATTTGTATCAAGAATCTCGATAAACATTACCTACCTAAGGTCAGTACTATATTGAAGAGGTATAATTTTGCGGAAAGGATGCAATGTGAAACTGAAACGGTGGAGACTTATGTGACTTACATAAGGAAATTAGCACCATCGTGTAAATTTGGTACTCTAACAGATGAACGCTATAGAGATCAGTTCATGTTTGGGTGTAGCATAGAGAAGGTAAAGGATGAGTTGTGACTACGTGATGATACAACATTAGACGAAGTTCTTAACGTAGCCAAAAGAATTGAGCATTCACTAAAGTGTGTATTAATTTTAAAGAAGGATTCTGATAAAGATTGTAAAGTGCAAGTAGTCAAAAATAAGAATAAAATGAGTATAAATAATAAGAACGTTAAGAGTCAAACTTACAATAAGGAAAGAAATAGTGGACAGTTGGAAGATGCTAAATGTTTCAGGTGTGGTAAGACAGGACATTTGGCAAATTGTAAGGAGTGTCTAGCTCTGAATCAAACCTGTACCAAATGTAAAAAGAAAGGACATTTAAGTAGTTTGTGTAAGAGTAAACCGATGTCTAAAGTGAAAGAAATAGAAGTGTTTGATAGCGATAAAGGTGAGTCAGGTACTGATGATTATGAGTGTGGTCAAATAGTCGTACAAGCTGCGAGTGGCGTTAAGAAGAAAAATTGTCCCTGGGATAGCATCCTAGTTCAGGGAGCGATGGCTAAAGTTTTATTTGATTAAGGCGCAAAATTTACAATTGTTTTGAGTGAATTCTACATGAACAATTTAAAAGGGAAGGTGAAGTTGTTGAAACCTGACATTAGACCTCTAGCGTATGGAGGTGAACCCATCAAACTGCATGGATATTTCTCAGGGTTAGTGGAGTATAAAGGCAGGTTCATATCAGGGAAAATGTATGTTTCCTAAAAGGGTGACAGCATTATTAGTTGGATCCATCAAGGCGAGTTTGGAGTTTTTCTTGATCCTAATGAAGATCCTCCGATTCAATTGAGAAGTTTTGTGAATTCAGTTGTGTCTAATGATTATGGTTATGTCTCTAATCTCATGAGATGTCATCCCAATGTTATTTAAAAAAAAATTGGGTTGTTCAAAAGGTTATAAACATAAGATTGTTTTGAAACAAGATTCAATACCGGTATGTTCTAAAGTGAGGAACATTCCATTATCAGTGAGAGAAGACTTGAGAAAGGAGATTAACAAATTAAAAGATGGAGGTATTTTTAAAAAAGTTGAAGGCAATGAGTGGTTGGCACCTGTAGTAGCAGCACGCAAGTCGAATGGCGATCTGAGACTTTGCATTGATTTAAGACAATTGAATAAGTGTGTGGTCATAGACAAGTATCCTTTGCCGAATATAAATGAGTTATTGGTTTTGCTCAATGGGGCCAAGGTTTTTAGTACAATCGACCTTACCTACCATCAGATTGAGCTAGAAGAATCTTGATGGGACTTAACTTCATTGATCACTCCTTTTGGAACATATAGGTTTGTGTACATGCCTTTCAGATTGGTCTCAGCATCATCCGTGTTCCAAAGAGTTATGGAGAGTGTTCTTCAGGGTCTCGATGGAACTTATGTGTACCAGGATGATATACTGATTTTTGGTGAGGATGACAGTCAGCATGATGCACGTTTGGGTTTAGCCTTAAAAAGATTGTCAGATCATAATTTGACTGTTAAGGCAGAAAAGCACAAATTCAAAACTAATTCTTTAGATTATTTAGGTCATAACATCACTTGTGATGGAGTAAAACCTAAAGCTGACCTTATTAACACTATTCAGGAAATGAGTTCTCCTTCTAACAAATGTGAATTGATGAAGTTTTTGGGAGTAGTTGAATATTATGCGAAATTAGTAAAGAATTTTGTGGAGAGTGCAGTTAACATGAGATACTTGCTTAAGAAGGGCATTGACTTTGATTGGTCGGATGCTTGTGAGAGGGAATTCATTGAGTTCAAGGAAAAACTTAAATCTGCACCTTCTCTCAGGAGTTTTAATCCAAAGGTCCAACCCATTCTAATCACGGATGCGAGTGAAAAGGGTTTGGGTGCAGTATTGCAACAGCAAAGTCAAGAGGGTTTGCAAACAATAATGTTTTTGTCTCGAAGTCTCAAAGATCCTCAGACTAGATACTCGGTGGTAGAGAGAGAATCTCTGGCTGTGTTTTGGGCAATTAAGAAACTGAAGAAATTTCTTTGGGGAATTGATTTTGAGATAAGAACTGATCATACACCCTTGGTGGAAATATTCAGCAAAAAGGGTCTGGACTACATTTGCAGCAGAATAACCAAATGGGTGATAGGGTTGCAGGAATACAACTTTGTGATAAAATACATTCCTGGTATTGAGAACACAGTGGCAGATGCGTTGTCTAGACATACCCCTAAATCTCCTCTTGAGGAAGATGACTTGGAAGACTCTGATGAATGGGTTTATGCGATTGATGACAAAAAGATTTCTGAGAAACAATGGAGTGATGAGATGGTTCATGATTCTGTTTTGAATGAGGTCATTGATTTGATAAAAAAGGGGTCGAGCAACAACAAAATGGGATCTGAGGATACAAAGAAATATTAGATTGTACGAAATTAGCTATCTACTGTTAATGGTCTACTGTTTCGTGGAACAAGATTGGTTCCTCCCATCAATCTTAGGAAGGTCTTAATAGATTAGGTCCATTCGTCACATTCTGCTTTCTCAAAATGTAAACAGAGATTACGCTTATCATATTGGTAGCCAGGCATGGACAAAGAGGTTGAGCGGTCATACGTGACTGCATCCCCTGCAATTTGAGTGAAAAAACCAAGTGAACACGCACTCAACCTATGGTCTTGAGAAAGCGCCTTTTGAGTCCTTGACAAGATATTGCCTTAGATAGTCTTGGTCCTATACACTTCAATGGGTCACAAACTTTTGTTCTTGTGGTGATTGACATGTTCTCAAGATGGCCAGAAGTTTTCTTTCTTCCAGCCATTGACTCCAAGCGCATAATCACCTGTCTGGAAGTGTTGTTTTCAAGAGAAGGAATTCCTGGGACTGTGTTAACAGATAATGGTGTTCAACTGGTTTCAGTAGAGATGGAACACTTTCTCTCCTCCAAAGGGATTGTGCATAAAACCTGTTCCCTCTAGCATCCCGAGGCAAATGGGATGGTAGAGAGATTCAACAGGGTAATTAAAGAAACTATTTCTTTGGCCAAATATCAATCTGTAAATTGGAAATGTGAAGTGTTAATGAAAATAGAAGAAAGTAGATTGACTCCAGTTTGATCAACGGGAAAAACCCCTTTCTTGTTATTCAGGGGTAGGGTTCCCAATACTAAGGTTGAACCAACACGGGTGAATAAATACGAATTGGATAAAGGAAAGGAGAAAACGTGTGAGAGAAGACTTGTACAGAAAAAAGAGGAAGAGATGGCTAAGCGAAGGAAACAATATTTTGATGAGAAAAAAAGGGTGAAAAGAACAAAAGTAAGGGTTGGTGATGTAGTGATGATTAAACGTCTCGGTTTGTTGGGAAGTTCTATTTCAAAGTTTATGAAACCTATCAAAGTCATCAAGGTCTTCAATAATGCAGTGAAGACGCAAGATCATCGGAACCTCAATAGAGTTGTGGTAGTAAGAGGAAAAACAACAGAAGGAACTTCAGTTGGTTCTTCGTCACAAGGTATGCAAAAGAATGTGGAGAAAAATAGAGAATCATCAAGAGTATGTAAACGTCCATCTTATCTTGCTGATTACGTTTTACTATTTCTTTCTTTTATTTAAGGAAGGGAGGTGTGTGGTATTCCTCCTATTCCTCCTATGACTTATGTAGAATGTATTCATGTCATGGACAGAATGTTAAAGATGTAACAGTGTGATGTCATGGCATTCTTGGTTTGTGTATTTTTGTATGTAAGTAAGATCAGTACTCTGATCAACTGCTAGTGCCTGCATCCTGATCTTGGATGGGATTCTTTAAGGAATAAATATAAGAAGATTAAAGTTTCCCGTGTCAAGTAATCATGCCAGGAATCTTACACATTTCTACCATATACTAATACATCTGATGAGCTCCAACCAATTTGTGAGGGACTTGTAGCCTGCATCGTCATTTCCTGTCGCGGTGGAAGGAGAATCCCAATGATGAAGAATGCCACCACTGGTGGGTGAGGAAAGGTGTCCCAATAAAGGAATACTGCTTGATAATCTAGGTTCCTTATTTACTCTTTGTATCAGACCCAGGTATTTCGTTGTGTGAATGATTTATAAGTTCGGAGGGAATACCCGCTGGTCTCAAAATCTCCATTGGTCCTCCTTATGTGTTAGTTTGATTTAAATGTGCACCATTTAGTAACGTGTCTCTATAATGTAATTTATAGCTCGTTTTTAGGCTAAAATAGAAAAAAATTCTTTTAAAAAATAGAACATTTATCATATATAGAAAACTGACTTAAATATAGGAACTATAGTGAGATCATTACTACAGAAGCAAGTAAGTTAGCCCAATTTTCACGTTGCACTTTTGAACGTTATGCAATTGGGCAGTGTAGGCTCCAAGGGGCCCTTAACAGCTAACTTATTTAACCTCAGAGTTAGATTAAAAATATTAAATTTATTTAACCTTACATATTAACACTGCAGCCTTGCCAGTAGGGTCAATTAATGCTTTGCTTAGGAAAACTGAGACACATACAGTAAATATAAAGCAAAGCGGCTTTGGAAGAGAAGAGTTTAAAGCTAATTTTTTAGGTTTAAATGAGATGGAATGTTCATCCAGTAGTAGGGAAAAATTGAAAATTGTGGCAGCTCTGCTTAAAATCCTGTGTGTGTGTGTGTGTGTGTGTGTGTGTGTGTGTGTGTTTTTAAGCTAGATTTGCCAAATCAAGAGAACAGTACCTGAGTCTGAGAACAGTGCTTGCCTCACATAGCTGATTCAGGTTAATATTTTCCTACAAGTATTTTTTACGTACTCTCACATGCTTTGGGATTTGCTTTTGTGATTTCCACTGAAAAATCTATCCGATTCCCTAGTAGTAAAAGAGCAAAGAAGGCACGTCCTTCCTATTTGTCTTCGTTATATATGAACTATATGAATATTCCCTTAATATTGCAATTGTATTGATCATTTAGATGTTTTGGGCCTATTTGGAAAGCCATGTAAGAGAATGTTAAAAGTACTACAGGAGAACTAATTTACAGATTCCAAAATGCCTTTGAGAATAGGCCCCTGAGTATATAGGGCCAAGCAAAACCAGTTCATATTCGAGCTCATGTATTATAGGTTTATTGTGTAGAAGGTTAGCAGTGTTGTTGTATCTAGTTTGTATATTATATTTTATTGAAGTGACATTCATTTTCATAGGAGAGTTTACATGCAGGGAAACCAGAACTAATAGCTACCAGGAGCCTCCAGCCTGTTCAAGAAACTGCTTAGCCAGGATGCCACCGGGACTGACTATACATATTTATAAAAATCACAAATTCACTGTGATCGAAACCTTGAGAAACATTCCCAAGTTCAATGTAATGCTCTCTTTTTTAGGTCTGGCTTGAAAGCACAGCGATCTTCAAGACATATTGTTACCAGTTCTTTAAAATATTCATAAAGTATGTGAGGAGTATTACTGACTCCTCACATACTGTAGGCTATTTGGTGCACCTTCAAGGAAGAAATTTCATTGCAATTCATGATCATACTATTTTGTATCTAAATGTAACCTCTTCCATCTTGTTCTTTTTCACATTCGGTTCTTTGTCTTCAATATGGATTCTATACAGAAAGCATTACATTTTTGCAAATTTTTTCCAGCATTGGCAAAGCCAATAAGACAGGCATAATGTGATAGACAGCATGTGTGCATGCACCACATGCAGATATTTGTGAATATTTAGGTTTACATGCATTGGCACATTAAAGTAAGATCTATGGTTTGCCAGTGCTCGTTTGCCATGTTCGTCCATGTAAAAATCACATATCTAGTGTTATGGCAAATGGGTCTTTTGACAAAACCTTTTTTTATCATTTTCCCAAAGTGGCATGCCTGCTGTTCCACACCTAAATTAGCTCTTCGCTCATGGAAACGTAGCAACAGTGTCTCCACATATTTACATGCTGCAACCTTTTATTTTAATTAACACTAATCAAAATAACAACTATCCAATTAGTCCAATGAAGCATTTAGCACTTCTGAAGCTGTTGCAATACACAAAAATACAAATGAAAACGTTTCACTTCGAAACAAGAGCTGTGCTGAGTAGCTTTAAAGTTCACATCAGTGCATTTTACCCTGAATCCCCCAAAAATTGCTCTTACTATTAAAGAAGGCAATTCTATTGCCATTGATGTAATCTGCGGGTGCATCGTCAGTATATATGATGTCCTTGCTTCATGGCCCCATCTAAGGTCAATTTATTATATGGAAATCCTTGCTTATTTTACCATGTAAGCTTTTACTTTCACTTGAGATAAGAGTTAAACATGCCACGGCTTCTTAATGTAAAAACACCCCATTTAGCTCCTCACAAATAGGCCAGAACAGGGTGACTGTGAGACATTGGGTTGTTGGTTGAATGGGTTGTTGGTTGAATGGGGTGTAAACCCTGCTTGTGCAACAGACACAATCCCTTTTAGAGTGAACAACTAAAGTTACTAAATTAACGTGTGCTTAACCCTCAGGCAGCTTGCCGCAAAAGCAGTGAATAACAGAAAAGTAAATATACCCTTGGAGGCTTGGACAGGATAAAAACACTCAGTTGAATAATTCACATCTTTTGCTTGTTGGTCAAGTCCCAAGTGGTGACTGACTATCGAACAATCTCAGTATCAATACATGTATAAATAATCTATAATAGATCTTTGAACAACACGGGAATGTTTTTTTCAGAATGTAAACAATTTTAATGTGAACAAATCGAGAGGGTACATAAGGTTATAACAATACACTAGGACAGAGGGAATTAAATATTTACACAAAGAAAAACCTTCAAGTCAAAAGTGTTTGCATCTATTCCAAATGATATAGCATAGGAAAATGAATCTAAAACCAGCAGAACACAGTTCCTAAACATAAAAAAGTGAAACGGAATTAAGAACTAGTCAACGTTTCGGTCTGTACTTGGCAAATTTGTCCATCAGACCATCGTCAGGACGAAGAGTAGGTTTATTAAACTAGACCCCTGCGTAAACACAATACATTGTTATAAATAAACAACGCCAACAATGGCAAAACTTTAAGAAAAAAGAGACAAACCTGCGTGCACAGAAAGGAAAAAGGTCTCTTATTGAATAAGAACATTTGGTGTAACTAAAACCTTAACCCAAAGGAGAGTTAAAAGAGAAAATGCCATCACCATACTACTTTGAAGTGAGAGATATCGCAATAGACAACTTACTTATGTCTAATCAAATACTCAATTTGTGTTAAAATGGTCACAACTCAAAGGTAGTTCCAGGTCACTGACACCGGAAAAGCCTTTCGGATAGGCTGGGATAGATAGCTACACTGTAAATTGCAAGAGTAGTTATGTGTTATCACTAAAGCACAACAGAAAATTCAAGTGGCACACTACATTTCTGAGGTCCAAGGGCATTAAGCTCATTGCCCTATTTCTGACGCTAAGATGTGTCATATATATTCTTATTTAAAGTGCTATTTATTCCACTCCTATAGAGTACAGATGTATTAATCTAGACCAAAAACTGCAGAGTACATAGCCTACACTTACAATGACTAAGACATTACTCTGCCACTGTTTTTCAAACAATGGGGAATTTTGTGAGTCCATCGTTAGTTTTGCTGGTGTTCATTCTATTCAATTCGCATGGTTTGAACACTACGCTAGCTGACTGTTTTCCCAGCAGCACGTATCGAGAGCCAGGTGATTAATTACAGACTCCGTAAGTTTTGAGCTTAGTTTTGTAATCAAAGGAAAGAGAGAGGACCTAGAGTAGCTAGTTTGTTTCCCCTAGGGATTAATGAAATAAACAAGAAAACTAGCTACTAGGACAATATGCGTGTAGTATGTGTCTGCGTAGGGAAAACAATAGGTTTTTTATGAAGGCTCTCACCCACCAACCTAGTTGGTGGCATGCTTCATCATCGGCCCCCACCCGAGGTATAGAGTGTACCTCAGGTGTGCTGCGATGCCTGGTTACAGCGGAGCGGGTTTTGTTACGTGAGTGTGAGTGCTGGTGTGTTGAGTGAGGTTTTAAAATTCTGTCCTAGGGGTCCCGAAAAATTACTTTATTGATGGGCCCCAGGCAGAGTTAAAAACAAAGGCTTTTGGGCATGTAGGGATGGACTTATGGTCTTCCACGTCCAGTGTGGGCTACTATTTTCAGCCAGGCCTTTTTTTCTAAACTGGCTTTCTTCAGGACCTTTTATGTGTAGGGGTGATACAGGGGGACTATATGTTGTCAGTACCCTGTATGTGTAGCACACACTAAGGTGCTATAACTGTGAGAGGTGTTTCCTCTCTGTTTATAGTCCTAATTTCAAAGGATAAACTCCCAGGGCCTCGGCCAGGGGTCCGAGACTCCTGTGCACTTTGGCGTGGTCTGCGGTCCCGCTATTAAACCTATGGTCCGGTCAGGAGCTCCAGCTCCTGACCGGACCATATGTTTAATATTTAATTTCCTCTGTCATAGTGTTTTGTTATAACCTTATGTACCCTCTCAATTTGTTCACATTAAAATTGTTTTCTGTCTGAAAATACATTCCTGTGTTGTGCAAAGATCAATTATAGATTATTTATACATGTATTGATACTGAGATTGTTTGATAGTCAGTCACCACTTGGGACTTGACCAACAAGCAAAAGATGCAAATTATTCAACTGAGTGTTTTAAACAGAATCCCTTGGAGGCACAGTTACCAGTAACAAAAGCAGTCAGGCTTTACTCAGATGCAACGTGTAAAGTATTTATGCCACACACAAACAGTAATACAGTAAAAACGCAACACAAGAAAAATCCTACACAAATTTATAAAAATAGAGTACATTTTAATTAATGATTTGACACCAAAATGACAAATATCCAATCAGTATAACGAAAGATATGAATTTTAAAAGTTTGGGGTATAAACTAGCCCATAAAAGATCAAAGCGCCAACTGCAGACATCTAGTCACGCAAGACCAGGTCAAAGTCGAAAAATATGGCCGACCGCAATGGAGCGCGGGTTGGATAAAAAGTGAAATGGGCTAGGTCAGTGATTACCATCAGATTTAGGAAAACTTTCGAAGAAAATGTTCTGCAAAGATAAAGTTTAGCGGGCAAGGCTGCAGGCGGTGTCGGGGAGCCACTGGTCAAAGTCGCAGTGAGGATTAATACATTTGGTCTCTTTTTTGGAAGTAGAAAATCTCTACCTGGATTAAGTTGAAGGCTGTGGCCAACAAGAGTTCAAGGAGGCAAAATAGCCCCTGAAGTCACTCTGGTAGTTCCAGGGATCAACAAAAGAAACAGGGGTCCAATAACAGTGCAGGCCTATGAGGGTTCAAGACAGGGTCCCTGCAGCAAAGCAGTCCTTCCAGGCGCAATAAAGCAGTTTTGTGGAGTATATAGCAGGTAACAGAATCAGGCTGTCGTCTGAGAGTCCTTTGAAAGGCCCAGAAAGTGAACTGAAGAGTGGGTCTATGGGTCCTATTTTTATACCTGGTGCCTTCTTTGAAGTAGGAGAAGTTTCTAGAAAATTCTCTTGGAAGTGCTTGAAGTTTCCTGACTTCCCTGCCTTGGCTCCAAGCTGGCTGCATGAAAAATGTAGGGGTGAAAAGTCCTTTGTGTGAATGAAGAGCACAGCCCATTTAGTTGCAAGTGGGGCAATGTCCAGCTCCACCTTCCAACTCCCATCCTGCCAGTTGATGGCCCATCCAGGCACACTTAATTCCTCTTTTGTGTGGCTGATTGAGAGGAATAAACAAAGTCCAGCTGCCAACTACACTCAGACATTTGACTCAATAACAGGCTGTAGACACCAAATAGGGCAGGAAACTGGCAACTTTTTAAAAGTGGCTTTTTCAAAATTGTATCTTAAAATCCAACTTTTCCATTATAGAGAATTTTTAATTATATTTTCACAGACACCAAACACGAAACGTTCACCTATTTCCAATCAAAAGTTAACATTATTTAAATGTAATAAGGCAATCCAATGTTATCCTATGGAAGAGGTAGGCCTGACAGTAGTGAAAAACTAATGTAGGAGTTTTTCACTACCAGGATACGTAAATCATAACATTACATGTCCAACCTTTTGATTATTAATTACAATGCACTCTGCTCTATTTGCTACCTAGGGCCTAAGCTATGGGTGATCTGGCATGGGGGTTATATTGCCAGGTTAAATTGGCAGTTTAAAACTGCAATCAGGCTGCCATGGCAGACCAGGACATGTTTTAAGGGTCTACTTAAGAGGGTGGCACAATAAGTGCTGCAGGCTCATTACTAGTGTTTAATTTACAGGTCCCGGGTATATGGTATACCACTGTACAAGGGACTTATAAGTAAATTAAATATGTCAATCAGTTGTAAGCCAATTGTACCATGTCTGAAAGAGAGAGCAAAAGCACTTTAGTACTGGTTAGTGGTGGTAAAGTGCACAGATTCCTAAGGCCAACAAATACAAATTTAGCAAACAGAGAATGGGGTGACGGCAAACGGTTTGGGGGTGACCCTGCAGAAAAGGTCAAGTCCAACAGTGATCTATTTATGTCACCCAGTTAATACCATTGCTCTGGAGGGAGATATACACTGACTGATGTATATACCTCTTATTCCGACATGAAAATGAAGAACTGCATGCACTATTGGTGTTTTCTGCACCAAGGGCCTTATATATGTATTTCTGTGTAAATGGTAAAATGTGTTCGTACATATGGGCCGAAATTACTAATGACTCAGAAAGTGCCCCACAATTTTCACCCCAGATAATTTCAGCAGGTTTGACAGACCAGAATTGACCTCAAGAAAATTGAAGCAGCACAGTAATACAAATTTCCCCGTGAAAATCTTCTTAGCTCAGGGATCAGAATTTAGCCTTGAAGTTGGCATCAGCACCATAATAACACGTTAAATACATTATTCTGAAGAATTCCTAGGAATTAAGGACATGAAAATACACTAGTCTAAACGAGATACCTTAGAACGCTGTCTGTTTTTCAATTTAGTTAAGAGCCCATAACTCTAACAAGGGTCTAAGATTCTGGAACGGGTATCTGTTCCGTTAAAGTTAAATAGAAAAAAGCCTTCTTAGTATGATATCATGGCAAATGCCCATTTTGTAGCGTTGATTGTGAAATAGTCAGTTGCATCTTAAATACCAAATAATGGAACTTGCAGAGAAAGACACATTAGGAAGACCCATTGGCAAAGCAAACCAATCAGACAATTGATAGATTAGGATCAATAATGTAAACGTGGGATAACCAAAAAGAAGAAAACAGAAGGTGCAGCCAGTATAATGCACAGAAGCAATCATTTTAAGTAATCTATGCATCCCATGCATTTTATACTTTACACTCATCCACATCGTCACAAAGATAACAAGCACTGGCAAAGCCAATAGATCTCGGCAATCCTAGAGCTAATGGCCTGATCAATGTTAATGTCTTTTAGCCATGTTGAACAGCAGCACATCTGCTGTTCAGCATGTCTGAACACAACGTAAATAAAAAAGCATGTAGCCTGAGCCTGTAGATGTGTAGAATGGCTGTATGTATGAGCATCGAAATGGGGTTATAATAATGTTTTAATTGCAAAATCGTTACAACAAATTATAAGACCACGCCTATTTTAAAATGCATTTCAGAGTATTCACCAAGAAACCACCTTTTTTTGTTTTTTGCAATTTTATACACTGCAAACTCGGCCAGAAAGGGGAACAGTAAAGAGGAAAGCTTTTAACAAACTAGGTGGCAATCTTTTTTAACTGCACACACCTATAACAAAATCACATCAACAAAACGTGTAGTTTTGTAATCCTTGGTGGAAGTTTAACTTGTTAATGCAATCGTACCTTGGTCATTAATCAGGCTTAAAGAGCCTGCATTGAAATCTGACTCATGTTGCAGAGATGCAGCGCCGTCATGGTTCCTACACATGTGCAGCTGTTATCAAGGAGGGCGAGCAAGTCAAAGGAGCAGTAAAGCATGCCGTACAGTCAGAACAGTAAAGCAAACAACCGAATATATTGGAAGCAACATTCCAGTTGCGTGCTTGAGTGTAAATCAAACGAGCAAATCAAGGATGCAGTACAGTGCGCCCTTCAGTTGGACCGGTATTTGGGGGGTAAGGGCAGGTGGGATTAGACAGAGCTGGTAAAAGCACGACCACTGTGTAGAGTGTTGAAAAACAAAGGAAAAAGTTGGTCCTAAAATGGTCCTAAACACGGGAGCAGGGGATGTTTACAAGTACTTGGTCCATGCTCTGGGGAAGGGCTAAACTCTAGAAGAGGCGTGACCAAGGATGCCATGGACAAATGGTGACAAAAAATATGAGACAGACAATGCAGTGAACAAATGGGAAGCCTGTGTGCAGGGTGAAGCCCACAGATTAAACACAACATGTCTCATCGAGAGAGTGCATGCGCTATCTATCCGAGACCTAAAAAGGAAGGCCCTCCCACGAAAGTGACAATGGAATGACGAGATACTTTTAATGTAAATTATTGTAACTCTTCCCTCAAAAAAGTAGTTACTTTTGAATATTTATAAATATATGGAAATGCACTTTGCAAGCTTATCTGAGCACCTTTCCCAAACTTTATATGCACTATAAAAACGCATTTTCAGAAATCAACAAATTCAAAAGCAAAAACATAATTCTCAGACTCCTGTACTATATCAATTGTGTGTATTAAGCACGAGCGTAGAGAAATAGTTCCGTCACCTAGACCTTATGGATAGCTTAAAGACATGTACATACATTGGGACAAGCATACTGTATGTTTGAGTTGCAAGGTGAATACTCAAAAGAAGGGGTAAACTGTGCACATGATTATGCAACTTGTATAGAATGCATACTTTACACCTCTGAGGGCCCGATTATAAATTGAGAGGAGCAGTATTGCCAGGCAGGATCCTGCACCTAAATATCTATGGTGTAGGAATTTACCAGCCAGAACAACCAGCTGGTAAACTCACACAAGATTGAGGCTGCAAGCTCCGCCTGCCGCGTCGTTTGTACTCCCTATCCCCCTCCCATGGCACGGGAGAAGCGCTCCCCTTGCTAGCCAACAGCCTCTGCTGCTCATAGGTACCCTCCCCAACCATCCTTCTCCCCCCTCACATCCCACAAGCGACCACTTCAATGTACTCCTTTTCCATGTTCATGGTCTGCCCAGAGCAGATGGTGCATGTCAGAGGATTTGTCCCCACAGTGGGAGCACTGCAGGTTGAAATGGATCTGGTAATTCCAGGGTTGAGTGGATTTATGTGCAAGAATACCGGTTGCAACAGTTTTTTCCAACTAGTGTAGACCGCTCATAAATCTAGCCACCTTGTAATAGGGATATCAATGTGTGCCTTTGTGAATTCACCCTAAAACTAGTACATACGTAAAACCATTCCTGCTACAAACTTACTATAATTTATTTTATTGTTCAAGGTTTGTTTTAGTAACCAACATATCTTTTCCGGGTCAAGAAACAAACTAATAACTGGAAAATAGGTTATATTTAGCACACGGTATCTTCTTAAATGGTTTTACACCGCGACTGCATTTGGACAACCCTGGAGAGCAGCAGGAAAGTGTTTTTTTTAGTGTACCCAATAAGAAAGTGAATAAGCAGTCACCCAATTTTTTTGTATGCAAATACAACTCAATAATATAACAATAATGAGCGGATAAGTTGATGAATTAGGATACAATAGGTTGTTGTTACTTGCCCCTTGTTGGAAGGGGCATTCATTGCAATATATTAGCACACTCTTTGCCTAGATGACTGCCAAAGGAACGAGGAACAGAACTTCACAAATAGCTAGCTGCTCGATTCTGGCAGATGTTTCAAATACTGCCAATCACTGTTCCAAATTAAATTGTATTTAACATGCAAATCAAGATGGCAAATGAATACTGATGAATCTGGGAAACTGACAGGTTCATTTAGTGTCCTATGAAAATTTGAGAAATATATGACAGCCCAATTACAGCACATTTCTCAGTTTCTGCATCATTGGTGAAATGATAAAGTTGTTACGTGATCAGACCAGGGTGCTGCATCCTCACAGCATGGATTTTCTTATCAGTATTGCCTCAGAAAAAGGCTTATGAATGTTTTTCGGATTGGAAGGTGCCCTGCGTGGTGAAACAGACTGGCACTCACGCCCTGAGCGACCACGTGATTGTTACCTGGCATTCTGACCTCCTATTGGGCCACTAACAGGACAATACTGCTGGGTGCTGAGGCCTGGATTTTTGTTTACCCATTCTAAAATTCAGAGCTGGACTACTTGGTAAGGAGGGATGCCCCAGACTGACATCTGTGCCATGGTAACTTTCATTAGGTGGTGTTTTCAGTCTACCCTTTTTGTAATTCATATAAAGCCGAACAAACTTTTTTCCTCTTTGGGTGAGTGCAGTGCCTACTGGCCCCGTTGGAGTGAACCTCTACTTGAATGTACCCAGAACCTGCATTGAAATCTTGTGTTAATGTGTGTTGGTGAGTGGTGTTGGTAGAAGGACTCCATGTTGTAAATGTGAGTGTGACTGCAGAGACCAGCAAAACCCATTTTGGATTCCACCTTGTACAAGTGAGCACAAGATGTAGGTTAAGATCCGCCTCCCCAGACTTGGAATTGTATCACTAGGATACCTGAGCCAGACAGTTGATATTTATAATTTAAACGACAAATGCCCGAGGGCATCTCGGCGCTAACATCTCTAATGAAAAAATGCTGCAATTAAAGAGGCTACAAGGCACGTGAAAGGAAACATGTTTTAAGGAGCTTCCTGAAAGTCAAAAGATTCGGCTGGCTCCTAAGGTGCCAGGGAAGATGATTCCAGAGCTTGAAGGTGGAATGGACGAAGCTTCAGCCACCCCACGGGGCTGTGTAGATCCTGGGCTTGACTGTTTCGGACTATGCAGACCAAAGGTATCTTCCGGGGGAGTGCCAAGAGAATTTGTTTTTTAAATGAACTGGGCCTGTGAGATGGAGCACTCTGTGTACGGTACATAGCGCTTTTAAACCAACTCTCTTTTTAATCAGAAGCCAGTGAAGCTCCTCTGGAGCTTTTGAGACAGCGTCAAATTTCCTGATGCTTTTAATGAGCTCTGTGGCTGCGTCTGCAGTTTCTTAGGGGAGTCTAGCTTGGACAAATATAGGGCCTTACAGTAATACAGTTTCGATAAAACTAGACCAATGATGACTGTTTTCTGCAAGTCTTGCAGGATGAAGAACAGAACTTTTCTTTAGAGTTTTAAGCTGGTAAAAGCAAGTTGAAAAAAGTTTGTTGGACTGTTCTGTGAAAGCGAGTTTGAAGTAAAAAATTACTCCCAAGTTTTCTCACTTTGGGAATTGGGTAAGGAAGAGGTCCTAGAGTTTGTGGCCACCAGATATCACTCTAGAAGGGGGTGTCTCTACCGAAAAGGAGGCAGCGGCTACTCATTCAGCTAACCACTGCTTGCATACCTAAGAGTCACCTCTTTGCTGTTGCCAGAGATGGACAAAACAATTTGTGTGTCATCTGCATTGAAGATGATTGAGAAACCGAAGGATCTTATAAGTTTAGAGAAGGGGGGCACATAAATATTAAATAGGGTTGGGCTAAGTGAACACCATTGTGGGACATGACACAGCAAAGAAAAAGGATTGGAGATGAAATCTCCTAAAGAGACTGGCTGCTCTCTTTCCGAGAAGAGGGGAACAGGAGATTGTACGCTAGGCCACCGATTCCTAACGCCACTATTCTTTGCTTCAGGACAGAGTGGCTCACCATATCAAAGGCTGCGACAGGTCCAATAGTACCACACAGCCCTATCTCCATTGTCCATAATCTACCAGATTTCTTCTGTGACTACTACCAGTGCCGACTCTGTACTGTGAGCCTTCCAAAAGCCAAATTGGGCCCCAACCAGAATCTCGTTCTGATCGAGATAGTCTGATCGGGAAATATTGAAGTGTTTCTCCAAGATTTTTACGGGTATGGAGATGCGTGATATGGGTCAGTTGTTCTTCTCTTTATTGGGATCCAGTGTGAGTTTTTTTTAGCAGTGGCAATCTAGAGACTGTTTTCTGTTCTATTGGGAAAATGCCAGTGTTAATAATAGAGTTAATTAATGACTTCCTGGAAAATTCTGGGAGGGTAGGGGTCCGATGGGGCACCTGATTTTGTCTGTTTGATTAAATCTGACACTCTTGCTGTAGTGATAGGCGGAAAATTAAGGAGCATCAGATAGTTCCGCTCCACAGGCTCGTTCACCAGCATCATAGCTGGTGGAGCATGTGGTCACATCAATGCCCCTGTGTACAGGCTCAACCTTATTTTTCAAAAACAATCTGCCAGATTGTTGCAGAGATTTCGGCAGGGGTTAAAGGAGCTACTAGACAATGGACAGGATAATTTCTAAACCTTCTTCAAGAGCTCTCTAGGCAAGTTCTTTGCTCTATTAATTTTGTTGGTGTCAAAATTAAACTTTTCATCTCTGATCATGATTTTATAATATTGAATCAGCTGTTTATAGTTCGTTTTTTTGTCTGAAGAGTAATTACTCCTCCGGACTCTCTCCTGTTTCCTACAGTTCTTTTTGATTTCCCTGAGCTTGGGGAAAAACCATGGAGCTGTCGAGTTTGTCCTTAAACATTTGATGAATTTAATGGGTGCCAGTTTTTTTGATGCTAGATTAATCCACTACTCATAGCGGGCAGCCGCTACGTTGGGGTCACCCATCAAAGGTGGTGGGGAGGATTGTAGGATCTCAATAAGCCCGCCCCTACTGATTTTATTCCAAGTCCACACTAGCTTGGCTTGACCTGGGTTATTAGTCAAGGGTTTGGCTCAGTGTGATTTGGTACTGAACCCGACTGCCATATGGTCAGACCAAGTGAGGGGAAGGATGTCTTCCAGTTGTAAATCTGGTTGGCTAGTAAAAATGCCATTCAGAGTGTGTCCGGCCAAGTTTATGGGTGAGTTAACAATTTGGAGTAAAATTTAAACTGGTTAGATTGTCGATCAGAGTTAAAGTGTCTTTGTTGTTAAAATCGTCCAAATGAAAGTTGAAGTCTCCTAAAATAGTGTAGTTGACATATTGAATACTAGGTTCTAAGAATTAATTGAGGGCCTCCATATATTTAACTTTAGGACCTGGGGTCGTTAAATCAATAGCCCATAAAACATTGATTAGCTGTCCACATTGAATTAATATGAGAGCGCTTCATACTCTTGTATAATGGACGGCTCTCCAGCTAGGTTAAGGTGATTGTGGAAAATTAATATTAGGCCCCCACCTTGCTTTCCTTCACGGTCCATTCTTAAAATGTCTTAGGCTATAGGAAGTGCAATGGCCATGTCGGGGGTCAGAGAAATTGTCCGCCCAATTTTCTGTCAGAAATGCAATATCCGGGGCGCATGAGTCTAGATGGCTAATCAGTTCATTTTTATGTTTAATAGTTGAACAAGTGTTCAGCAGTATGCAGTTTAGTTTAGAAGTGTGGTTGGTTTGATTGGATGGGGAGAGGGGAGATGTGTCTTGTATGGACACAGCCAAAGATGGTAATGGCTTAACTCAGGAGTAATGGTAAATGTTTGGCAATTGTTTTGGTCCAAAGTAAATGTGAATTTGGAGAACGGCAGTGTAGTCTTACCTCTCCCTTCAAGTTGAAGGTGCATTTTCCTTGAGCAATTTCAAAATTGGAAAAGGGGTTCTGATGCTGTTCACAGCCTGGCTGTGGATGGGTGCCAATGGGCTTGCCTCAAGCTCACCTTCAGGGCACCAGTGGTGCAAACTCACTCTGCACTCAGATTTAAATGCCAGCATGGGAGAGTGGCCAAGGGCTGAGTGCGAGCCAGCGAAAGTAGTTAAAACCAATTGGGAAAATCAAAATTAATGAACTGGGGTCCAGCAACCCCTGAAACCTGGACTCAGGTGTCTACTGGTAAATAAAGGCAAAGCTAAAATAACAATGTGAAAGCATAAAACATAAACATAAAATAATCATGTCTAGTCCGTTTCACAGACAGTATGGGATTTGGATCTAGGCGCCTTCTAAAAATGTACAATTAGGTGTCTTTAACCGGAAAACAATATTGTATCATAGACCAGGATTTCTCACCTGCAGAAGGTGCACGGTCACGCTCTGCAATCAGATTTAAAGGCTGTCATAAAATAATCGGGTCTAGCCCATTTTCCAGACAGTATGGAGTTTCGCTGAGAAGCTCACCAAGACACTGACACCTCTGCTGTCCTTCAGACCCTATCTGGGCTTGGCTTCTCTCAAATTGTAGTTGACTCCCAGCGGCAGGCTGGTCACACTCTTTATGGGATTTTTACCAATAACCCTTTACTAGGCATTGTTAAAACCCTTCTTTTAGCCTGGTCGGACCACTGTGTAGTAACAATGGGGTAACCCTGTGTCCCTCAAACCTGGGTATCTATACAAAAGGCTACAATTTGTTCTGTCGGGTAAAATAAATTGCTTATGTACGTAAGAGGTAATCATAGAAATAAAGTTGAGCAAGTAACAATAATACTTTACAAATTAAGTTGGAACACATGAGACAAAGAGATTTTTTCAGAGTAGTAAGCATTTACTTTTTCGTAGTTCAAATATTTTATGCGGCTGTCAACAATTCAAAAAAGGGGGTGGCAATAAAGGTAGTGAGTGAAAGTGACAAAGTGACATGGGTAAATAAGTGTCATTTATACAGTGGTGAGACAAAGACATATACTTTATATACAAAATGTACGCACAAGGTAAACTTGATGTTCGGCCAGTATGGATGTGAGTCAAGTGTCTCTGGTAAAACGCACAGGTGCTTGATATTTTAAGATCAGAAAACCTGATGGACATGGACCGTATACGCGTGTCGATTTAATCCTCTTGAAGGTGATGAGTATCATTACCAGTGCGCCACCTCTAGACCATTTTAAGATCATTCTAGTTAGAACACGCTTGACATTCATAAATTCATCACGCTCTTTTAAATTACGCATACGTCAGGGGCAAAACATCGATGAACTTATACGGTCCATGTCCATCAGGTCTTCTGGTCTTAAAATATCAAGCACATGTGTTCCAACTTAATTTGTAAAGTATTAATGTTACTTGCTCAACTTTATGTCCATGATAACCTCCTGAATACATAAGCAATGCATCTTACCCAACAGATCCAAGTGTAGCCTTTGGTCAGACCACTGTGCAGTCTTCTTTGACATTACAGGTAAACATCCCAGTCTCAGCAACAAAGTAAAATCTACCATCACCACTGTTCATGCCTGCGTCAACATTCAATCAGAGATTTTTTCAAACATTCTTAACAACTCGATACCTGTACACTCCCCCGATCTAGACACTGCTGTCTCTCAATACCCTGTATGGCTAGACACCGCTGCCAACCTTTTATCCCCAGCAAAACCTATGAGGCCTAAACATAACGATATCTCAGCCTCATGGTTTTCGACCGAACTTAGAGGGCATAAACAAAGCTGTTGAAGACGAGAAGAGATGGAGGACTGATTATAATGATGAGGAAAGAGCCAACTATAATATGTTCCTAGCTATCAATATGACTCTAATCGTTCAGAAAAAGGCAAAACTTTTACCAGGAAGATAAAAGATGCAAAAAATGATGCCAGAGAATTGTTTCAAACTGTCATCATGCTAACCAAAGACACTTCCATATTAGCCAATCCTTTTGTAACTCTTTGGCTGACTTTTTCCTGCAAAAGGTGGAGAAGATATTTAATAAGTTTACCTCTTCCAACTCCCCTACTTGCAGTCATGGGCAGGGATTTGCGCAGGAGTATAGCCACTCCGCATTTCCGTGGGTGACTCTACCCGGCAGAGGCCTGTGTCGTCACGCCTGAATGGGTGAGCTTACCCACCAATTTTCGATGCAGTTTGGTCGATTCCAAAGCATCTAAACATGTCTCTTGTGAGAGGGCAATATCTGCTCTTTATATTTGCAGATATGAGAGCACTTTCCTATGCTTGATGTAAAGTGTGAGGTCGTTGACATTCCATGAGACAATGCGTAGTGGGTGGGAGGGAGGGGAGCAGCCGCCTCCATCTGTGCTCTGGAAATGGAGAGAGGTGGTTGGTGGGGAAGAAAGGTGTTAGATTATGGGTTATGGAGAAAGGGCAGGAGAGAAAGGTGGGTAGAGAGGTGGATGCTGCGCAGTTGAGGAGGGGTCGAGAGCAAATTTAGGTAGAGGGTAGGGTCAGTACAGAGATGAGGCGGAAAAAAGGAGAGGGAATGGAGGGGAAAGCTCTGGGCAAGGGGGAGGGCCAGAGACAAGGGCAATGATAATCTTGGGTGACTCCTGATAGTCTGGAGGGTTGCGGAGGAAAGGTCTCTTGTGTACTCTTGGTGGGTAGGTGGGGGAGGAGGGGGAGATAGGATCAGAAGAGGCTGGTGAGAGTGGGGCGAGCAGAGGGAGCAGATGGGCTGTGCATGGAAGGCACTCTTCTAGGGGTGTGGGCTGCTCTCTGCGGGTCTAAATATTTGGGCTATGCGCATCCGAGGAGCCCCTTTGGGAGCAGGGTCAACTAGAAGATGGACCATATCGGTGATAATGTCGATCTTGAGGATGGTGATCAGTTGTTAGACCTGGTACCATTGGCGTAGACCCCAGTTCTAACATCGGTCCACTGTACAAGGGGTAGATTAGAAATAGAGGGAGGGTGGGTATGCATTATGGAGGGTCAATACTAATGGAGATAGCCAGATGCCATGCAAAGCTTACAACATGGAAAATACAATCAAGCAAGCTATTTTAACTCAACTATGGCATTTAAACATCATAATGAGTAACTATTTCAAAGAAAAGATGGGTAGGAGAAGGTAACAGGAAGAGAGAAACAGTATATAATAAGGTATGCATAGCAAGTAAGCGGATACTCAGCTGGCCGTCTTCTTCAGTGGGCCTCGGGGTGGCGGGTCCCAGTCTTCTCAGGGGTGCAGGTGGTTTGATCAGCCAGAGTTCAGGACGCACCCTACTCAGATGAAGCGGGCTTTGGGGGAAAGAGTGATTTGTCCCTGTTTCTTTCCTGCGCGAGTGCAGGCACTGCCTGTAGAGCCTTTACTCTGTCTCCCAGAGAGTGGACGGGTCGGTCCGGGTCTCCTCCCCTGCTCTGGAATCAGCTTGAGTTACGTCAAAGCTCTCCAGACGGTGTCAGAGAACTCGATGATGGGAGTTGAGATCCGACCTCCGGTAGTGACACAGCAAAGTCCATATTATGAGGAGTAAGATTGTCCAAGAATTGGCAAAGGTCCTCTGGGTTGAAGAATTCTTTGGATATTCTATCCTTGGTAATCTGCAGAGGTGCAGGCCTGAAGAGACCATATTTGATGTCTAAGTGTCACAGGTGGGGCCTAAGAGAGAGGCTTTGTGACGGTCATTTGTTTTTTTTTAAAGTCCACCGCCATTCTGATCTCATGACCCTCAAATGCGTACAGGCCATGGGTGGGAGCAGCCAAGATCAATGGGCAAGCCTGTTCGTGGCGTAGGAAGCAAACAGTAAGTGGGGGCAGTCGGATGTTCTGTCCTGCATTGGACGGTCCAATACTGTGAGCTCGCTGCATCTCTAATGCGGGTCAAAAGTGAGACCTGTGAGCTTTGGAAGGGCTGCTCTGAAAAAGGATTTGGGGTCCGATCCTTCTATCTTTTCTGGAAAGCCAAAGAAGTGGACATTGTCCTGGCAGCTTCTGTCTTCCAAGTCTACCACTTTGCTCCTGAGCAAGAGAAGTTCATGGTCCCGGTCTGGTACAGTATCGAGGTGATTCTCTGCAACAACCCGTGAGGTGAGACCGTCCAACCGGCTCTGGAACCCAGCGATGTCTGCATGGATGAATTTAGTCTCCATTGTGAGAGCAGATATGGATCTCTCCATGCCCTCCAGCAGAGATTTCCTGGAGGATACACTTCTGTGTCGATCCTCAAGTGTGTAAGTGTAGTCCTCCATTGGTGTCTCCGATGCAGTGGTCAATGAGCGTGGGTATGTGTGGAGTAGGCAAAGGAGAGAGCACCGATGCAGTGGTAACTTCAGCCCTGATATTTGGCTGCCTCTGGCATTGGCCTGACTAGGTGGAGGGAGCTAGCAGCTGTATTAGAGAGCACTAAGGGTGTACACCGTGGGTGCAGGAGGTTTAAGGAGAGTCCTCCTTCTGATTGATTCCAGGAAGCCTGTATTTTCCCCCAGGAATGCGTATGGTGTGGCGCAGCCTTGATTCAGGTTAAAGGCAGGGCTCATGTCAAGAAGCACTGCTCAAGGGTGGTGAGTAGCAGCTTCTTGAGGGACTCTCGGCTGTGCTTTATGTCTTGCTCATGCCTTCGGGTCCCTGGGGAGGCTGTCTTCTTCAATGTATGCGCTTGTCGCTGGTGGTCAGTCTGCCAGCTGAAGTGGCAGCCGGAAACGTAAGGCATTCCGTGTGGTGAGTGGCGATGGGAGACAATAGTGGTGTATACAAGAGGGAAGGGAGACACAGGTAGCTTTTCACTACTAGCAGGCCTCTGAAAGTGCGAGGTAGTCCTTTGGTGGTCGGTCCTTCCCAGGTGTCTCCGTCCAGAAAAAGTCCCTGCAAGAGGGTCTCTAATAAACCCACTTGTAGAAGGGTTGGTGCGCAGTGTACTTGCTCAATTACTCTCTGCTGGTGTGCAGACTCCCATGGCTTCAGAGAAGGGAGAACAATGTCCGCTACTTTAAGTGAAGAAGGGGCACTCACCCGTCAAATCCTCTAACTGGCAATAGGGTCCCTATAACAGAGGTCATTGTCAGCCTTCTATCCCAGCAACCATCCAGGGGTCAGTGGAGCAGTGGAGGCAACGTGTAAGCCCGTCAGGGCCGGCCGTGGTGGGACGTCGTGTGCTTCCTTGAGACAAATGTCCCTCCTCTGGTGACCTCACGAGGCGACACCAGGCTGCACCCACTTGCACCGATGTAGCATCATGCAGCATCCAGACACATGGGAATCACTGCAGACACAGGGCACTGCTAGTTCTGTAGTTATCACAACTAGGGACGGAGAGGTGGGGTCCTACCTGGAGTCCTGAATGCCCTCACTCATGCCGGTTCAATGTGGAAGGGGAGAGTGTCAGCGCCAGTCAGAGTGCTGTCTTCCAGGACAGATGGGTCTCTCTCTGCACGCCAGTTCATTTGTATGTAGACCACAGTTCCATGTGGTAATGCAGACCCACTCCGTCTCGTCTGAGGTGAGATCCGAACCGGGGTACCACGCATTGCTATGTTGCCTGAAGAAGCCAGGTCTCATTCAGAGTTGTCGGCCATGGCCCAGCGAGAAGCCAGAGTACACTTTAATCGCCCCTTGCGTCTGGCAGTTTCAGCTCACCTGCCCAGTCCTCCTGCTCTGGGCCACGGTCTTCCGCCCATCACTAGCCCCACTCCTGCTGCAACATGTTTAAAGGGCTGCATAAGTGGGTGTCACAATTATTGCAGCAGGCCCAATAGTAGCATTTAATTTACAAGTCCTAGTCACATCTAGTGCCACTTTACTAGGGACATACAAGTAAATTAAATATTCAATTGGGTATAACCAATTCTACCATACTTTAAGGAGAGAGACCAAGAACTTTATCTCTGGTTAGCAGTTGTAAACTTCACAGAGTCCTAAGGCCAACAAAATGAAAATCTGCAAAAATAGGAGGAGAGAAGGCAAAACCTTTGGGGATGTCCCAGCAGAGAGGGCTAGGTCCAATCCACTCCAACAAAAACATTTAATTTAAACCATCTTCAAGTCATTACAACCATAAGAAAACACGAAACATATCTCCCATCCAAAGTTTATAACGCAAAATTGAAAGATTTAGGAGATTTAGGAGAATCCCAGTTAGCATTATTTATTAAATCTTTAAGGGAACCCTTTACATTTTTCACAAGGTCACAATTCCTCTAGTGGAACTTCTCTTCACCCTACCTGAGAGAGGGGTTCCCATAGCAAAACAATTGCTAATTGAACCCAACAACAAAGGAAAGCTGCTGAAGGTTCACACCTCTTTCCAGTCTGATGAAAAGTGACACAAATATAATGATATACAAAAGCAGTCCTAGGAATATAAAAGCAGCATACATAACCAAAGATGGACCAACAAATAACTTCCTCTGATGCAGGAGGTGGAAAATACTGGAAAGACCAGATCCTGAGTGCTTTGAAAAAACAAAAGAAAGGTTTGTGGCGTAATAAGGCTTTTGTTTGTGGGGGGACGGAGCTTGCCTGGCCCAAAGATGGCTGCATTTTACAGCAGCTCTGTAAGCCCGTCAATTAATCCTTTATGATCCTGCTTCCCAGTTGGTAAATTCCTTCCCCTTTGCCCATTCTCGCTACCCTAATCGTGCCCAGGGAACAGCCACTGCTCGTATCGCGACCGGAATCAATGGGGAGCAGAGGAGGCTGAGTCGGGGCCTGCCCTGTGGCCTACCTGTGGGTGTGCTTGAGAAGAGTGCGGATCCCATCTGGGGAGCTATCCGGCGGATCCTTTTGTGGTGAATTATTTATGTCCTGTGTGACTCGGATATCCTAAACGACCTCGCCTTGGGAAGAACGGATAAGTCACAAATTAAACTACAATTTAAGGCACGTAAGACTCCCAGGCTGCAAGACATAGAGAAAAATGCCTTGAATCAGGCTTAGAGATACATCGGCTGACCCTGATCTAAAACAAATATTGGCAGCAATGCACTTAGATAGATGGGAAGATCAACGTCCTTACCTTCCAAATGGACAGAATGTCCTAGTGCATAGACAAACACACAGAACGGTTGGACACTGTAGAGAAAAGGGCCTCAGATGAGGAAGATATGGTAAATTCCAACTTACTCACCTCCATGAAAATGGACATACGTTTATGCAATGTGCAGGCTAGGGTGGAGGATTTAGAGGCGCTCTCCAGGAGAAATAACCTGCACATAGTTGAAATTGCCGAATCCACTAAAATTACGAACATGGAGCTATTTGTGGAGCAGCTACTGATTACTCTCCTAGCAAAGGAGACATTCTCAAGTGTTTTTAATGTAAAGTGTGTGCATCGTTCCTTGGCCCACAGGCCGGTGCTGGGTGCTCCCCCGCTTCCCAACATTGTTAGGATGCTTAAGTACAGAGCTAGAGATGAGGCTCTCCGAAGGGCCAGAGAGTTACAATTCCATCGATATGAGGGGATGGATGTATCCCTCTACCTGGACTCCACACAGTAGGTGCAGGAGGCTCGACGACAGTGCCTCCCAGTGAAATGGAAACTACGGGATCCCAATATGGACTATAACATGCTGTACCCTGCAAGACTGAAGATCCAAGCAGAGAGGAGAGCACACATCTTCATTGAACCAAAGCAGACATTGTATTTCCCAAACAAAAGAGAGAGTGACAGACTTCATAAAGGATCGCCGAGCCCCCAAACTGTTCTGGATGACGACGTCCCAGATACTGAGGAACAATAAGTGAGGGCTAGTCGCATAACATTTGTGTGACTGGGGGTCACTCCCTATGCTTGAGAATACGATAATCGTAACTGTAGTGGAGGTATGAAGGGGTGGGCTGACCTCCTATGGTTAAGGTACCTCTTGTCTGGAGGAAAGTGGGCCTATTTGGGGTTTTATTTTTGATTTCTCTGAGTGGCTCGCCGAGCTGTTAAGACCCTGGTCACTGATTGCTCACTACCCTGGTATATAAGAATTACTAGTACAAATTGTACTTGTTATATATACATATATATATATATATATATATATATATATATATATATATATATATATATATATATATATATATATATATATATATATATATATATCCAAACACAATCCCGGCGAAATGGAAATACCAAGGAAAGCAGCACTCTCAGGGGGTTGTTCCAACCAATTTATTCCGGCGGAACAAACAGCAACGACGCGTTTCGCCGTAGGGCTTTGTCAAGTTGTGAGAGAAGCGAGGACATACAAACAATTTAAACTTTTCAGGATGTGGTGGAAAGTAAAGACGGACTACATGTTTACAAATAAACAGCGGCCATCTTACAGTGTATATACATTCAATGTAAAGTGTTTAAACTTATACAAAATAACCATTATATAATGTTATGTCATATATTTACATATAATTTGCTAAATAAGCATTTAATATAGCCCTGTATGGGCGCAAAGAACGATCCTAATAACATCCTGAATAATAATGTAGGCTAATGTCAAAGTACATCACATGGAAATCCGATCTCAATTCAACCATGCTTGGCAACTGTGAAATCACAATAATCATGTGTCAAATAGCATGTTTCCTACCATAAAGGTACAAAAATAAGGCCCACTGATGGGCAGATCCATGGGTGCATAACCTGCATACTCCCCTAGTCCAATATCATCTCCACAAAACAAAAGACATATCTATAGCCAAAATTTTCTATAATGATACAAAAATAAAAATAAAAAAAGCAGTCACAGTTAATAATGGAATAGATTACAATAATGATCTTATCACAGGTAGACACAACCACAAGCCTGTGGTCAAAAACCAAACATGCTGGTCAACTTTATCATACATGCAGAATATTAGAAATAGATAACAATAATTTTATCCCAAGTGTACTGATAGCTCTTCATGCATGTTCAAACCTTTAGGAATCTTAGTTTGCAAATCAATAATATACCTAGATTCCAGGCGTCGGAGCTTGAGTAGGCGATCCCCACCTCTAATGCTAGCTGGTATATTATCGAGACAAATGTACGACAACAGGTCCCTGTTGCTATTGTGCATCTTCTCGAAATGCCTTGCCACAGGGTAAGCCTCATCCTTTTTGGCAATAGCACGCATGTGCTCTAGTATTCTCAGTTTTACGGCATTCGTGGTACTGCCAATGTATTTCAAACCACACGGGCAAGTGAGGCAATAAATAGCAAAAGGGGTGGAACAAGTCAAGAATTTCGAGATCTTTTTCGGTGTGGCCAACCCAGGTATCTTAAAAGTAAGCGTCCGCTTACTAAACTTACAGGCCTTACACCGACCACAGGGATAAAAGCCGCTGAGAACCGGCAATTTAGGGGTGATCACAGGGGGGGAGTAATGGCTGGATACTAAATGATCCTTCAAGGATTTTGCTTTCCTGTAAGTGACCAAAGGATTGGTCGGCAGGTCAGCTTTGATGACATTATCCGATAAAAGAATATTCCAATTCTTTTTCAAGATTTTCTTGATCTGACCAGCATTGCGCGAGAAAGTTGTAATCAAACGAAATGCCCCGTTCTTCAAAGATTTACTATTTTTGGGCTCTAACAGATCTTTCCGCTTTATCTTTTTTACTCTCTCTAGTGCCCTTGTTAAAACCCCATTTTTATATCCTCTTTTTTTAAATCTCGAAAGGCTAGCGGCCGCCGCCTTTTCAAAATCAACATCATGGGAATTATTTCGCCGCAATCTTAAGAGTTCCCCGTAGGGGATACTCTCAATGAGTTTGCGTGGATGGCTACTGGTGGCATACAAGGTGGAATTGCCAGCCGTCTTTTTTCTAAATAGTTTAGTCTGCAAAGAGCCTTCCTGGTCTACATACACTGTGAGGTCGAGGTAATTGACAGTAGTTTTACTTATCTCACCTGAGAATTTCAAATTTATGTCGTTGTGATTCAATGCCTCAACAAACTCATTAGCAGTTTCCAACGTGCAATTCAAAACTATAAACAAATCGTCTATATAACGATGCCATTGTATAATCATGTCGGTCCATTTCTCATCTTGGCCCCAAGGCGCCAGTTCTTCCCAATGGCCTACAAACAAATTGGCAAAGCTAGGAGCCGAGCAAGCTCCCATGGCTACTCCGGACGTTTGTTTATATAACTGATTACTGAAAAGGAAGATGTTGTTATTCAAACCAAAATTCATGAACTCCATCAGCATCTTATTGTGCTCGTAGAAACACACAGGTCGTTTCTCCAGGAAATGGGCCATAGCTCTAAGACCGTCGCCATGAGCTATACACGTGTATAGACTGGCGATGTCAAGAACCAGCATGCAATAGGTGTCTTTCCAAATGACTGAACCAATGATAGACAAAAAGTGTTTGGTATCTTGCAAATAGGATGGCAGAGACGCAACCAAAGGTAAAAGGAAAGAGTCAACATAAATCGAAAGATTCTCCGTAAGACTACCATTGGAGGCCACAATTGGCCTACCAGGGGGATTGTGTAAGTCTTTGTGAACCTTGGGAAGGTAATAAAAAGTTGGAATTACAGGACTGAGACAACGTAAGTACAGATATTCATCGGTGTTCAGCATATTAACTTTATACCACCTGGATATCATGTCGTGGTAATCCACCACGCTCTGATTGTAAACTTTGTTGTCCACAAGTCTGTAAGTGTTGACATCACCTAATAGACGTAGAGCCTCAGTTTCATATTGGGCAGTAGTGAGGAGGACGATGTTACCTCCCTTATCGGAGGGTTTGTAGACCAGATCAGAGTTTTTACACAAAGTTTGCAAAGCATTCTGCTGTGGTTTGGTGAAATTATCACTGGAGAACGCATATGACTTTGTTTGTCTTAATCTGGTAAGATCTCTTAAAACCGCATCTGAAAATGTATCTATAGCATCAGTGCTCATGATAGGAACAAACGTGGAGGTCGGTTTGAACCTACTACCTCCACCTTTCTGTTGTATGTCCAAATGAGCAAGGGTTTGAGTATTACTGATGTTGCCATCTACCCCTCTATTGATTTCCTGATGCAAGCCTTCAATGGCACGTAAGCCTCCCAAATCTCGGCATCTCAAGCCCTCCCCTTCATGATCCATAGAAGGCACGGAGTTGGCGCTCTGAGATTTTAGTTTGAAGAATTTATGCAGCTTTAATTTCCTTGTGAATTTAAAAACGTCTATCCTGGTTTGTGCAAAGTCAAAGTTCTTACGTGGGCAAAAGGATAAGCCCAATTCGAGAATAGAATTTTCGTCTTCAGTCAACGCTTTGTCGGTTAGATTAATGACGGACAGATTATCCTTGTCGATATGAGCAAGATGCTCACTTAAGTCTTCTTTCGATAGAAGTTCTTCTTGCTCCGTGTGACCGGCGGTGAACCTAGTGGATTTCTTCCCACCGCCGCCGCGCCTCGTCTTCCTCTTGCTCCCGCGTTGTCCGGGGGTTTGCCCCTGCCTCCTTCTAATTGTTGGTTGCGCATGACTTGGAACTCTCTGTGAAAAGAAGGAGTTTCCACACTGCCATCATCGCTTGCCGCATCATCTGCGTTGACATCCGATTCAGAAGTTACGACTTCTGCAGAGGCGGGTGCACTTTTCTTTTGCTTTAGTTGTTTTCTTGTGCGATCATACTTTTTAGCAAAAGTTAGCACTCTTCCCATCTGGTAATCATTTTCATCTCTCTCGAATTTTTCTTCTTTGCGCTGTTTAATTTTTTGTTCGTATTTCTTAAGGCGTTTTTTGATTTGATCACGTTTTTCCACAAGAGTAGCCTGGTCTTCCTCCTTTGCTAAGTCATCTTCCAATTCTTTGATTTTTGTCAATGCCTTCTCCCTATCGCTCCAGGCAAAGCGTACTAATATTCTCAGACTCTCTTTGCAAGATGCAGCTGTGTGTTCCGCCCAAGCATCAAGCAACTCTGGGTCCGGATTTTCGTACGCGGGGATAGTGTATATTCTCAATCCCCTGGGGACGCGGTCCACGTCTATGTAATTTTGTAATGACGTGGCCTCCCACCACTTCCTTATTTCTCGCTCATAAAGACGTTCTAGAGTGTTGAGTTTGGTATTCATGGAGGTGCCGTCTCTATTAGCCTGACTAGTACCAGCTTTGTGGGTTCCATAGGTTTTCTTTTTATTCTTGAACATCCCTTGTTCGGCCTCTTTTCTCTCCGCTTCACAAAACATGGTTCTTGGTAGCGCAGCCGCAACTACCAAAGAATTAAGCTTGCCGTATTTCCCCCTTCGCTCTGAGTCAATGTCAAAAAATGCGCTTGAAAGATGGTTCAAGAAATTGCGCTCACCGCGCCTTACCAGCGAGTTTATGAATGCCTGCAAACGATATACACCCGGCAACTCTTCCTGTTAAAGGCAATGCGGTAAATCCTTGGACAGACTCGGTGCATCCGGAAACTATTCACATCCGCTCCCAGACACCAGCCGGTTGCACTCATGAGCGGGTGCACGCCATAACGGGGGTGTACCCGTTTTTTAAATATCCAAACACAATCCCGGCGAAATGGAAATACCAAGGAAAGCAGCACTCTCAGGGGGTTGTTCCAACCAATTTATTCCGGCGGAACAAACAGCAACGACGCGTTTCGCCGTAGGGCTTTGTCAAGTTGTGAGAGAAGCGAGGACATACAAACAATTTAAACTTTTCAGGATGTGGTGGAAAGTAAAGACGGACTACATGTTTACAAATAAACAGCGGCCATCTTACAGTGTATATACATTCAATGTAAAGTGTTGCCCCTTCGCTCTGAGTCAATGTCAAAGCATGTTTCCTACCATAAAGGTACAAAAATTGTTTTTGTACCTTTATGGTAGGAAACATGCTATTTGACACATGATTATTGTGATTTCACAGTTGCCAAGCATGGTTGAATTGAGATCGGATTTCCATGTGATGTACTTTGACATTAGCCTACATTATTATTCAGGATGTTATTAGGATCGTTCTTTGCGCCCATACAGGGCTATATTAAATGCTTATTTAGCAAATTATATGTAAATATATGACATAACATTATATAATGGTTATTTTGTATAAGTTTAAACACTTTACATTGAATGTATATACACTGTAAGATGGCCGCTGTTTATTTGTAAACATGTAGTCCGTCTTTACTTTCCACCACATCCTGAAAAGTTTAAATTGTTTGTATGTCCTCGCTTCTCTCACAACTTGACAAAGCCCTACGGCGAAACGCGTCGTTGCTGTTTGTTCCGCCGGAATAAATTGGTTGGAACAACCCCCTGAGAGTGCTGCTTTCCTTGGTATTTCCATTTCGCCGGGATTGTGTTTGGATATTTAAAAAACGGGTACACCCCCGTTATGGCGTGCACCCGCTCATGAGTGCAACCGGCTGGTGTCTGGGAGCGGATATATATATATATATATATATATCCCTGGGGTACGACTGTTATGTCTTTTTTTAATTATCCTTCTCACTTGAAGGTGCAGGTGAAACAACAGCTTTGATGCTGATAGCGGGGAGGGGGGATGAGTTAATCGAGTGAGGGGTTGTTAGAAATGTTGTGTTGCATATTAGGGTAGAAACTAATAGGCTTTAGGAGACAGGATTGGCTGGCAGAGGATAAGACCTAATGCCGGCAACATCTGCCTCTGCGTGCTGTTCACACTGTGTTACTGTTATTATTTTTTTCCTCACCCAAGTGGTAAGGTTTGTCTTGGATGGTGGGCAGGGATCATGCTCGACTATGCTAAGTTTGGATTGCATAGCGTGGGAGGGGGCTTTTAGAGGTGAATGTTTATATCCAATGTCACAGGGTACATGCATTTTCGATTGTAATAACAGCACATGGGAATGATGTCATGCAGTCACATCTTGGAATCCAGGGAATATGAGTAACAGAGTCAGGCTTTTAACATGGAATGTCCGAGGCCTAACTAATCACAGGAAGTTTCGTAGTGGCATATTTAAAATGGCACCAGGTCTATATTGCTACGATTCAGGAGACTCATCTGGTTTCTAATACTCACATGCTATCCCCCAGATCGCTGCAGGGGCACTACTGTGCTGCAGGCTTCACATCTCATGCCAGAGGCATCCTTACATGGGTTAATTCTAAATCAGGTCTTACATTACAGGAACAGAAACAGATCCTAACGGCCGGATCGTCATAGCCGGATCTTTTTTTTTTTTAAGTTTAAAAAGCTTTATTAAATGGAAATATACAACGTAAAACATCATTACATAAATAAATAATACTAAAGAAATAGAGCAGCAGATGAAAATGAACAATATAAAACTAACCCCCTAGGGGTTAAATGAACGATACCAAAAACCAGAGCTTTTAAGGGTATTTTGTCATAAGGGAAGGGGGAAGAAGAGAGAAAAAAAAAAGAAAATAAAAGAGAGAGTGGGAAGGGGAAAAAGGGGGCAACCTAGAGAACAAAATTAATACTTATAGTACTCTACAGCAATGAGAGAGAGAGAAGGGAGATAAATGTTCTTGATTGATTGATAAGCCAATTAGGGAGTCTGTCTGGAAAGGAAATCAGTTAAAGGTAACCATAACAAATCTTTTTTGACTAATAAGAGTACAGTGGTGGTGAAAGCATGGTCAAGTCTGTGATGATGACATCACAAATTCCACCAAGCATTATATGTAATCTTTGAAGTATCCTTCCAGTTGGTTGTAATTATCTGAAACGAAACTGATATGAAAAGATCAATAAATGTACGTACATTACAATTAACATTCCATATGGGGGAAGACCCACCCAGGAAAATATGCACAATCTCAAATGGAACATCAGTAGATAAAATGTCATTGAGTGTAGACCAAATGCGAGACAAAGTGATTTGACCAAAGGACACTGAAAAAACATAAGGAGAAAATCACTGTTGTCACAAGGGCAGGACTAACACTTTTTCGAGTCAAGTAATTTCAATTCATGTAGATCAGAAAGAGTAAAAAAAAGTCTATTGTAAAAGAAATAATAAGTCTGTGTGGTGCTGGCTGAACGGGAGACTGTATGTATTTTAGACCAAATAGTGTCCCAAGTTTGTAGAGAAAATTCCTGAGCTAGGTCTGCTTCCCATAAAAGCTCAAGTTTAGATTTGAGCCTCTCAGTAGTGGGGTGAGAAAGCAGTTTTTAAATGGCAGAAGCTCTAAAAGGAGTGGTAAAATCTGGCGGAGGTATGAGAGGGAGTGCAACAGTGGGAAGAGGATTGTTCTGAAAAATGGGAGAAGATAGAGTGTGTGTGAGGAAGAGAAAATGGGGTAAATGTGTGTTTTAGAGATTGAAGGAGTCACGTAAGTCTTGAAATGTTTTTAAAGAGTTGTCTTTGAGCAAGTGGTCGTAAGTGATGATACCTTTATCAATCCATTCTTTCCAAAAAAGTGCTCTCTTATTGATCTTGAGGAATTTATTATACCAGATCGGAGTCAAAAAGTGAAGAAAAGAGGACGAGAAAAAGGAGCAAAACAGTGAAAGCACTAATGCTTTGGAATGCTTAAGTACTGGGGTCTCTTTGGAGGTTGAGATAAACGAGTAGCGGTAAGCAATGAGAAGGGGGCAAGTTGTGCGAGTTCAATAGAGCTCCAGGCTGTTAAAGGAGGAGAAGATAGGTCGGTAAGAAAAGGCCAGATTTCTTTTAGTGTAAAGGCCGAATGAAAACGAGAAATATTGGGAAAGTTAACCCCACCCAAATTCTTGGGTTGTTGGAGACAAAAAAGGGAAACCCTAGCTTTGCGATTATTCCATAAAATTTTTGTTAGGAGGCGATCAATGGTTTTAAAAGTAATATGGAAGAGAAATAGGAAGCATAGATAGATAAAAATGGACAATAGGAAGTAGCATCATTTTAACGGTAGCCAGTCTACCCCACCAGGATAGAAAAAGAGGGGACCAACTATCAATAAGTGAAGAGATTTTTTTAAGTATATCCGTATGATTAATTTTAATGGTTTCACGAATAGTATTAGCATACAAAATACCTAAACATTCGACATGCCTGGGATTCCATTCAAAACCAGATCCCTCAAACATATGAGAAAAGCAAAACTTATTAAGAGGAAGAACTTCAGATTTATCAATATTCAATGTATAACCAAAGACCAGAGAATACTCATGAAGTAAAGAGAAAAGTGCAGATAAGTAAGTAGCTGGATTAGAGATGTAAAGTAAAATATCGTCTGCATAAGCAGTAAATTTGATTTCAACATTCTGGTATACGAATCCGGAATATAAGGATGAATTTTTTTTTTTCCCAAAAAAGGTTCTAGTGCTAGAATAAAAAGGAGGTGGGAAAGAGGTCAACCTTTGCTGGTTCCTCTATGAAGGGAAAAGTATCTTGACTGTGAACCATTGACCCAAATAGAAGTCATAGGAGTGGAATATAATAGCTGAATATACTTAACAAACGGGGGACTGAAACCATGCCATCTGAGCGCACCGAACATAAAATCCCAATTGATCCGATCAAAGGCTTTTTTAGCATCTAATGTGATAGCTGCAGCGGGGGAATTAATTTTTGCAGCAAGATGTATGATGTTAAGAAGAGTTCTAGAATTATCAGTAATAGACCTACCCTTGACGAAACCAGATTGATATATGTTAACTAAATTTTTTTGCAGAGAGTAGAGTCTTTATCCTTTTTGGGAAGTAGGCAGAGCATTGCCTGCATAAAGGAACCTCTGGATTCACCAGTGGCAAGGAAGTGATTGATTAAAGTAAGAAGATGAGGTACTAAGACATTAAATAAAGATAAAAACGGACCGTAAAACCATCTGGACCGGGTGTTTTGTCCTTGGGAAGTAGAGTAATAGCAGTAATTATTTCCTTTTCCAAAATAGGAACGTCAAGGGAGGAGAGATCTACAGAATTGTCAGGGGATTTGGGAATAGAATGAAAAAAGGAGTCAATTTGCTCAGAAGAAAGATTAGATTCTGGAGTATAAAGGGAAGAATAATATTGAACAAAGCAGTCAAGAATGTTAACGTCAGTGGAATGAGAAACTCCCTGAGGGTCTTTGATGGCAACAATCTTGGACAAGTGATTTACCTGCTTTATTGCGGCCACCACACATCATAGCATTACATTTAAGGAGTTGATTAGAGGCGGAATCCCAAGAGTGTTTATTAAATTTCATTTTCGCTTTAATGAGAGAAGATAACGTGTCGGGGGAGTTAGTGGTGAAATGAGGGTGTTCAAGTTCCTTAATTTGTTGAAGGATTTGAGATGATGTGCTGAAGGACTTTTTCTTCTTTCGGGATACAAAGTCTATAATGCAGCCTCTAGCAGCAGCCGTAAAGGCATCCCAAACAAAATGAAAGTCTGAGGCAGTATTTAGATTATCGCGGAAAAATTCCTCCATGAAAAGCGTGGAGTGATCAGTGAACTGGGGATCAAGAAGTAATGAGTTATTGAAACGCCAGCAGCGAGAGGCAGAGATGGGTGAGGGATAGTCCATATCTAAGATGATGGGGGCGTGATCTGAAATAAGAATAGACCCTATTTCAGAATTAGTCATAAATTGAAAGGCATGGTGTGAAAGAAAAATGAAGTCAATACGGGAGTGTGATGCATGCACTGGAGAAAAAAAGGAGAACTCAAGGGAGTCTGGATGAGATATTCTCCATGAATCTATAAGGCCTCTGGAGGAGATGGATTTGTGAAATGACTTTTGCATTTTATTGGGGACATATCGTGCTTTTGACTTACGATCCAAAAAGGGATCCATGAGTTGGTTACAATCACCACCCACTGTCAGATCCTCAGTCACATGAGAGGAGAGAAGTGAAGAAAAATCATTCCAATAAGTTAAATCAATGCCATTAGGGCCATATACATTACAAAAGGAAAGATGAACATTATTAACAATACTATCTAGAAACAACCATCTACCATTAGAGTCATGAATTTCATTTTGTACTTGAACAGACAACGATTTATGAAATAAAATGACAACACCATTTTTGTTGTTAACTGCGGAGGAGCGCAATAAAGAAACATCTTGCGAGGTAAGATGTGTTTCTTGTAAGAAAGCTATCTGACATTTTAAACGAGCCAGATGAGACAAAACACGTTGCTTTTTAACAGGGTTACGAATACCCTAACATTCCAGGAAATTATACGAAGACCACTCATAATAGAAAGGAAAAAGAGAATAGGAAAACGAGAATGAACCAGTTAAGAAAGAGAAGAAGGAAATAGAAAAAGTTGAAATAAAAGATTAAATAAAAGAGTATGAAGTGAATAATACACAAAGCATCAGAGGGAAAGGAAGATAATATTTGTGACCACCACAATTGCAAAATCCAAATAAGAACAGGAGAGCTGTAGAAAATAACAGGACAGAGTACAGGGAAAAAAGTAAAGTGTAAAAAAAGGTAAAGAAGAAGAAAAAAAGGAAGGGAGAAAGGAGAAAAAAGGAAAGGGAGTGAATAGGAAGAAGGGAGCTTTATGTCCCAGAAGGATAGGAGAAGAGGAGATGACAAGAAGCCGAAGGGCTTTAGTCATAATAGTCAGGAAAAGGAGAACAAACAATATAGAGGGAGGGTGGGCGGGAGAAAAAACCAAGACAACCACATCACTGGAAGGGAGGCGAGAACAGAATCGGCAATATGACATTAGGTAACAAGGAAGGGATAAGTAAGCGAAACAAGACATAGTAAACAAATGAGAAAAGAAGGCAAAGAAAAAGGGAGCGTACCAGGGTGTAGGGGAATACATCAACTGGGTACGTCAAACAAGTAGACAGACGAATGGTACACGTAGGGATCTTCAACCATAGTACAAGATACACCTAAAACAAACAAGAGAACAATAATCAGTTAACTTAAGTTCAAAGCAAGAGCAATGACCTAAAAAGAAGGGCAAGAAGAAAAATTATAGGACCATAACAGAACAATTAATGTTTGCCCAATTCCATATGTTCATCTCGATGGGTAAGGATGAATTTTCGAAGGTCAGCAGGGTCCTCAAATGAGAAAGATCTGTCTTTGTAAGTCACTTTAAAGAAGCAAGGATGTATAAGACCATAGCGAGCATTCATAGATTTCAAAGCTGGCCTGAGGTCTAGGAATTCCTTACGTCTGTTAGCAGTTGGCTTGGATACATCTTGACTAAAGAAGATTTTATGACCTGACCAAAACATCTGCTTGTGTTGCTTGGCTGCAGTGAGGATAGTCATTAAGTCGGAGTATTGCAAAAAATATGCGATGATACCTCTTGGTTTGGTGGCCGAGGTTGCATTTTGAGGCCCTAATCTGTGAGCTCTTTGGATATTATAATCAACTGTCTTTGGGAGTCCAGCAATCTGTAAAACTTGATTTTTCAAAAGAGAATCATGTCAGACCCCTCTGAACCCTCCGGTATTCCATAGATTCGTAAATTATTACGTCGATTATGATTTTCCAAATTCTCTGTGGATTTCTTCAGTTGGTTTACTTCCTTGGTAAGAGAGTCAACTTTTGCAATGACATCCTGAGCATCGCTTATCTTTTGTTCAAAATTAGATAATCTCATATCCAAGCCAGACCATTTTTCTTCAATTCTTTGGAGAGTGGTAGTGGTTTCTGACATAAATGGACGGAAGAGATGCAGTTCATCCATAATATCCTCTAACGTGATGGGAAGAGGAGATTTAGTTGGAGAAGAGGGGTCTTTCTTCAGATGTTTGCTGTTGTTGGTTGAAGAGTCTTTCCGGCCCCCAGTAGCAGTCCCACAGGTGCCATGTAGTTTATTAGATTGCGTGAGATCCATGTCAGAATAATAATGAGACTATCAGAAAAATAATTTAGCACACAAACAAGAAAAAAGGAAAGGGATCAACCTACTGAGGACCAAAAAAATTGAAATTGGCACGATTGAGGCCAGGTATAGAAAAAAGGCTGTGAAAAGGTAGTCCGTAAATCGTAGAAAAGTTCAGTAGGCACGTATGGACAGGATAAGAAATGGTAAAAGTCGGTCCAGGGGCAGGGTAAGACACTGAGGCGAGTATCAGCCGTTGGAAGAAAAAGATTGAAACTGGTGTGAGTACTACAGAAATGCAGGTAGCAAACCTCAATATCATTGCCCACAAGGTGAGATTAGTTATTAACCAAATAGAACAGGAGGCAATGTGCACAGCAAACAGCGACAATGTTGACGGTGCTGAGGAGAAAAAAATGCCTACTCCATTAGAAATGTGCCTTATTTGAAGCGTAGGCGTTGCTGCAGCCTTAAAATATGGGAACAATATGAACAATATCGCAACATTTTCAGGTTTGGGAGCACTGCTTAAGTAAGCCCCGTTTTGTGAGGCAAGATATTTCACCCTGCTCTAGGCGCACAAAATCACAAAATGGCAATATGTAAAGCAGACAGCATTGACAGTGTCAAGGAGAAAAAACGCCTAATCCATCAAAAGTGTGCCATTATTTGAAGCAAAGGCGTGTCTGCAGCCTTGAAAGTGGAGGAACCAATAGGAAAAATAGCATTTCTGAAGTAAGCCCTTTTCCGTGAGGCTAAATATTTTCAACCTGTTCTAGCATAACATGGCAATATATAAAACAGGCAGCAACAGTACAGATGATGTCATTTTATTTGAAGGAGCATTGCTCAAATAAGCTCGTAATATGAGGCAAAATTGTGTTTGCGGCGTTTCAAGCACATAAAATGGTGGCCGCGACGACAGGCTTGAAGAAACAGAAGTGAAAAAATTACGAAAGCAAACCTATCGTCATGCGCCGGTGGTCGGAAAACCCGCCATAATGATCCCGACGGTTTCCGACATCGATGCTGCTGAAGGCGAACGGGAACAGAGCCGAATGAAGGTCCCTTCACTGCGAGGAGAATGCCGAGTCCAAAGAGCATCCTCAGGACGCAGCCATCTTGCCGCCGCCGCGTGCCTGTCGTCATAGCCAGATCTTAAAAGGAGAGATTTGAAGTGCGATAAGTGAACATCTATGGCCCTAATCATGATGATCCGCAGTTCTATCATCATCTTGCGGCTCATCTACTCAAAGCTATGGACATTCCGCAGATTTGGGGTCGGGACTGCATATTAGATCATACTTGTGATTGTTCCAAAGGTTCGAACAAAAGGCCTGCAGCTGCAGCAGGGGCAATATCCGACAGCTAGGTTTATTGCACTCAAGCGTTCTTATTAGACATTTATTTTGATGAGCAGACTCATTTAAGCGAGTTGCCTTCCTCAATACTCGCAAGGTCGACACAGAAAAGTTAATGATACGCATCTAAAAATCATTTAAACTGATCCTATTAGAAGAAATCATCCTGGCAAACAAGGAAGGACTACTGCCATTACAGTCCACATACTGTCATTACGACGGCCATGCTTGAAGATTGTTTCTCAAATATAATCCAAATGGCAGTACTTCGTTTTTATATGCCTCACTTACACAATCCCAAATGAGCCGGTACAATATATAGTCTTGCATAGACAAAAGATGATAGTACTGAGTATCTCATTCAAGGATGGCCTTAATTGTTTGACTCCTCCTCAAAATTCTACCCTGAATTTATCTCCCTCTTCAGCCATCCAGAGGAAGTCAAAATTGACAACGATCCATAATTCCAGGGTCAGGATGTCTCAAGAGTGCAGCATAGGAAAATTATGCCACAATGGCCGCAAGTGAATGGAGTGGCCTAGAGATGTATGCACACCCACAACAAGGCACTGAGGCTAGGGGTCAACCAAGGAGATGACCTTGAAGAATACCTCCATCCAGTTCCTGAGGGCCTACCAACAAATGCCACACAGCCGAACCGGGTGTGCCCTGGCAGATCTCCTGCTGAGGTGACCAGCAAGAGACAGCATCCCTGACAGTCTCCGATGGCGGCCACCCACAATAGACACTGAGGCAGTCCAAAAGAAGAGGAAGCCCACCAGCAATCAAGCCAGCCTGGACCAGGGAGCTGCGGCCCTAACCCTCCAAGTTAGTGATGTGTTCTTCATCAAAGAACACCATCCAGCAACAAGTTCCAGACAACATTAGAGAGAGAATCTTGACAAGTGACCAACAGCCAGGGGATCATGGTCACAATTGCAAACCAAGGTGTGAGGGTGACCCTGAGTGTGTCTTGGTTCAAGAAGGTGCTGGTCACAGAGATTCCTGAACCAAGAACCCTGATAGAACAGCCTGAAGGACACTAAAGGTGGTTATTTTTCAACCGGGAACAGCAGCAGGAAGGTATTACAGAGAGAACTATCCCTTAGAAAGTGTACAGCCCAATAGGGCAATCCAGTCAGATGGCGAATTGACGAATGACAGTGGCTGCACCCAAGGTAGTAGCAAGGGAAGGGCAAGTGCCTACAACCTGCGTCCCAACCCAGTGCCCAGTCAATTTCTCAAAGACTATGTGTAGAGACTAGGAGGCACACGGCCCGCCAACCCTGATGATTCCTGGATTGCAAATAGGTTTGAGGAGAGATAAAGAGCGCCATCTTCCCACCACATAGCTTGCAGCCATGTTGCAGCCACCTCAGTGGCCATGCTCAACCCAAGAGGAAAAAAAATGAAATATAGACATCTTGAGTAACTCCCTGTGTTGTCTGCCTTTGCCACAAGGACTGAATACAGTTACAACGCCCTATTATACCATCACTAGTCAATAAACAGAATCAGTCTGGCCTACATTTTCACTTCACTGATAAGGCACAATAGTACCAGACCGCCATAACTTCATTCAATGTGACATCTTAGAGCCAAGGAGAAAAATAAAGTCCAGATTCTAGAGTGCTATGAGACCATACAAATGTGCTATATGCTTACTGGTTATGTAATAGATCGAAAAAGAAAAATATGCTCTAGATTGCGACATGGTACAGAAGCAGCAGTTCGTGTCCTCAGCTATTTCTCACAGTTGATAGATTTTTCATTTCAACCAACTCTCAAGATCAACTTTTCACTAGAAAATTAAGTTTGAAATTGAGCTCATTTTCATGTAAGGTCACATCCTCTATTTCATTCAGTTATTGCCATGTCTTGACCGTGACTTGCACTGAGATAGAAAGTTTGAAATGTTGACAAGCAATCAAACTCAGAATAATGTTTCTGATTTCCAAATATTGCACGAAGTCCACTGGTCTCACAGGCTTTCTGGAATCAAAGGCCTTCACTGATATATTTTCATGACTGGTGGGTGACAGCACTCTTTTGGAAAAATAACACTTCCCTTGATCAAAATGATTGTGATAAAAAATCCCATTAAAAAAACAAATGAAACATACATTCGAAATATAAACTATGAAGGACAATCACGACTGGTTTCAAACAAAAAAATAATCTTTCAGTGTGTGTGTGTGTGTGTGGGTGCATTTGCGTGTGTGTGTGTGCGCACAGAGTTGCCGAGTCTAATATATCTAAAGATAAAGTGAGAGACAGAGAGAGAGACAGAGAGAGAGAGAGCGAAAGAAAGCGAAAGAGAGGGAAAGAGAGAAAGAGAGAGAAGGAGAGAATACACAGGTAACTGTGTAATATGGTCCAGTATCGTGATTGAGGGATTCTGATGACATCATTAACCACCAGGCTGAATGCAATATGGGTCCTTGCTGTACGAGGCACCTGTTATGTATTTGTTATATGATATGTTTATTTTGAGTCACTTATCTGGGAAAAAACAGTTTTCTTCTAAGTGCAGCTAACAATGGCGCTGATTGGAAGTGGAATGTTTAGGCTTTGTTTATCTTTCTTAAATTAATTGTTAGTGCAACTATGGGCATAGGTGAGGGCCAGTGGACTTAGGCAATTCTGTGGATGTAGTGTTTACCACATATTTATGGATCTATTGCATTTGCCACAAAATGAGCAAAACTTGCATATTTCACCAAACATGTTGCTTCTATTTCAAATGGATAGAAATGATACTAACAGCAAGTGTGCCACTTAATGTGCATTTTTGCCACATAATTTATAAAACATGCCGCATAATTTGGTCCTCCATGCATCATGCCTCATAATCATTGCAACCCTGACCATGCTAAAAGTGTACAGCTTTGGGAGCTGTCATTATGATTCCTTTAGAAATATGGTTTTATGCCAAACAAAGGCTAAAGTGATGTCACAGTTTGATGCTGAAATAAGTTAAGAACTTACATTTAGAATAAAAAAACACTAACATGAGTCAGTTATAGTGTTGTGAACTAACTATATTTTTCTCCCTGCCACAGAGTGTTTATAACCTCACATATTACTTGTCATGACATGTTGAATTACATCATTGTGACATCACGTGTGACATCGTCTTGGTTGTGTGAGAGTGCTACATGCTTTGTTGGCTGGGAGTAATTTAACAGGTTAAAAATGAGATAAATTCTTGAAAAGATTGTGGGCATTACGTTTGCCATTGTGCAGATTCAATATATGTCAACTCATCTACATTTAGTAAATGTCATCCTCTTTTTACGTGCATTCACTCAACAAGAAACAATTAGCCTCTATATTATAGATGCTAATAGGTTCACATACTTTTTAAAGTTTCAACAACAACGAAAAAAGTGTTTAGTATTAGTTCACCTTAATTGGAACGTGCACCAAAAAAAGTCTCAAGACTCACAATTTACAATCAAAGATTGATATGCATGCATTAGTCAATGATAAGCCACCTTGAGCAAGGTACAATGAATATCTCTCTGTTGCTTTGGAAAATGCTGAACAGAATGGCATACAACTTTACATGTATGCTTAAAATCACACCTGGCACCCCTACATTGTACAGTCGTGAACAATGTGCAACGAAGTTCATCATCTAAAAATAAGCGCCTTTTAAACCCTCCCTTAACATAATGTGTCTGTTGTCCTGTATGACAATGGATTATATTTGTCTATTCTTATCTGACTTTAGCATCTAATTATGATGTCTCTTTAAACTTGTTTCTTTCATTGCTTTTCTGGAGTTTCTTAGCACATTTTAAGATTCTATTACAAACATAACAAAAGCGTCACTTTTACCTTTGTTTTTTTTCACTGAATTTCTGTGGTGTTTATCATATTTTAAGTTGAGCATAAGCCTAACCCTCCACATGCAACCAACCACTCCACAGCACACAGTCTTTGGTTGGGAGGAGCAGAGGGCTGGCCACAGGGTCCAGCCTATGGCCAGGACCTTTGGCCTTCCCAGTTCAGCCAGGCAGAGGAATGGCTGCAGTTTCTGGATATCGGCAGGTCCGGTGCCCAAACCTCTGTTGGTAGCCAACTACTCTGTTTTACAGGGGATAGACCCTATGCCCACCCATCCACATGCTTTTTCGTAACAAGGTAACCCAAACAGTTAGCTGCGGACCGTGGGTAAATACTGCTATTAAGAACAAGGGTCCTTAGCTTTTTTAGATAAAACACAAAAATGATGAAATATAGGCCATAATCGGGAACTATATTTTGTCACTGTCCAGCCGGACAGGACTTTTATTTTCAACAATGTAAGTCTTGTGATTCAAAAGATAACAAGGCACAGTCCTGTACCAAGAAAGAAAAGAACACAAAAAACAAAGAAGAATTCCAGAGTGTTGGAAACAGGCAAAAGAAAGAGCAAATGTTGGCCACTTTTCAATCAGTGTTACATTCAAAGTATGCCGAACAACTGCCAAAACACAACATGATTCAACACAATGGTTAGGTTGTGGAGGCAATCTACAAAGTCGACGTTTCGATCCCTAGTGCTCAATTAATTGGGACCATCATCAGGACTGACAGAATTACAGTATTTGCCTGTCAGAATAAAATATTTACAATTTAAATGACCGCCTTGAAGGGCTCGTGAATATTCGCGTAAGGTCCGTGCTCCGCACCGGGTAGCTTGGGACTGCTTTAAAATTGTTTCCTTCCCTTGAGGCGAGGTGTCCTCACTGTGCCTCGATCGGCATAGTGGTGGCGGGTGGAAGGCAATGTCCAGTGAACCGCGGAAGGCAATGTCCAGTGAACCGCGGTTCACTGGACATTGCCTTCCACCCGCCACCACTATGCCGATCGAGGCACAGTGAGGACACCTCGCCTCAAGGGAAGGAAACAATTTTAAAGCAGTCCCAAGCTACCCGGTGCGGAGCACGGACCTTACGCGAATATTCACGAGCCCTTCAAGGCGGTCATTTAAATTGTAAATATTTTATTCTGACAGGCAAATACTGTAATTCTGTCAGTCCTGATGATGGTCCCAATTAATTGAGCACTAGGGATCGAAACGTCGACTTTGTAGATTGCCTCCACAACCTAACCATTGTGTTGAATCATGTTGTGTTTTGGCAGTTGTTCGGCATACTTTGAATGTAACACTGATTGAAAAGTGGCCAACATTTGCTCTTTCTTTTGCCTGTTTCCAACACTCTGGAATTCTTCTTTGGTTTTTGTGTTCTTTTCTTTCTTGGTACAGGACTGTGCCTTGTTATCTTTTGAATCACAAGACTTACATTGTTGAAAATAAAAGTCCTGTCCGGCTGGACAGTGACAAAATATAGTTCCCGATTATGGCCTATATTTAATCATTTTTGTGTTTTATCTAAAAAAGCTAAGGACCCTTGTTCTTAATAGCACCCATCCACATGCAGCCAACCACTCAACTTCTCCAGTCCTTCACCTGTGCAGAGCAGAGGGGTGGCCACAGGGCCGAGTTCTGGCCGGAACCTGTGCCCAACCATTTGCAGGAGGGCCATGCACAGTGGAGGGCTGGTCACAGGGAGTGGACAGTGCTAGGCACTTCGTCCACCATTCCACATGCAGCCAACCACTCCACTACACACAACCTTTTCCCCAATCACTTTGGAGGTTTGGCCTCAAGACCTGGACTCAAGCTTTCCTAGCATTCTGCCACTTTCCCCTACATTTGTCATTCGCTGGAATTGGTATCACATTACTGAACTGGTACTGCAGTCCCGGTACCTTCAAACAATTCTTGCAAAGGGCCCCAACAACATAGTGACGCTTGCTCATTGAGACCTGCGTTATTAAAACTGTAGGTCACAGTCCTGTGAGTATTGGTGTTTGTAAGGCACCCTCAGGGGGATTGCGAACCTGTGACACAGACATGTGTTTTTTTTTCATGTTGATGCATGGGGGATCCTTTGAGGGTCCCCTCATTTTGGGCTAGGGTACAAGGTGTGCTCACCATACCCCTTTATGGGCCCTTTCTAAATAGTTTTCAGGATGTGAGGACCATGCCGAATATCTACCTTCTCATGTGGTCAATTAATCAGATAACTTAGATTCCTGGACCAGGTTTTGAGACAATGGACCCAAAATGGACAATGGGAGACAAAGCTCCCTCACCCAATCAGATATGTTTTTTTAAATTTTTAAATGTTAGTTTGCATAAGGTTCTCGAACCTAGATTCAAGGGCAATTTGTGGACTAATGGTCCAGCTATGTTTAGCTTGAGTGAAAACTTGGTTTAATACAAGTCCTATAAAAACACTTTTGTGATACTGATTGGATTTACACCAAACCATGTAAAGGCACCTAAGGCCAGATGTAGGTAGCCCTTTACCGGTCGGTAACGGCCGAAAATCGGTATTTTCGGCCGTTACCGACCGGTATTGAGCATTTGGGATGCAGGAGACCGAAAATTGTCTGAATCGGTAAATTTACCGAATCGGTAAAGTTACCGAATCGGTAAACATTCCGAATCGGAAAAATTACCGAATCGGTAAATTTACCGAATCGGTAAAATACCGAATCGGTAAAATACCGAATCGGTAAATAAGCAGTGGTAAAATTGAATATTGAGATGTAGGTAGCTCTTAAATACCGAATTTGCATGAAATTCGGTATTTAAGAGTCGGTATTTACCATGGATTGTTATCAGGTGGTAACCAGGTGCAGCCTATAAAAAAGGACCCAAAATGCAATTCTTTTTGCACAATGGCGGCATTTTATGTCATTGCAAGACGGCTACGGCTACAGGAGGAAGGAGAGAGGGATTGGCAGAGAGAGGAGCAGGTATACAGACAGAGGGTCACCTTGTTCATGCTCACAGAGGCAGAGATACTCCAGAGGTACAGGTTGGCCCCAGACACCATCTTGGACCTCATCAGGGACCTCCAACCACTTTTGGAGCACACTACCCCAAGGGCACACGCTATTCCACCCCACATGCAGGTGCTGTGCAGCCTACACCTGCTTGCGTCTGGGAGCTACCAGAGCATGGTTGCTGCGCTAGGTGGGGTGACCCAGAGCAACCTGTCACGCTTTTTCCAAAAATTCCTTGACGCCATGTTACAGAGGATGGAGCATTATATAACTTTTCCTGCAACCCATGCTGAACTGGTCCAAACAAAATCTGACTTTTACCAGATGGCGCGATTCCCCAATATCATTGGCTGCATTGATGGCACGCACATTCCCATTTGCCCCCCTGCTGCCACTGAATATATATACAGGAATCGGAAGTCCACCCACACCATCAATGTGCAGGTGATCTGCAATGCCAAGTGCGCCATCACTGACCTTGTGGCAAAATTTCCAGGGAGTACCCACGACTCCTTTATATTTCAGAACAGCGGCATCTATGCATGGCAGACAGCAGGGGAATTTGGTGAGGGATCCCTCCTAGGTAAGACACAGCGTTCGACCCCTTCAACACTATTGCAGTAAGAAGTACATGTATGCATGTGAGTAATGTATTCCCATTTCCTTTTAGGAGACAGTGCATATGCCCTCCGCTCCTTCATACTCACCCCCTACCTCAACCCCTCAACACCCAGCCAATGGAGATATAACCGGGCACACAAGAGCACAAGAAATGTCGTTGAGCGTACCTTTGGTATCTGGAAAAGCAGGTTCAGGTGCTTGCACAAGAGTGGAGGTGCACAGCAGTATACCCCCATCACCTGCTGTAAGATCATTGCTGCCTGTGCTATGTTGCACAACCTTGCCGTGAAGAAGGGGACTGAGGTGGAGTTGTCAGACTATGAGGATCATGATGACGAGATTGCTGTGCCTGAAACACAACCTGCTGGAGTGTCAACGCCAAGTTATGGCAGATACAGACGTGAGGAGAATACACGCAACTATTTCTGAGTAAGTAATGAGACACAGACAGGTTGTGTATGAGAACAACGTAATTTAATGTTGCCACAACATTCAAGCACTGAAGTGCAACAAAATAAACATTATAAACGTGGGGACTGTATGTCCCGGGTTACTTCACCCATGACCGGTAAAGTCACTTGCGCCCGCGCTTCCCTGAGCCACTAGGATGTTGGTCGCTGTTTTCAGCATGCCCTGTAGCCTCAGCTGGGCGCCTGCTACTCCTCTGTGGCTCCACTACAGCGCTTGCCATGCTGCCCCGGCTACTACTGTCATCAGCCTCTGCCACGTCCAGGGCAGGATTCTGTGCAGTGTGGGAAATCAGCATAGCCTCTAGTGCACTTGTGATTCTAGCCATGCCCCTGGTGACCTCAGCCGTGTTCTGTGTCAAGGCCTCCTGCATATTTATGCCCCTACGGCATAGCAGGGATGTGGCAGTGGCCAGACGATTGATGGCCGTATTGTGGACACGGGCCTCCCTGCGCCTTGTGTGGGACAGACTGTCTAGTTTGGAGCAGAGCTGTGTAATTGAGTTGCTCATCTGCTGCATCCCTGCTGCAATGTCCGCATTTGTTTTTGCTACCTCCTTATTTGACTCAACAATGTCTCTCATGCCCTTCCCCATGTCTCCTATTTGCACATTCAGGACTCGGAATTGGCGTTGGCAGGCTTGGCTGGATTTGCCCTGCATCCTTTGTATGCGCACCATGCTCCCCTCCAGCCCACGGAACACAGTGCCATCTCCACGTCCACCTGCACTGCTGGGTCTGCGTTGTCTTCCGCGCGCTGTGTCTGGCTCATTTGTGGACTGCAGTGCTACAGAACTCACATCTACAGTGACTTGAGCTTCACCCTCTGCTGCCTCCATAACTGGTAGTGGGGCCACGACACGCCTCCTGTCTGGTGGGGTTGCAGGAGTGGACAGGAACAGTGATGGGGAGGTTTCTGGTGAGAATACCAAGGGAGGGGATTGTGAAAGCTGTGGGGAGTGCGGCAACTCTGGGGTCTGTACAGTGTCATCTTCATGGGCGCTGACAGTCGTGTCACCCTCCTCCTGCGAGGCTTGTACTTGGCTTGGCCCTGCTTCCTCACTCTCCTCCCTCGCTGGTGCAGTCCCTTCTGAGGCTGTGGGTCGACTGCCTGATTTTGCCCCTAGGTATAAATAAGCGTATATCAACTGAGTGCTACTGTGTCACAGTCACTACAATAAATGCTTTACACATTTCACTTTCATTTATCTGCATTACTTTCAGTGACCTGCTGATGTCTGCGCAGTTACACATGGTCTTACATTAGCTGACTACATTTCCCATAATGCATTGCTCCTGTATAGTGCTGGCAGTACTGGACTGGGGTTGGCTTGTCCACAAAGGGTAAAGGGAAGCAGGTTGGTATGGGGTGTCATGCTGCACATGCGCCTTACCTTTTTTTGTTGCTCTGGCTGAGCTGTCCACATCTCCAAGTCCCAAGACGCTGTCTGCCTCAATGGTTGAGGCCACCAACTCCTCCAGGTCAGTCAGGGGGGGCGCTGGGTTCCTGCCTCCGTTGGTGACACCAGCCTGCTTGTGTATTTCAGACATCTTCTTCTTGGTGAGGCTCCTGATGTCATAAAATCTTTTTTTGAGATCCTCAATATTCCTGGGTGTGACTCCCACTGCATTAACTTTTTCTGCAATTGCCAGACAGATTTTTCGTTTGGCAGACTCAGGAACCGTGAGGGAGTGCCTGCCAAAAAGTTTGTTGTGCACTCACACTACCTCCTCCACAAGTACCTGCAGCTCCATGCTGCTGAACTTTATTTTCCTCTTTCTTTCTGCCTTCTGAATTTCACTGCTGCTTGCCATGTTTTCTGTTGGTAAACCTTCAAATACAACTCTCCCTGCTGCTCTGTGTCTCTGCTCAGCTCTGACTGCCTCTCCAGAACCTTCTAATTAGTTGCAGCTGCCTGGGTAGCCACTTCCTGGTAGGGAGGGGGAGGGTGGTAGCACCTGATTGGCTGTTTTCTTAAGTTTCACTTTTGCTTGCTTTCCGATTCGGTATTTACCGAATCGGTATTTACCGATTCGTTATTTACAGAATCGGTATTTCCCATTCATTCCTATGGGCCTTTTGGCCCATAGGAATAAATGGGAAATACCGATTCGGTAAATATCGATTATGTAAATTCCGAATGTCCGATACCGAATTTTACCGATTCGGTAAATAATACAGATTTTTTCCCTACATCTCATTTACCGATTCTTGATTAGTGGAGAAGTGTGGCTCAGGGGTTAGAGGCAACAGACCCGGAAGCTGAGATCGGTCCTGGACCAGGGTTCAATTCCCCACCTCGGCGGGTCTTGGGCTAAAAATTCCACGGACTCGATAATTCTCGCCCCGGTGCCTCCTCGACTCACGGGTTCACACTCTGCGACTCTGGGCAATAGCTTGCTTAATCTCCACAACGGCCCCTCGCGGCGGGATGCCTGACTTTCACCTTGTGGATACCCTGCTATCTCACAGGGGAATACCAGGAAGGGTTCCCTAAGCAAGCGCCGGGAAACCCACTGCGGGTAGCTGTGCGCTATATAAGCTCAATTACATTTACATTTACATTACCGAATCGGTAAAATTCGGTATTTAGGAATCGGTAAATGACATTTACCTACATCTGGCCCTAAGTTCTTCTTTCATGCCAAATTTGGTTCAATTCCAGCCAGCCATTATTTTCTGAGAGCAAGGTTTGCTATGGGAGTTAAAATAAAAAAATACCCCCCCTTTTTTTTTACTCCACGCTTGAAGCATCTTCATGGAACTTGCAAAGTTGAATCCAAATCAGAGCACCTCTGTTTTTTGGAAAGTATTGGGTAAAATCTTCACACAGCATTAAAGAAAATAAGAAAACAAAAAGTAGCTTTTCAATGGAAAGTCAAACTTGACCATAACTACATAGGCGCTATTGCAGCATATATCATATTTAGATATTATATTGTTTTTTCATCCATGCATACAAACATACACACACATACATATATATCATATATATCATATCTATATATATATATATATATATATATTCACTGAAAAAACCATAGGTTATAGACCATATATAGTTAGGAATTAGCATTTAGAAAACCTTATTTTACTCACACAAAACCATTGAAATTCCATATATAGTTAGTTGCACTAACTATATATCGCGCACCTGCAATCCACTGCTGATGATGTCACATATTACATCATTCATGACATGGTCAGTGACATCACTGATGACATCACTGATGACATCTCAAATGACATCACTGATGACATCACTGATGACATCTCATTTGACATTACTGATCACATCACTGATGACATCATTCATGTGATGATACAATGAACCTCTTCAGACTCTAATATAACCTTAGATACACTCAGTGTAAACAGACACTCACAGACTGTCACTCATCCATGGAGTTACTCACACACCTAGTCAGTCTTGCAAAGAATCAATCACACCTCGATTTCCTCAACTATATAGTTATACACACCTTACTTATTGGAACATATAATAACACATATTTACTCTGTTATACAATCCCTGATACAAGTTCACAATAATCCATACAGCCACTCACACATTCACTGGCTCTTATGCACAGTTATTTATATATGTCAACTATCACATGTACTGTGTTTTACATATGTACTTACTTTGACATGTAGCACTGAGATATCCATTCACTCACCAATACACTCATGCACACAGTCAACCGCCCATACAGATGTTTCCACATGCACTTTTGAACCCATACATCTAGTGAATCAACTGCTCACACATCTATGCACAGAGTCATACACCTCCCAGACACCCACACACACACTCAGTCTCCCATACAAATACTTGGGCAACTAATCAATAACCCATATAGTTAGTCATATAGCTAATGATCAACACATGCATCAGATTACAAAACAACAGACACAATGATGCACAATTTAAAACAGTTTAGTCACTAACCCATGCACTCAGTGAGACACATTTAATCACTCACTTATACAGTCAGTCATGCACCTACTAAATCCTTCATCCAGACACTTATACATCCACTCATTCTTCAATATGTAACACATATTTTAACTTTACAGAAGCATACAGTCACTGGATGTTGTCATCAGTGATGTCATCAGTGATGTCATTTGAGATGTCATCAGTGATGTCATCAGTGATGTCACTGACCATGTCATGAATGATGTAATATGTGACATCATCAGCAGTGGACTGCAGGTGCGCGATATATAGTTAGTGCAACTAACTATATATGGAATTTCAATGGTTTTGTGTGAGTAAAATAAGGTTTTCTAAATGCTAATTCCTAACTATATATGGTCTATAACCTATGTTTTTTTCAGTGAATTTTCAAGGTTTTGTAAATGCTAATTCCTAACTATATATGGTCTATAACCTATGGTTTTTTCTGTGAATTTCATTGGTTTTTTAACAGCTAATATCTGTAGCTGTAAAATGTATTCTTCTTTAAATCCAAAAATATATTTTATATGTTTATGAATAATTTTTTTTAAAAATATTCTTCGTTCCCGCTTCGCGAATCGGGAAGCTTCCCGTTAGCTGACCTTGATGCCGCGAAATAGACCGCGAGCCGGTAAACGTTTCTTTACCGCAAGTGCCGCGTTAGAAAACAACATCGTGACGCCTCCCGTCCGCATGACGTTCCACGTTGTCGCGTGATACGTCATATGACGTGCTACGTTAGCGAACTGGTACGCGAAGCGAGTGCCAAAGCGCAGGTTTCTGGAAGCAAACCGGGAGGCCCTGCAAAGCGCTTAACGTAAACACAGCAAGTCATGTGACTTGGTAATAACACTTTTCATTGGTTCATTTCACTTTTGGTTTCCTAATGATGTAAGACTAGGTCATATAATCTAAAATGAACACTTTTGATTGGTTGAGAACTCTTGTTTTTCCCAAATGATGAAAATCCCTCCTTCTTTCCTCACTCTGACTTTCATCATTGTGAGAGAAAGACCCTTTGTGATCACTGAGCAATGGCTTCTTTAGTAGCTTCAGCTGGTGCTTCCCCACCACCTCCACCACATCCAAGGAAGAGTGGACCACCTGCTCAAGTTGTAATTCAACAAGAAGAAGAAGAAGAGGAACAGGAGGACGAGCACGAAGAGAGGCAGTTTTTGCCTGAGCAGCCCAAGACGTCTCACCGGAAAGAAAACTTCATTTGGCAATTTTTTAAAATTCCCAAAGGTCAGAAAAAAGTAAATGCAAGATACGTAACTTGCCTTATATGTCAAGATAGACTGTCCAGAGGGACCGACAAAAAATACAGTTTCGGAAACTACACAATGCATCGCCATATGACTAGGTGGCATCCTAACAACTACAGTGCTGCACAGTTTCGGAACGACCTAGATAATCTCCCTATTATGGCCAGAAGATCTGTTGTACCGGAAGTAACGGGACCAGAGGGCAGGGAGATGGTGCCAAATATACAAATGAGATTTGGTGAAGTAAAACACACCTGCGTATTTTGCGATGGATTCATTTCCTACGGAGAAAGAAGCATCACTCTGATCAACAGAGCTATTGACTATCATATGCAAGTTTGTCCGAAACGCCCAAAATAATAAATACTTCTTTTTTTTGTTTTGTTGCTCCTGTTGAGCCCTTTACAATGAATCGTTTTCATTGCCCCCTCCAAGAAAAACCCAAAAAATATAAAACTGTTCCGAAAAATTCAAAAACAGTAAAAAAATGTTCAGAAAAATAAAAAAAAAAGTTCTTTTCAGAACTACCTCCCCGTTATTAAAAAATTGGTACAATATTTGGAACTGTGCCAACCTCTATTTCTCTTAGTTCGCTTCCTAGTTCGCTCGCTGGTACGCGAACTGGAAGCGAACCAAAAACAGTAAGTATAAGGGAAGGAAACACACACTTATGTTAAAAGAAAGACAGCTATAGGGGAGTAAACTAGAGATACTATTACCCATAATCCACTACTGATGATGTCACATATTACATCATTCATGACATGCTCAGTGACATCATCAGCAGAGGATTGCGGGTTTTTTGGCAACATGCCTTATCCACGGTTTAATAACGCTGCCTTTTGCTTTATATAAGTTTTCAAATTGTATGAAATATATACCAATAGGTCTTTATGAACCTTTAGGTAGTGCTTTTGTTCATGAGGTCTGGTCGCTTCCATACACATACAGATGTTTCAAAGATGATCAAGAAGTTTATCTGAATGGAGAGGAATGCACTGAGACGCCAGATCATTCACTAATGTGTAGGCACATACAGTTACACGATTCATGCAACAAACACCGACCAAATATGGCTTGCGTGTTGCAAGGCACGCCAGTTCCTGCTATCATCCCCACGTTCAAGTTGTTGGAAAATGGTAGTTATTTGATGCTCAATAATGAAGATTGTTCTGAGTTAATTAAAAGTATTCCTTTTATCGTAACAGTAAGTGAACGGGTTATTTGCTGCAGAAATGTTCTATTTCCTCCCACACATGAACATAGGGAGTTTTCAATCTGGCCACAAATACCAACCTTGGGACACGTTTCAACGGCATGACAAGAATAAGAGCTCTTTTGTCTCAGAGAGAGGTGGCCTTGAGTTCGGCCCGTGAAACTTTCGTACTTCACATAGCGAACACCCGTACACAGGTTTGCCTTTCAATTTCAGCAACATGTTTCCGACTATCTTTAACGCATCCTCCACAAAATCCCTGGCACACTTTTTTAAAGTTGTTACCAGTGGTCTCGTGACTTCATTTGAGAAAATCTTTGGAGTCATCCCTGCTCCCTTTCATTCCATTTTCTCCACTCTGGTTCGTGGATTGCATTTTTACTTGCATTACCAGCGGACGCTCTTGTGCTTTTTTACATTTTTAAATATGGATGTCCCTCCTATGCAACCTCCGACCCTGCAGCTGCTGACACTGTTCCGCAATCGCATGCTAGAATATTATGGCACAATGCCGTTGGCGATATTAAGCACGGCATATGGATTATCTTTTCGGTTCTCCTACTTCACCTGTGTCCAGCCTGTATTTCACTGCCTGACCTGTGGTTTCGATTGGGCCATTGATTTGTGTCTCTGCGGACCGGTTTCTCCTGACGTCGACTTTAATCAGCTGATGACTCCTATCATTACTCACGAGTTGATTTGTCCTGGCGAAAGGATTATGGCTGTGGCATTGATGCATGGACTACTTGGTCCCTGGAATTTACTGGCGGCAGCACAGTCTTTCTTGGAACACAGCTTTCTTGAAAACCCACCGAGCTGTCCTCTGATGGTGATAGAGGATCCGGTGCTGGGAGAGCACGTATGTTCTTTTCCGCTTTTAAATTGGATGGCTGAACTGTTTTCGGATGAAGACGGTGACTTCCTATTGGAGGCTGTTGCAGCTTATTTTGCATACACAGTTATGTCATAGACCTTTTTCATGTTTGATATGCTGAGTACTAGCATTTCATTGACAATTCATTGACTTATTTGTCAAGTTTTTATTATTTACCTTGCCTATTGGCTTAAGACTCGATAAAGTACTTGGCTGTTTTATTTTTCTTTAGCATTGAATTTTCCTAGTTTTTAATGCTTTACCTTGCGGACCGTCCACATATAAACTTGCAATCTGCTCTCATGAGATGGCACTTCTATTATCTTATTCAGTTCGTTTCCGGATCATGAGGAGGTGTCATCTAGGTCCTGGATATCTTTACACCGTGTTAAGTTAGCATGGGCTCATTACCGGTTTAAACGCCATTTTTCCTTTTTTGCAACTTCTGCACACGACACTTAGTTGTTGCTTTAGCTTTCCACCTAGTAGTTCATCGTGGTTTACATGAGAATAATATGTTATTGGTCTACTATCTGCTTTACTTGTTAAACTATATCTGTACAGCGAGTGCTAAAGTTTCAAGAACAACACGATACAGAATTGTTATGAGGTCTGATCTCCACGACTTCATACTCATAACATAAGTGCAACTTCTGCCAATTCTGGGCATGAGGCGGGTTTTATATTGCTTTGCCGAACACACATACACAACAGTTGATGCGGTTCACATGAAGAGAGAGCTGGTGTATGCTGATGTGATTCCTTCAAATCTAAGACACTAAAGTATGGACACGCCCTAAACCAACACAAAGAGACCTTCTTAGCAAATAATATAATATGTGTATTAGGGAGGGTGAGATATAAGCAGCCGCGGGCCGTGGAGGGAGTTACGATGGGGCAGGGAGGCGGGGAGGGGGAGAAGCAGGGTGGAGCCCTCTCTACCTTGCCCCTCCCCCTCCCCGCCTCCCTGCCCCACCGTAACTCCCTCCACGGCCCGCGGCTGCTTATAAGTGTTGCTAACTCTTATTCATTTACAGCATGTTAACATACTGTCACCATTCGCTTTTTATGTACTAGTAACTATGCTGGTAATTTTGCTACTGATAATATGTGTACTTGTATTCTCCACCCTGCTTCTCCCCCTCCCCGCCTCCCTGCCTCACCGTAACTCCCTCCACGGCCCGCGGCTGCTTATAAGTGTTGCTAACTCTTATTCATTTACAACATGTTAACATACTATCACCATTCACTTTTTATGTACTAGTAACTATGCTGGTAATTTTGCTACTGATAATATGTGTACTTTTATTATCTAAGGTACTACGCCTGAGAAGACGGCATTAGTAAATAAACATTTCAAATACACATGTGTTCTTCTTAACTCCATGTTCTGGTTTCTAAGAAATATATAACGACCGACTGTTCATGAGTTCCACGTATCCTGAGGTACTATAAGTTCATATTCTGGATTGTCTAAACATTGAGAGTTTGTTATATCCAATGTGACACTGTACTTAGCTTGCTAAATAGTTTTCGATTACTAACGTGAGTTTTGGGACACCCTAATTCGCCGAGGTTCCAATCCTCTGTCCACAGTTCTGTGTGAGAACAGAAACCCTGCGACAGGGGCACCCCCGACCCTTGCTGGAGCTTCATCACACTTGCGATACAACTCCAGCAATGCGCCACCTTTACGGCACACATACATCACGCATCTGTGCTGTTTTTGCCCCATGATGCGCCGCATTGTAAATGCAGCACACCATAGGTGACGGAACAGCGGCACAGAATGACTAACACATCCCTGGTGATGCGCCAGTCATCATAAATCTATCCCTATGCTTCTTATCTTGTTAGAGATGAACCGCCATATGTATCATCAAAGTTATTTGCATTTCCTAAATAGCGAACTTTAAGGAATAAATAGCGATTCTTTACCATTCCTAGTTTGCGATGAGCTATTTGCTAATTAGCCGAATGTAGCCCAATGAAGCCCAATGTAGCCCAATGTAGCCCAAAGATGGCCGCCAGACACACAAAAAAACAAATGTAGCCCAAATATCAGCCAGATGTAGCCCAACTATAGCCCAGTGACAGAATGACCAATCAGCTTCGCAAACCTCCGTTACGCGAAGCGGAGCGCTGTTACAGATATATATCTTTTTTTGAACGTTAATTTCTCAAAATCCACTGGAGCACATATATTGAGACCTAGCAAAGGCACATCGGGCTACCAGTCCCTAATATTTTGCCAAGTTTCGTGCAAATCCATTCAGCCGTTCAATTATTATTTTTATTATTTTTTTTTGCCCCGCGGGGCCCTTTTAAAACCTCCACATCAAACCTAGGGGGTCAGCGAGGATCTACTATGCCCCCTTATAGTTATTTCCCCCTTTGTTTTGACCTCCTCTTGTCTCTCGATCCTACCGAGAGACAAGATGGCGGCCGCTACGGACTGTTTGGAATGTTGACAGACGCCGGAGAACCAATCAGCTTCGCTTCACAAAGCTCCGTTGCGCGAAAAGTCCGCGAACCAGAGCGCTAACCGGTCCGCTGTTACAGATATATATCTTTTTTTAAACGTTAATTTCTCAAAATCCACTGGAGCACATATATTGAGACCTACAAAAGGCACATCGGGCTACCAGTCCCTACAATTTTGCCAAGTTTCGTGCAAATCCATTCAGCCGTTCGGGCTAAAAGTGAGGCCAACCGCCCTATGGAAAACTCAATGTTAAAAACACGTTTTGGGACCCCCCTTTTTTCTCGGCCCCCACTGGACGAACCCCCCCCCAAATTTTCAAGGGCTGCTCAGAAACAAAATGTGCCATTTTCCTGAAAATTTCAGCCGATTCCGTCCACAAACGCCAAAGTTATTAGACATAGAATTTTCAAAAAACCCATAGAGAAAAAATCCTAACTATATATACCTACTGGCGACCGCCAGTAGGTAATATATATATTTTCACACACACACACGTTTATTATAGTTATGTATACATTTCATAATCACCAACAGTGACTCTGTAGACGTATGTAATAGTAGTGGAAGCATTTTTTATCATAGCCCGTAAAGTAGGTTAACCCAGCCTATTGATAGGGAGGGACCTGAACACAAGTGAGTCAACAAAAGATTCATCATGAAAAGGATACAGCAAACACTATGCAAAAATATGACAAGTACTCTAAAGTAGTTGATTTTTGAATGTTTGTGTTTCATTTTTGTAGATTGGATTATGCCATTACATTGATGTTTGCATGTTTTTAAACCTGAACGTTTTACAGCCATAGTGCCCTAACAACCCTGCCATAAGTAAAATAAGAAATTTCCATTTGTTATGTGCATTATATATGTAGCAAACATATTTATATATGGAGAAAATTGTTGTTTTTAAGCAAATATATGGATATGAGTTTTTAAAGATTGTGCATTCTGAACTGAATTCATTCAAGGTGGTCTCAAATTTGACGCTCAATCAAAATGAGGGACAATGAAGTGCAGTATTTTTCCTATGATCACTAGGCCCGGTGGAATTTTTAATTCCCCTCATGGAACTAGAGAAATTTGGTTACTACCCGTTACTGTTGAATTGTGGAGTTCCTGCCATTTTATGCCAATTGGCGCATGGTGGAATTTTTTTCCTATTAAAGCAGCGCAATGACAATGGGAACAATGCAAGGCTTCATAATGGAAGTAACCGAGCACTAGCAAATTTTAGCGTCCATAATTTTCGGTCTCTAGGAAGACTTCCTGCAACATTTTCCAATGCGGACGGTTGCAGATAGTTGAGCTCAGAGGGTTGCTTCCAGAGGTGATTTTCTACTCGAGCAGCAGCAAAATCAGTTTGAAAATAGTGTGGTGCCGTGGTGAAGAATCAGTGCAAAACATGCTACTGCCGCTAAATCATAGCATGACCACCGCGACGTGCATTTTTCTGCCCATTGGTATAACTGTGTGGAATCTCGCTGAGTTTTTATGTAACTTTGTGGAATTCCGCAGAGTGAACTTCCACAAGTTCTGCCCAGGTTTAATGATCTCACAATTTGGTCACATCGGGAAGCCGTGTCTGAATATAGGTTTCTTGGTTACTCATATGCAAGTCAGCCACTGGATGAATATCTGCTTCCTACTCCACTTTAACATCAAAGGAAAATGGTTTGAATTCAAGATTGTCATGAGCTAATTAGTACACCAGCTTCTTTTTTTCATTGAAAAACTATCAAAAAAAATAAAATGCATTGAGTTTAAAGACAACAATATTTAACGCAATTATAGCTCCACACCATAATGAAATAATTAACAAGAACGTGCAACGTCATGCATACAAAACCAGCATAATTTATAGAGTTTCTAAATTGTTTAAAATCTCAGAAATATAGTTGGACATACTGAAAGAAAAGTCTTCCCTAACTGGGTCCCACATTTTTTCCAATGCTCATCTTTATGGATTACAATGAATAACTGTGAATGCCAAACCACAGATGAAGATAAACTCATGCCAACAGGCCCTAGGGTCAGGGAGCTCACAATGCAGTCATGCCCTGGCAATACACAATCTAGCCACTGTGATCGCACAGAAGTTAACTGGTACCAGATTATATGGAATAGAATTTGAATGGCCAAGCATACATAATGAGCTTGGAGTCATAATCAGCTTCCCCTTGTAATGGATTTTTTTGCCATTAAAATAAACTGCTCCTAAATGGATTGAGACACGTGGAACCGGAAGCCACATTAACCGGAAAAGTGGACAATGAATTTCCTGAGCTGAAGGTGTCTAAAAATGCTGTGTCAATGTGCACCATGCAGCCCCCGATTGTCTTGAAAGAACAAAATATGCCTTTAGAGAACAGTTGGGCAAGATGTTTAATGTCAAACTGGTGCCAAAATTGTGAATAGCTTTCATGCAAGGACAATGGCAAATTGGGGTATGTTCAAGGAAATTAATAGCAGAGATGCTACAGTATGTCTTAATTGAGTCCCAAACATTATGCTAGACCGCAAGCGTCTTAAGCCTGGTACATCTAACGTAGACTCTTCACTGTTGGTGATGTGTAGTTAAAAACTTGGTACTCCTGAAATAGATAGGATAGCTACCATTCGGCCCAACCAATGACTGCCAAGAGTCAAAACCCAAAGAGAGGAAATACCGCCCCAATGAAGCAAGGGGGGCTCCTCCTTTTGAGTAAAGGAGCAACACCCCACCTAAGGCCCCAGAGACAAAAATATAAAAAGGTAAGGATAAAAAGGATTCATTATCCCTTTATTTTCCATTAACCCATCCTGAACAGAGTGTTTGGAAGGGGGGGTACTGTTGAGTGGCAGCAGTGGTGGGCTGCTTGACTGTGCACTAGTTTATAGTGCGCATGTCCCTTTGGCCGGCCGTCTTGCGACAGCCAGCCTCACGTGCGCCCTATAAGCATCTCAGCCCGGCTGTATTAGGCAGCCAGATTGAGAGCCTACACAGGCCTCAACTTCCCTCGGGAGTGGCTAGAGAAGCCACTCTCTCTAATCCTGGCACTGCTCTCATGCAGCACCTGGATTGGTTAAGCCCAGCTGGACAAGAGTGACCTCAGTGACGTCAGGGGAAGAAGGTGACCCGAGCAAGGTGGACGTGTGTCGGGGAAATAGTGAGTACTTTTTATTTTGTTAATGTATTTAATTGTATTTATGTACTTCTTTTTTTTAATGTATGAAATCCATTTTTCCGCCAATCGGTGGATTTTTCTGCCGCCACTGCAATGAAGGAAAGGCTATGCCGCTCATATTGCGAGGAAGCTGCAAATATCATATGGTACAATGGGGTTTTATATATCTCCATATGAATCCCTGCCAGCTAGTCTCAATCATTTAAAACAAATCCTTGGGACTATATAAAGGTATAGACTGAAAAAGCTACAGAACTCAAGGCAGAACGACAATTTTAATAAGACTGCAATAGCCAATCAACCCCAACCGAAGCTTATCCCATTTGCATGGATTCATGATATAATCACACATAAATGAGCTCAACCACCTTCTCTAAGCAGGGAACTATGTAAACCCCTAAATTAGCAGCTTCCTTAACATGGCATGAATCCACAGGACCTAGAGCAGAGCTGATTATAATTTGGGATTTACCCATATTCATTTTAGAACCAGAGATTATACCACAGTCAGCAGCTGCAGCCTCAACATCAATAAGTGCTTGGGGGGGGATGACAAAAGGATGGTGATGTCATCCGCATAAGCTATCACCTTTCTAATAAACTGATTCAAGTGTGACTGAGGTATAGTATCCAGAAGTCCAAGTCTCTGGATAAAAGGCTCCAAATATAGTGTATATAGTAACAGGGACAAGGGCAGCCCTGCCGGAAACCCTGCTGAAGCATAATACTGTCTGATATTTTCATCATGCCAACAATACAGATGGGTAAAGAAATATAGACTGTCTTGATCATATTTACAAACTTCTGTCCAAGTCCCATTTTTGCCAGCACCACCCACAGAAATCCCCACACCACACTATTAAACACCTTTTCAGCATCAAGTAGAATCAGTCCCATGAGTTCCCCTTTTGTTTCTGTGACACCAAGAACAGAATTAGCCGTATTACTGGGAGCCGTGGTATCTCGCTCTACGATGCCTATTGTCAACTAGCACAATGCTGACCAAGGAAAGACGATTAACCAAGACAAAAGTGTAAATTTTTCTATGTGATTTATTAGAGAGATTGTACGTTATGACCTGCAATTGAGCGAATCTTTACCATTCTTTAGAAAATCTAGATATATGCTTTCCCCCAAGACGCAGATAGCAATTGTAAAAAGGCTGGAGTCAGCTCTTTCAGTCTAGGAACAAGAATTTCTCCAAATGTTTTATAAAACTCAAGATGAATAGAATCTGGCCCCATACTTTTCCGGAGGCTAATTCGGTCAATGTTTAACTCATTTCTATAGGCGTGACAGAGCTTCTAACATCTGGGTTTGAGTAGATGTTAAGCAAGAAAGATTTTTTACCTCCAAATACTCCATAATAGCTGCTAATGAGGAGTGACCCTCGTTGTGATAAAGTGCTGCACAGACTTCCCGAAAGACATATAGGATGGCAGCAGTGCCGCACCGCACCTGACCTGACATATTACGAATGCTAGTGATTACATTCTTGGATTGTGTCTCCAATTTGAAAAGAAAGAAGCTGTCCCATCTCTTCACTGTTCTTGAAGCAGAGAGCATCTTTTGTACACCATCTCTGATAAGCTCTGACCAAGACCACGTTCTGTAATCCTAGACGAAGTTGCTCCAACACTCCACAAATCAGGAAGGGCATGTTAGGAATCGGGTCTGTCCTCTTTCTACTACCATGTTGCATCGTCACATGACCTACCTGTTATTGGGTAAAAGTGGTGTGTTCCCATGATTCCCCGCTTGGTTTCTTTTTCTTGTTGGGTTTTTTGTTCCAGGTCTTGGCTCCTGCCCCCGGGTTAGGAAGTTTCCTTTTGCTCATAGAACTTTGCTCACGGGCTCGTGGGCGTTGTTTCTGGACTACCTTGCGTATCAGCATATCATTTCCTGTTCCCTGGGTTTTTTGCCTGTCATTCCTGTGCACGGGTATATGGGTATTACGGGGGTTACTGGGCCCAGTAACCTCTGTGCTGGATTGCCGCCATTGATTGGAGTGTGAATTAATGTTAGTACACTCATCCCGCGGCTCCATTGTCATTTTCTTTGTTTCACACGCGGATGCGTGTGAATCGGCAATACAGTCTTCCGCATTCCTTGTAACCACTCCACATCGTTGTGTGCGGTCTTTGGGTCATTTCACGAAGCTTGGACCTGAACGGCGTTAGCGGCTGCTGCGCCCACAACGAGGGAGACCTTTCATCGTTTATTCATCAGTCTTCAACAGTTTTTGTTTACTAACTGGTCATTACGGGGTTTTTTATGTCTCTGACTTTTTCCCCTTTTCTTATATACAAATAACGGGTGGGTGAGCGTTTTGGATTCTTTTTGGTTCCGGTGATTTGGAGACAGCATTGCTTCTAGTCCATGTACACAACAGCCAGCCCTCTTCGGGGAGTCACGCGCCACGACCTATGGTAAGGGGCTTGTCCCTTTGAGTATTCATTGGTTTTGTGTATGATGCAGCATGGTTTTAGTCTGAGAGGGAAGGGGTTTTTCCAGTTAATGTTTGTACCCCTTGGTAATCCTGTGTCCTTTTCTATAGGTGCGGTTCAAGAGTGCTATCTAGGCTCCTTGGTGGTTCTACGGACTACATGGTGTTTTCCTCTCAATTATCCTTGTTTTGTTTCTCCCACCCCCTCCCGGTGCTCCCCTGTGAGCGGCATTGGGGCAGTGGTAGAGGTTCGAGCCATACTTCGTTCCTGCAGTGTTACTGGCATAGAGGTGGGCAAAACCATACAGGGCATGAGATTGGAGAAGCTCCCTCAAAGATGCTCTGAATTTTTTCATACACACCTCAGCCAGAAAGCCAGAGGTGGTATGAGTTTGTGGAACTAATGGTTAGTTAGAATCACCACAGATAAAGAAGGAGGGGAGCACCATTGGCTCCTTTCAGCTAATAGAAAATTAAAAAGAGAGGGATCGCCTTTGTGGGGTGCTTAGACTCCGCACAGTGTCAATCGAGCATTATCCCTCGCTCTATCAGAAATGACCCACCTGCCAATTTGGTCAGATTTAGACTTATGTACGTTTCACTTTTGATTCCTGGCTAGTAGGGCCACCCCAGCTGAGAACCATCCCTACCCGAGGTTGCCACTATATTGTAACCTCGAATATTCTGATTTTCAATCTTTGAAATAGATAATCGAGTCTCCTGAAGACCAAGCAGGTGAGGTTTAAGTAGCAAGTCAACACTTAGCAGCCGCTCTTAGGCCGTTATTATTCCAGATACGTAAGTGTGGAGCCTGACTACCACTACGGCCACTAACGCCATTGTTAAGCATTATAAACTCCAAGTTCTGCATGACACTGTGCAAACTGCTCCAATTTGATACTTTCTTATTTTTTCTTTTTGCCACACCCCAACACATTACCATGAAAAAATTACAACCAAACCATCACCATAATTCACCAAACAATACAACCTTATCCCCAACAGCCAACCCACCCATCCAATCCCTTGCCTATCCTGGTTCTTGAAAGTGATGGAGCGAGTTTCAGAATAATATTTTGTTCTGGCTCGCAAAGTTAAACTTCCATAATAAATAACGGTATTAACTGATTTGTGGCGAAATTATTAACCAACCTAGATTAAAATGCATTTACATGACACGAGGGACTAATATATGTGCTCTTTGTTGCACTTGTAAGTGCGTTGGAAATAATAAACTAACCTTGTCTATTGTCTTTGTCAGTATTAAATGCGGCTGTTTAATTAATGGCATGTGCTTATTTGTGTGCTTATGTTAAAGTCTTTCTGTCTTTTATGTGGCATAAGTTTGTGGAGAATTCTGTGGCTTGTGCTTAAGCTAGGTAACATTATTTAATGGGTTAATAATTAGCAAAGGAGCCCTGCACGTATTCTGAAGTGGAAACTTTTACCACATCGACAGTTGTCAAAGAAATACTGATGAATGACTTTTGTGCAGGACGTGCTCTGAGTGTGACAAAATCAAGGACAGGATGCAGCAAATCTGCCAAGCTGAGGAAGAAACGGTCTGTTACTTGAAGAATGTTGCATTTCCGAGGAAGCTAAAGACATGTATTTAGTCGGACAATGGAGCCAAAGAAAAGGCTTGGTTTTGGGTTGAAAACATGATGAGCTGACATGGACTGACATCTGTCAGCCAATAAGAACTCTGGATGGCAAAAGAAAGAATACATTTTAGTGAGATTAGCTAGACAGAAAAGGTATAAAACTTGGCCCCTTTGACAGGAGGGCGCTTCTCGCTTTCCGATTCCAGAAGGGCGTGTTGTGCTGATGGACCTTGGCGCACGTAAGGATAATAGGCTTAAATGACTTTTTCCTTTTAGGTGAAGTGACTTTTAGACAGGGAAATAGACTTAGGGAATGGAAAACTGTTATTTTGCTCTAACTCATACATGCTGATTTGCTTTGAAGATGTCAGATTAATAATTAATTTGTCTTAATAAAGGCTGCCTTAATTGCTAATAAAATAAAGATTCATAAAGAATGCCTTTCCTTGAATAAAAAGAATAATATTAGATTTTGAAACGACAAGCTGGTCTTGTTTATTCATGGTCTAGTTACCATCAGCTGATCCATTTACCAAAGTGACTTAATTATTATGATAAATGTATAAAACCATGGTAAGAAATGATAAACTGCAGTTGTATATAAATGTGTAAATAGTTTGTGAATAGGTTCTGATTAATTAGGTCACATGATTCAGTTGCCCAAAAATTGTCTCGGTTATTAATGGGCCTTGTGAGTGATTTATGATTAATGGAGAGTATTATGGTGTTGGGTAGCATTGTTGAGACAGTTTTTCTATAGGGGCGCTGGATCAATTCCTTGGTAGCAGAGTTACGGTTGCTATGGTAACTGTCATGGTACATGGATAATTACATAGGATCGATGTTTAACATATGTTGAGTTTGTTCAGTTGTTATATGTAGTCGGAAGGTTTTTTCCAGCAGTGTGAAAATTCCTGGTTGTGCCGGCAATATTAGTGTAACAGGTAAAGTTGCACAGTGCATTTGTTCTGTTTCAAATAGTGGTGTTGTCATAGATCACTATTGTTGTGGTCGTACAGCACAAGTTTAGGGATTCTAGGTGTGCAAGGTAGAACGTATAGTGAGGATTGTCTATGAAATTCAAGCTTTGAGTATAGGGGCTTGGTGCCTGTTTTAAAACTCTCTGTGAAAAGAGTAGTAGATTTTATCCAAGCTTGAGTGAAGGGTAAGGAAGTGTTGTCTACCTTACTGACGTAAGAGGTTTTCTTTGGTTGGTTAAAGCCCTGCCAAGATACATGTATACATGGTTAGGGATCTATTCCGTTTGAATGTACGTAAATGATTTTGTAATACGATTGAGTCAAACTTTGAATTGTCACTTTATGTACATTCAGAGAGAAACGAGTTTAGTACCTGTTAGAAGGGTAGAGTAAGGCTATTTACTTTATCAACGAATTTAAATATTCAGTGAGAATAGCCTCGTCTATTCCACGCAAAAGAATATCTGAGTGACTGTAAAAGCTATCACTTTATTTTAGTGAAACAGACAAGTGGTTTGTTTTCCTGGAGTTACTAATTGATTATCATTGAAAAAGTTTTGTTAAAATGGCGCTGTGAAAATATTTTGTGAAGGAGAGGTGAGCTCAAGGAGCGAGAGACGAGAAGCTGCAGCGGCAGTATACGTCACAGGGTCCGCGCTGTGATTGGCTAGCATACGTCACAGCAAGCGCACTGATTGGCTCAGACGAGCTGACAGCTGGTTGGTTCATCCTGAAAGCAGTAATTCTATTGGTTGAGCAAGGTGGTGACGTAGCTTAACCTGATTGGCTTGTTGGTGTGTTTCGCGCACGGATTGGTTGGTTTTGCGGAACACCCAGGAAACATTTACGATCTATTCTAAAGTAAGCGGAATCGTTTAAAAACATGGATTATTATTATATTAAGCAGAAAAAGAAACTTTCATGGTTTCAGAAATTGAAAAATAAATTGAAATCTGACAAAATTGAAACGCGAGGTGGAAAGTTACTTCATAAGTATAAAACACCTGCAGCTTATATGGAAGGTGAATATGGTTATCATACTTGTCTATGGTTTGAAAATTGGATGGATTATACCAAGGATGATGGTGTTTTAGCATGGCCGGAAGATGGTTCCTTTAACATTAAGGTTATGAAAAATTTAAGAGACAAGATGATGACACTTGAACCAAAGCCTAGACCTACACAATTTGAGGCTTTAGCTGAATGGGAGGATGAGATGCTTGAATTGGAACGAGAGAAAAAAGGCATAACAAGAGGTACCAGATTAGACATAAATAGGGAAACTCATGAGGATAGAATGCGTCGATGGAGACGTAGTGCATGTGATGGTCTGTATCCGGCAAGATTTGGTGAGGAAACTACTCAAAACAATGTCCGAAAGAAAAATAATAATGCTGATGAAAGTGAATTAGAAGATCCTGTCTTAGAAGAAATTTATATTACTAAACAGAGACAGTCTCCTTATCAACCAGTTTGTTCATTTTCTTCCCCGAGAGTTCCTCCAGGAACTACTCCAAGTGCACCTCCTAGAGAAATTATTGATGAGGCATCACCTAGATTATACCCGAATAATGCAAAAACTACTGAAAGAGTAGAAACAAGATCTAGCTCCAGTATATCTGGAGAAAACAGAAATTATGCTGAAACTCCGGTTCGCAGAAATGAAAACACGAGAAATGTAATGAGAACAGAAGGATGTGGGGAAATGCCAAATACTTCAGAGTATTTTCGATCAAAAGATGAATTAATACAGCAATTAACTAAAAGCATGGAAGCAGTAACGGTACCAGTAACATTTGGACCTGTTCAACTAGTGTTTGATCAAAGAGAAATTAGACACTCAGCTCTGACTATTCCATTAAATGCAGAAATTCAGAAAGTGGCTGAAAATTTTATTCAGATTTATCAGAAATTCACCGAGAGAAAGCAATGATGCCTGTATTAACTTTTAATCAAAGTTTTTCAAATAAAACTCCATCAGGTGCAGAATCTGATTCTGGAACTCCAGAGAAGAGCGCAAATAAAATAGATTTAACGCAAACCCCACAAAGCTTAGAATTTAAATTACTTCATGTTGCAAAACTGAAAGCGGATTTAGAATTATTGGCATAATTGGTCCTGACAATTTAAAGCAATATCAGGATGATGAATTATTGTTTATTTGCAAAAGCATACAATGGAAAACGAAAACAAAGTATGATCAATTAGAGGAATTAGCTGCTGAATTAGAAATTGATTTGAGTAGACAGAATAATTTGGGAAAGAGTTACAGAGTGAATTTCTCTGAAATAGACATTGAAAGCATGAATACCACTGGAAGAATTATTCACATAAAAGAATTAATTGTGTTCCTAAAAAGATTGGGTGAATTAAGTAAATGGAGAGTAAAATGGACAAAGAAAAGAGAGGAAGAAAGGAGAGAAAGAGGAGAAGTAGCTGGTCAGTTTCCAATGAGAGAAATTGCTGGTGGTGGGTATGTGCATGTTCCTTGGACAAGGCAGGACATATTATTGTTCACCAATGATTTCCCTCGGCTGAGAAAAAAGCCTGTGGAATGGTATCGACAGGTGGATAGATTTATTAAGGTTTCAAAAGTTCTGTGGATTGATCTTGATGGATTCTTTGACATTGTAGCCCCAGATTTCTGTAAGTTGGCCCAAAGAAGAACCTGCTCGAGATAGAATAACAGGTGCTCCATCAGCAGATGTTATGGATCTTTATGACAAAGTAATTGTGTGGTTGAAAAACAAGATTGCCCCAAAAGAAGTTGATTGGGTTAAAATAGACAGAACAAATCAAGAGACAAAAGAATCAGTACATTCATTTTATGAAAGGTTACTGTTGGTTTTGAAACAATACAGTGGCTATGAAAAATTAAGTGAAAAGGATATGAGCCACTTTATATACAGGTTTGTTTATGGCTTAAGACCTGAAATTGGTAATATGATTAGGAACGGAATTGTTGGTTGGCAATCATTATCAGTTGATGACATTTTGAAAAAAGCTAAATATTGTAGTGATGAGATAGACGCAAAGCAAAAGAAGCTGAAAGAAAAGGCAATGTGGGCACAGGTGAAAGTAGCTGAACAGCAAATAGCAAATCTGGAAAACAAAAATGTAAATCAGAATCAAGGGAAATTTAAGGGTAATAAGCCTAGATTGATGGGCAATATTAAAGAGTTAAAGCAAAAACTCCCATGTTTTAATTACGGCGAAATTGGACACTGGAAGCGCGAATGTAAAAATACGCCCAGAAATTTTAAAAATGCATCATTAAATCCGCAGATGCAGAATGAGATAAATCTGCAGCAACAGCTACAGCAACAGCTACAGTGACAGGTAGTGAATCAGCAGAGTCAGATTCCACAACCACCACTTCCAAATTGTGTAAATGTGCAGAGATATAATACAGAAACGGGATTCTGTGGAGGAGAGCAGTTAAACAGATCGCAAAGAGTGAATGTGCAAAATGTTTCTCAACAGTATTTGTTGAATGAAAATGGGGGGAGTGATTGAGATGATTACTTATGACGGTGCCTGAGAGAGGGGAAAGAGTGTGTGCTTGGAGCCACTCTTGAGGTAGACCAATCAGGTCCATTTGTTAATGGTAAAGTGAATGATGTAGAAGTCACTTTTCTTGTGGACACAGGTGCTACCCGTTCTACTGTTAGATCAGGGGAAATAGAAAACCTGCCTCTCTGTGGTGATACCATCCAAGTAGTTGGTGTAGCTGATCAACAAATTAAAACAGATTTAACAGAACCTGTCAAAGTAGAAATTGGTCAATTTAAAGACAAACAGATTTGTAGTTTGTAACAGCAGTCCTGTAAACTTGTTAGGGAGGGACATTTTATGCAAGATGAATTGTAAAATATATTGCTCACCGGATGGTATAGAGCTTCAAACTCAAGAAGAAGATGGGCTTTACAGGTTAACAATGTTAATGGTTGAAGCAGAGGAAAGTAAATTATTTCCTGCATTTGATAAAAACAACCTTCCTGAAGAATTAAAAGAAACAGTTAATGCTAAAATTTGGGATCTTACAGGAAGTGAAATGGGTTTGATGAAAAATGTGGATACAGTTAAAATTACGGTAAAGCAAGGAGCAGATTTTCCAAACATTCCTCAGTATAAGTTGAAAGCAGAGACTATTGAAGGTGTTATACCTGTAATAGAAAAATTCATAAAACAAGGTGTTCTAAAAGAAATTGAGAGTAGTCCATGTAATTCACCGATTATCGGGTATCAAAAAGCCAAACGGAACTTACAGGATTGTTCAAGACCTGAGAAAAGTTAATCAGATAGTTGTTCCTTGTTGTCCAGTTGTTCCAAACCCAGCGGTAATTCTTTATCAGATTACGCATGATGCAGAATGGTATACAGTCATAGACCTCTTTACTGTTCCATTGCATCCAGAAAGCCAACAAATTTTTGCGTTCAGGTTCCAGGACCGTATCTTATCATGGTGTTGTATCCCGCAGGGGTATACAGAGAGTCCATCTATTTTTAATCAGTTGCTAAAGAAATCTTTGGAGAATCTAGACTTACCTGGAAAATTGACATTAGTGCAGTACATAGATGACCTCCTTGTGGCTGCAAAAACAAGAGATAACTGTGTAATAGATACTATTACTCTTTTAAATCATTTGGCAGATGAAGGACATAAAGTGTCTCCTGCAAAATTACAGTTTTGCAAACAAGAAGTAAAATACCTTGGTCACAGAGTTGCAAAAGGAATTAGGCAAGTGGCAACTGAGAGAATTAAAATGATTCAGGGAATGCAACCTCCAAGAACACAGAGACAGGTCAGAATGTTTCTAGGAATGGTTGGTTATTGTCGTCAATGGATTCGTGGATTTTCAGTAATTGCAAAACCACTGCAGAGACTGACAAAAGCAGGCATAAAAGACCCGATCATCTTAACAGAAACTGAGCTAGAAGCTTTTGAACAGCTAAAAAGAGGTCTGTGTGAAGCACCTGCTTTAGGTATGCCAGACTATGAAAAGGATTTTGAGCTGTATTGCAGTGAAAGAGATGGATGTGCATTGTCAGTTCTGATTCAAAGACATGGCAAACTGAGAAAGCCAATAGCTTATTACTCAGCAGTTCTTGAACCTGTTGCAAAAGCATTACCAGGCTGCTTAAAAGCAGTAGCTGCAACAATTGTAAGCCTTGAACAGAGCGCGGGAATAATAATGGGATACCCTGTAAAAGTGTATGTACCCCATTCAGTTGAAATTCTCCTTACCAGAAGTAAAACACAGCATTTGACAAGTAACAGGTTAACCAAATATGAAAAAATTATTCTGGGATCAGATAACGTCTCGATTGCGAGATGTGTAAATTTAAATCCTTCCACATTATTGCCTGATGGTACTGTAACAGAAATCAGAAATGAGAATGACATTGATCATGAGTGCTTAGATGTTTTAGAATATTGTACTAAACCAAGGCAGGACATTAAAGATGTTCCGTTAGCTGAATCAGATTTTGTTTATTTTGTTGATGGTTCATGCTTGAGAACAGATGAAGGTGTTCTGAGAGCAGCATATTCTGTCTGCACAGTTGCAGATGTGGTTGAAGCCTTTGTCTCGAAGGAATTCGTTCAGTTCAAGTAGCAGAATTGATTGCTTTGATTCGTGCATGTGTAAGAGGTCAAAACTTAAAAGTTACCATAGTGACTGATAGTCAGTATGGATATGGCGTAGTCCATGATTATGGTCAGCTCTGGTCTCAAAGAGGTTATTTAACTTCTGCGGGAAATCCAATAAGAAATGCTGATTTGATTAAAAGGTTAATGGATGGAATTCAGTTACCAAAGAAAATTGCTGTTGTGAAATGTACAGCACATAAAAGAGGCGAGGACTATATTACGAAGGGAAATGCTTACGCTGTCGAGATAGCAAAGTTCTGTGCGAAAAATAATATGTCAATCAATCGGGAGAAAAACAATGAACATGTTTTGAATTCACTTATGCTAACATCTGTAGTTGAGACATGGCAAGGAGTAAAAGATTTATAAGATGAGGCAGATGATGAGGAAAAAGACAGATGGTTAAAAGCAGGTTGCAGACAGAGGGAGGAAGATGAAATTTGGGTTTACAAAGATGACAGACCAGTTATGCCAGATAGCATGATTGCTGACATGGCTAGAATGTATCATGGTCAAGGACACATTGGAAGAGACTCTATGATTAGGTTGTTTAGGCAGACATGGTACAATCCAAAGTTCAGACTAATTGCAGAATCTTTTTGTCAGAGATGCTTGATCTGTCAGCAGATCAACCCAAACAGAAAAACAATTGTGAGCATGGGAACCATAGGACGGGAGGGTGGTCCTTTTACCAGATTGCAAATGGATTTCATTGACATGCCACGCCACAATGGATTAAGATACGTACTAGTGATTATCTGTCTGCTTTCAAGATGGGTAGAAGTGTTCCCAACACGTCACAATGATTCAGTTACTGTGGCTAAATTGCTTTTAAGGGAAATCATACCAAGGTATGGTTTTCCAGTAACGGTCGAGACTGATCGTGGAACACATTTTGAAAACAGATTGTTACAAATGGTTTGTGAAGCACTGAATATTAAGCAAAAGTTGCATTGTGCATACAGACCAGAAGCATCAGGTGTTGTTGAACAAGTGAATGGCACAATTAAAAATAGATCAGCCAAAATGTGTTTAGCTACAGGAATGAAGTGGACAGACGCACTACCACTTGTTTTGATGTCACTGAGAAGTACTCCAGATAAAAAGACAGGTTTAAGTCTACATGAAATATTGATGGGCAGAGTCATGAGACAAGCTTTTGTACCAGCTGGCAAAATAATGAGCATTAATGATAGCGTCTTTTGGGATTATTGCAAAAACCTCTCTGACGTCGTGACTTCTGTGTTCCATCAGGCGGGAACTGAAGTGTTAACAAGAGAAAAGGAACAAGCTCATGATCTGTTACCAGGTGACTGGGTGAGGACAAAAGTACATCGAAGAAGAAACTGCCTAGTACCCAGGTGGCAAAAGGCAAGACAAGTGATACTTGTTACAACTAATGCAGTAAAGTGCAAAGGATTGAAGAGGTGGATTCATGCAAGTCACACCATTCGTGTACCTCCACCTGAAAATCCTGAGGAAGGTGATACTACAGCCGATTCAGATTCTGAAGAAGAACCTGAAAAAGATCCAGATACTGAAGATCGACAGGAAAGTCGACATCTGGAAGATTCAAATGCGAATGAGGCATTGAATGAAGAAATTGAAGAAGTTGTGATACAAGACTCTGAAGATGATGAAGATCTTCCAGAAAAAGAAGCAGAAAAAGAGTCTGATCAAGTGGTGATTCAAGATCAAGAGAGTATTGAAAAGCAGATTGGAAGCTCTGAAAGCAGGAACGTTGGAAGTGATTGAAGAAGAAGAAGATGAAATTCCAAGTACCAGCTATAAGGATGATGTTCCTAACAGAGTGAAACTGCAGAGTAAAGAAGAACCTAGATTTCGACTTGAAATCTCAGATACTGAATCAGATGAAAGTGATGAAGATTCTGAAATAAGACATTTTAGAACAAGATCTTGGAGAGCAGAGTGTAATCAATCCGAACCAAAGAAGAAAATATTGAGAAAAGGAGATAATTGGCCAACTCCAATTGAAAAAGAAGATCTGAAATTCAAATTGGTAAACAGATCAAAAGAGCAGATTAATGAAATCTCGAGTCAGAAAGGAGATTCTGATAAGAAAACTCAAACAGGAAAGAAAATAGAAGTGATTACCAGTAGAGCAAAGAGAGCAGTAAAACCTAACCAGAAATACAAGTCCCCTGAGTGGACTTATATAATAATTCCACCAGTAGTGGAAGTGAATAGCAGTAGTCAGGAAGATATTGGTTACACCAGTGACAATGATTGATTTTGTTTTCATATAGAGTTGAAGTTTGTACTTGGCATAAGGCTGAAGAAATTGTGTTAGGTGACACAAAGTCGAAGAAATTGTGTTAGCTGTTAAAACACATTGTTGTAAGACGCAAGGTTGAAGGAAAGCTGTTAGATAGTAGGGTTTTCTAAAAAAAAAAATTAAAAAAAACAGGGGGGTGAGTATTAATTTTTTAATTTTTGATTTTTGATTTTTTTTGTAAGGCTCTTGTCTTAGAGTAAAGATGCCTTCTGTTAATAATAACTCAAGATGTTCCATCCTAAGGAGATGTTGCAAAATGTCTTCTATTTGTGTGATTTTACTAGTTTTGGTCTGGTTAATTTTAGCTTTCATTTTTCCTTTTGGCATTGACAAAGAAGAGTACAAGACTAACATGACAAGTAAAGTTGTGGCTAAACAAGATAACAAAAATGTTGTAGATAAGTCTAACAGAGTTATTGATCATAAACCAGAAATCCACCAAGATAGATCTGTTGGTGATTTTTCTAGTAATACTTTTTCAAGACTTTTATCTGAATATGTTAAAGTAATGGATGTTAAGGATTGCTACATTTGTGTAAAATTACTTGCTTCTGTTTCTGAGGGGGTCACATATAATATGCTTCCCCTTACTTATGGTTATGGTTGTAGTGGTATAGCTAGTCTGTTTTATCAAACAGGTCGTTTTGAGTATTATTATTCAAATTATGACGAAATCTTTGCTAATTTAAAGGTTGACAAAAGCTTGAATAAACATAAACATGCTAAACAGATGAGGGAATTTTTCATTGTAACTAATGAACATACCTATGAGTATGCTTTTAGAAACAACTTAACTTGTAAATTGAGAGCTGAAGAGAAGTCTTTCTTAAACTTAGTTGAAGAGAGAAGGGCGATTTATAAAAGAAATGAGATGCTGAAACAAAACAAATCTAAGGGCAAATTGAGGATGAAAAGCTAAATGGTAGAAATGAAAATGTTGCTATTCACATAGATAAACCTGTTAGTGGAAAGCTTTGTATTAGGAGAGACAATACACTTTTTGACAATTACTTTGTGGGTGCTAGTCAATGCGAGGATACTTATCAAATCTTGGGTGGATGGGGATTCAAAGGTGGCAAAGATCCAATTTTTCCTGGAATTTATTTTGTATGTGGGGACAAAGCTTACTACAATCTCCCAGACCACTGGTATGGGACCTGTTATGTTGGTTTAGTTTTTCCAAAGATTTTTCATGTAGATAGAAATACAAAAAGTTCATTTGTAATTAGCAATCATCTGAATATATTCAAAAGAGAAAGTTTTTCAGAAATTTTGGGAGATATTTTTGGTGCAGTAATACCTTTTGTGGGTATAACCCTGAATGCAGTTAAAATCAGAAAATTGTCCACAATTGTTGACAGATTGTCTACTGATACTGCCAGTGGTTTCCAGCTAGTGGATACTGAAATCATTGCTATGAGATCCATGGTTATGCAGAACCGTCTTGCTTTAGACATTCTGCTAGCAAAAGAGGGAGGAGTTTGTGGAATTTTATATGTCCAGCATTGCTGTACTTATATCCCAGATAAAAGTCAGAATATTGAAATGTATATAAAAAACATTACAGAGTTACATTCAGAAATTGTACCTTTAGAAAATGAAGATTTTTCAGAATGCTTGAGCAAAAGATTTGCAGCAATCAAAACCTGGTTTCAAGAGATTGGTGGTTCAATTTTAGGGAAAATACTGACTCCTTTATTAGTTATAGTTTTTGTGATACTTTTGTTGAAAATTAGTTGTATGCTACACAAAAGAAAGAAGTATCTAAGGGAAAAGAAGAGGATTTATAAGCTCAGATAAGAACAAGATAAGGAAATAGAACTAGAAGAGTTTCGTAGATCACAATATGAGAGTTACAAGCAGACAGCAGAAACAAAACTTTAGAAACACTAATACAGTGCAAGTCAAAACATGTTCAAGGGTTAAAATTTTGCTAACTTTTGGGTGTAGTTTGGTGATTTTGAAATCACCAGATGAGGGAGTTGATGGAGCAAGTTTCAGAATAATATTTTGTTCTGGCTCGCAAAGTTAAACTTCCATAATAAATAACCGTATTAACTGATTTGTGGTGAAATTATTAACCAACCTAGATTAAAATGCATTTACATGACACGAGGGACTAATATATGTGCTCTTTGTTGCACTTGTAAGTGCGTTGGAAACAATAAACTAACCTTGTCTATTGTCTTTGTCAGTATTAAATGCGGCTGTTTAATTAATGGCATGTGCTTATTTGTGTGCTTATGTTAAAGTCTTTCTGTCTTTTATGTGGCATAAGTTTGTGGAGAATTCTGTGGCTTGTGCTTAAGCTAGGTAACATTATTTAATGGGTTAATAATTAGCAAAGGGGGTGGGTCACAGAATGGGTCTCAATTCTCTAATTAATTAATGTCTTGTGTTTGTTTGAATACTAGTTACCAAGGAGAAGGCTTAAGGCTTAGCGTTTAAAGATGGTGTTTAGAATCCTGTCCAGAGTGGAGCCCTGCACGTATTCTGAAGTAGAAACTTTTACCACATCGACAGTTGTCAAAGAAATTCTGATGAATGACTTTTGTGCAGGACGTGCTCTGAGTGTGACAAAATCAAGGACAGGATGCGGCTAATCTGCCAAGCTGAGGAAGTAACGGTCTGTTACTTGAAGAATATTGCATTTCCAAGGAAGCTAAAGACATGTCTTTAGTCGTACAATGGAGCCAAAGAAAAGGCTTGGTTTTGGGTTGAAAAGGTGATGAGCTGACATGGACTGACATCTGTCAGCCAATAAGAACTCTGGATGGCAAAAGAAAGAATACATTTCAGTGAGATTAGCTAGACAGAAAAGGTATAAAACTTGGCCCCTTTGACAGGAGGGCGCTTCTCGCTCTCCGATTCCAGAAGGGCGTGTCGTGCTGATGGACTTTGGCGCACGTAAGGATAATAGGCTTAAATGGCTTTTTCCTTTTAGGTGAAGTGAGTTTTAGACAGGGAAATAGACTTAGGGAATGGAAAACTGTTATTTTGCTCTAACTCATACATGCTGATTTGCTTTGAAGATGTCAGATTAATAATTCATTTGTCTTAATAAAGGCTGCCTTAATTGCTAATAAAATAAAGATTTATAAAGAATGCCTTTCCTTGAATAAAAAGAATAATAAAATTAGATTTTGAAACGACAAGCTGGTCTTGTTTATTCATGGCCTAGTTACCATCAGCTGATCCATTTACCAAAGTGACTTAATTATTATGATAAATGTATAAAACCATGGTAAGAAATGATAAACTGCAGTTGTTATAAATGTGTAAATAGTTTGTGAATAGGTTCTGATTAATTAGGTCACATGATTCAGTTGCCCAAAAATTGTCTCGGTTATTAATGGGCCTTGTGAGTGATTTATGATTAATGGTGAGTATTATGGTGTTGGGTAGCATTGTTGAGACAGTTTTTCTATAGGGGCGCTGGATCAAAAGTAACAAGGGGGGATATGTACAAGTGAAGTTGTGATGTGAGGCGTTCGCGGTCATGGCTTAACGCCTCACTCCGCCACTTCTGAAATGCAAGGCTGCACCACATTTCACAAGTAAATGGTGCAGCCTTGCATTTTCCCCTGTGCTGGCGCTAACGCAGGCATCCTTGCACCATAGTGCAAAGGTGTCTGCCTGCAGGGAAGGATTGTTTATGCGGAGGAAGGTGTCTCTTCCTGCACATACACAATCCTAAAATGCAATTTTGGCACTTTCATGTGTGCTGCATCATGCAACACACAGGAAAGTCACAAAATAGATTTTTTTTTACAGATTGTTTATGTACAGGAAGGGGGACCTACTTGTACATAAACAATCCATGGCATTTTGCCCTGGTCCTAATTTTGGCACTGCCTTATATGTATGCTGCCCTTGTACATAGTGGGCAGCGTCAAAATGAATGGGTGTTGCGGTAGAACACCCACCACAACACCCACTGTCCACCCCTTTCACGCTAAGCATAGTGTGAAAGGGGACCTTATTTATAAGGCAGCATTAAGCCACGTTAAGTGCTTTAACGCTGCCTATCACCACTACAACGTCAGAAAAAGTGATGTTGTGGTGGCAAAAGTGGCTTGTACATATGCCCCAAGGATTTTCAGAGCAATCTCCCACCAATCCCGAGCCCATATGCAAGCTATGGCTGATCATCAATCAGTACCCCAGCTACCCAAAAAGACCAAATATTATGATCCCAATGACGAGTGCAAGAAAAGGCCAGACAGGGAGCCCATGAATCAGAAGAGTTTTAAACCTTATGGCCACAGAGAAATGCCATTCCAGACAGGGGCAAATCAAATCACAAAAATCAATGAACTGAATTCAAACGAGCCTGAGACTTAATCAATTCTTGTCAGAAATAGGTTTGACCCTGATAAAGAATTTTCACATTCACTGTCTCAAGAAGTGAAGCAGTAGCACCACGTTTGACGAAGGCTGTAATCAATTCCCACAGCTACTACCTTCGCACCATTGTGTTGTGACAAAAATCGGACCTTACAAAGAATTCCACCCCACAAGATTTCACTGGACTGCAGGGCCGCGCAAGCTGATGCAACAGCTGGTGGAAAATTAAATTTCCCACATAAATTAAAATTGCATAGAGGTTCTTCGAAGATCTAGGCTTAGAAGGCTTCTTGAAGGGAAAATGATATGCACGCTGAACTTAGCTGATCAATATCCCACTCTTTAAGTTGGAGGAGGGACACACTGAATTATTGTCAGTCAGTCAGAATGATCTTTAATCGGTTAATACAAATCATAAAAAATACAAACATACAATCACAAAATCCATAACAGACACTAACACACCTGATAAAAATAGTCAATCTCCTGGTATAATTAATCTCAACATCATAAAAACACACGAGCAATAAGAATTCAAGTGAAAAAGTAAGGCTTATAAAATCTGAGGCACACTAACCAATAAGAATCATCAAAATAATAAAACAAACATGCAATGGCTCCGAATATCATCAACCCATTCTTTTTCCCAATCTGACTGCAGACATTAAAAATCTAGCAACATTAAAACAAACAAATTCATTGGATGGCAGTTGTAAAACAATAAAAACGGTTCTACCCTGTGTAAACTGTCTCCCTTGTAGTAAAGATACATTAATTGTCTTCGGGGCACACAATAAAAGTCACTAACCAGCACAAGATGAAAAGTATCCTGATTAGAGAAGTTGTCACAAATACATAGCTTTAAATGATTAACTTTATTCCACCTGATAGGGTCCGCTAAAAACCAGTGCAATTGATTCAACCTGGAATGGATCAACATAAAGCGATGCTGAGGGTTAGTGACAGGAGAAAGGTATGGTTCCACACTCCCAAAAGTAGAAATAATAACATGCAGGCGAACAGAACATTTCACCAATTCTGTACACTCCTAAGTAGCCTGCGCACTAGCATAAAAATGTTTTTTTGCTCACAATAAACCGACCCCCCCCCCCCTAATATACTCAGGGTGAGAATACAGATGAGGGCGCACCAACTTAGACAAATAGATCTAACATAGGCGAGCCCTGATATATAATTAGCCTTATCCAATAGCATACAATCCTTCAGAATGATTCTATTAAGCTTCAAATCAGGATTAAATCATATAGAAGTGCATCTTTGTAAAGACAATATTGCCAATAAATCTGAAATGTGACCAACAACCCTAATTCTTCATGTACCACGAAGTTCAAGTTCAAGTTCAAGTTCAAGGATTTATATAGCGCACTACTCACCCATAGGGTCTCAAGGCGCTTGGGGAGGGGCTCATTATTTATCAAATAGCCAGGTTTTAAGTTCTTTTCTGAAGGAGATGTGGTTCTGTGTAAGGCGGGGAGGGGTTCATTATTTATCAAATGGCCAGGTTTTAAGTTATTTTCTGAAGGAGATGTGGTTCTGTGTAAGGTGGAGGTGAGTGGGGAGTGAGTTCCAGGTCTTGGCCGCCAAGTAGGAGAAGGATCTGCCTCCCATGGTGGATCTTTGGATACGCGGAACTGCGGCGAGGCCTTGATTGGAGGATCTTAGTTGGCGGGTGGGTGTGTAGAAGGATAGTCGAGTGTTGAGGCATTCTGGTCCTAGTTTGTAGAGGGCCTTGTGTGCGTGGGTGAGGAGACGGAATGTTATTCTCTTGTTGACGGGAAGCCAGTGGAGGTCTTTCAGGTGGCCGGTAATGTGATCTTGGCGAGGGATGTCCAAAATGAGTCTCGCTGATGCGTTTTGGATGCGTTGGAGTTTTTTCTGTAATTCCGGCGTAAAGGGTGTTTCCGTAGTCTAGTCGACTCGTAACCAGTGCGTGGGTGACAGTCTTTCTTGTTTCGGCGGGGATCCAAAGGAAGATTTTTTTGAGCATACGAAGTACGTTGAAGCAGGAGGATGAGACGGCGTTGACTTGTTTGGTCATCGAGAGTGAGGAGTCTAGGATGAAGCCAAGGTTACGTGCGTGGTCTGTGGGAGTGGGTGCTGAGCCCAAATCCGCGGGCCACCAAGAGTCGTCCCAGGCAGAGGGGGATGATCCTAGGAGGAGCACTTCCGTTTTGTCTGAGTTAAGTTTAAGGCGGCTGTTTTTCATCCATACGGCTACTTCTTTCATGCCTTTGTGAAGATTGGTTTTGGCGGTGTTGGGGTCTTTGGTGAGGGAGAGGATCAGCTGGGTGTCGTCAGCGTAGGAAATGATGTTAAGGTTGTGTTGACACGCGATGGAAGCGAGTGGACTCATGTAAACGTTGAAGAGGGTGGGACTGAGTGAAGATCCTTGTGGTACACTGCAGATGACTTCCGTGGCTTCTGATTTGAATGGGGGAAGTCGGACTCTCTGAGTTCTTCCAGCTAGGAACGAGATGATCCAGTCCAAGGCTTTTCCTTTTATGCCGATGTTGCTGAGGCGTTGTATGAGGGTGTTGTGACACACAGTGTTGAAGGCGGCGGAGAGATCGAGAAGAATGAGGGCCACTGTTTCTCCGTTGTCAAGTAGTGTTCGGATGTCGTCTGTAGCTGCGATGAGGGCGGTTTCGGTACTGTGTTTGGCTCGAAATCCAGACTGTGAGGGGTCGAGGGAGTTGTTGGATTTGAGGAAAGCGGCGAGTTGTCTATTGACGGCTTTCTCAATAACTTTGGCCGGGAATGGGAGGAGGGATATGGGGCGGTAGTTTTTAAGTTCAGAGGGGTCTGCTGTGGGTTTCTTTAGGAGGGCACTGACTTCGGCATGTTTCCAGCTTTCTGGGAAGGTAGCAGAGATGAAGGAGCAGTTGATGACATCACGGAGATGGGGTGCGACGATGGAGTCTGCTTTGTTGAAGATGTGGTGAGGACATGGGTCGGTTGGTGAGCCAGAATGGATGGAATTCATGAGGCGGATGGTGTCTTCAGTGGTGATTGGGTTCCAGGCGCTGAGGTTGTTAGAGGGCGCTTTAGGTTCTGAGGGGGGTGGAGAGGATTGTTCGTTGGAGCTGTTTTCAAAACTGTTATATATGTTGGCAATTTTGTTGTAGAAGAAGGAGGATAACGAGTCGCAGAGGTCTTGGGAGGGAGTAATGTCGTTTGAGGTTGCGGTGGGGTTGGTGAATTCTTTGACGATGTTGAATAGTTCCTTGCTGTTATGGACGTTGTTGTCGAGTCGAGTCTTGAATGCTGATTTCTTGGTGGATCGAATCAGCTGGTGGTGTTTGCGGGTGGCTGTCTTGAAAGTGGTCATGTTGTCGGTGGTTGGGTTTTTTCTCCATGTTTTCTCGAGAGTACGGCATAGCTTTTTGGATTTCTTAAGGTCATCGTTGAACCAGGGGGCCTTTTTGCTGTCTTGTTTGGTGTGATTGTTTTTCAAGGGTGCTAATTCGTCGGCGCTGTGAGTGATCCATTGTTTGAATTTGATGGCAGCTTCGTTTGGGTCTGATGAGAGGGCGGGTGGGTTTTGGTTGAGCGATGAGAGGAGTTGATCGGTGGTGATTTTGTTCCATTTTCTTCGGGGGATAGGTTGTGGGGGGTTGTAGGTCGAGGTGGTTTTGTAGCTGAAGTGAACACAACTGTGGTCCATCCAATGGAGAGCTGTGGTGCGATCGAAGGAGATGTGTTTGCTGGAGGTGAAGATTGGGTCGAGCGTGTGTCCGGCAATATGGGTGGGGTTGTCAACAAGTTGTTTGGAAGGAAGGAAGGAAGCTGTAAATTGGGGCACTGCCAAAAGGCGTCTCAAAAACTCTCAATTATTTGCAAATGAGTTTTGTTTATTGACCCAGATGTCACTCCCACAGGATGCCAAAGAAATGCATTTAGATTGGTAAATTTGAATACAGGCCTGAATTGGCTTCACCCCTAGATGAATAGAAAAATCAGAAACTGAATCCACTGACTTGGCAAAAACATTTTTTTTTAAAGTGGTGCCTACGACCGTACCAACCGGCATGGAGGGGACATACAAGGTGCGGCAGTGTGGCGGTCCTTCTTACGAATGTGTGACTATGGAGGCCACCACCCCTCCCTTTGACAGAACATGAGGTACCCCCTTTAATCGAGGGCGCATGATGAGCTACACTTGATATTGTCTCAGGTAGGACTCACATGGGCACACCGCAGGTGTTTCCCATTTTCCTACTAGTGTAGGACGTAAGGGACACCACTTCTATGTTTATTTTAGACATCTGACAGCCCTGACAAATGCCGCAAACCTAAATGGGGCTTTGCGTGGGCAGAAACATGTTAGTCTTTTAAGAGATGGATCAGAGACATCACTCTCTGTAAGGTTCATCGTCTGCTTTTGCTTTTAACATATCTCAGGTCCTTACTAATAAAGGTGATAACCGAGGAACCTGAAGGTTCTTTTAATTGAACTGGATCCTGCTTTATCCTGTAAGATTTATGCAAGAACTCCTTCTTACCGCCAGAAGTCTTCGCGGAGGTTGAGTCCGCCCTGGTAGTACCATGTTACCAGGGTGGGGAGAGAATGTCTATGATGAAGCATGACAAAATATTGTGTGTGAGACATCCTCTTCCATTAAGGATGGCCTTCTAGACCTCCTTCATAATAACATAACGCACTATCTCTGGATCTCCAGTGCAAGTTGCCTTTTTACTGCTATTTAATTAACTATTGGCTGCCCTCTTTTTTGTGTTCACTGCCCATGAGCCCTCCTCATCAAAGAGAACCCCTGAATAAAGGGAGGCACTTACTGTAGTAATTTCAGCTCCATCCACATTATAAGCTCTTCATCCCCTAGAATCCCTAACCACCTCCAATAAATCCAACTTTTCCATAAAGGAAAAAAAAGCATTTAACATCTTTTGGAGGCTGACTGCGGTCCTAGAAAGTAGGACCGCATCATCGGCGTACAAAAGAGCCAGAATATTATGTACCCCTGCATGGGGACTATCTGGACTGGCCACACAAAGAGTGTCCCCAAGCTTGTTGATATAAAGGGTAAATAAAACAGGAGCCAAGAGGCAGCCGTGCCTGACTCCACGCTGAACTTTAGTAGGGGCTGTAGTCTTGCTATCTTGATGGAATTTAATGTTAGCCTCTAAATCAGGGTGGATATCAGCCAAAAAATGCATTACCTCTGTGTCTAGGCCCTTTTTTTCAAAGATTTACCAAAGTTTACTCCTATTTACAATATTGAAAGGCCGAAGATATGTCCATGAATGCCATATGTAATCAACCTTGTTTAGTAGTAATGTATTTATCAATCACCATGTAGATTAAGACATTGGTCAAAAGTTCTTCTGCCCAATCTAAAATCATATTGTAGGTCACTCAGAACCTGATTCTCCTCCATATATGCAGATAGCCTTGAAAGAATGACTTGATCCATAATCTTAACTGTTGAATCTATTAAAGATATAGGGCGATAACAGCGCGGATCATTTCTCACCCCTTTCTTAAATATTGGCACAATTATTGATTCAGCCCATGATTGGGGGTTGCCATTCTTCACAGCATTCAATACTTTGGTGAAAAGTCTAGCCCATTTACCTGAGTCGCTTTTAAAGAAGACTGCGAGGAACCCATCCGGGCCAGGCGCTTTATTATTGGACATACCTTCAACGGCACCCTTAACTTCTCGTACCTGAAACACTAAATTGCAAGGCCCTGCCAGTGGGACCCAATCATGCCCCAACTCATTGGCCGTAAAAAGCCTAAAAATGCCCTTAAAGTGCTTTGACCAAACTTCAGGGGAATTATGACATGACAGGCTGTCATTATTAACATAGGTAGTCCCAACAAAATAGGGATAATTTACAATTTCCCCAAACCGGGCACTATTCTTCAAAAGATCTACTTGGAGAAGTTGCTCCCAGGCATCCTGCTGAATTGACCATTTCCTCAAAGTCACCGCTGATTCATACTTTTTCCTGCACAAAGCCACTTTCTTGGTGTCATAAGGTTTTTGTTTTCAAAGCAAACAAAAGATTTTGATGAGCTTGAGAACAAGCATGATTAAACCATCATGTTTTTGCTTACTCGAAGAGAGATACCCCCTAATAAATTCACAAATATTATGGAAGGCAAGCAAAATACCCTCTGCCATAGAGGAATCTCGAAGATATGTAGAACTATCAGATTCACAAGTTAAATCTAGGTTTGACCGAACGTTTAAGGGAACCACCTTAGATCATGTTAGTTGTCACCCCTGATCAACTGGCCTAAAGTCCCTTCCAGCCTTACCCTTGCCAAATCTCATATTCTTCACCAAGTCAAGAGTCAGAGCCAAGCACATAGGACTGTGATCACTAAACTGGCTCCATAATGCCCCATACTGTATGACAAAATTAACTAAATCAGAAGAAAGTAAAATAAAGTCAACAACAGAGCTGTGAACTCTGCCCACAAATGTGGGAACAACAGTATCCATAGAGGGACCAGTCCCACTGAATTACTGAACAATGTACCGCTGGGCATCATGGCCCTCCTGCCCCTCTGGAATGCCATGACCCCGAAGGTTATTCCAATGTATTCGGTGTTCCATGTTTTGCAACGTATAAGGGATACAACTAAATCAGATTTCATGGGCCTCTACCTGAGCCTGTGTTTGCTGTACAGACCCCTCCAATTGTATGGACTGATTCTACATCTCATTTAGGCGCATATTATCAAGTAAAGGCGTTACATTATCGCTGCTTTTATCGGCAGGAAACGGCCGATAAAGCGGCGATAATGGGTTTGATAATATGCTCTATGAATTCCAATCAAAGCCCATGTTAGATGACTTCACATCTAACATGGGCTTCGATTGGAATTCATAGAGCATATTATCAAGCCCATTATCGCCGCTTTATCGGCCATTTCCTGCCGATAAAAGCGGCGATAATGTAACGCCCTTACTTGATAATATACCCCTTAATTTCCTGTGAATGGTGTCCATATTTTTAGACAACGTATTTACAGTGATGCCTGTATCTTAGATCCTGCTGCCTTCAATGACATAAAGTCCTTGCAATACTCCTCTCTATAGATAGATGACAAAAAGGGGGAGAGAGGAGGGTATCATTCTGCAAGTGAAGCTTGCCTATGTTCCAAAGCGGTTTGGTTAGAAAAGCAGTAAGGACAAGAGGAAAGAAAGAGCGTGGAGCTTCCGATACAGCCTTCACCAGGTTCGCTGTCCGCTCTTTCCAGGAGGCGAGTAATCCTATCTTCAACCCTTGCATTTGCCACAGTCAGCCCTGTGCCCACTGGGTCCCAAGAGAAGTCTTCCTCATCCCAAGCTTCAGTTTCAATCTCAAAAAGGTTCCGGTCCACCTCTTCTTGTGGAGTAATGAAGGACGTAAGGGCACAAGCTCCCACTGTGGAGACATTTGTAATGTCAACTGCCCTTTCCTGCTTGCTTTTTTGACCCCGGTCTTAATGCAAACCATTTTACCAGATAAGGTGTGAGTAGACCAAAGACATATTGCAGTGTCCCTAAAGGGATGCTGTTATGTTCTGTCCATATCACCCCCAGGCTCTAAGTCGAGATCTGAGCCAGCTCCAGGCACATAGTTCTCCCCATCAGATAAATCAAAGAGTGAGAGAAGGTCTCTAGCATTTCCTGTGAGTCAGACACAAACCCACTACTTCAGGGAATATTAATATTGGTGGCCAGGAAGAGTACTGGGGAGTCTTCAGGTATCATGGAGGGGATAGACAGATTTTCCTGAGAGCTTATTCCGGTCCCAGCACTTGAAATAACAGACCTAGTGTCTTCCCGTACAGGATACATCAACCCAATCGAGTCCAAGCCAGAGAGTTGTCTCAAAGGTCTATCAGTCTCATATGGTCTACTAATAGGGGAATCACAGATGAGTAAATTCTCTTGCTGTGATTTAGCCAGCTGAACAGGCTGAATAGGCCCCCACAGGGTAGACTGACACTCTGAGCTGCCAAACCAGTGGTAGACAGTCCAGTTAATCAAGGCCACTCCATAACTGTATTGGGCCCCCGAGGCCCTTTCCCAACAAAAAAATCAGTCATTGTTTTTTGGACAGACCATAAACTCGAGGTCAAGGTAGGCACCACAGGAAAACCGGAATGTAGCTCCGGCCTCAAACGCTGAGAAGAGCATGCTGAATTGAGGGCTGTAAAAGTAAATTGGAGGGACACATTAGAAGAGATTGGTACCTACAATTAGAGGCGCAACTAGAGCCAAATTTCAGGGGGGCTGATACAAATTTCAGGTGGGGCTAATTCTTCCAGCAATAGGCCAAGTGTAGATGAAGGGTTGTAAAAAAAACCAACAAAGCTGGTTAACGAGTATATGGTCCTTAAAAGGCCTGTGAAATACTTGGGTGCGGCTGCAATAAGACAGACGCTAGACCAGACAGCCCACAGCAGATCAAAAACTGTCTGTGTGTGTGCCCAGGAAGCTGTCTCAGCCCAGGCTGACACACACGACGGGGAGGCGGGGCTGAAGCCCTTTGAGCCCTATGGGCGTTGCAAACCTGCCTACAATTAAGGTACCTTAACCGCAGACTCAGCCACAGTTGAGAGTAGCAGAGGCGTCGTAGAACCAGCGCACTGTAAGCTTGCCTGCTCCTGCACCATGACCTCTGGAGATGATTGTAGCTTCTGAGTCTCCTTTGATTCCACTAATGTCCAACTGGCTTCCTTGTACTCCCTGGGAGCTTTGGGTTCAGCCCAGCACTGGGCACCATATCGCCCAAACAGCCCTGCCCTAGCCTGTAGAAGCTGAGCCCTGCAATGCTGGGGATGGTTTAGGGCACAAAGCAGCCCTTTTGGGTGGCTATGGTTGTCCAGTGAGCCCACCTGCTGTCTGTGGCCCAGCAGGGATCATGTCGAAACCAGGCTGGCCCACTGCCTGCAGATCGTTGGCCTGACATGAAACAACAAACCCTTCGCCTTGCTGCTCTCTGCACCAAAATCTCTAGCAGCTGAAGAGCATGCAATGAAGCTGCAGAGGCTCCAGAAGCAAACCAGGATGACTGGGACCAAAACTAGCATGGCACTAGCAATACCAGCACGCAATCCCTCCCCTCAGCGCCTTCACATACATCGGAGCCGAAGAGTGAGTGCAGGTGAGCGCAGTCAGTGATCAGCTGGTTGATGCCATCTCACCCCTTTTAGTGCATTGTCTTCAATAAATACAAATATCATGTTAGAACAATCTGATATAATAAATGTATACATTGACAAAATTACTTACTAACATGTGTATTTGTAAAGCTCACTCACATTCACCACAGCTGGAATCTTGGTGCTGAATAGCAGATGTTTATTGTTAAAAAATCATTTAGGGGGAGAATGGACCACTTGTAACTATGTAGCCAGGGTTCTTAGTACTCAGGGGCCTTCATAAAAACCCTCTTACACGCACGTAGATGGTGTAGCAGTATATCTTGATTCTCTGCTATTACGTTGCGCTAGTGCATCATCATAGGGTTTTGTTTTCTGATATGCTAACCTCCACCCGGAGGTGACAACTGGATTCGCAGTAGTGTCCAGAGAAAATTGGGAATTAAGTGCTCAGAAGATAGTGAGTTAAAATTCTTTGAATCATCTTTATTGAGGTACGCTTATTTATTAGTAAAAAAGTAGATGATTCAAGAAAAAGTTTAATGCGCATTCATGGATGATGGTAATGAATCCTTTGCAGGACATGTAAATTAAAAACTGAGGTCGACATGTTTCAGCCCCACTATGCCTAGCCGGGTCTATGGGGCTTTCTTCAGGACCAATAAGAATGAATGTACTCACACAATTTGTGCAGCAGTTGAAAGTGGTTCTTTTGTTCCACTCTAGATCAAAAAAGGCCAGTAGTACCTGTAGTCAAAAAAACAGAAAACAAAAAACAGAAAGACATTGTCAAATTTCTACTTGTGTGTAACCCCATTCATAAACTCTAACTGTATTGTGTTTAAGCATATCTTTATAGAGTATGCTATTTGAGCTCATATAATTATCATTTGTTTGGTTACAATCGGACAATACAAACAGAAAAACCTGTCGAAAGAACATGGCTTAGTTAATTCTCTTAAAAGGTTCATAATCATTAAAACAGCTGAGTCGTGGCTTTCAGCACGTTAAATATGACTCATGTATAATGTTTACAGGATTTCGAAAAGTATTAGAAGTCCTAATAGTTTTGCTCTCTTGTGGTTTTGGAGTGGTTAAAAAAAGAAGCTCTGTGGTGTTCAGATTTAATCAGTTCTCAGACCATTCTCACATTTAAAGTAATTCAGACAGCCCGTTAGCAATGCGTGTCCCTATGTTCTCGACATGCACTCAGTTACCTTAATTTGTAAAGTCGTTTGCCTCCTCCAGGGACCGGAGAGAGTATCCCGGTTGTTCTGTGACAGGAAAGTTCAATATTAATTCAAAGACCTTACTTAAAAAAGCGGTTGGCGTTTCCCTTCGTTCTTCGTTAATAACAGCAACCGCGGGTATTTCCTGCTTGTGCTCACTCTTCCCCCGGAAGTTAGGGGTTGTTTTGGAAACAGCCATTTTCTTTGTTCCCAGTAGTGAAGTGGAAAACAGACTTCGCATACTCCTCCCTTCGGTTATAATGAAAGAAATACTTATGTGAAAAAGTGACAAACTTATCTCATTGTATTCAAGTATTACATGATTATTAAGTGATTATTAATTGCTCAATTGGTAATTATAAAAGACAGATTATGTCTAAACTTGTGTAGGTGTTTGTAGGGAAAATTTACATGTGTATTATATATATGTGGTCCCTTTGTTCATATCTCAGGTACATAATGTGTATTTGTTGCTGGTAGATAAATTCAAAGGAGGGGGATTATATTGGATTCTAAATTTATTTGAATGCTATCATGTAAGGATCCCTCTTTGTTTTTAATTACGAAGGCATAAGGCTTGCTTTTACGACGTTATGATCATTACATATACCATATTTTGTACAAATAGGTTATTAGACCTTAGGTGCTCTGGGTTTCTCACCAAACCATACGTATGTTCTCTCTCTACTCACTTATTGGCAGAGAGCAAGGTCTGCGAGACCTCAGATGTCTCGATAGGTCTCTGGAATTGTCATTATGGTATCTTTTGTGGTAATAATCTAGGTATTGTATATACCATTCTAGGGTCATTATCTGAGCACAGATGATGGTCAATAAAGTTGATGCCATGGTTCTTCATCATTCAGCCCTTGGACATTTGTTTTTAATCGATGGACCCATCTTTGTTCTTTTTCGAATAAAATTCGCTCTGCGTTTTGTTTTTCATTGGTAGCATTTCAATGACTTTCCATTTTAATTCTTCAGTTGTATGATTAAAGTCAATATAATGTTTGCTCATTTTTGGTCTTTATATTGCTCTTGTGTTCCCCAATTCTTAATTTGACTTTGCGACAGGTCATACCTATATATTTCAACCCGCAGGGGCACGTGATCATATAGGTCATGTGTGTTGAGTTACAATTAGTGTGTTGACGCAGTGTCCATATAAAATTTTCAGAAAGTGTTGAGGTTCTAGTGGCTGTAGTGAGTTTACATACTACGCAGGATCCACATGGGTAATGTCCTGTAACTGGATTCATATTCCACGCTGTAGTGATACTTTCTGGTCCAATTCTGTTTTACGGAGGTGTGTGTACCAGTAGTTCCTTTCGATTTTTAGTTCTTTTATTGGCAAATCTCGGTTTAGACCAATCCAAATTACCAGAGGTAACGATTTTCCAACTTTTATTGATTATCTTTTTTAACGCATTTGTAGCTGTATTATAAGTTGTAACGCATGTGATTGGATTTTCTGTTGACTCTTTTGGTGTTGCATCTAGGAGGCATTCCCTCAGTTGATTTCTAGCTCTTTTCTGACACTTCTGGATTATTTTTATTGGATAATCTATTTTCACCAATTTTTCAATCAGGTCATTTGCTTGAGTTTTATAATCTTGGAGTTTACTGCAGTTCCGTTTGAGACGCAGGAATTGACTATAAGGCAAGTTGTCCCTTAATGGTCTCAGATGGAAACTTTTATATGACTATGAGTTGTTTTTTGGCAGTGGGCTTGTAGTAGGTTTTCGTCTGGATACTGTTGTTTTTGATAAATATAGGGTGATGTCCAGGAAATCTAATTTCTTTTTATCTGCCGTCAGCACTGTGTTAGTGAGGTTTACTACGAGCGATTCATCAAGCTCGGTCCTGGTTTCTCTTTCGACATACTGCGTGTCAGTACTTGACGCTGTTGTTCGTGCCATGTTACTCCTTTTCGCCTGCCTCTTTATGGGGTTTGACCTCTTCCTAAAAAAGGCAGTTGTTGCATATTTTGCGGTCCCATCATCTGTGGTGGAGGTGGCATTCGATGATGGTATGGGTTCAGCCAACCTTGATATTTTGGTAGGTATGGTTGGAAGAAAGGTATTTGCTGTTCATTATAATTCGGTCTTTGCCAACATGTCTTGAACAATCAAAATCCTTTCTTTTCCAAAATATTGTTCTAGAAACGTTTCATAGACGACATCATTGTCATCTGGAAAGAAAATAAAGACAACCTACAGGAGTTTATCAAGTGGTTAAATACAAGCGATGAGTGCCTAAAATTTACCTTCACGGCAGATAAAAAGAGATTAGATTTCCTGGACATCACCCTATACATAGAAAACAACAGCATCCAGACGAAAACCTACTACAAGCCCACTGCCAAAAACAGCTTATTGTCGTATAAAAGTGTCCATCCGAGACCATTAAGGGACAACTTGCCTTATAGTCAATTCCTGCGTCTCAAACGGAACTGCAGTAAACTCCAAGATTATAAAACTCAAGCAAATGACCTGATGGAAAAATTGGTGAAAAGAGATTACCCAATGAAAACAATCTGCAATTGTCAGAAAAGAGTTAGACATCAACCGAAGGAATGCCTCCTAGATGCAACGCCAAAAGAGTCAGCAGAAAATCTGATCACATGCGTTACAACTTACAATACAGCTACAAACACAGTGAAAAAGATAATCAATAAAAATTGGAAAATCGTTACCTCTGGTAATCTGGATTGGCCTAAACCAGGATTTGCCAATAGAAGAACTAAAAATCTAAAGGACCTACTAGTACACACACATCCCCAAAACAGAATTGGAACAGAAAGTATCACTACAGCCCGGAATATGAATCCAGTTACAGGAATGTACCCATGTGGATCCTGCGTAGTATGTAAACTCACTACAGCCACTAGAACCTTGAAACTTTCTGAAAATTTGATATGTACACTGCGTCAACACACCAATTGTATTTTAACACACTTGATCTATATGATCATGTGCCCCTGTGGGTTGAAAAATATAGGTATGACCTGTCGCAAAGTCAAATTAAGAATTGGAGAACACAAGAGCAATATAAAGACCAAAAAAGTGACCCCAAAAATGAGCAAACATTACATTGACTTTAATCATAAAACTGAAGAATAAAATGGACAGTCATTGAAATGTTACCAATTAAAAACAAAATGCAGAGCAAATTTTATTCAAAAAAGAACAAAGATTGGTCCATCGATTAAAAACAAATGTCCAAGGACTGAATGATGAAGTACCGTGGCATCAACTTTATTGACCTTTAATGACCATCAACTGTGCTCAGATAATGACCCTAGAATGGTATATATGATACCCAGATTAATAACACAAAAGATACCGTAATGACAATTCCAGAGACCTGTCAAGATATCTGAGGTCTCACAGACCTTGCTCTCTGCCAGTAAGTGAGTAGAGAGAGAACATACGTATGGTTTGGTGAGAAACCCAGAGCGCCTAAGGTCCCATAACCTATTTTGTATAAAATATTGTATATGTAATGATCATAATGTCGTAAAAGCAGGCCTTATGCCCTCGTAAATAAAAACGAAGAGGGATACTTACATGATAGCATTCAAATACATTTATAATCCAATATAATCCCCCTCCTTTGAATTTATCTGCCAGCAACAAATACATATTATGTACATAAGATATGAACAAACGGACCACATATATATAATACACATGTAAATTTTCCCTACAAACACCTACACAAGTTTAGACATAACCTGTCTTTCATAATTACCAATTGAGCACTTAATAATCACGTAATACTTGAATACGATAAGATAAGTTTGTCACTTTTTCACATAAGTATTTCTTTCACTATAACTGAAGGGAACAGTATTGCGAAGTCTGTTTTCCATCTTCACTACTGGGAAGATAGAAAATGGCAGTTTCCAAAACAACCCCTGACTTCTGGGGGAAGAGTGAGCACAAGCAGGAAATACCCGCAGTTGCCAGTAAGAAACGAAGAACGAAGGGAAACGCCAGCTGCTTTTTAAGTAAGGTCTTTGAATTAATATTGAACTTTCTTGTCACAGAAAAAAACAGGATACTCTCTCCGGTCCCCCGAGGAAGCAAACGACTTTACAAATTAAGGTAACTTGGTGCATGTTGAGAACATAGTGACACGCATTGCTAACGGACTGCCTGAATTACTTTAAATGTGAGAATGGTGTGAGAACTGATTAAATCTGAACACCACAGAGCCTCTTTTTTAACCACTCCAAAACCATAAGAGAGGAAAACTATTAGGACTTCTAATACTTTTCGAATTCCTCTAAACATTATATACAAGTCCTTTTTAACGTGCCGGAAGCCACGACTCAGCTGTTTTAATGATTATGAACCTTTTAAGAGAATTAACTAAGCCATGTTTTTCTGTTTGTATTGTCCGATTGTAACCAAACAAATGATATTTACATGTGCGCAAATAGCATACTCTATAAAGAAAAGTTTAAACACAATACAGTTAGAGTTTATGAATGGGGTTACACACATGTAGCAATTCGACAATGTCTCTCTGTTTTTGTTTTTTTTTTCTGTTTTTCTGACTACCGGTACTACTGACCTTTTTCTATCTAGAGTGGAACAAAAGAACCACATCTAATTGCTGCACAAATTGTGTGAGTACAATCATTTTTATTGGTCCTGAAGAAAGCCCCATAGACCCGGCTGGGCATAGTGGGGCTGAAACATGTCGACCTCAGTTTTTAACTTACATGTCGTGCAAAGGATTCATTAACATGATCCATGAATGCATATTAAACTTTTTATTTTCTTGAATCATCTACTTTTTTCCTAATAAATAAGCGTACCTCAATAAAGATGATTCAAAGAATTGCAACTCACTATCTTCTGAGCACCTAATTCACAATTTTCTCTGGACACTACTGCGAATCCAGTGGTCACCTCCGGGTGGAGGTTAGCATATCAGAAAACAAAAACCTAAGATGATGCACTTGCGCAATGTAATAGCGGAGAATCAAATTATACCGCTACACCATCTACGTGCGTGTATGAGGGTTTTTATGAAGGCCATTGAGTACTAAGAATCCTGGCTACGTAGTTACAAGTGGTCCATTCTCCCCCTAAATGATTTTTTGATTAATCCTGGAAGCTAAATGGACTCCGATTTCTTTCTGTCTCCCCATCTTGATTGAAACGATGTTTATTGTTACCCAACTCAATGGTACTCATTTTCCCGACCTCAGTGGATGTGCTGGGATTTGAACTTGTGATCATGACGTCAAACACAGGCCCTACAGTGGACATGTTAGTCCACATAGCCTCTAGGCCTGGCAGCGGTAGAACCAAAAGCAGGAAATTAATTATATGCTAATACCGCTGCCTTCCCTCAACCTGACAAAAGGTAAAGAGGGAGAGGGTCAGCCTAACTATAACGTTGATTACATCGATTATCAAATAAAGAGGACTTTGACTTCCAACAGAGTTTGATCCCCCTTATCAGGTATTCAGCACCACTACAAACACACACACAGCAGCTGTCCTCCATCTGTTGGTTTTTGTCTTTTAAAGCTGCTTAAAGAAGGGCAAAAGCAGAGCCTGAACGTTTCATCTGCTCTATTTTGACTTGTTAGTCCCCGTGGAACAAGGGACAAGCTAGAGCCAGGTATTCAGCAAGAGCCAGGCTTGAGAGTGGCTTGGTTTGCGCACCTCTACGAGGTGGGGATTGGAAGGGGAAGGAATAGGAACAATTCTAGTCTATCCTTTTCCAAATCTCCACTTCCTGGTCCAATACTTCGGTCATTGGGGTCGTAGGGGTGGTGGGGTTCCAAGCTGCTCTCCCACCTTCTCCCCCACCTTCCTCTCACGAAATGAAATAAGTAAAAGAAGAAGATCTGCATGGCTAGGGAGGAGCTGGGGTAGTTATAGCTGCCTGTGACCTATACCTTAACCACGACCACAAGTGAGAGCCTGCATCCTTTGAAACAAATGTAAGGACCTGCACACAGGCCACACTCACTAATTGGAAGCACACTTTCAACCTTTGCACATGTGTAGCACAGACCCAGTCACCTACGTGGCACAGCTCTAGGTTGTACATCTATCATTTTACGACTACATGTTTCCAGTTCTTGCCTTTTACATATCATTGTTATATAAAATAGTCCTATTGGACCTTTGAAAGAAAATGAAGGCTACAACTTAAAAAATTGACTAACTTGTTAAATGAAAGCCCAACAGGGACCTACCTGGCAACTCTATCCCTAACTTTGCTGTAATCACTCAATCAATCAATCAGCTTTGCATAAAGTGCGATTACTCTCCCGTAGGGGTCTCAAGGTGTTTTGTAAGCGTACAATGCTCTTGCAGCATAGAAGCTTGTTTCCGGTCCAGGGAAGGCATGGCTTGGAAGTTCGGGCTGGACGGTTCCCATGAGGCACAGGGTCAGACTGATTTGCATATAGCCATGTCTGTACTGGGGTGACAGAGTGGGCTAAAGAACGGTGATGGATTCAACCCAGATCTTTTGATTGGGTGTGAGTGTTTGATTGGTTCAGATGCTCCGTCCATCACCACCCCCCTTTGTACCGCTTTGGCCGCCATAAGTGTGGCAGGGTATGCTCAGACGTGAGTCCCTTGCTCACTTTGCCACTGGATTCAAGCAAGCCGGGCTGAAGACGGCTGTAATGCCAGAAAACGGTCCTCGGAAGCTTGTTTCCGGTCCAGGGAAGGCATGGCTTGGCAGTTCGGGCTGGACTGTTCCCATGAGGCACAGTGTCAGACTGATTTGCATATAGCCATGTCTGAACTGGGGTGGCAGAGTGGGCTACAGAACGGTGATGGATTCAACCCAGATCTTTTGACTGGGTGTGAGTGTTTGATTGGTTCAGATGCTCCGTCCATCACCACCCCCTTTTGTACCGCATTGGCCGCCATAAGTGTGGCAGGGTATGCTCAGACGTGAGTCCCTTGCTCACTTTGCCACTGGATTCAAGCAAGCCGGGCTGAAGACGGCTGTAATGCCAGAAAACGGTCCTCGGAAGCTTGTTTCCGGTCCAGGGAAGACATGGCTTGGCAGTTCAGGCTGGACTGTTCCCATGAGGCACAGGGTCAGACTGATTTGCATATAGCCATGTCTGAACTAGGGTGGCAGAGTGGGCTAAAGAACGGTGATGGATTCAACCCAGATCTTTTGACTGGGTGTGAGTGTTTGATTGGTTCGGATGCTCCGTCCATCACCACCCCCTTTTGTACCGCTTTGGCCACCATAAGTGTGGCAGGGTATGCTCAGACGTGAGTCCCTTGCTCACTTTGCCACTGGATTCAAGCAAGCCAGGCTGAAGACGGCTGTAATGCCAGAAACCGGTCCTCGGAAGCTTGTTTTGGGTCCAGGGAAGGCATGGCTTGGCAGTTCAGGCTGGACTGTTCCCATGAGGCACAGGGTCAGACTGATTTGCATATGTTATGTTATGTTATACGTTGTTTTATATAGCGCGCGGCTACTCAAAAAGAGTGTCCCGGCGCTTTTATTGAGAACCTAAGGCAGAGTGAACACAACACAGTAATATAAAAACAGAGAAAAAAGCAGAGAAAACAGGGTAGATAGGCTAAAGGGCAAAAAGCCAGGTTTTAAGGTCCTTCCTGAAAGTAAACAAACTAGTGGCACCTCGCAACGGCAGAGTATTCCAAAGCTGTGGCGCCAACAGGCTGAAGGAGCGGCCTCCAATACGAGCCTTTTTTACCCGCGGAACCACCGCAAGAAGCAGAGATTCAGATCTTAAAGATCAAGCCGGGCGGTAGAAGACAAGTCTCCTCTGGAGATACTTTGCTCCCACAGCATGAAGAGCCTTGTAGGCCAAGGTCAAGGCCTTGAATGCAATCCGCTTCCAGATGGGCAGCCAATGGAGCGACTGCAGAAGACCAGCAGCCCTGACTCGCCTATTTAGGCCATAAATGGCCCTCGCAGCCGAGTTCTGGACGACTTGCAGCCGCTGCAATAGATATTCCGGCAGGCCCAAATAAAGGACGTTGGAGTAGTCCAGTCTTGAGCCAATCATGGCCTGCACTGTCAGCTTCCTGTGCTTCTCCGAAAGTAGAGGCAAAAACTTCCGGAGCATCTTGAGAAGGCCAAAACATGTTCCCGTTAAACCAAGGATCTGAGATCTTAACGTAAGACCCTTGTCCATCCAGATCCCCAAGTTTTTAACCATCTGGGACGAACAAGACGGAGGGAACATATTAGCAGGCCACCATGCTTGCCAGTCCGGATCCGATAGACAACCGAAGAAGAGTACCTCAGATTTGTCTGAGTTGCACTTGAGGCTGTTCAGCTGGAACCATTTAAAAACAGCCCCAAGGCACTTCCGGATACTCTCTCCATTCGAAATCCCCTCCTTTCTTACATGCAAAGAGGAGTTGGGTGTCATCGGCGTAGGATACGATCTGGGCCCCAAAAGACTCCGCCAATGCCGCCAAAGGGGTCATAAAGATGTTAAAAAGAGTCGGGCTCAACACAGAACCCTGCGGAACTCCGACTCCCAAAGACGGCATCACGGCCGAGCTGGATGAGGCCCAGACCGTTTGTCGACGGCCAGCCAAAATTGATCTAAACCAGCTGAGCACCGTCCCCCTCAGACCGATCTCATGAAGTCTGGCGAGAAGACCCTCATGGGGGACGGTGTCAAAGGCCGCCGACAGGTCCAACATGACAAGCATGGCTTTGCCCCCTGAATCAAGAACCTCTTTTATGGCTTCCGATACCTCCAAGAGCGCCGTCTCGGTACTTAGGTTAGGGCGGAAGCCAGATTGAGTAGGGTGTAGTACATTATGGGATTCTAAATAATTAAAAAGCTCCATGTGTACATGCTTCTCCAGAATCTTTGTGAGCGCAGGGAGGAGAGAAATAGGCCTGTAGTTGGCCAAGACTTCCGGGTCGAGCCCAGGCTTCTTAAGCAAAGGAATGACCATTGCTTGCTTCCAGGCCTGCGGGACCACTCCCTGACTCAACGAAAGGTTCAAAAGTGGGTTCGCCAGCGGATTTATGACTTCTGCCATTTTTGCCAAGAATTTGGCTGGGCATGGGTCAAAGGGCGACCCAGATTTGAGATTTCCCATAAGTGCCAATGAAGCAGGAACTGAGATAGATGGAAAGACGGCCATAACTGAACCCAAAGGGGCCGGTGAAACTGATCCATCTACGGGGCTGGATGGAATTGCAGGCACCCGCAGAGGAAAGGAGTCTTGGATCAGCTTGATCTTATTGGTAAAGAAGTTAGCCAAATCGGAAGCCCAGGACTCCGAAGGAGCAACCTGAGTCACATTAGAGTGGGGGGCCGTGAATTCCCTCACAATTGTGAAGATCTCCTTACAAGAATTAGAGGCGGCCTCTATCCTCATAGCGAAGTAGCCTTTTTTCTCCAGGAGAATGTCCCGATGGTAGGCTTTAACTGCTGCTCTATAGGCGAGCCTTGCCACAGGGTCGTACTGCGAGCGCCAGGCTCTTTCCGCTACCTTGCACTGCCGTCGTGAAAGTGACAGCGCTTCAGTAAACCAGGGGGCGGAGACCCGCTTAGATGTTAACCGGGGGGCCATCACAGGGGCTAGCTCATTTAATCTATCCAATGGCCACAATTGCAAGGAATCCAGGACCCTCTCCAACTCTCCCATCAGGGGGCAGGGATGGTCCTGAGCAGCCTGAGCCAGCATATCTGGGGTCACCAGGTGATATGCCCTAGGGGCACGACCCTGCTGCTTAGAAGCAGTATTGGACGATTTCATCGTGCCCCCAATGTGGAATTTGGCCAGTCTATGGTCCGACCAAAGCACTGGTACAAGATCCGTCACCTCCAAAGGGGACGTGGAGAAGACCTGATCTAGGGTATGACCCTTATCATGTGTTGGTCCAAAAAGATAAGGGATCAGGCCGAAAGGGGCTGTGACATCAGACAGCTTGATAGTGTCAGGATCCAGTTGCTCATCCAGGTGAAAATTAAAATCCCCGGCCAGAACACAATGTTCCGCTTTCAAGGCCAACACCGAGATTGCTGACTGAAGCTCATCAAAGAAGGTACCAGACGGTCCAGGTGGCCTATAGACTAAGAGGCCTTTAAAGGATTGATGAGGCGTCAATGTAATGGAAAAGGCAAGCCATGTCTGAACTGGGGTGGCAGAGTGGGCTAAAGAACGGTGATGGATTCAACCCAAATCCTTTGACTGGGTGTGAGTGTTTGATTGTTTCAGATGCTCCGTCCATCACCACCCCCTTTTGTACCGCTTTGGCCACCATAAGTGTGGCAGGGTATGCTCAGACGTGAGTCCCTTGCTCACTTTGCCACTGGATTCAAGCAAGCCAGGCTGAAGACGGCTGTAATGCCAGAAACCGGTCCTCGGAAGCTTGTTTTGGGTCCAGGGAAGGCATGGCTTGGCAGTTCAGGCTGGACTGTTCCCATGAGGCACAGGGTCAGACTGATTTGCATATGTTATGTTATGTTATGTTATGTTATGTTATGTTATACGTTGTTTTATATAGCGCGCGGCTACTCAAAAAGAGTGTCCCGGCGCTTTTATTGAGAACCTAAGGCAGAGTGAACACAACACAGTAATATAAAAACAGAGAAAAAAGCAGAGAAAACAGGGTAGATAGGCTAAAGGGCAAAAAGCCAGGTTTTAAGGTCCTTCCTGAAAGTAAACAAACTAGTGGCACCTCGCAACGGCAGAGTATTCCAAAGCTGTGGCGCCAACAGGCTGAAGGAGCGGCCTCCAATACGAGCCTTTTTTACCCGCGGAACCACCGCAAGAAGCAGAGATTCAGATCTTAAAGAACAAGCCGGGCGGTAGAAGACAAGTCTCCTCTGGAGATACTTTGCTCCCACAGCATGAAGAGCCTTGTAGGCCAAGGTCAAGGCCTTGAATGCAATCCGCTTCCAGATGGGCAGCCAATGGAGCGACTGCAGAAGACCAGCAGCCCTGACTCGCCTATTTAGGCCATAAATGGCCCTCGCAGCCGAGTTCTGGACGACTTGCAGCCGCTGCAATAGATATTCCGGCAGGCCCAAATAAAGGACGTTGGAGTAGTCCAGTCTTGAGCCAATCATGGCCTGCACTGTCAGCTTCCTGTGCTTCTCCGAAAGTAGAGGCAAAAACTTCCGGAGCATCTTGAGAAGGCCAAAACATGTTCCCGTTAAACCAAGGATCTGAGATCTTAACGTAAGACCCTTGTCCATCCAGATCCCCAAGTTTTTAACCATCTGGGACGAACAAGACGGAGGGAACATATTAGCAGGCCACCATGCTTGCCAGTCCGGATCCGATAGACAACCGAAGAAGAGTACCTCAGATTTGTCTGAGTTGCACTTGAGGCTGTTCAGCTGGAACCATTTAAAAACAGCCCCAAGGCACTTCCGGATACTCTCTCCATTCGAAATCCCCTCCTTTCTTACATGCAAAGAGGAGTTGGGTGTCATCGGCGTAGGATACGATCTGGGCCACAAAAGACTCCGCCAATGCCGCCAAAGGGGTCATAAAGATGTTAAAAAGAGTCGGGCTCAACACAGAACCCTGCGGAACTCCGACTCCCAAGACGGCATCACGGCCGAGCTGGATGAGGCCCAGACCGTTTGTCGACGGCCAGCCAAAATTGATCTAAACCAGCTGAGCACCGTCCCCCTCAGACCGATCTCATGAAGTCTGGCGAGAAGACCCTCATGGGGGACGGTGTCAAAGGCCGCCGACAGGTCCAACATGACAAGCATGGCTTTGCCCCCTGAATCAAGAACCTCTTTTATGGCTTCCGATACCTCCAAGAGCGCCGTCTCGGTACTTAGGTTAGGGCGGAAGCCAGATTGAGTAGGGTGTAGTACATTATGGGATTCTAAATAATTAGAAAGCTCCATGTGTACATGCTTCTCCAGAATCTTTGTGAGCGCAGGGAGGAGAGAAATAGGCCTGTAGTTGGCCAAGACTTCCGGGTCGAGCCCAGGCTTCTTAAGCAAAGGAATGACCATTGCTTGCTTCCAGGCCTGCGGGACCACTCCCTGACTCAACGAAAGGTTCAAAAGTGGGTTCGCCAGCGGATTTATGACTTCTGCCATTTTTGCCAAGAATTTGGCTGGGCATGGGTCAAAGGGCGACCCAGATTTGAGATTTCCCATAAGTGCCAATGAAGCAGGAACTGAGATAGATGGAAAGACGGCCATAACTGAACCCAAAGGGGCCGGTGAAACTGATCCATCTACGGGGCTGGATGGAATTGCAGGCACCCGCAGAGGAAAGGAGTCTTGGATCAGCTTGATCTTATTGGTAAAGAAGTTAGCCAAATCGGAAGCCCAGGACTCCGAAGGAGCAACCTGAGTCACATTAGAGTGGGGGGCCGTGAATTCCCTCACAATTGTGAAGATCTCCTTACAAGAATTAGAGGCGGCCTCTATCCTCATAGCGAAGTAGCCTTTTTTCTCCAGGAGAATGTCCCGATGGTAGGCTTTAACTGCTGCTCTATAAGCGAGCCTTGCCACAGGGTCGTACTGCGAGCGCCAGGCTCTTTCCGCTACCTTGCACTGCCGTCGTGAAAGCGACAGCGCTTCAGTAAACCAGGGGGCGGAGACCCGCTTAGATGTTAACCGGGGGGCCATCACAGGGGCTAGCTCATTTAATCTATCCAATGGCCACAATTGCAAGGAATCCAGGACCCTCTCCAACTCTCCCATCAGGGGGCAGGGATGGTCCTGAGCAGCCTGAGCCAGCATATCTGGGGTCACCAGGTGATATGCCCTAGGGGCACGACCATGCTGCTTAGAAGCAGTATTGGACGATTTCATCGTGCCCCCAATGTGGAATTTGGCCAGTCTATGGTCCGACCAAAGCACTGGTACAAGATCCGTCACCTCCAAAGGGGACGTGGAGAAGACCTGATCTAGGGTATGACCCTTATCATGTGTTGGTCCAAAAAGATAAGGGATCAGGCCGAAAGGGGCTGTGACATCAGACAGCTTGATAGTGTCAGGATCCAGTTGCTCATCCAGGTGAAAATTAAAATCCCCGGCCAGAACACAATTTTCCGCTTTCAAGGCCAACACCGAGATTGCTGACTGAAGCTCATCAAAGAAGGTACCAGACGGTCCAGGTGGCCTATAGACTAAGAGGCCTTTAAAGGATTGATGAGGCGTCAATGTAATGGAAAAGGCAAGCCATGTCTGAACTGGGGTGGCAGAGTGGGCTAAAGAACGGTGATGGATTCAACCCAAATCCTTTGACTGGGTGTGAGTGTTTGATTGTTTCAGATGCTCCGTCCATCACCACCCCCTTTTGTACCGCTTTGGCCGCCATAAGTGTGGCAGGGTATGCTCAGACGTGAGTCCCTTGCTCACTTTGCCACTGGATTCAAGCAAGCCGGGCTGAAGATGGCTGTAATGCCAGAAACCGGTCCTCGGAAGCTTCTTTCCGGTCCAGGGAAGGCATGGCTTGGCAGTTCAGGCTGGACTGTTCCCATGAGGCACAGGGTCAGACTGATTTGCATATGGCCATGTCTGAACTGATGTGGCAGAGTGGGCTAAAGAACGGTGATGGATTCAACCCAGATCTTTTGACTGGGTGTGAGTGTTTGATTGGTTCAGATGCTCCGTCCATCACCACCCCCTTTTGTACTGCTTTGGCCGCCATGAGTGTGGCAGGGTATGCTCAGAAGTGAATCCTTTGCTCACTTTGCCCCTGGATTCAAGCAAGCCGGGCTGAAGACGGCTGTAATGCCAGAAATCGGTCCTCGGAAGCTTGTTTCCGGTCCAGGGAAGGCATGGCTTGGCAGTTTGGGCTGGACTGTTCCCATGAGGCACAGTGTCAGACTGATTTGCATATAGCCATGTCTGAACTGGGGTGGCAGAGTGGGCTAAAGAACGGTGATGGATTCAACCCAGATCTTTTGACTGGGTGTGAGTGTTTGATTGGTTCAGATGCTCCATCCATCACCACCCCCTTTTGTACCGCTTTGGCCGCCATAAGTGTGGCAGGGTATGCTCAGACGTGAGTCCCTTGCTCACTTTGCCACTGGATTCAAGCAAGCCAGGCTGAAGACGGCTGTAATGCCAGAAAACGGTCCTCGGAAGCTTGTTTCCGGTCCAGGGAAGACATGGCGTGGCAGTTCGGGCTGGACTGTTCCCATGAGGCACAGGGTCAGACTGATTTGCATATAGCCATGTCTAAAGTAGGGTGGCAGAGTGGGCTAAAGAACGGTGATGGATTCAACCCAGATATTTTGACTGGGTGTGAGTGTTTGATTGGTTCAGATGCTCCGTCCATCACCAACCCCTTTTGTACCGCTTTGGCCGCCATAAGGGTGGCAGGGAATGCTCAGACGTGAGTCCCTTGCTCACTTTGCCACTGGATTCAAGCAAGCCGGGCTGAAGACTGCTGTAATGCCAGAAACCGGTCCTCGGAAGCTTGTTTCCGGTCCAGGGAAGGCATGGCTTGGCAGTTCGGGCTGAACTGTTCCCATGAGGCACAGGGTCAGACTGATTTGCATATAGCCATGTCTAAACTAGGGTGGCAGAGTGGGCTAAAGAACTGTGATGGATTCAACCCAGATCTTTTGACTGGGTGTGAGTGTTTGATTGGTTCAGATGCTCCGTCCATCACCAACCCCTTTTGTACCGCTTTGGCCGCCATAAGGGTGGCAGGGAATGCTCAGACGTGAGTCCCTTGCTCACTTTCCCACTGGATTCAAGTAAGCCGGGCTGAAGACTGCTGTAATTCCAGAAACCGGTCCTCGGAAGCTTGTTTCCGGTCCTGGGAAAGCATGGCTTGGCAGTTCGGGCTGAACTGTTCCCATGAGGCACAGGGTCAGACTGATTTGCACATAGCCATGTCTGAACTGGGGTGGCAGAGTGGGCTAAAGAACGGTGATGGATTCAACCCAAATCTTTTGACTGGGTGTGAGTGTTTGATTGTTTCAGATGCTCCGTCCATCACCACCCCCTTTTGTACCGCTTTGGCCGCCATAAGTGTGGCAGGGTATGCTCAGACGTGAGTCCCTTGCTCACTTTGCCACTGGATTCAAGCAAGCCGGGCTGAAGACGGCTGTAATGCCAGAAACCGGTCCTCGGAAGCTTCTTTCCGGTCCAGGGAAGGCATGGCTTGGCAGTTCGGGCTGGACTGTTCCCATGAGGCACAGGGTCAGACTGATTTGCATATGGCCATGTCTGAACTGATGTGGCAGAGTGGGCTAAAGAACGGTGATGGATTCAACCCAGATCTTTTGACCGGGTGTGAGTGTTTGATTGGTTCAGATGCTCCGTCCATCACCACCCCCTTTTGTACTGCTTTGGCCGCCATGAGTGTGGCAGGGTATGCTCAGACGTGAATCCCTTGCTCACTTTGCCACTGGATTCAAGCAAGCCGGGCTGAAGACGGCTGTAATGCCAGAAACCGGTCCTCGGAAGCTTGTTTCCGGTCCAGGGAAGGCATGGCTTGGCAGTTTGGGCTGGACTGTTCCCATGAGGCACAGTGTCAGACTGATTTGCATATAGCCATGTCTGAACTGGGGTGGCAGAGTGGGCTAAAGAACGGTGATGGATTCAACCCAGATCTTTTGACTGGGTGTGAGTGTTTGATTGGTTCAGATGCTCCATCCATCACCACCCCCTTTTGTACCGCTTTGGCCACCATAAGTGTGGTAGGGTATGCTCAGACGTGAGTCCCTTGCTCACTTTGCCACTGGATTCAAGCAAGCCGGGCTGAAGACGGCTGTAATGCCAGGAAACGGTCCTCGGAAGCTTGTTTCCGGTCCAGGGAAGGCATGGCTTGGCAGTTTGGGCTGGACTGTTCCCATGAGGCACAGGGTCAGACTGATTTGCATATAGCCATGTCTGAACTGGGGTGGCAGAGTGGGCTAAAGAACGGTGATGGATTCAACCCAGATCTTTTGACTAGGTGTGAGTGTTTGATTGGTTCAGATGCTCCATCCATCACCACCCCCTTTTGTACCGCTTTGGCCGCCATAAGTGTGGCAGGGTATGCTCAGACGTGAGTCCCTTGCTCACTTTGCCACTGGATTCAAGCAAGCCAGGCTGAAGACGGCTGTAATGCCAGAAAACGGTCCTCGGAAGCTTGTTTCCGGTCCAGGGAAGGCATGGCTTGGCAGTTCGGGCTGAACTGTTCCCATGAGGCACAGTGTCAGACTGATTTGCATATAGCCATGTCTGAACTGGGGTGGCAGAGTGGGCTAAAGAACGGTGATGGATTCAACCCAGATCTTTTGACTGGGTGTGAGTGTTTGATTGGTTCAGATGCTCCGTCCATCACCAACCCCTTTTGTACCGCTTTGGCCGCCATAAGGGTGGCAGGGTATGCTCAGACGTGAGTCCCTTGCTCACTTTGCCCCTGGATTCAAGCAAGCCGGGCTGAAGAAGGCTGTAATGCCAGAAACCGGTCCTCGGAAGCTTGTTTCCGGTCCAGGGAAGGCATGGCTTGGCAGTTTGGGCTGGACTGTTCCCATGAGGCACAGTGTCAGACTGATTTGCATATAGCCATGTCTGAACTGGGGTGGCAGAGTGGGCTAAAGAACGGTGATGGATTCAACCCAGATCTTTTGACTGGGTGTGAGTGTTTGATTGGTTCAGATGCTCCGTCCATCACCAACCCCTTTTGTACCGCTTTGGCCGCCATAAGGGTGGCAGGGAATGCTCAGACGTGAGTCCCTTGCTCACTTTGCCACTGGATTCAAGCAAGCCGGGCTCAAGACTGCTGTAATGCCAGAAACCGGTCCTCGGAGGCTTGTTTCCGGTCCGGGGAAGGCATGGCTTGGCAGTTCGGGCTGAACTGTTCCCATGAGGCACAGGGTCAGACTGATTTGCATATAGCCATGTCTGAACTGGGGTGGCAGAGTGGGCTAAAGAACGGTGATGGATTCAACCCAAATCTTTTGACTGGGTGTGAGTGTTTGATTGTTTCAGATGCTCCGTCCATCACCACCCCCTTTTATACCGCTTTGGCCACCATAAGTGTGGCAGGGTATGCTCAGACGTGAGTCCCTTGCTCACTTTGCCACTGGATTCAAGCAAGCCGGGCTGAAGACGGCTGTAATGCCAGAAACCGATCCTCGGAAGCTTCTTTCCGGTCCAGGGAAGGCATGGCTTGGCAGTTCGGGCTGGACTGTTCCCATGAGGCACAGGGTCAGACTGATTTGCATATGGCCATGTCTGAACTGATGTGGCAGAGTGGGCTAAAGAACGGTGATGGATTCAACCCAGATCTTTTGACTGGGTGTGAGTGTTTGATTGGTTCAGATGCTCCGTCCATCACCACCCCCTTTTGTACTGCTTTGGCCGCCATGAGTGTGGCAGGGTATGCTCAGACGTGAATCCCTTGCTCACTTTGCCCCTGGATTCAAGCAAGCCGGGCTGAAGACGGCTGTAATGCCAGAAAACAGTCCTCGGAAGCTTGTTTCCGGTCCAGGGAAGACATGGCGTGGCAGTTCGGGCTGGACTGTTCCCATGAGGCACAAGGTCAGACTGATTTGCATATAGCCATGTCTAAACTAGGGTGGCAGAGTGGGCTAAAGAACGGTGATGGATTCAACCCAGATCTTTTGACTGGGTGTTAGTGTTTGATTGGTTCAGATGCTCCGTCCATCACCAACCCCTTTTGTACCGCTTTGGCCGCCATAAGGGTGGCAGGGAATGCTCAGACGTGAGTCCCTTGCTCACTTTGCCACTGGATTCAAGCAAGCCGGGCTGAAGACTGCTGTAATGCCAGAAACCGGTCCTCGGAAGCTTGTTTCCGGTCCAGGGAAGGCATGGCTTGGCAGTTCGGGCTGAACTGTTCCCATGAGGCACAGGGTCAGACTGATTTGCATATAGCCATGTCTGAACTGGGGTGGCAGAGTGGGCTAAAGAACGGTGATGGATTCAACCCAGATCTTTTGACTGGGTGTGAGTGTTTGATTGGTTCAGATGCTAAGTCCATCACCACCCCCTTTTTTACCGCTTTGGCTGCCATAAGTGTGGCAGGGTATGCTCAGACGTGAGTCCCTTGCTCACTTTGCCACTGGATTCAAGCAAGCCGGGCTGAAGACGGCTGTAATGCCAGAAACCGGTCCTCGGAAGCTTGTTTCCGGTCCAGGGAAGGCATGGCTTGGCAGTCCGGGCTGGACTGTTCCCATGAGGCACAGGGTCAGACTGATTTGCATATAGCCATGTCTGAACTAGGGTGGCAGAGTGGGCTAAATACGGTGATGGATTCAACCCAAATCTTTTGACTGGGTGTGAGTGTTTGATTGTTTCAGATGCTCCGTCCATCACCACCCCCTTTTTTAACGCTTTGGCCGCCTTAAGTGTGGCAGGGTATGCTCAGACCTGAGTCCCTTGCTCACTTTGCCACTGGACTCAAGCAAGCCGGGCTGAAGACGGCTGTAATGCCAGAAACCGGTCCTCAGAAGCTTGTTTCCGGTCCAGGGAAGGCATGGCTTGGCAGTTCGGGCTGGACTGTTCCCATGAGGCACAGGGTCAGACTGATTTGCATATAGCCATGTCTGAACTAGGGTGGCAGAGTGGGCTAAAGAACGGTGATGGATTCAACCCAGATCTTTTGACTGGGTGTGAGTGTTTGATTGGTTCAGATGCTCCGTCCATCACCACCCCCTTTTGTACCGCTTTGGCCGCCATAAGTGTGGCAGGGTATGCTCAGACGTGAGTCCCTTGCTCACTTTGCCACTGGATTCAAGCAAGCCGGGCTGAAGACGGCTGTAATGCCAGAAACCGGTCCTCGGAAGCTTGTTTCCGGTCCAGGGAAGGCATGGCTTGGCAGTTCAGGCTGGACTTTTCCCATGAGGCACAGGGTCAGACTGATTTGCATATAGCCATGTCTGAACTAGGGTGGCAGAGTGGGCTAAAGAACGGTGATGGATTCAACCCAGATCTTTTGACTGGGTGTGAGTGTTTGATTGGTTCAGATGCTCCGTCCATCACCACCCCCTTTTGTACCGCTTTGGCCACCCTAAGTGTGGCAGGGTATGCTCAGACGTGAGTCCCTTGCTCACTTTGCCACTGGATTCAAGCAAGCTGGGCTGAAGACGGCTGTAATGCCAGAAACCGGTCCTCAGAAGCTTGTTTCAGGTCCAGGGAAGGCATGGCTTGGCAGTTCGGGCTGGACTGTTCCCATGAGGCACAGGGTCAGACTGATTTGCATAAAGCCATGTCTGAACTGGGGTGGCAGAGTGGGCTAAAGAACGGTGATGGTTTCAACTATGAACTTTTGACTGGGTGTGAGTGTTTGATTGGTTCAGATGCTCCGTCCATCACCACCCCCTTTTTTAACGCTTTGGCTGCCATAAGTGTGGCAGGGTATGCTCAGACGTGAGTCCGTTGCTCACTTTGCCACTGGACTCAAGTAAGCCGGGCTGAAGACGGCTGTAATGCCAGAAATCGGTCCTCGGAAGCTTGTTTCCGGTCCAGGGAAGGCATGGCTTGGCAGTTCGGGCTGGACTGTTCCCATGAGGCACAGGGTCAGACTGATTTGCATATAGCCATGTCTGAACTGGGGTGGCAGAGTGGGCTAAAGAACGGTGATGGATTCAACTCAGAACTTTTGACTGGGTGTGAGTGTTTGATTGGTTCAGATGCTCCGTCCATCACCACCCCCTTTTGTACCGCTTTGGCCACCATAAGTGTGGCAGGGTATGCTCAGAACTGAGTCCCTTGCTCACTTTGCCACTGGATTCAAGCAAGCCGGGCTGAAGACGGCTGTAATGTCAGAAACCGGTCCTCGGAAGCTTGTTTCCGGTCCAAGGGAAGGCATGGCTTGGCAGTTTGGGCTGGACTGTTCCCATGAGGCACAGGGTCAGACTGATTTGCATATAGCCATGTCTGAACTAGGGTGGCAGAGTGGGCTAAAGAACGGTGATGGATTCAACCCAGATCTTTTGACTGGGTTTGAATGTTTGATTGGATCAGATGCTCCGTCCATCACCACCCCCTTTTGTACCGCTTTGGCCGCCATAAGTGTGGCAGTGTATGCTCAGACGTGAGTCCCTTGCTCACTTTGCCACTGGATTCAAGCAAGCCGGGCTGAAGACGGCTGTAATGCCAGAAACCGGTCCTCTGAAACTTGTTTCGGGTCCAGGGAAGGCATGGCTTGGCAGTTCAGGCTGGACTTTTCCCATGAGGCACAGGGTCAGACTGATTTGCATATAGCCATGTCTGAACTAGGGTGGCAGAGTGGGCTAAAGAACGGTGATGGATTCAACCCAGATCTTTTGACTGGGTGTGAGTGTTTGATTGGTTCAGATGCTCCGTCCATCACCTCCCCCTTTTGTACGGCTTTGGCCACCATAAGTGTGGCAGGGTATGCTCAGACGTGAGTCCCTTGTTCACTTTGCCACTGGATTCAAGCAAGCCAGGCTGAAGACGGCTGTAATGCCAGAAACCGGTCCTCAGAAGCTTGTTTCCGGTCAAGGGAAGGCATGGCTTGGCAGTTTGGGCTGGACTGTTCCCATGAGGCACAGGGTCAGACTGATTTGCATATAGCCATGTCTGAACTGGGGTGGCAGAGTGGGCTAAAGAACGGTGATGGATTCAACCCAGATCTTTTGACTGGGTGTGAGTGTTTGATTGGTTCAGATGCTCCGTCCATCACCACCCCCTTTTGTACCGCTTTGGCCGCCATAAGTGTGGCAGGGTATGCTCAGACGTGAGTCCCTTGCTCACTTTGCCACTGGTTTCAAGCAAGCCGGGCTGAAGACGGCTGTAATGCCAGAAACCGGTCCTCGGAAGCTTGTTTCCGGTCCAAGGGAAGGCATGGCTTGGCAGTTCGGGCTGGACTGTTCCCATGAGGCACAGGGTCAGACTGATTTGCATATAGCCATGTCTAAACTAGGGTGGCAGAGTGGGCTAAAGAACGGTGATGGATTCAACCCAGATCTTTTGACTGGGTGTGAGTGTTTGATTGGTTCAGATGCTCCGTCCATCACCAACCCCTTTTGTACCGCTTTGGCCGCCATAAGGGTGGCAGGGAATGCTCAGACGTGAGTCCCTTGCTCACTTTGCCACTGGATTCAAGCAAGCCGGGCTGAAGACTGCTGTAATGCCAGAAACCGGTCCTCGGAAGCTTGTTTCCGGTCCAGGGAAGGCATGGCTTGGCAGTTTGGGCTGAACTGTTCCCATGAGGCACAGGGTCAGACTGATTTGCATATAGCCATGTCTGAACTGGGGTGGCAGAGTGAGCTAAAGAACGGTGATGGATTCAACCCAAATCTTTTGACTGGGTGTGAGTGTTTGATTGTTTCAGATGCTCCGTCCATCACCACCCCCTTTTGTACCGCTTTGGCCGCCATAAGTGTGGCAGGGTATGCTCAGACGTGAGTCCCTTGCTCACTTTGCCACTGGATTCAAGCAAGCCGGGCTGAAGACGGCTGTAATGCCAGAAACCGGTCCTCGGAAGCTTCTTTCCGGTCCAGGGAAGGCATGGCTTGGCAGTTCGGGCTGGACTGTTCCCATGAGGCACAGGGTCAGACTGATTTGCATATGGCCATGTCTGAACTGATGTGGCAGAGTGGGCTAAAGAACGGTGATGGATTCAACCCAGATCTTTTGACTGGGTGTGAGTGTTTGATTGGTTCAGATGCTCCGTCCATCACCACCCCCTTTTGTACTGCTTTGGCCGCCATGAGTGTGGCAGGGTATGCTCAGTCGTGAATCCCTTACTCACTTTGCCCCTGGATTCAAGCAAGCCGGGCTGAAGAAGGCTGTAATGCCAGAAACCGGTCCTCGGAAGCTTGTTTCCGGTCCAGGGAAGGCATGGCTTGGCAGTTTGGGCTGGACTGTTCCCATGAGGCACAGTGTCAGACTGATTTGCATATAGCCATGTCTGAACTGGGGTGGCAGAGTGGGCTAAAGAACGGTGATGGATTCAACCCAGATCTTTTGACTGGGTGTGAGTGTTTGATTGGTTCAGATGCTCCATCCATCACCACCCCCTTTTGTACCGCTTTGGCCGCCATAAGTGTGGCAGGGTATGCTCAGACGTGAGTCCCTTGCTCACTTTGCCACTGGATTCAAGCAAGCCAGGCTGAAGACGGCTGTAATGCCAGAAAACGGTCCTCGGTAGCTTGTTTCCGGTCCAGGGAAGACATGGCGTGGCAGTTCGGGCTGGACTGTTCCCATGAGGCACAGGGTCAGACTGATTTGCATATAGCCATGTCTAAACTAGGGTGGCAGAATGGGCTAAAGAACGGTGATGGATTCAACCCAGATCTTTTGACTGGGTGTGAGTGTTTGATTGGTTCAGATGCTCCGTCCATCACCAACCCCTTTTGTACCGCTTTGGCCGCGATAAGGGTGGCAGGGAATGCTCAGACGTGAGTCCCTTGCTCACTTTGCCACTGGATTCAAGCAAGCCGGGCTCAAGACTGCTGTATTGCCAGAAACCGGTCCTCGGAAGCTTGTTTCCGGTCCAGGGAAGGCATGGCTTGGCAGTTCGGGCTGAACTGTTCCCATGAGGCACAGGGTCAGACTGATTTGCATATAGCCATGTCTGAACTGGGGTGGCAGAGTGGGCTAAAGAACGGTGATGGATTCAACCCAATTTTTTTGACTGGGTGTGAGTGTTTGATTGTTTCAGATGCTCCGTCCATCACCACCCCCTTTTGTACCGCTTTGGCCGCCATAAGTGTGGCAGGGTATGCTCAGACGTGAGTCCCTTGCTCACTTTGCCACTGGATTCAAGCAAGCCGGGCTGAAGACGGCTGTAATGCCAGAAACCGATCCTCGGAAGCTTCTTTCCGGTCCAGGGAAGGCATGGCTTGGCAGTTCGGGCTGGACTGTTCCCATGAGGCACAGGATCAGACTGATTTGCATATGGCCATGTCTGAACTGATGTGGCAGAGTGGGCTAAAGAACGGTGATGGATTCAACCCAGATCTTTTGACTGGGTGTGAGTGTTTGATTGGTTCAGATGCTCCGTCCATCACCACCCCCTTTTGTACTGCTTTGGCCTCCATGAGTGTGACAGGGTATGCTCAGACGTGAATCCCTTGCTCACTTTGCCCCTGGATTCAAGCAAGCCGGGCTGAAGACGGCTGTAATGCCAGAAACCGGTCCTCGGAAGCTTGTTTCCGGTCCAGGGAAGGCATGGCTTGGCAGTTTGGGCTGGACTGTTCCCATGAGGCACAGTGTCAGACTGATTTGCATATAGCCATGTCTGAACTGGGGTGGCAGAGTGGGCTAAAGAACGGTGATGGATTCAACCCAGATCTTTTGACTGGGTGTGAGTGTTTGATTGGTTCAGATGCTCCGTCCATCACCAACCCCTTTTGTACCGCTTTGGCCGCCATAAGGGTGGCAGGGAATGCTCAGACGTGAGTCCCTTGCTCACTTTGCCACTGGATTCAAGCAAGCCGGGCTCAAGACTGCTGTAATGCCAGAAACCGGTCCTCGGAGGCTTGTTTCCGGTCCAGGGAAGGCATGGCTTGGCAGTTCGGGCTGAACTGTTCCCATGAGGCACAGGGTCAGACTGATTTGCATATAGCCATGTCTGAACTGGGGTGGCAGAGTGGGCTAAAGAACGGTGATGGATTCAACCCAAATCTTTTGACTGGGTGTGAGTGTTTGATTGTTTCAGATGCTCCGTCCATCACCACCCCCTTTTGTACCGCTTTGGCCACCATAAGTGTGGCAGGGTATGCTCAGACGTGAGTCCCTTGCTCACTTTGCCACTGGATTCAAGCAAGCCGGGCTGAAGACGGCTGTAATGCCAGAAACCGATCCTCGGAAGCTTCTTTCCGGTCCAGGGAAGGCATGGCTTGGCAGTTCGGGCTGGACTGTTCCCATGAGGCACAGGGTCAGACTGATTTGCATATGGCCATGTCTGAACTGATGTGGCAGAGTGGGCTAAAGAACGGTGATGGATTCAACCCAGATCTTTTGACTGGGTGTGAGTGTTTGATTGGTTCAGATGCTCCGTCCATCACCACCCCCTTTTGTACTGCTTTGGCCGCCATGAGTGTGGCAGGGTATGCTCAGACGTGAATCCCTTGCTCACTTTGCCCCTGGATTCAAGCAAGCCGGGCTGAAGACGGCTGTAATGCCAGAAAACAGTCCTCGGAAGCTTGTTTCCGGTCCAGGGAAGACATGGCGTGGCAGTTCGGGCTGGACTGTTCCCATGAGGCACAAGGTCAGACTGATTTGCATATAGCCATGTCTAAACTAGGGTGGCAGAGTGGGCTAAAGAACGGTGATGGATTCAACCCAGATCTTTTGACTGGGTGTGAGTGTTTGATTGGTTCAGATGCTCCGTCCATCACCAACCCCTTTTGTACCGCTTTGGCCGCCATAAGTGTGGCAGGGAATGCTCAGACGTGAGTCCCTTGCTCACTTTGCCACTGGATTCAAGCAAGCCGGGCTGAAGACGGCTGTAATGCCAGAAACCGATCCTCGGAAGCTTCTTTCCGGTCCAGGGAAGGCATGGCTTGGCAGTTCGGGCTGGAATGTTCCCATGAGGCACAGGATCAGACTGATTTGCATATGGCCATGTCTGAACTGATGTGGCAGAGTGGGCTAAAGAACGGTGATGGATTCAACCCAGATCTTTTGACTGGGTGTGAGTGTTTGATTGGTTCAGATGCTCCGTCCATCACCACCCCCTTTTGTACTGCTTTGGCCTCCATGAGTGTGGCAGGGTATGCTCAGACGTGAATCCCTTGCGCACTTTGCCCCTGGATTCAAGCAAGCCGGGCTGAAGACGGCTGTAATGCCAGAAACCGGTCCTCGGAAGCTTGTTTCCGGTCCAGGGAAGGCATGGCTTGGCAGTTTGGGCTGGACTGTTCCCATGAGGCACAGTGTCAGACTGATTTGCATATAGCCATGTCTGAACTGGGGTGGCAGAGTGGGCTAAAGAACGGTGATGGATTCAACCCATATCTTTTGACTGGGTGTGAGTGTTTGATTGGTTCAGATGCTCCGTCCATCACCAACCCCTTTTGTACCGCTTTGGCCGCCATAAGGGTGGCAGGGAATGCTCAGACGTGAGTCCCTTGCTCACTTTGCCACTGGATTCAAGCAAGCCGGGCTCAAGACTGCTGTAATGCCAGAAACCGGTCCTCGGAGGCTTGTTTCCGGTCCAGGGAAGGCATGGCTTGGCAGTTCGGGCTGAACTGTTCCCATGAGGCACAGGGTCAGACTGATTTGCATATAGCCATGTCTGAACTGGGGTGGCAGAGTGGGCTAAAGAACGGTGATGGATTCAACCCAAATCTTTTGACTGGGTGTGAGTGTTTGATTGTTTCAGATGCTCCGTCCATCACCACCCCCTTTTGTACCGCTTTGGCCACCATAAGTGTGGCAGGGTATGCTCAGACGTGAGTCCCTTGCTCACTTTGCCACTGGATTCAAGCAAGCCGGGCTGAAGACGGCTGTAATGCCAGAAACCGATCCTCGGAAGCTTCTTTCCGGTCCAGGGAAGGCATGGCTTGGCAGTTCGGGCTGGACTGTTCCCATGAGGCACAGGGTCAGACTGATTTGCATATGGCCATGTCTGAACTGATGTGGCAGAGTGGGCTAAAGAACGGTGATGGATTCAACCCAGATCTTTTGACTGGGTGTGAGTGTTTGATTGGTTCAGATGCTCCGTCCATCACCACCCCCTTTTGTACTGCTTTGGCCGCCATGAGTGTGGCAGGGTATGCTCAGACGTGAATCCCTTGCTCACTTTGCCCCTGGATTCAAGCAAGCCGGGCTGAAGACGGCTGTAATGCCAGAAAACAGTCCTCGGAAGCTTGTTTCCGGTCCAGGGAAGACATGGCGTGGCAGTTCGGGCTGGACTGTTCCCATGAGGCACAAGGTCAGACTGATTTGCATATAGCCATGTCTAAACTAGGGTGGCAGAGTGGGCTAAAGAACGGTGATGGATTCAACCCAGATCTTTTGACTGGGTGTGAGTGTTTGATTGGTTCAGATGCTCCGTCCATCACCAACCCCTTTTGTACCGCTTTGGCCGCCATAAGGGTGGCAGGGAATGCTCAGACGTGAGTCCCTTGTTCACTTTGCCACTGGATTCAAGCAAGCCGGGCTGAAGACTGCTGTAATGCCAGAAACCGGTCCTCGGAAGCTTGTTTCCGGTCCAGGGAAGGCATGGCTTGGCAGTTCGGGCTGAACTGTTCCCATGAGGCACAGGGTCAGACTGATTTGCATATAGCCATGTCTGAACTGGGGTGGCAGAGTGGGCTAAAGAACGGTGATGGATTCAACCCAGATCTTTTGACTGGGTGTGAGTGTTTGATTGGTTCAGATGCTAAGTCCATCACCATCCCCTTTTGTACCGCTTTGGCTGCCATAAGTGTGGCAGGGTATGCTCAGACGTGAGTCCCTTGCTCACTTTGCCACTGGATTCAAGCAAGCCGGGCTGAAGACGGCTGTAATGCCAGAAACCGGTCCTCGGAAGCTTGTTTCCGGTCCAGGGAAGGCATGGCTTGGCAGTCCGGGCTGGACTGTTCCAATGAGGCACAGGGTCAGACTGATTTGCATATAGCCATGTCTGAACTAGGGTGGCAGAGTGGGCTAAATACGGTGATGGATTCAACCCAGATCTTTTGACTGGGTGTGAGTGTTTTAATTGGTTCAGAAACTCCGTCCATCACCACCCCCTTTTGTACCGCTTTGGCCGCCAAAAGTGTGGCAGGGTATGCTCAGACGTGAGTCCCTTGCTCACTTTGCCACTGGATTCAAGCAAGCCGGGCTGAAGACAGCTGTAATGCCAGAAACCGGTCCTCTGAAACTTGTTTCCGGTCCAGGGAAGGCATGGCTTGGCAGTTCAGGCTGGACTGTTCCCATGAGGCACAGGGTCAGACTGATTTGCATATAGCCATGTCTGAACTGCGGTGATGGATTCAACCCAAATCTTTTGACTGGGTGTGAGTGTTTGATTGTTTCAGATGCTCCGTCCATCACCACCCCCTTTTTTAACGCTTTGGCCGCCTTAAGTGTGGCAGGGTATGCTCAGACGTGAGTCCCTTGCTCACTTTGCCACTGGACTCAAGCAAGCCGGGCTGAAGACGGCTGTAATGCCAGAAACCGGTCCTCAGAAGCTTGTTTCCGGTCCAGGGAAGGCATGGCTTGGCAGTTCGGGCTGGACTGTTCCCATGAGGCACAGGGTCAGACTGATTTGCATATAGCCATGTCTGAACTAGGGTGGCAGAGTGGGCTAAAGAACGGTGATGGATTCAACCCAGATCTTTTGACTGGGTGTGAGTGTTTGATTGGTTCAGATGCTCCGTCCATCACCACCCCCTTTTGTACCGCTTTGGCCGCCATAAGTGTGGCAGGGTATGCTCAGACGTGAGTCCCTTGCTCACTTTGCCACTGGATTCAAGCAAGCCGGGCTGAAGACGGCTGTAATGCCAGAAACCGGTCCTCGGAAGCTTGTTTCCGGTCCAGGGAAGGCATGGCTTGGCAGTTCAGGCTGGACTTTTCCCATGAGGCACAGGGTCAGACTGATTTGCATATAGCCATGTCTGAACTAGGGTGGCAGAGTGGGCTAAAGAACGGTGATGGATTCAACCCAGATCTTTTGACTGGGTGTGAGTGTTTGATTGGTTCAGATGCTCCGTCCATCACCACCCCCTTTTGTACCGCTTTGGCCGCCCTAAGTGTGGCAGGGTATGCTCAGACGTGAGTCCCTTGCTCACTTTGCCACTGGATTCAAGCAAGCTGGGCTGAAGACGGCTGTAATGCCAGAAACCGGTCCTCAGAAGCTTGTTTCAGGTCCAGGGAAGGCATGGCTTGGCAGTTCGGGCTGGACTGTTCCCATGAGGCACAGGGTCAGACTGATTTGCATAAAGCCATGTCTGAACTGGGGTGGCAGAGTGGGCTAAAGAACGGTGATGGTTTCAACTAAGAACTTTTGACTGGGTGTGAGTGTTTGATTGGTTCAAATGCTCCGTCCATCACCACCCCCTTTTTTAACGCTTTGGCTGCCATAAGTGTGGCAGGGTATGCTCAGACGTGAGTCCGTTGCTCACTTTGCCACTGGACTCAAGTAAGCCGGGCTGAAGACGGCTGTAATGCCAGAAATCGGTCCTCGGAAGCTTGTTTCCGGTCCAGGGAAGGCATGGCTTGGCAGTTCGGGCTGGACTGTTCCCATGAGGCACAGGGTCAGACTGATTTGCATATAGCCATGTCTGAACTGGGGTGGCAGAGTGGGCTAAAGAACGGTGATGGATTCAACTCAGAACTTTTGACTGGGTGTGAGTGTTTGATTGGTTCAGATGCTCCGTCCATCACCACCCCCTTTTGTACCGCTTTGGCCACCATAAGAGTGGCAGGGTATGCTCAGAACTGAGTCCCTTGCTCACTTTGCCACTGGATTCAAGCAAGCCGGGCTGAAGACGGCTGTAATGCCAGAAACCGGTCCTCGGAAGCTTGTTTCCGGTCCAAGGGAAGGAATGGCTTGGCAGTTCGGGCTGGACTGTTCCCATGAGGCACAGGGTCAGACTGATTTGCATATAGCCATGTCTGAACTAGGGTGGCAGAGTGGGCTAAAGAACGGTGATGGATTCAACCCAGATCTTTTGACTGGGTTTGAATGTTTGATTGGTTCAGATGCTCCGTCCATCACCACCCCCTTTTGAACCGCTTTGGCCGCCATAAGTGTGGCAGTGTATGCTCAGACGTGAGTCCCTTGCTCACTTTGCCACTGGATTCAAGCAAGCCGGGCTGAAGACGGCTGTAATGCCAGAAACCGGTCCTCTGAAACTTGTTTCGGGTCCAGGGAAGGCATGGCTTGGCAGTTCAGGCTGGACTTTTCCCATGAGGCACAGGGTCAGACTGATTTGCATATAGCCATGTCTGAACTAGGGTGGCAGAGTGGGCTAAAGAACGGTGATGGATTCAACCCAGATCTTTTGACTGGGTGTGAGTGTTTGATTGGTTCAGATGCTCCGTCCATCACCTCCCCCTTTTGTACGGCTTTGGCCACCATAAGTGTGGCAGGGTATGCTCAGACGTGAGTCCCTTGTTCACTTTGCCACTGGATTTAAGCAAGCCAGGCTGAAGACGGCTGTAATGCCAGAAACCGGTCCTCAGAAGCTTGTTTCCGGTCAAGGGAAGGCATGGCTTGGCAGTTCGGGCTGGACTGTTCCCATGAGGCACAGGGTCAGACTGATTTGCATATAGCCATGTCTGAACTGGGGTGGCAGAGTGGGCTAAAGAACGGTGATGGATTCAACCCAGATCTTTTGACTGGGTGTGAGTGTTTGATTGGTTCAGATGCTCTGTCCATCACCACCCCCTTTTGTACCGCTTTGGCCGCCATAAGTGTGGCAGGGTATGCTCAGACGTGAGTCCCTTGCTCACTTTGCCACTGGTTTCAAGCAAGCCGGGCTGAAGACGGCTGTAATGCCAGAAACCGGTCCTCGGAAGCTTGTTTCCGGTCCAAGGGAAGGCATGGCTTGGCAGTTCGGGCTGGACTGTTCCCATGAGGCACAGGGTCAGACTGATTTGCATATAGCCATGTCTAAACTAGGGTGGCAGAGTGGGCTAAAGAACGGTGATGGATTCAACCCAGATCTTTTGACTGGGTGTGAGTGTTTGATTGGTTCAGATGCTCCGTCCATCACCAACCCCTTTTGTACCGCTTTGGCCGCCATAAGGGTGGCAGGGAATGCTCAGACATGAGTCCCTTGCTCACTTTGCCACTGGATTCAAGCAAGCCGGGCTGAAGACTGCTGTAATGCCAGAAACCGGTCCTCGGAAGCTTGTTTCCGGTCCAGGGAAGGCATGGCTTGGCAGTTTGGGCTTAACTGTTCCCATGAGGCACAGGGTCAGACTGATTTGCATATAGCCATGTCTGAACTGGGGTGGCAGAGTGAGCTAAAGAACGGTGATGGATTCAACCCAAATCTTTTGACTGGGTGTGAGTGTTTGATTGTTTCAGATGCTCCGTCCATCACCACCCCCTTTTGTACCGCTTTGGCCGCCATAAGTGTGGCAGGGTATGCTCAGACGTGAGTCCCTTGCTCACTTTGCCACTGGATTCAAGCAAGCCGGGCTGAAGACGGCTGTAATGCCAGAAACCGGTCCTCGGAAGCTTCTTTCCGGTCCAGGGAAGGCATGGCTTGGCAGTTCGGGCTGGACTGTTCCCATGAGGCACAGGGTCAGACTGATTTGCATATGGCCATGTCTGAACTGATGTGGCAGAGTGGGCTAAAGAACGGTGATGGATTCAACCCAGATCTTTTGACTGGGTGTGAGTGTTTGATTGGTTCAGATGCTCCGTCCATCACCACCCCCTTTTGTACTGCTTTGGCCGCCATGAGTGTGGCAGGGTATGCTCAGACGTGAATCCCTTGCTCACTTTGCCCCTGGATTCAAGCAAGCCGGGCTGAAGAAGGCTGTAATGCCAGAAACCGGTCCTCGGAAGCTTGTTTCCGGTCCAGGGAAGGCATGGCTTGGCAGTTTGGGCTGGACTGTTCCCATGAGGCACAGTGTCAGACTGATTTGCATATAGCCATGTCTGAACTGGGGTGGCAGAGTGGGCTAAAGAACGGTGATGGATTCAACCCAGATCTTTTAACTGGGTGTGTGTGTTTGATTGGTTCAGATGCTCCATCCATCACCACCCCCTTTTGTACCGCTTTGGCCGCCATAAGTGTGGCAGGGTATGCTCAGACGTGAGTCCCTTGCTCACTTTGCCACTGGATTCAAGCAAGCCAGGCTGAAGACGGCTGTAATGCCAGAAAACGGTCCTCGGTAGCTTGTTTCCGGTCCAGGGAAGACATGGCGTGGCAGTTCGGGCTGGACTGTTCCCATGAGGCACAGGGTCAGACTGATTTGCATATAGCCATGTCTAAACTAGGGTGGCAGAATGGGCTAAAGAACGGTGATGGATTCAACCCAGATCTTTTGACTGGGTGTGAGTGTTTGATTGGTTCAGATGCTCCGTCCATCACCAACCCCTTTTGTACCGCTTTGGCCGCGATAAGGGTGGCAGGGAATGCTCAGACGTGAGTCCCTTGCTCACTTTGCCACTGGATTCAAGCAAGCCGGGCTCAAGACTGCTGTAATGCCAGAAACCGGTCCTCGGAAGCTTGTTTCCGGTCCAGGGAAGGCATGGCTTGGCAGTTCGGGCTGAACTGTTCCCATGAGGCACAGGGTCAGACTGATTTGCATATAGCCATGTCTGAACTGGGGTGGCAGAGTGGGCTAAAGAACGGTGATGGATTCAACCCAAATTTTTTGACTGGGTGTGAGTGTTTGATTGTTTCAGATGCTCCGTCCATCACCACCCCCTTTTGTACCGCTTTGGCCGCCATAAGTGTGGCAGGGTATGCTCAGACGTGAGTCCCTTGCTCACTTTGCCACTGGATTCAAGCAAGCCGGGCTGAAGACGGCTGTAATGCCAGAAACCGATCCTCGGAAGCTTCTTTCCGGTCCAGGGAAGGCATGGCTTGGCAGTTCGGGCTGGACTGTTCCCATGAGGCACAGGATCAGACTGATTTGCATATGGCCATGTCTGAACTGATGTGGCAGAGTGGGCTAAAGAACGGTGATGGATTCAACCCAGATCTTTTGACTGGGTGTGAGTGTTTGATTGGTTCAGATGCTCCGTCCATCACCACCCCCTTTTGTACTGCTTTGGCCTCCATGAGTGTGGCAGGGTATGCTCAGACGTGTATCCCTTGCTCACTTTGCCCCTGGATTCAAGCAAGCCGGGCTGAAGACGGCTGTAATGCCAGAAACCGGTCCTCGGAAGCTTGTTTCCGGTCCAGGGAAGGCATGGCTTGGCAGTTTCGGCTGGACTGTTCCCATGAGGCACAGTGTCAGACTGATTTGCATATAGCCATGTCTGAACTGGGGTGGCAGAGTGGGCTAAAGAACGGTGATGGATTCAACCCAGATCTTTTGACTGGGTGTGAGTGTTTGATTGGTTCAGATGCTCCATCCATCACCACCCCCTTTTGTACCGCTTTGGCCGCCATAAGTGTGGCAGGGTATGCTCAGACGTGAGTCCCTTGCTCACTTTCCCACTGGATTCAAGCAAGCCGGGCTGAAGACGGCTGTAATGCCAGAAAACAGTCCTCGGAAGCTTGTTTCCGGTCCAGGGAAGACATGGCGTGGCAGTTCGGGCTGGACTGTTCCCATGAGGCACAAGGTCAGACTGATTTGCATATAGCCATGTCTAAACTAGGGTGGCAGAGTGGGCTAAAGAACGGTGATGGATTCAACCCAGATCTTTTGACTGGGTGTGAGTGTTTGATTGGTTCAGATGCTCCGTCCATCACCAACCCCTTTTGTACCGCTTTGGCCGCCATAAGGGTGGCAGGGAATGCTCAGACGTGAGTCCCTTGCTCACTTTGCCACTGGATTCAAGCAAGCCGGGCTGAAGACTGCTGTAATGCCAGAAACCGGCCCTCAGAAGCTTGTTTCCGGTCCAGGGAAGGCATGGCTTGGCAGTCCGGGCTGGACTGTTCCCATGAGGCACAGGGTCAGACTGATTTTCATATAGCCATGTCTGAACTGGGGTGGCAGAGTGGGCTAAAGAACGGTGATGGATTCAACCCAGATCTTTTGACTGGGTGTGAGTGTTTGATTGGTTCAGATGCTCCGTCCATCACCACCCCCTTTTGTATCGCTTTGGACGCCCTAAGTGTGGCAGGGTATGCTCCGACGTGAGTCCCTTGCTCACTTTGCCACTGGATTCAAGCAAGCCGGGCTGAAGACGGCTGTAATGCCAGAAACCGGCCCTCAGAAGCTTGTTTCCGGTCCAGGGAAGGCATGGCTTGGCAGTCCGGGCTGGACTGTTCCCATGAGGCACAGGGTCAGACTGATTTGCAAATAGCCATGTCTGAACTAGGGTGGCAGAGTGGGCTAAATACGGTGATGGATTCAACCCAGATCTTTTGACTGGGTGTGAGTGTTTTAATTGGTTCAGATGCTCCGTCCATCACCACCCCCTTTTGTACCGCTTTGGCCGCCAAAAGTGTGGCAGGGTATGCTCAGACGTGAGTCCCTTGCTCACTTTGCCACTGGATTCAAGCAAGCCGGGCTGAAGACGGCTGTAATGCCAGAAACCGGTCCTCTGAAACTTGTTTCCGGTCCAGGGAAGGCATGGCTTGGCAGTTCAGGCTGGACTGTTCCCATGAGGCACAGGGTCAGACTGATTTGCATATAGCCATGTCTGAACTGCGGTGATGGATTCAACCCAAATCTTTTGACTGGGTGTGAGTGTTTGATTGTTTCAGATGCTCCGTCCATCACCACCCCCTTTTTTAACGCTTTGGCCGCCTTAAGTGTGGCAGGGTATGCTCAGACGTGAGTCCCTTGCTCACTTTGCCACTGGACTCAAGCAAGCCGGGCTGAAGACGGCTGTAATGCCAGAAACCGGTCCTCAGAAGCTTGTTTCCGGTCCAGGGAAGGCATGGCTTGGCAGTTCGGGCTGGACTGTTCCCATGAGGCACAGGGTCAGACTGATTTGCATATAGCCATGTCTGAACTAGGGTGGCAGAGTGGGCTAAAGAACGGTGATGGATTCAACCCAGATCTTTTGACTGGGTGTGAGTGTTTGATTGGTTCAGATGCTCCGTCCATCACCACCCCCTTTTGTACCGCTTTGGCCGCCATAAGTGTGGCAGGGTATGCTCAGACGTGAGTCCCTTGCTCACTTTGCCACTGGATTCAAGCAAGCCGGGCTGAAGACGGCTGTAATGCCAGAAACCGGTCCTCGGAAGCTTGTTTCCGGTCCAGGGAAGGCATGGCTTGGCAGTTCAGGCTGGACTTTTCCCATGAGGCACAGGGTCAGACTGATTTGCATATAGCCATGTCTGAACTAGGGTGGCAGAGTGGGCTAAAGAACGGTGATGGATTCAACCCAGATCTTTTGACTGGGTGTGAGTGTTTGATTGGTTCAGATGCTCCGTCCATCACCACCCCCTTTTGTACCGCTTTGGCCGCCCTAAGTGTGGCAGGGTATGCTCAGACGTGAGTCCCTTGCTCACTTTGCCACTGGATTCAAGCAAGCTGGGCTGAAGACGGCTGTAATGCCAGAAACCGGTCCTCAGAAGCTTGTTTCAGGTCCAGGGAAGGCATGGCTTGGCAGTTCGGGCTGGACTGTTCCCATGAGGCACAGGGTCAGACTGATTTGCATATAGCCATGTCTGAACTGGGGTGGCAGAGTGGGCTAAAGAACGGTGATGGTTTCAACTAAGAACTTTTGACTGGGTGTGAGTGTTTGATTGGTTCAGATGCTCCGTCCATCACCACCCCCTTTTTTAACGCTTTGGCTGCCATAAGTGTGGCAGGGTATGCTCAGACGTGAGTCCGTTGCTCACTTTGCCACTGGACTCAAGTAAGCCGGGCTGAAGATGGCTGTAATGCCAGAAACCGGTCCTCGGAAGCTTGTTTCCGGTCCAGGGAAGGCATGGCTTGGCAGTTCGGGCTGGACTGTTCCCATGAGGCACAGGGTCAGACTGATTTGCATATAGCCATGTCTGAACTGGGGTGGCAGAGTGGGCTAAAGAATGGTGATGGATTCAACTCAGAACTTTTGACTGGGTGTGAGTGTTTGATTGGTTCAGATGCTCCGTCCATCACCACCCCCTTTTGTACCGCTTTGGCCGCCATAAGTGTGGCAGGGTATGCTCAGACGTGAGTCCCTTGCTCACTTTGCCACTGGATTCAAGCAAGCCGGGCTGAAGACGGCTGTAATGCCAGAAACCGGTCCTCGGAAGCTTGTTTCCGGTCCAAGGGAAGGCATGGCTTGGCAGTTCGGGCTGGACTGTTCCCATGAGGCACAGGGTCAGACTGATTTGCATATAGCCATGTCTGAACTGGGGTGGCAGAGTGGGCTAAAGAACGGTGATGGATTCAACCCAAATCTTTTGACTGGGAGTGAGTGTTTGATTGTTTCAGATGCTCCGTCCATCACCACCACCGTTTTTTAACGCTTTGGCCACCATAAGTGTGGCAGGGTATGCTCAGACGTGAGTCCCTTGCTCACTTTGCCACTGGACTCAAGCAAGCCGGGCTGAAGATGGCTGTAATGCCAGAAACCGGTCCTCGGAAGCTTGTTTCCGGTCCAGGGAAGGCATGGCTTGGCAGTTCGGGCTGGACTGTTCCCATGAGGCACAGGGTCAGACTGATTTGCATATAGCCATGTCTGAACTGGGGTGGCAGAGTGGGCTAAAGAACGGTGATGGATTCAACTCAGAACTTTTGACTGGGTGTGAGTGTTTGATTGGTTCAGATGCTCCGTCCATCACCACCCCCTTTTGTACCGCTTTGGCCGCCATAAGTGTGGCAGGGTATGCTCAGACGTGAGTCCCTTGCTCACTTTGCCACTGGATTCAAGCAAGCCGGGCTGAAGACGGCTGTAATGCCAGAAACCGGTCCACAGAAGCTTGTTTCCGGTCCAGGGAAGGCATGGCTTGGCAGTTCGGGCTGGACTGTTCCCATGAGGCACAGGGTCAGACTGATTTGCATATAGCCATGTCTGAACTAGGGTGGCAGAGTGGGCTAAAGAACGGTGATGGATTCAACCCAGATCTTTTGACTGGGTGTGAGTGTTTGGTTCAGATGCTCCGTCCATCACCACTCCCTTTTGTACCGCTTTGGCCGCCATAAGTGTGGCAGGGTATGCTCAGACGTGAGTCCCTTGCTCACTTTGCCACTGGATTCAAGCAAGCCGGGCTGAAGACGGCTGTAATGCCAGAAACCGGTCCTCGGAAGCTTGTTTCCGGTCCAGGGAAGGCATGGCTTGGCAGTTCAGGCTGGACTTTTCCCATGATGCACAGGGTCAGACTGATTTGCATATAGCCATGTCTGAACTAGGGTGGCAGAGTGGGCTAAAGAACGGTGATGGATTCAACCCAGATCTTTTGACTGGGTGTGAGTGTTTGATTGGTTCAGATGCTCCGTCCATCACCACCCCCTTTTGTACCGCTTTGGCCGCCATAAGTGTGGCAGGGTATGCTCAGACGTGAGTCCCTTGCTCACTTTGCCACTGGATTTAAGCAAGCCGGGCTGAAGACGGCTGTAATGCCAGAAACCGGTCCCCGGAAGCTTGTTTCCGGTCCAGGGAAGGCATGGCTTGGCAGTTCGGGCTGGACTGTTCCCATGAGGCACAGGGTCAGACTGATTTGCATATAGCCATGTCTGAACTGGGGTGGCAGAGTGGGCTAAAGAACGGTGATGGATTCAACCCAGATCTTTTGACTGGGTGTGAGTGTTTGATTGGTTCAGATGCTCCGTCCATCACCACCCCCTTTTGTACCGCTTTGGCCGCCATAAGTGTGGCAGGGTATGCTCAGACGTGAGTCCCTTGCTCACTTTGCCACTGGATTCAAGCAAGCCGGGCTGAAGACGGCTGTAATGCCAGAAACCGGTACTCAGAAGCTTGTTTCCGGTCCAGGGAAGGCATGGATTGGCAGTTCAGGCTGGACTGTTCCCATGAGGCACAGGGTCAGACTGATTTGCATTTAGCAATGTCTGAACTGGGGTGGCAGAGTGGGCTAAAGAACGGTGATGGATTCAACCCAGATCTTTTGCCTGGGTGTGAGTGTTTGATTGGTTCAGATGCTCCGTGCATCACCACCCCCTTTTGTACCGCTTGCAGCATAGAACCCATGCAGCACATTACCTAAATCCCACCACTGGAAAATATCCAGGGCAGTTCATGTTTTGTTTTCAAATGGCATGGTGAATATGTAGGTGGGTACAGACCATGTAGTGAGAGGTAAGATGAACCCAGTCTGCCACATAACATTGATGGAACCCTCCCATCTCCCAAGGGAGTTGAGATAAATGTATATTCATTGGCTAATCGATAGTTTTATATTCTGATATCCACCCTTGAGGTTGTGATATCTATTTAATATATGCATAATGAACTGGGAAACTATTTTTTTTTATGACTGACCTACTTATTAAAGAGTATGGTTTAAATAAGTGTATCTGTAGTTTTCCCTAATCAAATATAAGAATCCATTTACTCAGCAATCATACTTATTTGCAGCGCCTTACTGCATGTAGTGCTTGGTAAGCAATATGTCTGACCCCCTTCTAAGAACTAAGGTGAGAAGTATGATGATCCCACTCTCAACCAGCAGGTGAGTGTAAAATATGGGAATATTAAATCAGTTGAATAAGGCAATTGCTGCTTGGACTGGACATCATCTTGAAGGTTCAAAAAATGAATCCCATAGGTCAAAAATATTAAAACATACTGTAGACTGAACAATGTGCAATGTCTAAATAAAAATGGGAGCAACACTATTCTGCATATATTCTGCATATTTATAAGAAAGCCCTACAAACGTAGATAGGTCTGGCCCATTAACCACTAAAGATACACAGCCATTTTGACAGAAGTTAGATCCAGCGTGAGATTTTGTGTAATACCTGAAAGAAGCATTGGTTTCAGCAGTCATTTCTGCATGGTGCCTCTTGAAGCAAAATTGCCGGAAAGTGAAATGCTAAATGTAATGTTGTCTCCAGTACTTTCATGAGATGTTGGTAATTTCGCAGAGCGGGAAATAGGTCCAATAATCAGACTCCCTGGCATTTCTTCAGCTCCATTCCTTTCCACCCGCTTCATAGCCATCTTCTAAATACAGAAGTAAAGCAGAATGGCAGAAATAAAATGTCTGCTGTGTTCATATTCAGATATAAAGTATGGCATGCACTTTCATCATTACTGCTCGCTTTTGCACATTTTACCTCTTTATTTACCGCGAGTATTGTGTTGCTGAAATGGGCAGGATTTTTTGTTTTCACTGATGCTGCAACCGTCACTGCACGTTATCAGTAACATCTATAGAAACCGTGTATCCGTACCTTCACAGCATCTTGAATAGGGGCCAATATTTAAATAGAAAAATAAAAGCATAGTATTTCAATAATAAATTGCATTTATCTGGTATGCCTCAAACTGCAATATTCTGAGGGGTTTCAACTGAATGAATTTTAAATGAAATTATGATATATTCAAAATGGAGAGATTAAACTTAAGGGGTGGTTTCAACCTGTTACGCAAATCTCGAAATCATAAGCATAGTCAAAGCCAGTAGTTCTCGCTATGGCAATGCTTGTTTTTGCCTGGATTGGTTTTGCGGTACAAGCATTGACAATGCCAATCGTAGTACTGGCCATCTTGGTATACTATTTTCTTATACTTCTATAATAGACAACACATTGGGGGCGATTACGATGAGGCTAGGAGAGAAGGTTTCAAACCAACAGCCTTGTTACAATAGAGGCTGTTGGTTTTGAAACCAGTCCGACATTCCGGCTGGCTTCCAACGGGCTCAAGACGCCCGTCTGCCAGTCAGAAGCGGCACGTAATCCCTATGGAAGGCATTTTACTCTGTCCGGATTATGATGCTTGGTTTCTGAAATGCTTTCTCTGCAGTAAAGCGAGATTGGGGACCCCTAGCAGAACCCCCTTCTTCCATCAACCTCCACTCAGGTGCCAGGGGATCCCTGCACTGCGTGGCAGGCACCTCAAGGTGCCAGCCATGCAGTGCAGGGATAAACACAAACGTCCTTTCCTGTATGGGTGCTTTTGCTGCAGATGGTTTCCGACCGCATCACAAGCTCCCATACAGAAAAGGGAGCTTGCGACCGCACCATGTGCAGTCGCATCAAAATTAAGCGGTCGGGACCGCCGACCGGAGGTCGGTCAGACCCGTATCAGTGACGGCGTCTGCCCAACATCATAATAAGCCCCATTGTGTAGAAGCAATGTCACAGCCATTTTGGAAGAATTGGAAATAATGCTCGACCATTAGGGATGGCTACCATGTTGCATCTTGACACAATGTGTCCAATATTTTGGAAGCATGGGAAATCATAATTCAAGATATCTGGATGTAGCTAATCACTTTGCCAGTGCTTGCAAATTTGAATTTCAAGGATTGGCAAAACCTATATTTTGCGGTCGGTCATCTTGATATGCATTTTCCATACTGCCATGATAGCCTCTTCCTACAATGTGATGGCCATCTTGGAAGAATAAAAATTAACATTATCTTAGTTCTCTCCAGACCATATTATACCAATGGCCATATGTCATAGGTTGTCAGCACATAAGATCAAAAACTGTGGTATCTTCAAAACATAGCTGCCCCTGTTGGGAGTATGGAAAAGGGGACTGGACTATTATATGGGGCTGGAGAGCCCGATTTTTGAAGCCAGGGGCTACCCCCAGAAACACTATAAGATTTGGAAGCGGTGGGCAGATTATAGAGGACTGTGGCTGGAACCGCCGCCACGGGATGACCTTGACGAACGAACTTTAGACACTGCACCCGGGTGATGGGGTATACACACTACTTGATATTTGATGTGCCTTTTACTTATGGACTATTTAGTCACTGTGCAGGGGGGGAGGGGGGCTTTGGGTGGGGGAAGAGGAGAGGGGGGTTGTAGGGTAGCTATTTTCATTTAAATAGTTGTTCGAATCATCTACACTGTAATTATCATTCTAACGCTCACAGCTTTTCCGGTTCTCGGGGCGCTGTGTTTGGCATGCAACTTTTCAACAACTCAATAAAATTTTGTTCTGGAAAATAAAAAACATAGCTGCAAATTCTTTGCATCAAAACAACATTTAGCTGGTATTTTCAATAGCTGCAGGTTGAAAGAAAAGTCCAAGTGTAAGTCTCGTTTGTAGTTTATTAGGCCATACATAAAACTGGTCCACCTGTCATTTTTCAGAGGTTCCTTACTTATCCTCCCTTAATAATTAATTCCTAACTCAGCAGTATTCAGAGTGGTAAGATACTCACTATTACCCACACCGACTGTGGCCAGTAGGTAGTTATAGTTAGAACAACATTTGCATAGGAAATAATGTTTTGCTTTCCTAGTAACTTTGGCGTCATTTGACAAATATTCACAAAACTGTCCAATCAAAATGTTCTTCCACCTCAGCTCCCAACTGGAAAGTTTTAGAGAGGTCCATCAAGCGGGGGGAAGAAAAAGAAGGGTCTCAAAACACATTTTTTGTATTTATTTTTCCATAGGAACTTTAAAAACACCTACAGCCCAAACCGCTGAATGGATTAATGCCAAATTTGACACAACTCTAGATCTTGGTCCTGAAAAAAGTGCTTTTGAGATTTGATGTAAATCCAATCAGTAGTTTATGGGCTATTGTATTTCTCACAGCACAGATGATCGACCAGACCAACAGATCTTGTGGAGAGATCTGATTGGCTGCCACCACATCAACAACAATGTGGTGCCAGCCATCTTAGGATTCGGGACTCGGAAAAAGGTGAAGAAGACATAAGGGGGCAGGGATATCCTGATCCCCTTGCCCGGGTGGTGGGGCCAAAAACGTTTCTTTTTTTTTTTTTACTTTGCCGCTAATTTGTGGAGGATCAGTGAATCCATGGCAACATTTTAAAAAAAAAGAAGCACAGCATCCCTTACTTCTTTTTAACCCCCACAACCCCCCGCCCGGGGTGGGCAAGAGCCCATGGGGTGAAGATAGGTTTGTGTTTTGTGAAGTGGCTTGTGCCCGTTTCATGAAAATGTGTCAAACGGAGTCAAATTATTAGCAAAACAAAAAATGCTTTTCCTATGGAAATGTGGTCCTAACTATAACTACCCACTGCGTAATATATATTATGATATTGCAAGTCACCAAGGAGTTCCATAAATATATAGAGGAACAAGGCCGACTTGCAATACCCTTATCATGTACCCTAGAGGCTATTTCATCCCATATAATACAGAGTCACACCATCACCTTTCCCACAAACCACTTAAAACCTTGATGCATAGCTCTTTCATATGAAAGAGCATGCATCTTTTCAAACATGAAGAATAAAAACAAAAAACTTCATACCTTCTGGGGTACTACACAGCATCTATTAATTCATTACTGGTGACCGCTTGGAGTCACAGCGACTGGCACCCCGATCTAATCTCTACGATCCTCTGATAAAGTGCTCTGATACCTCCGGGTCTAGCCAGCGCTATATAAAACTCAAATAAATAAAAAATAAAACCTCAAGTGCAAAATTAAAGACATCAAAACTTGTTAGATATTTGGCACATGTGCTTATTCTGACACTTTTCTTTAGATTAATGATATATGTTCCTCAGTCTTTGCCATTGGCATAAATATATATATATAAGTCGCCACTCACTCGAATTTCGTCGGGTGTCAAAGATAGACGGCACTCCAAGTCAGATTTTTAATCAAAAAAGATTTATCACGTCACTGGTGATGGACCCCCCGCAAACTGTAGTTTTGGCCCCGGAAAATACATACAAAACAGCGTAAAAGTGAGTGCCTTCCCAGATCCTTTCTCAATATGTCCATAACGGCGGACAGAGAACGAGAGGCAATTGACATCTTCAAAAGTATTAATATCATTTCGAGTGCAATAGATGATACTACGACTCCATCAGCATCAATGAGCAACCTACAAACTCTTTTCCAGCAGCTAGAGAGAGCGCAAGAACGAGAGGTGCGCAAATGGTGGGAGGCAACATCGCTCCAACGCTATGTCGAGTGTAACCGAGTCCCAAGGGGATTAAGGATTTTTACTATACCTTCATATGAAAATCCAGACCCTCAACTACTAAAAGACTGGGCACTATATACGGCTGACTCGAATAAAGGAATGTTACTAATGCTAATAAAATACGCTTGGAGCAATAGGGATAAGGCCCTCGCCGATATCCAGAGACTGGAGGACTTAATCAGCAAGGACAAAGACACCAAGTCCGCTGAAGATTTACGAAACCAAATACAAAAAACATTGAAGGACTATGAGAGTGGCATAAAAAAGAGAAAACAGACAAAATTTCAGAGGGATGAACAGAATTATCTTACAGGGAGGATACTAACCTTTGCTAAGAAATTTGATGCAACTAGAAAAAGGTTAGCTCAAGGAATACAAACCCAGGCTGAGACGTACACATCAGAATCGGACGCATCAGTATCAGAGGATGAATCTGTTAGAAGCAATAAGAGCAAAAAGAAGGCCAATGCAAGCGGCACTTCAGTCCCGCCCCTTCCTTTTAGACGAATACCAGGTAATGAAGGAGACAAGATATCGAGCGCAACCGCAGATGCCACAAAAACCTCCAACAAAAAGAGGAGGAAAACAAGGCGGGTCAGGCGCGGGCGCACAAGCAACATTACCAATGGTGACGCGCAGCAGAGGAAGGAGGGGGAATGGTAGAGGAAGAACGAACCATAATAAACCTCTCTGAAAGACATCTTACAACACAGGAGGAAAAAATATTAAAGAAAGGAATGACATTCTGTCCCACAGCAAAGTTTGACCCGGTGCAGACTAGGATAGATCTCTTTAAGTTTGTCCGGAAGCTCAAACTTCGGAAAATATTTGCTCTAAAAAACATCCCAGATTAACCAATGGCTCCGGTGGAACCTACGGTGACCACATCTGCTCTCATAGACAGTGACTTAATGCTCTTAACAACAGCACATGAACTTGCGGATCCATATGACATACCAAGCTCCATGGAAACATTAAGGAGAGAGGAGATTGCTCAAACAAGGGATCCAAGCAATCTTAAACGTAAATCTAGGTTTTTACCGCACGTAACACACGATGCAATAGATGTCTTCAATGACGCTATCCTCCAAGACCTGGATAAAATGACTGCAAAAAACATAGAACTAACAAAAAAGAACTCAAACATCTCGCGGCTAGAGTGGGAAGCCATTAAGTCTCTCAAGAGTGATACCACAATTGAGATCAAACCCTCGGACAAAGGCGGAAATATTGTGATCTTCAGCAAGACTCAGTATAAAAACGAGGCCTTGAGACAACTACAGGACACCAGTTACTATGAAGTCATAGACAAGAGAGACTTCACTAAATGTCTATCGGAATATCATGCACTTTGATGGGTTGGAGGGATGAGGGGATGCTCAATAAAAATGAGTATGACTATCTACTATGTGAACATCCGATCATTCCCACGTTTTATCACCTCCCCAATGTGCACAAAGACACAAAAAATCCTCCTGGGAGACCGATTGTGTCCTCCATAGGGAGCCTGCTGGAGAACACGTCAAGATTTATCGACAGTTACCTGGCCAATTTTGTCAGAGACTTACCCTTCTATGTCAGGGACACCCAAGACTTTATACGACAGATTGATGGCATCAGATGGGAAGAGGACATGCTCCTCATTACCCTCGATGCAACCAGCCTGTACACGTGTATAGAACATCAAAAGGGTATCTCGGCTATACAGTGGTTTTTGGGAAAGAAACATCTAAAATATCATATGCATAACAAAATGTTACTGAACATGATAGAGTTTTGCCTCTATAACAACATTTTTCTCTTTGCAGGCAACATGTACCGACAAATAAGAGGGACCGCCATGGGCACGTGCTTCGCCCCCAGCTACGCGAACTTGTTCGTGGGCTGGTGGGAGAAGCACGTGGCCTGGGGGGGGACCAATGAGAAGTGGCTAGATCATATTATGATTTGGGCAAGATATATCGATGATTTATTTGTCATTTGGTGGGGAGACAGATCCTCGGCTGAGAAGTTTGTCTCTAAACTAAATGACAATAATCTCAATTTGAGATTTACAAGCACCATCAGTGCAACGTTGGTATATTATCTTGACCTTGAGGTCTTCATTACAGACGGCTCCCTACAAACTAGACTATACCGCAAGCCGACGGCAGGCAATACTGTCTTGCATGCGACAAGCCATCATCCTAGAAGCATGATTAAAAATATTCCATTTGGGGAGTTATTACGCCTAAAGAGAAATTGCTCCAATTCCCAAGATTTTGTACAGGCGCAGGACGAGGCTTTGTCGAGATTTAGATGTAGAGGATATTCAAAATCACTACTTGAGCATGTGGCAGGCAAGGTGAAGCATGTCGACAGAAAGGACCTCTTTAAGGTTAAGAACAGGGAGAGTGAAACGGAGGATACAGTGAGGATGATTACCAACTACAATGTGAGATCGAGTGAGCTGGTTCAGATATTTAATAGAAACTGGCACATCCTAGGCACTGATCCCATCCTGAGAAAAACTGTAACGTCTAAACCATCTATAACTTATAGACGATGTCAATCCCTGAGTGATCACTTGACCAACAGCCACTTTGAGGAACCTGCTAGGGCAACTAAATCTAAACCAGTTAACGGTTTCTTTCCATGCATGCAATGCAAAGCATGCAAATACAGCAAAAAGCGGACAAAATATGAGGGGAGAGAAAATGATTCACGACCCATGAGAGAGATTACCAAGTTCCTGAATTGTAATTCGGAATTTGTGATCTATTGTCTGGTATGCCCGTGCTCCAAAAGATATGTCGGGAGTACCATCAATCCGGCCAAGAGACGTATTTTGGAGCACATGCGTGCGATCACAAATAAAGATAAAAACTATCCGGTGGCATGCCACTTTGAGACCCACCACAAAAGTAATAGGGATCTATTATCTTTTTACCTGATTGACCAACTGGGTAAAAAAGATCGTGGAGGCGACAGAGTGAGAGCATTACGGGCTCTTGAGTCCAGATATATAATCGATCTCCAAAGCATGCAGCCGAAGGAGCTGAATAATGATGAGGAACTCTGGGTCTATTTAGAGTAATTCAGCGCACCCCTCATAAAAACATCAGATTGAGAACAGAGGCCAGCAATGAGATTTGTTAGAAATCTTTCTCTCTTTTCGCATGAAAAGAATGGATTTGGGATGACCAATCATGGTATACAGAATGAGCCCATACAGGGCGTCAGTTTTGATCTAACAGGGAACACAACTTCTGCAAGCTAAGACCATACAGGGCGAGATAAGAGCATAACATAGGAGTATATAGAGATATACAATCTTTTACACAATACTGCTGTATGAACATACGATGCATGTCTGCTAAAAAACATTCAATTATATTGACTTGTAGACCTTGCTTAAGAAATTAACCCTGTAATTTCATGTTTTTAATTATGCACAAGCACTTTTTATCACCATTTCCCCGATGTTATATTATGCTTAGATGAAATTTGCAAATTGCACATTATAAGATGGCCGCCGATAAGAACTGGGTGAGGGTTTAGTCCTTCCTTGATGTCTGAGGAGGGTGGGGAATATAATGGTGGAATGTACGAAAAATGGCTGACACTGACGAAGCCTAACGGGTGAAACGCGTATGTCTAAGGGGGCAGGGGGTCTGCCAAATAAATCTTTTTTGATTAAAAATCTGACTTGGAGTGCCGTCTATCTTTGACACCCGACGAAATTCGAGTGAGTGGCGACGTACATACGCGGCTCACCACCGCGAGGCAGAGCACCCGGGAGAAGGAGAAGCGACGGCGGTGAACGAGCTGTTCTTAAAAAAAAAAAAATATATATATATATATATATATACATATATATATATAAGAAAGAAGTGACTCAAACAGATAGATCCACCAAAGAACAAAAATATATTTCCACTACAACGTTTCAGCTTCCGCCTTCCTCAGGTAGTTTCAAGATGGTAAGCTCAGTGGCTGCACAGATGACACAGTGATATATATATAAAAAAAACTTTGGGATCCAGATTTTTGCCCTGGCTGGCTGTTGTTTTCTTGTGATCCTTCATCTTCAAGTATACACCACCAAAGAACGAATAGCAGACTCCAAATATTGTGGAACAATGCAGGTCTTTTATTAACCAGTTCGTCAGACGCGTTTCGAATACCTCTGTATTCTTTCTCAATTACAAACTTGTAGTCCACCTTTAGTTTTTATACAGTTTTTTTCAAGTTGTGATGCTTTCACCGCCTCCATGTGATGTATAGAAATGAAGGAAACACTTAATAGGTATGCATGCTGGGACTTGTAGTTTTTACAAACCTCCTTCAGTTGAGTTGTATTTAATTTACACAATATTACAGCATAAATGCAAAGATGTAAAAATAGCGTAATGCACGTTTTATACCAATCATCTTGACTTTGTTGACATAAATGTTTTGATTTTTAAAGGTACCGTTTTCAACGTATATTTTCCAATGGATATAAATAAATAAATAAATAAATAAATATATACATTGATAAAATATGCAGTACAAAAATATATTTGAATATATATCTATCATTCTTCATGTAGTAAAAAATAACAAATAAATAAACATTTTATGTATACCGAATACAATATAAAAATAGTAATAAACCATTTAAAATATTGCCATTTTAAAATTCTGTATAATTATCGCGGAGTGAATTCCCGATTTCTTTAATGGTTAACCTCATCAAATTATGTCAACCCAGTAAATAATGTGCAAAAAATACGTAATGTGCAAAAGTACAAACTGAATGCAAATTTTACATTGTTTTATAGCAGCATCGAAGTATTTCTTTAATAAAGTGCAAAAAGTGATATAATAGTTATAAAAGTTCACCTAATCTGTGCTACTTTACTGATATAAATCCTGATTCATTCAAGATATTTGTGTTTTAAAATTTATAAGCAAAAATAGATTATGCTTATAATGTGAAAGACAAAAACAATTTTGAGACAGAAAGGGAGGGCAGGGGCCACAGTAATGTTATCAAGATTTTAACGATATAGGAGTTAGGAAACATACAGGGAACATTAGTAATTTGGATTCCAACTGACGCAAACTCTTTTCTCGGTTTCCACCTCGCGGATTATCCTTCACTGCAGCGATAACAAAATATTTTAAATCCGCTAGTTTGTTTTGGTGGATAGCTTTGAAGTGTCTTGCGACCGGGTATGTACTGTCATTGTTAACACATATATATATATATATATATATATATATATATATATATATATATATATATTATGGTAACTAGACATATCATCGCTAAAAAAATATATAATGGACTCAATATCAAAGTAAAAATATAGAATGGACAAAATATCAAATGGACACAATATAGTGGTTCAGAATATTGAATTGTAGGTAAGTAATATCGATTGTCAAAATATAGAAGTGAAATATGGAAGTATATAATATAGGCATTAAAATATATCGAATTTTTTATAATATTGCATTTTTTTAAGTGTTTTGTATGTTAGTATATGTGTGAAAAGTGTATATTATTTTTGTAATGTATGTTTAATTTTTTTAAGTAATGAATGTTATGTTATTTAATTTTTGCGTAAATTAATTCTGTAGTGGGTTGTGGGTTTATAGGAGAATAGGGTGGGAAGTAATTTAATTATATTAAATTAAATATTAATTTTGAGCAATTATTAATTATTTTAAATTTAATTTTGCTTTTTAGTTCTATCTAACGCTTTCCCTACTGTTGCACTCACTGGAGTGGAATAGTAATTTTTACCCTACCGCTATCCAACGCTTTCCCTACTGTTGCACTCACTGGAGTGGGAATAGTAATTTTTACACCTACGCTATCCAACGCTTTCCCTACTGTTGCACTCACTGGAGTGGGAATAGTAAATTTTACCCTCCCGCTATCCTACGGTAAAAATATTGTATATTTCTTATTAATATTACGTTAATATATATATATGTATTAAAAAGTAAAATTGCATGTTTATTTTTTTTAATTACATTAATTATTTATTAATTTTAATGTTATTTAAGTATTTTGGAGTATGTTTTAGTTAATTATATTTATTATTTCCTTAATTTTAAATTACTTTTAAGACATTTAAAACATTTCGATATTTTGACTAACTATATTTTTTACAACAATATTTTTGATTCGATATTGTTGTACTTACCTATTTGTAGATAGGAATTCGATATTTTTGCATTCTATATTTTGTCCACTATATTTTGGTAGGTCGATATTTTGGCATTCTATATTCTGTCAGTGATCCGATGGCTTACAAATGAAGAAACCTAACTCTTTACTGATCACTTCACAATTGCTTGTCCTCAGACCAGTCAGAAGGTATGTGTACCACCTCTGTGGTATCCTGTGTTCTTCAGGGACAGTTAAAGTACTCCGTTCCTTTACTCCTGTCAGCAGCCTTCTATGCTTTCTATTTCTTCTGGTTTCTGTCCCTGCCCTTGTTCCCTCCTTCTTCTGCCATAGCAAATATTTTTCGGGTACTTTTTTTTCCTGTGTACCAAGCGAGGTTTCAGTCATTACTGCTGTGATCTGTTCCTCAAAGCTTCCTCGACAATTGTGAAGGTGTGCTTGGGGTCTCCTTGATCTACTCTATCATTTGGACATTCCTGAACCACTGCAAACCTTCTTTGCAAACCGTCTTGCCATTTGCAACAACTCACTGACTGACCTGCCAAGACTCTTCAACCTACATGTTGAGGATCTGAAAAACTGGAAAAACACTAACTCTAAAACAAATGCTTACCTCTTATCTAGTATATGTCTTATATAAGCTATATCAAAGAAATACTGCCTGCTTTCTAGTTATGTCTGCTGTCCCACAACTATCCAGTCTTGTGACAGTCTGAGGAGTAATAAGAACGTTCAATAAGCAGATCCCTCCTACCATTGAGCATTCTTGTTTCACTACCATACTTTCTTATATGTTTTTGGGAAGAGCTTCACAGAGTGTTTGTTGCAGTGACACTATACGCATCACTTCTTAGCTCATTGTTGATCTAGTTTTTTCTTTTGTCTGTGGTGGTCATTCTGCTTCAATCGGATTTGGTTTCGGTAAGAGAGCACTCACTGGCTATCTTGTCGTCTCTCCCACTTACCAGGCAACATCATATTCTGTTTATACATTTCCCTGATCGATTAGACATCATACAATAGAGGAATGTTTAAGGTTACCGGGAGCATTGGACATGCTTTAACATCACTCATTAAATATAAGGACATAAATGCTACATTAAACTAAGAGGTTCAAAAGGTTGCAAGTATGGGAAAGTAGAGCAAGCTATGTTGGTTGTAAAACATAGCCACCTTCTAGAATCCTCTATGTGTCTCTTAGAGACTGATAACAGAATTAGAGGAGAGGAGGAAGAACCACATGTGGAACGGTAGGTGTAACCCCATGGAATATTGTGCTTCAGTAGGAGTTGATGTTATAGATGACAGATCAACGAATTGCCCCTTGAACATAACATACAAATGATTTAAACAATCTCAAATCCTTCGTGAGGCATGACAATTGGGTCAAATATCAGAAACAGAATGAAAAGAAGCTAAATATTGAAAGCACGATTTGTAATATACATACAAACAGAAAGTCTGATGTGTATATACCACAAATACCCCTATTAACCTCATCAGACATCCATTTATAAACAACATAATTACAATACATCTGAGACTCTTTAAAAACAAGCAAGGGAAGTCAGCTCAAGGGCACGACAAGGGGATGACAAATGGAACTCGCATCTGTCTCACTGTTGTGCCATGTTTTGGACACTGAAAATGGTTCAGGATTATTCACAGCAGTCGCAGTGCTCTCTATGGGATGAGAACAGTGGGTCTGCTTTAATTTGCCTTGGGCCTGGCTATAAACCCTACCCTTACCCTTTGGCATGGTGTATGCGGAGGGCCAGATGCACCTCTCCCTACCCTTGGGCCATGAAGGCAGGGATATTGTAATTAAACCCCAAAATCTTAGCAGGGGAGAAAGGAAAAATTGCTTCACCACACTTGGGCACACTTGCTCCTGCTCTTTTAAAAGCACCCTTAAAATATCTGCATGAAACATAACATATCAAAAGTAAGTTAAACATGTCAAATGTCTATCCAATTTTGTGCAGATTATTGAAATTGCACCAAAGTTATTAACAAGGTTGTTGACCCTTCCTCCCCCATGTAACTCTGCCCCCCTCCATCAGAACTCATAGTAACCTGAAATCCTTGCATTGCTCCTAACTTGCTAACATGTTATGCAGAGCAGAGGAACACTGGCAAAGTTATCTGAGAAATAAATTGTTTTACCCATTGCTTTTGACTGCATCCCCTTTGATGGAGTTGCATGACACTAAAAATATCAAGAATAAGCTAATTATGCTGCATAGTTACCAATTGTTGTCTAGATCCATGAAACTATACAAAGATATTAGAAAATATATGCTTTGTTGGACCCCTTATATAACTATGCCCCGATCAGAATTGTATGCAACCTGACATTCCAACACTGGGCTTAATTTGTTAATGGCTTGCCGACTTTTCATGCTGATATATTGAATAGTGCCAAAATTATTAGGTCATGAAAATGTTTTGATATCCTTTTTAGCCTTAACCCTTGATGCATCTGTAGAAAACATGTCATACCCACAGAAGACTGGACGCGTCAAACATGTGCTAAATCTCATGTGGTTCACCTAAGGATGCTCCAGTTATTAGCAAATGACCACTTTTGACCTCCCATTTAAATGCCCCCCTTGATGGATCTGCAAATATCTAAAAACAGTAGGTGTAAGTAAAACATGCAAGGCCTGTGCCAAATGTTGCGAAAAAATGTTGAATGGCACTAAAGTTATGGGCAAATCAAAAATACACCATCTGTTAAGGTATGTCTAATTTCTAACCTGTTAACGCCCAACCAACACATTTTTTAACACAAATTCCTCTAAAATTACTGAATTAATTTACGATACACTAAGCAAATGCACTTCCTTTAGTAAAGTTCTGTTTCCCTTTCGCGTTTGACGGAATTCTATTCAGCCTTTTTTTCTGTAGCAGAGAGCAATGGTGCCTAAGGCAATCAAAATGGCAAACTACTTTCTTGCCCTCCCGTTCTTACCCCTCTCTTCATGGTCTGCATGAAACTTGCTGTGCCAAACCCATATCAGATCAATTGTCCAGTTGTTTTGACTTAACCAAATTATTAGCAAGACAAAAAACAGCTTTTCAGTAGCAACGTAGGCCTAACTATAACTACACACTGCCCATTACCAGATATGTATGAATTAGATCTATATTCACCAACATAAACATAAAGGAGCTGAGTGCTATATATCACAGTGGTTAAAGATACAAAGAGGGGCAAGCTATGATGAGGGAAGATAGCAAGAGGCAAAATAAACATTGTCAGGGCAAACACTGCTCATTTGATTTGTCACTCACAATACAAGCATAGGTGCAATGCATCACTAGCAATGCCATTTTATATTCTGCTAATGACTACCCATGGCTCTGTGCATTCTTGTTTCCACTCCCCTCACAGGTAGTCACTACCTTCACATGGAGTCACTCCTACACAGTGCAATCATTTGCTGGGGACTTAACGTATAGTACAGCAGTCCTGAAACAATAAAAACTGAAGAGATCCCGTACTGAAGGAATGATAGTGACTTCTGTACCCTGTTTCTCTCACTCCATTCCCATTTCTCCCGTCTCTGTATTAACTCTGAAACTTTCCTATCCTGCTGGTGGGGATTGGCAGGAAGGCGCTTGAGGAATCTGCATCATTCCTGCAGGGAAACAAGCACAGCCTGAAACAAGGTTAGAGACCCGGGCCTGGGAACCAACAAGTAGTGGACTACAATCAGTTAATCTGCCATAGTTTACTGATATACTAAAACATTACACCAATGAGGGGCATAGCAGTCAACTCCAGACACAGATCATTTGGCACAACATTTTTCTGTATTCTGAGATTCGTTTGTCTGTCTGCAAGTCAACACAAAGTCGACGGAATGCCGTTCAAAAATGAAAAACAAACTTCTCCAACTAATAATTTTTCTCACATTTGAAACACATGCATCATTTTCCACCTTGCATTCATTGGAGTGCTCCTCAAACTTCACTCCATCCAGTACTGCAGGAGAGCTGTGATTGTTGTAGATTCCCTTGCATACACTTGAGGTCGTTCTCCAGTTTCTATATTTGCTCAAAGTGTAGGTAGCATAATCATATGGGAGCAAATTTGTGAAATCATAAATGTGATTTTGCTGAATCTTGTCCATAACATTATCTGAAAAAGGTACCCATGAAAATCTAATCACCAACAGTCCTGGGGCAGTGGAAGTGACATGGGACACACTTTTCAAACCCCCCTCTTCCTCCCAAAGACATCCAAGGGTTAGCTTCTTGTCCCACCCCTAGCCCATCAACTGCCTCCTGTTCCCTGACGAAGGTCTAAGGGAAGGGCAACAAGCGGAAAATACGGAATGCAAACTCGGCTCCTGACTTAGATATTTTTTCTATTGCACGCTTCTTTAACCCTGCGACCAGCAGTGCAAGGGAGGTAACAGGAGTATTAATCGGCAAGCGACCTCCCAATACTTCTAACTGACACCCATGAAGGTGCACAGACTATCAGGTAAATGCCAAAAAATAATCTAAATTGGTTGATAGCTTTATTTCGATATGCAGATATATCTTAAAAAGCATTACATACATGTGAAAAAACTGCAGATCATCAATTTAAAGATGCATTCAAGGATTAAAACAAGTAAAAAAAGCCATTGATACATACAATAAGTTAATTAAAAATGAATTAAATTGAAATAGACAGTCTTTTAGAGCGAATCAACCATGCCCATTTTAAAAATTTAAAGACACCACAGACTATAGGTGGGGAAGTGTCAGTTAGTAAGATACGTAACGCCACCATATGTTGCCGTGTCCCTAATAGTCTGAATAGAGGTTTGAGCCAACACCTCCTTGGTCGGGAATAATCGGGGCACTCAAAAAGGATATGTTCCACCGTCTCGGACCTTGTGGAGCAAAGGGCACAAAATGGCGATAACTGGACAGGCATTTTCCATCTGGAAAGGAGAACCCCTATCGGAAGAGTGCCCACTCTGAACTTAAAGTAAAGAGCCCTATCAATTGGCATGGTAATCAAATCCAGATAGGGTTCGTAAACCACCACGTTCTTAATTCTTAAAAAAGCTGCAGTGGAGTTGAAGTGACAGGGATTACCGATAAGCTGAGAGGAGACCCATTCCCAGTACAGTTTTTTCAGGATAGCCTTGGGTGGAGCAGATTTTGTAGCCCAAGAAGCCCCCAAGCCCAGTTCCCCCAAGAGGTTTTTAATATCCCTTAACCACTTAATCTTGTGCCAGCCCCCCATTCCCATCACCTCAGACAGCCCATCGGCATATGATTTCAGTTCTGGGACCCTCCACAAGCGGGCCCATAGAAGCAGCGGCCGGAGGCGGGCCTGGTCCTTGATCGATTTACAGCCCACGTCCAAGAGCACCGGAACTGTAGGGGTGCTCAAGGGGAGAGCCAGTAGGTCTTTCAAAAATTTACTCTCCGACTTGGTTAGAGCCTCCAAGTTGCATAGGCCCCATAGCTCCGCCCCGTATAACGCTGCAGTGACTCCTCTTGCTTTGTAAATGTCAATTACAGGTGCCACGGACTGTTTAGATGAGGTGTGATACTCCCTTAAAAGCGCACCCCCCACCCTTTTATGGCTAAGAACCATCTTGTTAATGTGATCTATGAAAACGTTAACTAACATTCGACTAACAAATAAGTAAGGAGCTGAAAGGGTTTCCACATATAAAAGAAAACAATTTTATTTGAAGTTTGAAACACATGTTCAGGCATACCAGGCAATATTCTTCTTGAGTTGTGTTTTTCTTCAATTGCGCTCATTTTTCTATTAAAGAAACTCTACATTTCACAGATTAATTGTCTCACAATTAAGCTATTTGAAGCCACAGAGATTTTTTTCTTTTACTGTTCAGAGAATAGACTTTTCTGATTTCAGGCTTTTCATCGTCACTAAAAAGGAAACAGACAGCTTTGACTGACAGACCCTTGAAAGACAGGAACAATTACTGTTGCATTTGTAAAAACAGCCTATTATCAGTCTACTTTCAGTCTTTGAAATATGACTTCAAGTGATGACAATGAGCTCCTCAAACTATTTTTATCTAACCTATTTGAAGGAGTTCGACTGGAAACCGTACAGAATAGCCTCAAAGTGGTTCTGAGATCATTTGATGCACAGTGTATTTTGCTCACAATACAGATACTTGCGGTAGCTATCCCGTTGTGTGTACTGCCAGGCACATCGAAAGTGATAGGATGGAGTGAATAAGGAGGAAAGGAGCTAAATAAAGAGGAAAGCAATGGACAATGAAACGGAGTCAGCAAAATCCATTGTCAGCTCCCACAAGTCTGATACAGCTGGGCTTTGGGCTTCCTAACAGGCAAGTACTTTCCCTGCAAAAGTGCAGTCCAGTGCCCTCTTCTCACAATCTGCACAGGCGCGTATTGCCATCACCTGCCGACCCTGTAGTGCAGGAGAGTCCTTGACCCTTCAGAGGGCCCCAGTCATTCAGAAGGATCCATTCTGTCCCACGGTCAAGGAATATTTGTGTGCAATGGAAGATTCAAGGATCATATTCTGCGGGGAGGGGGCATCATATTACATTACGCCACTGTGGCCCAGTGGACTGCTCTGTCTGAAAAGCGTAGGCCTTTGTTGTCTAGCACAATGCACTTGGCTAAAAAAAGAAAATAAACATACTTGGAAAGATCCACACCAGTCTGTGCACTTTCCTGTTCACCTCAGTGGATTCTAGGAGTGTAATGTTGAGGATGGTGTGACGGGAATGAATACCATATATATAAATATATATATATATATATTCAATTTAAAAAAACAATGGTTACAGGGTCGTTATAGTTAGGAAATTGGGGACGCGATTGAAAGCACGGAGGCACTTTGTACTTTTTAACTGCAGCGGCATCTTTGGACCTTAGCCCACATCTCGCCGCACCCGCTCCGCGGGTGCCGCTTCGACCTACCAGGCTCCAGGGCAATTGCTGAAGGGCTGCAACCAGGGCACCGGGTGAGTGTGGTCAGCGGGGCTGCGAGCGTGCAGGGGACTCCAGTACCCAGGAGTCCCTGCAAGACCATCTCCGACCTTCCGGTCCGCTCTCCCTGCTACCACGCCCCCCGTCCCTTACGTTTCCCTATTTATTGTCCCAGTTCTCCCGCAGCGCAGGACGCAGCCCGGGGCGAAGACCGGGCTAAGAGCGGGCCGTTTGAGGCCGTTCGAGGTCTGAGCGGTCTGATCTGGGCCCTCTCTCTTTCGCCCTTCCCTCGCTCCTTGGTATTTGTGACTGTCCACTATTGTTGTCCTGGCTGGTAGTTTCTGTTTGCCCGTATGTGTACTCGTGTAACTCGCAATAGGGCGGCCAAGGGGGGGCTGGTTCATAATGGGCCTATGGATGATTTCATCACACGTACGAATATCGCCATAGATCAGGAAATCACCAAACTCCAAACTAGAGTGTCCCTTGACCTGGAAGCTGCCAGGAAGTTGTCACTTGATTTTGCTACTCGCAAGAAATCCTCCCTAGGGCATATTGCATCTGCCACCACCCCAATTCGCGCTCACAATTCACAGGGAGTAACAACGCTGGTTGATGTTCATGACACGCCAGTTTTGCTTATCCCCTCCACACCTCCGTGTTCACTTGCTCTGCCCGAGGGTTCACCCTTCACTGTGGGCAGCCCTCCCCATCCCCTCATTTCTACTTCATATCGCTCAGATATTTCTGTTGCATCCACTTCCTATGGTGGACTAGATAGCATCCCGGCCAATCTGAACAAGAGAAAACGTTCCCCTAGTACACCTTCTCCACAGAAAAAGATCAAAAACCAGGGGGCTAACTTGTCTATAGCTGGTAACACTATAGCTGCTGGTAGTACCGGAACGCCCTACACTCCCTCGCAGGCTCCTTGGTGTAACAATAATGTGGGGCTAGCTCCAGCGGCAGCTGAAAATATTTTATTAACTGAGAGAGAAGACCTTGTTCTAATTGACCAGGAGGGGAGGGAAAGGGAATTTATAGGAGTGGTTTGGGACACTCTAAAAAGTCTCCTATCTCCCCTGGATTTAAGGCTCTCTCGAATTGAGAACAACCTCCTAGAGATGGAGAAAAGCATTATTGCTTTGGCCACTCTTGGCCTGAGAGGTCTTGAACACCAGGGTTTGATAGAGAATAGTATGGCTCCCCAGGTTCCTACCCCTCCCTTCACAGCTTTGCCTGGCCCGCATCTCAACTCTATTGTGCCTTGTCCCACTCAGCCCATCCCTAAACCACGCACTAGGAGAGTCGTTACTACAATCCCGATACCCCAGCCCAGGGTTGGCACCCCAAGCGCTCCCACTTCACAACCACACATTCGCACTAATCTGGCTGCCCCGAGGTTACAGAATCCCATTAGCTCTAGTCTCCGTTCCACTCAGGTCTCCCAGAACAAAACTTCTATTCGCTCTTCAGGGGGTCCTCTTACAAAGAGTAATTTCCGAGGGGGCTATATTGATCTCCCGCCTGAAGCCAATGATTACGTGGTGGTCTTGACGGGTGTTCCGGAAATAAAGAATGGCCATTATGAACACCAGCATTCCCTACACAACAAGGTCATGCATTGGCTTAACACCTATAGACCGATTCCTAATGGTAGGAGGAGTAGAGTTACAATGGTACGCAGAGTCCCGTGGGTGGGAACAACAAGGAAACACATCCCCGGTGACTGCATAGTCGTAACGTTTGACGATTTGCTTACAGCTAACCATATCTGCTCCTGGGTGAGTCAAGATGGGGGCTCTTCTATTGCCCCGAGGCCCTTGTCATTTTTCTACCCACCTCGCGTTGCAAATCCACAGGGGGGCAATTGGTCCACGGTTCCCCAACAGCCCAGCTGGGGGTACTCCTCCAGGGAGCAGAATCTAACTAGAGGCTGGCTTGGTATCACAACTTCCAACAGGTTTGGCAGCCTTGAGGACGTTGATTGACTCCCAATGTCTCCAGCTCCGGTACCACAAAGTCAACTCGATGCCCCTCCGTTGGAAGCTGAGATCTGCCCTCGGTTGACTACCCTGGGTATGATTAGTACTGCCCCTCTGATCCAAGCTATGACCCTGGCTCCCCCTGTACAGGGCCTGCTGCACCCTCCCAATTTTGACTGTAGCACCAGTTCTCTTGCAGTTGTGAGCAAGATAGCTCTTGATCCGTCGCCATCCATTGCTCCTCTCCAGCCCTCTTGGCCTGGCGGGCTTCACACTGCACTTCCAGCTCCTGCCCCCCAGTCCTGTAAAAGACCTGCAGGCAACTCCCAGCTTAAGATTCTAAGCTGGAATGTGGCAGGGCTTGCTCGAAATTTCGACAAGCCAGACTGGAACTCCTTTGTGGAGCCTTTTGGGATTTGCCTCCTACAAGAAACTTGGTGCTTGGAGCCCCTGCACAGGGTGGGTTTTACGACATACTTTGTACCAGCTTCTAGGTCCAAGGGCAGTAAAGGACGCCCCTCTGGTGGCCTTCTTATCTGGGTCAGTATCTCACTGGGGCTTACCGTAAGTCATATAAATACCCAATCCCCAGATCTTATGAGACTTACTATTCAGTGTCCAGGGGGCAGGATCTTGGAAGTGTTCAATCTGTATCTCAGAGGGGCTAGGGGGGGGGAATTCCTCCTCCCTATCTTTAACCGGAGTCGAAGAGGAGCTTTGTGGTTGCAACATTGACTCCCTTATTGTCTTGGCTGGGGATTTCAATTGCTGTTTTGAACCGCTGGCCAGTGAAGACATTTTGGACACCTGGGAGGACGATGCTAAGAGAGGCATTCCTTTGCTCGCTCTTGACCCTATCAAAAAATGGACACAGAATGCTATTGACATCAATTCTCTCTGTTTGGAATATGCCCTCAGAGCCACAAATGGCCGTTCCAAATCAGATACTAGGGGCGCGCACACCTATAATAGGGTGGGCTACACCTCGAGAATAGATTACATACTGTTAAACCATAACCTTTGGGAGTGACATGGTTGTCCAACAAACATCGGATAGTGACCATAATCCTCTGGTCCTATCACTTGCCCTCCCGTGGGAGACAGGGGATTCAGTATCGCCTAGGTCTAATTGGAAATCATCCCACGAAGTTGTTCCTTCTAATTGTGGGAGGCGTTTAAAATGGGCGAAAGTCGCCTCGGACGAATCAAGAATGACCCAAGTTGGGACTATAATGTCCGAAGCTAAGCATCTCTTGTGTGCATTGGATCCTGATAATGCCGTTCTCACGACATTTACGGAGACCATCGCATCACTTAGTAACCTGTTCTTAGTTCCCCAGGGTAGGGCCAGGGCCAAGCGGAGTGCTGTGACCAGGGGTAGAGACCAATGGTACTCCCCCGCTTGTCGTATAGCTAAAAACGAACTTATCCGGGCGGTTGGCAAGAAAGATCCCGCCCTGATTTCAATCGCCAGGAAAAACTATAAAAAAGCCCAAGCTGAGGCAAAGGTCACCCATGAAACAAACTTCTGGAGAGATCTAATGGATGCCTGCTCCAGTAAGGATTCAAGGGGTTTCTGGGCCTTGCTTAGAGGTAGGGACAGGCCGGTCGACTCAATGATGACATGTAACATCACAGGGGAAGCCTGGTTGGCTCATTTTTCAAAACTCTATTGTAATCCATCGGGGGCTTTGGACCAGACTAGGGGCCCCAGCTACAGAACACCGGACATTAGTCCATATTTAGACCCCATTTTTACACCTAAGGAGGTCGAAGTAGCGATTAGATGCATTGTGTCTAATAAGGCGGCAGGCCCAGATGGCGTCCCTGGCGACTTGCTTCAGATAAACATGGAGGTATGGAGCTTATTCATTGCTAAACTTTTGAATGAGGCCATGAAGGGCGGAGGCTTTCCAGATTCATGGAGGGGTGCGGAAGTCGTCCCTATTTTTAAAAAAGGGTGTAGGGACGACCCTGCTAACTACCGACCTATAAGTCTCCTTGATTCCACCCAGAAGGTAGCAGGGAAGGTTGTCCTAGGGAGGATTTTGCAGTGGGCTGAGGAAATGCAGGTCTTGTCTGACTTTCAGGCCGGTTTCAGAACTGGAACTGGCACGATTGAGCAGACATTTCGTTTCCTAATGCTCTATTGGAAAGTGGTCAAACTGGGCAAAGGCAGTCTGTACCTCGCCTTCATAGATCTGCGGACTGCCTTTGACCTAGTCCCACGCAACCAACTGTGGGCTGTCCTCGAGGGACTGGGCATGCCCTCGTATTTGTTGGCATTGATCACTAAATTCCATGAAAGCAATTTTGCACAAGTCAGATGGGGCACGCAGGGCCAAAAAACACCACGTATCTCTGTAGACAGGGGTGTCCGCCAGGGGTGTGTGCTAGCCCCCACTCTGTTTTCATTATATCTAAACAGAGTGGTGGAGCATCTTCTCCAATCACCAGCAGACGCACCCTCCCTGGCGGGCAGGAAGATACCAACTCTCCTGTTTGCAGATGATACCCTGTTGATTTCGAAATCCCCGATGGGCCTCCAAACGCTGCTATCAAGGTTCCAGGGCTTTTGTGACTCCAGGGGCTTGGCCATTAACATCAGCAAGACCAAGTTCCTGGTGCTGAATCCCCCTAGGAAGACAGTTCACCCCCCATCCCTTGACTTAGTCCCATTAGAAAGGGTAAGGGAATTCGATTACTTAGGCATCCGACTCTGTGACTCTATGAGTTGGAAGGCGCACCACCAAAAAATTATCCTGACTCATAGAAGGGTCACGGGCGCCTTATTAAAAGAACATCGTGCCTCTGCCCTTAAACCTATTGGGGCGATACTAGATATTTATAGAGCAAAAGCTGTGAGTGCGACACTGTACGGGGCAGAGTTGTGGGGTACTCAGAAAATTGACACTCTGTCCCACCTGGAGAACAAATTTTACAAAGACCTAATGAGGCTCCCTCATAGTTCTCCCACTCTTCCTCTCCTACTTGACACAGGCACACGATCCATAGCCGAGCAGGCCAAGCTACGCCCCCTTCTTTTATGGGCCCGTATATGGAATGTCCCTGAACTCTCAAGCTATGCGGATGCACTACGTGAACTCCTCTCAACCCCGGGATGGTGTAAGATCAGTTGGCTCTTGGAAGTAAAGCGCCTCCTTTGTGAACTGGGTCTGGGAGACGCATGGGCCAATAGATCTTCACCACCTAAACAGTTGCTAAAGAAAATATTCTGGTCGTGGGCGGGAAATGAGAGAGTGAGCCACCCTAATCTTTGTAGATCTGCTGCTGAGTTTTTGGTTATTAAAAACCTCCCTTTTAGAGAACCCTATCTGGATGTAATCTCCAATCCAACAGATAGGGCACTGTATTTTAAATTCAGGGTTGGAGTTCTGCCTCTTGGCACATGGACAGCTAAATGGAAACCACCCTGGCAAACTATAGCAACTTGTCCTTTCTGTACTAACAGGGACGAATCCATTTCCCATTTAATGTTTGAGTGTCCAGCATATGCGGCTCCTCGCCGCAGGTGGCTGAAACCACTCTGTCTGAGGCTGGGCACTCGGTCTTATTTGGAGGCCTTACAGATGTTAAGATCAGACCCTCACCCCTTGTTTGCTTGTGGCCTGGCAAAATTCTTGGGATGGGCTTGGAGGATAAGATCGGCGAGGAAAATGATCCTCCAGTAAGGTCTCCTATCCAGATTCCACTGATCCCAGTTATTCATTGTTGCGTCCCTTTCCCCCCTACAAGGATGATTCACTATGTGTGTGCACAAAAGTATTTTAGATGACTGATCCCTACAATTGTTGTATATTTTATATTGTATTTTATCAATCTGTTTGTTTTGATGGTCAAACTGTATAACTGTCGTATTTTTGCATCTGTTTTTATATTGTGACGCTTTTATGAAATGATAAATATTTCGAAATAAAGCTATACAACAACAAGTTAGGAAATTGAATTTAAAAAACCTTAGAAATTCCCTGAAAAAAACAAAGGTTACAGGGATGTTATAGTTCGGCTCAGATTTCACTTGTACAAAACCAGTGAAGCTCAGCAGTTATAGATACCTGGGCTAACTATAACTTACGCCACAGCAATACACTGCGTATGCTCTCACATAATGCACCAGTCACGACATTGTCAGTGAAATCACTGATGACATCACTGAAGACATCACTGATGACATCTCAAATGACATCACTGATGACATCATCCACAGAACCACTTGCATACCCACTCACACCCCCATAAAACCTCTTGCATGCCTACTCACACAACCACTCAAATACCCATTCATAGACCCATACTAGCACTCACACACCCACTAATCAATAGAGCCACTCACACAACCACTCACTCACTTGCACAGTCACTCCCACAACCATTCACTCACCCATACAGCACCTCACAAAGCCACACACTTATACCAGTTTATTCAATACCCCAAGTATGTGCCAAATGTCTGAAATATGTGGATGAGTCTGTGAAATGTTTGTCGTGGTGTGTGGGTGTAAAGCAGGATGTCATTCTCCCAACCCCCTCCTACATCAATGCCTTTCACCAGCGGGTCCCCCATACCCAAGTTGCCAATGGCTCAAGGGCCAGTGGGCAGCCCTGCTGCGTACCCCGGTCAAGTTGAAAAATTCTGGAAACCACCACATTAACGCGAACCCATGCCAACGGGGTGGAATATAGAAGCCTTATCCATGCGCAACACCTTAGACCAAAACCCAATCTGGCAAGAACTGCAAATAGGTATGGCCACTCAATGCTATCGAACACCATATGGCCATCGAGTGACAAAAGTGCCGCCGATTCGTCCGCTCGTTTATTTACCATATGCATTACTCCATAAAGGCGACAGAGATTCAGCCTGGTACTCCTGTGTGGCATAAATCCTGATGGATCAGGATATATTTGGGATTGTATCACCGGGCCTAGTCTGTTAGCCAGTACATTTGCCAGCACCTTGGTCTCCAAAATTAAGCATCGAGATGGGTCTATCAGAACTACATACATTGTGGGGTTTCCCTTTTTTTGGTTTAACCACAATAGTTGCCAATCTCAGGTCTTCAGGTATCTGTCCATCCACCTTCGCCGTGTGGAACATATTTAACATGTGCTGGGCTATTATTCCCACCACACGCTTATACAGCTCAGCAGGGAGCCTGTTCGGACCCGCTGCCTTCCCTGTTTGCAAATCCCCTATGGCCCTTCTTATTTCCTCTGTTGTCAGTTTGGTGTCAGTTGCATCCACCTCCTCTGGTCCGAGTGTCGGCACACCTATATCTTTTACCAGCTCAATGTTATCCATTTCTGCTCTTTCCGTGAGCGATTGGTATATCCCCTCGTAGTATGTTGAAAATGCCTCATCTACGTCAGCGCTAGACCCCCACTTACCTCCTTCAGGGGTCCGAATTTCCAGGACCCAGTTGCGCTCCTATCCCTCCTCTCCAACCATGCTATTAATGTATTGGCTTTATCGCAGAGGTCATATATGCACCTCTGCGTTGCGTTCCGTGTGCGGGCCGCATCCTCCTGAAGGTCTCTGAGTTCTTTTTGCTTAAGCATAAGAGAGCGTTTGTATTCAGGGCCTGCATTGGGATCTAAACCCAGTTCTGTTTCAATATTCACTATTTCTAGTTCCAGAGCTTCACACTGCATGCGTCTTTCCTTGTGTCTAGCCCCAGTCGCTGCTTGTACAAAATCTCTGGCTACAGCCTTATATGCCTCCAGGAGAGTGCTGCATGAGTCTACAGGGCCCAAGTTTTCTGCAAAGTATTGCTCTGTACATTCCAAGAACCGTTCCCTGAACTCATGATCTCTAAATTGAAGTGGATCTAGCCGTGGCGGGAGAGCCCAGTCTCGCACAGGGCCGTGCAGGAGTGCTTTGACTGGTGAGTGATCCGATGTCCCCCGTGCCCTGTGTCGTCCCCCTCGAAACAGTACATTGTAGTGGTGTGCGTGAAAATATAATCCAGCCATGACCCACTTCTATGCGCTGCTGAGATATGAGTGTATTGCCTCGTTGTAGGATCATATCGCCTCTACACATCTACTATACCCAACGCCTTTGCAAAAGCATTCAGTGGTTGTGGTCCTGTTGCCCTATGAGATAGTGTGTCTCTGTCTAGTTCCAGTGACTAAGTTGCGTTCATGTCACCACCCAGTATCATGTTTGCCCATGCAGCCTCGGTGGTATGTAGAGCATATATTAAGCATCCCACCCTCACATGAACTGACATCACAACATACCTTCCCAGTGAATCGCACCAGGTACAGTGCGTCACTAGGGGCAAGTATTTTCGGATAGTATTGCTATACCTCTTGAGCAGCTTGTAAATCCCACAGGTGCCAGTAGTGTATACCCGAATTGATTGAGTGCTAGGTAATTATTACCCCTCAAATGCGTCTCTTGAAGGAGAATCAGGTCCGGTGAGTGTCTGTGGAGATACTGCAGTACCATAGTATGCTTAATTTTGTCCCCAGCCCGTTCACATTCCACGATATGACCTTCAGTGTTTTAACTTGCTGCATCACCATATTGATGTTGTATGTGGTGTGTCCCTCTCTCTCTCCCTTTCCACCCACTCAGTATGCCTCCTCCCTCCCCTGTAAAACTGTATGCTGTCTATTGCCCTCTGCAAGCTGTCCCATGATATGATTAGATTGTTTCTGAAGCATGTAAACCAGAAAACTGTGTAACATAACTCCGTACTGAATCCCCCTTCCTTGCTACCCTGCACCATAAGTCTAAAACTACCTACATCCCCAATTTGCAGGGTGCCTGTCTCCCAGTAAACAAACAATTTGTATTGGGGCTAGTTGACGCCGCCTCCCTTGACACCTTAGCGACCCCACCCCTGCCCTTTGTCCTCCAGTTTTGTATGCAATGCGTTGTCAAGTTCAGTGCCGCTGTGCGACAGCATGACTTACATATTCGTGGGGTACAAGGATTCTGTACTGCTGTTCACGGTACCCAGTGCCCCAGTGACCTTCCTGGACTGTCGCCAATCTGTGCTTGTTGCCAGTTTTCACTTCGGCGTCCTTAGTGTTCACACTACTTTCCTGCCTTTTTCATTCAGACTGTTGGACTCACCGATCGTGAGCCTCTGGATTGCTTCTTGCCATTCACTTCCTCTCTCTGCCCGCTGGGGGATCGCGGACTATGGCTTCGATATCCGTGCCGGTCTCTTCCTGGGTGTTGGTTTTGTTTTGTGACTCGCCCTCCCTCCAGCCAGTCTTGTACCTCCTAGGTCGCTGTGAAGTACCATGACCTGCCATTGTCTATCAGTCGGAGCTTTGCGGTAAAGAGCATAATGTACTTAAGGCCCTCCTCTCTGAGGGTTTGTTTTACCATGTCGAAAGTGCGTCGTTGTTGCTGCACCATCAGGGTGAAGTCCAGGAAGAATCTTAGGACAGTATTTTCATAAGGTGAGGCCTCCCTGCGCCCGTGCAGCATGCAGGATAGCATCTCGATCCCTGTAGTTCAGGATCCAGGCTATGGTTGTTCTGACTGGTGCCCCAGGTTTTGGTGGGGCGACCAGAGCTCTGTGCACTCTTTCTATCTAGAAGAAGTTCGATAATGTTTTGGGTTTTAGATGATTCAGTATGATGTCTTCTAAGAAGAGGTCCACACTTGGGCCCTCCGCCTCTTCCGAAACCCCTACCACTCTTATAATATTTCGGTGGGCCATTCCCTCTTGATCTTTCAGTTTCAGGGCCATTTGTTTATGTTGTTGGGCCAGATGCTGTACTTGTTCTTCCAGTTTACGTGTGGTGGACTGGAGTTCCATGATATTTGTTTAGGCCGTAGTGACTCTTTCAGAGGTTTAATGCATGTGAGCTTGTATCAGGTTCATTTCTATAGTGACTTTGTCTATTTTCATCTCTAGGGTCGTGCCTAGGACTTGGATGGCCGTCATTATCGTTCTGAGTGATGGCTCCGTTGCTCCCTCCTTTTCGCCACTTGCTCCATCTTCCTGTGCGGATTGTTGCAGGATCGCATATTAATCCAGCTTGTTGGATTGTCCTGGGAGAGCCCCTTTTGGTTTCATTGTGGCTGACTTTTTGATGTGCTGCGTGGCGTCCAAGGTCGTGCACTATAGCAACTCTCTTACTCCCTGTGGCTTCCCCTCTGTGTTCACTCTCAACTCGTTACGGGCACCTAGTCCTTCCTTTAGCATCCACTGAGACCAACAACAGTGCAGCCTGTTGGCGCGTCTTTGAATGCCAATGGTCAATCGTATACTCTTACTGACGCCTTTGTGCTCTCCTCTGGGAAATGCGCAATGATTGTGCCTTCACTATTGCTCCCAGTCTTTGTGCGCTTCTTTGGAGCCTGGGAGAGGAGATAAAGAGGGCCCCCTCCTCGGTCCCTCAGTCATCCTCTTTTATTCCTCAGGGAGCTCCCCTCAGCTGCTTGTTAACCTCATGACTGGTCTTGGATGACGTATGTCCTGCAATTGCAGCACCTTCTGCCTTGGCCGCCTCCAGTGTCGCTAAGGGGGTGGTCTGTCCCGCCCGCCAGTGTACCTCTGTGCCAATTTCTGGTGTTGCGGTCCTCCTCCTTGAGTGCCCCTTCAGCGTTGCCTCTGCTGCATGTGGGTTCCGTTCAGTTTGCAGACTCTTTCTCCCTCACTTCCCTCGTGGCGGGCAGCACTCCTGCCCGGATATCTTACTGTGTTTGGGCAGCCCGCTATTATCACTGATGCGTGAGGCCCCACCTCCTCCGCAGCCCAGTCTGGATTAGGTGGTTTGGGTTCAGTTCACCGAGGGGGTCCTGACTCCCACCGGTCTTCTGTCTACTTTTCCCCCACGGCAGCTTGCTTTTTGGCCCGCTATTTAGATGTGGAGGCTCCTTCACCAGGTTTCTACTCAGCACTGCTGCCCCTTCCTTCAAACCATGGCCTCATCATGGTCTTCTGCCCCTCCCTCCGCTGCCTCCGCTTTTGTTCCTTACTTATGGCAGAGACGTTGATCTGCCCAAGGGTTTCTGTTGTTGAGTCCGACTGGCACGCACCTGCCCAGTGAGTTGGCCTCTGCTCAATCGCTTGTCCCGGCTTTGGTCTGTGGTACACAGCCTACCAATGGCGCAGGACACTGCTTGATCGCTTCTCCAGCTTGCTGCATTCTCCTGTTGCTTGGTTCCATTGCCATTTTCCGCACTTGTCGGATTCAGCTGCCTAGCACTGGACTTGTCACTCCTTCTTTGCAATGTTGTACATTTGCTTGCTTTCACCGCAGCTGCTGGATTAATGTTGGATATTTCGGGTGCTGGAGGAGGCTGCTTCGGAGCTCCTGATTTACGCTGCCATCTTGGCTGGCACAAAGCCACGCTCCCAGCAACAGCATTCTCAATGCTCTTCTTTGCTGGAAATGGAACACCATATGCTATGGCTTGACGGGAGCGGTAAAGCTCTTGCCGAGCCATAGCAAACCGCTAAGTCCTGGGGTATTTACAATAAGGGGTGGTGATGGACATGGGAACAGGGCAGACCAGACTACAAAAGCCAATTCTTACACTGGGAAGGAAACAAGCTTCCGGGGACCGGTTTCTGGCATTCCAGCCATCTTCGGCCCGGCTTGCTTGAATCCTGATGGTGCAATGAGCAAGGGACTCACATCTGAGTATACCCCGGAAGATTGTTTCCTTCCCAGTGTAAGAATTGGCTTTTGTAGTTTGGTTTGCCCTGTTCCCATCATGCACTGGGACAGGAACAGACTAATTTGCATACAGCCAGGTTCTGAAACTGGGATGGTGCAATGAGCTAAAAAACGGTGTTGGATCTAGCCCTGATCTCTTGACTGGGTGAGAGTATTCTGCTTAATTCAGAGACTCTGTCCCTCACCACCCCTTGTTGTATATAAAGTCCTGGGGTAGGCACCCTGGGACATAGCAGGAGCCGGATGGACAGTAGTGGTATCCAGGATCATCTGTGGCTCCAGGAGGGGGGCAGCATGAATTTTGCCCTGGGGAGGTGGTGGTCCAAGGGGCTGCGGGGAAGTCGAGCACCCCCGCATTCAACTTAGCAAAAGCTCAGAGGAGGTGGTGACTCCTGAGGCATCAATAAGCACTAGAAGGGGGGCCATGCGGCATCACTTTGAATAAAACGTTTCTCTGCTGAAATGGGCCTCTGCAGCTTTTTCTTTGTGGAACGGATTTAACGGGCTCCTCCGCGCCCATCAAAGAGGCCGCCCTGGAGGGTCGGGGGCTCACCACTCGGGGACGTTTTCTTTTGGAGATATATATATATATATATATATATATATATATATGTATATATATATGTATATATATATATATGTATATATATATTAGGTAGGTATAGTTAGGATGGATCTAGTTTCCATGGGAAAGCATTTTTTGACTTGCCTATGTCTTTGGCTCCGTTTGACAAATCTTCACTAAGTTTTCCAAAATAAAGTGACCCATACAGCCCCTCACACACCCACTTACTCACCCATACAGTCACTCACACACCCACTTACTCACCCATACAGTCACTCACACACCCACGCACTCTCCAATATAGTCACTCACACAGCCACTTACTTACCTAAACAGCTATGCACATACACACTAACACATCCATAGATCCACACACACACACACATACAGCCACTCAGGCACCCACTCACACACTGATACAGACAGTCACACAGCCACTCAGATGAGATATGTTAGAATTCGCATGATTAATTCCTAGTACAGAAAGAATAGTAATGTAACTTATTCTGTAGCTTAGTATATATCTTTGAGTCTCAGAAAAGTTTATGAAACACACTCATTGGATGAAGTCATCAGTGATGTCATTTGAGATGTCACTGACCATGTCATGCGTGATGTATAGTTAGCTCAGGAAACTGTAACTGTTGAATTTCACTGGTAAGACTGAAATCCAAGCCCAATTATAACTGTAACCTTAATTTCTTTCAGTAACAGTCTATGTTTTTTTAAATTCTATTTTCTAACTATTAAGTCCCTATAACCTTTGTTTTTGTTTGGTGAATTTCTAAAGTTTTCTAAGTTATAGTTCATAACTATAACATCATTGTAACCCTTGTTTTCACTGTGAATTTCTATGTTTTTTAAATGTTATTTCCTAACTATAATGAACCCTGTAGCCTTTGGATTATTTTACTGTATGTCTAAGGTTTTTTTAATTGAATGTATTAACTGTAACCTGTAACATTTGAGAGTGGGTGTGCGAGTGGCTATATAGGTTAGTGAGTGGATGTGTGAGTAGCTGTATGGGCCTGTGAGTGGGTGTGTGAGTGGCTGTGTGGGTCGGTGAGTAGTTGTGTGAGTGGTTTTATGGGTGTGTGAGTGAATGTATGAGTGGTTGTATGGTTCGGTGAGTGAGTGTGTGAGAGACTGTTTGGATCTGTAAATAGTAATGAGAGTGGCAGAGTGGGTGTGTGACTGAGTGTCTGAGTTTGTGTATGTGTGTGACTGCATCAGAACAGAGCCTCACCTGCCCCTTTATCCACCAAGAGTCCAGAGATGTGCACAAAATGTTTATCCAACTGGAGTACTTTCTACTGGTTCATTAATAAGTGCTACATCATTGGGTTAATATATACTGCATATTCTATACTACAGCTGCACAATGTACCATGAAGAAATGTCTCCAGTGACCTTGTGTGCGTTTTGGCAATGTGGCTCTTTCTCATGCGTCTTAATCCATGAATCTGTGATAACATGAATCCTACTATAGAGAAGACAATGAGACTTCAAAGAGGTAAATCTCCACCCAACAAGGGCACTTTCACTTAACTTTCTGAGGTAAGTGCTTCTTTGTTTGGTGGATACCATTCTGCTTCAAGAATGTGTCACCAAAATCAGTGCTATCCCTTAAAGAACATCAAACAAAGCAGACCTATCCCTTCAATTCAATCCAATTCTTTATTGCAATTCATACAATAAAAAACCCAAATATAGTAGAGCAGGACTAGTAAAACAGGTTAATCTCTGGTTAAAAAACATCACATAATTTAGAGGAATAAGAAAGGACAGTTTTTTTTTAACTTTAACACTTTTGTACAAGTGAGTCATTATTAAAACGTCCTAAGCAGACATAAGTTTATGTCACATATTGATGCCCATAATATTTGTAAACATATTTTTAGATTGATATACCTTAGCCCCACTGGGGTAGCATCGAGTAAAGTGGAAACCATCTGGATTCGTCAAAACGATATAGATATCAACTGTAAACACTTGGGATAAAATACAATTGACGGTGCGTGTATTCAGGTAGCCAAACATTGAGCTGCAAAGGAAAATCACATATAGCCTCCTCCACCTATGTGGTAATGAGATGTTCAGGCAGTGCTTATTTTGAGCCAGTGGTTTCCAGGGCTCCGCAGCAGCACTTAATAAAAAACACCAGGACTTATGACTGCTACCACATGGTGGCGCTGTTGGTGTAATATAGAGAGAACCACAACAAAAGTTGTTTATTAAGCAAATAGATTTAAAACAACTAATACATGACTCCAAAGCCATTCTTACAGCTTTGGGGGCCTGGAACACTCTGAATTGTCACACTTGTAGTACTGTGAAGGCTAGAAGTTGTGTAGGTACTGTCCTTGGCAGTGACGGCATTGGCAATGGATGGTGCAAGCTGGGGTGGCCTCCTGAAGAGGGCCCTGGCACTTATTTCCAGGTAATCAGATGTATGAAAAGAAATATTAGTACATGTAGCTTGCATTTCATTTGTTGACAATACATACTTCCAGTTTCTAAAGCCACTCGTTCACTTTGACTACAATGCAGCCTAAATACAATGCAGTGAACTACATAATGCACATCACAGAGGAGCCAGCGGGAGAAAGACGACAGATTGCCTTTGAAGCAGTTTTATCAGATCCACTTGTCGGAAGTACATCACGATAACAACGCCTTGAGGAGAAGACCGCGTCCATCAAAAATGGCTTAATAATAAGGCAAAAAGGTTGGGGACGGAAGGGCACTCACTGTAGTGCTGTATGGTTCGGATGACACGCTCCTCAAGTTGCTAAATGTGCCAAGTTCTTATCTCAAATTTTAGTTTTCTTTTCAATTTAAGGCACTGCGTGTTATCTGCCTTTCTTTGCGATTGAATGTCCTTCTTTTTAAAGATGAGGCTCTTTGATAGACAGAAGCGTGGAACACGGACTTTAAAAGGTAAATATAGCTTCGGTACTTCAAGCTTTATTTGAAAAGAACTACTCCCTTGGAAAAGGTTGTGGCACTCTTGAAAGACAGTGTCTCTTTCTTCTTTTTTGTTTCAGAGTTTGGCTATGTTCTTGACTGTTCATGGAGTTGTCAAAATATTCAGACCAGGTTTGTCTGAAAACTGAAAGCATAGTTCTAAAATTTTTAAAAAGGAGATGTTTCACCACTATTGGCTATCACTTAGAATTATTTCCAGGCAATGCTAATTCTTTTCTAATTTCTTTAAGGTACATAAACCGAACTGACACCATTGCCTATGAGATAAATGAAGAAATATACCATTAGAAATTGAGAAATAATATGAAATAATGTAGTGGGGAAGGGGTGATATGATGCGGGCTGGGGAGCATGTAGCTCCCCACTGTTCGCTTTCTGGCAGTCCTGAAATACTAGGACCAGTTACGAGTTAACATGTGGTTTGGGTTGAATACTAATGCCGACTGCTCGGCTTCTTGTGCCATGGTGGCGGATGGCATGTAAGCAGGGTGGGGGAGAGGGTGGCAAAAAGATAAGTAAAAAAAAAAGAGTAAAAAAATAACCCCAATTATCTTCCTGGTGTGATGTCTCCTCCTCGCTTGGGTCTTCTCCAGGCAGACAAGCAAGCTCCAGGAAACTGCAGTAACCAATCCTGGCATTGCTCACATGCTGCAAGAGAGTACCTCCAGGATTGGAGGGACGGGCCTCTCTCGCCGCCCCCAAGAACACTGAAGCCCTATGCTGTCTCTAACCCAGCTGTCTAAGACAGCTGGGTTAGAGAGATTTAAAATGAGCAAGTCTGGTTGGCGATCACAAGAAGGCCAGCCAAAAAGACATGCGTACTTTAAACTTAAGTGCCCTGCCTATCACTGCTCTCTGCTGCTGCCTGACTTACAGCAGCAGAAACCAGAAAGCCCTGCCCCCCGTCCAGGTGCTCGGGATGGTGTTTTGAAAAGTAACATGGTAATAAATTAACTTTTATCACCATTTTATTTTTTCGTCTCTGGGGGTAATTTTTTAGTGGGGCGATGCTCCTCTCTTAACGGAGGAGACGCCCTGCCTCCCTCCTGGTTCTCTCCTCGTTCCACCAATAGAAACCCTGCCAGTGTGAAGTTGATGCAAGCACCTTTGGGGAACTGAGCATGTATAGTGTCTACTCCTCCTTCATCTGAGGTCTGCTCTGGTATTGGTGATTCCTTAGGGCTCTAGCGAGGCACTGTAAAGAATCCTGGGAGGGTCTTTCTTGCACTGCAGTGTTTTTGTTGTCTACACATGCATTGGAAAGGACAAGTAGCATTACAAATGACATAGGGCACTCGTCTGCTCTTTCCACCTTGCGATAGGCACAATATGGCATGCACTTAGATGCTATCAGACGTCTATACATTTACTGACCTCGACGAAATGGACACGGTACTAGTCAGATTGCACAATAAAGTGCAAAGGAACTGGATGGCCTCTGTGGTGCAGGCATTACTGAAGAGAGCAGCATGCCCTGGTGGATTGTATGAGGAACCACAAGAAGGTCAGCAAAAGGATCTACCTGGGACCGGGCGATTCCCCAGAGCCTGCACCCCTACTGGCCCTTATCACCCCTAGGAAGGGTCAGATCCTCCTATATGCAGAATTGTAGTTCTTGAATGCACACGCCATGGGCTGGCAAGTGAATTTTGATGGAATATCGGTAAATTAAGTTGATGATTGTAAGCTCATTGGAACTACACCATGCATTGTCACAGTCTCACACAAACTCTCCCCCCAAACCTGAGCACATTACTAATAACCAGCATTCTATTCGCCAACCACCCAAATTTGGTCTGGTGAAGAGTCATGAAAAATGCTAGCTAATGGATAGAGCCTGTAAACCATGTCCAGTTATGATGGCTGATAGCCAGAAACCGGTCCTAGGATGTTTGATTCCGGTCCACGGAAGACATGGTTTGGCAGTTCGGGCTGGACTGTTCCCATGAGGCACAGGGTCAAGACTGATTTGCATATGGCCATGTCTGAACTGGAGTGGCGTGGCGTGCAAAATAACGATGGATTAAACCCATATCTGTGACTGGGGGGGGAATGTTTTGCCAATGTGCAACATTCCGTCCACCACCTTGTGTGTTTTGCTGTTCGCTCTATGTGGGAGGGGTATGCCCAGACGTGGGTCCCGTGCTCACTATGCCACTGGAGTCAAGCTATCCTGGCTGATAGCCGGAAACCGGTCCTAGGATGCTTGATTCCGGTCCAGGGAAGACATGGCTTGGCAGTTCGGGCTGGACTGTTCTCATGAAGCACAGGGTCAAGACCGATTTACATATGGCCATGTCTGAAGTGGCGTGGCGTAGAGAAAAATAATGATGGATTAAACCCAGATCTGTGACTGGGGGTGAATCTTTTGCCATTGTGCAACATTCCGTCCATCACCTTGTGTGTGTTGCTGTTCGCCCTATGTGGGAAGGGTATGCCCAGACGTGAGTGCCGTGCTCACTACGCCACTGGAGTCAAGCTATGCTGGCTGATGACGGCTGATAGCCAGAAAGCGGTCCTAAGATGCTTGATTCCGGTCCAGGGAAGACATGGCTTGGCAGTTCGGGCTGGACTGTTCACATGAGGCACAGGGTCAAGACTGATTTGCATAGGACCATGTCTGAACTGTAGTGGCATGGTGAGCAAAATAACGATCAATTAAACCCAGAGCTGTGACTGGGGGTGAATGTTTTGCCAATGTGCAACATTCCACCCATCACCTTGTGTGTTTTGCAGTTATGAACAATGCCAGTATGTCTGATGCCATGTATGACCGTCCAAGAAAAGACTTTGACCACATAAGAGCATGAGGTGCATTAAATGCCATGACTTCTTTACTGATTTCTGTGGGCCTTTCCTGAAATTGTAAGGAAGAAAAATCGTGTCCAATAGATTTATAGACCAGAGTCAGCACTATAAACTCAATTCACTCTGTGTACCCAGCCGGGCCATGGGTCTTTATTTTACAATAGATGAGTTAATAACAATTGACATACAAAAGGTGATAGGGCACAGTCCTGTACCTATCATTCAAAGCAACAAAGAATAAAGTAAAGGAAAGAAATAACAGGCAAAAAGAAGTGGAGCCAATTTTGTGACTTGTAGACCGTTACTTAACATCGCAAGCTCACAATTACAGTTACTACTCGCATTTTAACACAATGGTCATATATGTAGTACTGTATTTAAAAAGGTCGACATTTCGATCCCCTGGCTCCTAATAAACCGGGATCATTATCAGGACTATTGTGATTAGTTGCCTGGTGTGGTTCCAACCAAGTCGGATTTCAATGCGGCTGCTGGTATGGGGAGCCACAGGGCTTGGTAGGGGTTCAGGTTATTTTGGACGGTAGCGAGGTGCAGGAGTATCCTGATTGATAAATGATACAAGCACAGCCGTACTTGTTCGTAGCGGACTTCGAGAGGGCTCAATGAGGTTGATGAGCCGCGGTCCGTTTCGTGATTAATGTGGAGCCGCGAGGCAGGTGCCGAATGCGTGCTCTTGTGATGGTGCGCGTCCCACGGTGGGGAAATGGCCCTTCGAGGATTAGCAAGGTGATGGCTCGATGGTCTCACCTTTTGGCAGCAATGCTGGATGCCGACAGTTGATGCTCTACTAAAGACTAAAGGATGGAAGAATCTCCCTTGGGGTCAAGGAGTGACTCCCCTGCTCAAGCAGGCACCAACCAAGTATATTGCAGTCTGCATTTCCGAAGCTCCCGATGGACTCTGAAGTATTTGTAACTCAGGAAGAGTATTTCCAGACTTCTCAGAGGCTGACCCGAGTCCCCAGCAAAGCTGAGACCCTCACGAGTGACGTGGAACCAGAACCTCTGGACACTGTGAACATTTGCTAGTGCATTAACTTCCTGACGTTTCCTAAAGTTGTGCTTTGGGTTACTTGTAGCCTAAGCCCCCAGCACTACCTGCATTGAAGATTGTGGGCCTGCACTCCCCAAGTGTTCCGTGAGCCCGCTTCTTGCATTTCAGCTTGAGGCTCCTTTGCGATCCCTGGTCCGTTGACAGGTGGGTCCCACGAAGGCAACTTTAATTCTTCTTGGGCTTCTCTGCTCCAGACATGTCCTGACTCTCCACCATGTGGTGAGTCCCTCGGACCTTGCTGGTCTACACCAAAGCATTTCTTTGATTTCTGTGTGGGTTGCTGTTTCCCAGGCTTGTTGGGTCCAATCTGGGCACCAGTACTGCAGCACTCAACATCCTTTGTGGGACAGCTTGATTCCAGATCCTGGTTGTTTTTGACACCTCCTGGTCCTCGTGGCTGAAGAGTCAAGCTTCACTTTCTTCACCTGAAATCAGCCGACATCGGTGGGCATTCGACTATCGTGCCCCTGGTCACTGGCAAGTGACCCAGATACTGTCCCCTCTGCTTTCAGGTTCTTTTCATATTCGATCCAGGCTTGGATCTCACAGGAGGCTTTCCACTTTTGGCGACAGCAGCACTTTGCAGCAAATCGCCATTGAAAACAATGATAAAACCTGACACCAAAAGAACCTATGCACCCGGCTTCCCTGTGTGAGGTATCTTGAGTACTCAAGTGTTCCTGTGGGTGTTGGCTCTAGAACCACTTAAGTCTAAGGGGGTTTGCTCCAAGTTCTCTCCTAAGAGTCCTTTATCTTTAAAATTCCATCCACAATTTTCCCATAGAAGTTAATGGTAATTCGTGGCTGTGTTCACACACTGCACACGCCCCCCGTAGGTCCTCGGGGTCACTACTTTGGATGGTTCCTGGTGGCCCCAGCGGTTGTACAGGCTCTAGGCCTTGTATCTATGCAAGTTGTTATTCTATTACCACTTTCTTAATATATGGTTTGGTACGCCCCTAGGGCTCAACGTATATTGTGCTAATTTACTGTGTGATATTAAGTTTACTGAATGTTCTTTGCCTCTAGCCTCATGAAGAGACTAGAGGGATGTGTTTAGAATAAATACATATATTTTATATATATACCTGGTGTGGTCCTCCTTTCATTTGGTTATTCACGAGATTAAAGACTGGTAAAACAAGCTGCTTTACATTCCTCCAAGACTTAGCCTGAAGGCTGCTCTCCACAGCTTGTGGTAAATAAAATATTACCCTGTCATAATTTCTATAATAAACAAAGTGTCATGCATTAAATGAGAGGCAGAGTCCGTGGTATCCGAGTCAAAGGGCTTTATTCCAATAACTCGAGTTAAGGGAGAATCTGTTCCATCACCTCTAAGGTTCAGGAAGGGTCTTCTAAACATTATTTTCTGATTACATATTTATACGTGCAATCTTGTACATAGGGTGAAACGCTCCAGGCAGAGCAAGAGAAAGAGAGATAAGAGCATGTGGGCGTGAATATGGGCGTGCATTTGAGGAGGAGTCATAGGTGGGTCATAGGTGGGTGGATACATGGAGGGGGGTTGCATGGCAGTCTGGAACTTTGCCCTACTTGTGCGTGCAACTTGATCATGACGTGCAACTGACGTGTGACTGGGGGAAAAGCTGACATTCAGTCTAGTAGAGAGGCATTCAGTGTCAGGGCGACCAGCACGTCTGGTATTATCTGATATCTTGAGTCCGGGGATGTTTTATCTGAAGCAAAGGTCGCTCATCACTAAGAGCCAGAGAGGGCATATATTTCTTCGTGCATTGCATGGGGGCCGTGGGCTTTCTACGGATGCAAGCTCTGTAATTTACTTAAACGGAGACAGAAAGGCTAGGCCCTTTCTCTGCAGACGGGTTCTGTTTACCTTCTTCACTGGGCAGGAATGTGATTCTGTACAACAAGCAGATAACTATTTTGCAAAACACTGTCTTGGCACCCCGTGCTGGGCCTCGGCTGAGCCAGAGGTATGCAAGGTCAGGGATACGTAACTGCAGCTCTCAGAGTGTCTGGAGACCTGGAGCCCTAATTCAGAAACAGGCTCAGGCCACAAAACATGTTCATCGTGACTTATTTAAAAGTGCACAATGCAAATACATGGGCCTTAAATGCTAACTTAATATTTCTTACATGGGAGACTTGATGACTGGCATCCTAATGCAGGAAGTAAATGCAGAGGCCTTGTGATTCAGGCCACTTAAGGGAAAATGCATGTATGACATGCACATACATTAAACATAGGGTACACGCAGGGGACATATTGGTCATGTAAAATTTCATCTTCCTCATTCCCTCCTTGTCCCCTACTTTACCCTTCAGGACACATCTATATTCATGAGACCGTATAGTTGATCATACAGCATCATTTGTTCATCTTTGATCCTTTGTACACGTGGATGTGGTACACAGGCAGTCGCACACAGGCCGCAAATGGCCGGGCCACACTGCGGACAGAGACAGCAGCCGAATATCATAAGCAGTATCATTCCTAGGAACGACAACACTTTCCATCCCCAAGCCGCTATTACACCCCAGAGCCAACTGGACCAAGTCCATGTGCCTGGGTCTTGATGTATGTCATGAGCAATCTTGTGGAGTCTTGTTATTGCTGCGTACACAGATGGCGCGTTATTAGGGATGACAATGCAGCAACTGGAGCCGATCACTCTACAAGCCCCGCCCCTATCCGCCAGGATGACGTCAAGAACAAGGCGGTTCTGAAGAACAACAAGTCTCATGGTAGACTGCTCCTGGGTCAAATTCGCCAGAGCAGAAGCAGTCACATTCACTACTGCTTCCAGAGTCCTTGTTAACCTGCGTATCAGTTTACTGTTTTGGACGGGACCTATGAAGAAAAAGAATCCTTTGTTGAAATCTGTATATTGCTCCCAAGCTGTTTCAGTCTGATCTATCTCTGAGGAATCAGTCTCTCTCCTTTGTCTAACATGCTCTAGTCGTGAATCTCGATGGTAATGGGATGGGGCTAGAAAGACTGGTGGCAGCAGGAACGCTATATAACATGTCCCACCCCAGTCTAGGGGCAGTTGTACATAGGCTGTCTGACCGCAAATGAAATAGGTATGGCGTGATGTTTTGAATGAAGACTGTCCTTTATCGTTAAACTCTACTACAACTCTACACTCGCTGTGTCCCATATGTACTGAACCTTTCTTTCTAACACATAAATCACCTTTTACTGGTAGGACTGAAATAAATGGTGGACCTATATTTTGCATGGGCTGAGCGTTCAGCATTACAAAACTAACGGATGCATTTCCTTGCTCGTACTCTTCATTTTCTAGATCGGTTCCCTTCCTTTGGGGAAATCCGTCTTTGTCTGGAAAACATGCTTCATTCATTACTTGATTCAGGTTTCCATATATCCATTCATCTTGGTAAACTATGGACTTTTTGTCTAGTGAGGTCATTAAGGCAAACCATGCTCCGCACGAACCATTGTGGGAGAACGGTAGAGGGAAGAAGGGCAGAACTCCCTTCGTCTCTTGATAAGGTGGCAGTTGGCCACATACCCAGCAATCAGTCGCATTGCTGGTCTGATGAGAACGGTGTAACATTCGGATGAAAGTATTGTTACGCAGGGCAAGTCGATATGACAGTTCATGAGGTGGCAGTTCACTGAATGTATGCTCTACGGTGTTGTTAAGGGAAGAGTGCATATGTGAGGCAAGAGGAGGAAAGAAAACATGTGGTATTAAACTAACGCAGATTATAACGATGCACAGAAAAAATAGAATAATCAAAGAAACTATACATCTACTATGTAATAGCTTACAGTATTTCTCTTTCATTTTGCTCTTTTTACTATTGTCGTATGCGATCTTATACATGTCAGAAATCTAGTCTAACCGATTCACCACCTAGTGGACTTAAACAATTAAACTTCGTCTGACTTACTAGATCGTAACTTAGACCTATACTCTTGCTGTGGAGTCTTTTCTAGCAAAGGCGGCGCAAGCGGCGCAAAGTCTTTAATGTCTTTATTCTTTTCAAAAGTACCAGATTGTCCAAAGTATCTCTTGCAGTGATGAGCGTGAAGCCATCCCTTTCTTCCCTCGACCTTAATCGCAGTCCTCGTGGTCAGTAACACCAGCTTCGGCGTCTTCCAACGTGGCTCAAGGGGGCTTGATCGATCAAAATTCCGGACAAACACGAAATCCCCAGGGACTATGGCGTGTTCCTTGACCTGGGTGTTGTCAGGGAAGGCGGCAGCAACCTGTGAACGACAAGAGAGTAGTGCAGACATCAAGGAAGCCAGGTAATCTGTCAGCATGTTACTGTCAACATCAGTTATTTTCTTAGGCATAGGCGTACCCCACATATTTGGCGGTCTACCGAAAACTACTTCATACGGGGATAGGCCTGTTCTGGAATGAGCTACCATGCGCATGTAAAAGAGGGCAACCGGCAAGGCTACCATCCAATCCACGCCCTTGTCGGCACAGATCTTCGCTAGTTTTGTCTTAATTGACTGATTATGTCTTTCTACAAGGCCTGCTGCTTCAGGGTGTCGTACACAATGGAACTTCCAATTATATCCTAACAGAAGAGACACTTGTTTCATTAATTCAGAGGAAAATGGCTGGCCATTGTCTGAGTAGACGACACGGGGCAATCCATATCTGGGGAAGAACTCACGCACCAATTGCCTGGCGGTTGTCACAGCAGTATAATCTGGAACTGGATACGCTTCTGTCCATCTAGATAGTGCACACACAACTACCAAGACATACTTGTAACATCTACATCTGTCCATTTGGATGTAATCCATCTGGAGGACCTCAAAAGGGTGGTCAGGAGGATGAAATCCGCCTTGTTCCACCGGGATGCCTTTACCTGGATTGAACTGGCAACAGATCATACATGTTCGTACTTTTTGTTTCGCTGCTGCACGCAGGTGCTTGTTAAACCAGATATTCTGTAAACTGTCTATCATTGCCTTTTCTCCCAAGTGTGCTGGACTATGTGTTGTGTTTATGATTACTTGTACCATGGAATCTGGAAGAAACCATGTGCCTTTTCCCTTAGTCATCCAACCTTGGTCAGTCTGGACCCCTCCATGTTCAGTCCATTTCTTTATTTCATCTGTAGTGGCATGTGTCTGTATGTCGAGTACATCTTGAGAAGGATCCCTGACTGTCATACTTTTTGTCAGTAATGGTACTTCTGTCCTTGTCGTGTCTGTTGGTGTCTGGGCTGTAAGTTTAGCAGTTCGGTCTGCCAGGTCATTACCCTGGGAAATGGTGTCTGTAACTTTGGTGTGAGCTTTGCATTTCAGGATAGCTATGGCTGTAGGTAAATGTATTGCTTCCAACAGGGCTTGAATAAGTGGGCCGTGCTGAATTTTGGCCCCATGAGAGGTCAAGAAACCTCTCTCCCTCCATAGTACTCCGAAATCATGAACTACGCCAAAAGCATATTGTGAATCTGTATAAATGTTCACTCTTAAGTGCTTAGCTCTTATGCAGGCTTGTGTCAGAGCGATGAGCTCTGCTGCTTGTGCTGACAGTGTGTCTATTCTTTGTGTCTCTATGACTTCAGTAGCAGTGGTCACGGCATATGCTGCTACTAACTCTCCTGCACTCGTTCTCATGCATGATCCGTCTACATAGAGTGTTAGGTCAGGGTCTGGAAGTGCAATATCTGTCAGGTCTTGTCTTGGTTTCGTCACTATATTCATTATTTCCACACAGTCATGTGGTGGTGCATTTACTGTACTTGAGGGCAAAAGTGTAGCAGGGTTTAGAATATTACATCGTCTGATCTCTATGTGTGGCTGAAACAATGTCAGTTCATATCCTGTCAGTCTCGTTATAGTCAAATGTTGTGTCTGTGTCCTGTTTAAGAGAACTTCCACTGCATGTGGTACCTGTACTGTCAGGGGGTGTCCCAGCACTATCGAGTCACTTTGTCTTATGGCTAGGGCTGTTGCTGCAACCGATTTCAGGCACGCAGGCAGAGCCTGGGCCACTGGGTCTAGTGTACTAGAAAAATAGGCACAAGGCTTGTGTTTTCCTGCTTGATCTTGTGTGAGGACAGATAACGCTGTTCCATCCCGTTCAGTTACGAAAAGCATAAAAGGTTTACTGTAACTAGGAGTCGCTAGAACTGGCGCTTGACATAATGCTCTTTTTAATTCCTCAAATGCCAAGGTATGTTCTTGTGTCCAAGGGAGGACAGTTGAAGACGCTGCCTCCTGTGTTGTCAATTGTATGAGTGGTTTGGCTAGATAGGCATACTGGGGAATCCATTGCCTACAGTATGAAGTGAGGCCAATGAAGGCCCGTACTTCCTTTTGTGTCTTAGGCTGTGAAAGAAATGAGCTGTATACGGTCTGGTGTGAAAGAAATGAGCTGTATACGGTCTGGTGTTAGCTGTCCACCCTCCTTGGACAGCAAGTGTACACCACTTGCTGTTCACAGAATTGTAACTTTGAAGGGGACACTTAGTGCCCCATGTCAGCCAGAAAGTGTAAAACTGTCAGTGATGCATTTTCGTAGTCAGGTTCTGATCATGCTGTAATGTGGAGGTCGTCTACGTATTGGAGTGGAGCTGTGTTTGGAGGCATGCTAATACTGTCCAGCTGTCTTTTCAATGCCTGACTGTAAATGCTAGGACTCATTGCAAGAGCGAAACTCCTGCCAATTATTCTGTTTACACTACGAGGGAAAAACTATTCATTTGCAAGCATGCCTTATCTGAAGTCAATGAAGCTTTCAGTGCTAGCTGTAAGGAAGAGCAACTTGACCCCCTCCTTATATAAACATTTCTCCGCGGCTCATCAAGTTTTTTTTTTTTCTACACTGCCTTCCCCTTCACCGTGATGTCACCCACAGGGCTGTTCCTCCACCCTTTCAAAACTCTGAGAGCTAAGAACAGCTGCCAAGTTACTGAAGAGAGAGCTTGGTCAAATTGCAAGCATTCTTAATCTGCAAGCGAAGGAAGCCTGAGTCAGTTTATATCAACAAATGTCCGCGGAAAAGAATTGGAGTATGGCCAATAATAACAAGACAGGCACTGCTCGGCGCTCCAAGAGGGAAAAGCCCTCCCTTTACAAAATATCTTTCCCTGGGAGCAGGCCACCTCAAGGTCGAAAAACACATTCTCTGTAATTCAAAACACATCTGTACCCAGGCCAGAGAGCTAACCAACATTCTCTAACTTAACTGAAGCAAATTCAAAACGTGATAAAAAGCATCCTAAAATCAGTAATTAATAAGGACATATTTTATTTCGTAACCTAGACACATGCTAGCATTTTAAAATAATTATATCATAAAATATTGTTACTAGCTGAAAAGGAAAAAAGGAAACAGAACAACATGACATGGAAACACATCACATTTTACTTTTTGAAAATAACATGTGAAACACTATAATTTTGCATTGCAGAACCAAGATTTTCATAATTAAGTGTGCAAGCTCTTCTATTCTAGCTATTAAAAGGGCCAGGAACATCATTTTTCAAAAAGCCATGTTTTCTAATTGAGTGGATTAACTGTCACACGCTATTCTAAAGGGCAGCTTGCATTGGGAAAAATATTAATGTATATTTTGTAGAACAAATTTTAATAAAAAAAAAACACACGGTTGCATTACACTAATTAAAAGCACATTCTATGATGGGTCTGTTTTATATTTCCTTCTCAACCGTGAAAACATTAAAGCACCCTCCGTGCAAACCCTTATCTCAATCCGACTGGTTTATTTACAACTTACCGACCTCTGAGTCAAACACATTAAATCAAGTGTTCCAAGGCAAACCCACACAAATACACGGACGCATTTGAAATAGAATGTTAAATGAACACTTCTTTACTCTCCATGCAAGACGTTACCATTCAGTCAGCAAACTGACAAAGCACATAGGCAGACCCAGCAACCAATGAAAAAGTTAAATCAAACCATCAATCAACTAAATACTCACTGACTTTTAGTGTCAGCTCACATAACCATGCATGTTAAACAGCATGTTAAAACAAATACTGCCTTCTCAATACAAGATAGTAACCCTTTGGCAGCTGAAGCACAATCATTCCCCAATGACTGCGGTACATGGGAAAGTCATGAACTCATCTCTCCACGTTATCACATAACACGTACGCACATCTTCAAAGCGTTTTCTCCAAGCACTTGAAAGAGATCCAGCTCTCTCCTGCCTAACGTAATGATAACATGCTCTGCACAAACCATAACCACATGGCGCTATTCACAAGCCATATTCACAAGAAACTCAACAAGTTATAATAATGACATGCTCTTCATAAACCATATTTACAAGGAGCTATTTACAAGGAACTCCACAGTAAACTTATATGGCCGATGGGGGCGGAGGGAAATCTGCATTTACGTAGTCCGGTGCGGGCTCTTCTATATAGGAGGAAATAAAAGCCTCTGATTCTGTCGGCTTCTTTCTACATACTCTAAAGGGTACAGGTGGTGGCGTTCGCGACCTACTGGGTGTTTCTGAGGTGGTCACTCTAGCTAGTTCTTCTGAGAGGACGGGATAAATACCAGTAACGACTGCATTTCTTTCTCTATCAACCTGTTCTAATTTGACCCGTTCCCCCTCCTCCCGTAGTTCCTTTTCTTTCGCTTTTTCCCCTGCTTGTTTAGTTCTCTCTGCTTTGTTCAATTCTTTCTCTGTTCTCCTATGTGACTCTTTGCGCCATAACTCAATGGCATCTTTCTGAGAGGGTCTTGATTTCTTTTTCCATAGCGCTTCCTCTACTCTCATAATGCATTCAGGATCCCATGTTCCCGAGACAGGCCATCTATATTCCTCCTCTAAGTCCTTTGTGTAATCTACCCATAAATCTAAAAACAAAATGGCGTCTAGCCCGTGCTTATTATACATAAAATGACCAGGTGTGTCTCTGGGCGGGATGTTGACTGACTCTTCTAGTATACCTTTCCTGGTCCCCATCTGACGCAATTTCGAAAACAGCGGCATGTTGAAACCAACACAATGGAAATACAATACACATAGAATAGACTGAAACAATCAACAATCATTCACACTACAACATTAAAACACTAAAACAGATACAGTCTAACCTGATACATGGAATAAAACACATACTTGAAAACAGTTAACTTTATGCACTGGAATACAGTACAACCATACCGGTCCCAAAAATGAGACACGTCTTTACCGTGCCCACGTTTTACCGTGGACCCGTCTTTACCGTGCCCACTTTTTACCGTGGACCTGTCTTTACCGTGCCCACGTTTTACCGTGGACCCGTCTTTACCGTGCCCACGTTTTACCGTGGACCCGTCTTTACCGTGTCCGTGTGAACGGACACGTCTTTAACTTGATGCGTTCCCCATAGTGGTACTCACCGGGAAGCAGAACTTGAAGGCCACGGAAACTTGATACTTGATACCACGCATGCGCCTCGGAACAGGTGGGCCTTCGGAACCTCGGACCTTGCTCTCTCACGGGTTGGGCTCTGGTTGGGATGATCCGCGATCCTCACCACCTCGTGTGGACGCCTGGTCGCAGTCCGTCTCCTCCGTGGGCCTGAGGGAGTAAGCAGGAAATCCCGCTGCGTGCACTTCGGAGTCCGTCACGGCTGTAGAAGGGGGCAAAGGCTGGACCTACGTCACCGGCGCGTGGGGAAAGGGATATGTCCCTGTCGGGCGCCAGATTAATGTGGTAAATAAAATATTACCCTGTCATAATTTCTATAATAAACAAAGTGTCATGCATTAAATGAGAGGCAGAGTCCGTGGTATCCGAGTCAAAGGGCTTTATTCCAATAACTCGAGTTAAGGGAGAATCTGTTCCATCACCTCTAAGGTTCAGGAAGGGTCTTCTAAACATTATTTTCTGATTACATATTTATACGTGCAATCTTGTACATAGGGTGAAACGCTCCAGGCAGAGCAAGAGAAAGAGAGATAAGAGAATGTGGGCGTGAATATGGGCGTGCATTTGAGGAGGAGTCATAGGTGGGTCATAGGTGGGTGGATACATGGAGGGGGGTTGCATGGCAGTCTGGAACTTTGCCCTACTTGTGCGTGCAACTTGATCATGACGTGCAACTGACGTGTGACTGGGGGAAAAGCTGACATTCAGTCTAGTAGAGAGGCCTTCAGTGTCAGGGCGACCAGCACGTCTGGTATTATCTGATATCTTGAGTCCGGGGATGTTTTATCTGAAGCAAAGGTCGCTCATCACTAAGAGCCAGAGAGGGCATATATTTCTTCGTGCATTGCAAGGGGGCCGTGGGCTTTCTACTGATGCAAGCTCTGTAATTTACTTAAATGGAGACAGAAAGGCTAGGCCCTTTCTCTGCAGACGGGTTCTGTTTACCTTCTTCACTGGGCAGGAATGTGATTCTGTACAACAAGCAGATAACTATTTTGCAAAACACTGTCTTGGCACCCCGTGCTGGGCCTCGGCTGAGCCAGAGGTATGCAAGGTCAGGGATACGTACCTGCAGCTCTCAGAGTGTCTGGAGACCTGGAGCCCTAATTCAGAAACAGGCTCAGGCCACAAAACATGTTCATCGTGACTTATTTAAAAGTGCACAATGCAAATACATGGGCCTTAAATGCTAACTTAATATTTCTTACATGGGAGACTTGATGATTGGCATCCTAATGCAGGACGTAAATGCAGAGGCCTTGTGATTCAGGCCACTTAAGGGAAAATGCATGTATGACATGCACATACATGCAGGGGACATATTGGTCATGTAAAATTTCATCTTCCTCAAGCTACCACTAGGATAGCTTTCTTTAAAGGTTGTCTTTAACCTACCATCAATAAGGGTCGTTTGGACTGGTGCAAGGTGCCCACTAGAATAGTGGACAGCATATGCCAGGCCAACTTCTCACATTGGTGTGTAGCGTGTGGGATTCCAGCTTGCCATTGTTTTACCAGATAATCTCAAGTGATTGACTAACTGAAAACCACTAAAGGTACCAGAGGTACATATAATACAAGCTTAAAATACAATAAGTTCTACTGAACTTAGAGTTGTGTGTTAAGGGTTTAGCACACTCTTTTTACAACTCAAGAGAGTCCAGTAGGCTACTACTAGAGTAGGTAGGTGCATACACCACACCTCACTAGTAAGGTCTTCAAGGCCAGGAACCAGTGGGTCCCTGCCAGATGTCAGTATGTTACAGGCCTCCAAGTATGACACATTCCCATTCTTAGAATTGAGGGCCTTGTGTACTATGAGGAAATTGAAGACAAGCATAAGTGCCAACACCCAACGCCTCAAGGAGGTACTACTGTTAGATGATCTTAAGAAGGCTTCAGAGCCTGAGGTGTCAGGCAGTAGGGATGAAGCAGTAGAGTAGGCAGAGCCCAGTGGTACAAACCACCAGGACTCAGACAATAACCTTGACTGGGACAATCCAGCTCCTACTGGAGATGAGGAAGAAGGCCTATCTTTGTCTCCCCAGGAAGAGTTGGGGGTACATCTAGCACGCCCAGATCTCCTTCTGTGGAGTCTGACCATTCTGGTGTATCTATAGGGACCTTTGTCTCTTCTTATAGGGGGGAATCCTCCCAGGAGAAGAGAGAAAGACAAAGGAGGCTCGTAGAAGCTCTGCTGTGAATTAGAAGGCAGCAAGTAGCCTTAGAGAGGGAATCCCTAGAGCTTGAAAGAGCTAGAAAAAAGATGAGACTAGAGTACCATGGTGGCAGCAACTGCCCTAGTGGTAGAGAAAGATCTCATGACCATAGGAATTTAATCAATATTGTCCCTCCCTACCAGAGTGGGGATGACATCCACAAATGGATAACTGCACTGGAAAGGGCCTACAAAGTTCAGAAGGTCCCCCAGCAGCAGTGGGCAGCTATTGTGTGGCTCTCCTTTGCAGACAAAGGTAGAGACAAGCTCCTCACTGTTAGAGAAGAGGATGCTGATGATTATACAGTCATGAAGAGTGCTCTGACTGAAGGGTTTGGACTAACCATGGAACAATACTGGATAAAGTTCAGAGATACCCAAAAGGCTCAGACTCAGGACAGGGTTGACTTTGTTGATTGTGCTACTAAGGCACTGGAGGGCTGGTTACTTGGCAGTAAGGTGTGTGATTATACAGGATTGTACAACTTAATTATGAGGGAGCAGATCCTTAATAATTGTCAAAATCAGCCGTTGCATCAGCACCTGGTAGACTCTGATCTGACCTCTCCCCAAGAATTGGGAAAGAAGGCAGACAAACGGGTCAGAACCAGGGTGAAGCTGAAGGTTCAGAACCAAGGTGGTGACCAGAAGAAGCAAGATCCTAATAAGGGTGGGGAAAAGGGTTAAGACCAGAAGTCTTCTCAAGGTCCCCAAAAACCTTCATCTGGAGGGGAATCCCAATCTTCCAAGAAGAAAGGCCAAAAGAAACCATGGTGTAAAATCTGTAAAGATAACACCCACTGGACTAGTGATTGCACTAGGCCCAAAGACACAACTCCAGCCACAATTGCGCCGAAGGCAACTGTTCCCCCTAGTTTAGCTCCAGGTGGTGGTACTCAGAATAAGGGTGTAGTAGGGTTAACCCTGGGTTCTGAGATGGACTCTGGCCTAGTCAGAGTTCCAACTCAGGCTGCACTGATCTGTGATGGAGGCATGGATATGTCCTCCTTTGTGAGTCCTAGTAACTTGGGCAAATACAGACAGCAGCCTTTAATCAATGGAAAGGAGGCTATGGCCTACAGAGACACTGGGGCAAGTGTCACAATGGTGACACAAGACCTTGTGGCTCTTGAGCAGATTATACTTGGTGAACTTTACCAAGTGACCAATGCTAGCAATGTCAGGACTGACCATTCCTTGGCAGTTGTTAATTTCTCCTGGGGAGGGGTAACTGGCCTTAAGAAAGTAAGTGCAGACCTCCCTGTAGAACGCTTGCTTGGCAATGATTTGGAAACTTCAGCCTGGGCTGAAGTGGAGCTAAGGACCCAAGCAGATGGTTAGGTATCTCTGCACACATGTTTGCTGTGACTAGGTCACAGGCCAAAATGTCTAACAATGAACAGGCCCTGGATTCTGGAAGAATGGACCAGGTGCCTTCCAAGAAAAGAAGCAGTAGGGTTAAAGCGGTGCCTTCTCCCTGACTCAGAATACAGATCAGCCCCATGAGGGAGATGATTGTAGTCCTGAAGAAGGAACTGTCCGAGATGAGCTTGAGCCGGATCAGGTTGAGTTCTTGGGGACAGGGGGCCCCTCCAGGGCAGATGTGAGTCAGGAGCCGCTGAGCTGCCCTTCTCTTGAACCCCTCAGATAGCAGACTGCTGCTGAGGCTGCTGGGAATGCTAGTGGAACCCATAAGATTTATTGGGATGATGAACTCCTGTACTCAGAGAGTAGAGACCCCAAGCCTGGTGCAGCCAGGAGGTTGGTTATACCTTTGAAGTTCAGGGGCATCCTATTGACACTAGCCCATGATATTCCCCTAGCAGGTCATCCGGGCCAAAACAAGATTGAGACATGCTTGTCCCTCACTTTCATTAGCCCCACATGTCTGAAGACACCAAGGAGTTGTGTCACTCCTGTGTCACCTGTCAAGCCAGTGGTAAGGGAGGTGGTACAACAAAGGCCCACCTAATACCACTACCTGTGGTGGGGGTTAACTTTGAGAGGGTTGAGATTGATATAGTTGGTCCCATGGATCCTCAGACAGCATCTGGGCACAGCTTTATCCTTGTGGTGGTGGACCATGCCACTAGGTACCCAGAAGCAATTCCCCTTAGGACCAATACAGCACCTGTGGTGGCAAGGGCCCTCTTGGGAGTGTTCTCAAGAGTGGGTTTCCCTAAGGAGGTGGTTTCTGACAGAGGGGCAAACTGTATGCCCAGTTACTTGACTGCAATGTGGAAGGAGTGTGGAGTGAATTACAAATTCACCACACCCTATCACCCACAATGCAATGGTTTCGTTGAAAGATTCAACAAAACCTTAAAGGGTATGATCAAGGGTCTCCCAGAAAAGCTTAGGCGGAGATGGGACAGGTGCTCAATCAGTATGGGAACATGTTCTCACTGACTCCAAGTCAGAATACCTGGTGCACTCATGAAGTGGACACTAGGGACAGTCTGCCTGATTTACAGGCAACCTGACCATGTTAGGGACTGTATCAGGACTGAAGTCAAGAAGATGTTGGGCTAATCCAGTGGTCTTGGTACCTAAACCTCACACCCAGGGTGGTAAGAGAGATATTTTGTTATAGACTACAGGGGTCTCAATGCAGTCACTAGGACTGATGCCCATCCAATCCCAAGAGCAGATGAGCTTATAGACATATTGGAATCAGCCACATTTCTTAGCACATTTGATCTTACAGCTGGCTACTGGCAGAGCAGATTAGCTGATGATGCAAAGCCAAAGACAGCATTTTCTACCCCTAGTGGGCACTATCACTTTGTGGTAATGCCCTTTGGTTTGAAAAAAGGACCTGCCACTTTTCAAAGGTTGGTGAACAAAGTCCTAACAGGCCTGGAAGACTATAGTGCAGGATATCTAGATGATATTTCTGTCTTTAGCTCCACCTGGGAGGATCACCTGGTCCACCTGAGAAATATTTTGGAGGTCCTGCAGAAAGCAGGCCTAACTATCAAGGCTACTAAGTTCCAGATAGGGCAGAGTCAGGTTGTGTACCCTGGCCACCTTTTAGGTGGAGGCCAGGTTCAGCCATTACAGGGCAAAATCCAGACCATCATGGACTGGGTTGTCCAACTACCGAGACTCAGGTCAGAGCTTTCTTGGACCTGACTGGGTACTACAGAAGATTTGTCAAGGGGTATGGATCCATTGTGACACCCCTGAATGACATAACGTCAAAAAGAATGCCTAAGAAAGTTCAGTGGACTGTCAGCTGTCAAAAGACATTTGATGACCTGAAGCAGGCCATGTGTACTGCACCAATTCTGCAAAGTCCTAACTACTCCAAATAATTAATTGTCCAAACAGATGTATCTGAGTTGGGGGTAGGGGGTGTGCTGTCACAATTGAATGATGAAGGTCGGGAAAAGCAAGTATCTTTTATTAGTAGAAGGCTGATCCCCAGAGAGAAACGTTGGTCAGCTATTGAGAGAGAGGCATTTGCTGTGGTTTGGGCGCTGAAGAAGCTGAGGCCATACTTGTTTGGTACTCACTTCAGTGTTCAGACTGACCATAAGCCCCTCTTATGGCTAAAACAGATGAAGGGTGAAAACCCCAAACTTTTGAGGTGGTCCATTTCCCTACAGGGCATGGACAATACAGTGGAACATAGACCTGGGAGTAAGCATGCCAATGCAGATGGACTCTCCAGATATTTCCACTTAGAACATGAAGTCTCAACTAGTCATGGTTAGTTTAATGTCCCTGAGTTTGGGGGTGGGGGTTGTGTAGGGGATTAGGATCTGCTTACTATTGTTACCCCCACTTTTAGTCTGGCTGGGGCCCCGCTATCCAGGACCCTAGCCTAGCTGCTTCCTCTCTAAATTGATTGCATGTATTTTAGGTACCCTCAAGTTTGGTTACTGGGGTACGCTAGTGAGTCCCTAGTACATGGTACACTAGGTACTAATGGCATAGGTACCCCAGAGGCCTACCAAGGGCTGAAGCATGTGTTATGCCATCCCTGGGCAGCCTTCCAAAATGGCACCATAGGACTGCTACTGCAGCCTGGGAAAGGTGGTGCATGCACCCCTTACTACTATATAGGCCACCTATATCTACCTTTAATCACTGACACTTATAAACCTATCAGTCACTTCTATGACAGCCCTTATCAATCCTGAAGGCAGAGTGCTTGGTTTTATGTGAGAGGGTGCCCATGCATGAGCTGGGCACCTCTGCCGCTTTCGGAGCCTATTCTCTGAGGCTGTTCTGCGATGCAGCCAGATCATACACTCTTAAGTGCATTATAACCTCGCGCTAAATGCTAACTTTGGAATGGCTACATGGAAACATGTCGTGTTTGGAATCTTACCCCCCGCCAGTCCTGGCGGCGAGGGTAGAATTCCACCCTTCTAGAGGGAGAGACATGTACACACTGGTCTAACCGGTAATAGTTTAAAAGAGCCCTGGCATCACAAAATGGATGCTGCAGCCACAGAGAAGCGTCTGGCCTCCTGCTGCTGACCGAAACTCCGGCAGGGGAGGCCTGGACAATAGGTTTCCTGTCACCGGCAGGGGGAACTATCTCCCAGACCAGCTTTAGTGTATTGGGGCTGGGTGGGTGCGCTCCAAGAGTGCTTTGAAAGTCTGCACAGGGGGCACACTTGGTGACCCTGTGCATAGCCCAGTTCAAACCGGTTGCAGGGGTAACCAGCCCCTGCTCTGGAATGAAATTGGACAAAGGAAATGAATTTGTCCCCCAAACTACAGTTCCAATTTCATTATAAACGGAGATGGGACTGACATCCACTATTCCTACTGAAATTCCAAATCTGGTCATAGGATACTTGTGGTGTGAGTACAAACAAAGTTCAACGAAAGCCTTGGAACTTCTTCTTGCTGTGAAAAAGCCATAAATGCTTAATGGTCTGTACTAAATTCCCAAAATATTTAGAGCTATAGGAGATGACTAGCCGGTGGGACTTTACAGATTAATCTCACAGTCAAGCGTTACACTGTCACATGCGAGACTAATTCTCAGACCTCCTATGGCCTCCCTCTTTGTGGTGTCTTTGTCTCTTTTGTCCCCACATGATTCCAATGTCCTAAACAATTCCCACATGAAATTGAATGTCTTCTTTGTAGGGTGATCCACTCACTGGCTTATGATTTGCAAAGGTGTGCGCTTGTGTGTGCATGAAATTTAAGAGTTCATCCAGTATAGAGAAGAAAAACAGTTCTCTTTACCCAGACCTACATATCAACCAATCGCCAACCATAGGTATTTTTGAGTGTTTCTTTCTTTGATGATGTCAGTTGGGTCTTGCAGATGTATTGTGACGTCATTCACTAAATGGCCCGTTCAAACTTTCTACTGTAATTTTGTAAATAGGCTTGATGCAAAAGGCTCATAGGAGCTAAAAGTGTTTAATCAGCATCTACTCTGCATTGTAGTCCTGCAGGCTTCTGCAGAGAGGCTAACATAAACCCTAATGTAAACATGACTTATGAGCAGAGATTGATTTTCCATCAATCAATCAGGTTGCACTTGTAGAGTGCGGCTTGTCACCCAAGAGAGATTTCAGGCGCTTGAAGCAGGTCTCAGTCAAAGAACCAGGTCTTGAGCTCCTTCCATCACTGCAAAGAATAAAGGGGAATATTTTCAAGAACGTGTGATAACCATTGTAAATTTAGCTTAATGCAACTTTGCATATCACAGCCTATCACAGGAAAATTATGCTGTGTTAACTAAGTATTCACAACACAGAGGTACCATGCGATAGGCCCCGACAAAGCGTCAAATGTCCGCAATAAATTCAATGCGACGCCGCATAAATGCGAAACACAAATGCTCAAAAAGTTACGATGAGGCCCATCTTCATACAAAAAGCAGTGAAACCCAGCGGCAGGCCTGCAAATCCCACACGCCTGGCGGGCAAATGCACTATAAAAACAACAAAAAGAACACACCAAAAACAAGCACAAATGCGGATCGATATGGATGCACCAGGACCACATGCAGATGGCAACGCGAACCCCACAGACCACCAGCAACGAACAACGGGGTCGGGGAAGGCCAAGGAGAAGAGGGAGAGGAAGACGGGGTGCAGTCTGGAGGCAAACCACATCAGCGTCACGGAGGTGACAGAACAAACCCATCAACTGACTCACAAGTGGATTACCGTGAATGCAGTCGGAGTGTCAAGGTGGTCAATGGAGGAGGCCAAGAGACGCTGGCATGATGTGAAAACCAAACCAAGGACAAAACCGCTGCCAAAAGAAAGGCAGCAACGGCGACAGGAGGTGGGAGGCTTGTGCCACAGGAGGAGCTAGACTAAACCGAGGCCACAGTCATCAGTGTGGAGATGGTGCAAGGAGCTGGGAGTCCGGACACAGCTGCAGAGGACCTGACACAACGTCAACAGGGTGAGTAATGACAAGGGACTAGAGGGAGATGGGCACAATGGCACACATGCACAATGATGTGTAGCGCACTGCACACCCACAAGACCCTGGATCACATCCCTGATACCCATGTCACTCTGCAGCACACAAACAGAGCAATAACAGCACATCCACATTGACGACAATGTGGTACAATGTGCAACCCCGACACGGCAGAACAGAGGATACAACTGGCTACGTACATGCACTGAAACAGACCAACTACATCTGACAGAGTTGGAAACATTGAGATGGAAAGGTACGCATACAACCCCACATCCATCCTGAAGTCCAAATGTCCAATGTCCCGCATCAAAATCCAGCACCTCACAAACAGTCACAATGTACACTGTCATACAGTCTGCATGTAACCAAGAACAATGCACCACCATGCATGTCAACACAATGTCAACATGCATCTCCCCTTCACATTGCAGAGGGACACACAACACCTCCAGCAGAGCAGACCACACAACTCATCAGTGATGCTGGAGAGGACCACCACACTTCGACACCGACGCCCTGCAATAGCTCATGGACATCCTAGGCAACCCACTCCCAGGAGCAGGGCAGCCAAACTACATAGAGGAGAGCCCACCCCCTGCACAGACCACACAGCAGGAAGAACCCACCAGCACTGCTGGCTCCCAACACTTCACAAAGCCACACATGGCATCCCAATGCCAGGTGTCAGAATGCCAAAAGGAGGTGGCCGAACAGGTGCGGGTGGGGTCCGAACACATGGAAGACAAACTAGATCACATACGTGGGTGTCTAATTCCCTTCTGGGACCACCTACACACCACAAATGAGACCCACACTGCGACAGCGTCTCATGCATTTGCCATTTCCTGTACTGAACCACGCCCAGAATCCCGCTATTATTAGTACACACCCATGCTGGACCTACGTACGGCGGCCCAGCCTACTACTCTTAAGTATTGTGTGGGTGACGCCAAAGCTACATGTCCAAGCCCAACCCGATGACTGCGGTGACATGGTTGCATCCACTGTACACAGCACATAGTAATGTTGAAGGGCCCAGAGCCCTCATGCATACATCATGACTAAACGGACACACGCAGGTAGTATTTGGAACTGGCTACGGGCACATGCCCCGGCCCCTTTATTGGCAGGGTCACATGTACAGTGATGTCTGTGCTGGATGGGAGTGGGGTGAGTGTAAGCCAGCCCACACGGAGTGGTTGGATTCTGGCAACAACTTGTATAGTGATCACCATTAAAACTGAAACAGAAAACACCAGCATGACATAAACAACTGGGAAGCATCATGGTGGAAGCCGGAGCAAGTACAGAGGTCACGCAAAATGCAAACATATGTGTCCGTGATTTGCTGTGCACTGAGGTTGGGGCACTAAAGCTGAGCGTGCACATGTGAATGGATTTTCTAGGATTGAGTCCCTTCGGGATAGTCTTGATGCAGCTGCAGTGGGGTGGGTTACACCTGCATCATCTTCCTCATTGTCGTCCCAGGTCTCCCACACTGCCTCAGGTGACATTGCTGCATAACCTCTCCACAGCACAAAACGAAATCAGTAATGGACGATGGCTTGCAGTGCACTGAGCTGGTGGCACCTTGAGTGCTGAGCAGGGTATCAGGCCGATGATGGCATCCACGACAGGTGTGAGCAACTCCGTTAGTCTGCAGGACCACTGTTTCGACTCTGGCAAGTGGTGGTTGGAGGTTGTCCTCTTTGGGCCGGTGGCGTGTGCCTCCTGTGGTGATGCGTCATCCGGGCCGGTCAGGACTTGATTTGATGTGTGAGCCCAGGTGGGCCACAGGTGAGGCCGAAGGCAACAGATAGTGCAGGGCCACAGACACATGCCGTCGATGACCTCAAGGCCATCATCTCAGAGGACATCCAATATTTCAGAAGAAAGGGTCCCTGACTTGACCAGCACAGAGTTAGTGGCTCTGCAATGATGCCAGGACAATGATATGAAAAATCAAGACTCAGTTCCAAATGTGTGCCCTACTGCAGCGCAGTGTGGCCTGAGGGCAGTTGTCAGCGTGGGCCCACAGACACGTTTGTTTGGAGTCCCATACACAGACTTGGTGGCATCACATCAAAGGGAGTATAGTGACATAAAATCTACCATAAACTATGTTCTCCACCATGGTGTAATCAAGACTCAGTCCCAAATGTGTGACCTACTCGACCGCAGTCATTGTCATTGGCTCGTGATGCACACAGTCAGTGACACCATAGTGTTCGATCAACTCTGTAACGATGATCCTTTTTTCCTCCTGACTGCAACGTGTCATCCTCTTACACCTCTCCTTGCATGCAATGATCTGTACTCTGTCATTGAAAAATCGATACACAGTTCCATTTGTGTGAACTACTCGAGCGCAGCGTAGGCCCGGGGCAGAAATCTGTGTGGGCCCACAGTCACGTATGGTTGTAATGCTATGCACAGACTTGGTGGCACCACTAATCGAAGGGATATAGTGACATAAACTCAGTCATAAATAATGTTCTCGGCCATAGTGTAACCAAGACTCAGTTCCCAATGTGTGACCTAGTTGACCGCTGTGACTGCCGGTAGAGTACGTAAACGAGAAAGGAGTACTGCGGTTCTGTGTCGCCGTGGCCGTGATGGTCTGAGGAGACTGCCAAGGTCACGGCCCTGGGCTTGGAGCTTGCACCGGCATGTGATGGGCCCACTTTGACACACGCCGGTGTCGGTAGGTGAGCAGTGAGGCCTTGGATGTGCAGGGGTGGGAAGGACGAGTCCGGCGACCAGCGGCCCGGGGTGCAGCAGGTGCACAGGATCACAGGCCCGCAGCACACAGTGTCGGCCTTGCTGAGAGGCACCGCCCATGCAGAAACGTTGGGTGTTCCAGAAGAGGACCACGACCAGAGTTATGTGCCTTTTATTCACACCCCTATGCTGGCCTGGCTTACGCCGGGCCTGCCCACTCTGCTCTTGCTCAAGCTACATTTCCACAAGCTTCCCCACTGGCTGGGGTGACATGGTTGCCCACTGTCCAGTACACTCCAAACACCAACAGTATATGTCGACATAGGTATGTGTGTTTTCTGCATACTGCAGTCTGCCCAGCACATCAATGCCACACTTGGCATTGTGTGCAGTCTCATTCAAGGGTCACTTGCCACCTTCGTACATGCCTGGTCCCCACCTCTTCCCACATTCTGCTTTTGTGTGGCTGAGGTGCCATGCCGTTGATGGCTTATGTACATAGCTGGCCCAGGTTCCCACAGTAAGTTGTGCTGGCGTATCTGGTGGGTGGGCAGGCTTTTTGACATGTTGTATGTGAGTTTGGAAAGAGTGCATTCCCAGAATTTTGAGCTGCTTGATTGCAGACTTGGGGTGTGGGGTGTGTTCAATTGGTTCTTGCCAACGAGCAGTGCATTTCTGTAGGTGCCATCCTGGAAGCCAGCGCGGCCTGTGGAGGGAGTTGCGGTAGGGCAGACAGGCGGGGCGGGGGAGGGGCAGGGTTGGGGGTGATAAACCCCAGAATATGGATGATTGCAGGTAAGTAAACAATTAAATGAATAAAATGAATTTCGTTCCGTGCCCTGCATCGTAAAATGCGATTCAGGGCGCGTTTAACGCTGGCGCCACAGTCAGCCTGTCGGTGGTGGTCTCACTGTCATCGGACCATGTAAGACCACCCGCCACAGGAGGATGGTGGGCGAATGGTCGGGCGGAAAGACTGTCCGACACTAATCCGACGGGCTCAAGGAGCCCATCGGACCGTCAGACGGTCTGTAATGCCTACAATGGTGGTGGTGCCTGCTCAGGCACCGCCGATGGCATTACAATGTCAGTTTTCGCAGGCCGTTTCATGGCGGTTAACCTGCCATGAGAAGCCTGGTGGAAAGGGACATTGGAGACCCCTAGTGGGCCCCCCTTTCACGCTCGGCCTCCGGTATGTATCCCCTACATATCCCTGCACCATGAGGCAGGCCCCGCATGGTGCAAGCCACATATGCAGGGATATGCAGAATGTGTGTTTTTTTGTACTGCAGCGTGTGCTGCATCCCACAGCGCACGCCGCAATACAAAGAATACACACATTGACCGCATTGAAGGTGGTTGCATCGTGATTCCAATGGTGGGACCGCCAACAGATAGTCAGACGTTCCTGTTTCCGAAGGGATGGCGGTCAGCGAATAGCCCGTCCACCATCCTAATGAGGCCCTTAGTCCTGAGTAGGAAACAAGTATATCTTCAATAGGTACCCAAATTTGCATGGGTTGATTCTTGATGTAAGAACAAAGGCAGGAAGTTCTGTTTTGAGGCAGCCACAGTCAAAAGGACCTGCTGCCCATGGTCTGTCTTTGGAACTTATGGATCTTCAAAAAGATATTGTTCTAAGATCTTAATGCAGGACCAGGTGTATACCACTTAAATCATTATGTAGATGGGACTAATTCAGAGTGAAGATCACCTCGTGCACCAAACACATGCAAATGAAATAGATCTGCTGCCTAATGAATAGCCAATTCAGTGACATAAGACCATGCGAAGGATAATCTCGCACCTAAAATCAAATGCAAGTCTTCCTGCATAAATTTTACTAACTTGCAGCTCCTGTATCAGAAATGCTGGATGGTCAAGATACACTCTGTTGCAACAGTCCAGGCCAGGGTTTGCCAAAGTCGGTCCTAGAAGAGCGTATCCATGCCAGATTTTAAGATAATTACATTTATCTAAATGGGGATGTGCGCAAAATCTGCCATGGATGCGGCCCGCCAGGACCAACTTTGGAGAACCCTAGTTTGGATGAGCAGTTCCAGACAGTGAGAATTTGCACCTTGTAAGAGAAGTGGAAAAAGTGGAAAACACATTCCAGAGCACTCAGCTCAAAGAAACATGAATTCACCACAGAGGAGATTTGGTTAGATAAGGACAATGAGGAGTCAATATTTACCCTCCAATTTTTCAACTACTTTAGAAGTGAGGGTAGAGGACCCAGTTCGAGGGGCCATTCTGAAATTTCCGAGAGCAAAAACAGGTGTGTGGGGCTCAAAATATCTGTCTTTTCACTGTTTCATTTCAGATGAGTAGCACACATCCACGGGTGGACTTTGGAGAGCCAGTTAGGTAACTTACCTACTAATGAGTGCTGCTCTCCAGCTAGCTCCACAATGATTTTGTTATCATCTGCATTAAGAAAGGTTGGGGGTTAGTGGGGTCATAATAAAATCAAACAGTAGCAGTAACAAAATCAAATGCTGCCCAGGAGGACACTGCAAGTAATAGCTCTGTCAGAAGATTCAAAAGATAGAAATAAAATTCAGAATGGTGTGTTAGCCAAAAAATCCCAAAACCACTATAGTGTAAGATCGTTTAGCCCTAGTTTTGAGAGCATCAATACAATAATCTAATGACTGATGATGTCAAAAGCCTCTGAAAGGCCCAGAAAAATAAGGTAAGCTAGAATTTTGGAATCGACTTAACAACATAAGTTATCAAGAGCAGCCTGTATTGCTAGCATTGTGCTATAGTAGGGCGGATGCCCATCTGGAGTGGATGTAAAAGATGATGAGAGCTCATGGAATACCTCTTTCTCCACAAGGTTACCTAGATTGGGTATCTGAAAAATGGGCTAATAAATTGACAAAGAATCTGGTTCCAAGGATGATTTCTTAAGCAAAGGAGTCACTCATGTCAGTTTAGAGGGATAAGAATCAAACCTATCTTCGAAGAGTGAGGCACTAGTAAAGGTATTTTTCCAACTAGGATCCTGTATAAGAAGCTTTTTGTGATGCCGTGAAGGTACGAGGTCCCAAGGAGAATCTGAAGGTTTTTGTGAGGAAAAAAGGGACACATTAATTAAATTTGATTAGCGGGAAAATACATGACACAGTGACTATTGAGCTTTTGACAATTTATGTAGAAGAAGTGAGGTGAATAGGATGAAGAAATTATAATGGAGGGGATTTTATTAGCAGATCTGGGCATTCCAATTGCATTTGTAAACAGAATTTTCAGAGTCTGAAGTCTTTGGGAGATCACACAGTTCTCTTAATTACCGAAGGGATCACTGTAATAGCACTTTGTGCACCGAAGAATGTCATGTAAATTTAGCCTTCCCAACAGCTTGCTTGTAAATAGATTACAGCTTCCATGCTATTTATGGGTGGTGGCTCGCAAAGATAATTGAAGAGCCTTAAATTCCAGTGTTAACTAGCTACAAGGCAAACAAGTATTTTTTGGTAAGGATGGTGGTCATTGTAACCTACCGCTCTGCAGCTAAAGTCAACAAATTGCAAATAAGAGATCACAAGAGGATCCTGAGCAGATGAACACTCGATGGAGAATCCAACAGTAGGGATAATAGTGACTAAATCATCTGGTGACACTGATTTCTAGTTTCTGAATCGGACCATTAGCTGTGCAAAAAATCTAGGTAAACAATATGTTTTTTAATTGACATGGGAACTGCAAACCAAAATGACCTGACCATGGTAACGGGAAGAAATGGAAGGATTGGCAGCTAGATACATCTGAGAAGATTATTTCAAGGGAATGGCCCTTCAAATGGGTACGAAGCAGCAGTCTGGGCTTAATATTAAACAGAGTAAACAAATGGGTAAACACAATAAAGAAGTTTATGGCCAATAAAGATGTATCGCGATTAAAATTAATATTAACGTCTGCAAATAAAGACACAGGCAATTTCAAATAAATGTCTTGAGTAAGGGCTGCCACAAGTCTTGTAGCATGCGTGTAGGTTGGGCACTGTGAACCATGGCCTGGGAGAAGATAGGGGTCCTTACAATGACGCAAGAGTTCAGTCTGTGGAGCTAATTTCAAAGGTGAAAAGACTAGGAAGTGTACCAATCAGCAGGGGTGGGTGGAGCTTGCGGAGTTGCACTACGTGGAATACCACGGAGTTGAACAAAAACACAGTGGAACTCCCGGAGTTCCATGAGATAGTTGCTCCGCTCGCCCACCCCTTCATGAATGTACTTCTGAGATAAGCCAATCAACCATGTTGTGCTGTTGCATCCAACAAAAGAAAGCACCAACAGTAGACAAAAGAAAGGAAGATGAACAGTGTGGGCACGGATCACAAAGCTGCGCTAGGTTATGGAAACTTACTTTTACAGAATGCACAGGGGTTCTCGTGAACATTAGCAAAACTAAGCATTAATTTTTTATATCAGCTGTTATCGTGGAAGGCTGGCCACCCCAGAAGGGAACGGTGTACACCATCCAACAAAAGTGACACAAAAGTAACACCGATCAGTACTCAAAAAGAGTCCAAGTCCTCAGAATGATGGGGTTTGAAGAAAGTTTGCGGTCAATAGGAACACACGTTCAAGCAGAAAAAAATCTAAGACAGCCATTTATCATTCAGGGATTAATATTACAAAGATTATGTAACACTCACTGCTACATGTTTACAGAGAGCAAGAGAAGGGCAGCATAACTAAATCCTTGTTAAACCGCCTCCTGCTTACTTTAAACAAAACTAAACTTCAACAGCCACAAAACTCACTCCACCGGGGAAGCATCATGCAGTGGGGCTGTTTAAACTCTTAAAATCAGCCAATAAGTATATTTCAGGTGTCCGTTCACACTAAAAAAGCTCTGATTGAAACTCAATAATTACACAAAGAGCAAGATACGCAGAGTGAGCAAAAAAGTAGACCCACGCCCATAACAACAGCGCGGGATCTCAAAGCCCATTCCCACTGGGCCCTCGAACACTTATCCTTCTGTTAAAAGTACATTTCCCACTAACCAACATACCTGGTGGGCCTGCTGCGGCACATCCTTGAAGGTGTCACTGACTCCCCTGGGAGGTCCAGTAGACCTGGCGTTGGGTGGTGGAATGGTAAAATAGTCAGCCATAGCAGCTACGCTCATTCCTCTCTCCCTGCGCTGTGAAGAAAGGAATAAAATGGCAGATACTAGCCGCCCAATGAGACTACGTGAACCAATCTTGCGAGGAGACACAGAAAAGCCATGAGATTAGTGGTGGGTGCAGGTAAACTCCAGAACGCAGGAGTTTATGCCAAGCTCTGACCTTCAAGCAAAGTGCGGAGTGACGAAAATTCTTTGAACTCCGCCAGCGGATTGGAGTTTCCGCCCACCCCTACCAATCAGTGTAACCACGGTTCACACTTCAGTACGCAGGAATTTATGCCAAGCTCTGACCTTCAAGCAAAGTGCGGAGTGACAAAAACTCTTTGAACTCTGCCAGCGGATTGAAGTTTCCGCCCACCCCTACCAATCAGTTAGTGTAACCACGGTTCACAGTGCAAAACCTACATGTATGCTACAAGACTGCGTGCATCATACAAATGTAATTTGCGCAATCTCTCTCCTGACGTAATACAGGTCAAAAAGCCATCAACAAGAACCAATGGATTTACGGCATTTAGCACTTAACATGCTGCAGTAATATTGTCTCCTCCAGTATTGATGTTTTGTACAATTATAAATTAATACCCTCCTGCTGTTATTTTCAATCTTTCACATGCCACATTACTTTACATTGTGTGAATCATTTCTTGGAATAATACCTGTTGAGACATTGCTATATGCTACTATACATGTGGGCCTGCACCTATTATTGTGCCACCCAATTCAGTAGCCATGCAGACATGTCTCGGGTCTGCCATTGCAGCCTATGTGTGCAGTTTTAAACTGCCATTTTGATCTGGCAATATATACCTTTTGCCAGGCATAAACCTTCCTTTTTACTACAAATAGGTCGCTGCTAGGTGAGGCACTAAACAGCCCAAGAGGGCAGGATGCCATGTATTCAAAGAGGTGGACATGTACTTTTAAGTTGTACATGTCCTGGTAGTGATAACTACTAAATTTGGCTGGTGCAAAGCCAACCTTTCATCACAGGATAACATTGGGTTACCTTATTAGATTTAATAGCGGAGAGCTTTCAATTGGGAGAAGTTAGATCTGTCAAGCTTGTGTTTAAAGAATTGTAATCAAAAGGCATATTTAATGTAAAGTTGGATAATGTAAAGTTGGATATTTAATCACAATTCTAAAAATGCCACTTTTAAGAAAGTTGACATTTTCCTGTCCCGATTATTTGGTGTCTGCTGCATGCAGTTGACTAGGTGTAGATGGCAGTACCTCTTTGTGTATTGCACCCAGACAGTGAGAAAAAGAGAAGTTAGGTGTTTGGCAGAATGGGCCATTCTGAGTTAACGAAAGAGAGGAACTGTCACCTCCACACTATCAGAAAGGCCCTGCCAGGGTACTCTCACATAGGGTTTGACACTAGCCTCTTGTGAGCACAGTGAATCTGGGGCCACAGCAGGGAGGCAGTAAATTCCCAGCACCTCGGCAGTGGAAACCTCTAGAAGCTTCTCCTACTTCAAAGTGGGCACCAGGTATAAGTATTGTACCAGAGACCCCCAACTCAGTACACATCTGGAGCTGTGGAAGACTCAGAAGAAGGACTGTTGTGCTGCTCTGCTGCAAGAAAGACTGCCACCCTGCTGCCCTCCTGCCTGAGTGAAGGTCTATATTTGCATCTTGAACCAATGACCACCAGAGTGACTCCAAGGGCTAGTTGGCTTGTCTCCAGAATCCTCAGGGACAGAACAGGCTTCCTATATCTTCCACTGAGTACCTGGTCTCTGCCAGCTGTGAGTGCTGCCCTCCTATGTGGTGCCACCACGGTCCTTGACTCTTGTAAGTGAGCCTGAAGAACTCTAGAAGCCCCACCCATGGTCCCAGCAGAACCGATGCATAGGAGCCACTGTCCAAAGCATAACCAACCAGAAATTCCATAATGGAGCCGCTGCGCAATGCATTGCTCCACCAAACTTCCCATCGGAACTGCTGCACAGTTCGTCTGCAGCACAGGACTTTGCATCACAAGCCCCTCATTGATGGTATCCTCTATGAAGACATAGGACCTTGAATCACAGCTTTCCAGCTACTAGGAATTGCAGCATTGTGACACATCCTTGATACTTTACTCTGCATCATGTCACAATCAGGATTTACGGTATTCTTGTTCAGCCGGCCCAACTTGGTCCCTGTAGTTGACCCGTGCTCCATCACGGTTGGACTGAAATTGTGTCTTTTTCATGGTCTTGCACAAGCAGATATTTACAGTTGACACTTTGTGCTTTTTTACACTATTCTCACCTAAATATTTTTCTTGTGTTGTGTTTTACTTTATTACTGTTTGTAGTGATGCATAAATACTTTACACAGTTAAGTGTGGCTCCTTTTGTGCCAAGCTGCCAGTTAAACACAGGTTAATTTGTGGTTTGCATATGGCTTCACTCTGAGAAGGATTGTGGTTGCTGCTTGAGTAGGGTTTCACCTCCTCAACCAGGAGCCCCATTTCTTATAGGTGAGCACAAGTAAACTCTGTCCTTTGATATTATTGCTGCACCTAACTATGGGCCCGATTACGTAGTCATGGTGGCCGTCCGCGCACTGCCGCATTGGCTATCCAACTGCTGTATTAAAAGTGCGTCAGTAGGATCGCCACAACCGCTAGGGATCTGTGATCCCGCGTTAGAGGCGAAATGGTCAGAGGCCCCAATATGCTGGTATTGCTGATTCAAAACCGCCAAGCATATTATGAGTTTCCTCAATGCGCCCCTTTTCATGGCAGTGAGCCCACCATGCAAAGGGTGGCAGTGAGGAAACTAAGGGTGCCTTACAGTACCCCCTGTTGCCTCTGGGACTGGGGTGCATGCAAGAGTGCACTTGGTGTGCCCATCTGTCTGTTTTCTCCCCCTGTTCCTGCACGGCATGGACTTGTACAGGAACGTGCTTTGGTGCTCCCATGGTGCTGCCTATCTTAGGCTCACATATGAGATTTAGAAAGGCACCTCCGTGGGACAGACAAAGCACCACCCGCCAGACCAGGATGTAAGTCCTAATATGGCAGACGGTTTGACTACAGGTTTGGCAGTCTCTCAGTGGGGCGCTGGCTTAGAATCCCACTGTGAGACCGCCAAACTTGTAATCAGTCCCAATATTGTTATTTTCTGATGACCTTGGCTGAGAAGTCACAATCCTTGTATCATTTTCCAACTTCAAACCACTCTCCTTTCAGTTTTTTCTTGACCATTGAATTTCATTTGATGGTTGTTGTTCTTCAAAAGATGAAATCAAGAAGGATTCAGTCAATGTAGCTGCAATTTTCGCATCCATTGCAAGCCATTATTATACCTAATTAGATTTATTTGAGAAGCTTAATCTCTCAAACCTCAACCTCATAGGAAGTATGACTGTGAAGCTCTAATTGAACCTGCATGCACTGTACTATTGAGTACATCTATTCTCCAACAGACACTGACACTGAAAATGAATCCTTGAAAAATTATTTGTAAGAACAAAATAAAGTTACCTTAAATTAAAGTATTTAGAAATAGTTACAAATACTTATAAATCTGAATAAACATAATCTAATATTACATATATGTAAAGAGTAAGGGCCAGATGTAGGTAGCCAAATACCGGTCGGTAACGGACGATTTCAGCCGTTACCGACCGGTATTTGGCTTTTGAGATGTAGGGGGACAGAAACAGGCTCTTTCGGTATTTTTACCGAATCTGTAAATATACCGGTCGGTAAATTTACCGATCAGTATTTTTACAGATTCGGTAAAATTGAGATGTAGGTGGGACTCTTCTGAGTCCCACAAGCCTTACAGAATCGGTATTTTACCATCAAATTCAATTTGATGGTAAAATACCGATTCCGGTGTGCATGCACATGTGTGCATGCACACCTATGCCATATGACAGGCAGACCTGCCCTTAGGGCAGGTATGCCTGCCACATGGCACCCGAGCCTCTTTTGGGGGTGCCAGAGGGTGTCAAAGTGACACCCCCTGCACCCTTGTCAAATTCGGTATTTACCGATTCGGTAAATACCGATTCGGTAATGCCCATTCATTTCTATGGGCTTCAAAGCCCATAGGAATGAATGGGCATTACCGGTCGGTATTTACCGAATCGGTAAATACAGATTTTTACCGATTCTGTAAAAAAAAACATCTGGATGGTCCTACATGTCCCCCCTTCATATTTACCGATTCTTAATTACCGAATCGGTAAAATTCGGTAAGAATCGGTAAATAAATCCTACCTACATCTGGCCCTAGATGTTTAATATTTAATTATAAAAATATAGCAGTGCTATATTTTGAATGTAAAAATTATTGTAACAATAATAGTTTTCAAACTAAATGAATTCTAATTATTTCTGTATACATCACATTTATTAATTATTCATACATAACAGAAAAACAATTTCTTTAGGTTGGAATAAATTCTTTAATTTAAACTTCAGAAAATATTTGCATTTAATCTAACATATATCCATTTATTAAAGATGTATTTCATAATTACGTTATTAGTGCTGCAGCATGGTTTATTTTGTTCTATGTTTAAAATAATTAAATACAAAGAACATATTTAACATAATTGTATTTCTAATATTAATTTTTGAGTTCAATAACATTTTTATTTTTCCCCATACCCTTAACCTATACACTTTACCGTGTTGAGAAATTCACCCTGGCTGTGGAGAGTTAAGGTATAGGGAAAATGAAATTAACTTACTTTTCTCAAAAAATAAATATAAAAAATACTATTATGTGAAATATTAATGTAGAACATATAATGTTACAGACCTGTCAAGTTAATATTGACAAAATCTTTCTTACATCAAAATATATTAAATTGAATAAAATTATTTTACTGAAGTTTAAATAAAAAAATATATTCCAACTGAAAGAATAAATATTATGCATACATCGTGTATAAAAGAGATGTATATAATTAATTATATTGAATTTAAATAATAAATATATTTCAATATATTTTAATACCAATTATGTTTACTTGATTTTTAATTTCAAAACAGGTATTCAAATATTTTATAATTTAATATTAAACATGTACTGGTTTAATATTTGTATTTTTATATATTGTCATATTATTACAATGTATTTATGCATATGTGTAAGTATTTTAAACAATTTAATTAATCATTATTTCCTACGGGGCATTATTTTAATTCCCTACCCTAATTGTTTTCTAATAAAAGGGTGCTGTATCAGTGGTTGGCCATGTCTGGTGCTGGACCTACTACTGTTTTCTTTTACAAGTAACTCAGGGGCTGATTTAGAAGTAGGCAGAAGGGACTTCATCTGCCAGGGCAGCAGAGTATTTTATGCCAGTCAAGTTAAATAACATCTCTAGCAATCACCGGAACCCCTTAGATGTTAGACATGGTAGAGCTGTATGGCAAAGATACAACGTTTATTTTAGTTTCAAAAACAAAACCCCAAAGAGGGATTTTGATTTTTTTATAAATAAGAAAAAAAAATGCCTCTCTCTCCATGTGAGTGATTTGCTATGATGAGGAGGCATTATTATATTTTTACTTACCACCAATGTTTTCCTGACAGTGAAAGTAAAAAAGGCTAAATCTATCTAAATTGGGCAGGTGGACATGTTACCAATTCGACGGACCCTAATCCTTTGGGCCAATGGAGAAGTTTGGCATTGGCAGAGACGGATTAGTCTCCTCCATTTCCAAACTCTTGTCAGCCTGCTTTTAAAGCTGGCAGGGGCCATTATATTGTCAGGAAGGGTACCCCTTTGCTCTTACACCCAATTCTTTATCACCTGCCACTGCATCTTTATTCTTTGTTCGCTCATGAATCACAGTAACTAAGACCATGTGTGGACTATCGATGTCTCACTAAGATTGCAATAAAAATCACTACCTTCTACTGCTCTCTAAAGAATTACTTAAGTCGGAAAGGGGTGCCACAATATTCACTAAATTAGATCTTTGAGGTTCTTATCATCTTTTAAGTATCATGATTGGTGATGCATGGAATATGAACTTTCATAATCCATTTGGTTACTTTGAATATCATAGCATGGTCTTTGGGCTTTGTAATGTGCCAAAGAGCTTTCATGAAAGATCAAACATAGGTTTATAGCTAGTTAATAGCCCCATACTGAAATCAAATATGTATCGTAATCTCTAATATTCGAAAACGGTAGCCGGGTTGTGGAGGATCGCACTAGCAGGACTAGTCACAATGGTAACAAGATATTGCCCACCTCAGATGGTCAGCTGCCACTTGACCACAAAATTCAACATCATTCAAAAGAGTATGATAAGCAATGTATATACAAGGTAAATCATATAGTATGTACAGAAAGCAAAAAAGGAATTCCACATTGTTGTTTATGGTATTAAGGTGTCGGTATTAAAGATGCACTCGGTTTTCGTAAGTAGATAGCCAACACGTTTCGCCCAAACATGGGCTTCTTCAGGGTGGTAGCATGTAGTAGTCAGTTCGCCAGGGAAGCAAAATCATGTACGAATTCTAATCAAGTCCGCGTTGGGACATCGGATGTGAGAGGAATTAACCTCTCAAGTTAGAAGCAATAGTAGTCCAATATATTAGAGGACTCAAGTATCCGCCTCTGTTGAGTTGATCCGTAGTAGAGGCAATGACTATTTTAGTGAAGAGCTCTGTGTACGAGCCGTATCCGGTGCAGTCTCATCCTGGCGGGAGAACGTATCACGTTCTCCTGCCACATACTATATGATTTACCTTGTATATATATTGCCTCTCATACCCTTTTGAATTATGTATCGTAATCTGGCGCTCACGTAAAGTGTTCTAATGCCCTGTATCAGGTGAAAATGCCTTAGGAGTACTTGTCAGTATAGCTTGCTTACAAGAGTATGGAAGTGAAGAGGCCATGAATAACTTTCAGACGACCAAGATACCATCCAGAACTGTTTATGATGGTCAGCTCCCCAATAGAATATATATACCTGATCCTGGGAATGCATGAAGAGTCTGTAATTGAGCAGGAGCACTGTATCTGGAAAGGCGTTTTGTAATGCAGCACACATAGAAGTTGCAAAGCGTCACTTTTTTTAATGATTGTTTATGTGCAGGAAGGTATTCCTGTTTATGTGCAGGAAGGGATACCTTCCTGCACATAAACAATCAATGGCCTTATGCTGTTTCTATGTGTGCTGCACAATGCAGCACACATAGAAACAGCAAAAACGAGAAGAAATTAAACATTTCTCCTCGTTGTGCCAGGGTAAGACCAGGTTTTCCCTGGTCTTAATTTTGGCACTGCCCCATATTTACACCACCATTGTAAATATAGGGCAGCTTAACAATCAATGGATGTTGAGGCGGAACTCTCACCACAACACCCAATGCCCGCACCTTTCACGCTAAGTACAGCGTGAAAGGTACCTTATTTACAAGGCAGCGTTAACCACATTAAGTGGCTTAACACTGTCATGTAAATAAGGTGAAGCCCATATCAAAACCATAACGTCAGAAAAAGTGGTGTTTTAGTGATGATAGTAGCTTGTAAATATGTCCCATGGTTTTTAGAGCAGTCCCACTAGGCCCCATGGTATGGCTAGACTCACACCTGCTCTGGGCCAAGATACTCTCCCGGTGATAACATGCACTTCTAATCTGCAAAATATAACATTCTAATCTTTGCATAAACTGACATGTTTCTCCAAATGTCTTCTTTCTTCTGCCTCTGAATGTTTCTTTCCCCTTTGGGGTTTTTCCAACCTTACAGACTTTCTTGAGGCTTATTAGCATCAAGCAGTACCAAAGTCAAGACAGATCTTCAGTCCAGTCCAGACCCTTACAAAACTATTCCTTTTGCCTACCTTGCTACATTACTCTAATTTTCGTAGTAGTGCGCAATGCTGGTCCTGCTGAAGTTGAAAGGTAGATATAGTACCCAATAGGATTTGTGAGTGCTTATTAATCAGGCTACTGATTTTCGATTCGAGTTCAGAAAATAATTAATCATGTCTTGAACACAAGCGTACTTTCATCAATACATTTTTTTTCTAGAGAGCTTAATTTTAGGTTGGGAAGTAGGCTCGATGAAAGTGTATTTGCTATTAGCTATAGCATGCCAGCAGATATAACTATTTGAAACCATGTAGAAAAATCCACATAAAGCGTGGTGAAATGGTTTCTGTTTCAACCACCGAATCTATATAGCCAATGACACTTCTATAAGTATGTGCATTACGAGATACATGTTCATATATTCAGATTTGCGACAAACATATTTACTACTGATTGATAAGTTCCCAAATGTATTTGAAATGTTTTGCCCTCCCCTTCCTTACTCTTCCTACGATGCAGTGTCACATTTCATGGTTGCTTTTTTTCCAAAAGTGTTTTCATTGTTTTTAAGCCAGATACAACGCACTGTATCGATGCATTTGTCACCAAGAGTGGAGACTGCCATGCAGACAGTTTCATGAGATTGATATGTTCACACGCACCCCCGCCCACACCAGGGACGACCTTTGACATGGATGAGCTGAGCCAGGGCACCCACCTTCATAGGGGAACACTGACCTGCCTCATAAAGGGGCTGCAGTTAGCAATCTCCATCTGGATCCAGCAAACCAACTTAAGGGATCATTACAATATCAGGCAGAAAGCCTCCATCTGACAGTCAAACTCTTCCTGACCGAGTCAAAGCCCTCCCAATCGACTCAGTCGGTTTACAGTCTTACTGCCCAATTACAATGTTCATGGTTGGAACGTGAACCGGCCAGCAATTCCGCCTCGGTGCTGACCGACTCACGGTGTATTACTGTTGGTCAGAACCACACCGTAACCCCCTATGGACGGCATCTCTGCCCTCAGGATTACGATGTCACTTTCCAAGAGCCTTTACACGTCGGCGTGTCCGACACTAAAAGGCTATCAGAAAGTGACTTTGGGGCCCCTGGCAGGGCCCCCTGGCCCTCGCAGCCTATGGTTTCTAGCCGACCCTGTAAAATCCTGCATGTGTGGCAAGCACCATGGTGTGCCTGTGACAGGGTGCAGGGTTTTCCACACACACCCCATTTTCCCATTGGAGCATGTGCTTCGGCTCGTCCTAACATGAGCTCCCATAGGAAACAATGGGGATCCGACCAAACAGTGTTCGGTTGCATCGCAATTTAGCAGTCAGAACCGCCGATCACAAGTCACTTGGTACCGAATCCGAGACATGTCGGGCAGAGGCTTTCTGCCCGACAGCATGATGTGCCCCAAAATCTTTTGTTAAATAATTTTGTTATGTTCCCTAGGTATCTGTGTTTAACCCTCGCCTAACCTCCTTCCCTGATCTTCCTCTCCCTTCTACCTGGCATCCCCTACCCACAATCCCCAACCTGTCCCTCACCAACAACTTGGATCTACAGTGAAGCCACTGAGCTGGGTGTGATTCAGGGAGTTGGGGTGATGGCGGACATGTTGGTGTTCAGAGGCCAGTCATGGCTCTGATGCAATTAGCCAATGGCTAGCCTGTGATTACAAAAGGGGCCACCTGCAGCCTTATTTTACCCACAATCAGGAACAAGATCTCAAAATGTGGTTCCGCTCACTGCTCTCCAAGCAAAAGCCAGTTCTGCCCTCCACCACCCCTTTTAATCTTGGAACAATCATTCATTAATTTCAATGTTCATTGGTTTGTTCTGTAGATGTCACCTCTGAGAAGAATGAGTGTATTCACCTCTTGGCCTTATGAAGAACCTATTCTCAATTAGTGATCCGTATGGGTCCTGATCCAGGGGATTAGAGTAATTCCGTGTAATCTTCTTCCATATGTTAAGTATTGCAGGTATGGAAAGTGTTGACACGTTTGTTATTTACAGACTGTCTATGGGAACTCACTCCTGTCCGAGCTCCCCAAAGTGTATCTAGTACCGCCAACAGCAGAGCTTCACACAGCTGCCGGTTTGTGACAAGTCACAGAAAATGTATTACATTTCTCCTATCTTTCGTATCCTACAATGGTTCCCAATGGATGCAAGAACCCAATCTGGACTGCTCTAATCACCCATAAAGCCTGACTCAACTCCCCACCCTCATTTTTGGTTGGAAAACTGAAAGTATTTGATGCTCAACGGGGATCAAGAAATGCTGAATCCCTGCGGCTATTACCTCTGACATTCATGTAATAACACTATATTCAACAGGCATTTTCTGGGAGTGCAAAAAGGTTCTGGATCTGACTCCCAATAGTCCTTTGCATAGCCTCTAGTCCTGCCACATTTAAACTGCTGCTCAAAATCCTCTTGAGAGACACATTGGATAAATCAAGGATCACTTCTCTGCTTCCCTCCTGATGCTGCACTCCGAAAGTCTCCAAACGCCGGGATGTGCCGTATTCACAAGAATACGGTGCACCCCTGTCTTTCCCTTAACGTTGGTGGTAAATGTAGGTACCATTGTCTTGTACCATTGTGCAAGGGTGCTTCCATTGCAGGGAAAGATTGTTTATGAGCAAGAAGTTGTCCCTTCCTGCACAAAAACAATCATTTGCGTTTTGCTGTTTCTATATGTGCTGCACAATGCATCACACATAGAAACAGCAAAAACAAGGGGAAATTAAGCATTTCTCCTCGCTTCGCCATTTTAAGACCAGGTTTTCCCTTGTCTTAATTTTGGTGCTGCCCCATATTTACGCCACCCCTGTAAATATGGGGCAGCGTCAAAATCAATGGGTGTTGCGGCGGAACACCCTCCGCAACACTCATTGCACGCCCCTTTCGCGCTGTGTAGTGTGAAAGAGGGCCTTAGTCACACGGCGTTAAGCCACATTAAGTGGCTTAACGCCACTTTGTGAATAAGGCGAAGCCCCTATTGCCACAGGAACATCGGAAAAAGTGACGTTCCTGTGGTGATAGGGGCTTGTAAATCGGCCCTCAAGTGTGTGAGGGTCTGGCATCTTAACAAATATTGGGTCTTCTCATAATGCCAATCACAACCACAGTTTCTTGACAAGCATTGTCTTTTCCTTACTCTTAGTTTATTCAATACTATGTACAGGAGGGTGGAAAAAAATTAGACCCTTATAAATCTCCTCTCGCTCCTGATTATGAATGACATTATTAGAATGTACGAAATGCCCAGTCACATATTCAAGGTGTAGCTGCACATGTGATGTGCTGTCTGATTGACCAACCACCCCCTCCCACCCTTCTATTTCCCCAACATGAAAAACATAACAGAAACTTTGTGAACACTAATAAACAAAAATATATATAAAACACACACTACAGTTAGCTTTGCTTCTGTTAGTCTCTCACGTTGGAGTGGCCTGAACTCAACCCATGTCCCAGTTAGGGCTGTGCAAAATTTGCATACACTTCTCTACTGTAATTACGTGAAATTACTAAAAAAGTATGCTTAATTAGGCAAAAATCATCTCACATTCAAAAAATGACTGAAACGGTCCATTCTGGTAAACAATAATCTAGAAAATGTAACTTTGAGTTGATTTGCATTTGCTCCCATTCAGAACATAGTCGCTCTTGTGTAGAACTGGAGTTCTATGCGCAAACATTACTATAATGGTCCGCTTGGGTAAATAATCCTGAAATATCTGTTTAGCGCCCATGCTAAAGGAACTTTCCTCACATTCAAGACACTGCCGCCCATGTTTGGATTTGTAGTTCAGTGCTCAAGAATTACCTGAATGGTCCTGAAATGATGCTCACATAAAAAAATGATCTGAACTGTACATCTTGCATTAAACTGTCTCCCCTAAATTACATAGTGTGGGGTATTGGTGTAATCTCTGGAAAATTATCTTCAAATAGGTGAGGGTATCTTTCTTGAACAGTGTAGAATTACTTGTTTACTAGTTTCTGTGGATAAGATGACATTTTCTCCATTTCATCTCAAGTGGTTGAGCTGAATCCCCTTTCTTGCATGGGTTCCATCATTTGGGGCATTTACATTTTGACTTCTGTACCTTACTTCAGCCATGGTAAATGTGCAAATGAGGATGAAGAATAGCCGCTCACACCTGAACCTTCCCTTTTTTGATTACTTTGTGGATCCTAATGTTATCCCAACTTTCTTTGATGTCAAGGTTTTCTCAGTAAAGATGTACATCTTCCACATAGGTGTCAAAGGATTCCAGCATGTCATTAATTTATATTTTGTTTAGTTGACCGTCCTTACACCAATTCTTCCACTGCTACAATCCTTGGGCCTTTTTTATGAAGGCCTTGCGCCACCGGTGCGTCTCTTTTAAAATGGGAAAAAGCGACGCACCAGCAGTGCAAGGCCTTCATAAATAAGGCAGCTTGTGCCTTACTGATACACATCATTGCTTATGGAGTGGCCCACCTCTGACAGGCTCTTCTAGACCCCTTCAAATTACTGACATTAGTGCAGATCCTGCAGGCAACAGGTAACATTGCTTTTCATGGAACCTACATTGTATTTTCCTCCAACCATTACTGTTGTCATAAAATGATCTCTATCCGTTTGGTTAGTCTAGGATTTCTAATGAAAGTCCACTCTCCTCTCCATGTAACTTGGGGGACTGGTCTCCATGCAAGCAGCCGCTTGGCGTTAACGTTGATGCGACTTCAATCAGTATGAAGCTTTCTACAATGTAGCAGTTATTATAGCCCCACGCCCGGGTCCTCAAGATTAGACGGGCTCATTTGCCTGTGGAAGTCAAACGTTTGCTGCTTGCGTGTAATTCCACCCCCAGGGATCTACTTGATCTGCCTCTTCATTCCCCTTCAAACATTCCCTCATTCCTCTCAATGGAGGATCATTTGAGGCACTGTGACTCTGTTAACTCTGGGAAGGAGTTTGTGAAGCTCGAGCCAACACCAGGTTACTTCAAGCATTATGATTTTTTGCAATGTCCTCTTCTCCAGAGTCAGAGCAGCCAGTATTCCACAAGTGCCTTAATTTATCTTTTAATCGAATCTCTGTAATGAAGCACTAGGATCCTTAAATTCACCTATGGGGATTCTCAAGTGCTCAGAAATGCTGTGTTTCAGTGACATCCCATCTCAGCTTGTCACAGATGCCATTTTGCAGCTTGCTCTGCTTGAATCGGGTAATTTGGTGTAGTGCCCTCCCAAGAGGCTCTCAGCCACTTGCACCATTAGGTCGCACTCTCCAGGATGCATTTTTGTTGCCTAGGATTTTTCCCACACAGAACCTGGTCTCATCTTTTGTCCATTCTTCAGATTAAAATCCAGGCCAGGTTTGCTGTTTGAAGATATTAGAGATTGCAGCCGTCAATGCACCAGCACCAAAGAGACCAGTGGAGAAGAGGGGTCGTGGGCAGATGGACCCGCCGCCTACAGCCATCCTAGCAGCAGTAGGAGCCAACTGTGAAGCCAATAGGAAGGCGTCAGGTGGTGGTGAGCATTTCATCGCAATTGTGCATGAATGTTTAATGTCATTGGCACTCTTGTGGTTACATCGGATAAGCATGCAAGGTCAGGGGATAGCAGGCAAACTCGGATCAGTGGCACACTATTGGATCATGCACAGGGGCAGTGCAGCCAGTAAAGCTCATGAAGGCAACAGGACTAGCAAGCCTCATCCCTCTTGCAGAAAAAGAGACATTAGTGGTCGGTGATGGGAGTGCTGTCGGGTGGTGATGTGTGGCAGGGGAAGTGCAGGGTGGGGGGTAGTAAACTACGGAATATGGCCAAATGCAGGTAAGTAAACATATAAATAAATAAAACAAATTTCTTTGCGCGCACTGCAACGCCAAATTCGATGCAGTGCGCGCAACAAAATTCGTTTTATATAATTATATGTTCAATTACCTGCATTTGGCCGTGTTCCGTTGTTTACTACCACCCACCCTGCCCCTCCCCTGCCCCACATCACCTCTCGGCAGCACTTACAACACCAACCGCTACCGAAAAGAGAGAATCTAGAGAAAAGAATTCATTGATATCTTTTTGTTGCTTGAAATTCAACTAGAAAACTTAGGTCTGACAAGAAAGAGAAATATAGGTGGGAGAAAAGAAGGGAGAGATTAATTTTCACAACTGGATCGATGCTTTTAGAATAATGACCTGCATTATTGTGGAGAAGTTCCCCCACTGTACAGCAGACCTCTAGCTTTATGAAGCCATCATTCATTGGGCACGTAGGCAGTTCCCAGGGGATGCTTGGTTAGAAAACCATAAGAGTTTTAGATTGAAAATGCAGACGTGCCCCGAAATGGAGTGGAATGAGGAAGATGTGTCAGGTTTCATCCACAAGATGTTGGTGACAAAGGAGGTCAAGGTTTGGAATGTAAAAGGCAGTCAGTCCTTTCGGGATACCCCCTTCAAGGGGAGGCACAAATCTTTCCAGAAACCTAAAGTTCACAACAACTGGAACGCGCCAGTCAGCAGTGGGATGGCAGCAATTTGTTGGAAGGATAAATCTAACGTATGGACATGAGGTGTGTTGTGAAAATTTCAACACGCCTTCTCAGCCTGCGGAGTGGGACACCCAGCAACAGGGTCCAGGTGAAACAAACACCAAGGAGATAAAAAGGAGAAGAAGAAGAAGCACTGATATTATCCCCAAGGGTTGTACCTAAAAAGGAAGTAGGTCAGTTTAGGCTCATTCACCACCTTTCCTTCCCTGAAGAAACATCAGTGAATGAAGGCATCAGTCTGGAGGAATGCTCAGTGGGCTACAACACTGTGGACGACGCCCTTGACCTGGTGAAGGCAACTGGCAAAGGGTCCCTCATGGCAAAGGCTGATAAAGAGTCTGCTTGGGACCTGATCTCTCTATCTCCTGTTGCCATTGGGATCCCACTCCTGTCTGAGTGTTTATTTCAATCGTTCTGGAGTGTTGTGCTTACCCACCTGGGCGTGAGCTCTTTTACTCACTTTCATTTCCTTGTAACACCTCTGGGTGTGAGAGGTGCCTGGCTCTCATGTTTTTAATTATCAGCCCTTTTCTTTTCCTTGTAGCACTTCCCTACTTTTAACATTTTAGTTGTGTGACTCCTCTTTATGTGAGCCCCCATCTCTTGGTGAGATGAATGGGACTAGCTCTCCTGACGTGTGTGGGGCTGGGAGGGGTCTGTCCTCTGTGGTCTGCCTTGCCCCTTTCTTCCTGATTGGTGGGAGACTCTGACACCTCTCCTGATGAGGCCTATTTAAATATGGCCGATGTGAGGATGTGTCGGACCTCATCTCTGGGGAGAGATCTGTTGTTGCCATTGTTATTCCACTACCGTCTGAGTGTTTATTTAACTCGTTCTGGAGTGTTGTGCTTACCCACCGGTGCATGAGTTCTTTTACTCACTTGTGTTTCCTTATAACACCTCCTCGTGTAGGAGGTGCCTGTCTTCCGTGTTTTTAATTATCAGCCCTTTTCTTTTACTTGTAGCCTGGCTCCCCTCCTTTTAACTTTTTAGTTGTGTGACTCCTCTTTTGTGAGCCCCCATCTCCTGGTGATGTGCAGGGGACTAGCTCTCCAGACGTGTCTGGGTCTGGGAGGTGTCTGTCCTCTGCGGGCTGCCTCGTCCCTTTCCTCCCGATTGGCAGGAGACTCTTACGCCTCTCCTGATGAGGTCTATTTTAATATGACAGATGCGCGGACACGCTGCTGGCACGCCCAAGGCGTGTCTAAGGCAAGCCCGTCTGCGCCTGTCCACGGCCAGCTCGAGGTCAGGGGCCAGTACCTCTGCCTGTTTTAACCACCATCTTAGGCAGCTCTATTCCAACAATGTCAAGAACCTCGCCCCCGATGCATAAGGAATATATTGGTGCCATTCAGCTAGGGGAGGAAAATGTGCAATGTAAGCGCTGCAACTTTTCTATCGCAACTAGAATGTAATGGAGTGTCCTAATATTCTAATAAACAATATTTCAAAGGCTTATCACTTAATTGTCGCTCTCAGTCCAAACACAAGCAGGAGATTTTTAATATGCTGTCTGAACGGATCCTGGATGCCCTCTTTCTAACGGAAACCTGTTTTTCAGAGAATTCCATGCCGGATATTCTCAATGCCATACCCCTTGTTTATGTGGCTGCGAGATGTGACTGCCCTCTTCAGTGAGGTATTGCGGGGATGGCTAAACTTTTATGAAACTGCACTCTTAAAGGGGTTGATCTCCCTGACTGTGAGGCAGCACAATTCTCCATAAATCTATATAGTAACACCTACTTAGTTGGACTCCTGATTTATCATCCCACAGGACCGGCCACAATCTTTATATGAAATGTAGCTGTGTTTATCTCGCAACTAGCCCTGCTGCATAACAAACTGATAATAAAAGGAGACCTTAATCTGTACTTAGAGTCGGCAGACTGCCAGGAAGAGTCCTCTATAATTAGAGATCTTGGAACTCTGCAGCTATCCCAATTAGTGTCCGATCCCACTCATGAAAAAGGTCATACGCTTGATCCCATTTTTTCAAACGACCCCTCTATGCAAACTGCAGCTCCTATTAGATTATCTTGGACCAACCATGTCTTGTTTCCTTTTCTTTTTCCTCTAACTATCTCCACTTCGATTTACATTTTCCCTGCTACATTCCTAAGAAAATAGGTCAGGGTTACTCCTGACAACTTCACTACCACTTTGTTGGCGTGGACCCAGACATCAGGAGGGAAAATTATCCGAACCTTGCTACTCGCAACTTTGACTCATGGCTAACCAGGGCTATCGATAACATCTAGACGCATCTTTAAATCCTCTCCTTCCGCACCCTAGTACAATGAAAAACTAATAAGTGCCAAAAAATCTGTAAACGCCTCAAACGCGAATGGAGGAAAATCGATTCACCCAGTGACTCCACTAAATAATTATTTTCTTTATTGAAAATGCTCACATCTCATGAACGAGCTTCTACCACTGTTAGCCTTAACCAAAATACTGCAATAATATAGCTACCTTTTTTCCACCAAAGTCACTAAAATCTATGAAGACTTTCCTGAGACAGCACAAAAGGAAAATCATCCTGCAATCAGTAGACAGCCGGGTGATTTGATCAATTTCGACATCCCCTCCTTGGAAGAGTTCAATATCCTCTTCCTGACCATCAAGTCAGGTTCACCTCTTGACCCAGCCCGCCTAAATTCTTGTGCTTAGGAATTACTGTTAGCCTCCCACACTTGCATGAACTTATCACGAAATCGATCAATTTATGTTTAGTGCCAAAGTTATGGATGCATGGTATGGTAATTTCTATTAGGGAAAATCGTTCTCTGGATCTCCCTGTCTTAGAGAATCTCAAACTTAAATCCATGCGGCGTGAAAATACTTGTGAAACTTGCTAACAGCTGCTTAACAGCTTTCATGGAATCGAAAGCGATATTGCATCCTTCTCAATCAGGTTTCAGGGCGCAATAATCCACTAAGTCAGCTCTTCTCCTGTCAGAGGAAGTTCTCAGACACAATGCTGATAAAGGCAGGACCTCTGCCCTTATATTGCTTGACCTAAGCACTGCCTTTGACACCAAATCTCACAAGATCCTCACTCATATGCCCAGGAATGTGGAATAGGTGGTAAACCGCTTAAATGATTTATATCCTTTCTTCAGGACAGAACCTTTGAAGTCACCCTAAAGTCATGTGTGTCAGAAAACTTTAGCTCACCTAGGGGAGTCCCCCAGGGCTCAATTCTGAGCCATACATTGTTTAATGTTTATATGAGACCCCTTGCAGCTATCATTAATAAACATAACGTTTGGGTAGTGTCATATGCCAATGACACCCAGCCAATAGTGAACCTCTCGGAGCCTAACATCATCTCAGCAGGGCATTTTAAATCTTGCCTAGCTGAAGTCGCCATGTGGATGTTGAATAGCTGTTTAAAACTGAATGCGACCAACACTGTACTCTGTTAGTAGGAAAAACTCCTTCGATCTGGACGTCAGCCTGGTGGCCAGCAGCCTTGAACTTAGGAGTCTGGTTCGATTTGAAACTCTCCTTCTAAGACCAAGTTTGTAAGAATGCAGGGAAGTGTTTTGGTACTCTTAAAACCTAAGGAAAATCTTAGATCTAATTCCTATCAAATCCGGGAAAACAATTGTACATTCTCTTATTACCTCCCAACTGGACTATGGAAATATCCTGTATCTCGGAGCCACGAAGGAGAGTATCAAGACGCTGCAGCAAGTTCAAAACACTGCGGTAAGACTTGTACTAAAGCTCCCCAAAAGATCTTCAGCATCAGGTGCTCTCAATCAGTTACACTGGCTCCCAGTGTCTAAAAGAATTAGGTTTAAAGCCTTGTGTTTTTGCTATTGCATACTAAACAAGCAAGGCCCTGGTTATTTGCATCCTATGATACAAGTGTACATCCCAGGTCATGATCTTAGAACTTCTGAGGGCAAGCTTGCTAGAGTTCTGGAAATCCAGAATGGGAGCCCATGCCTTCTCCTTTTTGGCTGCGGAAATGTGGAACTCTCTCCCTTATGCTCTTAGAGAGTCTCCTTTGGAGAAAGATTTCAGAAGCAAACTGAAAATGTGGCTTTTCAGCAATATACTCTAAACCCTATCAGTTGTGCGTTTCCTGTGTTCGTTCTCTCCTCATCCAAATCTAGGTCCTAGTGCACACCATTGTGGTTTAACCAGGAGCTGTACAAATTGCACTATTATTATTATTATTATTATTATCTTTCCGCCTCCTCCCAGTTCACCCAGAGAGTTTTCATTTACTATGATTTCAATGTGATGCGGCAGTATACTTTGACAAATTAATGCCAATGGGCTGCTCTGTGCATACTTCCAGCATTACAGTACATTCTTGGAGTGGGCCCTGCATGACAGGCACCGACAGGGAGCAGACTACACTACCTCAATGTCTTCTTGTTTGTGGGGTGCACAGGGACCATGGAGTGCAAAGATACACTCTGAGCTTTTCAAGGCCACGCCACAGAGCCAGGAGTGCCTCTATCAGCAGAAAGAATGGTGGGCCCAGCAACAAATCTGATATTCCAAGAATAGAGCTGGGTGGCAAATGACAACTTGACTGAGATTTGAGAAGCGATAATGGCAATGAGCAGCAGGGAGAAAGTGACACTCAACAACCTGTGAAGGCTCTGATTGGCAAACTCAATTTTGCCACAAGAGTCATCCCAGCATGGCATGTCTTTGCCAGTCACCTAAAAAGGTTAACGGCAGAAAAAAACACCACCATGCTAGGCTGGGGGCGGGAGTAAAAGAGGATCTGCTCATGTGGGTCTCATTCCTCATGGAGTTCCATGGACTACTTATATGGAGAGAAGGATGGGTAACGTCCAAACTGATAGTCCTATTCAGGGATGTGGCAGGCAGCCAAGGATTTGGGTCAATACCAGGAAGGAAGTGCTGCACGGGGCTATGGACCAAGAAATGGAAGGAGTTGGGCACCACCAGGAACATCACGTACCTGGAGCTTTTTCCCATAGTAGTAGGCTTGTTAGTTTGGAAGGAGAACCTGAAGGACATGAAGCTGATCCTTTGGCCAGACAACTAAGAGGTTGTCCAGGCTATCAGAAAAGGTACAACTAGGTGCCCGGAGGGTAATGCGTTGCATGGTTACATTGCAGCTGGAGGGAAACCTGGAGCTGAAGGCACTACATGCCACCAGGGTGGAGACTTCATTGGCAGATGTGTTCTCTGTTTCGCATTTGAGCATGTTAGCACCGGAGGCAAAGCCCATGATGGCCCCTTTTCCGTGGAAACGGACCTCTCTACAGTAGTCCAATATGCTTTCAGCCCCAGTGCAGCAAGTCATTACAAGAAATATGCAATAACCGTGATGCAGGTGAGGAGGCTTCTGATACTGGGGGACCCAGCAGCCACAACAATGGCAGTGGAAACCTTACTCAGTGGGCATACACGGCGAAAAAGTCTAAATCATGGTTTCAGGCCCACCTGACAGTAGTGACACACTTCTCAAAGATATACATAGGGCAGGGCCCCACAGCCTCCCATTATATCAAGGCAGCTATGAAGGGGTGGGATTGGCAAGGGACTCGTTTCAAGTGTTCCTGCTCAAAGCGGCCTATGCAACTGCATTCTTTGGGCCATTCAGGTTTAGAGCACGTGGCCCCCACAGGGAAAAACAGGGGCGCAAGGTGCTTGCAAGTCGCCGACGTCAAGCCAGGAGTAACAAGAGAGGATCTGCAGCTGAGAAGTTCAAAAACAGACCAGGCAGGCAAGGACTCCTGGGCACAGCTAGACTGCATAGCAGATCACAGATACTGTACAGTTTGCTGCCTTTCTGACTAAATGACAATGATACTCACAGGAGGGGGCCCACTGTTTGAACACAGAAGCAGGGACCGATTGAGAAAGTTCCAGTTCACAGCAGCCATGCTCCAAGTCCTGGGCAAGGCAGGGCCCTCACCTGCCACATTTGGATCACACTCTTTTAGCATAGGGGCGGCAACTACAACTGAACAACACGGGATGCCAGAGGCAGGAATTAAGGTGGTAGACAGGTGGTGCTCCAATGCATGTAAGGCATACGTGAGGCCACAGCTGGTTTGAGAAGACATAATTTAGCGCTGGGATACTCATGGGTGACTACGCGCTCTATAAATTAAATTAATAATAATAATAATAATAATTGCAGGGTAGCCAGACAAACTGACACTGTACTTGTTTCCTCTGCAAGGACCCACACCAGACTGGTCTGGGTGTCAGTCATTCCTTTATCAACTGGATGCAGATGTGGTGGATGCGCGGCAGGCACAGGCAAGAGGGCAAGTCGGAAACCACATGTGGTAGGTGGGGGCGCTGCCCGGGGATGAGATGAGAGCAGCTGTTGTAAATACTAGCACAATAACAGGCGGCAGCCACCTGGCACCCAACGTCTTGATGATTCACCTGGGTAGCAACATCCTCGCGCAGCCAGGGAGGAAGGACCTCCTCCAAAATATTTACTTAGGCATGGCAGAAGCAGCCAGATTGTTTAGTAGCACCACCATAATTTGGTCTGAAATAATCAATGGGTTGACATGGCGACGTGCCTTGACAAATAGGTCAGTGAACAATTCAAGGAGAAAATTGAACATTGCAGTCAGCAGGCACTGCAAACCCAATGAATTAGAGTGCATAAGCCATGGCCTGATCAACCCAAGCCACCCAGAGCTCTAGGCCCAGGATGGGGTGCATCTATTGGAGTAGGGGATGAAAGTGTTCTGGATCAACCTGTGAGCAGCTATGGCAATGGCAGGATGCACCTAAAAAAGTACCCAAAAGAAATACCTACGGGGATCTACCGGGAGATGGAAGCCTCCCAAGTGGCGTGGCAGAAAAATGGGGTGCATATGTTGGATAAGGAGGCACACTATCAGGGTGTTGTGTAAGAGGTAGGCCACTTACCTGGGGATGCCATATGGCAGGGTGAGTTGGCCGATAGGGGGGAGTATGTTGGGACGAGTCTTGCAGCCCAGACCTGCCGAATGACCCACACAATCAGTAAACACCAACAAGGAACTGTATGGCCCCATACTACAGCACATATGATGGCCTGAACAATCTAAGATTTGTCACAACATGGCAAGAACATAATTTGGTTGTGATGTGACAGAAATGATTCATGACTTGTCATCTGTGATTGAGTTATGACCTGTCACTCGAGTTATGAACCTGTCAGAAAAGGAGTTATGACCTGTCAAGTAGATTGATTAATGACGTGTCACCTTTATGATTTATGAACTTATTAAATGTGAGTAATGACCTTGTAACGTTGATTTATATCTATGTCATATTGATTTATGACAGGTGTACTGTGATGCATATAAAAGGTATGATGCAAGTATTACATACATATTAGAAACTATAAACTGGGGCCAACATTTACCACAAGACAAAAAGACAAGTTCTGGCAAACTTTATTCAAAGTGTGCGAGTAATGATATGAAGGTACAGGTTGGAGTGGGCCAGTGTGGGGTTAACATAGAAAGCCAAAGCAGTTTGAGTATTAACATTTTAGAGCCTTCTCGAGAGCAAGCTGGTGGATTGCACTGATCTGGTTAACTAAAGACTCACTTTAGCCTAGACTAGATTTCTCATTTCATTCATTAGAGCACAACTTGCCTTTTAGGTTTACCAGATCAAACGTATACAATTTCTGTGAAGAATGTGTCTTGTCCCTGGCAAGCACCAATTAAGTGAGATTCACATAGAGTTGTAAAAGAAAGTTGTTATACAGCATTGCAGGAGCCCATGTAGATGCCAAATATGCAGTGGCAATTCGATTCTGCACTTTACACCTATTTCCCCTATCCCTAACATTGTTAGGTTCCGGTAGGACTACATGTTGTGGAGAAGTGTGGCTCAGTGGTTAGAGGCGGCAGACTCGGAAGCTGAGATCGGCCGTGGACCAGGGTTCGATTCCCTGCCTCGGCGGGTCTCGGGCTCTAAAATTCCACGGACTTGATAATTCTCGCTCCAGTGCCTACTCGTCTCACGGGGTCACACTCTGGGCAATAGCTTGCTTAATCTCCACTATGGCCCCTCGTGGTGGGATGCCTGGCTTTCACCTTGTGGATACCCTGCCGGGGTATCTCACAGGGGAATACCAGGACGGGTTCCCTAAGCAAGCGCTTAGATACCGTGTCGGTGATTTGCGCTATATAAATACATGTACATTTACATTTACATGTATACGAAGGGCACAGGGGCTTATTCTCAAACAGAAGAGCAGATTTAGAAATCATAGATATTTTGTATACGTACATTTGGAAGCTGTATCATGGGCCGCATGCACACTGTGCCATTGGCACTATGCTATACCTGGCTGGTGAGCCCTGATTTGGGCATAACTGGTCGTGGGTGGCTCGTGTTCTGGTTCACAGAGTACCTGGCCTGGCAGTAAGGACTGGACTGTTTCAACTGAAGCAGAGTCAAGACCGATTTGCAGATGGCTGGGTCCAAACTGAGGAGATCTGGTGGAGGTTTGTGTAGCTGCAATTCATTCAAGCATTCCATCCACCACTTTGTTATTTATGCCCTAAGTGTGAAGTGTACCCACAGATTTAGCTCACTCTGTCACTGGAACAAAACTATACCTGGTGTATGAGCCCTAATGAGGGTGGAGTTGTTTTGTTATGGTTCACGGAGTTCCCAGCCTGGAAGTTTGGGCTGGACTGTTCTCATTGGCACAGGGTCAAGACTGATTTGCATATGGCTGGGTCCAAACTGAGGCAGTATAGTGGGCAAAAAATGATGGGTTGGTATGCTGCCTGAGCGATTGCAAGTGGCTGAAATGATTTCAAGCATTCCATCCACCACTTTGTTTTTCAAATGCCCTAAGTGTAAAATGTATTCCCAGACGTGGGTCCCAGACTCACTGTGTCACTGGAACCAAGCTATACCTGACTGATGAACCCTAATAAGGGTGAAATTAGTCCTAGGTTGCCTGTGCTCTGTTTCAGGGAATACCCGGTTCTGGCAGTTTCAACCTGGACAGTTGTCATTTTAGCAGGGTCAAGACTTATTTGCAAATGGCTAGGTCCAAACTGGGCAGTGTGGTGGGCAGAACATGATGGATTGGGATGCAGCCGAATGATTGGCATTAGCTGAAAATAATTCAAGCCTTCATCCATCAGTTTTATTTTGATGGTCTACTATGACAGGTTTGTCCAGACATGGGTTCCATACTATTGTGTCACTGGAACCAAGCTATAGCGGCATATGAGCCCTAGTAAGGGTGAGACTGGTTCTGGGTTGCTTGTGTTCTGGTCCAGATAGGACCTGTCAGTGCAGGCTAGACTGTTCTCATTGGAACAGGGTCAGGACTGATTTGCATAAGGCTGGGTCCAAACTGAGGCAGTATGGTGGGCAAAAATGTATATATTGGGATGTGGCCTGAGTGACTGCCAGGAGCTGAAATGATTTCAAGCATTCTATCCATCACTTTGATGTTGATGCTCTAAGTGTGACGAATATGCCCAGACATGGGTCCCTTGCAGATTGCCCCACTGTAACTGAGTGATGCCTGGCTGATGAACCCTAATGGGGTGAAACTAGTCCTGGATTGCTTATGTTCTGATCCAAGAGAGACATGGCTTGGCAGTTTGGGCTGGACTGTTCCCACTGGAGCAAGGTCAAGAATGCTTTGCATATAGCTAGGTACAAACTGAGATGTTATAGTGGGTAAAAACAATTGATTGGGATGTGGTCCTAAGCAATTGCCAATGGCTGAGATCAATTCAAGCAATCCATCCATCACTTTGATTTTGTTGCCCTAAGTGTGACTGGTATGCACAGACATCAGTCCTGTTCTCACTGTGCCACTGGGAAAAAGGTATATCGGACTGATGAGCCCTAATAAGAGGGAAACAGGTCCTAGGTTGCTTGTGTTCTGGTCAGGGGAGGAGCTAGCCTGGAAGTTTGGGCTCAGCTGTTCTTATTGGTACACTGTCAAGACTAATTTGCAAATGTCTGGGCCAACCTGAGGTGGTATGGTGGGTTATATATGATGTATTGGAATGCGGCCTAAGCAATTTTCACAGGACCTGTGATTTTGATTACCTAAGTGTGATGGGTATTCCCAGACATTGGTCTCTTGCTTACAATGTCACTGGAACCAAGCTATACCTGGACTGCTTGTGTTTTGGTTTGGGGAGGACCTGACCTGGCAGTTCAGGCTTAACTGTTGCAATTGGTGCATGGTAAAGACTGATTTGCATATGGCTGGTTCCAAACTGAGATGGTATGGTACGTTAAAAGGGATAGATTGGGATGCGGCCCGGAGCGATTGCCAGTGGCTAAGATTAATTCAAACATTCTATCATTATTTATTTTTCCGAATGTCCCAAGTGTGAAATGTATGCACAGACGTGGGTCCTAGGCTCATTTAGTCACTGGAACCAAGCTATACCTGGCTGATGAACTGTTTTAAGAGAGAAACCAGTCTTAGTTTGCTTATGTTCTGGTTCAGGGAATATTGTCAGTTTGGCTGGACTGTTGCCATTGGAGACTAATTTTTATATGGCTTGTCAAAACTGAGCGGTATGGTAGTCTAAAAATGATGGATTGGGATGCCGCCCGGACAATTGCCTGGAGCTGAAATTAATGCAAGCATTCTATCCATCAGTTTGATATTGATGCTCCGGTGTGACAGGTTTGCCCAGATTTGGGTCCCATGCCCATATTATACTTGAACAATGAGCCCTGATCCGGGAGAAGCTGATCCTGAGTTGCTTATGTTTTGGTTCAGAGAGAGCCTGGCCCAGCAGTTCATGCTGGACTGTTTTCATTTGCACAGGGTCAAAACTGATTTGCATATGGCTGGGTCCAAACTGAGGTGATATAGTGGGCAAAAAATTATGAATTGGTATGCTGACCGAGCAGTTGCCAGTAGCTGAACTAAATCAAGCATTCCATCCAAACTTTGATTTTAATGCCTTAAGTGTGACATGAATGCCTAGAAATGGGTCCCTTGCTCACTGTGCCACTGGAACCAAGCTATATCTGGCTGATGACCTCTAATGGAGTCTAACTGGTTCTGGTTTGCTGGTTTTCTGATTTAGGGAGGATTTGGCTTGGAAGTCTGGGCTGACTGTTCCCACTGAAGCAAGGTAAAGAATGCTTTGAATATGGGCGGGTCCAAAATAAGATGTCATGTTCGGCCCACAACAATGGGCTGTAATGCGGCCTGAGTGATTGCTATAGACTAAGATTAATTCAAGCATTCCATCCATCACTTTGATTTTGATACCCTAAGTGTGGCAGGTATGCGCAGACATGGGTCCTGTTCTCACTGTGTCACTGGAATAAAGCTATGCCTGACTGAGGAGTCCTAATAAGCGGGAACTGGCCCTAGGTTGCTCGTGTTCTGTTCAAGGGAGGACTTAGCCTAACAGTTTGTGCTGAACTGTTCTCTTTTGCACAGTGTCTCATACTGAGGCAGTGTGATGGGTTAAAAACAATGGAATAGGATGTTGCCCAAGTAATTGTCAGTGGTTGAGATTAATTCAACCATTCCATCCATCACTTTGATTTTTATTCCCTAAGTATGACCAGTATGCTCTGATGTGTGTTCCTTGCTTACTGTGCCACTGGAACCATGCTGTACCTGGCTTATGAGCCCTAACAAGAGTGAAACCAGTCCTGGTTTGCTTGAGTTTTAGTACAGATAGGACCTGACCTGCCTGTTTGGGCTGGACTGTTCCCATACGAGCAAGGTCAAAACTGATTACCAAATTGCTAGGTCCAAACTGAGGTGCTATGGTGGGTGAGCAATGGACTGGAATGCAGCACCGCACAATTGTCAGAGGCTGAGATGAATTCAAGCATTATTATGAACATTTTCATACCATGATACATATTCACATATTATGAAGACTGCTACTGTTTTTATGTATGTTTGGGTACGTTTTATGGGGTTGTAACACAGAAACATGCGCGCTAATGGATGAATAAATCTGCTAATTTTGGATTGGGATAAGCTACAGAGGGGATTAAGCCACTATTTAAATATTTATTAAAATTCGATTAATTGGTGAAGTAGGATTATTAGTGAATATTTAGGAAAAGTAATTTTTAAAAAGTTACACTTTACCTTCCTGAATCTAAAGTCGGCTAATTAGCAATAGCCAATGCTCTGTCCTGTCAGTGGTTCCCTTAATGAGCTGTGAAAACATCTCCCAAAGCAGGAACAAATGGTACATGAAGTACAATGAGGTACCATGATCATTGAAGGGTACATATATGTTCTTTGATTCTTTTGTACTGCCAAGTCAAGCTTCTTTCATTTCCTTTTTGGTTGTCTTAACGATATTCTGTCATAAAGCTTCTCTACTGAGTTATCTAGTCCATCTGTATGTGTTGCATAAGGTTGGCTCCAAGGTGCTGCATTTAAGTTTTTTCATTGGTCTGTATATTGTCGCATGAGACATGAATTTGGGTAGAAGAGTTTTCTGAATATTGTAGTTCATTAAGGGAAATGGTCGCCACATGGGAATGGAGCAGTTTTAGAGGTGTTCACCAGCTCTGGATTGCAGAAGACAGTCCACTCCGTGAGTCCAGTTGTGTGAGTCGTTCTAGAGATAATTTGGAAGACACAGAGGTCAGTTAGCCCATACATGATGGGATTAGGTTGTAGCATTTGTGTTTGTTCATACCAAATGTTTAGGACATCTAGAAAGCATACGTCAGAGTATCTGATGGTAAAGTCTGCTATGATCTCTACAAAGGCATCTATGTCTGCCTGTATAAAAATGTGCATAAGAACAGTGGGAGGAGGTTGCATCTTCTCAGTAAAGATTCATACTCCGATATTGTATGTCCTCTATTTTGGTGTTGGGTATGCGTTCCTTGAACATCAATTGCTGCGAGAAGCATCCAGGATGTAAAAATGCTCAAGTATTGTACGCAGTAAATGGTTAATACGTTTACAGTCTCTGACAACTTATAATACAGTAAGGATTACGTTCAAATCCAATCTTGATTTTATCTGTGTCTCTATATTGGTAAATTCCCTCTGATGTAGGTGTGTGCAGACGTTGGCACTTACTACTAGTCGGTATTCACAAAGGTAAACTTAGAACAAAAGTCTTAGTTTACTACTTTTCGGTATTCACAAAGGTAAACTTAGACCAAAAGTCTAACTTTACTATTTTTCTGTACTCACAAAGGTAAGTTACTGCTAGTAAAGTTAGACTTTTGGTCTAAGGTTACCTTGGTGAATATTGAAAAGTAGTACATTTAGACTTTTGCTCAAAGTTTACCTTTGTGTATACCGAAAAGTTGTAAGGTTAGACTTTTGGTCTAAGTTTACCTTGGTGAATACCAAAAAGTAGTACATTTAAACTTTTGGTCTAAATCTACCTTTGTGAATCAGGCACCATTATTTTATGTTTTTATTTAGGAGCAACAACTCATCTTTACACCAAACAAATTCTCCTCCTGCCCCCATGAAAATGTTGTTTTCTTCTCGGTGAAGTGGCTCTTTTTTTAAGGCACCATAATTGGTAATTAACTTTGAAGTGTACACTAAACTCTTAAAACATGATAAATGATTTCTTTTTCATTGGGTATTTTTTTTTACTAAACTCTGTCTCTGGAACATTTAAAGTGTTGGAGCAAGGTTCACAGATCCACAGTAGCTATATTTTCCTCATGCAAGTGTAAATTATCGGCATTCAGAGTGAATGCGAAGAAATCATAAGCAGAAATGAGAAATTATAAGCAGAAATGCTGCATTGTCAGCCGCATCTGTCTAGAGTGCTCATATTAAGGAAAGGCTCTTTGGAATGGCGCTTCCGTTTGCGCGTGCACTCATATTAAAGACCTACTGCCAGCTTAAAAAACAGAAATGTGAAGGAACCCTAATTACTATGTAACTAAAGAAGCAATCAAACTTTGACTTTTCAGACATGCAGCTGTTCAAAAACTGGAACACTGATGTGTACATTAGGCTACATTTCCGCTTTAAAAATCTCAAAAAAGTAAAAAGTTTAGCATCCGCAAGATGGAGCAGATTCTCTTTCTTTTTTTAACAAATACACGATCATTGCTTTAGGCATGTAATTTCAGGTTGCCAAACTTGTATATGTTTCAAATTAGAAAAAAAAAGCTTCGTAAAGAAAAATATCAATAGCTGTTCTTTGTTTCTTAAAACTGTTTCATATAAATGTTCTAATTTTAGGTTTTGAGTTTATTGTTCAAATGTAACTTCCTCTGTTGTCTGTACAGGGCAGTCCACACGTTTGTGAACACAGAAGAAAACCTATGCATACCAGGTCTGACTCTGGACTAATTCTGCCTGCAGCGCCCTGACTGTGTGCGCTTTTTCAAATATCTTCATGCATTGGATATGAATGAATGTGAGAGAGCACAAGTTTGAAAAAAATGTATAAGTACGCCATATTTACAAGCACGTAGTTAGTTTAAACATGTTTTGCACACGAGTGTTTTATATACAGGAGTGAAATATACAGAGTGGTTTATATTCAGTAGTGAAATGTATAGAATGTTAAGTAGAGTAACTATAATTATAACGGTGTGAGATTAATGTAGAAATGTTGGAATATATGTGAAAACCTCATGTTCTCATGTTAAAAGAATCATGTCCGAATTAAATGTAACTTTGAAAATCCAGTATTATGTGTAGGCCTTAGGGCAATTCACAGCAAACCTGAACGTGCTGCTAAATTAACGTGAGATAAGGTTGACATGGTTCTTCCAAAATGTACTATTGAACTTAGGGTTAAAAGTATATGCTTTATAGATGTGTTATTTTAGAAACGTATGCTAGTTAAGAATGTTTGCTGTTTAAATCAAGTTAACGTTTTAAGAGTGCAGGGACCTGCTGCATGTAAATCAAGTAGGCCAGAGGAGATAATGTCATGTCGTGTAAATCGTCATGTGCTCGTTAGAGAAGAGGTCGCGAGGTGTCCAGCACCGAGCTTTGAGAGTGTTTTATGACTAAAGATATGGTGGAGTCTGGAATTTGAGGCCCACTGCAGGACGAGCTGTATGCAGGTGCGAGGGTCCTAATCAGCTCGAATGAAAGGGACTTTGTTCAGTGGCGCCTTGCGCAGGCCTGTAGGAGTTTCCAGGAATTTCAGGGGGTATCAGCGCACTGAAGAAGAAGCCTGGGAACCAAGGTCAACTATAACGAGGGTCTTCAAGAGTACCATCATGGAGTTTGCCGCGCAAAGATGTACCACGTGAGGGGCGTCCCAAGGGGCGTTCCTATCAGAAATGTGATTTGGTATTAGGGAAAGAGACCCGGGAGGAGAGCAGAGCAGATGATTTTGGGAGCCTAAGGAAGCGGATGGGTAGGCAGATAGGCTGATCAGGAGAGACCCATTATCAGAGAAGAGACAAAGAGAAGTGCGTGATCTTCTTAGGAAGTCACCACGGCTGACACCTAGAGGGTTAAGATCTTGCTAAGTAGGGATGTCATTTAGTGTAGTGTAGGGACAGACTAACCTTAATTTTCTTTTCTGTAATGACTTTGAGGTTGCAACTTGTATCCATTTTGGCAACCCTGATGGTTTTCGAGCTTGTACTTATTATTCTGTTTTTCAGACTCAGACTATTCAAAAAGTTCATGTTTATAGTGATACCAATTTACCTGTTGAATCTCATTTTGAGAAGTTTGTATCTTCAGTTATCTTTGACTTTATATTAAATCTTTAAAACTTAATTTTGGTCAGTGGTCATTTAGAGTGGTGTAAGTTCTTAAATTGATTGACTTATTGCGAAGATTACCTTTTACTCCAAGACAGGTACCAACGATTCAGTCGACATAGTTTGGGATTTGGTAAGAAAATTAGTAACCAGTAATCCCGCGTTAGCAGTTGGTAGCAGAGTGAGGATGGTTATCTTCTTGAGGAAGGTAATCTAGAGAGGTTAGTTTACCCCAAGGCCCGAGACGTCGAGAGACGAGCAGCGGAAGATTCGTGTGCCGAAAGGTGCAGACGGTGCGAGAAAAGCAGCAGTATCGGAGAGTGAGTATAAAAAGGGTCATGCGTGAACAGATTGCGGTGTTTTGTGTTGTATTTGTATTGTAATGTCTTGCGGAGTTGAATGCCTGTAGTGTGAATGAGAGAAGGTTGTGAGCGCGCGCAACCTGGTAAGCTGGTAACCTGGTAAACGGGGGAACTGGTGAAATCTTAAGTTCAGGCCAGAGCTTAAGTGGTTTTGGGTGTATCGAACATCCAGGGTAGTTGTCGACCATAGTACGGAGGTCACGAGGTACCATTGACCGCCGTGGATCCAAGATAGGGGGAGTGTAAGAGTGAGTGTATGAGTAACGGACGCTGGTCGAAAGTTACTGCGTGTGAGTAACCTATCGGAGAAGGCGATTGTCTGGAAGTAAACGGAAAGACATTTCGCCAAGTTAAGGTGACAACTACAGAAAGACTGTGGGCGTACAGTCAAGAAAGGTGATCGCTTGGACGGAAGTAATCATTTTCAGAGTATGAATGGGATGCGTGCATGACCGAGGAGACGAGCTGAGAAAGGAGGGGAACTGCTGCGAAGGGGGACGGGTGACGTCGGCTAGAGCCGCGCTCTGATTGAGCGGTTGGTGTGACGTTAGCTAGAGCCGCGCTCTGGTTGGGCGGCTAGAGTGACGTCGGAGGAAAGTCGCGTACGGATAAGCCAGTTAGTGAGAACGGGGCTGAGATTGGTGGAATATCATCAGGAAGTAAACGAACGCGGAGAAAAGAGAAATCATGAAGTGTTTTAAGTGTCTGAAAGGGATTTTTAAACGTAAACGAAGTGAACATTATTACGGGGAAGAGGCTCCCCCAGAGGGTACGCCAGCTCATTATATGGCAACGAATGTTGGGCTGCATACGATATTGTGGATTGGGGCTTGGAATAAGCTTACGGAAGGGAATGAGGAAATGCAGTTCCCGAGGTACGGGACATTTAAATTAGAGGTGTTACATCGGCTAAAAGCAACCATGTCCTCATTGAAACCCTCGCCCAGACCAACACAGTTTGAGGCTCTTAATGCATGGATTAAGGCTGCACACGACCGAAATTTGAACAGGCGTCAACAAAGACTGACGCGATCGGTAAGGGCAGTGCGAGATTCCAAATGGGATGAGGAGGAAAAGCGTTGGAGAGTACAGACTATTGAGGTGGAGAAAATGTATCCGATGAGGGAGGTGTCAGGAGGAGGAAACCTCATGGAAGAAGACGAGGAAAGCAAGTCGGAGGACAATCTGATAAACAGATTGTTAATGGATAGACCACCTCCGAGAGTGGAGTTGATAGAAGATAGAGGGCTCGCAAGGGAAGATGGGAATGACATAGAGGGATATACACCACTCCCTATATCGGAATGGACACCTATCAAAAGTGGAGAAACACCTCCAAACAACACTGTACAGAGTGTAGTGGGAAGGTTTGTGGTGCAGAAAACGCCAACCACAGAAAGGGTTGAGTCTGTGGGATTGCCAGACGCTCTTCAAGTGCCTGTTACCATAGGACCCATAGTTTCGATCTATAATTCTGAGAGAGATAGAGGGGAACAACAAAGGCAATTGGATAGGGAAAGGATTGAGATGGAAAGGAGGAATAATGTGACAAATGCATGGAAACAATTGCCAGGTTCGGTAACATGGAACACCCCATTAGACACAACTGTCGGTCCAATTCAGAACAGGGAGGTCCGAGAGGACCAATGGATCTAAGGGGACCACGGCCAAGATCTTTTTCAGAGTTAAGAGCTGATTTGAGGGAATGGGACGGGTCCGTAGTAACTCCAAGTAACAGGACAAGAACAGAACCAGAGTGGGAAAGCAGGGGCAATGGGACAGTATCTCATTGTGGGGCCAGCGAAAGCAGTCAGGGCCGGGAAGGCCAAAGTCAAGAGAATAGAGGGGATGCATGTCCTACAAATCAGAGAGAACAGCCGGAACAAAATACTAGGATTGTAGAATGTGAGGAAATGTCCCGTCTCTGGGGGAAAGGAGGAGATGAGGCGGTACGGGCTTTCCAGAATAGGTTTAGGTGCCTTCATCATACACTTGGGGAAGACGTTCAACATTGGAGAAAGGAGAACAGCGATAGGTCCCGCCACGCCCCGAATAATCAGGAATCACAGGGAAGTAGGGAAGAAAGAGGGAGTAATGGAACATCTTACCCTGCATCCCGTGAAACTAGCCAGGATAGGGAGAGAGAGGCTATGAGGCATGAAGGAGTGTTTCACCACCCACCCCGAGAAGATGGAAAGGCATGGGATCTAGAGAGATGGGAACAGGGGAGGACTCCCTATAATTCACCAATACCTAAACGTAGATCTCGGAGCTGGGATGGGAGAGATGCGGATGGAGGAGCTAAATTGAGTGTCTTGAAAGCTGAAATTAAGGCAAAAAGGCTTGATGTTACCAGTTTAAAATCAGATGTTGATGAGATAATAGATGGAACATTGCCTTTGGAAAGGATAGAATTGTATGAACAGGATGAGTTATTGTTCATGGCAAAGGATATTACTAGGAAAGCTAGAGCGTTTCATGAGAAACTGACTGATTTGGCAGACAGGTATGCCGTGGATTTGTCTAGGACAAGGGCATTACAGAGTAACCACAGATTACAGTACGCAGACCAAGATCTAGATGAGAAGAGAACTACTGGATTAAAAACACACATAAGAGAGCTGGTAACAGGGATAAGAGTGTGGAGGGAACTGGATAAATGGGAAGAAAGGTGGTCGAAAAAGGGCACAGTTAGGCGAAGTACAAATGTGATGACCCCTGAGGGAAGGGTAATGCAGATGGAGGCATTCCCTTTGCGAGAAATATCAAATGGAAATTATGTACATGTGCCCTGGAGTAGAGGAGATTTAGCTGCATTTACCAACTCATTTCCGAAGTTGCGGGACAATCCAGTCGAATGGTATAAACAGGTAGAGAGGTTTGTCAAAATCTCGAAAGTATTGTGGATTGATTTGAACACGTTGTTTGACATCGTGGTCCCATCTGATCTGTGGACCCCTTGTAAGACTAGTGTCGAATGGCCAAATGCTGAACCATTGAGGGATGCTCGGACTAATGGACCGTCTGAGATTGTCATGCGAAAGTATGAAAGGGTAATAGCATGGCTGAAAGATAAGGTACCACCACAGGACATAGATTGGGTAAAAATAGACCGAACAAGGCAGGAACCCAAGGAGACAGTTCACGAGTTTTATGAAAGATTATTGAAAACATTCAAGCAATACAGTGGACTGGATGTAATGGATCCCAAAGATATAGGGCAGTTTGTGTCAAAGTTTGTTTTGGGGTTGAGACCTGATATTTGTTTGATGATACAGCAACATTTAATCTGTTGGCAGAACAAACCACTAGATGAAATTCTACGTTATGCACAATACTGTAGTGACGAGATAGATTCTAAAGCCAAGAATCTAAAGGAGAAATTGATGGTGGTGCAAATGCAGTCCGCTGGGAGGGGTGGCCAGCAGAAGCAGGGGATGGGACGAAAACCAAATGGTCAGAGCAAAGATAATGAAGAAGGGCAGAGACCTAGGATAGACTTTGCCACTTTAAAGAAAACGACAAAGTGTCATCAGTGTCACCAGGTGGGGCATTGGCGACGCGAGTGTCCCTTTAACCCTGAAAATGGAGAGCTAGAAGTAGAAGAACAGGTCCAAGAAGACCCAGTGCAAAAGGTGACAGTCCCAAGTAGTAAGGTGGCCAAAGGTGGGACTTCGGCTCCACGGGCCCAATTCCCACAGCCACCGAAGATAGCAGCTGGGGGAAAGGTCTTTAAACAAATGCCTCTGTTTATCGAGGAAGAAAAGTGTTATTACATTGACCCATTGACAGGACAACGGGTGAGCAGTGAAGAGGATTGTACCCTCGGGGCAGTCCTAGAAGTGGATCAAAGAGGGCCATTTGTTGAGGCAGAAGTGGCAGGGTGTCCCACTACGTTCTTAGTGGATACTGGGGCTACTCGTTCGACTCTGAGATCAGCGGTGGTTCCAGACTTGCCAATGTCAGGGGAAACAATTCAGGTGGTAGGAGTTGCAAATAAAAGAATGACTAGTCCCTTGACAGAACCAGTGTCTGTGAAAATTGGAAACCACATGAACGAACATCAGTTTGTGGTTTGTGACTCGAGTCCGGTATGTCTGTTAGGAAGGGATTTGTTATGCAAATTGAATTGCACCATATACTGCACCCCACAAGGAGTGGAGGTACAGACTACCGACGATGATGCTACCTTTAAGGTGGCCAATTCAAAATTCTGTGTAGAATTATATCCTACTCTGACTGTAGAAGATCTTCCCCAAGATTTAAGAAATGCAGTGGCGTCAGAGGTGTGGGATTTCACAGGAGAAGATATAGGATTGATTAAAGGGGTAGAACCGGTAAAAATTCTGGTAAAACCAAATGTTGAGTTTCCAAGAACGCCTCAATACAAATTGTCCCAGGAAACGATTGCGGGAATAAAGCCTGTGATAGAGTCAATGATACAGCAGGGAATACTGAAGGAAATCGTGGGCAGTCCTTGTAACTCCCCGATTATGGGTTTGCAGAAACCTAGTGGGAAGTTTAGGATAGTTCAGGATTTACGAAAAATTAACAACATAGTCGTTTCATGTTGTCCCGTGGTACCGAATCCATCAGTGATATTGTTTCAAATACCATGTCAAGCAGAATGGTTCACAGTGATAGATCTTTGTCAGGCTTTCTTTTCAATCCCATTGGATGAAGAGAGCAGGTACCTTTTCGCTTTTAAAATGGAAGATCGCGTTTTAACATGGTGTCGAATCCCACAAGGATTCACAGATAGCCCATCCATCTTTAATCAGTTGCTGAAGAAGAATCTTGAGAATCTAGTACTGCCACAGAACTCGGTTCTGGTACAGTACATAGATGACCTACTTGTTGCGTCAGAAACAGAGGAAGCTTGTAAAGTAGATTCAATTGCCTTACTGAATCATTTAGCTGAAAATGGACATAAGGTATCTCCGAGCAAGTTGCAGTATTGTTTGACAGAGGTACAGTATCTAGGGCACAGGTTAGAAAAAGGGAAACGTAAGGTGTCCCCAGAGAGGATAGAGGCGATAATGAAAATGAATGCGCCTACAACACAGAGAGAAGTTAGAATGTTCCTAGGAATGGTGGGTTACTGCCGACAGTGGATAGTTAACTTTTCACTGAAAGCAAAGCCCTTACAGAAACTGACGCACAAGGAGGTGAGTGATCCGGTACCATGGGATGAAGAATGTCTGGTGGCGTTTTTACAGCTGAGAGACGATTTATGTCGTGCCCCGGCTCTGGGAATGCCAGATTACGAAAAGTCATTTTCACTTTATTGCTGTGAGAGAGAGGGATGTGCTTTGTCAGTCTTGGCACAGACCCACGGTAATGCCCGTAGACCAGTTGCATACTTTTCGGCTACATTAGATCCAGTAGCCGCAGCGTTGCCCGGATGTCTCAAATCCGTTGCTGCAACGGGTGTCAGCATTGAAAGGAGCGAGAGTATTGTGATGGGACATCCAGTAGTGGTGTATGTACCACATTCAGTTGAATTGTTAATGACCAGGACGAAGACGCAGCATCTGACCAATAGCAGGCTCACGCGTTACGAGCAAGTTATACTTGCCGCAGAAAACGTGACTCTCAGGAGATGCTCTGTCTTGAATCCTGCTACTTTGATGCCATTACCTACTGTAATAGAAGGCGAAGGATGTGAAGACCACGATTGCCTTGATGTGACTGAACTATGCACGAAACCCAGACCAGATATTGTGGATGAGCCATTGTCTGACCCCGATGAAATTTATTTTGTTGATGGCTCATGTTTAAGAGACGATACTGGTCGGTTGAGAGCAGCTTATGCTGTTTGTACCATTACTGGAGTTGTGGAAGCCGCTTGCCTGGAAGGAGTACATTCCGCACAGGTAGCAGAAATTATTGCCCTAACTCGTGCCTGCATAGCAGGAAATGGAAAGAGAGTCACCATCTACACGGACAGCCAATATGGTTTCGGTGTGGTTCATGATTTCGGGCAGTTGTGGTCTCAGAGGGGTTACATGACCTCCTCTGGTTCGCCCATTCGAAATGGAGAATTTGTGCGATTGCTGATAGAAGCATTACAAGGTCCTGTTGACATCGCGGTAGTGAAGTGTGTAGCTCATACTAAGAATACAGACTTTGTGTCACAAGGTAATAGATATGCTGATGAAGTCGCACGCTATTGTGCGGAACAAAGTTATTCTTTCTCAAAGGTGGAAATAGAAGGTGCAGAAGAAAAGACTGAATTAAGTATGATGTTAGAAACTGTAGACACTTGGGAGGATTTAAGAATAATGCAGGAGAACGCTCCTGAAACAGAGAAAAAGGCATGGGAAATAGCAGGTTGTGTGCGAAGTGAAATGGATTTTTGGGTTTCAGCAGATGGGAGAGCTGTGTTACCTGAAGAATTAGCTAATCCCATGGCGAGAGAAATACATGGTCCAGTACATCTAGGAAGGGATGCTATGATGAGAGTTTTTAGGCAGACTTGGTATTGCCCGAAATTCAGAATAGCAGCAGAATCAGTATGTAAGCGATGTGTTACTTGCCAACAACTGAACGTAGGCAAACGAACACCAGTCACACTGAGTCACATTGGGAGGTCGGGGGGGCCTTTCAATAGAATGCAACTAGATTTCATCGAAATGCCAAGAGTCAATCGCCTTCGGTATGTGTTGGTGATTGTATGTGTATTTTCCAGATGGGTTGAGGCGTACCCTACACGTAGGTGCGATACACTCACAGTGGCTAAATTGTTGCTCAGGGAGTTGATACCGCGCTTCGGGGTGCCTGCCTCTTTGGAATCTGACAGAGGAAAACATTTTAACAGCGAAATAGTGAAGATGTTGTGCTCCACACTGAATATCGATCAAAAGCTGCATTGTAGTTATCGACCAGAAGCTTCAGGAATTGTGGAACAAGTGAATGGCACTTTGAAGAATAGATTGGCTAAAGTAGTGGCATCCACATCCTTGAGTTGGCCAGATGCTCTTCCTTTAGTGCTCATGAGCATGCGCAGCACACCTGATAGGAGGACAGGTCTCTCTCCCCACGAGATCCTGATGGGGAGGGCCATGAGACTTCCTACAGTTCCAACTACTGCTCTATTGAATATTACAGATGATCTGATCTTGGATTATTGTAAAGGACTGTCTGACGCCATCCATTCTGTGTCCCTTCAGGTGCATGCGGCTGAAGTTCCAGCAGCGAGGAACCTGTGTCATGACCTGAACCCAGGGGACTGGGTCTTAGTTAAAAAACACGTCCGGAAGAACTGCCTAGATGTTCGCTGGCGTGGGCCCTTTCAGGTAATCCTGATCACGAACACCGCAGTGAAGTGCGGGGGGCTGCCAAATTGGATCCATGCATCCCATACTCGAAGAGTTCCAGCACCTCTAGAAGGAACAGCTCCCATCCCAGACGAAAGCCCGGAAGTGGAAGAAGAGTCGCAAGAAGGGATTGAGGCAGCTGAGGGGGTGTCGGAAGAAGTTGGGAACGCAACGGATTCAGAAGAAGAGCGAAGGCAGGACGGCAGTGAGACAGAAGACGCAACTGAAGGAGAGAGCAGAAGTGAATACGACTCAGACTCAGATACGTATCGGAGCGACCAAGAACCAAGTGAGAGGACAAGGAATAGGAGAATAAGGCTTGGAGCTGCCACTTGGCCAACTAGGAGAAGAAGGCTAAGTTTGAGGTCGGCCCAGGAAGAAACGCTTACTCCTATATCCGAAGACTCAGATCCAGAAGAAGATATCCAGGATCAAGCCGAGGAGGGTCTTAGAAGATCAAGGAGGGTGCGAGTGCCTAGTAGAAGATACTCTACTCCCGACTGGACCTACCTCGTTGCAGATGTCTGGGAGACACAGAACAGGGAGGATCAGGGAAGTGGAACTGATCAGAACTGACCCGATCATCACAGTGCAAATAAGGTTTCTACTACCAGGAGCGGAGACCGAAAGGTTGCTGACACTCAACATCGTTCATCCTGCTCTCCTGAGTGGAATAAGAAAATTGATTTTAGAGACAGTTGAGTTTCCAGTTTGCTGTTCACGATATCCAATATTGGAGGGAACTCTTCTTCGTTTGGAAATGCTTGAGCGAATAGTAGAAATGCTAGGAGCGCTTATTGTTGTGGATTAATACCATATTACGAATGTCTTCAAGGGGGCGCAGAACTGGAAAGGTGAAGAAAGTGATCTTGATTAGAACGGACCCCTTTGTAATTGTGGATGTAGAACTGATAGTACCAGGAGTGGAAATTGAAAAAACGCTAACTCTCAATTTTGTCCGTCCACTTGTCTTGAGCGAAATAAGGAGAATAATCCTAGAAAAGGTTGACTTTCCAGGTTGTGGTACGAACTGCCCAGAACCTGAGGGAATGATACTTCGGATGGACATTTATGAAAACGTAGTGTCACTCCTTGAGTCATACATAACTTCAGACGAAAATAAGACTGTTGAAAAGAAATTGTAAAAACTTGTTGCAAGATAACCTAGCGCCGAGTGGAAGAAGAAAAGTGATAGGGGTTTCATTTTAGTGGATGGAGAAGGGCTAGGGTTGTCTATTTTTACTGGACTTTGAACTGTTTTGCGGAAACAAATTGTCAAGCTTCCAAGTGTTCAAAGAAAGACATTGCAAGAGAGAAAGACTTTGTTTGAAGAGAAGAGGAAGTGAATGCTGGAAGAAAGTCAAAAAAAAAAAAAAAAAAAAAAAAAAAAACCTACACTGTTTGAGAACATGGAGGCTGGCAACCCGAACCGCAGGGCAAAATGTATAGCTGTTATACTTTTAGGAGTAGTGGTTTCTCTTATAATTTTAGTGGTAACTGTTTCATTCCTAGCGGGACATGAAGGGGATGAAACCGCAGTTAAGGAGGATAAGGGAGTATCAACACCGAAAACTACCATTATTAAAGAGAAGGGAAACATCAATGAGAAAGACAAAGCATTGTTAGATGCAGAAATAAAAAGGCTTCACACCGACGAATCACAGGGAAATTACAAGTCAAATGCTTATGCTAAATTGCTTTATGAATATGTTGATGCCATGGAAGTAAAGGATTGTTATGTTTGTATGCAATTACCAGCTTCAGTGGAGGAGGGTATCAGATACCATCATCTTCCGTTGACATATGGAATCACGTGCAGTTTATTGTTGAGCATGTTTTATGGACGAGAAGGATTCGAGTATTATTTCTCGAATTTCGACTCGACATTGCCAGAGGTTCCGAATTTCAAGCATTTGAACAAATGGGACTACTACAAAAGCGAAGACAGATTACACAAATGGTTTATTCCATGGAAAACGTTAGATACTTCACATGCTCGAAGAAACAATCTGACTTGTCAAATATCAGAAGTTGAGAAAAAGTTTATAGCACAGGTAGATACTAGATACAGGAGGCAGAAGATTTTGAAAGCATCAGGACAATGGGAAACAGATTGGACCAAGGAGGAGAGGGCACACCAAAGAAAGGGTAGTATTGGTCCAATTGCTTTGGATAAGGATAAACGGGGAAAACTGTGCATTCACAGGAGTTACTCATATTATGAAAACTTTTATGTAGGTCAAGTCCATTGTGAACATGCCTTTCAATTGGAGTATTACTCTAAGAATTTTATGAAAGGGATGCAAGCAATACCAAATGTATATTTTGTATGTGGAAGATATGCCTATGTGAAGTTACCAGATAATTGGTACGGATCATGCTATCTGGCTGTTGTCTTTCCTAAAATATATCATGTTGAGAACTTAGACACGCCTAAGAAGGAAATATCAACTAGATGGAAACGAGGGCTGGGTGCAGCAGAGGTAGTTGGAGATGTATTAGGTGCTGCATTCCCTTTCTTAGGATTGATAATGAATGACATTAAGATCAGGAGGTTAGCTACAGTCGTAGATAGGCTATCTGCCAGTACTGCAAGATCCTTGATGCTGATAGAAGGGGAGATGCAATCGATTAGGGCAATGGTTCTTCAGAACCGACTTGCTTTAGATGTTCTGTTAGCAAAAGAGGGAGGAGTCTGTAGGGCTTTGAAGGTCCAGGAATGCTGTACTTACATTCCAGACAATTCAAAGCCTCTAGAGAAATATATACAAAACATCACTGCCATACACTACGAAATTGAGGACCTAGCAAAGGTAAATGTGTGGGAAAAAGTAGGTCATGGAATGGGTAAAGTTGGAAGTTGGTTTGCCAACTTAGGAAAGGGTATCGTTTGGTACATACTGAAACCCATCATCATAATTGTGATTTGTGTAATCACTTTGTGGGGATTGGTGCGTTTGTATCAATGTTATAGAGCAAATAGGTTACAGAGAGCTATGAAGAAACAGGAAGAAGAGTTGACAGCGATGCAGGACACTCAATATAAGAGTCTGAAAGCATTAGAGAGTATGAAAAGAGGTGGAACTGCCCTGTCTTCACTTTAAAAGGTTCTACATTTTTAGTGTCTTGGTGATGATGACCCCTGAAGGTCATCAAAGGGGGGACTGAGAGAGCACAAGTTTGAAAAAAATGTATAAGTACGCCATATTTACAAGCACGTAGTTAGTTTAAACATGTTTTGCACACGAGTGTTTTATATCCAGGAGTGAAATATACAGAGTGGTTTATATTCAGTAGTGAAATGTATAGAATGTTAAGTAGAGTAACTATAATTATAACGGTGTGAGATTAATGTAGAAATGTTGGAATATATGTGAAAACCTCATGTTCTCATGTTAAAAGAATCATGTCCGAATTAAATGTAACTTTGAAAATCCAGTATTATGTGTAGGCCTTAGGGCAATTCACAGCAAACCTGAACGTGCTGCTAAATTAACGTGAGATAAGGTTGACATGGTTCTTCCAAAATGTACTATTGAACTTAGGGTTAAAAGTATATGCTTTATAGATGTGTTATTTTAGAAACGTATGCTAGTTAAGAATGTTTGCTGTTTAAATCAAGTTAACGTTTTAAGAGTGCAGGGACCTGCTGCATGTAAATCAAGTAGGCCAGAGGAGATAATGTCATGTCGTGTAAATCGTCATGTGCTCGTTAGAGAAGAGGTCGCGAGGTGTCCAGCACCGAGCTTTGAGAGTGTTTTATGACTAAAGATATGGTGGAGTCTGGAATTTGAGGCCCACTGCAGGACGAGCTGTATGCAGGTGCGAGGGTCCTAATCAGCTCGAATGAAAGGGACTTTGTTCAGTGGCGCCTTGCGCAGGCCTGTAGGAGTTTCCAGGAATTTCAGGGGGTATCAGCGCACTGAAGAAGAAGCCTGGGAACCAAGGTCAACTATAACGAGGGTCTTCAAGAGTACCATCATGGAGTTTGCCGCGCAAAGATGTACCACGTGAGGGGCGTCCCAAGGGGCGTTCCTATCAGAAATGTGATTTGGTATTAGGGAAAGAGACCCGGGAGGAGAGCAGAGCAGATGATTTTGGGAGCCTAAGGAAGCGGATGGGTAGGCAGATAGGCTGATCAGGAGAGACCCATTATCAGAGAAGAGACAAAGAGAAGTGCGTGATCTTCTTAGGAAGTCACCACGGCTGACACCTAGAGGGTTAAGATCTTGCTAAGTAGGGATGTCATTTAGTGTAGTGTAGGGACAGACTAACCTTAATTTTCTTTTCTGTAATGACTTTGAGGTTGCAACTTGTATCCATTTTGGCAACCCTGATGGTTTTCGAGCTTGTACTTATTATTCTGTTTTTCAGACTCAGACTATTCAAAAAGTTCATGTTTATAGTGATACCAATTTACCTGTTGAATCTCATTTTGAGAAGTTTGTATCTTCAGTTATCTTTGACTTTATATTAAATCTTTAAAACTTAATTTTGGTCAGTGGTCATTTAGAGTGGTGTAAGTTCTTAAATTGATTGACTTATTGCGAAGATTACCTTTTACTCCAAGACAGGTACCAACGATTCAGTCGACATAGTTTGGGATTTGGTAAGAAAATTAGTAACCAGTAATCCCGCGTTAGCAAATGTTCCGGAAGAATTCAGAAAGACAATCGGTTTGTAAACTATACAGTGTGAGGAGCGCATAGGCAAGCTCCCCGTGGGTTGCCCTGCGGTGTTCGCGCAGTAGAACTACTGCAGTACTCTTTGATATGCTCTTATCACGTCTTTGTGAATCAGCCCCAAAGCTTCGAAATCCCTTTTACTAAATGTGCAAAGAGTATTCAGTCCTTTCTATTTGTACTAACTGCACATGAATATTCCCATTTTAGATGTGTTGTTGTGGTAAATAAATAATTAATTACCGGTACTATTTTTGAATACAGTGAATAAAACAGATAGCTCAATAAATAAGAGACAGGATTCGAGGTATCGGAGTCTTACAGGCTTTAATCAGGCATAAGGGAAGGGACTGGAACGGGATAGCCTGCACGGAAATAGAATGGATGGCAGCTGCCAGGGAATGGGAATGGGCAGGAGTAAGGGGCTAAAAGGGTAACTTTCAGTAACAGTACACAGTATATATACTAAAACAATTACATTACATTCAATACAGTAGGTGTAGCAGTAGGCGTAACTTGTAGCAGTCGCGAAAGATAAGAGTAAAATGGGTGTAACAAGAAGGCGTGTACAGGGCGTATACATAGACATGTGATGTAGACGTCACAGAAGTGTCATAAATGGGGCGGAAACATGGAGGGGGCTACCTGAGCAGCTGGGACCTTTAACCTAGTGGTGCGCGCAAACGGGCAATGACGCGTTACCAGGACGAACTGGGGGCTATGACTTCTGCGCTGGAAGAGGAGACTAAAGTCTGCAGTGTCAGAACGACATGTACCTATAGTATATCTAGTATCTGGTGTTTGGAGTACATGTTGATAGAATCCAAAAGTTATCAGGGCAAAGGCTACTTGACACTAAGACTGGTGCGTGCATAATTCTACATGTATTGCGTGTGCTAGGAATATTCTATGAATATTAATACAGTATTTCTCTTACATGGAGACAGAAAGGCTCGACCATGGCTGAAACTATTGATGCGATTCAGTAGCTTAGGAATGCAGAGAAGGAGGGCTGGACTGATAACTAGAAGCATAACATACTCTTGGCAGACAGACAGGCAGAGCCAGGCCGAGCCGGGCACTGCGAGGCAGGAAGTAAGTGAAGGGTCAGGGATGCAGGTGGGGGCTGTATCGCTCCTCGGAGAGGGTTCAGGAGACTGGAGCTGAATCTGATGTCCGGGCCCTTTTGAGGCCTAGGAACGGGGACAATTCAATGAATTAACGTGCACACTGTAAAATGTGGCAACATAGGCCTAATACTCGTTGCTTTCACGAGAACTGGAAACTGGCATACTAGAGTTGGACACAACTATAGTTGCATCTTTAATCGATCATAAGGGGATACATGCATATCGATCATGCACATATAGCATAAAATGGGGAACACGTAGGCACATATAACATGGCAAAATTTACTTTTCCACATTCCCTCCTTGTGCCCTACGTTTCCATCAGGAAACATCAATATTCATGATACCATCTATCTGTTCATATAGCATCATTTGCTCGTCTCGAATTGTCTTGGAACGGGATTTAGGACTAGGAATACAAGAGGTAGCACACATGCCGCAAATCGCAGGGCCACATTGTAAACAGAGGCAGCAACTGAATATAATCATTACTGCTATACCTAGAAATGACAATACTTTCCATCCCCAGGCAGATATGATACTCCAGAGCCAACCGGACCATGTCCAGGTGCCTGGATTCTGGTGTAACTGATGGGCAATTTTATGAAGTCTGGTTATAGCTGAATAAACAGACGGCGCGTTATTAGGAATGAAAATGCAGCAACTAGATCCGATGACTCTACAGGCTCCTCCTCTATCGGCCAGTATGACGTCAAGAACGAGACGATTTTGGAGCACAACAAATCTCATAGCAGATTGTTCTTCGGTTAAGTTACCTAGAGCGGAAGTAGTCTCATTCACTACAGCTTCAAGTGTTCTGGTTAGCCTACGTATTAACTTACTATTCTGGACAGGACCTATAAAGAAAAAGAAACCTTTATTGAAGTCTTGGTATTGTTCTAGAGTAGTTTCAGTTTGGTCGACAATTGGGGACTCGATCTCCCTTCTATGTCTATTGTGTACTAGATGTGTGTTTCTGTGATAATCAGATGGGGCTAGAAAAACTGGTGGCAGTAGGAAGGCAATGTAACATGTTCCATCCCAATCGAGGGGCAGACGAACATATGCGGTCTGACCGCAAACAAAATAAGAATGATGTGAGGCTTTGAAAATAGATTTCCCACTGTCACTATACTCGACAGTAGTAGTACAATCACTATGTCCTACATGTGCGGAACCATTCTTTCTGACACATAATTCGCCTTTGACTGGTAGTACTGAAATAGCAGGCAAATCTGGAGTAGTATCGGACTGAACATTGAGAACCATGAAATTCGAGGAATAATTACCTAAATCATATACTTCATTTTCTAGATCTAACCCGGTTCTGTGGGAGAGACCTTGCTTGTCTGGAAAACATGTTTGATTCAGAAGGGACATATCATTTGAGGATGACGTTAACGTGGACCATGCTCCACACGAACCATTATGTGAGAACGGATAGGGAAAAAGTGGCAGAACTCCCTTCGGTGTCTGGAAAGGGGGGAGTCGACCACACACCCAACAATTAGTGGCATTGCTGGTCTGGTGTGAATAGTGCAACATTGGGATGAATGTGTTGTTACGCATAGCAAGACGATAGGATAGCTCGTGAGGAGGCAGATCACTAAATGTGTGCTCTACTGTAACATTAGAAAACATATGTACATGTGAAATTGGAAAACATAAATGTAAAGCATAACTTATGCATGTAACCATAAGACTCAAAAATAATAAAAAGAATAGAACGATAATACATCTTTTAGAGTTTTGACTAACTCTCTCACTGTGTGGGTCTGTCTCATACATGTCAGGAACCTGTCTAACCGTTTCACCCGAGAGGGACTTAGACAATTAAACTGGCTGACTTATTTTACTAGACCTCAACTTTGCTTTATACTCCTGCTGCGGAGTTTTCTCTAACAGTGGTAATTTGAATTCAGAGTCTGTCTTTGGGCAGTCCTTAAGAATAGGGCAGTCTTTGATAAAAGTCTTTTGTCGCAATCCATGGAATTTTTTAATATGACTGGTATGCACCCAGCCTTTTCGGCCCTCAAGCTTGACTGCAGTCCTTGTTGTCAATAATACCAGCTGGGGCTCCTTCCAACGGGGCTCCAACGGACTTGAACGATCAAAATTTCGCACCAGGACAAATTCTCCCGGAACGACTTCATGCGGTTTCACCTCAGTGTTGTCTGGAAATGCAGCGGCAACCTGTGAACGACAAGAGTGTAGGGCAGACATCAAGGAAGCTAGGTAATCTGTCAGCATATTACTGGAAACGTCTGTAATGCTACGGGGTCTAGGTGTACCCCACATGTTTGGAGGGCGGCCGAATACGACCTCATAAGGGGACAGACCTGATCTGGAATGTGCAACCATTCTCATGTAAAAAAGAGCGCCTGGCAGAGCTACTAACCAATCTACACCTTTCTCTGTACACACTTTAGCAATTCGGATTTTCAAAGTCTGGTTATGTCTCTCTACGAGACCGGCTGCTTCAGGATGGCGTACACAATGGAACTTCCACTGGTACCCTAACAGAAGGGAAACTTGTTTCATGAGCTCAGATGAGAATGGCTGGCCGTTATCTGAATACACGACCCTAGGTAGTCCATAGCGGGGAAAGTACTCACGAACCAACTGCCTGGCAGTGGTCGCGGCTGTGTAATCTGGAACTGGATATGCTTCTGTCCACCTGGACAAAGCGCATACAACTACTAGGACATACTTGAAACCTCGACATCGCTCCATCTGAATATAATCCATCTGGAGGACTTCAAAAGGGTGGTCAGGAGGTTGGAATCCACCTTGTTCCACCGGGACACTTTTACCTGGATTGAACTGACAACATATCATACAGGTACGGACTTTCTGCCTGGCTGCTGCTCGTAAATGCTTGTTGAACCAAAGGTTCTGAATACTGTCTAACATAGCTTTTTCTCCTAGATGTGCTGGACTATGTGCGGTATTAATAATGACTTGAACCATAGAGTCGGGGAGAAACCATGTGGCTTTTCCCTTCGTCAACCATCCTTGATCTGTCTGGACCCCTCCTTGTTCGGACCATTTCTTGATTTCCTCGGGAGTAGCATGTAACTGTATGTCTATGACATCTTGTGTAGGGTCCTTAACTGTCATACAAGTAGTCTGATCTGGAGTGAGTGTCTGTGCCGTGTTAACTGGAATGTCTGGAGTCTGAGCTGTGAGCTTGGCTGTTCGATCTGCTAGATCGTTACCTTGGGAAATGATATCAGTGACTTTCGTATGTGCCTTGCACTTCATGATAGCAATAGCTGTCGGTAAATGTATTGCATCTAACAGAGCTTGAATGAGGAGACCATGCTGGATCTTGGTTCCATGAGAAGTCATAAAACCTCGTTCTTGCCAGAGCACTCCAAAGTCGTGTACGACTCCGAATGCATAACGTGAATCTGTGTATATGTTCACTTTCAGGTTCTTGGCACGTATGCAGGCTTGGGTCAGAGCGACTAGCTCTGCTGCTTGAGCAGACAGGGTGTCAATACGATGTGTTTCTATAACTTCAGTGTCAGTAGTCACTGCATACGCGGCTACTAGTTCTCCTGTACTTGTTCTCATACATGAACCATCCACATAAAGTGTCAGGTCCGGATCAGGTAATGCAATATCTGTCAGATCTTGTCTTGGCTTTGTCATAGTATTTACAACTTCCACACAATCATGTGTGGCAGGATTTGAAGTAACTGACGGTAACAGTGTAGCTGGATTTAGAATGTTGCAGCGTCTGATTTCTATGTGTGGCTGAAATAGTGTCAGTTCATAACCTGTTAAACGTCAATTGTCAAGTGCTGAGTCTGTGTTCGGTTTAAGAGAACTTCCACAGAGTGTGGAACTTGGACTGTCAGGGAGTGTCCTAACACTATGGAATCACTTTGTCTGATAGCTAGAGCTGTGGCTGCAACTGACTTAAGGCACGCAGGCAGAGCCTGGGCCACTGGATCTAATGTGCTCGAAAAATAAGCACAGGGCTTGTATTGTCCTGCTTGATCTTGCGTGAGAACAGATAATGCAGTACCATCACGTTCAGTGACAAAAAGTGTAAAAGGCTTACTGTAGTTCGGTATTGCTAGAACAGGTGCTTGGCATAAGGCTTTCTTTAACTCATTAAAAACAAGTGTATGTTCCTGGGTCCAAGGGAGGACAGTCGATATGGCTGCCTCTTGCGTCGTTAACTGTATCAGTGGCTTGGCTAGAAATGCATACTGAGGAATCCATTGTCTGCAGTAAGAAGTGAGGCCGATAAAAGCTCGTACCTCCTTCTGTGTCTTGGGCTGTGGAAGACGTGCTATTAACTGGATACGGTCAGGTGTCAACTGCCTACCCCACTTGGACAGTAAGTGTCCCAAGTAAACCACTTGCTGGACACAGAATTGTAATTTGGAAGGGGACACCTTGTGCCCCATCTCGGCCAGAAAACACAGAACTGTAAGTGACGCTCGCTCGCAGTCACGTTCAGAACGGGCTGTGATCAGTAGATCATCGACATACTGGAGCAGGGCAGTGTCAGTTGGCATCTGAATATTGTCTAGTTGTCTCTTAAGTGCTTGACTGTAAATACTAGGACTTTCTGTAAAACCTTGAGGAGCTCGTGTGAATTTATAGCTTCTTCCATTTAAACAGAAACCGAAAAGGAACTGGCTGTCTGGATGAATGGGGACACTGAAGAATGCGTTCTTGAGATCGATAACTGTGAAGAACGTAGCTTCAGAATCAATGGCTGTCAAGAGGGATGAAATATCTGGGACTACTGGATACTGGGGTATGATACATTTGTTAAGTTCTCGAAGGTCAATCACTAATCGATATACTGGAGGTGCATTGGGATCTGTACGTTTCAGGACTGGAATGATAGGAGAATTACATACGTTGGAGTCAGTTTCTACAACCACTCCTTGAGCAATAAGCTCGTCAATAATTTTGGATAAGGCTGCTACAGCCTCAGGTGGCAATTTGTACTGTCTGATTCGGGGTAAAACCACACCTTGCTTTAGAGTAACACGATGGGGTGTGATATGCATACAACCTACATCAGTTGGACCTTGCGCCCATAAATGCCGTGGTACATTCAATAATCTTGGATCAAAATCACGTAATACATAATGACCTTTGAAGTCTCTCAAGAACAGGCGGACCCCTTCTGGGGAACAACAAATTACTGCTCCTAATTCTTTCAATGTCTTAATGCCTAACAAATTTTCTGGACAAGATTTCGTGAGTAACAAATCAGTAGTTCGGGACAATGGACCGACTTCTAGAGTAACTGGTTTCGATATTTCATTAACAATAGGCTTTCCTGAAAATCCAAGGGAAACATTTCTAGAGCCTGAGAGCGGAGCCCCTGGAACCTCGTCATGACTGATGGTAGTCCTACTTGCCCCTGTATCAATCAGAAACTTTCTGTCTTTCCCTAATACTTGACTGTGTACATAGGGACCCTCTTGATCTACAGGTATCTCGATGAGAGGCAAGCCTACCTCCCTCTCTAGGCTGTTTCATGAATACGGCTGATAATCTGGATACTCTGTCTGTGCATACTGGTACATCTGCTGTGTAACATGCTGTGTTGCAGCAATAGGCTGCGGTGCTGTAACTGTCTGTTGTGCATTCTGTGGTGGCTGAGAAGTCTGTGAAACTTGTTCTTGTCTAGGCGGACGTGGTCTTTCTTTAGTTTTACCAGTAGCTATGTTGTGTTTCAGAACTGCACACTCGTTTATAAAATGACCTGGCTGTTTACAGTAATTGCAGGTCCCTTTAACAGGAGCTGCAGAATGACTGGCATGATTCGGACCCCTCTTCTGACTGTCTTGTGGAACAGATTGTGCAACTAATACTTTCATTTTCGTGTCTTTCATACGTCTTCTTTCGTGTTCCTGCTCTTCCCTGATTCTGTTCTGGTGATACTGGAGCATTTGTAACATCTGCGACGGAGTATTAGCTTGCCAGGTACTTTCGACTTTCAATACTCAATTTTTAACTTGTGGACTTGAATTCTCGACTAGTTTGGTAACAAAAAGATGAGGGTATGATTCACTACTTGTTTTCAGACCACTATTAATAATAAAACATTTTTCAAATCTAGAATAAAAATCACTAGTGTCTTCATCTTGTTTCTGTTTACAAGCTGAAATGGCATCCCAATCTTCCTTTTTCGTGGCTAGTAATCTTGGCAAAACTTGTATCAATAACTCGGGCAGATCTTTAGCTTTCTCCCCAAGACCGGTACCTGGTACTCGTGTATTATCTTCAGCTTCTAAAGCTGTCCAATCTATCTTTTTCTCTCCCACCTCCCATTCTTTTTCCTTGAGTTTTTCATATACACCCGCGGGCAACAGGACCTTTAACATTTTAATGATATCAGGATACGTGTATTCTCCCATACGGAGCATGTCTTTTAATTCACGGTGAAACCCTGCTGGATCTTTATCGTGACAGGAAATTAGCTTTTTCATCTCTAAGAGTTCCATTTTTGTGATGGGGGTGTAAACAAATACTCGTTCTAGATCACCACCCGTTGTTCTAACTGGGTGTACTTCTCGTAACGGATTCTGTCTATCTATGTAAAATGATTTACTTTCTGGAGATGAGACGTGAACAAAATGTGGATTCAGAAACGTTCAATATTTGTGGCGCTGTTCTAGAATGACACTAATTAAATCAGTACCTAGGCCTCTCCATCTATACTGGAGTAACTCGTTCAAAACATCGTGTAGCGGACCTGGATCAGAATGCTGTCCCTCATACAGTGTAATAAGGTGCTGGATCATATACATACCCACCAGTCGCTGCTCGGCTGGGGGCAGTTTCAGAAACATTTGTGCCACTATTTCGTCTGGAAAAGTGGTAGAATCAGTAGTCCAACGGACTGCTGATCGGGCTAGTTCTTGTTCATGCATTGTACTGAGCTCACTATAACCTATTCGTGATTTCAGAATGTGATCGGTAGCTTGGAATACTTGTTCAAGAGAACCTTGTTCTGGTGCTGGAGGAGGGAAAACTTTCTTGTGATCTGGACGTGAATGTCGGTCGGAAAGTCTAGCTCTACCTACATACACTATTCTGGAGGGATTCTCGTCGTCTACCTCTTCATTAGAAGAGTTGTCTTCTTTCTCGGTTGCTTGTGTTGCTTCTCGTTTCTCGTGTAACTTTATTATTTCCCTACGAATTTTCTTGTACATACTCTCTATACAGTTCTGTGTCTTGTGTCTTCCCTCGGCTATATGGTCACTCCACCTGGTCAGGACTTTCATTTCTTCTTGATCTTTTTCCGGATAATCTTGTTCTCTTATTAAACAGTTAATTAAAAACTTTAAAAGCATGAGCTGAGTCTCGACTTTTCTTTGAGCCATGGCGTCGCGAATACTTTCTGGATTCACTCCTGTACGGATAAAACGATATATTCTGTCTAGATGTTCTCTCATATCGGGCAGGGTGTCCAAATAGTCGGTCACCCGTCTTAAACGTAATGAATATATGACCATGGTACCATCGCCTGGAACTGGATCATAACGACATTCGGTAAGTGCTCGCTTGATATCTGTGAATGTATGAACTTTTGGCGTACGCTGTAACGCTAGTTCATGTAGCGTCATACGTCTGTGTGGAGGCGGGGTACTAGGAGAATCTCCCCCCGCGGCTCCTAAACTAGAATCGTCGGTGGGTACTGTACGTGCTGGGAGAGTGACTGATGTAGCGGGTGCATGTACTGTGGGCTGGGCCGGGGGTGCCGTAACAGATGCTGTAACGGGTGCTGTAACGTGAACTGTACCCACGGCCCCGGTGGCTGGAGGAACAGGAATTACATTATTTACGGGAACAGGCGGAACAGGATTTGCATATTCTGGGACTGTATCGTCCAAATAGGACGAGAGAAAAATATCAGCTGCGGTCGGTTTGTGACGTAGCTTAATCGGGACCAATGGTGGCGGGAAATTACATGGTGCTTCTGGGGTTGCTTTTGGCAAGCCCTCGGCAAGAAGAGGATACATACCCTTAATAAGGGCATTTCTCTGTCTGTCCGACTGTTCTGCTTTAACTCGTTCACCTACTTCGATTAATTCCCTTTCTTGGGCTCTTTCTGAGGATTCCCTACTTAATTCTGTTCTTCTGATTTCTTTTTCGGTTCTTTTATGAGATTCTTTGCGCCATAACTCGATGGCATCTTTCTGGGACTGTCTGGCTTTCTTTTTCCATAATGCTTCTTCTACTCGCATGATGCACTCGGCATCCCATGTACCTGATATGGGCCATCTATATTTCTCTTCTAACTCCTTGGTATAGTCCACCCATAAATCTAGATATAATATGGCACCTAAGCCATGCTTATGATACATAAAATGACCGGGACTGTCCCTAGGCGGGACAGGAACTGCTTCCTCGAGTAACCCTTTTCTGGTCTTTAACTGACGTAACTTGGAAAACAGAGGCATTCTAAACTTGAATCCGAACACAATACAATACACGATAAACACAGTAATGATTAGAAAAACAAATCACTCATACCACGACATTAAAAACACATTAAATAACATTTAGAATAACAGTTCGGACAGAATATTACCTGGTATACTGAAAACAGAACACATGAATTTCTCGAGAACGAAACTTACTAGAATTACTAGATGCACTGCTAAAACAGTACGAAACATACCGGTCCCATAAAGAGACACGTCAGGACCCGTGTCCACCTAGGTGAACACTTCGGACTGGATCTGCGTACCCAAACCCACTGGACCAGAGACAAATTAATTGACCCTGTCTAGATACTACCCCAGCAACGGTACTCACCGGGCAGCAAGAACGGAAGGCCTCGGACTGGACTGGACTGCTACGACGTCGGACTATGAACTTCGGACTTCAGTTACAGGTGGGCCTCCGGATACCTCGGACCTTGTACTCTCGGCTTGGGCTCTGGTCGGGACTCGCCGCGTTCCTCACCGCCTCGTCTGGATGCTGGACCGCAACCTCCGTCTCCTCCGTGGGCCTGAGGGATACTTGAAGCAGAAATATCTGCACGTGCACGGTATGGTTCCGTCACGGCTGCAGAGGGTCAGGGGGCCTGCGTGGCTTCGCCGGCGCGTGGGGAAAGGGCAAGGCCCTGTTCGGGCGCCATTATGTGGTAAAAAAATAATTAATTACCGGTACTATTTTTGAATACAGTGAATAAAACAGATAGCTCAATAAATAAGAGACAGGATTCGAGGTATCGGAGTCTTACAGGCTTTAATCAGGCATAAGGGAAGGGACTGGAACGGGATAGCCTGCACGGAAATAGAATGGATGGCAGCTGCCAGGGAATGGGAATGGGCAGGAGTAAGGGGCTAAAAGGGTAACTTTCAGTAACAGTACACAGTATATATACTAAAACAATTACATTACATTCAATACAGTAGGCGTAGCAGTAGGCGTAACTTGTAGCAGTCGCGAAAGATAAGAGTAAAATGGGTGTAACAAGAAGGAGTGTACAGGGCGTATACATAGACATGTGATGTAGACGTCACAGAAGTGTCATAAATGGGGCGGAAACATGGAGGGGGCTACCTGAGCAGCTGGGACCTTTAACCTAGTGGTGCGCGCAAACGGGCAATGACGCGTTACCAGGAGGAACTGGGGGCTATGACTTCTGCGCTGGAAGAGGAGACTAAAGTCTGCAGTGTCAGAACGACATGTACCTATAGTATATCTAGTATCTGGTGTTTGGAGTACATGTTGATAGAATCCAAAAGTTATCAGGGCAAAGGCTACTTGACACTAAGACTGGTGCATGCATAATTCTACATGTATTGCGTGTGCTAGGAATATTCTATGAATATTAATACAGTATTTCTCTTACATGGAGACAGAAAGGCTAGACCATGGCTGAAACTATTGATGCGATTCAGTAGCTTAGGAATGCAGAGAAGGAGGGCTGGACTGATAACTAGAAGCATAACATACTCTTGGCAGACAGACAGGCAGAGCCAGGCCGAGCCGGGCACTGCGAGGCAGGAAGTAAGTGAAGGGTCAGGGATGCAGGTGGGGGCTGTATCGCTCCTCGGAGAGGGTTCAGGAGACTGGAGCTGAATCTGATGTCCGGGCCCTTTTGAGGCCTAGGAACGGGGACAATTCAATGAATTAACGTGCACACTGTAAAATGTGGCAACATAGGCCTAATACTCGTTGCTTTCACGAGAACTGGAAACTGGCATACTAGAGTTGGACACAACTATAGTTGCGTCTTTAATCGATCATAAGGGGATACATGCATATCGATCATGCACATATAGCATAAAATGGGGAACACGTAGGCACATATAACATGGCAAAATTTACTTTTCCACATTGTGACCATTTCAGAAGTACATATAAGAGTACCTAAGAGTACTATGGAGGTACTCTTTTACATAGTCTTACATATCTTTGATAATTGAGCCCTAAAAACACAAATTTAGCTGGCAATGGCAAAAACAAAATTCTACTGAAAACTGACGAAGTGCAAAAAAAGCTAATAAAACAATTAGGCAGCCATTCTAAATGCAAGAAAAACAAAGAACGAAAACTAAAAAGGTACACATCATTGGTGAGTTTGACAAAAATTCCCTCACTTATGTTATATTAAGGGCATTTAGTATAGCACGACAACTCACTCCTGAAGGAGCTTCTTGGCGCTTACAGAGTCAAGACAGAACAGCAAGAAAGAACTAGGGGCATATTAGCAAGGACTTGCGATAATCATCGAAAAGCGCGCTTAGCTCTGTATTTTTTATCGCCGGCTATCGCTGGTTTAGATCGTGGAGATATCGTGTTTTTATCAACGTTTATCTCCAAGGCGATAATAAACCCGCAATAGCGGCGAATCTCCATCAATAACATGGGAATTCCAGCGATGAATTCCCATCGCTAAGGAAAAGGTCACTTATAGGTAGGTGAGGATTCAGCCGTAGAATCCACCTCCCATAGAAAACAATGGCTAAGTCTTTTTAGCAGGTGTTAAAATCCAGTGATAATTGCGGTTAGCGCAAGTTTTTGTATCGCTTTGCCTGCGTTGCTAATAGGGGGAAGTTGTGTCAGCAACTGTTTTCAGTCACTTTTAGTTGGGAACGCCTACCTTGCACGGCAAATACTGCAGCTAAAGTGGCGGTATAGGTCGCCGCTTTAGCTGCACTTTTTGCCGCTAAAGCAGAACATTTTTTTATCGCCCTATCAGCAAGCTGTCGCTAACAGGCATTAGCGACAGCTTTCTGGCGATAGCGGCCGGTTTTCCTGTCGCCTTGCATGCCAGCGATAATTATCGCTAATGACATGCAAGGTAGGCGTTCCCAACTAAAAGCGACTGAAAACAGTCACTGACACAGCTACCCCCTATTAGCAACGCAGGCGAAGTGATACAAAAACTCGTGCTAACCGCGATTATCGCTGGATTTTAACACCTGCTAAAATCCTGACTTAGCCATTGTTTTCTATGGGAGGTGGATTCTACGCCTGACTCCTCACCTGCCTATTTGCGACCTTTTCCTTAGCGATGGGAATTCATCGCTGGAATTCCTGCGTTATTGATGGAGAATTGCCACTATAGCTGGTTTCTTATCACCTTGGAGATAAACGTTAATGATAACGCGTTATCTCCGCGATCTAAACCAGCGATAGCTGGCGATAAAAAATACGGCGCTACGCGCACTTTGCGATGATTATCAAAAGTCCTTGCTAATATGGCCGTAGGTTTTCAGAAGTTTTTGAAAACTTATGAAGTCAGCACAGGAGCGAATGTATAAGGAAAGCCTGTTCCGGTGGTAAAGGGCAAGGTATGAAAAGGATCGACTGCGGTATCTAGACATACTTTTACTGCGGGAACACAACACCAGTTTGTTTCTAGATCTTACATTTCTACTAGGGCAGTAGTAAATATAGATATAGTGGACCCTCACCGGCAAGAGATTTATAAGTCATAGGGAGAAGTTTGAACAGGGATCTTTTCCTGGCTGGGAGCCAATGGAGAGCTATAAGTGAGGGGGCCGATGATGATCCTGGAGGAAAATTTCTAACCAGGCGGGTATCTGTATTCTGACCGACTTGAAGTTTAGACAGAACTGCCTAAACAGTAAGGCTAACAGTAAGGCATTCCCATAGTCAAGTCAACAGATTATTGAAGCATGAGTAAGAGTTCTCCTGTATCTTAACAGAAGCCACTGAAATACTTTCCTGAGTAAACATATGGTACCAAAATAAGTGCCACGGATAGACAGAACCTGATCCTTCATGAACAGGTTCTCGTCAAGGAGGACACCCACATTTTTAGCCATCCTCTAGGGAAAGAGGACTGATTCTAGATCAGCGGGCCATCAGGCATTTGTCCATTATGTCAGAGCTTTTCCGAACAACAAGATCTCCGTCTTGTCTCCATTTAGCTGTAGACAGTTATCGGTCATCCATGTGGCAACTTTTCTCATGCAGTCAGTAAACCGGTTTTAAAAAATGTCTGGGTTTTGCCCAAAGGAGATGATTAATTGGGTATCATCTGTATAGGAAAGTCTTTAAAAACACAGGACTTAACTGTCTAGCCAAGGGGTGTCACATAGATGTAAAAAAGAGTGGGGCTCAAGGAAGATCCTTGGGGGACTCCCTTGCCCAGAGGTGAGATATTTAAATGAAAGGTGTCAAAGCAAACCATTTGGATCTTGTTATTCAGAAAGTCTTTACAGCAGTCTAAGGAATTCCCACGGGCACCTGTCATAAAGTCGTTGAATCAAGATGGAATGGAAGACGGTATCAAACGCCGCTGACAGGTCCAGAAGGTCCTGCGTAGCCAACATTTCAGCATCTAGTGATAGAGTCAGCTACTGCCACCAGGGCTGTTTCAGTGCTATGAAAAGCTTTAAAGCCAGACTTTGAGGATCCAGAAGATGATGGTCCTTCAAGTAGGAGGAACGTTTCTCATTCACGTATGATTCAAGAACCTTGTTCAAGAGAGGAAGGAGTGTAGGCTGAGTGTCTATGTTCTACACGAGTCTTTGAACCATTTGTGAGCATGCACAGACTAGACAAGAATTCACAACCCAGTTGAGCCATGTCATTAACAGGAATGGCTCCAGCTTTACCAGTTCAAGACCATTCTATAACACACATAATGCATGAGCCCAGCTACCTCAAGAGCGATGCAGAGGAAAGCCACAGGGCTGGCAGCACTCAGCTGCTGACAAATGTAATCTGTTCTTGGAAACCTGCAGAACACAGTCAAGTTGATTTTAACTTTGAAACTCATCAGACAATCTATTATCATGTCTTCTTCCTATCATCAGGGGATTCCAGGTCCCCTGTATTATTTTGGTTGACAGAATCATGAGTTACATCTCTAAATACGCTTTTAAGGTATTCTGGTGGGTGATACCTGAACATCATGTTTGGAGAGTGTGCAAGACACTCAACAGTATGCATGCTTTCACGGTGTGTGCCTGTATAGCAGACAGCGACAGAGCTAGAGCAATATAACATATAGGCCTGGGAAGCAGCAACTAGAGGAGATGTCACTCTGCACTGCATAGGTTAAGGCATAAGACATCCTAATTAGGGACAACAAAGGATGAAATCACTGGCTTACCTTTTGGTACAAAACAAATGCCTTTTCCAAGATTGCAGAAGCTGGAAGAGAAAGTAAAATTCCTGTTTACATCTGTAGTTTTCTCTCCGTGCTGTTTTCCTGGATCCGAAGCTGGAAGCAGGAGGCTACTTATGGGATAAAGGTAGTACAACTTCTCATATTTGTGATGCCATTGGGCCTAAGGATGTACAATGTTAGTGTCACTACTCCTAGCGTTTTTGTAAAATGACATCAAAGGCATTTAGAGAATGCAGTGGCTGTGGTTAGACATCAAGTTTCCCACCAAAATTGTTAAATCTCCCCAATACTCTGTCATTTGATATGCTAATATCATCTAAATTAGGGGTCTCCAATCTTTTCTTTAATGAGAGGTACTTCCGATTAGTGAAAATCGTTGTGAGGTACTAACGCCGAGTAACTAGCACATTTTTACTAGACACTCCTTGCCTAGCTTCATTGACTTTAAACCTAATGTCCATGGAGCCTGATACTATGGTTTGAACAAAATACTTTGATTAGGAGTACTGTGATAGGGCTCCCATGTGTGTCAGTGAGTGCATGCTCTGTGGGGTGTATGAACATGTGTGTGCTTGAATGGGATGTATGTGAATGGGTGACTGTGAGTCTGTGTCGTATGTACTTGTGGCACAGGGCATACCCTTTGCCATATGTGGCACCATTAAATGTACAATACAAAAATACAACCATTTTTTTGTAAATTGGACATATTTAAAGTGCAGAAACATTTTTCTGTGTTATGTTATAAAAAGGAACATTTTTCTTCACTTAATGGAACATTTTCCTTCATTTTCAATTTTTCCCATTTAAAAATATGGCTGTATTTTTCATTTAAAAACATGGCAGCGTGTCTACTAGCCACTTGGAGCAAAATGCCTGCTGTCTGTAAAAGCGACATCTTGAAATGGAAGAAAATTCAACTGGAGAGATAACTTTATGTTTTTATGCATTACGTAAAACTCATCATTTTGATTTGTTCCTTTGTCAAAGTGTCTTTATAAACAGCAGGTATATTACTCCCAGTGGCCTGTAGACATGGTGCCATATTTATAACAGGAAATAAAATCACTTGTTTAAATGTGAGGAATTTAAAGTGAGAAAGCATGCTTCATAAAACATTAGCACTTCATTGATTTAATTTAAAGTAGAGAAAAACATTAAGACAGGCGAATCCAACCTTTCCCGTCCATGAGATACTTCTATTCAATGAAAATTATCCTGAGCTACTAATAATATTAGTTTTGCAATAGTGACCCCCATCAGACAAGATTGCATTAGTGGTCATTATATGCAAGATTGCCAGCAGTGATCACCCCAGTGCATCAAACAATGTTACTAGCAGCAATGTACAAAAGGCTTTGTCAATTTGGAATTCCTTTACATAGGTAATGCACATCTGCAATGCTCGGAGCACCAAAGTAATAATATTAGTAACAAGTCTTCTTAACTCCACACCAATATTCACTCATATATCAGCTTAAAAATCTTTTGCAAATTCAACCATTTTCTCCAAACATTATCTTATGAGTTCTGAAGTACACACATTTTCCTCTTGAATACACACTTTTCAATGTGCCTATAACTATATAATATTCAGCTTTCTAATTTAGCAGACTGGGCTGGACACAGGAGAGCTACTCACAGGTAGCTGGAGAGCTACCAGTAATTCACGAGATACTCGTTGGAGAAGCCTAAGACAATGTTTCATAGAACAGTTTTCTTCAATTTCAATTTCTCCCATTTAAAAGATAATGCATGTATTTTTCTGTTGTAAATATGGCACTGTGTCTACCAGCCACTGTGTGAAGGATGCCTGCTGTTTGTTAATGTGACACTTTGGAATGGGAGACCATTAAAATGAAAATGTAACTTAATCATTAAGTTAACTCTTCATTTAATTTTTCTCTTATTTGAAAGCATTCAGAAATAACATGTTGTTCTCATGCCCCTATAGTGAGTTGAGAACGACATTTATTTAAGAGTTAAATACCACTTTGCTTCAGTTCTGAACCTCTGTGACCCACATGGGTCATAAATCTGCATGGAGCATTATCGGGATCTGCTATCTGCAACATGATAATAATGTACATAAGCATAGTCTTTATTTTAACTTTAAAAGGGAAATGCAGCACTTATTGATTGCAGTTCTTAGTTAACCTCATGAGCGCTACCGCGTTTTCCCGCTGTGCGGTAAAAAAAAAATGGCTTGTTTATGACAAAGCCAGCTCGTCATTCGCGCAGCGCAGGTAACGCTGATGACGAGCTGGCTTTGTCATCAGCACCGAAGGGGTTAAAAATGAAATCAAGACTGGGAGCTACTCTGAAGGTTTTTATAAGCAACTGGTAGCTCGCAATCAATGGGTTGGAGACACCTGATCTAAATGTTCTAGATTTAATTTAGGGGCATATCACCACTGTCTGCAGCTCTTGCAGTACAGTTGTCCCCCATCCTCCTGGGGGCCCCTACTCTGTGAGGTAGTGGAGCCCCGTCCCACTTTATGACACTATTTAACTCGTTATATGCACGAGTCAATGAGACTCCACAGCAACGAAATCCAATCAGGCCCTGTATTGTTCTTTCCTCTTTTTAAATAACACTAGTGGTCCATTATTAAAAGTCCATGATGCAATTAGAAAGTAATTATTCCAAAGCTAACGTTGGTGGGACATTATGCACTTCTGCCAAACCATACAGCAGGACTTAAAGCTGAGTAATGAGTCAATAAAGCACACTGTGTCACAACAGCTGTGAATCAGGCATGGGTATGCAGCAGACCCTAAATCACCTGAGTAGCACAATAATACCAGATGGACACAATCACAAATGATTCTACCGCCCATGTGTATTGAACCTAAAATAATGGAGACTGGGGAGATGAATTAAGAGTCATTATTCATCACCTGACAGCATTAAGGCTTTTCTGGCACACAAAAGACTTCAGGATAATGCATATGGGGAGAGCAGGTGCACACCTGGCACAAACACATTGCAACTGCAGGGTAAATAGAATATCTCAATTCCACAAATATGACTGAAAGAAATGGATGTGAGATATGAATCAGGCGCTTAAATTTACACAATGCTACAGTCAGAGATGATTCACAAATTCAATTTAGTGGCCGATATTGGGACCTAAAAGCACTGAATAAAGGCCTCACTGCATACCTATAGGCCCACTTCACAAATAGTTTGTTGCAACTTTCTTTTGCAGTACTCCTGAATTCCAGGAGTAAAATAGTAATATTGCTGGCTAACTCCTAAAAATCATGAGCAAGCAAGGAAAACTATAAGAATAAATCACCCTTTAATAATTGTAATAATAATTTTGTATTTGTATAGCGCACATATCACCCCAGGGGGGTCTCAAGGCGCTGGTACGCATACCGCTGTGGAACCCATCCTGGCTTTCCCTGTGAAGTGCACACTCCTGGGCACCCCCAAGGTGAAGCCAAGCATCCCAGCATTGTGCGGGCCGTTGTGGAGATTAAGCAAGCTGTTGCCCAGAGTTGCAGAGTGGGACCCATGATTAGAGTAGGCACCTCGGCGAGAATTATCGAGTCCGCGGACACTGAGCCCAAGATCCTGCCGCGTCTGGTTTTGAACCCTGGTCTCGGGCCTGACCTCTGCTTCAGGGTCTGCTGCCTCTAACCAGTGAGCCACACTTCTCCACTTTCTCATGTATTAATCTTTGTGAATCACCTCGATGTGCCTATTTCAATATGTATTAATGGTATTCAGTATGGCAGCAATCGCGATGCCTTATCATTTTCTAGATTTTTGCTATGCAAAACCATGTTCAAATTTAAATAGTGAGTGAAGTGAATAAATCTTTATTGTTTAAGTTAATTAAAACCATAACAATATTTAGATAAAACCGAACAAGTTAAAATCATTGGTTGGCAGTAGCATATTTACGGTTGTGAAAGTCATGTCAGGACAATTTTATCAAAGCGAACACAAGGAGATAATGGACAGAGTGATGAAACTTTTCATACACTCACCCCCAGTCACAGATCTGGGTTGAATCCATCATCATTCTTTAGCTCACTTAGCCACCTCAGTTCAGACCCAGCTATATGCAAGTCAGTCTTGACCCTGTGCCTCATGGGAACAGTCCAGCCTGAACTGCCAAGCCAGGTCTTTACTCGACCGGAAACAAGCATCCTAAGACCGCTTTCTGGGTAACACCCTTCATCAGCCAGGCTAGCTTGAATCCAGTGGCAAATGTTATTTATTTATTTTTACCATTTATAGAGCGCACTGCAACCCTACGGGCATCCTGGCGCTAAGACAGCAAAAACGGACCGGAGTGCAAGACAGATAACTAAATGGGGGTCACTGATATCGAGTTAGATACTCAAGGAGCAGACCTTAGGAAAAAGCCAGGTCTTGACTTTCCTGTGAAAAGGCATTAGATTCGGCGTGCTCCTAATTTCCATGGGAAGGCTGTTCCAAAGGCGGGCAGCCTCCACGCTAAAGGCTCTCCCCCCCATGGTTGCTCTCTTTGTCCTCGGTATCCTGACCGAGTAGGTATAAGCAGAGCGAAGGTCACGGGAGGGCACATACCATTGAAATCTGGCTTGGATCGGCTTCGGTCCTTGTCCATGAAGTGCTTTAAAAGTTACGCACAAGAATTTAATCAGGATCCTTTGCGCTACCGGGAGCCAGTAAAGCTCTGCTAAAGCCTGTGTTGTCGAGGAGCGACGTGGGCGATTCAGCGCAAGCTTGGCTGCAGTTGTCTGGACACCCTGGAGTCTAGCGATCAGATACCCCGGGGATTCCAGAAGCAGGGCATTACAGTAATCAAGACGGCTTAAAATAATGCTCCTGACTACTGTAGTTCTTGCCTGAACAGGCAAAAAAGGTAGTATTTTACGCAGTCCTCGAATGAGAGTAAAACAAGCTCCTACAACTTTATTTACGTGGGTCTCCAGGTTCAATTTCTCATTAAAACGGACTCCCAGGTTACGCACAGAGCTTACTGGTGTCAGCGAGCCGTTTGCGATTGTAGGCCAGAAGTCATTCGGCAGCCCTCGGGAGATCTTTCCCACTTTACAGTGTAGAATCTCTGTCTTTTCACTATTGAATTGCAACAAACTGCCCTTCAGCCATTTTGTCATTTTGGACATGCAGGCATGAAAGTTTTCCAGTGAATCTGCTTGGTCACCATCCAGGGACACAATAAGCTGGGTGTCATCAGCGTAGTTGATCGCACTGATATTATACATTTTAATGATCCCCAGCAGTGGTCGCAAATACGCATTAAACAGAATGGGGCTGATGGAAGACCCCTGTGGAACTCCATATTCCTTATTTACAAAATGCGATTGATAAGGAGGAAGCGCTACTGCTTGCCACCTGTCAGATAAATAGGAACGCATCCATCGTAATGCCACCCCTGTCACTCGTAGGGATTCCAGCCTTGTCAGAAGAATGTCATGGTTGACCGTATTGAATGCGGCGGACAGGTCAAGCAATAGTAGAGTTGCCGATTGCCCCCTGTCCGCCCGCATTCGGAGATTGTCCAGGACGGTCACCAAGGCTGTCTCCGTTCCATGACCTGGTCCAAACCCAAATTGCTCCTCAGCCAATTTATTATTTGTCTCCAAAAAAACAGACAGTGCCCTACTGACCAGACACTCCACTATCTTGGTCAGATAGGGTAGGAGGGAGATAGGCCTGTAGTTCTTGTAACATCCAGGATCTAGTGTGGGTTTTTTCAGAAGTGACGTAATAATGGCCTGCTTCCAACTGGACGGTACCAATCCATTGATAAGCGATTGGCAGCACAGTTCATGCAGGATAGGGAATAGCTTTGGTCCGAGTTCTTTCAGTATCTTGTGGGGGATGGGATCCAAGGGTGACCCGGATGAGATTCCCATGGCCGCACGGGTGAACTCCTCTTTCGAGGGTATCGGAAAAGTATCCATAATGACCGTAGAGGCTACCGGCTAAATTTCCTTGTCCCAATTTTCACAATTGTCACCCTTCATCTGGTTTGGCTGCCTAGGTGGGGTCGTATCTTTCAGACCTTCCATGATTGTGTTGATTTTTTCCTGGAAGAAAAGATTCAACCCATCGCAGAGCTCCTGCGTAGGTTTGACTTTGCTGTTAATAGAGTCAGGCTGGGTCAAATCTCTCACAATCCTGAAAATATCCCTGGATTTATTTGCACTTTTAAGGATAGTAGAGGCAAAATATTCTGCTTTAGCCGAGACTATTTCCCTTTTGTATTTTATTAAAGCAAGTCTCCAGCTGGCTTTATCTCTTTCTCCATAGTTCTTCCTCCACTGTCTTTCAGCCATTTTGCAGGCCAATTTCAGCAAGGGCAAATGAGCAAGGGACCCACGTCTGGGCATACCCGCCAACTTGGGGCAAACAAAGCAAACACAAGGAGATAATGGACGGAGTGCTGAAGCTTTTCATACACTCACCTAAAGTCACAGATCTGGGTTGAATCCAACATCTTCTTTAGCACACTTTGCCACTTCAGTTCAGCCCCATCTATACGCAAATCAGTCTTGACCCTGTGCCTCATGGGAACAGTCCAGCCTGAACTGCCAAGCCAGGTCTTTCCTGTACCGGAAACAAGCATCGTAGGACCAGTTTCTGGGTAATACCCTTTAACAGCCAGGCTAGCTTGAATCCAGTGGCAAAGTCAGCAAGGGACCCACGTCTGGGCATACCCTACCAACTTAGGGCAAACAAAGCAAACTGTAGTATCCTGCATATTATATTGTAAGGTGTTTTACCACCTCTGCTCAGCCAGTGCCTGTGCTCTGACTCATTTGAATGTTGGAGTCTGATGATGCCACGGAATGTTGGGGCTCTGATTTACAACTTATCTACATGATATCCTGTACCTTACTACTTGTGATCTTCATGGAATAAAGCATCCTGAATTACTACCTCCTGTGTGGACCTTCATCACTACATATTTTGGCAATGAGTTGACGAACCTACAGCTACAAACAGATCTCAGGTACCTGGCTTACAGGTGGACCTGGTGATGGCGAAATTTACAAAAAGTACAGTGGCAACTACCACAATTTTCACAAGCGGAGGTATCCACAAGAAAGGAATAACGGCGAACAAGAAACATGTATGTTCCTCACAGGATAACCAAGACAGATACACGGAGGTACAAGCGTCAAACAGTATAGAAAAGAAGACATCTCGAAACAAGTAAGCAAAAAGCACTATGCCTTAAGCCCCACCAGTGGCCACACTATCGGCCAGCCCTAGCCCAGGCATACTGTGCTCATCTACATCATGTACTTTGGACTCTGGTACCTTTTGTTGCCTGACTTTTTAAACACATCATCACTTCAGGCAGACAGTTCCTTTCTGTCATGCTTTTGCATTTTAAGGCACAATCCTCAACCTTGTGTATTTATAACTACAAATCGGCACAAAATGGATTCTGGTCATGGACTGCGCTGTGTGATCCTGAGAATCAGAGCCCCACCAGGAGCTGCCTGTCAGCTGCTCAACCCATGACCAACTGTCACTCTGCCTCTCTCAGTCCCAACATACAGTATAACTAATACTTCCCTCTATTTTCAATAAACAATATAAATATGATGTAAGTGTAACATTGTGTTCTGCAAAACAGAAAAATTACAAAATAGACAATATCAGTCAAAGGGACAAAAGCCCATGACCGTCCTCTACTCCTGTGCAAGAGTGTGAGGAGCACTGCGAATGGGACTGTAACCCATATGACGCCCTATGTAGGGAGACAGAGTAAACGTAAATGGGTGTAAGACCCATAAAATTTTGCCCTGTGTAAGGGTACTATGTAAATGTAAAATGGGACTGTGACCCATAAGACGCCCTGTGTGAGGGTGACAATGTAAATGTAAATGGGACTGTCACCTAAAAGACGATTCCTTGTGTGACGGTACTAGTGCAAAAGTAAATGGGACTGTGCCCATGCTACGGTGCCCTGTGTAAGGGTAAAACCGTACGTTACCTATGTAGGCAAATGTATATGGGCAAATGGGGCTAGTACCCATTCCCGATCCTATGTAGGGTAAACATTTTGTGAACATGTAAATAGAAACATACCTAAACTAAGGTAAGTACCCAGAGTACATAAGCATAAAAAAACTATGAAAACATGATAGACAATAGAACGATCCCATACAGGAGAAGAGTAAAGTAAACACTACACTTCCTCAAAGTATCGTACCACTATCCAAACCATGTGTGTATATGGTACATACACAGCCACGGCTATGAAGGGGCTTAAGTTAAAAAAAACACATTAAAACATGTTTTTTTGTGAATGACAGAGTTAAGCATGTGTCTAGAATCTCCCACGTGGACTGGCAGATAAAAGGACATGGCACAGCATTGATTAACATATTGCGAAAGCACTTGCAAAAATAAATCAGTGGAGAACTCTGTGAGTCTGGGGGAAGTACAATGCACCACAATGAAGAACAAGCTTGAAGATGTACCTGGGCTCCGAAGTTCAAAAGCTCACTCATTGTCAAATTTACACATGTCGACATTATGTGACCGTGGATAGAACACATTGAACTGCGCCGTAGAAATACTCCACACCAATAATTAGCACCATTACAAGGGAAACAAAAAAAGAAAGTGACAAGAGCTTTGCACTGAACCTTCATCACTACACAAACACAAGGAGATAATGGACGGAGTGCTGAAATGTTTCATACACTCACCCCCAGTCACAGATCTGGGTTGAATCCATCATCAATCTTTAGCTCACTTTGCCACCTCAGTTCAGTCCCAGCTATATGCAAAGCAGTCTTGACCCTGTGCCTCATGGGAACAGTCCAGCCTGAACTGCCAAGCCAGGTCTTTCCTGAACCGGATACAAGCATCCTGGGACCGGTTTCTGGGTAACACCATTCATCAGCCAGGCTAGCTTCAATCCAGTGGCAAATTTTATTTATTTATTTTTACCATTTATAGATCGCACTGCAACCCTACGGGCATCCTGGCGCTAAGACAGCAAAAACGGATCGGAGTGCAAGACAGATAACTAATAGCCAGAAACCGGTCCTTGGATGCTTGATTCCGGTCTGGGAAAGACATGGCTTGATAGTTCGGACTGGACTGTTCCCATGAGGCACAGGGTCAGAGCTGATTTGCATATAGCCCGTGTCTGACCCAGGGTGGTGTGGAGTGCAAAAAAACGATGGATTTAGGCCCAGATCCTTGTACTGGGGTGAATGTATGACATTGTTCTACATTCTGTCCATCATCTGTGTTTTTTGCAATTTTCACCCCGAGTCGGCTGGGTATGCTCAGACGTGAGTCCCAGGCTCTCCACACCACCGGAGTCAAGCTATCCAGGCTGAATGAAGGCTGATAGCCAGAAACCGGTTCTTGGATGCTTGATTCCGGTCTGGGAAAGACATGGCTTGGTAGTTCGGACTGGACTGTTCCCATGAGGCACAGGGTCAGAGCTGATTTGCATATAGCCAGTGTCTGACCCAGGGTGATGTGGAGTGCAAAAAAACAATGGATTTAGGCCCAGATCCTTGTACTGGGGTGATTGTATGACATTGTTCTACATTCTGTCCATCATCTGTGTTTTTTGCTAGCTTCAATCCAGTGGCAAAGTGAGCAAGAGACCCATGTCTGGGCATACCCTGCAAACTTAGGGCAAACATAGCAAACACTTTGGTGTTGCTTAGACAGAAACCGGTCCCAGGATGCTTGTTTCCGGTCCACGGAAGACATGGCTTGGCAGTTTGGGCTGGACTGTTCCCATGAGGCACAGGGTCAGACTGATTTGCATATGGCCATGTCTGAACTGGGGTGGCGGAGTGAGCTAAAGAATGATGAGGGATTAAACTCAGATCAGGCGTCAACATAATACCGTACTAATGATCGAGAACTCCTAAAGATTAAAATCAAACTTGTGACCCGGCAGATACAAAAAGTAAAAATATTCTAGAAGGACTGTTACAAAGGACATAAAATATACCAATTAATTCATATGTAAACACATAAGATCATACAGTCCGAATTACAGGAAATTGTGCATATGTTCACTGGTATTCATGCCATTAGGCATTCTAGTGACTAGGGCTAAAATAAAAAGTGATTCCAATTTCATAAGTCTTTTTTCTCTATTCCTTTCCCGTACGGGGATGGGAACGGCACCTAGCACAGAATATGTCAAATCTTTCAACTTGTTCTGATGAACTAACTTAAAGTGCCGGGCAACTGGGTAGCTGGAATTGGAATTCACAATTTCCCTGATATGTTGAAGAATACGCTTGTGTACAGGAAGCTTGGTACTCCCTATATAGGCAAGACCGCAAGTGCATCTTAGAATATATATGGCAAATTCAGTGCAGCACGTCAGGTATTCTATGATTTCAATTCTTCTGTTGCTAAATGCTGTCACATAGTGTGTCAAATTGCTTGCAAAAGTGCACACACGGCATGAAGTACATTTATGGAAACCCCTGCTGACCAACCATGATCTTTTAGGAAGAGTTTCAGTACTGGATTTGACCAGAGCATCCCTCATAGAGGGTGCCCGCCTGAAGGTAATGTCAGGTACTGTTGGTAAAATCGATCCTAACGTTATGTCGGTAAGTACTATTGGCCATTGGGAGTAAATTATTTTGTGGATCTTCTGTTCCTGTACACTAAAGGTGGTAATCAATCTTACTTGCCATTTTTCTTCAATATTGAATGCAATGGAGGCTTCCTCCACAGAGGTAGGATGTTCTTTAGGTTTCAGCAAATCCTCTCTAGCATGATTATAAGCTTTTTCCAAGGCTATAGTAAGTAGTGACATTTTATAGCCTCTATTCAACAATCTAGACAGAGCCTCCTGCTGGCATATATGTGTATCAGTGACAGAACTACAAATACGGCACATAGATAAGAATTTGCCGTAGGGAATGCTCCTGATCAATATATATATATATATATATATATATATATATATATATATATATATATATATATATATACATACATTAGCGTGACTCATTAGCGTGTGGTTTTTGACAGCACAGCTACGTAAGCTAGTAACATGATGACAGTTTGAAATGGCACCCGCTTTATCTTTGATACGCAACCCGAGCGAGCAGACGGCGTGCTACAGAGCAGAGTGTGCTTTGTAAAAGTGGCATTCACGGCAGCGAACGGATTTGAAACAGGACACGCCCCATTTCATTGCGTTCCTATGAGGGCTTCACCACATGAGGTTAGAAGTCTGTACAGGCTAACACAAACGCGTGTGTGATTCCCAGCAGGGTTCCACACCAGAAAGCAACTGGAAGTGAAACATAATTATTTTTGATATCGTTATTGTAATTATTGAACAAGCCAAGTATGGAAGAAGATATGGAAGCAAGTAGGAGGCTAAGAGCCACAACAATGTTTATCAAATCAACAGACCAAGTGCACGCTCCTGAAAAAGTATTGGCACCCACTTCTTTACATCAAAAATATCTGAAATTGGAGAAACCTATGAGAAAAGAAATTTCCAAATGGTGGGAAGCGATTACTTTGGAGAAATACCAAGAGGAGAACCGAGTCCCAAATTGGCTTAGAATCCTTATCGCTCCCTCCTATAAGGATCCAGATCCGAAGCTAGCAGATGAATGGGCGCATAATCTGATGGACTGCTCTAACCGGATGCTGTCTATACTCATTAAGTTTGCCTGGAAGGAGCGTGCTTCTGTGTTGAAGGCAATTGCTGAACTTAAAGAAGAAATTCAGAAAGATGAGAATGCGGAAAACTTTATGAGTATAATGGAGAAAATCCGCAAAAGAATTCATAACCATGACGAAGAAATTATCGCAAAAAAGGAGAGGAAGTTTCTAAGGGATACAATAGACTACCAGTCTAGTAGGATATTTACCTTTAGTCGGAAATATGACAATGCAAGTCGGAAGGTGGCCTCTGGTAACCCAGTCGTGGCACAAGCAAGTGGTGGCACTGAAAGTGATGTCAGTGAGAGTGACATCTCAGAAGATGGAGCCCCTGTAACCAAAAAAAACCCAGTGTCATCGGTAAATGTTTGGAAGGAATTTGAACTAAAGAACCAAACACAGAGCCAGCAAAACTGGCAAATAGATCGGGGTCGCGGATGAGGAAGGGGATACATCGGCCGAGGCAGAGGAAGAGGAAAAACAATTGGAGAAACACCACCAACTGCAAACAAGTCAGAAGGGGCGGATGGAGGAAGAGCGACAGCAAGCCCTGTGGGAGTGGAAACAAGGGGCCAGAAAAAGTGAGGGAAATGAAGAACGACACGAGTGTGGTAAACCTCTCTGATCGTTTATTGACTATTGCTGACCTTGATGTTTTACGTTTTGGGCTTTCTTTTTGTCCCACAACGCCATTCTCCTATCCCCAAGAGAGAATAGACTTGTTCCATTTTACTAGGAAGCTAAGACTTCGCAAATGGCACAAATTGAAGGTCAAGGGAGTTTCCCTCTCAAGAACTAACGTAACAGCTATACCCATGGAAGAATCTATTAGTGAAGTTGACACTCTTATTGCTTTACAAGAATTAGAATGAGACAATATAGACTCAACACCAATCAATGCTTGTTCATTAGGCTACACTGTCAATTTAAGTTTCCAAACAATTTTAAATCAAAATCTAGCTTCAATCCTACCTTACCCCCCTGTGGTATTGATGTTTTTGAAACTTTAATGATCAATGATTTGAAAAACATAGCAAAAAGAAGGAAATGGAACCATGACAATTTAACCAAACATCAAAGATTGGCAGTTAAAACACTACAAATGGATCGTGGTATTGTTATCCGCCAATCTGACAAAGGGGGGAATGTCGTGGTTTTAAAAGTAGAAAATTATATTCAGGAAGGGATACAGCAGCTTGAGTGTTCGGATTGTTATGAGAAAACATCAAGAGACAAGATAGAAGATTCTAATCTTGTATACCATAATATGCTTAAGGAATGGCACTCAGCAGGCCTTTTGGAGTGGGACGAGTATTCTTTTCTTCTCAATCGTACTCCGAAAATTGCAATTTTATATCTATTGCCCAAATTGCATAAGAATCCTCAGAAACCCCTAGGGAGACCTATTGTTTCTTCGAGGGGTTCCCTTCTGGAGAAAACATCACAGTATATTGACTTCTTTTTGCGCCCATATGTAGAAGACCTGCCATCCTTTTTGAAAGATAGTAGGGACTTTTTGAGTAAAATCAGAGACATTGTGTGGGAGGAAGGTTACCTACTGGTGACATTAGACGTGTGTAGTCTTTATAGGTCTATAAAACATGAGGATGGCATACAAGCATGCCAACATTTTTTGAAATCTCTGTCCATTTCATTTTTGGAACACAACAAGATGCTCATACGGACGATTTGTTTCTGCCTTGAGAATAACTTTTTCATTTCTAATGACATTTTTTTTAGGCAAAAGCAGGGGACAGCGATGGACACCTGTTTCCCTCCAAGTTACGCCAACCTCTTCATGGGGTGGTGGGAGCAACAGGTGCCCCAGCTGTATGGCCAATACAGCAGCCATGTAATATCTTGGCTGCAGTATATAGACGATCTTTTATCATCTGGAAAGGCAGTCAGGAGGAAGTAACTAAATTCATTGCGCTCTTAAATAGCAATGAAGTAAATGTACAATTTGAATGTAAAATGAGTGAGTCCAAAATTGAATTTCTGGATCTGGAAATTAATATAGTTGACAACAAATTAACATCAAGTTTGTATCGAAAGAAAACAGCTGGCAATACATGGCTGCAAGCTGAAAGCAGCCATCCCAGAGCATTGATTTGCAGTATCACGTATGGGGAATTTCTCCGGGCGCAGAGAAATTTCAGCAGTGAATCGAGCTTTGAGAAGGAGTGTCAGTGTATGAAAAAGAGATTTCAGGAAAGAGGGTATAGCCCCAATTCTATTCAAGATGCATATACCAAATCTGCGAATTGTACTCATCTTGAGCTGTTAACACCCAAAGAGGTATTGGGGAGGATGAAAATGTCATCAGATACATCACCACATATAATTCTAGTTCTGTGAATGTTCGAAAATGTTTGAAAAAACACTGGAAAATCTTGGGCACTGAACCAGCATTGGTTAATGCAACCAAGGAACCTCCTAATATCACATATAGGAAAGCCAACTCCTTAAAAGACAGATTATGTAAAAATGAAATTGCACAAATCAAATCTAATCTGCGAGATTTTCAGGGTATCTATGTTTGCATGTCGTGCAAAGCGTGCAAATACAGTTCAAATGTGAAAAGTGTGTATTATCCTATTGTTGAATGAGAAAGGAACATTGAGAAACATCTAACATGCCTATCTGACCATTGTGTATATGTTTTAATTTGTCCATGCGCCAAAAAATATGTGGGCAGCACTATGTTTGCTGCCAAGAAGCACATTCTCGGAAATATGAGGGCTATTCAAAATAAGGATAAGGCATCCCTGATAGCACGACACTTTGAAGAACTGCATAACAGCAATCGAAATTTGTTACTTTTTTTGTGACTGACCGAGTGCCTCCTTCTGGCAGGAGAGGAGACAGGATCCATAAGTTGCGCCAGTTGGAGTCTAAGTATATCTTAGAACTTGACACAAAAATCCTAAGTGGTCTTAATTCTGAAGAGGAACTGTCTTGGTTCCTGGGAGACTGAATTCATTGCTTTAGGCTTAACGCAAGGTCTCTCCTGGTTGAGATCAATGAATGCATTTGTTATTATCTGAAACCTCCTATAATACTGCTTCTGCTGTTTTTAAGTGTTTTTAATTCACTTTCACTATTGCTTAGAGAATTCTCATCAATATTCTGTCTGAGCCACATATTATATTTGTTTTCTTGTAGGTGGTGGCTGCAACAAGAAACAGGCAACGACTATCAATACCAATGATGATCATAGTTTGAGTACTATTTATGAATGATTTTCCCTGCACATTTGGGATATTGAAAATGTATAGGAGAGATTCTATTCTATTTTATTTTGCCATCGATATTTCACAAGAATTTAATTTCAGTAGGGAGAAATAATAGTGTATGCTGCAATCATTAGAGAGCTGTATCCGTAATAGAAACATAAGATCTGGCATGTTTTTTAATAAGTTGATAAATTGTGGTTTGCCCACTAGGGATATAGGTTGTGCTATGAACTACAGTTGGTCCAGATATTTATATTTATATATCCACTCATTCTTCAATGCAAATTGCTATATATATATAATACATATTTAAATAACAAAGCAAACCACATTCACTGGATGATGTCATCAGTGATGTCATTTGAGATGTCATCAGTGATGTCACTGACCATGTCATGAATGATGTAATATGTGACATCATCAGCAGTGGATTGTGGGCGCGTGAGATATAGTTAGTACAACTAACTATATCGGAGGAATTTCAATGGTTTTGTATGAGTGAAATGTCCAACTAACTATAACACCCCTAAAATCTACAGTTTTTTCTGTGAATTTCTAAGGTTTTTTAAATGCTAATTCCTAACTATATCAGGCCTGAAACCTATGGTTTTTTCAGTGAATATGTATTATATATATAGCTATTTGCATTGAAGAATGAGTGGATATATAAATATAAATATCTGGATTGAGGATTTAGTAGCAGTGTGATTGACTGTTTACTTGACTAATTTAAAGTGTCTCTCTAAATATATTGGATAGTGACTAAACTGTGTGAACATCTGTATCACTTTGTCAGTTGTTGTAAAAACTACTTCTCCAGTTGGTTACTAGCTATTTGAAAGTCTATATTAGTTATTGATTAGTTAACTAAGTATTTGTATGGGAGAGTAAAAGTGTGTGTGGTTCGGTGGGAGGTGTGTGACTGCCCAAAGATGTGTGAATTGTTGATTTAGTAGGTATATGACGTTAAGACTACATGTTATAACAGTTGTTTGGGTGAGTGAATATCTTTATGGGTGTGGTGATGAGCAAATATCTCTCTTAATGGTGCATGTCCAACAAAGTAGAAAAATAAAAGGCAATGTATGTGTCAGTTGTTGGTTATAAATAAGTATAAGTAAGACTCACTGATTGTATGCGTGACTGTATAGATAACTGTATACTTGTAATAGTGATTTTATAACACACTAAGTCTAATTTACTACCTATATGAACAGATAAAGTGGTGTTTGTATAAGTATATAGCTAAGTAAATGTAAGTATGATCCATTGTTTGCATAAGTGAACAGGATGACTTTATAAGTGAATAGGATGTGTGCTGGTGTGTAATGTCGATATAGGTGTATAAGTATATTTGATAGTGTTCTATTGATCATTGACTGCATGTATGGGTGAATCTGTAGGTAAGTGATTAGATGTGTGTATAGATCTAGGAATCACTAAGTGGTTTGTAGAAACTTGTATCGGTGTGTCAATGGATTTAAATATGGTACTCTGTATTTCAAAGTGAGTGACGAAAGGTTATACTAGCATATGATGAGGTGTATCATCACGTGGATGATGTCATCAGTGATGTCATTTGAGATGTCATCAGTGATGTCACTGACCATGTCATGAATGATGTAATATGTGACATCATCAGCAGTGGATTGCGGGCGTGCGAGATATAGTTAGTACAACTAACTATATTGGAGGAATTTCAATGGTTTTGTATGAGTGAAATGTCCAGCTAACTATAACACTCCTAAAATCTACAGTTTTTTCAGTGAATTTCTAAGGTTTTTTAAATGCTAATTCCTAACTATATCAGGCCTGAAACCTATGTTTTTTTTAGTGAATTTCAAAGGTTTTTTAAATGCTAATTCCTAATTATGATGTGTGTGAAACCTATGGTTTTTCTGTGAATTTCTAAGGTTTTTTCAATGCTAATTCCTAACTATAACGTGTGTGAAATCTATGATTTTTCAGTGATTTTACAAAGTTTTTTAAGTGCTAATTCCTAAATATAACGTGTGTGAAATGGTTTTTTCAGTGAATTTCCAAGGTTTTTAAAATGCTAATTTCTGTATCAATTTTCATATTTTTTATATATTTATTTTCCAACAAACTGCCTTTGTATATTGTAATACATTGACTGTATCCTGTAATATGCAACGGCACAGCTAGTTTTTATGATTTGGATAAAGTTAAACAGTATAGTCTACATCTTCAATCAAAATATAAACAGTCAAATTTGTCAATTATTTTTTTTATTTTTTGCAACATGCGCGCACCTCGTGATTTTTTGTTGTTGATTTTTTTGCCCTTTGGGGTCCTTCAGGGACCCCCTGAGAAGGCCTAAGGGGTCCGGGAGTCTATACCCTGCCCCCTTTTCACGTTCTCCACTATTGTTTTTGCCCCAGTTCTGCCTCGAGGGTGCGAGCAACATGCGTGCACCTCGCTATTTATTTATTTATTTATTTTTTGCCCTTCGGGGTCCTTCAGGGACCCCATGAGAAGGCCTAGGGGGTCTGGGAGTCTCTTCCCTGCCTCCTTTTCACGTTTTTAAAAGCTTTTACGAAAATCGGGTAAAACGTCATTTATATGCGATGGTCGCGCAACGTGCACGCATGCGTGCGCACACGTTGCGCGCACATAAAGTCATGTGACATGAAAGCAACACTTTTGATTGGTTTGTAGTAGTTTCTTTTCCAGAATCTTGAAAAACCCCACCCACGTCCCTCACTATCTCCTTTGGTTTCCTGAGAGAAGGATCTCTGCTTTGTTCCAGCTTTTTTCATATCAAAATGGCAGAACAGCAGCCACAGGATTCTTCTGAGTTTGTGTGTGAGTAACTCTATAGATGAGTGTCCGTGTGTAATAAGATGTATAGGTGTATGAGTACATATGATGAGTGAGTATATGTATGAGTGCCCATATAGAACTGTTAGTGAATGACTGGATGTGTATGTAGATTTTGGAATTACTGAATAGGTTGCTCTAACTGGAATTGGTATCTCCATTTTTTTTAACATTTTAGTTTCTATTTTTGAATGTGTGTATCAATGGTTATATTACGCTGAGAGGAGGTCTGCCACTCTTTCACAAGGATGATGTCATCAGTGATGTCATTTGAGATGTCATCAGTGATGTCATCAGTGATGTCACTGACCATGTCATGAATGATGTAATATGTGACATCATCAGCAGTGGATTGCGGGCGCGCGAGTTATAGTGAGTACAACTAACTATAACGGGGGAATTTCAAAGGTTTTTTTAATGGTAATTCCGAACTATAACGTGCCTGAAACCTATGGTTTTTTCAGTGAATTTCAATGGTTTTGTAAATGATAATCTTTAAATGTATTAATTCTTATATTTTTTATACTGATTTACTACATTATTTTAAATTATTTATTTTTAGATATTTTATGTTTTAAATTACATTACATATTTTTAACATAAATTGAAAAAAAATGTTTTTACACCTCTCTGCAACGCAGCCCCCTGACGCGTTTGCAGAGGGGGAACTAATTCCCCTTGCATACTGGGGGTCCCTGGGGGCCAACTAGCCCACCAGGAACCTCCAGTATTCGTCAGGGGGCTGCATTGCAGAGAGGTGTAATGAGGCCACACCCTTTTTTACACCTCTCTGCAGCGCAGCCCCTCGGGCGCGTTGCGGAGGGGGAACTAATTCCCCTTGCATACTAGAGGTCCCTGGGGGCCAACTAGCCCACCTGGAACCTCCAGTATGCGCCAGGGGGCTGCATTGCAGAGAGGTGTAATGAGGCTATGCCCCTTTTTACACCTCTCTGCAATGCAGCCCCCTGGTGCATTTGCAGAGGGGGAACTAATTCCCCTTGCATACTGGGGGTCCCTGGGGGCCAACTAGCCCACCAGGAGCCTCCAGTATGCGCCAGGGGGCTGCGTTGCTTTGCCCCGGAGACGGTGGTCCCCGGGGCAGTGTGGGGGGGATTGGGGACCCCCACACTTCTTTATCACTATGCCTCAGCGATTTAGTCCCCCGGGGGTAATTTGAAAAAAAACAGACCGGGTTTTTAAAAAACATTTTTGGGGCCTTGGGGGTCCTTGTGGGACCACCTGGGCAGGCCTAGGGGGTCAGGGTGTTTCTACCCTGCCCCCTTTTTGTGTTCTACACGTTTGTTTATCTGATTTCTTGTGCTTCGGTCTACCGAGCACAAGATGGCTGCCAACACTTCCTGGTTTGAAGTGTTGAAAGCCAATGAGCATGCAGCTCGTGCTGATTGGCTGCCACTGTCTGTCCCACAAGGACCCCAAAGGCCCAAAAAATGTTTTTTTTTAAATTTTAAATCGTGGGGTACGCGTACTGTACGCATACCGTACTCGTACGGTACTCGTACGGTACGCGTACGGTGCACGCTTATAGATATATATATTTTTTCTCTTTTGATTTTCTCAGGAACTACTGGAGTGATTTACACCATTTAAGCAAAAGCATGATCTCGAATCAGACTCTACCATTTTGCGAAATTTCTTGTAATTCTGTTCAGCCGTTCGGGCTGTAGCCGTGTCTAAACGTCCTATGGAAAATAACATGGGGAAAACACGTTTTGGGACCCCCCTTTTTTCTCAGCCCCCACTTGAGGAATCCCCCAAAACTTTCAGGGAAGGAGCAGAGCGGGCCATCTTCTTTGAGAAGTTCGCGAAGATTCATTAACCGGCGCCAAAGTTATTCCAAATAGAATGTTGTGGATTTCCTATGGAAACTAGGTTCTAACTATATCTACCTACTGGCGACCGCCAGTAGGTAATATACACATATATATATATATATATATATATATATATATATATATATATATATATATATATATGGAGAGAGGATGCAGTATGTTGCTGCATGAAGTGCCTGTCAGCTGAGGCAACATCGTATTATGGCCCCCGATATGAAAAGCTGGGAAGAAGTGTGTCCTGCAGCCAGCAAGTCTGGGAAGCCACTTGAGGTATGTAGTGAATTCACTGTAAGTTCACGCACTGCAACGGCGCTGGAAAACCCGGCTTGGAATAAAGGAGGAGTAGCGAGAAAGTGACCTTCGAGGCTTGGTTAACACTCATATCCAATCAGAGTGGTGTGTGACTCTTTTAAAACCGGCCCCCAGGTGGAAGTAATTTCGTTTGATGAAACGTGGCACTGAAGTCAGCAGATAAGCTGAAACGCGTCTGCCGAGCGTTGTATCAACTTTCCACCCAAGCGCTTTTAATTTGGGAATAAAAATCAGCAAAACAGCACCGAGCATGTGTCGGCCCCTTTTTTCAAGGTGAAGAGGGGGACTGGTATTCTATATATATATATATATATTCAAGCTCAAGTCTGTACCAAAAGCGACGGGGCACTGGCTGTGGGTGCCGCTGACACGGTGGTACGCCGTGTATTGAATGCTGCTCCAAATCTCCTCCCCCAGCCTGGAAAGAAAAGGCTGCACTTTCGGGGTGTTTTGTCAATTTCTTCCAAATTTATTAAAGCGCTCCTCACAGACGCGTTTCGGGTCAAGCCATTTATCAATGTGTCAACACGAGTGTTGCACAGGAGCTAGTTTTAAAGTGCAGCGTGCAATCTCATAAGGAAAGCGAGGTATGACTACTTGCCGATATTACACAAGCGCCATATTGGAATGTGCAAATTGGCCAAAAACCATATACAAACAATTCATAGCCAATGATCGAAATAATTTCAAACCATAATATCAAACATGTCAATAGTTGTACATTAAGCCGTAAATCGGGCAACCCGGTTCATCATTTTTAGAACCATGGTAAAACACTCCTAATCAAGCCGTGAATCGGTGATTACACGTGTAAAATAGATTCAGTTGACATTCATAGTCTTTGACAATTCAATTTCCAAACCTTAGACAATATCATCATAAATATTTGGCACATGTAGTTCCCCTCGGAGTGTTGACATTAAGTGGTAATATATAATTGCATTGCCCAATATCGAACACATTCCCATTAGTGAATCTTGCCGTGGATCGGCTATGGCGGTTCCTATCAGTAGAAACCGCAGAAAAAAACCTCTAAAGATGCCAAGATTGGCAGTACAATTCCCTTATGGATTGTTGTGGTGGCCCTGGTGATGTGTCTATAAGCTTATTTCCCTAGGTGGATAGCCAATTCTTCCCTACTATTAAGGCCTGTTGGAATTTTGATTTGCAGGTCAATAATATAACGGGATTCTAGGCGTCTGAGTTTAGTGAGTCTGTTACCGCCCCTTTCATGTTCTGGTACCTGGTCAACCCCAAAGTATTGCAAAGCATCCCTATTGCTACGATGTTTAATCGCAAAATGCTTAGCTACTGGTGACGTCATGTCTTTGTTGGCTATAGCACGCATGTGCTCTAGGATTCTTAGTTTTACGCTTTTGATAGTGCTCCCTATATACCTCAACTAGCAGGGGCACATCAAGCAGTACACCACGTATGATGTTTGGCAGGTAATGAATGAGTTGATGGATTTTCGGTTTTTGAGACCTGGTATTTCATAACCTAAAACCCTCTTGCTATATGCGCAGGCTTTGCATTTCCCGCAAGGGAAAAAGCCTTTCATATCTGCCACGGTGTTAGCTCTCATTTTCGGAGCATCTAAATGGCTGTGTACTAAGAGATCCTTAAGGGATTTAGTTCTCTTAAACGTCACAAGGGGGCCACTCGGGATATCCACTATGAACCTACCACCATGAAGAAATATCAGGATAGTCTACATGAATATGACACATTGATTCAGAAATGGCATAACAAGAACATGCTTAACACCGATGAATATATGTTTCTGCGGTCTAATCATCCGGTCATTCCAACATTCTACCATCTACCAAAGATCCACAAAGATCTCAGGGCACCGCCGGGCCGACCCATAGTATCTTCAATGGGCAGCTTAACTGAGAACTTGTCGACTTTTATTGATCATTTCTTGTTCCAATCAGTTTTGAATTTGTCTTCGTACATCAAGGACACCAAGGACTTTATCGTACATCTGAAAGAACTGGTCTGGGATTCCACCTATGTCCTGATTGTTATGGACATCACCAGTTTATATACATGCATTGAGCATTCTCAGGGTCTCAAAGCGGTCGAATATTTTATGGCCAAAAGACCTTTGAAATTTGCAGGACATAGTACTATGATCATGGAATTAACTGAATTCTGTTTACTTAATAACATCTTTCTTGTTCAGGGGGACTTATTTAGACAGATCTCCGGGACCGCGATGGGCACCTGCTTCGCCCCCAGCTACGCGAATTTATTCGTGGGCTGGTGGGAGGAGCAGGTGGCCTGGTCCGAGGGCAAACGTATGTGGACTGAAAATGTGGTAAAATGGCATAGATACATAGACGACCTCTTTCTGGTGTGGAAGGGGTCGACACTAAGTGCCAAAGATTACATATCTCACCTGAACAACAATAATGTCAACTTACAATTTACCGGCGAGGTGAGCCCAGTGGCAGTGAGCTACCTCGACCTTCAGATAGCAATCATAAATAACCAGGTGATCACATCTTTGTACCGAAAGCCAACTGCTGGAAACAGCATTTTACATGCTGACAGCGGGCATCCCACAAACCTCAAACAAAGTATTCCCTATGGGGAGCTACTGCGCCTTAAGCGCAACTGCTCCCGAGAGGAAGACTTTCAAAATGCAGCTAAAGACAGCATTGAAAGATTCAAAGTAAGAGGCTACAGCCCAACCCACCTGAGTCAGACACTGAGCAGAGTAACCAGGATACCTAGGGATGAGCTGTTAAGACCGAATAGAGACAAGAAAGGCGAGGATGGAAAATTCCGTCTAATAACAACCTTCTCTAATGATGCCAATTTTTTTAAGGCAACATTACGAAAAAATTGGCATATTTTGAAAACCGACCCGATCATCGGGATGGATATCCCGAGTGGCCCCCTTGTGACTTTTAAGAGAACGAAATCCCTTAAGGATCTCTTAGTACACAGCCATTTAGATGCTCCGAAAATGAGAGCTAACACCGTGGCAGATATGAAAGGCTTTTTCCCTTGCGGGAAATGCAAAGCCTGCGCATATAGCAAGAGGGTTTTAGGTTATGAAATAATAACAGGTCTAAAAAACGGAAAATCCATCAACTCATTCATTACCTGCCAAACATCATACGTGGTGTACTGCTTGATGTGCCCCTGCAAGTTGAGGTATATAGGGAGCACTATCAAAATTGTAAAACTAAGAATCCTGGAGCACATGCGTGCTATAGCCAACAAAGACATGACGTCACCAGTAGCTAAGCATTTTGCGATTAAACATCGTAGCAATAGGGATGCTTTGCAATACTTTGGTGTTGACCAGGTACCAGAACATGAAAGGGGCGGTAACAGACTCACTAAACTCAGACGCCTAGAATCCCGTTATATTATTGACCTGCAAACCAAAATTCCAACAGGCCTTAATAGTGGGGAAGAATTGGCTATCCACCTAGGGAAATAAGCTTATAGACACATCACCAGGGCCACCACAACAATCCCTAAGGGAATTATACTGCCAATCTTGGCATCTTTAGAGGCTTCTTTCTGCGGTTTCTAGCGATAGGAACCGCCATAGCCGATCCACGGCAAGATTCACTAATGGGAATGTGTTCGATATTGGGCAATGCAATTATATATTACCACTTAATGTCAACACTCCGAGGGGAACTACATGTGCCAAATATTTATGATGATATTGTCTAAGGTTTGGAAATTGAATTGTCAAAGACTATGAATGTCAATTGAATCTATTTTACACGTGTAATCGCCGATTCACGGCTTGATTAGGAGTGTTTTACCATGGTTTTAAAAATTATGAACCGGGTTGGCCGATTTACGGCTTAATGTACAACTATTGACATGTTTGATATTATGGTTTGAAAATATTTCGATCATTGGCTATGAATTGTTTGTATATGGTTTTTGCCCAATTTGGAACAATAATGAGTTATTGGGTAGATGCACAGCTGTAGTTATAGCAATGTTTGTTAGAGGCTGAATATTTTTGGTGGTGCTCCTAGAGGTGACGACGAGGGTCCAACGTCGTCTGGTAAAATACATAGATGTGAGATGGGACGATGTCCAATCTCATCCCTTTAAGGCACACACTAGATTGTCTTTCCCATGAGGGAAAAAATTCTTCAACACACTTCAATGTAAGTTGAATGTATAGTTCATTTAATACGCTTATATATCTTTCATTATTTCAAACTTCGTAACATTTTCCATTTGGATAATACTCCTATGTATTTCAGGCAATGTCATTGTGTGTTATCCAATGCATTTCGGGCATTTCTCTCATGCCCTTCATCAGGGAATTGACACTGAAAAATAAAATATAATACTGCTTACAGAAGTGGAAATTAAAAAGAAAAAACATGATCATGCATAAACATCAAATATAACCTCGTATGTATATGTCATATACAAAATCTTGCAGGTATCATGACATGATTCTGTGGCTAATGGTTGTATTGCGTTTACACATAGAGTGTACATTGATATGGGTGGTTTTACGAACTGGCTGAACTGAAAAAGTTAAAAAACTGCAGTTCACTTACAAGCCTTTCCTTTGAGAGTTGCGGTGATGTCTGTGGGAAGATGTGAAAATGCGCGGTTAGTGTATTGCCAAGCGTTAGACGCATGAAGTGTTTTCAGGGGGCCGGCAGCCCTACCGCTGTTGTGAACTAACCTGGTAAGTTGAGGATACTCCTTCAGGATGGAATCGTCAGTCGCGGGAAAACCGGCGACCGTCAGTGATGTTTACTATAAAGAGGAACCTCCGATCACGTGACCATGAACGTGGTAAAAAGACTATGGGGTGTATCCGAACAGTGTAACTGACGGAGAAATGTTTGAAGAGAGGAATACAATGCTAAGAGACGAATATTGTGTGTATTAAGGGTAATACAATTAAACTGATGAAAAAAATGTTAAACTGATGATAAAAAACGAAAACCGAAAAAAACGGATGAAAATGTGAACTAGATGCTGGAGTGATTCGAACCTACATAGGGTCGTGATAATAATATCAGTACTCTATGAGTGGAGCTAAAGTGAGCGCGAGTTAAGATATGAGTGAGATAGTGTCTAATGGTGGGTGAATCTCGCACATTCTAAACACAGTACAGTCATAAGGTTAATATTTACAAGTAACATGCCAGTTCAATTCTGTCATTTAAACCAGCCGGTTTCTGGGTAGACAGTCTGTAAATCCAAAAGTTCTCTCTTTTCAGGAGGTGTTTGGTGTTATCTCCCCCTTCTGTTTTCTGGGCTGTCTCCAGTACAATGAACTTCATTTGAGAAATGTTATGGTTTGCTTCAATAAAGTGCGCTGATAGTGCTGACTTGGTGTTTTTCAGTCTTATGTTCGACTTATGTTCGGTTAGTCGCACTTTAATTCGTCGTTCTATTTTGCCAATGTACATTTTGCCACATGGTATATCCACAGTGAATTTTTTGGATGTTAAAGTCACAGTAACCCCGCATGGATTCCTCACAGATCTTTATGTCAAACCAACAGACAGGAACAATATGCTGGCATACTCAAGTTTCCATGAACCTAATCTGATTAGAAACTTACCTTTCTCACAGTTGGCCAGAGTTAAAAGAATTACCTCAGAGGAACATACTCTCAAGATCAGACTCAAAGAAACTACTCAGAAATTCATCAATAGAGGGTACCCTCCAACATTGATGGAAAATACAGCAACCAAGATTGCAGAAATGGACAGAACAACACTGTTAACACCCAAAAATAAATCCTCACAAAACCGCATTGTGGCAGTTTCTAAGTTTTCTACAGCAAGCAAAAAATTCAAACAAGCGATCTTGAAACACTGGTCCATACTAAATTTGGAACCTGATTTTAAACAAACATTCAAAGATCCACCACTTTTTGCATTTACCAGAGCTAGGAATATTGGTGAACTCCTGCAAAATAAGACTCCTGGAATTATCACATACACTGGAACCAAACCTTGCCTAAATTGAGGTAACTGCAATAGTATAATACGAGGAAACACAATCAATCATCCTATGAAAGGTCATTCAATAAAACTGAAGGTAAATGCAACGTGCGATACCAGCAACTTGATCTATGGCATAAGATGTCCATGTGGCAAAATGTACATTGGCAAAATAGAACGACGAATTAAAGTGCGACTAACCGAACATAAGTCGAACATAAGACTGAAAAACACCAAGTCAGCACTATCAGCGCACTTTATTGAAGCAAACCATAACATTTCTCAAATGAAGTTCATTGTACTGGAGACAGCCCAGAAAACAGAAGGGAGAGATAACACCAAACACCTCCTGAAAAGAGAGAACTTTTGGATTTACAGACTGTCTACCCAGAAACCGGCTGGTTTAAATGACAGAATTGAACTGGCATGTTACTTGTAAATATTAACCTTATGACTGTACTGTGTTTAGAATGTGCGAGATTCACCCACCATTAGACACTATCTCACTCATATCTTAACTCGCGCTCACTTTAGCTCCACTCATAGAGTACTGATATTATTATCACGACCCTATGTAGGTTCGAATCACTCCAGCATCTAGTTCACATTTTCATCCGTTTTTTTCGGTTTTCGTTTTTTATCATCAGTTTAACATTTTTTTCATCAGTTTAATTGTATTATCCTTAATACACACAATATTCGTCTCTTAGCATTGTATTCCTCTCTTCAAACATTTCTCCGTCAGTTACACTGTTCGGATACACCCCATAGTCTTTTTACCACGTTCATGGTCACGTGATCGGAGGTTCCTCTTTATAGTAAACATCACTGACGGTCGCCGGTTTTCCCGCGACTGACGATTCCATCCTGAAGGAGTATCCTCAACTTACCAGGTTAGTTCACAACAGCGGTAGGGCTGCCGGCCCCCTGAAAACACTTCATGCGTCTAACGCTTGGCAATACACTAACCGCGCATTTTCACATCTTCCCACAGACATCACCGCAACTCTCAAAGGAAAGGCTTGTAAGTGAACTGCAGTTTTTTAACTTTTTCAGTTCAGCCAGTTCGTAAAACCACCCATATCAATGTACACTCTATGTGTAAACGCAATACAACCATTAGCCACAGAATCATGTCATGATACCTGCAAGATTTTGTATATGACATATACATACGAGGTTATATTTGATGTTTATGCATGATCATGTTTTTTCTTTTTAATTTCCACTTCTGTAAGCAGTATTATATTTTATTTTTCAGTGTCAATTCCCTGATGAAGGGCATGAGAGAAATGCCCGAAATGCATTGGATAACACACAATGACATTGCCTGAAATACATAGGAGTATTATCCAAATGGAAAATGTTACGAAGTTTGAAATAATGAAAGATATATAAGCGTATTAAATGAACTATACATTCAACTTACATTGAAGTGTGTTGAAGAATTTTTTCCCTCATGGGAAAGACAATCTAGTGTGTGCCTTAAAGGGATGAGATTGGACATCGTCCGATCTCACATCTATGTATTTTGCCCAATTTGCACATTCCAATATGGCGCTCGTGTAATATCGACGAGTAGTCCTACCTCGCTTTCCTTATGGGATTGCACGCTGCACTTTAAAACTAGCTCCTGTGCAACACTCGCGTTGACACATTGATAAAGGGCTTGACCCGAAACGCGTCTGTGAGGAGCGCTTTAATAGATTTGGAAGAAATTGGCAAAACACCCCGCGAGTGCATTTGGAGTGGTATATATATATATATATATATATATATATATATATATATATATATATATATATATATTCACTGAAAAAGCAAAGGTTACAGGGGCTTTACAGTTAGGAAATGGAATGAAAAATACTATAACTGCTGAATTTCACTGATTTTGTACAAGTGAAAACTAAGCCTAACTACAACGTCCCTGTAGCCTTTGGTTTTACAGTGAATTTCTGAGGTATGTTTTATTCCATTTCCTAACTATAACGTCCCTGTAACCTTTGGTTTTTTCTGTGAATTTCAAAGGTTTTTTCATGGCACATCCTAACTATAACGTCCCTGCAACTGTTGTTTTTTTCTAGTAATTTCTATGTGTAGTTCCATTTACAGAGTTGTGGAAAAGGGGGACGGGGACTAAAACCAGCTCACAGGAATCCAGCTGTATAGGACTTACTGAAGTATCAGTAGGGCTTCTTGGCCCCCAAGATCCTGCCTCATCCAAAAAGAATTCATCCTCCAAACAGTGGTGTACCAGGTGGCCCCATCCCTGGCTGACTTTGGCTCCAGGGACCCCATCCCCTAAGGCCCGGCCTCTAGTGTGGGTGCTCTGGTCCCACCCAGGGCACCCAATTAGATGTGTTGGGGACCGTGGGGTGAGCCCCAAGGCCGCTGCAGTCCCTTCCAGCTCCCGGCCAACTGTGGGAGCTGGCATTTGCTTTGACAGAGAGGTAGCTGCTGAACATAGCAATTGTGGTCCGCTTTGAGTAAGAAACAGCAACATTCTCTTGCTATGGCTTAGCAAACAGCTATGCCCAGGTGTTGGGCACCCAGGGACATGGGAGGTGCCGGCCCTTGTGGTGGCGGTCCCCAGGGACATCTTTGGCTCCAGGATGGAGGCTGCATGGCCCCCCTCCAACATTTACTTTACCCCTGTGGAGGTGGTGATCCCCAGAGGTCAACAAGTGACCCCCTCCATTATATTATTTGAGCCCCGGGGTGGTGGTGGTCCCCGAGACTGCAGGGGGGGCGCACAGCTCCCCATATTATTACATATGTCCTTGGGAGTTGGCCCACCTGGGGGCTTCTTTAAACACAAGCGCAGGAGCTGTGATTGTGTTTTGTTTTTATTTTTACCGTGAATTAGTTGCAACCTCATAGTAAAAAAAAGTTGTAATTTTTTTTTGCATGGTGCGATCCCAGAGGGACCCCAAGACCATGGCTCGGAGGTCAGTGTATTCCTACCCTGCACCCTTTCCTTTATTTTTACTATTTTGGTGGGGTCTCAGTGAAGCCAAGTCACAAGATGGCTGCCAGCACTTCCAGGTTGAAGTCTTAGCAGCCAGAGGTGTGCATTTCCCTGCACAAGCTCTTTTTTCATGAAGGCTTCGCAACCGCAGATGTCACTATCTTTTTCTTCTTGCATATCTCAAAATCTACTGAACGAATTTGCACCAAATAACAACAATCACAATCTGCTTAACAACATCTACCTTTATGCCAAATTTGATGCAATTTTGTCTAGTGGTTCGAGCTGTAGATTCAACTATGTGTCCTATGGGAATTACCGTGAAAACACACATTTGTTAGCCCCCTTTTTTCGGCCCTCGCTTGACAGATCACCCTAAAACTTGTCATGCACAACAAAATTCACTATGACACTTTTTGGGGGGGAAATTGTGTGATGATTTGTTTACCGGCGCCAAAGATAAAGGCAAGTAAAAAAATGATTTTCCTATGGAAACAAGATCCTAACTATAACTACCTAGATAATATATATATATATACACAAACACACACACACACACACACAAATATATATATATATGTGCCACCAAACGCCCAAGGACGGTTTTCACAATGACTTGTCTTAATGTCACGCTGCATTATTTCATTTGCCCGCTTTGGAACAAGTTTACAGCAGAGCAGCCCCGCCCTGGGGAGGAGCACCATCCACATAAAGATATGAGAGGCTGCTGCGGTAAACAATTTCGAGCAGAATGCAGCACAGAGTTCCAAAGTTAATAAGAGACTTGCCTGAAGTGCCACGAGACCTACAAAGGAAAATAAGTGTGCTTTTAAAACGGACAAAAGGAACTGAACCCAGTTAGGGAATAGTGAGGGACTTCATGCCCCAGCATGCCGCTCTACTAAATGCAGGCTAACTGATGGTTATACTTAATTAAAACATGCAGATGCCATGAAAATAAAAGCAGGACTGGGCGTTCCTTTTGTTTTAATAGGCGAGCCCCTGATGAAGAGGAGCCTTCCTTGAAAGGATTGGGCAAAAAAGATAATGCAGCATGACATAAAGGCAAGTGATTGTGAAAACCGGCTGCTGGGAATTCTGTTGTGTGCCTTCCTGAAATGCCTTGGGTGTTTGGTGGAACAAGTTTACAGCAGTTCCGCCCTGTCCTGGGGAGGAGCACCATCCACATAAAGATATGAGAGGCTTCTGCTGGAAACAATTTCGAGCAGGATGCAGCACAGAGTTCCAAAGTTAATAAGAGACTTGCCTGAAGTGCCACCAGACCTACAAAGGAAAATAAGTGTGCTTTTAAAACGGACAAAAGGAACTGAACCCACTTAGGGAATAGTGAGGGACTTCATGTCCCAGCATGCCGCTCTACTAAATGCGGGCCAACTGTTGGTTATAATTAATTAAAACATGCAGATGCCATAAAAAAATAAAAGCAGGACTGGCCGTTCCTTTTGTTTTAATCAGCGAGTCCCTGACGAAGAGGAGCCTTCCTTGAAACGCGTTGGGTAAATGAGATATTGCAGCGTGACATGAAGGCAAGTCTTTGTGAAAACTGGCTGGTGGGAATTCTGTTGTGTGCCCTTCTGAAATGCCATGTTTTAGCTCCCCTCTGCGTCCGAAAGCAATGCCGGCTCCCTCAGGAGGTGGGGAACCAGCAGGGGCCTTGAGCCTACCTCCTCACAGTCCTCAACCTTTCAAATGTGGGTGCCCTGAGTGGGACCAGGACACCCACACTACAGGCTCGGTCCCAGGGGATGGGGTCCCTGAGGCCAAAATCGGCACATGGAAGGGGGGCATGGGGCCCCTTCATTTAATTAAAGAAAAAGAATTTAAAAAAAACAAAAAGAAATGCCAAGCCCTGGGGCATGGGGTCCCCGGAGCCGTAATCAGCCCTGGGAGGGGGGCCACGCAGCTTGTTTGCAGCCAGCATAATTTGGCAGCAAACCACCGCCAGACCGCCACAGGATCCATGGCGGTACCAGCTGTTCAGTGGCAGTCCGATCGCCACACTTATAATACTCCGTGCAGTTCCGCAGTGTGGCAGTGGGAAGACCGCCACCACTACTTCGGCGGTCCCATAGACATAGTCATAGTCATAATAAGGCCCGAAGTGTAGATGGCAATTGGTCCTTGTGTATTACTCCCAGACATTGAGAATAAAGGGGAAGAGGTGTTGGCAGGATGGACCATCTCTAATTTGATAGAGAGGTGGCGCTGTCTCTATCACACTAGCACATCACAAAGACTGCACCTCAGCACATTCATAAAAGTTTTCACACTAGCCTTTTTGCTCTTCTACAACCTGGGGTCAGAGTAGGGAGGAAGGACATTCCAGACACCTCTGGGAGTGGAAGTATCTGGAAACTTCTCCTACTTCAAAGCTGGCACCAAGGATAAATAATGGTCCCTCAGACCCAACTCTTCAGTATACCTCTGGACCTGTGAAGACTCAGTAGGAATGCTGTGCTGCTCTGCTGACAGAAGGGGTACTTCTCTGTTGCCCTTTTACTCTGCAACCCTGCCCTGCAGCCTGAGTGAGAAGTACTGGACCTGCATCTCAAACGCAGGACCACCAGAGTGACTCCAAGGGCTAGTTGGCTAGCAGCCTGATCAGAATGTCAGGAACAGAAAAGGATCCAACTCTCTTGAACCCTGCACCTGGACTCTGCCTGCTGTGATTCCTAACCCACCAAGTGGTGCCCTAGAGCCTTGTAAGTGGGGATAGATGTGCCTTGCCAGTCCAGCTGTGGTCTTCACCAAATCCTGCACAAAGTTACATGAAACCCTGCAAAGCCTCGCCGTACAGCTACAAGCTTAATTGGAACCAATGCCAAGTGACGCAGAGCCCCGCCGCACCTGCCAGCCTCAACGGAATCGTCACCAGGCAACTCCAAGTCTTGCCACTCAGGTGCCAGCTTCATCGGAACTGACACGAATCGATGCGAAGCCTCGCCACACAACTTCATGAGAACCGCCGCAGCACAATGCAACCCGACGCAGAACTTCACTACGTGGACCTCACAGCCCCTCGGGACTGACGCCAAGCGATGAGAAGTCTTGCAAAGCAATGCCACGCAGACTGTGCACTACGGTTTAAGATACTTTGCGCTCATGCGGTTGACCTAAACTGGCTGGACAGTTGGGAGTCAATTATAAAAAAAGCTAGAGACCGAAGTCGCAAACTGCAATGTCCATTGGCCTCCCATTTAATTTGAAACTGATACAGTGATATAATAATGCACTCGTTAGTTTTATACTATGCCACATTGTCTATTTCTTAAGCATATTAGCATTTTTATATTCTCACAATCAGTCTAAACACAGTTTCTTAGAAAAAGTACAAATAAAGAGAGAGACCAAGAACAACATCCAGCCTTATTATAATGGAAATGGGTTGATTTCAATCGTGTGTGATCACAAGAAATTAATGTAAGGAGAGTATTGACTATTTCTTCACTTTCTTAATTGTCAAACAAGTTGGGGAGTTGAATGCCAAACTTAGTAAACTGAATGAAAAGAGTGGCCAGCACTCCAATGGAAGACAGTATCATATTTAGAGTGTTACCACCAGAAAATGGCTGATGGTAACAACAGGACAATACATGCAGAACAATTTATGGCAACTTTGTTATCGCAAGCTATTCCACATTGTTTCATACAAAACTCCAACTCCAGGGCTGAAACTGTGAAAAACACTATTTACATAATAGAATTACTTCAAGATCAAGTGAAAGAAAAGCATACGAACATTATGAAGAGGTAGAAAAGATAGTGAGATTTCTTTGATAACAATGATACAAATCTCACATTTATGATCAAAGTTCAGAGAAGTAGCTTTTATCATCTAAAGCTTGTTTTATGAAAAATATATAGATACTCAGTGGAGGACAAGATAGATTGTGCAAGGGTCCAAGAGCGACTTTATGCAACCTGAAAATCAACTCCTTGATCCCTACTCGTGCCATGTCACTGCTGAACAAAATTTGACTTCATAGGCCTCGATCAGTGAGACAAATGATGAAAAATTCCCATTCATAGTATGTGAGGATGAGATGTATCCAGGGCCTTCATAGTTGGCAGGGTATGTATTCTGTGACCCTGACGGTGGATCATGACTACGACTGTCAAATGTAGTCCAAGAAATATGTATATATACTTCTTTTGAATTGGTAATTTCAATTTAGCCAGAAGAATATGATGGTGCCAGAGTCTTCAATTATTTTGCACAGAGAGATGTGCTAAACAAAATTTAAAGGGCTAATATCCATGTCAGAATTTTTCTCTTACAATACACTTTATGAATCTGAAACTTCAACACATTTTTGGACGTACCTGAAATCGTTACATTGTTGGTATTCAGAAAGCAGGTATGGACAGTTCCCACCCTAGAAATGAACAGAAAAATGTGCTTTTGTCAAGAGCAGTAGTAACTCCTTTTCCAGAGTGGGAATGGAGAGGAACACTCCAGATATGTAATGCAAATCTAGTGAGAATGCTTATTTCCAGTGGAGAAATGTAAATGAATAAAATGTGGAAATGCACGCTTGATTCTCATATCTGCTTCCACAATTTCTACCTGATGAAAAGGCTGTGCGGCATATTACCAAGCAGGGCGATAGGCAATTATCGCCGCTTTAGCGGCCGTTTTCGGCCGCTAAGCGGCGATAATTCTATCGCTCTATTAGCAAGCTGTCGCTAACAGCAGTTAGCGACAGCTTTAGGCGATAGCGAGCGGTTTGGGTCCCGCTTTGCATGTCAGCGATATTTATCGCTAATGACATGCAAAGTGGGCGTACCCAACCTGTTAGCGACTGAAAGCAGTCGCTAACGTCGCTATCGCCTATTAGCAAGGCAGGCGTAGCGATGGAAATATTCCCGCTATCGCCCAAAACTAACGCCTGCTCTGGCCAGTTCTTAGCCATGTTATCCAATGGGAGGTGGATAACATGGCTAAGAGCATTTTGTCGCTAATGTGTGAATATCACTGTATTCTCAGCGATATTCACGCTATCGCCGGAAAATGTATCGCTTTGGAGATAAACGTTGCTAATAGCACGTTATCTCGATGCTTAGCAATAAAAAATGTGTTGCTAAGCCTAGTTAGTGATAAATATCGCTAATCGTTGGTAATATGCCCCTGTATTCTTAAAGATTAAGGATATGTTTCTCATGGAAATCTATCACTTGCATAGTCCAAGGACTCTTCTCGAATCCTTGCAAATGTTACATTCACATAAAATGTGGGTATAAATCAATAGAGTAAAATTCTGCCTGTTTCTCTTTGTGAATTAGGACCTAAACTTGCTGTCTCCTCAGAACAACAACACTTTTAAGGACAGTTAATGAGCAATGGGGGTGAAGTTCAAAGGGATTGTGTCGCCCACATAGAATAGAGGAAGTATTTGCACCCCTAGCCCTAGGTTTAGACATACTTTTCCTCACATTATTTGAAGTACGTCCGATGTAAATAAAATAAGATGTGGGCAAGCGGACATCATTGCTTTAATCCACTAATCAGGCCTCGAGGCCTTTCTCTGCTCTCCCGGTCACGTGCAGTGTTGAAATAAATGTATACATCCTGATGTACAGGCTCGGCAATGGGAGTGTTCGGTGCCTAACACATGAGGAATGGCTGATGGTTTGCAAAAGACGTAGCAATCGTTCACCAATTCTATTTACCGCAAAATGAGGGTACCCTTGAATTCTATCTACTGTTTATGGAAAAAGAATTTGCATGTCAAAAAGGTTTGAGGGGTGACAAACATTTCCTACTATTTTAGTTGATTTTCATTTGAATTAAAATCAGTATACCACTATTTTAATATTAACATTTTGAAACTGCTTTGGAGGCGACTATGTCGCAAAATAAAGAACTGAATTGACATGCCTTAGATAAGTTACGATTTTAAAAGTCAAATAAATCCATTCTGATCAGATGCTATGAAGTCAAGATCATCAGGTCTTTTTTCAAGTCTGTGCAGTACACTGTTCCCAACCTCTTCCTAAGGGGAGCAGTTTTCTCAGTGGAGTAATGATGGAAACATACTCAACAGTGTAGACATGAACAGTTCTGTCTATCCAGCCCTACATCACCAAAAACCATCAATAATAGTTTGATGATGTCTGCTTGAGATGTGAGACCTATTGTGACGTCATTCGCCAGATGGCCTCTTTAGAACACCATAGAGAGCACACATAGGGCATATTTACAAGCCTCATTCGCCACCGGAGCGCCACATTATTTGAAGTTCCTGTGGCGCACTTAAGGTAGATTAATTCCACATTGTAAATATGCCCCTATCCGCGGCAGTCCTCTGCGGCAAAGGTGCTTGAAATAGATGTTGCTCTGGGTGTTCCACTGCAAAACCCATTGCTTTTTGATGCTGCCCCAGATAGATTAACAAGGCTGAGGCTGCACCAAAAACTAACACCAGGGAATACTTGGTCTTAGAATAGCGATACAAGAAGAAATTATTAATTTCTCCTTCTTGCTTTTTGCTCTTTCTATGTGTGCAATCACACATAGAAAGAGCAGTCGCAGGTATTGATTGATTGTTTATGTTCATGAATGTGTCCCTTCCTGCACATCAGCAACCCCCGCTGCAGCACAGGCACCCGTTCAACATAGATTATTTAACAACAAGGGGTGGTGATGGACAGAGTTTCTGAATTAAGCAGAATACTCTCACCCAGTCAAGGGATCAGGGCTAGATCCAACACCGTTTTTTAGCTCACTGCACCATCCCAGTTCAGAACCTGGCTATATGCAAATTAGTCTGTTCCTGTCCCAGTGCATGATGGGAACAGGGCAAACCAAACTACCAAGCCAATTCTTACACTGGGAAGGAAACAAGCTTCCGGGGACCGGTTTCTGGCATTTCAGCCGTCGTCGGCCCGGCTTGCTTGAATCCTGATGGTGCAATGAGCAAGGGACTCACATCCGAGTATACCCTTCCACGCTTAGGGTGGACAAAATATTTAACAACAAGGGGTGGTGATGGACAGAGTTTCTGAATTAAGCAGAATACTCTCACCCAGTCAAGGGATCAGGGCTAGATCCAACACCGTTTTTTAGCTCACTGCACCATCCCAGTTCAGAACCTGGCTATATGCAAATTAGTCTGTTCCTGTCCCAGTGCATGATGGGAACAGGGCAAACCAAACTACCAAGCCAATTCTTACACTGGGAAGGAAACAAGCTTCCGGGGACCGGTTTCTGGCATTTCAGCCGTCGTCGGCCCGGCTTGCTTGAATCCTGATGGTGCAATGAGCAAGGGACTCACATCCGAGTATACCCTTCCACGCTTAGGGTGGACAAAATATTTAACAACAAGGGGTGGTGATGGACAGAGTTTCTGAATTAAGCAGAATACTCTCACCCAGTCAAGGGATCAGGGCTAGATCCAACACCGTTTTTTAGCTCACTGCACCATCCCAGTTCAGAACCTGGCTATATGCAAATTAGTCTGTTCCTGTCCCAGTGCATGATGGGAACAGGGCAAACCAAACTACCAAGCCAATTCTTACACTGGGAAGGAAACAAGCTTCCGGGGACCGGTTTCTGGCATTTCAGCCGTCGTCGGCCCGGCTTGCTTGAATCCTGATGGTGCAATGAGCAAGGGACTCACATCCGAGTATACCCTTCCACGCTTAGGGTGGACAAAATATTTAACAACAAGGGGTGGTGATGGACAGAGTTTCTGAATTAAGCAGAATACTCTCACCCAGTCAAGGGATCAGGGCTAGATCCAACACCGTTTTTTAGCTCACTGCACCATCCCAGTTCAGAACCTGGCTATATGCAAATTAGTCTGTTCCTGTCCCAGTGCATGATGGGAACAGGGCAAACCAAACTACCAAGCCAATTCTTACACTGGGAAGGAAACAAGCTTCCGGGGACCGGTTTCTGGCATTTCAGCCGTCGTCGGCCCGGCTTGCTTGAATCCTGATGGTGCAATGAGCAAGGGACTCACATCCGAGTATACCCTTCCACGCTTAGGGTGGACAAAATATTTAACAACAAGGGGTGGTGATGGACAGAGTTTCTGAATTAAGCAGAATACTCTCACCCAGTCAAGGGATCAGGGCTAGATCCAACACCGTTTTTTAGCTCACTGCACCATCCCAGTTCAGAACCTGGCTATATGCAAATTAGTCTGTTCCTGTCCCAGTGCATGATGGGAACAGGGCAAACCAAACTACCAAGCCAATTCTTACACTGGGAAGGAAACAAGCTTCCGGGGACCGGTTTCTGGCATTTCAGCCGTCGTCGGCCCGGCTTGCTTGAATCCTGATGGTGCAATGAGCAAGGGACTCACATCCGAGTATACCCTTCCACGCTTAGGGTGGACAAAATATTTAACAACAAGGGGTGGTGATGGACAGAGTTTCTGAATTAAGCAGAATACTCTCACCCAGTCAAGGGATCAGGGCTAGATCCAACACCGTTTTTTAGCTCACTGCACCATCCCAGTTCAGAACCTGGCTATATGCAAATTAGTCTGTTCCTGTCCCAGTGCATGATGGGAACAGGGCAAACCAAACTACCAAGCCAATTCTTACACTGGGAAGGAAACAAGCTTCCGGGGACCGGTTTCTGGCATTTCAGCCGTCGTCGGCCCGGCTTGCTTGAATCCTGATGGTGCAATGAGCAAGGGACTCACATCCGAGTATACCCTTCCACGCTTAGGGTGGACAAAATATTTAACAACAAGGGGTGGTGATGGACAGAGTTTCTGAATTAAGCAGAATACTCTCACCCAGTCAAGGGATCAGGGCTAGATCCAACACCGTTTTTTAGCTCACTGCACCATCCCAGTTCAGAACCTGGCTATATGCAAATTAGTCTGTTCCTGTCCCAGTGCATGATGGGAACAGGGCAAACCAAACTACCAAGCCAATTCTTACACTGGGAAGGAAACAAGCTTCCGGGGACCGGTTTCTGGCATTTCAGCCGTCGTCGGCCCGGCTTGCTTGAATCCTGATGGTGCAATGAGCAAGGGACTCACATCCGAGTATACCCTTCCACGCTTAGGGTGGACAAAATATTTAACAACAAGGGGTGGTGATGGACAGAGTTTCTGAATTAAGCAGAATACTCTCACCCAGTCAAGGGATCAGGGCTAGATCCAACACCGTTTTTTAGCTCACTGCACCATCCCAGTTCAGAACCTGGCTATATGCAAATTAGTCTGTTCCTGTCCCAGTGCATGATGGGAACAGGGCAAACCAAACTACCAAGCCAATTCTTACACTGGGAAGGAAACAAGCTTCCGGGGACCGGTTTCTGGCATTTCAGCCGTCGTCGGCCCGGCTTGCTTGAATCCTGATGGTGCAATGAGCAAGGGACTCACATCCGAGTATACCCTTCCACGCTTAGGGTGGACAAAATATTTAACAACAAGGGGTGGTGATGGACAGAGTTTCTGAATTAAGCAGAATACTCTCACCCAGTCAAGGGATCAGGGCTAGATCCAACACCGTTTTTTAGCTCACTGCACCATCCCAGTTCAGAACCTGGCTATATGCAAATTAGTCTGTTCCTGTCCCAGTGCATGATGGGAACAGGGCAAACCAAACTACCAAGCCAATTCTTACACTGGGAAGGAAACAAGCTTCCGGGGAACGGTTTCTGGCATTTCAGCCGTCGTCGGCCCGGCTTGCTTGAATCCTGATGGTGCAATGAGCAAGGGACTCACATCCGAGTATACCCTTCCACGCTTAGGGTGGACAAAATATTTAACAACAAGGGGTGGTGATGGACAGAGTTTCTGAATTAAGCAGAATACTCTCACCCAGTCAAGGGATCAGGGCTAGATCCAACACCGTTTTTTAGCTCACTGCACCATCCCAGTTCAGAACCTGGCTATATGCAAATTAGTCTGTTCCTGTCCCAGTGCATGATGGGAACAGGGCAAACCAAACTACCAAGCCAATTCTTACACTGGGAAGGAAACAAGCTTCCGGGGACCGGTTTCTGGCATTTCAGCCGTCGTCGGCCCGGCTTGCTTGAATCCTGATGGTGCAATGAGCAAGGGGCTGAAATGCCAGAAACCGGTCCCCGGTAGCTTGTCTCCTTTCTGGTGAAGAATTGGCTTGGTAGTTTGGTCTGCCCTGTTCCCATGATGCACTGGGCCAGGGACAGACTAATTTGCATATAGCCAGGTTCTGAGCTGGGATGGGGCAGTGAGATAAATAACGGTGATGGATCAAGCCCTGATCTTTGGACTGGGTAAGAGTGGTCTGCTTAATTCAGACACTCTGTTCATCACCACCCCCTTTTCTGTATCGTTTTTGGCCACTATAGGTGTGGCAGGGTATACTCAGACATGAGTCCCTTTCTCACTGCTCCATCAGGATTCAAGCAAGCCGGGCCGAAGAGGCTGAAATGCCAGAAACCGGTCCCCGGTAGCTTGTCTCCTTTCTGGTGAAGAATTGGCTTGGTAGTTTGGTCTGCCCTGTTCCCATGATGCACTGGGCCAGGGACAGACTAATTTGCATATAGCCAGGTTCTGAGCTGGGATGGGGCAGTGAGATAAATAACGGTGATGGATCAAGCCCTGATCTTTGGACTGGGTAAGAGTGGTCTGCTTAATTCAGACACTCTGTTCATCACCACCCCCTTTTCTGTATCGTTTTTGGCCACTATAGGTGTGGCAGGGTATACTCAGACATGAGTCCCTTTCTCACTGCTCCATCAGGATTCAAGCAAGCCGGGCCGAAGAGGCTGAAATGCCAGAAACCGGTCCCCGGTAGCTTGTCTCCTTTCTGGTGAAGAATTGGCTTGGTAGTTTGGTCTGCCCTGTTCCCATGATGCACTGGGCCAGGGACAGACTAATTTGCATATAGCCAGGTTCTGAGCTGGGATGGGGCAGTGAGATAAATAACGGTGATGGATCAAGCCCTGATCTTTGGACTGGGTAAGAGTGGTCTGCTTAATTCAGACACTCTGTTCATCACCACCCCCTTTTCTGTATCGTTTTTGGCCACTATAGGTGTGGCAGGGTATACTCAGACATGAGTCCCTTTCTCACTGCTCCATCAGGATTCAAGCAAGCCGGGCCGAAGAGGCTGAAATGCCAGAAACCGGTCCCCGGTAGCTTGTCTCCTTTCTGGTGAAGAATTGGCTTGGTAGTTTGGTCTGCCCTGTTCCCATGATGCACTGGGCCAGGGACAGACTAATTTGCATATAGCCAGGTTCTGAGCTGGGATGGGGCAGTGAGATAAATAACGGTGATGGATCAAGCCCTGATCTTTGGACTGGGTAAGAGTGGTCTGCTTAATTCAGACACTCTGTTCATCACCACCCCCTTTTCTGTATCGTTCAACATAGAGGCATGGTGCTAGGCAGTTTTTTGTTCACCAGCGCTAGGGGAGACACAGAGGCGCACAGTATTCTTGTGAATACGGCACATCCCTGCATTTCCAAAATGTCGGAGCATGGAGTTGCCAAATTTGGCTTAACACCATGCTCCGAATTGTTTTTGTAAATAGGCACCATCATTTCTAATTTACATTATATGTTTTATGGTTATCAATAAATATATTTTCTTGATTCACAGTTCTCTGAAACTATACACAGATGTAGTGTAGTAGTGCTATTAAACATTTATGGAAGAGTGTTGAAAGAAACATACAATTATGTTATCTCTCTTCTTTGTAAAATATTTTTGTTTTAAGCATTAATATTTGATCAGAAAAGGTAGTGATTTCCCCGAAAGGGCAGGCTATAATTCCGTGTGGCAAGCTTTTCATCTCGAGGCAGTCTTTTATTTATAAAATCCCAGAAACAGCAAACATTATTGTTGCACTGGTTACTAGAAACAATAGGTAAAATGAATACCTTCCTGTTCCCTAGGAGAAACTTTAGAACATGATATTTACTATTTACTCCTAAATAAGCAATCTGAATCATGAATGCTTTGTACAAATGTCACTTCATTTGAATTTGAATGTTTATGGGAGATGCTCTTTGTTTCTGTTGGCATCCCCCTCACATTTACTTTTGTCTCACATGAGGAGTAACAAGCTTGAATCAATTGTATAATAAAGGTGAAGAGACATGGAGAGACTCATCAATATTCGATGATTTTCTTGGAATTACTCTTGAGTTGCTTCCTCTTTCATGCCACAAAATGCTTTTTTGAAGGTAAATATCTTCTTTTTTGAGGCCTTCTTCATTTGTAGCCTCCCCCCAAACTTCTGTTAATAATGATCACATGACTAAAATAACTCCAAGGACCAGATTAACTAAAAACAAATTGTGCAGTGCACAAGTACGAAAATAACATAATGTCATATCCGCAAAGCATTGCTCGCCAATGGCATCATCGAGGAGTCAAATTCAAATAGTCTTGCGATTGCATCGCCTGTTGCCTGTTGTGGTTGATCATACAGTGAAATGAGTTATTATCCTCTGGCATAAAATTGGTGGAAGTCCTCTGAAGAAGATCCTTTCTAGATTTTAGATGAGTTAACACATTTATCTCTGTGCTGTGATAACAAATTTTCTACACCTTTTCATGGTAAAATGGAAAACATTCGGAAATACAGGATCTACAAACCTTTACCATCAATTGCTCGGACGTGTGATGTTAGGTCTGTACAATCCTCCCTTGTCCTAATTGAGCCCATCTCTTTGACTGGTTTCCATGAAGTCCTATCAGGCTTCCATCCCTAAAACGTCTGTCTCTGCAAAGTTAAAGTACACATTGTTTTCTTCCTTACGGTGTGAGCCTAATCTCTGATGGTACTTAGCATTTCTCTTGGTCTTGTCTCTGTCATTGTATTTCCCCATTTGCTGGGCATCGCACAAGAATAGCTCCTCTGTGCCAATCAATGTGCACGCCTCCCCTCTTGTTGTCTCTTTATCTTCAATCTAGACCCAGACATGGCCAGTGTTCAACTACTGCTGCTCATACCACCATTGAAGTGATCCACCTTGAAGGCTAAAAATAGGCATGCTATGGGAGGCAGGTAATCACCTTATCGCCACACACCCCCCTCATCGCATTTCCGTCCCTTAAGGTCCTCCAACTTCCCACAAGTGTTAAGCTGTCAAGAAGCTACGGGGATAAAACTCAGACAGTTCAGATCCAGTGAAGGGCGTGACTGGTATATTTTGTATTGAAAACTATGGCTATAGAGCTAGTTAACACTGGTGGTTGAGTAAGCTATAATTTGGTTTCCACTTGGACCTTGGTCAAGGTAGGTTTAGGTGAGGATTGCATGACACCAAGAACATAGTATGCATTACTCTAAAGATTGTTACTATTAAATATAAGAAACTAACCTAGGACATAAGTGGAATGGGAAACAAGACTACATTGTTTAAAATACTCTCCTACCTGCGAATGTGAGACATTGATGTTGAGTGTCAGCAGGTAACACACTTAACTAAAACAGAAGGAGCCAACATCCAAACGAGATGGAAATGCCAAGTATGTTGCACAACAGATTCCTCATATGCCCGTGGTAACTTGACATGTATTAAACCACAGGCCCATGTTGAGATTGACTCAGAGGGTAGGATCACGATTATCCATTTTAGCCGTGTTAGCAAATCCCTGATGATAACAAATATATATGGCCCAGAATTAGCACAGCTGGAATTTCGTAGACAAATTAACACCCTCCCCCGCCCCCTCACTGAAGAGACCTTCTATTTGAGCTGGGGACTTTATCTACATAGGTTCACTGACATTAGATGGATCACAGCCTCCCATGCCTGGCACAAAGGTAATCAAGAACACAAATGGGATCAGATCATTGATAAGAAACTGGCGTCTCACAGACTCATGGAGGAAGCTGCAGTATACATATATGTAATACACACATTATTCCACAGTACATGACTTACACTCAAAATGAGACATGAAACTTTGCTCCACACATTTACAGAGTTCAATGCAGCATGTGGAACATCTTTGTAGCTTAGCATCTGATCATATTCTTATACTGCTACACTTTTGCTAGGGCCCACAATCACCATGCATCCCTACATGGAGACTGCAAAGTAAGGTTCTTCTCGATGCCCCATTCTGTTAAATAAGTGAAGTGCATGTTGATCAGTACTGTCAAAAAATATAGGGATAGCTAGTGATATTAGGAGTGAATGGGAGGCATTTAAGGTCTAGTTATGTGGAATATGTATGCAAACTTCCAAAGGGGTAGGAAAAAAACTGCTGCAGAGGGATGCCCTCAGATTGAAAGGAGAAATTAGGCAATTGGCAATAAAATAAACAAAATGGGAATGGATCAAACTCTGCAGCAAAAGATCTTAATACTAACAACACCTATACTTGCAAGACTTTGGCCACTTTGCATTCAGTCAACATATTGAGGTGTAAAAATCAGGGAGGTCACTGGAAAGACTGGTCCGCAACAGGTCTCCACATGGACTGATTATGGCACCATCATCTCCTCCTCAGAGGTAGTGAGCAGTCAGATACAGATAAATGAGATGGTGTATTTATTTTATTGGGCGTTATAGACAGCCTGGAACCTTGCACTACCGCAGGTGATGGCTGAGTGTCCAGATCACATACTCTTGACTGCACTAAAGCAAGAACAATCTGAGTTAATAGATGGACCTTTTTGTATGGATGAGATAAATGAGGCTAGTAGGAAGTTAGCACCAGGCAATACCCCCAAAACTGGCATGTTTCCTAGATAGTTTTATGCCACTTATAGCAGTCTATTCTGCCTGTCACTTCTGACAATGAACCTGGAGGTTGCAGAGAGGCGCCGCCAACCTCTCACCCCAGAAAGGCATTTCCGATCCCCATACTGAAGAAGAAGCTAAACCTGTTGGAGGAAGGCTTTTACAACCATCTCTCAATTGTTAATGCCAAATAAAACATTTTAGGTGAGGTGTTAGCTAATTTTTTGCTCCGATTGTTGAAAGATTTGGTACATCCATATCATTCTGGATTTCTGCCAACTAGAAGCACTGTGCAGAACATTTGGAGGGTCTTGCAGGTTATAGGCGGTACTGGGACCTACATCAGCATTCCAGAAATTGTATCAATCCCCATGGAGAAAGCATTTGACTCTTTAGACCTGGACCATCTTTTTGCACTCTTGCACAAAAAAAGTCAAAGACCAGGATAAGTAAATGGATCAGGCTGTTATATGTTGATCCGTTTGCCGGATTAAGACGAGCAAGGTCACCTCTGCGCAAATGCAGATAATAAGAGGCGTGTGCCAGGGCTGCCCTTCTCTCCTATCTTGCTCTCCCTGGTGATGGAACCGCTTGAGATGCTATCCAGGCAGATGCCCCTAACCTGCAGGGGATGAGAGTAGGGGTATAACTAATGACATCTCTCTCTACACAGATGATGTTTGCTTTTTTTCAGTATGTGTGGACACACCTACCCTCTACCCAGCGGGCCATCTGTAATATTGGTGCAGTGTTGGAGTGTATAATAATTATGCTAAATCATGCCTGTTTCACTTGGAGGCTTCCAAAAGCAGAGATATTTATAGATTGTCCCAATTACCACTGAAATTGGAGTATACAGGTTTGAGAAGCCCTTAGAGGCAATCTACTTCTGGCTGTAGTGCCCGTGGCCCAAGCTCACAAATGAATGGGTAAGTCTGTCCCAGAAGTGGCTAATTGCTGTTGATGCAGAGTTTTGAGGAAAACGAACATGAACGCCTCCTTCACCTCCAATCCACCTTTGTTGGGTATTTCTGAGCTCAGGAATATAGTTTTGGCTACCGACAGGAGAACCGGTCAGACGCGGGCATTATAAGTCTATATGGCCTATACAATGCTGCTGCTTGCTAATCCTTCAAAACTTTTCAGGTTGAATTTCAAGTTCCAGCGGGGCAATTTCTGCATTTCATTGAGAAGGTCAGCATCGTCAAGGACATTTAGGCACATGTAGTACTGGAAGCGCTGGATATCAGTACTGTGAGGAAGGCAGTCACAACATTTTATGCAGCTCTGACACAGATGGGCCAATCAGAATTCCATGCTCTAAAATCTAGATGAAAGCTTGACCTTACTACAGAAGTGCCAGAGCAGAAGCGGGGCAATGTTTTGGCCTTACCTAAAATGTTGTCAAGAAACGCCCACTTTAAAGCAATACAACTTAACATTATCCACCGCATGTGTCCGACTCCTGCTCAGCTGAATAGACTATTTAGCACTGGTCCTGACTGCTGCCTGAAGATGTCATGCAAGTAAATCAGGCTTTCTTCATATGTGTTGGTAATGCAGCAAAATACAATAATTCTGGAAACACATCAGGCTCACTATTAGGAGTGTCACAAATATACAGATTAAATGCTTTCTGCAGCTGTTCTTGCTAGGTCTTATGCCACAGTCCAAAAATCTGAAATATGAAACCCGGTTCATCAACTTGTCTGCTATATTAGGCAAAATACTCCTAGCTCAGAAATGAAAGGAGACTGATCCTTCCCCATGGGAAAAATGGAATAGGGAGCTAGGCAAATAGGCAGAAGTAGAGGGTCACTCAATGGCAAACCAATAGAGGCTAAGGCACGACCACACCCAAACAATACACTGGGATACACTAACGATGAATTTACTTAAAGAGATGATGGGAAGCCCCCTTGAACTCTGCACCACAACCCTGTTGAAGTCCCACAGAAGCGACTCCTGAATTTAGACTGCTAGTAAAGTGTTTTGGGTAGAACTATCTTGCACAGACAGGTAACTGTGTGACTGTCCTCTCTGTTCCCCCTTTCTTCTCCTGGTTGACAAAGTTTCCTATTTATGAGTTGATGTATCATTATGAACCTCACTTTTTTCATCCGGCTAAAAGTCATGCATTACATGACTGGCACACCTTTATGTAGAAACCTCATTATTCTTTAAATAACCATAGCTGGTATTTATCCTACAAGGTTAGGTATACATCAACTTTAATAATGGTTATGGAATTTTATTGCTCTGAATGTCTTCAATCCCCATTTCTCCACCTGTCTTCTCACTCCATTTTCCCCTCTTTTCTCTGTAAGTGTTTAATTTATTCAGCTGCTGAATGTTGCTATGGCATTCTCTTATAATAGGAGTCATGGACACCTACAACCCCTTAAGCTGTAAATATTTTGTACTACATGGAAAAGCTACTCTGCTCTGTTTGCATTAGCATTGTTGCTGTTTAAAGTGGTAAAAATCAAATTAAATGCAAAAAAGGAAGCTATTCCCCTTGAAAGTTGCCTCTATCTTCCTTCTTCCACAGAAATACTTTTTTCCTTGTGTGCCTCACAATCTTGTCTTTTTTCCAAGCTTCATTTAACTGTTTCATGACATTTTCCTCTTCTGGCCTTGCTTCATAGTCATTAGAACATTTGATAAAAAGAACATTTTAGCATCTTCTTTGTACGTTTGCTCGTCTTAATAGACTTACACATAGGTTCATCAAGCATTTTTGCGAGCGCAAACGGTGCGAATCGCAAAATTCGGCCATTTGCGCCCGCAAAAATGGCATTTGAGATTCATCAATGGGTCATGTACTCACAATTTGAAAAATCGCAAATAATTGCGATTTTTCAAATTGCGATCGCATTTAGGGAATCTCAATTAGAGATTCCTTAAATGCTATTCATGATCCATTTCTGAATTGTGAATTCGCTATTTTTGGCCGCTATTTACCGTGAAGTCTGACTTCGTGGTAAATAGCGAAAACTTAGAAAAATGCACTTTAGTGCATTTTTCTAAGTAGGATGTTACACACACACATGTCCTTTGGACATGTGTGTGTGTAACATCAGTCTACATTTTCATTTCAGGGGTGCTACAGGGTGTCCTTTGGACACCCCTGGCACCCTTGAAATCGCATCCTTATTTGCGATTAGCAAATTGCTAATCGCAAATAAGGAATAACTCCCCATTCATTCCTATGGGCCTATGGGCCTAAAGGCCCATAGGAATGAATGGGGAGTTATTCCTAAAGGCCCATAGGAATGAATGGGGAGTTATTCCTTATTTGCGATTAGCAATTTGCTAATCGCAAATAGGGAACATGTAGAAATCGTAATTTTATTTGCGATTTCTACATGAATCCCGTTTTGCGAGTCTTTAATATCGATTCCTTAATAATCGCTATTAAGGACTCGCAAAACGGGACATTGATGAATCTAGGGGTAATTCTGGTCACAACATGTGTTGTTCTCATTTTAATGAGGCCATTTCTAGTAATTGTTAGGTCATTTAAGGTTATAATAGAATTGTTTGTATGCTGCTGTTGAACCTTGTGAAGTCATTTCTTTCTCAAATTGAAACTTTTCTAGTGTTTTAAAATTCATTCAATATATTTTCTCGCCAGTAAAAGACTACAAACTAAACTGTTTGCCCTAACCAGAGTTATAATTACTCTTTAAGGCTACAAGTGAGAATACATTATAATCTTTTAAAATATTATTGCTCACACATTGAGAGAGAGTAAGTATTGTGAATTCAGGTTACGTTTAAAAAAAAATGTTTTTATTAAAATGTTTGTAGAAAACATAGCCTAGTCTGTCATTTTGCTGTAGAGAGTAGATAATTCTTATAGGTTCTAGAACCAATGTTTAAATCTTTTTTGTTTACATTTATGAGATTAAAATGTTGAATTCAGGGTTGAACTGGTGATGCTAGGCACTGGGCAATCCCCGGGAGGCTGGTAGAGTGGGGGCCGGTTGTGTCACAGGTGGCTGGTTTTGTTACCAGGGCCGATTATTTTGCAAATTCTGCCCCAGTATCAAAATCAGAAGGCCACCGTGACAGTCTGCACTCTGCACCACGCCCATAATGTTGCCCGCCTCCCCTTCTCCCTCCCGTCCCGCGCCAGCACCAAGCACACTTTATTTGTGTGCCATTTCCATGCATTCTGGCCTGGGTTATAGGTGTTGAAAGTAATAGGGCGGGTTGCTGCAGCAGCCCTAAAATAATCAGGGTAGAGACTTTACTTTTTTTCATCTTGTCACATTTGCTGTGTGTGTCAAATGTCAGGATATTTCATATGACAAATTGCTGCTTACTATTTAAATAGTGAGTGATGTTTTCTTTTATTTCTGTGACTGCAAAGTTAGAGGATTTTGTAAAATGAACTATCCACAAAAGAATAGCACAAATATTTCAAAGTATATCAGCATTTAGAAAAGCAATTTTTTTTATTCTGAAGTGTGATGGAAACAATGACTTTAATAGGATTAAAATAATTCAAGACACCTGGTGGTGTGCAATGATTAATATTTTCTGAAGCACAATTTCCAGACATTATCGTTTGAATGCTACATATTTTTATCAGTAAAACTGCATGTCAGTGGGATTTTTGGGCAATTTCAATGGATAATGTGCTGTCTGTAAATGACAATGCTACCACAGCATGCTTTAGTAATATAGTTGCAACGTGGTCTTCAAAATGCTCCACTGCCTACATACCACACCGTCACCATCTCCGTTGGAATTGGCGTGGCTCGTTTGTGACACTCGCTCTTTGGATGACTTGGATTTTTCACAATCCTATGACTTTAGTGAAGTAACATTGATGGCAGCACCCACACTCTGAAAATTGTTCCAGCACCACTGGCCAGGGTGTCTTTGTGTGACATTTTCATGCTTTCTGAACTGGGTGCTTATGTGTGACATTTGCACAATTTCTGGCCTGGGTGCTTCTGTGTGACATATCCACACCTACTGGCCGGGTGCTAATGTGTGACATTTCTACAGTTTTTTGAGCTGGGTGCTATTGTATGACATTTCCACAGTTTCTGGTCTGGGTGCTTATATGGGTCATTTCCATGGTTTCTGGCCTGGGTGCTTCTGTGTGACATGTCCACGCCTTCTGGTCTGGGTGCCCAAGTGTTTCATTTCCACTGTTTCTTCCCTGGGTGCTCCTGTGTGTTATTTACACACCTATTGGCCTGGGTGCCTATTTGTGACATTTTCACACTTTCTTGCCTGGCTGCTTATGTATGATATTTCCATGGTTTCTGACCAGAGTGCTTATGTGTGACATTTCCAAGCATACTGGCATGGGTGTTTATGTGTGACATTTCCATGCTTTCTGGCCTGGGTGCATTTGTGTGGCATTTTCGTGCTTTCTGTTCTGGGTGCCTATCTGTGACATGTCCATGCTTTCTGGCTTGGGTGCTTATGTTTGACAGTTGCATACTTTCTGGTGTGGGTGCATATGTGTGGCATTTTTATACTTTCTCGCCTAGGTACTTCTGTGTGACCTTTCCACGCTTACTGACATGGGTGCTTCTGTGTGCCATGTCCAGAGTTTCTGGCCTGGGTGCTTAGGTGTGACATTTCTATGCTTTCTGGCTTGGGTGCTTATGTGTGACATTTCCACGCTTTCTGGCCTGGGTGTGTATATGTGACATTTCCCTGCTTATTGACTTGGGTGTGTGACGTTTCTGGGGGTTCCGCCGTGGGTGATTATTTGTGAAATGTGTATGCTTTCTGGCTTGGGTGCTTATGTGTGACCTAACCATGCTTTCTGGCATGGTGCATATGTGTGGATTGGTCATGCTTTCAAGCCTGGGTGCTTCTGTGTGAGATATCTATGCTTATTGGTGTAGGTGCTTTTGTGTGACATTTCCACTGTTTCTACCCTTGGTGCTTATGTGTGACATTTCCATGCTTTCTGGCCTGGGTGCCTATGTGTGACATTTCTACCGTTTTTGAGCTGGGTGCTATTGTATGACATTGCCACAGTTTCTGGTCTGGGTGCCAATATATGTCATTTCCATGGTTTCTGGCCTGGTTGCTTCTGTGTGACATGTCCACGCCTTCTGGTCTGGGTGCTCAAGTGTTTCATTTCCAATATTTCTTCCCTGGGTGCTCCTGTGTGTTATTTACACACCTATTGGCCTGGGTGCCTATTTGTGACATTTTCACGCTGCCTGGCCTGGCTGCTTATGTATGACATTTCCATGGTTTCTGACCAGAGTGCTTATGTGTGACATTTCCATGCATACTGGCCTGGGTGCTTATGTGTGACATTTCCATGCTTTGTGGCCTGGGTGCATATGTGTGACATTTTCATGCTTTCTGGTATAGGTGTCTATCTGTGACATGTCCATGCTTTCTGGCTTGGGTGCTTATGTGTGACAGTTACATACTTTCTGGTGTGGATGCATATGTGTGGCATTTTTATGCTTTCTGGCCTGGGTGCTTCTGTGTGACCTTTCCACGCTTACAGACCTGGGTGATTCTGTGTGCCATGTCCAGAGTTTCTGGCCTGGGGGCTTATGTGTTACATTTCTATGCTTTCTGGCTTGGGTGCTTATGTGTGACATTTCCACGCTTTCTGGCCTGGGTGTGTATGTGTGACATTTCCCTGCTTATTGACTTGGGTGTGTGACATTTCTGCGGGTACCGCCTTGGGTGCTTATTTGTGAAATTTGTATGCTTTCTGGCTTGGGTGCTTATGTATGACCTGTCCATGCTTTCTGGCCTCGTGCATATGTGTGGATTTGTCATGCTTTCAAGCCTGGGTGCTTCGTGTGAGATATCCATGCTTATTGGTGTGGGTGCTTTTGTGTGACATTTCCACTGTTTCTACCCTTGGTGCTTTTGTGTGACATTTCCATGCTTTCTGGCCTGGGTGCCTATGTGTTAAATTTCCACACTTACAGGCTTGGATGAGTATAAGTGACTTTCTCATGGTTTCTGGCCTCAGGGGTCTAGGCGCATATGTGTCACATTTCCATGCTTTCCAGGCTGGGTGCTTATGTGGTACATTTCCACGTGCACAGGCCTGGATTTATCTGTGTGACATTTTCACGGTTTCTGGCCTTAGTAGTCTGGTTTCTTATGCCTAACATTTCCACTGTTTTTGGCCTGGGTACGAATTGTACAGGTGCTAGTCTGACTTTTACTTTGTGTTCCGTGATTCACTACTCTCTTGTGTCTATTTTTGGTGGAATATAGCACGTTACAACGCGTGTTTTTACAACATGGTGCTTTACAACGCATTTGTTACAACGACCGCGGTGTTCTCATGTGTGTCATTACAACGCAAGTCATTTAAGCAACTTGCTCTGGGGGGGCGCGCTGGAATTAGGAATAGTATTAATTACTATTCCGACTCCGGTTTGCGCAACAGCAGGGAAGGTGTTGGATTTAAAATCCAACATATTCCCTGGTGTTGCACTCCCCCTAGAGCAAGTCGTTGAAATTACTTGCGTTGTAATGACATGCGTGGTAACAACGTGGTCATTGTAACAACGGCGTTGTAAAGGACCATGTTGTATAAGTTGTGTAGTAGAGGTTGTTTCCCTTTTTGGTGATCAATGTAAGAATGCTCTAATGCTACTTGACCAGAACAAACCTTGCCTACTTACACTGCTTGACCTTTCATCGGCGTTTGACATGGTCAAGAATGACAAATTATTTGACCATCTTGAAAAAAGGATGGGGTTATCGGGTCCATTCTTAAATTGGTTTACCTCATTCCTTCATAATAGAACGCAAAGAATGAAAGCCAACTACGACCTTTCCAACAGTAAGCGGTCTCAATTGGACCTCCACAAGGATCCACACTTTCACCCACTCTTTTCAACCTGTATATAGAACCTCACACAGAAATTCTGAATGGATCTAAAATACACTATCACATGTACGCTGATGATACTCAGTTGTACATGAACATTTCTTCACCGGATGACATCACTACTCTTAACTGTGCTCTTTTGAAAACCCAGCAGTGGTTATCCCACAACCACCTAATACTAAATATTCTCAAGACTAAATTCCTCTTGCTTGCCCATTCCCAGAATCATACTGCCCACATTCAGGATTGGCTCAAATAACTTACAACCCTCAACTGCACCCCTCATGTTGTTAGCTCCACTAGATCACTAGGCTAATTCTAGGCAAATGCCTAACTATGCCTGAACACATCAGTGCGACAACAAGAGGAGCCAATCACAAACCCTGCACATTAAGGAAAATCAAACCATTTCTCCCGCCTGCTGACCTGCAATTAGCTGTCCAATCCCTAGTTATCTCCCGTTTAGACTATGGAATTTTGACCCTGGCCAGACTATGCAAAGGTAAACTAGCCCCTTTAAGGGCACTCTGAATTTTGCTGCCTGACTATTCATAGGCTGAAGAAAAGATGACCACATCATGCCAGATCTAATCCATATCAACTTGCTTTCCATCGATGCAAGGATCAGGTACAAGATAGCCTGCTTATCTAACAAAGCACTGCATCAGAACACACCTACATACCTGGTAAATAAACTTGACCTATCAGGTGGGAATCGTGCGCTAGGAAGTTCAAACACGCTAGTGCTGAAACCAGTTCAAAAAGAAAGAACCTACAATTGCGCCTTCTACGGTCTTGCTCAGAGATATGGAACGCTCTCTCACTAGAAATCAGAATTAAGACCTCAATCTCTGCATTCAAAAAAGAAGTCAAAGGTTTGCTCCTGAATAGCTACATGTGAAACTAAGTCCTGGAGCCATACAAACTATCTGAAATGGCTTTTCCAACCTTGTCCTCCCTTATCTACTATGCAATGTAGACCTGGGTGAACTGCTTATATGCATATTTTTGTCTGCAATATGCATCTGCTGTATCCATGTACTTATCTATTATGTTTTCCTGTACCAGCTTAACTAGCCGACTTCACTGTACAGGTCATGTTCGTGCTTTAAAATCAAATAATGTCTTTGGGTACAAATTACTGGGTATGCTGGTGCTCTTTGAGGTCATCATTTACTATGCTTTGAAAGTTACTACAAATTAATATGTAATGAAAATGTGTTGTGAAATTCTCCTGCGGGTAGAACCTTCAAAACCCCTCTAGTAGTGCTGTAGATTGCTTGCTGCACTTGCTCATTACGCACCATACGGGAGCTAGTCTGATAAACTTTGCCAGGGCTGCTTTGGGTTCCTAGTCTGGCCCTGATTTAATGATCAACTCTGAGTTTTCAGATGCCCATATTTTGGATTTCTCCTTACCTACAAGAGGTATAAAATGGTTGGAGTTGGAAATGGAAGAGCTGTGTGTTGGACATCATAGCTATCGTTCGCAGATTGCTATTTCTTTTAACTTTCTGGAATGTTTCCATTTGCTTTGTGGTAACTGTAAGAAATTGGGTTATTTTTTTGAGAGGGGTGGACGCTCCAAACAAATAATAAACACAATCCTTGTCAGGGTGAATCACAAAATTCACTAAATTATCCTGTGTTTAGCCCTCTGGTAGCCTGGCACAAAGCAGTCACTCTGGGTAGCCTGGGTTAAAAAAAAAGCAGGCCAAACTTCCCTACTCAGTGGGTAGGGTATACCGTCTTCTGTCTCTTTCTCATGTCCAAGAGTGTTCTGATGAGAGACTTTGTAGTTCCCACTTTTAAACGTGGTGCAAGCCTTGGTCTGGGGCAATTCCCAGACCTAGCCCAAAACAGGTTCTAGTCAGTTCTTCCCTTTACCCTGAGTTTGGTTTCAAAATGTCTAGAGGTGACAAAGGCAACGGCAGGCATGGTATCAGGATCCTTTGTGGGTGTTGAAGGTAGGGTTCTTTGAAGTGTAATCAGGGCAGGGTTAAACTCCCCACCAGCTACCCTACCAGGAAGATGCACTCCCCTCACACATAGGCTTCCTTTGTCACACTGTCTGGAAGCAATACACAATCCACCACAGCAAAGTCATCCATAGTCCTGTTTCCCTGGACATTGTGAGAAAGGTACAGTTGGTTTGGCCAGGAAAATGTCAGTTTTCTGAAAGTGGAATTTTGAAAATTGTAACTTAAAATCCAACTTTATCATTATAGAGGATTTTAAATTAAAATTCATTTGAGTGTGAATATCATTTTTCTATCTGATGCCAATATAAAGGTAGCCCTTACTAAGTGTAATAAGGTGACCCAGTGTTAGTCTATGGGAAAGATGGCCTTACTGCAGTGAAAAATGGCTTTTCAAGTTTTGTACTGCCTGCACATGTAAAACTTAAGTACATATGTTCCACCTTTTAAATACCATCCATCCTGCCTTATGACCCTCCAGGGCCTACTTTGGGGTGACGTACACATATTGCAAAGCAAGGTTTAAGCCTGGAAAAAGTTTTTTTGCCTAATTGAAATGGCAGTTTAAAACTGTACTACAGGCTGCAGTGGCAGTCCTGAGACATGTTTTAAAAAGCTACTTTTGTGAGTGGCGCAATGAGTGCTGCTCCACACTGATAGTATTTAATTTATAGGCCCTGGGTACATGTAGTATCATATACTAGGGACTTACAGGTAAATTAAATGTACTAATCATGTGTAAGACAATGTTTTAAGGAGAGAGCAGAAGCATTTTACCATAGGTTAGCAGAGAAAAAGTGCACAGTGTCCTATAGGTCAACATTCACAAGTTCAGCAAAGGAAGGAAAAGGAAGAGAAAAATATGGTGTGACCAAACTAAAAGGACCACATCCAAAAGTAGCTGAAATAAATTAGCATAGCCTTTCTTTTTTTAATATATTGTATTGATTTTTAAAGACACCAAATATAAAGCAGCTACCACATTAATGAGCAGTACCCAGACCTTTCACTTTCCAAGTCAGGATCTTCATATTTTCTCCAGAGATCCCAGTCACTAATGGTGTGGCTATTTTGTGGAGTGCATTTATCTCATGCCATCTGTCTGGTATGCATCTGCTTTTATAGAACTGTGAGTCAACCTTCATCCTCCTCCCTCCCTCCCTGCTGCCTCTAGATATGCACCTCCGTAATGCCTGATGCACCTATCGTCCCTCCATCACGTGTTTCAAACTGTTGCAAACTCATAAGTCTTACAACGACCTAATGTTACTAATCCTCTCAGCCCAGGAGAGGATTGGTAGATTTTCTGGGGTTGAGGTACACTGTTGCCACAACCAGTTTCCCCAGCCTCAGGATGTTATTGATTTATAGAGGATTTATTATTCTTGTGTCGTTTATGCAGATCTCCATGATGGTCACATTTCCTTCCCCTTCCACCTTGTTGCTCTCCTTGCTTTCAACTGTTGCTCTTGTGGGGTATACTCCTGTCCATGCACTAAAAGAAAATAGCTGATTTTCCCACTGAATTCTTGCAATCCTTCCAGCCATTCCCATGTCTCTTCCTGGCTGATGAAGAACTGGGTTTTTCCCTCTGCAATGAATTGCCATTTGCAACAAATAGCATAATGTATGAAGTCGCCCTTCTGTGGAGTTCAATGTTTACTTAACAAAAAGATATTCCTGATGTCTATACTTTTTGTGTGTAGTCAGGAAACAGTGCGATATTCATATTTCCAAATTAGACAGGGCAGTACTCTAGCTGCTCGTAGTACTCTAACACAACTCTCTATATCTGTTTGGTTCACTGCCTGACACAAGCACACAGCGTCAAAGCAGTTATCCACTGCAACACGAGATCCATGAGAAAACAAATGCATGTTAGCCTCAGTCATCCCACTCAATGATAAGGGACACAGACCAATATCTAGAAATACCTGAAGGAAACTGCTTTCCTTACAAACACACTTTGTTTCTGCCAGTCAAAACAACAGATAATCAATCAGCTTCTAAGAAATTACAATGCTGTGCCTGAGTCATGAAGCTTGCATAGCTCTCTCTCTCTTATAACAATTTCCAAGAAGGGGCATAGCTATCACGGGTGCAAAGGTTGCAGTGCTCCGGTCCCAGGGGTCTGAGGGAAGCATGATAATTACTGCATTTCACTACCCCAATAGAGATCAAAGGCTATTTTCTTTGTTTGCACTAAGGCCCAGAGCATCCTTGCTAAGCTACTGATAGCAAGATAGCCCTACAAACCATCCTTACACGTCTTCTAGCAATTCAACTAGATAAAGCCACACTGATTATTTAATAAGTAATTCATATCCACCTTTATGTTATATTGTTATTCTTATGAACTAAAGACAGAAGCCTGGATTTTATGAATTGTAGGTAAAACACTCGCATACATTTGACTTTGGCTTGTCAGAAACAAATGGATTGTTTCCTAAGTATTTGTAAAATATGTTCCCCCACTCACTGCAGCGCAAAAAGAATGTTCTTACAATTGTTGCATTGAATATCAAATGCAGAGAACAGCATTCTAGTTTTTCTTATTCTGGCAAGCTGAGTAGGAACAGGCATGGATACAAATCTGACTTCAAAGCAATTCAATCACAAGGCACAATATGACATGGTTTCCATGGTTATATATTATAAATCATTCATAGTTTCACCTTCAATCACTTCTCTACCTCCAGCAGGCAAGTTTATGAAAACTTACATTATGAGAGCTTCTTAAAAAGACTCAGTTATTCTCTGAAACGGCAGCTTTTAGAATGATACTTGTGCTGGTCAACACTATTAACATTTCAATGGGATTATTTTAGTTTCAGATTGTATAAACCTGAAAAAGATTTATTGATTTCTGGAGATAAATATATGCATTCGCTAAGGCAAAATACTTGCAAATGCAAAAATGTTAACCTCATACTGAATTCATAATTGTTTCTTTTATGAAATAGTTATAACAAGAAATACACTAACTGAGAGACTTTGAGATGCAGCTTCATTAACAGTTATTTGGAACATTATAATGAAGTGTGGGTCTTCATTAATATGTTACTTTGAATGGTAGACAGGAGGCAATGGGAGATTCAGTAGCTCAAGTCTTAAAATAAAAATAATTAGAGACATTCGTACTAACTAATAAAAAGGCTACTACTACTTCAACTACTACTACTTCTACTACTCAATTTCTAAATGACAGCATTAGTTTATTTTTAGGTCTTGCCTACAGACAGCTTAAGCTGCCTGTTTTCAAAGACCTATTGTACATTGAGTGGGCTTTGGCTCTCCCCTTTACCCTTGATTGGATGCCTATCTTACCTGTATTGTTTCCCTGCTCTGGAGCCAATGGATTTCATCCTAATCCATCTCCATCTCTGCTTTGTCCCCTCATATCCTCCAATCCCATCTCCTTATTAAAAAACTATCTCCCATCGCTTAAGTACTGCCCAGTCTCCTCATGCTCTGAGCACCACCTGTTGCTAGACTGGTGGGCGGTGAGCTTAGAATGTTTTTTATTCTTTCCTATACTTTTCTTATGCTTGAGGGAATTCATTCAAAGATGGTTGCACATGCCTTTCATCATTGAATTCGTTTTCTTAAGCCTGGAATGTTAATGCCTGGTGGCCATCTATGGGGAAAAAGCACTGACAACGCCAAGAGGTTTCACGGACAAGACCTATTGGCTTTACCAATGGTTTCTTATATAGTATCTCATACTACATGTCTGCCATTTCTAAGCACGGTCAATAACTCATGCTACTATGACATAATTTAAAGGTACTCAATTTATCAAACTCAAAAGAATTCACGTGATCTACCCTGCAGTGCAGCATATCATTTGCTTTTTAACTAGTGCTTTTGAACAATAAAAACCACCAGAATAACCTCCTACCCATGTAATGCTAGATTAGTGGTTTTTCCCTCTTTCTATAGTTACTGCCCATCCAGCAGCTCCCTGTATAGTGGCCTAGATTATGCATCTATTCTTGTATTCGAAACACCTGATGCAACCTATGGTACAATATAAAGCCCACGTGAGCATCCTCTCATAAACCTTTTCTGATCACCATGATCCTTAGTCAAAGGCACATATCAGTATCTGCCCAATTATACATTCTTAAATGTTTCTTAGGGCACATTGTTGTATTCTTAAGTTGTAGCTGTATTCACACTGCAGTCAGCATACAACTGACAGCAGGTGCTTCTGTTTATATTATTTCTTTCACTAGGTTTGCAACACGGTTAACCTCGATATCGTATGTTATGTAGTTGGTATGTAAAAGAGATAAAGGAGGGAGGATGTGTTGTATTCTTAAGTTGTCACATTGCAGAACATGTGTTCTGCTGCTTTAAATATAAAGTTCTATGTATGGTTCCATAGTTTCTACGTTCCATGACATAGCTGTATTCACCTGACGTACGGCGGTCCCACCGGCCCAGTTAGGATGCGCCTGCCATACTGGTGGGCACATCCTGGCCTTTTACCATTGCAGACGGTGCTGCTGGCTGCAGCACCATCCGCAATGGTAAAAGGGCATGCACAGCATTTCCCTGCACTACATGGCAGGCACCACGCGGTGGATGCCACTTGGTGCAGGAAACTGCAGGGAAGGGCCCTGGGTACCCCCCAGTGCATCTCTTCCCCCCCCATGGGGCCTGAAACTGGCCCCCAAAGCCAATCCCTGCCAGCTTTTCCATGGCGGCATCGCCGTCATGGGAAGGCCCATCAATCACCCACATCCTAATATGGCGGGCGGTGCCGGCTAGGCACCACCACCACCATATTAGTGGCCCAGCTCCGCCCGGCTAGCAATCGTAACGATTGCCGACTAGAGCACAATATGGCAGAGGTATTTCTCATTGCAATGGTGTAGTGATCCCCACCACTGGCCCAGCGGTGGCGATCGTTACGCCATCGTAATGAGCCCGGTAGTTCCTACCGAGCGTGTCCCTTAAACAAGCATTTTTTCTGAAAGTTACCCCGGGACAATCAGAAATATTATTGCCCGTCACTGGATTCAATTATAAATTTGGACCAATACTTATGTAGAATACTCCTGATTTTCCCAGCTTGATTACTATACTTAGTAATGAATACTTTAACATCCTTCTATGCATTCATTCTCTGGTCTTTAATGCTGCATAGGAGGTTAACAATCTGTACACTTTAACAATCTGTACACATGCCACTGCAGCCTTTGGAGTAGCATCAAAGTAACACCATCTTTGACACTCTGCTTTTATTAATTTATTTGCAATTTTATTTAGCCTGAACTCGAACCGTGGGACTTAAGGCACTTTATATGAGCACCAATTACATTACACAAGGTCACATTAATTTTTTTAGGCACAGGGAGGTTAAGTGATCTGCTCAGAATCACAGGATGTTGAGCCGACGCTGAGACTCAAACTTGGTTCCCCAGTTCCGAAGTTGACAGCTCTGGCCATAACCTCACATCCTCTGTAACAGGAATTCCTGTTCTGCTAAGTACTGCCCTTCTGTGCTGCAATTCCTCTTGGCCCTCAACAGTTCCTCCTATTGAGCACTTGATGTCAAATTCTTTAGGTTACTGCTATGCAAATAAATGAAAAGCTTAGTTGTGTGTCCACACTTGGGGGCCGAGCAGGATCGCGGAGGGACTTGAGTCCGTCCGCGACCCCTGAGGAGGAGGGAACGTCCGCATGGGCTGATTAGGATGTGACCGCCAGGGTGGCGGTCACATCCTCTATCTTTAACATTGCGGCGGATGCAGCTTCAAGCTGCACCCGCCGCAATGTTAAAAATGCATGCATCGCATTTGTATGCACAAAGCAGCAGGCACTGCGCAGTGCCTGCCACTTTGTGCATGCAAATGCAGGGGGGCACCATAGGTACCCCCCATGTGCACCCCCCACCCCCCTTTCACCCAGGGGGCCCACAACGGGCCCCCGAAGTGAAAGTCCGTATGTTTTTCCACGGCGGAAAAGCCGCCGCGGAAAAGTATGTATTCACCACCATCCTAATATGGCTGGCGGTGTCTGATAGACACCGCCAGCCATGTTAGAGCTTCCGCGGCGGAAAAGCTGCGGACAAAATTCCAGACCCACCAGCCATCCTAATTTGGCGGTGGCTCTTTGGAGGCTCCGCAGCGGTTTTTCCGCATCCTCCGGGCCGGTGGTGGCTTCCGCCGGCCCGGAGGATGCGGAAAAACCGCAATCATAATCGGCCCCATGGTGTGATGCTCGTTTCCAAAAATTCTACCAGGTGGTGACTAATATGACTGGGAAAATGCAAAGTCAATCCTTTTAATTGGATCTGTTGATGGAATCATGCGCCTCACTATCAGACCCACTCAAAATGGTAAACAACTCTAAAGAAGAGAATGATAGCCTCATACCCTGGTGTCACGCTGTAGATCTGCTCTTCCCACCAGGCCCGGTAGAGGTGTTGCATAGTTGGGGCGAAGCAGGTCTCCATCGCAGTCCCCCCCAGCTGTTTGTAAACAATAGAGTCAAACAAGAACACATTCTTAAATAGACAAACTGTCAAATTATCAAGCAGTATTTCACAGTGTATTAATTATGATAATGATCTCAATCTTAAAAAATGTAGACCTTTCGCTGACCCCAGAAGCGTGCCTGATACTTGTATATTAATTGTCTACTTCAAGTGTTACCAGTCTATATTCCTTTTCCCAGTGTATACCTTCTGTGTGCGAGAGAAAGTCCCTCATATCCTGTATATAAGAAGGTAAAATGGAAACATATGGCTTTAAGAAAAAACCTAGAGATGTTTTCGAGGAATATCGCAATAGCAGATACAGTTGGTTGCCAGGGGGATTAACAGAATTCTTATGGATTTTGGGTAGGAGATAAAGGATAGGTATCCTAGGATGATCACATTTCATGAATAATATTGTTTTACCAATCGATCAGTCCCTTCTCTCTCCAGTCTACCAAAAGCTTCTTATAATCTGAACTGATCTTATTCACTGAGGTCTCATCTATGGGGATGTAACATGATTGGTCAGTGACCGGAAAACGTCCGTCCTTTATATACATCTCTTTACAAAGAACAGTTACATTCCCTCCTTTATCTGCAGGGTGTATCATAATGTCACTAACATTCTGTTAATTATAGATAGCCTTGCACTGACTCCAACATAAGTTGGACTTGCATGTAGGTGGAGGCAGGTTAAAAAACACTCAGACAGTTCAAATTGACTTTCTATATCTGAGTCAAGCTAGGTGAAGACAAGGATCACTAATGAAGTTGGTTTTGGTATCTAAACCAACCATCGCTTAACATGTGTAATAGATCCACATTTCCAATATTCTGGTTACTTGATTTGGAGATCTGATTGTGCACATTTTCATTTCCTCTGGGTTTCATAGTGTTCTATTTCTTTAACTTACGTTTATGAACACAGCTCAATGCAACCCTGCATGGAAATGAATGTGCTAGTAAGACAGAAAGACATTCCAAATATAAGAACATTGAGTTTACTCAAACTGCTCACTTACAAATATTTTGTATTATTAAAAGTGATGTATAGAATAAATTACAATTAATAGTTATATTTCAATAAAAAATGTTGTTACATTATTTTTTAAATTCAAATATGGTATCACAATATTTTGCTATTAAATAATAATACATACTATTTCTATATAATTTTTGACCGTTAAATTATATTTATTTCTATTTGTAACTATTTCAAATAATTTAATTTAATGGATCATTTCCTATGAGGTTTTATTTTGAACTAGCAGCCCGTCCCGACCTTGTCCGGGAGAAATCAGGCTTCCCCGACCCCCGCCCGCCCTGACATTGTGCAGCAGCCCGGCCCCCCGCCCGCCCCGTCCCCCGCCTGCCCCGACCCCCGCCTGCCCAGAGCCTTACCTCAGCCGCCGCTCCTCCCCCGCGCTCCTCATTTCACCGCACATTGTGCAGCAGCCCGGCCCCCTGCCTGCCCTGACATTGTCAAGCAGCCCGGGCCCCCGCCCACCCCGACCCCCGCCTGCCCCGACCCCCGCCTGCCCGGAGCCTTACCTCAGCCGCCGCTCCTCCCCCGCGCTCCTCATTTCACCGCTCCGCCGCTCCTCCCGCCTGTCCGCCGGTCCTCACTGCCATTCTGCCGTTCGTCACCGCTCCTCCCCCGCACCATGTCCGCCGCTCCTCCTCGCGTTCCTGGACGCCGCTCCTCCCCGCGCTCCTGACGTCAGCACGCAGGTCGCGGCCGGCGCTACTTCGAAGGGACTACTTTTTTTTATGTTCATTTTTTAAATAACGCATATTTTTTAACCCTGGGCGTAGTTTGCGGAGCCGCACTCCGCGGAGCTACGCGAAGACGCACTTGCACTCCGCGACCTACGCGTAGCTCCGTGGACATGCGTAGTTGCTTGCTAGACCCGTTTGCGCGCCGTTTTTCGTCTTCGGGAGCGCGGTGCGCGTGTTCGGGGCGCTGCCTGCATGCTCGGGATGGCTAGCGCGCTAAGTTACCCAAGAGGTTTGTCCCGCCCGCTTGCGTTCCCTTATTTCCTGTTCCGGGTCACAAGTAACGTGTTCGGGTTGTGCAAGACATGTTCGGGAACTCATCTTCTCGTTCGCACTACAAAAGTGCGTGATCGCGCTAAATATCGCGCGAACGTACCCACGGGGTCGCGTCGCGCATCCAAATGACGTTATCGCATTCGCACAGTCGCGCGGGATTGTGCGGGAGGGTTTACAAACATGGTGGCACACGCGACCGGGAAAAAGCGAACGCAGAACCAAGGTAAGCCATTGCCGCGCACGCGATAATGTTATTCAGCGCGCGAGAACTACGCTACACACCGGATCGCGGAGTAATCGACAGCTACGCCTTCTCCGCGGAATGCGGAGTTGCCGAAACTCCGCAAGCTCCGCGAACGGAGCGTAGTTCTTCGCCCAGGGTTAATATTTTTATACTTTATATAGCCTATGTCCATCTGCACACCCTGACGATTACAATGATGTATCGGGTGTGTGGATTGGCGCTGTGGTTCCCGACTTTACCCGCCTCAAAGGTGCAGAGTTCTTCCTTTATAATAGTAGTACAGATACATAGTTAAATTTGTCCTTGGGAGGGTGCTGGAGTAACAGTTGTTGCCCATGTGTGATGCTGCACTTACTACTGTTTTTAAGTACTAACCTACACTCGAATTTTGTGAAAAAGTAAAAAGTAGTAAACTTATTCAAAAGTGTAAATGACTCAAAAGTGTAAGAAACTTTTGTGAATCAGGCCCTGTCTCTTGAGCATCAGTAACACCCACCTGCTCCTTTCTCCAGCATGATTTCTAAATTCATTTGGCAACTTCTGAAGTATCATCTGTAGGTCTACGTTTGTCACATAGCCTCAAAGACTGCCTGTGCTCCAACTTGATTTATTGAGTGTTTTGACTTAAATCGGATCTGGGACTCGGCGGATTCGGTTGAAGTACTTACTTTCACGGTTCCCTCGTCCTCGAGTTCAGACGAGTAAGTGTAATTCTGCATATTACATTTTTTTTCTAGAATTGATTGTTTTAAGACAGTGCTGAAGGTTCTCTCATTATCAGATGGTCTTTGGGAAGCCTGTGGCTGGGGCGCTTTAAATATATCTTACCTATTTTATCTTCCCGTGCGTACCTTCTTAGTTTGCTCAAAACTCTATGCTGATATTTATGTAAACATTTCTACCCTTCATATTTAATAAACCCTCCATATATACTCCTACACATTGTTGACATGTCTCTGCGCGCGCACAGCTGCACGTCTCTTCCTACATCTTCTTTCCATATACTGGTTTTATTCAATGATTTCTTTTTTGACGTTAGAGTCCCATAATCTCCACCAAATTCCGTGTATGGAACGTACTCATTTTTTCTCTGCACTCTCTGATGTTCCTGGTTGCTTGTATCACTTCACAAACCCACCTAGGAAAATCAATAAATGTCGAAGAAATGGAGAACTGATGTGTGGTTTGATTTCCAACGTTTGATGAGATTCTCAATCGCTAAATCTTCCTGACTGTATTTTAATTTCTGTGCATTCCTGAATACAATGGTGCATGCGTGAATTGGACTGTAAATTGTTATCCATTTATATGAATTCTGAATCTCTAAAGAGTGACTTTGCGTTCTTTTGGGAAAATGCTTCAGCACAAGGTATTCCAACTGCTATCCTTAACCCCTTCTACGCTCATGACGAGCTCAGCTCGTCATGAGCGTAACCTGCGCTACGCGGATGACGAGCTGAGCTCGTCATGTAACGCGGGTTTTTTAAAATCGCAGCGCGCAGCGGGAAAACCGCTAGCGCGCATGCGGTTAAATCATAGATTACCATGGTAACAGATAAAAGATATCTCAGAATGAGGCTTCCAGATAGTACTATTATTTCACAGGAGTATAAATCACACAGCTCATAAAAAGGGGATTCAACTAATCTCAGACACTCTGCTAATTTAAACGAGGGGACTTAATTATTGTTAGGTCTTAATGTTTTCAATTACATGATGTCTGTGCAGACTGATACACGTATGATATCGTAAACCTGCATTCATGACCACACACCAAAATGCATTACTAAATACTGTTTATAAAAATTAAATAACATGCAGGGGGCATAAATCTCATTACCTTTATAATAGGAAATGTGATTAGTCTGTGGAGAGACTAAGACACACGCATGTCAGATGTAGAATGCAAATATGGCATGCAAAAAATAAGAAAAGCACCAAGATCTATTCATGGGAATAATATAATATTTCCACTTGTAGTACCAATTTAGGCAGAACCTGATAAGCAAAGTAGCAGCGATTATGGCAAAAAGATACCAGGACTGGGTATATTTTTCATGAGTCAATCAAAATGAGAGAAGGTCAACTAGAAAACACAGTCAGCTTCGCAACCCAGGGAATAACTCGCTGTTCAAAGGCCTAACCTATTAGAGCTGTGCAGCATCATCAACAGTTCTTCCCTGTGAGGTCTAAGCCTGTAGTATCTCTGTACCATTTGAAAAACTACTACTACTAATAATAATGATAATAACAACAGTAATACCGTATATGGCTTCCATTCGGGGCCGATTCCGATGCTGGACGAATCGGAGTCTGTCCAACATTGAGCAGGAACTAGAACTGAACGACCTCTTGTCGTAGGTTCCAGACCTGCAAGTAGGATAAAACAAATTTTGTTGTGTGCACTGCATCACATTTGGGGATGCAGTGTGCACAACGAAATTCGTTTTATTTATTTATATGTTTACTTACATGTAATCCTCTGTAATCCATAGATTACTACCCCCCACCCTGCCCCTCTCTCTCCCCACGTCACCGCCCGGCAGCTACTCCCACCACTGACCGCTACTGCTATTATGTGGCTTTTACGCCGTAGATGCAAAGCGGGGGGAATCCTTTATGGTGTTGCTAAGACCCCAGGTGCCGATCAACTGCATGGGCCATTTTGGAACCAAGCGCATTTCTTAAGACGCACTTCATACAAACATATATATAATTTTGCCTCTAAGTTTGGGGACCTTCTTCCACGGAGGCGCCACCAGGAAGGGCCTCAGATGCGTGGAACAGGGATGGCGCTGCTTTCGTACGCTAAAAATCCACATATATATTCACCACTGTGCGTTCCTGAGGGGTTTAATGCTGACTTTTGTGGAAGACATCACTGCTTCAGTGGCAGCCATATTAATAAATTCACTGACAATTAATTATGGGAATTGTGTAATTAATTTTGCGGGTTGTTGGGTTTATAGGAGTAAAGGGTGGGAAGTAATTTATGTTTAAATAATTAATAATTCATTTTTAATAAGTAATAATTAGTTAATTGAAATGTAAATATGTAAATTGTGTAATTAATTTTAGGTGTGGGTTGTGGGTTGTGGGGTTTATTGGGGTAAAGGGTGGGAAGTTATTTATGTGTAATTAATAATTAGTTGATCATTAATATTAATTAATTCATTGATATTTAATTAGGGTAATTGTTTATTTCTTCGTGTGAGGGTTTTACTTTTATAGGTATACTGCGTTGGGTTATAGGGTAGGAAATAAAAATACAAAATCTATGTAATAAGTAATGTTTTTGTTTCTAACTATTTTCTGATATAAAATATGTATTTGTTTGAACATTATTTTTTAGTTTATTTAATATATTATTTGTAGGTATTTGTCATATGTCATATGTATTTAACATTATAATATGTTTTTATTATTTTAATTTTAAATATATTTGTATTTAAAATTGTAACTCATTTATATATTATTTTTTATTTCGTTTTTTTAAATATTTTTTGTTTTTTTTAAATTTTGAACTGCCTGTAGTGGGAATATTAATTGTTACTCCTCTACAATCCAACACTTTCCCTACTGTTGCACTGATTGGAGGGTAGATAGTGAATTTTACCCCTCCGCTATCCAACACTTTCCCCACTGTTCCACTCACTGCAGTGGGAATAGTCATTTTTACCAATCTGCTATCCAACACTATTTTTAAATGTTATATCATTATGAAATTTAAATTAATAGTTTATTAATTGTTTAAAAATACATATATTAATTATTTTGTAAGTGTGTTTAACTTTTTTAAATTGAGTTTATTTGTTGTATTTGTTAAAATGTATAATAAATCTAATATATTTAAAAAAAATTGTATTATTTAATATATTTAATATTTATTACTTTATTATATATATATATATATATATATAATTTAAAGAGTTCTCCCATGAGAAGAAACGTGCGACGACACTCAACTCCTTGAGTGTCGTCGCACGTTTCTTCTCATGGGAGTACTCTTTAAATGAAATTTGGGCCGCCGGGACCCTAACGACGACCCACTCGAGAGCAGGTACTGGCCAAATACCGGAACTGTGTGTTTTGCTATATATATATATATTCACTGAAAAAACCATAGGTTATAGACCATATATAGTTAGGAATTAGCATTTAAAAAACCTTATTTTACTCACACAAAACCATTGAAATTCCATATATAGTTAGTTGCACTAACTATATATCGCGCACCCGCAATCCACTGCTGATCATGTCACATATTACATCATTCATGACATGGTCAGTGACATCACTGATGACATCACTGATGACATCTCAAATGACATCACTGATGACATCACTGATGACATCTCAAATGACATCACTGATGACTACATCCAGTGACTGTATAATTCTGTAAAGTTAAAATATGTCTTACATATTGAAGAATGAGTGGATGTATAAGTGTCTTGATGAAGGATTTAGTAGGGGCATGGCTGACTGTATGAGTGACTGATTAAATGTGTCTCACTGAGTGCATGGGTTAGTGACTAAACTGTCTTAATTTGTGCATCATTATGTCTGTTGTTCTGTAAACTGCTGCATGTGTTGATCATTAGCTATATGATTAACTGTATGGGTTATTGATTGGTTGCCCAAGCATTTGTATGGGAGACTGAGTGTGTGTGTGTGGGTGGCTGGGAGGTGTATGACTCTCTGCATAGATGTGTGAGCAGTTGATTGACTAGATGTATGGGTTCAAAAGTGCATGTGGAAACAGCTGTATGGGCGGTTGACTGTGTGCATGAGTGTATTGGTGAGTGAATGGATATCTCAGTGCTACATGTCAAAGTAAGTACATATGTAAAACACAGTACATGTGAGAGTTGACATATATAAATAACTGTGCATAAGAGCCAGTGAATGTGTGAGTGGCTGTATGGATCATTGTGAACTTGTATCCAGGATTGTATAAGTGAGTAAATATGTTTTAGTATATGTTTGAATAAGTAAGGTGTGTATAACTGTATAGTTGAGGAAATGGAGGTGTGATTGATTCTTTGCATGACTGACTAAGTGTCTGAGTAACTCCATGGATGAGTGACAGTCTATGAGTGTCTGTTTACACTGAGTGTATCTAAGGTTATATTAGAGTCTGAAGAGGTTCATCGTATTATCACATGAATGATGTCATCAGTGATGTGATCAGTAATGTCAAATGAGATGTCATCAGTGATGTCATTTGAGATGTCATCAGTGATGTCATCAGTGATGTCATTTGAGATGTCATCAGTGATGTCATCAGTGATGTCATTTGAGATGTCATCAGTGATGTCATCAGTGATGCCACTGACCATGTCATGAATGATGTAATATGTGACATGATCAGCAGTGGATTGCGGGTGCGCGATATATAGTTAGTGCAACTAACTATATATGGAATTTCAATGGTTTTGTGTGAGTAAAATAAGGTTTTTTAAATGCTAATTCCTAACTATATATGGTCTATAACCTATGGTTTTTTCAGTGAATTTTCAAGGTTTTGTAAATGCTAATTCCTAACTATATATGGTCTATAACCTATGGTTTTTTCAGTGAATTTCAATGGTTTTTTAATAGCAAATATCATAAGCTGTCAATGTCAAGTACGTGGTAAGTGAAAACATTTTCGTGTTTATGCACACTGATCTGCTTTGAATGGTGCCCCCCCCCCTCATTTCTATTAGGAGTACTCTCTCTTTGCAGATAGTGAAAGGTAGTTAACGCAGGCCTTTGCCCCCGTTGTAATCCGTCGTGCCTGCTTCTCTCTCCATTTGATTGATTGTTATCCAAGTATTTACTGTTTTAGAATTAGTTCTCTTTGGTTCATTCTCTATTTACAAACAAACACAGAGTCGCAATACTCTGTTTAGTCTTTGCAGATAACGAAAAATCGTGTAAAAAAAAGAAAAGGAATCGAGCAAAATCAGTAGGCCACTAATGGGATCTCTTTTTGACCTCGCTAAAATAGAAACATTAGGAACAACCCCTCATGACAAATACAAAACTAGTGAGATGAACTGAACTTAACGATAAAGAGCGGCTGCCATGATTGGTTGCGGAATGGCCACGACGGAGCTACGAAATGGTGCTGCTCTCATGCTAACCCCAGCTTCAGTCTGAAACATCCAGAAACACTGTAGACTACCAATTCGATCAGTTCCGGTAGCGCCCCAATGTAACCCGGTAGAGAAGAACTAGCCCTCCCCTCTTTGACTGATGGTTCTTGTTGCCTGTCCCTTCTGTTGTCATTTAACAGAACTATTTAGCCTGCTGAAAGGGGTTGTGTTCCGACCGCTAGTTGGTGGAGACATTTTGACTATATTCTGGACCTGCGTTGTCGCGTAATGCGTCATATGACGCGCCGCGTTAGCGCATCCGGAAGTCATCCGGGGCGCGCGGCGCGTAACGTAAGCATAACAAGTCATGTGACTTGTTAATAAAACTTTTCATTGGTTCATTTTACTTTTCTTATTGTAATGATGAAAGGCTTGGTCATATGACCTAAAAATTACGCTTTTCATTACTTCCGAACATTATTTTTTCTTAAATATATGTTATAATGTTCCAGGCTAATGTACTTTCCCGGAAATTTTACAACTGTCCTGCAAGTAAAATATATTCTTTTTTCGAGAAAAAGAGCGTTTCTTCGTCCCATGACGGAGCCGTTGAGCAAAAGAGGGTCGACCTGCTGTCTTAGTCGCCGATACGCCTGAATATGAGATTCTTATCGATCACTTTATGTTGCAGGAATGGAAAACACAACAGCCCTTGACCATTTATCTTTACTGCGTTCCTTCGTATTATACCTTTTACCCTTCATGTAATTGGTCTGCTTTATTTCACTTGCCTTTTAATGATTCTAAAACAGTGACTATTATTAAAAACTTTACCAATGTATATACTACTACCATGTTTTCTTTTAAAAACCTTTATTGTGAAAATTTCATTATACAAATACGAGCCTATAACCACGTGGGCCTGCCACGGAGCAAACTGTAATCGTATATGATGAATAGACATTTACACTGTAGAGGAACGTAACGGGCGGGCCATTAGGTTGCAAGAACTAAGGTGTCTAACAGTTACGGAATCGGTGGACGTACATTTTATAATTAAAATACGACAGGGCCAGTTACAATAAAATTATCTAGATATACATTTGCGGGCAAGTACCATGGGTGACGTTAATTCGAACTTTCAACAGTACAGTAATCAATAACACATCAGAACTTAATATCAATAGGGATGTCGAAATATTCAATCAATTCTCGTCCCCGCCCGCCATGTGCTTCAAAACTGCATACGTATCTCGTGATTTCAAGGTTCTGCAACCAGTACACAACAAGGAGTTACGAGTCCCATTTATTCCGGCGCCATTTTGGGCGAGGACGGGCAGGTCCAGGATATAGTCAAAATGTCTCTACCAACCATCGACTATGATGATGTTCATATGCTGTATTTATTAGAGTAACACTCATCTGTCCACATGAAATTAATTTGCCACAATCTAAACATGTCATTTTAATCTTTCCAAAGTTCTTCTAAATATTTGGGACCGTTTCCCTTGCCTCTGAAGCTCTCAGTGCCACTTCTTTGATGAATGTACTAGCAGGTCAGGGGTTCTCCTCCAAATCTCTCTTTTATGCAGCACTATAATTAATTGGTGCCACCTCTCCATATGACGATGCATGGTATAGTTACCACAACTATATTTTTTTTCGGTTCCTCTGGAGAGTTCATCGTGGCAGATGAAGCGTGTAACGTACCGGGCATTTACCTTTTTTTGCATGTACAGGAAAGGAAAAAAAAATCGAGCGTCCGAGTTCTAAGGTGTCCCAGGGCCATTTTAGTGGACCAGGCCCAAATCCAAAGAACAGGCCGCCATTTTGAGAGTCCTCTTGCAGCCGCCTGTCGCTGTAGCATCAAGAGCAGCTGAAACTCAGCTGAATGGCAACTGAAACGGTAAAGGGGCGCCCCACTACAGCAGACGAGCCTCCACCTAGGAAGGCCCATTCACGCCGCCTCCCCCCCCCCCCCCTTCGGGCACCCCACGCCGTTATTCGGAGCAGTATTGTAGGATGGCCACACCAGTGCGGCAACTTGCTAGACATCACCTCGGTGGTAACCGAATCTCAACGCCTTGTGGTGTCTTCTATTCAGAAAACATTGTTATGCTGCCTTCGACCTATTCGCCGCAAGTGCGCACACAACTCAACTGCATAGCTTGCTAGACACCACCTCGGTGCCATCCGGATCTTGGAATCTCAGCGCCTTTTGGTGTCTTCTCTTCAGAAAATATTGTTGCGCTGCCTTTGGCCCCATTCGCACATCAGTCCGCTACTGACGCCATCTCACAGGCTAATGGGGCGCCCCACGTCGACTTTCAGCATTGTAGGATGACCACACCAGTACAGCAACTTGCTAGACATCACCTCGGTGCCATCCGGATCTCGGCGCCCCACTGCAGATGAAGTGCCTCTCAACTATGAAACCACCACGGTGACATCCGGATCTTGGCGCGTTGTGCTGCCTTCGGCCTATTCGCACATCGGTCCGCTACTGACGCCATCTCACAGGCTAATGGGGCGACCCACGCCGAGTTTCAGCATTGTAGGATGACCACACCAGTACAGCAACTTGCTAGACATCACCTCGGTGCCATCCGAATCTTGGCATCTCAACGCCTAGTGGTATCTTCCATACAGAAAATATTGTTACGCTGCCTTTGGCCCCATTCGCACATCGGTCCGCAACTTAGACATCACCTCGGTGCCATCCGGATCTTGGCATCTCAGCGCCTTGTGGTGTCTTCTACTCCGAAAATATTGTAGAAAATATTGTTGCGCTGCCTTTGGCCCCATTCGCACATCAGTCCGCTACTGACACCATCTCACAGGCCAACAGGGCGCCCCACGCCGACTTTTACCATTGTACGATGGCCACACCAGTGCCACAACTTGCTAGACACCACCTCGGTGCCATCCGGATCTTGGCATCTCAGCGCCTTGTGGTGTCTTCAAATCAGAAAATATTGTTGCGCTGCCTTTGGCCCCATTCGCACATCGGTCCGCTACTGACGCCATCTCACAGGCCAGCGGGGCGCCCCACGCCGACTTTCAACATTGTAGGATGGCCACAGAAGTGCGACGACTTACTAGACACCACCTCGGTGCCATCCGGATCTTGGCGCGTTGTGCTGCCTTCGGCCTATTCGCACATCGGTCCGCCACTGACGCAAACTCACAGGCCAACGGGGCGCCCCACGCCGACTTTCAGCATTGTAGGATGGCCACACCAGTGCGGCAACTTGCTACACACCACCTCGGTGCCATCCGGATCTTGGCATCTCAGCGCCTAGTGGTGTCTTCTATTCCGAAAATATTGTTGCGCTGCCTTCGGCCCCATTCACACATCGGTCCGCTACTGACGCCATCTCACAGGCCAACGGGGCGCCCCACGCCGACTTTCAGCATTGTAGGATGGCCACACCAGTGCGGCAACTTACTAGACACCACCTCGGTGCCATCCGGATCTTGGCGCGTTGTGCTGCCTTCGGCCTATTCGCACATCGGTCCGCTACTGACGCAAACTCACAGGCCAACGGGGCGCCCCACGCCGACTTTCAGCATTGTAGGATGGCCACACCAGTGCTGCAACTTGCTGGACACCACCTCGGTGCCATCCGGATCTTGGCGCGTTGTATTGCCTTCGGCCTATTCGCACATCGGTCCGCTACTGACGCCGCCTCACGTGCCAACGTATTTTCTCCGCATTTTATACCCTATGCCGCATAACAGGTCATGTGACTTGTTTATAAAACTTTTCATTGGTTCATTTTACTTTTGGTTTCCTAATGATGGAAGGCTTGATCATATGACCTAAAAACAACACTTTTCATTGGATGAAAACTTTTTTTTTTCCCAAACGATGAAAGCCCCACCTTGTTTCTGGATGTTTCAGACTGAAGCTGGCGTCAGCATGAGAGCACCACCATCTCGTAGCTCCGTCGTGGTCATTCCGCGAGCAATCATGGCAGCCGCTCCCCACCAGAAGCCTGCAGGAGTCGGGGCCCCCAAAACTTTTGATGAATTCTCAAGGCGGAGGGGACGCTTTCGAGAATGGGGTCCAAGACCTAGCAGACAAGCGTCCGATTTCCAAGGTGTCCCAGGGCCATTTCAGTGGACCAGGCCCAAAAAGGAAACAGCCTGCCGCCATTTTGAGAGTCCTGTGACAGCCGCCTATCGCTGCACCGCAAGAGTGGGCGCAACTCAGCTGAATTGCGGCTTTTGACACAGTGGACCAAAAACGGACGGAATGGCAACTGAAACGGTAAAGGGGCGCCCCACTACAACAGATGACACTCCACCTGGAGAGGCCCGTTCACGCCGCCTCCCCCGGGGCGCCCCACGCCGTTATTCGGAGCAGCATTGTAGGATACCAAAACCAGTGCGGCAACTTACTGGACATCACCTTGGTGCCATCGTTCTGCTGCCTTGGAACTATTCGCACAACAGTTTGCTACTGATGACCCACCCCCCGCGACGCCCCACGCCGGAAATCTGGACGTTGTGCTGCGTTGGGACTATTCGCACAGCCGACCGCTACTTCGTTGTTTTTCCCTAAAAATGTTTATATGTTATTACTATTTTTGTTTTCTTGTATATATTTATAAATTATTAAAGTTTTATAATCTTACTACTTTGTCGGAGTGCTATATATTTTTAATGTGACACATAATTGTAAAAACTTTGATGTACAAAGAGTCATCCCTGGAATCTTCCGCTTCAGACTCGGTCCCCTCCCCAATCACAATACAGGATGGTTTCCAGATAATAGCAACGCTTCTGCTGTGACGGATCTCATCGAGTGTGGGCCTTGATCTACTATAACTCCTTTGAAGAGGGGTGATTCTTTACGGCTGTGGCCATAAACTACATCTGCAGGGCTAGCTGATACCCTAGGACCAGCCTGGACAATCGGACACAGAGGAAAAGGAGTGTCAGAGGGTGCGGTAGTGAATAGGGCGAAAGGGAGGTGTCGGGCAGGCACAGGGTGTGATTCTCAGGGAAGAGCAGCGCAGATGGGGGGAGGTTTATTACCCATGCATAAGACAGAGAGCGGGAGTGACCACTGCCTGGGGGAGATGCTTGCGAGGGTGGGGAGCCATGCTAAGGATCGACAGCGTGCACAGAGTGGGTCTGGTCAAGGCATCTAAAATGGCTGCCGTGCACGACAAAAGTGTGGCATTTGAAAAAAGACAAGATGGCGCAGACAATGTTTTTCAACACTTCCTGATTTCCTTCTAATCGAACGTTAACAGACGTTGGGGCATATTACCAAAGTTAAGCGATATTTATCCCTAACGATGCTTAGCAACGATTTTTTTACCGTCAGAAATTTTCGCAGATAAACCTTGCTATTATCAAGGTTTATCGCAAATACGATAAAAAACGACCGCAATGCATTAATATCGCTGAAAACTCAGCGATATTCATGCATTACCGAGCTAATGCTCTTAGCCATGTTATCCACCTCCCATTGGATAACATGGCTAAGAACTGCTCAGGGCAGGTGCTAGCTTTTGGAGATATTCGCGCTTATCTCGAATATTTCCAAAAGTTGATAATAGCAGATAGCGATGTTAGCGACTGTTTCCAGTCGCTAACATCTTGGCATGCCCACTTTGCATGTCATTAGTGATAAATATCACTCACATGCAAAGTGGGGCCCAATATGGTCGCTATCTCCTACTAGCCGTCGCTAACTGGTGTTAGCAACAGCTAGGTAATACAGATATAATTTTATCTCCGCGAAGCGGAGCGCTGTTACAGATATATATCTTGTTTTTGAACGTTAATTTCTCAAAATGCACTGAAGCACATATATTGAGACCTAGCAAAGGCACATCGGGCTACCTGTCCCTAATATTTTACCAAGTTTCGTGCAAATCCATTCAGCCGTTCGATTATTATTATTATTTTTTTTTTTTGCCCCGCGGGCCCTTTTAAAACCTCCACATCAAACCTAGGGGGTCAGCGAGGATCTACTATGCCCCCTTATGGTCATTTGCCCCTTCGCTTTGGCCTCCTCTTGTCTCTCGATCCTACCGAGAGACAAGATGGCGGCCGCTACGGACTGTTTGGAATGTTTACAGACACCGGAGAGCCAATCAGCTTCGCTTCGCAAAGCTCTGTAACGCGAAAAGTACGCGAAGCGGTGCGCTGTTACAGATATATATCTTTTTTTGAACGTTAATTTCTCAAAATCTACTGGAGCACATATATTGAGATCTAGCAAAGGCACATCGGGCTACCAGTCCCTACAATTTTGCCAAGTTTCGTGCAAATCCATTCAGCTGTTCGATTATTATTATTTTTTATTTTTTTTGCCCCGCGGGGCCCTTTTAAAACCTCCACATCAAACCTAAACGGTCAGGGAGGATCTACTATGCCCCCTTATGGTCATTTGCCCCTTCGGTTTGGCCTCCGCTTGTCTCTCGATCCTACCGAGAGACAAGATGGCGGCCGCTACGGACTGTTTGGAATGTTTACAGACGCCGGAGAACCAATCAGCTTCGCTTCACAAAGCTCCGTTGCGCGAAAAGTACGCGAACTGGAGCGCTGCCCGGTCCGCTGTTACAGATATATATCTTTTTTTAAACGTTAATTTCTCAAAATCCACTGGAGCACATATATTGAGACCTACAAAAGGCACATCGGGCTACCAGTCTCTACAATTTTGCCAAGTTTCGTGCAAATCCATTCAGCCGTTCGGGCTAAAAGTGAGGCCAACCGCCCTATGGAAAACTCAATGTTAAAAACACGTTTTGGGACCCCCCTTTTTTCTCGACCCCCCCTGGACGAACCCCCCCCCAATTTTCAGGGGCTGCTCAGAAACAAAATGTGCCATTTTCCTGAAAATTTCAGCCAATTCCGTCCACAAACGCCAAAGTTATTAGACATAGAATTTTCAAAAAACCCATAGAGAAAAAATCCTAACTATATATACCTACTGGCGACCGCCAGTAGGTAATATATATATATATATATATATATATATATCGTTTCCCGTTTTGGTCCAGATAATGGGCTTCCGGGTGCTCTTCGGCGGTGCACACGAAGCGCGGCAGGACCCAGCCGCGTTTTAAATTGATTCCGTTTTCCCAAAGGGGAAGTTTTTCTTCATGCACTCTCGGGTATTTTCAAATTACAACCAAACACATAAGTTGCAAATTGGTGCGGTTTATTTCCTCAGATTTAGCAGCAAGCCAGCAACACCGTACGCGTTTCGGTCTCTACAGAGACCTTGCTCACAGGAAAACCAATTCAGCATTTCTTTGCAAAGTTTAAATAAAGTGCATACTCATTACTGACACATCACTTCCTGTTAAATCCACGGGAATTGTGGGACATGTAGTTGTATACATAAGAAAAACCCTTTTCATTCGTGTTTCAATCTTATACCCAATTCTGAGTATATACATGTGAAATTCACCAAGAAATCCACAAGGAATACAAGATGGAATCTTACCCTCAAGTGGGTAGCATAATAAATCACTAGAATACTGGTCATGTCATCCGACACATTTCATTCTCAAATATAGTACACCTTGTATTCATGATCAATTCAGAGTTTTTACATATAAAATTAATCTGATCAATCCCTCTAGTGGGCTATTAGACAATGTCCTTTGGCTCTTTTGGACAAATATCTAATTGTGTTACCTTCTTCCTTGGATAATATACATATGTAATGTTCACTTATGTGTCCCATACAATGTAATGTGAAGAAAAATCAAAATCAAATTTTTGTGAAACTGATTGTGTGACCACAGGTTACAAATAATAAGTGTAAAAGTTTAAAATGTCTTAAGAGAGGTATAGTTCGTACTCAATATTTTTTCAGTTTTTTGGGGGGTATTTAAAGATGGCAATGCAGTTCTTCATCCTGGTTATGCCCATGAGGGTTCAAAGTTCGAAAACTCATTATGTGCTTTGATTCCTTTTGTCTCATTATTTTCTCACGGTCACCTCCTCTTTGATTTGATCCGACACTCTCAATGCCATAAAACCTAAGTTCTTTCCAGTTGCCATTGTGTTCTTTTTCCATGTGCTTGGCCATTGCATTGCTTCTGTCGTTATTTATTGTGGCTCGTACATGCTCCAAAATACGCACTTTTAGTTCTTTTTTAGTGCTACCAATGTATTTCAACAAACACGGGCACTCCAGCACATAAATGACAAATTGTGTCTTACAATTGATTAATTGGTCAATTTTTCATGTCTTTTTGTTGGCCATCTCCAGTTCTTTTGTATTTTTGGCAATACAACAAACCTTACAGCCAGAACAGTTGTAAAATCCCTTTGGTTTGTACCAAGCCTCTTGTTTTTTTTTTGTTCTTGAAAATGACTGTAAATTAATTTATCCTTGAGGTTTTTGGCCCTACGGTAGGTGATATTGGGATGATCTCCCACAATTTATGCTATTTTTGGATCCATGCACAGGATATGCCAATTTTTTCTTAGGATTTTCGTTATAGATTGGTTTGCCGTTGAATGAGTTGTAATGAATCGGATCTTTTGATCATCTGTTGTTGGTTTAGGTTTTTCCTTCAACAAATCAGTTCTTTTTACATTAGAGGAGCGATTCAAAGCAGTTTGAATTATAGCAGGATTGTATTTGCGCTTTTCAAATCTTTTACTTGCCAGTTTTCGATTGCTAATCCAATCTTCTTCCTTTGAGCAAATTCTTTTTATTCTCAGGAATTCTCCGTATGGGATATTTTGAGTTAAGCTGGATTGGTGAAAACTCTGAGCATGTAACACTGCATTTGTCGCAGTACTTTTTTGATGTAATGTCGTCTGTATTATATTGTTCTCAATAAAGATTTCTGTATCCAAGAAAATCACTTTTGACTCGCTGATTGTATATGTAAATTTTAGACCAAAATTCGAATTGTTCAGTATTTCAAAATATGCTTCAAATTCTTCGTTTGTTTCATCCCATATTAACAGCAGGTCGTCTATGTATCTTAGCCATGCTATGGTTTTTGATACTGCCACATCATTTTCACATTTCCACGTCCATGTTTTTTCCCAATGACTCATTGTCAAACAGGCGTATGATGGGCTAAAAGAAAAGTCCATCGCTGTGCCCTTACATTGCCGGTAGATCTCTTTCCCAAACATAAATACATTTTGCTCCAAACACATTGAGATCATTTGTAGAAGCATATCATTGTGATCTGCGTATTGGATATTTCTATCCATGAGGAAAGATTTGCATGCTTCCAAGCCGATTTTATTTTGAATGTTCGAATACAAAGCTATGACATCCATTGTAATTAGCTTATAAGAAGGTTGCCACGGGGTGTCTTGTAGTCTTCTCAGCAGGTATCCTGTGTCTTTGATGTACGACGTTAATCCTTTTACATAAGGTAGCAAAAAAATATCAAGGTAATTTGCCATTGGTTCCAGTATGGCTCCTTTAGCCGAAATTATCGGCCTCCCTGGTGGTTTAGTGGGGTGTTTGTGTATTTTGGGAAGAAAATAAATGGTGGCCATTTTCGGGTGAGATGTCTGAAGATATTTATATTCATCACTGTCAATGAGATTTTGTTTAAACCAATTTTCTAGCTTGTGGTCTAGTTCCTCTTTCAGCTTAGGCATAGGATTAATTTTCAATTTTTCATAATATTCCCTGTTACGAAGTTTAGAATGTGCTTCTCGCATATATGCTTCCTTATCCAGGACGATAACATTTCCACCCTTATCTGCCATTTTAATTTCGATGGTGTCATCTTTCTGTAGTTTGTTCAAGGCCTGTCGTTCTTCCCTTGTGAGATTGTCTTTTTTGTAAGGGATTTTCAATTGGTAAAGATCTTTTACTACGCATTCATGAAAAAAGTCTATTTTATTTCCCGGTGGGAGTTGCGGGTAGAATTTAGATTGTGGTTTCATTTTGGAGATGCCAGCTCCTAATTGTACACAATATGCTTGCACTTCCCTCCCGCTTTGTTGCGGGTCTTGACTCAGTTCCATTAGGTTGACAAAATGTTCAGCTTCTTGTAATGGTATTCCCATAGTCGGTTGGGATATGGTTCTTCTCCAGTTAGCCATGTTAGGTTTGTCCACAAAGAGTTTTGCCAGTTTTATCTTTCTGATATATTTATACAGATCCACGCGTGTTTCTGCTAAATTCATTCCACTTGTCGGGCAGAAGTTCATGCCACGTTTTAACATATATATATCGATATTTTGTACAACTATATTTTTGACCGATATTTTTATTCTCGATTTGTTGTACTTACCTGTTTAAGTATAGGGAGTCGATATTTTTGCATTCTATATTTTTACCTCAATATTTTTTTCATCTATATTTTTGAAGTAGATATTCTGTCAGTGAACCCGTTATGTAGGGTGCACACGTTACTCCATTTTAAATTCCCCATAATATTTCAGGGCTGTGGTTAGACTAGTAAAGAAACCTTTTGGACTATTTTGGTGAAAGTAGCACTTTCCCCAGATATTCTAGGACTGGGATTAGAATAGCAAAGTTGACCTCCCAATTCCTGCCACACCCACTGCTGCCCTAAATGCGGTCATTGTTGCCTTTGACAGTCACATAGCTGTTCTTTAAGACATGTTGATTGATGTCCTTCCCAAGTCAATTAGATCCTGCATTTGTTCTCATCCTTGCTTTAGTACTTACTATTTCTGTCTCTTTGGTATTTGTGTAGACCCCATATGGCATGTCTTTGCGGTTCCTGCGTCTCAGTCAGATGGTACTAGTCTGCTTTGGGGTAACAGCGTGGACTGCCTGCTGGTGTTACATGTAGCATGGGGCTGTACTTGCTTTATATCTATAAATTCATATAAATTCTTCTGTTCTTGCTTTGTTCTTCCCTACTCCTGGATGGTGGTGCTCTTGCTGCTGATACTCTGGTCCTGTTAGATGCTCGGTGCTGCTGTTGCCTGAGGGACTATCATGTGTTGTTGCTTTTGCATCTCGAGTCCTTCAAGGTGATCTATGTCTCTTGGTCTTATCTAACTCTTCCATGCTTTTAGTTACTTTGAAGGTGAGCTTTTACCCTGCTATCCTCATATGGATTTGTTTCCAGTTCAGAAATCAGTTCTTGTTCTTCATTTTTTTTCTTCTTCAGACATTTTCTGAGATTCTTGGCAAGCCTTTCATTGGTGCAAAGGGTGCGGTGGAATTAGGCTCAGGAGTTTGGGGGATATGACTCTAGCTCTGGATGTTTACTCTTAATTGAATATAGGTCAGAGGTAACCAATTTCCTCGTAGCTCTTCAGTACCTCTGATTACATTTGTGGGTGGGTGTAACTGATCTAGATCTCCCTAGCATAATTACTTGTAATTTCCATTAAATTACTCTTAATTATGCATAATTACACTGAGAAGCGCAATCCAGCATTTAGTGCGTACAAAATAATCCAGAGGACGCATTTTGCGCGAAGAAAATAGCACTAAATTCTACAGAACACAAACAGCAGTAGTCATTAGCTTCTTACTCTCTCTTAGGGCCCGATGTAGGTAATCTCGAATTACCTACTCTTAAATACCGAATCATACCGATTCAGTATTTAAGAGTAGGTAAATTTGAAGTAGGCAGATGTTGGTAATTTTTCTTTTTCAATTACCGAATCGATTCGGTATTTACCGATTCGGTAAATACCGAATCGGTATTTGCCATTGATTCCTATGGGCCTTGAAGCCCATAGGAATCAATGGCAAATACCGATTCGGTAATTACCGAATCTGTAAATACCAAATCCTGCCAGGGGGAACGGGGTGTCACTTTGACACCCTGTAGCACCCCAATGTCAGGCTTGTGTGCCATGTGGCACACAGACATGCCCTAAGGGCATGTCTGTGTGTCACATGGCACAGGTGTACATGCACAGATGTGCATGTACACCTGAATTCGTTATTTACCATGCAATAGTATTACATGGTAAATAACGAATTCTTAGGGGTCTGTGGCACTGTTTAAAGCGCCACCTACATCTGCATTTACAGATTCTGTATTTTTACCGAGTCTGAATTTACCAATTCGAATCTGTAAATACATGCCCCCTACATTGGAAAAGGCATTTACCGGTCGGTAACGCCCGAATTCGGCTGTTACCGACCGGTAAATGCCTACCTACATCTGGCCCTTAGTTCATTGTTCCTGTGCCCCTGCAGCAAGATTTTTTTCTCCAAATTACTCTTAATTAATTACTCATACTAGCATAATTGCATACTTTTGCTTCACAAGAGCATATTTCAGTCACTTATTGCAGAAAAAATGTTCCTCAATTACTAGCCCATGCACTTTAAGAGATTGCTCTTAGGTGTTTGCTTAAATGGTCTGGGAGATGTTTCTACCGAAGGAAGACACCTCATGTAAATGACATAAATATCTCCCCTGCAAAGAACAGCTCATAGTCCAGTCTTTATGAAAAGGTAAAAAAATATGTTTTTTATCCTACATAGTGTAAAGCAAGCATAGGATGCTGTTCTGCCTACAGCTGAGGTTTTCCAATTTCTTCTTTGCTTGAAATGTTTGTGTAATCAGTGGATTGTCATCATCATGAGGAGTGGTGCATCTCTGGGATCTTCCTACTGATGAATGTCAGGTAATTCATTATATGCAACTTGCCTGATCATAAGTCGCCTCAAGCAACATTGTCTAACATAGAGCACAAGAACCACTTCAACCCCTTGTCAGGAGAGTGCAAGGCGGCCAACTTGCAAACAATGAAATTGGACCGTCAACTCACCTAAGTGATGAGGTGATGTGTTAGTATGCGGGCATCACTGCACTACTGTTCTGGCTGTGTGTAAGGCTGGAGAAATGGGACAAACAGTTGCGCTTGTGAAGGATAGCCAGAGTCAATGTGTCAAAGAAAGAAAGCACAACCTTAAAGAGTTCACCATGTACATGGTCAAAGGCAATGATGATTGTGCTTCGGTGATACTGTATGCATTTCCTAAAATGTAAGCTGCAATGTATACAGTTTGTGTGGACAAGGCAATATTTGCAGGGTCCCTAATCCCTGCACATGATACTCTCTCATCATTCTTGGAAAGTAGGTATTCTGATCCCTGAAAATGTGCAGATGAATGTCCAAAAAGAAAATCAGAATCACATACCACATGGAACATCTACAAATTCATAGAGTGGTGCAATTTCTTATTACTAACACATACTTCTTAAATCCTAGATGTACTAGCAGACATTACTGCAGTCAATAAGCAATTGTAGCGGCTTTCTTCAGTGATGCAAGAATGACACAGAAAAAAGTATTGGATACAGTAGATGGTACAGATGAACACAAGACCATTCCTCTGCTGAAATGGAACTTGTGCTTGTGACAATATGACTTTATAAAAACAACGGGGTTGACCCTGTGACCCTCAGAACCTGGGTAATATGTAATTTAGGAAATAACGGTTCTGTCGGGTTCGAACAACAGATGATTTATCCAAACAGTTTCCTTTATACACTGCTCCTAATAGAACCAACAGAAAACCTCTGAAATGCTGTAACAAATCTTTATAATAAATAAAGAAGGTAGACCTAAATACTACTTTATAGTATCTTTATATCATTTTCCGAGTCAAAAAGTAATTTCTGTACATTATATACAATAACTGTCATTATATCAAATATAGTGCAAAAACAAGTGACATTAGTGAATAGTGAACTTGTGATCAACAAAATATATCCAAATATCATGTAGAAAAACTATGCACGTATGTACAAATTATTTCATAAGACCATCAACTAATACAATACCAGAACTCTATAATTTCTTTCCAGTTCGTTGGGAGATCCAAGTTTATGTGGCCTGTGAATGGATGTCGACGTTTCGACCCTTAAACCGCCAATCGCAGGTATATTTGATATAATGACAGTTATTGTAGATAATGTACAGAAATGACTTTTTGACTCGGAAAACGATATAAAGATACTATAAAGTAGTATTTAGGTCTACCTTCTTTATTTATTATAAAGATTTGTTACAGCATTTCAGAGGTTTTCTGCTGGTTCTATTAGGAGCAGTGTATAAAGGAAACTATGTGACAATATGACAGCAATTCCTCTGATGATTGTGATGATGATGACTCACATTGGTCACATCATGGAAAACAGAAAAAAACAAGCTGCAAGAAAATGCCTGCCCTTGTGATGCACACGCACCTTTGAGCCTTCTATATGGAACTGGACTTAAAACTATTGAAGCGAAAGAAACCATAATAGAAAGACTCCAAGTCTAATTAGCCTTCTAGAAGAAACATTATCATGTGACATCACAATTGTGACTATAACTTTATTTTTATTTATTTATTTAAGAGTTTTTTGTAGTGCTGGCAAGACCAAGGGTATCAGAGCGATTTCCAGCGGTACATGTTCATACAAAACAAAGGTAGAATCAGGACAACTGATTTGAGTCCACAAAGGAAGAGAAATAGTACAAACAAGGTATAGAGGGAGAAGGGTTGGAGAGCCTATCATGTTGGGTGAGTGATGACCTCCTAGTTGAGGTGTATGTTGAGAAGGAGATCCTCTAACTGTCTCTTAAAGGTCGAGAAGTCAAGAAGGAGCATGCCCATGTTTTTTCTTCATGGACTTTGGCCAGAATGAGGAGTAGGGAGTTTGAGCATCTTAGGTTTCCCCTCTTACTGGCGCCATTGTGATCGTATTGTTTGAATCCTGTGACCATTCTGGCTGCTGCGTTGAGAGTGGTTCTGAGGGGAGCAATGTGGGAGTAAGCAGCGCCTGTGAGGGTGGCGTTCCCGTAGTTTAAACTAGACAGCACTAGAGCTTGCGTGGCGGACTTGAGATCATTGTGCAGTAGGTAGGGTTTGATTTTGTTTAGACGTTTCAGGTTGTAAAAGGCACTCTTTACACTATTCTTTATGGGATTTTCCATGGTCACTTTGGGGTCAGGTGTGATTCCTAGAGATTTGACGGAATCAGCTAGGATTCAATTGCAGTTGAGAGCGTCTGTGGAGTTTATCCAATCTTGCATCTGGGGAGACACTTCTGATTTTGATATGAGGAGAATTTGGGTCTGGTCTTTGTTGAGTTTTAGGTGGTTACGAGAAAGTCAGTGTTGGACTTCTCTGAGGGTGAGGAGATTTCCATGTAAAACAGGGTGTTATCTGCATATAGATGGAAGGGGATGCATTCAGGGGGGCACGGCATATGCAGAGGTCTGGGTGCTTATTTTTATTTGTTGAGAGTGGTTTTGTAGGAAGGATGTGGACCACCATAGCACCACCTCATCCACACTGATTCTTTTTCAGAGGGAGCCTAGGAGGAGCCTGTGGTTAACTGTGTTGAAGGCCGCTGATAGGCCAAATAGTATGAGCAGGCAGCAATGGTCTGCATCCAGGAATTTGTGAAAGTCATCTACTATATTCAAAATAGCTGTTTCCGTGCTCCATCCTTTTCTGAAACCAGATTAGTGAGGGTTCAGGAGATTTTTGTTTTCAATGGGTTTGTTGAGTTGTGAGAGAACACATCTCTCTACAGTTTTGGCTAGGATAGGAATATTGGAAACAGGTTGGAAGTTATTTAGGTCATTTGGGTCTGCTTCTGGTTTTTTAAGTAGTGGAGTGCCTTCCCAGAGTTTTAGACAGTCAGGCATCACTCAGTCGGCAGCAAGCTGTTAATAATTTAACTCCAGAGGGGGGTTAGTCGTGGTTGAGATTTTATGCCATGGAGGCTGGAAGGGGTCATCTAGGTGGGAGGAAGGTTTGGACGTAGCCAGCCGAGCCGATATGTCTGCCTCCGAAAGTGGGTAGAATACCTTCACGGTCCATGGGGCTGTGTGTGGCCTTTGCGTTTTACTGCATCCATTGCTGTGTTGAGGTGTAGTCAATGAAGGAGTGGTCATGGGGTGGGGGTTGTTAACTTCAGTACTGGGGAGGAATCTACATGGAGGACTGATTGTGATCGTCAAGGGAGAGCTCTATTTTTGTGATGTTATAGTTGAAGAACTTGGCTAATTTGTAACACCTTTGTTTGGATTTCGATGCTGGTTTGGCAGTTTGATGTTGAAGAGTTATCTGGTGTGTTTTATTACTTTGTCCAGAGCCTTACGGAAAAAGAAGGCTTTTTCCTTCATGATGTGTTTTTTATATTTCCTGAGTTCTCTACTAAGCTGGTCCAGGTGGGTGGTAGAAGGATCATTTCGCCAGAGATTCCCCGCTGCTGTGACCTATTTTCTTTCCATCTTGAGGTCTTTGTTGAACCAGGATTTCGAAATTGCAATTGCCACATGCTATAAATAACTGTGGTATGGGAAGCTAAGGGCTCATTATTGTACCAGGGCCTACTAAATCACCTTGAGCCCGATTACAACTGTTGGTGGTGCAGGGACAGGCAGCCCGCCACCATTATGACCCCGCAACGGCAAGAGTCATTGATTCTCACCCGCCAGATTACCAGTAATTTTGTGGTTGGGTAGGCGGCATCGCGGCCCCACTGCTAAGTGTCGTTCATAGGTGGAAGTTCCTTTGAATGAGGCTTCACAATGGGGACGCCACACAAGGTTCATGGATGGCATAGATTTGAAAGTAAATGCTGTGCAGGAACGTGAGTGCATGCACACAGGGGGGCATATGCCGTGCCCCCCTGAATGCATCCCCAAGCTGAGGGGGCACAGTGGGCCCTGTAGGGCACCCTTTGTTTCAGCTCTACCAGGACCTTTCATGGAGGAAACACCTCCATGAAACGGCTGTCGATCCTGAAACTTGGCCCGTAGTCAACAATCGTAAATAAGAAAGATATACACACAAAGAAAATCATAAACATAGATGATTGCTACAGCTACATATATGGCCTACTGTTGACTTTTAAATTGTAGTAATATGTACACTTATGGAGTCCAGCAACACGTTTTTTAGAGTAATTGTACTGGTGGACATTCACCTATTTATTGCTACATTGGAACAGTCAAATTCAATAATTCACAATATAGCAAAAACTGACATGAGATTTTTTATGGCCTACTTGACAGTTACTTTTCACCAGGAAAAAACTCTTCTAATAGTCAACATGTCTCTTTAACATGATTTTACTATATTGCACACATTTAACCTCTTGCATTCTGATTTTTGTTAAATACATTTTGTTAAAACAAGTGCGCATGAAAAAGTACCATGGCATAAATCATATATGCAGATGTGCAATGAGTTACATTCTATTTACCACCAATGCTGAAGAAGGGGAGGGACATCATAACTCATTTTAACCTTCCCATTTCCTGAGTCATGGCCTCTTCCCACACTGCAAAATTGTAATAAATAACATATTACCCTCTGCACATCTGTGCATATACTGGATATGGTGACTGAAAAAACTCAGTTACAAGTCAGTTTTGGGTCAACAAATACAAAATCTAAGAAACCGGGAAAATGCACACTATAACTCATGCCCTTGTCATGGTTTCCTCTTTGCAGACAACTGTTTTTTTATATGTTCTATCAGCTGATTGACATGTTGAGCATTATTTGGGATGAGTTGTGGTGTGCTTTGGGGTTTGCGGTGTGTATTGTGTGTTGCACACCATTGCTGGTAAATTCCGGGCCTCTTATTCGCTAAACCACAATCCATACCTGAATTGTATCTCTGTTTCTTTCTGTGAATTCCAGTTTTTTTTCAATGAAGAGCTGCATCCACCTGCCATGCACCCTTACTACACTGAGGATAGCCTTCATCATGGCCCAGCACCCAAATCACTTCAACTGCTCACATTGGAGGTTGATTTCAGGGCCTGCCTTACATTGCACTGGGCTTAATATATAGGCTGCCAAGTTTCATGCTGAATATTCAAGCTGCACTATCGTCATTAGTGAATGAAACATTTGTTTACCCCCTATTTCATTTATCCTCCCCTTGTGGACCTGCTTGAAATTGAGAAAACCTATAGTGCAATATTCATGCTGTCTGCCAAATTTCATGCAGAGCTATCATAAAGTGCCAAAATGTTTCTATTCCATCCTCCCTCCCATTCGATATGCTCAAAACCAAACGGGCCTGCTCTGGGTGTAACTTGTTGAGATGCAACACACAGTGTCAAAGTTGTTAGCAAATAAACACTTTTTTGCCACTACCCTCTTTAACTGGCTGCCCCTTGATGGATGAGCATTAACTTAAATGCAACAAGAGAAGGCTAAACAGACTGGTTCCCGGCCAGCGATTGTACTGATCTATCAAAGTGCAACAAACTGCAGCAAAATTATTAGTAAATCAAAATATTTGAGATCATCCCACTTTAACTATGCTCTCCTCAGAATCTTCACAAAACCTGAAATATTGGGTGTAATTTGTTAAGTGCAAGCCACATTTGACGCAGGTTCCTCACACAGCGTCAAAGTTATAAGCAAATAAACATGCTATACTCCTGACCATTAACTAATGAATTAGCACAGAACTTGACACACCGTTAAAAATGTATAATTTCATGTTTCTGCTACATTTCGTGCAGATTTGTCACACAGAGCCAAACATACTAGCAAATAAAACATTTGCTTGCCCCTCCCTTTTAAGTGGGTTTCACCTTGATGGATCTGCATGAAAATACTGAGAGGTCATCTTAAAATACTCCGGGCCTGATTTACAGTTGGGCAGATAAGTTCTCTGTCGTAAATATGCTGGATATCCCATCTGCCTTATTGCAAGTACTTTAGGCTATAATGCATTGGAAATAAATCAAACAGAATATCTGTCAAGTTTGAGACAGTGCACATGCCCACCAAACTTCAAATCAGACTCTAAGGGCTTGATTCACAAAGGGAAATTACACTTTGTGTGAGTTTACACTTTGGAGTAAGTTTACTACTTTTGGAATTCATACACTCCAAGTGTAAACCTACTACAGAATTGTAAGGTACATGTGTCCACCCCCAGAGTAATGCAATTGGTTTACTCTTGTTTGGGTGGGTACACCAATCCCAACCCCCCCGACTCTCCCTAAACCCCTCTTACTCTCCCTTAATCCCATCCCCTTTTTGTATTAACTCTGCCACTTTTCCCACCAACTCATTCAGCCCACACACATTTACTACTAAAACGTATTCTTAAGTGTGCAGAGACTCCACAGTTAGAGCAGAAAACTCACTGCACATAAGTATAGGTAAGGCGGAGGATTAAAACTCCACATGTAGGGCCCCATTAGGAAGTCGGGTGGATCGCCACCGCCATGCGAGTGGTGGCGATCCGCCCAACATCCTTCCCCCCGCCACCCATTTCTCCCCACCATATTACTATGGCGGACGAGACCGCGGCGGACGGAAATACCATCCGCCGCTTTTCCCCCCGGTCAACATGTCGACCGGGCGTAAAAGGGTTCTATATGGTGGCGGTGTCTGTTAGACACCGTCATCCATATTAGGATGTGGGCGGGAAAATGCAACGCCGCCACAGAAAGGCATGCAGGAATCTCCTGCGGGGGCCCGTTGAGGGGCCCCAGGGATTCTGGGAGGTGGGTGGGCGCACATGTACCACGTGGCAGGCACCGCACGGTTCCTGTCACTTTGTGCATTGACGTGCGCGACGTGCATTTTTAGCATTGCGGCGGGCGGTGCTTTCAGCACCGCCCGCCACAATGTTAAAAATGCGAGATGCGCCCGCCACTGTGGCGGGCGCATCCTAATGGCCCCCACGGGACCGCCGCCCTTATGGTGGGCGGTCCCATTTTACGTCGGAAAGTCCGCCCGCCATCCTAATGGGCCCCGTAGTGTGTGAATTTCAAACTGCAACTAGAACTACAAGATATGCTGCAAATATGCTGAATTTGGTCCGTAGTGTCTGCCAAAGTTCATGCATAGTCTCCAAACTTATCAGTAAATCAACAAGTGGATGTTCACGTAACAAAATATGTAAATAGGCTATTCATTTCAGGGCTACCTGTCACTTTTTCAAGTGCTAATATCTCAAAAACTACTGAACAGAATTACACTAAATTAACAAACCTACACTTTCTGAGTAAAATGTTATATTCAGGGAAAGTTGGTGTAAGACTGTAGGTTTAGGAACATTTCCTAACTGAGATGAAATTGTAAAAGGAATAATTTTCAACCTATCTTAACTTTTTTTCCCCTCATGGAACTTCTCAAAGTTTGGAACCCCGACGCTTAGTTGACTATTCTAAGGGAGTGCCACATTTGTCATAGATCTAAGTTACAGGCTCATTAAAACATACTTTTTCAAAGGGAAGTGCAGTGAAACCATAAATACGCATGTTGTTGTCCATACCTTTACTAACTATTACTGACCTTGGGGCGTGGCCCCGGACGGTACCAAGATGGCCGCGTCTGTCTGAAGCTCCGCTGACCGGGCTGTGCCAGGAAAAGCCTCCCGAACGCCCCGGGGAACATGGGGCACTCTAACATGCCAAGAGTGGACGCCTGGGGCACCCGGAGTCGGCATTTTTCGGACCCGGGCGTGTGCCTTGCGCGGCCCAGCGGCCTTCCCCAGAGGAGGGAGCAACATCAACGGGCGTGGTGAGTGCGGACCATGGTGGTTTACTGGCACTGCCCCACACTCCCACCTCGCTCCTTGCTGCGGGTCCTGCCCCCCTCCCCCCCTGCCGTGCCTTCGTCTCGGTCCCGGGGTCAGCGCGGAGCTCACGGGCCTCTGAGGGCCTTGTGGGCGTGTCCGCGCCGGGGCTTAGATTTTCGGGTTTCGGTGGGGCACGTGGAGGGCAAGCGGGAGGGCCCCGGCTCAGTACCCTGGAGTGGTGGTGGCGCTGATTTCCACCGGGCGCTCTGCCTCCCCCCGGATCCCTCCTGAATAAACGGGGGCTGGGCTGTACATCGGCCCTTTCTGGACTGCTCAACCGCGTCCGCGGTCGCACCATCTTACCCTACTTGGTCCCGGACGACACAGACCTGCTGGCATTCCGGACAATCAGCCCTTATCCTTACGCCACCACCTGGCTCGCCTTGGGGATATTACTTTCAGCAGAGGAAGTCAAATTCACTGCGCTCTTTTGTTTTTAGTATAGGACGCGTGGTCACAGCGCACCCTGAATTCCCTGAACCGAGTGGCGGTCCAGCCTGATGATTGGTGTGGGAGATGATCTCCAGAGGGCTCCGGCTGGCAAATGATATGGGCCCTGCTGGCCACTGGTTTAGTCCCACTTGGTGATGGTTGCCTGAATGATCCCCGATTGCTGGCAGGTGGCGCATCTGCAGCTGCTGTTTGTTCTGGCTGATATCTCTGCAATCTGATAGCTAGCACCTTCCTTAGATTCCATCCGTGCGCTTGCCTCCCAACTCCTCGCCTTCTGTGGTTGTGGTTCCTGCTGGTTTTTGGCTGGTCCGTATCCGCGACCCCTGCGGCTCCTTCCACCATGGGGAAGAAAGACCCCAAACAGAGTAAACTGCAGTTTGACAAGCCTGCTGCCCCTGTCTCGGATGACCCTCCTGATTTGCCTGGTGGGGACCCGGGCCCAGGTGACTAGGGGACCCTGCCACACTCGCAACAGCCATGTTAGCTGAGATGAGAGCCGGCTTTAAAGCGTTGGATGGCCGTTTTGATGACCTGGACAAGAAGCTGGCTGACATGGGCACTAAACTTCAAGTACATGACCGACGTTTGGATGTCGTAGAGGCGAGGGTCTCTGACATGGAAGACGGCGCATCAGTCTCCCTGAAAAAGCAAGAAAGGGTGGAAAAAATCCTCAAGGACGTAGCCATTAAAAACGAAGATTTAGAAGCGCGCAGCCGCCGGAATAACATCTGTATCATCGGCGTACCGGAGACGACGGCCACCGGGCGGATGGACACCTTTGTGGAAAAGTTGCTTGTGGATCTGTTTGGCAGGGAGAACTTCATGCAGAGCTTTGTGGTTGAACGCGCTCACAGATCATTGGGTCCCCGTCCTCGACCAGGCCTCCCCCGAGACCCATCATTGCAAGACTCATGAACTTCAGGTATCGGGACACTGCTCTGCGGTCGGCCCGTGACGTGGGGGACGTCCAGTGGCAGGGTAACAAACTGGATTTCTTCCCTGATTTCACCATCATGGTTCAGGAGGCAAGGTGGAAATATCAGGGAGTCAAGGCGGCCGTGAGGAATTCGGGACTTCGGTACGGAATGTTATACCCTGCAAGACTAAGGGTGGATGTGGGCGGGAAGCCTCGCATCTTTGACACTCCAGCGGTGGCACAGGAGTTTTGCCACAACTACAAGAAAAATCACTCTGGGTCCCCTGGTGCATCGCGCCAGGCCTCTCCATCGCAGGGTGGATCACAGGACAGTGTTGAGTTGTCCTCCCAACCCGAGAGTGGTTAATGGATCCTTAATGTGATTTGATTTATTCTGCGGCACTTTATATTGGTTCATTTGTTCCTATTTGTTAGCTCTCATACATGCGACTACTGTTACTTATATTGCCCGGCCAGCGTGGCATTGCCACGCCCTATGGTGTATACCATAATGTTTTCTTTTACTATGCTCTTTATGCTATGTGCTGCTTGGATTGCTAAAATGAGTATACTATGTTTATTGCACAAGCATTTTGTTCTTGGGGTGTGGGCTTGCCTCTCATGGGCCACTAGGAGACTGGGTGGGGGGAGAGAGGGGGGTATCTTGAGTTTAGATTTCAGGGTTTTTGCGACATGGTAGATCAAGGTACTAGTTGGCAACGAACGTTGGACGCGCAACGCGATGCAAGACATAAGCATACTCCTCCATGGTAAGGCTAGGACAACAGCCCGGTCCTTCCGGTCTTTCATTGATGTCATGGAATGTCAGGGGATTGAATAACACCAGGAAGTGTAGACAGGTCTTTAATTACATTACCAGGCACCGTATTGACATAGCGTTTCTCCAGGAGACACACCTGTCTAGTGCAGATAATACTCCTGTGGCGTTGAGCTGGGGATCCCATGGATGCTTCTCGAATTTTAGTCGCTATGCCAGGGGGGTGGCAATTTTAATACACAAGCGAATCCCCTTTTTATTACACAAAACTTTGGTTGATACTGACGGACGGAAGTTGGTTGTCACCGGTTCACTGATGTGACACAAGATTTTGTTTATAGGAGTTTATGGCCCTAACAGATTCCCCATCCTTCTTCCACGACCTCCAGGTCCGACTCCTGACATTTGACCCCAGGCTCTTAATACTTGGGGGGGATTACAATTTACTGTTAGATCCATCCAGGGACAGCACTTCCCTTTCACCAGACACCAAACCTCACGCCCGACAGGCCCTCAGAGACATATGCACCCACTTTTCTCTAATAGACGTTGAGCGTCGACTACACCCCTCCCTCCCTCCCAGAATTTAAACACTACTCTGGGTTTCATTACACGAGGACCAGGATAGACTATTGGTTTGTATCCCCGGGGGTGGCGAGCTGGCTGGATGGTATACTTACCCTTCCTTGCACGCTCTGGGATCACTCTCCTGTCATACTTCAAGTTGAACATCCCTAGACCGGGTGGTTACGAGCGGCAGTGGCGCTTCCCTGGGAGCGCGTTGTTAGATCAAGTTTTCTGCGAGGAGGTTAGAACTGCAATTGAGAACTATTTTGACATTAACACTGGGACGGTTGACACCTGGGCAGTCCTCTGGGAGGGATTCAAGGCCTACATTAGAGGAGTGTGTATTGCCAAGCTTGCCAAGGTTTTGAGAGATCTCCGTTCGACGCTTAGTCGTTTAGAGCGTGACATTGCCGCCTTGGTCCGGGAACTGCTTCGCTCGGCCGCCGAATCAGGGGAGGCAAGTCGCCTGGCCTTGCTGCTGGAATTTAGGGACACAGCTGAACGCGAGCTGCTATTTCTTGATAAACAACACTCCGCGCGATGCTATGGTGAGGGGGAGAGGCCGGGCAGGATACTGGCTCACACCTTGCGCTCCCCACGTGACAAAGCCTACATTACGGAGATTGCCGGCCCGCAGGGCGACCCACTGCACTCCACCCCAGAAATTCGTGATCACTTCCTTTCCAACTACAAAACACTATATTCTTCCAGGATTTGTGTGACCAAGGGGAATATCTATCCGAAATAGCACTGGTATATCTAGAACGATATATGCAAGACTTTTTATCTGACCCCATTACACCAGACAGCATCATTGAAGCCATTGATGCACTTTGGGGCTCCTCCGCGCCCAGGCTAGACGGCTTTTCAGCCGATTTTTATAAGGCATACAAAGACATCTTAGTCTCGAGACTGGTTGAGGTATATGCGGAATCGCTTGAGGCAGGCACTCTTCCCCCCGACTTTCAGAGAAGCGGTCATCATTCTCCTTCCCAAACCCTGGAAAGACCCCACACTATGTAGCTCCTACAGGCCGTTATCCTTGCTAAACTCCGATTATAAAATATTGGCTAAGGTCGTATATACGGCTATCATTACTGATGGAATCCATTATTGCGCCGGCGCAATCTGGCTTCGTTCCCCATAGGTCTACCTCTCTAAATCTTCAAACCTTATTCACGGTACTGCATAGGATTGACCGAGTCACTCCGGCTGCCGCTATCTTGTTGGATGCTGAAAAAGCATTTGACTCCCTTGAGTGGCCCTTTTTTTATCTGTAATGCGGCGCATGGGCATGCTGGAATGTTTTGTCTCCACTGTGGCACTATTATATACTAAACCCACAGCCAGGCTACGTTTAAATGGTACCCTCTCCGAGCCGTTCAGTCTGTACCGCGGCACGAAACAAGGGTGCCCTCTGTCTCCCCTGCTATTTATTTTGGCTATGGACCCTTTAGTTCGTCATTTCCAGGAAAAGCATTTACATCGCGGTCTCCAGTTTTGCACGGGCCCCCTTCTGGTCACGCTTTATGCAGACTATACCATTTTATACGTTAGAACTCCCCACGAGAATTTAGAACCCTTGATATTGGAAATTGTTGGGTTTGGCAAATTTTCCAGACTTAGCATCAACTGGCACAAATCGGTCATATTTCGGCTCACGGCTGGCACGACCGCCTGGCCCTGTGCGTTCCCACTTGAATGGTGCAATGACACGATTAAGTATCTTGGGATCTATTTCCATCTTGACACTGACACCATGGTCAGACTGAACTACGGCAAGGCTGTTATGTCCCTGGAATCTCAAAGCACGAAATGGCTGCGTCTGCCTTTGTCACTGGCTGGTAGAGTCGCCGTAATCAAAATGGTCGTTCTTCCCTGATTCTTGTATCTTTTTAATAATATCCCCATTCCCCTTACTAAAACCTTTTTTGCGTAAGTACGATCATTATTATTACGCCTTATCTGGGCGGATAAGACACGTAGGGTTAGGTGGCAAACCCTGGTTTTGCCATACGAGAGGGGGGACTTTGGGGTCCCTGATTTACGTTTGTACTACCTAATAGCACAATGTTGTTATACGCACGTCTGGTTCCACCCGGACGCTCGCGTCCCATATTCTAAACCGGAGGCCGATCTGGTACTCCCTCGTACCCGATCTACAGTCCTGCCCACGGGATTCCCTAGGGACCCCCGGGATCTTCAAACTGTATCTACCACTTGCTGGGCGTGGGGCAAGTTGTGCAGATTGCTCGGGATGGAGACGCTTTACTCTCCTGCACTACCCCTCCCCAATCCTTCCTTGCTCCCTATCACTGGTGAAGAGTTGGTCCAGCGTACACTGGAAAGGTTCGACATTCGTACGGTGGGCGATCTGTTCCCTGACTAACACATTTTCTCGGTGTCCGAGGAGGCCCGATTCGCAGATCGTTCCTTTATGGACACTTTTGTAATGAAACGTATGCACTCAATGCTTCGCGCCACTTTCCCTTCATACCCAGCGGCCCCTGAACCTACTCCCCCATTGACATTATTAATACAAAGCCCTTCTGGCGCACACTTGGTTTCCAAAATATATAAACATTGTGGGATGACCCGACCGGTGTCTGATTCTAAGGTGCGTGAGGCCTGGGAGGTGGATTTGGGTGGTCCCATTACTGATGACCAGTGGGAATGGTGCTGTAGCGCTACCAAGGACATCTCATTAAACAGTAGACACAAGTTGCTTCACTTAAAATCCCTTCACAGAATGTATCACACACCCGCCCGTTCTCATTGAGTTGACCCGAATAGACCTCTCCACTGCCCGAAATGTTTAGCTCCATTTGCTGATTTTGCCCACCTTGCTTGGACCTGTCCTAAGATTCACCAGTTCTGGTCCCTAGCACATACCACATTGGGAGACATGCTGTCCATGCAACTATTGCCCACCCCTGAGATCGAGCTGTTAGGATATGTTGCAAACTTTCCTAAGAAAATCAGGAAGCTGGCAGCTCTGGGTTTTTTGTTGGCCAAGCCCGAGGCTGCTCTATTATGGGGAAGCAAAAGGGCACCCTCTCTGTAGGCATGGCTCCGTAGTTTGGCTTTTTGTAACACTAATTGCGAAGAATATTCCATGCTGATTCCTACTGCCTCCCGCCCTGTAGATATATGGGGACTTTACAGAGCCTACATAGCTGAAAAACGATTGGAGCAAGATTCCCCATTATCGAGTGGCCTTCCTCCTGAGGGTGTTGGCTAGGCTTCGGGTTGGGGAGGAGAGTTGGCCCAAGGTACTGCCTCTTTGTCGATTGTTGCTGTGACTATTTTACCCTTGATGACGTTTGATTACAGTTGGGATTACTGTCTCTACATATTGCTGTACTTTACCATGGTGTTACGTGTTTGTATTTCCTTGTCACTTTATTGTGTTGCGCTTTTCACTCGCAATGTTACATGCAACTATGGTACAAGACACCTTTCACGTAGATGATTTATTTTCCATAACGCTGCCGAATGTACTATAATGATCACTCTCCTTTTCTTTAATTCATGAAAAACCGAAATTAAAGACTTTATTAAAAAACTATTACTGACCTTTTCAGACTTTCATCTGCCCCATGCCAATTTTCCCAACTTTCTAATCCTTTACCTTTATATGCCCTGGACCACTTAAGCCTCAATACCTCAATGCCCAACTTATTCTAGCTGCATTCCCTCCCCTAACTTTAATATGTAATGGACTAAAACTCTGAATAACATTCTAATCTACAAAATGTTTACTTTACAGTTGGTTTGTCTAGCCTTACATGATTATGCTGAGATAATGAGCACACTCTCTATTATGTAGCTCTTTCACCATAATCCAAAGACATACTACTATAACACATAAATATACCTGAATCTCTACATACACCGATAACGACCTTTGATGTCCTCTGGTGAGAGGTACACACTACTAAAAACATACAAAAAAGAAATAAAATACAATTCCCCCATAACAAGTCAGATGTGTTGAATAAAAATCAAAGAGAAAACATTATCTACACGTAAAGCATAAATGTAGTTTTGTTCCCTTTAAAATAAAGTTATGTTGTGCAATTGGTGGACATAATAGGAATCATGTATTGTTGGAGACTGACAGTGGCATTCAGCTCTGATTGGATGGTCTAAGACAGCATGACCGAAGTGCCTAATGCTCCTTGTACCTTCATTATTGATAGATTTGTCATTTTGCAAAGGTAATTGCTTGTATCGATAACACCACGAGACCCTTGAGCCCTTATAAAACAACCATTCAATCTTAACATCAAGCTGATTGATCTGCAACCTCAACCCTGCTTCTGTAAACCTCAGTGCACTTGCTGCTGTCATGCTTGTTGTTAATTCTATGTATTTGTGATGATGACCCACATAGACACCATTCCTGATCCTATTAGAAGTTCTAATATAGGTTTCTGACATCTCTGTCTAGCTTCTTGCCATTCATCAGGTCAAAGATCCTGTGGCACTTTGTATGAGTCATCAAGAACAGGGATTGCCAGTATTCCATGAATGGCTGACAACATTTCTTTCCAGTATATCTGCACCTGAAAAGAACCCAGCCAACTGTACAATGCTTCACCACTTGATCTCCAGCTCGACTCAAAGTCATTGGAAAACATTTTTCATATCTGACATTAAGTACCACCTCTTCATCACTTTGAGGGAGAATTGCCTGTACTCAAAATAGTACTGTAAATGGAAATATCGACCAAAATAAAAAATTCAAGGTACTCTATGGGATTTTCCTACTTAATGTATGATTCCAACTCCCCATATATTTTCACTAAGATTTCCTCATTTAGGGATTGTATAGTCTGGTGTCTGATTCCAAGCCCTTTTTCTGCATAATAGATCCACATTTCAGAGGGCATCTTCTTTCTTAAGGCTGTTTTTCTCAGGTTAGGAACTACAAGCCAGTGATATAGTTGCTGGTACCTAAAACCTTCCGGACCTTCATATAGTCACAAATCAAGTTAATGTTTCTTCCATGAAATAGGTTTGGTGTTGGGTGGGAATCATTACTGAGCCACATTAATAAAGTATTTCAACCCTCACTGGAAAAATGTTTGTGTTAAAGTTGATTTGCTTTTCCATGATGGTCAAGTGATTATCTGTAACAGTCTTTTTTGCCAAGGAGTTCAAAACAGTGCCAAATGTCAAGGAGTTGCTGTACAGGGTTTGAAGACTAAGACACATGAGAGGCCATTCCACAGTAGACCTAAGACAGCTGCCTGGTCCCTATGAGTCAAATGCTGAATGACTTATTTCTTGACCTACTCACTAAGAATGCACATTGATTTATATTATTCACGGGTATCTGGAAGTTCCTGGCTTCGCTTCATCCTGACACCTTCATAACTTTGTTAGAGATTCTTGGGGGACACTCATCTCTCAGGAAGACTCTTTGGAGAGCCACAAACAGCGTTCCTACCACATGTGTCAGGAAGCCCTGAAATACATATAGAAACCATATATGGACATATTTTACCATACAATGTCAAGTAGTGTTGCCACCTATGACAGTGCCCTTCAATAAACTATAGATAATATGAAACGCTGGACACATTCCCTCAACTAGTTAGTGTTTTTATTTGCCATCCTAAGTAATGAATAGATTGGTCAAAATTATAGAGAGGCCCTATCTCCATCAGGTGGTCTCTGATCGAGCTATCATGATTCATACGTAGAAGTTCAGACTTGTCAAAGTTAAACCTAAAGCCAGGATTGAGGTTATTGAGTGTTCTAATAAAAAAACATTGGGCCCATTAGGATGGCGGGCGGATCGCCACCACCCGTATGGCCGTGGTGATCCGCCCGCCATTCTCGACTGCCCGCCTAACATTTCCCCCCGCCATATTACGATGGCGGTGGTGAGCCAGGCGGAAGGAAAGACTGTTCACCAGTTTTCCACTGGTAGGCAATCCACCCGATTGCCTACCGGGTGGAGACGGCCTACAATATGGTGGCAGTTCCTTGTAGGCACCGCCATCCATATTAAAATGATTGCGGTGTCGTGCAACATTTCTGCATAACTTAGTACCTGATTAGAGTATAACGCATTGCATTATTCCTGCATAACAAACTACCGGATTAGTGTGTGACGCATGGCATCTTATCTGCATAACGAACTACCTGATTGTTGTATGACACATTGTCTTGTTTCTGCATAACGAACTACCTGATTAGGGTATTGCGCGTTGCATTATGCTAGAGCGTTTCTCTTGATCTTGAACTCGCCTGATTCTGAATATTGTGCATTTTAACCTTCGTTTTTAAAATATTGAATGTGATATATCCGTGTGCAAAATTTTAGGTCATAACTGTAACGTGCTTTTGACACATTTACCTGGGGTTTGAAGGTAGCAAGGGGCTCTCCGGTCCACCGCGGCTCTGAAATAGCCGTTTGAGTGGAGAGAGGTAACCCCCTCCGAGTGACACATAACTCGGACGCCATTTTGGGGCAGTTAGCGCTCTAGCGCCAGGACGTCTGAAGTGTATTTAAACCTCGCATTCGCGAGCGCGCAGCGAACGCGCGCAGCAGGCGCGCCGAAGCCGCACCAAAGGCAAGCCCGTCTGCGCCCGTCAGCGCCGGTACGCTGCCAGGTGGCAGGAAACGCTGCTTCTTGCCTCCAATGATGCCGCCTATAATCTACTCACGGGAGGAGCTGTTTAAGGTAAAGTCGTCCATGCATCCCTTGAGTTGTGTAGGGAGGACTTTTTTAGATAACGAAGTTCTCTATAGATGCTGCCCTCACTGTAAAGGGAGTATAGGCCAGGCACGAATAACCCCAGGCCCTACTGAAACTATACAGATCTGCCCAAAACTGGTTTCGGAGTCCAAACCTGATAAAGCCCAGATCCGGGACACAACTGTTAACTGCTTTTACATCAACGCAAGGTCTCTACCAAAACATGCTTCAGAAATCTGGGATCTGTTAGATGTTCACAAGCCGGATATCTGTTTATTCACTGAAACTTGGCTCCAGACACATTCTGTGCCTTCCCTAACAATTGCTTTCCCAACAGAATACTCTGTAGTAAGGCTGGATAGAGCAGGGAAGAGGGGAGGAGGGTTGGCGATAGCTACCCGCACCACTCTGCACCTAAAAATTCTGGACACTATCTCTTCACCTAATATGGAGTTGTTGATCTTCTCCTTGGAATCGGTCAGTGGCCAGAAGGTCACAGGGGCTGTAGTGTACCACCCGCCAAGTGAAAATAAAAAGATCTTTTGCACTACACTACTGGAAACCCTTGCCCCATATGTTCTAGATGCGGATAATTTTTTCGTAGTGGGGGATTTTAACTTCCACCTTGATACAATTACAGACCATGATACATAGGATCTCTTGGCATCTATGAATATGTTAGAGCGTTCACCTAAAATCAATGAACCAACTCATATAGCAGGTCACACTCTGGATAACATTTTAACTAATATGACCACAATTACAACCAAACCTCCTCTGATAGTAAGTTGGTCTGATCACTTGGGGTTAAGTACCCTATCTCCAGTCCTGCCCACGGGATTCCCTAGGGACCCCCGGGATCTTCAAACAGTATCTACCACTTGCTGGGCGTGGGGCAAGTTGTGCAGATTGCTCGGGATGGAGACGCTTTACTCTCCTGCACTACCCCTCCCCAATCCTTCCTTGCTCCCTATCACTGGTGAAGAGTTGGTCCAGCGTACACTGGAAAGGTTCGACATTCGTACGGTGGGCGATCTGTTCCCTGACTAACACATTTTCTCGGTGTCCGAGGAGGCCCGATTCGCAGATCGTTCCTTTATGGACACTTTTGTAATGAAACGTATGCACTCAATGCTTCGCGCCACTTTCCCTTCATACCCAGCTGCCCCTGAACCTACTCCCCCATTGACATTATTAATACAAAGCCCTTCTGGCGCACACTTGGTTTCCAAAATATATAAACATTGTGGGATGACCCGACCGGTGTCTGATTCTAAGGTGCGTGAGGCCTGGGAGGCGGATTTGGGTGGTCCCATTACTGATGACCAGTGGGAATGGTGCTGTAGCGCTACCAAGGACATCTCATTAAACAGTAGACACAAGTTGCTTCACTTAAAATCCCTTCACAGAATGTATCACACACCCGCCCGTTCTCATTGAGTTGACCCGAATAGACCTCTCCACTGCCCGAAATGTTTAGCTCCATTTGCTGATTTTGCCCACCTTGCTTGGACCTGTCCTAAGATTCACCAGTTCTGGTCCCTAGCACATACCACATTGGGAGACATGCTGTCCATGCAACTATTGCCCACCCCTGAGATCGAGCTGTTAGGATATGTTGCAAACTTTCCTAAGAAAATCAGGAAGCTGGCAGCTCTGGGTTTTTTGTTGGCCAAGCGCGAGGCTGCTCTATTATGGGGAAGCAAAAGGGCACCCTCTCTGTAGGCATGGCTCCGTAGTTTGGCTTTTTGTAACACTAATTGCGAAGAATATTCCATGCTGATTCCTACTGCCTCCCGCCCTGTAGATATATGGGGACCTTACAGAGCCTACATAGCTGAAAAACTATTGGAGCAAGATTCCCCATTATCGAGTGGCCTTCCTCCTGAGGGTGTTGGCTAGGCTTCGGGTTGGGGAGGAGAGTTGGCCCAAGGTACTGCCTCTTTGTCGATTGTTGCTGTGACTATTTTACCCTTGATGACGTTTGATTACAGTTGGGATTACTGTCTCTACATATTGCTGTACTTTACCATGGTGTTACGTGTTTGTATTTCCTTGTCACTTTATTGTGTTGCGCTTTTCACTCGCAATGTTACATGCAACTATGGTACAAGACACCTTTCACGTAGATGATTTATTTTCCATAACGCTGCCGAATGTACTATAATGATCACTCTCCTTTTCTTTAATTCATGAAAAACCGAAAATAAAGATTTTATTAAAAAACTATTACTGACCTTTTCAGACTTTCATCTGCCCCATGCCAATTTTCCCAACTTTCTAATCCTTTACCTTTATATGCTCTGGACCACTTAAGCCTCAATACCTCAATGCCCAACTTATTCTAGCTGCATTCCCTCCCCTAACTTTAATATGTAATGGACTAAAACTCTGAATAACATTCTAATCTACAAAATGTTTACTTTACAGTTGGTTTGTCTAGCCTTACATGATTATGCTGAGATAATGAGCACACTCTCTATTATGTAGCTCTTTCACCATAATCCAAAGACATACTACTATAACACATAAATATACCTGAATCTCTACATACACCGATAACGACCTTTGATGTCCTCTGGTGAGAGGTACACACTACTAAAAACATACAAAAAAGAAATAAAATACAATTCCCCCATAACAAGTCAGATGTGTTGAATAAAAATCAAAGAGAAAACATTATCTACACGTAAAGCATAAATGTAGTTTTGTTCCCTTTAAAATAAAGTTATGTTGTGCAATTGGTGGACATAATAGGAATCATGTATTGTTGGAGACTGACAGTGGCATTCAGCTCTGATTGGATGGTCTAAGACAGCATGACCGAAGTGCCTAATGCTCCTTGTACCTTCATTATTGATAGATTTGTCATTTTGCAAAGGTAATTGCTTGTATCGATAACACCACGAGACCCTTGAGCCCTTATAAAACAACCATTCAATCTTAACATCAAGCTGATTGATCTGCAACCTCAACCCTGCTTTTGTAAACCTCAGTGCACTTGCTGCTGTCATGCTTGTTGTTAATTCTATGTATTTGTGATGATGACCCACATAGACACCATTCCTGATCCTATTAGAAGTTCTAATATAGGTTTCTGACATCTCTGTCTAGCTTCTTGCCATTCATCAGGTCAAAGATCCTGTGGCACTTTGTATGAGTCATCAAGAACAGGGATTGCCAGTATTCCATGAATGGCTGACAACATTTCTTTCCAGTATATCTGCACCTGAAAAGAACCCAGCCAACTGTACAATGCTTCACCACTTGATCTCCAGCTCGACTCAAAGTCATTGGAAAACATTTTTCATATCTGACATTAAGTACCACCTCTTCATCACTTTGAGGGAGAATTGCCTGTACTCAAAATAGTACTGTAAATGGAAATATCGACCAAAATAAAAAATTCAAGGTACTCTATGGGATTTTCCTACTTAATGTATGATTCCAACTCCCCATATATTTTCACTAAGATTTCCTCATTTAGGGATTGTATAGTTTGGTGTCTGATTCCAAGCCCTTTTTCTGCATAATAGATCCACATTTCAGAGGGCATCTTCTTTCTTAAGGCTGTTTTTCTCAGGTTAGGAACTACAAGCCAGTGATATAGTTGCTGGTACCTAAAACCTTCCGGACCTTCATATAGTCACAAATCAAGTTAATGTTTCTTCCATGAAATAGGTTTGGTGTTGGGTGGGAATCATTACTGAGCCACATTAATAAAGTATTTCAACCCTCACTGGAAAAATGTTTGTGTTAAAGTTGATTTGCTTTTCCATGATGGTCAAGTGATTATCTGTAACAGTCTTTTTTGCCAAGGAGTTCAAAAGAGTGCCAAATGTCAAGGAGTTGCTGTACAGGGTTTGAAGACTAAGACACATGAGAGGCCATTCCACAGTAGACCTAAGACAGCTGCCTGGTCCCTATGAGTCAAATGCTGAATGACTTATTTCTTGACCTACTCACTAAGAATGCACATTGATTTATATTATTCACGGGTATCTGGAAGTTCCTGGCTTCGCTTCATCCTGACACCTTCATAACTTTGTTAGAGATTCTTGGGGGACACTCATCTCCCAGGAAGAGTCTTTGGAGAGCCACAAATAGCGTTCCTACCACATGTGTCAGGAAGCCCTGAAATACATATAGAAACCATATATGGACATATTTTACCATACAATTTCAAGTAGTGTTGCCACCTATGAAAGTGCCCTTCAATAAACTATAGATAATATGAAACGCTGGACACACGCCCTCAACTAGTTAGTGTTTTTATTTGCCATCCTAAGTAATGAATAGATTGGTCAAAATTATAGAGAGGCCCTATCTCCATCAGGTGGTCTCTGATCGAGCTATCATGATTCATACGTAGAAGTTCAGACTTGTCAAAGTTAAACCTAAAGCCAGGATTGAGGTTATTGAGTGTTCTAATAAAAAAACATTGGGCCCATTAGGATGGCGGGCGGATCGCCACCACCCGTATGGCCGTGGTGATCCGCCCGCCATTCTCGACTGCCCGCCTAACATTTCCCCCCGCCATATTACGATGGCGGTGGTGAGCCAGGCGGAAGGAAAGACTGTTCACCAGTTTTCCACTGGTAGGCAATCCACCCGATTGCCTACCGGGTGGAGACGGCCTACAATATGGTGGCAGTTCCTTGTAGGCACCGCCATCCATATTAAAATGATTGCGGTGTCGTGCAACATTTCTGCATAACTTAGTACCTGATTAGAGTATAACGCATTGCATTATTCCTGCATAACAAACTACCGGATTAGTGTGTGACGCATGGCATCTTATCTGCATAACGAACTACCTGATTGTTGTATGACACATTGTCTTGTTTCTGCATAACGAACTACCTGATTAGGGTATTGCGCGTTGCATTATGCTAGAGCGTTTCTCTTGATCTTGAACTCGCCTGATTCTGAATATTGTGCATTTTAACCTTCGTTTTTAAAATATTGAATGTGATATATCCGTGTGCAAAATTTTAGGTCATAACTGTAACGTGCTTTTGACACATTTACCTGGGGTTTGAAGGTAGCAAGGGGCTCTCCGGTCCACCGCGGCTCTGAAATAGCCGTTTGAGTGGAGAGAGGTAACCCCCTCCGAGTGACACATAACTCGGACGCCATTTTGGGGCAGTTAGCGCTCTAGCGCCAGGACGTCTGAAGTGTATTTAAACCTCGCATTCGCGAGCGCGCAGCGAACGCGCGCAGCAGGCGCGCCGAAGCCGCACCAAAGGCAAGCCGTCTGCGCCCGTCAGCGCCGGTACGCTGCCAGGTGGCAGGAAACGCTGCTTCTTGCCTCCAATGATGCCGCCTATAATCTACTCACGGGAGGAGCTGTTTAAGGTAAAGTTGTCCATGCATCCCTTGAGTTGTGTAGGGAGGACTTTTTTAGATAACGAAGTTCTCTATAGGTGCTGCCCTCACTGTAAAGGGAGTATAGGCCAGGCACGAATAACCCCAGGCCCTACTGAAACTATACAGATCTGCCCAAAACTGGTTTCGGAGTCCAAACCTGATAAAGCCCAGATCCGGGACACAACTGTTAACTGCTTTTACATCAACGCAAGGTCTCTACCCAAACATGCTTCAGAAATCTGGGATCTGTTAGATGTTCACAAGCCGGATATCTGTTTATTCACTGAAACTTGGCTCCAGCCACATTCTGTGCCTTCCCTAACAATTGCTTTCCCAACAGAATACTCTGTACTAAGGCTGGATAGAGCAGGGAAGAGGGGAGGAGGGTTGGCGATAGCTACCCACACCACTCTGCACCTAAAAATTCTGGACACTATCTCTTCACCTAATATGGAGTTGTTGATCTTCTCCTTGGAATCGGTCAGTGGCCAGAAGGTCACAGGGGCAGTAGTGTACCACCCGCCAAGTGAAAATAAAAAGATCTTTTGCACTACACTACTGGAAACCCTTGCCCCATATGTTCTAGATGCGGATAATTTTTTCGTAGTGGGGGATTTTAACTTCCACCTTGATACAATTACAGACCATGATACATAGGATCTCTTGGCATCTATGAATATGTTAGAGCGTTCACCTAAATCAATGAACCAACTCATATAGCAGGTCACACTCTGGATAACATTTTAACTAATATGACCACACTTACAACCAAACCTCCTCTGATAGTAAGTTGGTCTGATCACTTGGGGTTAAGTTTTTCCTTCCCTGCCCATAGAAGTCAGCCTCAGGCTCAGGGGCGTAGAGTTACCGGTAGGCAGTGGAGGAAAATAACTCCTACCACTTTTGGCTCATTATTCTCCCCTCCATCCTTTAAGGAGGGAAATGACGTAGACAAAGCCATCACCACTCTTGAGAAAGAGATGAGCTGGGTCTTCGATATGATCGCCCCCATAAAAACTACCACCATAAATGTAAAACCTTCCCCTGCACCCTGGTACTCTGACAGCTTGAAATTAGATAAAGCGGATTGTAGAATAAAAGAACGTAAATGGAGGAGAACAAAACTAAACGAAGATAGACTAGCTTATAATGTATTGCACAGGGAGTATCTCAGGAACTGTAATATGGCCCGACGCTCACATCTAGCTCCATGCATAGTGGAAGCTAAAGACTCCTCCAAAGAACTCTTTAGAATACTTAAAGAGTTTTCTGCCCCCAGTGTGTGTAGTCTTGTATGCCCCCCTCGCAACATTTTTGTGAGGAGCTTGCTTTACATTTCACTAGTAAAATAGATAACATCTACAACTCCTTTACTCTAAACCCGGAGCATTTGTCAGTAACCCTGACGCCAGCTAACCCCATGCTCCCAAAGCTGGAATACTTTGATCCCATATCGAGGGAACAAGTTTTGAGGCTATTAAAAAATAGTAAATCAGGGTCTCCGGCTGATGTGGCTCCTCCCCACATCATGTCTGACTTGGGACTGGAGCTAGCTAATCCTATCTGGGAAATATGCAACTTATCTATAGCCTCAGCATCTTTTCCGCTGAAATGGAAAAAGGCATTCATCAAACCTCTGCCAAAAAAAAACTCGGGTGATCAGGGGGATTTTCAAAACTATAGGCCGATCTCGCTTCTGCCCTTATGCTCAACATTTTTGGAGTCTCTGGTTAACCAGCAACTTTCAGATTATCTGGAACAGTATAATCTTCTTGATCCCTCACAGTCAGGTTTCCGTGCAGGTTTTAGCACGGAGTCGGCTCTAACTGAGGTGTCAGACACCATCAGGCTGCGAGTAGATGAAGGGACGCCCGCCATGCGTGTTCTGTTAGATCTATCAGCGGCCTTTGACACCATCTCTCACATAATTCTATTAGAGAAATTGCGAAGGATTGGTGTCAATGGGAGGGCGTTGGACTGGGTACAGAGCTTCCTCTGGGGAAGATCTCAATGTGTCCAACTGGACACGTTTGTGTCCAGCGCCACAAGTGTGTATAAGGGGGTCCCTCAGGGCTCTGTGCTGGGCCCCATAATGTTTAATATCTACGTGTCATCTTTGGCTGCCGTTATAAGATCATGCAGATTTCATACCATCTCGTATGTCGACGACACGCAGATTATTGTCCCTATAGAGAAGGACATTGAAGGGACAAGAGACAGATTCAAGAAATGCATGTCCAAAATTGCAGGCTGGATGAAACAGAACTTCCTGCAATTGAACTCAAATGAAACTGAGATATTACCGTTCGGCAAAGCCGAGCAGATATGGACCAAAGACTGGTGGCCGGAGGAACTGGGAGAAGCTCCTCGCCCCAAGAATTGGGTAAAAAATCTGGGTGTGCTAATCGACTCTAAACTATCCATGGAGGAGCATGTGAAACCTTATCGGGTAAATGCTTTGGATTAATCCGCATTCTAAAAAAGATCTTTCCCTGGATCCCACTCTCCTCCAGAAAGGTCCTGCTACAAGCACTTGTAGTCAGCAGGCTCGATTATGGTAATGCCCTGTTGGTAGGAATGAGAGAAGATCTGTTCTCTAAACTTCAAGTCGTGCAAAATATGGCGGCCCGTTTAGCCCTTATTAAACCTGCACGCACCCCCTCTGCCCCATTACTGAACAAGTTGCATTGGCTTCCCATGAGGAAAAGATCAATTTTTAAGCTCCTGTGTCTGTTTTTCAAAGCTCTGGTGGGGCTAGGACCAGCAGAATTAAGGGAAAAACTAACATGGCACATTCCATCCCGCCATTTAAGATCCAGTGGCCAGAAGCTTCTCCAAATACCTAGATTTAAAAAGGCCAGGATGAGTGGATGTGCTTTCTCCTATGTCGCACCGAAATATTGGAATGCACTGCCAGTAGATCTTTGGAACTGTTGCATATTTACTGACTTCAAGAAAAGACTAAAAACGTGGCTATATTAGTGCACTACTGTTCTATACTGCTGTATGCTGTTCTCAGGCGTTGAGAGATCCCCCTGGGGATGATTTGTGCGCCATATAAATAATAAATAAATAAATAAATAAATTATTCCTGCATAACAAATTACCTGATTAGTGTATACGCATTGCCTTATTCTTGCAAATTGACATATCTGGTGGTTTTATTTTTTTATTTTATGTGCTTATATAGCGCCTGAATAAACCCCCGAAGGGGTATCTCAGCGCTTTGGTTGTATTACGCATTGGATTATTTTATCTTGGAATGTGTCTGTTTGCTACGTTACGCATTACAGTATTTTTACATTGCAAAAGTGCCCGATTGTAGCATTACGAACTGTATGACATGTTATTAGGAGTACAGGAGAATGTTTAGAAGTGCTCATTGACATCGCCAGTACTTACAAGGGCTGGCTGGCATAACAACCGGCCAGGAGAAATATTACACAACCTCATATGTTGGTTTTATATTGTGTTGTCTTATCGTATATCTTTTTACATAAAGTTTATACTCATTTTATAAAACTCGTGTGGAGTCTATTTGTGGTGTCATCATTGTATTATTGTGGGGGGCGTGGCTTAGGAGCCGATGGGGCAGGCTGCGTGAGCAATTGGTCGACATAATAGGAATCATGTCTTATTGGAGACTGACAGTGGCATTCAGCTCTGATTGGATGCTCTAACACAGCATGACCGAAGTGCCTAATGCTCCTTGTACCTTCATTATTGATAGATTTGTCATTTTGCAAAGGTAATTGCTTGTATCGATAACACCGCGAGACCCTTGAGCCCTTATAAAACAACCATTCAATCTTAACATCAAGCTGATTGATCTGCAACCTAAACCCTGCTTCTGTAAACCTCAGTGCACTTGCTGCTGCCATGCTTGTTGTTAATTCTATGTATTTGTGATGATGACCCACATAGACACCATTCCTGATCCTATTAGAAGTTCTAATATAGGTTTCTGACATCTCTGTCTAGCTTCTTGCCATTCATCAGGTCAAAGATCCTGTGGCACTTTGTATGAGTCATCAAGAACAGGGATTGCCAGTATTCCATTAATGGCTGACAACATTTCTTTCCAGTATATCTGCAGCTGAAAAGAACCCAGCCAACTGTACAATGCTTCACCACTTGATCTCCAGCTCGACTCAAAGGCATTGGAAAACATTTTTCATATCTGACATTAAATACCACCTCTTCATCACTTTGAGAGAGAATTGCCTGTACTCAAAATAGTACTGTAAATGGAAATATCGACCAAAATAAAAAATTCAAGGTACTCTATGGGATTTTCCTACTTAATGTATGATTCCAACTCCCCATATATTTTCACTAAGATTTCCTCATTTAGGGATTGTATAGTTTGGTGCCTGATTCCAAGCCCTTTTTCTGCATAATAGATCCACATTTCAGAGGGCATCTTCTTTCTTAAGGCTGTTTTCTCAGGTTAGGAACTATAAGCCAGTTATATAGTTGCTGGTACCTAAAACCTTCCGGACCTTCATATAGTCATGAATCAAGTTAATGTTTCTTCCATGAAATAGGTTTGGTGTTGGGTGGGAATCAATACTGAGCCACATTAATAAAGTATTTCAACCCTCACTGGAAAAATGTTTGTGTTAAAGTTGATTTGCTTTGCCATGATGGTAAAGTGATTATCTGTAACAGTCTTTTTTGCCAAAGAGTTCAAAAGAGTGCCAAATGTCAAGGAGTTGCTGTACAGGGTTTGAAAACTAAGACACACGAGAGGCCATTCCACAGTGGACCTAAGACAGCTGCCTGGTCCCTATGAGTCAAATGTTGAATGACTTATTTCTTGACCTACTCACTATGAATGCACATTGATTTATATTGGTCCTGGATATCTGGAAGTTCCTGGATTCGCTTCATCCTGACACCTTCATAACTTTGTTAGAGATTCTTGGGGAACACTCATCTCTCAGGAAGACTCTTTGGAGAGCCACAAACAGCGTTTCTACCATATGTGTCAGGAAGCCCTGAAATACATATAGAAACCATATATGGACATATTTTACCATACAATGTCAAGCAGTGTTGCTACCTATGAAAGTGCCCTTCAATAAACTATAGATAATATGAAATGCTGGCCACATGCCCTCAACTAGTTAGTGTTTTTATTTGCAATCCTAAGTAATGAATAGATTGGTCAAAATTATAGAGAGGCCCTATCTCCATCAGGTGGTCTCTGATCGAGCTATCATGATTCATAGGTAGAAGTTCAGACTTGTCAAAGTTAAACCTAAAGCCAGGATTGAGGTTATTGAGTGTTCTAATAAAAAACATTGGGCCCATTAGGATGGCGGGCGGATCACCACCACCCGTATGGCGGTGGTGATCCGCCCGCCATTCTCAACTGCCCGCCTAACATTTCCCCCCGCCATATTACGATGGCGGTGGTGAGCCAGACGGGAGGAAAGACCGTCCACCAGTTTTCCACTGGTAGGCAATCCACCCGATTTCCTACCGGGTGTAAAAGGCCTGCAATATGGTGGCGGTTCCTTGTAGGCACCGCCATCTATATTAAAATGATTGCGGTGTCTTGCAACATTTCTGCATAACGGAGTACCTGATTAGAGTATAACGCATTGCATTATTCCTGCATAACAAACTACCTGATTAGTGTATGACGCATGGCATATTATCTGCATAACGAACTGCCTGATTGTCGTATGACACATTGCCTTGTTTCTGCATAACAAACTACCTGATTAGGGTATTGCGCATTGCATTACGCTAGTGCGTTTCTCTTGATCTTGAACTCGCCTGATTCTGAATATTGTGCATTTTAACCTTCGTTTTTAAAATATTGAATGTGATATATCCGTGTGTAAAATTTTAGGTCATAACTGTAACGTGCTTTTGACACATTTACCTGGGGTATGAAAGTAGCAAGGGGCTCTCCAGTCCACCGTGGCTCTGATATAGCCGTTTGAGTGGAGAGAGGTAACCCCCTCCGAGTGACACAGAACTCGGGCGCCATTTTGGGGCAGTTAGCGCTCTAGCGCCAGGACGCCTGAAGTGTATTTAAACCTCGCATTCGCGAGCGCGCAGCACGCGCGCCGAAGGTAAGCCCGTGTGCGCCGGTACGCTGCCAGGTGGCAGGAAACGCTGCTTCTTGCCTCCTATGATGCCGCCTATAATCTACTCACGGGAGCAGCTGTTTAAGGTAAAGTCGTCCATGAATCCCTTGAGTTGTGTAGGGAGGACTTTTTTAGATAACGAAGTTCTCTATAGATGCTGCCCTCACTGTAAAGGGAGTATACGCCAGGCACGAATAACCCCAGGCCTTACTGAAACTATACAGATCTGCCCAAAACTAGTTTCGGAGTCCAAACCTGATAAGGCCCAGGTCCGGGACACAACTGTTAACTGCTTTTACATCAACGCAAGGTCTCTACCCAAACATGCTTCAGAAATCTGGGATCTGTTAGATGTTCACAAGCCGGATATCTGTTTATTCACTGAAACTTGGCTACAGGCACATTCTGTGCCTTCCCTAACAATTGCTTTCCCAACAGAATACTCTGTAGTAAGGCTGGATTGAGCAGGGAAGAGGGAAGGAGGGTTGGCGATAGCTACCCGCACCACTCTGCACCTAAAAATTCTGGACTCTATCTCTTCACCTAATATAGAGTTGTTGATCTTCTCCTTGGAATCAGTCAGTTGCCAGAAGGTCACAGGGGCAGTAGTGTACCACCCGCCAGGTGAAAATAAAAAGTTATTTTGCACTACCCTACTGGAAACCCTTGCCCCATATGTTCTAGATGCGGATAATTTTTTCGTGGTGGGGGATTTTAACTTCCACCTTGATACAATTACAGACCATGATACAGAGGGTCTCATGGCATCTATGAATATGTTAGAGCTTTAACCTAAAATCAATGAACCAACTCATATAGCATGTCACACTCTGGATAACATTTTCACTAATATGACCACACTTACAACCAAACCTCCTCTGATAGTAAGTTGGTCTGATCACTTGGGGTTAAGTTTTTCCTTCTCTGCCCATAGAAATCAGCCTCAGGCTCAGGGGCATAGAGTTACCCGTAGACAGTGGAGGAAAATAACTCCTACCACTTTTGGCTCATTATTCTCCCCTCCATCCTTTAAGGAGGGAAATGACGTAGACAAAGCCATCACCACTCTTGAGAAAGAGATGAGCCGGGTCTTCGATATGATCACCGCCATAAAAACTACCACCATACATGTAAAACCTTCCCCTGCACCCTGGTACTCTGACAGCTTGAAATTAGAAAAAGCGGCTTGTAGAATAAAAGAACGCAAATGGAGGAAATCAAAACTAAACGAAGATAGACTAGCTTATAATGTATTATTGCAAAGGGACTATCTCAGGAACTGTAATATGACCAGACGCTCACACCTAGCTACCCGCATAGTGGAAGCCAAAGACTCCTCCAAAGAACTCTTTAGAATACTTAAAGAGTTTTCTGCCCCCAGTGTGTGTAGTCTTGTATGCCCCCCTCGCAACATTTTTGTGAGGAGCTTGCTTTACATTTCACTAGTAAAATAGATAACATCTACAACTCCTTTACTCTAAACCCGGAGCATTTGTCAGTAACCCTGACGCCAGCTAACCCCATGCTCCCAAAGCTGGAATACTTTGATCCCATATCGAGGGAACAAGTTTTGAGGCTATTAAAAAATAGTAAATCAGGGTCTCCGGCTGATGTGGCTCCTCCCCACATCATGTCTGACTTGGGACTGGAGCTAGCTAATCCTATCTGGGAAATATGCAACTTATCTATAGCCTCAGCATCTTTTCCGCTGAAATGGAAAAAGGCATTCATCAAACCTCTGCCAAAAAAAACCTCGGGTGATCAGGGGGATTTTCAAAACTATAGGCCGATCTCGCTTCTGCCCTTATGCTCAACATTTTTGGAGTCTCTGGTTAACCAGCAACTTATAGATTATCTGGAACAGTATAATCTTCTTGATCCCTCACAGTCAGGTTTCCGTGCAGGTTTTAGCACGGAGTCGGCTCTAACTGAGGTGTCAGACACCATCAGGCTGCGAGTAGATGAAGGGACGCCCGCCATGCGTGTTCTGTTAGATCTATCAGCGGCCTTTGACACTTTGCCCCCCCTCGCAAAATTTCTGTGAGGAGCTAACTTTACATTTCACTAGTAAAATAGATAACATCTACAACTCCTTTACTCTAAACCCGGCGCATTTGTCAGTAACCCTGATGCTAGCTAACCCCATGCTCCCAAAGCTGGAATACTTTGATCCCATATCGAGGGAGCAAGTTTTGAGGCTATTAAAAAATAGTAAATCAGGGTCTCCGGCTGATGTGGCTCCTCCCCACATCATGTCTGACTTGGGACTGGAGCTAGCTAATCCTATCTGGGAAATATGCAACGAATCTATATCCTCAGCTTCTTTTCCGCTGAAATGGAAAAAAAGGCATTAATCAAACCTCTGCCAAAAAACCCTCGGCTGATCAGGGGGATTTTCAAAACTATAGGCCAATCTCGCTTCTGCCCTTATGCTCAAAAATGTTGGAGTCTCTGGTTAACCAGCAACTTTCAGATTATCTGGAACAGTATAATCTTCTTGATCCCTCACAGTCAGGTTTCCGTGCAGGTTTTAGCACGGAGTCGGCTCTAACTGAGGTGTCAGACACCATCAGGCTGCGAGTGGATGAAGTGACGCCCACCATGCTTGTTCTGTTAGATCTATCAGCGGCCTTTGACACCATCTCTCACAGGATTCTATTAGAGAAATTGCGAGGGATTGGTGTCAATGGGAGGGCGTTGGACTGGGTACAGAGCTTCATCTCGGGAAGATCTCAATGTGTCCAACTGGACACGTTTGTGTCCAGCGCCACAAGTGTGGATAAGGGGGTCCCTCAGGGCTCTGTGCTGAGCCCCACACTGTTTAATATCTACGTGTCGTCTTTGGCAGCCGTTATAAGATCATGTGGATTTCATACCATCTCGTATGCCGACGACACGCAGATTATTGTCCCTCTAGAGAAGGACATTGAAGGGACAGGTGACAGATTCAAGAAATGCATGTCCAAAATTGCAGGCTGGATGAAACAGAACTTCCTGCAATTGAACTCAAATAAAACTGAGATATTACTGTTCGGCAAAGCCGAGCAGATATGGACAAAAGATTGGTGGCCGGAGGAACTGGGAGAAGCTCCTCGTCCCAAGAATTGGGTAAAAAATCTGGGTGTGCTAATCGACTCTAAACTATCCATGGAGGAGCATGTGAAAACCTTAGCGGGTAAATGCTTTGGATTAATACGCATGCTAAAAAAGATCTTTCCCTGGATCCCACTCTCCTCCAGAAAGGTCCTGCTACAAGCACTTGTAGTCAGCAGGCTCGATTATGGTAATGCCCTGTTGGTAGGAATGAGGGAAGATCTGTTCTCTAAACTTCAAGTTGTGCAAAATACGGCGGCCCGTTTAGTCCTTAATAAACCTGCACGCACCCCCTCTGCCCCATTACTGAACAAGTTGCATTGGCTTCCCATGAGGAAAAGAGCAATTTTTAAGCTCCTGTGTCTGGTTTTGAAATCTCTGGTGGGGCTAGGACCAGCATACTTAAGGGAAAAACTAACATGGCACATTCCATCCCGCCATTTAAGATCCAGTGGCCAGAAGCTTCTCCAAATACCTAGATTTAAAAAGGTCAGGATGAGTGGATGTGCTTTCTCCTATGTCGCACCGAAATATTGGAATGCACTGCCAGTAGATCTTCGGAACTGTTCCATATTTACTGACTTCAAGAAAAGACTAAAAACATGGCTATATTAGTGCACTACTGTTCTATACTGCTGTATGCTGTTCTCAGGCGTTGAGAGATCCCCCTGGGGATGATTCGTGCGCCATATAAATAATAAATAAATAAATAAATAAATTATTCCTGCATAACAAATTACCTGATTAGTGTATACGCATTGCCTTATTCTTGCAAATTGACATATCTGGTGGTTGTATTACGCATTGCATTATTTTATCTTGGAATGTTTATGATTGCTAAGTTACGCATTACAGTATTTTTACATTGCAAAAGGGCCCGATTGTAGCATTACGAACTGTATGACATGTTATTAGGAGTACAGGAGAATGTTTAGAAGTGCTCATTGACATCGCCAGAACTTACAAGGGCTGGCTGGCATAACAACCGGCCAGGAGAAATATTACACAACCTCATATGTTGGTTTTATATTGTGTTGTCTTATCGTATATCTTTTTACATAAAGTTTATACTCGTTTTATAAAACTTGTGTGGAGTCTATTTGTGGTGTCATCATTGGATTATTGTGGGGGGTGTGGCTTAGGAGCCGATGGGGCAGGCTGCGTGAGCACTGAGCTCCGCTCCCGATCCCCCTATATTCTCCTGATTTAGGCGTCTCCCGGGCCCCCAGGCAGAGCCACTTGAGAGGGGGAAGATCTAGTGGCCGTCGCCGCTGGAATTGACCTGAGACCGGGCTTGGGACACCTACGACAGCGGCTGCTAGTTGGAGCGAGGTCGGCCTCTGGAGGCTCCAAGATGGTGCCGAGCTCCTTTGTCTTTCCGGGAGCTGGAATGGGCGTGGACGGCGGTGAGTGGAGGTAGCAACTGCGGAGTGGCGGGCGCCCGGACCAACAGCGCAACACCCTGGGGGAGGCTCCGGTGCTGTTACCGGGTGGAGGAGGGCCCTAGACCGCGACGAGAGGCCCGGGAGGCCACTGCGGCAGCGGGAAGACCGGGACCTACACCTCGGACCTCCGAGACCGGGGAGGCACCGGGGAGAAATCGTAGCTGGATGAAGGGGGGCCCGGGCCTGAAACCGAGCGGAGCCCTCTGACACTTACTGAGGGTGACCGCTGATTGCCCACGCCCCGATGGGGGACTTGTATTGAGAGGCCCCCGCCCTGGATGTCGGACCGACGGAGGCTGTTGCTTGCTCCCCCTGGGGGACTCTCCTGGTCGCCGCTCTGCACCAGGGGCGGAGAGCGGGATCGTCCTGGCACTCTGAGCAGTGGTGGTGAGGTGGCCGCGGGGGATTGCGGAAGTGCCTGCAGCGGAGCCCACCCGCGGAGACTTATAAACTTTGTCCCCAACGGCGCTCAACTTATGCTGGAGCTGGGTGCTGCGCCCCCCCCCACAGAAGAGTGAGGCAAGGCCCGCGGGGCCCGCCCACGGCCTACTGCCGGCGGCCCTTGCCCCGCCAAGCGGCGTGTGTCTGTGGCTGCTGAGGCAGCGGGTGGGTGTATTTTGCTGGTCTGCGCTACCCGCCCGACTGACAGGTGCCCCAGTGGGAGTCCACCCCGCATCCGCTGGACGAGTGAATGGCCACGTTGTACGGCCGGTGACAATCCCCTGCGATCCACCCCCACCCTGAGTGGCACAGGAGCTGAGTGAGGCCGCCGCGGGTGAGGGGGGAGAACGACAGGCAGCCTGTGCCGACTCCCGCCCCGCCGTGGGTGAGCTGGGGGGCTGCATGCGGACGGGGAGAGCGCAGTGGAAGCAACAAGTGTGATGACCTCGGGGGGCAATGCAGTGACCCACTGGAGGAAGAGGAGCCCCCTGGTGGTATTGGTATACCGGCATATGCCCCAGGAAGAGGCCGAGTGTATGCCTGGGCCTGGACATTGAGAGACATCTGGTAGCAGGAGCATTGGAGGGCAGGCGTCAGGGGAGTGAGTGCGAACTGACGAGCCACAGAGGCGTGCCGTTGTTCCCAGGGGCCGAGCTGGCAGAGTGAGTGGTGCGGCCCAGTACCACTGAGCGGAAGGCGAGGGGGACCCGCTGCGTGGGGATGGAGTGCACTGCTGGTCGCAGTCATGGGCAAGCCTAAGGCATGAAAGGAAGGTGACCCGGTGCCATCGGATGCTGAGTCCCCGCCGCAGGAGAATAGGGGTGAGCAGGGACTACCACAGGACTCGGGGATTCAACTAAACTAGATAAGATACTGGCGGCCATAGTGGACACTCGAGCTGCCCTTCAGCAGGACATTGCGCAGGTTGCGACGGGATTGGGTCTGCTGCGAGCAGACCACTCGAAACTCGCTGACCGGGTGAAGCAGACTGAAGCTACGATTCAAGTGATTGGCCCTGCACAGACCACGCTAACTGCGTCAATGGAGGGTGTCCTGGATCATCTCGCGGTACTAGAGCGGCGAGCTGAAGATGCGGAAGGCAGGAATAAATGCAATAACATCCGCGTGGTGGGTCTGCCGGAGAAAATTGAGGGAACGGACATGGTGGCCTATTTAGAGACTTGGCTTCGAACTGTTGTGGCCCCTGAAGGGCTATCGAACTTCTATACCCTGGAGCGGGCGCATCGGGTCACGGCTAGGCCACCGTTACAGGGGCGCCCTCCGCGGACGGTGGTGGCGCGGTTGCTGCACTTTCGGGACCGCGATTTGCTTCTACGGAGGGCTCGTAGCGATGGCCCCTATCAGGTGGACAACAGTAATGTCACTCTCTTACCGGACTATTCGTTTGACACGAAGAGGCGTCGAATGTCCTTCCAAACTGTGAAGAAAGAATTGTGAGCAGAAGGGATCCAGTATTCCTTATTCTTCCCAGCCAAGTTGCGCATAGTACTAGACGGAAAGACCCATTTTCACGATACGCCGGAGGAGGCCTGGGATTGGCTGGAGACTTTCAGAACGGGAAAGGATGGCCTGGAAACAGAGGCACGGGAGCGGTCCGGGGACTGTCAACCTCGCAGGTCACAGCGTCTGCGGCGCCGCAGGCGAGGCCTGCGGAAACCGTAGACCTCGCAGACGGCCATAGAGCGCAAGGGAGCACTGGAAGCGGTGTCGGCGATCTCAGGAGAGCTGCTGCAGACTACTCCGGAAGCATCTGCACTTGGCAGTGATAAGGGCTAATCGGAGGGGGTGTCCCTGGTGTTGGACGATCAGAGACTGCCTACGGTCACCCCTGGAATGGCAGATGGGCTGTTGGATGAGTAGATGTTGGGCTGTCTGAGGGGATGGGGGTTCTGCCCTGGAATGTGGAGCTGTGACGATTGTCTTGGTTTGACTGGGGGTTGTAGTGGTGACTTGGCGACAAGGGGTGCTGGGAGCCTACATCGAGAGTGACTGGGGTTGGAGTGGCGGCGGGGTTTGCGGGGGGATCTGGGGGGACCCGGGAGGCATTGCACCTTGGGGGATCTGGGGAGCGGTCAGGGGTGGTGTTATTGGATTTGCTGCAGATCGCGTCCTAGGCTCTATCCAGCCCGACCGGATGGTATTATTCAGTTTGCCTTAACTTTGCATAGGGTGTGCAGTTGGGGTAGTTTGAATGGGATTCACTATGCTGGTGCCTGTTCTTGGGGGGGGGGGTGTTGCATTGGGAGGGGCGGGGAAGTTTGGGGGTGGATCTGGTTTGGTTGGGGGGAATTGCCTGCTGATGTGCTTAATTGCTGAAACAGTACTATTGAGTGTTGTGTCTTTGTCGACTAGTGACACTGCCTGGCAGCGGGAGGGGGGGGGCTGCCTTGGGCGGTGTTTGCATCACTGTCATGGGTTAGTCACCTGATGTGAAATGTATAACCTGGAATGTTCAGGGATTGCACTCCATGCAGCGTAGGTATAAGGTACATTTATGGTTAAGCTCCGGCTTACATTAAAGAACGTCTTGGAATCTATAAACAGACACGATCACTAAGGTCTTCAAATACTCAGCTACTGTCCTGCCCTCGCTATAAACTAGCTACGAAGGGTGGTAGATCTTTTTCGGTGGCTGTCCCACAGGTTTGGAACAAACTTCCCGAATCTCTTCGCAAAGAATCTGACCTGTTGCATTTCAGGAAATCCTTAAAAACGTTTCTGTTCAGAGAAGCTTTAGGCTCCACTTAGGGGTATAGCTTTATTCTTCTGTTTTTTATTAGCTTAGCTTCCTTCTGTCATAAAGCGCCTTGAGACCTGCAGGAGATTTGGCGCTATATAAGCTGTAGTTAACAATAACAATAACATTCCTATCTGGTCCGTAGGGGCGCGCAGGTGGCTTTCCTACAGGAGACACATTTGACTAAATCTGAGGGGCTTGCTCTGCAGCGTAGGTGGCGCGGACAGCTTTATTACACCACTTACTCAGCATTTGCACGGGGGGCACTGATCTGGATTAGGGCGGGGGTCCCATTTCAACTGATAGATCCAGAGGGCCGTTATGTTGCGATTAGGGGCCGCTTTTATGGACGTGAGGTGACCCTCTGCAGTGTCTATGCTCCTAATGTAGAGCAGGCATCCTTCTTGGAGACTTTGTCATCTGTCCTCACTGATTATTTCACGATACCGGTATTGATGGGGGAGACTTTAACTCAGTTGCTGATGTAGTCCTGGACAGGTCCCATCCACCACTACCAACGGCCCGATTAATAAGTTGGCAGGGGTTCGGGCCCACTGGCAGGAAAATTGGGGACTTCTCGACATCTGGCCAGCACGGCACCCGACTGATAGGGATTATTCTTACTATTCGGCCTTGCATGACCTCCATGTTCGATTAGACGTCATTTTGTGTAGCTCCGGTCTGGCTTCCCTGGTGGTCAACAGTGAGTATTTAACACGCACCATTTTGGCCCACAATCCGCTGTTGGTGAACTTCTGTTGGGCTGTAGAGCGCCCCAGGATCCCTAGCTGGAGGGTGCGCCCCGAGATGCTGGAGGATCAGGTCTTTCGTGCGGAGCTGAGCGATGGGGTGGAACACTACTTTGCGGAAAAGGCGGGTACTGCTACGACGGTGGCCATAGAATGGGACGCCTTCAACGTGGTGGTCCGCAGGTTCTGTATCGCCAAGTGGGTGGGAGTCAGGAAGCTGCTTCCCTGGGAAATCGAGACAGCTGAACTGGCCTTGCGCGAGGCTGAGAGAGCTCACTCGGATGGTTCTTGGATGCGTGATGAGGTCCTGTCCCGGAAGGAGCGGCGGGGGTGAAGCGGTTACGGTGCTTCGACTACAAGGTTTTCATGGCTCGCGCGCATGCGGAGCGGGACAAGGTGGGCACATTATTGGCCTGGCTTTCGGACCCTGCCCCTAGGTGTGTGCCTATCCTGGCGCTGGCCTCCCCCTCGGAAAGGCTGGACTATGAGCAACACCGCATCAATGAGCACTTTCGATCCTTTTACGCACGTCTCTACACCAGCCAGCTGCAGACTGGCGAGGTGGATACTCAAGCATTTTTGGAGGGCTTGGACTTACCCGCACTTGGGGAGGAGGAGGAGGCAGAGGCTCTAGGACACGATATTACGTTGGCTGAGATTCGCTGCGCCATCAAGCAATTGGCGCGTAACAAAACACCTAGCAGCAATGGTTTGCCAATCGAATTCTATCTGACGTATATTGACCTCCTGGCTCCCAGATTGTTGGTGATGTACCAGGAGGCTAGGAAGACGGGGACATTGCCGGCTTCTACTAGGGAGGCCATCATTGTGCCGCTCCTCAAACAGGGGAAGTAGCCGACTGACCCAGCTGCATATAGGCCTCTCTCTATGCTTACTACGGACTACAAAATACTGAGCCGGGTGCTTGCCACCAGGCTCCTTCCTTTCATGACGCGGCTGGTGCATCCCGACCAAGCTGGCTTTATCCCAACGCGCAATACCGCCAGTAGCGTATGTAGATTGATAGGCGTCTTGGATGGCGGCTGTGGAACGTCGGAACAAGCAATGGTACTTTCGGTTGACATCGCTAAGGCGTTTGACAGCCTGGAATGGCCCTATCTGTTCTCAATTATGACGGCATTTGGGCTTGGCGCCGGATATGTCCGTTGGACTGAGATCTTGTACTCATCCGCAACGGCTAGAGTCCGCGTAGGAAGGGCTGTTTCCTCTTCTTACCCAGTGGGGCGGGGGACAAGGCAGGGCTGCCCACTGTCCCGCTGCTATTTGCTCTTGCGATAGAGCCACTGGCGGCGCACGCTAGAGCGGGAGGGGCGTACCGAGGCCTCCAACTCAGGGGTCGCGAGCATTATATCTCGCTCTACGCGGACGACTTCCTAATGTTTGTGGCAAATGCGGGGGACGCCTTGGAAGGGGTGCGCACTCTCCTTGACCATTTCGGGGATATCTCGGGCCTGTGGGTTAAATGGGCTAAGACCTGTGTATTCCCAGTGTCTGGTACATGCGATCCGCCAGTGTTGCCGCCCGATCTAGCGTGGGAGCCGAGGTGCCTTCCTTATTTAGGAACGCAGGTGTATCATACACAGGAGGATCTCCTCGAGGGTAACATTGGGAGAGCGATGAGGGGCCTGAGGGGTAGCATGAGGTTTGGGGGGACTCTGCCATTGTCGGTGGCGGGCCGCATCGCGCTCCTGAAGATGGTGGCGCTTCCTCGTCTTCTATATTTCTTCAGGACCTTACCGATACGAATACCGGCTGCATTTTTCAGACAACTCTGCTCAGCTGTGGGTAGTTTCATATAGGGTGCGGGACGGCGCAGAGTAGCGTTGGATACATTGATGCGACCGCGGGCTGAGGGAGGCCTTGCTACTCCAGATTTTGAATTATACTATCTGGCAGCGCAACTTCAGGTTCTCACCCAGGCGGTGGCGCTGGAGTTCAGAGGACCAGAGAGGGGGACTGTGCCGGACGTGCCGAGACATGTGCTGTCGTTTGTGGTTCTGCAGCAGCGATTGAGGACTGCCGTTTTATCGATGGTGGAGGGCACCCTGAGACACTGTTGGAAACGATTCCACAGCAGAATTGGGGTGCAGCGTCCTTATGCACCCGAGATACCCTTGGGCATGTGCACGGCATTACCACATGGTGGCGATTGGTCCGGCCTAGCGGAATGGGAGGAGCTGGGCCTGCAGATGGTGGGAGACCTTTATGCCGACGGCGTACTACTGCCCTATAGCGCGCTGCAGGAGACCTTCGGTCTTCCGCGCAGTCACTTTCTGATGTACGCGGCCTTGATTGCGGCTCTACAAAAACATTGGGGTGCTGGTCTATCTGAACCACCCATAAGTGGAGCATGACAATACGTGGTGATGGCAGCGGGAACGTATAAGGCGATTACCTGTCTCTATAAACGAATGTTAGGGGACGGGTTTAACCCATTACAGAAATTGCGGGAGCAATGGGCGACGGACTTGGACAAAGCTATCCCGGATGCGGCCTGTTGCAGATACTTATACGGGCATGGAAGAGTACCAGGAACGCCAGGTTCCAATTAATTCAATTCTTTGTGTTGCACAGGGCATATCTCACGCCAGCTAAAATCAATCTATATTTTCGAATCGATACTGCAACCTGCCCCCGATGCCGGTCTCAGGGTGCGGACCTGAGCCATATGTTGTGGGACTGCCCTCAGTTGGGCACATACTGGGAGGAAGTAGCCAGGTTACTCTGTGGGGTAACTGTGCGGCAGGTTGACATGGATAAAGGGGCGTGCCTATTGCATTGGTACCCGCACACCAGTCAAAACAAGATAACTAGCAAGTTTATGGACTTGGGTCTCATCCTGGCTAAAAGAGAAATAACATCACACTGGAAAACAACAGCTGGCCCCAGCTATGTTAGATGGAAGGCAACGCTACTTATGTGGGTGGGCAGCAAGAGTTTGATTAGAATGCAAAAAGCCCATAGATCCCATAGTGATAAGGCGCTTTTGGCGGCGTGGGCGTGGGAGGCCCTGGTGGCGGAGCTCCGGATGCTGGACATGGATAATGACTCAGAATCCGGATCATCAGTGGGGGAGGAACAGGCACAGGCGGCTTCTTCTGGACTTGGGGAGATTTGAGCAGAGGGAGGTCCCTGAAGCATTGGAGGTTATGATGACTCTTCGTAGAGTGGATGCGATGACCTATGAACATGTCACACACGAGGGTAGTACATTGACAACACTTTTTCTTTCAATAACAGTGCCAGCGGCAAGGGTGGGGGGGCTGGGAGTTGATAGACATTGAGGGGGGCCACACATAGGGCACTGATCGAGGATTTGAGCCTTCAGCTCAAACGAGACATTATGTTGATTGGAAGGGCTTGACAATACAGCGCCAGTTTGGAACCGGGATTATATGTTTATACGTTGCTGAATGTTTTTCAAGCCTGATGTCAATGCGGAATGTGGGGCTCTTTGTAATTGTGATGGTCCCTTCTTATGTCTTGTTTGTGTTTTGAAACAATAAAAAGATTTGTTTTTAAATCATTGGATTATTGTGAGCGTGGTTGTGAATACTTTACACATTTGTCTTGAAGATAAGCCTGGCTGCTCGTGTCAAGCTTCTGAGGGGGTGAGCGTGGCTATCTAAGAAGGTGACCTTCCTTTCTCTGAAGTTGGAACGCAGGTCCCTTCTTTGCCTATGGTACCTACATCCGCCGGGTCTAACAGGGTTACTGATGTAAAGAAGCTTTATGATACCAACATGTTACAATATTTTCTATTGGTCCGCCTCATGACAAGTACCATTGCCACTAGCTTGCTTTTTTTTATTACAGTTACTATTCATACTATGTGCACTACAATAGGATTTTGATTTAAATACATTTTTAAAACATATTCCTGGTTTCCTAGGATTCTTGAACTGCAGCTATTTATTTTGAAAGAGGGTTTGAGGTTCCAGTAGCTGTCCCTGTGAAATCTCACAGGACTCATGGTTACCAAGAACGCACCTCACTTAAGTAATGCACCGTGGGTTGCGAGTGGTTGAAGTCCATTGGGTTATCTGTCTCAGATTGCATATTGACTATGGGGCTGATTTATATTTTGGCATACGGAGGAATTGTAGGCAGGGAGATGGAGTAATTTACTCCATCACCTGGACTGCACCACTGCCTGGCAAATTATGAAATGATCTCCAGGCTGGCAGTCATTTCTGAAGCTTTATCAGGAACTGCTTTCAACATAATAGAGCCATGCACCAAACTGTTTTCTTTTTTCTTTTCCTAAAGAAGATGTCCCCCTCACCATGGGCGCTATCTCGCAAGGCAATGGGAGCATTCTGTGTTTTTTACTGCCCTATTCAACCAGGGTTTTCCTGGTGGTGACTGGCAGTAAAAACAGCTATATGTCTGCCCATCCTAATAGGGCAGACGAACATACAGTCAATTCTCTAATGGCCCTAAATCTGTTAGGCTGTCGGACCGGTTTGGCAACAGCACAGTAGTCTATACCGTGGTCAAAATATGGTCCAGCCACTTTTTAAATTCAGCAGACGGACCATAATATTTCCAATGAGCATACTCCGTTGCCACTGTGTATGCTTACCACCAACATTTAAATCGGGCCCTTGGTCTTTTAGTGCCAGGGTGATAGAATTCCCATTTCTGGGATGTTCTCTGAAAATAAATCCAGAAAAGATATCAGTCCAGCTGTACAATAAATACTGATGTTTCAACCTCACATACTGTAACTGGATGAGTTCATCATCAGGACAAAACAATCAATAGTAATCACCACCATTCATGAAGCCACACTAGCGGTCACACATTCTGACAGACTATTGAAACTTTGCAGGGAACTTCACACTCTTATATCACAAAGGACATTTAAAGTCTGGTGTGCGTCAATAACAGTATCAAACACTTAACCCCAGAGGCATTGATGTTAACTCTGAGGTTGCTCCAGAAAGTGCTCCCACAAAAGGACATCCTCTGAACTGTGGGCAAGAAAAGATTTCCATGGCTGAACTGAAATGGAGTGAAATACACTCTGTTCACCAGCACTTTCATTCTAGAAGCCTGATGTACTGCTGTGATCATTGCCATGAATCATTCTTGAATACCATAACATTCTAGCACATTACCCATATAAAACCAGCTAACTCTGTCAAATCATTTTCAGCATCCAATGAGATCAGCATCAAATCTCATGCATTTGTTACAGTTTTACATGGTACGTCAACCTGTGCATATTTTTGAAGGTTTGGCTTCCTCTTACAAACTTATCTAAAACTTCATATACAACTTTTGCTAATCTTACTCAGGTTTTGGGGTCATTAATTTGCCAGACTCTGTCATAGAAGGGGCTACAGCTCTTTATTTAGCAAAAGATAAGAACAGTCTGATGAGAACTGGGGAAAGAGTGGATGTGAAGGTTTTAGAAAATCCACACATTAATTCATCATTACCTGATGTTATTTTTAGATTTGAAGATCATAATGACTGTCAGGACGCCTGTAACATTTATCTTGACTACCATATCATCTCTATGTGTCCCAAAATCTTAGACAGCATCCTGTACTTTATAACACACCCCAGCCTCTTTAAGCAGGAAACAGTAATATTGGCAGAACCAGCATTTTATGTTTCTTTCTTTGTGTTATTCACCTTCCATTCACCTTCCTTACCTTCACAATTCTTCAGTTCCTGTATAGTGTTTTTTTAGCTTTCAGTGGTCAGAAGATTATGTGTCTTTTTCCCTGTTTCATGTATTCTTAGCTTTTATGTCAATAAGGCGCTATCTAGCCTATTTAACAGCAACATGTCATTCACCTCTCACAAGGCTATATCACTACAATCTGCCCGATCCAAAGAGTTTATATTTGCCTTCAACTTGCCTTAACTTCCTGTCTTATCTAATTTCTTAAAGTCCCTTGTCCCCTTTATTCTATAAGCAATCAGCAATAGCTTTGAATATTTCCATATTATATTTCTCTTTCCCAGAGTAGGTTTTTCCACCTCATATCTCTGGTGGCATTCCCAACCCAGATGTGTCTGCCACAGGTGAATTTCCCTCCCTTGTGGGAGTCTCTCCCACTCATCTTGAGGCAATTGGGTAGGAAGATTAGATTGATTCTATAACAGAAGTTGTGGACATGGCACTAGGAAGAACAATCTCTCTCCTGTGTATGTTGTCTTCACACCTCTATTAAATCCAGTCACACAGATACCTCTGTAAAATAAATTGATGTCACCTTTGACGAAGCAAGCCCCCCTCAATCTAATATACATAATCACCGACAACAAGAGAGACCCGCAATATTAAAATGGCCCTCAATGGAACCTGCTGTAATATGCATTTTTATTATAAAACACCCATCCTAGCTCTCATTAGGGGAAAACATGGTCATGATTGTTATAGAGTCTGCACCCACCCTAACCTTTAAGAACACATTCCTGAGACCCTTTTCAATATTTGAAAAACATAGGACTTATGTAACAAAAAAGCAACTTCACAGCTTACATGCTAGCCAAGACATGGCTTTGAATTGGATATAAGAAGGATTTAAATAACCTTTTCTTCCCTCTTTTGGGCTGGGGGGCCTTGAAGCACCACTACTTAAGCTTTCTCTGAAGCAGAATAAAGATATGAACTCTCTTCCAATCTGCAGAGAAATTAAGCCCCTTCCCATCAATCTACATCTTGGAGCCTACCATCTTTAAAAACCAAGAGCTCAGACAACTAGAAGAATAGTATAACAATACTACCCACAATAACCCCAACCATCGCAAAATGATAGAAATTACTATAAATAGCGAAAATAGCAAATATTATCATGGTCAAAGTAGCGTGACAAAAATACAGAAGGTAAGCATACATTTGTTTTTCCTTTTTTCTAATGAATATTGTAGTTAAAATTATTGCACACTATAATGTTGTTTTGTATTATTATACTATGCTTTTATTTCATTCTTTAAATGAAATGTATGTTTTTAAACGTTATAGTAATGCATTTTTTTTTCAGATGGTTTGGTTGGGGAACATCCTTTACAAAGCGATAATGACACCGCAGAGCCATTACAACGCGGGTTTCACAACGCAAGTCGTTACCATGACTTGCGCTGGAGGGCGCTCTAGGCTAAGGAATAGTAGATTTACTATTCCAGCACCTTCCCTACTGTACGTAGGCTGATGTTGGAATAGTAAATCCTACTATTCCTAAGTCCAGCACCCTACAGCGCAAGTCGTGGTAACGACTTGCATTGTAAAACCTGCGTTGTGATGGTCTGCGGTGTTTTAAACCGCGTTGTACTGTCATACATCCGTTTGGTTTATCAGTGGATTGGTGAGTAGCGTTTCTTTATATATTAATCAATGTTAATTGATTAGCATGTAAATTATTTATTTTATGTCAGTTATTTGTTTACATATTTATTACTTTTTTAATGATGTATACATTTGTAAGATTGCCATATTAGTAAGGTACATACAATAATTTGTGTGTATGTGTTTTTATAATTTCATAGAACTTGATTTAATTGTATATTGAATTATAATAATCATAATCGAAATTCAATATATATGCTTAGCAATATAACACCAATATTTAAGTAGTCAATATTTTTGCACTCTAAATCATTTAATGTAGATAGTTTTGGTATTGATATTTGAATAAGAATATTTTAGTATTGCAATAAAACATAGAATCACTATCAGTTAGCAGTTTTTCCCATTTTATATGTCTCAAAAAAAGGAACTGAAGTCCATGATGCAGCACAGTCATCTAACCAAAGTGTGCTTAACTTGACTCCCTGCCTCATGAGTAATATCTCTTTCACTGCCTCCAAGGTGGTTTTACCATGCGGCACTATCATTGGGTGTTGAGTGTCACCAAGATCCCCTTTCTCCTCCAGAACACCTACAGCTTTCATGGACTCCTGCACCTTAGTGACATGCAAAACATTCTGGACCTATTTGCAATCAGAGTCCCATGGAAACATCACAAATCTCTGTTTATTTCAGGTTACTTCTTGGTAGCTAGTCTTTTTTGCAATGCTCTACCATCAGGTACTGTAATCAAATTCTTGAGCAAGGTCTCAAACGAAAATAGATACCATCTTTCTTGTTTACGTCAACAAATTCTCCTTTTTTGCTACATTGATAGATTTACCACAATATCTCAAAGGAGTTTTATTCTTCCGTTCTTCTCAGGCACACCCCTTGACTCCTCACAAGGCCCACAGTCTCCACTTCTTTAATGTTTGGATTTGAGCACATAAAGTTCTATATCTGTGATTTTATGTTACTCTTTTGGGCTGTTTTGACACTATTAGGTTTGTAGTAGATTAAAAGTATATCTTCTAAATAATAATGGTCTTACTCGTTTGTGGGTGTTTTGTGTTAGCATGTCTCTTCTTAAACCCCTCCTAAATTCTCCTTGAACCCCACCCATTCTGAGCACATATTCCCAATTTTCTCACCACTCCCCCAGTGTCTCCCAGATTACCTGCAAAAAGGTTTGTGTTTAGATATCTGTGGATAAGTGATGGATCTCTGCAGAGAAAAGGCAATTATGAAGGGGATCCTCATGTGTAGATGTGTCAACTGCATTCAGATGACAAGAAGCATTACTACTGGAGTACTACTTTATGTACTCTAAGGTGCAGCCCACCAAGAAATGGGGGAATAACAGGGAGAATCAGGGCCGGATCCCACTGGTATTCCTAATTTTTGACCAGACTTTCAACCAGAGATTTTAGCTACTTCTATTAGCCAAAATATACGGGTGCAAGTTAGGAGATCTGGCGGGTTTCCACAAATCTCACTAGTCCAAAGGAACTAGTAGCTGCTGATACCAGCCCCATCAGAATTAGGAAGTCACTACTAATGAAGGCCTAAGTGCTTTTTCTTCCTGGCGCTATTGTCCAATAATTCCTTTTGCATTTTCTATCAAGCCATACTTTATACTTCTAGTTTGCCCAGGTAGCCTTCAAAGGTCCTTGAACTGCTAAGCACTTATTTTGGCAGCCTCATTTGATTGGCTGCCAAGTAATCTGCAGTCTGCTTCATTTTGCAGTGCCCCGTTAGAATGTGTGTTCTTAATAAGCTTTGAAAGGAAAGTATCTTTTAAGGGCATCCTAAGGTTACTAAATGTGTTGGCTTCATTTGGAGGCTGACTCATCCTTTCCTGGTCGTGTTTCAACTCAAATAGCATGTGGGACTTCTGGGGATGTTTTGCATTGGAGTACTTCGCTGCAGAATACCATCCATACAAAACAATGCAGTAGTTGTAATTGCCCATTATTTAAACATATCTTATTCAACCTCATTAAGTATCCCAATTTCTTTAGTAAGCTACATAAAATAATGCAAGCAATATTTATTTTTGTATCGCGTATGAGAAATAATGATCAAAATATGCCTCGTGGCTCCGGACAAAGAAAAGAGAATTCACAGATATTTGTCGAATTGCATATCACTAAATTTCACAGATTTATGTATTGAGATATTGGTCTATGTTTTTGTTGAGCACTGAGAAGGCTAGTTAAGACACTGGAGCATTGTTCAATTTGTTCGTGTTAGACTACAATTATCAGCAACACTGAGTTATTCAAAATAATTATATACATTGTTGGTGGATGCAGTAACAACAGTTGTGTTTGTGTTTGTCCCAAGAGCATGTCAAGAAGCCAGCTTTGCAACTCAGCTGCCCCATTCCTATTCGAGGACATGGAACATTGAAGCCTCCTCTGACTCGAAAAGCCAAAAGAAGGTTATTCTTCTGACCTTAAGAGAACTATGAGTTCTGAGGACACGACAAGTCCCATTATGATCTATCTTTACACCTAACTCGAGGATAGGCCTCATACTTCATACAATTCACTCATCGCTCCTGAAGTCTACATTATTTCTTTCTTTTTTATAACGAGGGCATGACCCGAAGACGTCAGCAGGGCCGGCTTTAGGGCAGTGCGACAGGTGCGGCCTCACAGGGCGCTGACCAGTGAAGGGGGCGCTAACCTCAGGGGGGGGCGCTGTTTTTATCAATAACTTATGATTGGAGAGAATGGGCACTTTTTCCTGTGGTCTTGACAGAATCTGAGCAGGCGGTCATTGGGTGTAAGGGCGCCAAAAAGGATTGTCGCACCGGTCGCCACCAGAGCTAAAGCCGGCCCTCGACGTCAGAGAGCTTGACAATAGAAGAATAGATAGTGAATACTGTCAAAAGAGAACACTAAAATTGTATGAGAGCAGAAATTAATTAGAAGCTCAAAAGAGGTATTTTTGGAAGAGAAGTTTCATCTCCAGTCTGAAGGTGTCTAGAGAGTTAGTGGTTCCTGGATTTGGTGGCAGAGAGAGTAAATGAATTCTGCTTGCATTCACAGTGATGGATTGCCCCATTGAAAACAGGCACTGACTGGGTCTAGGGTGGGACTATTGATCCAGAATATCAACGTGACAGAATATCTTTACAATATTGTTACAATATCCAGAGACAAAGGGGCATATTTATGAGCCCCTTACGCAGCTGTAGTATCATTTTTTGTAACGTTCCGGCGGTGCAAACCACAAAATCATGCTTATGAGGCCACACAAACTCACTTTGAATGGCCTCATAGATAGGCGAGTAAGGCAAGACAGCCCACATCACTGAGTTGCCTCACTCTGCACTAGGGAGGAGTTCCATGAGCATCGCGGTGGGGGTTCCCACGCAACACCCATGAATTTTGACTCGTCCCCAGCTTTACAAGACCATGTAAACCTGAGTACGCGCCAAAACCTTATTCTTCGAGGTGCAACGAGGAGAAATAACTTTATTTCTCCTTGTGTTTTTCCTCTTTCCGTTTGTTCTGCATTCTGCAGCACACATAGAAAGAAGAAAAAGTCTCCTAGGATTGTTCTTGTGCAGGAAGGTGCCCCTTGCTGCACTAAAACAACCCTGCCTACAACACAAGAACCCTTGCACCGTCGTGTCACACGGCCAGCTTTAGCGCTGGTTGCTCCCAGTGCGACAATCATTTTTGGCGCCTGACACCTCATGACCTCCTCCTGAGATTCTCTCACTGCCACTGGGCAACAGTGCCCCTCATCTCTCCAATCATAAGTTATTGCTAAACAGAGTTCCCCCCCAGGTCACGCCCACACCACAGTTCAGCACTCAACGGTAGCTCCACCCTAAAGCCTGTCCTGTGCAAGGGTGCCTGCATTGGTGATAGGCTGCAGAACCGGTGCCAGTGCTGGGGGAAAGGAAAGGAATGCACTGTATTTGATAAATAAGGTGCATTTCTACCCTTTCACTTTGACGTAGGGCAGCCCAGCAAGGTGATGTGCAGTCCTACTCCCAAACGCCTATAAATGAGGCCCAAAAGTCCGAAAGATAAGTTTCAATACATATTCTATACCTAACTTCATATATGTGCCTTGTTGATATATAAATATATTATTATATGTTTTTTCAAGGTACGTAGATGTGGGGTTAAGAATAGGAAATCCTTATGTTCCTCTGTGGATTTACTTTTCGATATTTTGTCTCTCTATTTTGTTGTAAAGATATTATTCCCCATTAATATCCAGGCATCGATATTCCTTACTAGAAGCCGCTGACTGCCCCTCTCCACTAAAGCCAGCAGTGGAGTGAAGAGAAGTGGGAGGTGTTGAAACTAAGGTATGTTCTGGAGGTATGGAGCCTGCAATGTCCAGATGTGACAGCCAATGGGGCAGCTAGGCCGGTAGAGGTTGGCAGAAGCGGCTAGTGGATCATTTCCTCAGGAGTGTTTTGCTACCTGTACCTGATTTTATTTGTAGGGCTTAATCACCAGATTGTGTGTTAAATATAGTGAGTCATTAAAATCTTTGAAAGTAGATACCTTTATAGTAGTTACCTTTGCTAATGGAAAACATAAAAAATATGTTCGCAGTAATTTATCTCTCAAGATTCAACAAAAATTGTATCATGTGAAATTGGTTTAAATCTGATTACATCAATTTATACGTTTAATGACTGATGGAGAAAGTCGAGAGATCGATTTACCCAATTGGAAAGTCACTGGTGATATCAACCAGAAGAGACAATGGTTTACAATTAATTTTTGCATCACAGTGCAATGCCATTAAGGTGAATCTACTTAAAGATTCTCTTTTTATCTTTGTGTATAAGCAGTATTTATTTGTTGTCTTGAATTTCTTTCTAGATGGCAATGATAATATGGTTGTGGGTGAGGTCTTAAACTTCTTCAAAGAGTGTTTGCCGGACTTCCACCTGGTCTGCCTGGTCACCCAGATTGTTTGCCTTTTTTCTGGACACTATTTTGGCTGGTGTTAGATCTCTGTGAACTTTGCAGTTGTTAACCAAGAGTAAAGTGTCTGTACTACCCTTCGAACAAGGATACATTGGCTTATTCTTGATTTAGACATTTAACTTGCCTGTAAGTCCCTAGTATTAGGTGCAGAAAATACACCCAGGGACTGGAAGTTAAATGCCACTTGTAGATTGTAGCACCTCTTCTGCAGCCCACTACAGTGGAAGTGCAAACATGGCTTCAGGTCTACACTGTGTAGCCTGACAGCTGCAGTGTAAAACCTGCACTGTGACCTGTCAAAATAACCCTTTCTGACAGTTAAAGATCTCTGTTTTAAATATTAGTAAATCACCCGCTTGTAGGCCGTGTAGCCCACAAGAAAGAGTGCATAGTAGTTTTATTAATCTTTATCAGGTTTAAAGATAACCATAAAAAATATACATATTCCATAAAAACACACCATAAGAATATGTTTCCAATAAAACTTCAATAAACACACAGTAAATTGTCCAGCTCCCTGGTCCAACAATAAAACGTTCCTTACAAAACAGCTTATATCATTGCAAACAAAGATGTCCGATAAAACTTTAGTGAACACATAATAGATTATCCTTTCCCCAAATACACCAAAATAACATTCAATGCAATACAATATACATCACAAAATGGTCTTTCAAGCATTTCAGATGGTAAAAAAGGCATCTGTTCACACCTAACGGGCAGAAGCCAGGAGAAACGGTAGAGCATGACTCCCATTGCTTAATTACACAGCTCAGAAAATTGGAAACGCACATGCAGGTGTGAAAATCCCTAAGCCACAGAAGGTGTAACATAGCATGCCTCGCTTCTGCAAATTTTAGGTTTTCAAAAAGGGATATTCCTCAAAAAATTCTGAGCCAGGTAAACAACAACAAAACAATATATTAAGATTGAGAGTTTGTGCAGACAAATTGTTACAGGGCCCAATTGGATCTGCCCTTGGGCAAACCTAAACCTTGTTAACAAATGCTGATAATAAACATTAGTCACCATGTCAGGTAAGGTTCTGTAGAGGGTACTATTTTTATTAGGTAAAAGGCATGGGCAGCAGGTTTCAGTAATTCATCACTTTCTCTTAGCGCAACAACATGATGAAAGTGTGCTTACCCCAACTATGGACTGATTTAGTAATCTTTTACAGATTAAGAAATAGCTCCAGACAGACCATGCTGGTGACGTTAGACTTTATAGAATCAAGCCAAAGTATTGTTTTCACGTTGTCTAATGAAAGGCTGTCCCTGATTATCAATCTGTTGAGGGTTGGCTTACTTTTGTACCACGCTGAAATCATCATAACAAGGGACTTAATTCAATGATGTCTGAGATATATTTAAGACCCTGTTTTTCAAGGACAGCAAACGTTGAGGCGCTCTGTGGGACTGCCAATAAGGGTCTGCACACCTGTTCTTACCTGAATCATGTGACAATCCTTGTACCCCCAGATATATCTGCCATAGGTTGGAGCGGGACACATATTTATCACTTTGAATTTGAAGGAGGGGTATAATCGTTTTCTAGGCCAACGTTGCACCGAATTCCAGTATCGCTCCCCGTGTATTAGCAAGCATTAATCTTTTAGACATAAGAAGGGATTCCTATTATAAAGCAAAATACCCAGGTAAATAAAAGTGGGGAATTGTGCAATGTTAAGCTTGTTACACTAAAAATCTTTACGTTTGGTGGGCTTACCACCAACAACCATTACATATGGTTTTGATTGTTTATGGAAAGATCTAAATGGTCCATAAAATCCGAACAGTTGTCTAGTAAAAGTTGAATCCCCATGGCCATCCTCAAAATGAGGACAGCATTGTCTACAAAAAGCAGAACTGGTTTCGAGTGCTTACTTACGAGGGGAACATCACATTTCTTCTCAACTAACACTGCCTCTAAGCGATTGATTAGATGGTAAACTAGAAAGGGGCCAGAATGCATTCTTGCCTGACACCACAGGTTATTGGAAAAGATCTTCGCTATGGAGATCCCCCGGGAAGGACATCAATATTCTTTTCTATTCTGTAGTTCTTATATAGTGGATGGCTACCCGCAGGCCTCCCAGTACTTTAGGCAGACATCGAGTGATGGTAGCTGTAGTGGGTTAGTTGCTAAAAAGGCCTTCAAGGCTATGCAAAAGGGAAGTTCAGACTCCAGTAGGAATAAATCCAAAGGTAGGGAATTCCAGAGCTTTGGCACAAGAAAGAAAGTGGAGCGGTTGTCCCTGGACCGGAAACAAGCTTCCTAGGAATGGTTTCTGGCATTTCAGCCATCTTCAGCCAGGCTTGCTTGAATCCAGTGGGAAAGTGAGCAAGGGACTCACGTCTGAGCACAACCTGCCAACTTATGGCAAACAAAGCAGTACAAAAAGGGGGTGGTGATGGACGGAGCATCTGAACCAATCAAACACTCACACCCAGTCAACAGATCTGGGTTTAATCCATCACCGTTCTTTAGCCCACTCTGCCACCCCAGTTCAGACATGGCCATATGCAAATCAGTCTGACCCTGTGCTTCATGGGAACAGTCCAGCCCGAACTGCCAAGCCATGCCTTCCCTGGACCGGAAACAAGCTTCCTAGGATCGGTTTCTGGCATTTCAGCCGTCTTCATCCAGGCTTGCATGAGTCCAGTGGCAAAATAAGCAAGGGACTCACGTCTGAGCACACCCTGCCAACTTATGGCGAACAAAGCGGTACAAAGGGGGGGGGGCTGATGGTTCAGGGAAGGCATGGCTTGGCAGTTCGGGCTGGACTGTTCCCATGAGGCACAGGGTAAGACTGATTTGCATATGGCCATGTCTGAACTGGGGTGGCAGAGTGGGCTAAAGAACGGTGATGGATTAAACCCAGATCTGTTGACTGGGTGTGAGTGTTTGATTGGTTCAGATGCTCCGTCCATCACCACCCCCTTTTGTACCGCTTTGTTCGCCATAAGTTGGCAGGGTATGCTCAGACGTGAGTCCCTTGCTCACTTTGCCACTGAATTCAAGCAAGCCTGGCTGAAGACGGCTGAAATGCCAGAAAGCGGTCCTAGGAAGCTTGTTTCCGGTCCAGGGAAGGCATGGCTTGGCAGATTGGGCTGGACTGTTCCCATGAGGCACAGGGTCAGACTGATTTGCATATGGCCATGTCTGAACTGGGGTGGCAGAGTGGGCTAAAGAACAATGATGGATTAAACCCAGATCTGTTGACTGGGTGTGAGTGTTTGATTGGTGCAGATGCTCCGTCTAATCACCACCCCCTTTTGTACCGCTTTGTTCGCCATAAGTTGGCAGGGTATGCTCAGGCGTGAGTCCCTTGCTCACTTCGCCACTGATTTCAAGCAAGCCTGGCTGAAGATGGCTGAAATGCCAGAAACCGGTCCTAGAAAGCTTGTTTCCGGTCCAGGGAAGGCATGGCTTGGCAGTTCGGGCTGGACTGTTCCCATGAGGCACAGGGTCAGATTGATTTGCATATGGCCATGTCTGAACTGGGGTGGCAGAGTGGGCTAAAGAACGGTGATGGATTAAACCCAGATCTGTTGACTGGGTGTGAGTGTTTGATTGGTTCAGATGCTCCGTCCATCACCACCCCCTTTTGTACCTCTGAATGCAGAGCATCCCGAGCAGCAGGTGGGTCCAACATGCTTTATAGTGTCAAATGCTGTAAGGGCCTCCTCTGACCCTCAAGAATCCTGGGACTAGTAGTCCACTGCTTCCTCTGATGACAGTGTGTGCATGGTATTGAAAGGTGGGACAGGTACAACATTAATATTGGAATGTGCCTACAGAGACAAGGCCCAAAATGCTGTTTTAAGTATGGCAGGCCTAACTCTCCTATGTAGAAAACGAGATTTAAGAGTAAAATGCTGATGCTGCTAGCGTTAGCAACTAGAAAAGTATTTAAGAGACTATTTTTAATAGTTAATAAACATAGTTTCAAGGGTGAAGTAAAAATTGTAATAAATATTATGGAAGAGTTACTTTTAGAAAGTTATCCTTCACCTAACTGAGTTTCCAGAAGGTTAAATAGCATTAGCCTCTGACAACTCCTAACCTGTGCTCAGCCTTGAACGAGGTGTGACCGGCATGTAAAACTCCTCTCAGGAGCTGGACAGTAGCTGTACCTGTCTGGGCAGGGATACCTTCTCTGCTCTCTGCAGAATCCTCGAGGTGGGAGCTTGTAGGCATCATGGTGATACCACAGTGTCAAATACTGCCTGATACATCTGTTTAAGCAACGGCTAACACGTTGGTACACTTGAAAGGAAGAACATCAGATGCTAGGACACATTGTGTTATATCTCCAGTCTGGGTGGTCTAGAATGAAGTAGGACACAAGTGATTATCTTACTCCACTTCCCTACACACACAAAACCCTCAAAGTACAAGTTTAGTGTGGCCAAAGACTTTCCCAATATTTGCAAAATGCCCTGACACTTGCCATTTTGGACCTGTTTGTAGTAAGGCCAAAACGAACCACTTAAAATGTGAGTAGATTTGCCCATGGAAACTGTTGCTCTGTTGGTTAGTTAGGGCCCAGGAGTCATCTACCGACTAGCTAATGCTAGGCATTATGGTGGCACCCCAAAACACCCCAGCAAAACACTTTTTGGACATGCAGAAGAATAGAAGAGAATTGGACCTGCTGCCTGTGACCTGAGAGGAGCCTAGAAGGACTGGGCCTGCTCTCTTTTGTACTCAGGGAAACAAAGTGAACTCCAAGGCTTTTTTGGTTGCTCTCTAAGTGGCCCCAGCAAGACAACAATCTTTAAGTGGCCTTTTTCCTAAAGTGCCCAGATAACCAGTAGCAACTGGACCTGGACTAGACTTTGCTATTGGCCTTTGTTTGATACAATGAGAGTCTCTACATGCCCTACCCTGGGGTCCTTTGAGCAATAGAAGTGCACTTGTGCGGTCGTTTGGTCATCAGACGAAAGTTTGAAAACTTCAAAAAGCTTTTTGCACAGAGCCTCAGAAGTACCCACCGTGAAAAGTATATGACTGGGATTGGATGGAATTTCAGCTTTATCCCAAAAGGAGATCTCCACACCTCCGAAGAAATGACTACACTCATTTCTACATTAGAACTTAGAAGACTTTGGAACCAAAAACTGAAAAGATCCAGAGCATTTGTGGGACCAACCTATTTCCAGTATACAACCTGCTGTTCCACGACTGTGACTCTAGTTTCAGCTTCAAACCACATGGAGGAGATTTTCAACTAAAAAAAGTGACAAAGTCTTGTTGAATTAGGACTTAGAAATGTTTTAAAACTTGGACTTCAATACTTTTCGGCTGGAACAATCCACTTGTTGTATTTAACCAAAGTTAATTCACTGGTGAACTCAAATCGAGCATACGTCCTGTCCTACCATGATCATTGAAAATCATTCGCGCTATATGCCTTTTGTTGCCATTTCTTCTTAAAACTCTTAAAATTCTTATCTATGGCTCCTCCTTATTGGATTTATGTCATTGCGGTGTTATTTTATTATATTTTACTCGATTTGAAATTATGACCGCTTGCTGATTTGACTTCATTACTTTGTTCGTTCTGAATTACTTTGCACATTGTCCTAAGTTAAACCTGTCAGGTCTGTAATGTAGCTTAGAGGAGATTGAGCGCAGGTCAATTCAGAGACATCTTTGGGTTTTATCCTGGAAAGAGTTGTGATTATTCCATGAGGTGGGCAGTTGACCACCACACACAATAATACCATTTCTTATAGTATACTAAATTAACCCAATTGTACCAAGTCCGTAAGTCATCAGTGAGTAAAAGAATCAGAAATGTAGTGTGTGGACATAGACACAGTCATTTTTACCCAGGAAAGCAGCTGCACAATTCCATTAGTTGTGAGGTTACTAGACTCTTGGGAGGTCATTGCACTCACAGATACTGATTGTTTGGCTACCAGGGTGAGATTTTATTTGTGAGTGGGTTACTGAAAGCAGAATTCTCGGACCTTAAGCTATAAGCTCAGACATTATATTTTAGATAGGGGGGTTATTAAGGAATTCAAATTTACTTTTACATCAAGTATTAATGTGGTCAGATAGAAGCTTGAATGATGTGTCTTTTGGTTTAAATGATTAGGTCCCAGCCTCACTGCACAGAGAGTACTTCTGCTTCTCTGGGGAACACTGTATAATCATTAAAATTTATGTAGAGACTGTAGTACATTATTTGCTAATTTTTAGACTGGAAACAGACAGTGCTAGAAGTTCTCATGTTGTCTATTCATTTAAGCAAAACCAAAGGGGATGATGGACAGAGTGTTGAACAATGCAAGCACTCACCCCCAGTCAACTGATCTGGGTTTAATCCATCATCATTCTTTAGCTCACTCCGCCACCCCAGTTCAGACATGGCCATATGCAAATCAGTCTGACCCTGTGCCTCATGGGAACAGTCCAGCCCGAACTTCCAAGCCACGTCTTCCCTGGACCAGAAACAATCATCCTGGGACCGGTTTCTGGCTAATCAGCCATCATCAGCCAGGCTAGCTTGAATCCAGTGGCAAAGTGAGCAAAGAACCCACATTGGGCCTCATTACGATGTCAGACGGTGACACCGTTGCAGAATCAGGACTGACAGACCTCCGGTCAGCAGTCCTGACAGCAGTATTAGGATACGAACGCACATGGCACGGTCACACACTCCCATTGCACTATGGGAGCTTGTACTGCAGTCGAAACTGGCTGCAGCACAAGCTCCCATAGAGAAATGGGAGTTCTTGTTAATCCCTGTACCACGTGGCAGGCCTCACTCGGTGCAGAGATTGACAGAGGGGCACCATATGTGCCCCCCAGACCTCCAATTGGGGCCGCTGTTGCAAGAGGGTCCTGCTAGGGGCCCCCAAAGTCACTTTCAGACAGACTTTTTATGTCGGAAAGCCCAGCATGAAAAGCCTGTGGGAAACCAACATCGTAATCCTGGTGGACACGCTGTCCTTAAAGGATTATGTGCTGGTTCCGACTGGCCGATCGGAAGCCAGCAAGAATGACCAGCCAGTTTCAATTCATACCACGGTATTCGTAATACAGCTGTTGGAATTTAAACCGAAGATGTCAGTCGGAAAGCCTCCGACCTCAAGTCAGAGTCTTTCCGACCGACATCAAAATCAGGGCCATTGCGGTTAACTTTTATCATGCCGGTAAGATGCTGCCTTTAGTGTTGGCACAGCTACAGGATCAGTTTATTGTCAACTATAAAAGCCATGTTTCGGCAGCTCATCAGCTGCTATCTCAAAGCTACTGCATTTAAAAGATGAACATGTAATTGTTTTGTGCATTTTAATTTCAACAAATCGTTATGTCGAGGCTCATCAATTGACTCGTTTGATATTTTAGTGGTTTCATGGAAATCAGAAACATAATCAGCCCTATGAAGCGCAATTCGCAAAAGATCCCTAATAATGGTCGATTCTTTTTGATAACTGGCATCAACCACTTTAACTGAAGTTTGTGACTTCAGGCCTGATTATTTTTTTAATCATTTTTAGATTCATTATTTTTAAATATTGAAATCAAGTACATCACTAGGGTTTGGCATCAATGGTTAAGGCCAATGCCATTGAAACTAGTCTAAGTTCATCTTTCATAAGGATTCTGACATGCAAAGCACGTGCTGGCTAAAATAAATAATGGAAAAATGAATCGCATAAGGATAACATTTCAGTTCAAGTGCCCTGATTTGATAGCCAAATTGACTGCCGGAATGTGTGCACATCTCAGCGGCGAGTGTTTAACTCACCAAGACAGCCTTCTGGTTATACATAGTAAAAGTTGATTTATGTATTTATTAATTATCAGCAAATGCGCCCTATCCTTTTAACATGTGGAATGATCGTCTCTTTTTTCATGTATTTCATAGTATTTGCTTTGTACACTTATGAACAGTTGGATAGTTGTTAGGAAGTGCTGGTGAGGGAGGGGGATAGAGATATGAGTTATGGCAGAACGAACACATGTATCAACAGTGACGTGTTGAGCGTTAAAGCCGTTAACCAACCATGCATCCAGATTTTTTGCATTCCTTTGCATGGAACAAATTTAGCTTATTTGGAGCGAGGACAATCGTCCTGCTTCATTTATATGTAATGAATACACCTATATTTCTTTTCATTGTATGCATGCTTTGCTGATTTTTTTGCCTCATGAGGTGTATTCGAGACATTTCTTATTTTTGTTTTAAGTATCCCTGATGCAAAATAATCCTATAAATGCCACATGTTTCCAACTCAGAAAAAAAGAAAGAGACCAGCCAGTGTATGTGCATTTTTTCCACAAATATAATTCGTGTAGCATATGTGTGCACATTCTGAAGTCATGCCTGTCTGTCTGCTGTAGGTCACATGATTTAAAAAAAGCTATTTTTCACTCTATTTACTGTAATTAGGCAATTGCCTCGCGGAGCCAGCGTGCGCTGGCTTTCTTCTTCCTGACAATGCGGCCTTTGACAGGGCTGGTATTTCACAAGATGGCATGCTACTGGCAGTAGGTGCAGGCCAATTTGAGCAGCTGCTGTTATTTTGTCAGTAGCAGTGCAAACATTGAACTTGCTGATTAAGGACTGTCATGCTTTCTTCAAACGGTCTTGTTGTCCTGGAAGTTTTCACTTTTAACTTCTTCAAACACCAGGTGCATTGTGGAGTGAGAGCGGTATTATATATAATACACTCTGCCGCTCACGGAGTGAGAGCGGCATTATATATAAAACACTCTGCCCGCTCATGGAACTCTGCGGAATCGCATAGAGTTTTTTGGTAATTCATCAAAATTTCACTGAGTGAAGGTCCCTGAGTTCTGCTCAGGCCTACCAATGAGGGTCTGTAGTGAGCTTTGTCTGGTTTGCGTTGCACTGCCTCGGTTCTGATAGAGACCACACCCGGGCTGGTAGAGCACCCTTAACCCCACTTTAAAGGGTCCAGGGCTAGAGGGGCACCACTTGGGAGCTTACAACTCACAGCAGGCAGAGTTCAGGAACAGGGTTTCAGATAGTTGGAGCTTTTTCTGTCCCTTAGACCCTGGTCAGCAGGGAAGCAAACTTGCCCTTTCAGTCACTCGGGGGTTCCTGTGTTCAAGATGCAGATCCAGTTCTTCTTACTTAGGCAGCAGGGCAGCAGATGTTCTGGGGAGCAGTACTTTTGAGTTTTATATATCCTGGTAGTGAAAAACAGCTAAAATCGTTTTTCACTACTGCAACGGCTATCTCTCCTACAGGTTAATATTGGGATTGCTTTAACACATCTTTTAAATGTAATTTCCTATTAGGAAAAAATAGAGATTTGGAGTTTGGTGCCTCTGGACTCACAATTTATAATCACAGCTTATGAGGATGTTCGATTTTAACTTGTCTAAAATGACACTTTTAGAAAGTTGTTATTTTGTTCTTTAACCAATTCTATGCCTCTGCCCGTCTCTGAATACACGTCTGGGTTTGGGTCACGGCTGGGCTTTGTGCATTCATCCAGACAGTCACACAAAGGGAGCTGGGGTGTGACATATGCTTCCTGATGGCCCATCACCAGGCTGTTGGGCCTTCCAGAGGTAGATCGAAAAGGAGGATCTTATACTTGCACCTGAATAGGGTTATGCCTGTCCCCACACAAAGAGCTACATATCCCCCTGTAGTTAGCCTGGTGCCAGGGCAGGTAAGGCAGGCACAATGTGATCTTCAAAGACCTCTTTGATGTTTTCTCCACTCCAAAGGTACATTTGGGTATAAGTACTGGACCCCTAACAATGCCAATTCAGAACTTTGCTAGAACCAAGAACATTCTGCCTGGAAAAAGAGCTGTTGTGTCGTAGGAAGGACTGACACTTTGATGTCTGCATTGCTGTGCTCGCCTGCTGTTTCTTGCCTGGGAGTGAGCAGGACTGGACCTGTTCTCTACACCCTTGAAACCAAGTTTCTCTAAGGTCTTGTTGGCTTGCCTCCTGTTGTCTGAAGTCTCAGGGTCACAAAAGACTTCTTGTAACTCTGCTGGTTCTGCTGAACTCTATTCTGCCAGCTGTGAGTCCTACCCTTGCCTGAGGTACCCCCTCTTGAGCCTCAGAAGTCGGTTCTACAGCTGATTTCTGCAACAATGAATGTAGTGATCCCTTTGTGCAATCAGAACCGACGCAGTACCCGCCGACGCTGGCGCACGGCCGATTCAAAAACCATACGGACCTGACTGTGAGGTTCGATGATGACACAGCACTAATCCAAAGACACCAGTTGTGAGTCTCGACTTCAATGCTGCGTCAATCCCTCGACATTGGCTCTGACGCTTGACTGCCACACATCGACCTAACTGCGAAAATGGGAAACAATGCATGGAGTCCTCGACACCAACTCTTGCTCCGTACATGGTAGTTTTTCAGCGGGTCTTGTGTGGGTTCCGTAGCTGATCTGCCCTCCATCGCAGACGGACTGAACTTTGAAGTGCAACCTCAAGTAACTTCTTAGCTCTATTGACTTCCAAGCACTATTTTTGGATTTAGCTTAACAAATTCATATCTCGACTTCTACTTATTGGAGCTTTTGTTTGTTCTGGTCTTGTTTTACTCAGATTAATATTCCCTATTTTTCTAACCTGGAGTGGAGGTTTTTTGTGGTGTTTTCACTGTGTTACTGTAATTAAAGTGCTGAACAAATATGCTACACATTGCCTTTTGAGTTAAGCCTGACTGCTCTGTGCCAAACTACCATAGGGCAAGCACAGGTTAATTTAGGGTGTATTTCTGACTCAACCTAACTGGGATTGTGGTCCCTACTTGGACCGGGTGCATACCTCTTCCAACTAGAGATCCGATTTTTAACATTTGTATTAATAAAGCTAGTTTTGTTTCAGGTTGCTGCTAATAAAGGGATTTGATTAGCCAATACCCTGGGTCTGGTGGTTATGGGGACTAATGTACCCACTGCAGGGGCCTGTGTTCGACCTCAAGGTCACAGGTTCAAATTCCGGCAGGTCCACTCAGCCTCTCATCCTTTCTGATGTCAATAAAATGAGTACAGTTCGGTACCTATAAGCATCACTTATTCAGCGTCATGATGCCCTTTTTAGGGTGAATATCCGCTTTATAAATACACATATGTATATCATAACGTTTAATGACTTCTGTCACAAGGACATATGCTAAAGCTATCATCTTTTTTATTACATCAACAATGTTTAGCTGATTTGCATATTCTGTACTCAGGGTGGATTTTTGTAGGTGTTTTTGGTTAAAGTGGTAGTAGCACCCCTGAATTGTTGTGTGTGGGTCGAAATGATTGCCTGTTCAAAATATATGATGATTTTGTCTGGCTTGTAGGTGTTGTTTATGTGAGTTACCATTTTATTGTAAGCTGCACTTTGTTAAGAAACAGTGCATGCACTATTGGAATGCTTGTATTTTGATATTGACTGTGTATTGTCTATAATTTGACTGACTGGTGAAGGCGCCACATCTTAAAAGTACATGTGTTACATTGCTTTAAGGTTAGCAAATTGTTACTGGTAGCAATAATTTTTTTTTTTAATCTTTATTGAGATTGTCATTTGGCAAAAAGGTGTATTTTTTATGTGTGATTAGTAAGTGTTGGGGTACCTCTATATCTTCATATTGTTTAGGAGTGACTGTTGTTTCCCTGGCTGTTCTATGTGTTCTGGAAATTAATCTCTTTAAAATTATTCTAGGGATGATTTGGCCTGTTGTGTGTTCAGGAACATTTGGTATGATATGTTTAAGCATAGTTCCTGTTGGTTCTTGTGCCTTCTTCCTAGTCTCTTTTAGATCCTGTAGAATATTTCTGACTTTTCTTTCAGAAACGTGAGGGGGATAGTTATGCTTTTAATGCATTCAACTATTTCATTTTTAGTTGAATATTAGTTGATGCATTTCAAGTGTTTTTTTCATTGGTGACGCTCCCCTTACTTTATGTATACCCTTTATAATTAACTAGCTTATCCGTCGCACGTTGCTGCGATCTCCGAAGAAAGGAAATTCAAGGAAACTCGTTATGATAACATTCAATTTACATTGTGTCGTTTTTATTGAAACCTATTCATTTTAATATGGAAAACATTTCGAAGTGTCGTTTTAATTCTATTTATTTTTCGAGTGCTTGTGGATACACGATTTTTTGTTTTTCCATCTTGTGCGTACATCAGTCTTCAAAAGAATATGAGGGCCCTGGGGGGCCAATATTTGAGACATTTTGTGCCAGAAACCTTCGCAGGAGTGTACTCAACAACTTCCCAAAGTTTCATGGAGATCGGAAGGAATGCTGTTTTAATTCTATTTATTTATTCGAGTGCTTGTGGATACACGCTTTTTTGTTTTTCCGTCTTGTGCGTACATCAATATTCGAAAGATTATGAGGGCCCTGGGGGGCTGATATTTAAGGAATTTTTATGCCAGAAACCTTCGCGGGAGTGTACTTAACAACTTCCAAAGTTTCATGGCGATTGGATGAATGGTGTTTTAATTCTATTTATTTATTTGAGTGTTTGTGGATACACGATTTGTTGTTTTTCCGTCTGGTGCGTACATCAGTATCCGAAAGATTATGGGGGCGCTGGGGGGCCGATATTTAAGAAATATTGATGCCAGAAACCTTCGCGGGAGTGTACTCAACAACTTCCCAAAGTTTCATGGCGTTCGGATGAATGGTGTAGTAGTACATAAAGGACAAACAGACAGACAGACAGACATACCTTTGTTTTTATATATATAGATAACAGCTTCCCATTTTGGGGTTTGAAGTAATTAATTTGTTGCTTCCAACAGTTTATCTCTATGTTTTAGAGTATAGAAAATATAAATCATTTGAAAAGAAAATGGGATTTTGTATTTATTTTAGCATTTTTACATTGCAGGTGTACATATTAACTTATGTTTGGATGTTGACTTTACGTCATTTTAGTTGCAGATTTTTGATTTGCAGGTCAGTTAGCTTTTGTTTATGCTACAGTTTTCTTTCGTTGAAGTCTGTCAAGATGAAACATTTCTTAGTTGTGTTGGTATATCTCCTAATGTAAAATTTAGGTAGGTGGTTGTTTACATTACTTTATATTAAATTAAGTTTTGGTGTTTACTTTTCTTTCTAGGTGTTTTTTTTTTTATTCAAAGTCGGGATCTGTGTTTTTCTTTTCTTTTCCTTTACCAGTTTATTGAAATGTAGAAATCTTTGTGGATTTGCAACCCGGCAGAGTGATGCTGTCTTGTTGTTTTTCTTTAACACTAACCTGACTTATAGTAGCACTTTCTGAATCTTCTCAGAAGTGATAGTCCTCCAGCTTGATTTTGGAAAAATCCCATAGACTAAAAATGATTCTTTAAAACAGAAACTAGAGGCCAGATTTACTACTATGTCACACAAAGAAGAGCAGCAAGGTAACTTGCTACGCTGTGCTGCGTTGCGTACAAAGGAAAGAGCTGAAATGCACCAGATCTACTAATATATGGCGTACTTCTGGTCACTGATAGCGCTGGTACACTTTGTGCTACCTATCACCAGTGCAGGCACCCTTGCCACTGGGCATACATATATGTATAGTGCCAGCAGGTCTAAGTTACCATATGTACATGGCATATACACGTATATCGATTTTGGAAAAAGGGGGTGGTGATGGACAGAGTTTCTGAATGATGCAGAATACTCTTACCAAGTCAATAGATCATGGTTTTAATCCATCACCGGTTTTGTAGCTCACTGCACCATCCCAGCTCAGAACCTGGCTATATGTAAATTAGTCTGTTCCTGTCCCAGTGCATGATGGGAACAGGGCAAACCAAACTACCAAGCCAATTCTTATACTGGGAAGGAAACAAGCTTCCGGGGACCGGTTTCTGGCATCACAGCCTTCTTCGGCCCGGCTTGCTTGAATCCTGATGGTGCAATGAGCAAGGGACTCACGTCTGAGTATACCCTCCCACACATAGTGTGGATAAAACCGATTTTGGAAAAAGGGGGTGGTGATGGACAGAGTTTCTGAATGATGCAGAATACTCTTACCAAGTCAATAGATCATGGTTTTAATCCATCACCGTTTTTTAGCTCACTGCACCATCCCAGCTCAGAACCTGGCTATATGTAAATTAGTCTGTTCCTGTCCCAGTGCATGATGGGAACAGGGCAAACCAAACTACCAAGCCAATTCTTATACTGGGAAGGAAACAAGCTTCCGGGGACCGGTTTCTGGCATCACAGCCTTCTTCGGCCCGGCTTGCTTGAATCCTGATGGTGCAATGAGCAAGGGACTCACGTCTGAGTATACCCTCCCACACATAGTGTGGATAAAACCGATTTTGGAAAAAGGGGGTGGTGATGGACAGAGTTTCCGTATATCTGCATTCACATATAATCTGTTTATTTAATTTTTGACTATCTGTGCTATGTCATTCTAGTTCAAAGTAGTCTTTATTTCGATAGTTTCAATCACTAAAGACACAAGGAAATACGAGACATTAATCAATAATCACCACTAATTACATATTTTAGTAATACAAATAGTAAAAAAAGTTAACTGTCATTCTAGTAATTGTTTGATTTATTTTATATTCTCAATATTTTTCACCCATTATAGTCTGCTCATTCACCTTTGAATAATTTTGTGTCAAGGCCCCCACGGCATGTTTGAAGTATTTTGTTTATTTCTATTTAATGGAGGAGCGTCAAGTGTCACGGATCAGCTAATTGGCACACTTTAAAAGAGCATGTCACAGCCACTTCGGTTAATAGAAGTTTCTTTGAAGGATAGATGAGTTTCAATCTGTACGACTGTGGCAGGTAGATTACATTGTTCAGTTTAATGATGCACTATTTTGAGAGGGGCTTGTGGCTGACTGTTTCAAACAAAGGTGTTAAAGAGACGCCATTACCCATGCATGTTTCTGTTGGGGGGTTTCTCAGTACAGTGCATTTTGAGCATTTGTGGGCACATCGTTTGTCAAGAGATTAATTTGTTTTTTGTTATCACAATTAGGTATTCCTAATTGTTTTACATAAGTATGTATATTATTAATAATTTACTTGGATGCATTTGGTGAAGGATTTTTTTCACATCATTAAATAGTTAAAAGTTGTTTACATTATTAAACAGTTAACTGTTTTGCAGCGATGATACAATGAGCACAAATTAATGTTTGATTATAGGCTAGTGAATGATAGTTCTGATGTGATCTAGTTATTTGCATCACAGTTACCCATGATGAAGGGCAGTGGCCCGAAATGCATTGGGTAAAGATTATCTTCATTGATTCATGGGGATTGGTGATACACCATGAGCTGTTAGAGAAAAGCCTGGATTTACACCGTGTTGAACTTGTTGTTTGACATTGTTGCTAGAAATGCTGAAGAAGGAAAATTCACTGGATTAAAAAATTGAAGAAATATTAAAACTGAGTCAAGACTGTTGATTGCATGAAATTCTGTTCTATAGTAGTGCATTCCAAGCTGGAGACCTGACGAGGCTCCAACTTTTTGACATGCATCACAAAAGTGGCATTACCATGACGCAAAATATTAGGAGGCAGAGAAGATCTCAGGAAAGTTAACATTGCCTACTAATAATGTTGCATACAAAAATAATATAAGCTGCAAACCATGTTGCAAAACTTAAAATATAAGAAGCGAAAAGGCCAACTATTTTAATGTGCTTCTGGGTTTGAACTGTGTAGCCCTAGTGACAGTCACGAATGCTGACCTGGTTCTTGATGCAAATTCCAGAAAAAGATACATGATTGGCGGCAGCTACACAGCAGCACTATGTATCAAGTGAGCATCCCGACTTCTGAACATTTAGTCTTCCCAGCGAATCAATGTATGACATGGGTGGGTCTATCATCTTGTACAGAAAAGGCCCAAGAACACCACCATAAAAAGTGCAAAAAAGAAGTTTGGAATTAGTTTGTGGGTAGGTGAAGTTTTTTTTTACCAACCTAGAGATTTCTGAAAACAACTGAACATTGCACCAGTGTGGTATTTCTTATGTGGATACTACCACTTTTTAATTTCCAGCATGCCCTACAAGTGCAAAAACTATGGTTCAAGAAACTGAGTTCCCTCAAATTTTTGTGATGGAAAGTTCTGAAATCTGAGGGGAACAGCAAATATGCCACCACCAATAATTGTACTATCAATGTAGTCTTCATACAGTCCAAATGTTGGCCTGTTCCTCTTCCATGAAATACGCCCAAACACATAGAGTAACAGTTTTATCAGAAGTGAAAGATGGTTGGTTATTGGGAGTTGTGACATTTTTTGCAACACTCTGCAAATCAGGATTTAAAGTACTTTGTTAAGTGGGCCTAACAGGGTCCCTGTAGCCGTCCCGCACTCCTTTGCTGTCGGCCGGAACTTGTGACTTTGTCCCAGTCTGGTGTGACCAGAAATGCACTGTTAGCACAGATTTTGGACGCTATTGTCACCAAAGTGTTTGAAATTGAACATCTGCAGTTCTACTGATTGTTTTATTTATTAAACAAAGATCTGTTTTTCAAACTTGGAGTGGATCCTTTCAGAGCAGTGGTTTCACGTTATTACTGTTTGAAGTGTTGCACAAATACTTCATACATTGCCTATACGTTAAGCCTGACTGCTCTGTGCCAAGCTACCAGACGGTTGAGCACAGGTTAATTTAGGGTTGGCTTGTGCCTCACCCTGACAAGAATGGTGGTTCTGCTTTACCAGGGCTGTCACCATAGTCAACCAGTAACCCAATTTCTAGCATTGACACTCTTGTGTTACCATGTTTTGAGAAAATATGCTAAAGATCTGACAAATGTAATGTTCAGAACAATCTCCTTACCAGCCAATCATAGTAAGGGAGGCCTGGCACACAGTGACCTAAATGTAGTTGGCAAAAGGATATTTCTTCCCCTGTCAAATGAGCAAACGGATCCCCTTCGGAACCTTGCCCCCTGAAGAATATGAAATTAGGAATGGACTTGATTGTAACTCACCTATCAATGCTAAATTTGGCCATCTCAATAGGGCTTTTTCCTTTTAACTGAAAAACAGCTGTGGTTAGGCCTTTACTAAAGAAAACCAACCTGGACCCTTTAGAACCTAAACATTATTGGGCCATTTCGCTGATACCAGTCCCTGCTAAGATTTTGGAGAAGCACCTAAATACCCAACTAAGCGCCTACCTGGAGCAACATCTCCTGCTTGACTGCTCTCAGTATGGCTTCAGGAGTTGCCACAGCTCTAAGACTACCCTAACACCTGTTGTAAACAACATACGCACCCAGGTAGATGCTGGGCATACCTCTTTGTTAATACTATTGCAGCTATCTCCCGCCTTTGATACTATCTCACCAACAATGCTGATTAACCGTCTTCAAGAAATTGGGGCATCAGGCACGGTTTTGGAGCATTTGTCCTCATTTCTCTCAGTTAGGTCACAAAAAGTAAAGATGTGCCAATTTTACTCTGACTCCATTTCCACATTTTGTGGAGTTCCACAGGGTTCCTTATTGAGTCCTATTTTATTGAAAATGTATGCCTCTCCTTTAGCCAGGGTAATTGGATCTTTTGGGCTCGAGGCTCTGTCTTATGCTGATGACATACAAATAATTGTGTCTATCACAAACAGCATTGAAGCATCCGCAGCAAATTTTAAAAGCTGCATGCGGGCCGTCACCGATTGAAAGATAAACAACTATTCATGACTCAATGGAGATAAAACAGAGGTCCTGGTTTTTGGTAGCCAACAATCTATATTGTCACAATACTGGTGGCTTGAAATGCTTGGACCTTGCCCCTGACCTGGTGTATCAACAAAGAATCCGGGTGTTATAGTCGACAGCTCACTATCTTTTGACCCCAGATCAATAGAACTGCTTCGACCTGTTTCGGGGTCATCCAGATCTTGAGAAAGAATTTTCCATGTCTTTCCTTTTCTTCTCGAAAGCAGGTAGCTGTTGCCCTGATCTTGTCCAGGTTGGATTATTGTAACACCCTCTATCTGGACATTAATAAGGGATCCATCCATTAGCTGCAACTTGTACAGAATGCAGCTGCGAGACCCGTGATGGATCTTCCTAAATTCCACTCAGTTTACCCAGCAATTCACAAATTACATAGGAAAGAGAATTCTGTTTAAGGCCCTATGCATTGTTTATAGGGTTCTTCATACTTCTGGTCCTGAAGGAATCAAAAGCCTCTTCCAATGGTATGTCCCTTCCAATAAAAATTGGCTGGTAGTCCTCAGGTTCAGGAGGGCTAGGTGGAGGGGAAGAGCCTTCGCCGCCGCCACCTCTACACTCTGGAACACTCTCCCACCAACGATCTCTTGTCAAGAGTTGCATCTCTTTTTTTGCAAATCTTTAAAAACATGGCTCTAATATCTGACGCTTCAGCCCTACTATTCATGACCTTTTGTTCTATCCCTAGCGCGTTGACGTCTTTGGGCAAAGTTTGCGCTCTATAAGATCATCATTCATTTATTCATTCATTCAAAGGGTATGGTTGTGGTATGTTTCCCTGCAGTCTAGGGTACCATAAAGAGGAGCTTGTTTCCTGGGGGCATCTAAACCCAATAACAACCCATACATATTTGATACTCCCCTGCTCCTAAGACCCAGTGGAATAAAGTTGAGGTTTAAGCCTTTGAAGGATATGTTCCTGTAGAAGAGAGTCTAAAGTGAATTACCATGCTCTGAAATAAAAAAGCAAAAAATCCGACAAATGTCATGTTCATACCAGTTTTCTGCCTAGCCAATCAGGATAGGGGAGATTTCGAACCCAGCAATTCAAACCTTATGATATGTATATGTTAAAAATGTATAGTTAAGATGTGTTTCCATAATGCCTTTAGGTACTTCCTGTGACCAAGTGAAAGATATCCCAAACTGACGTTTCTCTTTCAGTTGCTTTCCACGTTTCCCAAATACACTGCATCAAGTTTATCACCTATGGGTTCCTTGAAATAAACACATTTCTGGTACTCCCCTGCTCAGGAGAGCCAGAGGAGCAAAGTTTGGTATCAAACCTTGTCATTGATGTATTCCTGCATGAGGGAGACTGAAGAGAACTGCAGTGTTCAATAAAAACAAATGCTGGAGATCTGACAAATGTAAATTTCAGCACGATCTCCAGACCAGCCAAATAAGGTGAGGGAAGCCAGGCATCCAATGCTATAAATTGCAGGACGTGTAGATGTTAAAAACATATTGTTGTGATATGTTTCCTGTAAGAAAGTGGGTTATTAGTTGGGTACAACTGGAGGCAGGGCCCCATACAGGTCATAGACAGCAGTCCCTGTCCTTGACTTCTTCCACATGTCCTGAAAGTGTTCTGCTGAGCTGTGGGGGAGTTGACAGTTGTGTAGGATTCTTAAACAAGTGGATGGAGGTGACTCTTGGACACTCCCTGACCTATGACAAAAAGGTTCCAGGCGCAGCCCTTACCTGATTCTGCACCACCCCCAGTTTGCCTTACTCCAAACTATCCCACAGTGTACTATTCGAAAATAGTTGCACTCTTCTGCACGTGAGCTGCCCCATGTTCCTCAACCCTTCCAAACTAGGCTGGTGCCAATCTGGCTACAGATAGCCCAGGGAACTAAGGTAGCTTTTCTATGGGTCTCCCTGCATACAGAACTATGTATGGGCAGGCCTCACCCTGGTCCCTTTCAAATTAGTTAGCAGAAGTAGTATTGTGATTTTAACTTTAGTTTTTTTCACTGGAACATCTACGGCCATTTATAGTGAAAATGTTTTTTGGAGGCTGGTATCTGTAGATACATGCCATCACTAAATTCATGCATGTGTCACTTGTAAATACTAGGCACCGCACCTTGTGGGCTGCATGGCCTAGCTAGGGGTGACATATTTCATATTTCATATTTAGAAATATAGGGGCATATTTACAAGGACATAATGCCACCAGAACGTCACTTTTTGAGACGTTCTCGTGGCGTTAAGTCCTTTGCCTTATTTACAAGGCGGCGGTAAGACACTTAGCATGGTTTTACGCCGCCTGTAGATAGTGACCTTTTCACGCAGTATTGAGCGTGAATGGGGCGAATAATGGGTGTTGGAGTGGGTGATCCACAGCAACACCCATTGCTTTTTTACACTGACTCCTATTTACAAGGGTGGCATAAATATGGGGCAGCGCTAAAAATAAGACAAGGGAAAACCTGGTCTCAACCTGGCGCAATGAGGAGAAATTATTCATTTATCCTCGATTTTGCTATTTCTATGTATGCTGCACTCTAAAACACACATTAAAATAGCAAATCACCATTATTGATTGTTTACGTGCAGGAAGGGACACCTTTACTGCACATTAACAATCATTCCCTGTAACCAGACACCCTTGCACTATGGCACAAGGGTTCCTGCGTTAGCGCGAGACAGCTACATTTTGCGCCAAAACTAAGGGAACACAGGGGTGCCCCGTATTATTGTTAATACGCCGCATCCCTTTGTTTTGAAACTATCAGAGTGTGGCGTTAGCAATTTTGGCTTAACATCTTTGCTCCGACAATTTCCTTATAAATAAGCCCATAGTCAAAATGGGTTATTTTGAAAAATTCACTAGCACGTTTAAAAGCTGCAACACACAGGCTAAACAGGTCAACCTAAAACCATGATTTCTTTGTCAGTCTAGTGGATGACACAAATTGTGCTGCAGTACCTCTCCATGCCATTGGTGTATTGTCCTGCACTGTATACTATCGACTAACTGTAAAGTTAATATGCCAATTAAAGATCAACCAATTGTATCACGTTGTAGGGATCATAGCACATGTACTGAGACCTAGACAGCAAAACTTCAGTCGGCAGAGTTCAACTAACAGCACCATCAGTTCACCAACAATGGGGGTGACCATGCAACAAAGGTGTGCTTTGTCACATTTCAGTGACCCTAGGTGTCATACCTGCGGCAAATACTGGTACCATAACATGGCATTTCACTTTTAATTGCTCCCAGTTTATCATCTGTGGGCACCTGAACACAAACAAAATCCACTCCCTCTCAGGAAAAACAGAGGAACAAAGTTGGTAGTCGAGCCTTGGCAGGAATATGTTGCTGAATGAGGAAGACTAGAGAGATTGACCACGGTGTGCAAAAACAATGACAAAACTATGACACCACCTCTCAGCCATCCAATCAGAGCAAGGAAGATCTTGCACGCAGAGATCAAAACCTTATGATATGCAAATGGTAAAAGTATGTGGTTGTGCCATGTTTCCATTCAGCCCAGTGGCCATGCTTACAACCAAAAGACAGGTACCCTAAACAGGCATTATGCTTTTTATTAAAGCATTTATTAGTTTTCATTTGGTACAAACAGGAGATACATGCAGTCCAGCACAGTACCAGAAATGTACACCATACATTAACAGGAGGCAGGATACAGGCTGATCAGGAGACCATCAACACAGGCGGCAGTCAATGAATCAGGGAAAGAAAAACAGGATGAACAGGTATACTCATCAAGACCCTTAACCTGATTTCTATCGTATTTGCACTGTCAATGACTTAGTCCAGGCAGAAGGAATGATAACACAAACAACTCATAAGAAATGAGGTGAGAGAGAAGGAAGGAGGGTCAGGAGAGGGAGAGGGAAAATAGAATTAAGGGCATAGATAAAGAGGCACTGCGACATTGCTTTCCAAATTTCCTGAATGTACTGTACTCAGTTTATCAAGTACGAGCACCGCGAACCCACAGAAAATCTATACATGTCTGATACCCCAAAGCTCGGAGGACCATAGATTGGGGCTAAGCCTTGGTGGGAATATGTTCCTGTGTGAAGAAGACTGAAGGAAATCCCCATTTATTAACAGAACAATTATTAAATGATATGTTCAGCACATTCTATTAGCAAACCATTTAAGGCAAGAGAGGTCTGGCATTCAGCACCCGAAACCTTAGGATGTGAAGATGGTGAGAATATATGGTTGCAGAGCTTAGTTTCTAAAACAATAAGTGCCAGGTCTCTTGCCAGGAAGCCACTACAGCTTGCACCACACATTGCCCCTGCTATGATCTCAATGAAAGTAACACAATGGCTAACTATCACACTCCTACAAGTGTGACAATTTGGACTATTTCAGGACCCCAAAGCTGTAAGAATGGCTTGGGCGGTAGGTAATAGTAATTATTAAAATATATGGAATTATTATGAACTGTTGTTGGAGGTTTCTCTAAATTAGCAAGACAGCGCTACCTTGTGGAAGACTATCACAAGCAATGGTGCTGACAATTAAGTGCTGGTGCCGAGCACCGGAAACCACAGGCTCAAATTTAGCACTGTATGGTTGTAATACATTTCCACACAGCCCAAGGGTGAGGCTGGTGATCAAAAGACAAGTACCCTAAACAAGCATTTTGCCTTCATTTAATTTCCAGATTTCCCAAATGCACTACTCTAACTTTGTAGCCCGTGGGTCCCCTGAACCCATAGAGAATCCATACGTTTTTATTAGTCCAATAATCACCCCATTGTTATTCTGATGCTGTTGGTTATTGGACTCTGTAAACTGGGGACATACTACCCAGGCCCCAGTGCATGTGCTCTGACAGCTAATTCCTAGTTAAATTCGTTTAAAACCCTAATCCGCACATTTAACTCACCTATAAATTCCTGCTATATGGTACCCAGTGTACCCTGGGCCTGTAAGTTAAATATCATTAGTGGACTGCATAACCTGTTGTGCCACCACTAAAGTGACAATGCAAAGCATATCTTCAGACCACGTTTTTTCAAAGATAAGTTCCTGCACTAGGGGAACTGAGGAGAATTTCCATGTTTTGAAAAAGAATTGCTCAAAATCTGATAAATGCCATGTTCAACATGTTGTACCAGTATACCAGCAAGGGAACGGAAGGTGTGGCTTGCATCATTAGATTCCGTAGGTTACACAGAATTAGAAATTGTACTGTGTTTATATCACAGCCCAACACTCTAGAGCCCTAACCCATATCAGCATATCGACAGTCACCATATTTGAACCTTACGAGTATCGAGCATTGTGCAGCTGCTTTCCACCATTAGACAAACCCTCACTAATCATCTGGCTCTGAAGATGTGCCACCTTGGAATGTTCTTCAGCACCAAAACATAGGGTATTTAATAATCCAACACCCCTCTATGGGCTGAGACTCATCGCTGCATCTGCAATAATTGTGTGATATCCACCACTTCTAATTATCCAATCCATCATTATTGTCACAAGGGACATGTAGAAGGTAACAATAACAAACATGCTATTCCCTCATCGCGTGCAGGCTATAAACCCCTGTACTGTCTCACTACACTGTCTCTTGATCTTTCGATCTTGAAATGTACATATGTTTAAACCATAATCGAATACCGCTTAATGCCCTCAGAATGTTGCTTGTGAGAAATCACTCCAATTCCCAAGGCCATCACTATTATTCTCATCCCTATTATTCTCATCCATTGTTTTATGTCTGGAACCAATAAAATCGACTCCCAATCTATATATATAAAAACGAATGTATGTCTGTCTGTCTGTCTGTATGTCTGTTTGTCCTTTATGCATTACTACACCATTCATCCGATCGCCATGAAAACTTTGGGAAGTTGTTGAGTACACTTCCGCAAAGGTTTCTGGCACACATTTCTTTTAAATATCGGCCCCCCAGGGCCCTCATAATCTTTCGAATACTGATGTACGCACCAGACGGAAAAGCAAAAAATCGTGTATCCACAAGCACTCGATTAAATAAATAGAATTAAAACACCATTCATCCGATCGCCATGAAACTTTGGGAAGTTGTTGAGTACACTCCCGCAAAGGTTTCTGGCATAATTTTTTTTTTCAAATATCGGGCCCCCCAGGGCCCTCATAAACTTTCGAATACTGATGTACGCACAAGACGGAAAAACAAAAAATTGTGTATCCACAAGCACTCGAATAAATAAATAGAAATAAAACGACACTTTGAAATGTTTTCCAGATTAAAATGAATAAGTTTCAATAAAAATGACACAATGTAAATTGAATGTTTTCATAACGAGTTTCTTTGAATTTCCTTTCTTCGGAGATCGCAGCAACGTGCGACGGGTAAGCTAGTCTATATATATAAAAACAAATGCATGTCTGTCTGTCTGTTTGTCCTTTATGCATTACTTCACCATTCATCCGATCGCCATGAAACTTTGGGAAGTTGTTGAGTACACTCCAGCGAAGGTTTCTGGCATAAATTCTTTTTAAATATCAGCCCCCCAGGGCCCTCATAATCTTTCGAATACTGATGTACGCACCAGACGGAAAAACAACAAATCGTGTATCCACAAGCACTCGAATAAACAAATAGAATTAAAACACCATTCATCCGATCGCCATGAAACTTTGGGAAGTTGTTGAGTACACTCCAGCGAAGGTTTCTGGCATAAACATTTCTTAAATATCGGCCCCCAGGGCCCTTATAATATTTTGAATACGAATGTACACACCAGACGGAAAAACAAAAAATTGTGTATCCACAGGCACTTGAAAAAATAAATAGAATTAAACGACACTTTGAAATGTTTTCCATATTAAAATGAATACGTTTCAATAAAAATTACACAATGTAAATTGAATGTTACCATAACGAGTTTCCTTGAATTTCCTTTCTTCGGAGATCGCAGCAACGCGCGACAGGTAAGCTAGTTTAATATAAAAATGGTGTAGGAGTAAATAATTATAATGTCTTGTGCTGATGATAGAGGGAAAATGACGGAGGACCTATTTAAATTAGTGCGAGTGAAGAGGGGAACCACTAAACAGAAGGGATTCACAAATTAACTAAAACAAAATAAGTTTATACATTGGCGAGATTAAAGACAGCTGAGATCTCTAAACATTCGATGATTTTGATGATGACAATCTCAAAGAATGGTAGAAGATACTAGATACTTGAAAGGTTGTAAGATGGTGGCTGTTGATATATTGATATGGGCTAGTGCTCTAGCTATGACATAGCCAATAGGGGACTGGAGCTGGCCTTTAAAAGTATGTGGATGATGAGATGACCACTGTCAAGAATTGGGTTGTTGGTTAACTGGGATGTGAGACCTAGTCAGGCAGCAACCACAATCCCTGTTAGGGTGAGGCACAAGCCAACCCCAAATAGAACCTGTGCTCAACCCTCTGGTAGCATGGCACAGAGCAGTTGCGCTTAACTTAGAGGGCACGTTTGAAGTATTTGTGCAAAACTTCAAACAGCAATACAGTGAAAATACCACACAAAAGTATTCCACACCAGAATAGAAAAATAGGAAACATTTTGTAAGTAAAACATGACTAAAACGACTAAACTCCAACCAGTGGGAAATGCAGTGTTAAAGATTTTAGTGAAAATAGCACCAAAAATCCCAAAGCTCCAACCACCGGACCGAGACAAAGCCACAAGTTCAGGCCAACAGCGATAGAGCACAGGCCGCCTACAGAGACCCAGTTATGCCCACTGAACAGAGTTAGCCGAATTCTGGTTAGCCGAGCATTTCAAGGGTCCGTGTCAGAAATTTTTCACTTGGCAGAAACAATGCCTAATTTCTGAGATGTAGCGATGCTACGGTGGGAGGGTCAGCATCATCGTCGAGGATCCGATCAATGAGGGCTTGTGGTGCGAGACCGGTGTTGAGGATGTGTCGCACAGTGGAGGTGCTGCATCAGTTCCTAGGAGTTGCGAGGCTGCGGAGTCTGGCGTTGGTATTGGGTTCAAGGTAGTTTGAGCCTTCTGTCCCAGAGACTCTAGTCAGAAGGCCTGTCAACTAGTCCTTGGATCCAGCTTAAAATCAAGGATTTAACAGCTGCAGTTCCAGTCCTTCTCACTCAGGGAAGAGGGCAGCTGGCAGCAGGTCGGCACATCAGGGCAGCAGTCCTTCACCACAATCATCCAGTAGAGTGGCAGTCCTTTCAGCATCACATCAGTTCTTCATCCTGGCAGATTATCCACAGGTCCAGCAGTGTAATGAAGAGTTGGTGTCTGGGGTCCAATATTTATACCTGCTCATTCCTTTAAAGGGGGAGAAGCTTTTAGAGGTTTCCCTTTGAAGTCCCTAGGCATCCTCACTTCTCTGTTCTGGCTCGAGACTAAATACAGGGGATATGCATCTTTTTATGTGGAGGCAGGACAAAGCCTATTCAAGTGTAAGTAGGGCTGTGACTAGCTTCACCTTTCCATTCTTTCAGTGATGGCCCATTCAGGCACACCTCACATGGCTATCTAGGAGATATGCGCAACACCTAACTGCCAACTACACACAGTCATGTGACCCAGTAACAGGCTGAAGGTACTAAATGGCTAAGGAGGAAAATGGCAACTTTATAAATGTGAGAAGATAAAAAAAGGGCAATCCCGTAGCCCTTTGTGTGCTTGGGTATCATCCAGAGTAAGGGTAAACGCCCAACAAGGAAATATTTTAGAGATGTGTTTCCTTTAATCTAATGTAAATTACCTGTCCCAATAGTGGGGAGAGGATGTAGCCTTACGGCTAGAATGTTCTAACTCGAAGCTGGGTAACCGCTATATAAAACTCTAGAAAAATAGTGACAGTTAGAGTTAAACAACCAACATAGATGTGTTTGAATTGTCATGTTGATTAATCTGAAGGAATCAGGCATACACCACCAGGAAGTGGAGGTAAAATGACTGTTCTTGTACCCTGCACACCAAGCACAGGAACTGGAGCACGATACAAGGGACCGAATTCCTTCTTGTTCTCGATCTTCTCTCGGACCAGTTTACCAACTCGGGGTAACCAGCCAACTACCGGAATCTGCAATGCAGCATCAGATGTATAGGGCAAATGTTCCTTTGCAAGACTGTCACAGGTCTTTTGTAGATTCTGGAAAACAGCACAATGTTCATCTACATCAAAGGGAGTGGCAGATGCTGCCTGGTCTAGACCCTCAAGGTCAGGAACAAACATTTTGATGCCAAAGAGCATTTCATATGGGGTCCGCCCACCCAGAGACCTTCTAGGGAGATTATTTAGTGCACGCTATACGCTATTGAGGTGGGCTAGCCAGTTCCGGCTTTTACCTAAAACCCTAGCTGTCAAGGATGGCTTTAAGTCACGGTTCATTCGCTCCACAACGCTATTACCCTCAGACCGGTATGGAATCGAAAATTTGACTTGGACCCCCAATGAACGCATGGCATCCTTGTACGCCTTAGAGGTGAACACTGGACCCTGGTCTGAGTGGAAGGTACCACATGCAAAAATTCCCATAACGACAAACAAATCCCTTACGACCGTTTGAGAATGAGCACTCCTTTGGGGGCCACACCCACACTAAGCGCGTGCAAGAATCAACTGCAACTAAGATGTACTTATACGCAGTATCAGAGGAGAAAGGACCACGTGATCTAAATAAACACAGCCAAGTGGTTAATTAGATATATACAACTGTGTCTGGGGTGGGCCTGCAGCAGTCGAAGGTTTAATCTGCTGGCAAATGTCACAATGAAGGACATAATCACGCGTTTGTTTGTACAAACGGCACCACCAGTAACGCTGTTGTAAAAATGCCATTCCCTCATGAGCGGCTGTAATCAATGTAGACCTGTGGTCCGGGTTGGGAATCAATCTGTCACCAACGTCGTTAATTCTCACTTAAGGAACTTTATCAGGACTTAAATGATAAGAGTATATGGAAGGGAAACCTCTAGGGTAATTACTTCCCATCTCTTTTGCGGCAATCGCTGCCAAGATGTCATAATCAATCTTACTTTAGGAGGGTGTAACTGCTGCAAATGCATATGTCACTACTGCTGCCTTCGCCGCTTCATCAGCGAGACTATTGCCAACAGCGTGAACTCCAACACGCTGGTGACTAAGAGTATGATTCACAAACACGAGTGGCAGCCGTTCTTTAAGCTCAGCCACTTGAACCCAGATCATTTTATGTTTTATTGTGCTACCTTTGGAAGCAAGATAGTAATTTTGAGTCCAAAAGAACAAATTGTCATTGTAAGACTGTACACAGTAGTAAGAGTAACTTATGATAAGAGTAGTCACACTAGGATCTGCGTACTCCAATGCAAGCATTGGAGCACGGAGCTCTGCCAATTGGGCGGTACATTCACTTAACGTCTGTGTATGCACGACATCGGACTTGAACTCTCCATTCACCATAGTTCCAACCACTATTGCGCAGGCTGAAGAATAAGCGTGCTTTGAATCCGCCGCCGGTTGCGCCGAACATTCTGTGTAAATGATACAATGGAAATCCTCCAGTGGGCGCATGGTCAGAGGAGCCGGATGAACGGATTCATACTGCAAAAGTCTGCAAAGAGAATCGAAAATGAACGTGACATCAGCGATGTCAAGGTCGTTGCCCATTGTATCCACCTTGGGTGCAAAGCTTTTGAATTAGGTACACTGGCTTTCGTCACTGCCTCTAGGGCAGGATACAGAGTTACAACCAAAATGCATTTTCCCTGCTACAGTGCACGTTCTTTCAGAATCGCCATTTGCACCGCTGTCAAAACTTTTTCCACAGTAGAAAACAGCAGCTCCGTCGAAGCGTACAAGTGTGACTTGTAAGCGAGAGGGACTGTGTCACCCTCATTAAAAGTCAGGTACGTGAAACCCAGCGCTCCTGGTACGATTCTTATCACCAGGTTGGTGTGGTTATCACGAGTCAATAAGAATTTAGATTCAAGTAGATCAGGCTGAAAGATCGCAAAATTGCAGAATGTTAAGGCAGCCAGCAAGATTTGGTAAAAGTAGGTTGTACCAAGGCATAAAGCGGCTTGATACGCTGGGCATATTCGGGTATGTACGTACGCCCAAAATTTAAAAAGCACAGCAAAGACTGTAGTTTCTTTAGCATTGTATAAGCGCGCAGCTGTGCGCATTTCTCCAAGAAGTGAGGTGCCAAACCTCGACCTTCATTGTTGAGCTCATAGCCCAGGAACAAAACTGTGTGCTCTGCAATGTGTGATTTTGCAGTTGAATTTATAGCCAAAATCAGCAAAACTGCAAATGATGCAGTCAAGGTTACACAGATGGGGCCATAATTTGTCGTCTGTGAGATAAATGTCATCCACATACGAACATGCATCTGGGTTGAGTCCCTCCAAAAGAGAGACTATGTGGGCGGCAAAGACGCCTGGACTGTTATTGTAGCCCATAGCCAATCGGCTGAATTGGCGTTGTTTGCCACCACTGGTAAAAGTTGTCCATTGACTACTGATAGAGGACAGACTGTGGGCGAAAAAGCCATTGGATATGTCAAGGGTGGTCTTAAACCTTTTACGCACGAGACTATCCACAAGAGTAGAACTGTGAGTGTTCTGTACCGCGCACATACGACAATGGGAATTTAAGTGCCGGTAATCCAATACCAAACGGCACGAGCCATCAGGCTTAGTCTAAATAAAAAGAGGGTTATTCATCGGTGATACACATGTTTCAATCACACCTTGATATTCCAATTGTTCCAGGATTTCTGCGACTGGAGCTTTCGCTTCACGCCGCATAGGATATTGGGTTAAGGCTGTGGCATAGACCGCAATGGTATCTCATGCCCGGGGAAAGTTTGTCCCAACCACAGTGAGTACGCTACAATGCCGGTGCAAGCACCTTAGCCCACTGTTCTGCAAAATTCAGCGCCTGCTCTTTCGGCACTGTGTGCACGAAAGTGGGGAGGATTACCTCTTCCCCTTGTGGAGCAGACAGAACAAAGGGTAGGGGCCAATCAGCCTCCGCTAACAAAATG